>NC_053038.3:70428657-72928657 GCF_002575655.3 Aegilops tauschii subsp. strangulata
AAGTTGTCAGCGGATGGAACTCGTGTAAAAATATATTCTCTCTGCGGTTGTGTATGGTGTGTGTGACAGGTCCAGATACTATCATCGCATCCGAAGACTATCTTGAAGTTCGGAAAAAGGGGAACCCGCCTTGCAATGCCGAAGACAATCTGCGCGCCAGACTCCTCGTCATTGAAGCCAGGTTCAGGGGCTACTGAGGGAGTTCTGGACTAAGGGGTCCTCGGGCGTCCGGCCCGTTATCTATGGGCCGGAGTGATGGGTTGTGAAGACGTGAAGGCCAAAGACTATACCCGTGTCCGGATTGGACTCTCCTTGGCGTGGAAGGCAAGCTTGGTGATCAACTATGAAGATTCCTTTTTATGTAACCGACTCCATGTAACCCAAGGTCCCCCCGATGTCTATATAAACCAGAGGGCATAGTCTGGATAGGATAGATATACTCATTACCATAGTCATACAGGCTAGACTTCTAGGGTTTAGCCATTACGATCTCGTGGTAGATCAACTCTTGTAATACTCATATTCATCAAGATCAATCAAGCAGGAAGTAGGGTATTACCTCCATAGAGAGGGCCCAAACCTGGGTAAACATCGTGTCCCCTGTCTCCTGTTACCATCGACCTTAGACGCACAGTTCGAGACCCCCTACCCGAGATCCGCCGGTTTTGACACCGACAGTGCCCGGTAGTGGGTTCGATCTTACGGTGCTTGATCCCAGTGACAGAAAAGGAACCGACACGTATGTATCATTGCTACTAAAGATAAAAAGATGGGATCTATATCTACGCAATAGATAAACGGATCTTGTCTACATCATGTCATCGTTGTTATTGCATTACTCTGTTTTTCCATGAACTTAATACACTAGATGCATGCTGGATAGCGGTCGATGTGTGGAGTAATAGTAGTAGATGCAGGCAGGAGTCGGTCGACTAATCTTGGACGTGATGCCTATGTAATGATCATTGCCTGGATATCGTCATAATTATTTGAAGTTCTATCAATTGCCCAACAGTAATTTGTTTACCCACCATTTGCTATCTTTCTCGAGAGAAGCCACTAGTGCAACCTACGGGCCCCGGGTCTTCTTTCTCATATATTTGCTTGCGATCTACTTTTCCTTTGCATTTTTATTCAGATCTATTAAACTAAAAATACAAAAATACTTTGCTGCACTTTATTTTATTTGCGATCTATTATTTCAATCTACTACCAATTTCTGGCATCGTTACCGAAAAGGGATTGACAACCCCTTTAACACGTCGAGTTGCGAGGTGTTGTTATTTGTGTGCAAGTGTTGTTTAGGTTGTGTTGCTTGGTTCTCCTACTGGTTCGATAACCTTGGTTTCTTCACTGAGGGAAATACCTACCGTCGATGTGCAATCATCCCTTCCTCTTTGGGGAAATACCGATGTACTCCTAGCAGACAGGAGCTTTTTCTGGTGCTATAGTCAGAGAGCGATCAAAAGGAATTTCTGGCGCCGTTGCCAGGGAGGATCTTCAACATAACCAGGTTCCTAATCACAAATCCCATCTCCTCGCAATTCACATTATTTTCCATTTGCCTCTCGTTTTCCTCTCCCCCACTTCACAAAAATTTGCCGTTTTATTCGCCTCTCTTTTTCCGTTCGCCGTTTTCTTGACGCATCTGTTTTTGAGTGCAATCTTGTTGTGTGGTCGTCATGACTCAATAGAACACCAAATTATGTGATTTCTCAAATACCAACAACAATGATTTTATTGGCACTCCGCTTGCTCCTCCCACCACTAGTGCGGAGACTTGTGATATTAATACTGCTTTGCTGAATCTTGTTATGAAAGACCAATTTTCCGGTACTCCTAATGAGGATGCCGCATCCCATCTTAATACCTTCGTTGAATTATGCGATGTATAAAAGAAAAAAGATGTGGACAATGACGTGGTCAAGATGAAATTATTTCCGTTTTCTTTGCGTGATTCTACAAAATTTTGGTTCTCTTCTTTGCCTCGTAATAGTATCGATTCTTGGAATAAGTGCAAGGATGCTTTTATCACTAAGTATTTTTCCTCCCGCAAAAATTATTTCCCTTAGAACCCAGATCATGAATTTCAAGCAACTTGAACATGAGCATGTTGCACAATCTTGGGAAAGGATGAAAATGATGCTAAGGAATTGCCCAACTCATGGGTTAAATCTTTGGATCATACAAAATATTTATGCAGGGTTGAATTTTGTTTCTCGTAATCTTTTAGATTCCGCCGCGGGTGGTACTTTTATGGAAATTACTTTGGGTGAAGCCACCAAATTGCTTGATAATATCATGGCAAATTATTCACAATGGCATACCGAAAGAGCTCCTACTAGTAAAAAAGTTAATTCGGTTGAAGAAATTTCTTCTTTGAGTGAAAAAGTTGATGCTCTTATGAAATTGGTTGCTAGTAAAAGTGCTCCTATTGATTTTAATGATATGCCTTTGTCTAGTTTGATTGAGCAAAATAGTGATGCCATAGATGTGAATTTTATCTCTCGAAATAATTTCAACAACAATGCTTATAGAGGTAATTTTATTCCTAGGCCTTTTCCTAGTAATTCCTCTAATAATTACGGTAATTCCTATGGAAATCAATCTTATAATAATAATAGGAATACCTCTGATCTTGAGAATAATATTAAAGAATTTATCAACACACAAAAAGTTTTCAACACCTCCATAGAAGAAAAGTTGAATAAGATTGATGATTTGTCTAGAAGTGTTGATAGAATTGCTCATGATGTGGAAAATCTCAAGTTGAAATTTTTTGTGCCTAAATTTGATGAATCAATTAAAGCTCTTTATGTTTCTATGGATGAAATTAAGAAAAGAACTACTATGCTTAGAGTTAAAAGAGAATTCTTAGAGAAAGCTTTTCTAGTGATTATTCTTGCAAAAATGATGAAGATCTTAAAATGATTGGTGTTTCTTCTATTGATTCCTTGTTTAGTAAAGATAAGATTGATGAAAAAGGGACTGGATAAGAGTCAACTTTAGGTAGAAGGCGTCCCAATATTTCAGAGGGTGAAAATCTTGTTGAGAAAATTGATAAAAGTGGGTTTGAAGAGGTTAAAACTTTAACTAGTGATGTGCCCACTCTTTTGGATTACAAAGAATTTAATTATGATAGTTTCTCTTTCATTGATTGTATTTATTTGTTGCAATCCATGCTAAATTCACCCCATGCTTATGAACAAAATAAAGCTTTAACTAAACATATTGTTGATGCTATGATGAAAGCTTTAGAAGAAAAATTGGAATTAGAAGTTTCAATTCCAAGAAAATTGCATGATGAGTTGGAACCTACTATCAAAGTCAATATTAAAAATTATGAGTGTTTTGCTTTGTGTGACTTGGGTGCTAGTGTTTCTACAATTCCGAAATCTTTATGTGAGGTGCTTGGTCTTACCAATCTTGAAGAATGTTCCTTGAATTTGCACTTGGCGGATTCCACTATTAAAAAGCATATGGGAAGAATTAATGATGTTCTTATTCTTGCAAATAGGAATTATGTGCCCATAGATTTTATTGTTCTTGATATTGATTGCAATCCGTCTTGTCCAATTATTCTTGGTAGACCATTTTTACGCACTATCGGTGTCGTGATTGATATGAAAGAAGGCAATATTAAGTTCCAATTTCCTTTGAGGAAAGGTATGGAACACTTTCCTAGAACAAAAATCAGGCCATCTTATGAATCAATCATGATGGCATCTTATGGATCTCGAACCAAAGATGACAAAACTTAGATCCTTGCTCTATGCCTAGCTAAGGGCATAAAACTATAGCGCTTGTTGGGAGGCAACATAATGAATAAAATTTATTTTTGCTTTTTGCTTTATTTTATTGTGTGTTTATACAATTATGCTACTGTTATTATTTTGTTTTTTATGTTTTAATTAGCGTTTGTGCCAAGTAAAGCCTTTAGGATCTTCTTGGGTGATAGTTGTTTGATCTTGCTGAAAAAGACAGAAACTTTGTGCTACGAAAATAATGTTCATAACTCACAGAAAAAAGATTTTGCTCTGATTCTTTTTTCATAAGATTAATATGCAAATTACCCTGGTCATCCTAATTTGGTAGAATTTTTGGAGCTCCAGAAGTATTCACAAAAGTCAGATTACTACAAACTGTTCTGTTTTGACAGATTCTGTTTTCTTTGTGTTGTGTGCTTATTTTTATGGCTCTATGGTTTTCTTTGATGAGTTTTGGCCATAGAAGAGTTGGAATACAGTAGATATAATACAAAAACAAGATATGAATTGGTTTGATACAGCACTTATAGTAGTGATTTATTTTTCTTACACTAACGGATCTCACGAAGGTTTTGTTGAGTTTTGTGTGATTGAAGTTTTCAAGTTTTGGGTTATCTTATGATGGATGAAAGAAGGATAGAAGAGCCTAAGCTTGGGGATGCCCCGGCATCCCAAGCTATTATCCAAGAATGAGCAACCAACTAAGCTTGGGGATGCCCCCGAGTGGCATCCCCTCTTTCTTCTAACGACCATCGGTATTTTACTCGAGGCTATATTTTTATTCGTCACATGATATGTGTTTTGCTTGGAGCGTCTTGTATGATATGAGTCTTTGCTTGTTTTATTTTGTTTTTAAGTCATCAATCCTTTCTGGACACACCAATTTGAGAGAGCCAAAATTATATCATGACTTGTTAGAATTGCTCTCTATGCTTCACTTAAATATTTTATGAGCTAGGACTTGCTCTAGTGCTTCACTTATATCTTTTTGAGCACGGTGTGCTTAGTATTTTTTGAAGAAATGCTCTCTTGCTTCACTTAGATTTATTTGGGAGTTAGTAAAATTTTGAAGAAATTCTCTCTTGCTTCACTTAAATTATTTTGAGAGAAAGTAAATTTGTTATGCTAATGATCTTCACTTATATTTGTTTGAGCTTATGAAAAGCAACACATGAAAATTAGTCCCAAAGTGATAGATATCCAAGAAGGATAAAGAAAAAGGAAAAGAAAAATAAAAAATGTCATGAAGATCATTGGACAAAATAAAGTTGATTCTTAGTAATAGTTTTGAGATATGATGATGTGATATGTGAGTTATGTTGATGAGTAATTGTGCTCTAGTAAGTATATTGGTGTTAAGGTTTGTGATTCCCTATGCATGCACGAAAGTCGATAGTCATGCAATGAAAATTATATCCTACTTGTGGTGCATTATTCGGTGTTAGTTATGCTTAATGCTTGCTTATGAGATTATTCATTTCTTGGTTGGTCGCTTCTCAATCTTTTTGCTAACCTTCATTTTGCACTAAGTATGACCTCTACTTTGCATCCAAAATCCTTTAAACCAGTTTTGCAACATGAGTCCACTATATCTACCTATATGCGGTATTCTTTTGCCGTTCTAAGCAAATTTGCATGTGCCATCTCTAATTTTCAAAATAAACTTCTCTTTTGTGTCTTTGTTTCGCTCGCGGAACGGTAACGGCTGGATAATATTTTCCATGTTGGATGTGTTATTCTCATGAAGGGCCTTTCTTTTACTTTATGCAATTTTTATTTTTATTTTAGTCTCCATCTTCTCTCATGAAAAGCACCAACTAGGAGGCAATATGATCGTACTTAAGTATTGGGTGTAGCTAATATTCGAGTGTGTTTCATGAATGGATCAATGTTTGAGCATGATGGGCTAGGGATAACTTATTTTAGCGTTGATATTTTGAAAGACATGCTTGCTTTTTGGTATGCTTGAGTATCTACATTATTATGTCAAAAGTAGACTATTGCTTTGAATCACATAAAATTCCAAATATCCATGCCACAAAGAAAAGAATATGATATGACATGATAAACAACACTCCACATCAAAAAATTTGTTTTTATCACTTACCTACTCGAGGACGAGCAGGAGTTAAGCTTGGGGATGTTGATACGTCTCCAACGTATCTTTAATTTTTTATTGTTCCATGTTGTTTTATTATCAATCTTGGATGTTTTATAATCATTTTATAGTCATTTTATATCATTTTTTGGTACTAACCTATTGACATAGTGCCAAGTGACAGTTGCTGTGTTTTCCATGTTTTTTATATCGCAGGAAATCAATATCAAACGGAGTCCAAATGCAACGAAACTTCACGATGATTTTTTATGGACCAAAAGGAAGAAGTTGGGCCCTGGTTGCACCTGGGGGGAGTCCCGAGGAGGGGACAACCCACCAGGGCGCGCCAGGAGGCCCAGGCGCGCCCTGGTGGGTTGTGCCCACCTCAGGTGCCCCCCGGACCGCCTCTTTGCTCTATAAATACCCCAAAAATACCAGAACCCTAGGGGAGTCGACGAAATATTCATCCAGCCGCCGCAGAGTCCAGAACCACCAGATCCAATCTAGACACCATCTCCATTGGTGCCTCTCCGATGATGCGTGAGTAGTTCTTTGTAGACCTTCGGGTCCGTAGTTAGTAGCTAGATGGCTTTCTCTCTCTCGCTGAATTCTCAATACAATGGTCTCTTGGAGATCCATATGATGTAACTCTTTTTGCGGTGCGTTTGTTGGGATCTGATGAACTTCGAGTTTATGATCAGTTATATAATTTTATATCCATGAAAGTTATTTGAGTTTCTTTGATCTCTTATAGCGTCGTATTTCTTCTCTGATATTTGGGTTTTGTTTGGCCAACTTGATCTATTTATCTTGCAATGGGAAGAGGTGCCCGGTAGTGGGTTCGATCTTACGGTGCTTGATCCAAGTGATAGAAAGGGAACCGACATGCATGTATCATTGCTACTAAGGATAAAAAGATGGGATATGTATGTACGCAATAGATAAACGGATCTTGTCTACATCATGTCATCATTCTTATTGCATTACTCCGTATTTCCATGAACTTAATACACTAGATGCATGCTGGATAGCGATCGATGTGTGGAGTAATAGTAGTAGATGCAGGCAGGAGTCGGTCTACTAATCTTGGACGTGATGCCTATGTAGTGATCATTGCCTGGATATCGTCATAATTATTTGAAGTTCTATCGATTGCCCAACAGTAATTTGTTTACCTACCAGTTGTTATCTTTCTCGAGAGAAGCCACTAGTGAAACCTATGGCCCCCGGGTCTTCTTTCTCATATATTTGCTTGCGATCTATTTTCCCTTTGCATTTTTATTCAAATCTATTAAACCAAAAATACAAAAATACTTTGCTGCACTTTATTTTATTTGTGATCTATTATTTCAATCTACTACCAATTTCTGGCATCGTTACCCGAAAGGGATTGACAACCCCTTTAACACGTCGGGTTGCGAGGTGTTGTTATTTGTGTGTAGGTGTTGTTTACGTCGTGTTGCTTGGTTCTCCTACTGGTTCGATAACCTTGGTTTCTTCACTAAGGGAAATACCTACCGTTGCTGTGATGCATCATCCCTTCCTCTTTGGGGAAATACCGACGTAGTCCTAGCAGACAGGAGCTTTTCTGGCGCTATAGTCAGAGAGCGATCACTAGCCTCCATTTGTACTAAGTGGGAATACTACTTGTACATCCAAAATCCTTAACCCAGTTTTCCATATGAGTCCACCATACCTACCTATATGCGGTATTTCCGTGCCGTTCCAAGTAAATTTGTATGTGCCAACTCTAATTTTTAAAATGAATTTCCTTTTTGTGTGCCCGTACCGCTCATGAAGCAGCAAGGGGTGGCCAATATTTTTCCATGCTAGATGTGTTATTCTCAAGATGAGTGTTTATTCACTTTTCAATGCACGAGAGTGTGGCGGTAATAGGGATGCCCAGTCCTGAAATGGAAAAGAAATTTACTTTATGTTGTCAAATAATAAATTCCTTGGAAAGTGTTGGTATGGAGGGCACCCGTGGATATGGCTAGCCATGGATTGCGAAAGAATGGTGGAAAAAGGAATAAACTTTTTTTTGAAGGTTGAATAAACTTTATTTTATGTTTGGGAACCGCCTATGATGTATCTAGCATGGAAAGTATTGGGAATTCTTGGTCGTTTTCGTTGACGGGAAAAGCATGCCTCTCAAAATATTTTTCTCTCAATTTAAGCTTTGAGCTCTGGCACCTCTACAAATCTCTACTTCGCTCTGTGAAGGGCCTATCTATTTATTTTATGAATTTTTATTTTTTTGAGTCTCCATCTTCTCCTATAAAGCACCAACTAGGGGGCACTATAATCATACTTGTGCATTGGATGTAGCTAATATTCGAGTGTGTTTCATGAATGGATCAATGATTGAGCATAATGGGCTAGGGATTACTTTCTTTAGTGTTGATATTTTGAAAGACATGGTTTCTTGTTGATATGCTTGAGTATTGAAGTCTTCATGTCAAATATAGACTATATCTTTGAACCATCTAAAAGTCCAAATGTCCTTGCTACAAAAGAAAAGAATATGTGATGAACATGTTATGCAGCATTCCACATCAAAATTCTGTTTTTATCATTTACCTACTCGAGGACGAGCAGGAATTAAGCTTGGGGATGTTGATACGTCTGCAACGTACCTATAATTTTTATTGTTCCATACTGTTATATTATCATTCTTGGATTTTTTATTATCATTTTATAGCAACTTTATATCATTTTTTGGGACTAACCTATTGACATAGTGCCTAGTGCCAGTTGCTGTTTTTTTGCTTGTTTTTTACTTCGTAGAATATCCCTATCAAACGGAGTCCAAATGCAGCGAAACTTCTTGGAGATTTTTTTGGACCGGAAGACAACTTGCGAGCCAAGTAAGCACCTGGGGGAGGCCTGTGGGGCCCACAAGACACCAGGGCACGCCCTGATGGGTTGTGGGGCCCATGAGGGTCTCCTCCACCGCTTCTCAGCTCTATAAATACCCAAATATTCCAGAAACCCTAGGGGAGTCGACGAAAAACAATTCCAGCCGCCGCAAGTTCCAGAACCACGTGATCCAATCTAGAGCCCTACTCCGGCACTCCGCCGGAGGGGAACACGATCACGGAGGGGTTCATCATCCTCATTGGTGCTCCTCCGATGATGCGTGAGTAGTTCACCATAGACCTATGGGTCCGTAGGCAGTAGCTAGATGGCTTCTTCTCTCTCTTTGATTCTCAATACAATGTTCTCTTGGAGATCTATTTGATGTAATGACTTTTGCGGTGTGTTTGTTAGGATCCGATGAAGTTCAAGTTTATGATCATTTCTATCCATGAATATTATTTGAGTTCTTTGATCTCTTATATGCATGATTGTTATAGCCTCGTATTTCTTCTCCGAATCTTTGGTTTAGTTACGCCAACTAGATTGATTTTTCTTGCAATGGGAAGAGGTGCTTTGTGATGAGTTCGATCTTGCGGTGTCCTCACCCAGTGACAGAAGGGGTAGCGATGCACGCATGTATCGTTGCTATTAAGGATAAAAAGATGGGGTCTATTCCTACATGAATAGATCTTGTCAACATCTTGTCATCGTTCTGATTGCGTTACTCCATTTCTCCATGAACTTAATACAGTAAATGCATGCTGGATAGCGGTCGATGTGTGGAGTAATAGTTGTAGATGCAGAATTGTTCCAGTCTACTAATCTTGGACCTGATGCCTATATACATGATCATTGCCTTGGATATCGTCATGATTATTTGATCTTCTATCAATTGCCCAATGCTACCTCTTGAGCTTGCGTTGGTTTTTCAGTTGAAGAGGAAAGGGTGATGCAACAAAGTAGAGTAAGTATTTCCATCAGCTTTTGAGAACCAAGGTATCAATCCGGTAGGAGACAACGCAACAAGCCACCGAATACCTGCACAAACAAACACCAACTTGCACCCAACGCGATAAAGGGGTTGTCAATCCCTTCACAGTTATTTGCAAAGTGAGATCTGATAGAGATAGATAACGGTAAAGTAATGTTTTTGGTATTTTTGGTTTATGGAACGGAAAGTAAAAGATTGCAAAGAAAGTAAATAGGAAACTAAAATTGTAGATCAGAAACTTGTATGATAGAAAATAGAAGATTATATGATGGAAAATAGACCCGGGGGCCATAGGTTTCACTAGAGGCTTCTCTCAAGGTAGAAATTATTACGGTGGGTGAACAAATTACTGCCGAGCAATTAATAGAAAAGTGCAAATTTATGACCATGTCTAAGGCAATGATCATGAATATAGGCATCATGTCCGTATCAAGTAGACCGAAAGGATTCTGCATCTACTACTATTACTCCACACATCGACCGCTATCCAGCATGCATCTAGAGTATTAAGTTCATTAGAACAGACTAACGCATTAGGCAAGATGACATGATGTAGAGGAATTAACTCAAACAACATGATGAAAACCCCATCTTTTTATCCTTGATGGCAACAATACAATACGTGTCGGTTCCCCTTCTGCCACTAGGATCGAGCACCGCAAGATTGAACCCAAAGCTAAGCACTTCTCCCATTGCAAGAAAAACCAATCTAGTTGGCCAAACCAAATCAATAGTTCGAGGAGGCTTGCAAAGATATCAAATCATGCATATAAGAATTCAGAGGAGATTCAAATAATATTCATAGATAAGTTGATCATAAATCCACAATTCATCGGATCTCACCAAACACACCGCAAAAGAGTATTACATCAAATAGATCTCCAAGAACATCAATGAGAACATGGTATTGAGAATCAAAGAGAGAGAAGAAGCCATCTAGCTACTAGCTATGGACCCGTAGGTCTGTGGTAAACTACTCACGCTTCATCAGAGAGGCAATGGTGTTGATGTAGAAACCCTCTATGATCGAATCCCCCTCCAGCAGGACACCGGAAAAGGTCCCTAGATGGGATCTCACGGGTACATAAGGTTGCGGCGGTGGAAATGTGGTTTTGTGGCTCCCCTGGAAGTTTTTGGGGTATTTGAGAATATATATAGGAGGAAGATCTAGGTCAGGGGGTCACCGAGGGGCCCACAAGGTTGGGGGGCACGCCCTCCACCCTTGTGGCCGCCTCGTGGTTCTTCTGACTTGCACTCCAAGTCTCCTGGGTGTCTTCTAGTCCAAGAAAAATCATCGCGAAAGTTTTATTCTGTTTGGACTCCGTTTGGTATCCCTTTTCTGTGCAACTCTAAAACAAGGAAAAAACAAAAACTGGCACTGGGCTCTAGGGTAATAGGTTAGTCATAAAAATCATATAAAATAGCATATTAATGCATATAAAACATCCAAAACAGATAATATAATGGCATGGAACAATCAAAAATTATAGATACGTTGGAGACGTATCAAGCATCCCCAAGCTTAATTCCTGCTCGTCCTCGAGTAGATAAATGATAAAAAAAGAATTTTTGATGTGGAATGCTACCTAATATATTTATCCATGTAATTCTGTCTATTGTGGCATGAATGTTCAGAAAGTTTAGTATTGACATAAAAACAATAATACTTCAAGCATACTAACAAAATAATTATGTCTTCTCAAAATAACATGGCCAAAGAAAGCTTATCCCTACAAAATGATATAGTCTGGCTATGCTCCATCTTCATCACACAAAATATTCAAATCATGCACAACCCCGATGACAAGCCAAAAAATTGTTTCATACTTTTGATGTTCTCAAACTTTTTCAACTTTCACGCAATACATGAGCGTGAGCCATGGACATAGCACTATAGGTGGAATAGACGGTGGTTGTGGAGAAGACAAAAAGGAGATAGTCTCACATCAACTAGGCATATCAACGGGCTATGAAGATGCCCATTAATAGATATCAATGTGAGTGAGTAGGGATTGCCATGCAACGGATGCACTAGAGCTATAAGTTTATGAAAGCTCAAAAATAAAACTAAGTGGGTGTGCATCCAACTCGCTTGCTCATGAAGACCTAGGGAATTTTGAGGAAGCCCATCATTGGAATATACAAGCCAAGTTCTATAATGAAAATTCCCACTAGTATATGAAAGTGATATCATAGGAGACTCTCTATCATGAAGATCATGGTGCTACTTTGAAGCACAAGTGTGGTAAAAGGATAGTAGCATTGCCCCTTCTCTCTTTTCTCTCATTTTTTTCGGCCTTCTCTCATTTTTTGGGCCTCTTTTTTTCGTCTGGAGTCTCATCCCAACTTGTGGGAAAATCATAATCTTCCTCATCCTTTCCTCACACTGAATGACCCGGTTGTGCCAATGGCGCAAGAAGCCAGTTAGTTGCGATGTTAGTACTGAATAGGTAGGGGATGTAGCTACAAACATAATGCAATGTGAATTTATTACAGATAGTAGAGTGAGGTAGATCGTTTTACAGAAACACATACATAGGCAGTTGTAGAGCTTATTTAGTCATCTTCTTAGTCTGACTTGTTTTCAAAAGGTGTAAACGTACGAATAAGGAGTGTCATTGTCGCATAATTCTTGCATGGTATACTTCCATAGGTACTTAAAGGCTCATGTGGGAAATGTAACAATTGATGTGTGACTTTTTCGCAGAGATGAGACGTTCCAATTTTCTGACTTGATCTTTGTAAAGCTTCACTTTGTTACCCCATGTGCAATGATCATCAAAGCTTCCAGCTGGGTTCCCCTATGAATGATTTTTAAAATGGCTGGTGTAAGCATAAGTATGTACTAGTATTAGAAGATCAAATGAAAACATTGTTTGCACATACGGATTATGGGCTTAATTGCAGGTGCTGATGTTTATAATTAGTAGGAGGTTTTTGAAAGATTAGCATCTATAGGAAAAAAAATTAAATAAGGCATAATGGTATTACAGTGGCACATGTAGATTGTTCTGTACCATCGGATGTGTGCTTCTTTTGCTTGTCTTTGCTGGCTTTCTTGCGATGATGTGAAGGGTCTGTGTAATTATGGACAGTAAGATGCCTAAAAGGTGAATATAAGTAGGAGGTTAAAAAGGGGAAATTAGTAGGCTGCACTTACCACTACCATCACCGATGTTGATAACAGCCGGTTTGTATTTGCTGCGTCGCTGGGTGAGATTACATTGTTAAGCCGGGGAAGTGCTTCAGAAGACCTGACATCATTACTGCCGTCACTGATGTTGATAACAGCTGGTTTGTATTTCCTGCGTTGCTGGAGTGAGCTTACATTGTTAAGCTGAGGAAGTGATTCAGAAGATCCGCTATCATCATTGATGCAGATAACATCATGGGTTTTCTGCAAGGAAATGCCATGTTATTATTTGGTTTAATCATGCCCTTTCTTTTTACTGTTTACCAGCTAGAAAAGTATGTACAGCTAGTAGGTTGTTGTCAACTTGTACTTCAGAATATAATTCACATAGGGTACAGGGTAATTGAACGATGATGAATCGCGTATGCAATTCGTAGGTAGTTATTTGAAGCTTTGAAAATAGGAGAAATGCAACTCTGCTAGAAGAAGCAGGCAGGCAGAGGCGAAAAAGTGTAACTACTCTAGATTGGAATTTGAAATAAACTTTGACTGAGGGCCTGTCGAAGTGGATGTAGGTACAGAGGTTGATCCATTGCTGAGGCGAGGCTTGCGGCGGCGATCCGAACGGGTTTCTTCGTGCTTATCCGATTGGTGGCCTTTGTGTGCCTAGAAGCAATAGCTACCTTGTGGCCGTCTTGCCATGATGCGGCCGCAGAGCCAATGAACTTAAGAATCTATGGCTGGAATTCTTCTAAATTCAAAGAAAACATCAAGCGATTCTAGTGAACTTAAGAGACACTAATACAATAATCAAATCGAGTAATGACATATGTTTAATCAAGGAAGGTGGGATCAAATTAAGGAACATATATCTTCAAAAATTACTTTGTATGGCTAAGGCCTAAGGTGAGCTGATCTAAAACAGAAACAAGATGGAAAATCACATTATTTTCACTACAGAATAATCCAAGCACTTGTCGAATTACACTAAGCAATAAACTTCCTTGTATATCATCTTATAAGGGAAGCCATGAAAGGATCTAACTTGTGCTTAGAACTTGTTTGGCAAGTAACACAGCCCACAATAAAGCTTCTGAGAAACCTACAACTAAAGATAAAATACAGGCACACTACAAATTTTAGTTATATAAACCAGCATCATAATTTGCACAGACAATTTGCAGGGCTCTAAAGTTACAATTCTACTGTACTACCTTGTTATTCATTAAAGAAGACCGTGTCAACAGTGCAGATGTATCAAACATACCACTCCAAATTTTAAGCATCAACAAATTATGTTTTCCACTGCTCCCCGTAGGCTATACGATCTGAATACTGACAAAATTACATATGCAGTAAGAAATGCAGAAACAGGAAAGCGATTTGCAGTCTCAATACACTCTCGCCTGATGTCGTCACTAACGCTTTCATCATCCCTAAGACCCTCCATCGGCTTTCTGCTTGCTTCAAGCTCTCAAAACAACATGCACCTCACACGACAGAGGAAACACCAGATGAAGCGGTCAACAGTCCATCAATACCATGTACGCATTGAATCCGATCCGATCAACGCAACCAAAGATGCACTTGCTTGTCAAAATTCAGAAAAATAGTGCATCGTACTAAACTTTTATTAGCCCTAGTGATTATTAAAGAACAGGACTAAGAGTTGACTAAACTCTGAATACAGGAGATTTCAAATTACTGAAATAACACTTGTTGGTCACTTGAAATACCTGAGCATGGATGACAATCTCTCCACGCACATCATACTCACATTTTAAACCCTGCAACAGTCATAAGATAATTAGCGAAGTGGCTTTGTATTAGAAAATGAATAGAGTTGATCAAGTGATGGTCAAGAATCAATCAGCGACTTGAATAAATATAATACAAAATGCCAGTAAATTTTTGGAAGTGTTGTAAATCTATTAATGCCTTAGAATCAAGCTATCACCCAACAAATCCTTGGCTTTTGATCTAAGGAAAAAAGAAAAGCGAGTATTAGACTAAACTTACACACTTACTGACATACAAGTTGACATATTTAACACTAAAATGAGTGTTATTCATCAAAAATATGTGCATCTACGCAGGCTCCTTGTATTGTTTTGCTTTTTCATCCAAACTATTTTGTAAAACTTGCATACTTATGGTTCCAGATAGCAGCTCGGAACTTGTTCAATCTTCCCTTTTCAGTTCATGCACAGTTGACTCATAGCTGCACAACAAATAGCAGACTTATGTCCTTATCTACTTAATATCCAATTACTTTCTCATTCTGTAGCAATTAGACAAGTGGTGTCATGTTTAAAGATAGGGAATTAGGGAATCCCCATCTGCACCTATTTATAACACTGAGGCTTTACGGGTTCCTTTTATTGTCTAAAATATGTAAGCTTTCCGTGGAGATATTTACAATATATGTGTTCTATGTTACGATTTGTCTTTTACGGGACCTCATCTTATGATTTTTTAACAAACAAGTTATTAAATATTGAACCTTAGTGCCAGTAACCTTACCTATGCCCAATCATAAATCGAATGACGACTCCCTTTTCCTCTTCCAGTTTCTTGAGTTTCTCATCTGATAAACAACGATGAGATATACGTGGTGAATAAAAATAAATGCCAGACAACTAAATTGTCGGTGTACAAAAAGAGGGGTGCGTTTTTGTACCCCTTTACCTGTGCACGGGCAGTCGGAGCCGCGCCTACGGTCACGCCAAGCAGAACAGGGGAGGTGAGCCAAGGTAAGACCGAAGACCAAGATAACAAGAGCAACGCCGAGGCCAAGACCACAAAGGGCAGAGGGACGAAGCAGGTTCCCCCGGCAAGACCCTTGCCGGGGGAGCTCTCCCCGCACCAACAGAGTGAGCCACCCTTGAGCCCACGGTCCCCAACGCCATCATCCACGTGGGGCCAGGGCTCGGGAAGGCACCTCTGTGGTGGCATGCAGATCTTTATGAAGACATATTCAAGATCAGATGAGGATTAGAAGACAACGATCCTCAGCAAGATCCTTGCCGAGGAAGGCCACCAGACCCCCGGCAAGGCCCTTGCCGGGGACGACAGCGCGCCACGGCAAGACCCTTGCCGGGCCGCACTATCACAGCCCCAGATCAGCCCTTGTTTGACTTTTGCTTGTTCCTCATGTCATCATGTTTAATTTTCAAAGAAACTTGAAATGGGGATGTTGAAACCCTAGCACCAAATGCATTCAACTAGGTTCAAGTAAACAATATTTTCAATGAACCCAAATGCCCTTTAGAAAAGTTCATGATTTTTGTTAAAGGTGAAAACCTCTGCCAAAAATGATGCACCTATTTCTAGGCCATCCTGGATTTTTGAATTAAATCTTATTGTATTTGACTTTTGGGCATTTAAATGCTATAAATAATTTAAATGTTCAAATAATGTTGGAACTATTTTTGGGCCACTGAAATAATTCAGCAAAGTGTCCATGAATATTTTCAGGATTTTAGGAAATGCCTTGGTATTTTTCCTAAGCTCAAAACAGAGGCAAATAATTAGAAAACAAAAACAAATTAGAAAACAGAAGAGAGAGAGAGAACCTTACCTGGGCCTTACCTGCAGCCCAAGTGGCTAGGCCAGCCCACCACTGTGGCGGCCCAACCCAGCTAGCCCCCCCCCCCCTGTCGTCTTCCTCGCGACAGAAGGACGCCGGGCGTGTGGCCACCGTGCGCCGGCACGCGCCCGTGCCACCTCCACCTTGCCTGCGTGCCCCCTCGGCGGCCTGGACGACCCTGGAGTCGCCACGCAGCCCCCGACCGCCCTCTCACTCTCCCCGTGCCCCTCCCCTCCTCTGTTCTCTCTCTCGCACGGTTCGAGTGCCACCGTCGCCGCCGACAAGCACCACCGCGGCCACTGCCTCCCCCTCGCCCCCTGGACATGCCCAGGAGCTCCACTTCCATTCTCCGCGCCTCTCCGTCAACTCGCGCGACGCCGAACCCTCTGCATCACCCTCTGCACCGCCATCTTCGCCGCCTCTGCCCCGAGATCGCCGGTGACCTCCCGTCGTCGTCAGCCCCTCCCTGAGCTCCCCGAGGCCACCGTCGCAACCGCCGTGAGCTCCTCTCTCTTTAAACCCTAGACACGCTGTCCAAGTCGCTCTCTAACCCCGCCTGCCACCACGGCCGAGAGCTCGGCTCCGCCGGCCAAATCGCCGCCATGGCCACGTCCACCCGAGCTCAAAACGGAGCTCATCATCTCGCTCAGTGCATCACCAGCTGCCCGTAGCACCCATCCATGCCTCTTTCATGCAGCATAACGCCGACACGAGCACACCCGCACGCCGGCCGCCGCCGCGAGCTTGATTCTGGCGAGCCCGGTCGACCGCAGCTCCTCCCGCTTGCTTAGCTGGATGCGGCTGAGCGCCAGCTACGCGTAGTTGATCGCCGCCGCTGTTTTGGTCGCCGGAGGGGGTTTCCCGAGCCCCTCCGCCGCGTCTGTCGCCGCCGGCGTCAAGCCGCCGGCGCGTTTGACCTTTTGACCAGGGGTTTGACTTCCCCTAGGTCACTGACAAGTGGGCCAGGCCCTATTTAACCCTAGGTTAGTTTCTTTAATTAGTAACTAATTAAAAGTGTTAATTAGTTATGACACTGACGTGAGGGACCCACAGGCTAGGTTTGACCTGGAGGGGTTAGTTGACCTGCTGACGTCACACTAACATCAGGCTGACGCAGTAAAGAATTTTCTGGATTTAAAATAATTCAGAAAATTCCAGAAAATAGTATAAACTTCTAAAAATCATATAAAATCAACCGTAGCTCAGAATGAAATAATTTATATATGAAAAATTATCAGAAAAATGCAATCTATCCATCTGTATCATTTTCATGCATGTCAAACTAAGTTATACCTGCTGTATAGGTGAAAACATGATAATGCACTATTTGAATTCATAGTTTGAATTTGAATTTGAACCTTGAGTTCAAATCAACCCAAACCTTTCTGTTGCTAGTTGCATTAGGCCAAATCACGTCATATTGCCATGTCATAATCATGCATCATAATTGTTGCATTGCATTGATTGTGTTCTTCCTTGTTTGCCGGTGATTGTCCCCTCTCGATAGCCGTGATTCCGACGATGAGTTCGATGACACCGATGAAGAACTATACTATCTTCGGAAGTGCCAGGCAAGCAAAACCCCCTTGCTCATTCCGATACAATCCCACTCTCTCGCTCCTGCTCTCTTTTACTGCATTAGGACAACAACGATTCAACTGTTACATGCTGCGGTAGTTGAACCCCTTATCCTCTGCATGACCTGTCATTGCCACAGTAAATAGATGAAACCCACTAGCATGAGTAGGAGTTGTTTGAGCCCTGATGTGCCTACTCATTCATGCTTGTTTGTCATGCCTGCTACTGCTTAGAGTTGAGTCGGGTCTGATTCATCGGGGATGAATTGGAGTGGTGATGAACATGTCCTACTGTGTGAGCTAAGTGTGTGAACACGATTTGGTAAAGGTAGCGGTGAGAGGCCATGTAGGAGTACATGGTGGGTTGTCTCATTGAAGCCGTCCTCAGGAACTGAGTTCTGTGTTTGTGATCCATGATACAGTTACTACCACGCATTGGGCCCGAAACCAATGGACCCTCTCGGCTTCTTAATCACCCTTGTCCTCTGTCTAGGAGTTGCAAGTAGTTTCTGGTGTTTGTAGTATGCTGGAGGCCGTGGACAGCGCTGACCGAGGGGTGGGCTGTGATGCGGTAGGCACGTGGCACGGTGTACCGGGCGCCCGTTTGGTGTCTCGGGAACCCTGCACACATCGTTCGGGGCCGTATGTGGAAACCTCGGCCGGACTCCCTGCGGATGGAACCTGAATAGGCGATAAACCTGGACTAGAGACTTGAGTGTTTAGGTAGGCTGTGGCCGACACCCTCGCTGGGCCTCCGCTTGAAGGTTGCCGAGTACATGTCGTGTAAACGGCGGTAAGTGGTGAGAGCGTGTGTGTCGAAGTACACCCCTGCAGGGTTAACATCATCTATTCGAATAGCCGTGTCCACGGAAATGGACTTCTGGGTTGCCTATAACAGTTCATAGACAAGTGAAAGTGGATACTCTAAAATACGCAAGATAAGCGTGAGTGCTACGGACGGCGTTCTCGTAGGGAGACGGGAGCGGGTCCATAGTGGAGTATTGATATGGTGAATATGTGGACTCGTGTGCGCCACCTCAAAAGAGTTACTTGCAGTCATAGTTTAGGATAGCCACCGAGTCAAAGCTGGCTTGCTGCAGTCAAACTCCACCACCCCCCTTTGTTGATACCGATGCATATGTAGCTAGTTCTGATGTAAGTCTTGCTGGGTACATTTGTACTCACGTTTGCTTATTTATGTTTTTGTAGAGAGACTTCAGTCTCGCTAGTAGTTCCGCGTGGACTTCGACGTTTAGCTTGATACCTCAGCTACGATCTTGTGCCCTCGGCAGGATCTAGTAGATAGTCAGGCTTCTCAGCATTTTTCATTTATAGTTGTCTGTACTCAGACATGTTAAGCTTCCGCTTGTGTTTGACTTGTATGCTCTGAGTGTTGGGTCATGAGACCCATGTTTGTAATATCTCGCTCTTCGAAGCCTAATGAATAAATACTCTGAGTCGTAGAGTCTTGTTGTGATGCCATGTTGTATTTGCACATATCGAGCATATTGTGTGTATGATTGAAATGCTTGGTATGTGTGGGATCCGACAATCTAGTTGTCTATCCTTAGCAGCCTCTCTTATGGGGAAATGTAGTCTAGTGCCTCCTTGAGCCATAGTAGTCCGCTACAGCCCGGTTCACCGGAGTCCTGCTAGCCCAGCACTACTGCTCTGGACACTTGACTGGCCGGCATGTGTTTCATATCGTTCCTGTGTCTGTCCCTTCGGGGAAATGTCACGCGGTGACATCCGGAGTCCTGCCTAGCCTGCTACAGCCCGGGTTCCCGGAGTCCTGTTAGCCCAGTGCTACAGCCCGGATTCGCACGCTGCTGACCGACACGTTCGATGTTGATTCATGTATGTCTGTCCCCATACGTTAGTGCCGCTTTGGGTTCACGACTAGCCATGTCAGCCCGGGTTCTCTGTCATATGGATGCTAGCGACACTGTCATATACGTGAGCCAAAAGGCGCAAACGGTCCCGGGCCATGGTAACGCGACACCCGTGGGAATACCGTGCGTGAGGCCGCAAAGTGATATGAGGTGTTACAGGCTAGATCGGTGTGACTTGGAATCGGGGTCCCGACACGCACGGCAAGACCCTTGCCGGGCCACCCGGCAAGGCCAAGGACGCTAGCAGGACCACCGGCAGGCCCGTCGGCGACCAAACTTCCAGCGCCGTTCACATGCAGCTGCCAGCCCAACCAGCTGGGCGGGCACCTGCGTGGCAACATGCGGTTTCCAGGCCAACTCATCGAGCGCCTGCGTGGCACATGCAGATCTTTGTGAAGGCTCCACCACCGCGCCACCTCAGCTGCCTGCCTGCCTACATGGCACCGCACGCATCGCTGGCCAAGGCGTGTGTCGAAGCGAGAAGGAGCGGCGACGGACGGGACAGGCCTCGCCCCCGTCCCCGATAAAGCAAGGGGACACCTAAGCTACGCATTAAATGTGTCTTGTCCTGTAATATGAGCGATAAGCTCAGGGCACTGTACGCCTTTCCACCTCCTGTGTGCCACTGTGGCAGCCCCTTCCGACTATAAAAGGAGGCCCATGGCATACTGGAGAGGGATTTGGCTCTTTCGAACCACGCACTGACCACAGCTAGTTCGAGAGCTCAAGAACTCTCTGAAATACACCCACCAAAGCAGGACTAGGGTTTTACGCATCCTCGCGGCCCGAACCTGGGTAAATGATCCTTGTGCTGTCTACTGGCCCTGCTCTTCTCGCAACCCCGCGCCCCGGCAACCATAGTAGGGATTCTTGTGATCCCATAGGTGTCATTCCACACCGACATCTTTGACGCACCAGGTAGGGGGCGCGCAATTGAGAGAATCAGGTCGCCTAGCAGTCCTTCATCGCCTTTGGCTCCTGAGAAGAAGGCGTCCGGAGGGATGACGCCGGCTCGGCAACAGAAAAGCTAAGTCATTCAGAGCTTTGAGTTATTTCCTCCTATATATAAGGTTATCGTCCTCGGAGATCACGCCAATGTATGAGAAACCTGCACGCAAAGGGGCCCTCCCGCAATTGGCAACGCCCCTGTTCTGTTTCGAGTCTGCTCAACAACTCAAAGCGGCCGTGTCAAGAGTGGCGGGGTAGCCTTCCGCACCTGGCAACGCTCCCGACTCTGACTCGAGTCAAGCTCGACAGTTCGGGCGGCCGCGTTAAGGGCAGCAAGGTGGTTCGCCCGGCAGCAAGCACACCCGGTAGGCCAATGGGGATCCGTCCCCAAGACGCCGCCTTGGGTTTACGCGCCGGCAAGCCTACCTAGTAACGTAGGGAGGACATACAGAGGAAAATCAAACAGGAAAATAACATGCATAATACTGAAAGTGCTGCAGAGTTATATTACATCAAATTGTTGCTGCGGTTCTAACTAGAGATAGCGATTGTCTTGGTTGTGAACCTGCAGCGGCGATAAAGAGCGGGATGCCTAATCCCGGCGCTGGCCCTCCACCCTCTGGATTTCGCCGACCCGGCTGATGATGGGCTTGATGCGCTCCCTGAGCGGGTGTGAGGTCAGTACCCTCCGGCAAGCTCTCCAGCGCGGAGTCGAAGTCGACGTCGGGGTACCAGTGCGCCACCTTGGTGAGAACCTTGGTCATGGCACCCTGGCAAAGCCTCCGGGACTCGTCGGCCAGTGAGGCCGCCCGGTTGGCGTGGAGCCGCTCCAGAGCGCCGACGACCTTCTCAAAGAACATGGTCAGGCTGCAATTGGCGCTCACGCTCCGCTCCGGGACATACCTCATGTCCGGCTTCCCCATGATGGCCAGCTGCGCGGCGGCCTGGTTGGCGACGGTGGCGAGGCGATCGAGCCAACGGTTCTCGCCCGCCACGTGATCCGCGAAGTTGAGGCCCTCGTTCTTCCGCAACAGCTTCTCGCCCTCCAGCTCCTTGGCCAGGGTCCCTTCTCAGGTTTTGGCCTCCGACAGCACCTTCTCGAGACCCTCCAGCTTCAACTTGAGGTCGTTGATGGAGTTGTTGGCCTCGGAGAGCTCCCCAGCCTTGCTGACGACCGCACCCTGCGCCTCTGTCGGGGCACTGTTAAGCGTGTCCTTTTCCTGGGACAGCTTCAGGGCCTGCTCCTTCAGCCCATCGCGCTCCGCCTCCAACTCCTCCACCTTGCGGGCGTGAACCTGGGCCTGGGCATTGAGTGCCTCTTCGTGCCTCCGCTCCAGCTCACTGGTCCGCTGCAAGACAAGCTTCTCCACCTCTGCATCCTTGTCGCGAAGCATGGCGGCAAGCTTCTCCCCGCGTGTGGCTAGGTCCTCCTCCTGGGAGTGCAGCGCGGCCTCGTGCTGGGTGCGGGCGGCTTCGGCGGCCGCGGCCAAGTTCTTCGCCGTCTCTTGAGCCTTCTCAACATCGGCGAGCTTCATGGTGAGCTCCATGTCGCGCTTGGCCAGCTCGCCCTGAGCAGCCTTGAGCTCCTTGTGGGCCTCGCGGAACCAGTCCTGCGTCTCGGCAACGCGCTTCTGGAGGTCCGCCTCCGCCTTCTCCACCACCGACGTCCTAGACTTAACCTTGTCCAGGCGGGCGCGGTGGAGCGCCTGGAGCTTCCGAAAGCTGGCGCGCATGGCGTGAAGGAGCCGCTCTTCCTGCGAACCGTCGCCGCCAATGATCGGCTCATTGACAACCTCAAGCCCGGCAGCGGCAAGCACTTCGTCGTCGAACACCTCTCCCTCGACGGGTGTCCTGGTGCTCGACGCGCTTGGAAGGTGGACGAACAAGTCGTCGCTCACCCTTAGGTACTTGCCGGAGCCAGAAGCAACGGAAGAGGAAGGCTGGTCCTCAACCACCACCTCCTCCTCGGCAGCGGCCCCGCCGGCCTCCCCGGCAGGCCCCTTGCCGGCCTCCTCAGCGGCAGCGGCGACGTCCTCGGTGGCGATCTTCTTGGCGTCCGCCTCGGCGGCCTTGGCAACGTCCTCGATGACGGCGTCCACGTCCTCTGGGTTGACCGAGGAGGAATCTGGGCGCCGAAGAAGGGGGTGAGGCAAGGCCAGGACCAAGAGCCGGAGGGAAAAAGAAGCAGGGACGAACGGCGAATGACTTACCTATGCCAGTACCCGGCTGAGGAACGGAAGTCCCCTCCCCGCCAACATTTGGCGTCGAGGCAAAGCCGCCGGCGCCCAAGTTCTCCTCCTCCTCCATGTGCGTGGGCTCGGTGCTTGGCGCCCTTGCCGGGGACGCCCCTCAGGGCGGCGTGGTCGATGGGGGCGGCGTGTTGGGAGTAGCCCTCTGTGGCTCCTCCTGCTGCTGCTCTCCTCCTGCGTACCTGGCAAGGTCAGCACCAAAGTATCGTGCCCCTGACACATGTCGACGGGAGAAGAGTGATGACCTTACGCTGGGGGCTATGCCGGGGGCTGATGTCCGGGCTGCTCGACACCACCAGTGGCGCCCCCGAAGTACCAACTGGGGGCTGGCCACCATCTGGCTCTTTAAATTCGGCATCGCTCTGAATCTGACCAAACCATCCCCATAGAACACATATCAGCTGCAGGCCTACGGTGAGCAGAGCACTCCATCGGCGAGCTTTCAAACGTATCCAAGAAAAAGAAAGCTGGGAGAGCAAGGACTCTGCTAGGAAGAGGGTCAAGCGAAAACGGATCTAGGGGGTGAGGAGAGGGCTCACCGGTCGGTGAAGAGCACGCCAAGGATGAAGCCGCAGGCGCAGAGGAGCAGTATCGTCCTCGACAGCACCGGCCTCCTCTCCCGGGGGCGGCACCGCTCTTGGCCTTCATCTTCCTCAGAGTCGCCTCCATCCCATCTCTCTCCGGTGAGTTCAGGAGAGTCCCGGCAAAAGAATAACCACCAAATTACACTGCAAATCCTAGTCATGAACAAGAAGACAAAATCAACATGATGTAGTACGTAAGATCTCACCATTCTCTTTCCAGATGAAGAAGAAGGGAGAGAAAGCTAGAGCCCGCTGTCCCGTTGGGTCCGTCGTCCGTTGGGGCCGTCACAAACTGCTGGGCCTTGGAGTCCTTCTCGGACGACGAAACGGACTGGTGAACCTCCTCGTTGCTGACCTCTTGGCGGCGCTACGCCTACGTCGCCGGGAAACTCGCCTCCGCATCCGGGGGGCGTGCGAATTCATCCTCTCCTCGAGTATCCGATCCACTCCGTCATCTGTCTTCCTCCCTCATCTGACCATGGACTCACCCTCTCCGTCCCTCCGAGCAGACCGAGACAAACGGCGGTGGCCCGACGCGGGGTGCGAGAGCAGGGGAGGAGGGGTGCAGCCGTGCGGGGCTTGAGGAGAATGGGGGGGATTGGTGGGGAGGAGGGATGTGGGGATCGAGGAGGACGGGGACCGCACGTTCCTATCCTCCCATCGCGGTGAAATCGATCCCCCAATTCACTCATGCAAAACCAAAGCAACCTCACATGATTCTCTCGACCCCACAGGTAATGAGCCCCACATGGCATTGACCTGTGAAGCTGCTGCTGATGTATAGAAGGACCAACGGCTGACCAAACGCCAGCAGGTAAAATCAGTGAACAGTAAAAAAATCCAACGGATGACGAAGCTCAGCGCGCGCAAAGCCTCCAGAATGGCGGGTAGTTCAGCGGTGTTTATATGTTCCATGGGAAAATGCTCTAATAATGAAGATCAGCACACTTTTATTTACTTACAACTCAAGAATTACAACTCGATACTTAGAACAAATATGACTCTATGTGAATGCCTCCGGCGGTGTACCGAGATGTGCAATGAATCAAGAGCGACATGTATAAAAGATGATGAACGGTGGCTTTGCCACAAATACGATGTCAACTACATGATCATGCAAAGCAATATGACAATGATGATACGTGTCATAATAAATGGAACGATGGAAAGTTGCATGGCAATAAATCTCAGAATGGCTATGGAAATGCCATAATAGGTAGGTAGGGTGGCTGTTTTAAGGAAGGTATATGGTGGGTTTATGGTACCGTTGAAAGTTGCGCGGTATTAGAGAGGCTAGCAATGGAGGAAAGGTGAGAGTGCATATAATCCATGGACTCAACATTAGTAATAAAGAACTCACATACTTATTGCAAAAATCTATTAGTCATCAAAACAAAGTACTACGCGCATGCTCCTAGGGGGATAGATTGGTAGGAAAAGACCATCGCTCGTCCCCGACCGCCACTCATAAGGAAGACAATCAATAAATAAATCATGCTCAGACTTCATCACATAACGATTCACCATACGTGCATGCTACGGGACTCACAAACCTTAACACAAGTATTCTCAAATTCACAACTACTCACTAGCATGACTCTAATATCACTATCTTCATATCTCAAAACAATCATAAAGAATCAAACTTCTCATAGTATTCAATGCACTTTATATGAAAGTTTTTATTATATCCCTCTTGGATGCCTATCATATTAGGACTAATTTTATAACCAAAGAAAATTACCATGCTGTTTAGAGACTCTCAAAATAATATAAGTGAAGTGCAAGAGTTCATAAATTTCTATAAAATAAAGCCACCGCCGTGCTCTAAGAAATATAAGTGAAGCACATAGAGCAAAATTGCCTAGCTAAAAAAATGTAAGTGAAGCACATAGAGCATTCTAATAAATCACGATTCATGCGTGTCTCTCTCAAAAGGTGTGAACAACAAGGATGATTGTGGCAAACTAAAAAGCAAAGACTCAAATCATACAAGATGCTCCAAGCAAAACACATATCATGTGGTGAATAAAAATATAGCCTCAAGTAAAGTTACCGATAGACGAAGACGAAAGAGGGGATGCCTTCCCGGGGCATCCCCAAGCTTAGGCTTTTGGTGTCCTTGAATATTAACTTTGGGTGCCTTGGGCATCCCCAAGCTTAGGCTCTTGTCACTCCTTATTCCATATTCCATCAAATCCTTACCCAAAACCTGAAAATTTTACAACACAAAACTCCACATAAAATCTTGTAAGCTCCTTTAGTAAAAGAAAATAAATCACCACTTTTGGTACTGTTGTGAACTCATTCTTTATTTATATTGGTGTAATATCTACTGTATTCCAACTTTTCCATGGTTCATACCCCCCGATACTAGCCATAGATTCATCAAAATAAGCAAACAACACGCAAAAAACAGAATCTGGCAAAAACAGAACAGTCGGTGGAAATCTGGATATTTTGAATACTTCTGTAACTCCAAAAATCTTGAGAAATTAGGAATTCCTAAATAAATTTGTTTATTAATTTTCTGCAAAAGGAATCAACTTAAAAGCACTTCTCTGTGATTTATGAAAATTATTTTCGTGCACGCAAAGGTTTCTATTTTTCAGCAAGATCAAATAAACTATTACCGTAGGCTATTCCAAAGGTCTTACTTGGCACAAACACTAATCAAAACACAAAACCACATCTAACCAGAGGCTAGAATAATTATTTATTGCTAAACAGAACCTAAAAAGCAAAAACAAAAATAAAGTTGGGTTGCCTCCCAACAAGCGCTATTGTTTAACGCCCTTAGCTAGGCAAAAAATACGAATAGATCTAAGTGTTATCATATTTGGCATGCAATCCATAAGTGGCTCTCATAATAGATTCATAAGGCAATTTAATTTTCTTTCTAGGGAAGTGTTTCACGCCCTTTCTTAACGAAAATTGAAATCTAATGTTTCCTTCTTTCATATCAATAATTGCACCAATCGTTCTAAGGAAAGGTCTACCAAGAATAATAGGACATGTAGGATTGCAATCTATATCAAGAACAATGAAATCTATGGGCACATAATTCCTATTTGCAACAATAATAACATCATTAATCCTTCCCACAGGTTTCTTAATTGTGGAATCCGCAAGATGTAAATTTAAAGAGCAATCATCAAATTCATCGAAAACTAACACATCACAAAGAGTTTTCGGAATTGTGGAAACACTAGCACCCAAATCACACAAAGCATAGCACTCATAATCTTTAATGTTAATCTAAATAGTAGGTTCCCACTCATCATAAAGTTCTCTAGGGATAGAAACTTCTAATGCAAGCTTTTCTTCGAAAGATTGCATCATAGCATCAACGATATGTTTAGTAAAAGCTTTGTTTTGATTATAAGCATGAGGAGAATTCAACATGGATTGCAACAAGGAAATACAATCTATTAAAGAAAAATTATCATAATTAAATTCCTTGAAATCCAAAAGAGTGGGTTCATTGCTATCTAAAGTTTTCACCTCTCCAATCCCACTTTGATCAATTTTTGCATAAAGATCTAAAAACTCCGAATTATTGGACGCCTTTTAACTAAAGTTGACTCATATCTAGTCCCATCTCTATCAAGATTTACATTGGAAAACAAAGATTCAATAGGAGTCACATCAATCACTTTAAGATCTTCATCATTATTTTCACGGAAACTAGAAGAACACGCTTTTATAAACCAATCTTTTTTAGCACGCATCTTAGCGGTTCTTTCTTTGCACTCATCAATGGAAATTCTCATGGCTTTGAAAGACTCATTGATATCATGCTTAGGTGGAATAGATCTAAGTTTAAAAGAATCAACATCAAGAGAAATTCTATCCACGTTCCTAGCCAAATCATCAATCTTAAGCAATTTTTCTTCAATCAAAGCATTGAAATTCTTTTGCGAACTTATAAATTCTTTAACACTATTCTCAAAATCAGAGGGCATCTTATTATAATTTCCATAAGAATTTTTGTAGGAATTCCAATAATTATTAGAGGAATTACTAGGAAACGGCCTAGGATTAAAATTACCTCTATACGCATTATTACCAAAATTGTTCCTACCAACAAAATTCACATCCATAGATTCATTATTGTTTTCAATCAAAGTTTACAAAGGCAGATCATTAGGATCAATAGAAGCACTCTTCCTAGCAAATAATTTCATAAGCTCATCCATCTTTCCACTCAAAACATTTATTTCTTCAATCGCATGCACTTTTCTACTAGTGGAAGATTTTTTGGTATGCCATTGAGAATAATTAACCATAATATTATCTAGGAGTTTAGTAGCTTCTCCTAAACTAATTTCCATAAAAGTACCTCCCGCGTCCGAATCTAAAAGATTTCTAGAAGCAAAATTCAATCCGGCATAAAAAAATTGTGTGATCATCCACAAATTCAAACCATGAGTAGGGCAATTTCGTATCATCAATTTCATCCTCTCCCAAGATTGTGCAACATGTTCATGATCAAGTTGCTTAAAATTCATAATATCATTCCTAAGGGAGATGATCTTAGCGGGAGGAAAATACTTGGAAATAAAAACATCTTTACACTTGTTCCATGAATCAATACTATTCTTAGGCAAGGATGAAAACCAAGTTTTAGCATGATCTCGAAGCGAGAACGGAAATAGTTTCAATTTAACAGTATCATTATCCACATCTTTTTCTTTTGCATATCACACAAATCAACTAAATTATTAAGATGGGATGCGGCATCTTCATTGGGAAGGCCAGAAAATTGGTTTTTCATAACAAGATTCAGCAAAGCGGTATTAATTTCACAAGACTCTACATTAGCATCGGGAGCAATTGGAGTACTAATAAAATAATTGTTGTTGGTATTGGAAAAGTCACACAATTTGGTATTATCTTGAGCCATCATGACAAAGCAAGCAATCCAACACACGAGCACACAAAAAACAAGCGAAGAAGACGAATGGAAGAGGGGCGAAGAAAAGGAAAATCTTTTCAAAAATTGTTTTAGAAGTGGGGGAGAGGAAAATGAGAGGCAAATGGCAAATAATATAATGCGAGGGATGAGAGTTTATGATGGGTACTTGGTATGTCTCGGCTTGGCGTAGATCTCCTCGGCAACGGCACCAGAAATTCTTCCTGCTACCTCTTGAGCTTGTGTTGGTTTTTCCCTTGAAGAGGAAAGGGTGATGCAGCAAAGTAGAGTAAGTATTTCCCTTGGCTTTTGAGAACCAAGGTATCAATCCAGTAGGAGACAACACAAGAAGCCACCGAATACCTGCACAAACAAACACCAACTTGCACCCAACGCGATAAAGGGGTTGTCAATCCCTTCACAGTTATTTGCAAAGTGAGATCTGATAGAGATAGATAACGGTAAAGTAATGTTTTTGGTATTTTTGGTTTATGGAACGGAAAGTAAAAGATTGCAAAGAAAGTAAACAGGAAACTAAAATTGTAGATCAGAAACTTGTATGATAGAAAATAGAAGATCATATGATGGAAAATATGTTGGGAATCGTAGCATAATTTAAAAAAATTCTACGCTCACCAAGATGCATCTATGGAGTCTACTAGCAACGAAGGGAAGGGAGTGCATCTACATACCCTTGTAGATCGCGAGCGGAAGCGTTCCAATGAACGTGGATGACGGAGTCGTACTCGCCGTGATCCAAATCACCGATGACCGAGTGCCGAACGGACGGCACCTCCGCGTTCAACACACGTATGGTGCAGCGACGTCTCCTCCTTCTTGACCCAGCAAGGGGGAAGGAGAGGTTGATGGAGATCCAGCAGCACGACGGCGTGGTGGTGGATGTAGCGGGTCTCCGGCAGGGCTTCACCAAGCTTCTGCGAGAGAGAGAGAGGTGTTGCAGGGGAGGAGGGAGGCGCCCAAGGCTGTGTCTTGCTGCCCTCCCTCCCCCCCTTTATATAGGCCCCCTGGGGGGGCGCCGGCCTAGGGAGATGGGATCTCCAAGGGGGGGCGGCGGCCAAAGGGGGGGAAGGGGTGCCTTGCCCCCCAAGGCAAGGGGGAAGCCCCCCCCTAGGGTTCCCAACCCTAGGCGCATGGGGGGAGGCCCAAGGGGGGCGCCCCAGCCCACTAAGGGCTGGTTCCCTTCCACTTTCAGCCCACGGGGCCCTCCGGGATAGGTGGCCCCACCCGGTGGACCCCCGGGACCCTTCCGGTGGTCCCGGTACAATACCGGTAACCCCCGAAACTTTCCCGGTGGCTGAAACTTGACTTCCTATATATAATTCTTCACCTCCGAACCATTCCGGAACCTCTCGTGACGTCCGGGATCTCATCCGGGACTCCAAACAACTTTCGGGTTTCCGCATACACATATCTCTACAACCCTAGCGTCACCGAACCGTAAGTGTGTAGACCCTACGGGTTCGGGAGACATGCAGACATGACCGAGACGCCTCTCCGGTCAATAACCAACAGCGGGATCTGGATACCCATGTTGGCTCCCACATGTTCCACGATGATCTCATCGGATGAACCACGGTGCCGAGGATTCAATCAATCCGTATGCAATTCCCTTTGTCAATCGGTATGTTACTTGCCCGAGATTCGATCGTCGGTATCCCAATACCTTGTTCAATCTCGTTACCGGCAAGTCTCTTTACTCGTACCGCAATGCATGATCCCGTGACTAACGCCTTAGTCACATTGAGCTCATTATGATGATGCATTACCGAGTGGGCCCAGAGATACCTCTCCGTCACACGGAGTGACAAATCCCAGTCTCGATCCGCGCCAACCCAACAGACACTTTCGGAGATACCCGTAGTGCACCTTTATAGCCACCCAGTTACGTTGTGACGTTTGGCACACCCAAAGCACTCCTACGGTATCCGGGAGTTGCACGATCTCATGGTCTAAGGAAAAGATACATGACATTGGAAAAGCTCTAGCAAACGAAACTACACGATCTTTTATGCTAAGCTTAGGATTGGGTCTTGTCCATCACATCATTCTCCTAATGATGTGATCCCGTTATCAATGACATCCAATGTCCACAGTCAGGAAACCATGACTATCTGTTGATCAACGAGCTAGTCAACTAGAGGCTTACTAGGGACACGTTGTGGTCTATGTATTCACACATGTATTACCATTTCCGGACAATACAATTATAGCATGAATAATAGACTATTATCATGAACAAAGAAATATAATAATAACCATTTATTATTGCCTCTAGGGCATATTTCCAACAGTCTCCCACTTGCACTAGAGTCAATAATCTAGTTACATTGTGATGAATCGAACACCCATTGCGTCCTGGTGTTGATCATGTTTTGCCCTAGGGAGAGGTTTAGTCAACGGATCTGCTACATTCAGGTCCGTATGTACTTTACAAATATCTATGTCTCCATTTTGAACACTTTCACGAATGGAGTTGAAGCGACGCTTGATATGCCTGGTCTTCCTGTGAAACCTGGGCTCCTTCGCAAGGGCAATAGCTCCAGTGTTGTCACAGAAGAGAGTCATCGGGCCCGACGCATTGGGAATAACCCCTAGGTCGGTAATGAACTCCTTCATCCAGACTGCTTCCTGTGCTGCCTCCGAGGCTGCCATGTACTCCGCTTCACATGTAGATCCCGCCACGACACTTTGCTTGCAACTGCACCAGCTTACTGCTCCTCCATTCAAAATATACACGTATCCGGTTTGTGACTTCGAGTCATCCAGATCTGTGTCGAAGCTAGCGTCGACGTAACCCTTTACGACGAGCTCTTCGTCACCTCCATAAACGAGAAACATATCCTTAGTCCTCTTCAGGTACTTCAGGATATTCTTGACCGCTGTCCAGTGTTCCATGCCGGGATTACTTTGGTACCTTCCTACCAAACTTACGGCAAGGTTTACATCAGGTCTGGTACACAGCATGGCATACATAATAGACCCTATGGCCGAGGCATAGGGGATGACACTCATCTTTTCTCTATCTTCTGCCGTGGTCGGGCATTGAGCCGTGCTCAACTGCACACCTTGCAATACAGGCAAGAACCCCTTCTTGGACTGATCCATATTGAACTTCTTCAATATCTTGTCAAGGTATGTACTCTGTGAAAGACCAATGAGGCGTCTTGATCTATCCCTATAGATCTTGATGCCTAATATATAAGCAGCTTCTCCAAGGTCCTTCATTGAAAAACACTTATTCAAATAGGCCTTTATACTTTCCAAGAATTCTATATCATTTCCCATCAATAGTATGTCATCCACATATAATATGAGAAATGCTACAGAGCTCCCACTCACTTTCTTGTAAACACAGGCTTCTCCATAAGTCTGTGTAAACCCAAACGCTTTGATCATCTCATCAAAGCGAATGTTCCAACTCCGAGATGCTTGCACCAGCCCATAAATTGAGCGCTGGAGCTTGCATGCTTTGTTAGCATTCTTAGGATCGACAAAACCTTCCGGCTGCATCATATACAACTCTTCCTTAAGGAAGCCGTTAAGGAATGCCGTTTTGACATCCATCTGCCATATCTCATAATCGTAGTATGCGGCAATTGCTAACATGATTCGGACGGACTTCAGCTTTGCTACGGGTGAGAAAGTCTCATCGTAGTCAACCCCTTGAACTTGTCGATAACCCTTAGCGACAAGTCGAGCTTTGTAGATGGTCACATTACCATCTGCGTCCGTCTTCTTCTTAAAGATCCATTTGTTTTCTATGGCTCGCCTATCATCGGGCAAGTCAGTCAAAGTCCATACTTCGTTTTCATACATGGATCCTATCTCGGATTTCATGGCTTCTAGCCATTTGTCGGAATCCGGGCCCGCCATCACTTCTTCATAGTTCGAAGGTTCACCGTTGTCTAACAACATGATTTCCAGGACAGGGTTGCCGTACCACTCTGGTGCGGAACGTGTCCTTGTGGACCTACGAAGTTCAGTAACTTGATCCGAAGCTTCATGATCATCATCATTAACTTCCTCCCCAGTCGGTGTAGGCACCACAGGAACATTTTCCCGCGCTGCGCTACTTTCCGGTTCGGAAGGGGTGACTATCACCTCATCAAGTTCCACTTTCCTCCCACTCAATTCTTTCGAGAGAAACTCCATCTCTAGAAAGGACCCGTTCTTGGCAACGAAGATCTTGCCCTCGGATCTGAGGTAGAAGGTATACCCAATAGTTTCCTTAGGGTATCCTATGAAGACGCATTTTTCCGACTTGGGTTCGAGCTTTTCAGGTTGTAGTTTCTTGACATAAGCATCGCATCCCCAAACTTTTAGAAACGACAGCTTAGGTTTCTTCCCAAACCATAATTCATACGGTGTCGTCTCAACGGATTTCGACGGAGCCCTATTTAAAGTGAATGCGGAGGTCTCTAAAGCATAGCCCCAAAATGAGAGCGGTAAATCGGTAAGAGACATCATAGATCGCACCATATCCAATAGAGTGCGATTACGACGTTCGGACACACCATTTCTCTGAGGTGTTCCAGGCGGCGTGAGTTGTGGAACTATTCCACATTTCCTTAAGTGTGTACCAAATTCGTGACTTAAATATTCTCCACCACGATCTGATCGTAAGAATTTTATTTTTCTGTCACGTTGATTCTCAACTTCACTCTGAAATTCCTTGAACTTTTCAAAGGTTTCAGACTTGTGTTTCATTAGGTAGACATACCCATATCTACTTAAATCATCAGTGAGAGTGAGAACATAACGATATCCTCCGCGAGCCTCAACACTTATTGGACCACACACATCGGTATGTATGATTTCCAATAAGTTGGTTGCTCGCTCCATTGTTCCGGAGAACGGAGTCTTGGTCATCTTACCCATGAGGCATGGTTCGCACGTGTCAAATGATTCGTAATCAAGAGACTCCAAAAGTCCATCTGCATGGAGCTTCTTCATGCGCTTGACACCAATGTGACCAAGGCGGCAGTGCCACAAGTATGTGGGACTATCGTTACCAACTTTACATCTTTTGGTATTCACACTATGAACATGTGTAACATCACGTTCGAGATTCATGAAGAATAAACCATTGACCAGCGGGGCATGACCAAAAAACATATCTCTCAAATAAATAGAACAACCATTATTCTCAGATTTAAATGAGTAGCCATCTCGAATTAAACGAGATCCAGATACAATGTTCATGCTCAAAGCTGGCACTAAATAACAATTATTGAGGTTTAAAACTAATCCCGTGGGTAGATGCAGAGGTAGCGTGCCAACGGCGATCACATCGACCTTGGAACCATTCCCGACGCGCATCGTCACCTCATCCTTTGCCAGTCTCCGTTTATTCCGTAGTTCCTGCTTTGAGTTACAAATATGAGCAACCGCACCGGTATCAAATACCCAGGAGCTACTACGAGTACTGGTAAGGTACACATCAATTACTTGTATATCACATATACCTTGGGTGTTGCCGGCCTTCTTCTTGTCCGCTAAATATTTGGGGCAGTTCCGCTTCCAGAGACCACTTCCCTTGCAATAAAAGCACTCAGTCCCGAGCTTGGGTCCATTCTTTGACTTCTTCCCAGTAACTGGTTTACCGGGCGCGGCAACTCCCTTGCCGTCCTTCTTGAAGTTCTTCTTACCCTTGCCCTTCTTGAACTTGGTGGTTTTATTCACCATCAACACTTGATGTTCTTTTCTGATCTCCCCTTCCGCTGATTTCAGCATTGAATATACCTCGGGAATGGTCTTTTCCATCCCCTGCATATTGTAGTTCATCACAAAGCTCTTGTAGCTTGGTGGAAGCGACTGGAGGATTCTGTCAATGACCGCGTCATCCGGGAGATTAACTCCCAGCTGAGACAAGCGGTTGTGCAACCCAGACATTCTGAGTATGTGCTCACTGACAGAACTGTTCTCCTCCATTTTACAGCTGAAGAACTTGTCGGAGACATCATATCTCTCGACCCGGGCATGAGCTTGAAAAACCAGTTTCAGCTCCTCGAACATCTCATATGCTCCATGTTTCTCAAAACGCTTTTGGAGACCCGGCTCTAAGCTGTAAAGCATGCCGCACTGAACGAGGGAGTAATCATCAGCACGTGATTGCCAAGCGTTCATAACGTCTTGGTTCTGTGGGATTGGTGCATCACCTAGCGGTGCTTCTAAGACATAATCTTTCTTGGCTACTATAAGGATGAGCCTCAGGTTCCGGTCCCAGTCCGTATAGTTGCTGCCATCATCTTTCAGCTTGGTTTTCTCTAGGAACGCGTTGAAATTGAGGACAACGTTGGCCATTTGATCTACAATACATAGTGTAAAGATTTTAGACTAAGTTCATGATAATTAAGTTCATCTAATCAAATTATTTAATGAACTCCCACTCAGATAGACATCCCTCTAGTCATCTAAGTGAAACATGATCCGAGTTTAACTAGGCCGTGTCCGATCATCACGTGAGACGGACTAGTCAAGATCAGTGAACATCTTCATGTTGATCGTATCTTCTATACGACTCATGCTCGACCTTTCGGTCCTCCGTGTTCCGAGGCCATGTCTGTACATGCTAGGCTCGTCAAGTCAACCTAAGTGTATTGCGTGTGTTCCGAGGCCATGTCTGTACATGCTAGGCTCGTCAACACCCATTGTATTCGAACGTTAGAATCTATCACACCCGATCATCACGTGGTGCTTCGAAACAACGAACCTTCGCAACGGTGCACAGTTAGGGTGAACACTTTCTTGAAATTATTATAAGGGATCATCCTACTTGCTACCGTCGTTCTAAGCAAATAAGATGCAAAAACATGATAAACATCACATGCAATCAAATAGTGACATGATATGGCCAATATCATCATGCTCCTTTGATCTCCATCTTCGGGGCACCATGATCATCTTTGTCACCGGCATGACACCATGATCTCCATCATCATGATCTCCATCATTGTGTCTTCATGAAGTCGTCACGCCAACGATTACTTCTACTTCTATGGCTAACGCGTTTAGCAATAAAGTAAAGTAATTTACATGGCGTTATTCAATGACACGCAGGTCATAATAAAGACAACTCCTATGGCTCCTGCCGGTTGTCATACTCATCGACATGCAAGTCGTGATTCCTATTACAAGAATATGATCAATCTCATACATCACATATATCATTCATCACATCTTCTGGCCATATCACATCACATAGCACTTGCTGCAAAAACAAGTTAGACGTCCTCTAATTGTTGTTGCAAGTTTTTACGTGGTTTGTAGGTTTCTAGCAAGAATGTTTCTTACCTACGTATGACCACAACGTGATTTGCCAATTTCTATTTACCCTTCATAAGGACCCTTTTCATCGAATCTGTTCCGACTAAAGTAGGAGAGACAGACACCCGCTAGCCACCTTATGCAACTTGTGCATGTCAGTCGGTGGAACCTGTCTCACGTAAGTGTACGTGTAAGGTCGGTCCGGGCCGCTTCATCCTACAATGCCGCCGAAACAAGAAAAGACTAGTAGCGGCAAGAAGAATTGGCAAACTCAACGCCCACAACTACTTTGTGTTCTACTCGTGCATAGTAACTACGCATAGGCCTGGCTCATGATGCCACTGTTGGGAATCGTAGCATAATTTAAATTTTTTCTACGCTCACCAAGATGCATCTATGGAGTCTACTAGCAACGAAGGGAAGGGAGTGCATCTACATACCCTTGTAGATCGCGAGCGGAAGCGTTCCAATGAACGTGGATGACGGAGTCGTACTCGCCGTGATCCAAATCACCGATGACCGAGTGCCGAACGGACGGCACCTCCGCGTTCAACACACGTACGGTGCAGCGACGTCTCCTCCTTCTTGATCCTGCAAGGGGGAAGGAGAGGTTGATGGAGATCCAGCAGCACGACGGCGTGGTGGTGGATGTAGCGGGTCTCCGGCAGGGCTTCGCCAAGCTTCTGCGAGAGAGAGAGAGGTGTTGCAGGGGAGGAGGGAGGCGCCCAAGGCTGTGTCTTGCTGCCCTCCCTCCCCCCCTTTATATAGGCCCCCTAGGGGGGGTGCCGGCCCAGGGAGATGGGATCTCCAAGGGGGGCGGCGGCCAAAGGGGGGGAAGGGGTGCCTTGACCCCCAAGGCAAGGGGGAAGCCCCTCCTAGGGTTCCCAACCCTAGGCGCATGGGGGGAGGCCCAAGGGGGGCGCCCCAGCCCACTAAGGGCTGGTTCCCTTCCACTTTCAGCCCACGGGGCCCTCCGGGATAGGTGGCCCCACCCGGTGGACCCCCGGGACCCTTCCGGTGGTCCCGGTACAATACCGGTAACCCCCGAAACTTTCCCGGTGGCCGAAACTTGACTTCCTATATATAATTCTTCACCTCCGGACCATTCCGGAACCTCTCGTGACGTCCGGGATCTCATCCGGGACTCCGAACAACTTTCGGGTTTCTGCATACATATATCTCTACAACCCTAGCGTCACCGAACCTTAAGTGTGTAGACCTACGGGTTCGGGAGACATGCAGACATGACCGAGACGCCTCTCCGGTCAATAACCAACAGCGGGATCTGGATACCCATGTTGGCTCCCACATGTTCCACGATGATCTCATCGGATGAACCACGGTGTCGAGGATTCAATCAATCCGTATGCAATTCCCTTTGTCAATCGGTATGTTACTTGCCCGAGATTCGATCGTCGGTATCCCAATACCTTGTTCAATCTCGTTACCGGCAAGTCTCTTTACTCGTACCGCAATGCATGATCCCGTGACTAACGCCTTAGTCACATTGAGCTCATTATGATGATGCATTACCGAGTGGGCCCAGAGATACCTCTCCGTCACACGGAGTGACAAATCCCAGTCTCGATCCGCGCCAACCCAACAGACACTTTCGGAGATACCCGTAGTGCACCTTTATAGTCACCCAGTTACGTTGTGACGTTTGGCACACCCAAAGCACTCCTACGGTATCCGGGAGTTGCACAATCTCATGGTCTAAGGAAAAGATACTTGACATTGGAAAAGCTCTAGCAAACGAAACTACACGATCTTTTATGCTAAGCTTAGGATTGGGTCTTGTCCATCACATCATTCTCCTAATGATGTGATCCCGTTATCAATGACATCCAATGTCCATAGTCAGGAAACCATGACTATCTGTTGATCAACGAGCTAGTCAACTAGAGGCTTACTAGGGACACGTTGTGGTCTATGTATTCACACATGTATTACCATTTCCGGACAATACAATTATAGCATGAATAATAGACTATTATCATGAACAAAGAAATATAATAATAACCATTTATTATTGCCTCTAGGGCATATTTCCAACAAAATAGACCCGGGGGCCATAGGTTTCACTAGAGGCTTCTCTCAAGGTGGAAATTATTACGGTGGGTGAACAAATTACTGCCGAGCAATTAATAAAAAAGTGCAAATTTATGACCATGTCTAAGGCAATGATCATGAATATAGGCATCATGTCCGTATCAAGTAGACCGAAAGGATTCTGCATCTACTACTATTACTCCACACATCGACCGCTATCCAGCATGCATCTAGAGTATTAAGTTCATTAGAACAGAGTAACACATTAGGCAATATGACATGATGTAGAGGAATTAACTCAAACAATATGATGAAAACCCATCTTTTTATCCTCGATGGCAACAATACAATACGTGTCGGTTCCCCTACTGTCACTAGGATTGAGCACCGCAAGATTGAACCCAAAGCTAAGCACTTCTCCCATTGCAAGAAAAACCAATCTAGTTGGCCAAACCAAATCAATAGTTCGAGGAGGCTTGCAAAGATATCAAATCATGCATATAAGAATTCAGAGGAGATTCAAATAATATTCATAGATAAGCTGATCATAAATCCACAATCCATCGGATCTCGGCAAACACATCGCAAAACAGTATTACATCGAATAGATCTCCAAGAACATCAAGGGGAACATGGTATTGAGAATCAAAGAGAGAGAAGAAGCCATCTAGCTACTAGCTATGGACCCGTTGGTCTGTGGTAAACTACTCACGCTTCATCGGAGAGGCAATGGTGTTGATCTAGAAGCCCTCCGTGATCGAATCCCCCTCCGGCAGGACGCCGGAAAAGGTCCCTAGATAGGATCTCACGGGTCAAGAAAGCTGTGGCGGTGGAAAAGTGGTTTCGTGGCTCCCTGGAAGTTTTTGCGATATTTGAGAATATATAGGAGGAAGATCTAGGTCAGGGGGTCACCGAGGGGCCCACAAGGTCGGGGGCGTGCCCTACCCCCTGGACGCGCCCTCCACCCTTGTGGCCGCCTTGTGGCTCTTCTGACTTGCACTCCAAGTCTCCTGGGTGTCTTCTTGTCCAAGAAAAATCATCGCGAAAGTTTTATTCCGTTTGGACTCCGTTTGGTATTCCTTTTCTGCGAAACTCTAAAACAAGGAAAAAACAAAAACTGACACTGGGCTCTAGGTTAATAGGTTTGTCCCAAAAATCATATAAAATAGCATATTAATGCATATAATACATCCAAAATAGATAATATAATAGCATGGAACAATCAAAAATTATAGATACGTTGGAGACGTATCACCCAACAGTAATATGTTTACCCACCGTATGCTATTTTCTCGAGAGAAGCCACTAGTGAAACCTACGGCCCCTGGGTCTATCTTTTATCATATTGTTTTCAGATCTATTATTCCAGAAGCCCAGAAATACCTTGCTGCACTTTTTATTTGCATCTTTTATTTTGTGTTCTTGTGCGATCTATTTATCCAAACTCATACCATTTAATCTATCTTTTTACCGAGGAGGGATTGACAACCCCTCTTACGCGTTAGGTTGCGAGGATTTGTTCTTTATGTGCAGGTGTCATTTACACAGTGTTGCTTGGTTCTCCTACTAGATTGATAACCTTGGTTTCATAACTGAGGGAAATACTCGCCGTAGCTGTGCTGCATCATCCCCTCCTCTTTGGGGAAATACCGACGCAGATTCAAGCCACGTCAGTGGCCTTCTTCCGACTGCGACCAAAAAGGATCGGTCTATTAGAGCTAAATCCTGCGTGGCCCCGTGCAGGTCGAGTCTTTGTATCAAAAAACTGTCTTTCAAATGAAAGCTATGGTCTGGAACATCAGAGGTTTTGGCGCTAGGGGGTGCCGAGACCAAATCCGTGATTTGGTGAGAGATGCTAATGTCAATCTGGTTTGCCTCATTGAAACCTTTAAAGCCTCCTTTTCCAACAACGAACTGTCTTCGATTGCTGGGCCGATCATTTTTGTGTGGCGTTGTTTGCCGGCTTTTGGGCATTCAGGTGGCATTCTTATTGGTGCAAAGTTGGATTATCTTGACTTCATGGAGTTTGATCACAGGATCTTTTGGGCAAGTATGGTGGTGTTTCACAAGAGTCTTAATATTTTGTGGGAGATTATGGTAGTTTACGGTCTGGCTGATCACTCCCTTTCCTCGCTCTTGTTGGATGAGATCACGACCAAGATTGACTCGTGTAACCTTCCGCTGGTGATCGGTGGCGACTTTAATCTTCTGAGGTTCCCGGGTGAAAACAATAATTCTAATTTCTCCTGGCCTTTGGCGGATGTGTTTAATGACTTTATCGCAGAATGTGCCCTCCACAAAATTCCTAGGACTGGATCGTGTTTCACTTGGTCTAATCACCAGGCTAATCTGATTCGTTCTTCTCAACTCTAGAGTTCGTTCGTTTGGGCCTATGGATGATTGGCACTGCTGTTCTTATTAAATTTGTAGATTTCTTAAAGGATGGGGCCACAATCGCGCGGCTGAGGCCCGCAAACGCAAGTATGAATTGATGGGGCAGGTGGAATTGCTCGACGCGGAGGCTGATGCCTATTGGCTATCTCAGGAGGGATGGCAACAAAAGTATGATCTTGAGGCCATGCTCATGCAGCTCCATCGGCGGGCTGAGATTTATTGGATGCAGCGAGGCACGATCAACTGGACCCTGAAAGGGGATTCTCTCACTGCTTATTTTTTCACCATTGCAAATGGGCGTCTTCGTAGATGTTCCATTGATAGTTTGATAATTGATGGTGTTCGTGTGGATGACCCCCGTCTCATTCTTGGCCATGTGCATAATTTTTTTGCTGACTTGCTTGCGGCCAGGCCTGCTTCTGGTCTTATGATTTCTCCCAATCTTTGGGATCAGAGTAGGCGTGTCTCGATGGAGGATAATCTGGCCCTCTCAATTCCTTTGTCTATGGAGGACATTGAATTGGTTATTAACTCTGCTAACTTGAATTCTGCATCGGGTCCGGATGGTTTCTCTATCCCGTTCTTTGGGCGATTTTGGCCAGCCTTGTGTTCTTTGGTTTGTGCTGTTATTCAAGGTTTTTGTTTGGGGACTGTTAACATATCTAGACTTAATTATGTCATCTTATCTCTCATCCCTAAAGTCAAGGGTGCTGATATGATCTCCCAGTTTCGCACGATTGCTCTGATCAATAACTTTGCCAAGTTCCCTGCTAAGAGGTTTGTGACGAGACAGTCTCGTGTAGCTCATCAGACTATTATCCCTACCCAATCTGCTTTCATTAAGGGTAGATACATTTTGGATGGTATTCTTTGTTTGCATGAGATCATGCACGATCTTAGGATGAGAGGGTCTCGTGCTCTTATTCTTAAGCTCGATTTTGAGAAGGCTTATCACTCGGTTAGCTGGACTTTTCTTCAACAAATTCTTCTTGCCAAGGGGTTTGAGGCTGCCTATGTCCATAGGCTGATGCGGCTTGTCTCTAGTGGGCACATTGTTGTTGCAGTGAATGGCTCCATTAGTAATTAATTTGCCAACTGTCGGGGCCTGAGGCAAGGTGATCCGGTTTCACCTCTTCTCTTCAATTTTGTGGCAGGTGCCTTATCTTGTATGTTTGACCAGGCTGCTTTTCTACTGGTCACCTCCCCTGTTATTTCCCACCTTCTTCCACAGGGTATTTCTCACCTTCAATATGCTGATGACACTATCATTATGGCGGAGGTGAACGATGCCTGTCTTGCCAATCTTAAGTCTATCTTGTTGTGTTTCGAGGCCTTGTCGAGGCTCAAAATCAATTTCTCCAAGAGTGAGGTGATTATGACTATGGTGGACGAGGTTGAGGCCTTGAGGGTTTCCCAACTCCTTAATTGTTCTCTTGGTTCTTTCCCATTCAAATATATGGGTCTCCCGATCTCTCATTCACATCTATGTGCGAAAGAATTCAAGCCTTTGGTTGCTAAAGTTGGCAATAGGGTAATGCCTTGGCGTGGTAGGTACAACACATCGGCTGGGAAGGTCTGCCTCATTAATGTGTGTCTATCCTCTCTCCCCATGTTCACCATGGGCTTTTACAGACTATCTAAGGGCACACATGAGGGGTTTCACAAGCATAGAGGTGCCTTTTTTTGGAATACTTCTGATAATAAGCGTACATATAGGTTTGTCAAATGGAACATCATTTGTAGACCTAAAAGCCTTGGGGGCTGGGAATTTTGAATACTTTGATCATGAATAAATGTTTCATTACTAAATGGTGGTGGAGGATTATGACAGCCTCTCCTGGTACCCTTTGGTTGGATCTTCTGAAAGCAAAATACTTTCCTTCTAGCTGAGGGAGTCCTGGATTAGGGGGTCCCCGAGCATCCGGGCTATGTGACATGGGCCGGACTAATGGGCCATGAAGATACGAGATTGAAGGCCTTCCCTCGTGTCCGGATGGGACTCTCCTTTGCGTGGATGGCAAGCCTGGCGTTCAGATATGAAACTTCCTTTCTCTGTAAACCGACTCTGTACAACCCTAGCCCCCTCCGGTGTCTATATAAACCGGAGGATTTAGTCCGTAGAGATCATCAGAATTCATACAGGCTAGACATCTAGGGTTTAGCTATTACGATCTCGAGGTAGATCAACTCTTGTAGCCCCTATACTCGTCAAAGTCAATCAAGCAGGAAGTAGGGTATTACCTCCATCAAGAGGGCCCGAACCTGGGTAAACATCGTGTCCCCCGCCTCCTGTTACCTTTGATCCTCAGACACACAGTTCGGGACCCCCTACCCGAGATCGGCCGGTTTTGACACCGACATTGGTGCTTTCATTGAGAGTTCCTCTGTGTTGTCGATAGAAGGATCGATGGCTCGCCTTGTCTTCAGCGACAAGATCACCTCTGGAAGGGCCCAAGTCCCTCGGTAGATCCTCCACATCGGCAGTTTCACCATGGGCGCTTGCCCGGCCATCATGCCCAAAGCGGTCCCCAGATCACCAAAAAATATCTCTGCATCAACCCCGAAAGCGTCGATAAGATGGATCCGACAGATATCTCGTCCTTAAACGAACTGCTAGAGCGCCGCACCGCCCTGGGGTCGCAACAGATTATGATCTGATTGGGCTTAAACCCAATCAGAGGGAAATCATGTCCCCACCTGTCACCCACCTGATGACCATCGTCGAAGAGCAAGTCAAGGATACTGCTCCTCCTATGCTGAAAACAAACTATGTTCGGATCTTTGAGCCCTGCGAGCCAGACACCCATCTTCGAGAAGAGACCATCTATCCTCCGAACATAGAATCAGGCGTTGAGCCTAAAAACCCTCAGGACACTCCGGATCCTGGGCTAGTTACCTCAGAAATTTTGCAAAATCTGGATTCCTCAGTGGGTCAGGGTTTGGATTTAATCCCACCCGCCCACCACAATCAATACTCTCCAAGCAATTCCGGTCCCCCGGATATATACGACTTAATGTACATACGGCAGCAACCTCAGGAAACAGTTCATCACTTTTGGGCTAGATTCCTATTTGTTAAAAACAAGATTAAAGATTGCTGCGACGACGATGCGGTATCAGTCTTTTGCCGCAACTGTACGGACGAGGGGATCCTCAATGCCCTCAACCGACGCCGCATACTGCACTTTGCAGATTTGGCACACATAATACAGAAGTATTGTGCAATGGAAAGCGCCTGGAAAGCCCAGACACCTCAGTGGGAACCATCGGCTTTTAAGCCTCCCACCGGTCGGGCAAAAAGGATGCACCCTCATGGGGCACCTGATCATCACTTCACGGACAAAAAAATTAAGCCCTTAAAGGGACGTAGAACTGTCCTCGACGAATGTCTCGACAAGCCTTGCCGGATACACACGATGCCAAATTCCGAACCAACACATAGCCTTCGGGCATGTTGGATACTCCGGCAGGTGGCTAAAAGTGGTGAGGCAATCCTCACCAACTCTACCCCAGAGAAGTACCCCTCTGAGGATAACGATCTCAATGTATTTACGGTCTTCGAGACCTTTTCTTCAAATAATCGGTGTAAAAGAGCGCTCCGCGACCTCGCCGAAGTTAACCAAGTAGCCGCAATAAACCCTTGGAATGACATGGCGATAACCTTCAACGCCACTGATGAACCACGGGCCCGATCAGTCCGAGCACCAGTCGCCTTAGTTCTAAACCCAATTGTGGATGGCTTTCGGCTCACTAAAGTACTCATGGACGGGGGCAGCGGATTGAACCTCATCTACGAGGACACACTCGACAAAATACAAATAGACAAGAGCTGCATCGAGCAGAGCAGTAAGACCTTTCGGGGTATTATCCCCAGCCGAGAAGCTCGGTGTTCAAGAAAAATAAAACTTGATGTGGTATTTGGCACGCCTGAGAACTACAGGTCCGAAGAGTTAGTCTTCCAGGTGGCACCTTTCAACAGCGGATATCACACCCTGTTGGGGCGAGATGCATTCACATGCTTTCAAGCCATACCTCATTACGGGTACATGAATCTCAAAATGCCCGGGCCTAACGGAGTTATCACAATCACCAGTGATCCGAACATAGCACTCCGTGTCGAAAATAAAACCGCATCCCTGGCCCTCGAGGCACTATCCAAGGCCCTTGCGGCCAAGGAGCTCACCACTCTACGTACCATAGTGGATAGAGATGACGTAATCCTCGACAAAAGGCCTAAATCCACTTCTTTCAAACTGGCAGACGAAATAGTCAAATTCCAAGTTCACGCGACAGATCCTAATAAAACAGCAGCCATTGGAGCATAGCTGGATCCGGCGATCGACGCCGCTCTGAGAGCATTCCTGCATGAAAATTGGGACATTTTCGCCTGGCACCCTTCGGATATGCTAGGAATCCCACGCAGACTGGCCGAACACAACCTCAACATAATAAAAAGGGTTCAAGCTAGTTAAGCAAACGCTACGGCGATTTTCCGAACCCAAACGACAAGCTATGGGGGAGGAGCTAGCCAAACTACTTGAAGCCGGGTTTATTCGAGAAATAAAACACCCGGATTGGCTAGCAAACATGGTCATGGTGCCAAAGAAGGACAAATCCTAGCGCCTTTGCGTCGATTTTAAAGACCTCAATAAAGCTTGCCCTAAGGACCCCTTCCCACTGCCCCGCATTGACCATATCATTGATGCAACTGCAGGACACGACGCATACTCTGGATACCATCAGATTAAGATGAAGGAATCCGACCAGGCTGCAACGGCATTTATCACTCTCTACGGGCCTTTCTGTTTTAACACTATGCCTTTCGGGCTTAAAAACGCCGGCGCCGCCTACCAATGCATGATTCAAACATGCCTGGAAAAACAAATTGGCAAGAGGGTGGAGGCGTATGTAGACGATGTAGTCATCAAAACCAAACATGTCGAATCATTGATAGATGACTTATGTCTTACATTCGACAACCTCCGAACATACGACATACGGCTCAACCCGGAAAAATGCGTTTTCGGCGTTCCAGCCGGAAAGCTGCTTGGGTTCATCATTTCCAATAGAGGAATTGAAGCAAACCCAGCCAAAATCCGAGCCTTGTCTCAGTTGGCAATACCAACAGACGTAAAACAGGTCCAAAAACTGGCTGGATGCATGGTAGCCTTAAGCCGCTTTATCTCCAGACTGGGAGAGAAGGCGCTACCACTATATCGCCTGCTCCGATGTACCGACCACTTTGAGTGGACGGATGCGGCAACGGCCGGATTGGAAGAAATAAAAACTCTGCAAGCAAACAACACAATCCTTGCCGCACCTAACATCGGCGAACCTATGCTACTGTATATATCTGCAACTCACCAGGTGGTGAGCGCAATAGTCGTCGTTGAACGAGAGGAAGAGGGACATAAATTCCCACTCCAAAAACCCATATACTACGTATCAGTGGTTCTCACACCATGTAAATCCTGGTACCCGCAGTATCAAAAGATAGCATATGCGGTTTTCATGGCATCTCAGAAACTGCGACACTACTTTCAAGAGTGCTCGATCACGGTGGCCTCTGAGGTACCACTCAAAAACATCATAAACAATCGCGATGCCACCGGCCGCATTGAAAAATGGTCCATCGAGCTCCTACCATTTGAAATAACGTACAAACCACGCCGAGCCATTAAATCTCAGGTGTTGGCCGACTTCGTCGCCGAATGGACAGAAGCCGAACTCCCTAAAGAGTACGACACATACTCCAATTGGGTGATGTACTTCGACGGCTCAAAATGTTAGCCGGATTGGGGGCCGGTGTCATCCTAACATCCCCTACAGGGGAAACAGTCCTTTACGCATTGCAAATCATGTATACAGACTCTAATAACGCAACCGAATATGAGGCACTACTGCATGGTCTCCGGATGGCTGTTTCTATGGGCATACAACACCTCGAGGTGCGCGGGGATTCAAATCTCGCAATATCCTAAATAAACGGAGAATTCGACGCAAAAGATCCAAAGATGGCGGCCTACCGCAATGCCGTGCTCAAAATATCAGCTCGGTTCGAGGGGCTCGAGCTTCATCATGTGGCCCGAGACAGTAACCAAGCAGCGGACATCCTTGCTCGAATGGGCGCTAAACGTGACCCCGTCCCGCCTAACACCTTTGTGGAAAGGCTCTTTAAGCCATCCGTGGTATGGCAGGACGAGAGCGGAAATACCAGTCCGGCGCCGATCACACCCCCAGATGCTGAACACGACTCAGACATCATCGGGGAATCATGGCGGTAATCGCCCCATGGACCGAACCCTTCCTGGCCTACCTTAATAGGCGGGAGCTCCCCGAAGACCAGAATGAGGCTTGTTGCATCATTCGATGTTCGAAAACCTACAAGGCTCATGAAGGAGAACTCTACAAGGAAAGTACCACCGAAGTCCTTCAAAGATGTATCTCCAAAGAGGAGGGGCGGCAGATCTTGGCCGAAATCCATGCCGGCCTTGGTGGCCATCACGCCGCAGCTCGGGCCCTTGTAAGCAAGGCCTTCCGTTCTGGTTTTTTTGGCCCACGACCCGAGAAGATGCACAGGACCTCGTCCAACGCTATGTCGGATGCCAGCTTTTCGCCAATCAAAGCCATATGCCGCCCACCACCCTCCGAACAATCCCCATTACTTGGCCTTTCGCGGTCTGGGGGCTGGACATGGTCGGACCCCTTAAAGGGGGAAGCCATAAGAAAAAATACCTGCTGGTTTTGGTAGATAAATTTACTAAGTGGATAGAGGCCAAACCAGTTAAAACGGCAGAAGCTGGACCAGTGATAGAGTTCAACTCCGGTGTCGTACACCGTTATGGTGTCCCACACAGCATCACTGACAACGGCTCTAACTTTACAGCCGACGAGGTAAAAACTTGGTGTGCTAATCTAGGCATCAAGCTAGATTACGCCTCCATATATCACCCTCAAACAAACGGACAAGTCGAATGGGCCAATGGCCTGATAATGAGCGGCATTAAACCCAGACTAGTGCGATCTCTAAAGGAGTCGGACAAACACTGGGGCGAGGATCTCGACTCTGTACTCTAGGGGCTACGGACCACACCCAATCACACGATCGGATACACACCGTTCTTCATGGTGTACAGCGCAGATGTCGTCTTGCCCTGCGATATTATTCATGACTCACCTCGAGTGCGCATGTACGAAGAGAGAGAAGCCAAGATCGATCGGCAAGATGACTTAGATGGGCTGGAGGAGGAGCGCGATGTCGCAAAAGCTCGTTCCGCATTCTACCAACAACAAGCTCAAAGATACCAAAGCAGAGAAGTGTGGGCCAAGACTTATAGCATCGGTGAACTTGTTCTACGGCTACCAGAGAAGAAACGTGACAAGCTCAAGCTCAAATGGGAGGGTCCCTTCATTATAGATGAAGTTCTCACTGGAGGAGCCTATCGCCTTCGTAATGCATCGGACAATCGCTTAGAGCCGAACCCATGGAACGCTGCCAGACACCGAAGATTCTACGCCTAAGTTCGGACACATTGTTCGTTACCCTTTTCTCTTTTTTTCTCTTTCTTCTTTTCGTTTGTTTTACGATTTCTAGCATGTGTTCGGGTAAGCCGCACACTTGTGGGGAATACATCTTTAAATTTACACACCCCACTATAACTGGGGGCTTCCTTCAAATAGAAGCTCTTTATTATCTCGAGCATAAGGCTCACCACATATATGTGTATTGCTTACTCATATACGTCTTGTCTTCGCCATTATATGCACCTCTATGACTTAAGTTTTTGCCAAGATGGGTTGCCTGGCTCCTATGCTTATGCCCTACGTTCCCGGTTGTTCGGCTAGGGCATAAAGGGAGCACCTCTGCGATTGTTACAACCGGGTCATCCAGACATGTACCTCAGACGGGTGAAGCCAAAAGCTAGCGTTCTTAAGGGAATAACTGGTCAGCGGACAAATGATGAACTGCCTTCGTAGCATTATAAACTAACAAGAATACAACGACTCATGTGATTCTTTCGCCTCACAGCCTAGTCATGCATACATGCATGCCGACCTAGGTAGAGGAACCCTTAACGGAACTATTCTTCCTGGAAGATGTTTCTTACATTAAAAAGTAATATAACATAACTCCCCGAATATAGCTTGTCTGTTCGCGCATTATGACTGGATCGCCTGGTTTCCAAACGTACTTGGTGTTTTCCACCGGTATAGTATTCGGAAACACTCCACCCTTGGGTTTTGGAGGCTGAAGCAGAAAGTCTTCTATGACAATCTTGGCCGGAGATAAGTTTGCTGATAAAGTGCATTGCCACATAAAATTGCATGCCTACTCCTTATCTATGCCATCTATCAAGTTGTCTCATTTACAGTCCTACTGTGAAAATTTGGCGGCTATCTTTACTTGATCATACACCAAGCTAACTGGAATTTCTTGTTTGTCTGGTCCCCGAGGTCCGACCTAGGCCATATGATTCAGATCAAGTCTAGTATACCGCGTTTTCACCATTGCCCAGGCCTCTCGTGCACCCTCTCGACATGCCGATGCCTTCCACAGCTCAAAGCGAAGACGAGCTCCTTTGAATAGCTCCGTGAGCTCCCCCATTAGTCCTGGAGGAGAATCAGATGGCCATAACGCCTTAGAAATACTCCTCATCGCCTTCCAAGCTCGCTCGTGCACCTTGGATAACTCTTGCAGCAAGTCTCCTTGAAACCCATACACTTCTCCTTCAGGCCGCCCCGTCAAGAAGCCTACAGGAACAATCTCGTAAAACAACAATTTCCATCAAGGGACCATATGAAAGACAGGTTAAAAGGACATACTAAATATGCCGCCTTTCAGCTTTCTGTTTTCCTTCAAGGCATCCGACAGTTGGGCTCTTACGTCCTTCAGTTCCTCGGCTTGCTGGGTGTTGGTATCCTGTAGTTTGTTTTTCTCATTAATCGTCCGTGTCAACACACGTTGACCAGCGGCTTCTTGCCCTTCGGCATGTTCTTTGGCCTCTTCATCAGCCTTTAGCCTCTCCTCCAATTGATTTACCGACCCTGCCACTTTTAAATAATGCATATTTAAAAATCATTGTTGCCGCAGAATCGTACTTTCTGGCAACGGTTGTACTTACCACTACTGGAATCAGCTTCTTTGCCGTCCGCCATGGCGGACAGCAAAGGCATAGATCATGGACCGGAAACTTCTTTGCCGTCCGCTAGCGGACGGCAAACTGTCCGGATGAACGCCTGCCAGCAAAGACCTGGCGGACGGCAAAGAAGCTGATTCCAGTAGTATACCATTCGATGCCTTCTGGGATTTCTTCAAATCTTCCAGTTCGGTGGTGGCAACAGCTAGCTTGGTCTGACATTCTTCAAGATCCTGAGGCAGTATGTTGTTCTTCTCCGTGAGTACCTGATTATGCATGATCCTTAAATCAGTTGCGCCAACTGCTTCAAGTCTCGGGGGCTACTGGCACATGATTATTGAATCTACACAAAGCCTTTACCCGCATATCCTTTGAAAGCTGGTGTGTAGCTCCGGCAAGTCCATCCCGAGCAGCCCGGATATATGCATCCGCAGAGCTGAGGGCGTTGAACGCCTCTTCGGTGAAACTTGGATCGCGCATGGCCTCTTTCCGCCGCCGATGGACCATCGCGCTCTCCACTTCGGAATTGGTGATACATTATCCGAATCCTCGTGGAGGTGACAATCCGGCGTGGCGCCCGTACCAACCCTAGTCCTTGTGGCAGGGTCCGGGGCCGGATTAGCCGATGCATGGCCGGCAAGACCTCCGGATACAGTCCGGTGTACGCTCTTCCTGAAATATAGCACAGCGGAGCATGTCACAATCCAGCCTATTTGCCGCGTGCAGGTTGAAAATTATACCTCTTCGGTGAATGAGAAGGCTCGGTAGTATCACCGCCCGCCTTTCTTTTAAAAGACTCGTCCTGCGCGAGCGTCGCCTTCTTGGAGGACGCCTTCAATACAGTTTGGCAGGACGAGCGCCGCCCCTTTTGAGCATGAGATAGTGCGGTGGGTGAGGCACAACGGGAAAGCTCTTGTTGAAAAGATGTCTCCTGGGCACTTACGTGGGAGGAGGGAAGAAGGCCAGGATAATCAACTGTGATGGCCACTTCTGTGCCGTCGTAGCTCGCCTGATAAAAGACCCCCTCCTTGAGCTCTATAAATATATGCGGATCCTCTTCAAATCTAGGATCCAGGTCTCGAATATGGTCCTCCGGCTGCGGAGCGGGGCTATAGATCCCCGCGACGACCTTTCTCCGTTCCTGTTAAAAATAGTCGGATTAAGTTCAATTAAGCACGACTTGGGAAGAGGATTGAGTAAGTCTACTGATCAAAAGCTCACCTAGTTAGCAGGGTTGTACATGGAAAGACCTTCTCGGCATTTAAGGCGAGTAAAATCTTCTTTCTCCCCTTTGTAAAGATCAGCCAACATCGCAGCCAAGGCGGCAAAGTTGTCCAGACCCTTGCGCCCGCATCGTGATGTGTCATCTTCCCCATTGTAATGCCACATGGGGAGTCCTCTGGATTGGAGTGGTTGAACGCCTCGCGTTATTGAAATCGTCGTTACCTCAATTATAGATAGTCCGGATTTGGCGAGTATTTTTATCTTGCTCATTAGCTTCTTAATCTCTGCACTGTCTTCTTCTTTGAGGCTTCGGGGGCGCCAGCTGGCGCGCTTCTTTAATGGAGCATTGGAAAATTCGGGAAGGCCCCGTCGGATTGGGTCTAGGAGAACAACGTCTTCAATATAAAACCATTCTGAGGGCCACTCTTCGGATGCCTTCTTCGGAGTGCCGAACAGGTATCCTGTCCGGGCTACGCGCCATACTTCGGCACCGCCCACCTCGAATATGGATCCCTTTTGGGAGCGAGGGACAAGGCAGAAAAGTTTCCTCCATAACTCAAAATGGGCCTCGCAGCCTAGGAACAGCTCGCAAAGAGCGACGAAGCCAGCTATGTGCAGAATGGAGCCCGGTGTGAGATTGTGCAGTTGGAGACCATAATACTCCAGGAGACCTCGGAGGAAAGGGTGGATTGGAAATCCAACGCCTCTTAATAGGAAGGAAATGAAGCACCCTCGCTCCCCTTCAGTAGGATTGGGGAAGTTTTCCGCCAGGGCTTCGCCATTGATGGAAGTTAATCCCGTCCGAACGGGGACTAGATCCGCGGGAGGGAGATATCCCTGCGTCTGAAGCTTGGTCAGCTGGGCGTGGGATACTGAGCAGCTCTCCCAATCGCCTTTTTGAGGGCCGTGGGGGCGTGAGGAAGAACTGGGAGTGCCAGCCATGTTTGCGCAGTTTCCTATGGCAAGCTCTAAGGATTTTCGCCTCGTGTGGAATTGTGACACCCCAAAATTTTGACCTTGTTTTATAAATTAAAATTTTGCCAGGAAATTAAACTTTCCATTTGTCTAGAGTTACCCTTTTGATATTGTGGGTTTTACCTCAAGTGGAAACTTTCCAAAAGTATTTTTGGACTTGTATGCTCTCTCTATGAAACAAGTCTTTATCAGTGGATTTAATTGCAAGGTTTGCTTTTTCTTGAGCTTTACTCTTTTAAAATGATCTTTCATGAATTTGGGGCCTGTTTTGCACTGCAACCATTTGACAAATGCATTTAATATTTCCACCAAAATTTGGGGATGTCATGTGATGTTTCCACATCACTTTTATACAAAAATATCTTTTGGTTATTGGATATTTTGAGCTCTACATCAACTTTTCAAATATGGTCCAGTAGGCATTTTTGCACTGCAACCTATTTAAATATTCCTTTAAAAATTCTTCCAAGTGTTTGGAGATGTCAGTAGATGCATATAATTCAACTTTATACCAAAACCCAGTGATGTTCTTTGAAACTTTTGAGTGAATCAACCTCTTTTTCATTCTGGTCCAGTTTGGTGATTTGTACTGCAACCCTATTTTATTTTGCTCTAGTGCCCATGAGCCTTTTCCTGCTTGTAGCCCTCCCTGCAAAACCCTTAAGTCCAGGAGAGTGGTCCTATTGGAGGATTTTAAGTGCATGCAATGAGACCTTTTTCTTTCTGTCCAAAACTGTAGTTTTGCAAAACTTGCACTAGCAAGTTTCTGGTTTTGCCCAAATGATCTTGCCATCATCACCTACATCCAGGGAGACCCTGATCTGGAGTTTTTGGCCACTCCAAGGGTTGCCTAGATACACTTAGCATTATGTCGAACACCTTGTGTTCATGGACAGTTTTGGCATGTTTTCTAGTTTGCATTATGGATTTGATCCACTGACCCAGCAACCTTGTCCACTAAGCTCCTGGCTATCCATAACCCTGCCCTGTTAGTTGCCAGCCTCCCTCTCGCACTCTAGGCTGCCCTGGCATTTCGTCGAGCACGTCCCGTGCGTGCTCTGGGCGCGCCCGGAGCGCACGTTTTGCACGCGCGCGCACCGAGCCGCCGCGTCGCACTGCCACCCTCGCCGCGTCCCGCCCCTGGCCCTTGCTCGCCTGCAGAGCCGCGCCCTGCACTCGCCCACTCGCCAGTACCCTCCAAGCCAGCCCTGGCGCCCTACAGCGCCGCCGTCAGAGCCTTTGGCGGCACGCTGGCGTCGGCAGTGAGCTCCTGCCATGGTCGGCGCCGCCCAAGCCACCCGCGCGCGCCAGCTGCCCCTGTGAACAGCTCGAGTTTATCCTGGAGCCCGCCGGCACGCGCTCGTCGCCGCCACGTCGCCCTGCGGCTACAGAGCGACGGTCGCCGGCGTTCTTATCCACGACCGCCGCGGGATCAGCCTCGAACGCCTATAAAAGGAGACCCCGAGCCCCTCCGAGCGCTCAGGTGACCTCAGGCCTCCCCCCTAGTGCTCCCCTAGCCGTGGATTGACCGGAAGAGGCCATCTCCCCCACCTCCGGCCGGTTCGGCCGCCGCTGCCTTCCGGTGCCATTCGTCGCAACCAGACACTCCCCCGCCCATCCAGCGCCACCACTAGCTTCCCCTTGTTCTTGCGGAGCAGACCAGCGCCTCAGCCTCGATCGGAAACCACCGGAGCCCAAAACCCCCTTCACTCCCGTAGCCCCCTCCGCCGCGGAGCTCGCCGCCGGCGACTCCTCCCACCGACGTCGACCCAACGACCACCGAGAGGAACGCCCCGGTCTGGCAGGTCCATCCCCGCCCTCGGATACCCGTGGGGAGCTGCCGTTCGTCGACGGCGATCGCCGGAGTCCCGCCCCGTTCGGGCAAAGGAAGAGGAGGGAGAGGGGGGAATAGTCAAACCTGACCAGTGGGCCCCCCTGGACCCACTGTCAGCGACCCAGCCCCGCCGACGCGTGCTTTAAGTGGAGACGTGTTTCCTAAAATACGTTTTCGCTGAACAGAAAGCGTAAGCCCCCCCCCCCCCGAAACGTTTTCTTTTTCTGTTTTATTTAAAACAGAACTTTGACTCAACTTTGACTAGCTATATCTTTTAAAATAAAACTCCAAATGAGTTGATTCTTTTTCCTACCTCTCTCAAATTTCATCTAGTTTATTTTAAGATTTATTCAAAAATATTTGAGGCAACTTTTTGTACTGTTTTTGAAATATTTGTTATTTTAATATTTTTCAAAATAGGAAATGGAGAGAGAAGAAAACTTTCAAAAAGTGCACCCCCTTGCATATTCTTGAAGGCAAGCATTCTAAACTCTGGCATAATATTTTCGTGAGGTGTTTTGATACGGTTACAACACCACCTTGATTTGGAGCATACGTTGTTTTTATGTAACGATAAAGTCACACGCATGAGTGCATATTGGAGATGCCTTACTATTAGAGATGGATATGCTGGTGATAGTGATCATCCTAGCGAGCTTTTCATGCATACCGGCAGGAAGCCGGGAGAGTCGTGGTCTTGGGTAGACACGAGCTTGTCTCTAGTTCCTCGTCGAGACGAGTGTGTCCGGTATGGCATGATGAGGTTTGATGAGCGATGATTCTGTCTGTTATTGGAGATCTATTAGTTACGCCAATTATTCGGAGAATACTTGGACCTCCTGAGTCGGTCGTAGGTCGAGTCTTGTTCAGTCACTTCCCCTACTTGTTTTGTACTACCACTTGTCCCTGCCGTAGGTAGGGTACGGTTCAGTAAGTTGTCAACCCCTTACCAAGGCACACACCGTACAGAGAGGCCATGGTGGAAGATACCGGATGCATCCGGTAGGCATGCCACCTGGTCCGGGGGCATGGGTGTTTCCGGTTGGGACCGGGTGGGGGGCACCCCTTAGAGCGCGTGATATAAATTTGATCCCATGCTACGTCGAGGTTGTAGCCTTCCCACTTAGAGTTTTGCTTGACAGGTGTCGTGGGTGATTCCAGACACCGGTAAGTTAAGCTGGTGTGTGCAGGTCAGGCGTGTTTTCAATTAAAAGGCCGTAGGCGGAATTAGTCCCGATGGACTAAATAAATCCGTTACTCGTGGGAAAAGAGTACACCCTCTGCAGAGGTCATACCTATTTGGATAGACATGTTCATGGGTAAGGACTTCAGTCTGAGATGGGTCTAGTGACGGTTTTCGGATGGAGAAACGGCTAAACTAGAATCTAGTGACGGTCTTCGGATGGAGAAACGGCTAAACTAGATTTTCTTTATGACCTGTGACCTCTGAGGATTATGTTTATTATTATTATGGACTAACCACTTACCTTATTTGAATTATTGAGTATCCCTGGGACGGTTCTACCTCCTGGATATTCACTGTGATTATTCTTATATAAGCCCTCTCTGTGGTGTCGCTCAGACGCCCGACTGCGGCATGCATGTTATTTAATTATTCTTTATAAGCCCTTTTGTGGTGTCGCTCAGACGCCCGACTGTGGCATGCTTGCTGTTTATTTATCCTTTATAAGCCCTTTATGTGGCGTCGCTCAGACGCCCGACTGCGGCATGTTTGTCATTTCTTTATTATTTATAAGCCCTTTATGTGGCGTCGCTCAGACGCCCGACTGCGGCATGTTTGTCATTTCTTTATTATTTATAAGCCCTTTATGTGGCGTCGCTCAGACGCCCGACTACGGCATGCATGTTATGTAATTATTCTTCATGAGCCCTTTATGTGGTGTCGCTCAGACGCCCGACTGAGGCATAATTAATTTATTTGCAACCTTTCGAGGGGTCATTTCAGACACTCGGTCGGTGCATTCTATTTTTACTCCCGTATTGCATGTTCATATTTTTCCCTGCATGCGTGCATCATAGATTTTCGTTTAATTCGTGACAGACGTTATGATCATGAATATTTCGGAGCATGATTATCCCTTGTTATTTTATACCCGTGTTCTTAATGTTTGCGAGTACATTCAAACGTACTCACTGGCTTGTCCCTGGCTATTGTCTTGGCCAGATTTCTTGCGTGGAGAGAGCATTGCGATGACAGCCCCGGAACCTACGCAATGACGATAGCAGCCTCGCGAAGATAGGAGTTATCCTGGTCAGCTATTCTTGTGGGAAATGGAGTCCCATAGACGCAGATGAACCGCAAACCGCCTCCGCCATCAACCACTAGAAACCAAGTGTTGTACTCCTAGGCCACAATGGTCTTGTACTACATATTTTTGTGCTTTGCTTGGAATTCTTGTATCAAGTTGGTGCCTCATCAGCTAACAGAAATCCTGGGGCTGGTGAGCACGAAGGCCGTTTTCTGGAAATTAATATCCCGAAAAAACCGGTCCTGACAGACTTGGTATCAGAGCCAGGCTGACCATTGGCAAATCCTATCTTAGCCAGGTCAATAAACCTAGGTTAACCAAACCACCAGACCTTAACCTGACCCCGGGCAAGCTTCTCGCGTAAGATAGCCCCACAGTGACCTGACGCCTTTCGGCAGACGGTGCCCAACCTATCAGCCTAGCCCGTCGATCACGCGCCAGTGACCGACACCTAGCACGTCTCATTCGCAAGCGTGCGAAGGAAGACTCCGTCCCCTTTTTCCTATAAAAAGGGCACGCTAGCCTCAACCCATTACAGCCTCTTTCCCACACGATGCCTGGCCCCATTGTTCACAATGAGACCACAGCAACCAACCTTGGAGGTTTTGTGACCGTGCTCGCAAACCTCACCCGCCGTGCCTATGCATTAGAAGAGCCCCCTGAATATGTTGTGTACCAAGGACCCATGTACGGTGAGAGCCGTCAGTACTGGGCCACTGTGCACATCTATGGTAGGGGTCTGTCGGCAGAACGCCCCTACAGGTTCACTGGAAGGACAACTTCCTTTGAGCCACAAGCCATCCAGCTAGCAGCTCGAGAAGCTATAGTTCAACTCCGGCACTCGTCGCCCAGAGTTAACTGTCGCTCGTTCTACTACTACCCCAGTCGTGACGGGTATGGTAGGCCGCCCCAGGTTGCCAACGGGGATCACGAGACAGATCCTGCACTATTGCATCTGGTGCGCTATGTAAGTGCACTAGAGAAACTGTTCGATCAAATCACCCTTGATCTGATCGCAGCTCGTGGAGAACTAGTTCGCCGAGCCCCGGCGAGAGGAGAAATGGAGCCCGACGCCGACAACCATGTCGTGCTGTTTGGACACCCGATCGAGCCCTTGAGGTCTGCCCCAGCCATCAACCAGAGTGCTTAGGTATCCCCAGAAGCGCTTCGTCGCCTTTTGGGAACCCGTTCCAACGGGATTGTGGCCAGCAACCCCCACGATGGTCATCACCACTACCCCGACCCTGCAACCCCTCAACCTCAACCACCTAATCCCGACGGTGAAACCCGTGGAGAAACCCCGGCGTCCACCAGGCCAGCCCACTTGGACATTAACGAAGTAGACTAAGTCGCTTGAGTAGTATCGAGCCTTAGTTTTCCTACGCCTTGTAATTGTGTGATCTTGTATCCCCCTTATTAAATGCTATCTGCTTGAGCACCCCTACTTTTGGAGTAGTAGCTATGCATAAGTACGTCAGCGTACAGATGCATCTTTTAAATTCCGGGCGCAGCTACCAAAACCACACCCCGACAACACCCACAGTAATGCGTCACATTTATGAGGTATGTATATCTGTGGCTTTGACCCCAGAACAGGATCGACAACCAGTTACCCTTCACCCCGGTAGATAACCCAGCCCCAATGCTATATAAAAGGCCACCTCGTGACCTTGCCGAGTACCCCTCACCTTGTGCGCAACACTCACAGCCATTTCTTTGCCATGCCGACCCCCAGTATTTATCTGAGAACCCCAGACGCAACCCCGGGCAGCTTTGTTAAATTATTGTGGGACTTTACCTGCAGTACCATGAGTGCCATCCATCCACCCCAGTACGATTTGCTCAAATCGAGGATCACCCCATCCACCTCGAAATATTGGGCAGTGGTGCACATCCCTCCCGCATACCCAAACCAAGATCCAACGGAAGTCTCCTTCGTGGGGAAATCCATGCCGACTCCGCATATGGCCATAGAGGTTGCTGCGTACGAAGCGCTTGCTTGTCTTCGATTTGCGGTACCCTATGCCAGCGAACGAGGATATTATTATTTTCCGAGTCGTGCAGCACCCGGAGAAGTAGCATCTTTTCCTGGTGGACGAATTGAGAGGGATCCAGTACTGGCCAACCTTGCCCAGTACGTTATCGCTCAGGAGCGTTTGACTCAGCGGGTAATGGGTTATCTCCAGAGCCTCGCTGATTTAAATCCTCAGATCGCTATTGGCATACCACTGAGGCCTGACCAGGAGAGACGCGTTCATCGACTGGTCAACCTGCTTCCCCCGATAGAAGAAGAGTGCGCCCCAGTACCAGAGACGTTTTCTCAGGATCCTGTCCGTTTACCATTTTTATTGTAAACATCACCGCAGTGTTTATTATCCCAGTATTTATTTATGTGTTGTAACTTGTACGTGGTATCCAAAAATTTGTGCAACGGATCAGATATTTGGTTTCAATTATGTGAGCAGTTTTGCTGCTGTAAATTTTGATTTAATTAATTTATTTTCTCTCGATAAATTTTGTAGTGAGATTTTCTTTCCCCGAGTTGCTGCAGCGTATATATCTTCGCGACATAGATTTTTATTCGCGCAGCACCGTAACAGCAGACTCACAACCACAATCACTCGACCTCGTGCACTGATTACAAATTCTCATACACGTTTTTGCGCCTAACTGATCACACTCGAGGACACCACAGTCTCAGTAAGAGAGATGTGTGAGTAATCATTCGAGCACGAGTTGCCCCAGCACACCGACAGCAGTTAGCACTCGATGCCGCACCTAATCCCCGTGATCGCCGCCACCGCGAAGAGCTAACACTCGAGCGGCAGCATCACGACGATCATCCAGGATCATCGCGCACAAGAGCATGGAGAACCCCAGCAACGTCGCCAAACCTCCACACACCAGAACCACGTACCAGTCCGGCATCGCCTCCGCCATTAGAGCTCGAGCTCCTACTAACAGCAATGGAGGAGAAGGAAGAAGAAGTAGAAGCGAGGCCAGGTGTGAGGAAGAAGAGAGGAGCACCACGATCGTTTTATAGCTCGAGATCGGTGTACGGTGGGCGACGTCCACCAGCGCCACTCGTCGCTCGATCGCCGGTGTTCGGAGGCAAGTCCGCGAGCAGTGCCGACAGTGCACTGGCCCGCGAGGTGAGTGCACGCTGCACCGGCAGCTAGCACGCCGCGCACTACCGCAGTACGGCCTAGATGCCCTACGCGCTAGGCGTCGCCGGTGGAGGAAGCGCGGGGGAGCACGCGAGAGAGAAGAGAGAGCCAGAGGTAGAAGAAGAGGCAGACAATGGACCCCAGGTCCACCTGTCAGCCAGAGAGAGCACGGTGCTCTCGGGTACGACCAGCGTATTTTAGTAATTTAGAATTTATTCTAAATTTGTTGTACCCAGCGTAGAAACATCTCGATTTTCCCAACCATGGATTTTTCCGCGCAACGCCAGTATACCACACTGTGGTTTTACACCACTTATTGCCCTCTCACTGTAGCCACATTTTTATTGCACAGTAGAATGATTTCTTTTGATAAGAGCAAGGTTTGTTCAAAACAGCTTTTAACAAATCTCGAGGACGAGATTTTTCTTAAGGGGGGTAGTGTTGTGACGCCCCAAAATTTTGACCTTGTTTTATAAATTAAAATTTTGCCAGGAAATTAAACTTTTCCATTTGTCTAGAGTTACCCTTTTGATATTGTGGGTTTTACCTCAAGTGGAAACTTTCCAAAAGTATTTTTGGACTTGTATGCTCTCACTATGAAACAATTCTTTATCAGTGGATTTAATTGCAAGGTTTGCTTTTTCTTGAGCTTTACTCTTTTAAAATGATCTTTCATGAATTTGGGGCCTGTTTTGCACTGCAACCATTTGACAAATGCATTTAATATTTCCACCAAAATTTGGGGATGTCATGTGATGTTTCCACATCACTTTTATACAAAAATATCTTTTGGTTATTGGAGATTTTGAGCTCTACATCAACTTTTCAAATATGGTCCAGTAGGCATTTTTGCACTGCAACCTATTTAAATATTCCTTTAAAAATTCTTCCAAGTGTTTGGAGATGTCATTAGATGCATATAATTCAACTTTATACCAAAACCCAGTGATGTTCTTTGAAACTTTTGAGTGAATCAACCTCTTTTTCATTCTGGTCCAGTTTGGTGATTTGTACTGCAACCCTATTTTATTTTGCTCTAGTTCCCATGAGCCTTTTCCTGCTTGTAGCCCTCCCTGCGAAACCCTTAAGTCCAGGAGAGTGGTCCTATTGGAGGACTTTAAGTGCATGCAATGAGACCTTTTTCTTTCTGTCCAAAACTGTAGTTTTGCAAAACTTGCACTAGCAAGTTTCTGGTTTTGCCCAAATGATCTCGCCATCATCACCTACATCCAGGGAGACCCTGATCTGGAGTTTTTGGCCACTCCAAGGGTTGCCTAGATACACTTAGCATTATGTCGAACACCTTGTGTTCATGGACAGTTTTGGCATGTTTTCTAGTTTGCATTATGGATTTGATCCACTGACCCAGCAACCTTGTCCACTAAGCTCCTGGCTATCCATAACCCTGCCCAGTTAGTTGCCAGCCTCCCTCTCGCACTCTAGGCTGCCCTGGCATTTCGTCGAGCACGTCCCGTGCGTGCTCTAGGCGCGCCCAGAGCGCACGTTTTGCACGCGCGCGCACCGAGCCGCCGCGTTGCACTGCCGCCCTCGCCGCGTCCTGCCCCTGGCCCTTGCTCGCCTGCAGAGCCGCGCCCTGCACTCGCCCACTCGCCAGTACCCTCCAAGCCAGCCCTGGCGCCCTACAGCGCCGCCGTCAGAGCCTTTGGCGGCACACCGGCGTCCGTAGTGAGCTCCTGCCATGGTCGGCGCCGCCCAAGCCACCCGCGCGCGCCAGCTGCCCCTGTGAACAGCTCGAGCTTATCCTGGAGCCCGTCGGCACGCGCTCGTCGCTGCCACGTCGCCCTGCGGCTACAGAGCGACGGTCGCCGGCGTTCTTATCCACGGCCGCCGCGGGATCAGCCTCTAATGCCTATAAAAGGATACCCCGAGCCCCTCCGAGCGCTCAGGCGACCTCAGGCCTCCCCCCTAGTGCTCCCCTAGTCGTGGATTGACCGGAAGAGGCCATCTCCCCCACCTCCGGCCGGTTCGGCCGCCGCTGCCTTCCGGTGCCATTCGTCGCAACCAGACACTCGCCCGCCCATCCAGCGCCACCACTCGCTTCCCCTTGTTCTTGCGGAGCTGCCCAGCGCCTCAGCCTCGATCGGAAACCACCGGAGCCCAAAACCCCCTTCACTCCCGTAGCCCCCTCCGCCGCGGAGCTCGCCGCCGGCGACTCCTCCCACCACCGTCGACCCAACGACCACCGAGAGGACCGCCTCGGTCTGGCAGGTCCATCCCCGCCCTCGGATACCCGTGGGGAGCTGCCGTTCGTCAACGGCGATCGCCGGAGTCCCGCCCCGTTCGGGCAAAGGAAGAGGAGGGAGAGGGGGGAATAGTCAAACCTGACCAGTGGGCCCCCCTGGACCCACTGTCAGCGACCCAGCCCCGCCGACGCGTGCTTTAAGTGGAGACGTGTTTCGCAAAATACGTTTTCGCTGAACAGAAAGCGTAAGCCCCCCCCCCCCGAAATGTTTTCTTTTTCTGTTTTATTTAAAACAGAACTTTGACTCAACTTTGACTGGCTATATCTTTTAAAATAAAACTCTAAATGAGTTGATTCTTTTTCCTACCTCTCTCAAATTTCATCTAGTTTATTTTAAGATTTATTTCAAAAATATTTGGGGCAAATTTTTGTACTGTTTTTGAAATATTTGTTATTTGAATATTTTTCAAAATAGGAAATGGAGAGAGAAGAAAACTTTCAAAAAGTGCACCCCCTTGCATATTCTTGAAGGCAAGCATTCTGAACTCTGGCATAATATTTTCGTGAGGTGTTTTGATACGGTTACAACACCACCTTGATTTGGAGCGTACGTTGTTTTTATGTAACGATAAAGTCACACGCATGAGTGCATATTGGAGATGCCTTACTATTAGAGATGGATATGCTGGTGATACTGATCATCCTCGCGAGCTTTTCATGCATACCGGCAGGAAGCCGGGAGAGTCATGGTCTTGGGTAGACACGAGCTTGTCCCTAGTTCCTCGTCGAGACGAGTGTGTCCGGTATGGCATGATGAGGTTTGATGAGCGATGATTCTGTCTGTTATTGGAGATCTATTAGTTACGCCAATTATTCGGAGAATACTTGGACCTCCTGAGTCGGTCGTAGGTCGAGTCTTGTTCAGTCACTTCCCCTACTTGTTTTGTACTACCACTTGTCCCTGCCGTAGGTAGGGTACGGTTCAGTAAGTTGTCAACCCCTTACCAAGGCACACACCGTACAGAGAGGCCATGGTGGAAGATACCGGATGCATCCAGTAGGCATGCCACCTGGTCCGGGTGCATGGGTGTTTCCGGTTGGGACTGAGAGGGGGGCACCCCTTAGAGCGCGCGATATAAATTTGATCCCATGCTACGTCGAGGTTGTAGCCTTCCCACTTAGAGTTTTGCTTGACAGGTGTCGTGGGTGATTCCAGACACCGGTAAGTTAAGCTGGTGTGTGCAGGTCAGGCGTGTTTTCAATTAAAAGGCCGTAGGCGGAATTAGTCCCGATGGACTAAATAAATCCCTTACTCGTGGGGAAAGAGTACACCCTCTGCAGAGGTCATACCTATTTGGATAGCCATGTTCATGGGTAAGGACTTCAGTCTGAGATGGGTCTAGTGACGGTTTTCGGATGGAGAAACGGCTAAACTAGAATCTAGTGACGGTCTTCGGATGGAGAAACGGCTAAACTAGATTTTGTTTATGACCTGTGACATCTGAGGATTATGTTTATTATTATTATGGACTAACCACTTACCTTATTTGAATTATTGAGTATCCCTGGGACGGTTCTACCTCCTGGATATTCACTGTGATTATTCTTATATAAGCCCTCTCTGTGGTGTCGCTCAGACGACCGACTGCGGCATGCATGTTATTTAATTATTCTTTATAAGCCCTTTTGTGGTGTCGCTCAGACGCCCGATTGTGGCATGCTTGTTGTTTATTTATCCTTTATAAGCCCTTTATGTGGCGTCGCTCAAACGCCCGACTGCGGCATGTTTGTCATTTCTTTATTATTTATAAGCCCTTTATGTGGCGTCGCTCAGACGCCCGACTGCGGCATGTTTGTCATTTCTTTATTATTTGTAAGCCCTTTATGTGGCGTCGCTCAGACGCCCGACTGCGGCATGCATGTTATGTAATTATTCTTCATGACCCCTTTATGTGGTGTCGCTCAGACGCCCGACTGAGGCATTATTAATTTATTTGCAACCTTTCGAGGGGTCATTTCAGACACTCGGTCGGTGCATTCTATTTTTACTCCCGTATTGCATGTTCATATTTTTTCCCTGCATGCGTGCATCACAGATTTTCATTTAATTCGTGACAGACATTATGATCATGAATATTTCGGAGCATGATTATCCCTTGTTATTTTATACCGTGTTCTTAATGTTTGCGAGTACATTCAAACGTACTCACTGGCTTGTCCCTGGCTATTGTCTTGGCCAGATTTCTTGCGTGGAGAGAGCATTGCGATGACAGCCCCAGAACCTACGCAATGACGATAGCAGCCTCGCGAAGATAGGAGTTATCCTGGTCAGCTGTTCTTGTGGGAAATGGAGTCCCATAGACGCAGATGAACCGCAAACCGCTTCCGCCATCAACCACTAGAAACCAAGTGTTGTACTCCTAGGCCACAATGGTCTTGTACTACATATTTTTGTGCTTTGCTTGGAATTCTTGTATCAAGTTGGTGCCTCATCAGCTAACAGAAATCCTGGGGCTGGTGAGCACGAAGGCCGTTTTCTGGGAAATTAATATCCCGAAAAAACCGGTCCTGACAGGAATGGCATCTAAGATCCAATCTCCTTAAATAGACGCCTTCCCTACAAATTCAGGGTGTTATCTATAAAAACACTTGGACCCTTCGTATTCGTCTGACACGTGGAAGCCGAGGCATTAATGTAAAGCCAAAGCTGTCCGAAGTATCATGGAGGGCCCACCTTACAAAGCCGAAGATATAAAGCCGGATACTGCATCGTCATTGAAAAGCCGAATACAGTTCTTTTGTTCAAATTGCTTTTGGAGTATTCAGAGGAGGGACCCACCGTGCAATGCCGAAGACAATTTGCGCGCCAGATACATCATCATTGAAGACTGGTTCGGGGGCTACTGAGGGAGTCCTGGATTAGGGGGTCCCGAGCATCCGGGCTATGTGACATGGGTCGGACTAATGGGCCATGAAGATACAAGATTGAAGGCCTTCCCTCATGTCTGGATGGGACTCTCCTTTGTGTGGATGGCAAGCCTGGTGTTCGGATACGAAACTTCCTTCTCTGTAAACCGACTCTGTACAACCCTAGCCCCCTCCGGGGTCTATATAAACCGGAGGGTTTAGTCCGTAGAGATCATCAGAATTCATAGAGGCTAGACATCTAACGTTTAGCTATTACGATCTCGAGGTAGATCAACTCTTGTAACCCCTATACTCATCAAAGTCAATCAAGCAGGAAGTAGGGTATTACCTCCATCAAGAGGGCCTGAACCTAGGTAAACATCGTGTCCCCCGCCTCCTGTTACCTTCGATCCTCAGACGCACAGTTCGGGACCCCCTACCCGAGATCGACCGGTTTTGACACTGACGGTAGCCCCATTGTTGGGGATATACCCCGCGGTATTACCTGGCCCGAAGTACAACCCGGCTGGGACTTGGCGCCTCATTGGTAACCCGAATGGACTTGGCGGCTCATTGGTGATCCGGTCAGTGGGCCGGACAAAGCGGCAAGGCCCAAGGCCCAGAAGGCGGCTCGTGAGAAGGCCGGCTCAAGGAGAGGCCTGGAGGGTCGGCTCGCACTGAAGGTTTATGAAGAGGAGAAGTTTGCTAATAAGGGAAGCAAGACCTGAACTAAGACTCGACTTCTAATAGACTAGTCCTAATCCTACTAGGACTCTACATGTAAACTTGCCCCTTCAACTTATATAAGGAGGGGCAGGGCACCCAAAGAGGGATAAGTTTAGAGAGATAGACAAGTCAATAGCTCTCGAGATAGAGGTGGCGAAACACTGCCCTTGTAATCAAGATCAGCATCATCATAATCATCATCAATAACAATCAAGCAGGATGTAGGCTTTTACCTCTATCATGAGAGGGCCAAACCTAGGTAAAACTCGCGTCTCTCGATTCGGACCAACCCCGTTCAAGCAATAACCTAGAAGCGATGGTGTCATGACTAAGTCCTTTTTCGAGGACATTTGCTGTGACAAAACCACGACAGTTGGCCGCACCGTAGGGCCAGTGCACGGTGGTGTTATGTTCTTGGCGGGAGCTCTTTAGGGATCGCGAAGCTCGCTATTGATCGGATGAAGAGCCGGCATAGAATAATCACGCATGATAACCCGTCATGGGACAACCGTCGGGCAAGCTAGGAGACTCGCGTGCCTGGACAACTTCAATGGCATGCGGGGGCTCGACACTAACGTTGCCCCCATACGCGCCTCACCAAGTTATGGTAATTACAACGCTTACAATTTTTAATCAAACACCCATTACACGCATACTGCAGGGCAGCAGTAACGTACGTCTTGTGACCATCGGCGACATCAACCTCCATGACTCGACAACCTCGACAAGCTGTATATCCATAAGCCGGCAATTATTTACTATGTCAAACAACCCATCAAGCACTTCCGCGTCTTAGGAAGATGACATTGGAAGGATTTTTTTTTAAACATTGTTTTAAGCCAGAGCACAAGAAACCAGTTTATTAATGGATGGGTTATTATTCCCAATATTTTCCTGCAAAGGACACGCACCAACAAGTTGATTGTGAAGCGGACTCGTTGATATGAAAAGGAGTTTACTGTGAATAAATTCAAGCTAACCTGGGGGCTAATGTTGGGGTTATACCCCACGTTATGCCCCGGCCCAAAGTACGACCCGGCTGGGACTTGGCGCCTCATTGGTAACCCGGCTGGACTTGTCGGCTCATTGGTGATCCGGTCAGTGGGTCGGACAAATATCTTCATCATTACTATAAAAGCAATTGGGCGAAAATGCTCTTTCTAAAAATTCTCTTTTAGCTCTAAGCATAGCCGTTCTTTTCTTACTTTCATCCATGGAGACATACAAAGCTTTAATTGATTCATTAACATCAACCTTGGGTGGGAAAAATTTAATCTTGAGATTTTCTACATCATGTGTAATTCTATCAATGCTCCTAGACATATCATCAATCTTACTCAATTTATCTTCTATCGTAGTGTTGAAGACCTTTTGAGCATTAATAAATTCTTTAATATTACTCTCAAGATTAGAGGACATCCTATTATTATTATAAGAATTACCATAGAAATTGCCATAATTATTAGAGGAACTTCGAGGAAACGGCCTAGGATTAAAATTACCCCTATAAGCATTGTTATTAAAGTTGTTTTGCGAGACAAAATTCACATCTATGGGCATGATTTTGCTCAATCAAAGTAGATAAAGGCACATCATTAAGATCAATAGGAGCATTTTTACTAGCAACCAATTTCATAAGTGCATCAACTTGTTCACTCAAAGAACTAATCTCTTCAACAGAATTAACCTTTTTACTAGTAGGTGCTTTTTTGGTATGACATTGTGAATAATTTGCCATGATATTATCAAGTAATTTAGTAGCTTCACCCAAATTAATTTCCATAAAAGTACCACTCGCGGTGAAATATAAAAGATTTCTAGAGAAAAAATTCAATCCAGTATAATTTTTTGTATAATCATCCATAGATTTACACCATGAGTAGGACAATTTCTTAGCATTAATTTCATTCTTTCCCAAGATTGCGCAACATGTTCATGCTCAAATTACTTGAAATTCATGATCTGATTTCTAAGAGAAATAATTTTTGCGGGAGGAAAATACTTAGTAATGAAAGCATCTTTGCACTTATCCCAAGAATCAATATTATTACGTGGCAAAGATGAAAACCAAAAGTTTGCATGATCCCTCGAAGAGAAAGGAAATAATTTCAATTTCACAATATCATTATCCACATCTTTTTTCTTTTGCACATCACACAATTCTACGGAAGTGTTTAGATGGGACGCGACATCCTCATTAGGACTACCGGAAAATTGCTCTTTCATAACAATATTCAATAAAGCGGCATTAATATCATAAGACTCCACACTAGTGGTGGGAGAAGCAATCGGAGTACTAATAAAATCATTATTATTAGTATTAGGAAAATCACACAATTTGGTATTTTCTTGAGTCATCGCGACTACGCAAACAAGATCACAAGCAAATAAAAGATCAAACAAGAAAAAGGCAAATGGAAAATATTTTTGTATTTTTGTAAAAAAAAAATTAGAAGTGGGGGAGATGAAAACGAGAGGCAAATAGCAAATAAAGTAAATTGCAAAGAGATGAGAGTTTATGCATAGGTACTTGATAGATGTTGATGATGTCTCCCCGACATGGCGCAAAAAATTCTTCCTGATTGCTTGTAATCTGCGTTGGTATTTTACCGAAGAGGAGGGGATGATGCAGCACAACAGAGGTAAGTATTTCCCTCAGCTATGAAGCCAATGTTATCAATCTAGTAGAGAACCAAGCAACACTATGTAAATAGCACCTGCACACAAACAACAAATACTTGCAACCAACGCGTAAAGGGGTTGTCAATACCTCAACAGTATTGAGATAGATTAAATTGTATGATATTTGATAAATAGATCTAACTAAAACATAAGAGAAAATAAATAAAATAAAATTGCAGCAAGGTATTTTTGGTTTTAATATGATAGGAAATAGACCTGGGGGCCATTGTTTTCACTAGAGACTTCTCTCGAGAAAATAGCATACGGTGGGTAAACAAATTACTGTTGGGGAATATATAGAAAAGCAAATAATTATGACGATATTCAAGGCAATGATCATGTATATAGGCATCACGTCCAAGATTAGTAGACTGACGCCTGCCTGCATCTACTACTATTACTCCACACATCGACCGCTATCAAGCATGCGTCTAGTGTATTAAGTTCATGGAAAAACGGATTAATGCATTAAGAATGATGACATGATGTAGACAAGATAAACTCACGTATGAATAAACTCCATCTTGTTACCCTTAATAGCAACGATAAATGCGTGTCATGTCTCTTTCTTTCACTGAGATTGAGCACCGCAAGATCGAACCCATCACAAAGCACCTCTTCCCATGGCAAGATAAATCAATCTAGTTGGCCAAACCAAACCAATAAATCGGAGAAGAAATACGAAGCTATAACAATCATGCATAAATGAGTAGAAAGAAGACTCAAATAATATTCATGGATAGATCTGATCATATACTCACAATTCATCGGATCCTGACAAACACATCGCAAAAGAGTTACATCAAATAGATCTCCAAGAACATTGAGGAGAACATTGTATTGAAGATCAAAAAGAGAGAAAAAGTCATCTAGCTACTAACTACGGACCCGTAGGTCTGTGGTAAACTACTCACGCATCATCGGAGGGGCAGCAAGGATGATAAAGAACCCCTCCGTGATCGTTGCCCCCTCCAGCAGAGTGCCGAAAAAGGCCTCTAGATTGGATCTCATGGTTTTGGAACTTGCCGCGGCAGAAAAAGTATTTCGTCGACTCCTCTAGTGTGTCTGGGATTTTAGAGTATTTATAGAGGCGGAGGTAGGTCAAGGGGGTTCCCGTGGGCTCCACTACCCACCAGGGCGCGCTGGTGGCCCCTGGCGCGCCCTGGTGCCTAGTGGGCCCCACATGCCTCCTCTCGTGTACTCTAGAAGCTTCCAGTGTCTCTTATCACCGGAAAAAATCTCCAAAAAGTTTTGTGGCAATTAGACTTCGTTTGGTATTGATATTCTGCGAAGTAAAAAAAAGCAAAAACAGCAACTGGCACTGGGCACTAGGTTAATAGGTTAGTCCCAAAAAATGATATAAAGTTGCTAGTAAATGTATATAAAACATCCAAGATTGATACTTTAATAGCATGGAACAATCAAAAATTATAGATACGTTGGAGACGTATCAGTTCCTCAAAGACGGAGCTATTGATGACTGCTTGGAATGGGCTTATGAATATCTGCATAAATGTCATGCTTCAAAGGAACAAGTAGTTGTACTAAAACTTGACTTTGAAAAGGCTTTTAACACCATAGAACACCAAACAATTATAGAGATTTTGAGAGCAAAAGGTTTTGGGAACAAATGGATCAACTGGATGAAATTACTGTTCACTTCTGCTTCCTGTTCAGTCATCCTCAATGGAGTTCCTAGGAAAAAGTTTTATTGCAAAAGAGGAGTTAGACAAGGAGACCCCTGTCTCCACTGCTATTTGCCCTGGCTGCAGATCTTTTGCAATCAATTTTAAATAGAGCTATGAACAACAATCTTCTCAGTCCACCTCTTAATGTTATAAGTTGCCAAGGCTTTCCTATTTTTCAATATGCTGATGACACACTTATTCTTATGAAGGCTGATACAAAGCAACTATTATTTCTGAAAGCACTCCTGAATACTTTTTGCTAGTGTCAATGGTCCAAAAGTCAACTACGCAAAGTCAAACATGGTATCCATCAATGTTACAAGCAGGGAGCAATGTTTTCCCCTAGTTCACAAAATTGCAAAGAAACTAATGGGATTGGCAACATTCATGACGCATGCAGGGAGAATACTGCTGGTGAAATGCATTCTAGACTCATCACCAATCTTCTTCATGTGCTTCCTAGACATTCCTATGACCATCAAAAACCAAACATAGAGGATCATAGACGAGCCATGGTTGCCTAGAATGTGGTTTGTAGGCCTAAAAATCAAGGAGGATTGGGTATATGCAATATAAGTGTGCAAAATAAAGCTCTGCTACTGAAAAACCTTCATAAGTTCTACAGGAGACACAATATCCCCTGGGTCAATCTGATATGGGAGACTTACTACATTAATGGTCAGTTGCTTGGACAACAAATGGTAATGGTGGAAAGCAAATATGAAATTATTGGATATATATAAATCAATGGCTATGTGCAATATAGGTGATGGAAAATCTGCTTACTTCTGGACTGATCAATGGCAATTCCCATGCCTTCATCAAAAGTTTCCACATCTGTTCTCTTTCACCAAAAACTAGTTAATCTCTGTGAAAACAACCATTAACATGGAATACCTAGAGGATCTATTCCATCTTCCTTTGTCACTACAAGCTTATGAGGAATTTCAATAATTGGAGATAATATGTGAGGAAAGCCAAACTTGAGAGTTCAAGAACTACAATGACACTTGGAGTTATATTTGGGGATCTGAAAGATTTTCTTCATCAAAAGCATATACTTACATGATTGGAGTTAATACTGTTCCACCTCATTTTCAGTGGATCTAGAATAGCTCCTGCCAACCCAAGCACAAGGTTTTCTTTTGGATGGTGTCCTGCATGACAGAGTCAGCATTAGAAATCTGCTAAGAAGGAAGACATTTCATCTTGAATTATACAATTGTGCCCTTATTAATTGTCAATGGGAGGAAAACTTATTCCATCTATTCCGGGGATGCCTTTCTTTGTTTCATGTTAGAATTTTGTTTGTCCAAGCAGAGCTACTCCCATGTCTGTCCTGGAGGCCATTGAAGATATGCACTTACATTTGCCATGGACATTATAATTTTGACCACTTGAGCCATTTGGATAACTAGGAACAATCTAATCTTTCAGCAAATCCAGCCATCGTTTCAGAAATGGAAGGACTCATACTACATGGAGCTTAACATTCTAAAACACATGATGAAGAAGAAACATGCTGCTCTTTTCCAATCATGGCTAGAAGCTCTGGTGTAATCTTCTGGGTTTGTCTTTTCCCTAGCTTCTTAGTTTTGTAGCTTTCTCTTTCTTTCTTTTTTGTTGCTTCCTTCTTTTAGTCTGCTCTTTTTTGTCTTTTTCTAGCTTAACTCAAGCCTTGTAAGATCTGTCTTTGTGGCTTTATTTTTCTAAAAATTCCTGCGGGGATTTTCCGTACTGTGTATAGTCAAAAAAAGAAACATCATCCAAGAAGTAAAAATACAAATAAGATCAAAAAATCCTTTGATCTTGACACCGACGTCCGTCACCTACTTCTGGCACCACCATAGTAGCCACCAAAAGAAAAAAAAATGAAGGATCACCATCATACCCAAGCTCGACGTGGCTCTCTCGCTGATATGCAGCTTTGAGGATCTTCAAAGTGCCTCGCTGTAAGTGCATCTAGTGCCACCCCTAGTTGGTTTTGGAGTATTGACGACAAACTTGGTTGAGGGACTAATGTGTTTGTGAGAATTGCAGGATAACACAGGTAGTAGTCCCATATTGATTCGGTTTACCTACTAGAGATGACCCCTAAAAATGTGTGAAGACATTGAAGACAATGGTGGTCTGTGAAGATATTCACATTGAAGACTATGACATGAGAAGACATCGCATGAAGACTATGGAGTGCAAAGACATAGTTGTTGAGTAGTTTCCTTTTCTTCTTTGTTGAGTCATAGGAACCACCATACTGTTAAGTGGGGTCCAAGTGAACAGAGTCAGAGTGACTGATGTGATGCTCAACCAAATCCTATGTCTTCGAGCGAAGACAATGAGAGCAAATCTTATCCAGAGCTGGATGAGTCAGCTTTACTTGTAGCCCAAGTCAAGCTGTCGCGTGTGTCATGTCAGTTTCTTACTGACCCAGGGTCATTTCAGACAAATCAGGTCGGGTTGCCTCCTGGCTATAAATAGCCCACCCCCTACACCATAAATTGGTGGCTGCTTAGAGTTAGTGCACGGCTTTTGTCGTTTGAGAGCAACCCACCTCCGAAGAATTTGAGAGAGAGATCCTTGCGAGGACAAAGCCCAGAACACCCACAGCCAAAGAGTGTTAGGCATCACTGAAGTCTTTCTGTCCGCGTGAACTGAAGACATGTTACACTGGAGGACTGTGAATCCTCCGGCCGGTTAGGCGTCGCGTTCTGAGCATCCAGGAGCCATTGTGGATTGCCGGTGAACGAAGTCTGTGAAGGTTTGGAAGTCTACCTTGAAGACTTACCAGAGTGATTGGGCGAGGACTGTGTGTTCTTAGCTCAAGGGGAATAAGTTGAAGACGCGGTCTTCTGAGTTGAATCTCAGCCTCCCTAACCAGACGTACAGTTGTCACAGCAACTGGAACTGGTCTACCAAATATGTGTCCTCTCCAAGCAACTGGTCCTATCCTTCCCATCTCTCTACTTTACAGTTTGTCTTCATGAAGTCATTTCCTGATTGCTTGAACTGATTGGCTTCGCTGTGTAAAGACTGTTTGCTATTTGGCATCATACTATCTTCCATCCTGATCCATACTACCTAGCTGTTGATAGTCTTTGTGCTTTCACTTCATTGCTTACTTGACTATGGCTTGTCTAGTATAGTCTACCTTCCGCTGCATATCAATAGGTTCATTTCTACTGTTTGTCTTCAAAGCCCCCGTGTTTTGAAGACTTTCATAAAAATCGCCTATTCACCCCCCTCTAGTCGATTACTAGCACTTTCAATTGGTATCAGAGCAAGGTGCTCCCTTGTTCTGTGTGATTCGGTTTAACCACCTGGAGTTTTAGCTATGTCGACTGCAGGGATAATCAAAGTCTCCGCTGCGTGCCCTGGCTTCGATGGCACTGATTACCCCTACTGGAAGAATAAGATGCGTATGCATCTTGAAGCCATTGACGTCGACCTCTGGTATCTCGTCAAGAATGGCATTCCCAAGGTCGGTGAAGGTGTCACTGCTGCTGATGTCAAGAGGTTCATTCAACTGGACTCGACTGCCAAGAACATCATCTGTGGTCATCTGACCAAAGGAAAATATGGTCGTGTGAGTGCTCTGGAAACTGCGAAGCTAGTCTGGGACTGGCTCTCCAAGGTCAACGAAGGCGTCTCAACCCAGAGAGACTCAAGGATTAGTGTTCTTCGCAATCTCTTCAACCGCTTCAAGAGAAATGACAATGAGAATGTCCAGCTCACATTTGATCGCCTCACTGATATCACAAATGAGCTTCACGCACTCGGTGCCACTGAGATCACCAAGCACGAAATCGTCAAGACGCTTCTGAGATCGCTTGACAGCTCATTCGACACCCTGGCCCTGATGATTCAAGAATGCCCTGACTTCAAGACTCTCGATCCGTTTGACATACTTGAGAGGCTCAACACACATGAGTTCCAGCTATCTGAGAAAAGAGATATCTATGGACCCAACTATGGCCGAACTCGCGCTTTGAAGGCAAAGGTTGTTTCCTCATCTAAAGAAGAATCTGACTGCAGTTCGGAGAATCCTAAAGACATTGGAAAGGAGCTTGCTATGCTTGTGAAGAAGTTCCAGAAGTTCACCAAGAAGAAAGACTTCAGAAAAGATCCAGCTCTAGAAACGATGAAGCTCCCACTCGTGATCACAAGAAGAGAACATGCCACAAGTGCAAGAAACCTGGTCACTACATCTCTGACTGTCCACAGTTGGACAATGAGACCAAGAAGAAGAAGAAGAAGAAGAAGAAGAAAAGCAAGGAATATGATTCTGATGACAACAAGAAGAAGAAATCCTCAAAGTCTTCTTCCAAGTCTTCATCGAAGTCTTCATCACACAAGAAGAGCTCATCCAGCAAGGCTCATGCATTTGTTGGCAAGGAGATGGATTCAGAGGAGGAGTCTGCATCTGAGGAGGCAGAGGTGGAGTCTGAAGAGGCACTACTGGAATTAGCTTATTTGCCGTCTGCCAGTTCTTTGTCGTCTGCTAGCTGACGGCAAAGAAGGTCTTTGTCGTCCACTTACAAAAAACGGACGGCAAAGAACTGGCTGATGGCAAAGAAGGATTTTTGCCATCAGCCAGTTCTTTGCCGTCCGCTAGCTGGCGGCAAAGATTCTTTGTTGTCCGCTAGCTGACGACAAAGAGAGAGGTGGCCCCACTTACGAGCTGATTAGATAAAACTTAACGGCTCCCCTCTTTGTCGTCCGCTAGCGGACGACAAAGAGAGAAAAATAGTGGACGGCAAAGCACGGCGGACGGCAAAGACCTAACTTCACTAACCTAACTAACGGCCGAGCCCCCCACCCCCTTCCTCTCTGTTTCTCTCCCTCTCTCCTCCCGACGACCAGATCGACCCCCCGCCGCCCGGCGCCGCCCCCCCACCCGCCGCCGCCCCCACCACCCGCCGCAGCCTGCCCCGTCGCCCCACCACCCCGCCGCCCCCACCCGCCGATGCCCCGTCGCCCCGCCGCCCCGGCGCCCCACCACGTCGCCGCCCGACCGTCCCACTGCCCCGGCGCCCCCACCACCCCGGCGCCACCGTCGCCCCCGGCGCCACCGCGGCCCCATCGGCCCCGCCTCCCTGCCGGCTCCCCCTGAGCTCCATCGCCCCGGAGCCCTGCCACCCCCGTCGCCACCGCCACCCTGCCGCCCGCCGCCCCCGTCGCCACCGCCACCCCCCGAGCTCCGGTGAGTTATTTTTTCTGTTTTTTCTTTTTTTGCTGTTTAATTGTTTGTGTTAGATTTAGGTCTAGATATGTGTTAGTGTTAGTGTTAGATTTAGTGCTAGATATGTGTTAGTGTTAGATTTAGTGCATGGGTTTTAGATAATTAGTTATATTATTAAAAGAAGTAGAAAAGGGATGAAAAAGGAAGAAGAAGAAAAGAAGAATATGTAGAAGGGGAAGAAGAAGAGAAGGACAGAAGAAGAAGAAGAAGAAGAAGAAGAAAGGAAAGAAGAAGAAGGATAGAAGGAAACACCCCGACCCCCTGACCCCGACATGACACCCCGACCCCCTGACCCCGACATGACACCCCGACCCCCTGACCCCGACACCACACCCCGACACCCCGACCCCCTGACCCCGACACCCCGACCCCGACACCACACCCCGACCCCGACACGACACCCCGACCCCGAAACAGCACCCCGACCCCGACATGGCACCCCGACACCGACACAACACCCCGACCCCCGACACCTCCCGAAAAGGTGCTCTTTGGCCTTCTAGAGGCCGACGGGGTCATATATTTGTGAATTATGAGTTAGGTCATATATTTTTCGATTTTGTTATGAAAAACATCATATATAATTGTGTTGATCAGGTAGATATAAATGTGCAGTTGTTTCATCGCTGCGAGGTTTGGTGTTCGACGACCTCCCCGTGCGCTTGACGAGCTCTGCCCCTTCGTTCGTGGGTGAGCACAAATGACATGTCCTCCTCCCCCCTTAATTATTTGCTCTGTTCCGGTGTTCGTGCCGATGAAACTTGATAGCTAGCTATATATCTGTCCTGAATCATCAGTATGCGTAACCAATATGTGTCTCCCGTTCAAAAGTGTTATAGTTATAAATATGCATGCATTTGCATATTTATAACCGTGATTCTTTCGAATTGTCCAACGCTATCCATGGACAGCCCGAGTATGTGTAGATTGGGTTTGTTTTCCCATATGCTTTGCTCCGGATCCGACGCATAAATTTCGTCGGTGCCTCCCCTGTTGTTCTCCGGGTACACATCCTCTCTGTTTATTGCAGAGACGTGTATCAGGAGAACAACGGGGAGGTGCTGCCGAAATTTTGCGTCGGATCCGGAGCATAGCATGGGAAAATGAACCCAATCTACACATACTCGGGTGGGATTAGGACCTATCATTACCAATTAGAGTGTAGGTTGCATGGACGTAATAAAATTGACAAAGTAGATCAACTAATGAATATATACATGGTGAATTATATATATATATATATATATATATATATATATTTGTTGTGTGTCCAGTAGCTCTGAAAGTCAAGATGAGTGATCGTGCGTGGATGTACACCGGTCACACTGGTCAAAACAAATGGAGCACTCAATGGTTCACAAAAACCAAGGGGTTTGTGCAAGCCGCATTTGCAAATGGCCAGAGGAAAACCTGGGGCCCCTGTTTACGGTGCGGCAATTGGGAAAAGAGGACAGAGGCTGAAATGGGCAAACACCTGCAGAAGAGTAGTTTTACGCCTGATTATACGGTGTGGACATATCATGGTGAGTCTGCCCAACGTGACCGGGCTGAGGTGGATCGTCGTCGCACCGACGAGCATGGTACCGGGATGGAAAACATGGTGCAAGACTTCGATGATGCTCGGGATTCGGACGAGGAGATGGAGGAATCTGCAAAGGCCTTCAATGAAATGTTGGAGTCTTCAAAACGTCCGCTCCATGAGCACACTGAGCTTTGTCAGTTGGTGCCATCTCACAAGTAATGGCTCTGAAGGCTCGGTTCAACTTGGGCAGAGAATGCTACGACGCAATGATGACAGTATTTGGACTCTTTCAACCCAAAGGCCATGTAATGCCTGCAAACCTGTACCAGTTGGACAAAATCCTCCGTGCACTGAAGATGCCCTATGAGAAGATACATGCCTGTGAGAAAGGATGTGTCTTATTTAGGCTTGACTATGCGGACTTGAACTATTGTCCCATTTGCAAGTCTTCCAGGTATGTTGTGGTAGACAACGGTATGGGTGAGAAGACACAAACCAAAATCCCCGTTAGTGTTCTTTGGTATATGCCAATCGTACCAAGACTTCAACGTCTTTTCATGGTCGAAGAGACGGCCAAACAGATGACATGGCACAAAATGGGCAAAAGAACCGAACTAGATGCAGATGGGAATCTGATGATCGTACACACATCGGATGGTGTTGCGTGGAAAAAGTTTGATGAATTACATGCTGACAAAGCGGCAGATCCGAGGCACCCTCGAGTCGGCATCAGCACGGATGGGTTCAGTGTGTTTGGTCTGACGGTAGCCCAATACAGTTGTTGGCCCGTATTTGTCTTTCCACTCAATCTCCCCCCCGGACAGATTATGCAAAGAAAGAACATTTTCCTAACGTTGATAATTCCAGGGCCCAACTATCCGGGGGAAATATGAATGTGTACATGCAGCCGCTTAAGGACGAATTGCAAGAAGCCTGGGATAATGGGTTCAAGACATACGACGCCTATAGCAAACAGAACTTCATAATGCGTGTCTGGTACATGTACTCTACGCATGATTTGCCGGCGTATGCGCTATTCGTTGGCTGGTGTGTGCATGGAAGGTTCCCGTGCCCCACATGCAAGGGAGCTCTTGAGTTTCGTTGGCTTCAGGCCGGTCGCAAGTTTTCTTGCTTCGACATGCATAGACAGTTCCTGGATCCTCGCCATAAGTTCAGGAAAGACAAGAAGAACTTCATTAGAGGTAGAGTTGTCAAAAACTCTGCACCACCTGTGTTGATAGGCCAACAGACCCTGGATCAGTTAAACGCTCTCGAGCCAGATCCAGAGCGTCCAAGGTACTTCAAGGGGTATAATTCTAAGCACGCCTGGACTCACAAGACATGCTTATGGGATCTGCCTTACTTCAAAGACCTCCTTTGCCCACACAACATTGACGTGATGCACACTGAGAAGAATATCGCCGAGGCACTTTTTGGTACATTGTTCGGCATAGATGGGAAGTCAAAGGATAATACTAAGGCTAGAGTCGATCTGGAGGCGCTATGTGATAGGCCGTTACAAAACATGAAAGAACCGAAAGGAAAGCAGAACTGGACGAAGCCAAAGGCATGGTTCAATCTTGGAAGGCCAGCTATGAGGGAAATTATCTTGTGGGTGAAAATGCAGTTGATGTTCCCCGATGGGTATGCAGCGAATCTAAAGAGGGGAGCGAGTCTTGATAAATTGAAGATATTTGGTCTCAAGAGTCATGATTGGCACATATGGATTGAGCGGGTAATGCCGGTGATGTTGCGTGGCTTCATCCCTGAGGATGAATGGCTAGTACTGGCAGAACTGAGCTATTTCTTTCGTGTTCTTTGTGCAAAAGAACTATCGCCTGGCGTGCTAGAAGAAATGGAAGAGTTGGCGTCGGAGTTGATCTGCAAGTTAGAGAGGATCTTTCCACCGGGCTTCTTTAATCCAATGCAGCATTTGATTTTGCATCTCCCGATCGAGGCAAGATTGGGGGGGGGTCGTGCAAAACCGTTGGTGCTACCCAACTGAGAGGATGCAGAAGACCCTTCGAGAAAAATGTAAAAATAAACGTAGAATTGAAGCATCGATGGCTGAGGCATTCATCACTGAGGAGGCGGCAAACTTCATGACAGCACACTACGAAGCCAAAAATCATCATTTGCATAATTCGAAGCCTCGGTATAATGCTGACGGCCCTAAAAAGGGTGGATCCAACCTCAGCCTATTCAAAGGGAATCTCGCACCAGCCAGTGTTTCAAAACCAGTATCTTTGGATAACGAAGAATGGCGGACCATTTCGTTGTATATCTTCAACAACCTGATAGAAGTGCGGCCGTACATCGAGTAAGTTCTCGGTACATTCTTTCGCAACTTCTATTTCCTTTGAACTACTCTTATTCCTGGATATTTCATACAGTCGATACGTCGCCATATTCTTGTATGGAGCGGTGATCCAAAAGGATTCCGTCGAAGAGTATGAGCTTCTCGCAAAGCAAGGAGGCGGCTATCCCGGTTTCATCTCTTGGTTCAAACAAACGGTAATTTCTATTAGACAATTTCATTTCATTTGCTAATTTGTGCGTAATGCAACAATCCTTTCGTATTAAACTTGTAGGCTAATTCAGAGTCTATGGACGCCGAATTGAGACAAGTCGCTAATGGTTTTGACTATAAGGTCCGTTCATTTGACAAATACGACATCAATGGGTATCGCTTTCGTACCTATGGCAAAGAGCTATCTATGGCCGACCGAAAGTCTACAAATTGTTGTGTATCTGCTATCGGCAAAGGAGGTACCGAGTATTATGGGAGAGTTGAAGCAATTTATGAACTTCTATTCTATGGTGAAAACCCACCAAATGTCGTAGTCTTCAAATGTTATTGGTTTCAGCCGAAGGAGACTAGAAGGACTCATGAACATATAGGGCTAGTTGAAATCAAACAAAGCACCCATTTAGATGTTCCTGATGTCTATATTACGGCTCAACAGGCGACCCAAGTATTCTATCTACCGTGGGCCTGCCAAACTAATCCAAATCTGAAAGGTTGGGATGTCGTTTATGAAGTGCCGCCACGTGCTAGACTATCTCCCCCAAAGGAAGAGGATTATGAACCTCACATTAACCCAGACACATATGAAGGAGAATTCTTCCAAGAGACACGTCTTTCCAAAAAGCGTTTCAAGAACCGCTATACTTCACCCCAAAACATTGAAGTAGACAGCGACAGCGAATCCGACATCAACCCAGAGGAGGAACAAGAAGAGGTTACTGCTATGGATGACCTGTCAATGCTTGACCGATTACGTCAAGGTGGCCTTCCACATGTTGATGCCAATGAACCCTATGAGCTCGTCATTGATTATAGTGATGATGATGATTATGCATTTATTGATGATAGTGATCGAGATTATTAGTAGTGTCAGGTATTCAATTTTTTTATGTTGTACTTGATGATGATACACTTAAGTGATATACATATTATTATTCATGTCGGTATTTTTTTTATGTTGTACTAATTTCGTTTACTCTTTGTCATGGCAGGTGTTGAAAGATGGTGGGCGCTGGTCGGGAGCGCTCCGAGGCCCCTTCTTCGTCGGCGCGTGGTGGGAGGTCTTCCATTCCACACGCACCTCTCCGCCGAGCGTTGCTGGATAGTATGGTGACACTGCCGGGCCCTTCTTCGTCGACACCGGTGCCCAGCAGGGGACGAGGTAAGGGAGGGAAGAAGAGAGGAGTTGGAGCACGTGGTCGTGGGAGAGGAGGTAGGGTGACTGCTAGGGCGCCTTCCTCGCCGCCACCCCCAGCTGTTTCACCCGAGCATGTGACTGCTAGGGTGGAATCGTCCGAGGAGGAGGCTACACGGACTCCGGTCCACAAGCCTTCGGCCCACGAGCCTCGGGTTGACGGGCCTTCGGCCCACGAGCCTTGGGTCGACGGGCCTTCAACCCACGAGACCCCGGAGGAGCACACGTCTGGATGGGGTACCTGGCTGGATGAGCCTGAGGGGCCGAGTGGCCATGCTGATGATGGTGGGGAACCGACTGATATTGAGGAGGAGGGGGGCACCGTCTACCAGTGTGGTTGTACACGGCTCTCGTCCGTGCTGGCGACCCGCGAGCAGAGGTGGTTGATTTTCCCTGATGGGGAGAGGTAAGTGCATTTAATCTTTTTGTACCTTCTGCATTCCCTGTTGGTCAATGAGTGGTGCTCAAAAGAATGGCTAGCCCTCCACAACAAGGCCAAGGACAAATGTGCCCAAATGGAAGGTGTGCCACACCATCAAGGCAGCTCCAACTTATATCAGTTCGGGCGGAACTGGGTATGTGGTTTGCTTCATGATTCATGCAATTCATTCATCATGCTAGCTTGAGCCCTTTATGAAGGAAATATGCCCTAGAGGCAATAATAAAGTATTATATATTTCCTTATATCATGATAAATGTTTATTATTCATGCTAGAATTGTATTAACCGGAAACATGATACATGTGTGAATACATAGACAAACAGAGTGTCACTAGTATGCCTCTACTTGACTAGCTCGTTAATCAAAGATGGTTATGTTTCCTAGCCATAGACATGAGTTGTCATTTGATTAACGAGATCACCTCATTAGGAGAATGACGTGATTGACATGACCCATTACGTTAGCTTAGCACCCGATCATTTAGTATGTTGCTATTGCTTTCTTCATGACTTATACATGTTCCTATGACTATGAGATTATGAAACTCCCGTTTACCGGAGGAACACTTTGTGTGCTACCAAACGTCACAACGTAAATGGGTGATTATAAAGGTGCTCTACAGGTGTCTCCAAAGGTACTTGTTGGGTTGGCGTATTTCGAGATTAGGATTTGTCACTCCGATTGTCGGAGAGGTATCTCTGGGCCCACTCGGTAATGCACATCACTATAAGCCTTGCAAGCATTGTGACTAATGAGTTAGTTGTGCGATGATGTATTACGGAACGAGTAAAGAGACTTGCCGGTAACGAGATTGAACTAGGTATCGAGATACCGACGATCGAATCTCGGGCAAGTAACATACCGATGACAAAGGGAACAACGTATGTTGTTATGCGGTCTGACCGATAAAGATCTTCGTAGAACATGTGGGAACCAATATGGGCATCGAGGTCCCGCTATTGGTTATTGACCGGAGAGGTGTCTCGGTCATGTCTACATAGTTCTCGAACCCAAAGGGTCCGCACGCTTAAAGTTACGATGACAGTTATATTATGAGTTCATATGTTTTGATGTCCCGAAGGTTGTTCGGAGTCCCGGATGTGATCACGGACATGACGAGGAGTCTCGAAATGGTCGATACATAAAGATTGATATATTGGACGACTATATTCGGACACCGGAAGTGTTCCGGAGAAGTTTCGGATTAAACCGGAGTGCCGGAGGGTTACCGGAACCCCCCGGGGAAGTATTGGGCCTTAGTGGGCCTTGAGGGGAGAGAGAGGGCAGCAGCCAGGAGGTGGCGCGCCCCCTCCCAGGAGGAGTCCTAGTTGGACTAGGAGAGGGGGGCGCAACCCCCTTTCCCTCTCCCTCTCCCTCTCTTTCCTTCCCCCCTTCTTTTCCTAGTAGGACTAGGAAAGGGGAGTCCTACTCCTACTAGGAGGAGGACTCCCCCTCTCTCCTTGGCGCGCCTAGGGCAGCCGGCCTCCCCCTTGCTCCTTTATATACGGGGGCAGGGGGCACCTAAGGACACACTTGATATACGATATTTTAGCCATGTGCGGTGCCCCCCTCCACCAGATTACACCTCGATAATACCGTTGCGGAGCTTAGGCGAAGCCCTGTGTCAGTGGAACATCATCATCGTCACCACGCCGTCGTGATGACGAAACTCTCCCTCAACACTCGGCTGGATCGGAGTTCGAGGGACGTCATCGAGCTGAACGTGTGTAGAACTTGGAGGTGCCGTACGTTCGGTACTTGATCGGTCGGATCGTGAAGACGTACGACTACATCAACCGCGTTGTGATAACGCTTCCGCTATCGGTCTACGAGGGTACGTGGACAACACTCTCCCCTCTCGTTGCTATGCATCATCATGATCTTACGTGTGCGTAGGAAATTTTTTGAAATTACTACGTTCCCCAACAGTGGCATCTGAGCCTGGTTTTATGCGTTGATGCTATGCACGAGTAGAACACAAGTGAGTTGTGGGCGATATAAGTCATACTGCTTACCAGCATGTCATACTTTGGTTCAGCGGTATTGTGAGATGAAGCGGCCCGGACCGACATTACGCGAGACTGGTTTCACCGTTCGGAGCACTCGTTGCTTAAAGGTGACTGGCGGGTGTCTGTCTCTCTCACTTTAGTTGAACCGAGTGTGGCTACGCCCGGTCCTTGCGAAGGTTAAAACAGCACCAACTTGACAAACTATCGTTGTGGTTTTGATGCGTAGGTAAGAACGGTTCTTGCTAAGCCCGTAGCAGCCACGTAAAACTTGCAACAACAAAGTAGAGGACGTCTAACTTGTTTTTGCAGGGCATGTTGTGATGTGATATGGTCAAGACATGATGTGATATAATTCGTTGTATGAGATGATCATGTTTTGTAACCGAGTCATCGGCAACTGGCAGGAGCCATATGGTTGTCGCTTTATTGTATGAGATGCAATCGCCATGTAATAGTTTTACTTTATCACTAAGCGGTAGCGATAGTCGTAAAAGCAATAAGTTGGCGAGACGACAACGATACTACGATGGAGATCAAGGTGTCGTGCCGGTGACGATGGTGATCATGACGGTGCTTCGGAGATGGAGATCACGAGCACGGTGCTTCGGAGATGGAGATCACAAGCACAAGATGATGATGGCCATATCATATCACTTATATTGATTGCATGTGATGTTAATCCTTTATGCATCTTATCTTGCTTTGATTGACGGTAGCATTATAAGATGATCTCTCACTAAAATTTCAAGACAAAAGTGTTCTCCCTGAGTATGCACCGTTGCGAAAGTTCTTCGTGCTGAGACACCACGTGTTAATCGGGTGTGATAGGCTCTACGTTCAAATACAACGGGTGCAAAACAGTTGCGCACGTGGAATACTCAGGTTAAACTTGACGAGCCTAGCATATATACAGATATGGCCTCGGAACACAGAGACCGAAAGGTCGAGCGTGAATCATATAGGAGATATGATCAACATAGTGATGTTCACCATTGAGACTACTCCATCTCACGTGTTAATCGGACATGGTTTAGTTGCTTTGGATCACGTAATCACTTAGATGATTAGAGGGATGTCTATCTAAGTGGGAGTTCTTAAGTAATATGATTAATTGAACTTAAATTTATCATGAACTTAGTCCTGATAGTATTTTGCAAATTATGTTGTAGATCAATAGCTCGCGTTGTTGCTTCCCTGTGTTTATTTTTTGATATGTTCCTAGAGAAAAATTATGTTGAAAGATGTTAGTAGCAAAGATGCGGATTGGATCCGTGATCTGAGGATTATCCTCATTGCTGCACAGAAGAATTATGTCCTTGATGCACCGCTAGGTGACAGACCTATTGCAGGAGCAGATGCAGACATTATGAACGTTTGGCTAGCTCAAAATGATGACTACTTGATAGTTTAGTGCACCATGCTTAACGGCTTAGAATCGGGACTTCAAAGACGTTTTGAACGTCATGGACCATATGAGATGTTCCAGGAGTTGAAGTTAATATTTCAAGAAAATACCCGAGTTGAGAGATATGAAGTCTTCAACAAGTTCTATAGCTAAAAGATGGAGGAGAATCGCTCAACTAGTGAGCATGTGCTCAGATTGTCTGGGTACTACAATCGCTTGAATCAAGTGGGAGTTAATCTTCCAGATAAAATAGTGATTGACAGAATTCTCTAGTCACCATCACCAAGTTAGTAGAACTTCGTGATGAACTATAGTATGCAAGGGATGACGAAAGTAATTCCCGAGCTCTTCGTGATGCTGAAATCGACGAAGGTAGAAATCAAGAAAAACATCAAGTGTTGATGGTTGACGAGACCACTAGTTTCAAGAAAAGGGCAAAGGGAAGAAGGGGAACTTCAAGAAGAACGGCAAGCAAGTTGCTACTCAAGTGAAGAAGCCTAAGTCTGGTCCTAAGCCTGAGACTAAGTGCTTCTACTGCAAAGGGACTGGTCACTGGAAGCGGAACTACCCCAACTATTTGGTGGATAAGAAGGATGGCAAAGTGAACAAAGGTATATTGGATATACATGTTATTGATGTGTACTTTACTAGTGTTTATAGCAACCCCTTGGTATTTGATACTAGTTCAGTTGCTAAGAGTAGTAACTCAAAATGGGAGTTGCAGAATAAACAGAGACTAGTAAATGGCGAGGTGACGATGTGTGTTGGAAGTAGTTCCAAGATTGATATGATCATCATCGCACACTCCCTATACTTTCGGGATTAGTGTTGAAACTAAATAAGTGTTATTTGGTGTTTGCGTTGAGCATGAATATGATTTGATCATGTTTGTTGCAATACGGTTATTCATTTAAATTAAAGAATAATTGTTGTTCTGTTTACATGAATAAAACCTTTTATGGTCATACACCCAATAAAATGGTTTGTTGGATCTCGATCGTAGTGATACACATATTCATAATAATGAAGCCAAAAAGATGCAAAGTTAATAATGATAGTGCAAATTATTTGTGGCACTGCCGTTTAGGTCATATTGGTGTAAAGCGCATGAAGAAACTCCATACTGATGGGATTTTGGAATCACTTGATTATGAATCACTTGATGCTTGCGAACCATGCCTCATGGGCAAGATGACTAAAACGCCGTTCTCCGGAACTATGGAGAGAGCAACAGATTTGTTGGAAATCATACATACAGATGTATGTGGCCCGATGAATATTGAGGCTCGTAGCAGGTATCATTATTTTCTAACCTTCACAGATGATTTGAGCAGATATGGGTATATCTACTTAATGAAACAGAAGTCTGAAACATTTGAAAAGTTCATATAATTTCAGAGTGAAGTAGAAAATCATCGTAACAAGAAAATAAAGTTTCTACGATCTGATCGCGGAGACAAATATTTGAGTTACGAGTTTGGTCTTCAATTAAAACAATGTGGAATAGTTTCACAAATTCGTGCCACCTGGAACACCACAGCATAATGGTGTGTCTGAACGTCATAACCGTACTTTATTGGATATAGTGCAATCTATGATGTCTCTTACCAATTTACCACTATCGTTTTGGGGTTATGCATTAGAGACAGCTACATTCACGTTAAATAGGGCACCATCAAAATCTGTTGAGACGACGCCTTATGAACTATGGTTTGGCAAGAAACCAAAGTTGTCGTTTCTTAAAGTTTGGGGTTGCGATGCTTATGTGAAAAAGTTTCATCCTGATAAGCTCAAACCCAAATCGGAGAAATGTGTCTTCATAGGATACCCAAAGGAGACAGTTGGGTACACCTTCTATCACAGATCCGAAGGCAAGACATTCATTGCTTAGTATGGATCCTTTCTAGAGAAGGAGTTTCTCTCGAAAGAAGTGAGTGGGAGGAAAGTAGAACTTGATGAGGTAACTGTACCTGCTCCCTTATTGGAAAGTAGTTCATCACAGAAATCTGTTCCTGTGACTCCTACACCAATTAGTGAGGAAGTTAATGATGATGATCATGTAACTTCAGATCAAGTTACTACCAAACCTCGTAGGTAAACCAGAGTAAGATCCGCACCAGAGTGGTACGGTAATCATGTTCTGGAGGTTATGTTACTAGACCATGACGAACCTACGAACTATGAAGAAGTGATGGTGAGCCCAGATTCCGCGAAATGGCTTGAGGCCATGAAATCTGAGATGGGATCCATGTATGAGAACAAAGTGTGGACTTTGATTGACTTGCCCGATGATCGGCAAGCCATAGAAAATAAATGGATCTTCAAGAGGAAGACAGACGCTGATAGTAGTGTTACTATCTACAAAGCTAGACTTGTCGGAAAAAGGTTTTTGACAAAGTTCAAGGTGTTGACTACAATGAGATTTTCTCACTCGCAGCGATGCTTAAGTTTGTCCGAATCATGTTAGCAATTGCCGCATTTTATGAAATCTGGCAAATGGATAAACAAAACTGCATTCCTTAATGGATTTATTAAAAAAGAGTTGTATATGATGCAACCAGAAGGTTTTGTCAATCCTAAAGGTGCTAACAAAATATGCAAGCTCCAGCGATCCATCTATGGACTGGTGCAAGCATCTCGGAGTTGGAATATACGCTTTAATAAGTTGATCAAAGGATATAGTTTTATACAGACTTGCGGTGAAGCCTGTATTTACAAGAAAGTGAGTGGGAGCACTACAACATTTCTGATAAGTATATGTGAATGACATATTGTTGATCAAAAATAATGTAGAATTATTCTGCAAAGCATAAAGGAGTGTTTGAAAGGAGTTTTTCAAAGAAAGACCTCGGTGAAGCTGCTTACATATTGAGCATCAAGATCTATAGAGATAGACCAAGACGCTTGATAAGTTTTTTCAATGAGTACATACCTTAACAAGATTTTGAAGTGGTTCAAAATGGAACAGTCAAAGAAAGAGTTTCTTGCCTATGTTACAAGGTGTGAAATTGAGTAAGACTCAAAGCCCGACCACGGCAGAAGATAGAAAAAGAATGAAAGTCATTCTCGATGCCTCAGCCATAGGTTCTATAAAGTATGCCATGCTGTGTACCAGATCTATTGTATACCCTACACTGTTTGGCAAGGGAGTACAATAGTGATCTAGGAGTAGATCACTGGACAGCGGTCAAAATTATCCTTAGTGGAATAAGGATATGTTTCTCGATTATGGAAGTGACAAAAGGTTCATCGTAAAGGGTTACGTCAATGCAAGTTTTGACACTAATCTAGATGACTCTAAGTCTCGGTCTAGATACATATTGAAAGTGGGAGCAATTAGCTAGAGTAGCTGCGTGCAGAGCATTGTAGACATAGAAATTAGCAAAATACTTACGGATCTGAATGTGACAGACCCGTTGACTAAAATTATCTCACAATCAAAACATGATCACACCTTAGTACTCTTTGGGTGTTAATCACATAGCGATGTGAACTAGATTATTGACTCTAGTAAACCCTTTGAGTGTTGGTCACATAGAGATGTGAACTATGGGTGTTAATCAGATGGTGATGTGAATTATTGATGTTAAATCACATGGCGATGTGAACTAGATTATTGACTCTAGTGCAAGTGGGAGACTGAAGGAAATATGCCCTAGAGGCAATAATAAAGTATTATATATTTCCTTATATCATGATAAATGTTTATTATTCATGCTAGAATTGTATTAACCGGAAACATAATACATGTGTGAATACATAGACAAATAGAGTGTCACTAGTATGCCTCTACTTGACTAGCTCGTTAATCAAAGATGGTTATGTTTCCTAGCCATAGACATGAGTTGTTATTTGATTAACGAGATCACCTCATTAGGAGAATGACGTGATTGACATGACCCATTACGTTAGCTTAGCACCCGATCATTTAGTATGTTGATATTGCTTTCTTCATGACTTATACATGTTCCTATGACTATGAGATTATGCAACTCCCGTTTACCGGAGGAACACTTTGTGTGCTACCAAACGTCACAACGTAAATGGGTGATTATAAAGGTGCTCTACAGGTGTCTCCAAAGGTACTTGTTGGGTTGGCGTATTTCGAGATTAGGATTTGTCACTCCGATTGTCGGAGAGGTATCTCTGGGCCCACTCGGTAATGCACATCAATATAAGCCTTGAAAGCATTGTGACTAATGAGTTAGTTGCAGGATGATGTATTACGGAACGAGTAAAGAGACTTGCCGGTAACGAGATTGAACTAGGTATCGAGATACCGATGATCGAATCTCGGGCAAGTAACATACCGATGACAAAGGGAACAACGTATGTTGTTATGCGGTCTGACCGATAAAGATCTTCGTAGAACATGTGGGAGCCAATATGGGCATCCAGGTCCCGCTATTGGCTATTGACTGGAGAGGTGTCTCGGTCATGTCTACATAGTTCTCGAACCCAAAGGGTCCGCACGCTTAAAGTTACGATGACAGTTATATTATGAGTTTATATGTTTTGATGTACCGAAGGTTGTTCGGAGTCCCGGATGTGATCACGGACATGACGAGGAGTCTCGAAATGGTCGAGACATAAAGATTGATATATTGGACGACTATATTCGGACACCGGAAGTGTTCCGGAGAAGTTTCGGATTAAACCGGAGTGCCGGAGGGTTACCGGAACCCCCCGGGGAAGTATTGGGCCTTAGTGGGCCTTGAGGGGAGAGAGAGGGCAGCAGCCAGGAGGTGGCGCGCCCCCTCCCAGGAGGAGTCCTAGTTGGACTAGGAGAGGGGGGCGCAGCCCCCTTTCCCTCTCCCTCTCCCTCTCTTTCCTTCCCCCCTTCTTTTCCTAGTAGGACTAGGAAAGGGGAGTCCTACTCCTACTAGGAGGAGGACTCCCCCTCTCTCCTTGGCGCGCTAGGGCAGCCGGCCTCCCCCTTGCTCCTTTATATACGGGGGCAGGGGGGCACCTAAGGACACACTTGATATACGATATTTTAGCCGTGTGCGGTGCCCCCCTCCACCAGATTACACCTCGATAATACCATCGCGGAGCTTAGGCGAAGCCCTGCGTCGGTGGAACATCATCATCGTCACCACGCCGTCGTGCTGACGAAACTCTCCCTCAACACTCGGCTGGATCAGAGTTCGAGGGATGTCATCGAGCTGAACGTGTGTAGAACTTGGAGGTGCCGTACGTTCGGTACTTGATCGGTCGGATCATGAAGACGTACGACTACATCAACCGCGTTGTGATAACGCTTCCGCTGTCGGTCTACGAGGGTACGTGGACAACACTCTCCCCTCTCGTTGCTATGCATCACCATGATCTTGCGTGTGCGTAGGAATTTTTTTGAAATTACTACGTTCCCCAACACTTTAATTACTAATTTACTTTGTTTCTCTCTTTCAGGCACGCTACAATAAGGCGGATAAGGTGCTAGAGGTGTACGACATGTATGCCATGGCCCACACTGCCTCTTTCAAGAAAGTCAAGGCATTCTCTCCGTCTGACCTCGATGATGCAAACAACTTCACCAACATCTCCTCCCACGACAAGCTCGTGAAATATAGAGATGAGGGGAAGGCGAGGAAAGGGGAGGAATTTAACCCGAGCCAGGGTCCCATTGATCCAGAGCTGGTGATGATATCTGGTGGCGGGAGGTCCCATGGCTCCATAGCCATTGGAGATGGACTTATCCATTGTCCTAGCACTCTCCCGGAGATCAAGGCGCGCCAGTCGAGCTTCGCTCCTGAGATAAGGCCTCGTGAACGGCCAGTCCAACTCGCCATCAAGGTTAGTTATACGTACTCAGCTATCTTTCTCCATTACATTGTGTGTGCTTCCATCAATGATTACAATTGGTAACGAGGAGTGGTGTTGCAGGCTGCTATACAGAGTGAGAGAGATTGAACGGAGAAACTTCTGGCGGAGGCGGCGGAGAGGCAGCGGGAGTTGGAGGAGAGGACGACAAAGATGTTGGAGGAGGAGAGGGCACGGAATGACATGCAGGCAAGGGCCATGTACGAGCTCCTTGTGGTAAGTTTCTTCTGCAGATTAGCCAAAACATTCATGTAGTGTTTGTCTCATTACTAACTAGTATGACTGAGTCGTCAAAACCAAATGTGCAGTCTGTGTGCGAGAAGACCGGTCAGACCGCTCCGCCGATGCCAGTGATTGCTCCTGGGACCACGGTGAGTTTAATTTGAATGGACATTACTTGCTAGTCTTAACATTTGAGTGTCATCATGCTAACGAGACATTGGAAATGATCTTTGGTGCAGCGTAAATCCAGACAAGCATCGCACGATCCTTCTCCAGCTACCGGCATGAGCCAGCCCGCTCCTACACCTCCATGATCATGGTAAGTTTCTCTAGTGTTTTGCTTAACAAATGCATAAAGACCTAGACTTAGCCTTATTTCCTCCAATATGCTTACCACAATGACCTAAAGTTAGCTTCTTTTCCTCCAAAATGACTTAATAAGCTTACTGACCTCCAAAACCATCCATTTTACCTAAGTTAGCTCTAAAACGATCTATACTTAGCTTTGTTTCCTCCAAAATGACCTAAGTTAGCTCTAATATGCTTAGTTAACTAGGTTTGCTCAATAATGACATGTACTTAGCTTACTTATGTCAAAAATGGCATAATTACCTTAGTTAGCTCATAAACAATCCATTTTACCTAAGTTAGCTCTAAAATGACCCATTTTACCTTAATTAGTTCATAAATGATCCATTTTACCCAAGTTAGCTCTAAAATGACCCATTTTACCTAGACTAGCTCCAAAATGATCCATTTTACCTATGTTACCTCTAAAATGACCCATTTTACCTGGGTTAGCTCCAAAATAACCCATCTTACCTAGGTTAGCTTAAAAATGATGCATTTTACCCAAGTTAGCTCTAAAATGACCCATTTTACCTAGATTAGCTCATAAACGATCCATTTCACCTAGGTTAGCTCACAAACGATCCATTTTACCTAGTTTAGCTCCAAAATGACCCATCACACCTAGGTTAGCTCTAAAATGATGCATTTTACCTAAGTTAGCTCATAAACGATCTATTTCACCTAGGTTAGCTCATAAACGATCCATTTCACCTAACTTAGCTCAAAAACGATCCATTTCACCTAGGTTAGCTCCAAAATGACCCATCTTACCTAGGTTAGCTCTAAAATGATGCATTATGCAAATTCGCCACCAAGGTACTGCAGGAGGCACGGATGGCTTCTCCCTCCACCCCCACCTCCACCTCCACCCACGGCGAACTCCTCCAACTCCGGCGGCCATGACCCCTCCTTCTACACCATGGAAGGGCTCCTCCATTGGGATTTCAACCCCGGCCTCAAGGTCGAGGAACAGGTTCGTCGACGGTTCAAATCTTCGGTCCATTTCTCCCCTTCACCTACCTCCAAGGAGTTTTTCTTGGTGGTCACCTTCTCTTCTGCCTCCTTTCCCCTATCTTGTGACTCGGTTGTCTTGGCACTCCAATGTTGCATTGGAGGGAATGCGTCTGGTTTCAATGTTGTTCATATTGGATCACAAAGCTTTCGGTTTTCTGTGGCCTCAACCAAGGTGGGTCACTTTATCTATGCCCTAAGGGATAGAGTTTGGCCAGATTTCATGTGCCATTTTGCACTGTTTAAATAGCCTTGGATTGCTCCTTTTAATGGTTCATATGGATGGAGCACGTCACATGAAATCAAGGAAATTGGTTCACGATTACCCAAGGCTGTTCGCCATAATCTTGGCTTTCTCGAGCAAAGTGCGGCCAAGGATGATTCATCTCGGCAGGAGTTGGCAAAATTTGGTTTCTCCAAGCACATCTCAACTAACTTGCTACGTTCTTTTGATGATGTATCCACTCATCGGGATAATCATGGTCTTGGACATGTTCTTGAGGATCTTCCTTCGAGTGCCATTCTGAACAAGGAAACCTTACAATTTGGTATCTTGGAATTTCCGCTATCCCTGGAGAATCATAATTTCCTTACCAAAAAATCTTTTGGCAAGAATCGCAATGCACGCAATTGGTGCAACATTCCCTCACACATTTTGGAGGAGATCTTGGACTTAAGGCAGGCTAATTATGAGGAGACCAGTATCCGACAGATCTTTGGATTAAATGATCTGCCTTCCTCGGAGATCATTTTCGAGATTTTGGCTCAATGTTCCCGTTGTTTAGCACAGGGTCACATGTCATCTAAGTGCCATGCTAAACTTTGCGATTCATGCCATAACTTTGAGCGGGCTTGCTTTTGTATCCACCGGCCAAATGGCCCAGCATCGCCAAATTGCACCATCTGCAACAGTTTGGCCCACGAACGAATTGGGTGTCCTGGCCTTCTTTGGTGTTCCAAATGCAAGTTGCTGGGTCATGTCGTGCAGCGCTGTGATTCCAAAAATACTGCACGATTATTTTGGCAAAGAAAGAAGCTGGACCGGCAGGCGATCACCACCACTGATTCCCTGCACTCCCTGCCCCAGTCAACAGCGCTGCCACGCGAACGTAAATCCCACCTTCCCAAGGGTAAAAAGATTTGGCGTCCCAAACGTATTGTGACTGACGATGGGCCCTCCCCCACCAACGCGATTGGCCTGGCAATTCCGCTCCAAGCTCAGCACCAGTTCCCTATTCCGCCACCCCTGCCATCCAACGAGCAGAGAGCCATTCCCCTGCTTTGCCCATCGCCTCCTCCGGCTTTGACGAACGCCTCACCCTCCACTGCCATGGCTAACTTCCCCGTCAGGCCGTTCCAGTTTGTGCCGATGGGGGCGCAGATCGAGCGCAGACCGGAGCATCGCTTGGCGCGCAATATGATTGTGGTGGATGACCCGCCACTCAGCCATGAGAGGTATGCTCTGGTCACCGTCACCCCCCGGTTCCTGATCATCAGAAACAGCTAGTTCTCAATGAGATTGTCCGCATCATGGTTGAGGATTTCCATCTTGAAGTACCCGATGCTTTTGTTTATCCGATTGGGGTGGGGATGGTGGCGTTTGCGGATGTTGCACTCAGAGATCAGTTCATTCTAGAAAGCCCGCACCAGTTAGATCCTGTTGATGATGATATGACTTTCTCTTTTGTACCTCACGACGAGGGTGAAAACATGCGCCAGTGCCTGTTCCAGTATGTGGCCTGGGTCTTATTCTTAGCCTTTCCTATGGACTACCAAACTGACCACTACATTAACAAAGCAGTGTCCTGTTTTGGCAAGCTGGATCTATGGCACAGGCCGGGGCAGAACAAGGAGCGTGTGCTGGTTCGTGTGATCATCAGTAACATTGCGCAGGTGCCCCATAGTCTGGTGGTAAAGAGGATTGGCACTTTGCCGGGCATGGGCCGATCTTGGTCAGTCCCTGTCTATGTGCTTAATGGAAGAGATACTATACCTGGCCTTGTTGGTAATGAAGATGATGCACCTCCCATGAATGCTTCCCCCCATCCCTTTGAGCTGCCATACCTGACAGCTGCGCAGCAGTGGACACTAGAGCACCAACAACTGATGCTGCAGCAGATCGACGCTGCTTGGGAGCAGCAGGCTTCACAGCAGCAGCAGATGCAGTCGGACGGTTGGGGTGTGTGGCCGGCTGCACCACAACCTTTCAGTGGAATCAGTCTTCGCGCCTTGTTTCAGTATACTGGCCCCTCCCTCATGGATGGGGTGGAGCGGGAGAGCAATACCACTGATGATCCATAAGATGAATGGTCTGTTTATTCTGATATCGAAGAAGCAGCTTACGCCCTGGTCCATGGTCGACAGACTTCTGGCATGCAGTTTGTTCAAGCTACAGGCAGCCCACACGCAGTGCAGATTCAGATAGATGAAGGTCTGTCTTTTCTGGAGTTCCTCTGGCTGATCTCCTTTGGCAGGTTCACTCGATGTCTCGCTGCACCTGACACACCTGGCCAGATTCTGAACCATGGGACTCTGCCGCTCAACCCCCGCGCTTTTCTCCTGGCTGTCACTGGTGCTATCATTCAGGAAAGGTGTACTGCAGGAGACAACTTTTTTCACCTGAATGATCTCCTCTACCATTTTACTGGCCCCATCTTCATATCAGCTGAAGCCTGGGTGGAGTTTGCCCATCAGATCCCTATGATCAATGCTGGATCTGACACACTGATGCAAGAGGACTGTCTCAACCCATCACAGACTCATGTGTCCTTGGAACATGCTGACACTGAACTCTGTGCTGATGCTAAGGGGTCTGAATACTTCAAGAACATGTTGATGGGAGAGAAAGCTCTGATTGACACGGCTAGGCTGCGCCGTAGTAGCCGATCCACGAGGTATGATGGTTTTAAAGTGCCACAAGTCACTAATGTGAGGAAGACACAATCCAAGGTCAAGCCCAGGGGGCGCCACAATCGCCTGTTCATCTAAGGCAACTGCTCCATGTGTCAAGCTCGTTCTGAACCCGCTGGCTAGCACCACCGATGACTTGTCTCCGCCGACGCCAATCCACCAGCTGCAGTATGTGGGCAATGTCCTGTGTGGAATGCCGCCCGATGACCTCAACCCTCAGAAACTCATGGCACCTATTCATGGGGAGGAGAAGGAGAACCCCTAGCTTCAATGCCACCCAATAAACAGTGGAATATCCTTTGTTGGAACGTACGAGAGATCAATTCCGAGAAGAAACAGCTAGCGATCCGTAATGCAATCGATGTTAGTGGTTGTTCCGTAGTTTGCCTTCAAGAAACTAAGCGCACCTCTTTTGATGCTTCGTTTGTTAAACTTTTCTTCCCTAAAAAGTTCGATATGTTTGCTTGGGTGCCCTCCTCCGGTGCGTCCGGGGGCTTAATCACTGTGTGGATGAGCTCAGTATTCACTGGTGTCCCGGTGTTTTCTAAATCTTTTGCTCTTGGCGTCAGACTTACTTCTACTCAATCCGCCGATTCGTGGACACTGGTCAATGTGTATGGTCCTTGTATGGATCCGAATAGAGCGTTGTTTGTTTTGTGGCTGTTCGATATTGATATACCACGTGGTGATGACTGGCTCCTCATGGGTGATTTTAACTTCATCAGAGCACCGGACAATCGTAATCGGGGGGGAGGGGACGCTAATGACATGTTGATCTTTAATGAATTCATCCGCAGGCAGTCGTTGGTAGAACTACCAATCAAAGGGCGATCGTACACGTGGAGTAATATGCAAAATAACCCCCTGCTCGAACAACTCGACTGGCACTTCACTTCGGTTGATTGGGCAGTTAAATACCCGAACACTGTTGTGTTACCGTTGGGTAAACCCACATCAGATCATGTACCCTGCTATGTCTGCATTCATTCCAAGATTCCAAAATCCAAGATATTTTGTTTTGAGGATTTTTGGATCGGGCATCCTGGTTTTTTTGATGTGGTCCATCGCTCGTGGAACAGACGCTGTTATGCCCCGAATGCTGCCACGACCCTGTGCAAAAAACTTAAAAACTTGCGATACGATCTGAAACAATGGAGTAGGAAGATCTCTAAGTTGTCCGGCCTAATTGAAAACTGTAACAAAACCCTGTTAGAGATTGATGGGCTAGAAGAGAGAAGGAGACTGTCTATCCCAGAAGCTAACTTTAGGGAGATTTTGAAAAAGCATCTTCTTCACCTGTTGGAGTGCAAGAAGCTATACTGGAAAAAACGATGTACCGTCAGATACTTCAAGTATGGTGATGGCAACACCAAGTTCTTCCACAGAGTAGCGACCAAGAGATTTAGAAGGAACAGCATTGCATCGCTGCGTTTGCCTGATGATTCCATTATCCATGACCATGTGGGAAAAAGAGGCAGTACTCTTTCAGACGTACAAAGAAAGACTGGGGCGATCCAGTCAGACTAACATGCGTTTTGACCTGCGGAGAATCATCAAGAAAGTGGATGGGTTACACGCCTTGTCGAGTCCTTTCACACGCAATGAGATTGACCAAGTTGTCAAGGAATTGCCGTCAGACCGTGCACCCGGACCTGACGGTTTCAGTGGCAGTTTTATAAAATCATGCTGGAATATTATCAAAGAGGATTGCTACCGCCTGTGCTCTGATTTCCATGCAGGTAACCTTGATCTCGAGAGCTTGAACTCTGGTTTCATTACTCTCATCCCGAAAACCCAATAGCCAGAGACAGCGAACGACTATCGCCCGATAACTCTCTTGAATTGCTGCCTTAAGATTTTAACCAAACTACTAGCAAATCGCCTATAGCGTGTCATCCTCAAGATCATACACCGTAACCAGTACGGCTTCCTGAAGGGGAGATCTATACAAGATTGCGTGGCGTGGGCGTTCGAGTTCATACACCAATGTCAGTCCTCGGGGAGAGAGGTGGCTATTTTGAAGCTTGATTTCGCCAAGGCATTCGATACCATCGAACATGCCCCCATGTTGGAGATTATGAAATGCATGGGATTCGATGATCGTTGGCTCGGATGGATTAAATGTCTGTTCTCGACGGCCAAGTCTGCGATCCTCCTCAATGGGACTCCGGGTAGGCAATTCTTCTGTTTCCGAGGTGTGCGTCAAGGTGATCCCCCTTCCCCGCTCATCTTCGTATTGGCGGTGAATCTCTTGCAAGCGGCCATTAACGACGCGTATCGGGCCGGAGCCCTTCAGCTCCCTATCCCTATACCTGATAGTGACTACCCCGTCATTCAGTACGCCGACGATACAATCCTGGTGATGCCCGCTGACCTCTCTCAAGCTGAAATGATCAAAGGCATCCTGCAGGACTATGCGGCGTTGGTGGGCATGAGCATCAACTTCCAAAAATCAACCTTGATCACTGTCAATTCTTCTGCAGAAGCAACCTCGAGGCTTGCTCAGATCTTCGACTGTGCGATAGGAACCATGCCGTTCACGTACCTTGGGTTGCCCATGGGCACTACATGCCCGACTGTGACTGATCTCATGCCCCTCGTTGCTTCGTTGAGCGTAAGCTCTCTTCGGCGGCTGCACTGCTGGATCTTGGATCAAAGCTCACGTTGGTGAATTCGGTGATCACATCTCTCGCGATATACGCCATGTGTTCCATCAAGATCCCGCCTAGAGTTCTTGAGCATCTTGATAAACTCCGGAGATATTGCCTCTGGGAAAAAAGTTCGGATGAGGGCACAAAGGTCGTCTCCCTGGCTGCATGGGAGATGGTTTGCCGTCCCAAAAACAAGGGCGGCCTAGGAGTGATCGACCTCAAGATTCAAAACCAGGGCCTGCTCCTAAAGATGCTACATAAATTCTACAATCTAGTAGATTTGCCGTGGGTCAATCCGGTTTGGTCGGCATACTATATGGACTCCATACCGCATGCAAGCGACCCGTGTGGCTCGTTCTGGTGGCGCGACGTAGTGCAGCTGACGCCGATCTACCGTGCTGTCACAACGGTGCAGGTGGGGGATGGTAGCACAGCCCTCTTCTGGAAGGACCTGTGGCACGATGCCATTCTATCAGACAATCACCCCCTTTTGTATTCGTTTGCGATAAATGAGGACGTGTCTGTGCGTGAACTTCTGACGACGCCTGCCCTTGGACAAAACTTCAGTCTCCCACTTTCGATCCAGGCCAGAGGTGAACTGCGTGATCTTCAAACCAGCCTGGCCGATGTGGAACTGACAGGCAACAGAGACGCCTGGAGATGTGTTTGGGGTGCTGAAGGCTTTCAGTCAAGCAAATTTTACCGCCACTGCTTTCGCGATGAAGTGGCGGATAAGGGTTTCGAGTGGATATGGAACTCCAAGTGCACAAACAAATGGAAAGTCTTTGCATGGCTCCTGTTGGCTGACAGGTTGAACACACGTAACTTATTGAAGAGGAAAAGCATGAAGCTCAGAGACGATGACTACTCTTGCTTGCTTTGCTCAACCAGCCTGGAGGAAACGGTTGAACATCTTTTTTTTAGTGTGATTTCAGTAAGCTGTGTTGGGGGGATTTGGGGATCTCGTGGCCGGCGAGTGGCAACAGGCTGCAGCTGCTACATGCGGCGAAGGAGGTCTGGACGCAACCCATGTTCATGGAAATCTTCATTGTAGCGGCTTGGAGCATCTGGAAAGAGCGTAACAACAAGCACTTTAGAGGGATCGCCCCCACGAGGAATGGATGGCGCCAGAGATTTCAAAATGATTTTGGAATGATGAAGCATCGTGTGAAGGAAGCCCTATGGCCTTTTATTGAGCTAGTGGTCGGCCTGATCGACCCTTCTGTGTAGTGCGCTGTTACAATGCACTTGTACCCCTCCCTATACCTGTGTATAGGATCTCTCCCTTTCTCTATACCCATGTAAACTCCCTTGTGTAACTTTGTGTTCCTGGCATAAATATAAAAGTCAGTGAGGGGGTGCCCTCACTGTCCATTGTTCCTCAAAAAAATGATGCATTATACCTAAGTTAGCTCATAAACGATCTATTTCACCTAGGTTAGATCATAAACGATCCATTTCAACTAAGTTAGCTCATAAATGATCCATTTCACCTAAGTTAGCTCATAAATGGCATATACTTCTTCTTCTAGTCACCTTTTTCTAACTTTCTTATTTGCCATTTTGCAGATTTCATTCACTTCACGGAAGCTAGCTTGCTATGATGGAGTGCTTGTTTTTTCTTTCATTCTCCTCTAGTATTCTTCTAGCTTGCTATGATGGAACTTGCTATCTTGATGAAACTTTGCATTGTAATATGTATGGATGGAACAATGTGTATGTGCAACTTGCTATGTATGAATGGATGGAACTATATATGTATGCACGATGAAACTTATGTGCTGGATATGTCATATGTTTGCTGTTAAATAGCCCTATGAAATATATATATATATATATATATATGTCATATATTTGCTGTGAAAATTGCTGGATTTAAAAAAACAGGAAAAAAAAAGAGGCACCTTTGCCGCCAGCCGCTGATGGCAAAGGCTCCTTTGTCGTCTGCCGCAGACGGCAAAGAAGCCACGCGGCGGCCACCTGTGCTCCCTGGGAACTGACCCATTTGGTCAGTTTGCCTACAGCGACGGACGGCAAAGGCTTTGCCTACAGTGGCAGACGGCGAAGAATGCCCACATTTGCCTACAGCAGCAGACGGCAAAGGCTTGTCCCGCAGTGACGTCCAGCTGACGTCATTCGGTGGACGGCAAAGGCCGAATGCTCTTTGCCGTCAGCGGCGGACGGCAAAGGCTGCCGTTAGCCGCCTAACGGACTAACAACGCATTTATTGCCATCAGCTTTCTTTGCCGCCAGCCGCTGATAGCAAAGGCCCCTTTGTCGTCCGCTTCAAAAAGCAGACGACAAAGAAGCTCTTTACCGATCCCTACTTTGCCGGAGCCTTTGGCCGTCCGTGGCAGACGGCAAAGGCCTTTGTCGTCCACCATCCTTGCGTTTGTTGTCTGCCTAGCAGATTCCTGTAGTGAGGAATCTGATTCAGGCATGGCAAGCCTGGCCCTAGCTTCAGCATATGTCGCCAAGTCCATCTTCAACACTGAAGACAATGGCCTCGTCACCGACACTGATGCTAATGATGAGGATGACTCTTCTCACCTACTGCTTCATGGCACGTGGTGCCAAGGTAAACTCACGCGATGCTTACTTTCAAACATCAAGTGAAGATGACTCTGAATGTGAATCTAAACCTAGCTACCAAACACTTGCTAAAATTGCAACTGAACAACAGGATGCTATGGAACATATTCAAAAATTGCTAGACAAAAGCGATGACCTGTTGGACGCGAAAAAGACCCGAACTCAGTCCTTAATTGAAGACATTAAAAATCTTCATGTTAAGTACGAGGAACTTGAAAGTCGTCATGAAACGCTCTCAACTACTCATGAAAAGCTCTCATATGATTATCTTCAAAGGAAGCAAGAGCTTGAGAACTTGGGATCGGCTCATGAAGATCTTCAAAAGGAGAACGAGTCACTCGGCGCTCAACAGATCAGTTCCACTCAGGAAGGATTTGAACCACCATGTCTAAAATGTCTTGAGCGTGATAATGTTGTCTCTATTGCTGAATGTTCTACTGCTGCTACTGTTGCAATATCTTCAACTACTGATGTGGTAACTAACCCCTCTACTGAGGATACCACTAGTATTGCTGATGAGAATGCCAGGTTGAAGACATTGCTTGAGACAGGAATGTACAAAAGTCTCAAAGGGCATCAGACACTACGTGATGTCCTCAAGAAACAGATTCTGAACCGAAACCCTAGGAAAGAGGGTGTTGGGTTCGAGAGAAAATGAATGTTGATGGCTCTTACTGGAAGTCTGAGCAGTACCCTAAAACCACATGGGTTGCTGCAAAGGGACCTCCAGTGGATCCATCTACCTTATCTGGTTTCACTTGTGCTAACCCTATTATCATTGATGAATCCTTTGATGCAAACTATAAATTGTTTAAGAAGTGTTTGCCAGGTATATTGGTACTAACTGCAGGAATGGACCACCTTTGAAGAAGATCTGGGTGCCCAAAAGTTGTCTTGAGAATCTTCCTATGAATGTCATCATGACACCACCTGGGAAGAAGACAAACCCCAGACCAAAGGCTTCATATGGTCCAAAGGATTCATACAGATAGAGGACTCACCAGAGTCACCCTAACGACAATGTTTTGCAGGGAAACCATACTCAGACTTATGAATATGAGCGTGTTTCAGCAAACCGCTATATTCATAAGACCAAGAACTTTTCTGCTTATTCTTATGAGTATTATTCACCACCTGCAAGGCTATTTGCTAGGGCTCCAAAGCCGAAGTTCTCAGATGCTGCACTTAGACTCATTGCTTCTAAGCCACCCCTGAAGATGTGGGTGGTTAAGAAAAATTAACTCTCTTTTGCAGGGAAAGGTCTCCAGCCAGAAATCAAAGGCATCTGATGCTTATGCTGGGGACCTAAAACACCTTGTGGGACGCAAGATAAATTGTCCAAATGGTCTTACTATGTATTTCGTTCCAGGATTCTTTGACAAACATCCTATCTACCCTAACCAGGATCTGAATTTGATAATATGCTTGTTCGACAAATGTTTATGGTTCACATTTCCCTTGGTGAAGCCTATCCCCCTAACTGCACTGTAGGGTACGACACCAAAGGCTTCTGAGTGGATTATGGACAGTGGATGCATTAACCACATGACTGGTGATCGAAGTCTTCTCATGGACTCAACCTTACGTCCATCTGACAAGAGTCACATCACATTTGCTGACACTGGTAAAAGCAAGGTATTGGGTCTAGGTAGAGTTGCAATCTCAAAGGATCAGCACATGGATAAAGTGATGCTTGTTGAATCCCTTGGTTTCAACTTAATGTCTGTCTCAATGCTTTGTGATCTGAACATGATTCTGATATTTGGAAAATATCGTTGCCTTGTGCTTATGGAATCTAACAAATCTCTAGTCTTTAAAGGGTATCGAAAAGATGATATGTACATGTTAGATTTCTCAGCAGGACCTCAGTTGGCCGTATGTCTTCTAGCAAAAGCTTCAGAGTGCTGGCTCTGGCATCGGAGGCTAGGGCATGCTGGCATGAGAACTTGTACACTCTCGCGAAGAAGAAGCATGTCGTGGGCACCGAGGGCGTCAAGTTCAAGAAGGATCTTCTATGTGGTGCCTGCGAAGCTAGAAAGATGACTAGGGCCAAGCATCCCTCGAAGATAATCATGACGACGACTCGTCCCTTCGAGCTGCTTCACATGGACTTATTTGGCCCTACTACCACTGCTTGCCTCTATGGCTTCGTTATTGTTGATGACTACTCAAGATATACATGGGTGCATATAATCCTCTACAAGAATGAAGTGCAGGATGTCTTCAGACGATTCACCAATTGTGCCATGACGAACTATGGCATCAAGATCAAGCACATCAGAAGTGACAACGGCACAGAATTCAAGAACACCGGCCTCGACACTTATCTTGATACATTGGGCATCACACATGAGTTCTCAGCTCCATACACACCTCAGCAGAATGGCATCATGGAGCGCAAGAACAAAACCCTCATTGAGATGGCACGGACGATGCTTGATGAGTACAAGACTCCAAGGAAGTTTTGGCCTGAAGCCATTGATACTGCATGCCACGTCATCAACCGTGTTTATCTTCACAAGCTTCTAAAGAAGACATCCTATGAGTGTAGCGACCCGACCCGAATGGATCAAGTCTCTGTGCTTAAGTGTCATCCCTGGATCGGTATGCTGACACACACAGTACTCAAGGATTTATAACAGAGGTAAATCACATGTATAAAGTAACGTAAATACTATTACCTCAATCCAAATAGCGGAAGTAATAACAAGGTTGTGGATTCCCATCAACACCAACGGCAAAGTTGAGTGTAGAAATCGTAACCCTAATGTATCACTTACTCGTCGTAAGAATCCTGCAACATGAGACGTTGCAGCCACAAAGGGTCAGTACATCGGATGTACTGGCAAATTCACACCATAGGATAATGATGAATAATAGCTATCACTACATGCATATATGGCTGGTGGAGGCTCTATGGTTATAAAAAAAATTGCGAAAAGCCAATTTTTCCCTACTACAAAGGAATATATTTTATTTAACTACCATGGTGGTTGAAACATTGAGAAGGTTCCTCCATCTCAATCCCAATTAAAAAGTAATTAACAACCCAACAAATTAATTTAGAGTGATCAAATCAATAATTCAAGTACCAGATACTCAAGATGTCCATAACCGGGGACACGGCTAACCATGATTAGTTTGTACACTCTGCAGAGGTTTGCGCACTTTTCCCCACAAGACTCGATCTCCTCCGTTGAATTTCTCGCACTACATGATGTTTGAGAAACGGATGACCGAGACACAGTCTTTCAGATACATTAACTTTTTACTCTGGGTGGACAGTTACACCTACTTTCCCCTACATCTACTAGCCCACCACTGAAAGAGGTCATGCAACCTACTCAACTATGCTAGAGCCCATAATAGCTTGTGGCTGCACACGGAAGTTTCTAGCATGAATAATCTTATGATCCCTTTGAGCCTGGGTGGCGAACCATAGGATGATCACACGGGTCCTCCGGATTATCCTAGGACAAACACTGGATTCTCCAAGTGCCCGGGCAAACCACTGGGTGCCCCAGGGTGCCCCAACCAATCCACCCAGATGTGTATTAAAGTAGCCACCTTAAGTTAAACCTTAGTTAACAATAGTCTCTCACAACTTCCATGAATTCTCTCGAAAACCAATCCATGTCTACGAGCATAGCATAGCAGTATAAGCATAACGTAGAAGTAACTCCCAAGGTTTGCAATAAAGGACAATAGGTTCTACCTCATCAACTACTTCCCAAAAACACATGTTATCAGGGTCCTGCTCATGCAATGATTGAGGGTTGAAACTAATGCATAAAAACTTGGTAATAAAGGGATATGATCAAAGTGTGAACTTGCCTTGTACTGTTGATGAAGATGATTCGCACTCATAACTCCTGATAGTTCTACTCGTCACATTCCGGTCAATCTATCGTAAGCAAGCAATAGTAACCACACATAAGCAATCATGCAAAAGAATCGAAGAAAAGATCTCGAAAAACTTCGAAAACAAGCCATTAACTCTTGCGATAGAAAACAATTTCTAACAGTACCAAAATTAAGTGAATTTGGCCTTATCAGAAAGTTTCGGTCAAGAGCTTCGATTAGCAAAAAGAATCAACTCAAACGGAGTTATAAAACTCGAGTTATGATCAAAAGAAATTTGAATACAAATCTGTTTGAATTCAAATTTTAAACTTTTAAAAACATGTTTAAGTTGTTTTACTGGAAAGAGGGGGATCATAATGAAGAAATTGGCGTTGGTTTCATAAAAAACGGAGCTCCGGTTCAAAAGTTACGATCGAACGAAGGTTTGAACTAGATTTGAAGTTGACTAAATTTGATTTGCTCAATCTCCAAAATCCACTTTTTATTGGAAACTATATGTCACAATGAGTATTTTGCAAAAAGAATCGCTTAAATCGGAGTTACTGTTAAAAAGTTGAAGGGTTTTGAAGTTCAGGGACTGTTTTGAAAATTCTAGGGGCTAATATGCAAAGATAATAATCACAGATAGGTCCCTGCCACGTGGCGCAAAACTACAGGCTGAAAACCGTTCGCTGCGAGGCTTATCGAGCGAACGTCCGCTACTCAGCGCATACCGGTTCGAAAGAAAAAAAACGATCTAACCCTAACCATTGATCCTAGATCTAACAGACGAAAGAGAGCGGGAGTTACCGCGGCGGCGGCGGCGAAGTCCGGCGACGCGGGACGACGGCGGCGGCTCGGCTCTGGCGTGCGGCGTGCGGCTGCGGGAGGCGGCGAGCGGCGGGGGGCAAGGCTGCGGCGAGCGCAAGCGGCAACGGCGCGGATCGGGCGGCGGCGGAGTGGCTGCAGCAGCGGCGGCGGCAAGGTCCGGCGATGGCGGCGGTTGCGGCGAGATGCGAGGCGAGGCGAGGGGAGAGGAAAGAGAGGGTCGGGGCGGCTCTATTTATAAGAGGAGGCAACGGTGGCGTGGAGTAGGGGCAACGGAGAGGCGGCGGAGGGAGTCCCGCACGAACACGGGCGGCGACGACGATTCCGTGGCGGAGGCGGACTTCGCCGGAGTCGGGGACGGGCGCGGGCGCGCTGGGCCGCGGCCTGGCTGGAGCTGGGCCGGCCCAGTCGGCGGGGAAGTGTCTTTTTTAAACATTTTTTTCAGACAAGCAAAAATAAATAGAAATATTACTAGTCAAAGCGCCCGTGCGTTGCAACGGGAGAAAAAAATTATAATCTACAATGGCCATGACCACATTTTGCTGCATCAGCGAGATACACTATCACTCTTAATTTCGAGAAATCATAACATTTCTTTAAACTCGTGCACATATTTGAAACCGTAAACATTTTTCAAATTTGTGAACACTTTTACAAATTTTCGATCATTTTCTAAAATCAAAAACATTATTTGATTCATGAACATTTTATACTATTTTAGAACTTTTTTAAAAAGATTCAACATCTTTTTAAACAATTTTCTTGAATCGGTGAACATTTCTAGAATCGACGAACATTATTTTGGAAACTGGTGGAACAATTTTTTTGAAAGCCACAAACATTTTCTAAAATGCATGATCATTTTTGAATCAACGAACATTTAATGAATGAATAAACTACTCTGTAAGCCACGAACAGTTTTTGTATTTTAAGGATATTTTTCCATTCATAAGCACTTTTTGAATTGGCAAAATTATGTTCATTTTCATTACAATTTTTTAATACACAAACTTTTTAAAAATTCATGAACATTTGTTTTCAAAATTTGGAACATTTTTTGAATAAGCAAACATTTTCTTTACAAAATCGCAAACATTTTTTTACTCGACAAACATTTTATGATTTATTAATCATTTTATTTCAAAATTCTCATTTTTTAAATTTTCGGACCTTTTTTAAATTCCCTAATTATTTATGATGTATATTAGAATATAGTAACTTCTGCCAAGAAAATAATTCTAGAAAATCATACACTTGCACTCACCTTCGCGCAGTATTTTTTTTCTGTTCCTGCTATACATCGTCGTGTACGTGTTCACATTGTGTTTTTTATATGAAGGCAATCAGGTGTTGCTTCCATTGATTAAGGAGAGTGTTCAGTACATTGAAATGTAGTACAAGGGAATGTCAAAATACAAAGAAAATAAAGAACTCTGGTTCAAGAAGATTATTTACAGAGTATAGTTTTGGTTGCTCGAAAATAAAGAAAATAAAGAACCCTGCAATTGGAAGAAATCCACATATAGCTTGTTCTCTGTGAAACTTTGCAAGGCATCGACGCTATCCGCTCAACAAATTATCTCCCCCCAACAAAGTAGTATACTCCTGTGATCCTACCATGAATTTTAAAATCTGTAGAGAGCTGCATGATTGTTTAGTACTCCAAAAGAATTAAATGTGCCATGGTAATTTAAATTTTGAAACATGCTTTTGCATACGCAATGACGATATGCTCCTTATATCCATTGAAGTAGTGACAAACTGGTTACTGCAGCCTGTTCAAAAAAAGGGCAATGAATTCTTAGCTCAAGTGTAGGATCAGAAAAATGAGACTGACATCCACTGATGGGATAGTAGGCAAGATGAATATGTGTTGCTTCTGTTGGAACCAAATCCTTACCCATGGCATGCATCATCAGTTTACTTACACTATGAGGAAAAATGTTAAAAGCTTTTGGCATAAAAACCTGGATATATTTCTCACTTCTACTCGAAAAACATGTCTAGATGAGCATTATGTCTATGCAAAATTCAGCTAGCAGCAGCGATAGCAAAATTTAGCTACCACAAAGTTCAGCTAGCACCAGCAATGGCAAAATTCAGCTAGCAGTGAAGCACCACATCATCGCTATCTCATTCTCCTTATCACAACCCGACCTTGGCCATGCCAATGGAGAGAGAAAAATCGCAAGGGCCTATCCCAATAAGTATGACTCAAAACCAGCACAGGTCCCCATCCCATTTTTTAACAAGACGTGCTTCAAGCACACTTTCCTCAGCTACATGTATAAAACTACCATCAAGGCTGCCAGACAACACATAAGCTCCTTTTTTGGAACATCACACATGTCTTGTTAAGAGGAAATGGGCAATAGCACCACCAAGTAAATCAATCTCGAAAAAAGAAATAAAGTTTCCAGACGTGTTTACTGAACTGTGTTACACAAATGTACGTCAGGTCCCTTCTCTATAGTTTCATATTGGAGAACAATGATGTCCTACAATCATCAAAATGGTGAGGTTAATTTACAAAAACTAAAAAAATTTGTTATGATGAAACCTTCTAACTGCATCCAAAGGTTGAGATCAAAGCAAATATATGATCCTCGTTCATACAGTGAACTTTTGACAAGAGGTGCCACATTTGGAGTGTGTCATCCACACACAATACTTTCTGTGGTACAACCTTTGCTATATCTGGAAAATGTAGAATAAAAAAAATCTGAGTACCTGTTTTACTTTGGTTTTCCTGATACAACTGATGAATCCCAGGACACCAGCACACATATTGTCTTCACATTCATTCTCTTTCAATGTTAATAGTTGTCCCAAATTTTGTATTCTGAGTTCATATCAATCCTGTAGATTCACCATTTTTCTAAAAGAATAAGATTTGCATCACATATGTAAAAAATAATGATTTAAATACTACAGGATATGCCCAACATCAAAGAGTTCTTTTTCCACTTAGCAGACTATGATATCCTATAGTTTACAAAAAGCTCACATATCTAGTTCAAAGGAGTAGCTCTTCAAAATTGAGAAGTGGCCTAAAAACTGAAATATTTGGTATGCTTTCAGAGCTGGTGACTTGCTAACTTCCCTCTGATATCTAATTTCTGGGCACATTGGCATACTGGCATGATAAAGACATGGTGACTTTGCTATAATTAAATACATGTACCGTGTGATTCTACGGGAAAAATGCAAGGAATGCCCACCAAGTGCATCGCTGCAAGCATGGGAGTTCCTTGCCTCTCCAGCGACTACCATCTGATTCTCCAATCCGTCAGACTTCAACACCTACATGAGGAGGCTTAAGTTTTCAAAATCAAATGGAAGGTCAAATTCAAGCAATTATTAAGCAATGCTATAACTCAACTCACACTGAAGCTGGAGGATCTCCTATCGAGACGAAGCTTGCATTCAGAAGACGTGCCATCATACACATCAATTACAAATATACCAGCTCCCTTCCACGCAAAACTGCATTTGACATGGTCGAATTGGCTGAACATTTCGTAAATGAAGAATCTGAGTGCTCGCAGTTCGTTTCTGTAGAGCCATCATCACTGGTAACATTTAGATCTTGCACGAGATCACTAATCTTTTGCTTGACAAGGCAAGAGATTCATTTGGCTGCAGTCCCATCAAAAAGCAACAATCTCAAATACCCATCAGCTCCAATCTTGCTCAGGTTGTTTTAATGACACCACTCAAGTGACTTGCGGTCAAAGTCTAAGTCGACCGATGTTCGTCTTGCATCAGTGCTAAGCCACTCAGTACCGCCGACAGGGGGTAAAAGAGATAATGAACAACGCATGCCCTCATACTCTAAAGCTAAATAGTAATCTCTTCGATATTGAACACTGCTAAATACTGAACAAAGTTCCAAAGAGTAACCATTTTAATATGCCAGCTCCTTATTTGTGTGTCAAGTGTAGTATTAGAGCATCATTTCTAAGTTCTAACTAATGGGAGTCCTAAGATCCTCGGCGACAGATACACAGTTCGCCCAAGGTGTTTACAAAACTGACATAAAGAGGATTGTGCAAAGGTTATGCTTATTGCTTAGTAGTGCTCAAGACCTGAGGAGGGCCGTGCCACGGAAATCATCCTGCAGGTGGAGAGAGACGCGTCTGGCGACGTACGTGCTTGTCGATGTGCCCTTTTGGCAACTGACCTGAAAAGCACAACATCGTTGTTATTTCATCGAACACGTTGAGAGCACTAAGACTTTCAACGATCCAAGGTACGGTAGAAGCTAGCGATGTCACCTGCACTAAAAGCTAGTGCACGTGGAACTTGTAAGGCATAGAGAAGACTTGCCACTGGCCTGTTGGTCTCCTGCTGTGTTCGTCTCTGTTGAACTTGTAAGGCATAGTGCTCTCTGTTGTGTTCGTCTTCCGCTGCTGCTTCGCTGGAATCGTCACTGTCAGAGTCCTCCTGACAGCATGGTGGTGCGGGCGAGAGAAGGCAGCGGTCGCCCTACTCTTTTCCTCCCTCCACCAATCGCCCCTGCCATACGACCACTACCAGCGCTGGTCCTTCCCTCCGCCATCCTCCTCTTCATCTGGCATGGGGATATGCTCGAGGCTGCTTGTTTGCCTCCCAAAAATCCAAATCAGCGATTCCCTCACGAATCCCCTTCCAGAAATCACGCGCCCAGCAATCCTTGCCCTCCCCAAGAGCGCAACTCTCGCGTGATTTCTACCTTCCCAAGTTGCGTAATATTTTGCCTCCCCAATCCCTTATATGAGTCGCCTGATATTTCGATGGAGCCCCGATGCATCGGTACGTCGGTCGACTGACTTCAATCCCAGCGGCGAGGCAGCAACGGGACCGTTCCCGTCCGTCTAAGAAAAACTTTGCCAACTCGGCAAGAGCGCACACACCATGAGAGGAGTGTCGTGCCCCTCGCGCGCCTGCGCGTCCCGCCCAGCAGTGACTTAGACGCGGGCGAAGTCCTCGCTCCCGGACACCTCTCCATTTTCTCCTCCTTCCTCTCCGTGCGCGTATCCCGCTCGCTGCTGCCGCCTGATGCGACGCCCGAGCGTAGCGCCGCCTCCCCGCCATGGCCATCGCCCCCCGCAAGCTTGCGCCGCCGTGGTCCGTGGCTTCGACGCCGGAGAACTCCTCGCTCCGGCCGACTCTCTTTTCGTCCTTCATCTCCACGCGTGCCTCCCTCCTCGCTGCCGCCGCCTGATGCGGGCGCCCGAGCGCAGCGCGGCCTCCCTGCCATGGCCGCCCCCTGCAAAACACCAAACATTATCTCAAATGCTCCTCACCAATGGAGCTTAAGGTCAACTACAATGGCAAGTCAGAAACTTCGTCCGTCCACCCGGATCGAGCAGGGGGAGACCGGCGGACGGGCCGATCAACGCGGGAGGCTTGGTGGTGGCCGGATCCGGGGCACGGCGGAGCAGAGGATGCGGATCCGGGCAGTGGCGGCTGGATCCCGCCGAAGTCGTGGCCGGAGGCGGGCGACGCGGCTGCCGGCGAAGCTCGGGGCGGCCATGGCGGCGCTGCAATGAGAGGGAGAGAGAGATGGTGAGAGGGAGGGAGGAAGGAGAGGGAGGAGGAGAAGGCAGGGGCGGCGACGTGACCTGGTCGCGGCGGCGGTGATCTCCGGTGAGGCCGGCCGGCGCGACGAGGCGGGGGAGGAAGGCGGGGTCGGGGCGAGCGCCTGGCGCGGAGCCGAGCTCCCTGGCTCGGGGCGCACGCGTTTCTGCCCCTACAAAGGACTGCGGGTTGAATAGGAACAAATGCAGGGTCAATTTTGCAAAAACAAAGCATTTTCTTAGGTATCCACTTAAAAGTAGGACTGCGGGTTGAATTCTAAGAATCAGAAGGACTTTTATGCAAATATGCCGATGACGTACGACCAGACGCAATAGCTGGTTTATTAGTAGGTAAACATAAAGATGTAGGCATATAATATATCAAAATTTTCAGAAAAATATTTCCTACAACCTGAACATTTTTATAACGTCAAATAAAATACTTAAAAATTTAAATAAATCAAACAGTGATTCTGGTTTATTTAAAAACCAAATGAAAATATTTTAAAATACCAAAATAATTTCAAATTTATTTCTCTCCATTTTTCTATTGTAGGGAATCATTTTACCCTAATTTCCATGTATTTCATTTTTGAAGAAAAATAATTTGAATAAAACTCAAATAACCCCAAATTGAAAATAATTTCTACAGGACTTTAAATTTGATTCTTTTAAACTTCCAACTCATATTTCATATGTTTTGAAGAAGTCATTTTATCTTCTCTCATGAAAATCATTGAGTTGCTGGAAGTTTCTGAATTTGAAATATTTCCCAATGAAATTCAAATATTTTCAAAAACCCTTTTCATTTCTTTAAATGGAAGAAGTCATGTCATCTTCTCTCTAGGGTTTTGTATTTGAAAAGAATTTAAATTCACGAAGATCATAAATGCAAAATGAAAGTTTGGGAAAGTCCTTTTATTCCCTCTCATTTAACTTTCAAAAAGTTTCGAATTTCACTCAAATTTCACACAAGCAACCACACCACAATCAAACAATCAATCAAATCTATTTATTTAATATAACATTCCAAAATTTAGAATTTTGGGATGTTACAATGAGCTACTAACTGGTAAGAAGCCAAACGTCAGCTACTTCACAGTATTTGGTGCTAGGTGCTGGATCAAGGATCCACATCACACTTCAAAATTTGCACCGAAAGCACATGAAGGTTTTATGCTTGGCTACGGAAAGGATTCGCACTCCTACAGAGTCTTCAACCTCTTTCACTATAAAGTGGTTGAAACTGTGGATGTGCGGTTCGATTACGCTAACGGCTCACAAAGAGAGCACCTGCCAAATGTGCTAGATGAAGTCCCACCTAGTGAATCTATCAAGCTTATGGGTACTAGAGAAATCATACCTTCAGAGGCACAGGCTGAAGAGGAAATCATCATTTCTGCACCTAATCAACCCGAAGACACTGCTCAACCTGAAGTCAATGCTGAAACTGAAGACAATGATCAGCAAGAGCAAAATCTTCGCCCAATTCATCCTCGTGTTGCAAATGAAGTACAGATTGGGAAGATAATTGATGGCATCAATGCACCTGGTCCACTCACTCGTTCAAGAGCAACACAGCTAGCAAATTTCTGTGGGCACTTTGCATTTGTCTCTATATCTGAACCCAAGAAAGTTGATGAAGCCTTCATGGAGCCTGAATGGATTCAAGCTATGCAAGAAGAGCTTCAATAGTTCGAGCTGAACAATGTTTGGGAACTAGTAAAACGTCCTGATCCTCGCAAGCACAACATCATTGGCATCAAATGGATTTATCGCAACAAACAAGATGAGCATGGTCAAGTTGTAAGGAACAAGGCTCGTCTCGTTGCTCAAGGTTATACTCAAGTAGAAAGAATTGACTTCGATGAAACATTTGCCCCCATGGCTAGGCTTGAAGCCATTCGTATACTGCTAGCCTATGCCAACCATCACAACATCCTTCTGTATCAAATGGATGTGAAAAGTGCCTTTCTCAATGGCAAGATTGAAGAAGTGTATGTTGCACAACCACCTGGCTTTGAAGGTCCAAAACATCCTGATATGGTGTACAAGCTCAACAAGGCACTGTATGGCCTCAAACAAGCTCCTCGCGCTTGGTATGACACACTCAAAGACTTCCTGAAGAGCAAAGGCTTCAAACCTGGTTCTCTAGATCCTACACTCTTCACAAAGACATATGATGAAGAACTGTTTGTGTGCCAAATCTATGTGGATGACATTATCTTCGGCTACACTGACAAGAGATACAGTGATGAGTTTGGACATATGATGCAAGAGCAATATCAGATGTCCATGATGGGTGAGCTGAAATTCTTCCTCGGTCTTCAAATTCGTCAGCAGAGCAATGGCATCTTATATCTCAAGAGAAATACCTCAAAGATTGCCTGAAGAAGTTTGGAATGCAAGACTACAAAGGATACACTACAAAAAAAGACACATCCGTGACATTTTGGGCCGAACGAATTTTTTTCTGTCATACATATGACACTTCTATGACGATAATTGTGACAAAACCCGGTATCATCATATATGTGGTGGGCTCCTACTTCTATGACAAAAAATCATGACAGAAACTGGGCTTTTCGTCCTGGGCGGGCCGGAGACGCAGCTGCATGACATTCTTTGGGCCGTCCATGACGGGAAAAACCGTGGTAGAAGCGAGGGCGAGGAAAATTTCGGGGAGTTCCCAGTTACGGTGGGAGGTCGGGGGCCGAGCGATGCGCGTTTCTCTCGTACACGTACGCGCGTGTGTGCGAGGCGTTGGCTCTAACTGAACCCGAGCGAGGCGTTGGGCTCTAACTGAACCCGAGCGATTGCATTGCAGGCTACGCGTTACTGAACCCGAGCGATTGATCGATGGCTATTAACTGAACCCGATCGAGCAATTCCTTCGCTACTGCTGCTAACTGAAGCCGATCGATGCTGCCTCTGGGATGAACAGTGAGCGTTGCGGGGGGGGTTGGATGAACAGTGAGCGGTGGCGTTGCCTCTGGATGAACAGGACCCCGTGGTGTGGTGGAGACCTGGATGAACAGTAGACGGTGGAGGGGTGCCCGTGGAGGGGTGCTTGAACAGGACCCCGTGGTGTGGAGGGCTGGATGAACAGCAGACGGTGGAGGGGTGCCCGTGGAGGGGTGGTTGAACAGTAGCCGGTGGAGTAGCGCGCGGTGGAGGCTGGATGAACAGGAGCCCGTGGAGGCTGGAGGAGGTCGACGGTGGAGATGAACAGTATCCCGTGGAGTCCCGTTTTGCGGTACGCCACACCCCTCCCGATGAACAGGACCCCCGTTTCGACCGTAGGAGGTCCGTTTCGTCCGTTTTGCGGTACGCCACACCCCTCCCGATCAACAGGACCCCCGTTTCGACCGTAGGAGGTCCGTTTCGTCCGTTTTGCGGTACGCCACACCCCTCCCGATCAACAAGACCCCCGTTTCAAACGTAGGAGGTCCGTTTCCTTCGTTTTGCGGTACGCCACACCACTCCCGATCAACAGGACCCCGTTCCGAACGTAGGAGGTCCGTTTCCTCCGTTGTGCGGTACGCCAAGCCTCGTTTCCATCGCCTGTTCCATCCAAGCCCTCCCGATGAACACGACCACGCATTCCGTTCCGACCCAGCCGGTTGGCTCCCACGCGTTCCATTGCCTCCCGATGAACACGACGCATTCCGTTGCCTCCCCATGAACACGACGCATTCCGTTGCCTCCCCATGAACACGACGATGACGCTGTTTCTCCATTCCGACCCAGCCATGTACACGAGCCCTGGCCGTACGTATGCGCGAGTAGGCGTTCGAGACCCCGCCCGTATGTACACATACGTGGCCGTATTTTCTTTCTTGCACCCTGGCCACTGTACGTACATGTACATGCTACGTGCGCGCCTCTACTACGACACGTACGCGCCTCTACTACGACATGTGCGCGCCTCTACATCCACCAGTATATATGTACGTACACGTTCGCGACCAGAATGACAACGCTACGTACGCTTCGACCAGGTGGGTCCCGACTGTCAGGCACTTCCTTGCCTGCGAAGATGTAGCTGTTGGGTCCCAGCAGTCAGGGGGCAAATCGTTTTTTTTTGCCCGAACGCACTTCCTTGCGTGCGAAGATGTAGCTGGTGGGTCCGAGCAGTCAGGGCGAAACATTTTTTTTCACGAAATACAGTGGCCCGTTCGGTGGGTCCCAACTGTTAGGTGGAGGAATCATTATTTTCCGCGTAATAAGGAGGCACTTCCTTGCTGCGGCCGTGGACCCAGCTGTCAGCCTCTCCACGTACAGTCCACGTCCGATGGAAGTCGTTCCTTGACCACGTTGACCACGCCGCGCCGAGAGCACCAGGGCGGTGGACGACGCGAGGCCTAGGAAGGGGACGACGGGGAGCCGGGGAAGACGCGGCAGCGGAAGCCCGTGCGGAGAGGAGTACGAGGGTTCACTGGTTCGGCTGCGGTGTGAGGTTGCCGTCGCCGCAGGGCCTGGCCAGCGATGGGAATAGTAGGGCGATGAGGCCTCCGCGGCAGCACAGCCGGCCACGGAAGGCAGGAGCATGCGACACGACCGGCGCTGCTTTGGGCGGCTGGAGCAAGAAGACCAGAGGTTGAAGAAGCACTACGGCCGTTGGATGGACATCGTACGGTCACTGGAGCTAGAATCGATCATATTGACTAAAGTTAACAAAGGCCCCCGTCCCAGTCAACTTAGTAGGCCCACAAGTCAGCCTCCCACCATGGTGGGTCCCAGCTAGCAGGGGAGTATTCATTTTTTTATGCGTAATAAGGAGGCACTTCCTTGCGTGCGAAGATATAGCTGGTGGGTCCGAGCTGTCAGCGGCGGTAACGTTTTTTTCGTGAAATACAGAGGCCCTTTCGGTGGGTCCCTGATGTCAGGTGGAGGAATCATTATTTTGCACGTAATAAGGAGGCATTTCCTTGCGTGCGGCCGTGGACCCAGCTGACGGCCTCTCCACGTACAGTCCACTTCAGATGCATGTCGGTCGTTGACCACGTTGACCAGGCCGCGCCGAGAGCACCAGGGCGGTGGACGACGGCGAGGCCTAGGAAGGGAACGACACGGAGGCAGGGAAGACTCGGCAGTTGTTTCCCACGCGGAGGGGAGTACGACTGTACGAGGGTTTACTGGTTCATCTGCCGTCGCTGGAGAATAACAGCAGGTGTGGGTGAGTAGAGGGATGGCTAGGCCAGCGATGGGAGTACGGTGGGGCGGTGAGGCCTGCGCGGCAGCAGAGCCGGCCGCGGGGAGGAGGGAGCAGGCAGTCCCGCCGGCGCTTGTTTGAGCGGCTGGAGCAGGAAGAGCAGAGATTGAAGAAGCACGACGGCCGTTGGATGGCCATCCAACACTCGCTGCTTGTGCGTCAACCTTTTTTTTAGGAAAGCCTCAAATCTGTGGAAAACAGCATACTGCCCATCTGCCATTATTTCTAATAATTTACAGCCCATTTGCTAATTATTAAGGTTTTTTTGGAGCTCATATTCTTTTTGTTAGCATTACAGCCCATATTGTGGCCACGGTTAAAAGATTATACGAAATTTTGCATATTTCGGTGCGGTCCGAACTGTTTTTAATCCCGAAATTTCGACTCACATTCAAACTGATTTTAAAAATAAATTTATATCAATATAAAATCCAACAAATTCTCCACGCATAAAAATTAATGTAATTTAAAATCTCGAAATGAAAAAAAAGATATTTGAAACTAATTGCCGGTTTGATGTGTTTTAAAAATGTACAACCCATTTCTCATTACGGATTGGCCATTTTCTCGGCTAGCCGAATGAAAGCTCTCCTCGTCTTGAAAGATTTGCAGCCCAACAGGCCTGACAAAGCGACTTACTAGGCAAGTCACACAAAAAACTGGGCTGTGGCCGTGGACCCAGCTGTCAGCCTCTCCACGTACAGTACTCTCCGATGGAAGTCGTTCCTTGACCATGTTGACCACGCCGCGCTGAGAGCACCACGGTGGTGGACGACGGTGAGGCCTAGGAAGGGGACGACGCGGAGCCGGGGAAGACGCAACAGTGGAAGCCTGCGCGGAGAGGAGTACGAGGGTTCACTGGTTCGGCTGCGGTGTGAGGCTGCCGTCGCCGCAGGGCCTGGCCAGCGGTGGGAATAGTAGGGGGCGGTGAGGCCTCCGCGGCAGCACAGCCGGCCACGGGAGGCAGGAGCATGCGGCACGACCGGCGCTGCTTTGGGCGGCTGGAGCAAGAAGACCAGAGGTTGAAGAAGCACTACGCCCGTTGGATGGACATCGTACGGTCACTGGAGCTAGAATCGTTCATATTGACTAAAGTTGACAAAGGCCCCCGTCCCAGTCAACTTAGTAGGCCCACAAGTCAGCCTCCCACCATGGTGGGTCCCAGCTAGCAGGGGGTATTCATTTTTTGTGCGTAATAAGGAGGCACTTCCTTGCGTGCGAAGATATAGCTGGTGGGTCCGAGCTGTCAGCGGCGGTAACGTTTTTTCGCGAAATACAGAGGCCCTTTTGGTGGGTCCCTGATGTCAGGTGGAGGAATCATTCTTTTGCGCGTAATAAGGAGGCATTTCCTTGCGTGCGGCCGTGGACCCAGCTGTCGGCCTCTCCACGTACAGCCCACTTCAGATGCATGTCGGTCGTTGACCACGTTGACCAGGCCGCGCCGAGAGCACCAGGGCGGTGGACGACGGCGAGGCCTAGGAAGGGAACGACACGGAGGCAGGGAAGACTCGGCAGTTGTTTCCCACGCGGAGGGGAGTACGACTGTATGAGGGTTTACTGGTTCGTCTTCCGTCACCGGAGAATAACAGCAGGTGTGGGTGAGTAGAGGGATGGCTAGGCCAGCGATGGGAGTACGGTGGGGCGGTGAGGCCTGCGCGGCAGCAGAGCCGACCGCGGGGAGGAGGGAGCAGGCCTAGACGGGGCAGCCCAAAACCACGTCCAACACTTGCCAAAACTTCGTCCCTTGTTTTCTGTGTGTTTCGCACACTCGACATTGTGTGGGCATTTTGACTGTGCATCATATGAAGATGTGCTATGCATGAATGTTGATCAGCATGATGTTAACTGGCTGGTAGTTCCATTTTCGACCATGAATAAAACTTCCAACATGATGTTAACCCTGTTTGAAAAGGCCGTGTTAATGTAAATGCTCTGCCTCTGAAAGTTGCAGTTTCTTATCTGAAACTGAACTTGCAGTTTCTTATCTGAAACTAAAACTTGGAGTTTCTTCTCTGAGAATCACATTATCTGCACTTTTATACTCCTATGAAACTACATTTTTTAAGTGCTAAAAATAGATCTCTAGAATTCATAAAATACTTCATATGCTCAATACTGCAAATATGAAATTCAAAAGACATTCATATCTGAAAGTACTCTCAAAATACACAACACAAAACACAATTCACAACCTGCAAATACTGACAACCCTAAGCTCCTCCTGACAATTCACAACCTGCCCGACTATTGGGCTGGGGGGGCAGCCCCCTCCTATTCCTCGGCGGCAGACAGCCGCCCCGTGAGACGATGTGAACGGCGAGGGAGACGATGGTGGGGAAGCGTCGTCGGGCCAACTGCTTTTCTCCTCTTGCAGTTGGGTTCGGTCGACGAAGACTCCACCGGCTCACTCTGGCAGGACACCCTCACAAACGGCACCCTGTAGATGCTCGATCCTTCAATCTCTGGTGGATCTCCATCTGGGATCGATACTCCCACCACCGCTCCCTCACGATCGGATTCGGTGAATCTGTTTGCTCCATGGCCCAGAGGAGCAGCTCTATGTACTCCGGCGCGACTCCCTCCGGGAGTATCGCTGCCTTTTTGCTCTGTTACAGATATTTGGCCATGGATGTCGCCGTCGCTGCTAGTTGGTCCTTGTTGTCAAACCAAGACTGTATCTCCAACATCCTAGCTAGCTTCACAGGGTCGCCGTCTGCGATCCTCACGTATCGGTTGTACTCCTCCATTGATCTACTTCTCCACAACACCTTCACTCGCCGGCGGTGGTTTTTGAATGGAAGAGGAGAGGACCAGCGCTGGTTTTGGATTAGAACGGGAGAGGAGCGACGCTGGTTTTGGACTGGAACAGGAGAGGAGGGGCGGTGGTTTTGAAATGGAAGAGGAGAGGAGCGGCGCTGCATTTAGATTGGAACAGGAGAGGAGCGGCGGTGGTTTAAGAGGAGAAGAGCGGAACAGCGGCGCTGGTCTTGGAAGTATTTTTTTTGTTGTTTTGCGTATTTTGGGTCAAAGTTTTACCACGTACTGTATACTATTTAAAAGTCGAGGGCGGGGCTTTTCCTGCGCGATAGGCGGGGCAGTTCCGCCTAGTCGGTTTGACAGAGACGCGAGAAGACGAGGGAGTAGGCTGCTGCAAACATAGGGCTGTGTGATTTGACAGCGAGTTACTGCTGGACCGGTGGGGCCCCGTGATTTGACTTGCCATTATCATTTTAACTGCGGCGCTATGACCGGCGTGAGTCTCCCGATTCCTGACCACCTCCATACAGGTGCCTCTCCCAATGCTCCACCATGTAGTAGAGGCTGGCTCTTGCATGAGAGCCCACTTCTCCACTTTTTCCTTGCCTCTCTTTCCTCCACATATGCAAAAATGCCATGTAAAGCGCACTATTGTACTTACTTTTACTTGCTCCTACAGGTGCTTAAGCTTGCCACATAGGCATAAAGTCTGATGTGGCAAGTTAATCAAGAAGAGAGAGACTAGTTTGGTGACCCAAGGAAGAAACGGTGCTAAGCGCGTGTACCTAGGTGAAAAGACAATTTTGAGTCTATAGCTAATTAAATGAAGCAAACTTAGCAACACCATTTCATTGGAAGAGGTCACTCCTTGGCAAATGCAATAAATACTAGTACTCCTTGTGTCCCATAATATAAGAACGTTTTTGGCACTACACTAGTGTCAAAAACGTTCTTATATTATGGGACGGAGGGAGTACGAAGAAAGAGATAGAGAGGAGTAAAAAAATTACACTTATAGCCAACCTTATAGCCAACCTTGTTGTAGTATGAGTGACTAAGTGATGCTATGTATGACATGCCAACATCAGATAGCCTAACGCACCGTGTTAAATCTCCAAGGGCACGACCGCGCGAGCGACGCGACGGTCGTGGTAGGCGCGACCATGATACGGGCTGCTGGCAGCCCTTGGATCTGAGATCAAACGGTCGCATGCTAAGTTGCTGAAAATTTGCAGAATAACCCTTCAGGATAGGATATTCACCCATAGGTCTAGAATCACGCCATGCAACCATTCGATCTCAGATCCAAGGGCTCTCGGAAGCCCGTATCATGGGAGAATGGAAAGCCACTACCATGCCGTTCGCACACTGGCAGTTCGCTCCTACTCGTCCCCGCACGTCCTTCAATACTACGGCGGTTCGCTCCTAGTCGTCCCGTCCATTCACATTACGGCAGTTCCACTAATCCTAACCCTCCTCCCAAATCCATGGCGTCCCAAATCTCCACGATCGGCGGTGAGTACAAGGTTAGAACCATCACCGGCGATGAGTTCGACGTCATCTACACCCGTTCTTCCGCGACGGTGAAAGGATGCCTTTCTCGCTTCAGACGCATGTTCGAAGACTCAGATGATGAGTGGGTCGCTGGGCTAGATGTTGAGTACACCACAGTCCTGGGACGAGAGAAGGATCTAAAGGACGAAGAGAGGAAGAAGCCCGCCATGATCCAGGTTTGCGTGCATGACTTATGCTTAGTCTACCACATATGCCATGCCGACGTTGAGTGCCAGGATTTTAAGGACTTCCTCGAGAGCAACCTAGTCAAATTCGTTACTGTAGACTTTGGTAACGACAAAGAAGTCATGCGTCGGATAGGCCTCGTTGTAGGCAACACCTTCGACCTCCAGAAGAATCGGCTGGTGTCCTCTCGTGAGCCTTCAATGCTGACCCTGGCAGGAGCCATGGTTCATCCTTCGTACGGTAAACTGGAGAAACCTCCATACACGTTTCATCGTCATGCATGGCAGCGGAATGTACTAGATATAGACCACATCCACTACGCTGCAATGGATGGCTACCTTTGCTTCAATATCTACAAGGGTTGGATGAAGAGCAACAGCCAAGTGTGCGGTTCAAGCAAAGAAGTATCAGCCAAGAGGAAGAGGGACAAGGACGAAGTCGAGGACGTGGACGAGGACTCCGAGTAAGGTGGCAGTGTCGTTGCTCATGGTGGTTCTAATGCAGTGTCTACCAGAATAGTTGCAAAGTTTAATTTCAGGTGTGCTTAATTTAATTTGAGGGATGTGTTGTGCTGAGCCCCCAACAGAACTATGTTATGTTTCTTCTCGTTACTTTAACTCTTCAGTACGTACATACTAGTATTTCTTACATTTCATCTTTTAGTTGGTATAGTACTACCACTCGTTTCTTCACATTATATACGTACAATATATATGGCCAACATCATATAGCCAGCAGTTTAGTTGTCAAAGAATTTCAGGGTGCTTAGTTTTGTCAAAGAATTCCAGGATGCTTAGAGGGTGCTTGGATCCAAGGGACTTATTTTAGTCTGACTAAAAATAGTCTCTTTAAGAGGCTAAAGTTCCAAGCACCCCTGACTAAAGAGGGGCTAAAACTAGTCTTGAGACTAAAAAATTTTAGTCAGGGGTACCCCTACTAAAATGTGGATTAGTCCTCTCTCTACTCATTTAACTCCTCTCCTTTAACACAGACGAGTTCTGGATTGGAGGGTTTGGAGGATAATAAATGCTCATTAACTTGATTTTAGCCTTTTTAGTATTTGGATCCAAGCATGGGTGAGGCTAGCATGTTTTAGTCCCACTACTTTTAGTCATGGGACTAAAACGTATCCAAGCACCCTCTTAGTTTTATTTGAGGGGTGGGTTGTGCTGGACACCATTATTGTGACTAGCCTTTTTAATAGTACTATATGCATAATTTGGCGACGAGCACTCTCTATATGTACCACATTTTTTTTAATTTCAAGTTTTGCTCCATGGCGCAATCCATCGATACTACTGTTGTACAAAAGTATACATTTTTTAAAAGGCTAGAGGGCGGGGCAGTCTAGCTTGGTCGGTTTCACGAGAGGCGAGGGCCTTTGTGATTTGACGGCTCATTATTGCTGGAAGGCGGGGCCTTGTGATTTGACTGCTCGTATAAATGCGCCGATGACCTGATCGAGGAGGAGCAAAGAACCGTGCGGTATACTCAAGTTTTCCACTGGAGTAGTACTGCGACGGAGGAGCACGAAACACGGCAGCCCAGTGCCATATGGCGATAAAAAATGATCTAATTTGCTAGTCATCTCATTGTTAGCATTGTTCTATTCATTCCCTAAAAAAACATTGTTCTATTCATGCCTCGCAGAGAATGTGACACGTGCGGCGAAACACCCGAAGCAAAAGATGAAACACAGGAGCAAAAGAAGAAGGAAGATTATCACCCCAAATGATCTAATTCGCCACGGAGTCGTAACTGCTTCTTCATCGCCTCCACGACCTCCATCTCCTTGCGCGTCTCCTCCGCCATCTTCTTCATTCTGTCCATGACGCGGGATTTCTCGACGCGAGCCTTCATCATCTGTTCCACGACCGCATTACGTACCTTGACAGCAGCCGGGTGCTCGATGCGGAGCTTCGCCAACTCCTCCTTCTGTTCCATGACGAGGGCCTGCAGCATCTTCATCGAGGAACTACTATTCTCATGCAGCTTCTTCCAGCCGGCGTTCTTCTCCTTCAACAGGTCGATCTCGTGGCAGAGCTTCGCCTTGTCCTCCTGAAGTCGCAGGATTTTGCCGGTCGCCTTCTTCTCCGAGGCAATGCTCTTCTTCAGCAGCATCACCAAGCCGGCGGTCAACTCCCCCTGCTGATTGAGCTCAGCGGGCATGTCGTCGAGGCTCTCCTTCAGCAACTCCATCAAGCCTTGGATGAACTCCTTCTGCTTATTGAGCTGATCGGGCATGCCATCGAGGGATAACGACTCCAGCTCCGCCGGCTCGGCATGTTCGCCTCCGCGGCTAGGGCGCTCCTGGGAGCCATCGCCTGCCCGTGAGAGATCTTTCGAGGTCTCTGCGTGGCGGCGAGCCCTCTTTTTTTTCCGCAACCTTGGTTGCCGCTCCCTTGTTACGAGTAGTTCTTGACCTAGAGCTCTGCTCACCGGCCATGGCAACGACGGACGAAGAAGAAGCACTTATGAGGAGGAAAGGTAGAGTAATTTTCGGTTAGGTAGTTCCCCTTTTTATAACCTAAGTACTAGCACTAGTACTAATACCTGCATAGTGGGAACACGTTCAGGTTTGGTACGTACTAGTAGGTGCGAGCAGGCTTTCGAACGTGATGGGAACAAGGTAAAGATTAATTGATGGTTTTGGTTTCGAGGCCCGAAATGGCTCCCGATGAGTTTAGCGGAACATAAATTTCAAGTACTACACTGCTCAAATGCGTAAATATTATGTTACTGTCAAAAATTGGCACAAAATACGAAGGAGACCAATGGAAGTACTACTAGCAACCCACGATTTAACTACTCGCATGCGCGCAGTGGAGTAATAATGTCTTTCTTCCGCCCTCACGTCCACTCAATTTGCATGCGCTGTATTAATTGACCATCAATGAAGTGAACGACTTTACACACGTCAAATTATCACATGGGGGGGATCTTGGTACAAAATTGCGTCTGCCCGTGTACCCGCGTGTGCGTGCGAGGGAATGAGTGCGTGCGTGGCGTGCGTGCACATCTTCGCTTCGTGCATGTACCGCCAGTATGGCTCAGGGAGGACGAGTACATTCTTCTGGAACCAGCAGCACGTCACTATGATCAATCCACGCAAGGAGGTCGCGACAACGCCTCCACATGTGCCACGTGGCTTCATGAACTGTAAGAGAGACACTATGTAGCGTGCCATTGGTATTCTAATTTACGTGTTTTGCACATACTCGAAGTACTAGTAAGGTACACGTGCATTGCACGCATCAGATTTTGCAACCAAATTATGAATAAATACCACACTATAGCATGTAAGCTCTGAGTCATATATGCCTGATGTAGCCCTTCGTTTAATTCTTATAGTTCATCTCATTCAAAATCAATTAGTTTTTATAAAAAAGCTAAGAACGCGGGAATAGGAAAAACATGGGATTATAGTGGAATGTCGTCTTGAATCCTACAGGATTGTACGAGTGTTTGATTGTGCATAGAAAAAACGCAGAATTCTTTCAAAGAGGTTTGAGTGGATGGGATGTTTCCTATGAAACCTAGTGCAAATGAATCATATGGAAAAATTCCTATGGTTTACAATCCTACGAATCAAACAACCAAGATAGGAAAAAATCCTAATGATTAGAATCCTCCAAAATTCCTTTGAGAATCCTTTGAATCAAAGAAGCCCTTAATCTATTTTATGATTCATGGAATTGTGCGTTGTAAAGCATAAAGTAAAAACAAATAATGGCAATTCAACTAGAAAAAAAGTTTGGGCAGTTATGATACGGAAGATTCTAGAACAAAAGAGAACCACTGTTGTTTTGAGGTTTGTGCATTATGCTTAAGTTCAACCATGGAGTCTGCTAGATTGTACATGTGGCAAAATCCGGCGGGGGGCTAGAAGATGGTGCGAGGGGCCGAGTGGAGGGAGACTATGAAGGAATGCACAAGTGCGAGATCGATATTTAGAGAGAGGGGGCGAACACGTGCGTTGTTGCGCGCAGTGGCGGAGCCATGAATAATAAATGAGCTAGGGGGCCAAGCATTGCTAATCCTTTACGAGGAGGGTCAATTCATGAACTTAAACCATTTTTAGCAGCAATTGTCTAATGATCACATTCATATTAGCCTCGATATATAGTGATGTTAGGGGGGGAGGGGGCAGGGCCCTTACTGCCCCTGTCTTCGCCATTGTGCACGCGTCTGAGAGATGAAGCGGAAGGCATGGATGATGAGAGGGGGACGTTTGATATATAATTAATGTGGGTGTATTAGCTATATATGTTAATCCTATATAGAGAGGTATAGATTGATCGATGTGGACGTGGGAAATAGGGTGAGACCTCACTGGATATATCGATTGATCGGTTTGTGTGGAAAACTATGAAAGACCTAGCTATATACACACATACATAGAGGAACATCGATCGTTGCGCATGCACGCGTGAGAGATAAAGAATGCCCGATATGATGGAGAGGGGGATGTGTGTGGGTGTGTGCCTTCATGGGAGACCGACCTGAAGAAAAAGATTGTATGCGTGCGATGGATAATGCCGACTGGTAGTGTGTGTGCATGCATGCACGAGAGAAAGTTAGTGGTACAATTATAAAGAGAAGACTACTGTGTGGTGTAAAAGAATAGGTGAGGTCATAATCAATGTAAAGTTTAATTCAAATATTTGAATAAGAGATCCTGATGTTTGAAACTCATGCATGCATGAATATAACGGAGATCTGCGCGGTGTGATTTGGAAACGAGCATGTTGTAATGTATACACATTGAACAAGGTCAGACTGATTTGAATTTGGGATACCGATGGCAGACATCATTTGGCCACGTCGCATCCGTGCATGGACACACTATTCTAATTGGAGATGATGGGCGGCTTTTGCATCACATATCTATACCTATACCCCTATATATATATATTATATTTTATATTTTTTTATATTGTGTGCGGGTAACTTTAACTTTGAAAGATGGTCGTTGGATGAGGCGAATCCGATTGTCCAAAGATGGCAAATTTGAGCACTACTGGCCGTTGGATATCATCTAGATTCCACCAGATTTTGCCACATGTATAATCTAGAAGACTCCATGGTTGAACTTAAGCATAATGCACAAACATCAAAACACAAGCACTTCTTATTTGTTCTAGAATCTTCCGTATCAGAATTGTCCAAATGTTTTTCTACATGATTTGCCATTATTTGTTTTTACTTTATGTCTTACGACGCACAATTCCATGAATCTTAAAATAGATTAGCTTTCTTATAAAAACTAGATGATTTTGAATGAAATGAACTATAAGAATTAAACGAACATCTACATCATGCATATATGACTCAAAGCTTGCATGCTATAATGTGGTATTTATTCATAATTTGGTTGCCAAATCTCATGCGTGCAATGCACGTGTACCTTACTCTAGTCTAAATGGTGTTTGTGTGTGTGTTGTGCGTGTTGAGGTGCAAATTGTCTTTTTTGGGGGGTACACGTTAAGCTTGTTCTTCCGAAATTTCAAGCCGCACCTTGTTATGCCGAAAATTCAAGCTAGCATCTCTGTCTATCGTGCTGCGAAACACCCGCCTCTTCAACCTGCGCCTTGTTAGCCCGAAATATTTAAGATATATCTTTGTCTCGTTGTGCTCCGACAACTCCCTCCATCTCAACCCGCGCCTTGCTATTCCGAAATTACAACGCGCGTGAAAACTCCCACCTCCTGTGAAATCCCGACACGCGAAATGCCCGTGGTACCCCTGAACCAAAAGAACCGCCTCAAATCGGTAAGGGTACTTTCGTAACTTACCCCACATTTCGGACAAGCGTGTCTCTAAGCCATGGTTCCCCACTGCCATCCCATCCGCCCACCCATTCGTACACCGAGGCCGCGAAAACCCGCGACGAAACCCCACACCCTGCTCCATCCACCACCCAGCCGGAGCCTCTTCCCCGACGACGTCGTCCACAGCAACACCTCGACATCCCTCATCCACCGTACCGGATGAGGATCCGTCGTCGATCTCATCATCCCGCCGGTTCAGCCACCCTGTCCTCCACCTCCAAGGAGCTGCCCCGACGTTCCCCTCGTCTTTCGCGCCACCTCCATTCCCACCCCGCCGTCTTCACCTGCACCACCAGAAGAGCATCATCATCATCGTTTCCTCGGATGAAGCTGCGGCCTAATCGGCGCCACCAAAGAGGTTGTACACTAATCGCCGCATTTTCTTCTTGATTCGATCTCACGGTGCTGCCGGCGCTCAGTCCCGAGCCGACACGGCGCAGCTCCATCCACGGCGGCGTCGCCGGCCACTTCCTCCACGGCGTCGCTCCCTCGGCGGCGACGTCCACATCAGTAGGAGTTGCTGCTGCTTTAGCTCTCGCTCGCGCTGCTGCTCTGCTCTTGCTCTCGGTCCCCTGCCTGGTCTGCTCTTGCTATTGCTCTTGCTCGCATTGCTGCTCTCGCTCTTGCTCTTGCTTGCGATGCTGCTCCGATTTAGCTACACTTCAGTCGACTGAATCAACTTTTGGGTCAGTCGATTTTCAGGGGGTGGGGGGGGGGGGGGCTCGCCGGGGTGAAGGAAGAACCAGCCGCAGCGGGGAGGGGGGCTCGCCGGAGAGGTACCCCACTATCTATCTTAGGGTTCAGGATGGGGGCGGTGGTCGCCGGCGGTGGCGGGGCGTTGGCGGGGCGGTGGCGTGGGGATCGCCGGAGAAAAAGCTCGGCACGGGGGGGCCTAGAGGGATGGCCGGGGCGGCGGCGGACCGGCTGTGGGGAGTGTTTTCGGGGCGGGCGGGGCGGCGCACCGCCGGCCGCGGGCGGCGGGGAGCTGCTGTTTGGCCGGTGGTGGCTGGCGGCTCAGGGGGGTGGAGGTTGAAGATGAACCGCAGGCCCTTGATTTCGTATCCAACGGCTGCAAAATCGACTGACCAGAGATGAAAAAGTCAGTCGACCGACGTGTAGCCTCACCTTTCTAGTGCGTTCAGTTTCGACAGCAAAATTCAGTTTCGACAGCAAAATTCAGTTTCGACAGTTCAGTTCAGTTTCGACAGTTAAGTTCAATTTCGACAGTTAAATTCAGTTTCGACAGTTAAGTACAGAGATGAGCGGCTGATGTATTTTACATCTAGCACTTTGTGGTTATGTATTTTACGTCATGTATTGGAGATGCTATTAGAATTCCACTCAGGTTAACGTTGTTCGTTGTCTCTCTTGTCCTGCTTCAGCCTCGGCGTCGTACAACTCACCAGAGCTGCTCCAACGACGAAAACCTCCATCACAGTGGAGCAGTACCTCGGGCTCCATCTCCAGACGCCTAAGATCTTCTTCCCCTCCTCCGACAGCCAAGTCAGCCGGAGCATCCTCACCGGCCAACCCAATCATGCTGAGATCGACATGGCTTCACCAAAGAGGTTGTACACTTGTTGCATCTCTTTTTTACTCTACATGTTATATATATTGTCCACTGAGCACTCGTAGTAACGGGAAATACGATTATTTTATCCTACTATATGACAAGCAGTGAGGTACCAGGCAACTTAGCTATCTGTGATGGACTCTCTTGAACGCCATCATTATTTATCTCTGCGCGTTTGAGCTGTGCATTTGTCGATGGACCTGGGAGTTGAGCTAGTATGGCAGTGGCCTGGGTCCAAAGTAATAGAAGTAGCACAAAAACATTTTTTTAGTGTAGGATTTTCCTTGCTCAAGCCTGCCTACTAGAATCGCCAGTGCTTGAAAGGAAAAGTAAATGAAAAACATCGGAATTGGAAAGTTTCCTATGGTACTACTTTTCATGAATTTGGTGCAAAGGAATGGAGCAAAGGAAAACTGTAGGATTTGTTCCTTTAGTGTCTCCTTGAAAGAAAAACCGTAGGAATTCTAATTTCCACTTCTCCTCCTTTTCATATTCCTATTCATCAAGCACAAGACTAAGAGATAGTAGCGTAATAGCATTATAACCGTACATTTTCTTGTGGTTTGACTTAATCTCACCATGCTTTTTTGCATCCTGTGATCTTCCAATTGTTGTGAATCAAACACCCAGATTGGCAGAAATCCTGTGTTTTTAAATTCTCTATTTTGCACATGCATTCCTATCCTATTCCTGTCTATTTCCTATCCCTGCATTGTTAGAATCCTCAAATTCAAACAAGCCCTTACTCAATTACTTATGTTACAGATATGTGTCAAAGAAAACCTTGTGTGGTTTGTCCTGCTCCTGCGGCACTGTGTTCCACCCCAGCTCAGCTGCTCCAACAACGGAAGGGTTCACCACAGCAGGGATCCGCTCTCCAGGCTGTCTTTGGCCGCCTCAGATCTTCTTCCCTGCCGCCGGCAGCCACGGCAACTGCATTACCATCATCAACTGAGCAGATGACCTTGAGGACTACACGGATCCGCAAGAGAGGTCGCACTCTTCCGTGTCTGCTTACGTTATGCGTCGCTTAATATGATGACATGCTACATTATCGTCGTGTTCACCTATTAGACTCCGAGTCAGGTCCAAACTAATGCTAAAACTTGAGTTTTTAAATGGTTGTGGGGTACATATTGGGGCAGCAATCAGTACTATCTGTCTACTATCTGGTTAATCTCCGGTGTCTACTATGAGTTTCATGTTGGGTGCAAACAAACATTAAAGGAGCCATTATCTGTATTTTTTAACTAAAGCTATTATCTGCCTGCTATCATTGGTTTTGGGTCTATCCACAATTTGCTACCATCACTCTGGATTTGTGCGTGCACTCCTTACATAATCTCACTATGTTTTATTCCTATGCATGCCAGTTATTGTACACAATGGAACTGATCATGTAGATCAAAAGAGACGAGCCTTGCGTGGCAATAAAATTTCATGCAGACGTCGTTCCATGGTGGGCGCAAAGGCAGCCCCCCTCCACCCATTTCGGATCGTAATCAAGAGGAAGATAACTGCTCTGAGGGGGATTCAGAAGGAGAAGACCACTCCTATTTACCCCATGAGGTCTTCGCTCTAACTTGGCATGTTGATGTTGGTAATATCATGCATATGGTGCCTTGCATTGCTTACTGTATACATTAAAGATGTCATCTGCTTAGTTTAGACATGCTTTGTGTCAATGCCATCTGTTTAGTTTCTTTATCGTATATGTGAATCATGCAATGCCATCTTGTCTAGCCAGGCATCATATATGTGAATTTTGCAATGCCACCCTGGTTAGCCAGTCATCTTATATGTGAATTATATCATGCCATCATTTTTTTATTACGTGTTAAATTTGTCAACAATTTTAGTACATTCAATTACTCTTCCTGTGCATCAGCCATTCGACACGGTCATGGAAAAATCTGGAGTGGAAACAAGGTCTTCAGAGCAGACAATGCTATCTGACGAAGCGCATGTCTTGCTGGTTACCGATAGCTCCTCAGAGGAGGATTCAGAGACAGATGGCCAGTCATATTTCCCCCCCGAGGTGCATGGCCTAACTTGGCAGGGTTATGTTGCTCATATCGTGCGTATGGTATCTTGCATTGCTATGTCATTTGCTTAGTTTAGACATGCTTTGTGTGAATGCCACCTGTTTAGTGTCTAATTACCATATATGTGAATTATGCAATGCCATCTTGTTGCAAGACATTATATATGTGAATTATGCAATGTTATCTTGTTGCAAGGCATTATGTATGTGAATTATGCAATGCCATGCTGTTTAGGCAAGCGTCATATATGTGAATTATATCATGCCGTCCTTTTTTGTATTTCTCATTGCTTTTGTCGACAATGTTTGTATATTCAACTGCTCTTCCTGTGCATCAGCCATTTGAATTGGTGATGGAGAAATCGGGAGTGAAAACAAGGTCTTCAGAGCAGACAATGCTACCTGCTGAAGCAGATATCTTGCTGGTTACAGATAGCTCTTCAGAGGAGGATTCAGAGGCAGATGACCGGTCCTATTATCCCCCTGAGGTGTATGCTCAAACTTGGCAGGGTTATATTACTCATATAATGCATATGTTGTATTGCAATGCTTAGTTTTTACATCATATACACAATATTGAATGTCATCTCCTTAGTTGACACATCATATATGCGATTGCCCTCTGCTCACTTCCTTAGTATATAAATCATATATTTGAATTATGTCATGCCATGATGTTTACATAGACAACATGTATCTGAATTATGGCATGCCAACCCATTTTCTAAAGACATAATATAGTTATATCATCTCATCCTGTTTACATAGTCATCATATTTTAAATTATGTCATTCTATCCGTGAATTATATCATGCCATCATGTTTCCATCGACGGCATGTTTGTGATTTATGGCATGCCAACCACTTTAATAGACACATCGTATAGTTATATCATGTCATCCTGTTTACATAGTCATCATATTTTGAAGTATGTCATTCTATCCTGTTTAGTTAGCCATCATACATGTGAAATTGTGTCATGCTATCCTGTTTAATTAGCCATCATATATGTGAAATTATGTCCTGCTATTCTGTTTGCTTAGACAACATAAATGTGAATTATTTCATGCCCTGTTTTCTTCCCTACTATCCATTGCACCTGTCTATCTTACAATGTCTGTACATTCAATTACTTTTTTTGTTTATCAGCCATTTCAATTGGAGGGAGTGATGGTAGTATCTGTGGGAGTAAAAACACGGTCTTCAGAAAAGATCGTGCTACCTGTCGATGCAGATAGAACCACGGTTGTACTTGCCCAAGAACCAGCCCCACCACACATAACCCACACTCATGCAGATTGTATCCCTACCCAGTTGGACAGAGAACCAGCTACACCCCTTCTAACCCCAACCCCAGCAGATAGACACCTAGTTCCCGTTGACACAGCACCGTCTCCACCACAGAGCACCCAAACACGAGCAGTCAGTAAGGCAACTACAGTGCCCAAATCACGAGGACCACCACTCCGAACCCGAAGTCAATGCTTAAAGCAGAAGAAGAATTGTTCTCAGGTCAGGTTCTGTAGCTATGGTTCATACTACTTTGCTCTTGCATCACTGTATTTACTAATACCAACTAATTTCAAATTTGAAGGATGCAATTGAAACTCCAATGGCGCAACAGGTATATTTTAAACCTGTTTCTTCAACGTGTTTGGCTGTTTGCTATTGTAACTTGCTCTATGTTGATTTCAATTTCAATTAAATAAACAGTTATGTTCTCATGCCATGCACATTACAAGTGTTGTTATTGTTGTGTACTTTCCCACACTTATATTCTGTCTATGCTGCTTTGTCTTAAATAGATATGATTCGAACTGTATCTATCTTGATTTGGCAACATAAACTAGAATGATATAGACCATACAGTGACCATACTACATAGATATATGTTTGTTTCATGCTGTTATCCTGTCCACCTTACTACTGAACTGGTTTACCAAAATGAGTTTCATATACTACATTGTAAACCTGAGATGTGTTTGTTTGTTTCTCTTTTAGAACGCGGATAAAATATTGGAGAAGAGTACCCTGTTATGCAATGGTAAAGGAAGTAATGCAGATAAGGTTCAAGATAGTGAGACATCCCTGTTGGTCTCCAAGAAAGTTGATAAAAACTATATTGAAGACACTGAGACAACCCCAAAGTCTTGTCTTGATGTAGTGTTCGAGTTACTGGCTACCACTGCTGGCACCAGCTCTTCGAACTCGTTGCCTGAATCAGTTCGGCTTCTTGAGTCTCAACTTCAAGTTGAAAGACATCGATCAGATGTTATGCAACAGGAAGCTGAAGGACTGAGGAAGTCCCTGCAGAATTCAGATGCATACTTTCTGGTGCAACAGCAAGCGCTGGAGGACTTCAGCGCCAAACAAGAGAAAGTTAATAAGCTTGCTAAGCATCTTGCCAGCATTATGGGTACCCAGGATATTGTTTCTTGAGCTCTTCTGAAGTGGTTTCAGTTCTGGACTTGTTTTGCTGCGGCGTTTATATGCTGTTGTGTTTCCTATATTTGCACTGGTGGCAAACTTTGATGCCCAGTGGATGTAATATGTGTAATAGCCGTGATAGCCTAGTGTAAGTTGCTTGCTTATTTATTTCCTTGTTGTCTTGTTTATTTGTTTGCTTGTAGTCAGTGCAGTTCTTTTTCTGCGGTTTGCTAGTGGCTGCAATAACCTATTTTTTAAAACTAGGCCACAATAACCATGGGCTAATATTTACTGTAGTGACACTGGGCCTCCTACGGGCCGTAGAAACAGTGGGCCTTCTACGGGCCATAGAAACAGTGGGCCTTCTACGGGCCGTAGAAACAGTGGGCCTTCTACAGGCCGTAGAAACAATGGGACTTCTACGGGCCGTATCATCAATGGGCCTTATACGGGCCGTATGATCGATTGGCCAAACATGGGCCAAACAGACCGCATTCTGGCCGTAAACGGGCTAGAGTTGGAATCGTCCGTTCATGGGCCGACCATAAGGGGCCATCGTTAATAGGCCGTATTTGATAACGCTCTGAAAACGGCCCAACGTATTAACGGACCACAAACTGGCCGACTGTAACCACGGGCTGAATTTGGCCCACAAGCAAAAAATGACAGTAACGGGCCGTAAGTAAACGAATGCTGGAAAATAGCCCAAGAATAAATGGGCTCTGAGAAGGCCGAAAGATAACATGGGTTGGAAATGGCCCAACGGATAACGGGTCGTTAATGGGTATAAAGCGATACACTGTTCTTTACGGGCAGTTTCACCACGGGCCGTTAATGGGTGTAAAGTGATACACTGTTCATTATGGGCCAGTTTCACCACGGGCCGTTAATAGGACAAGAGTTACATAGGGCCTCATATGGGCCGAAAGACGTCATGGGCCATACATGGGCCAGAAGTGAAAACGGGCTGGAATCATATTGGATGGCCCAGATGACGCTACTGGGCCTAATTCGAATAGGGTGTAACGAGCCTTGGGTTAGCGGGCTGTAAATGGGCTATATGTGAACAGGCCGTTAACAGGCTTTCCATGGGCCGGCCCGCCACCTTTTGACCAAGTCAACCGGGCCGGCCTTTTCACAGGAATGGGCCTCTGTTGGGCCGTGCCACGTGTCGACGTATCATAGGCGCCTTCTGTCCAATGAGTGGATGACATCTGTCCCAGCGATGAGCCGACACGTGTTTCCTCCAGCCAATGATGATTTTACACGTGGAAAATCCCCATTGGTCGCGGCTGTTAATGGGTTATCGGATCCAAAACCCGGCCCGATAGCTTAACGGCGTTCTGTTACGGTGGATGCCACGTGTCGGTCACCCTTGACGAAAGCACTTCTGTGACGCGCGATTTATCGTCATGGAAGTGGACACTTCCGTGATGATAATTTTGGTAATGTCATGGAACACTTCTACGACAGCACAGGTATGACTATCTTGATTCTGTCATAAATTTGTCATGGATGTACATACATGACAAAAAACGCGACCTACTGTGACAAACACATATCATCACGGAAGTGTATTTTTTTGTAGTGATACACGACGCCAATGCCAACCAAAGGTCAATTGGGCCCCGACGACAATGGTAAAGAGTTCGATCAAAAGGTATACCGCTCCATGATTGGTTCTTTACTCTATTTATGTGCATCTAGGCCAGATATAATGCTTAGCGTTTGCATGTGTGCCCGATTCCAAGCGGCACCAAAGGAATCGCATCACTTAGCTGTGAAGCGAATTCTTCGATATTTGGCTTACACCCCAACACTAGGATTATGGTATCCAAAGGGCTCAGAGTTTGATCTAGTTGGATTCTCAGATGCTGATTATGCTGGTGACAAGGTTGATCGCAAGTCCACATCAGGCACATGTCACTTTCTTGGACGATCTCTTGTCTATTGGTCTTAAAAAAAGCAGAACTGTGTATCTCTCTCCACTGCTGAATCTGAATACATTGCTGCTGGATCTTGCTGCGCTCATCTTCTATGGATGAAGCAAACTCTCAAGGACTATGGCATCCATCTGAAGCAAGTGCCACTCTACTGCGACAATGAAAGCGCCATCAAGATTGCCAACAACCCAGTTCAGCACTCGAAGACAAAGCACATTCAGATCCGTCATCATTTTCTCAAAGATCATGTCATGAAGGAAGATATTGATATCATTCACGTCAACACTGAAGAGCAATTGGCAGATATCTTCACAAAGCCCTTGGATGAGAAAAGGTTTTGCAAGTTGCGGTGTGAGCTAAATATCTTAGAATCCTCAAATGTCCTATAATTGGACACACAACCTAACGCTTATGCATGTTGATGAATTAGATGTGCAACACACGAAGTAACGTATATCTTCAATCAATAAAGACATACACTCTAAGTGTGAATACATTAATGCAGAATTTGACTTTGGAGCACCACGATAATTGTGCGTCGTGTCTGGGTTTAATACTTCCTATACGGTGGGTAACGCCACCACCAAATTCTTATTGAAGTGTTTCTTTTGGCGTCATGGTTGCATAGTCTTTGCATTTGGTTTGTCTTCAACATTGTTTTGATTTCGAGGTTTATCTTCGCTATGTTGAGCTGGTCTGATATATATATAGGTTTTTTTACATCTATGCCCCTGGTTCCTTAGCTCTACTCATCCATCCCCACGCTCTTAACTTTTGCTCAGTTTTCCCCACTCCCTTGCCTGAAACCCTCAGAAGAGGTCACAACGGACGTCGCCGTCGGGTCAGTGCTTTGACCGTTAACTCTGACGAGTGGGGCCGCGTTGGGGGTGTAGCTGTTCGACCGTTGGGCCGTGGTTTCGTTGGGCCGTCCCTTGCATTAAACGCCTGCGCGCGCCGCCACGACAGAAGCCTGCTACGCATGCACCCAACAAGCATGCCTGCATGCGTCGATGCGCCGACCAAGCCTGCATGCGCTGATGCGTGCCGCCATGATGCACTGACCGAGCCGCTTTCGTGCAGGCCAGCCGCCACGGATGCAGCGACGGTCGCTGCCGCTGGTTCCTCTCTTCTCGCACATTTGTATCCTCGATTTAGAGCATCATTTTTTACGACCAGTTGCAGCCTTTTCGATCCACTCGCATCTGCACCCCTTTTGCTACGACAAATAAATTGAACAAATATGTTGTGGCTGCATGCACTAGCTAGGTGGCTACATATTTGTGGCTTGTGTCAGAAAAGAAGGGTTCGTTGTGGCTGCATGCACTAGGTGGTTACTAACAAAGCGAGCTCTCTAAGAAAACAATCAACATACATGTAGATAGGGCCAACAAGCCCATAGCACGATCACATAGTTGAAACTAGGAAGAACTTCATAATAGAATAGATAGAAAACTTAATAATAGAACTTGGTAAAAGGGCCAACAAGCCCATATCATCTCTCACATAGTTCAATGGGATTACAACTTAACATAACATAGACTCAAAAAATAAAATAGATAGAGGGTTTAGAACCCTAGACGCCGCCTTCTCCACCTCGCTCCTCCTCCGGGCGCCCTTCACTGCTCCTCCGGGGCGTTGTCAATGGGGTACGGAAGAGTGTGCATGCGGGACACGGTGGGGAAGATGTTGGTGTACTCCGTGAACATGTTGTGGGTGGTGAAAGCGATGAACTCGCAGCCACACCAAAACACCCGGCCGAGGGCTAGAAGGCGTTGAATGTGTTGGTGAAGTGGGCAAGGAGAGCAACCACCACCCCGTTTTGGATGACCTCCTCGACACGGAACATCCTTGGAGATCCCCGCGGGAGGTGGTGGTAGCCAGACGCGAGGAAGAACTCGGTGAAGTTCCTTGCGGTCCTCCACCTTGATATTGCCCACACACGTAGTGTGCGCCCAACGTACACGCCAGGAGGGTAGAGCCTCTCCGGCACAGTGGGTGGGAAGTGGTAGGTTGGTCCGGTGTACTGCATGGCTGAGGATGTGCTAGAAGAAGGAGAAGTGGTCGAAGAGCAAGAAGGGTAGATGGCAGAGAGGATGGGGGATGGATGAGGGATGGCAGAGGCAGAGGGTGGCTAATAGCCGTAGTGCTACGTGTTATTTGGCCGTGGCAATAACGGGGTCAAATGTGAAGTAGCCCGTTTTCAAACCCACCGCAGCATCGGGAGTGTACACGCGTGGGAAACGGTGGTTTGAAAAAGAAGAATAAAAAGAAGCTAATTGCACGCGTGGGAATCCGTGGTCATATATATTATATGAACAAAAAGAGAAAAAAATTGAATAGTTTGTGGCCATTTTGCATGATAAAAATAAATTTGGCCCTTAAAAATTTGTTCATTTGCTACGCAATGTCAATTGATTTCAAACGATGCAAAAATACAGAGCCAGCATGTTCACAAAAAATAGAGCAAATGATGCAAAAAAACGACACAATTCGACGGCCCAACCAGAGCTTGGTTTCCTTTTGGGCCCAATAACAACGTTTTTTTTAGGAGTCAGTGGTGGGCGAGCAGCCGAGCACAACCAATAGAATCGCCTCTCGCGGATCACCCCACGATCCAACGATGCGGAGCCGTCCTTGTGATCCAATGGCGCGGAGCCTGCACGCAGCCATCCCACCTAATTCCTTCAAGAAGACCAGATCTGAGGGGTTGTCGCTTGGCGCGAGAGTATGATCGGACGGCTGACGTTGGGAGCTAGGGTTAGGCGAAACCCCGCGGGGTTTAGAGGGGTTTTGAGCTGGTCAACGGGGTTTCAAAGGCTTTGACTCAGCATAACTGATTTAAAAAAATCAAAAAAATATGAAACCTTCGCCATTCGTCGTTTTATAAGACACACTAACAAGGAAAAATACTAAACTTGGTCTATGGTCATTTTCATGAAAAAACCCTAGCTGGCACGATCGAGGTCAAATGAGCACCATCTTCTCCACCTCCTTGGCTGTGAAGACACGACGTTGCCCTTGTACACATCATCTCTAGAATCATACTGCACACATGAATGAATTGCATTAATACATTGTAGATTCATATACACCATGTCAAAGGAACTAAATGAACAAGGGATAGGCTTACCTCATATTCAGAATCGTCACTAAACGCCCCCTCGTACGGGTCGTAGTCGGCCAGCTTCCTCTTTCTCCCCCCCAACCATCATCCTCCTGAATATACAATTACATCCATCACTAGTAGCCAATTGAAAATTTAGATATGCACACATGACACATTGGTCATAGGGCTAATATACTCCCAATATCAGAAATGTTTTAGAAGTGGGTTTTTTTATGTGCCCCTTAGCTCTATGCATTCAAAAACCACATCCATCACTAGTATATCAATGTATTAGATTTGTACACACATTGATCAAAAACCCCAATATGACATTCAAATAACACATTGATCATTGGTCATGCACACACATTGAAGAACAGAGCTAATATAACTACATATTGTGGACAAATTTATATACAAATGAATCAAATAACTTCTTAATCAATGGATTCCATTTGGGCATATGACATTCAAAACCCCAATTTGAGTAGCATTCAGAAACAAATCTAATAGGGGCCCAATCTAAGGCAACGAATCTGGGTAGCATTAAAAACCCCAATATGTGAGCACTAAAAACAAATCTAATAAGCATCATAGCATTAAAAACCCCAATCTGTTCACAACATCTAGCATTTTTGCAACGAATTTATCCAAATCTAAAAACAAATCTAAAAACCCCAATCATTGCAGCACCTAAAATCATAGTTCACAACATAGCATTTTTGCAACGAATTTATCCAACAAACCCTAGTCCAAAAACCCCCGTCCCCCCAACCCATACCCTACAGAAAACCCCAGCCCATCCGTCAAACCAACTACTCTAACCATCTGAACTACCGTATGAATCACAATCTAACCAATGCAACTAGGGAGCAACTAACTCCACAAGCTAAGCAAGTGCAAATACCTGCTCCTCCACGGCAAGCGGCGCAATGGGGGCATCTGGATGGACTGCGCCGCTTGACGCCGTCACCTTCTGCAGTGATGAGGCGGAGCCCGTCACGTCCGCAGCGGTTGCGTGTTTCCCCGCACCGCCGCAGACGCCACCGACATCCGCGGTCACCGCGCCCGGACCCTGCAGCTCCACCACATCTCCGGCCGCTGCACCGGTGTCGCCACGAGCGTCGGCCATCTGACAGATGGAGGCGATGAAGGTGAGGAAGAGGATGTGGTGGGGGAGAGCAAGACGGTGTGGTGGAGGCAGTGGAGGAGAGCGAGACGACGTCGGTGGGGAAGAGGAAGACGATGCGACAGGGAGGGGATTTGGGGGAAAATGGTAGGGGCGATGGAGGTGGTTGCCCTCTTTATATGATGGGACGTTTTGGGCATGTCCATGGACACGTGCTACCCCACGACCGCGGTCTTGCATGCGCCCACGTATACGCGGCCCCACTCGTTAGCTAACGGTCAAAGGCATTAACCCGACGGCAACGTCCGTTATAACCTGTTCTGAGTGTTTCGCGCAAGGGAGTGGGGAAAAGTGAGCAAAAGTTAACAGAGTGGGGATGAATGAGTAGAGCTAAGGAACCAGGGGCACAGAAATAAAAATCCCATATATATATATATATATATATATATATATATATATATATATGCTTGTTCTGTCCTCTACAACATTCAATTATAGCTATGTATTCACATTTGAATTTTTCTGGTCTAAGTGAATGTGATCGGACCCTAACCCCATCTGTGCTTCCACCTCAAATTCTATCTATCCAAATCATATGCATTCTATTGAAACCTGTCGATTGTCTTCTCTGAGTCCTTGTCAGCAGAAGACAAAGAGACAAACATTTAAATATGTTTTTAATGCCATATCCTTTTTGCCTAAATACCGGAGAAGCCGGAACGACCACCCGACAATCCAGGCGCGTGTGGGAACGTGGAACAACTTTCAATAAGTTGCATGCAAGCCACGTGTCCTTCAGATGTGAACCGCCAGGGACACCCGCGTAATTACGCTGTGCTGCCCCCCTTCCTTATAAATACACACTCTACGCGGTCAAATATTTTCTTCCACCTCGCACAAACCCTAGAGCCTCCGCTAGCTCGCGTCGATGCCGGAGACGAAGCGCTTAGCTGCCGCGACTGTACCCGTGTCCGGATTGGACTCTCCTTGGCGTGGAAGGCAAGCTAGGCGACCCACTATGAAGATTCCTTCTTATGTAACCGACTCTATGTAACCCTAGATCCCCCGGTGTCTATATAAACCGGAGGGCGTAGTCCGGAAAGGATATACTCATTACCATAGTCATATAGGCTAGGCTTCTGGGGTTTAGCCATTACGATCTGGTGGTAGATCAACTCTTGTAATACTCATATTCATCAAGATCAATCAAGCAGGAAGTAGGGTATTACCTCCATAGAGAGGGCCCGAACCTGGGTAAACATCGTGTCCCCCGTCTCCTCCAACCATCGACCTTAGACGCACAGTTCGGGACCCCCTACCCGAGATCCACCGGTTTTGACACCGACATTGGTGCTTTCATTGAGAGTTCCACTGTGCCGTCGACGAAAGGTTCGATGGCCCCTTCAATCGTCGATAGTGACGCTGTCCAAGGGGAAACCTTCCTCCCCGGACAGATCTTCGTGTTCGGCGGCTTCATACTGCGGGCCAACTCGCTTGGCCATCTGGAGCAGATCGATAGCTACGCCCCTGGCCATCAGGTCAGATTTGGAAGCCTGAACTACGTTGTGGACATCCGTGGAGACCTGATCTTCGACGGATTTGAGACCGCGGCGATCGCTCCCCCTCGCTCCGATGAACATGAATTAAATCTGTCATCGGATCACATCCAGGAGATGGTTCCTGTTGCTGCAACGGCCTTAGAGCCGGAACAGATCATGCCATCCGAGGCCATAGAGTCCGCGGCGTTGGAGCCGCACACAGACTCGACACCCTGCAATATTTGCGTCAACGGAACTCCAAACTCGTCTCCGGCTATAAGTTCCGGACCACGTACGCCTGCGGACACCGAGCTGGATCGGTTATCGATTTTCGAATTCAGCTCCGCAGACATCTTCCAGCACTCACCTTTGGGTGATGTGCTAAACTCTTTAAAGAACTTGTCCTTGGAGAAGGGCTCACAGCTGAACTATGTTCGGTTCGAACTAGAGGCTGATGATGGAGAATTTCGCTTCCCACCCGCCACCCACTTCATAGCCACTGTCGAGGACTTAACCGACGTGCTTGATTATGGCTCCGAAGACATCGACGGTATGGACAACGATGCCGACAAGGAGCAAGGCCAAGACCCGCCATTCACTAGATGTTGGACGGCCACCTCTTCGTATGATGTGTACATGGTTGACACACCTAAAAAAGCTAGCGACGATGACAAAGAAGACCCAGTTGCGAATAAACCTTCTGAGACACAGTCCAAGCGCCGGTGCCCTAAACGCTGTTCTAAGTCACGTCACTCAAAGGACAGTAACACTGGCGCCAGAGAAAATAGTACTCCGGACGACGCCGAAAACAATGAAGACCCTGTTGGAGCAACATCCGAACAGGAGGAACAAGACAACGGGCAAGTTAACCCTGATGAATAGGCCACGCCCAACAACCCGGATGACAATAGTTACCGTCCACCCTCTGAGGATGAGGACGCGCCTCGAGACACGACGACGGCTACCTATTCGAACGTGATAAACCTAACCACGCCCGGGCCGAATGCCGCAGACGGACTCCATCAGAGCTACGTCGCGATGTGGCCCGATATAGAGGCGTCGCACACCCTCTTTGCTTCACCGATGAAGTAATGGATCACGAATTCCCCGAAGGGTTCAAACCCGTCAATATTGAATCATATTTATTATCCACATCCATATGGCCCGTGGAGACGATCTCCACGCCATCAAATACCTCCCACTAAAGCTAAAAGGGCCAGCCCGACACTGCTTAAATAGCCTACCTGAAAATTCCATCGGCAGCTGGGAGGACTTGGAAGAAGCTTTTCTTGACAACTTCCAAGGAACCTATGTCCGGCCACCAGACGCCGGTGACCTAAGTCACATAGTCCAACAGCCTGGAGAATCAGCCAGAAAATTCTGGACTAGGTTCCTAACCAAGAAAAACCAAATTGTTGACTGTCCGGATGCCAAAGCCCTAGTGGCCTTTAAACATAGCATCCGTGACGAATGGCTCGCCCATCACCTCGGCCAAGAAAATCCGAAGTCTATGGCAGCCCTCACGGCACTCATGACCCGCTTTTGCGCGGGTGAGGACAGCTGGCTGGCTCATAGTAAAAACACAGCCAGCGATGCAGGCCCCTCTGAGGCCAAAAACAGCACCGGCAAGCTCTGGCGCAATAGAGACAAACACCAAAGCAATGGCGACAACACCGATGAACACAACGGTTCACGCCGGATTCAGTGGTTCCAAGTTCGGCTAGCGGAAGAAGCCCTACAAAAGGAACAACGAAGGACCATCAAGCTTGGACCGCATACTCGATCGTTCGTGCCAGATACATGGCACCCCGGACAAACAAGCCAATCATACCAACAGAGATTGTTGGGTTTTTAACCAGGCCGGCAAGTTAAATGCCGAGAACAAGGAAAAGGGATCACAAAGTGAGGACGATGACGAAGAGCCCCGGCAGCCGAACACTGGGGGCAGAAGAAATTTCCCCCTCAAATCAAAATGGTGAACATGATATATGCTACACACATCCCCAAAAGGGAGCGCAAGCGCGCACTCAGGGACGTCTACGCGGTAGAGCCAGTGGCCCCCAAATTCAATTCATGGTCGTCATTCCCGATCACCTTTGATCGTCGAGATCATCCAACTAGTATCCGTCACGGCGGCTTTGCTGCATTGGTCCTCGACCCAATCATCGACGGATTTCACCTGACACGAGTCCTAATGGACGGGGGTAGTAGCCCCAACCTGCTCTATGAGGATACAATGCTCAAAATGGGCATTAATCCCTCACGGATCAAACCCACAAAGACTACCTTTAAAGGAGTCATACCAGGTGTAGAGGCCTGTTGTACGGGCTCAATCACACTGGAAGTTGTTTTCGGTTCCCCGGACAACTTCCGAAGCGAAGAGCTAATCTTCGATATCATCCCCTTCCGCAGCGGCTACCACACACTGCTCGGACGAACCGCATTCGCTAGATTCAACGCGGTGCCACACCATGCTTATCTCAAGCTCAAGATGCCCAGTCCACGCGGCGTCATAACAGTCAATGGAAATACGGAACGCTCCCTCCGTACAGAAGAGCACACAGCCGCCCTAGCAGCAGAGGTACAGAGCGGCCTTCTCAAGCAGAAATATAATCTGGCTGCCGAGCCCCTGGACACCACCAAGAGGGTCCGGATCACACTGCAACAGGACAGCTCGGCTCGTCAAGAGCTCGATTAGCAATTCGGCCTCCGTCCCAGTCCCAATGAGGTAGTGGCATTCGTACCACGCGTACATAATTACGCACTCGAAATTCCATGGGCATCGACGGAGGCACAGCTAGCTCGTGATCCACAGTTCGGCTAGACCGATCCTAGGCTCACATATAACTTCACTATTTCCTTTTCCCTTTTTTCAGGTTTCTTTTATACAGGCCCCCTTCGACGGCCTGATTACTGGTCCTGTCAAAGGATAAGTACACCAGATTGGCACAGAGCACAGGTATACAGGAGAAGCCCTAGAGGACAATCCAACGATCACTCTACATTTTTCTTTCAGTACCCAACTGCAGCTCTCCTTTGGTTATGGCACGTTAAATAGCCGGTTGCTTCTCGCACTATTTGTATAAATGCGCTTTGAAGCATTAACCCAACTATAATGGAAATAGTTTACGGCCCAAGTCAAGGGGGCCCAGATATTACCTCTGCTCTTTTCTGTTTTCCTTTGCCATTAATTACTTATATTCTCGCACCCGTGCACTTTGGCACGTTTCATATTTGCCAGGGGCTCCTCACCGCCCCATAATACGGCAACAAAGTCCGAACACTTCTTATAGATAAGTTTGGCACCCCGAATTTAGCATTATATGCATTGGCTCCGAATCATGTCTTTGGTCAATAGTTGGGTTGCCTGGCTCCTGTGCTTGCTACCCTACGTTCCGCTACATCGGCTAGGGTAGTAAAGGGAGAACTTGTCAGGACCGGTTCTTCGGGATATTAATTTTCCAGAAAATGGCCCTTGTGCTCACCAGCCCCAGGATTACTGTTAGCTGATGAGGCACCAACTTGATACAGAAATTCCAAGCGAAATACAAAATATGTAGCACAAGACCATTGTGGCCTATGAGTACAACACTTGGTTTCTAGTGGTTGATGGCGGAAGCGGTTTGTGGTTCATCTGCGTCTATGGGACTCCATTTCCCACAAGAACAGCTGACCAGGATAACTCCTATCTTCGCGAGGCTGCTATCATCACTGCGTAGGCTCCGAGGCTGTCATCGCAATGCTTATCTCCATGCGAGAAATCTGGCCAAGACAATAGCCAGGGACAAGCCAGTGAGTACTTTTGAATGTACTCGCAAACATTATGAACACGGGTATAATATAATAAGGGATAATCATGCTCTGAAATATTCTATGATCATAACGTCTGCCACGAATTAAACGAAATCCATGATGCACGCATGCGGGAAAATTATGAACATGCAATACGGGAGTAGAATTAGAATGCACCGATCGAGTTTCTGAAGTGACGCCTCGGAAGGATAAGAGATAAATCATGCCTCAGTCGGGCGTCTAAGCGACACCACATAAAGGGCTTATAATATAAAAGAAATTAACAAGCATGCCACAGTCGGGCGTCTATGCGACACCACATAAAGGGCTTATAATATAAAAGAAAATAGCAAGCATGCCACAGTCGGGCGTCTATGCGACACCACATAAAGGGCTTATAACATAAATAGTCGCAGTGAGTATCCAGGAGGTAGAACCGTCCCAGGGGTACTCAATAATTCAAATAATGTAAATGGTTTGTCCACAATAATAATAATCATAATCCTCATGTGTCACAGGTCATAATCAATGATCTAGTTTAGCCGTTTCTCCATCCGAAGACCGTCACTAAAATAACCATAATCCTCATATGTCACAGGTCAAAATCAAAGATCTAGTTTAGCCGTTTCTCCATCCGAAGACCGTCACTAAAATAATAACAGACTGTAGTCCTTACCCATGGACATGGCTATCCGAATAGATATATCCTCTGCAGAGGGTGTACTCTTTACCCACGAGTAACGGATTTATTTAGTCCATCGGGACTAATTCCGCCTACGATCTTTTAATTGAAAACGCACCTGACCTGCACACACCAGCTTAACTTACCGGTGTCTGGAATCACCCACGACACCTGTCAAGCAAAACTCTAAGTGGGGAGGCTACAACCTCGACGTAGCATGGGATCAAATTTATATCGCGCGCTCTAAGGGGTGCCCCCCTCTCGGTCCCAACCGGAAACACCCATGCCCCCGGACCAGGTGGCATGCCTACCGGATGCAGCCGGTATCTTCCACCATGGCCTCTCTGTACGGTGTGTGCTTTGGTAAGGGGTTGACAACTTACTGAACCGTACCCTACATGCGGCAGGGACAAGTGGTAGTACAAAACAAGTATGGGGGTAGTTACTGAACAAGACTCGACCTACGGCCGACTCAGGAAGTCCAAGTATTCTCCGTATGATAAGCATGACAAATATATTTCCATTAACCGATAAACTCACCACTCATCAAGCCTCACCATGCCATACCGGACATACTCGTCTCAACGAGGAACTAGGGACAAGCTCGTGTCTACCCAAGACCGCGACTTTCCCGGCTTCCTTCCGGTATGCATGAGAAGCTTACGAGGATGATTACCATCACCAGCATATCCATTCCTAACAGTAAAGCATCTTCATTATGCACTCATGCGTAGGACTTTATTGTCACATAAAAAAATAACGTATGCTCCAAGTCAAGGTGGTGTTGCAGCCGTATCAAAACACCACACAAAAATATTATGCCAGAGTTCAGAATGCTTGCCTGCAAGGGGTGCATTTTTTTGAAAGTTTTCTTCTCTCTCCATTTCCTATTTAAAAAAATATTCAAATAACATATATTTCCAAAGCAGTACAAAAAGTTGTCCTAAATATTTTTGAAATAAATCTTAAAATAAACTAGATGAGATTTGAGAGAGGTAGGAAAAAGAATCAAGTCATTTGGAGTTTTATTTTAAAAGATAAAGCCAGTCAAAGTTCTGTTTTTTTATTAAAAACAGAAAAAGAAAACGTTTCGGTACAGAATACGCTTTCGGGGTAGGGGACACGTACTCGAGACTTTTACGCTTTCACTTATCCAGAGTGGGCGGGCGCGAGGGTCACTAACAGTGGGTCCAGGGGGGCCCACTGGTCAGGTTTGACCAGTCGACTCTCCCTCCTCTCCCTCTGCCCGAACGGAGGCGGGACTCCGGCGATCGCCGTCGACGAACGGCGCCTCCCCGCGGGGTCCTGAGGGCGGGGATGGACCCGCCAGACCGGGGCGGTCCTCCCAGTGGTCGTTGGGTCGTCGGTGGTGGAAGGAGTCGCCGGCGGCGGGCTCCGCGGCGGAGGAGGCTTCGGGTGGTTTGGGGTTTTCGAGCTACGGTGGTCCTTGGTCGAGTTTGAGAGGCTGGGCGGCTCCGTGAGGTCGAGGGGAGTGGTATGGTGGTACTAGATGGCCGAGGAAGGCTATGACTGCGACGGATTTAACCGGAGCGTGGCGGCGGCCGAACTGGCCGGAGACGGGGAAGAAAGCTTCCCGACGTCGATTGCTGGGTGTTGGGGGCACTAGGGGGATAGAACGAGGTTGCCTGAGTGCTAGGTTGAGCTCGGGGTCCCCTTATATAGGCGCTCGAGGTCGGTCCCGCAGCGGCCGTGGATAAGAACGCCGGCGACCGTCGTTCTGTAGCTGCAGGGCGACATGGCGGCGACGAGCGCGTGCCGACGAGCTTGTGGATGAGCTCGGGCTGTTCCAGGGGGCAGCTGGCGTGCGCGGGTGGCTTGGGCGGCGCCGTCCATGGCAGAGCCTACTGCCGACGCCGGCGTGCCGCCAAGGGAGCCCTGACGGCGGCGCTGTAGGGCGCCAGGGATGGCTCGGAGGGTTCTGGCGAGTGGGCGAGGGTAGGGCGTGGCTCTGCAGGCGAGCAAGGGCCAGGGGCGGGACGCGGCGAGGGCGGCAGTGTGACGCGGCGGCTCGGTGCGCGCGCGTGCAAAACGTGCGCTCTGGGCGCGCCCAGAGCACGCACGGGACGACAAAATGCCAGGGCAGCCTAGAGTGCTAGAGCGAGGCTGGCAATTAACAGGACTAGGTTAGGAGTAGCTAGGATCTTAGTGGACAAGGTTATTGGGTCAGTGGATTAAGTACGCAGTGCAAACTAAAAAATCATGCCAAACCTGTCCCTGAACACAAGGTGTTTGACAGAATGCTAAGTGCATCTAGGCAACTCTTGGGGTGGCCCAACTCTCCAGATCATATTCTCTTTAGATGAGAAAGAGGGTGGCAAGGTTAGTTGGTCAAGACCAGAAACTTGTTAGTGCAAAAATTTGAGAAAACCAATTTTGGGCAGAAACTAGAGGCTATTATCTCATGAACCAAAAATACTCCAATGGGTCCACTCTCTTGGACTTAAGGGTTTTGTAGGGAGGACTACAAGCAGGAAAAAGCTCATGGGCACTAGAGCAAAATAAATTAGGGTTGCAGTACAAATCACCAAACTGGAGCAGAATGAAAAAGAGGTTGATTCACTCAAATATTTCAAAGAACACCAATGGGTTTTTGCATAAAGTTGAAGTATAGGCATCTACTGACATCTCCAAACACTTGGAAGAATTTTTAAAGGGATATTTAAATAGGTTGTAGTGCAAAAATACCTACTGGACCAGATTTGAAAATTTGGTGCAGAGCTAAAAATCTCCAATGGCCAAAAGATGTTTTTGCATATAAGTGATGTGGAAACATCACATCCAAATTTTGGTGGAAATTTTAAATGCATTTGTCAAATGGTTGCAGTGCAAAAGAGGCTCCAAATTGATGAAAGATCATTTTAAAAGAATAAAGCTCAGGAAAAGCAATTATGCAATTAAATCTACTGATGAAGAATTGTTTTATAGAGAGAGTATACAAGTCCAATAATCCTTTTGGAAAAATTTCCACTTGAGGTAAAACCCATAATATAAAAGAGAAGAGGGGTTCTGAAATCAAAAGATAAATCCAGACAATTGGAAAAGTTTAATCTCCTGGCAAAATTTTAATTAATAAAACAAGGTCAAAATTTTGGGGTGTCATAGAACTACTGCCATTGTGCCCTGGTCTAAACCGAATGAGCACCTCAGTAGAGAAAGCCGAAAACTGACTGTCATGGTGCGACGAGAGCCGGTCAGCAGTTCGGAGGCCACAAATCGTTGGAGATTTTTTCCGCATTCCGCGAGGGATCGGTACTTCCCGATCAGGCGCTGACAGCACTCTAGTTCGTATACCAGGGGCTGCGCCCATGTTTTATTATAAAACTCCTATGGCTAAGTGAGGGCGTTTAAGCCGCATAGTCTGATTGCCTGGTTTGTTGCACTAAACAACTCCTTCAAGGACCATATAATTGGATAAAGATTGTTTAGATTCCATCCCGAACACCTCCGTACTACCTACGCGAGGCCAGAAGCCGACGACTGGCCAACCCTCAGATTTCATACAACACGGCCGCACAGGAGGAAACAATTAAAACATAACAAGCATTATATTACAAACCGGCTTTGTTTTTATCATACAAGGCATGGACAAAACACGAGTGTATTCATTCGAAAACAATGTCGTGCCCGCACTGCGCTGCTGCAAGTCGAGACCCTTCTAGGACATCCGCAAAATATCGCTCGGGTGTGCGGTGCTCCTTGCCCTCTGGCGGCCCCCTGGCCACCTCGACGGCGTCCATCTTGGCCCACCACATCTTGCAACGGGCGAAGGCCATGCGGGCACCTTCGATGCAGACTGATCGCTTGACGATGTCTAGCCGAGGACATGCCTCCACCACCTTCGATGCAGACCCGGGCCTTGAGCTTCTTACAGGCGGCTTGCTGCTGGACAGCCTTCCCCTCGGCTTCGGCCAGGGCCTTTTTTAGGGCCTCGACCTCGGTCGCCGCTCCTACACATATTATGACAATCTGGTCAATACACACCACTTATTCCTTCCGAATACACAGCAAGTCGTTACACACCTTGCTTCTCCTGGAGCTGAGTCTTCACATCGTCGAGCTCGTTCTCGGCTCGCTCCAGCCTCTGCTTCAGTTCAGAGACTTCGGCAGTATGCGAGGTCGCGGCCAACAGCGACGCCTGCTTATTCATACATATCAAGTTAGTCTCCTACAACAAAGGATTGATTCTCTGTCCGGTCTCTCTTCCCGAACACCGGACAGTGTCTCAGGGGCTACTGTCTGCATGGGATTGTTCTCTTTCTATGCGACTTACCTCAAAACCTGTCAACAGGTTGCGGCAGGCCTCGTTTAGTCCGCTCTTGGCGGACTGAACCTTCTCGATCACCGCACCCATAAGAGCATGGTGCTCGTCCACAACGGAGGCGCCTCGTAGCGCCTCCATCAAGTTATCCGGTGCCCCTGGTTGGACAGGGCCACCGGTGGGATCGGCACATCTCCCTCCTTCGAAGGAGGGTGCTTGCTGGATTCCGAAGCCGTACGGGTCTCCGGAATCGTATTCGGCTGAGGGCCGAACTGAACACGTCCCTCCTCGCCAGTCTCCATGGGGGTTTGCTCCCCCATATGTCCGGCAGCGGAGGTCTCGCCTTGCGGCGCCTCCCGGACAGCATCCTGGGCACCTCCCAGGCTTGGAGCGGTCCTCCGGGACAACACTTCGGCTTCATCCTGGGCCTCGGGGGAGTGAGCGGTCGGCGGTGACGCGCTGGCCATTTCCGCCGGATCCAACGAACCTCCAGAAGAGGATCGCTGGATGTTGTCGCGGGCCGGACTACAATAGCACAATCAACCATGTCAAAACGATAAAGGAGAGAGGCCGGATACACTTGTATACGTGAGTCATAGTACTTACAATGCGGCCCGAGGCTTAGTGCGGAGGCGTCGCTCCGGACTGCTGTCAACATCCCACACGGTGTTGACCGCAAGGGCGCCCTTCCCCTTCTTGGGCGTTCCCGCCTCCAGATTCGTGGAGGCCCCCATTTTCTTCTTTCCCTCCTCAGGGGGAGGGTTCTTCTTCTCCTCCTCCTCCTCTTCCTCGTCATCGTCCTCAGGGACGGAGGAATGGGTTTCTTCGTCTTCGGACGTCACATCCGAAGCGCCCTTGCGACGGGGGCCACTTTTTGCCCCCTTGGCCTTCTTATTCTTGGCCTTCTTCTCCGAAGCCTTGTATGGTGTCGGCACTAGCATCTTCGCCAGATGCGGGATGACCGGTTCTTCTGCTTCGCCCTCTCCATCCAATCCTGAAAAAGCAAATGCTAAAATCTCAGACATCATCCTCGGAGCAAGCAAGTAGGGGATACATTAAAAATAACATACCTCGCTGGCGAGGTGTTTAATGTCGTGCCCACGGTCTGAATCTGCGGCCGGCGGTTTCTCGTTGCCCTTAAAGAGTAACTTCCAGGCACCTTCGTGAGTGGTTTCGAAGAGCCTCACCAGGGTTTGATGCTTCTTTGGATTAAACTCCCACAGAGGGCGACCTCTGCGCTGGCACGGGAGTATCCGGCGAACCAGCATCACCTGAATTACATCGACAAGCTTGACGTTCTTGGCTATCATGCTTTGAGTGCGTGTCTGCAGCGCAATCAACTCATCAGGTGAGCACTAGTTCGGACTCTTCTCGACCCAGGAGGTGAGTCACATGGGAGCGCCGGAACGGAATTCGGCAGCTGCGGCCCAGGTGGTACCGCGGGGTTCCGTGACATAGAACCACTGTTTCTGCCATTCCTTTACTGTATCCACAAAAGTGCCTTTCGGACAGGAGACGTTGGACAGCTTACTCACCATGTCTCCTCCGCACTCCGTGTGCTGGCCGTCCACCACCTTCGGCTTTACATTGAAGACTTTGAGCCACAACCCGAAGTGGGATTGGATGCGGAGGAAAGCCTCACACACGACGATAAACGCGAGATGTTGAGGAAGGAGTTCGGGGACAGATCGTGGAAATCTATCCCGTAATAATACATTAACCCGCGGATGAAAGGGTGGAGTGGGAACCCGAGTCTGCGGAAGAAATGAGGGATGAATACCACCCTCTCGTTGGGCTTCGGTGTGGGGACGACTTGTCCCTCGGCCGGCAGACGGTGGGCGATTTCCTTCGCCAAATATCCGGCCGCCCGAAGCTCAGTAATATCCTCCTCCTTGACGGAGGAGACCATCCACTTGCCCTGACCTCCGGATCCGGACATGGTTGAGTGCTAGCTCGAGTGGAAAGGGGATGAGAACTTGGGCGCTGGAGCTCGAGATTGGAAGGGCGCAGGTAGAGAGAAGGCGTGAGAGAGGAAGAGGGAGTCCTTATCCCCTTATAAAGGCAGTAAATATCGAACGCCTCCCCACTCGCCTTAGAATTCCCCTATTCCCAAGGGCTGTATAAACGGCCCGGTTGGGTTACCCATGCCCGCATTGATGAAAATCCCACGATAAGGGGTCATGATCTCTGCTTTGACAAGACGTGCCAATGGCAATCGCGTCTTGGGACGTGGAGTGGCGGGCAAAAAAACGGTTCGGAATTATGACCGGTCGGACATGATGTCATGCTGCAAAAACTTGTCAGCGGATTGGATTCGTGTAATATTATATACTCTTTGTGGGGTTGTGTGTGGTGTGTGAGACAGGTCCGGATACTATCATCGCGTCCGAAGACTATCTTGGAGTTCGGAAAAATGGGAACCCGCCTTGCAATGTCGAATACAATCTGCGCGTCGGACTCCTCGTCATTGAAGCCAGGTTCAGGGGCTACTGAGGGAGTCCTGGATTAAGGGGTCCTCGGGCGTCTGACCTATTATCGGTGGGCCGGACTTGTGGGCTGTGAAGACATGAAGGCCGAAGACTGTACCCGCGTCCGGATTGGACTCTCCTTGGCGTGGAAGGCAAACTAGGCGACCCACTATGAAGATTCCTTCTTATGTAACCGACTCTATGTAACCCTAGATCCCCCCGGTGTCTATATAAACCGGAGGGCGTAGTCCGGAAAGGATATACTCATTACCATAGTCATACAGGCTAGGCTTCTAGGGTTTAGCCATTACGATCTCGTGGTAGATCAACTCTTGTAATACTCATATTCATCAAGATCAATCAAGCAGGAAGTAGGGTATTACCTCCATAGAGAGGGCCCCAACCTGGGTAAACATCGTGTCCCCCGTCTCCTGCAACCATTGACCTTAGACGCACAGTTCGGGACCCCCTACCCGAGATCCGCCGGTTTTGACACCGACATCAGCCTCTAACTCTGCCTCGTCTAGCAATTCCTCAGTGGTAATTAAATTTCACTTTTTACTGCCTTTTGATCCGTCAAATCAATCCACTTCAACCAAAAGTGGTTTCTACACTTCCAAGTATGGATTTGTCCCTATCTGCATCTCATATCTTGCTAAGAATATTCACTTATGCTTCATAACTAGTTAGATTCCTCACTTGTACTTATTCATGGATTCGTACAAATCTGGAACCAACTCTCTTCAAATAAGTGAATGTCTTCGCACTATGAGGTCAATGTCTTCAAACTGATTTTTCTTCAAAATCTTCTGAGAATGCATATGACCTCTTCCCCTTCCCTCGCATCTCTAATGCTGTCATAGGTACACTTTCCTCAAGGCTTCTACCCATGCAATGCTGATCCATCATCTATGAGAACCACTGTTTCTGCCATTCCTTTACTGTATCCACAAAAGTGCCTTTCGGCCAGGAGACGTTGGACAGCTTACTCACCATGTCTTCTCCGCACTCCATGTGCTGGCCATCCACCACCTTCGACTTTACATTGAAGACTTTGAGCCACAACCCTAAGTGGGGTTGGATGCGGAGGAAAGCCTCACACACGACGATAAACGCGAGATGTTGAGGAAGGAGTGTTGGGGATCGTAGCAGAAATTAAAATTTTCTACGCATCATCAAGATCAATCTATGGAGTTTACTAGCAACGAGAGGGGAGGAGTGCATCTACATACCCTTGTAGATCGCGAGCGGAAGCGTTCAAGAGAACGGGGTTGATGGAGTCGTACTCGTCGTGATCCAAATCACCGATGATCCAAGCGCCGAACGGACGGCACCTCCGCGTTCAACACACGTACGAAGCGGTGACGTCTCCCACGCCTTGATCCAGCAAGGAGGAGGGAGAGGTTGAGGAAGAAGGCTCCGACAGCAGCACGACGGCGTGGTGGTGGTGGAGTGACAGTTCTCCGGCACGGCTTCGCCAAGCACACGCGAAGGAGGAGAGGTGTTGGGGAGGGGAGGGGCCGCGCCTCGGATGTAGTCTTGCAGCCCTCCCCTCACCCCTCGATTTATAGGGATAAGGAGGAAGGGGGCCGGCCCCTCTAGATGGGATCTAGAGGGGGGCGGCGGCCAAGGGGGAGGTGGCTTGCCCCCCAAGCAAGGGGGGGCACCCCCCCTTTAGGGTTTCCCCCAAACCCTAGGCGCATGGGCCCTAGGGGGGTTGGCGCCCAGCCCACTAAGGGTTGGTTCCCTTCCACCTACAGCCCATAAGGCCCTCCGGGGCAGGTGGACCCCCGGAACCCCTCCGGTGGTCCCGGTACAATACCGGTATACCCCCGAATATTTCCGGTGACCGTATGGTGACTTCCTATATATAAATCTTTACCTCCGGACCATTCCGGAACTCCTCGTGACATCCGGGATCTCATCCGGGACTCCGAACAACATTCGGTAATCACATACAAACCTTCCTTATAACCCTAGCGTCATCGAACCTTAAGTGTGTAGACCCTACGGGTTCGGGAATCATGCAGACATGACCGAGACACCTCTCTAGCCAATAACCAACAGCGGGATCTGGATACCCATGTTGGCTCCCACATGTTCCACGATGATCTCATCGGATGAACCACGATGTCGAGGATTCAAGCAATCCCGTATACAGTTCCCTTTGTCAATCGGTACTTTACTTGCCCGAGATTCGATCGTCGGTATCCCAATACCTCGTTCAATCTCGTTACCGGCAAGTCACTTTACTCATTCCGTAATGCATGATCCCATGACTAACTACTTAGTCACATTGAGCTCATTATGATGATGCAATACCGAGTGGGCCCAGAGATACCTCTCCGTCATACGGAGTGACAAATCCCAGTCTCGATCTGAGCCAACCCAACAGACACTTTCGGAGATACCTGTAGTGCACCTTTATAGCCACCCAGTTACGTTCTGACGTTTGGTACACCCAAAGCATTCCTACGGTATCCGGGAGTTGCACGATCTCATGGTCTAAGGAAATGATACTTGACATTAGAAAAGCTTTAGCAAACGAACTACACGGTCTAGTGCTATGCTTAGGGTTGGGTCTTGTCCATCACATCATTCTCCTAATGATGTGATCCCGTTATCAATGACATCCAATGTCCATGGTCAGGAAACCGTAACCATCTATTGATCAACGAGCTAGTCAACTAGAGGCTCACTAGGGACATGTTATGGTCTATGTATTCACATATGTATTACGATTTCCGGATAACACAACTAAAGCATGAACAATAGACAATTATCATGAACAAGGAAATATAATAATAACCATTTTATTATTGCCTCTAGGGCATATTTCCAACAAGGAGTTCGGGGACAGATCGTGGAAATCTATCCCGTAATAATACATTAACCCGCGGATGAAAGGGTGGAGTGGGAACCCTAGTCCGCGGAAGAAATGAGGGATGAATACCACCCTCTCGTTGGGCTTCGGTGTGGGGACGACTTGTCCCTCGGCCGGCAGACGGTGGGCGATTTCCTTCGCCAAATATCCGGCCGCCCGAAGCTCAGTAATATCCTCCTCCTTGACGGAGGAGACCATCCACTTGCCCTGACCTCCGGATCCGGACATGGTTGAGTGCTAGCTCGAGTGGAAAGGAGATGAGAACTTGGGCGCTGGAGCTCGAGATTGGAAGGGCGCAGGTAGAGAGAAGGCGTGAGAGAGGAAGAGGGAGTCCTTATCCCCTTATAAAGGCAGTAAATATCGAACGCCTCCCCACTCGCCTTAGAATTCGCCTATTCCCAAGGGCTGTATAAACGGCCCTGTTGGGTTACCCATGCCGCATTGATGAAAATCCCACGATAAGGGGTCATGATCTCTGCTTTGACAAGACGTGCCAATGGCAATCGCGTCTTGGGACGTGGAGTGGCGGGCACAAAAACGGTTCGGAATTATGACCGGTCGGACATGATGTCATGCTGCAAAAACTTGTCAGCGGATTGGATTCGTGTAATATTATATACTCTTTGTGGGGTTGTGTGTGGTGTGTGAGACAGGTCCGGATACTATCATCGCGTCCGAAGACTATCTTGGAGTTCGGAAAAATGGGAACCCGCCTTGCAATGTCGAATACAATCTGCGCGTCGGACTCCTCGTCATTGAAGCCAGGTTCAGGGGCTACTGAGGGAGTCCTGGACTAAGGGGTCCTCGGGCGTCTGACCTATTATCGGTGGGCCGGACTTGTGGGCTGTGAAGACATGAAGGCCGAAGACTGTACCCGCGTCCGGATTGGACTCTCCTTGGCGTGGAAGGCAAGCTAGGCGACCCACTATGAAGATTCCTTCTTATGTAACCGACTCTATGTAACCCTAGATCCCCCCGGTGTCTATATAAACCGGAGGGCGTAGTCCGGAAAGGATATACTCATTACCATAGTCATACAGGCTAGGCTTCTAGGGTTTAGCCATTACGATCTCGTGGTAGATCAACTCTTGTAATACTCATATTCATCAAGATCAATCAAGCAGGAAGTAGGGTATTACCTGCATAGAGAGGGCCCGAACCTGGGTAAACATCGTGTCCCTCGTCTCCTGCAACCATTGACCTTAGACGCACAGTTCGGGACCCCCTACCCGAGATCCGCCGGTTTTGACACCGACATCAGCCTCTAACTCTGCCTCCTCTAGCAATTCCTCACTGGTAATTAAATCTCACTTTTTACTGCCTTTTGATCCGTCAAATCAATCCACTTCAACCAAAAGTGGTTTCTACACTTCCAAGTATGGATTTGTCCCTATCTGCATCTCATATCTTGCTAAGAAATTCACTTATGCTTCATAACTAGTTAGATTCCTCACTTGTACTTATTCATGGATTCGTACAAATCTGGAACCAACTCTCTTCAAATAAGTGAATGTCTTCGCACTATGAGGTCAATGTCTTCAAACTGATTTTTCTTCAAAATCTTCTGAGAATGCATATGACCTCTTCCCCTTCCCTCGCATCTCTAATGCTGTCATAGGTACACTTTCCTCAAGGCTTCTACCCATGCAATGCTGATCCATCATCTATGAGAACCACTGTTTCTGCCATTCCTTTACTGTATCCACAAAAGTGCCTTTCGGCCAGGAGACGTTGGACAGCTTACTCACCATGTCTCCTCCGCACTCCATGTGCTGGCCATCCACCACCTTCGACTTTACATTGAAGACTTTGAGCCACAACCCTAAGTGGGGTTGGATGCGGAGGAAAGCCTCACACACGACGATAAACGCGAGATGTTGAGGAAGGAGTGTTGGGGATCGTAGCAGAAATTAAAATTTTCTACGCATCATCAAGATCAATCTATGGAGTTTACTAGCAACGAGAGGGGAGGAGTGCATCTACATACCCTTGTAGATCGCGAGCGGAAGCGTTCAAGAGAACGGGGTTGATGGAGTCGTACTCGTCGTGATCCAAATCACCGATGATCCAAGCGCCGAACGGACGGCACCTCCGCGTTCAACACACGTACGAAGCGGTGACGTCTCCCACGCCTTGATCCAGCAAGGAGGGGGGAGAGGTTGAGGAAGAAGGCTCCAACAGCAGCACGACGGCGTGGTGGTGGTGGAGTGACAGTTCTCCGGCACGGCTTCGCCAAGCACACGCGGAGGAGGAGAGGTGTTGGGGAGGGGAGGGGCCGCGCCTCGGATGTAGTCTTGCAGCCCTCCCCTCACCCCTCGATTTATAGGGAGAAGGAGGAAGGGGGCAGGCCCCTCTAGATGGGATCTAGAGGGGGGCGGCGGCCAAGGGGGAGGTGGCTTGCCCCCCAAGCAAGGGGGGGCACCCCCCCTTTAGGGTTTCCCCCAAACCCTAGGCGCATGGGCCCTAGGGGGGTTGGCGCCCAGCCCACTAAGGGCTGGTTCCCTTCCACCTACAGCCCATAAGGCCCTCCGGGGCAGGTGGACCCCGGGAACCCCTCCGGTGGTCCCGGTACAATACCGATATACCCCCGAATATTTCCGGTGACCGTATGGTGACTTCCTATATATAAATCTTTACCTCCGGACCATTCCGGAACTCCTCGTGACATCCGGGATCTCATCCGGGACTCCGGACAACATTCGGTAATCACATACAAACCTTCCTTATAACCCTAGCGTCATCGAACCTTAAGTGTGTAGACCCTACGGGTTCGGGAATCATGCAGACATGACCGAGACACCTCTCTAGCCAATAACCAACAGCGGGATCTGGATACCCATGTTGGCTCCCACATGTTCCACGATGATCTCATCGGATGAACCACGATGTCGAGGATTCAAGCAATCCCGTATACAGTTCCCTTTGTCAATCGGTACTTTACTTGCCCGAGATTCGATCGTCGGTATCCCAATACCTCGTTCAATCTCGTTACCGGCAAGTCACTTTACTCATTCCGTAATGCATGATCCCATGACTAACTACTTAGTCACATTGAGCTCATTATGATGATGCAATACCGAGTGGGCCCAGAGATACCTCTCCGTCATACGGAGTGACAAATCCCAGTCTCGATCTGAGCCAACCCAACAGACACTTTCGGAGATACCTGTAGTGCACCTTTATAGCCACCCAGTTACGTTCTGACGTTTGGTACACCCAAAGCATTCCTACGGTATCCGGGAGTTGCACGATCTCATGGTCTAAGGAAATGATACTTGACATTAGAAAAGCTTTAGCAAACGAACTACACGGTCTAGTGCTATGCTTAGGATTGGGTCTTGTCCATCACATCATTCTCCTAATGATGTGATCCCGTTATCAATGACATCCAATGTCCATGGTCAGGAAACTGTAACCATCTATTGATCAACGAGCTAGTCAACTAGAGGCTCACTAGGGACATGTTATGGTCTATGTATTCACATATGTATTACGATTTTTGGATAACACAACTAAAGCATGAACAATAGACAATTATCATGAACAAGGAAATATAATAATAACCATTTTATTATTGCCTCTAGGGCATATTTCCAACAAGGAGTTCGGGGACAGATCGTGGAAATCTATCCCGTAATAATACATTAACCCGCGGATGAAAGGGTGGAGTGGGAACCCTAGTCCGCGGAAGAAATGAGGGATGAATACCACCCTCTCGTTGGGCTTCGGTGTGGGGACGACTTGTCCCTCGGCCGGCAGACGGTGGGCGATTTCCTTCGCCAAATATCCGGCCGCCCGAAGCTCAGTAATGTCCGCCTCCTTGACGGAGGAGACCATCCACTTGCCCTGACCTCCGGATCCGGACATGGTTGAGTGCTAGCTCGAGTGGAAAGGAGATGAGAACTTGGGCGCTGGAGCTCGAGATTGGAAGGGCGCAGGTAGAGAGAAGGCGTGAGAGAGGAAGAGGGAGTCCTTATCCCCTTATAAAGGCAGTAAATATCGAACGCCTCCCCACTCGCCTTAGAATTCCCCTATTCCCAAGGGCTGTATAAACGGCCCGGTTGGGTTACCCATGCCCGCATTGATGAAAATCCCACGATAAGGGGTCATGATCTCTGCTTTGACAAGACGTGCCAATGGCAATCGCGTCTTGGGACGTGGAGTGGCGGGCACAAAAACGGTTCGGAATTATGACCGGTCGGACATGATGTCATGCTGCAAAAACTTGTCAGCGGATTGGATTCGTGTAATATTATATACTCTTTGTGGGGTTGTGTGTGGTGTGTGAGACAGGTCCGGATACTATCATCGCGTCCGAAGACTATCTTGGAGTTCGGAAAAATGGGAACCCGCCTTGCAATGTCGAATACAATCTGCGCGTCGGACTCCTCATCATTGAAGCCAGGTTCAGGGGCTACTAAGGGAGTCCTAGACTAAGGGGTCCTCGGGCGTCTTACCTATTATCGGTGGGCCGGACTTGTGGGCTGTGAAGACATGAAGGCCGAAGACTGTACCCGCGTCCGGATTGGACTCTCCTTGGCGTGGAAGGCAAGCTAGGCAACCCACTATGAAGATTCCTTCTTATGTAACCGACTCTATGTAACCCTAGATCCCACCCCGTGTCTATATAAACCGGAGGGCGTAGTCCGGAAAGGATATACTCATTACCATAGTCATACAGGCTAGGCTTCTAGGGTTTAGCCATTACGATCTCGTGGTAGATCAACTCTTGTAATACTCATATTCATCAAGATCAATCAAGCAGGAAGTAGGGTATTACCTCCATAGAGAGGGCCCGAACCTGGGTAAACATCGTGTCCCCCGTCTCCTGCAACCATTGACCTTAGACGCACAGTTCAGGACCCCCTACCCGAGATCCGCCGGTTTTGACACCGACATCAGCCTCTAACTCTGCCTCGTCTAGCAATTCCTCACTGGTAATTAAATCTCACTTTTTACTGCCTTTTGATCCGTCAAATCAATCCACTTCAACCAAAAGTGGTTTCTACACTTCCAAGTATGGATTTGTCCCTATCTGCATCTCATATCTTGCTAAGAATATTCACTTATGCTTCATAACTAGTTAGATTCCTCACTTGTACTTATTCATGGATTCGTACAAATCTGGAACCAACTCTCTTCAAATAAGTGAATGTCTTCGCACTATGAGGTCAATGTCTTCAAACTGATTTTTCTTCAAAATCTTCTGAGAATGCATATGACCTCTTCCCCTTCCCTCGCATCTCTAATGATGTCATAGGTACACTTTCCTCAAGGCTTCTACCCATGCAATGCTGATCCATCATCTATGAGAACCACTGTTTCTGCCATTCCTTTACTGTATCCACAAAAGTGCCTTTCGGCCAGGAGACGTTGGACAGCTTACTCACCATGTCTCCTCCGCACTCCATGTGCTGGCCATCCACCACCTTCGGCTTTACATTGAAGACTTTGAGCCACAACCCTAAGTGGGGTTGGATGCGGAGGAAAGCCTCACACACGACGATAAACGCGAGATGTTGAGGAAGGAGTGTTGGGGATCGTAGCAGAAATTAAAATTTTCTACGCATCATCAAGATCAATCTATGGAGTTTACTAGCAATGAGAGGGGAGGAGTGCATCTACATACCCTTGTAGATCGCGAGCGGAAGCGTTCAAGAGAACGGGGTTGATGGAGTCGTACTCGTCGTGATCCAAATCACCAATGATCCAAGCGCCGAACGGACGGCACCTCCGCGTTCAACACACGTACGGAGCGGTGACGTCTCCCACGCCTTGATCTAGCAAGGAGGAGGGAGAGGTTGAGGAAGAAGGCTCCAACAGCAGCACGACGGCGTGGTGGTGGTGGAGTGACAGTTCTCCGGCAGGGCTTCGCCAAGCACACGCGGAGGAGGAGAGGTGTTGGGGAGGGGAGGGGCCGCGCCTCGGATGTAGTCTTGCAGCCCTCCCCTCACCCCTCGATTTATAGGGAGAAGGAGGAAGGGGGCCGGCCCCTCTAGATGGGATCTAGAGGGGGGCGGCGGCCAAGGGGGAGGTGGCTTGCCCCCCAAGCAAGGGGGGCACCCCCCCCTTTAGGGTTTCCCCCAAACCCTAGGCGCATGGGCCCTAGGGGGGTTGGCGCCCAGCCCACTAAGGGCTGGTTCCCTTCCACCTACAGCCCATAAGGCCCTCCGGGGCAGGTGGACCCCCGGAACCCCTCCGGTGGTCCCGGTACAATACCGGTATACCCCCGAATATTTCCGGTGACCGTATGGTGACTTCCTATATATAAATCTTTACCTCCGGACCATTCCGGAACTCCTCGTGACGTCCGGGATATCATGCGGGACTCCGAACAACATTCGGTAATCACATACAAACCTTCCTTATAACCCTAGCGTCATCGAACCTTAAGTGTGTAGACCCTACGGGTTCGGGAATCATGCAGACATGACCGAGACACCTCTCTAGCCAATAACCAACAGCGGGATCTGGATACCCATGTTGGCTCCCACATGTTCCACGATGATCTCATCGGATGAACCACGATGTCGAGGATTCAAGCAATCCCGTATACAGTTCCCTTTGTCAATCGGTACTTTACTTGCCCGAGATTCGATCGTCGGTATCCCAATACCTCGTTCAATCTCGTTACCGGCAAGTCACTTTACTCATTCCGTAATGCATGATCCCATGACTAACTACTTAGTCACATTGAGCTCATTATGATGATGCAATACCGAGTGGGCCCAGAGATACCTCTCCGTCATACGGAGTGACAAATCCCAGTCTCGATCTGAGCCAACCCAACAGACACTTTCGGAGATACCTGTAGTGCACCTTTATAGCCACCCAGTTACGTTCTGACGTTTGGTACACCCAAAGCATTCCTACGGTATCCGGGAGTTGCACGATCTCATGGTCTAAGGAAATGATACTTGACATTAGAAAAGCTTTAGCAAACGAACTACACGGTCTAGTGCTATGCTTAGGGTTGGGTCTTGTCCATCACATCATTCTCCTAATGATGTGATCCCGTTATCAATGACATCCAATGTCCATGGTCAGGAAACCGTAACCATCTATTGATCAACGAGCTAGTCAACTAGAGGCTCACTAGGGACATGTTATGGTCTATGTATTCACATATGTATTACGATTTCCGGATAACACAACTAAAGCATGAACAATAGACAATTATCATGAACAAGGAAATATAATAATAACCATTTTATTATTGCCTCTAGGGCATATTTCCAACAAGGAGTTCGGGGACAGATCGTGGAAATCTATCCCGTAATAATACATTAACCCGCGGATGAAAGGGTGGAGTGGGAACCCTAGTCCGCGGAAGAAATGAGGGATGAATACCACCCTCTCGTTGGGCTTCGGTGTGGGGACGACTTGTCCCTCGGCCGGCAGACGGTGGGCGATTTCCTTCGCCAAATATCCGGCCGCCCGAAGCTCAGTAATATCCTCCTCCTTGACGGAGGAGACCATCCACTTGCCCTGACCTCCGGATCCGGACATGGTTGAGTGCTAGCTCGAGTGGAAAGGAGATGAGAACTTGGGCGCTGGAGCTCGAGATTGGAAGGGCGCAGGTAGAGAGAAGGCGTGAGAGAGGAAGAGGGAGTCCTTATCCCCTTATAAAGGCAGTAAATATCGAACGCCTCCCCACTCGCCTTAGAATTCGCCTATTCCCAAGGGCTGTATAAACGGCCCTGTTGGGTTACCCATGCCGCATTGATGAAAATCCCACGATAAGGGGTCATGATCTCTGCTTTGACAAGACGTGCCAATGGCAATCGCGTCTTGGGACGTGGAGTGGCGGGCACAAAAACGGTTCGGAATTATGACCGGTCGGACATGATGTCATGCTGCAAAAACTTGTCAGCGGATTGGATTCGTGTAATATTATATACTCTTTGTGGGGTTGTGTGTGGTGTGTGAGACAGGTCCGGATACTATCATCGCGTCCGAAGACTATCTTGGAGTTCGGAAAAATGGGAACCCGCCTTGCAATGTCGAATACAATCTGCGCGTCGGACTCCTCGTCATTGAAGCCAGGTTCAGGGGCTACTGAGGGAGTCCTGGACTAAGGGGTCCTCGGGCGTCTGACCTATTATCGGTGGGCCGGACTTGTGGGCTGTGAAGACATGAAGGCCGAAGACTGTACCCGCGTCCGGATTGGACTCTCCTTGGCGTGGAAGGCAAGCTAGGCGACCCACTATGAAGATTCCTTCTTATGTAACCGACTCTATGTAACCCTAGATCCCCCCGGTGTCTATATAAACCGGAGGGCGTAGTCCGGAAAGGATATACTCATTACCATAGTCATACAGGCTAGGCTTCTAGGGTTTAGCCATTACGATCTCGTGGTAGATCAACTCTTGTAATACTCATATTCATCAAGATCAATCAAGCAGGAAGTAGGGTATTACCTGCATAGAGAGGGCCCGAACCTGGGTAAACATCGTGTCCCCCGTCTCCTGCAACCATCGACCTTAGGCGCACAGTTCGGGACCCCCTACTCGAGATCCGCCGATTTTGACACCGACATCAGCCTCTAACTCTGCCTCGTCTAGCAATTCCTCAGTGGTAAGAGGTCATTTGCAGAGTTCTTACAATGTCATATACACTCCCCTGAAGCCAGCTCTTGTCTGACCAGTAGAAGGAAGCCATTCACTATTCTGAAGCTATTTAGTCTGAATACAATGGCAACTAAGAAAACAGCAAGAAAAGGTGGTAGGCAGCGCCGTGGAGATACAGCTAAGGATTTACCTCTAGATCTGTTTGAGTTGTACAAGCCAGATCCTGAGGAAAGCTATGGCCAGCGCAAGACCCGAATCCTATGGATTCGAAGATACTGGGCTGAACAGTGGTTCAAGTATCGCTTTGTAACAGCTGAATATGCTGAGAAGAATGCAATCAAGCGCCCATGGGGAGATATTCTATACAGAAATCTGCAACCCGAGTCAAAGTCTGAAAACATTGCTCAAGGCTTCTACCCATGCAATGCTGATCCTTCATCTATGCTATGGTGTCGCGAAGACAATCTCTTCAAGCGCAATTTTTAGTTTGCAAAGGAGTCAGCTGCCAAGAACAAGAAGGCATTCGGACTGGACTTCAACCCTGGTCCATCTGCCCTAGGCCGGATGGCACACGCGATGCTAATCCAAATGTCATCAGCCCCTTCGACAAGTTCGATGGGCTCCTCTCCCACATTGTTGCTCAGCGGGCCACTGTGGATCAATCCGCTGATGACGCTGACTCTGAAGAAGCGCCATCACCACCAACGCAGCAGAAGAAGAAGAAGACAAAGGCTTCAAAGCCCTCTGCTATACCAAAAGCTTCGCGTGTGAAGCCCTTGGCCACTGCACCTCCTGAACCGAGTGTGTAGTCTGAAGATTTGTCTCGTGTCTCCAAGAAGGCCGAGAAGACAAAGAAAGCCAAGAAGCCCAAGAAGATTTCTGGGCATGAACTGACTCCTGCTGCCGTTCTGCGCAATGAGGATGACACCATTGATCTGTCCAGCGATGAAGATCTTGGTGATGATGCCCTTGAGATGCTGATCAAGAGCAAGCAAGAGGCGAAGATCTTCAACAATCTGCCCCTCTTTGATGTTGATATACTGAACAACTTCATTGATGAGTGGTTCGACGACCAGAGCATCAGCATTGATGACCTTCAGCTTCCTGTGGACATCAACGTCACATTCCACGAAGCCATTGCTAATGAGTTGGCCTTGGCTCAGAAGATAGTCGAGCTCAAAAACAAGATTGACTATGAGAAGGCTCATTTCAAGAAGAACATGGCCAAGCTCAGCGTGGCAGATGTTCAAATCTTCAAGAAAATGCTGCATGACCTCAAGGAAGAGTTTCACAAGAAGAGTGATGAAGCCAAAGGCTCAAGAGAACGCATGAAGTACTTCGCTCAGAAATGTGTTCAAACTCACAATGAAGCTGAAAATCGCAAAGCTCTTGGGCGTCCTGGCATCGGCCCCAAGATGGCTGCCAAGCAAAAGAAGAAGTCTGCTGTGGCACAAACCGAAGCACCAAGGCAGGAAGAACCTCACATTATCTTCCCTGCCAGCATAACTGCCTCGGAGCCTAAGGTCACCTCAGCATCTTCAGAGCCAAAGAAGACAAGGGCAGCTGAAGCCGAAGCCAGGAAGCGCAAGCACAAGGATGCTTCTGATGAGGCCCCATCAAAGAAGAAGTTGAAGACAAAGTCTTCAAAGAAAGAGCGTGCTGCCGCCTCTGAACCCCTCAATGTTGAACCCATCTCTGTTGCCCTTCCAGCTTCAAACAATCAAGAGCGCCATCTTGTGATCCATGCCTGCTTCCACAGAGGCCCATGAGGATGAATAAGTTCGAGCTGTTGACCCCATCACAACTGAAGACATTGGTCATGATGACAATGTTGAAGATGATGAAGTCCTTCCTCAACTCGAGCCCCAGTCGGTATCATCGCCTACTCCAACGAGCAGTGAACTTATCAGCATTGGTCGTCCATTGATGCCAATTGCTCAGGATGACTCATGGGCCGAGCACCCCCAGCAAGACACCCCCATTCATGACGAGACACCCAGAACTCCACCACCTCAAGTCACCACTCCGGTGCTTGACGACGACGACTACATGGTGCAGACCACTCCCTCACCAAAGGCGTCGCCCGCATTTCGCAGGCTTCGCAAAGGCCCCAGGCTACAGGTCCCCATGTCGAGCATTCCGGAAGGGGAAGTGCAACAAAGCTCAGTAGCACGTCAAGTGTTTCCTGAAGCCTCCCCTACTGCGAATGTCTTTGAGTCTGAAGCTAAAGCTGTTGAAGACATTCCGGTTGCATCAGCCGATGAAAATCAAGGAGAAAGAGGAAAGAGTTGCCACACCCCTACTGCTGATCCAGTCATTCTCGAGGAGAATGTGATCATGCCCGACCCTCCTGTTATTGAAGAAACAGAGGTTGAAAACACTGAGGCTGCCACAATCAATGCTACTGAAGCCAATGACATTGTCATGGCCGAAGACAATGTGGAGCCTGAAGCTAATGTGGTGTCTGAAGCTCATGTACAGCCTGAAGCAAATGTGAATACTGAAGCCACTGTTCCACCTCCAAGGCCTCACACCATTAAACATGCCTTTGATCATGGACAGCTGGTCACTGTAAAATGGCCTATAATGGTCCCTCCCATTACTCCTGGACCACAGTATGACTACCATGTGGAGCAGAGGCCTCAAGTTCAGAAGCCCAAGCCACGGCTGCCAAGGCTTCCAGGTGCTGCGACTACACCAGGATCATTCAGTGTGCATAGCTTCAGAGCCCACAACACCTTCTTCGATAGCGCCAAGAATCCCTACTCGAAGCCAAAGATCTCTTCTGATCAATTCTGGAGCCATCAACAGCGCGGCTACTACTCCTGCATTCTATACAATCAAGAGCGAATCTTTCCTCATATGTGTCTAGATTGTGAATCTATTGCTGGGCTGCCTTGTCTTGAAGAAGCACTGGACTACTTTCGGGATGTTGGTTTTCTGCAATTTGTCACTGACAAAGAGCATTGGAATGAAGAGCTTATGCTGCAGTTCTATGCTACACTTCATATTCGTGGCTACAACAGGGATCGGAAGACATGGATCCTTGAGTGGATGACAGGTGATGTGCATCATGAAGCCAAAGCTCAAGATATCATCGAGCTTACTTCCCTGCCCACTCCAGGTGAGCTGTATGAACCTGATTGTCAGCTTCACAGGAATGAACTGCGGAGTATTTTCTAGAGGCCTGAGCCAAATATGAGTGAGATGCTCAGCATGATGAAGCCACTGCCCCAAGATGCTCAATACCCCAAAGAGTTCTTCATGAAAGACCTCGAGTACTTGCCCCACACAGTTTATCATATTCTGAGGCGTACTCTATGGCCAATCAAGGGACATTCTTCTGAAGCCAAACTAGAAGGAGCCATGAAGACTTTAGTTTTCTACATCATCAATGCATCAGATTCAATATCCAGGATTTCTTCATCAGACAACTTGCTGCATCTGGGAATGATCTGTTTGGCTTGAAGTTTTATGCTCCATGGGTGATGCGCCTGATCAAACTCCATTCTTCTGTTGACTATCAGCCCTCAGCGCGCAACCATCTTGTCTTTCTGCCTGAGGTTGATCCGTCCATTGAAGCCATCTACCCCGAGCCTGCCAAGAAGCCTCTATATCTTCACAATGTTGATCATCAAAGCTTCACGCAACCAATAGAAGGAATTCATGTCCCCAATGCTGCAACTCCCTCTTATCCTCTGGCTGGCAATATGCGTGTGCCCCATCATGCAAACACCGAAGCCACTGGCAGTACTATTGCCCAAAGGCCTCGGAAGCGTTCTCGTGTACTCAATGACCGAGAGTTTCTTGTGGCCTTACATCAGAAGCAGGATAAGCATCATGACTGGCTCAAGCGTCAGATGCAGAGTATCTTGGTGGATGTCAATCGCATTCGGAACCTGGCCACCAAGAACTCTTTTGTTGCCCATGAAGCCCGTCGGTGGTCCTGGAAGAGTCTCACACCGCTCTGTCCTGAAGCTGATCTTCGCGAAGATGGCTTCACGGAGGACTTCAAGTTTGATTCCAGGCCTCCACAAAATGCAAGCTGGCGCCGTACTCCCTCAATTGAAGATTCTGAGTATTCATCTTCGGCTGCAACTGTTATTGCGAGAGTCGTCGATGAAGAAGACGATGCCACTTCACCAACCATGGCTTCACTGCATCTCGACACTGCACCAGGCCCTTCTGCACCACCAAACTCCAACGTCGACCCTGCTCCATCATCTACTCCTTCTGGGAACGAGTAGATGCTCTATGTCTTCAAACCTTTTTGGTCATTACTGACAAAAGGGGGAGAAACATATGAGTTGATAGTCTTCAAGCGGATCCTTATGGGTGGTTGCATTATTTTTGCCAAGTATTTACAACTCTCGTCTTTTGATACATTTGGTTCTTTGAGTTGTAACACTTAAACTCGATGGTCGTCTGCTACTTTCTCTGCTACCTTGTGATGCGATGATAAATTCCGCATGAAGCCATTCAACAGACGTCCATTTTTCATTATGCATGTAATTATCTTCGTTATATCTTTATATGCATGATGAATTGTCTTGATAAGTTGAAGAGGATCTCCACAAAGTAAAACCTGCCATGTGCATTTGCATTCAAAAGCAAACTACCTATATGCACATCTTCAGGGGGGAGCCTTTCGCCTCTTATGAAGACAATGCCGTAATTCTTAACTTTCACATACTTTTATCCCCATTGAAAACTTCAACCAGTTTGTCATCAATCACCAAAAAGGAGGAGATTGTAAGTGCATCTAGTGCCACCCCTAGTTGGTTTTGGAGTATTGACGACAAACTTGGTTGAGGGACTAATGTGTTTGTGAGAATTGCAGGATAACACAGGTAGTAGTCCCATATTGATTCGGTTTACCTACCAGAGATGACCCCTAAAAATGTGTGAAGACATTGAAGACAATGGTGGTCTGTGAAGATATTCACATTGAAGACTATGACATGAGAAGACATCGCATGAAGACTATGGAGTGCGAAGACATAGTTGTTTCGTAGTTTCCTTTTCTTCTTTGTTGAGTCATAGGAACCACCGTACTGTTAAGTGGGGTCCAAGTGAACAGAGTCAGAGTGACTGATGTGATGCTCAACCAAATCCTATGTCTTCGAGCGAAGACAATGAGAGCAAATCTTATCCAGAGCTGGATGAGTCAGCTTTACTTGTAGCCCAAGTCAAGCTGCCGCGTGTGTTTGAAATCTGACCGTTGGACACGTGTTAGTTCCTTAGTGACCCAGGGTCATTTCGGACAAATCAGGTCGGGTTGCCTCCTGGCTATAAATAGCCCACCCCATACACCATAAATTGGTGGCTGCTCAGAGTTAGTGCACGGCTTTTGTCGTTTGAGAGCAACCCACCTCCGAAGCATTTGAGAGAGAGATCCTTGCAAGGACAAAGCCCAGAACACCCAGAGCCAAAGAGTGTTAGGCATCACTGAAGTCTTTCTGTCCGCGTGAACTGAAGACTTGTTACACTTGAGGACTGTGAATCCTCCAACCGGTTAGGCGTCGCGTTCTGAGCATCCAAGAGCCATTGTGGATTGCCGGTGAACGAAGTCTGTGAAGGTTTAGATGTCTACCTTGAAGACTTACCAGAGTGATTGGGCGAGGACTGTGTGTTCTTAGCTCAAGGGGAATAAGGTGAAGACGCAATCTTTTGAGTTGAATCTCAGCCTCCCTAACCAGACGTACAGTTGTCACAGCAACTGGAACTTGTCTACCAAATCCGTGTCCTCTCCAAGCAACTGGTTCTATCCTTCCCATCTCTCTACTTTATAGTTTATCTTCGTGAAGTCATTGCCTGATTGCTTGAACTGATTGGCTTCACTGTGTAAAGACTGTTTACTGTTTGGCTTCATACTATCTTCCATCCTGATCCATACTACCTAGCTGCTGATAGTCTTCGTGCTTTCACTTCATTGCTTACTTGACTATGGCTTGTCTAGTATAGCGTACCTTCCGCTGCATATCAATAGGTTCATTTCTACTGTTTGTCTTCAAAGCCCCCGTGTTTTGAAGACTTTCATAAAAATCGCCTATTCACCCCCCTCTAGTCGATTACTAGCACTTTCACTCGCCAAAGGCGAAACCATTACCGTTGGACGAATCAGACCGGAGCAACACCCCAGACACACCATCGAACTCCAGATCTGGCACCCCACATGACTAAGACATCGGAGGAGGAAACCATACCTGCCATCCACGAACCACGAACTCAACACATGATCCACCATCTTCCAGATGCTGTCGATGCAGACCACAATCTGCACCCGCTCCCGGACCAGCTCCCAAGCTCCGCGCCGGTGCTGGAGCCAACGCCGTCGCAACGACGGAGCCCGAGGACACATGTCCACCATGAGGATGCCGCCGCCGCACCATCCTTGCTTGAACAGACCGATTTTCAAATCCATCCCCAACCATAGGACCGATCACCTCGTCGGAGTAGGATCTGAAGAAATTTTATTCAGTGCCACGATCGCCACTGCCGAAGCAGAGATGATAAGCAGCCTAAAAACCTAAACTATGAGAGACTAAAAAGATCCACACACGTGAATTTGGTGACCCCCCTCAGCACTCACGTCCGTATCGTCAGCGGAGGAGAGCCGCTGGAGGCCGGAGGAAGGCGAGATCGCCTTTTCTTTCTTCAAAAATGATATGTGCAAGCTGCAACTTGCGGGTTATCGGTCTAGTGGTGAAGGTCCTGGGCGGTTGAGTGTCGGCTGATTAAACTCGTATCTGACGTCTGCGCGTGCGGCGGAAGTGTTCGCGTGATCGGCCGGCTTATTCTAATTTTTTCCCTTAACAAAACTAAAAAGATTTCACTATAATCTTTTTTTAACACAGTACAGACGCAAGCGCTCATACATACGCGTATACACTCACCTCTATGAACGCACACACGCACATCCTACCGCTATGAGCACCTTCGAGAGACTGAGCTGGCTTATTATTTTACAAAGTCACCATAGGCGTCTCCCTTGTTAAAAAAAGAAGACAATTTCCAAATTTAGTTGTCACGCGGATGGTAATTTCCATTTGTGTTAGTAAAGAACGTTCAATTTGTCCTGGTTAAGAATCCGACGTTTTTAACATTTTACAGATAAAAAAGAGGTCCGTACACGAGGCAGCCAAACCCGAACTCTGAACTGAAGCGAAGTCCCCTGCACGCAACGCGCCGGCGTCGCTGCACGCACGTCATCTCCTACCTTTTCCTTCCCCGCCGGCTCCCTGCCCTCATGGACTCCGGCGAGTGCTCCAACTCCAACCCCTCCGCGTCTTCCCCGGCCGCCGCAGGCGTCTGGGCGAAGCTAGGTATCGGGCCTGTTCAACCCAACTATTCCTCCATGTTTTTTCCCCTCCTCTCTTGGGTTCCTTCGACCGCACGGTTCTTGATTCTTTCCGATTTCTTGGTCCGTCCCGTGCATTCCTTTCCAGTGCCTGCGGATTCCGCCTACCCGGAGGTGGCCGTCGCAGAGGGCGACGCCGTGGTCTGCTCCCTGGTCGCCCCCGCCGCAGGCGGGGAGGAGCTCGCGTGGTGCGAGATTAGGCGCGGCGGCGACGCGTCGTCGGCGACGATCCGGAACCTCAGGTATGATTCGTGGTACTTCTTTGGGGCGATGTCGATCTCATGGAATGCGTCTTATTGGGAATGTGCGGGTTTTGGTGTGGTTTTAAGGTCCTATTTTGGTGCTGTGTCGTGTAAGATTGGTACTGTTGTTGCATGTTTGTTCTTGTGAGGGGACTGCGATAGAATGCAAATTTTGGTTGTGTTTGGACTCTATTTCGGCGATTTTTGGTTCGATTTCGTCCGAAATGGTGCGAATCGATAGGGAGAATTTTGACTTGTGAGAAAGGCGCCTCTTTTTTCTTTTCTTAAGCTGCACTAGTGTATCCATGCTCTTTGGTAACTTAAATTCCTGGAGTAGTACCTTTTACTGTTTTATCAGACTCTTGTTAATGTTTCATGCTTGCCATGTCATCCTTGTGTGATTTGTATACCATTATTGATTATATTCTTGCTAATGTTCATACTTTGCCATTGTCCATGTACCATTTGATAAAGCTCGGATGCAATTATTGTTGATGGAAGAGTTATCCAACAAGAATTGGTTGACATTAAACCAGGGAGCAAGATTGTCCCAGGGCCCCGGGAAGAAGGTCATATAGTTTCCTATTTTCAGTTTGTGCAACACAGATTAGTTCCACTGCATGTTCTACATCCCTTTTCATTGGAGAAGAAAATATATATTTTATGCCTTATGAAACTTAACAAAATTTTGTGCCTTTTCACTAAATGTGCATTCTTTGATCATTTTTAATTCTTATGTAGCTAAGAGTATCATTCTGTGTAAGGTAGCTCCTAGGTTTACAAAGTGAAACATGTGTATGCTACAATTTTACATCTATTTATGTGTTCCTGAACTCTGAAGAACTCCATATCTGCAAAAGGAAAAAAAATATCATGTGTTATTGTAAGTATATACTGACAACATTCAGATTGTCTTGAATAATTTCTTGCTCAACAAACCAGTACTTCCTCACTATCTGCAAACCTACCACTCATATTCTTAGAATGTTGTCAAACCTGCAAAGGCTGTAGCCACATTAAATTAATACAGAGTCCTTGTACTTGTGGATCAGCAAATCTTTACCTTTTAGGAGGGCTCTAATTTTCATGCTTCTCTAATTCTGAACAGATGAACTGGATTATTTTGTAACACACTCATGATTTATTTTTCTTCCAGGTCATTTAGTGTATACCTTTGATATAACAGCTGCGAAGGACCATGACAAAAACAATGTCAAGATTTTACTCGATATTGAGAATGCAAAATGCAGCATATGCTTGAATTTGTGGCATGATGTTGTTACTGTTGCTCCCTGCTTCCACAACTTCTGGTACTTTTCTAGCTTTCTTAGCCAATCTCAGCTTTTCTTTTAAAGTTTAGGTGTTGATCCTTTTTTTTTCGAGAAAACGCAAAAGAGTTGCGTTTCATTGCATTGAACAGGAAGACTTCGGGGGTACAACCTCCAGAAAGGAGGGACACACACACACACACACACACACACACACGCACACACACACACCCGACCGTCCTCACCAAGTGACTACAGCTAGGTGAGGAGGTGCCCTCAACTACAGACACACGCAACGACATTAGGCCTCGCCCAGCCTTGCCTCCAGCCAAAATGGCGAAGCACCGAGACTCGGGGCAACAGGGCAGCATCACTGCCATTGCCAGGCACTTCCAGGGACGAATGCAGCTTCAGGACTGCCCAGGCCGACGTACCTCGCACCCATGTGCCTAGAGAGTCGGCGGGTGAAAGGCAGGGCCTGATTGGAACTGGTGTAGCATTCATTGGGGAGCGCCGGCGCAGGCAAACGTTGTGACCTGCTCCTTGTGTAGCAGTCTACGCCAGAGCCGATGCATCGCCAACCACCATCTGCCGCATCAAGTACTCCACTTGCAGCCAAAGCAGCGCCATCAAGAGGGGAGCGGCGTTGAGACGCCGCCGCTGCCCGGTCCGGGAGGCCGGACCTAGGATTTCTCCCGGTGCTCGAGGAGGAGGTCCGGTCAGGGTCATGCCAACGCCTCCAAGGAGGTGACGGCACCCTCGGGCGTCGCCGTTGACAGCGCAGGCCGTCGCTGCGCGGGGATTTCGCCCCGACCCAAGAACGAAGGACCTCAGATGCAGTGGCAGACCGGGCATGGCGAAGAATCGTTGGAGAAGACCAACACACATGGGGGAAGCCTAGAAACGTTGTCGTCGCAGGAGTGGGCACCGACCAGCGCAGCTCCAGCAGGCCGGCCACCGCCGGGAGCGCGTCCAGCAGGCGGCTGCAGCCACCTGCACCGCGCCGCCGCCGCGCTGGCCCGCAGCCTCCGCCGCCAGGATCCGCCGGGGCACAGCGGAGCAGCAACCGTCAGGGTCGCCGCGAGCGTGCTTACTAACCCAGCGGCAACCGCCGGCGGCGGCCGGGAGGGGTGGGAGGAGGGAGAAGGGTGGGTGGGGGCAGAGTGATTGTCGCGGGCCTGGGCGGGCTCGTGCGGCCCAGATCTGGGCGCCCTCAACTCTGCCACATGCATCACCGGCCGCCATGGCAGCGCGACCGCGCACGCAGTCCACGCCATCTCGACCTCCCCGCGAGCAGACGGCCGCCCGCCGCTCCAGCGCGCCCAGCAGCAGCGCGCGAGCACACGAACGAGGGCCCCGCCGCCGCCGTCCGCCGGTGAGGGCTTTGCCCGCCGGCGACGGCTAGGGTTTCGCCTCCCGAGTCTCCCCTGGGAACGACGCGGGGGCTCGGGGGGGGGGGGGGGGGGGAATTCTTCAGACATCTCTCCGATTAGGTGTTGATCCTTTCTCCTTTCCAATTTAGCAATGGCTGCTTCTCAGAGTGGTTGAGAAGGTCTTCGAGCAAGTCACGTGATAAAAGCCAGAGTGCTGCCTGTCCACAATGTAGGACGCCAGTGCAATCAGTTGGAAGGAATCACTTCCTTCATAATATTGAAGAGGTATCATAATTTGTGCTAATGACTGTCTTGAATTTTGTTCCTGAAATTGTTATTGGTGGGCTAGATTTTCTTTCATTGTTTTTTTGTAGGCTATACTACAAGCTTTTTCGTCACTACAGCGGTCTGATGATGAGATTGCGTTGTTAGAGTCATATGCCTCAGTTAAATCGAATCTTGTGAGTTTACAACCTTACTGTAAGAATTGCCGGTGTTCACTATTTTCTACATGCATCAGTTCTGGCGCCAGTATGTCATATTTTAGTCATGGTTATCTGATTTTTTGTAAGAAAAACCTCACCCTTTATCAAATGCCTGCATTAATTTCTTTGTAGCTAAACGGCCGATTAAGTTTTTTAATTTACAGTTGAGTCTCATGGACTTAAGTGGTTAGCTAATCTATCAATTATCACTAGCAGCATCTTAATACAAGCCATTCAAGGCTGTGACATGATAAATTGGACATCTTTCTGTGGTCTGAAAATATCACGTTTTTGTGAGGTCTGTAATACAACTTATCTGTCACTTTTTTTTTGTATGAATGCTAAGGTTAGTCTTGATTTGTGAACTTGATGTGTGAATTTGTTGATGAAATTTTAAGATGACAGGAATATAGCAGTTTATCTTAACGTTTTAGCAAGGGAATTCATGGAATATGGGACCTGCAGAATGAATATTTACCTAGCATGTTATGATTTGAATTTGTTTAAAGAACTCACAGGTGTACCATTGGATGAAAAGTTCTGTAGTTGTCTTCATAAGTTTGCTCGTCTTTTAGTTAAAATGTATCATTGCAACCATTGAGTACCTTGTGACAATTGCTCCTTGCTAAACCTACTGAGCCTGAGTTCATAGATGGTTCCTTTATTATATTTTCTACTTTACCAGTATATTTTTCTTCTATATATATGGTCTTTCTCCATTCCCAAGAATCTAAATAGTTGGTGACATGTTATTTCATGACGTAGGTTTTGGGAAAACAGAAAAATCAATCAAGAAAGCGCCCTTTGCCACCTGCAAGTGATGAAAGCAACGATGAATTTCCATGTCCTCAATGTGGTAAATATGGGAATATCGCTTTGAATATCATCTTGATCAACATATATTAGTACATGCTCGCCTTCAGGTTTTCAGAATCTGGAGATTTTTTTTCATAACTATCAAAGTTGTTCCCTTGGGGCAGCGGTAAAGCTGTTGCCTTGTGACCATGAGGTCACGGGTTCGAGTCCTGGAAACAGCCTCTTGCAGAAATGTAGGGAAAGGCTGTGTACTATAGACCCAAAGTGGTCGGACCCTTCCCTGGACCCTGCGCAAGCAGGAGCTACGTGCACCGGGCTGCCCTTTTTTTATCAAAGTTGTTCCCTTGGTACAATAACAGTGTGTGTGTGTGTGTGTGTGTGTGCATTTTTCACATGAGCTCAGACTGGGTGCATTCGTTTTGCATTGATATGGCTAGAGATGTAACTTTTGCATTCTTTCATCAACGTTAAGACAAAAGCAGTTCTTACTTTTGTTTTTAACTTATTATCAGTTGAAGTTTTCAACGGGTTACTCTTAAACAGCTTCTAAAAGAGAACAGAGTAATGATATAATTAATTGAGGTTTTTATTCAGCTTCCCGCGTCTACTTGTTTCATCCGTTTGTTTGTGTTTTGAACATGTGACTATTGCAGGTACAGAATTTGCTGGATTTAGATGCAGTCCCCGAGCAGCACACATACAGTGTAATGGATGTGGAGGACTGATGCCAGCTAGGCCTAACACCAGTATACAAAAATGTAATTGCCGATTTTGATCGTCTGTATTCTTGTTAATTGCATGGATTATATTATTTTGTTCATTTGATATGCTATTTAACACTACAACACTACTGATGCAGTGCTACATCATTGAACTGCAAATTTGGTGTTTTAATTTTATTATTGGCCTTCCTTAGATATTTTCGTCATTAGTTAGTTTCCTTAAGGCTATTCTATTGCATAAATCTGCATGAATAGTATAAGCATTATTCTTACTTGCTTCTCAGTAAATTTCTTAAGGTGCAGTCACTATGAGCAGTTTGGCTGCTCTTCTTCCTAATTTACTTTAGTTTTATGACACCACTCTTGGTGCTGACCTATCATACTTATATTGCAGGTTTGGGGTGTGATGGATCATTTTGTGGAGCTTATTGGTATTCCCAAGGAGTGAATTCAAGTCATTGTAATCTAATCTGCAACCAGGAAACTTTCAGGATGGTAAGCCAATCTGTCTCTGCTATATTTTAAAGCCCTGATGTACCTTCTCATCATCATACACATCAATTGCAATCTTTTGACATGATGTGTGCATACTATTCCAGATCTCTCAGCACCATATCTCTAGACTTCCGGACACGCTTCATGGGGGAAATCCATATGAAAAAGATGTAGGAATATTCCATCTTGATCTTATCCCTTATCATTTATGGCCTTGATGGTAGTTTCATGTGTGAATGAACTGTGGTTTCTCCTCTCTAGATTACAGAAAGGTGCATACAGAAATCTGGCAAAACGTTGCAAGCTGTAATCTCTGAGTGGATAGCAAAGTTTGATAATAAGGAACTTGGTAATGTTCTGTTATTTCAGTTGAATATTGTTTTGGTGCATATGTGATAGCTGTGAAGAAATTATCTTAAAAACTTCAATTCTATCTTGATATGACAAAATACTGGTGTATATGACTTTATGCATGATTTGAAGGAAAGCTTACTTTGAGTGTTATTTGGCACCTGGTTTATGCAATACTACCTCTGTTCCAAACAATTGAAGTTCTGGGTTGTCCTAAGTCAAACTTGTTTAAGTTTGACCAAGTCTAGACAAATATATTAACATCTAGAACACCAAATTACTCTCATGACATTCTTTGCGGAATATATTTTTGTACTATGTGTATTTGGCATTGTACATTTTAGCACATCTTTCTATAGAGTTGGTCAAACATAAACAAATTGGACTTAGGAACAAACCTAGAACTTCAATTATTTTGGAACGGAGGACTATACTCCTGTTGCGTGCGCCCACATATATCTTTTTGATAGGGAAACGTTCTGATATATATCATATTTGAATCATTATCGATATGATGCTCTTGCTGCATGCAGATCGCTCAAGGCTGCAACTGAATAATGTTGAGGCAATTACTTCCAGGACATACCTTTGCAAGTAATTGCTTCCTGAGTTGACAAGAATAGTTTCTTGATTTCATCTTGGTGCCTTTGCTGATTTTGTTGAGTCAAATGAATGCAGCCATTGCTACAACAAGTTCGTTGATTTTCTGCTGTATTGGTTCCGCGTGTCAACGCCCAGAAATGTATGTATACTATTAACTCTTACAGTCAGTTCGTACTTTCATGAGCATATGCTAATCGGTTAGCTTATGTTAGATATGCCTCCCACTTTTTGTAGTGAGATGTCAATGTTGTAAGTACACTTATTTAGTTGACATACAAAAAATTGATGTCCACAAAGGACTTACCAGATACTACTCCCAGAGTTGATACAAAAATTGATGTCCACAATCCGGAGTTGCTTTGCCAACTAGAATAAAAGCCTTTACAATGATCCAGTACAATACTAGGTACATGGTACTGAATGCAGATTGGTCATTTAAATATGATAAATTTAAGGCTTACAGCTTTGTGAAATGTAGTATATGCTGGTTTCCCCAAGAGCATAAAAGCCGTTACATTTTAGACCATTATATAATATACTCCCTCCGTCCGGAAATACTTGTCATCAAAATGAATAAAAGAGGATGTATCTAGACATATTTTAGTTCTAGATACATCCATTTCTATCCATTTTGATGACAAGTATTTTCGGACGGAGGGAGAACATTGCTAAATGGTTTTTAACTGTCTGATATTCCTGTGGTTCCCTACCTGTTTGTTTGGTATGGGCCTAAACTAGTAGTAATTCGTTTTGATAAGCATAGAATTCCTCCCAAGCTGACAACAGTATCAAGGCACGGTTGATATATTGTGATAAGTTATTAAAAGGGTTGCATAAAATGGTATGATCACCAGTTCCAAGTTAATCTTGTTTGAATCCGACAGATTATCTGAAGCAGGAGATTTCTGATACGGCTGTTTTGTTGAATGAATGCCTTAACAACTGCATACCCCCCCTGCATTCCTTATTTATTCTTCATGTATCCTATCTGTCTCTTGATGGTGATGTGGATGTTTGTTTTCCAGCTTCTTCCAGCTGATGCTGCTGACAGGGATAGTTGCTGGTACGGTTTCATGTGCCGTACCCAGCACCATCGACAGGACCACGCCAAGAAGCTGAACCACGTATGCCGTCCGACGAGAGGCAACCCCTAACTTGCCTGACGTCTCTTGAAGCCGCTTCTCCAGCAACGGAGAAGATTGTATGTACATAATAGAGCAACGCACACACCTTCCGAGTTTGATTTGTGTGGTAGACCATACTAAACTGTTTGTTTCCCTTCGTCATCCAATGTGGCATACATTCCATGTTCCAAACTGTCATGTTTATGTCGTGTTCCCTTCACGGCCAAGCTCGCCTCCTGGAGCTCATGTCATTTTTCATGTGCTGTGGCGACCGATGCGCAAGCTGAAGTGCCTTTGGCGTGCGCTAGAAAAATCGCCGTTTTTCGCACATGAGCATGGGTTTAGCATAGGACAGAGTGCTTTCATCTGAAGGAGAAGGCAAGGCTGGTGCTTGTTAGGATCTGTTTAATCTTTCCTGTGTGGCTACAGTGGGGTGTAGCTGAGTTGGCATTCTGTCGGCAGGTTAGGGGTTATGTATGGTTCCAAGGATGCACAACTGGGCTCTCGCTTTCGTTTCGCAAGCATGAGAATGAGATGGGCATGTGCACAGTAGCAGTGGCATCAAGTTTTCACCCATCTTTGTCGAACAACTCGTTGGCACGGGCGTCGGTTTCAGGCGATTGTGGACATGAGCGCCTCCAGTTTATGTCAGTTTGAAACCGTAAGCAGCCGCCAAATATCATAACTTGCAAAAACCGGCACGGAGATTAACCACTTGGAGAAAATCCCATAGTTAACCTGCAATGAGGCGATGTGCAAGTCGGAAACTGGGACACGCACAACACGGGAGATGACCGGTGGTTCACTTGGCGTGTTTGGTTGTCATCTCAGTTTTTGTGTGCATTGCATACACTTTCCAGCTTCCATACCGAACCAGACCGTGCACATTTTTATTATGAGAAGGGGTCATTCGAGCCTATGAAAATAGGATACTCTATTTACATAGAATATTTACATAGAAATCCCTACGTCCTTACATTCTATTTAGGATTAGGAATAGATGTAATCAGATCTGCTTTTGACATGCATCATCAAATGATACAAGTACGGGATAAGAATCTACAACGCACTAGAACGCCTGTTAAAAAAATATTTGTTCATCAATAATTTAAAACAAACCTTCCAAGTACTTCAAGGGTCTAGCTGAGAGAAAACAGACTAAAAATCAATATCTGCACCTAGTTTGATTGCCTGCATACTCACTGCCTGCATTAGAGGATAGGTTTAGGCACGGTATTTGGCGTCCTGCATCGTCTTAACTCAACACGTACACGTTGTTTGATTGCACACAAGCATCGAGGTGTGCTAATGTTATGCCCTACGTGGTGAGCTTACCTGCTACACCAACGCCATAACATTGCAATGACGACGAACTGCAGGATGATAATGAAGTTCTTCACCCCAAGGTGTGGCGCCGCATTGCCAACTTCAACCTTGCATGTCTGCTTTCGCACAAACTTGGAGTAAGCATCTTCTGTCGCCTGCCTAGTCTTAAGCCCTCTGTGGCTGCTGTTGCTGTACCCTGAAACTTGTTCATTGCTGTAGGATCGAAAGTAGGTCTAGAGGGGGGTGATTAGACTACTTGACCAAATAAAAATCTAGCCTTTTTCCAATTTTAAGTCTTGGCAGATTTTAGCAACTTAGCACAAGTCAAACAATCAACCTACACATGCAATTCTAAGAGTGTAGCAGCGGAAAGTAAAACATTGCATATGAAGGTAAAGGGAAGGGTTTGGAGAAGGAATGTAGACACAGAGATTTTTGGCGTGGTTCCGATAGGTGATGCTATCGTACATCCACGTTGATGAGACTTCAACCTACGAAGGGTAACGGTTGCGCGAGTCCATGGAGGGCTCCATCCACGAAGGGTCCAAGAAGAAGCAACCTTGTCTATCCCACCATGGCCATCGCCCACGAAGGACTTGCCTCACTCGGGTAGATCTTCATGAAGTAGGCGATCTCCTTGCCCTTACAAACTCCTTGGTTCAACCCCACAATCTTGTCGGAGGCTCCCAAGTGACACCTAACCAATCTAGGAGACACCACTCTCCAAAAGGTAATAGATGGTGTGTTGATGATGAACTCCTTGCTCTTGTGCTTCAAATGATAGTCTCCCCAACACTCAACTCTCTCTCACAGATTTGGATATGATGGAAAGAAGATTTGAGTGGAAAGCAACTTGGGGAAGGCTAGAAATCAAGATTCTAGTGGTTGGATTGGAATGTCTTGGGCTCAACACATGAGTAGGTGGTTCTCTCTCAGAAAAATGAGTAGTGGAAGTGTATGCACCTTACACACAATCGCAGCGACTACACCAACGCCATAACACTGCAATGACGACGAACTGCATGATGATAATGAAGTTCTTCACCCCAAGGTGTGGCGCCGCCTTGCCAACTTCAACCTTGCATGTCTGCTTTCGCACAAGCTTGGAGTAAGCATCTTCTGCCGCCTGCCTAGTCTTAAACCCTCTGTGGCTGCTGTTGCTGTACCCTGAAACTTGTTCATTGCTGTAGGATCGAAAGTAGGTCTAGAGGGGAGGGGGGTGATTAGACTACTTGACCAAATAAAAATCTAGCCTTTTCCCAATTTTAAGTCTTGGCAGATTTTAGCAACTTAGCACAAGTCAAGCAATCAACCTACACATGCAATTCTAAGAGTGTAGCAGCGGAAAATAAAACATTGCATATGAAGGTAAAGGGAAGGGTTTGGAGAAGGAATGTAGACACGAAGATTTTTGGCGTGGTTCCGATAGGTGGTGCTATCGTACATCCACGTTGATGGAGACTTCAACCCACGAAGGGTAATGGTTGCGCGAGTCCACGGAGGGCTCCACCCACGAAGGGTACAAGAAGAAGCAACCTTGTCTATCCCACCATGGCCATCGCCCACGAAGGACTTGCCTCACTTGGGTAGATCTTCATGAAGTAGGCGATCTCCTTGCCCTTACAAACTCCTTAGTTCAGCCCCACAATCTTGTCGGAGGCTCCCAAGTGACACCTAACCAATCCAGGAGACACCACTCTCCAAAAGGTAATAGATGGTGTGTTGATGATGAACTCCTTGCTCTTGTGCTTCAAATGATAGTCTCCCCAACACTCAACTCTCTCTCACAGATTTGGCTATGGTGGAAAGAATATTTGAGTGGAAAACAACTTGGGGAAGGCTAGAGGTCAAGATTCTAGTGGTTGGATTGGAATGTCTTGGTCTCAACACATGAGTAGGTGGTTCTCTCTCAGAAAATGAGTAGTGGAAGTGTAGGCACGTTCTGATGGCTCTCTCTTGAATAGAGAAGGGGGTGGAGGGGTATATATAACCTACACACAAAATCCAACCGTTACACACATTTGACCCAACTCGGTCAGACCAAATAGAAGAACTCGGTGAGACCGATTCAGTTCAAAATGTGAACGTTAGGAATCTCCGTGGGACTGACATGGTCAACTCGGTGAGACCGATGTGCTAGGTCTAGGGCAAAACCTCATCTTGGTGAGACCGATTGAGACCGATTTCAGCAATGATCAAACAGAGAGTTGGTCAGGCAAACTCGGTGGGACCGATCGCTCATTTCGGTGAGACCGAAACGTTACAAAGGGAAACAGAGAGTTTGCAATGCCATCTCGGTGAGACCGAATTGTCTATGGTTTCTGGCAGTGGCTATGTCGAACGAACTCGGTGGCGCCAGATAGATCAAATCGGTGGGGCCGAGTTTGACTTTAGGTTTTGGACATATGTGGAGATGAGAAAGTGATTGAGGGTTTTGGAGCAATATCACTAATCACTTTGAGCAAGTTGACCATTACGCAACACCTCATCCCCTTTTAATAGTATTGGCTTTCCTATGGACTCAATGTGATCTTGGATCACTAAAATGAAAATGAAGAGTCTTGAGCCTTTGCCAATCTTTGTCCTTAGCATTTTGAGGGGTCCACATCTCTAGTCCATGCCATGCCAATCATTGAACTTTCTGAAATATTTAACTTGAATGGATATTAGTTCAATGATCTATATGTTGTTATGAATTACCAAAACCATCCGGGGATTAGTTGCACTTTCAATTGCATACTTCCCATGACCTGTAAACCCCTGGAGCCCTCCCGATGAACACCGTATACCACTTGTCCTAGCAGTGCACAAGAGTGATAGTTGAAGTAGCAAGCAATGAAGCACAAACAACAAGCAATGGAGCAGAAGAGCAGTAGTAAGCATGCATGATCATACATCATAGCAAGTTCAACCTAGCACTACTATGGTGTCATCCTACCACCACATCCAAAAGAGGGTGTAATCCTACCACCGCAAGTTCACAATCATCGTGAGGGGTCAGTATATACCACCTCAACAAAATATACAGACCATCAAATAGTTTTCAAGTCCTAGCTACAAAAAAGTACGTTGGCATGGTCATCGTCATCGCCATTGCCATCGAGGATCATGCACGTGGTAACGAGAGGCAGCACTACGTCTAGTAGTAGTGCTTGCCAAGCCAGCTCCTAAGCCAAAACTCCTTGTGAGCGTCTGCCATGGCAACAAACCCCGCACCCTAGTTCTTGCTGTCAAGCAGGTGGCTCAGAGCAGCCGTCAGAGCCTCCTAGCTGAAGCCATCTTGGTCCATGATGGCCATGTACAACTCAGGGTGGACATCGATGGACTTGCTCTCCCTGATGGCAGTTGCCACCTCCTTCACGACCTCAGTCATGCTGGTGAAGACACTTCTCTCCTCTTCCATAAAGCCGCCCCTCTTCCTCTTCCCATCAAGCACAGATGTGCTCAAAGGGCTTGTCAGGGCCATCAAGGTCTGCCTCTGCGTTCGGGGTCTCTGGGAACTCAGGCATGGGCGAAGCGAGAGGCTCACCGGAGCCCATAGCATGCTTGCCGGTTGCCAGCCCAAAGGAGAAGATATGCCACATCTAGTTGCAGTTCTGGATGGATGCGTTGAGGAACTTAGCGCCTTTGGGGTGGTCCTAAGAAAGAAACACATCGTTGTTAGTTGCGAGAAGGCAATGGTTGACAGTGTGAAAAAAGGGGGCGTGAGCTAACTGCAACGTGACCGGTGTAGTGCTATGCCTCTAGAACGATCGAGCAAGTGTTCTGATCCCATGAGGCGCCGCTAAGGTCTCTGAGGTTGGACACTATGATCCATCGAGCTCTCCACTTCCTGAGGTGGTTGTAGACTAGGGTGGAGGTCACCTCCTGGCCACAGAACTCGAACACCTACTTCGCAATGATGTTCAAGTGCACCTCCTTGAAGCCCTTGTTAGTCCTAACCCTGCTAGATATGAGCTCCCACATCTTGTTAAGCACGAACGTGGACATGAACGACTACCACTTCATGTTCTTCCCCCTACCAACCTTCTTTCCCTTTGCTGCTGCCGTTTGTGCAGCGTTAGCAGCAGCAGCACTTGGCTCAGCGAGCACAAAGGCTATAGGTACAAAAGGAGGACCCGTGTCTGAAACCTCGAACACATCTGAATCAGGAGTGAAAGGATCGATATGGTTGACTAGAGGGGGGGTGAATAGGCAACTAACAATTTTTAGCTTTTCTTCACAAATTAGGGTTAGCAAAGGTTGTCTAGACGTGCAACTAGGTGAGCAAAGAATACAACACAACAATAGCTTGCACAAAGTAAAGGTAAGAGATAACCACAAGTGGAGCCGGTGGAGACGAGGATGTGTTACCAAAGTTCCTTCCCTTTGAAGGGAAGTACGTCTCCATTGGAGTGGTGTGGAGGCACAATGGTCCCTAAGAAGCCAAGAAGAGGGACAAGATGAGGAAGAAGATGTTGAAGAAGCATTGGAAGATCCGGATTGGATAAATGCCATGCATGAAGAGCTACACAACTTTGAGAGAAATCAAGTGTGGACATTGGTCGAGAAGCCCGACAACAACCACAACATCATTGGTACCAAATGGGTGTTTCGCAACAAGCAAGACGAAGATGGTCAAGTCATTCACAACAAAGCACGTCTCGTCGCCCAAGGCTACACTCAAGTCGAAGGTATGGACTACGGTGAGACATATGCCCCCGTTGCTAGACTTGAGTCCATCAGCATCTTACTTGCCTATGCTAATCACCATGATATTACCTTGTACCAAATGGACATTAAAAGTGCTTTTCTAAATGGTGAAATTGAGGAGGAAGTTTATGTTAAACAACCTCCCAGCTTTGTTAATCCTAAGAAACCAAATCATGTTTACAAACTTCACAAAGCTCTTTATGGTCTTAAACAAGCTCCTAGAGCGTGGTACAAATGCTTGACCAAGTTCCTTATTGAAAAAGGCTTTGAGATTGGAAAGATAGATTCTACTCTTTTTACTAAAAGGGTCAATGGTCAATTATTTGTATGCCAAATTTATGTTGATGATATCATCTTTAGTTCGACTAACTCTCATTTTAGTGAAAAGTTTGGGAAGCTAATGTCGAAGAAGTTTGAGATGTCTATGATGAGTGAACTCAAGTTCTTTCTTGGTTTGCAAATCAAGCAAACTAAGGAAGGCACCTTTGTTTCTCAAACAAAGTACACCAAGGACTTATTCAAGAAGTTCAACATGCAAGAAAGAAAAGGTATGAAAACACCCATGCCTACTAGTGGACATCTTGACTTGACCAAGGATGGCAAATCGGTTGACCAGAAGGTTTACCGATCTATGATTGGTTCATTGTTATATCTATGTGCCTTCCATCCCGATATTATGCTAAGTGTGTGCATGTGTGCACGATATCAAGCGGCCCCCCAAAGAATGTCATCTTAAGGCTGTGAAAAGGATAGTGAGATACTTAATACATACACCAAATTTTGGCATTTGGTATCCTAAGAGGTCTTGTTTTGATCTTGTTGGCTACTCCGATTCGGACTATGCTGGAGACAAGGTTGATAGAAAGTCCACTTCGGGTACTTGTCAATTTCTTGGTAGATCTCCTGTGTCTTGGTCCTCCAAGAAACAAAACTCGGTATCCTTATACACCACCGAAGCGGAATACATTGCCGCCGGTTCATGTTGTGCTCAATTACTTTGGATGACCCAAACTCTTAAAGATTATGGGATCAATGTGAAACATGTTCCATTGCTTTGTGACAATGAGAGTGCTATTAAGATTGCTCACAATCCCGTGCAACATTCTTGAACTAAGAATATTGAAGTTCGTCATCATTTCATTCGAGATCATGTTGCTAAAGGGGACATTGATCTTAAGCATGTTCGTACTGCTAAGCAATTGGCGGATATATTCACCAAACCGCTTGATGAGAAAGTATTTTGTCGTTTGAGAGGTGAATTGAACATCATTGATGCTTCAAACTTGGAGTAGGAACTCCATTTGGATACATGCAAGGCATGAGCCTATGACTAATCCTTGATTTTTCTCTTATGATCAAGTGTCTCGGATATATTTGTACCCTTGCATGCTATCTAACCCTTGTAGGAACTTGAGTGAATCTAACTCCATGAGGTTGCAACTCACTCACATCTTGAGCGATCTCTACATCACCAAGTTTCTACACCATGGTGGTTGAAGACAAGCAAGCATGAAACCTTTCAACATATCCTTTTGACAAATTCTATATATCAACTTTCATTTGATATCAAATTTCATGATTGTCATGTTGGATACACAAGCGCTCTTCCTTGCAATACTAACCCATGTAGGTAGATGAACTCAAACTACAAGTGGTGCTCTCAACCATTGATGCGCTACATCAACCTCGAGCACTCCACTCAAGTTCAACTACATGATCAAGTTCAACACCACCACCCAAGGTATGTTATTCCATCTTAGAGAAGCTTTACTCCAAGTCATGGGTCAAAGCAGCTCAACAAGATGTGAATACTTCAAAATGCTTAAACGAAAAATGGTAACCCCATTTTGAGCTTAAACGATGAGTATGACTTGCGATCAAGTGTTCTGACTTGACTCCACAGTCAATATACTCTAACATAGGTGACTTTGTGAAGGAAATATGCCCTAGAGGCAATAATAAAGTTGTTATTTATATTTCCTTATATCATGATAAATGTTTATTATTCATGCTAGAATTGTATTAACCGGAAACTTAGTACATGTGTGAATACATAGACAAACAGAGTGTCACTAGTATGCCTCTACTAGACTAGCTCGTTGAATCAAAGATGGTTAAGTTTCCTAGCCATAGACATGAGTTGTCATTTGATTAACGAGATCACATCATTAGAGAATGATGTGATTGACTTGACCCATTCCATTAGCTTAGCACTTGATCGTTTAGTATGTTGCTATTGCTTTCTTCATGACTTATACATATTCCTATGACTATGAGATTATGCAACTCCCGAATACCAGAGGAACACTTTGTGTGCTACCAAACGTCACAATGTAACTGGGTGATTATAAAGGTGCTCTACAGGTGTCTCCGATGGTGTTTGTTGAGTTGGCATAGATCGAGATTAGGATTTGTCACTTCGATTGTCGGAGAGGTATCTCTGGGCCCTCTCGGTAATGCACATCACTATAAGCCTTGCAAGCAATGTGACTAACGAGTTAGTTGTGGGATGATGCATTACAGAACGAGTAAAGAGACTTGCCAGTAACGAGATTGAACTAGGTATTGAGATACCGACGATCGAATCTCGGGCAAGTAACATACCGATGACAAAGGGAACAACGTATGTTGTTATGCGGTTTGACCGATAAAGATCTTCGTAGAATATGTAGGAACCAATATGAGCATCCAGGTTCCGCTATTGGTTATTGACCGAAGATGAGTCTCGGTCATGTCTACATAGTTCTCAAACCCGTAGGGTCCGCATGCTTAACGTTCGGTGATGATAGGTATTATGAGTTTATGTGTTCTGATGTATCGAAGGTAGTTCGGAGTCCCGGATATGATCACGGACATGACGAGGAGTCTCGAAATGGTCGAGACATAAATATTGATATATTGGATGACTATGTTTGGACATCGGAAAGGTTTTGAGAGAGTTTGGGCATATACTGGAGTACCGGGGGGGTTACCGGAACCCCCCGAGGAGTGTATGGGCCCTAATGGGCTTTAGTGGAGAGAGAAAGGGCCAGCCAGGGTAGGCCGCGCCCCCCTCCCCCTCTGGTCTGAATTGGACTAGGAAGGGGGGGGGGCGGCGCCCCCCTTTCCTTCCTCCCTCTCTCCCCCTTCTTTCTCTCCTAGTCCAACTAGGGAAGGGGGGGGGAATCCTACTCCCGGTGGGAGTAGGACTCCTCCAAGGCGCGCCATAGAGGGCCAGCCCTCCCCCTCCTCCACTCCTTTATATACGGGGGAAGGGGGCACCCCATAGACACACAAGTTGATCATTGATCTCTTAGCCATGTGCGGTGCCCCCCTCCACCATAATCCACCTCGGTCATATCGTTGCAGTGCTTAGGCGAAGGTTGCGCCGGTAGCTTCATCATCACCGTCATCATGCCGTCGTGCTGACGAAGCTCTCCCTCGACACTCAGCTGGATCGAGAGTTCGTGGGACGTCACCGAACCGAACGTGTGCAGATCGCGGAGGTGCCGTACTTTCGGAACTAGGATCGGTCGGATCGTGAAGACGTACGACTACATCAACCGCGTTGTCATAACGCTTCCGCTTACGGTCTACGAGGGTACGTGGACTACACTCTCCCCTCTCGTTGCTATGCATCACCATGATCTTGCGTGTGCGTAGGATTTTTTTGAAATTACTGCGTTCCCCAACAGTGGCATCCGAGCCAGGTTTATGCGTAGATGTTATACGCACGAGTAGAACACAAAGAGTTGTGGGCGATAATAGTCATACTGCTTACCAGCATGTCATACTTTGATTCGGCGGTATTGTTGGATGAAGCGGCCCGGACCGACATTACGCGTACGCTTACGCGAGACTGGTTCTACCGACGCCCTTCGTACACAGGTGGCTGGCGGGTGTCAGTTTCTCCAACTTTAGTTGAATCGAGTGTGGCTACGCCCGGTCCTTGTTGAAGGTTAAAATAGCAGCCACGTAAAACTTGCAACAACAAAGTAGAGGACGTCTAACTTGTTTTTGCAGGGCATGTTGTGATGTGATATGGTCAAGACATGATGCTAAATTTTATTGTATGAGATGATCATGTTTTGTAACAGAGTTATCGGCAAATGGCAGGAGCCATATGGTTGTCACTTTATTGTATGAAATGCAATCGCCATGTAATTGCTTTACTTTATCACTAAGCGGTAGCGATAGTTGTAGAAGCAATAGTTGGCGAGACGACAACGATGCTTCGATGGAGATCAAGGTGTCAAGCCGGTGACGATGGTGATCATGACGGTGCTTTGGAGATGGAGATCAAAGGTACAAGATGATAATGGCCATATCATATCACTTATACTGATTGCATGTGATGTTTATCCTTTAAGCATCTTATTTTGCTTAGTTCGGCGGTAGCATTATAAGATGATCTCTCACTAAATTTCAAGGTACAAGTGTTCTCCCTGAGTATGCACCGTTGCTACAGTTCGTCGTGCCGAGACACCACGTGATTATCGGGTGTGATAAGCTCTACGTTCACATACAACAGGTGCAAGCCAGTTTTGCACACACAGAATACTCGGGTTAAACTTGACGAGCCTAGCATATGCAGATATGGCCTTGGAACACTGAGACCGAAAGGTCGAGCGTGAATCATATATTAGATATGATCAACATAGTGATGTTCACCATTGAAAACTACTCCATCTCACGTGATGATCGGACATGGTTTAGTTGATTTGGATCACGTGATCACTTAGATGATTAGAGGGATGTCTATCTAAGTGGGATTTCTTAAGTAATATGATTAATTGAACTTTAATTTATCATGAACTTAGTACCTGACAGTATTTTGCATGTCTATGTTGTTGTAGATAGATGGCCCGTGCTGTTGTTCCATTGAATTTTAATGCGTTCTTAGAGAAAGCTAAGTTGAAAGATGATGGTAGCAACTACACAGACTGGGTCCGTAACTTGAGGATTATCCTCATTGCTGCACAGAAGAATTACGTCCTGGAAGCACCGCTAGGTGCCAAACCCGCTGCAGGAGCAACACCAGATGTTATGAACGTCTGGCAGAGCAAAGCTGATGACTACTCGATAGTTCAGTGTGCCATGCTTTACGGCTTAGAACCGGGACTTCAACGATGTTTTGAACGTCATGGAGCATATGAGATGTTCCAGGAGTTGAAGTTAATATTTCAAGCAAATGCCCAGATTGAGAGATATGAAGTCTCCAATAAGTTCTACAGCTACAAAATGGAGGAGAATAGTTCTGTCAGTGAGCATATACTCAAAATGTCTGGGTATAACAATCGCTTGATTCAACTAGGAGTTAATCTTCCTGATGATAGTGTCATTGACAGAATTCTTCAATCACTGCCACCAAGCTACAAGAGCTTCGTGATGAACTATAATATGCAAGGGATGGATAAGACAATTCCCGAGCTCTTCGCAATGCTAAAGGCTGCGTAGGTACAAATCAAGAAAGAGCATCAAGTGTTGATGGTCAACAAGACCACCAGTTTCAAGAAAAAGGGTAAAGGGAAGAAGGGAAACTCCAAGAAGAACGGCAAGCAAGTTGCTGCTCAAGTGAAGAAGCCCAAGTCTGGACCTAAGCCTGAGACTGAGTGCTTCTACTTCAAAGGGATTGGTCACTAGAAGCGGGACTGCCCCAAGTATTTGGCGGATAAGAAGGATGGCAAGGTGAACAAAGGTATATGTGATATACATGTTATTGATGTGTACCTTACTAATGCTCGTAGTAGTGCCTGGGTATTTGATACTGGTTCTGTTGCTAATATTTGCAACTGGAAACAGGGACTACGGATTAAGCGAAGATTGGAAAAGGACGAGGTGACAATGCGCGTGGGAAATGGTTCCAAAGTCGATGTGATCACCGTCGGCACGCTACCTCTACATCTACCTTCGGGATTAGTTTTAGACCTAAATAATTGTTATTTGGTGCCATCGTTGAGCATGAGCATTATATCTGGATCTTTTTTGATGCGAGACGGTTATTCATTTAAATCTGAGAATAATGGTTGTTCTATTTATATGAATAATATCTTTTATGGTCATGCACCCTTGAAAAGTGGTCTATTTTTGTTGAATCTCGATAGTAGTGACACACATATTCATAATATTGAAGCCAAAAGATGCAGAGTTGATAATGATAGTGCAACTTATTTGTGGCGCTGCCGTTTGGGTCATATTGGTGTAAAGCACATGAAGAAACTCCATTCTGATGGACTTTTGGAATCACTTGGTACTTGCGAACCATGCCTCATGGGCAAGATGACTAAAACTCCGTTCTCCGGAACAATGGAGCGAGCAACAGATTTGTTGGAAATCATACATACTGATGTATGTGGTCCGATGAATATTGAGGCTCGCGGCAGGTATCGTTATTTTCTCACCTTCACAGATGATTTGAGCAGATATGGGTATATCTACTTGATGAAACATAAGTCTGAAACATTTGAAAAGTTCAAAGAATTTCAGAGTGAAGTGGAAAATCATCGTAACAAGAAAATAAAATTTCTATGATCTGATCGTGGAGGAGAATATTTGAGTTACGAATTTGTTCTTCATTTGAAACAATGCGGAATAGTTTCGTAACTCACGCCACCCGGAACACCACATCGTAATGGTGTGTCCGAACGTCGTAACCGCACTTTATTAGATATGGTGCGATCTATGATGTCTCTTACTGATTTACCGCTATCATTTTGGGGCTATGCTTTAGAGATGGCTGCATTCACGTTAAATAGGGCACCATCTAAATCCATTGAGACGACACCTTATGAACTGTGGTTTGGCAAGAAACCCAAGTTGTCGTTTCTTAAAGTTTGGGGCTGCGATGCTTATGTGAAAAATCTTCAACCTGATAATCTCGAACCCAAATCGGAGAAATGTGTCTTCATAGGATACCCAAAGGAGACTGTTGGGTACACCTTCTATCACAGATCCGAAGGTAAGGTATTCGTTGCTAAGAAAGGATCCTTTCTAGAGATGGAGTTTCTCTCAAAAGAAGTGAGTGGGAGGAAAGTAGAACTTGATGAGGACAAAGTGTGGACTTCGGTTGACTTGCCCGATGATCGGCAAGCCATAGAGAATAAATGGATCTTCAAGAAGAAGACTGACGCTGACGGTAATGTTACTGTCTACAAAGCTCGACTTGTTGCGAAAGGTTTTCGACAAGTTCAAGGAGTTGACTACGATGAAACCTTCTCACCCGTAGCGATGCTTAAGTCTGTCTGAATCATGTTAGCAATTGCTGCATTTTATGATTATGAAATTTGGCAAATGGATGTAAAGACTGCATTCCTGAATGGATTTCTGGAAGAAGAGTTGTATATGATGCAACCCGAAGGTTTTATCGATCCAACGGATGCTAACAAAGTGTGCAAGCTCCAGCAATCCATTTATGAACTGGTGCAAGCATCTCGGAGTTGGAATAAACGCTTTGATAGTGTGATCAAAGCATATGGTTTTATACAGACTTTTGGAGAAGCCTGTATTTACAAGAAAGTGAGTGTGAGCTCTGTAGCATTTCTAATATTATATGTGGATGACATATTGTTGATTGGAAATGATATAGAATTTCTGGATAGCATAAAAGGATACTTGAACAAGAGTTTTTCAATGAAAGACCTCGGTGAAGCTGCTTATATATTGGGCATCAAGATCTATAGAGATAGATCAAGACGCTTAATTGGACTTTCACAAAGCACATACCTTGATAAAGTTTTGAAGAAGTTCAAAATGGATCAAGTAAAGAAAGGGTTCTTGCCTGTGTTACAAGGTGTGAAGTTGAGTCAAACTCAATGCCCGACCACTTCAGAAGATAGAGAGAAAATGAAAGCTGTTCCCTATGCTTCAGCCATAGGCTCTATCATGTATGCAATGCTGTGTACCCGATATGATGTGTGCCTTGCTATTAGTTTAGCAGGGAGGTACCAAAGTAATCCAGGAATGGATCACTGGACAGCGGTCAAGAACATCCTAAAATACCTGAAAAGGACTAAGGATATGTTTCTCGTTTATGGGGGTGACAAAGAGCTCGTCGTAAATGGTTACGTCGATGCAAGCTTTGACACTGATCCGGATGAGTCTAAGTCACAAACCGGATACGTATTTATATTGAATGGTGGAGCTGTTAGTTGGTGTAGTTCTAAGCAAAGCGTCGTGGCGGGATCTACGTGTGAAGCGGAGTACATAGCTACTTCGCAAGTAGCAAATGAAGGAGTCTGGATGAAGGAGTTCATATCCGATCTAGGTGTCATACCTAGTGCATTGGGTCCAATGAAAATCTTTTGTGACAATACTGGTGCAATTGCCTTGGCAAAGGAAACCAGATTTCACAAGAGAACAAGCAAATCAAGAGACACTTCAATTCCATCTGCGATCAAGTCAAGGAGGGAGACATAGAGATTTGCAAGATACATACGGATCTGAATGTTGCAGACCCGTTGACTAAGCCTCTCTCACGAGCAAAACACGATCAACACCAAGACTCCATGGGTGTTAGAATCATTACTGTGTAATATAGATTATTGACTCTACTGCAAGTAGGATACTGAAGGAAATATGCCCTAGAGGCAATAATAAAGTTATTATTTATATTTCCTTATATCATGATAAATGTTTATTATTCATGCTAGAATTGTATTAACCGGAAACTTAGTACATGTGTGAATACATAGACAAACAGAGTGTCACTAGTATGCCTCTACTGGACTAGCTCGTTGAATCAAAGATGGTTAAGTTTCCTAGCCATAGACATGAGTTGTCATTTGATTAACGAGATCACATCATTAGAGAATGATGTGATTGACTTGACCCATTCCGTTAGCTTAGCACTTGATCGTTTAGTATGTTGCTATTGTTTTCTTCATGACTTATACATGTTCCTATGACTATGAGATTATGCAACTCCCGAATACCAGAGGAACACTTTGTGTGCTACCAAACGTCACAACGTAACAGGGTGATTATAAAGGTGCTCTACAGGTGTCTCCGATGGTGTTTGTTGAGTTGGCATAGATCGAGATTAGGGTTTTTCACTCCGATTGTCGGAGAGGTATCTCTGGGCCCTCTCAATAATGCACATCACTATAAGCCTTGCAAGCAATGTGACTAATGAGTTAGTTGCGGGATGATGCATTACGGAACGAGTAAAGAGACTTGCCGGTAACGAGATTGAACTAGGTATTGAGATACCGACGATCGAATCTCGGGCAAGTAACATACCGATGACAAAGGGAACAACGTATGTTGTTATGCGGTTTGACCGATAAAGATCTTCGTAGAATATGTAGGAACCAATATGAGCATCTAGGTTCCGCTATTGGTTATTGACCGGAGATGAGTCTCGGTCATGTCTACATAGTTCTCGAACCCGTAGGGCCCGCACGCTTAACGTTCGGTGACGATCGGTATTATGAGTTTATGTGTTTTGATGTACCGAAGGTAGTTCGGAGTCCCGGATCTGACCACGGACATGACGAGGAGTCTCGAAATGGCTGAGACATAAAGATCGATATATTGGATGACTATGTTTGGACATTGGAAAGGTTTCGAGAGAGTTCGGGCATATACCGGAGTACCGGGGGCTTATCGGAACCCCCCGGGGAGTGTATGGGCCCTAATGGGCTTTAGTGGAGAGAGAGAGGGGCAGCTAGGGCAGGCCGCGCGCCCCCTCTCCCTCTGGTCCGAATTGGACTAGGAAGGCGTGGGGGGCGTCGCCCCCCTTTCCTTCCTCCCTCTCTCCCCCTTCCTTCTCTCCTAGTCCAACTAGGGAAGGGGGGCGCCATAGAGGGCCGGCCCTCCCCCCTCCACTCCTTTATATATGGGGGAAGGGGGCACCCCATAGACACACAAGTTGATCATTGATCTCTTAGCCGTGTGCGGTGCCCCCTCCACCATAATCCACCTCGCTCATATCGTTGCAGTGCTTAGGCGAAGCCCTGCGCCGGTAGCTTCATCATCACCATCATCACGCCGTTGTGCTGACGAAGCTCTCCCTCGACACTCAGCTGGATCGAGAGTTCATGGGACGTCACCGAGCCGAACGTGTGTAGATCGCGGAGGTGCCGTACTTTCGGTACTAGGATCGGTTGGATCATGAAGACGTACGACTACATCAACCGCGTTGTCATAACGCTTCCTCTTACGGTCTACGAGGGTACGTGGACTACACTCTCCCCTCTCGTTGCTATGCATCACCATGATCTTGCGTGTGCGTAGGAATTTTTTTGAAATTACTGCGTTCCCCAACACTTTGTCAGCGCCCAATTCTAGATGAAGTTCTCTAGTGTTTCTCTGAGTTCTTGCATTTGTTCCTTGCATTTTTGTTCCCCTTCCTAGATTTTCTTTTCTTTTCTCTGTTTTGTTCTGCATTTCCTGCATCCAATTCATTGCAAATCCTTTAGTTTATTCCTTGCAAATCTTTGTGAGATCTTATTTGCCTAGTGAGCTGAGGTGACAATTGCTCTTTCTCTATGTTGAACTCGGTCACACCGAACCATTTCAGTGCAACCGAAAACCATACCTCCACTACTAGGGAAAAGCCTATACACAGAATCTTACCAGCAGCGCGCTTTAAAATAAGGCGCTGCTGCTAAGTAGCAGTAGCGCGCACACAGAAAACTCGCTGCTGAAATAAATGTAGCAGTAGCACGCTCACTCTAAGACACACTACTACTATAATTGCCACGACGCTGCCGCGAGGCTAGTTCTAGCAACAACGCGTTAATACGAAGAGCGATACTGCTATGGATCATAGCAGCAGCGCATTTCCTCAATAACCGCTACTGCTAAGTTTACTACAAAAATTTAGTCCCACCTCGCTCCGTGAAGAGAGTTTCTACCACCTTAAATATGTTACTTCTCAAACTTTCACAAGCATTTGGTCTTCATTGAACTCTATGTGTAGAATTTGTGGCCGCAATATGAGTCTTCACCGGTTCCTAAACCGGTGAGGACTCATATTGACAAATCATATTGTACACAAAAGATCATTGATGATCAATGTATTTTTGATGTCTATTTTTACATGCTGACACATACCAGTAGTGCGTTCTTTGTGAAAGGCGCTACTGCTATGTTGTTTAGCAGTAGCGACTTTCTCTATAGCGCGCTACTGCTGAGCCATTCCATCTCCCACCCCCACTCTCCTCTATCCGATCCACTCACTGGATATCCCCCTCAACCCCCCGCGCCGGTCCTCCCCCGTCGCCCCTCCTCCCTCTGCGCCGCCGTCACCTCCTCCTCCTCGTTGGACTTGGTACCGGCCTCCTCCTCCGTCCTCCCTCCACTCGCCGCTGGCCGACCCCTCCTCGCTCCGCCTTCCTCCTCCGTCCTCCCTCCACTTGCCTCCGACTGGCCCCTCCTCGCTCCGCCTTCCTCCTCCGTCCTACTCTCTTCTCCCTCCTCGAGTCGCCCCTCCTTCTCCCTCCTCCCTCCTCCATCCACAACCCCTCCTCCCTGCTACATTTTGATTTAGTAGGCTAGTTCATATGCAACATTTTGATTTAGTTGATATGATTTAGTTGATTTAGTAGGCTAGTTGATTTAGAACATTTTGATTTAGTTGATTTAGTAGGCTAGTTGATTTAGTATGCACCATTTTATTGTTATTTTTTCTGTACATGGATAGCTAGATGCTTTTGTTTTTCTGTAATAAGTTATTTTTTTGGCAAAATGTAGGTGCCAATTTAGTTAAATTTGCCACTTGTTTTTTTAATCAATTATCTTAGGCAATAGGGGCCAAATTAGATGAAATGTCTTTGTAGGTGGTACCCTGATTTGGTAGATATTTGTGAAAAGTTTTTTCGGCAATAGGTGCCACCAAAAAATGCTTTGGTTGGTGGTACCTTGTCATCTAATATGTTACTAGATCTTAGGATTATAATTGTCCATCAAATTGCTTCTCGCGGAAGAACCAAAAATATCACATGCTACTATTTTTCTTTCCTGTGAAGTGGATCGTTAATCCTTTGCTCATATTGCTTTAGGAAAATGGCGCCACCACCACCACCACCATGTCGACTGTGCAAGTCAAGGTGTGCCAGCAGCCTTGCAACTGGCAAGCTGTTCGGCATCTACTTCCAGCCGAGTTTTCATCATGTGGCGGTAAGAAATTAGATGAAATGTAACAACTATTTTATTTTTAGTGTTGGCATTACTGCATCGTGTCATTTTGCTTTTTTGTACATAGATCGTCCCATGCAATGTGAGGTTGAAATTCAGCAAGCTGACAAGAGACACTGTGACATTTGAGGCTCCTGGGGGCCGTACACTATGGAGGTCGAGAAAGGACGCAATATGTCACAGATTGGAGGAGATGGATGGGCCCGTTTCCTCGCTCACATGCGTCTTACTGGTGGTGAGTTGATCAGCTTCTCCTTCAAAGCAGAAAGACCCAAGCTGGCTGTCATTTATATCAACCTGGTGGAAGATGATGAAGATGACAAAGATGATGAAGATAATGAGGACCCACTCGATGAAGATGATGAGAACCCACTTCATGAAGCCATCATAGCTCAAAGAATTAGGCTGAGCAAGGAGGAGGTGTGCAACCTATGGGACATAATTCCGCCACGTGATGACTTTGTCGGGGTGCCATTCGTGACCTGCCTGACAAGTACCATGGTCGATCGGCATGAAATGGTATGTTATACTGACTGTAATAATTTGATGATATATATATATGCTTTATTGTTATACTTACAAATGCAAATTATCCGATGATATGCTTAGTGAATCCGATGATATGCTTAGTGTAAAGTCCAATGATATGCTGTGTGGAATCTAGTCGATGATATGCTTTAGTGTAGAGTCTGATCACATGCTTATTAGTGTAGAATCCGAGGAACTATTAATAGTGTAGATAATCCATATATACTTATTAGTAGAATTAATGCTTAATTAGTACAAATGTGTAGTACTGTGTCTTTTGATAGTGTAGAAATCTATACTTAATAGAAATATATTTGCAAGAGTATGTGCGAGGCTATTTATTAATTGATATGTTTTTCTTATTCAGAAAATTGCCAAAGAACCTATCTGTGAGTTGTGGTATCGAGCATGATGAAGAAGGCTCAGCTGGACTACGCCTTACCGCAAGGGGCTCCGTCACCACCTGTACTTACCGCATGGACACAGACGGTCGCACACACTTAAACTCGGTTGGGTGAAAGAGATTCCTTGTTGGCAAGAATCTTCGTGTTGGACAGGCCATCCTAATTACTATCAGGAACACCCACCGCCCAGGCTTGAGGATGATGATCATCGTTGATATCATCTAGAACTACATATGTGTGTGTGGCTATATCATCTAGAACTACATATGATGATCATCGTCGATATCATGTAGAACTACATATGATGATCGTCGTCGATATCATCTAGAACTACATATGATGATCGTCGTCGATATCACCCTGTATTGCTTGAGGATGCATGTTGACTATATATGAAATTGTTATCTAGTACTCCCTCCGTTCCAAATTACTCGTCGTGGTTTTAGTTCAAAATTTGAACTAAAACCACGACGAGTAATTTGGAACGGAGGGAGTACTACCTAATACCTATAATGCTTTATGAAGTTGATATCTAGTAGTACCTAGTATCTGCAAATTGCAGTTTATTGAAACTGAAACTGGGTAGGAAGCCAGGGGGAAATGATGAAACACATAGCATTAGCGCGAGGCTAGGAAAGCGCTGCAGCTAACTAATAGTAGCGTGTTTTGGAAAAGCGCTGCTGATATAGTCAATAGTAGTAGCGAGGGTATAGACCGCGCTACTATTAACAGTTAGTTGTAGCACCTTATTAGTAGCGCGGCTGCCCGCGCTGCTGATAGCCTCAAAACCCGCGCTACTACTAGGGTTTTCCCTAGTATGCTCGGTGTCACCGATTTCACTGCAGAGAAGACAATTGCCACTTGTTCCTGCACATTTGTTCTAGCTCCACTCGATGATTCTTGTCCTCTACCAGCATCACATTCTATATGCTGCTTTGCTGTGTAACTCAAGGACCAAACCTATTTTGACTCACACTCAAGAAGATCCCTTCTTGGAAATTGATGTCAAAGGGGGAGAGAGAGATCGCATCAATGCTTAATCACTTACAAAGGGGAGAGAGAGTACTTCAACAGGGGGAGAAAGGTAATCACATCAAAGGCCCCAGATGCTTGGTATTCAAGAGGAGAGAAGTCACATGTCTTTAAGAGGGGAAAGACATGTTTGTGTTATGTTTCTGTGATCTGATCTGTTCTGCTCTGATTTTGCTTCCCTATTTTCTCCCATTATCCAATATAAGATTCAGGGGGAGCAAGACTGCTAGGGAAGGAAATCTTTAAATTTATTGCACATCTTTTACCTTTGGGGACATGTCTATATCTAATAGAGTACCTAGTACTCACTCTCTACATGTCATCCCAGTCTTGGTACTCTTATGATTCTTTTGTTTGCTCTGTCTAGTAGATATATCTGTGTTATCTAACCTTGTTTACTCATGTTCATCTCTTCCTAAGCCAGCTCAAGACCACAAGGTAAGTATATGCATCACACTCATGTGCATGATGATCTCTTGCTGATGTACATATTGTTTGCAAGAAGGAACCATGAACATGAAGTTACAACTTCATATATTCACATCATTTGCTCTGATGCATATAGCCAAGATACATGTAACACATTGCTTGCTCTGTCATGTTTATGCATTCACATGCTCTTACATTCCATATTGACATGATTGCATACATGTAGGGGGAGCCTATGCATGTTACATGTCTTTCCAAAGCTTTACTTTCTATTCTCTATATCTTTATCTAAAGCTTTGATGTATGTTGTCATCAATTACCAAAAAAGGGGGAGATTGAAAGCACAAGTGCTCCTTGGGTGGTTTTGGTAATTAATGTCAACATATCTCCTGTTGGACTAATGTTTTTATCTAGAATATTTCAGACAAGTCCAATAGATGGAGTGGCGTGGACAAGAGGATGTGGAACCCCTTCAAGGTGCTAAGGACAAAGGATTGGCTCAAGCTCTAAAAGCTCAAGACTCTACATTTTCATTTAAGTGATCCAAAATCACATTGAGTCCATAGGAAGCCAATACTATTAAAAGGGGATGAGGTGTTGCTTAATGGCTTGCTTGCTCAAAGTGCTTAGTGATATGCTCCAAAGCCCTCAATCACTTTCTCATATCCACATATGTCCCAAACCAAAAGTCAAACTCGGCCCCACCAAAACATTCTATCCGGCGCCACCGAGTTCACCTGACATAGCCACTGCCATAAACCCTAATCAATTCGATCTCACCGATGGGATCTCGGTCTCACCGAGATGGGCTTGCAAACTCACTGTTACCTCTTGCAATAATTTCGGTCTTACCGAGATTCGTAATTGGTCTCACCGAGTTTGCCTGACCAACTCTCTGGTTAGCTTATTACCAAAATCGGTCCCACCGAGTTTGTGTAATCGGTCAAACCGAGATGAGGTTTTACCCTAACCCTAGCACATCGGTCCCACCGAGTTGATCATATCAGTCCCACCGAAATGCCTAACGGTCACATTATGAACTGAATCGGTCCGACCGAGTTTTCTTATTCGGTCCCACCGAGTTTGGTGATTTGTGTGTAACGGTTAGATTTTGTGTGGAGGCTATATATACCCTCCACCCGCTCTTCATTCGTGAGGAGAGCCATCAGAACATGCCTACACTTCCAACATACATTTTCTGAGAGAGAACCACCTACTCATGTGTTGAGACCAAGATATTCCATTCCAACCATATGAATCTTGATCTCTAGCCTTCTCCAACTTGCTTTCCACTCAAATCATCTTTCCACCAAATCCAAAATCTGTGTGAGAGAGTTGAGTGTTGGGGAGACTATCATTTGAAGCACAAGAGCAAGGAGTTCATCATCAACGCACCATCTATTACCTTTTGGAGAGTGGTGTCTCCTAGATTGGTTAGGTGTCACTTGGGAGCCTCCGTCAAGATTGTGGAGTTGAACCAAGGAGTTTGTACGGGCAAGGAGATCGCCTACTTCGTGAAGATCTACCCTAGTGAGGCAAGTCCTTCGTGGGCGATGGCCATGGTGGGATAGATATGGTTGCTTCTTCATGTACCCTTCATGAGTGGAGCCCTCCGTGGACTCGCGCAACCGTTACCCTTCGTGGGTTGAAGTCTCCATCAACGTGGATGTACGATAGCACCACCTATCGGAACCACGCGAAAAATCTCCATGTCTCCAATTGCGTTTGCATACTCCAATCCCATCCCTTTACATTCTCACAAGTTGCATGCTTTACTTTTCGCTGCTCATACACTCTTGTCATGCATGCTTGATATGTATTGTGAATGTTTAAACATGTGCTAAAACTCTACCTCAACTCGAAGAAATTAAAAACTGCCACTTTTCTTGCTAAGAGTCTATTCACCCCGCTCTAGACACCTCTTCTCGTTCCTTTTCAAGGACACCTAAGAATGATGGTGGTAGCAACACTCCAGGACATCACCAATCATGCTCCTCCTCCTCCTCAGACTCCTCTGCAGCAGGTGTAGGGCCTCCAGTTCCATCATCAGAATCGGTTCACGTGCAGTGCACACGGACCCAAGCCTCCTCATCAGTGATCCTCTCCTCAGAGCCATCTAAAACGGTGAGGCCAACCTGCCTCATAATGGCCTTGTCACCACAACGGGCCTTCTTTGCAGCTACATGAGCCTTATACTGTCCCTTGGCCTGAAGGCAAAACATCCTTTTCATCTTCTGCTTGAGCTTCTTAGCCCAAGACGGCTCCTCAGATGGCTCACAGTCTGGCTCATCCTCCTCATCATCAGACCTAACTATGTCATGCTCTGAAGGAGCAGGAGCAGTCGTTCACCACTTCTCCTTTTGCCTCAGCTGAACAACATCATGAGAGACTAAGTCTCCAACATCAAGATCCTCCTCCGGAAATGAAGAAGCCCATGTTTCCTCAATGAGTTGCATCAAGTAGGGGCCATATATGATGCACTTGCGCTCCAAGACCGCACAAGGAAGTTCTGACTACATGACATGAGAAACATCCAACACCTCCTGAGAGCCCTTCTGCTTCTGCCAGAAAAGAAGTAAGTTCACCATATAGGAGTGCACCATATCCTAGTTGCCAACACGAGGGAACAGAGTGTTCCTAAAGATCCGGTGAATGATATCCAGAAAAGGGCCAGAGCTCATAGGAGACATGCCCAGTCTCAGACACCTTCCTGGTAGAGAAGGGCCACAGAGCATCCTTGGGAGTAGCAGTAGCCTCCCTGTGAGGGTGAAACCCAACTGGGGTCTGGGCGCCCTGATCGTCATACGACAAACACTCCATGAAGCTCTTCCATGTAGCATACATACGTCGACCATTGGTCATCCAAGTGAGAGTCCTGTCCTCATCATGCCCAAAGTGTAATGTGGCATAGAATTGGGCCACAAGCTCTGCATCAAAATCCTTGTTGCAAGAGATGATCCTCTTGATGTCCAGCTCCTCGCACCTCTGAAGTGCGGCTCCAAAGTAAGGCAAGTCCCTCTCCATATGAGTGAGATCAATAGACTTGACTTTCACATACAGACTCTTCTTTCCCTTCAACACATCATGGTATATAGATTGCTGAAACTTGTTCCAGAACTTACGATGGACAAGCGAAGGATCCTCAGGCTCCCGGTACGGATTGTGCTTGCGAGCCGTACCGAACTCTAATGCAGACATCTGATGGGCCTCCCTGGTCCCCTTGCTCTTGGACGCAATCACTTTAACTCTCTGTCTTGGCTGCTCACTGGGAGCCACTCACAGGCATTGAGCCACTCTCTGGAATGGTTCTTCCCACTGACACATCGGCAGACCGGTAGCGCTTGGAGCCATCGGACTGTGTGGGATTCTTGCGGCGAGCCTAATGCCCGGAGCTACTACCACCTGGAACACACACACAAGGACACGAAAGAGGCAAATTGCATAAGCCAAAGGAAAAAGAGAGACATAAGAGTGAAGATGGAACGGGGAAAAACCGAAGTTGGAAGCTCTAAGCGATAGTACCGCACCTCCCAGCGGTAGTAAAACTCACAAGCGGTAGTACTGCTTCGGAGGAGCATTAGTACCGCTCGAGGCGGATGTCAACGAATCTGACAGCTTCCGAAGAGATCCGGTAGTACCGGAGGTGCCAAATTCAAATTTTCGCGGTTAAACCTTCAATCAACCTACTCTAGCAGTCTTATACGTCCTACTCATGCCCCAATTTAGCCAAAAATCAAAGAATGCAACGGATATTGCCCTAAAGCCTTGATCCAAAAACTAGAACCAAAGAGGAGAAGAATGGGGGCAATACCAGCATCCATGGCAAGAGGAGAGGGCGGGGATAGATCCCACCGGACGGAAACGCGGAAGACAGCTTGGAGGCGGCGACCCTCCACTACCTGTTCGTCGCTTGAGAGAGAGAGAGAGAGAGAGAGAGAGAGAGATGAGGGGGCGAGTGAATGGGTATGGGGAGAGAAACCTGCCCCTTCCTCGACTCATACCCCCCCGCTCAAACTCACCGCGCGGTAGTACCATGGGACCGGGTGGTAGTACCGCACAGGCTCATCGGTAGTACCGTGCGGGTGAAAACAGGCAGGAGCAGAAAAGAAAAGGCAGGCTTATGCAAACGAGAAGACCAAGAAAACTCGAGAGAGACAAGACAAGGAAATAGCAACAACCAGAAGAGACATCCCAAGCACAAAAGCAAAGGAAAAGAGAAGCACACAAGAAGTGTCTCAAACACACACGAAGGCCTCAAGACCAATAACAACTGTCGATCATGAGGAGAGGGCGGTGGCCGAAGCCACCTATGTTTGAGTTAATAGGTATGGCACCGCGAAGATTTTAACCTTGGGCCCATGACCAAAACTCATGTTTGAAGCACAAGTACCATAAAAATGGCTAATGTGAAAGACTTGACCGATTTATGCATAATGGGGGTAGGAAGAGTTCATTGAGAGAACAACACTTCCCCTATGTCCATGCCTACATCTAGAACAAGATAGAATGATGAGTGTGGTGGGGTGTGCCTAGATTCAAGCCACATTGATCGAATCAATGATATTTAGCTCATGCCTTAACTCGTGAAATCTTGCTTCATCTAGGGGCTTGGTGAAAATATCCGTTAGTTGCTCTTGAGTGTTGATGTAGATGATCTCAATATCTCCACGCTTGGTGTGATCCCGAATGAAATGGTGACGAATCTCAATATGCTTCGTCTTGCTATGTTGCACCGTATTGTGAGAAATCTTGATAGCACTCTCATTGTCACATAGAAGAGGCACTTTGTCACAAGTGACACCATAATCCTTTGAAGTTTGCCTCATCCATAGCAATTGTGCACAACAACTTGCGGCGGCTACATACTCGGCCTCGGTGGAAGAGAGGGACACACAATTGCTTCTTCAAAGACCAACTCACCAAAGAGCGACCAAGGAATTGACACCCTTCGGAAGTTGAATTCCTTTCCAGACAATCTCCCGCCCAATCCGAGTCTGAGTAACCCATGATATCAAAGCTTGCTCCTTTGGGTACCATAAGCCAAAGTTTGGGGTATGAGCCAAATATTGAAAGATTCGCTTGACCGCCATATAATGGCTTTCCTTAGGTGCGGCTTGAAACCGTGCACAAATTCCCACACTCAACGTGATATCCGGTCTAGAAGCAAAAAGGTAAAGCAAGGATCCAATCATGGAGCGATATACCTTTTGATCCACCGCTTTACCATTGGGATCACTATCAAGCTTGCATTTGGTGGGCATGGGGAGCTTGATGGGCTTGACATCATCTAGCTTGAATCTTTTGATCATGTCTTAGGTATACTTGGCTTGGTTGATGAAAGTTCCTTCTCTTCTTTGCTTGACTTCGAACCCAAGAAAGAACTTCAACTCTCCCATCATAGACATCTCAAACTTCTCGGTCATTAGTGCGGCAAACTCATCATTGAAAGATTTGTTAGGAGAACCAAATATAATATCATCAACATATAGTTGGCATATGAACAAATCCCCTTTGACCCTCTTAGTAAAGAGAGTGGGATCAATTATCCCAATTACAAACCCACGATCTTGCAACAACTCGGTAAGGTGCTCATACCACGCACGTGGGGCTTGTTTAAGGCCATAGAGCGCCTTCTTGAGTTTGTATACATGATTGGGGAGCTTGGGATCCTCGAATCCCGGAGGTTGTTTGACATATACCAACTCATTCAAAGGACCATTAAGAAATGTACTTTTCGCATCCATTTGGTGCAACTTAAAATCATGATGAGATGCATATGCAAGCAACATGCGAATAGATTCAAGACGAGCAATGGGGGCAAAGGTTTCACCGTAGTCGATACCCTCGACTTGGGAGTAGCCTTGTTCCACCAATCTTGCCTTTTTTCGAACAACCACATCGTTTGCATCTTGCTTGTTCTTGAAGATCCATTTGGTCCCAATGAAATTGTGTTCCTCCATTGGCCTTGGCACTAATTCCCAAACTTGGTTGCGCTCGAAGTTGTTGAGTTCATCATGCATGGCTTCAAGCCAATCCTCAACATCGAGCGCCTCATGTACCTTTTGGGGTTCAACACATGAAACAAATGTGTGATGCTCACAAAAGTTTGACAATTGTTTACGAGTAGTTACCCCTTTTCTTAAGCTTCCAAGCACATTCTCCATGACATGTTGTTGACCCTCGAGCTTGGAAGCCACCTTAGCGACACGACGCTCTAGAAGTTCCTCGATGGGCATTTGAGGATCATCTTGCTCATCTTGAGCATCATCTTGAGTTTGCTCTTGATCTTGAGCACCGTCTTGAGCTTGCTCTTGATCTTGAGCGAGCTCGGAGGCATGAAATTGATCTTGGGCATCGTGTGGTGCATCACCATCTCCACGGGGTTGATCTTGCCCTTGATCTTGCTCATAGGGCAGAGGGCCTCCACTTTGTTCTTCGGAAGCGTGTGGGTCTAGCATAGGTGATGGCTCCACTTGAGTAGAGCATTATCCTTCTCCTTCGGCCACAAGGGTTTCCTCAATGGGGAGTATTTGACCAATCCACATTATTCTTATGGCTTGGGGAGGAATTTCATCACCTACATCACAAAGACCACTTTGCTCCACTTGGGAGCCGTTATTTTCATCAAACTCCATTTTATACGTCTCCTCAATGAGTCCGATGGACTTGTTGAGGACACGGTAAGCATGAGAGTTTGTAGCATAACCAACAAATATGCCCTCTTGAGCTCTAGGTTCGAATTTAGACAAACAAAACATTTCTTGAGAATGAAGCACTTACAACCAAACACCCAGAAGTACTTGAGGTTGGGCTTGTTGCCGGTAAGTATCTCATATGGAGTCTTGTTCAAGCCTTTGTGGAGGTAGAGCCTATTGGATGCATGACATGCGGTGTTGATGGTTTCGGCCCAAAAGTTGTACGGAGATTTGAACTCCGCCACCATGGTCCTTGCCGCGTCCATCAATGTTCGGTTCTTCCTCTCCACCACACCATTTTTTGAGGGGTATAGCGTGCGACATATTGGTGCTTGACCCCCTCGTCACTAAGAAACTCATCCAAGGTGTAGTTCTTGAACTCGGTGCCGTTGTCACTTCTAATCATCAAAGTCTTTGTTTCATGTTGACGTTGAGCTTCATTTGCAAAGTTGATGACAGTTTGTTGAGTCTCACTCTTCCTCTTGAAGAAGTATACCCATGTATATCTTGAGTAGTCATCCACAATTACCAAGCAATACTTTCTTCCACCAAGACTATCAAAGGATGGAGGACCAAAGAGATCCATGTGAAGGAGCTCCAAGGGCCTCTTCGAGTAGATGATAGCCGAGGGTCGATGAGCCGTTTCATGAAGCTTTCCTTCGATACAAGCACTGCAAGCACGGTCTTTGGCAAAATTCACATTTGTTAGTCCACGAACGTGATCCCCTTTGAGGAGACTTTTCAAAGATCTCATATTGACATGGGCTAGTCGGCGATGCCAAAGCCAACCCACATCAACTTTAGCCATTAGGCAAGTCACGGTCTTAGTGGGTCATTCCGAAAGGTTCACCACATAAAGACCGTTCTCGACATGCCCAACAAAAGCTACTTTAAGCGTCTTGCTCCACAAAAGGGCCACAGTATCAAGATCAAAGAATGTTGCAAAGCCCATGAGTGCAAGTTGACGAACGGAAAGTAAATTATATGCGAGGGACTCAACAAGCATGACCTTCTCAATAGATAAATCTTGAGAGATGACGACCTTTTGCCAAGTCCCAATACCTTAGATGTTGAAGCATCACTGAATTGGACATGGGTGGGCATTGATGGAATTGGATGCACATCCACCACCAAGTCCTTACTCTCGGTCATATTATTTGTTGCTCCACTATCAAGCAACCATGACACCCCACCAGAAGCAAACTCCTTCAAGAGATCAATGCTTGGGTTTAGGTACCCATTCTTGAGTGGGTCCTTTGAGGTTAGTAACAACGGTCTTAGGAACCCCAAAACCAACGAATTTAGCATAAACATGCCCATCACTAGCACGACATAAAACATAAGAGGGGTTAAAGTCGCCGGCTTTGTTGTTAGGGGCGGTTTTGCCCTTCTTGGCATTACCACCCACTTCCTTGTTCTCTTCTTCTCATGAGTACCCTCACCCGCCTTGGCGAAAGTTTCCTTGAGAGGGAGAGGTTGCTTGGTCTTGTTTTTATTTTTCTTCTTTGACTTGGGTACAAACCCAATTCCTTCCTTTCCCACAACTTCCTTTTGGTTACTCAAAAGGTCATTGAGGTTCTTTTCGCCTTGTATGCATGACACAAGGCCCTTCTCAAGTTGTTCCTTCAACTTGGCATTTTCCTCCACAAGATGCACATGCTCACAACAAGGGTTAGTAGCATGTGCATAATCAATTAGAATGAAAGGATGACACGTTGAAATCTCCTTGGTTAGCTTCACTTGGAGTTGATCATGAGACTCTTTGAGAGAAGCATGAACACCCTTCAAGACCTTGTGAGCCTTGTCAAGTGTATCAAACTCTTCCTTGAGTCTATCATGGTCAACCACAAGTGCAAATTTCTTGGATTTAAGCACACGAGTAAGAACAATAGCATGATCAAGATTTTTTTGCAATTTAGCATCATTAACGTTGTGTGACTCCTCAAGAGACAAACGAAGACCTCGCTCTTCCTCAAGAGCAATGGAAAGATCCGCAATCACATCGGCATAGTCACAAATATGCCCCTCCAACTTGGAGATAGTATCCTCATGAGATTCAATGATATCATTTGCCTCATCAAGTTGTTTCAAGAGAGCAACAAAGTGCTTCTTGGATTCACCCTTGAGCTTACTCACGAACTTGGTAAACTCATTTTCATCAACATTTACCACCTCACTATCATCAACACAATCTAACAATGAAGGAGTAGTAGTGATGGTGGTTTTGATGTTTGAGGTTACCTTGTTGATACCTTTGGTCGTGAGACAATTGGCAATGGTGTTTTCGTTGGGGGCGCCAAAGAGAGACACCTTGGAGGGGGAAGATGTGGCAATGGCAATGGTCGCTGTTGCCATTCCTTCTCCACTTGTGTCTTCATCATCATCATCGGAGGCGTACTCTTCATGTGCCACCAAGCCCTTTGGAGGTGTCTTCTTGGTGAAGTTGTTCTTTCTTGGGAAAGACTTTGCTTTGTCTTTGCGAATGAGTTTGCCACCATTGTCTCCCCTCTTCTCGTAAGGGCACTCCGCCACAAAGTGACTCACATTGCCGTAATTGTAGCAAGTCCTTACTCGTTGCTTGTTCTTTGAGCCACTTGAGTTGTTCTTGGTGAAGTTGGACCTTGAGTTCCTGTTATCGCCCCAAAATTGCCTTGATGCAAGAGCCATCTGCTCATGGTAAGCATATTTGGTGTCCTCGGGGCAACACTCCTCTTCTTCCTCCTCCTCTTATTCTTCTTCCGAAATGGCCTTGGCCTTCAAAGCAAGAGTGGTTGAGCTTTTCTTTGACCGGACACAAGCAAGAGCATTGTCGGCGGTCTCGTTCATGATGTTCATGGCAATAAACTCATCCAACACTTCACTTGAGGTTAAGGTGTGAAAGGCTGACCTTTGACGAATCACGGAAGACATGGCCTTATTGAATGGCATGATGGCCTTGAGAAACTTGCGCTTGATCAAATTTTCATATGTATCCTTGCTCCCATGGTCTTGGAGAGCAACCGCAAGAGTTGTCACTCTCCGGTAGAGATCACGTAGATCCTCATCTTCTAGCATCACAAATTCATCGGCCTCATCAAGAACCACTTCAAATTTGGACCGTTGGATGCTTGATCTCCCCTTGTATAAAGATACTATGTGTTCCCAACAATCCTTTGCACGAGTGAAGGAACATAAGTGTGACAGATCTTCAGGAGGGATTGCATCTTGAAGGATGAACAAAGCAGAGTGATTGTATTGATTGCCCACTTGTTCTCTTGGGGTGAAGTTGTTGGATCATGCGGATAGAAGCATTGCTCAATGATTCTCCAAAGGTTTGTTGAGCTGTGATTCAAATGAGACTTGATGAGAAAAACCCAATTAGAAAAATCACCCTTAACAAGCTTTGGAGGAGGACCAAGATTATTAATGCGCGGTGTAGGGACCGGTCCTCCATAGACCAGGGGAGGGGGAACCGAGGCAAAGGTTCCCATCCCATTCTTGTTATGAGGGGAAGAAACTTGAGTACCTTTAGCCACTTCCTTTGCGGAATTGGCCTCCGACTCTGATGCGGTGGGATTAACCACAAGCAAAGGATCGGGAGATGCTTTCAACCCCTCAAGCAATTCTTTAAGCATGTACTTGACTTTGGTCGTCATAGACGTCTTAAGTGAAGCCATAGCTTCATTTAAGTCGTCTCGAGTGATCGAAGTCAACTCCACGACCTCAGGCACTTCATCCCCGATACCACCGTCGTCAACCATACTCTTCAGGTGGTGAAACCCTTAAAAAGAGATGAGGTATTGATACCAATTGAAAGGATCGATATGGTTGACTAGAGGGGGGGGGGTGAATAGGCAACTAACAATTTTTAGCTTTTCTTCACAAATTAGGGTTAGCAACAAAAGGATGTCTAGATGTGCAACTAGGTGAGCAACCCATATGATGCTAACAACAACAACAGCAACAGCAACAACAACAACAACAACAACAACAACAACAACAACAAGTGCAAGCAAAGAATATAACACAACTATTGCTTGCACAAAGTAAGGTAAGAGATAACCACAAGTGGATCCGGTGGAGATGAGGATGTATTACTGAAGTTCCTTCCCTTTGAAGGGAAGTACGTCTCCGTTGGAGCGGTGTGGAGGCACAATGCTCCCCAAGAAGCCACTAGAGCCACCGTATTCTCCTCACTCCCTCACACAATGCGAGATGCCGTGATTCCACTAGTGGTGCCCTTGAAGGCGGCAACCGGACCTTTACAAACAAGGTTGGGGCTCTCTCCACAACCAAATTGGAGGCTCCCAACAAACCACAAAGCTTTACCATAATGGAATGTGGCTTTGAGGTGACCTCCACCGTCTAGACTGCTCAAACACCCAAGAGTAACAAGATCCGCAAGGGATTAGTGGGGGGAATCAAATTTCTCTTGGTGGAAGTGTAGATCGGGGCCTTCTCAAGCAATCCCTAGAAAATCAACAAGTTTGATTGGCTAGGGAGAGAGATCAGGCGAAAATTTGCTATGGAGCAGCAATGGAATTTGGGGGAAGAAGAGGTGAGTCTTCTTGGGGAAGAAGACCCCCTTTTATAGTGGGGGACAAATCCAACCGTTATGCACCTCCCAGCCCGCAGGCAAGCGGTACTACCGCTCCAGGAGCAGTACTACCACTCCCTAAAGGATGCACATGAGATGAGAAGAACAGGGGAAAACAGAGAAATGGGCGGTGGTAGCCGCGGTAGTAGGGGCGGTACTACTGCCTATGGGCGGTACTACCGCCTCAACTACCGCTGCTACAACCGCCTGTTTTCTGGGGACAAACAGGTAGCACGGTAGAGACCCTGAGGCACTTCCGTTAGAACCCGACACGAAAAATCAAGGTCGCAACCATGAGCGGTAGTACGAGCAGGACTAGCAGCAGTACTACCGCTGCAGTCCACGGTACTACCTCTTGCATCTTTCCACCACTTCTTCGATACAAACAATTGGCATCTCCAAGGGAGAAGAAAGTGGCAAAGGGTGCAATATGAGTGTGTACGTGTTGATTCCACCCGAACCTTTCCGAAGCGGACCCCCTCTTGATAGTACGGTTTTCCCTACGACTCCAGACCACCAGTAAAGAACCATAGGAAAGAAAACCGTCTTCACTTGAAACTCCGAGGAGCACGAATCGTCTTGCGCCAAATGCTTGAAAGTCTGAAAAGCTCAATGCACACGATTAGTCCACAAACACATTGTCATCAATCACCAAAACCACTTAGGATGAAATATGCCCTAACAAGGAGGCATCTGCTCATCAAGAGGGGCTGGGAGTCCTCGACATAGGATGGAGGGAACTGGCTCTCGGACAGAAGAAGGGCCTGGCTAGCTAAGATCTTGCGTTTGTGTGGTCATGTCCTACAATCGCAGCACACATTGACAATGAGCATAACACACACTACCGAACAATCTAGCTCAACACAGCACAATATGAGCAGCATACATCACAACTAGCTACCAATAAAGTGTGTTCAACACTACCCTAGCATGCTACAAGATCACAATCTCACAGATCGGCACCCAAATACAACCCTAGCATGCTAGAAGATGCTCACAGATTAAACTCTACCATAAGCTCGAACATCAAACCCTACCACATGGTCTTAGATCTACCTACATCGACTACAGCGATGGCCTCTAGCATGCTGTAGCTTGAGGGAGACGCCGAAACAGTCGGAGAAGATAAGGCCACGAGTTGCCGCCGCCATGGACCGCCGGACTGGGAAGGAGCGCCGCTTACCTGCTCGTCGGTACGATGCACGTCTGCAAGAAAGCTCGGAAGGGGGAGAAGGTTGGCGGGAGTTTCGGCGGTGAGGCGAAGGGGGCAATATAGGGCGACCGAATCGGCGGGAGGTGAGCCAAAATGGTCCCGCTAATTTTTCGGAGATGCGCTCGAGCTTGTGCCATCTCCGTGGTCGCACGAGCTCAGCGCTGCGTTCCCCTCTCCTGCCTCGACCGATCCTGGCTCGCTAGAAACTGTTAATTCAGCCGTTCCTAGCGGGCCTGGCTGGGGCTGCTTTAATCTTCATGCGATGCGGGCCAAATAGTGTATGCGGGCAGCCAAACAGCCTAGTTTCATCCCGCGTGGGCTAGTTGGCCCGTAAGCGGGCTACCAAACATGCCCTTGAGTTCAGTCACTTCAGTCCCGATGACGAAGCCAGGATTGGTTCCCGGCATGGCCCTAGTTTGGCAAGCAGTACTAGGTGGATTCTATTCTCCAACATTAGTGTTCCATAGCCACAAGTCACGGCTTGGAGCGTTGGCGTCGTATGCAGTTGCAGGAACGGTCCATGACCTGTTCATAAACCTAGCCCACAAAAGATAATGATGGTTTCATTTGTTCATTTTATCTCAAGCCATGGTCCTTTTTATCTTCTTCTCTTGGGCTATATCTTCTCTAATCCTTCTTTTGTGGTTGTGTTCTGGCTCGACAGGATCTTCATTGGAGATGTACCGAAAGTTCTCTTATATGCCTCTCTCATTCTCAATGGTCGTTTTGTGCAAGACGATGCAACATGTCATGATTTTTCATAGGACATGTGACTTCCTATACTCGACCGGGGCACGGATAATCACAAAAGCACTTTTGAAGGACTCTGAAAGCTCTCCCAACATCCTTTCTTGTCGAATCTTGGCATGTTGCAAAGTGGAATCTCTTGTTGCCTTGAGGACGTTGGATTGTCTTCATAAATGCGGCCCTTGGAGGATAGATGTCATCTGCAACGTAGTAGCCCATCATGTACCGATGGCCATTGTCGACATAGTTGCAAGGTCGAGCATCTTCGGCAACAAGACTTCCAAACAACGGTGACCCCGAAAACACATTCAGGTCATTATGAGAGCCAAACAATCCAATGATTGCCAAATACATAGATCCTGATGCAACAACCTCAATAATGATGGTTGGATCTTTTAAATGCCCTTTGTACCAACCTTTTGCTCCCGCCGGACAATTCTTCCATGTCTGGTGCATGCATGCAATCAATTGATTCAAGCATCACTGGCCATCCTTATTCTTAACACAACAACAGTAACACAACAATGAAAAAAATTCACCTAGGCAATTCTTCGACCACGTTGCAGGAGGAGGAGGAGGTGAGAGCCGCCGTGGGCAGCGTTGTAGCGATGCCTAGGCCGTGGGTGGATAGCGCGGCTGATGGTATGGCCTGTAGGCTTCGAGAGCTCAATTCTCCTCGAAGTCGTTCTTACCCATCGTAGGGCAAGCCCGGCATGGTCGGACTCAGGCTTTCGGGAATGACGCTGCCGCGACCGAGATTTAGGCGGCATTTAGCTCCCTTGAGGGTGCTCTACGCCATCGTGGTCGTCTGCCGGTTCCGTCTTGGATGAAACAAAGCTCTCCAGTGGCCTTATTCGCCCACAAGCTTCCGATGGTGGCAGGGAAGATTAAAGGTGATTGGGCCGAGAGTCGGTGGGGTTGCGGGGTGTCGGCTGTCGTGCATGGCAGCCGACAAGGGAAAGGAAATCAGCAGAGGTACTGTTGTGGTGGAGGCCATTGAGCGAAGGGAATCTTTTGTTGAGAACTCCTTTCAGTCGCTCAAAATTGAGAGCCAAAGGAGGCTTCTCCTAAAAAAATTGAGTAGCTAAAGCAAATAGGAGTTCAGCTAGTTGGAGCTTAACTACTCGAAAGAGAATCTTTTGGAATCTTTTGAGGAGTTAACCCCTTTTAGGTGTTCGGCTAGAAATATCCTAGGCACCAATTTATGGAGAACCCTAAAAGTGCATTTGTGAGACAACGGTTTAGTATCATTTAATACCTAAAGTTTGTGTTTTCACAAGGTTGTTTCTCTAAAATTTCACGAGAATTCCCACTCTGTAGCACCGATTAAAAATACACCCATAAAGCATTATTGAGATGCCCATACATTCTATAAAAGTACACCTTTTCGGAATGCAACGTTACATTTTTTACACAAATTCGCTAGGTCAATTTTTTTTGCTTATTAACTTTTTAAATAAAATGTAGGTTTTCCAAATGTCATTGAGAAATCGAAGAGTGATTAAATCAAAGCGTTAAAATGTGGAAAACCTAGCCTCTTTTAGATGGATGAACCTTAAACAATAGTGGCTTGATTCAGTTATACCTCCATAAGCACAAACGGATTAAAGAAAATATTTCCCAATACAACAAAGCAAACAAAACAATTAGTTGGTTTAATTAAGTAACAAAGATTTATGTTAGTGGTGAGAGATTCACGTTGCTGAAATGGGAGAGGGAGTCTGTGCAGCAAAAAATGTGAAGACGTAGAGAATCTCAAGAATATGAGAATATATTCTCTCCCTCTTTTTTTTCTTTTGCGGGGAAGAGTATGAGAATATGGAGGAAAGGTTCAACGTGATGGATAGCGCTATTGTCAGGTGCAACATAAACTATTGTTTTTCTACCGTTGTGCCATAGAATAGCAGTTTTCTAGTTTATGAGGATTCCTTCACTGCAAATTCTAATTTATAAAATCTAGGATTACATTTTATTAAACAACCCTTCAAGAGTATTTTCGTACCTAAGTTAGTATTATGGACATAGCTGTTTTTTCTTCTAAAATTCGACGGAAACTACCACGACTTTAAGACCAATTAAAACATAAAAGCATTAGGAATGACGGTATAGGTCTATTTGGAATGCTAGATCGTATATCTTGCTTCCCCAATCTCTACTACTAAAGGAGGGTTAGTAGGTTCGCCTCACCTCCGCGGGTTTTTTCCTCCCCGCATCCCCCCCCCCCCCCCCCCCCCTCTTTAGTTTTCTGTTGATTTTTTTGTAAGCTCAACCATTGGCACACAAAATAAAAAGCAACGTAAATACAGTAACATAAGATAATCTAAATCAAATCGGTACTTTTCCAAATCAAATCTTTATCAAAATCTTAACCATATCAAAATTTTACTTGACTTCTCCCACCCATACCTAAATCAAATTAAATCTTTCCAAACCTTAATTAAATCAAAAATTTCCTTGCCTTTCCCTATCTATACTTAAATAAAATTAAATCTTACCAAAATCTAAAATATGGTAGGTGTATATATGTCGGGCAAAGTTGATGTTGAATCACTAGAATATGTATGCCCCTGCTGCAACGCATGACAATTAGCTAGTTCTGTTAAAGTGCTGCGTCTTCCAAGCATTTCTTGCCCTAGCAAGAATTCTATGGAAAATCGCCTTGTTCTAAACATGGATTACTTCCATCGAACAAATAGATTCCCCATGATATATAGCAATGATAGAAAACTGATACGATAAAATGTGCAAAACTCAGCCTTGTTGCCTTAAACAAATAGTGCCTGGTTCAATTGGACCCACTGCTAATCATCACCTCCATCAGCACAAACCATGGATTAATGAACGCCAAACTAAAATAATCCCAATAGAAAAGAACAAACTAAACAATTGGTTGATTTGATTAATTAACTAGTGCAGCAGCAACTAGCTAAAATGCTCCACACACTCTCCCTGATCACCATGCCAGATGCTTGCATGATTGGTTGCCCGAACGGATGGCTCTCGTTGCTTGCTTACTGCGGGCTTGCGGCGGAGTGGCCGGCCTCGTGGCCGTTCGCGCCGGCGCTGTTGCTGCCCCGGCGGTGCTGATCCATCTCGGGAGGCTGCCCTTCCTCCTCCTCCTGCTGCGGCTGCTGCTGGTGCTGGTGCTGCTGCTGCTCGCCGCCGGTGGAGCGGCCGCAGGAGTTGAGGCCCGCCAGCATGCCGAGATTCGTGTCGCCCATCCCGCCGGGGAAGCTGCTTCTTGAAATGAACTGCAGCGGCGCCTGCACCGTGTTCCCGGCGCCGAAGGCCCATGCCGGCTGCATCCAGAAGGCGCCGCCGCCGCCGCCTGCGCCGCTGTTCGGCGCCACGGCCCACATTGCACCCGAAACAGCAGTGGGTGGCGGCGCCGGCCTGGGCTTCTGCGCGGGCTCGCCGCCGCCTTCCGGGTCTTGATGGCGTCCGGTGTCCTTGAACAGGTCGTCCGCCTCCCTATACCGCTTCCTCATGAACTCCCCGGCGCCAGGATCTTGCGGTGCCTCCGGGTGCTGGTGGTGGTGCTGCTGCTGCGGCGGCGGGGGGAGCAGCTGGTGCTGATGGTGGCCATGGAACCCGAGCATGGCAGCCACGTCGTGCTGCGGCTGGTGCTGGAGGTGGTGCTGGAAGGGCGCGGCACGGGAGGAGGCGCCGGGGCGGAGGGAGGCGGCGAGGGTGGAGAAGTTGGCGGGGACGGTGCCGGTGCCGGTGGCGGCGACGATAGCGGGCTCGGCCTGCTGCAGAAGCCACTCGACGGTCTCGCCGTCGGTCTTGTGGCCGAGCTCCCGCGTGAGCTGGAACACCCGCGCCGCGCACAGCGCCGGCATCCGTATCCTCCGCCCGCGCCCATCCACCTTGGTGTGCCGGTCCTTGGTCGGCCGCTTCGCCACCTTCTTCTCTGACGGCGGCTCGGCCACCGTTATCGACTGGCTGTGGTTGGCCGTCTGCGCTCCCGCCGGGGTAGCCGCGGGCACCATCGCAAGCGAGCCCATGAACGGCGGCGGCGGCGTGGCGCCTGTAGCCGCCGGGGCAGCGTAGTAGAAGGGGTGGTGGTGCGCGGCGGCCGACGCGTGGTGGGGGTGGTCCGACGTGCTGCGGCTGCTATTGGTGCTGGTGCTGGTGCTGCTGGACGGCGCCGCCCCCTGCTGGTCCATGAGAAGGGAAGACAGCTAGGCACAGTCACATGCGTCGGACGGCGGCGCCTGTTGGCCGGAGCCGAGGAGGAGAGCGACGCACGTGCGCGCGGCGGTGGGGTGGGGTGTGGGAGGAGGTGTGGGGCTGGGATAGCGGCGGGAGGAGAGAGAGGTCAGACTCAGAGGTGGAAGAGAGGGAGAGGTGTGGGGTTGGTAGGTTTGGATTTTGAGTATGACCATCCTAAACCCCAGAAAACCACCATTGTTGGGACCTACTCCTCCGTAGCCTACCTAGCTTTCCTCTCTTATATAACCATAACCAACCATGGTTTGCGTTGGGTAGGGCAAGTTTGCACCGCGTGGTGTGTATCAGCTAGCTACTGGGTGAGGGTCATGACCTGGCCAATCAATTGGCCAGCTAATTGGGGTTAAACATTGCCAAATTTGGATTTGTGGTAATCATGAGGTTGGGATTCGTGAATCCAATTAAGATTTTGAAATGGAAATACAGCTGTTTGTTAGCATGTACTATTTATTTTAGGATCTTAATGACGTGTGAACGCCAGATTTCTAGGGCCCCCCAGCGAATTTCCTCGGAGCCATCGAATCATGATACGAACGCATGACAATTTCTCTCCATGGCGTGGTAGTTTGTCTGCCATTTTTTTTGCACAAGATGGCAAATTTCACTTCGGAGCATTGCAAATCCATTACAAACAACATGTCAATTTTATATTTTTCGCATGGCAACTTAGACATTCGCTGAAAAACCCTTACCTGAGACGTAGACCATCAATTTCCCTTATTTTATTATGACACGTACCCTGTTGTTCATCCTATTATTGTTTATAGGGGCAATGTTTAAACCTTATAACCTACTTGTATCACCATGTGTTACCCCTTTTCTCAATTTCTTAGAGAACGTCAAATGTTTAGTGTTATCGAACTAATCGTTGATTGGATGGCCGGTGGTGGTTGCAATCACATCCCTTCATGGATCAAACGCCAGACATGACATTCGGAGAAGTTGTTACCATTCCTATAGAATTTTATTGCAAGTACGTCCTACAACCTTGCTTGAAACACCAATTAATACGGACATATATATCTACCATCACTATTGCAGAAAAGATCATCATATATTGTTGTGTGTTATTGTATATAGACGGTTTGTTGAATGTGTGACTTATTATTTATATAACATGTACGAAGTAATCACATATGTTTTCGTGTTAACTTTTGTGTAATACGCACTCCCTCAATTCCATAATTCTTGTCGTGGTTTTAGTTTAATTTTGAACTAAAGCCACTACAAAAATTATGCGATTGAGAGAGTAGCACTTATAATATCATCACCTCGTCCAATACTTATGAAATCTACGGATTTTTTTCTTAACTGTATGAAATCTTCGGTTAGTTAACGATGCATGATGTGCTCGAGTTGCTCACTTACTGGATTCTCCTTTGCGGTTCAGTTTTTCAGTTTTTGTACGGAGTGAGCTGTGGTCTGTGAGCGTGGAGTCGAGTATAGCAGCTTGAGCCAGGCCGCTCGTGGGACCTTGGAATGATGAACCCAAAGAGCGGAGAAAGCTAGACAGAGTGGAATCCTTTTTCTTTGCGCCTGGACACAAAGTTGACAAATAGTAGAAGCCCCCCTACTATGTACCCAGCTCCTCGCGACCCACCTCTTGTAATAATATATGAAGCGCATATAACCGTGTGCATCACAATGATACAGAGATCGAGGATATTCCTGTTTCAAAATAGAAAAAAAACAAAAATATGAAGCACCTAGCTAGCATGATAAGTATGGCGCATGCCGTTCTTCATAATCTATGAGGTTGGACAAATTTGTACAAATCTGGTCATCCGTTTCATCACCCGCTCATATTTCAGAAAAATCTCATATTTTTGTTCTCATATTTCAGTTTGTCCAATCCATTGCACTCTTTATGTTAAATCAAATGCCATACCCGCAGAAAATAAAAGAATCAATAATGCTAGACACTTTTTCTCAAAGAAAAACATTGATAGCAAAAACATACACATATAACATTAAATATTAGTACATTAAAGTAGTTTAGAAATAAAACGTGTAAGATTACATTTAGAGAACTGATAAAAGAGAGCATGGAGAAGGTATTATATTACTTGTTTAGACACTCTTTTTCGTGTGTTATTTGGTACGTGGTCTTCAATATCTAGCAGCGGTAAAGTCAACCAATTTTAAAAACTCTTCTCGCCATTGTTGATGATATGTATGAGACTTAAGGTAAGACATAAAGTAAAAGAAAATAGTGGTGAGGGCCAACAAGAAATTGAGTGCACTCCGATATGCGCTGATTTTGTAGAATCACAAGCTAGACACTATGTGGTAAGTTTTTGTCTCTCTCTGCTGCCTATTTCACTTACAAGTAGGTGGTACTGTTTCTTTTACTATAATGTTAGAAATCTGACGTCGGGTTTTTAACCATGGCAAATCGAATGTTTTATGACTAATTTACTTGTTGTGAGGATGGCCTGGCAAGGATTTGTCATGCTTGCTAAAGTAAATTGCCATCAAGGGTTTGTCACGCTTGCTAAAGAAAATTGTCATCCTCGCATCAACTAAATTTGCCGTAAAAAATTCGATTTTCCATGGTTAAAAATCCAAAGTCAGATTTGTAGCAAAATCCTTCTTTTAACAATGGCTACTTCCTATTTCTCTACCTATGTGGCATCAATTTTTTGCTATGTACTAGCATTAATGTGTCGTTATACTACAAAAGACTCTACATGACACATGTTTTTCTAGGGCTCATTGGATGTACGAATTTTGTAGGATTCAAATCCTTAGGTATTTTTTGGGTGCAAAGACCCTTCTATTATAGGATTGGAGTACCTTTTTCCATGGAACTCATTCATATGCTTTGCACTCCATATCAATCCTGGTGTGAGTTGAAACCACGTTTTGTTTTCCATTTGAGAACTGAGAATGCACTTACATTCTATCTCTCTTTACTTTCTATCATCAATAGTCTAATATTCATGCATTTATTCCCCGTACACCATCATCCAAAGACATCTTACAATTTTTTGTGTGTTTTAAAATCTTCTAGGACTTCTTTGGCTCGCACAATTTTTAAAATTTGGGAATAGAAAAACATAGGGCGCGGCCGAGATGTCATGCCATGTAATCTTACATGAACTGCAAACGCATGAATCTGTAATATAAGTTGTTTGGCTTAACCATTGAAAAAACGCAGGGACTTGCGCAAATGATTAGATGCATGTCATAACTTTGTTAGAACAAAGGAAAGTTTCTACGATGTTAGAATCAATGGAAAATTTCCTTTCCACCTGTATGCAATTTAATTCATATATGGTTTTCGTTCTTGCAAGCCAGACAAGCTCCGGAGAGGAAATAAACACTCCTAACTAAGGAACGAAATTCTGTAAAGTCCCTTTGAACCACATCAAAATGACATCCTAATCGTGTTTTTTCTCTTCTTCTATTTCTACGTTCTTACAGCAAGTCCAACAGCATGTCCAAATGGTTGTCTATATGAGATATGGACAATATGAGGCCAAAAAAAAAGATCTCCAGCGGATTGTCCATATGATAGTCTACGGCTCGACATTGTCTAAATATCGATGCACATTGCCTAAATATGGACAACCGGCAGACATTATCTAAATGTTGACTGTTCTATAGACAATCTGCTGGAGAGCTTTGTTTGCTTCACACTGTCTATCTTTTGTACACACAACCATTTTAATAGTTGTAAGATATTACTCCCTCTGTCCCAAAATATAAGAACGTTTTTGACACTATGCTAGTGTCCAAAGTGTTCTTATATTTTGGGACGGAGGGAGTACTAAAATATAAGAGAAATATAGACAATTTGTATATAGACAATCTGCTGTAAAAACTGATTGTGCATATGATGAACTTTTTTTTAGACCATTGTCTATAAAAAACATATAGACAACCAAATATGCACAAGCTGCTGGGAGATGCTCTTACGTTTCCGCGCGCGGTTTAAAAGGAAAGCGCCTTTCAACAACAAGGCAGAGCGAGCGCTCTTGTGTTTCAAACTCGGGCCACGTCGAATCAAATCCGCGGTGGTTTTTGGTGGGTAGAAGGTAGGGTGGTAGCGAAGCGGAGGGGGACATCGCAGGTGCGCGGTGTCAGAGGGGGGAGCATCTAATGCTGCTGACAGCTCATCCCAACAGCACCAACCACAGGTCTCTTCACTCATACTCGCACACTCACTCCCACACACACCCACACGCATACATACATGATCTCTCTCCTCTCTCATCACGGTCACGGAGCACAGAGAGAGAGAGAGAAAGGACTGGCTAGCTACAGTGCCGCCCATGTCCTGACGAGAGGTAGAGGGAGAGAAGGTCATTAGAGAGGCTGGGGTGATGAGCTATAGCTACAGGGTCCTCTCAACAATCATCGAGCGACGGAGTAGCATCTCGTAGGTTGATCACGGAACGATGCTCGGCCACCCCTAGATTAGGGATATAGCAGCTAAGATTAGCTAATAGCCAGTCGTCGTGTCTCCTGCTGGAGTGCTACCGGCCAATAAACAATAAACAAGGACCACCTATAGCTTGGTGTTTGCTCTTGGATGTTGGATCGACATGCGTGCAGCTGGCTAATCTCCAACATCTTTGTTTTTTAGCCACTCGATTTTAATAATCAAATGCGCTCCCAGCCTATTAATTAACTCACACTCTGATGGTAAGGATAAGATTATCTCCGGTCCGGATGGACGTACTTGATAAGATAGAAACCAGAGCAACGATGGAGTTCAGTCTTACGTAGGCCTTTTTTCTTCTTCTTTTGAATGATTTACGTCGCCCTCTTTGAGCTTTGCCTGCTACCCAGCCCGGCCCGGCCTTATTTGGAACAGATGACATTATGGAAAAAGAGAACGGAAGAGTTCCAGCCCATAGGATTCCCATCTGATAACATTTTTTTTTTTTGACAAAAGGATGAATTTTATTGGCTTAAAATGAAGTATCAAAATGATACAAACACTATGAGCACACACCAAACCTCTGCATAGGTAGGATGTAGAAAGTCAACACCAACACAAACACACCAGCAACTATGAAAGTCATATAAGACCAAAGTTATGCGTAGGCGAGAAAAAAGAACCAAAGCTATCGATGAAATCTGCGATCAGCAAATTGTACCAATGACCGTACACCAATTATCTCATGTCACCATGCAGACGACGAAGTCCTTCAGCAGTAATACCTTCAAGCAGTAATACCTTCAGGAAGGGAGCGAGGTCGATGCGCCGCCGTCACCATATCCAACCATCAAGGCAAGAATCTAGGTTTTCACCCTGAAGAATCAGTCCAAGCATATCCGAGCAATGTCTTCAATAAGGTAACGACGCAAAAAGAAAACGTGGCCATTGCCAGGCTAAATCAACTTGGATTAGACCTAGGATTTTATCCGAGTGCTTGAGACCGGGTGCACATAGCACAACCATCGAAATACATGTGTTGTCACCAGCACTTTCCGCGATCCTAGCAGCTACATGGTGCGACCGCCATCGCTGCACAACCATCCCTTTGCGTCAAGCCTTCATCCATAGTTTAATCTGATTACATAAACTGTTGTTTGACGTCTCTGCAACCGAGCACCTCCACTTCGTTGGCCACTCCGGCCTCAATGGCTGCCATACCGGTGCACGCCACTCCGGTTCCTCCGGCTACCTCACTCGGAATCTCGTCGGTGCCTCAGCTATCAAGCGGTTGAGATGGCCCTAGTGTTGGAATTATGCCCTAGAGGCAATAATATTGTATTATTATATTTCCATGTTCATAGCTAAGAGTTTATAGTTCACGCTATAATTGCTATGATCCTGGAATGTGCGATTCAGTGGAAAACTCATATGCACATGTGGAATGATAAACAGTAAATAATAGATTCCCGGTCTCGCCTCTAAGACTGACTCAAGTGTTGTTGGTGATCATGTTTTCCGGATCTTAGGATATCGTTAAGTGTAACCATAGTCCTAAAACAACATTGAGCGTATGACGTTAAAAGAACGATCACATTGAATCAACCCAAACTTATCAGTTATACTTTGTGATTATATCGTCTGAAATCATTTGTTATAACACGGAGTGTTAGCATGTGTTTTAGTTCCTCTGAGCATGAGAGTGCCCCGGTCAATTCCTAGTGGACAGTGGGCTTTGGGGTTGCTCAAACGTCATCTGTAACAAGGTGATCACAACGACAACTTTCAGGCTCACCGGAAAGTTTGACAAGTGACCGGATAGCTCGAGAGTGGGATTTTCTCCCCCGATGATGGAGAGATATTCTTAGGGCCCTCTCGGTGTGACGCCATCCATCATCGTCTAGCCAGACACAAGTGACTACGTCATGGGGATGCCGGAACACGTCAATGAGAAAGAAGAACAAAATCGGTAATGGGAGCAATGATATAGTGAGCATGGTGATGACTCAGGAGGTTACCGATGCACACCTGGTTTTGTGAAGCATCGCGAAGAAAAGGGAACATCACATGATAACCAAAGGTTCACTTGAATCATTCGTGTAATCATAGGGACCAAATGGATGTCCACGGTTCTGCTATCGGTCATTGAACGAAAGGGTTTTGTTAATGTCTATGATTTATCGAACCTACAGGGTCACAAGCTTAAGGTAATCACAATCTACTGATTGTTAGTGGGACGAGAATATATTTGTGTAATTGCTTTATTAATATCCAGAATAGTTCCGAGAGGTTCCGGAAGCGTTTCGGGGTCACCGGAAGGGTTTCGGTGAGTATCGGGTAATATGGGGTATTGCCGATTAATTATATAGAGGTGGAAAAATGTTTTCGGAGATATTAAATTATATATATAATGGTCTAGAAGTATTTATAAGATTTTATATTTAATTTAAATATCAACGGGTCTTAAAAGGCCAAGAGGTGGAAAGCAACTTGGGCCACAAGGGCCCAAGTGGGGAGAGGCGCCCCTTCCCTAAGGAAGGAGGACGAATAGGAGTAGGGGCTCCTCCCCTTGGTTGGACACCCCAAGGAGGGTTTCCCTCCTTGGTGGCAGCCCTCCCTCTCCCCTCTAACCTATATACAGTGGAGGTTTGGTGCCCAATTGATATACAAGTTTTGGAGCCTCCTCTAGTTGATCTAGTTCTAGTTCTTGTTGGTCCTAGTTGACTAATTAGAGCTAGCCATAGCCACCTCTAATCCTCATAATTAGAAGCCCCATGTGGTTCTAATATCATCCCTCTAACTCTCCGACAACGATTAGCTCTGGACGGTGAAGCGCTGTCGGATCGTGTAGACTGTACACTTGCAACCAAGTAGAGAGGTCGTGCTTTCGGCCTTCTGTTCGAGGGATCAGTCGAGGGTGGTTCACGGGATCATCATCATTGTTTGAGGGACTCATTACGATCTACACCGACTCATCTACTTCCACTGCACTCCTGGAATCGGTAATGATCGTTGATCCAAACCCTATATGCATCTTCATATTGTTCCTCGGTGATCGTAGGGCGAATGTTTTTGTTTTCTACTACGTTTCCCAATAGTGGATCATGAGCGGTTTTATGAGTAGATGCAGGTTGCAATCTTGATCACATGTGCTTGTTAGGGTTGATGTTCTTGTTATGCTTCCCTCAAGTGTTGCTTCGGTTCAATTCATCAACACCATGGTGTCGCTTTGTTACAATGTTCTGACAAACCGATCGGCTCTGGCTGTTGACGATCTGCTAACAGTTCCTTGGGCATCACCATAGTTGAGAATAGTGAACCGCCGCATACACAAGAGGGTGCCGAAGATGGATGATCTTCTAGGGGTCACGCGTAATGACAAAGTTTAGTGTGGGGCTAGAGATTTTTAATTAAGTCTCTTGTTTCACACACCCCGAAACTTAATCTAGTATCAAGAATTATCGCCTAAATTGTGGACATAGGTAGCTAGTATTACTTGTTAAAACTAGTTAACCACGTAACTAAAATTTTGCCAAAACCGATTAGAGGACGTCTAACTTGGTTTTGCAGGGTATGCATATGATGTGTATAGCCTTCGTCGTGTTAATGAGTTTATGTATGCGATGGTTATATGTCGTAATGTTAAGTGGCCTGTGCGTCACGACATGATGCACTATAAAAAAATACACTTCCGTGATGATACGTGTTTGTCACAGTAGGTCGCGTTTTTTGTCATGCATGTACATCCATGACAAATTTATGACAGAATCAAGATAGTCATACCTGTGCTGTCGTACAAGTGTTCCATGACATTACCAAAATTATCATCACGGAAGTGTCCACTTCCATGACGATAAATCGCGCGTCACAGAAGTGCTTTCGTCAAGGGTGACCGACATGTGGCATCCACCATAACGGAACGCCGTTAAGCTATCGGGTCGGGTTTTGGATCCGATAACCCGTTAACAGCCCCGACCAATGGGGATTTTCCATGTGTAAAATCATCATTGGCTGGAGGAGACACGTGTCAGGTCCGTGTTGGCATAGGTGTCACTCATCCAATGGGCGAGACGCGCCTATGATATGTTGACACGTGGACCGGCCCATCAAGTTTAAATGGGCCGGCCCACAAGATTTTGCGAACCATAATGGGCCGGCCCAGCTAAAGGCCCACGAGATTTTGCGGACCATAATGGGCTAGCCCAGCTAAAGGCCCACAAGATTTTGCGGGCCATAATGGGCCGGCCCAGGTAAAGGCCCACAAGATTTTTGTGTGCCATAATGGGCCGGCCCAGGTAAAGGCCCACAAGATTCTTGCGGATCATAATGGGCCGGCCCAGCTAAAGGCCCACGAGATTTCAACGACATTAATGGGCCGGCCCAGCTATAGGCCCACAAGATTTTGAGGACCCTAGTAGGCCGGCCCATTAACTGGCTGTCATGTTTTGGGCCAAATGCCGGCCCATATTTGATCCGGTCCATTAATGGCCTGCCACGCTCCGGGCCTAATAGTGGCCCGTATGAGATCCGGCCCGTTAAAAGCCTACCACGTTCTGGGCCAAATTACGGCCCAGATAAGTTCCGGCCCTTTAAGAGGCTTTGGGCTCAATTATGGCCCATATCAGATTCGGCCCGTCAACTGGACACTATGCTTTTGGGCCCACTTGCTAAAGGCCCACTTAGTAATTCGGCCTGATATTAGTTTTGGCCTGTTAAGGGCCCGTTTAGCATTTCGGCCCTATATTAATTTCGGCCTGTTAAAAGCCCGTCATATAGTTGGGCCTAACTACGACCCGGTTTGCATCCGGCCTGCTCGCAGCCGATATCTGATTGGGCCAAACAAGGACCGAGACAATTTTGGCCTGTTAAAAGCCCGTGATTTGATTCGCACAATCATGGGCCGGGGTTCATTTCGGGCTGCTGCCGGCCCATGAGCTGTTCGGCACGTTTCAGGCCCAACCTACATCGTGATTGCATGACGACCCGATTATGTACCGTAATTTTACGGTTTGGCCGGTTTACTGCGAAGACAGGATATATATACAGTAAAATAACTGCAGCATCGTGAATAAGAAAAAACCTAGACTATACAATAAAGAAATTACGGCATATTACATCCACTCGGCATCAAAGTTCGCCACTATGATAATAAAGCACAAGCAGACAGCAGATTACATACACTAGGCATCAAAGATCGCCACCAGTGCAAATAAACACGCCGACAAAATAATATACAAAACCGACAGCACTTCAATAGAGTTCAAGAAAGGTTAGCCCTGCTGGGGAGCTGCAGCGCAAGCAGCTGAGCAAGATGATGAGACTGCGCTTGTTCAACACTTATATCTTCCTCACTCTGAAAGATAAACAAGCAGACAGATGACAGGTTTTGCACATAAAAGTATCAGTGCTGACAATTCATCACATTTCTTACTGACGAATAAAGTGACACAGTTTAAAATTGCGTTAACACAATATGGTATTGTTTAGGTCAAGACATGGCAGGAGATGACATTGTGAAGGAGTTGGCAGCTTCACGACACCACTGGATTACAGATCAAGAACTCATAAGTATCAATGGTTAGTGTGCTGTCAATTTATACCATTTCAGATTGGCAAATAAAGAGACGGTTTAAATAATAGTAGAATGATATGACATTGTTCATAGTTAAGACATTGCAGAATATGACATTGTGCTGTAGTGGGTAGGTTCACCACACCACTGGATTACGGATGAAGAACAGAAGCATACATGCAGTGCAAAAGAAGATCACTTGCTCTGTATAGTTTAATTTACATGGTATGAAGAAGGAACTTGGTTGTACAACTGAAAACTTAAATTGAGAAAGGACAAACTTTTGTTTATGAACTACATAATAAACTTTAAACAAGCAATTTGATGCAAACACCAAAAATAAATAGCTGTTGCAGTCATGCCTAACCAAATATATACAACAAAGTTTGAAGGCTTGAGATGGACAAACTTACATTATTGGTGAAGACAGGCTCTATAAAGGCCTTGTCCATGCTGATGGGGGGGGGGCAATTCAAGAAGTTTACCACATAATCTTCTTCAAAAGCATTGCCTTTATTCTACATTTTGTTAAGAGTAAATATAGATGTGATAATATACGAAAAATGGAGAATATTTAAGATAAGATGAAGAGTGATGCTACATAACCAAGTAGCTATAAATGTAAGTGCAGCGATACAGGCAAAAGGTACAGCCAAGAGCAATGCACAGCTAAACTTCTTCAGTACCAACCTTATGGTAAGAGTAAATATAGATCTGATGTGTAGAAAATGGAGGGCAAAGGAAAATAAGCTGTAGAGTGATGGTACATGAACAACTACCTGTCATTATAAGTACACTGATAAAGGACAGCATGTACTTACAAGAACAATGCAGAGCTAAAAAACATTGGCATTGGATATATTCTACACTAATGTAACCATTCATACAGATCAGATAATTTGGAGCGAACAATTGATAAGCAAGCTATCATGCATACTGATCTCACATAATGAACCAGGTATGTATGCAAGTACAGTGATACAGGACAACAGGTACTAAAAAGAGCAAAGCAGCGGGTAGCATATTTGCGATATCCTGTCGTTCTTGTCAAACCGGAATTCTTCTTCGAGCAGATTTCCTGCAAAAAAGATCTGTAAGGCACATGCGGAAAAGTAGAAGTTCAAATTGTCATGTGATTTCATAGACAGTACCTCATCTTGGGAACGAGACCAGTGCATAACAAGGTTTTTCCATTCAATGTCTTCTAAATTTAGCACAGGAGACTTCACCGGAAATTCGTTTATAGACTTGCCATCAAAGTGTGATTTCCTCAGGTAACACCGATACTGCTGCAATGCTTCCTTGAAAAGCACAAGCAAGCTTTGCTCGTCATGACTATCCAGATTGACCCTCGCCTAGTTACAACAATGTAATGTAAATCATTGATGTGTTCAATCAGCAGAAAACAGGAAAATAATAACCATGAATAATAGCACTTACACGTAAGTTGGACAGGAAGATGTGAAAATGGTGTTTGTCTTCACAATAATCTTCCCATGATGGGAATATATGCACGTAGTCCCTAACAACATTGAAAGCATTGTCTTTTAAACTGGGAATAAATGGAATGGGGTTCCAATCTGCAGGAATTGGCCGTCTCTGCAGTTGGGATAGGTCTTCGGCCGGTGGACTTGCTGTACTTTTTGCTGGAGTGGGATTTTTCTGTGGTACAACTGGTGCTATGGCAAATGAAATCGGTATACCTTTTGCTGGAGTGCAGGTCCTGTGTGGTGGGGCTAGTGGTGTGGCCAGTGAAGTATGGGTACAGTCTGCTGGAGTCGGTCCTACGTTTTGTGTCACTGGTTGTACAGCCAATATAAGTGGGGTGCTGTCTGATTTCTCCGGCACCACCACGTTTTTCAAGGACTTTGCTGGTGCTCCTTCAGGTTCGGCAATCATCCTCTTCCTTTTTGATGTCTGATGCACAAGAACAGCATTTGAGTGGAAAAACATGGTATGATGACAGATGGAATATGTATTGATAATGGATGGGCATGGCATCTCGACATATATGATGAGTAAACTAAGCAGATGGCGGTGCAACAAAGTAGAAGAAATGCAAGACAACATATGCAAGATACCCGCAATCAATAAAACATTGCCAAATTAGAACAGGCACCTTGATGGGTGAATAGGATAGGCCATCTGCCTTTGACTCCTCGAGGTTAGAATAGTCTTTAGGATCATATTCTGAACAAGAATCAACATGTGGGGAGCGTATGAGTTTCATTGCATCCAGAATGGCACTCAATGCCTTGGTGCCAATTTTGTAAGTCATTGCAGTGTTTAGCTTCAAGAGTGGACTGCTGCTAGTGCGACACAAAGCAGCTACACAGATCATAGTGTAGATATAACGGGAAAACCTTAAGCATCAGAGTAAAATCAGCAAAGTGGAACTTGCTGGAATATATGTGCTAGTATTGCCGGTACGGCTAGAAAGGCTTCGAATACCAGCTCTCTTCAAGTGAAGGTGCGGTACTGTTAATATCAGTGTAACTCTCAAAGGCGACACAGCTCCCCGCATTTCCTTGCTATTCTTATAGGATTCAAGTGGGCAGGCCACTACAAATCCTATTCCTATGTTTACAAGATCCTACGAATCAAAGAGGCTCAAAGTGTCCATCACAACCGACCTTATAGACCTCTACACTGCAAATGTCCCTGCTCATCTTCAGTACAAGGAACATACTGTACTACTATCATACTCACTCCGTTCCAAAATATAAGTCTCGGTAGAGATTTCCACTATGGATCACATACAGATGTATCCAGATACATTTTAGAGTGTAGATTCACTCATTTTGCTCCATATGTAGTCCATGGTGGAATCTATACAAAGACTTGTATTTAGGAACGGAGAGAGTACATATTAAAGAAGAACGGAAGAGGAACATGGTAAAGAAGAGCAAACAGATTTTGGATAATAAAATGTTGGTTGCGCAGTGCCCACACATGATGAACCAGAGCGCATTAAGAATGCAACTCCCAGCCGTCTCTCGACCATTTCAGGCGGTTGGATGAAGATCCTATGTCTCCTAACCCTTCTTCTTCCTCATCTCTGATTCTTCCCATACAGAACACCGCACGGGCCGCCGGCCGGACCACCGGCCCCCACCGCCTATGTTCCTCCGCCACCCCCACCCCACCCCCGCCCCAACCCCCACCCGCGTCGAGTTTTCTTTGTTCGGCGAGGCCCCACAACCACCCGAGCCCCTTCGATCGCACCGGCGAACTCCGGCGAGCTCTGAAAAATCGACTGACCCAATTTTGAAATTTAGTCTACTGTGATTTAACTAGTGTGGAATATAAAAGGGGAAAACCATAAGCATTGGGAGTATAGTGTTGAGCGTGCCATGGCGGATCTGAAGGTGCAAACCGGACAAAGGCAACTTCGCAACCAAGACAAGAAATCAGAGTAAAGCAGTGGCGATCTATTTTCTTGCTGCGATAAATAAGTTGAGCAGATACGAAAGAGTACCGCCTCTGGTGCGGCGCCATGTACGCATCTGCTGAGAATTTGACGGTGCTGCGGTAGCGATGGCTGTCGGTGGCGTGGAAGAAGATCTAGGAGGGTAGACGGTGGCGGCAGGGCGCGGTGGACGAGACGGTCGTAGGAGCGGCGCCGACAAGGTGGACGGCGGCGGGGATGAAGCGAGAGGACGGGATGCAAGGATCCCGGTCCGAAGCCGTGGATGAGAGAGGTCGATCTCTTGTAATGGACGGCGGCATCGGGGTATCAGCTTCGGCATGGTGGACGAGGACGGCGGTGGATGGGGTGGCGGACGGCGGCGGACGGAGGAGGGTGGGGTGGAGAGGGTGTTTTGGCGCCCACAGAGTACGAATGGGGAAAAGGGAGGTAGAGAGGAAGGGGGGAACCATGTATTCAGGGCGCGCTTGTATCAAATGCGAGGAAATTTACAAACTTAGCCCCCGTTTGAAATTTCTACTACATCACAACAACATTAGTCGGTTGGGGATAGGACGGTAATCTCGCATACACCGAATATTTGCTGACGAGAGTTTGTTTTTGGCGCCCACCGTGTATGAATATGAATCGGGGAGGGAGTCGATTTCGGCCGAGGACACACTGTGTTTTGGCGCCCACCGTGTATGAATCCGGGTGAGAGGCGGTTACGTCACGTTTGGGTGAAACTACAAACCTACCCCTATCGAAACCTATAGAAATCCAGCAGATAGGCTTTGCGTGGCAGGGATAGGCAGTAGTGATTTCCATCTCGGAGATTTTGGTTTCGAGCGGTTACTGCGACTTTCCCCGCTTCGTTCAAATTTTGTAGAGTGCATGTTTACCGTGCCAACTCAATTCGAATTCCGTTTGTATTCTATTTTTTTTCGGGCGGGATCCATTTTCAATTGGAATTACATTCTATATACATCATTTTTTATATATACTTTCAAAAGCACAACAAAGAATTCTGCTCCTTTATATGTATAATATGATTTACAAATACAACGATCTCGAAATCTTAAGGTTGAATTCGAAAAAATTTAACCAAATTATGTTCTACTAAAATGTATGGATCAATAATATCTACATAACATAGATGTGCGTGAATTCATATGAGTATGCATGTTTGATAGATCAATTTTGGTTCGAGTATGGATTACATGTATCATCATCTCGAATTCAAATATTTGAATCCTTTTTTTGTTCACTCCTTTCACGCCCATCTCTCTCGCATGCATGCTCCTTCAGGTAGCTATCACTCTCTTTTCTCCAGCTCACCCGCACGCTCACTTCATGTTTCTCCTATCCTCGCAAACATGGTCTCTCGATGTCTCCCTTAAGAAGTGTCACACTCTCCCTATCATTATACATTACATAGTTTTCATTAGCTCTCACGTCTCTACTGTTTTCTGGTATCACTCAGTACCTAAGCTTTCTTTTTCACCGCCACACACACAGTCTCCACTCGTCTTTCACTTTGTCTTTCTCTCTATGGGATTCTCTCACACACCCTATATGTCTCTACATATGACTCATACCACTAAAATTACTCTCTCTCTCCTGTAGACACAACATTTGTTGCGGTCTCCTTTTCGTCTCCATCCCAGACTGACATTATTCATTTGTTTACCGATTAGACAACCCCGACTACCGTCTCCTCTCTCTCTCTCAAAGACACACACACACACAATTCTTGCTTCCACTCCCCTTCCCGACTACCGTCTCTCTCTCTCACACACAAAACTCTCGCTTTTGTACCCCGACTCGTATTTCTCTCACAAACATTTATCGACTAGCTAGCCTCTAGATAGGTTTATCCACCCGCACACTCGTGCTTCCACCATCACATACATGTCTCTCTCCCGCTCCTTGTATCTATGTAGATTTTTCTTCCCTTCTTGAGACACTCCCTCTCGATCGTGCACACACACTATCGCCTCATTTTAAGCTGATACCTATCGCACACACACTCCTTGTGTCTTTGTCACACATGCACCCCGTCCTCGTCCACTCTCCCCCTCTCTCACACACACATGGGCTTTTTGCAACAACTAGCAAGATGCCCATGCGTTGCACGGAACATCCAGATGCATTTGTATGAGTAGTTTATCTTGTGGGGGAAAAGGATGAACGAGGGAAGGCCTTATTTGCAAATGTGGAGAGGGGTGTGGGTATCTTTTTGCAAAATTGCCATAGTTTCCTTCCTATCCGTCAGATATAGATCGGATGGCCTATATTGCAGGATGGCAGGCACACGATCATCATGATGTTTATATTTTGATGTCCCACAAGATCTTGATGTTCCGTGCAACGCACGGGCCTCTTGCTAGTAAGAGTAGAAATTAGACATATACCACTTCTCGAATCTTGAAACCAACAACATTCCTCCCTTATCTCATCAAAACCGCCAAAGGAATATATTTTGAGTGAAACATAACATATTTTTAGTGATATACGTATTTCAAAACTAGACTTTTTTTCTATCAAATCGGTGAATATGTATTAATCTACTTTGATCGTGTGGCAACACATTGGCACATTGCTAGTAGTTATTATAATTTTTTGGACACCAGACAAACGGTGGAGTACATATACGAAGAGAAGAGGCGCACGCACGCAGTCGGCCTCTCGCTGTCTCGCACACATGAGTGTTACGTAAAGGCGACGTTAACAAATAAACCCTAAAACCCTAGGTGCACGATTGCTGCATTCGCGGGTACCGGGTACGTGGTGGAGCACCTTTGTAGGAATAGTCAGCTCGCGTGATAATTTGATCCGTAGGAGTTGATGGTTGGGACCACAGGTGAACGACTTGGAGCGCGGTGGATCGCCAGTTGCCACAGATCGAGTAGCCACGTTTAAAATATCGTTTTTTAGCGGGGTTAAGAGTTCCGATTTTCAATGGCGCGTTATAAGTAGTAAGTAGTTTTTAGAACGATTGGTATGGAGCGAAAATGCAATTCATAGTACTACGTACCTCCTTGGCGTATGGTTGTATGGTTTTTTTTTGCGATGGAGGTTGTATGGGTTTATGTTGCGAGATGTTGAACCTGGTAGTTCTAGGGCAAATACTATGGTTTAGATTTAGATGCTGGTTTTCAGTAATGAAAATCGGAAGGGGAAACCCTTCTTTGATTAAAAAAACTACTACCTCCATTCTGGTTTACTAGTCCCCATCGTACTTTGGGTCAAAGTTTGTCCACGAATTTTACTTGTAAAATGTGAATGGAAAACGAGATTTTGTTATACCGAAACAAAAAAGGACTGGAGGGAGTTATTGCTCTGACACGGACGCGACCTCTCATAGCGCAGGCATTGAACCGGCGCGCCGGCCAAGAGGGCCGCACTCGCTGCAGGCCCGGCTGAGCACGCCTCCTCGTCGCGTGCAACCAGCTTAAGACTGCCCCGCCTGCCTTCATTTAATACGCGCGTGTGCCGGCAACACGTCCTTCCGCGAGCCAGCAGGCATTTTAGAACACAAAAAATGACTAAAATATAATTAATTTATGCATGGTCTTGACTTGTTGTGCTCGCACTGGTAGCATGAACTAGTAGAGGATTTTCTTTATTTATAACTCTCCTCACATTTTTTTGGCTTTGAAGTGAATCATGGTTGTGGACATTATGTATGAATGTGCAGATATGTGTGAACATGAGTTTGATGTGGAAGTTGAACTTGGAATGTCGGGCTTGCGCGTGAACTATACCATGTTCAATGCTTCGTCTGTTATTGTTTGGAAAGTAATTGCTGTTATTACATGACCCGAAAAAAAACATTTTGTGCCACATCAGTAGATGCACGGACATCACAACAGGCATGCTGACTGGATAAACATTTTAACCTAGCTATTATGAAGGAAGTTTTGTATTGACAACATTTTTAGATAGCAGGAGACGCCTAGCCTGCTCTGCCTCTGCTAGCTTATTTCTGGCTTCTTCCATCTCTTCTTTGGCTTGGGTGAAGAGAGCATCTGATTGCTCTTTTCGCTTCTTCAGGAACTCAGCTACATTCTCAAGGGCTGCTGCACGCTTTCTTTCAGCCTTTACTAATGCCACGAGGACATGAACAGCTGACGACTCCACCTGGCTTGTGTCTAATCCAACATCATCTGGGAATTTGCACCTTGTGTCTAATCCAGCATCATTAGGGAACTGGCACCTTGTGTGTAATCCAGCCTCATTTTGGAAACATGATCTCGAGGTTGACCATACTTCCCTCCTCGCAGGAACTGCATCCTGACATGAAGTTACTTCTTTTTTAGATCAATACTCAGAGCAACCTAGATCCATTTAGTAGAAGCCAGATAAACAGAACTCGGAGAAGTGAATTCAAAAGGAAAAATTAATAAAAACAGACTACAAGGTGAGAACACCCACTTCCTACATCAAGCTAAAAACAAAAGTATTAGGACGATTAAGACTCTTCTTATTACACATCGAAGAACACCACGCTTGAGAGAAACAGAAACTACAACATATACACATCGAAGAACACGAGGCTACACGAAAGTAATTGAAAGGTTGTTACTTACCAAAGCTCGTTTTACAGGTTCGGTGCAGCTCCTCTTTAACTTGCCACGCTCCTTGAAGATGTTCCGAATATCCCGTGTTTGGTCTTCATTGCTCCTCTGCATGTTCGCACTCATGGTTTTAAAATCTCAACATGGCAAGAAAAATATACTACTAGTAATACTCGCGCATCTTGTGGGCAACATTAAAGCACTCGTCTGCCATGTTAGAGCATCTCCAACAGAATCGCAACGCGCGGCGCTTTAAAAAAGCGTTTCCAGTGCTGAGATCGAGAAGTAGATACTAGAGAATAGAGGATAGTTCTCAGCATAGATAGATAAAAAAAAGATAATTCAACTACTCCTCGTCGTCCGACTCCTCCTCGGTGATGTCCTCCTCCGACGTCTGACTGTAGGCGTGAAGATACCGATCGTCGTCGGATTCCCAGGGCGCCGCTGCTCCTAGCCTCATGTTGAATTGAGCGTCCGCTTTTCCCCTACGCTTGTCCTCGCGATAGGCGGCTCGCTCCGCCCTCCTCTTATCCCTCTCCGCCCTCCTTTGCGCGTAGAACTCGCGCTCGTTGATGATGTCCTGCGGGAAGTGTTGGCGCCACAGCGCCCTAAGCCGCGGCAGAGGCGCGAGCTCCTGCGCCCGCTCCCGTGTCGGCATGTTGGGGAAGTTCAATGTTCTATGAGGCCACCAGAGGTGCCACACCGCGCGTCGTACGCGCGGGCAGCCTCGTTGGCGGTGTCGAAATTGCCGAGGCTGAGGCGCATCCCGCGGAACCGGATCTCGGCGGAGAAGCCGCCGGAGGGGCGCGCGCGGATGCGCGGTATCCCGAAGTTTCCCGGCGACGCGGCGGCATGGTGGTGCGGCAGCGGCGAGGCGAAAAAGAGCGGGGAGAGAGCGGTGGCGAGGCACAGAGCGGGGAGAGAGCGGTGGCAAGGCACAGAGCGGTGGGAGGGCGTTGGATTTTATGAAGCGCGCCGGATGCCGCGCGCCAAAACTAGCGCACGCCCGGCCGCTTTTTCCCGCGCGCGCGATCCTTTCCCGACGTCTCTGCTATCTCTACTCTCTTCTCTACTAGCGCAATACATGAGCGACACACAATTACAAGCTGATATTCTGTTGGACAATGGAGGCTATAACCAATTACTTTTACGGGAACAATAGCACCCAGGAAATTTGAAGGGTAGGTATGAACAAAATTGGAACTGCACATGTACTGCTAAGTGATTCAATACACACATTACCAATCGAGGAGGAGAACGATGGTCGCGGCGGCCTCTGTGAGGCATGGTCAGCAACGGGAGTCAGTTCATTGTCCACGACGGTGGTACTTCTGCGCTTGGCGTCGGCTTCCGGGAAGCAGACCCGAGACCGTGAAAGACGATGCCGGGGAAGAGGCTCCGTGTACGACGACGACGGTGGACCGGCTCTAGTGCGGCATACGAGGTCGTCGATGAGGCAGATGCGCTGCGGTGGACGAGTGCGCCGATGTAAAGGGGAGGAGCACGAAGGCTGCGGTGCCGTGAAGAAGTCTATTTTGCGGTGGGGATAGAAAATGGGGAGTATTCAGGTGTACTACTCTGGGTGCCGGGGTGGGGTTGGCCGGGTAGGGTGAACCTGAAGTTACGAAAACAGCCCCCTACCAAGCGTCATCCGTAGGCCTGTTCTGAAGGCTATGATGGTAACTTCCCACTGCTCGAATCAGGGTCGCGGGAGATTTTCCCGCCGACCTCAAAATTTTGTGACACTAGACTCCCCGTGTGGCGTGTTGAGTGATTCGGCTAAGCAACTAGCGAGTAGTAGTAGTAAACTCTACATATTAGGTTTGACCGAAGTCAAACTTCCTAAAGTTTGACCAAGTTTATAGAAAAATATAAACATTTACCATAACAAATATGTATGATGTGAAAGTACATTCAATAATGAATCTAATGGTATTTATTTGTTATTGTATATGTTAATATTTTTTGTTATAAGCTTTGTGAGAGTTTACAAAACTTGACTTTGACCAATGCTAATACGCGGACTTAAATAAAAACGGAGGGAGTACACATTTGTTTTCTTAGTTTGTAGTGAACTAATCATTTGTTGAAATTGTGAAATAAATATATTAGGCTATTGACTTCGAATGTAATGGTCTATACAATTCAATAGTTACAATCATTGTCGAATCCCAAGATGTATACAAGGTCTATAGTACTTCACAACATGCTCAAACTCACATAATCCCAGTCAAATGAGAATCTAAATGCATTTCATAGTTATTACTTTGTAGGATGCAACAAAAACAACCATAACTCTACATCAGCCATTATAGAAGCAACATTTTGACATATCCCAATGTGTGAATGAAATGTGCAGAGAGAGAGCTTTTGAAGATGGAGCAGATAGGGCGGGAAAGATTGTATGTATGTGGAAGGAGACAAACCTAACGAGACAAAGAGAGATAGAGAGAGAAAGAGAGATGAAGAAGTTAGGTCTGTGAGAAAGATGGATACATGTAATATACATGAGATGCGTGTGCATCTGGATTCTGTATACGTGGAAGGAGAAGAGACAACATGTTTGATGAGAGAGCTGGAAAAACATGGACGAGAGGGGAAGGATCTCGTGGGTTGAGGGATTGACACTTTTGTGTGGGGGAGAGAGGGATTGGTAATTTTGTGCAAGAGAGAGAGAGAGGGTGGGGGGAGGAGTCAGTCAGCCGTCATCACATCACCCTGCTTCCAAATGACCCCGCATTCTCTAGCGCGGTGTGGTCGCCGTCTTCGATCTGCTCGATGCCCTCTTTGAAGATTGAGGTGTTGTGCATGTTGGGGTGCAAAGAAGCACAAGCGAGAGTGGTCGCCGTATAACCTTGGATGGGGATGAATTGTGTGCTTGGGGGAGTGTGTGTGTGTGTTGTGCTGCGTGTCTCTCTCTCTCTCTGTGTGTGTGTGTCAGATATTGAGAGAAAACAAACCTAAGGAGAGAAATGGGTATTCACGAAGAGATTGTGCGGGCCTTGAGGTGGGCAGGGGCCGGGTGAGGGTGTCAAAATGTGCGCGTTGATGCATGTGTTGCATGCGACCGTGCGAGGGACGGACGAATCGAGAGAGATGGTTGTTGTGTTACGAATGCTCCTCTCTCTGTCTCTCTCTCCCTCCCTCTCTCTCTCTCTCACACACACACACAAGTAAACTAGAAGACCGTTCTCTCATGTATACACAACGTATCGGCATCTGTCTATGTCTCACTCATGCATGACCATTTGCACATTCAGACCTCTCTATGTCTGTATCACACGCACACCGTCTCCACATTGCCCTTCCGCCACAACACACATATGGACACATACACACGTTCTCTCTCAGTCACACACACAAAATCAGTATTAAAAAAAACTAGGGCGCACCTAAAACGTCCAAATCCAAATAAACATGAACTGGAGCTAAATTCAAATATATGGAAATATTGCAGTGTCAAGAACTTTCACAGGAAAAAAAAAGTTGAGTAATATTCGAGGATTGTTTTCACACACACAAAAAGGTTCGGTGGATGTCCTTCAAGCGTGACACGGTGACGCACCGTTCGATCGACCGCGCGGCCGCGGTTCATGCGCTTGCACAGGATTCCGTATCGTGGCTGTGGTACTAACTAATAAAAGCGCTGCCTAAGTCTAATGTTTACGTGTACTAGTACGGTTTTCTTTTAAGTTTGACCAACCTTATATATAAAACTAAAGTAAGCTCCCACACGCGCACTCATCAATATGCCGCCGCCGCCGTTGCGCATGCCGGCGCGCGCCTGCTCCGGCCAACAATTTCTCGCCCATCACCGCCGTGTCGCCGCCATCCCTGTGCCATGAAGCCGGAGGCTCGCCCGCTCACGTCGTCTGCAGTCCCTCCTCGCGATGCCGCCGCGCTGCCAAGCACGCGAGCAGCTGGTGGAGCCGCGTCTATGCACACAGCGTACGAAGAGGAGGACGAGCGCGTGCTCCAGCACGCCGGCGAGGAGGAACTAGCGTGTCATTGTCGTCTCCGCCCGCGCGGAGGAGGCGCGCATGGTGGCTGTCGCGGCGGAAGCCGGTCGCGCGCGCGTCGAGCCCGCAAACCGGGTGCGGACGCGGAATCTACCTTCGAGACCTTGAATGCCACGTGGATCCTGCAATCTGAAGGAGCAATTTGGGTCAGTCGACTCATGTGAGCCGTTTGATGCAACATGGATGGCTAGAAGGGCTTCTTCCACCTCTTCCGCCGTCTTCTTCCTTCGCTCCGTCGATCTTCTTTCACAAATCGACTGACCCAAATTATACTACTAGTACGAACGTATTAAGTACAGTAGGAACACGAAGATACGAGCAGTAGTACCAACTGCAAGAAGAACAGTAGTAAGACATAGTACTAGTACTACTGTACGTACTAAAGAGTTCAAATAACAAGAAAGAACATAAACATAGTTCTGCTGGGGCCTCAGCACAACACACCCTTGAAAATAAACTAAGCAACTGGTCCGCTTGACACTGCAGTAGAACCAGCATGAGCGACGGCACTGCCACCTACTCGGAGTCCGAGTCCACGTCCTCGACTTCGTCCTCGTCCCTCTTCCTCTTCCTCTTCGCCGACGCTTCTTTGCTTGAACCGGACACTAGGCTCTGCTTCTTCATCCAACCCTTGTAGATATTTAAACAAAGGTAGGCATCCATTGCTGCATACAGGATGTGATCTTCATCTAATGTCTTCGACTCCCATGCATGATGAAACTCGTGATGAGGTTTCTTCAGTTTAGCGTACGAAGGATCAATCATGGCTGCAGCCAGGGTCAACATTGAAGGTTGAGAGGAGGACACCAGGCTTGCCTTCTGGAGATCGAAGGGCTGGCCTACAACGAGACCTATCCGACGCAGGACATCCCTGTCGTTCTTAAAGCCTACAGTAACGAATTTCACTCTTTTGTCCTTGAGGAAGTTCTTAAAATCCTGGCACTCAACGTCGGCATGGCATATGTGGTAGACCAAGCAAACATTATGTACGCAAACCTGGATCACGGCGGGCTTCTTCCTCTCTTCGTTGTTTAGATCCTTCTCTCGTCCCAGGACTGTGGTGTACTCAACATCTAGCCCAGCGGCCCACTCATCCGTTGAACTGTTGAACATGCGTAGGAAGCGAGCAAGCCATGCTTTCACCGTCTCGGATCCACGTGTGTAGATGACGATGAACTGATCGCCGGTGATGGCTCTAACCTGGTACTCAGCGGCGACCATGGAGATTTGGGAGGCCATGGATTTTGGAGGAGGGTTAGGAGAAGTTGAACTGTTGTACCCCGCAAAAAAAACTGGGGGCGAACTATGTGAAAGGACGGGACGACTGGGAGCGAACTGTTGTAAGGTAGAAGACGGGGACGAGTAGGGCGTGCGGACGGCGTGGGGTTGCTGTGCCCGGTGGATAAACGGCTGCAAGCCCCCAAAGAGTTCTCGAGAACTATGCGGGACCCACTAGATGTCATGTCTACTAGACCCATATCGTAGGCCTGACGGTATAGCTTCTGCCTGTTCGCACGCCATGCCGGCGCGTGGATGTAACTTCACTTAATTCCGTCAAACGTCGCGCCTCCCACGACCTTCGCCTCCCTCGCGCGGTTGCGCCCTTTGAGACTTCGACCGGCTATAAATGAGAATTTTTTTTGCCTTTTTTAGACAAGCAATTTTTTTGCCTACTCCGCATGCATGATACTCCCTCTGGTCCTTTTTACTCCCGTCAACCGTTTGCAAAGTGTTTGACAAAATTTATACTTTTTTTAACACCACCTTATATTAATTAACCATCCACACCAGTACACTCATTCGATACAATATTCACCACACAGGGCGGTACGTTATTTATAAGAATACCATCTAATCTATTGTCAACGCTATATTTAGCGATTAAGTGTGCCACCTTATTGGCCGAACGGCTAATCTTTGACAATTGAAGATTGTTGATCAACTTCGAGATGCTCAACGCTTTCATCTTCAGGTCACGCATAGCAGACCTGTCATAGTCCCCCGATGCAAGAGACGCTACCACAAAAGCGCAATCAGTCTCTAAAATTACAGGATTATGAAGAGAAATACCTATATAGAGACCGGCAATGCAAGCCCTAAGCTCCGCTTCCTCCATGCTTTGACAGGCATCAATGAAATCCCACGACCAAATTTATACTAAAAATATCAATATCTACAATACTGATTATAATAAGTATAAGAACTACGTTTTATAATGAGTGTAAAAATATTGATTTGACATTGTGAATGTTGACACATTTTTCTATAAGTCTGGTGAACGCAGAGGTACATTGACTTCAGACAAAACTTAAATGCACAATGCAGACTAGTTCCTCCGTCCAGGTGCGTGCCATGTCCTATCTTGTCATCACAACAAGGTTAGCTATTAAGCTGGCGATAGTGGGGGTAACATAAGTAGTATCATGCACTTGGGACTCGCAAACATGCTAATGTGGTAGGCAATTAAAGAAGAGAGAGATGGTTATAGTAACATAGGTAGATACCGTAACATAATAAATGTGATGCTACTATGTGTCATGCATGGCAATAAATGAGACCACCTATGATACTATGCACTATAGAGGTAGTAACATAGACTAGTAACATATGCATGTTACTAGTCTAAGTTACTCCCCACTATGACCAGCCTTAGAGTACCACTACCTCCCTTCTAGTTTAAAGGGCTCGATTCAAAAATTTCACCTACTCTTAGCAAGATAGTAGAGGCGGTGGAATAGTTTTTGAAGTCTGCAAAAGTACTCAACTAGTGCTGTCGTTCTTCACAAAAAAATGTGTTTACCAATGCATGCATGAACACTAGTTACTCTAACCCCCCTCTCTTCTTTAATTCTTTGCCACATCAGCATGTTTGTTATTCCCGTGTGCACGATACCAGCTAAGATACCACCATTATGGCCAGCCTTAATCATCGCATGCAATAATTTAGTGCACCTTGAAATATGAACATGTGTGGGGCGTGTATGTTTTTAATGACTTGAGACTATACCTAGCCCGACATGCAAGATGACTTATTATGCACCGTTCCCCATACCTGCAGGAAGCCCGTTCGTCTCCAAATCTTTTCCTCTCCATGTGTGGAAACAATATGCCTGCCAAACTCCCCTTCTCCCTCCGGCGGTCCCACCACTCCACCCCGTGTGAAAAAATCTGCATGCATGACTCTCCTTCCCCTACGCTCGTCCAATCCGTTGTGACCAGCAATATTTCCACCCCTTCGCTCCCCCGTAATTTACTCCAACAAATATGCCCACATAGCTGTTACTTAACTGCAGGTGCATTGGGTCACTGACATATGGGCCCAACAGGGGTTTGGCCCACATGTCAGTGACGCAACTGGACCTGCACTTAAGTCAGTGCAGCTCAGTCCATATCTTACGTAGGTGTGCCATTACTCGCTATAAATACTGCGCCTCCCACGACATCGCTATCTCCTCCCCCTCACGTTCACGTTCATCGCTATCTCCTCCCCCTCCCTCTCACGTCGACCACCATGGCATCGCCCCTCCCAAGCCCTAGGAGCCCCTCACTGCACTGCGCGGACGGTCACGTGTCGCCGTTCTGTTCCTCGCCGCCACTAGTCGAGGAGGACGCGTCGGTGTTCCGCTCCTCGCCGCTACGCGACGCGTCGCCGTTCCGTTCCTCGCCGGCACTAGTCGAGGAGGACGCGTCGGCGTTCCGCTCCTCGCCGCGACGCGACGCGTCGCCATTCCGTTCCTCGCCGCCACTAGTCGAGGAGGACGCGTCGGTGTTCCGCTCCTCGCTGCGACGCGTCGAGGTGGACGCGTCGGCGTTCCCAATCTCGCCAGCACGCGCACCGGAGGACGCGTCGGCTCCCCGCTACGAGGAGAACGCCGCGCCGCCCGCCGAGCCCCCCATCCTTGAGGAACTTTGAAAAGAAATGGATGTCGCCTTGTGGGAGGCTTTGCCTCCAGCAGAGCGCGCCAAAATAGAGGCGGAGAAGAAGGCCGAGGAAGAGAAGCGCACCGCGGAACAAGCTGCCTGGGAGGCCTATGTCGCGTCCGAGAGAGTCAGGCAATTGGCTCTTTGGCAGAAGGCTCGTGCGAGGGCCGTGAGGGTGGCGGAGGACGCCCGTGCCGACACCCTGAGTGCAGTCGGGCCCAAGCTCCTCATCTACGCTTGGCGGTACGTGGACTGGGTGCACGCTTCCAGCGAGGAGGAGTACCTGTTGGCGCCGGATCACCACACCAGTGAGATCGCGCTCGCCCGCCGGCAAGCCGCCAATCAGCACCTCGCGAGTTCCGAGGCTGAGGAAGAGGCGTTGTGTCGGCACGCTGGGAAACGGCCGCGCACTAGGGCACTCGTGGCGCGCCGCAAGCGCTCCTGCGAGCGCCGTGGCTTTTAGGAGGAGTATAATTTTTGTTTCGTAAGGCGATCTCATTAGTTTTGGGACGCAAATGATAAATCCCAAACGTTCAGGAATTTTTAGCGTCCTTAATTAAGTATGTAAAAGGGAAAGTTTGGAAACCTTGTGTATTCGTACGCATTTTGCAAGTACGTGCATATAGCACAAACTTTACTATATACTATCGCACTACACGTCTCTCTCGATATATGCTTGCAGACTGTGCTACTCCCTCCGTCCAAGTCAATAAGTCATCTTTGGTTGTGCACCGTGACCAAGAAGGAGGGAAGACTTATACACCTAGACGGAGGGAGTACTACTATTACTTATGTACGTGCAAATGCACGCTTTAACATTACGGTGCGGTTTTTGTAAAAGTAGAAAAATAGCACTAGTCAAGCTTGTGAAACGATTCAATGCAAAACAAATGCAAAAATGCTCGTTTGATTGTTTACTTTTAGCTTCCTTCTCTGTGGTTATTTCTCTGTCGTACTTTGTACGGAGTACCTCACTGGTTGGAAAGGCATGCAAATTGCCAAACCGCTTCCTACACCCTGTATCGAATTTTTTGCCTAACAAGTTGTGTCGTGCAATTGGAATTCCAACTTGAGTACTACTACTAGTAGGAGTACCCGGGGCCAGTTCTTTTAGGCTTCTAGATTAGTAATCCCATAACTACTACCTCCGTCCTGGTTTATTGGTCCCCATTGTAATCTGTGTCAAATTTTGATCATAAATTTAACTAATGAAATGTTAGTGCATGTCACATGCACTACTCCATCCGTCTAGGTGAGTAAGTCATCTTAGGCTGTGCACCGTGACCAAGGAGGAGGAGAAAACGAGAAACGTTAATGTTTATTTGCTAATTAACCACTGCATGTCGTGTTTGATATCTCAAGTCAATAAAAGCATGCACACTCTTTATCTCTTATTGGTTGATATGTCAAGAAACAAGAAATGAGGTACGGAGTAGAAGTTAATGCACCGTGCCTAAGTGTTTTGGGATTATTTGGTTTTCATAAGATGACTTACACACCTAGACGGAGGGATTACAATGGTGAGGAATAAACCAGTTAAATCTTTGGTCAAAATTTAGCACAAATTACAATGGTGAGGAATAAACCAGGACGGAGTAGTAGTTTAGAAGCCCAAATAAATGAGTGAGGCGCCTTATTGTTACTCTCCACTATGACTAGTCTTGTGGGAAAAGCTGGGGAAGCCGCCAAAAGAACTGGCCCTAGGAGTAGTAGCTAGGGATCGAGTGTGCAAGATGACCGGAGAAAGTAAATGCAGAGAGATGAAATGCAAAAAAGACGGAGGGATGTGATGGTTGCTTGTCCGTTTATTTTACGAGGCCACTTATTACTGGGAGTGGTTGGGTTTTGTGATATGACGGCTTTACTGCCGCGCCAGGAGCGGGGTGAGAGGTGAGACTCCCGTGCAGCGCCGCCCTCTACACTTGTACTACATCGGTCGTGGTTTATTAGTCCCCCATTGAATTTGACTGAAGATTTAACTGACAAAATGTTAGTGCATGTCAACAAAAACTATATCGTTGGATTCGTATTTGAACATAGTTTTGAATGATATAATTTTAGGTGACATGCATCAGCATTTATTGTACTATATATAATGTTAGTTCAATTTTTGGTCGTACTAATCTATAGTAGTAAGGTGCCCGTGCGTTGCACCGAAGAGTGAAATGCATTGATCGGGGAGTCGTTTATTTTGACAAAGGATGTGGGGGTCATCTCATGTGTAACGGGTATCGATAGGTTTCTTCGGATATTATTTCATCTCTAGAGCTCACAAACATCCGGGTGAAATAGATAAAAAGGTATCTTTTGCAAACAAAAGCGTTTAACTGTTCAACCTGCATCCAAAACTTGTGAAGAAATAACACTTATTGTGCTTTGCAAGAAATGATCTTTAAGAATTAGTTTTTGAGTATCGATTGTTATACATGTTGGCTACAGATGACATGGCACTTTCTTATAGTCAACAATTTGCTATAATAATAAGTAATATTAACCATGCCCTTATACACCTAGACGGAGGGATTAAATCAGGATGACTTGCAAGCGGGCAGAGGAGATGTAAGAAATGGTTCATCGTAAGCCTTTCACCAGTACTGTGGTAAAAATTCATACATGGAAGATTCTAGACTAAACCATAAACGGATACACTTTTATTCATGCGCGATACTCCAATAGAGCAAGATCCTGCATGGAAGTCTCCACATGCTTAGACAGCGGATTACATTGAGCGAAGACTAATGATCAACATTTAACTTGATAATGCGTATGTCCAGGTGAACCTCCTTGGAGTCCCCGTGCACCGCGTCGGCGGGTAAAGGATGCCATGGGTTTTCCAAGTCCACATTGGCGGGATAGTCCCAGCTCCCCAGAGTCCAAGTCTGTTCGATGAGGCCGGTGTCGCCGCCCACGCGACCCGGAGGGGTAGTAACACTGACCACGCACCCGTACATCGGCCTCGTGTCAGTGTCAGCGTTAGCGGCGTGTAACATCCCAAATTTTCAATTTGGTATGTTATACATAGATCATCATTGCATATCATGTTTTATTGCATTTTGACAAATCCTCGATAAATCCTAAGCAACTCAAGGACCCTCGGAGAGAGTTGGGGATTTTCTTAAATTTTCATATTTGATTTTCATCAAATAATAAGACGAGGATTTTATTTTAATTATTTTCTCTCCGGAAAAATATTTCAATTTTAAAAATAAACGAGAGGAGAAAATATGACTTCTCCAAAACAATTGAAATACTGGAGGAAAAATATTAAAATCATTTATTGGCATTTATTTGGATTTTATTTGCACTTTTTATTGCATTAAAAATATTGCATGTTTTCAAAATATTTATTTTGATTTAAAAAAAATGTTCACCCTATTCTAGATTTTCTAACTAGACGGGGAAAAATTTATTTCATATTTTTCTGATTTTTATTTATTTTTCTACGTATTATTTTCGCGGAATGTTTTTTTTAAAAGATCCGCCCGAGCGCCGACTGGGCCAAAGGCCCAGCCGACGGCCCAGCCCCGCCGCCCGTCGTCTCCGTCCCGGAGACGGTATCGCCGCCGAGTCCCGGCCGGCTACGCCGCCGCCCGGTGCCCCCTTCGCCAAGCTCGGACTCCCCCTCCTATATATATAGCCCCCCTCTCCTTTTTCTTCACCACCGCCGCCGCCGGAGCCACACCCGCCGCCGCCCGCAGCACGCCCCGCCGCCGCCGCCGTAGCCTCGCCGCCGCCGCCGCGTTCGCCCGCCGGAGCTGCCGCCCCTCGCCGCCGCACCCCCCCCGAGCCCGGAGCCCGCCGGAGCTTCGCCGGAGCCCGTCCCCGTGGTACTGCCGCCGCCCGTTCTTTGCCGGTTTTCGTTTAAAAAAAAACCTTTGTATTTAAAAAAACCCTAGATCGGTTTTTTTCGGTTTTATTATTTTGCGAGCGTTCACCGAACCGTTCGTTTTAACGAACGCGTTCGTCGGTTTTTCTCTGTTAACGAACGTCCGTTATTTAACCGTTCGTCCGTTTTTCTTTTTCGTCGGATCTTTCTGCGATTATCTCAGATTCGATTTCTGATCGAATCTTCGATTCTGTTTAACTTCTCGCTCGTTTATCGGAATCAGGCGATTCAAGCGCCTAGAGTTTCGTCTCGAAATTCTCTTTCCGTTTAACCTACTCAAACAAGTTTTTGCTACAGTGAAATTTGACCTAGATCCAGATTAGCAAACGAAGTATCTTTCTTTCGCCGTTTGACTTTCGTTGCTTCTTTCGAGTTGATTCTTTTTGCAAACCGGAGTTCTTAAGTTGAACTATCTGGTTGGATCTTTCATTCGAGTTTTACCTGTGCATTAGATGAGTACTGATTGTATGCTTGTTTGTTGGCGATAGAGTACCCGGAGTGTGCCGCTTGTTACTTCGAATCGCTAGGTTTTGCGGATCATCAGCAAGGCAAGTAACACTTTGATCATATTCCGTTCATACCCAGTTTTATTGCATTAGATCTATTTCCTCAAACACCTTGCATGATTAGGATCTAATTAAATTGTGGGTATTGGGAAGTAGTTGAGGTAGTACCTATTACCTGTTTTACTTTATCAAACCCTTGGGAGTTACTTCTACGTTGCTTTTATTATTGCCATGCTATGCTCGTAGACGTGGATTGGGTTTGAGTGAAATTCATGACAGATGTGAGATTGTTAATAATGGTTTACTTAAGGTGGCAACTAAAACTCACATCTGGGTGGATTGAGGCACCTGGAGAACCCAGTGTTGTCTGTATGTATAAGGTCCACCACCCAGGCTCAAAGGGATCATAAGATTATTCATGCTAGAAACTTCCGTGTGCAGCCACAAGCTATTATGGGCTCTAGCATAGCTGAGTAGGTTACAGGATCTCTTGAAGAGGTGGACTAGCAGATGTAGGGGAAAGTAGGTGTACCGGTCCATCCAGAGTAAAGAGTGATTGTTTCTGAAAGACTGTGTCTCGGTCATCCGTTTCTCAAACATCATGCAGTGCGAGAATCAAGCGGAGGCGATCGAGTCTTGTGGGGAAAAGTGCGCAAACCTCTGCAGAGTGTACAAACTGATCATGATTAGCCGTGTCCCCGGTTATGGACAACTTGAGTATCTAGTACCTGGATTATCATTTGAATCTCATCACCGTGATACTTATAATTAATTTTGTTGGGTTAATGATGATACTTAATTGGGATTGAGTTGGAGGTACCTTCTCAATGTTTCAACCAGCATGATAGTTAAATAAAATTTATTCCTTTTGAATTAGGATAAAATTGGCTTTTCGCAAAAACTGTAACCATAGAGCTTTCCACCAGCCATAAATGCATGTAGTATAGCATTGTTACTGTTCATTGCTCTCTATGTGTTACATTGCCAGCATATCCTATGTGCTGACCCATTTTCGGGCTGCATCGTTTCATGTTGCAGACTTTTCAGACGACGAGTAAGGTGCCTTAGGTCGTGGTCTTATACTCAGTGATGCCGCTGGAGTTGATGGACTCACTTATCTTCCAAGTCTTCCGCTGTTATCGTTATTAGATGGCCTTCTGCCATGTTTATCATACTTAAACTCTTCGGAGTTATTCGATGTAATAAGTGTGTGATTGCTACTCTGTTATAAATCCTCCATTTGTACTGTGCGTGTCAGCATTACTGATCCAGGGATGACACTGGTGCACAGCAGCACAGGCCATTTGAGGTCTGGTCACTACAAAGTTGGTATCAGAGCACACGCTGACTGTAGGACACGACCACTAAGCTTAAGCCCTAGAAAGCTTCTCTCTTCTCATTTCTGACCCCTCTCCACTTTCTACTCTTTTAGGAATGGCGAATGCAAGGAGCAAGTTCATGCAACCAGATGAAGACACGCCGTTTGGACGACATTTGAAGGAAGTCACCAAGTACTTGAACATAGGAATACCAAGCGTCACCGGAACCTACAACGCCACATTACCTGAAGAGGAGAGCTGGAAGATTCAAGTTATCATTCCAGGAAGGATGTTTAGTGCCATGAGATTGGTTTTCGAAGCACCAACTTGGAGTTTAGGGAAGAGCATGGCCGCACACATCGCCATGGGACGCATCGAAGAAGTCTACCACCAGGAGCTTAAGGATACAATTTACCAAATTTGTGGACGTCGAGACGCGCAATGGGAGATGATCAAGACCAAGAAGGATGGATCAATTGCAGCTTTCATCCAGGAGCAGAACCAACATATTCGACGCCAGGAGAATCAGATGTGCACGGACAAGGAAGAACTGAAGAAGGCATTCACGAAGATCAAGGAACTCCAAGAAGAACTCAAGGCTACACGCGAAGATTACTTGGAGGAAATCAACGCACTAGTAGGGAAGATTGACGACCTGGAGAATAAGATTGGAGCATTCGTGGGAAATCCAGTGCCAAAAGCAGAAGTCGACGAATGCACTTGTCTGGATAACTACATCATCATCGACGACACCGACTCGGAACCAAGTGAAGACGAATGGATTGATGAAGCTGGAGCAGACATCATGGAGTCTTCAATGGATCAGAATTTCTAGTAGACCACCATATCAGTAGTAGTTTTCCCCCCATTTAATAGTATAGTTCAAGCACTTTGTAACGCTAGCTAGATCGATTGTTTTGCCTTGTTTGGATTGATTGAGTGATATTGTTTGAATTTGTCTCATGAGCATATGGGTAGTGTTTTCTCTCTAGACCTCATTCTATTCTTAACTCTCATCTTTTCTAAACCCATCAGATGCCTCCGAGACGCGACACCGGATTTGTTTTCCCGCCAGAGATCACCCAGTTGATTCAGCAACAGAATGCCCTGATGCAAGTGTTAGTTCAGAACCAAGGCAACAACAACAACAACAACCCACCGCCACCACCACCTGTTGATCACTTAGCCCGTTTCTTAAGGCTAAACCCACCGGTGTTTTCCAGTAGCACCGAGCCGATTGTTGCAGATGATTGGCTCCGCAAAGTTGGAAGGGAGTTGACCACTGCAGGATGCACAGGTGCGGAAAGAGTGCGTTTTGCCGCACATCAGCTGGATGGACCCGCAGCATCATGGTGGGAGAATTACACGGCCACGCATCCTATTGACACTGTCACATGGGACCAGTTTCAGCAAGCTTTCCGTACAGCTCATGTTTCAGCAGGAGCTATGGCTATGAAGAAGCGTGAGTTTCGCAACCTACGCCAAGGAGGACGCACCGTAGGCCAGTATGTGGAGGTTTCAGTAAGTTAGCACGTTATGCCCCAGATGACGTTGCTACAGATGCTGCCAAGCAGGAGAAATTCTTGGAAGGACTGAATGATGAACTGAGTATGCAGTTGATGGTAGCAACCTTCAACAACTACCAGGAGCTGGTAGATAGAGCTCTCATGATTGAAGGGAAGCAATAGCAGATTGAAAACCGTAAGAGGAAGTATGGACAAGGGAAGTACAATTCTGGAGCCCAGCAGAAGCCACGATTTACACCGAAGCCGGGAGGACAGTTTCAGCATACCCATGGAGGAGGTAGTTCGCACAACCATAATGGCTCCAAGAATGGTAATGGGAATGGAGGAGGAAACGGACAGAACCGCACCAACCCATCTACCCCAACCAAGAGAGATCTAAGTCACATTACTTGTTTCAAGTGCCAGAAGACGGGACATTATGCTACTGATTGTCCCGAAGCCCAAAATGGAAATGGCAATGGAAGCTCTGGGAAGAAGCCGAACCCGTTCAACAAAGGACATGTAAACCACGTGAGCGTGGAGGAGGTTGAAGCTCAGCCTGATGCAGTAATAGGTAAGTTTTTGGTTAAGTCATTTACTGCAACCGTTCTTTTCGATACTGGTGCATCGCATTCATACATATCAGGGGGATTCGTAAACAAGTTTAAGATGTCCACCCAAGTTCTCAAAACCCCTATGTTAGTAACCTCGCCAGGAGCAGAGTATATGGCCACCCAAGGATGTTTTCAGATACCGTTGGCCATTGGTAGGCATGTTTTCCCCTCAGATCTCATTGTTTTGGAATCGCAAGGTTTGGATGTGATTTTGGGAATGGATTGGCTATCGTTGTATGGAGGAAACATCGATTGTGCCAGCAAGACGATTTTGCTTACCACCCCGGAAGGAAAAAGGATCAAGTATGTATCCCGGCATATGCCGAAGAGGACTCAAGTGAATTCCTTATCAGGAGTAGTACAGGAGGAAGTACCAGTGGTGAAGGATTATCCGGATGTATTTCGAGAAGAGTTGCCAGGCATGCCACCGGATAGAGACATTGAGTTCTTGATTGAACTTTTGCCAGGCACAGGGCCAATATCTAAGAGACCGTACAGGATGCCCGCAAAGGATTTGGAGGAAATTAAGAAGCAGATCAAGGAGTTACTGGATAAAGGCTATATTCGCCCAAGTTCGTCACCATGGGGATCACCAGTACTTCTAGTGGAGAAGAAAGATGGATCGCTGAGGATGGTTGTTGATTACCGAGGATTGAATGAAGTGACCATCAAAAACAAGTACCCACTGCCGATGATAAATGATTTGTTTGACCGCTTGCAAGGAGCTAAAGTATTTTCCAAGATCGATCTACGATCAGGATACCATCAGTTAAAGATTCGAGAGCAGGATATACCCAAGACGGCATTTACCACCAGATATGGATTGTATGAGTATACCGTTATGTCATTTGGACTGACTAACGCACCGGCCTATTTCATGAACCTGATGAACAAAGTGTTTATGGAGTTTTTGGATAAGTTCGTCGTGGTGTTCATTGATGATATTTTAATCTTTTCCAAGGATGAGGAAGAGCATGAGGAGCATTTACGATTGGTACTTGAGAAGCTCAGAGAACATCAGTTATATGCCAAGTTCAGCAAATGTGAGTTTTGGCTGAAGGAAGTTGGATTCCTTGGACATGTTATTTCCGGAGAAGGAATAGCAGTAGACCCTGCCAAGGTTGACACAGTGACAAGTTGGGAATCACCCACGACAGTTGGAGAAATCCGGAGTTTTCTTGGACTTGCAGGATACTACCGGAGATTTATCGAGAATTTCTCAAGGATTGCTAAGCCCATGACTGAGCTATTGAAGAAGGACACCAAATTCAATTGGACTGAGGAATGTGAAGCTAGTTTCCAAGAGTTGAAGAAACGATTGGTTACATCACCAGTGTTGATTCTGCCAGATCAACGCAAGGACTATGAAGTTTATTGCGATGCTTCTCGTCGAGGACTTGGAGCAGTGCTTATGCAGGAAGGAAGAGTTGTGTCGTATGCTTCACGACAACTTAAACCCCATGAGAAGAATTATGCTACGCATGATTTGGAATTAGCAGCCGTGGTGCATGCATTGAAGACATGGAGACATTTTCTCATCGGAAACCATTGTGAAGTATACACGGATCACAAGAGTTTGAAGTACATCTTCACGCAGAAGGAGTTAAACCTCAGACAGAGGAGATGGTTGGAGCTCATTAAAGATTATGATATGAGATTGCATTATCATCCTGGAAAGGCTAACGTAGTAGCAGACGCGTTGAGCCGCAAGAGTCATGTCAACACCCTCATGACAGGAGAGTTACCTCAGGAGTTAGTCGAGGACCTTCGCGAGCTATGTTTGGAGATAGTCCCAAGAGGCTATTTAGCGACATTGGAGATTCAGTACCTTGATGGAAAGGATCAGAGAAGCTCAGAAGACAGACAAGGAGATTGAAGAGATAAAGGAGAAGATGAGCAAAGGAAAAGCCAAGGGATTTCGTGAGGATGAGCACGATACCTTATGGTTCGAGGACCGCGTATATGTGCCAAATGATCTGGAGATCAGGAAGTTGATTTTGCAAGAAGCCCATGATTCACCATACTCGATTCACCCAGGGAATACCAAGATGTATTTGGATTTGAAGAATACTTTCTGGTGGACCGGAATGAAGAAGGATATTGCGGAGTATGTAGCAGTTTGCGATGTATGTCAGAGAGTGAAGGCAGAGCATCAGAAGCCAGCAGGATTGCTACAACCATTGCCGATACCCGAATGGAAGTGGGATAAAATAGGCATGGATTTTATCACAGGATTACCCAGGACTCGTTCAGGCTATGACTCAATATGGGTTGTAGTCGACCGTTTGACGAAAGTGGCTCATTTCATTCCAGTGAAGACCACTTACACCAGTGCTAAGTTGGCAAAGATATACATGACCAGGATCGTATGTTTGCATGGAGTTCCGAGGACCATTGTATCAGACAGAGGAACCCAATTTACCTCGAAGTTTTGGAAGCAGTTACATGAAACATTGGGAACCAGGCTGGAATTTAGTACAGCATTTTACCCACAGACAGATGGACAGACCGAGAGAGTCAACCAGATTTTGGAGGACATGTTGAGAGCATGTGCACTAGATTATGGATCTAGTTGGGACGACAATTTGCCATATGCGGAGTTTTCGTACAACAACAGTTATCAAACCAGTTTGAAGATGGCCCCTTTCGAAGCTTTGTACGGAAGGAGGTGTAGAACACCGTTGTTATGGGACGAAGTTGGAGATCGTCAGTTGTTTGGACCAGATTTGATTAAGGAGTCTGAGCAGAAAGTGAGGTTGATTCGCGATAGGCTCAAAGTAGCCCAGTCCAGGCAGAAGAGTTATGCTGATTCTAAACGAAAGGAGACAGTTCACGAAGTCGGAGACAGAGTGTATCTTCGAGTATCACCACTTCGAGGAGTGAAGCGCTTTGGAGTGAAGGGAAAGTTAGCGCCCCGTTTTATTGGACCATACAGAGTGTTGGCACGTATGGGAGAAGTTGCCTACAAGTTGGAATTGCCCGAAGGATTGTCTGGAGTTCATGATGTATTTCACGTTTCGCAGTTGAAGAAGTGCCACGCAGAAATGGCTGAGATACCGCTGAGAGATACTGTGCCACTGGAAGCGATTCAGTTGGAAAGTGATTTGACCTATGAGGAGAAGCCAATTAAGATTCTCGAGTATGCCAGCCGAGTTACCCGCAGCAAGGTTATCAAGTTTTGCAAAGTTCAGTGGAGTCACCACACAGAAGATGAAGCCACCTGGGAGCGAGAGGAAGATCTACGGAAAAACCACTCCCACCTGTTTTCTAGCCAACCCGAATCTCGAGGGCGAGATTCATCTTAAGGGGGGTAGGTTTGTAACATCCCAAATTTTCAATTTGGTATGTTATACATAGATCATCATTGTATATCATGTTTTATTGCATTTTGACAAATCCTCGATAAATCCTAAGCAACTCAAGGACCCTCGGAGAGAGTTGGGGATTTTCTTAAATTTTCATATTTGATTTTCATCAAATAATAAGACGAGGATTTTATTTTAATTATTTTCTCTCCGGAAAAATATTTCAATTTTAAAAATAAACAAGAGGAGAAAATATGACTTCTCCAAAACAATTGAAATACTGGAGGAAAAATATTAAAATCATTTATTGGCATTTATTTGGATTTTATTTGCAATTTTTATTGCATTAAAAATATTGCATGTTTTCAAAATATTTATTTTGATTTAAAAAAAATGTTCACCCTATTCTAGATTTTCTAACTAGACGGGGAAAAATTTATTTCATATTTTTCTGATATTTATTTATTTTTCTACGTATTATTTTCCGCGGAATGTTTTTTTTTAAAAAAAAGATCCGCCCGCGCGCCGACTGGGCCAAAGGCCCAGCCGACGGCCCAGCCCCGCCGCCCGTCGTCTCCGTCCCGGAGACGGGATCGCCGCCGAGTCCCGGCCGGCTACGCCGCCGCCCGGTGCCCCCTTCCCCAAGCTCGGACCCCCCCTCCTATATATAGCCCCCCCTCTCCTTTTTCTTCACCACCGCCGCCGCCGGAGCCACACCCGCCGCCGCCCGCAGCAAGCCCCGCCGCCGCAGCCGTAGCCTCGCCGCCGCCGTCGCGTTCGCCCGCCGGAGCCGCCGGCCCTCGCTGCCGCACCCCCCGAGCCCGTACCCCGTCGCCGAGCCCGGAGCCCGCCGGAGCTTCGCCGGAGCCCGTCCCCGTGGTACTGCCGCCGCCCGTTCTTTGCCGGTTTTCGTTTTAAAAAAACCTTTGTATTAAAAAAAACCCCTAGATCGGTTTTTTTCGGTTTTATTATTTTGCGAGCGTTCACCGAACCGTTCGTTTTAACGAACGCGTTCGTCGGTTTTTCTCTGTTAACGAACGTTCGTTATTTAACCGTTCGTCCGTTTTTCTTTTTCGTCGGATCTTTCTGCGATTATCTCAGATTCGATTTCTGATCGAATCTTCGATTCTGTTTAACTTCTCGCTCGTTTATCGGAATCAGGCGATTCAAGCGCCTAGAGTTTCATCTCGAAATTCTCTTTCCGTTTAACCTACTCAAACAAGTTTTTGCTACAGTAAAATTTGACCTAGATCCAGATTAGCAAACGAAGTATCTTTCTTTCGCCGTTTGACTTTCGTTGCTTCTTTCGAGTTGATTCTTTTTGCAAACCGGAGTTCTTAAGTTGAACTATCTGGTTGGATCTTTCATTCGAGTTTTACCTGTGCATTAGATGAGTACTGATTGTATGCTTGTTTGTTGGCGATAGAGTACCCGGAGTGTGCCGCTTGTTACTTCGAATCGCTAGGTTTTGCGGATCATCAGCAAGGCAAGTAACACTTTGATCATATTCCGTTCATACCCAGTTTTATTGCATTAGATCTATTTCCTCAAACACCTTGCATGATTAGGATCTAATTAAATTGTGGGTATTGGGAAGTAGTTGAGGTAGTACCTATTACCTGTTTTACTTTATCAAACCCTTGGGAGTTACTTCTACGTTGCTTTTATTATTGCCATGCTATGCTCGTAGACGTGGATTGGGTTTGAGTGAAATTCATGACAGATGTGAGATTGTTAATAATGGTTTACTTAAGGTGGCAACTAAAACTCACATCTGGGTGGATTGAGGCACCTGGAGAACCCAGTGTTGTCTGTATGTATAAGGTCCACCACCCAGGCTCAAAGGGATCATAAGATTATTCATGCTAGAAAATTCCGTGTGCAGCCACAAGCTATTATGGGCTCTAGCATAGCTGAGTAGGTTACAGGATCTCTTGAAGAGGTGGACTAGCAGATGTAGGGGAAAGTAGGTGTACCGGTCCATCCAGAGTAAAGAGTGATTGTTTCTGAAAGACTGTGTCTCGGTCATCCGTTTCTCAAACATCATGCAGTGCGAGAATCAAGCGGAGGCGATCGAGTCTTGTGGGGAAAAGTGCGCAAACCTCTGCAGAGTGTACAAACTGATCATGATTAGCCGTGTCCCCGGTTATGGACAACTTGAGTATCTAGTACCTGGATTATCATTTGAATCTCATCACCGTGATACTTATAATTAATTTTGTTGGGTTAATGATGATACTTAATTGGGATTGAGTTGGAGGTACCTTCTCAATGTTTCAACCAGCATGATAGTTAAATAAAATTTATTCCTTTTGAATTAGGATAAAATTGGCTTTTCGCAAAAACTGTAACCATAGAGCTTTCCACCAGCCATAAATGCATGTAGTATAGCATTGTTACTGTTCATTGCTCTCTATGTGTTACATTGCCAGCATATCCTATGTGCTGACCCGTTTTCGGGCTGCATCGTTTCATGTTGCAGACTTTTCAGACGACGAGTAAGGTGCCTTAGGTCGTGGTCTTATACTCAGTGATGCCGCTGGAGTTGATGGACTCACTTATCTTCCAAGTCTTCCGCTGTTATCGTTATTAGATGGCCTTCTGCCATGTTTATCATACTTAAACTCTTCGGAGTTATTCGATGTAATAAGTGTGTGATTGCTACTCTGTTATAAATCCTCCATTTGTACTGTGCGTGTCAGCATTACTGATCCAGGGATGACACTGGTGCACAGCAGCATAGGCCATTTGAGGTCTGGTCGCTACACGGCGTCGCCCCTGACGCACATTACAGAGACGGGGCGGCGGCCTGCGCGGGCCTCGCCGGTGCCCACGATCAAGAGGAAGACAATGTTGTCCTCCTCCGGGACTAGCAGGCGGCGGTGATCCTCCAGCGACTCTGGCATGGTGAACGGGTAGCATGTCTCGTACTTGATGTTCTCCGCCAAGGGCCAGCAGTGACCGCTGCACGCATTCGTGAGCTGATGCACCATGTCCGCCGGCGAGCCACACAACGGCATCAGACACTCATAGCAGTGGACGATGGGCTCCTTGGAGGCATCGACCAGGCCGTCCATGAAACGGGAGTGGCAGTAGGGGACGTTGCGCCAGTTGAATATATGAGCAAGTTACTACGAGATTTAATCCGAATAAGCACAAAATAAATCATGACGGATATAACAGAGATGAAACTAATCATGTGGACTAGCATAGTAGTAGGATATAGAGTAGAAACATGAATTCAACCACGATTTCGAACAGGAAGGACAGAAACACATACGGTGCAACGGGAGCAGCACCGTTGGCGTTGAGGTTGTCGCCCATGTCCAAACACCACGTAGACACGGTCTTTGAGCACGGTTCGTAGTCGTTCCACGCTCGGGCATTGAAGTTTGTAACTATTTTAGATTAGAATATACTACTCCTCCGGTGCTAGTAGTAGAGCAGAGTCCTACTCTACTACTCTACTCAAGCAAGTTAGGGCATAGCACTGTAGGGAGTACCAGTACTGTGATCACTCAAGCAAGTTGTCTGGCATCGACATGACCCTACGCTGCTGGTATGTGTCTCGTAAGTCAAGCGGCATGCTGTAGTCATCATCACCTGTCCACTTCCCGCAGCACATATTTGCTTCTCGATCTTTGTCCGCACATAATCTCGTCCAATCTTCCATCCCCGCTAAGGCGCCTCCTCCCCCCTTGTCCGAAACCCAAGCACTAACAATGGCAGAACCGAGCAGCGTCTGCCGAAAGAGTGGCTGGAATTCGCTCCCCACAGAGGTAATCAAGCTCATTGTTTCGCGTGTGGACAATCTCAGTACCATGCCGCTCGCCGCATGCTCGTCGGGGCTGTACTGTTTACTCAAAGCCCTCAGGCCGGAGCTTTTTAAGCCAGCTCCTTGCTTGCTGATGCCGCCTGATCTTCAGAAATGGCGTGTCACGCAGCATAACGATCGTAGGGTGGCGAGCATCAACACCCTTGACTACGATCCGATCCCCGTCAGCCTCAACTACATTAACGATATGTACTGGGTTGGCATGAACACGTCTTGGATGGTGCTCGTCGACGGTCTCGGCAGCTGGATGCTCGTGGAGGTCTACACTCGGCGATTGATCCCCCTTCCTTCGATTAACACTGCACTGCTTTGGCACCGCGGCCCAGAATACTCGGAATCTTACAGTAGCCAACATGATACCAAGTTTGATTTTCTCAAGGTTGTAATCTGCCAAGTGCCCACAAGATCTGCGAATTATAAAGACTTCAGGCTAATTGCGTTCTTCAACCGCGGTCTCGCCTATCTGACAGGTCACTGCGGTAAGTGGATAAATCTGCACGTCCATCGCAGGATCATACATCCTCCATGGTTCTCTTATGCCATTGAACACAAGGGCTTCATTTACGCTGTCGACTCCTTCTATGGCTGGATGTATTGCTGGCCTACTCCAGTCATCGCTACAAATGGCTGTTACAGCAGTATGTTACTTTCCTATGATATCATGATGGCTTGCTTATATTACTGCCAACATTTGCTGAAAAAATATTCATGCTCATAACATGCTGTTCTTAAGATTGACTAAATCAAGAGCCTTTTTTATTTGACTCCAACTTGATATGATGTTGTAGGCCGCCTGGTGTCCCTACCCTTCCTAATCCCAGAACCTTTCAAAGAAAAGCGGCATGGCAGTTGCAGGTGGCTCGATCAGACGACGGCAAAAGATTGATGATCGTTCGCATGTACCAGACGTGTTGTTTCGCGGAATACAATCACAGTCACTGCAAGGTCTTTGAGCAGGATCCCAGCTTCTCTGGGCCTTCAGGAATTTTTGACTGGAGGCTGGTAAGTAGCCTTGGTACACGCTCTCTGTTTGTCGGACTAAATTATCCGATTAACCAGGAGATAACCGACAACAAGGATCATGATGGCAGCGCGGTTTCGTTCATCAGGCAAAACTGTGTGTACACAGCGTACCATGCGTCTCTACATGCACCATACCCTGATATGTGCCGCCATGCTCTGCAGCCCAAAGTAGGAGAGAGGGTCCCAAGTATCAGACTTCGACCTGCTGGCTGGAGTTTCCCCCGTCAGGCACCCATCTGGTTCAAGCCGTCAGCCAATCTCCACAGCTTAATAAATAGTAACGTCTAACTGAGCCAGTTAGTTAGATGCGTACACTTGGTGTAGTAGGATCTTTATTTAGTTTGATGCATACCCTTGTTCTTTTTTGGTAGCCCTTTTGTAATGATGGCTGATGTTTGGTTTGGAAGAGAGAGCTGCGTCTTCACTCTTCTGGCTTGCTTACTGCTTCTGTTGCACCCCCATTCCTGGTTGCTGCTGCTGTTTTCAATGTAGAATCAGTAGTATATTTCGTCTGTTGGTTGAATAAATGTGTTGTTAGAACAACAAACACAATGTTTTGGAAGTCGTTGCACGGTTTGATCCTTTAGTGCCCCGTACCGTACGTAGCGCATACTATTTTTCGTACGGAACACATTTTCCACTTGTTGATAACATGCAGCCCACTGATGAAGGCCCAATAGAGAAGCCCATAATTAACTGGAAGGGAGGCTCTCACATGAATCCGGCCCAGGTACATGCTCATGGTCCCCTAAACATAAATAAGTAAATAAATAAATAAATAAAGCTAAATGCTCATGCACCAGTTCTTTGGGAAAATAGGTAGTCCAGTATTTCTTTTTTAAGAATACCCAAGCTAGGCCTATTTGTTTTCTCCGAATTACTGGGCTGCAAATCTTTCAAGACGAGGAGGGATGCATTCCGGCCTGGCTTAAGAGTATGGTCAATGTCTGTTAAAAGTAATATCAAAAGGGGTTGAAAATTCCAAAAAATTTATAGCAAATGGGATATAAGTTTCTTTTTTTTGTTTCTGTTCTTCACTGATATCTTATACGTATTTCATTGGATTTAACATGACATAGTACTAATTTATTTTTAAATTTGTTTTAGTATGGCTATTAATTTTTGGATTAAGAATATTTCGTTCCCCAGCAAAAAATTGCGAATTTTCAAAATTTCCCACATATTTAGTTAATTTTTTGACCCTGGTACTGACCAGAAAATGGCCAGCAATTCTAAAAATGGAAAACGGGCTGCAATAAATTCCATATGAATTAGAAAATGAGTAAAAAATATAAAAATAATAGCAAATGGGCTGTACACGCCACAGATTTCGAGGCTGACTTGTTTACGCAAGGCTTTGTCAGCGAACACACGATTCTAGCAGCAGTGACTGTTGGATGCCCATCCAACGGCCGACGTGCTTCTTCAATCTCTGATCTTCCTGCTCCAGCCGCCTAAACTAGCGCCGGCAGGACTGCCTGCTCCCTCCTCTTGTGGCCTGCTGTGATGCCGCGCAAGCTTCCCCGGCCCACCCTACTCCCTCCGCTGGCCTGGCCGCATGCAATCAACTGCCTCCTTATTACGCGAAAAAAATGATTCCTCCCACTGACATCTGGGGCGCACCGGTTGGGATGCTGACCTATGGGCCTACTAAGTTGACGCCTGCTCCTGCCTCCAGTGGCCGGCTGTGCTGCCGTTGAGGCCTCATCGCCCCTACTACTCCCACCGCTAGCCAGGCCCTGCGGCGATGGCAGCCTCACACCGCAGCCGAACCAGTGAACCCTCGTACTCCTCTCCGCGTGGGCATCCACTGCCGCGTCTTCCCCGGCTCCGCGTCGTCCCCTTCCTAGGCCTCGCCGTCGTCCACCGCCTTGGTGCTCTCGGCGTGGCGTGGTCAACGACATTCCATCGGAAGAGTACTGTACGTGGAGAGGCTGACAGCTGGGTCCATGGCCACAGCCCAATTTTTTTTGTGATTTTCCAAGTAAGTCGCTTTGTCAGGCCTATTGGGCTGCAAATCTTTGAAGACGAGGAGAGCTTTCATTCGGCTGGCCGAGAAAATGGCCCATCAGTAATGAGAAATGGGCCGTACATTTTTAAAACACATCAAACCGGCAATTAGTTTCAAATATTTTTTTTTCATTTTGAGATTTTAAATTACATTAATTTTTATGCGTGGAGAATTTGTTGGATTTTATATTGATATACATTTATTTTTAAAATCAGCTTGAATGTGAGTCGAAATTTCGGGATTAAAAACAGTTCGGACCGCACCGAAATATGCAAAATTTCGTATAATTTTTTAACCGTGGCCACAATATGGGCTGTAATGCTAACAAAAAGAATATGGGCTCCAAAAAAACCTTAATAATTAGCAAATGGGCTGTAAATTATTAGAAATAATGGCAGATGGGTTGTATGCTATTTTCCACAGATTTGAGGCTTTCCTAAAAAAAAGGTTGACGCACAAGCAGTGACTGTTGGATGGCCATCCAACGGCCGTTGTGCTTCTTCAATCTGTGCTCTTCCTGCTCCAGCCGCTCAAACAAGCGCCGGCGGGACTGCCTGCTCCCTCCTCCCCGCGGCCGGCTCTGCTGCCGCGCAGGCCTCACCGCCCCACCATACTCCCATCGCTGGCCTAGCCATCCCTCTACTCACCCACACCTGCTGTTATTCTCCGGCGACGGCTGACGAACCAGTAAACCCTCGTACAGTCGTACTCCCCTCTGCGTGGGAAACAACTGCCGAGTCTTCCCTGCCTCAGTGTCGTTCCCTTCCTAGGCCTCGCCATCGTCCACCGCCCTGGTGCTCTCGGCGCGGCCTGGTCAACGACCGACATGCATCCGAAGTGGACTGTACATGGAGAGGCTGACAGCTGGGTCCATGGCCGCACGCAAGGAAATGCCTCCTTATTACGCGCAAAATAATGATTCCTCCACCTGACATCAGGGACCCACCAAAAGGGCCTCTGTATTTCGCGAAAAAAACGTTACCGCCGCTGATAGCTCGGACCCACCAGCTATATCTTCGCACGCAAGGAAGTGCCTCCTTATTACGCACAAAAAAATGAATACTCCCCCTGTTAGCTAGGACCCAGTATAGTGGTAGGCTGACTTGTGGGCCTACTAAGTTGACGGGGACGGAGGGCTTTGTCAACTTAGTCAATATACATGATTCTAGCTCCAGTGACCGTACGATGTCCATCGAACGGCCGTAGTGCTTCTTCAACCTCTGGTCTTCTTGCTCCAGCCGCCAAAACCAGCGCCGGTCGTGCCTCGTGCTCCTGCCTCCCGTGGCCGGCTGCGATGCGGTGGAGGCCTCACCGCTCCCTACTACTCCCACCGCTGGCCAGGCCATCCCTCTACTCACCCACACCCCCTGTTATTCTGCGGCGACGGCAGCCTCACACCGCAGCGAACCAGTGAACCCTCGTACTCCTCTACGCGTGGACATCCACTGCCGCATCTTCCCCGGCTCCGCGTCGTCCCCTTCCTAGGCCTCGCCGTCGTCCACTGCCCTGGTGCTCTCGGCGCGGCGTGGTCAACGTGGTCAAGGAACGGCTTCCATCGGACGTGGACTGTACGTGGAGAGGCTGGCAGCTGGGTCCACGGCCGCAGCAAGGAAGTGCCTCCTTATTACGTGCAAAATAATTATTCCTCCACCTGACAGCGGGGACCCACCGGATGGGCCACCGAATTTCGCGAAAAAAACGTTTCCCCCCTGACTGCTGGGACCCACCATCTACATCTTCGCACGCAAGGAAGTGCCTGACAGTCGGGACCCACCTGGTCGAAGCGTACGTAGCGTTGTCATTCTGGTCGCGAACGTGTACATACATATATACTGGTGGATGTAGAGGCGCGCACATGTCGTAGTAGAGGCGCGCACGTAGCATGTACACGTACGTACAGCGGCCAGGGTGCAAGAAAGAAAATACGGCCACGTATGTGTACATACGGGCGGGGTCTCGAACGCCTACTCGCGCATACGTACGGCCAGGGCTCGTGTACATGGCTGGGTCGGAACGGAGAAACAGCGCCGTCGTCGTGTTCATGGGGAGGCAACGGAATGTGTCGTGTTCATGGGGAGGCAACGGAATGCGTCGTGTTCATGGGGAGGCAACAGAATGCGTCGTGTTCATCGGGAGGCAACGAACGTGTGGGAGCCAACCGGCTGGGTCGGAACGGAATGCGTGGTCGTGTTCATCGGGAGGGCTTGGACGGAACAGGCGATGGAAACGAGGCCTGGCATACCAAAAAACGGAGGAAACGGACCTCCTACGTTCAGAACGGGGTCCTGTTGATCAGGAGGGGTGTGGCGTACCGCAAAACGGAGGAAACGAACCTCCTACGGTCGAAACGGGGGTCCTGTTGATCGGGAGGGGTGTGGCGTACCGCAAAATGGAGGAAACAGACTTCCTACGGTCGAAACGGGGGTCCTGTTGATCGGGAGGGGTGTGGCGTACCGCAAAACGGACGAAACGGACCTCCTATGGTCGAAACGGGGGTCCTGTTCATCGGGAGGGGTGTGGCGTACCGCAAAACAGGACTCCACGGGATACTGTTCATCTCCACCGTCGACCTCCTCCAGCCTCCACGGGCTCCTGTTCATCCAGCCTCCACCGCGCGCTACTCCACCGGCTCCTGTTCAACCACCCCTCCACGGGCACCCCTCCATCGTCTACTGTTCATCCAGCCCTCCACACCATGGGGTCGTGTTCATCCAGAGGCAACGCCACGGCTCACTGTTCATCCAACCCCCCCCCCGCAACGCTCACTGTTCATCCAATCGACCGGCTTCAGTTAGCAGCAGTAGCGAAGGAATCGCTCGATCGGGTTCAGTTAACAGCCATCCATCGATCGCTCGGGTTCAGTAACGCGTAGCTTGCAGTGCAATCGCTCGGGTTCAGTTAGAGCCCAACGCCTCGCTCGGGTTCAGTTAGAGCTAACGCCTCACACACACGCGCGTACGTGTACGAGAGAAACACGCATCGCTCGGCCCCCGACCTCCCACCGTAACCGGGAACTCCCCGAAATTTTCCTCCCCCTCGCTTCTACCACAGTTTTTTCCGTCATGGACGGCCCAAAGAATGTCATGCAGCCGCGTCTCCGGCCCGCCCAGGACGAAAAGCCCATTTTCTGTCATGATTTTTGTCATGGAAGTAGGAGCCCACCACATCTATGATGATACCGGGTTTTGTCACAATTATCGTCATAGAAGTGTCATATGTATGACAGAAAAAAATTTCATTCGGCCCAAAATGTCACGGATGTGTCTTTTTTTTGTAGTGATGGCTGGAGCCACGAGATTGCCATGTTAATGTAAAATTCATAGAGATATCCTACATTTCACAGGTAACGATGACAACCGTACACGGAGGACCCCGACGAGGAGAAGGTGTACTAGGCGCGAGACAAGGAGCTATTATTTCGTGCCATGACATAATTTCTAAATCTGGTGCCACAACAACGTCTTCCGAAATGGTCGCCATTGCAACATTTTCTGAGATTGCCGCCACAACAACGTTTTTGAAACGGTTGCCACGGCAACGAAATATTGGCTATCACGTTGCTTCATATGAAGATTGAAGACGTTCATGGAGAACTCCCGGCACTGAGGGCTATACCATATCATGCTATTATGAATTGCCTGTGATGTTTATTCCTTTGTTGTTTGCACCGTTTGATTGCGCAGTAGTCAATTATCTGGGTGATCTCTCACAATAAATATCAAGTTAAAAGGTGCTCTTCCAAGTGTTCCAATCGGCTATAACATGTAGTTCCGGAGTGGGTCATGTCCACATGAGCACAAACGGGACGTGAGGTATATGACGGGGATGGTCAGACCATGCTTGCAGATAGCACTCGGTTGTCTTGAAGTTCTAGCATAATCGTTCTAAGCTTGGAGCACAAAGCATCGAAAGATGAACAAGAGTCATATGGAGATATGATAGGCAAAAGTTTGCCCACCGGTCAAAATTCTCGTCATCAGTGATGTCCACACCAATGGCTGAGAACTAGATTTGGATCTTGAGTCACTCACTATCAATTATGAGAGATATTTATTTGAGTGGGAGCACAATTATGTATTAATTAAGTTTAATAACTAGTGCAAATTAATTATGAACAATGTCTATGTGTAGTTTGCATTATAGTTTTAGAATTATGGCTCATGGTTTCACCTTTGTTGTTGAAATTGATTGACTGTTATTTACCTGGTTGAAACTTTATGGCTGAGAGGATTGTCCTCTAAAAGTGCCGAGAAGGATTTTGACCTACTGTATGTTTACAATACTCTCTTTCTGATGTATGGATGACAAGACTCACGTCCTTCGACCCAAAAGTTAGAATTGCGTTACGGTCTGCTTGCTTCCGATAAAACCAATCTTTAAAATGTTTGGGATAGTTATGTGATATTCTTGGAACTGGAAATTGTTTTCATAAACAAACAAGACTAAAAGATATGTGATATCTAAAGAAGTGTTCTGTTTGCAAGTTCTAGTGAAGTGTTCAACTATGTTTAAGACTGAAATGCGTAAGATCCGGAAGAACACGGGTCATGAGTTGACGGTGAGAACTTCTATAGAAAGAACAAAACCAAAGGATGTAATGAGACTTACACGCCTAGGAAGTTCAGGGCTCACGCCACTCTTAAAGTTGATGTTTCTTCTGAGAGTGAGAGAAATATTGAAGTAAAACTATAAAAGTAAAAGGCAGAAAGAAAAGAAGACTGGAATGTCATACAAGTTATGAGATGTAGAGATGTTTGGTCAAGTAAAGTGTAGTTCTTTGGAAATATGATCAATTTGTTGATCACTGATTCTTCGTTGTTGTGATCAAAAGGTTGATCAGAAGGATATCGACTCGATTGCATATTATTGTGAATCGTTGTAAGAAACTTTGAACGACCTAAATGACCAACAAATAATGAGGTTAAAATATCTGATGGATTGTAAAAGGTTATAGTATTTCCATCAATGTATTTCCTCTATATTTATTATCATAATTCATTTTAGAGTTTTGGTACACTCTAGCCCATTGTATAGAAGTTGCAAGGAGGTTGTTCATGAGAGAATAATAGTTGTTCGATGTTATGAACCAAAGGCCATACACCTATTGTGAATAAGATGTATGTAATTAATACTGATCATAAAATTGAACATCCATAACACTGACGCTAAATGTTGCAAGAATAAAAGAATACCACAACTGTGTGGCACTGCATTTAGTCACATTGGAGAAACCAACATGGAGAAATTTCATAGAGATGAATTTTGAAGTCATCTGATTAAGAATTGTCTAAAACTTGCAAATTCATCCAATTAGTGAAGTACACTAAAATACCATTCACAGGCCATAATGAACGAGCAACAAAATAATTGGCAACATACATACTGATGTGTTTAATTAGTCCAATAAGTGTTGTTGCAAGTAGTGGATTTATCTATCTTCAAGGATGACTCAAGTAGATATTTATATTTACTTATTTAGACATAAAACTAGATCTGTTTGAAATGTTTCAAAAAGTTTTCAGAATGAAGTAGAATTTATTGTAACAAAAAAATTATGTTTCTTCAATTAGATTATAGAAAAGAATATTTGAGTTACAAATTTAGCGAATGTTTGATGTGCTATAATAGAATTTTATAGCTTGCACCTCCTAGAAACACTACTGAGAGTAGAATGTTTTGAGTAGATATAATCAAGCTATGTATGACATGGTGAGATCAGAGATGACATTGATTGTTCCGCCAATATACTTTTAATGTGATGATTTAGAGACTATGGGTTTTACATTGAAAAGAGCGCCATCAAATTTGTCGAAATAAGTGCTACTTTGTAGGTTATCCCAAATGGTTGGGTATTCCTCTATCACTACGCCGAGGCAAAGTGTTTTGTCACAGAGTGCGAAAATTTTGAAGAAGATATTTTCTGCAAAAGAGTGAGTGGGAGGACAATGCAATCGACAAGATTAACAGAATCTTTGTGATCAAGTCAAAGAAAACAAACACTAGAAGTGGTTCTAAAATTTCTTACAACGACTGATACGGAAGCCTCTACATAGGATATAGATACTTCGGTCGAACATGCAGCTAAACTATATAGGTTGGAATATTCATACATGCCTTCAAGGTACGCAGACGAAATATTGTTGAAACAAACAATGAACCTATAATACACAGAGAAGCATTGATGGGCCCTGACTTCGGAATTGGTGATATGCCAAAATAATCCGAGATAGTATCCATACACATAATTCAAGTTTAGAACTTGATAGACTCTCTGAAAGAATTAAAGCCTAAAGTGTAGTGATGGGTCTATAAATTGACAAAGATAAAAATGTTTTATAATGCTTGACTTGTTGCAAATAGTTTATGACAATATCAAGGAGTTGATTATGACGAGATTGTCTCATCATAATAATACTTAAAGTCAGTTCGCATTAAACTAGCAACTACTAAATATTTCAGTTATGACATATAACCGATTGATGCTAGTAAGTATGCAAACTTCAAGAGATCCAGTGATGATCTGAAGCAAGCATAGTGGAGTTGGAATCTTTGTTCGATGAATTAATCAAATAATACGATTTCATCAATAGAAACAAAGATGCTTGTATTTACAAGAAAGTAAGTGGGAGCATGATTATATTTCTAACCATTGTGTGTGGATGACACATTGTTGATTGGAAATTATATAAATTTCTTGACACAGATTAAGACTTTATTGAAAATAGTTTTTCAGTAAAATACTTAGGTAATATATTCCTTGTATTAGACATAATAATATATGGAGATAGTAGCGTCTAATTGGATTTAGCCAAAAATACATATTGACAAAAGTAATAAAGTAGTTTAGCATGAAAAATATCAAGCAGAGTTTTCTTGTCAAAGTCTCATGGAAGGAGTTCTTACCAAGAATCAGTATCTTGAAATACTGATGAGTGAAGTACATGATTTCAATCACACTTGTATTAATTCAATGGTATGTAAATAACCAGATACGTCCAAGTACTCCATGTAAGTTGTGAGTAAAGTTACCAGAATGGTCAAATTGTTGATCATAGGACAACACTGAAAATTTTGTTAAGTATTAACGACATGTTTCTCGCATATGGAGAGAATAATGAGATTGTTGTAAGGAGTTACATCAATACATACTTGATGTAAGTAGTACATCGACAAAAATCTCCAATTGGCGCTCCAAGCAAATTTCAATTTAAATGATTTATGGTGGCACAATAAATTGGAATTGGTCCAAGAATGTTACTATGGTGAATTCAATAACAAAAAGTTAAGTATATTGTCGCTTTAGAAGCAACAATAGAGGGTGATGAATCACATGTTCACTTATGACCTTGGTATGATTCCTAGATGATTGTGCAAAAGGAACATTGTTCTCAGATAGTGGTTATGTAGCTCAATCGAAGGAATCAAAGGTCTTACCGATGATTCAATATATACTAAGCTTGTTTCACATAAATTATGAATTTATGTGAAAGCATGACGGATGCATTGAAATACAAATGATACACACCGATCTGAAATTGCCAGATTCGATAGGACAAAATCTATACCACAAGCAAAGCTTGGACTGACACCGGATTGCCATTGGTGTAAAAGTTAAAAGTGCTAACTAGATTATTGACTCTAGTACAAGTGGGAGACTGTTGGAAATATACCCTAGAGGTAATAATATTGTAATATTATATTTCCATGTTCATAGTTAAGATTTCATATTTCATGTTATAACTGTTATGATCCTGGAATATGCGATTTAGTGGAAAACTCATATGCACGTGTGGAATGATAAACGGTAAATAATAGGTTCCTGGTCTCGTCTCTAGACTGGCTCATGTGTGGTTGGTGATCACATTTTCCAGATCTTAGAGTATTATTAAGTGTAACAATAGTCCTAAAACGACATTGAGGGTATGACGTCAGAAGAACGATCATATTGAATCAACCCAAACTCATCTGTTATACTTTGTGATTATATCGTCTGAAATCATTTGTTATAACACGGAGTATAGCATGTGTTTTAGTTCCACTGACCAAGAGAGTGTCTCGGTCACTTCCTACCAGACGGTGGGCTTTGGGGTTGCTCAAACTTCATCTGTAACAAGGTGATCATAATGACAACTTTCAGGCTCATCGAAAAGTTTGACAAGTGATCGGGTAGCTCGAGAGTGGGATTTGCTCCTCCGATGATGGAGAGATATTCTTAGGGCCCTCTCAGTGTGACGGCATTCATCATCGTATGACCAGACACAAGTGACTACGTCACGGGGATGCCGGAATACGTCAACGAGAAAGAAGAACAAAACCGGTAACAGGAGCAACGGTATAGTGAGCATGCTGATGGCTCGGGAGGATACCGATACACACCGGGTTTTGTGAAGTACCGCGAAGCAAAGGGAACATCACACAATAACCAAAGGTTCACTCGAATATCATTCGTGTAATCATAAGGACCAATATGGATGTCCACGGATCCGCTATCGGTCATGTCTACGATTTATCGAACCTACGGGGTCACACGCTTAAGGTAATCACAATCTGCTAAGTGTTAGTGGGACGAGAGTGATGAGAATATATTAGTGTAATTGTTTCATTAATATCCAGAATAGTTCCAAGAGGCTCCGAAAGCGTTTTTGGGTTACCGGAAGGGTTTCAGTGAGTATCGAGTAATACCTGGTATTACCGATTAATTATATATAGGTGGAAAATATTTCTGGAGATGTTAAATTATATATAATCGTCCAGAAGTATTTAGAACATTTTATATTTAATTTAAATATCAACGGGCCTTAAAAGGCCAAGAGGTGGAAAGCAACTTGGGCCACAAGGGCCCAAGTGGGGAGAGGCACCCCTTCCCTAAGGAAGGATGCCGAATAGGAGTAGGGGAGGAGTCCGACTCCTCCTCCCCTTGGTTGGACGCCCCAAGGAGGGTTTCCCTCCTTGGTGGCAGCCCTCCCTCTCCCCTCTAACCTATATATAGTGGAGGTTTGGTGCCCAATTGATATACAAGTTTTGGAGCCTCCTCTAGTTGATCTAGTTCTAGTTCTTGTTGGTCCTAGTTGACTAATTAGAGCTAGCCCTAGCCACCTCTAATCCTCATAATTATAAGCCCCGCGTGGTTCTAATCTCCTCTCTCTAATTCTCCGGCGACGATTAGCTCTCGATGGCGAAGCGCTGGCGGATCGTGAAGACTGTTCGCTTGAAACCAAGTAGAGAGGTCATGCTTTCGGTCTTCTATTCAAGGGATCATTCGAGGGTGGTTCGCGGGATCGTCATCGACGTTTGAGGGACTCCAATTATGATCTACACTGACTCGTCTACTTTCGCTGCACTCTCGGAATCGATAACGATGTTGATCCAAACCCTATATGCATCTTCATATTGTTCCTGGGTGATCGTAGGGCGAAAATTTTGTTTTCTAGTACGTTTCTGAACACCTAGGAGATCTCAATTCTGAGAGAGGACATCCTTTTGAGGAAGCCATCTGGGCACGATGGAACCTTCCATCAATTTTCAGGAGTACACGGGTCTTCATGAATTTCTGCCCCTGTTCAAGAATTCATATGCTTAACGAGTTAACTTGCTGATTAATCCATACTCATAGGGGTCACCGAGTAGCCGATAAATCGATAAATTGGCCGATTATTTTATTAACTAGATGATTAGCTTGCCAATTAACCTATTAATGCCCTACTCGCCAGCCAACCGAGTAGCTACTAGTTGACGATTTCCTCAACAATGTTTTCTACTAGTGGCTGAATTCAAACAATCCAAAATTGGGCTCAGAGAGGAATCAGTGAGTACCATCCTTCTCTCACGCTTTGGAGGACATGCATCTCTCTTCAAGGTGTTAAGACTTAGGAATTGGTCGTTCAAATTTTATGTTTCTTCTAAAGAACACTACTGCAGGAATGCCTAGTAGTGGCTAGCGCAAAAAGGCCATCAGCGGTAGGCAAGCCTCCCACGGGCGCCAACCACTGACCTCCCGCCACTGCTAGTACCCCATCAATGGCGGGCGCATGCCCGCCACTGGTAGAGCATCTCAAGTGGCGGGCATCCCCACCCGCCTGACCAGCAAGAATTTACATAGTCGATCATATGCATTACGATGTATCATAGTTTAGTAGTAGCACATTTTATCATAGTCAATAAACAAGCGAACAACGAGTTGCGCAACTGCATATAGCAAAGTCATATAGGAATGTTCATGGAAACAATAGAAACTATATTTAGAGCATCAATCATAGAGACCATATTGTGGCACTGCACACATAGTTGACAAACAAAAGTTCAGCTCCATCATAGAAACTTGCAATTAAGCTCAACTCTATGAAGAGTTGTCCTCATCTCCGATTATCTTCTTGACCTCGGTTAGGGCAGACTTGGTAGTTTAAAAAACTATCTCGGCAGCCTCGATGGCGCCTCGCGCACTCTCTGCAGCAGCTTTGCCGCTTCTAGTGGTTGACCTCGCAAGATCGGGAGATCCTTTAGCGCTCTTGGCATATTGTAGAGCCTTCTGGGTGTATACTAGAGTACTCTCCGCATAGGTGAACACGAACATCGAGTACCCAACCAGTCTCGAGACGGTGTCTAGGGATCTAGGAGTCGTAACGAGGCCTGCCGGCTCCTCCATCTAAATCAAAAAAGTTGACAGTTAAATAAACCACATTTATACGAAACAAATTATATAAGAAGATAATTAAAATTGTGTATGACAACCCTCGATGTCTTTCTTCGGGTGTGCGTTTCTCACTCTTAAGTGGTTGTACATATGTCGGTCACTCCATGATTGGTACTTTGACTATCGGTGATGGTCGTTCTTTACCTTCTGCTCCTCCTTTACCAACGTATCAGAGGAGGAGGAGGCGAGAACGACCCTCTACTACAATAGTCGGTTCATCTCCCAAGTAGTTGTATATATGATGTACACTCAATGTTATTTTGACCGTTGGTGAAGGTTGTCCTTTACCTTCTTCTCCTGCTTTACCAAGTTCTCGGAGGAGGAGAAGAGGAAAGATGATCCCTATGACAACAATTGGTATCCTCCTCTAAAAACAACTCTCATCTCAGTATGTGGATTTAGAGTGAGAATTGCCCCCTTGAACAAAAAAATGTTGCTAACAATATCAGCAGACTAATTAAGTATTACCTTCAGGAAAAATATTAAATAGCTAGATGAATCGGTTTCAATAGCATTACATTAAAATTTGGGAACTCTGCTTTAAAATGGACATATTAAGTGCTAGAAATATGGCTAAACAGAAATAAATCAACGTTTCGCCAAACATTAGCTCTTATTATGAATCCCTATAAAAAGTTCCTATAATCTACGGTCTATGATCTATGAATACGAATAAGAAAGTTCCTATAATCAGTGGTCTACGATATACGAATATGATTAGGAAAGTTCCTATAATTTGCGAACAAAGAATGTATACACTAAACTTTGGAAATGACTCTGCTTTAAAATGGACATATTAAGTTATAGAAATTTGGCGAAACGGAAATAAATCAACGTTTCGCCAAGACATTAGCTCTTATTATGAATCCCTGTAAGAAAGTTCCTATAATCTACGGCTTACGATCTTTGATTACGAATATGAAAGTACATATAATCTATGAACAAAGAATGCAACTAACAATATCAACAACACTACATTAAAATTAGGGCATGAACTCTACTTTAAAATGGACATATTAAGTGCTAGAAATTTGGCGAAATGGAAATTAATCAACGTTTCGCCAAAACATTAGCTCTTATTATTAATCCCTGTGAAGAAAGTTCCTATAATCTATGGCCTACAATCTATGAATATGAATAAGAAAGTTCCTATAATCTACGGTCTACGAATTACGAATATGAATAAGAAAGTTCCTACAATCTACAAACAAAGAATGTAACTGCTACTTCTTGAGCTTGCATTGGTTTTTCCCTTGAAGAGGAAAACGTGATGCAGCAAAGCAGAGATAAGTATTTATCTCAGTTAAGAACCAAGGTATCAATCCAGTAGGAGGAACACACAAGTCTCCAATGATTGCACCTACACAAACAAACAAATACTTGCACCCAACGCGAAAAAGGGGTTGTCAATCCCTTCACGGTTACTTGCAAGGATGAGATCTGATAGAGATAGGTATAAAAGATAAATAAAAGTGCAAAATAAAGTAAAGTTAAATAAATTGCAGCAAGGTATTTTGTGTTTTTGGTTTTATAGATCTGAACATAATATAATAAAAATAGACCCAGGGGCCATAGTTTTCACTAGAGGCTTCTCTGTTGAAAGAACGCATACGGTGGGTAAACAAATTACTATTGAGCAATTGATAGAAAAGCGCAAAGTTATGACGATATCCAAGGCAATGATCATGAATATAGGCATCACAGCCGTGACAAGTCGACCGACACTTGCCTACATCTACTACTATTACTCAACACATCGACCGCTATCCAGCATGCATCTAGTGTATTAAGTTAACAAGAACGAAGTAACGCCTTAAGCAAGATGATATGATGTAGAGGAGTAGATCCAATCAATATGAATAAACCACATCTTTTATCCTTAGTGGCAACAATACAAATACGTGTCATGTCCCCTTCTGTCACTGGGTATGAGCACCGCAAGATTGAACCCACTACAAAGCACCTCTCCCATTGCAAGAAAAATCAATCTAGTTGGCCAAACCAAATCAATAGATCGGAGAAAATACAAAGATATATCAATCATGCATAAAATATTCCATTGAAGACTCAAATAATATTCATAGATAATCTAATCATAAATCCACAATTCACCCGATCTCAACGAACGCACCGCAAAAGAAGATTACATCGAATAGATGTGGCACCCCGACTCAGAGCAACCGGTTTACCTTGCATTGCGAGCCCAGGGACCATGTCTTCTGGCAACACACAACATCTTTGTACAGAAAACAACCGCTTTATTGATACTAGCGGTACATAGTTCGATATTACAACAAGTTGCGAGGCCAAGCGGCACACATGGTGCGGCTGAACAATATGTACATTATTTAGCAAACATAAAGGGGCCTCGATCACAACAACTACGTGGCAGCGGAACGACGACAAAGCGGGACTCCATAGCACAGGGACACCAATGTGGACACGATCTAGACTCGGGCAGCACTCCGATCCAACGAAACTTTCCTGAAATCTGGCATGACACGCCAGGTCAGTACATTGAATGTACTTGGAAGCTCACAACATGCATAAACATAATGATAGACAATATCATGATATTTATTCAAATTATCATCAATGCAAAATCATACTAGGAATGCAGTGAACATAATCTCGTGCCTCAAGTCCCTCGGACTTTCTTACCAAACGAGTTACCTCGTAACCAAACGGCGATCTTTCTCGGATCACAAACGGAATCAACACTTTGGTCTCCATCATCAACAAATGGAACCAACACTTTGGTCTCCATCATCAGCAAATGGAACCAACACTTTGGTCCCCATCATCAACATAGTTTCTCAACCATCATCTTTCCAACAGTGCCATGTGATTAACATTAGTGTGCAGGATTGTTTAAAATGTTGATCCATGGTGTGACCTACTTCCGAGTTGTGTCCGTAACCGAGGACGCGGCTATCGATAGATTAAATACACTCTGCAAGGTAGCGCACTTTACCCACACCATAGAATCCATGGCCTCTGTCGGATCATGGGTTCCGGCAAAACCCTTGAGGTTCAAACTCTGGGGTGCGCACGAAGATCTCTCCCCCCTAGCTCACGCTCTCACCGCAATCTCAAAGCTCAGCTCGTCGAACCCGAAGAACAAGGGACACAAGAGTTTATACTGGTTCGGGCCACCAATGTGGTGTAATACCCTACGCCAGTGTGGTGTGGTGGATTACCTTGTAGGCTGAGGATGAACAAGTAGGGAAGAATAGCCTCCTGAGGAGAGGTGTTCTTGAGCTTGGTGAGCTAGTGTGGTCAAGGGTGATCTGAATGATCCCTCCTCTTCCAAGGTGGTGGCTAGTCCTATTTATAGAGGCCCTGGTCCTCTTCCCAAATATTAGGCGGGAAGGGATCCCACAATGGCCAATTTGAAGGGGGCAGCTAGTACAAGCTATCCTGACAAAAGGTGGTCTTCGACTGCCAAAGGCTCTGGTGGTGGCACCGTCGTGGGCTCCGCGATGACCTCCGTCCTGCTGTCCTGCTGGTCTTGGTCTCGTTGCACCGATATGGAAACCTTTGCATGATGCCTTGGGACTCCTCGCCTGCGCTTGCCCCTTTAGCACCAAAGAGGCAACGGGTACTCCGCGCCCGCTGGCACCCCGCCTGGCCTTGGTCGTCACGGCTCATGTCATGGGAACCTCACGAGGTGCCCCCGGCTTGATCTCTCCACTCCTCACGAGCCGGCCTAGTGAGGCCGCCCCTGAGGAGGTCTTGTGTCGTCCGCCTCGCGAGGCTCGGCCCCTCGCGAGGGTCTTGAGTGTACCAGGCCACTGGAGGAGCCACTCCGTGGGCCGCAGGCAGGCAAGTTTGGGGACCCCCGTTCCCAGAACGCTGACAGTAGCCCCCGGGCCCAAGGCGTGCTTGGACTTGGCTTTGAGGCGAAGCCAAAGGGAAAGTGTGGAGCGCCGCGGGCCCTAACTGCCCGCGGCCTTGATTGACGCGTGGCGACTGACGGGACGTGGGTGCCTCCGCTCCCCACGCTGCCTCGGCAACTGCCCGACTGACAAAAGGCTGGCACGGGCTGCGCTGCCTTCATTGCTTTCCTTCGTCTTGCTCTAGATCCCCTTTCTTGCTCCTCGCTTTCGAAGACTCCAGATCCGCCCAAATCCTCCTTCAAGCATGCTGCTAATGGCGCCCAACAAAGCTCGGGCTACTCCCCCGCCATCCTGGTATGAGCCAGCGCTCAAAGCGCCGATCGTCTCGGAGAAGAACCTTGCCGCCGTGCTCCTGATGACGGCGGAGGGTGATGAGAAGAGGAAGAGTGCGCTCCGGGTTGGCTCCTCCGAGCCGGAGGCCCCAGGCAGCACCTTCTACCCCTTCTTCATAAGCAGCATTATCGCGGGGTTGGTTCCCCCCTTCTCCGACTTCTTCTTCTCCGTCCTCAGCCATTACAAGATTCACGCCCTCCATCTTCATCCCAACTCCATCCTCCTCCTGTCGATCTTCGCCTTCTATTGCGAGGCGTATGTCAGAGTGATGCCGTCCGTGGTACTGCTGCGCCACTTCTTCTTCCTCCGGATCAATGAGGGCCACCGCTCGGGGTGCGTCAACTTCGTCGCGGCCAACAAGACCAACGCGATCTCAAAGGCCGGGAAGAAGGACGAGGGCTTCAAGAGCAAGTGGGTCATGATGGATGCCATGTGCTCCCACCCCCGGCTGGTGCTGCCGATGGAGATGCCCGCGTCCCACGACGGGTGGCTCCGCACGAAGCTCACCGACCCTCGGGCAGAGTCGGTGCTGGAGAAGATGACTGCTGACCTGAAGCCTGGCGACTCAAGGGCGGCGAAGCTGACGGGAGCCATGATCGTCAAGGAGTTCATGGAGCAGCGCGTGGCTCTGCTCCAGGCGCGCGCGCGTCCCTTGGGGAAGCTCGGGGACGAAGGAGACGACCTCCGCTTGCGTCCGGAGGCCCTGTCTGACGAGGAGCTGGGCACAACCCTCCGCTCCTTGGTTGGGGATGACCATGGGTACCCGCGGGACAGCTTCGCTCCCTTGTACCGTCGCCCGGAGGGGGCACAGATTGTTGCCGCCATGCCTGTCTTCGATGGGCGTGGTCTTGTGCCGCCGACACCCTCTAAGGCCCCGGTGGCGAAGGCGCCAGTGGTGGTGTCCTCCGACGAGGAGGAGGAGCAGGACTCGGCGGCCACCCTGGAAGGGTCTGGGGAGACCTCCCCTCTGCGCAAGGCTGATTTTCTTCGCGCCTTGCCCGATGACGACGACGCCGACGACCACCTGGTGAAGGAAGTCCCGCCTCCCGCTGGAGTTACCACAAGGTCCAGGGTCTCCCCCTCGGGGAAGTCGACGTCCGGCATCCTGACGAAGAGCAGATCGTCGCTGATCCCTCGGGGTGACGCCCCTGCTTCACCGCCACCAGGGCCATGCGGCCTCGCAGACTCCTGGGGACCGCGCGCCTGCGCTCCAGGCCGCGAGGCCCCTAAGCTTCACACTTCTAAAGAGGCGCCAGGACTACACCGCCGTGGACCAGTGAGTTTCCGGCCCTGACCATGCCCTTGTTCCTGCTCCTGTCGCGGCTTCCTGATGCTTCCTTATTGATCTTCTAGGCCGACGTCGTCGTCGAAGAAGAAGAAGGAAGGGGCAGCCACACCCTCGGGGGCCCAGCAGCCTGGCACAGCCGCACCTCCTCTGGCGCAGAAGGGCGGCGATGGCGCCCACACTTCTACGTCCCGGTCATCCTCGCGAGGCCCAGAGGAGCGTCTCTAGGGAAGGGCCACCCCCAAGGCCTCGTCAGCTCCTGAGGCGATCGTCCCCAGCTCGCCAGCCGAGGCCCCGTAGGCTCCGGAGCTCCTGGCTTCTTCCTCTACTGCCATCAACCTGCAGGTCATGGCGATGGTGCAGCCTCCTTCTTCTGCTCCTCCACCAGTCCGTGACCCTTCTACCTCGCCCGACGTCCTGGAGCATGCTCTTTTTGCGCTGACCCTTCTGCGAGAGGGTTTTCAAGGCACCGATCGTCGCCTGGTGGCCGGTCGTCTGGAACTGATCTCCGGCTGGCTTCACTCCGATGTGTCCGTTTGGGCGGCGCTGAGCCAGGCTGCCGAGGCCTCCGAGAAGGACAAGCAGGCCGTCGCCCAAGCCGCGACTGCCCGAGAGGTGGCGCTGAAGAACGCCAGGGCTGCCCAGGATCGCTGCCGGGCGCTTGAGGTCGAGCTAGAGACCATGCGCAATGATAGTGCGGCCGAGGCTCGAGGCTGCAGATGTCTACTACGCAACCTTCTTCTTGTAGACGTTGTTGGGCCTCCAATTGCAGAGGTTTGTAGGACAGTAGCAAATTTCCCTCAAGTAGATGACCTAAGGTTTATCAATCCATGGGAGGCGTAGGATGAAGATGGTCTCTCTCAAACAACCCTGCAAGCAAATAACAAAGAGTCTCTTGTGTCCCCAACACACCCAATACAATGGTAAATTTTATAGGTGCACTAGTTCGGCGAAGAGATGGTCATACAAGTGCAATATGGATGGTAGATATACGTTTTTGTAATCTGAAAATATAAAAACAGCAAGGTAACTATTAATAAAAGTGAGCACAAACGGTATTGCAATGCTAGGAAACAAGGCCTAAGGTTCATACTTTCACTAGTGCAAGTTCTCTCAACAATAATAACATAATTGGATCATATAACTATCCCTCAAGATGGAACAAAGAGTCACTCCAAAGTCACTAATAGCGGAGAACAAACGAAGAGATTATTGTAGGGTACGAAACCACCTCAAAGTTATCCTTTCTGATCGATCTATTCAAGAGTCCGTACTAAAATAATACGAAGCTATTCTTTCCGTTCGATCCATCATAGAGTTCGTACTAGAATAACACCTTAAGACACAAATCAACCAAAACCCTAATGTCACGTAGATACTCCAATGTCACCTCAAGTATCCATGGGTATGATTATACGATATGCATCACACAATCTTAGATTCATCTATTCAACCAACACAAAGAACTTCAAAGAGTGCCCCAACGTTTCTACCGAAGAGTCAAGACGAAAACGTGTGCCAACCCCTATGCATAGATTCCCAAGGTCACGAAACCCGCAAGTTGATCACCAAAACATACATCAAGTGAATCAATAGAATACCCCATTGTCACCATGGGTATCCCACGCAAGACATACATCAAGTGTTCTCAAATCCTTAAAGACTCAATCCGATAAGATAACTTCAAAGGGAAAACTCAATCCATTACAAGAGAGTAGAGGGGGAGAAACATCATAAGATCCAACTATAATAGCAAAGCTCGCGATACATCAAGATCGTGCCAAATCAAGAACACGAGAGAGAGAGAGAGATCAAACACATAGCTACTGGTACATACCCTCAGCCCCGAGGGTGAACTACTCCCTCCTCATCATGGGGAGCGCCGGGATGATGAACATGGCCACCGGTGACGAATCCCCCCTCCGGCAGGGTGCCGGAACAGGGTCCCGATTGGTTTTTGGTGGCTACAGAGGCTTGCAGTGGCGGAACTCCCAATCTAGGTTATTTTCTAGAGGTTTCTGTATTTATAGGAATTTTTGGCGTAGGTCTCACGTTTGGGGGGTCTCCGAGCCGTCCATGAGATAGGGGCCCACGCCTAGGGGGGTGGGCGCGCCCCCACCCTCGTGGATGGCTTGGGACTCTTCTGGCCTAACTCTTTTACTCCGGGGGCTTCTTTTGGTCCATAAAAAATCGTCAAAAATTGGCACGTCAATTGGACTCCGTTTGGTATTCTTTTTCTGTAAAACTCAAAAACAAGGAAAAAAACAGAAACTGGCACTGGGCTTAGTTTAATAGGTTAGTCCCAAAAATCATATCAAATAGCATATAAATGCATATAAAACATCCTAGATGATAATATAATAGCATGGAACAATCAAAAATTATAGATATGTTGGAGACGTATCAGCATCCCCAAGCTTAATTCCTGCTCGTCCTCGAGTAGATTAATGATAAAAACAGAATTTTTGATGTGGAATGCTACCTAACATATTTATCAATGTAATCTTATTTATTGTGGCAAGAATATTCAGATCCATAAGATTCAAAACAAAAGTTTAATATTGACATGAAAACAATAATACTTCAAGCATACTAACAAAGCAATCATGTCTTCTGAAAATAACATGGCCAAAGCAAGCTATCCCTACAAAATCATATAGTCTGGCTATGCACTATCTTCATCACACCAAATATTTAAATCATGCACAACCCCGATGACAAGCCAAGCAATTGTTTCATCCTTTTGATGTTCTCAAACTTTTTCAGTTTTCACGCAATACATGAGCGTGAGCCATGGACATAGCACTATAGGTGGATTAGAATGGTGATTGTGGAGAAGACAAAAAGGAGAAGATAGTCTCACATCAACTAGGCATTCAAACAGCAAGAAAAACAAAACAAAATAAAATGACGCTCCAAGCAAAACACATATCATGTGGTGAATAAAAATATAGCTCCAAGTAAAGTTACCGATGAACGAAGACGAAAGAGGGGATGCCATCCGGGGCATCCCCAAGCTTAGGCTCTTGGTTGTACTTTAATATTACCTTGGAGTGCCTTGGGCATCCCCAATCTTAGTCTCTTGCCACTCCTTATTCCATAGTCCATCGAATCTTTACCCAAAACTTGAAAACTTCACCACACAAAACTCAACAGAAAACTCGTAAGCTCCGTTAGTGTAAGAAAATAAATCACCACTTAGGTACTGTGGTGAACTCATTCTAAATTTATATTGGTGTAATATCTACTGTATTCCAACTTCTCTATGGTTCATGCCCTCCGATACTACTCATAGACTCATCAAAATAAGCAAACAACACAATGAAAACAGAATCTGTCAAAAACAGAATAGTCTGTAGTAATGTGGATCATTCGAATACTTCTGTAACTCCAAAAATTCTGCAATAAATTGGTGGACCTAAGGAATTTGTCTATTAATCATATTCAAAAATAATCAACCTAAAATCACTCTCCAGTAAAAAATGGCAGCTAATCTCGTGAGCACAAAAGTTTCTATTTTTTACAGCAAGATCGCATAGACTTCACCCAAGTCTTCCCAAAGGTTCTACTTGGCACAAAAACTAATTAAAACATAAAACCACATCTAAACAGAGGCTATATGAATTATTTATTACTAAACAGGAAACAAAAGCAAATAACAAAAATAAAATTGGGTTGCCTCCCAACAAGCGCTAACGTTTAATGCCCCTAGCTAGGCATGATGATTTCAATGATGCTCACATAAAAGATAAGAATTGAAACATAAAGAGAGCATCATGAAGAATATTACTAGCACATTTAAGTCTAACCCACTTCATATGCATAGGGATTTTGTGAGCAAACAACTTAAGGGAACAATAATCAACTAGCATAGGAAAGCAAAACAAGCATAACTTCAAAACTTTAAGCACATAGAGAGGAAACTTGATATTATTGCAATTCCTACAAGCATAGATTCCTCCCTCATAATAATTTTCAGTAGCATCATGAATAATTTCAACAATATAACCATCACCTAAAGCATTATTTTCATGATCTACAAGCATAGAAATTTTATCACTCTCCACATAAGCAAAATTCTTCTCATTCGGAATAGTGGGAGTATCATAAGAGACTCGAATACTATAAATTGTTTCCACATTAAAAGGGTAATCATAATCATGACAAGTTTTATAAATATAATCATCACTAATTTTTATAGCATAAGTGTCATCACAATAATCATCATAAATAGGAGGCATGCTATCATCATAATAAATTTGCTCATCAAAACTTGGGAGGCTAAAAATATCATCTTCACTAAACATAGCATCCCCAAGCTTGGGACAAACATTAATTATAGCAAATATATTCTCAAACATGTCATTCTCATCAAACATAGCATCCCCAAGCTTGGGTCTTTTCATATCATAAGCATAATCACTCTCATCATTAATAGTATGGATAGCACCAATAGATAGCAATTATCATCATCACAATGAGTAATAGGAGCAACATCATTTGGGAGGGATACCTTTCTACCTTTTCTTCTTCGTCTTTTCTTTTTCTTCTTCACATCATGTGTGGGTTTAACCCTCTTTTTTTAGCTCCTTATTAATGAAATTGGTTGAATTGAAGGCTCCTCCTCGTTACCTGATTCATCATAAGAAATAATAGGAGGATATTGGGAAGTCTCTTCCCTTTCATTAGTATTCTCTTCATCTTCTATTTGTTTTCTTGTCTTTATGTAATTGGAAATATAAGGATTTTCAATGCAATTAACCGCACAATACATATAAATTTCCTCTAGCTCAAAATCAAGAAATGTCTCAAGGGGAAATTTTGGAATATCCTTAGTTATACATTTCATTTCTTCATAACCCACAAGCAAACTAAGTTCATTATGATACGCAAGGGAAATCAAGCCATCACAAATTTTGGACACAGTTCGATCATGAAACAATTTGCATTGGATATTTAAATGACCACGGTCATTGCAAAGTTCACAAGGATGGCTAAGAAAATTTAAATTTTCAGCACAAACATCTAGCCTTTCTTGCAACCATTTAGTTTCTAAATACTTATGCCTCTTGCAAAATCTATCTTCCCTATTTGGTGTGTACTTGCAAACTCTATGCACTCCACAAAAATTGACATGCTTATAAGAGACATTTTTATCATGACTAGTGCAATCATCATTAGTACCATGGATATTCAAAGAGTTCGTACTAACAACATTGCAATCATGCTCATCATTCAAAGATTTAGTGCCAAACATTTTAATGCATTCTTCTTCTAACACTTTGGCACAATTATCGGAATCCTTATTTTCATGAAAGATATTAAAAAGATGAAGCATATGAGGCACCCTCAATTCCATTTTTTTCTAGTTTTCTTTTATAAACTAAACTAGTGATAAAACAAGAAACTAAAAGATTCGATTGCAAGATCTAAAGATATACCTTCAACCACTCACCTCCCCGGCAATGGCGGCAGAAAATAGCTTGATGTCTACTACGCAACCTTCTTCTTGTAGACGTTGTTGGGCCTCCAAGTGCAGAGGTTTGTAGGGCAGTAGCAAATTTCCCTCAAGTGAATGACCTAAGGTTTATCAATCCATGGGAGGCATAGGATGAAGATGGTCTCTCTTAAACAACCCTGCAACCAAATAACAATGAGTCTCTTGTGTCCCCAAACACCCAATACAATGGTAAATTGTATAGGTGCACTAGTTCGGCGAAGAGATGGTGATACAAGTGCAATATGGATGGTAGATATAGGTTTTTGTAATCTGAAAATATGAAAACAGCAAGGTAACTATTAATAAAAGTGAGCACAAACGGTATTGCAATGCTAGGAAACAAGGCCTAAAGTTCATACTTTCACTAGTTCAAGTTCTCTCAACAATAATAACATAATTGGATCATATAACTATCCCTCAAGATGCAACAAAGAGTCACTCCAAAGTCACTAATAGCGGAGAACAAACGAAGAGATTATTGTAGGGTACGAAACCACCTCAAAGTTATCCTTTCTGATCGATCTATTCAAGAGTCCATAGTAAAATAACACGAAGCTATTCTTTCCGTTTGATCTATCATAGAGTTCGTACTAGAATAACACCTTAAGACACAAATCAACCAAAACCCTAATGTCACGTAGATACTCCAATGTCACCTCAAGTATCCGTGGGTATGATTATACGATATGCATCACACAATCTCAGATTCATCTATTCAACCAACACAAAGAACTTCAAAGAGTGCCCAAAAGTTTCTACCGGAGAGTCAAGACGAAAACGTGTGCCAACCCCTATGCATAGATTCCCAAGGTCACGGAACCCGCAAGTTGTTCACCAAAACATACATCAAGTGAATCAATAGAATACCCCATTGTCACCACGGGTATCCCACGCAAGACATACATCAAGTGTTCTCAAATCCTTAAAGACTCAATCCGATAAGATAACTTCAAAGGGAAAACTCAATCCATTACAAGAGAGTACAGGGGGAGAAACATCATAAGATCCAACTATAATAGCAAAGCTCGCGATACATCAAGATCGTGCCAAATCAAGAACACGAGAGAGAGAGAGAGATCAAACACATAGCTACTGGTACATACCCTCAGCCCCGAGGGTGAACTACTCCCTCCTCATCATGGGGAGCGCCGGGATGATGAACATGGCCACAGGTGAGGGATCCCCCCTCCGGCAGGGTGCCGGTACAGGGTCCCGATTGGTTTTTGGTGGTTACAGAGGCTTGCGGCGACAGAACTCCCAATCTAGGTTATTTTCTAGAGGTTTCTGTATTTATAGGAATTTTTGGCGTAGGTCTCACGTTAGGGGGGTCTCCGAGCCGTCCATGAGATAGGGGCCCACGCCTAGGGGGGTGGGCGCGCCCCCACCCTCGTGGATGGCTCGGGACTCTTCTGGCCTAACTCTTTTACTCCGGGGGCTTCTTTTGGTCCATAAAAAATCGTCAAAAATTGGCACGTCAATTGGACTCCGTTTGGTATTCTTTTTCTGTAAAACTCAAAAACAAGGGAAAAAACAGAAACTGGCACTGGGCTTAGGTTAATAGGTTAGTCCCAAAAATCATATCAAATAGCATATAAAACATCCTAGATGGATAATATAATAGCATGGAACAATCCAAAATTATAGATACGTTGGAGACGTACCAGCCGCCAGGCGGAGGAGGAGAAGATGAAGGCCCGAGAGGACACCGTCAGGGGTCGCGACACTGAGCTGGAGCAATTGGCGAAGGCACAGGCCACGGAGCGCGGCCGGCTGGAGAAGCTGGAGCAGGAGATGAAGGCAGAGAAGGCCGAGCTGGAAGCCAAAGCGAAGGTCCTGGATGAGGACCGCATGGCCTTCAAGTCCCTTGAGGAGAAGTCCCGCGTGGCGCTGCGAGCACTCTACGAGAAAGGCTTGGAGGAGCCGCTGGTGACAGAAGACGAGGGCCCCACCCATCTGCTCCCTCATCTGGTCGCGGCACTTGAGGGCGTCGTGGACGGGATCGGCCCCTTGGTGGAGGGGGAAGCCCGCGCACTCTCCTCGGCTGCATTGACGCGCGTCTTCAGCCACCTCCATCTTCTCGATCCTGACGCCGACCTTGACGAGCTGGTCGAGCCCGTGGACGACGAGCGCTACGCAGCTGCTGCCGAAGCCATGAAGAGCCAGGTGGAGGCCTTGCTGAAGAAGTTCCGCGCCTTCGACCCTACGCCCTCAACTGGTGGTGCTGCTGAACCTGCAAATCCGGCGGGCAGCGCAGGCGAGGGAAACGTTGCTGTGGAAGGGGCATCCCTTGCAAGTGACCACGGTGTCCAGGGATGAAGAGATGGCTTGCTGGAGGCTCCTTTCTTGTTTTGCTTCTGCAACAAGCACCATGCCTCGTGGAGGCGTTTAAACTTGTGTTTGGTACTGGGAGAACAATATGTCTTGTAATATTGGTTTGAGATTCTGCGATTTGCTTCCCGTTTGCTTGGTGTTCTGCGTCGGCAGGGCCCGACCCCGCGCGTACCTCGGCTGCCGTTGGGTCGTCCGGATCGCCAGGACGAGACCAAGGGGTGAGGGGCTACGTGGCCAGTTAGGCTCCTGAGTCGCGATGCCCAGGAGTCCCCCTTGACGCGCAAACAGCTTACAGAAAGGAGATGCGGGAGTAGGCCTAGTGTTCTACGTCGGCAGGGCCCGACCCCGCGCATACCTCAGCCGCCGTTGGATCGTCCGGATCACCAGGACGAGACCAAAGGGTGAGGGGCTACGTGGCCAGTTAGGCTCCTGAGTCGCGATGCCCAGGAGTCCCCCTTGACGCCGAAACGACCTTCATACCTTGTCTCCACTCGAGAGGGCGCGTGACGACCAGGTCTGAGGGACTTGGCAGGGCGGCGTACGCTTGGGCGTGACCCGAGCGCAGCCCCCATGCCCAGCCCCCTCGCGCGACTCTCCCGAGGGGAAAGCGTTGTGGTGAGGCTGGACACTGAGCCGGGTGGCTCCCTGAGGTTGGTACGGCCAAGGGGCCGCCCTCAGTTGTTTATCACCAGCGCGGAGCATAGAGCTTCCGCACTTGCACGGGCATAGCCGCTCCTCGACCGTGTCGACTGCCAGCGCGGAGCATGGTGCGTCCACTTGTGCGTGGGTGAGGGCTCCCTCTGAGTGGAGCCCCCGGAGCGTGTACAGCCCTGCCCTGACATGTGCCTTGCACAACAGGGCTAGACGAGGTGTGTCTGGGCACTCGTGAGCCAGCGCGGGACTCACGAGGCCCTACCTCAAGGCGGGTTGTGCCTGGTCTTGGTTCTTGATAGCTTCAGTGATCCTGCGAGATGGTTAGGTAACCTACGTCGGATGAATTTCCTGAGGCGATCCCATGAGAAGGCCAGGCACCAACGACCCCAGGAGGTGACGTGAACGGGGCCGGCCCGCCAGACAGAGCTCAGTCGTTGGGTTTATCGACACTACAGGGACGGACCCGAGCACAGACGCCGTGCCGAGTGTACTCATGCGAGGGGCCCTAAGGAAAAACGACCAGCGCGCGGTTCCCGTTGCAATGAGGGTGGTCGCGGGTGGGGCATCGATGTACCAGATAAGAAGGTGATAGCCATAGACAACTATGTAAGGGGACAAACTAGCTCAGGATAAATGTAAGAACGACACATGCCACTGGGACGGACCCGAGCGGCCTGGGGATGATGCAGCCCGAGGGGCGCCCCCAACAGAGTAAGCTAAAAGATGCAAAAAGATACGTGTCACAGGGACAGGCCCGTGCGACCTGGGAATAGTGCAGCCCGAGGGGCGCTCCCAGCTAAGTAAACTTGGAAAATGTCACCTGGTACCATTGTCGAAGCAGGGTTGAGGTAGCTGAAAGCGCGCGAGGAAGGGGTCGCTCCTCATGAGCCACCAGGACCCTAAGCCTCGGGAGGCTCTGGGGGCCCGGGCGGGTCTTCGAGGACCGTCGCCATCTCCGCCAGGACTGTGTGATGCCTGGCCTCCTGAGCAGACAGGACACTCCGCAGGTGGCGCTGGAAGGCGGCCGCCACGTTCGGCAAGCCAAACGGCATGGGGATGTAGTTGTGAGGTGGATCCTCGCAATGCCCAACGCGAAGGCTAGAAATGCTCCTGAGACGCGGCCCTGTTGAGCCCTGGTATGTCGATGCAGACGCGTAGCCCGCCATCCTCGCCAGGATGGGGAGCTGTGCCAGGTGGGTGGCGGTCGCCGCGCATGGTCCTTGCTTCTTGAAGCTCCTGGGTGGCCTTGATGATGAACTCCTAAGCACTAGGCGATCCTCGCCCAGTGCCCTCCTAAGGGAAACATGCCACAAAGCGCGCCTCCACGTGGTGCCCGAGCGCCTCCCTCGTGATGTTGGCTAGGTCTGAGGCCCTCCAGAAGAGAGGCCCCGAGCCCTGCCCGAGGAGGGCGCCGGGCGCGCCTTCCTATGCGAGAGAGGGAGGCACCCCAGCTGCGGGTGCTGATCCTGAGGTGGTGCCGCTGGAGACACTGCTCTCCCGAGGCCCTGTGTGGAGTAGCTACTTCTTCTTCTTAGGGATGGCCTTAGGAGAGTATGGTGTGCCTTTGTTGTCGGGGTCTTCGATTGCCGCGGCATGGAAGGCGCGCTCGAGGGAGCACACCACATCTCTTTCTTCACACGGGACATTGATGATGTCGCCGCTCTCGGCATCTTGAGGACGTTGTAGCCGTGGTGGGTCACTGCCATGAACTTGGCTAGTGTTGGATACCCAAGGATGGCGTTATACGGTAGACGAATGTAGGTGACGTCGAAGTCGATGAGCTCGATGCGGTAGTTGTCGCGCTGGCCAAAGGTGATAGGGAGGCGGACCTGCCCTATCGGGGTGGTGGAGCCGTCAGTCACTACGGAGAAAGGCTTGGTGGGCTGCAGCTGATCGTATGGCACTTGGAGGCTGTCGAATGTCTCGACGGACAGGCAAGTTCAGGTTCGCCATGACTTTCTCGTCGCCGTTGGCCGCCTCGATGCTCAGCTTGTAGAGCTGCAGGAATTCCGCAGGATAGGGGGTGTCATCGTAGCGCGGAGGCAGGTCCGCTTGAACTTGCCTGGCCAAACGACGCTACGAAGCTTCGGGGTGAAGGCACGGTAGTTTGCAGTGGCCACCGGGGCCCGCCGTGGGGGAGGAGCCTGGTCTTGACGCCCGCTCACCGCCGCCGCGGGCGGCGCGTGATCTTGCCGCGGTGGCGCTGGGAGTGCGGGAGCGTTTGCTCTTGGTCGGGGAACCTCATGGTAGCTTCCTTCTTCATGTGCGGGAGGCCGGCGCAGCGGGTCGCACCGAGGAGCCGCGCGTCTTGGTGCCAAGGTGCCGTCTTGGTGTAGAGGTGGCGGAGGCGCCCCATGAGCCACATCGCCCGCAGCTGGCGGTGTGCGAGGCAGCGAGAGGGACGGTGCAGGAGAGCCCCCAGCGGCACTGACGAGCTCGGTGATGCGGTCCAACCAGTCCTCGTAGAGGTCGTCGACTGGGCGGTAGCGCAGGAGCTCGCGTGCCATGAGCAGCGTGGCCTGCGCATCTGCGGGCGCGCGATGAACGTGAGACAATGAGCCGGCCGGAGTCAGCGATGGAGTGGCGGTGCGGCCGTCCCGCCGCACAGAGGGGTGCAGCGAGGACGCTTGTTGCTCGTTTCCCGCCAGGCCAGCGGCGGCATTGGCGGCGGGTGACGGATAACGACGGGGAGGCCCGCCGACAGGGGCTGTCTGAGTGACACGGGCGGCGAGGGCGGCCCGACGCTCGACGCGGGCTCGGCTTGCATCTGCCATGGACGCGGTGGAGCGGCGGAGCGTGGATCGACGGAAGGAAAGCTTCAGTGCACCCCTACCTGGCGCGCCATATGTCGGATCATGGGTTCCGGCAAAACCCTTGAGGTTCGAACTCTGGGGTGCGCACGAAGATCTTGCCCCCTAGCTGACGCTCTCAGCGCAATCTCAAAGCTCAGCTCGTCGAACCCAAAGAACAAGGGACACAACAGTTTATAATGGTTCGGGCCACCGATGTGGTGTAATACCCAACTCCAGTGTGGTGTGGTGGATTGCCTTGTAGGCTGAGGATGAACAAGTACAAGGGAAGAACAGCCTCCTGAGGAGAGGTGTTATTGAGCTCGGTGAGCTTGTGTGGTCAAGGGTGATCTGAATGATCCCTCCTCTTCCAAGGTGGTGGCTAGTCCTATTTATAGAGGCCCTGGTCCTCTTCCCAAATATTAGGCGGGAAGGGATCCCACAATGGCCAATTTGAAGGGGGACAACTAGTACAAGTTATCCTGACAAAAGGTGGTCTTCGACTGCCAAAGGCTTTGGTGGTGACGCCGTCGTGGGCTCCGCGATGACCTCCGTCCTGCCGTCCTGCTGGTCTTGGTCTCGTCGCACCGATATGGAAACCTTTGGCTGATGCCTCGGGACTCCTCGCCTGCGCTTGCCCCTTTAGCACCAAAGAGGCAACGGGTACTCTACGCCCGTTGGCGCCCGCCTGGCCTTGGTCGTCACGGCTCACGTCATGGGAACCTCACGAGGTGCCCCCGCCTTGATCTCTCCGCTCCTCACGAGCCGGCCTAGTGTGGCCACCCCTGAGGAGGTCTTGTGTCGTCCGCCTCACGAGGCTTGGCCCCTCGCGAGGGTCTTGAGTGTTTGCTGGTGAAGATGGGTCGTACCAGGCCGCTGGAGGAGCTACGCCGTGGGCCACAGGTAGGCAAGTCTGGGGACCCCCGTTCCCAGAACGCCGACAGCCTCGCACCCCCATTCGAGTGGAGCAACGACATTCCGATGAAACCCTCCCATTGCCATGACACCCTCCTGGCCACTCCAACTTACTCCCCTCTGGGCTAAGTCCTGGGTGGCCCCGTGCCTACCAAAGGCATCAACGGCCACCATCGTGACAAAACATAAATGGTCCCAAATGGGGACAAGGTACCATAACAACAAACGGGCACACAAGGTTATGTATGCTTACCGGGCCAGGGTAACGCACGCCCATAACCTTCCCTCGTTGGAGGTACCGACCAGAGGCATGACAACGGACCGAATAAAGGCCTTCCCATAAAGGCAAATGTGGTTGCACTGGGAAAAACTCGATTCAGTGGCACCATGACCCGATCAACGATATGCCGGCGCCACTGATCGAGCGCTGAGTTAAACCTGATATTAACCAAACTAGTCTTTTCTTCATAATCATTTTATTTTTACATAACCAAATATTACTCCTACTGACTTAAACTAACTTAGTTAGTCTCAAACTACTGTAACTAAGCATACCAAACAAAACAAGCATTCAACAGAAATAAATATTTATTTAAGTGATTTAAATGCATGAACTAAATCATTATTCAAGTTGGAAAATCACAAATATTGAGATGGCACCATGAAAATGTTGCTGTTGCTTGCCTTAGTGCAGATGAGGTTCACACTCCTCCTAGTGATCCTCAAGACAAGCTTCACCTTCTGAAATTAATTAAAAACAGAGAAAGAAAATATCAAGAAACACTCTGAAAATCACCAAAAAATATAGACAGTAGAGAAAAATCTCATTTTTGGCGAGCCGCTAGATCTTTCCATTAAGAACACAATGCAAAAAGAATCACTTCATTTGGACTTAAGGTTAAAAAGTTGTGCCTATTTGAAGTTCTCAGGATAATTTGAATTAAATTTGAATAAAACAGAAACCAGGGGGGTGACGTCGATGGCGTATTCTATGAATATGCCTCCACTCGTACCGCTTCGGGCGCGAGTGGAGAGGCTGATAGTGGGCCCCGTTGGCCAGGTGTGAGGGGGAGAGGGAGAGAAATAGAGCGCGGCGAGGCTTCACCGGAGCTCACGCCGGCGAGGAGGGCTCCTTGGCCTGATCCAGAGGGATAGAACACGAGAGGAGGTCGAGGCGCACTTGCCCATACACGTAGAGTAGCTAGAGGTGGTCGGACGGGGTCAGAACGAGCTTCTCCGGCGGCGGCAGGAAGAAGAGGTCGCCGGAGTTGGAGACGACGGTGATGTGGGGCTGCACCAGGGGCTCCAATGGGGTTGGACGGCACCAATGAAGCACCACGGAGGCTCTGGAAGAGTGGCTTGAGCTCGGGAGGGGTTGGAACGGTTGGGGCGAACCGCGGGATCGCCGGCAAGCTCGAGCTCGCGGACGGCGGCCCGAGGCCTGCCCGGCCGGGCTGCAGCTTTCTACTGCGTTGTGGAGTGTGTAGGATGGATTGGTGATGCTCGAGAGGGCTGGGGGTGGCCGTATTTATAGGCAAGCGAGGAGAGGGGATCGGGCTCCGCCGGAGGGCTTCTGGACATAGCGTCCGGCGACGAACGGCATCAGTGAGAGGGGGAGAAGGGGACGCAGTTCATGCGGGCACTGTGGGAAGGCGGAGACGAACACATGAGCGGGGGTAGCGACGAGCACAGTGGCGCGGCGCACTGTTGGGTTCGCTGGGTCGTGCCCGTGCTCGCTGCGGCGAGCTCCGGCGTCAGCGAGCGCCAGCGAGGAGTTAAGGGCGTCGGGACACCGATTGTGGCGAGGTTTGGCAAGGCGCGGCATGCATTGGCATCGACTAGCACATTGGCATCATGCACACGCGTGGTCAGCGCGCGAACTCTGGCATAGAGGCACAACTTGCCATAAATTCGTGTCTGGCGTGTTGTTCTTAGTGGTTTGAGTCATTCCAACACTTTGAGTTGAGTCCAGGGGCAGTGTGTGCGTGGTTTACTTCATGGTAAGTTTCTGGTCAGTAACTTGTGGAGTTAACTGTGAGTGATCTAGTAAGAGTTGGGGGCTGAGCTTTGTGGTTTAGCAATCACTTAGGAAGGTGATGATGCTCAAGAAAAATCAGCCTCATTGGATCAAGGAAAAATATACTTGTTGTAGAAACTGCCTTTTCTGACCAAAACAGAAAAGATTTTCAGTAGCAAAAATATTCCAAAAAGTGATGCAATATTTTTGCTCAGGAAGGTGCCCTAGGGTTCCAAGAATATTTCAGAATTTTCTCAGATTTTTGTGGGCAAATAAAATGGGGGTTGCTTTGGACCATATGTTGCTGAGTAGGGTTTTTGAAGAGAAAATGAATATTTTTCATTTAAGAAAAATATTCCTATGATTATTTTGGGATTAATCAGAGAAGAAATAATGGCTCGAGGGAGAGGTGAGCCACTTGGGTGAAAATCATGGGTATGCCCAAGGGTTTAAGTCCAACTGAAATGATTCAAAAACCCAAATTCAAATAAAAAGGCAATCAAAATCAGAAAAAGAAGAGGGGGCAAAAACCAGGCTGTCACAATAGATCTCCAAGAACATCGAGAAGAACATTGTATTGAATATCAAACAGAGAGAATAAGCCATCTAGATACTAGCTATGGACCCGTAGGTCTCTGGTAAACTACTCACACATCATCGGAAGGGCAGCAAGGATGATGTAGAAGCCCTCCGTGATCGAATCCCCCTCTGGCGGAGTGCCGGAAAAGGCCCCAAGATGGGATCTCACGAGAACAAAACATTGCGGCGGCGAAAAAGTATTTTTGGTGTGCCCTTGGTCTACGGGGAATATTTGGGTATTTATAGAACGAAGATTAGGGTTGGAAGTGCCACGATGGGCCCACAAGCTCGGGGGTCGCGCCCTACCCCCAGGGCGCGCCTTGTGAGCTTGTGGCTCTTCTGGCCTCCTCCGAAAGCTTCTAGGGTGTCTTGTGGTCCAGGAAAAATCGTCAAAAAGTTTTGTTCCGTTTGGTATTGATTTCCTGTAAAAGACAAAAACAAGGAAAAAAAATAACAACTGGCACTTGGCACTGGGTTAATAGGTTAGTCCCAAAAAATGATATAAAATAGCAACATAATGCATATAAAACATCCAAGATGGATAATATAATAGCGTGGAACAATAAAAAATTATAGATACGTTGGAGACGTATCAGTAACTACAATTTACGATCTACAAACCCTAGTCGTAAGCCCATAACCCACGTACTCCTAACTCTAACCCTAGCTTCCCTACCAATGTGGGTGGCGGCCACGACCGTGCGTGTTGGTGGCGACCGCGGCCGTTGGTGCGGGTGACGGCGATGATGACGAGATCGTACCGGATCCCATGGCGACCGTGATGGTGGGGCCGACGGGACGGTGAAGAGGATGGCGGGGCTAACGGGGGTGGCCAAGAGGACGGTGGGACCGGCAGTGCCGGTGAATAGGACGACGAGGCAGAGGCGACGACGGTGCCAAGAGAGAGATCCATGGGGGAGTTAGGATGAGCGAGTGAGTGAAGTGAGGGGGACGATAGGATGCGTGTGGGTTGATAAAATGTGTTTGTGGTGCAACGGGCGGCAACGATCAATCGCCGTAGCTATGTTCTGATAGAACTGAACATTTGGCAAGGATAACTAGTGGCGGTTGTGAGGCGCCGCCTGCCACTCCATGGTCATCCACCTGTGGAAGGCACTAGGTAGAGCCCTTCACTGCTAAGTTACGCAAACAAGTCCCGCCCGGGTGAATATACCTGTGGTGGGACAGGTGTTCTGCCCACCAAAGATAGTGTATTAGCTATGGCGGGCAGGTTTTCCTACCCGCCACTTCTTGTTTAAAAAAATAGTTGTGGCGGCTGCCTCGGCTCGCCCGCCACTCATTGGGGTTCGCCTATAAGCCCTTTTCCACTATTGGATGTAGGTTTTGCAATCTTCAATGGAGGTAATATTTCTACCAATGAGTTCAATCTGGGATTCTTACCTTGCGGTCATGGTGGCGCGGATTGTGAGAAATAATTAGCTTTGTACCTTCAAGAGAAAGAAGATGAGTGGAATCATATTTTCCGTAATTATCCTAAAACATCCTATGCTCAAGAAGTTAGATATCCCTGTATCTTCTAGGGTAACGATGTTGCTCCTCATAGATCATCAACTTACACTACAAAAAACAGACACTTCTGTGATGATACGTGTTTGTCACAGTAGGTCATGTTTTCTGTCATGCATGTACATCCATGACGATTTTATGACATAATCAAGATAGACATACCTGTGTTGTCGTAGAAGTGTTCCATGACAATACTCAAATTGTCATCACGGAAGTGTCCACTTCCATGACGATAAATGGTGCATCGTGGAAGTGCTTTCGTTAAGGGTAACCGACGCATGACATCCACCGTAACGGGTCGCCGTTAAGCTACCGGGTTCCGGTTTGGATCCGATAACCTGGTAACAGGCTGGACAAATGAGGATTTTCCACGTGTAAAATTGTCATTGGCCCGAGGAACCACGTGTCAGCTCGACGTCGCGACATATGTCATTCATTCAATGGACGCGATGGGCCTATGAAAAAGTGACACGTGGCACGGCCAAACAGTGGCCCAACTAGTGTAAAAGGCCGATCCGTTTGACTTCGTCAAAAGTTAGCAGGCCGACCCATGGAAAGCCTGTTAATGGCCCGTTCGTATATAGCCCAATTACGACATGTTAACTCACGACCCATTATGGCCTTTTCGAATTCGGCCCACTAGCGTCATGTGGGCCTTCCAATATAATTCCAGCCCATTGTCACTTTTGTCCCATGTCTGACTCTTGACGTCTTTTGGCCCATATGAGGCCTTTTGTATATCTGGGCCCTTTAACGGCCCGTTGTGATTCCGGCACATAATAAACAATAATTTGCTTTATACCCATTAATGGCCCATGATTCAGTTGGGCCTTTTCGAGCCCATGTTATCTTTCGGCCTTCTAAGGGCCCATATATTCTTGGGATCATTTCCGGTCCTCGATTTCTTATGGTCTGTTACTGGTCAGCTTGACTAATGGGCCAAAATCAGCGTGTGGTTACAGTTGACCCATTTTGGCCCGTTAGACCATTGGGCCGTTTTCATCCCGTCAAGTATCTCGCCCAGTAACGACCTGTTATACCTATCGATAGAAATAAGCATTTGCTGTCTTCAGGCCTGTTAACGGCGTGTTAAGTTGGGGGCCCATAAAAAGACGATTAATTTTTTGGCCCGTTTACGGCTCATATTGTGGTCCGCTTTTGGTCCACGAAAGGCATATGGATCGTACGGCCCCTAGGACGCTCACAGATCCTACGGCACCTAGATGGCCCATGGTCACTACAACAGGTAGCAAGCCCATGGTTACCAAGGTCCGTATGTGGCCCATGGTTATTGCGGCCACTAGCAAATGGAGGAAAACAAAGACTAAGGAAATAAATAAGCAAGCAACTAACGCTCGGCTATGACCGCAATTGTGCATATTACATCAACTGGGCATCAAAGTTCGCCACCAGTACAAATATAGGGAACACCCTACAGTATACGAAAAATTGCTTCCTGTTTTCTTTAGCCTGTCGCTACCCATTAAGAACAAATGTTGTATCGCAACAAAACAAATTACAGCCATATAACAAAAGGAGGGTTGGCATAAAAGTTATCAGTCCGGCAAATAAATGCACCATCAGAAGCTTAGAAGCTCGGTTCATTTGCCTGACTGTTACGCTTTCATACTATAGTGTCTGATGGAGCACCATAGCCTTTGCCTTCATTTCTCCTAGGCTCCTGAACAACATAGCAAATGTTTGGTAGTCTGGTTTTCAAAACCATGCATATCTTGATGATATCGAACAGTAGTTGTCCTTGTTTTATAAAGGGTATCTGTTAGCGATTTGACTTGTGTCTGGAGCATAGATATATCATTCTTTTGAGCTTCTAGATCTTGATGATGAGGCAGTTTGGATGAGGTTTCCTTAAAAACCTACATAGTATTACGCAGGAAGGTCTTTTGGCACTGTTAGTGGAGAGATACTAACCCACTGCAACAAGAGGTGACATTGCGGTTATGGTTGCCTCTTCACCTTCAGGAGGTGGCGGTTCCAACATTTGTTCCATAGCTTACTGAAAAGTTGAGTTTATAGATTAGTAGTACCAAAGTAGTAGTTATTAATGAGGCAGCAAACCCAAACAGAATAGCTTTGGTCTATATACAGAACTTATTTTGGTGAACCCGTGTAAAATATTAGTTGTATTTTACTGCAAAGTACATAATAAAACCAGATTCCAAACATATGACCATGTGCCATGGCTAATGTATTGTCTATTTATTTATATTGACAGCCAAGGATAAAGAGACAAAGTTTATAATATGGTAAGCATGGTATGACATCATTCATAACACAAAATAACTAAGAACAAAAAAACATGCAATTGTAACGCTGTGTGGGCAAGTCCAGCATGGAACTAGATTACAGATCTAGAGCAAAGTAACATCACTCCTCTCTTTTAAACCTTGTAAGGTGCAATGATACGTTAAGACAACTGTGTATAAAATTGAAAAGAGTAATAGACATTGGCCGCAAACTGTGCAGTTCAATGCACAGGTCAGAGTAACCAGTAGTTCAAAGCCATGAGGATTAAGGACTTACAACAACGGCTTTGACTGGTGTAGTCATGCCCTTCATCTTGCTGGTGTGACAGACCTTGAAGATTTCAACCGCATTTGGTTCAGGTACTTTTTGGTCCTTGCGGGCTTTCCTCTGCATTTGGAACAAGTCAATATAGATTTGATATTATGGTACAACGAAAAGAGTGAAACAACATCTAGTTACAAGAGCCTCGTAGTGTGCAATATAGCTAAGAGATCTTGTCGTCTGTTGGAATTTCAATTTCGTACATTTGGCCTTGTTCTTTGAATTCCCCTAGAAGAAGATAGATTTGTAAGGCACATGCGTAAATAGGAGTTCAACATGTGATCTAATCCCATATATATAACGTACTTGATACTTTGCATCTGACCAGTGTTTAACAAGGGCTCTCTAGTCTTCATCCATTATATTTTCCACTGGAGATGTTTGGGAAAGTTCACTGTTAGCCTTGCCTTCAAAGTGAGTTTTCCTCAGGTTATACCAATACTAACACAGAGCAGACTTGAAAATATGAGTGCATGCTTGTTTGGTTGCATCATCTTGGCGATCCAACTTGAACCTCATCTGCTGAAAATTATGGGAGTCTCATTACCAGCAACCTAGAAAGTATGGGACAGAGCAAGGCGATATTACTAATTTCCATAAATAACCATGCATACTTATTGATAAATGGTCAAGTAAGGTGTTAAACCGGGTTTCGTCTTTGTCATTCCTGTACTGAATCCATGTTGGGAGGATACATGCATGACACCTAACGGCAACGACTGCCTCTGATACAAACTTGGCTGACTCTGTAGCATCACGTGGCCTTTTTAAACCTGCCTTAAAATGGATCTCCATTCTTCCTCCTCTAGATTTAGTTAACCTGTGGAGCATTTATCCCTGATGTTTTTTTCCTCTTACACCTAGGTGCATGCTAGTTCAAAATGAACATGGGAAGTGTTAGTGTACATCAAACTGTGAGACTGCATATAAAGAAGCATGCAACTGTAACTTGACTCGATCAAGTACCTTCTTGTTGTTGAAGCTCACAAGGTTCATTTGATCTTGCTAAGTCCTATTCTATCAAGAGTTCTTCGTAAGTTATGTCAGGTGGCAAGAGAGCTTGGGAACTTGCCGCTAGCTGAGTTGATGGATGAGTAACTCGTGCAGATGTTGTTACGGTGGAAGAAGGTGCTACAGCCACTAGGGTTGTCGTTGCTTGTTTGGTGGAAACTATTCGTTTGTGTTTGGTATGTTTTGCAGCTAGTGTAGCAGGGGATACCGTGTTTGTACATTTATCCGGTGGACTTCGACCTTCTATTGCACTATCAGTACCAGCAGAATTTGTAGGGCTGTTTTGCTTCCGTTTGCATGCCTCCCGAGTACTAACACCATCCTCTACCATTATCTGTTCCTTCCTCTTTTTTGCCATGTGAAGTCAAGCTCACAAGAAAAAGGAATAAAAATTTGGTTCTTCTGAACTAATTGATGCGTGATACACACGAACTGAACTTTGATGTTATACAACCGCATGATAGGAGGATGTAATATGTATGAAAAACAGGACGACATGACATAATCAGACCTATGATATGTAAACTAAGAAGAAGGCATTTCAATAAATTAGAAGCAATGAAATGGAAGGTATACACCATACTCCCTGTGTCCTTGTAAGAGTGTACTTCCAACTTTGTTGGAGGGTCAAACTATCTCAAAGTTTGAGCGGGTTTGTGCAAAAATATGAAAGATGCTACAAATATCACTCTGCCAAGTTAAAAGTGTCTCGTCATAAGTGGCATTTAAATAAATCCATAGAAGTACAAGGAATAAATCATATGCAAGATGCAAGCCACATCACATTACCAAGTTAAAGGTGTCTCGTCATAAGTGATTGATGAAGGATAGACACAACTGTACTTCGATGTTAGAACATGTAATAGAGAGATGTAGTACATGAAAAAGGAGCCATGCCATATTCACACGTATAATGTGTAAAATACGCAGATGCAATTGTATCAAATTATAAGCAATACAATCTAGACACCGTATGCAACATGCAATCAAATATCACACTACCCATGTATAAAAAATAGTGAGAGTATGGGTGAAGTGTGTGCAGAAGTAGTGCACTGTAAAAGTATAGCAGATAGCAGGTAGGTGAAAAATAAATGATGGGAGACATATGATAGCTCTACAACATGCACGACACACGAAATTAGATTCTAGGCTTTTGAAATAAGAGAACAGGATGGTTGGGAAATGCAGGTACTCCTCCAGCTCACCACCACATGTGGTCTGATACGTCTCCATCCTATCTACTTTTCCAAACTCTTTTGCCTATGTTTTGGACTCTAATTTGCATGATTTGAATGGAACCAGCCCAGACTGACGTTGTTTTTAGCAGAATTGCCATGGTGTTATTTTTGTGCAGAAATCAAAGTTCCCAGATTGACCAGAAAATTTACGGAGAATTTTTGTGGAATATATAAAAAATACTGGCGCAAGAATTAACCAGAGGGGGTCCACCCAGAGGCTACAAGCTTGGGGGTGCCCCCCTGGGGTGCGCCTAGAGGGCTTATGGTCCCCCTGGACCTCCTCCGACCTCAACTCAACTCTATATAACCCTCTCCGGGGAGAGAAAAAATAGAGGAGAAGGATTCATCGCATTTTACGATACAGAGCCGCCGCCGCCTCCTATTCTTCGTCGGGAGGACTGATTGGGAGTCCGTTCGGGGCTCCAGAGAGGGGAATTCGTCGCCATCATCATCACCAACCTTCCTCCATCACCAATTTGATGATGCTCACCGTCGTGCGAGAGTAATTCCATCGTAGGCTTTCTGGATGGTGATGGGCTAGATGAGATTTATCATGTAATCGAGTTAGTTTTGTTAGGGTTTGATCCCTAGTATCCACTATGTTCTGAGGTTGATGTTGCTATGACTTTGCTATGCTTAATGCTTGTCACTAGGGCCTGAGTGCCATGAATTCAAATCTGGACCTATTATGTTTTCATGAATATATTTGTGTTCTTGATCCTATCTTGCAAGTTGTAGACACCTATTACGAGTTATGATCCGCATACCCCAACGTGACAATAATTGGGATTCTTTCTGGTGATTACCGTAGTTTGAGGTGTTCATGTATTCACTAAGTGCTAATGCTTTGGTCCAGTTCTCTATTAAAAGGAGGCCTTAATATCCCTTAGTTTCCATTAGGACCCCGCTGCCACAGAGGGTTGGACAAAAGATGTCATGCAAGTTCTTTTCCATAAGCATGTATGACTATATACGGAATACATGCCTACATTATATTGATGAATTGGAGCTAGTCTGTGTCACCCTAGGTTATGACTGCTACATGATGAATATCATCTAACACAATTATCATTGCTAATCCATTGCCCACGAGCTTTTCACATATTGATATTTGCTAAGTTACTTTGTCATTGCCACAGTTACAATCACTAATAATCTACTACTGTTACTTTTGCCACTGTTGTCGTTACTTACATACTACTTTGCCACAAAATACTTTGCTGTAGATATTACGTCTTTCAGGTGTGGTTGAATTGACAACTCAATTGCTAATACTCATGAATATTCTTTGGCTCCCCTTGTGTCGAATCAATAAATTTGGGTTGAATACTCTACCCTAAAAAATGGTTGCAATCCCCTATCACTGCAAAAAATACACTTCCTTGATGATACGTGTTTGTCACAGTAGGTCACCTTTTCTGTCATGCATGTACATCCATGACGATTTTATGACTGAATCAAGATAGTCATGCCTGTGCTGTCGTAGAAGTGTTCCATGACATTACAAAAATTATCATCACAGAAGTGTCCACTTCCATGACGATAAATCACGCTTTATAGAAGTGTTTTCGTCAAGGGTAACCGACACGTGGCATCCAGCATAACGGGTCGCCGTTAAGCTATCGGGTTCCGGTTTAGATCCGATAACCCGTTAACAGCGCGGACCAATGGGGATTTTCCACGTGTAAAATTCTCATTCGCCGGCAGATCCACGTGTCGGCCTGGCGTTCAGACAGTTGTCATCTAGCGAATGGACGGAACGCGCCTATGACATGTCGACATGTTTCTCGGCCCAACAGTGGCCCATTCATGTTAAAAGGCCGGGCCTGTCAAAATAAGCGGGCCAGGCCCATTCACAAGCACAACCCATACAAGTTACACAGAATCTGTAGGAGATATGCCCTAGAGGCAGTAATAACAGTTATTTTGTATCTCCAAAGTTTGTAATGAATGTTTATGTCCCATGCTATAACTGCTATGATTCTCGAGTCTACAATAACACGAGTCTCGGAGGGAAACTCATGTGCACGTGTTGTATAATAAACGGTAAAATGTATTCCAAGTCTTGCCTCTAAGACTGGCTCAAGTATTGATGATGATCCCATTTTCCTAATCATGGGCATGGATGTGTTGGCAATTTTTAGGGCATAATGTTAGTAGAAAACTTGTGTTGAATTGACCCAGATTGATGTTATCCTATGGGATACAATCGTCACAAGTTTATGGTTAATAACACAGAGAAGTTAATGTTTGGATAATTCCTTAGACCATGAGAGAATCGAGTTCCTTCGTGCTTGCTTCGTGAACTTTGGGATTTGTTAAACATTATCCGTAAATGGGTGGCTATTACGGCGGCTTACGGGTTCACGGAAAAGTATGACTAGAAACAAGATAGCTCAAGATTGGGAATCGCTCCTCCAGCAATGGAGAGATATTCTTAGGCCCTCTCGGTGTTACGGTATCCATCATCGTCTGGCCAGACACAATGTGATTTGATCACAAGGATGAAAACACGAAAACGAGAAAAGAGAACAAAAACGGTAATGAGGTAACTTGCATAGTGGACAAGTTGTTGATCCATGGGGATGCAGATAAATATCACCTCGGGTATTTGTAACATATCTTGAAGCAACGGGAATAGCACACGGCAACTGGAGGTTCACTCGAATATTCCTTCCTGTGGGTATAGGGATCAATATGGGTGTCTGATACGTCCATTTTGCATCATGTTTTCTTACTGTTATTTATAATGCTTTTATCCATAATAATGCTTTTTGGAGTAGTTCTAATGCCTTTTCTCTCATAATTTGCAAGGAACACACCAAGAGGGAGAATTCCGGCAGCTGGAAATCTGGACCTGGAAAAGCTACGTCAGGCCCCCTATTCAGCACAACTCCAAATGAGCTGAAACTTCACGGAGATTTTTTATGAATTATTTAAGGATTATTGGAGCCAATAAACACCAGAGGGGGCCACTAGGTGGGCACAACCCACCTGGACGCGCCAGGCCCCCTGGCGCGCCGTGGTGGGTTGTGGCCTCCTCGGCCCACCTCCGGTGCCCATCTTCTGGTATATAAGTGGTTTTGACCTATAAAAAATAAAGGAGAGGCTTTCGGGACGAAGCGCCGGCCGTCTCGAGGCGGAACTTGGGCAGGAGCACTTTTGCCCTCTGGCAGAGCGATTCTGCCGGGGGAACTTCCCTCCCGGAGGGGGAAATCATCGTCATCATCATCACCAACAACTCTCCCATATTGGGGAGGGCAATCTACATCAACATCTTCACCAGCACCATCTCATCTCAAACCCTAGTTCATCTCTTGTATGCAATCTTGTTACCGGAACTATAGATTGTTGCTAGGGGGTGACTAGTAGTGTTGATTACTATATGGTTTATTTGGTGGAAGGTTATATATTCATATCCATTATGCATATCAATACCCCACTGATCATGAGCATGTTTGTTGATTGTGAGTAGTTACTTTTGTTCTTGAGGTCATGGGAGAAATCATGTTGCAAGTAATCATGTGAACTTGATATCTGTTCGATATTTTGATAGTATGTATGTTGTGATTCCCTTAGTGGTGTCATGTGAACGTCGACTACATGACACTTCACCATATTTGGGCCTTAGGGAATGCATTGTGGAGTAGTAAATAGATGGTGGGTTGCGAGAGTGACAGAAACTTAAACCCCAGTTTATGCACTATTCCGTAAGGGACCGATTGGATCCTAGATTTTAATGCTATGGTTAGGATTTATCCTTAATACTTTCCTCATAGTTGCGGATGCTTGCGGGAGGGTTAATCATAAGTAGGAGGTTTGTTCGAGTAAGAACAACACCTAAGCACCGGTCCACCCACATATCAAATTATCAAAGTAGCGAACACAAATCAAACCAACATGATGAAAGTGACTAGATGAAATTCCCGTGTACACTCAAGAACGCTTTGGTTATCATAAGAGACCGTTTTGGCCTTTCCTTTGCCTCAAAAGGATTGGGCTACCTTGCTTCATACTTTTTAAAATTATCGTTACTTGCTCGTTACAAATTACCTTGCTATCAAACTACTCGCTACTTACAATTTCAGCACTTGGAGACATTACCTTACTGAAAACTACTTGTCATTTCCTTCTGATCCTCGTTGGGTTCGACACTCTTACTTATCGAAAAGAGCTACAATTGATCCCCTATACTTGTGGGTCATCAAGGCTATTTTCTGGCGCCGTTGCAGGGGAGTGAAGCGCCTTTGGTAAGTGGAATTCGGTAGGGAAACATTTATATAGTGTGCTGAAATTTATTGTCACTTGTTACTATGGAAAACAATCCTTTGAGGGATTTGTTCGGCGTATCTTCACCTTGTCCAGAACCACAATTAGCTACCCCTCAACCTACTGCACCTACTGAAAATATTGAATATGAAATTCCTTCGGGTATGATAGAACAAGTGCTAGCTAATCCTTATGCAGGAGATGGAACCGAACATCATGATATGTACTTGATACATGTAGAACAAATTTGTGGATTGTTTAAGCTTGCAGGTTTACCCAGGGATGAAATTATGAAAAAGGTTTTCCCATTATCTTTGAAAGGAAAAGCATTGGCATGCTATAGGCTATGTGATGATATTGGATCATGGAATTGGAATCGTTTAAAATTGGAGTTTCACCAGAAATTTTATCCTATGCATCTAGTTCATCATGATCGGAATTATATATATAATTTTTGGCCTCGTGAAGGAGAAAGTATCTCTCTAGCTTGGGGGAGGCTTAAGTCAATGTTATATTCATGCCCCAATCATGAGCTCTCAAGAGAAATTATTATTCAGAACTTTTATGCTCGGCTTTCTCGTAATGATCAAACCATGCTGGATACTTCTTGTGCTGGTACTTTTATGAAAAAAACTATTGAATTCCGGTGGGATCTATTGGAAAGAATTAAACGCAACTCTGAAGATTGGGAACTCGACGAAGGTAAAGAGTTAGGTATAAAGCTTAAGTATGATTGTGTTAAATCTTTTATTGATACCGATGCTTTTCAAAAGTTTAGCACTAAATATGGACTTGATCCTTTTGTGAATCATTTGGTACTCATGTTGAACTCCCTACAGAGAAGTGGCTTAAATATCATCCACCTATTAAAGAAGAAATTAAAGAACTGGTACCAGTTAAAGAGGAAACTATACTCTATAATGTTGATCCAGTTGTTCCTACTGCTTATATTGAGAAACCTCCTTTTCCAATTAGGATAAAGGAACATGCTAAAGTTTCAACTGTGGTTAACAAAAGCTCTGTTAGAACACCTAAACCTGATGAACAAATTAGAGTTGAACCTAATATTGCTATGGTTAAAGATCTCTTAGAAGAAGATGTGGATGGGCATGTTATCTACTTCTGTGCAGAAGTTGCTAGAATTGCCAAACCCGAAAAATGGGATAAAAATAGACCAGTAGTGGGCCTGCCTGTCATTTCAGTTAAAATAGGAGATCATTGTTATCATGGTTTATGCGATATGGGTGCTAGTGTGACTGCCATTCCTTACAAGTTATACCAAGAAATTAGGGAAGACAGCACCTACAGAGTTAGAAGACATAGATGTTACTATTAAACTTGCAAATAGAGACACCATATCACCTTGTGGGATTATTAGACATGTTGAAGTCTTGTGTGGGAAAGTAAAATACCCTACTGATTTTCTTGTTCTTGGTACCCCACAAGATGACTTCTGTCCCATTATCTTTGGTAGACCTTTCTTGAACACAGTTAGTGCTAAGATAGATTGCCAAAAACAAACTGTGGGTGTTAGTTTTGGTGATGAGTCTCATGAGTTTAATTTTTCCAAGTTTAGTAGAAATCATCATGAAAAAGAATTGCCTAGTAAGGATGAATTCATTGGTCTTGCTTCTATTGCTGTGCCACCTACTGATCTTTAGAACAATACTTGCTAGACCATGAAAATGATTTACATATGCATGAAAGAAATGAAATAGATAAGATTTTCTTTGAACAACGTCCTCTGCTTAAACATAATTTGCCTATTAAAACTCTAGGAGGTCTACCTCCACCTAAAGGTGATCCTGTGTTTGAATTAAAATAATTGCCAGACACTTTGAAATATGCTTATCTTGATGAAAAGAAGATATATCATGTTATTATTAGTGCTAACCTTTCAGAACATGAAGAAGAAAGATTATTGAAAGCTATAAGGAAGCACCGAGCTGCTATTGGATATACTCTTGATGATTTAAAGGGCATTAGTCCCACTCTATGTCAGCACAAACTTAATATGGAACCTGATGCTAAACCCGTTGTTGATCACAAACGTCGGTTAAATCCAAAAATGAAAGAGGTGGTAAGAACGGAAATATTAAAACTTCTGGAAGCATGTATAATCTATCCTATAGCTGATAGTAGATGGGTAAGTCATGTTCATTGTGTCCCTAAGAAAGGAGGTATTACCGTTGTTCCTAATCACAAGAATGAACTTATTCCACAAAGAATTGTTACAGGCTATAGAATGGTAATTGATTTCAGAAAATTAAACAAAGCTACTAGAAAAGATCATTAGCCTTTGCCTTTTATTGATCAAATGCTTGAAAGATTATCTAAGCACACACACTTTTGCTTCCTTGATGGATACTCTAGCTTTTCACAAATACCTGTTTCTCAACCTGATCAAGAAAAGACCACTTTTACTTGTCCTTTTGGAACCTATGCTTATAGACATATGCCTTTTGGTTTATGTAATGCACCTGCTACCTTTCAAGGATGCATGATGGCTATATTCTCTGATTTTTGTGAAAAGATTGTTGAGGTTTTCATGGATGACTTCTCTGTTTATGGGAAGTCTTTTGATGATTGTTTAAGCAATCTTAACCGAGTTTTTCAGAGATGTGAACAAACAAATCTTGTCTTGAATTGGGAGAAGTGCCACTTTATGGTTAATGAAGGCATTGTCTTGGGTCATAAAATTTCTGAAAAAGGTATTGAAGTGGACCAAGCTAAGGTTGATGCTATTGAGAAAATGCCATGTCCCAAGGACATCAAAGGTATTCGTAGTTTCCTAGGTCATGCGGGTTTCTATAGGAGGTTTATTAAAGACTTCTCTAAAATTTCTAGGCCTCTTACTAATCTTTTGCAAAAGGATATTCCTTTTATCTTTGATGATGATTGTCTTGAAGCCTTTAAAACACTCAAGAAAGCCTTAATTACTGCACCTATTGCTCAAACACGTAATTGGAACTTGCCTTTTGAAATTATGTGTGATGCTAGTGATTATGTTGTTGGTGCTGTTCTAGGACAAAGAGTTGATAAGAAATTGAATGTTATTCATTATGCTAGCAAAACTCTAGACAGTGCTCAAAGAAATTATGCTACAACTGAAAAATAATTGTTAGCAGTGGCGTTTGCTTGTGATAAGTTTAGACCTTATATTGTTGATTCCAAAGTAACTATTCACACAGACCATGCTGCTATTAAATGTCTTATGGAAAAGAAACATGCTAAACCTAGACTTGTTCATTGGGTTCTCTTGTTACAAGAATTTGATTTGCATATTATTAATAGAAAAGGAGCTGAGAACCCCGTAGCTGATAGCTTGTCTCGGCTTGAAAAGGTGCTTGATGACCCACTTCCTATTGATGATAGTTTTCCTGATGAGTAGTTAGCTGCAATAAATGTTGCTAATAGTACTCCTTGGTATGCTGACTATGCTAATTACATTGTTGCTAAATATTTACCACCTAGCTTTACTTACCAACAAAAGAAAAAATTCTTCTATGATTTAAGACATTAGTTTTGGGATGACTCACATCTTTATAAAGAAGGAGTAGATGGTATTATCACACGTTGTGTACCTGAGCATGAACAGGGACAAATCCTACGGAAATGTCACTCTGAACCTTATGGAGGGCATCATGTTGGAGATAGAACCGCTCACAAGGTATTGCAATCTGGATTTTATTGGCCTACCCTCTTCAAGGATGCTCGTAAGTATGTCTCATCTTGTGATGAATGCCAAAGAATAGGTAATATCGGTAAGCGTCAAGAAATGCCTATGAATTATTCACTTGCTGTTGAACCATTTGATGTTTGCGGATTCGATTACATTGGACCTTTTCCTTCTTCTATTGGGTATACACATATTTTGGTTGCTGTTGATTATGTTACTAAATGGGTAGAAGCTATTCCAACCAGTAGTGCTGATCACAACACCTCTATTAAAATGCTTAAGGAAGTTATTTCCCAAGGTTTGGAGTCCCTAGATATTTAATGACTGATGGTGGTTCCCACTTTATTCGTTGCTAAGTATGATGTTAACCATAGAATTGCATCACCTTATCATCCTCAGTCTAGTGGTCAAGTTGAGCTTAGCAATAGAGAAATAAAATTAATTTTGCAAAATACTGTTAATAGGTCCAGGAAGAATTGGTCTAAGAAATTAGATGATGCACGTTGGGCTTATAGAACAGCTTATAAAAATCCTATGGGTATGCCTCCTTATAATATGGTTTATGGAAAAGCTTGTCATTTACCTCTTGAGTTAGAACATAAAGCATATTGGGCAGTCAAAGAACTCAACTATGATTTCAAACTTGCTAGTGAAAAGAGGTTATTTGAGATAAGCTCATTAGATGAATGGGGAACCCAAGCTTATGAAAATGCAAAGTTATTCAAAGAAAAGGTTAAAAGATGGCATGACAAAAGAATCCAAAAGCGTGAGTTTAAAGTCAGAGAATATGTTCTTTTGTACAACTCTCGTTTTAGATTCTTTGCCGGAAAGCTCCTCTCGAAATGGGAAGGCCCATATGTCATCGAGGACGTTTACCGGCCTAGAGCCATCAAAATAAATAATTTTGAAGGTACTAACCCGAAGGTTGTCAACGGGCAACGAATAAAACATTATATCTCAGGTACGCCTATTAATGTTGAATGCAATATTATCCAAACTTTGACACCGAAAGAACACATAAAAGAGTCCCTCCAGAACACTCCAGAATCATCAAAATAAGGAGGTACGTGATACAACAAGTAAACGGACTCCGAAAAATCTGCAAAAATATTTCTTATCAGGTTTAGAATATTTTAATATTTTGGAAATAAAGAAACTTCCAGGAAACGTCCCCTGGTGGGCACAAGACAGCAGGGCACGCCAGGCTTGCCTGGCGCGCCCAGTTGGGTTGTGCCCACCTGGGACACCTCCCTACTCTGTTTTTCTTCCATGTGCTTGTCCTCCAAGTTAGAAATCTATATATACTTCCCGAACCAGTTAACCACCGTATCGCGGAGAAAATCCTCTTTCTCTTTTCTTGCTGTTTCTGGTCAGATTTGTCAAGCTAGGCATCATGTCTTCCTGCTCCTCCAACCCCATGGAAGAAGATACTTGGCTGATGAAGATCAAAACGAAGCGGGAGGAGCCTACGGACGCCACCAAAGGAGAATTGGCTATCGGGTATGGGCACTCCCCTTGGCTTCCGCCAAGCTTGGGGGAGATGCCCCGGTATCGTATCATCCCACTATCCTTTTGCTTTTATTTATCTTATTTCAGTCTTTTTCTTAGATGAATAAAGTTTAGTTCGATCTTTTCTTCTTTGAAAGTTTGCTTAGTGATCTATCATTGTTATCGTGTGCAAGTTATTTAATAAAGTTAGTTTGATTTTTTACTCTCTTTACTTTCATGTTGCAAATAAAGAAAAGGAAAAGAGAAAGAAAGCAAACAAAAGAAAGGAAATAAATCAATAAGATCATATACTAATCCTATGGTAGGTGATAGCACCACATAAGGAAAAGTATAAGTAAGAAAATTTTATTGGAGATTGACAAACATAGCATTGGTCAGTGATGCAACTCATGAAAGAATTAATAAGGGAAGGGAAGATTCACATATAAATAGCCTATCCTAGAAATCTTTTGTGATTGTGAGCCCTCATCAAAATATTACATGCCAAAATTGTTGATGTTGGACAAGGAAGACAACGTAATGGCTTATGTTTGTTTATATTCACATAGAAGTCATATTTTCATTGATCCTTTAACATGTGGTGCTTGCCCCTATCTTTGCTAGCCAAAAATTACACACTAAGTAGAGATACTACTTGTGCATCCAAAAAACCTTAAACCCAAATCTTTTTCGAGTGTCCACCATACCTACCTAGGGATTGAACAAGATCCCTCAAGTAAGTTGTCATCAATGCAAAAAGGCAATAAAAATTGCTTCTAAATATGTGGGATCATTTAGTGTAGGAGAAAATTGAGCGTTGTACAAACTTGAATGACAAAGAATAAAAGGGATAGACTGCATAATAAAGGTTGTCATCTTAAGGGGCAATACAATGTGACGTTCTCTTGCACTAAGGATTCAGCATGCAAAAAAATAAGTGCATGGCAACCTATCTTTTACTTTTATGTATTTACTTTTATGCAAAGAGTCAAAGTTCTCCTTCTATTCCTTTTTATTTTCTCTTTTGGCAAGCATCATGTGGTGGGGAAAGATCTAGGCACATATGTCGAGTTGAATATAGATAGCATGAGTTATTATTGTTGACATCACCCTTGAATTGAGTATGTTGGGAGGCGAAACTATAAGCCCCTATCTTTCTATGTGTCTGGTTGAAATGTTTTGCTCATGGGTATGAGGTGAGTGTTAGCAATCATAGAAGACTATATGATGGTTGAGTATGTGGACTTGCTTAAAAGGCTCCGACAGGTGACCCTTCCTGAAAAGATGATGAATTGTAGTTGCAAAGTTGACTGAGAACATAGTTTGTTGGTTTCTAATAGAGTTTTTGTTTTATACTTTGATTGTGTGATGAAGTGTTACTTATTTCATGAGAAGTGTATGATAAAAGTTCTATGATAAAAGCCCTATGTTTAATTTTGTGGCTGTCATAATAATCAACATGATGCTTCTATGTCCGTATTTTGTTTTTATCGACACCTCTCTCTCAAAGCACGTGGACATGTTTTTCGATTTCGGTTTTCGCTCGAGGACAAGCAAGGTCTAAGCTTGGGGGAGTTGATACGTCCATTTTGCATCATGTTTTCTTACTGTTATTTACAAATGTTTTTATCCATAATAATGCTTTTTGGAGTAATTCTAATGCCTTTTCTCTCATAATTTGCAAGGAACACACCAAGAGGGAGAATTCCGGCAGCTGGAAATCTGGACCTGGAAAAGCTACGTCAGGCCACCTATTCTGCACAACTCCAAATGAGCTGAAACTTCACGGAGATTTTTTATGAATTATTTAAGGATTATTGGAGACAAGAAACACGAGAGGGGGGCCACCAGGTGGGCACAACCCACCTGGGCGCGCCAGGCCCCCCTGGCGCGCCCTGGTGGGTTGTGGCCTCCTCGGCCCACCTCTGGTGCCCATCTTCTGGTATATAAGTGGTTTTAACCTAGAAAAAATAAAGGAGAGGCTTTCAGGACGAAGTGCCGCCGTCTCGAGGCAGAACTTGGGCAGGAGCACTTTTTCCCTCCGGCGGAGCGATTCTGCCGGGGGAACTTCCCTCCCGGAGGGGGAAATCATCATCATCATCATCACCAACAACTCCTCCCCATCTTGGGGAGGGCAATCTCCATCAACATCTTCACCAGCACCATTTCATCTCAAACCCTAGTTCATGTCTTGTAAGCAATCTTGTTGCCGAAACTATAGATTGTTGCTAGGGGGTGACTAGTAGTGTTGATTACATCTTGTAGTTGATTACTGTATGGTTTATTTGGTGGAAGATTATATGTTCAGATCCATTATGCATATCAATACCCCTCTGATCATGAGCATGTTTGTTCATTGTGAGTAGTTACTTTTGTTCTTGAGGTCACGGGAGAAATCATGTTGCAAGTAATCATGTGAACTTGATATGTGTTCGATATTTCGATAGTATGTATGTTGTGATTCCCTTAGTGGTGTCATGTGAACGTCGACCATGACACTTCACCATATTTGGGCCTAAGGGAATGCATTGTGGAGTAGTAAATAGATGGTGGGTTTCAAGAGTGACAGAAACTTAAACCCCAGTTTATGCACTATTCCGTAAGGGACCGATTGGATCCTAGAGTTTAATGCTATGGTTAGGATTTATCCTTAATACTTTTCTCGTAGTTGCGGATGCTTGCGGGAGGGTTAATAATAAATAGGAGGTTTGTTCAAGTAAGAACAACACATAAGCACCGGTCCACCCACATATCAAATTATCAAAGTAGCGAACATAAATCAAACCAACATGATGAAAGTGACTAGATGAAATTCCCATGTACCCTCAAGAACGCTTTGCTTATCATAAGAGACCATTTTGGCCTGTCCTTTGCCTCAAAAGGATTGGGCTATCTTTCTGCATACTTTTACAATTATCATTACTTGCTCATTACAAATTACCTTGCTATCAAACTACTCGCTACTTACAATTTCAGCACTTGCAGACATAACCTTACTGAAAACTACTTGTCATTTCCCTTCTGCTCCTCGTTGGGTTCGACACTCTTACTTATCGAAAAGAGCTACAATTGATCCCCTATACTTGTGGGTCATCAGTGTCCATGGCTCTGATGTTGATCATTGATCGAAAGATGACAACTGGAGGTTCACTCGAATATTTCTTCGTGTGGATATAGGGATCAATATGGGTGTCCATGGCTCGATGTTGATCATTGATCAAAAGGTGTTCCGGTCATGTCTATACTTCACCGAACCTATAGGGTCACACGCTTAAGGGTCATCTATCTGCTAAATACTAGAGAGGGAGTCTGAGAGAAATTCACTAATCTGAAATTGTTTCAGAACGAATCCAAAATCATTTTAGTGGGCACTGGAATTATTCTAAGACCCACGGAAATATATTAGAATTTAATGGTCGCGAAAAATTGGCTTCATGAATAGTGAAAACGCATTCTTGTTTGCTTTTCGCAGATGAAAATCACTAATCTGGAATTGTTCCGGAACGCGTCGAAAATTATTTTAGTGGGTACTGGAAATGTTCTAGGACCACATAAATATTTTTGGTTCAAACGGACGCTAAAAAATGTCATCATGAATAGTGAAATCACATTCTTGTTTGCTTTTTGCAGATGAAAATCACTAATCTGGAATTGTTCCGGAACATGTCAAAAATTATTTTAGTGGGCACTGGAAATGTTCTAGGCCCACATAAATATTTTTGGTTCGAACGGATGCTGAAAATGTTGTCATGAATAGTGAAAGTGCTTTTTGGGTGGCTTGTTGGAGAAGCCACCTTGAGGGCCTGTTGGTATTTCCCCCCTTGGCTTCTTGGAGAAGCCACCCTTGGGCTTGGCCTATAAATAGGGGTGGAGGGGGCTGCCTAAAGGATCCATCCCTTGCTCTCATACACATGCCATAGACTTGTCTGGCTTCTCTCTCCCTCCCAGCAAAATAGTTTCGTAGAGCCGAAAGGCTGTCTGGGTTCTGGCAGGAACTAGTTCTGGACGGCGAAGCCCTGCCGGATAGCTGACACCGTATGTGTTCAACCCCGTAGAGAGGTCGTAGTTTCGATCTTTTGCCCGAGGGGATGTTCGAGTGTGCTCCCGAAGGGCTGTCTGCGACATCATCCGAGGGGCTGTCCGACGAGGGAGTACATCCTCACGGTTGGGAGGTTGTAAATCCTAGCTGCGGGGATCTGCACCGATGATCTACACCGACTGTTTTTCTGCTTTGCTACGAGTCGGTACGGAACAAATGAAACCTTGTATGACATCTCCCTGGTGATCCTCGGCGTGCTCGTTGCATCGAATTTTTTTGTTCTCTGTCGCGTTGCCTACAGTGGCATCAAGAGCCGTGCTATGCATAGATGCTGGTTACGATCTAGAATACATAGAGATGTATGGGTATTGCATAATTTAATTTTGTAGTACATAAGATCTATTGCTGAAAATGTGGCAGATGAAGTCTGTTACCCGATGTTCTTGTTGCTTCTCTAGAACTTGCGTATTTCTGATCTTGAAATGACATGGTGATATTTGACAAAGTTCTGGCAATCCACGATCCTGATTGATCAACGAAGTGCTATCAGTTCTTTGGGTTCCACCATAGTTGAGAGAAATATGAAATTGCGTAGACGAAAGGGCAATGCAAATATGATCTGCACGGGGGTCATGTGTATGACGAAGTTTAGTATGGGGTTCAAGATTTTATTATCTCGTGCTTCATACACCCCACGAAGTTAATCTAGCGACTTGAATAATACTTGATGATGAACGTTGGTAGCTGCAGTTTAAGTCAAAATCTTAGAAGCCACGTAAAATAAATTTTTGCATAAACCGATTAGAGGCGTCTAACTTGGTTTTGCAGGATGGTTTGCATGTGATGTGGTATAGCAGTGCTCATAATACTTTTGATTATGTATGAGATGACTATATGATTTACTTATTAACATGACGTGTGTGTCATGATTAGGCATGATGGCTGGAGCTATATGATTGCACTTTAATGACCTGCGTGTCAACCTTAAGTAATGCACCTATTAGATAGCAATATTATTTGGTGCATCGACAAGGTGGTGGCAATTCATAACCCACAAGTATAGGGGATCAATTCTATCCTCTTTCGATAAGTAAGAGTGTCGAACCCAATGAGGAGCTAAAGGTAGAACAAATATTCCCTCAAGTTCTATCGACCACCAATACAACTCTACGCACGCTTGACGTTTGCTTTACCGGAAACAAGTATGAAACTAGAAGTACTTTGTAGGTGTGATAGGATAGGTTTGCAAGATAATAAAGAGCACGTAAATAAAATCTATGGGATGTTTAGATAAAGACACAACTAAGTTAGTTTTAGTAGAGAGCTTTTGTCAACAAGAAAGTTATTTGTCCCTAGGCAATCGATAACAAGTACCGGTAATCATTCTTGTAATTTTATATGAGGGAGAGGCATGAGCTAACATACTTTCTCTACTTGGATCATATGCACTTATGATTGGAACTCTAGCAAGCATCCGCAACTACTAAAGATCATTAAGGTCGTGAAACCCAACCATAGCATTAAGTATCAAGTCCTCTTTACTCCCATACGTCATACCCCAGTTACTCGGGTCTATGTTTCTGTCACTCTCGCAACCCACCGTAAGCGAACCATGAACATATTGCAACACCCTACAGTGAGGGCCCCTCAAGTTTGCGTGAGACGGAGGGCACCGTAGGACAACACCATAAATAAAATATACAATCATACCAACCAAGATCACGATTAACCCACAGGACAAAACGGATCTACTCAAATATCATAGGATAACCATAGATGATTGGGAAATAATATATGGAGTTGAGCACCATGTTTAAGTAGATATTACAGCGGGGGGAAGAGGTGTTACACCGCTGCATAGATGGGGAGAGAGTTGGTGTTGACAGTAGCAAGATTGTTGATGTAGATTGCCGTCATGATCCTAGCCCCGGCGGCACTCCGGCGCCACCGGGAGAGAGGGGGAGAGAACCCCCTCGTTCTTCTTCCACCTTGGCCTCCCTACAAGATAGGAGGAGGGTTCCCCCTCTGGTCCATGGTCTCCATGGTGGCGGAGGGGCGGGATCCCCTCCGAGATTGGATCTCCCTCTCTGTTCTCTTCTGTTTCGCGTTCCTGATCTAGCCAAAAACCGTTTCTTATATTCCGGGAGATCCTAACTCCGATTGCGCTGAAATTTGAACACATTTTTTTTCCAGATATAAGTTTCCTTGCGCCCGAAGTAGAGCTCCCACCGACTTTCTAGGAGGGCACAACCCACCACCGCGCGCCAGGGGCCTCTGGCGCGCCCTGGTGTCTTGTGGGCTGTGTGGCCCTCTGTTTGTGGTGATTCCAACTCCCAAAAATCACAAATATTACAAAGTAATTCTCTGTGAAATTTTATCGCATTTGGACTTCGTTTGATATGGATTCTCTGTGATACAAAAAACATGCAGAAAACAGGAACTGGCACTGGCACTGGATCAATAGGCTACTCCAATAAATCATATAAAAAGTTGCCAAAAACATGTGAAAGTTGACTAATATTGGCATGAAACAATAAAAAATTATAGATACGACGAAGATGTATCAGCATCCCCAAGCTTAATTTCTGCTCGTCCTCGAGCAGGTAAATGATAAAAAAGATAATTTTTGATGTGGAATGCTACCTAGCATAAACTTGATCATATGTCTAGTCATGGCATGAATATTAAGACATAAGTGATTCAAAGCAGTAGTCTATAATTTGACATAAAGTCATCAATACTCAGGCATCCCAACAAACAATCATGTCCTTCCAAATATCAACGCTAAAAAAGTTATCCCTACAAAATCATATAGTCTTGCCATGCTCTGTCTTCTTAACACAAAGTATTTATCATGCAAAACCCCGATGACAAGCCGAGCAATTGGTTCATACTTTTTAACGCGCTTTAGCTTTTTCAACTCTCATGCAATACATGAGCGCAAGCCATGGATATAGCACTACAGGTGGAATAGAGTATGATGATAGGGGTAAATATAAAGAATACAAAAAAGTAAGAAAGTCTCACATCGATGCGGCTAACCAACGGGCTATGGAGATGCCCATCAATTGATATCAATGCGAGGAGTAGGGATTGCCATGCAACAGATGCACTAAGAGCTATAAGTGTATGAAAGCTCAATATGAAAACTAAGTGGGTGTGCATCAAATCCTATAATGAAAAATTCCCACTAGTATATGAAAGTGACAACATAGGAGACTCTCCATATGAAAAACATGGTGCTACTTTGAAGCACAAGTGTGGTAAAGGATACTAACAATGCCCCTTCTCTCTTTGTTTATTTCTTTTTTATTTTATTTTTCTTCTTCTTCTTTTTTTCTTTTTATTTTTTTCCTTTTTATTTTTTCCTTTTTATATTTTCTCTCTCATTGTCCGGAGTCTCATCCCGACTTGTGGGGGAATCATAGTCTCCATCATCCTTTCCTCACTGGGGCACTGCTCTAATAATGAAAATGATGATCATCACACTTCTATTTACTTATAACTCAAAAGAAATAAAAATTACAACTCGATACCTATGACAAAGTATGACTCTATATGAATGCCTCTGGCATGTGCCAGGATGTGCAATGATCTAGCATAACATGTATGAAAAATGATGAACGGTGGCTGAGCCACAACTACTATGTCAGCTATATGATCATGAAAAGCAATATGACAATGAATACTCAAGTCATCAAACGGAAGCGATGGAAGTTGCATGTCAATATATCTCAGAATGGCCATGGAAAAGCCATAATTAGGTAGGTATGGTGGCTGTTTTGAGGAAGATATAATAAGGCTTATGTGTGATAGATCATATCATCTCACGGGGTTTGGATGCACCTGTGAAGTTTGCACCACGTCTCAATGTGAGAGAGGGCAATGCACGGTACCATAGAGGCTAGCAAATTGCGAAAAGGTAAGAGTGCGTATAATCCATGGACTCACATTAGTCATAAAGAACTCATATACTTATTGCAAAAGTTTATTAGCCCTTGAAGCAAAGTACTACTACGCATGCCCTTAGGGGGATAGATTGGTAGGAAAAGACCATCGCTCGCCCCCGACCGCCACTCATAAGGAGGGCAATCAATAATAAATCATGCTCCAACATCATAGCATAACGAGAGACTGTACGTGCATGCTTCGGGAATAACAAACCTTAACACCAATATTCCTACTAAATAGAACCATTTACTAGTACCTCCCACATATTGCATCTCTATATCGCAAAACTATTGCAAGGAATCAAACATATCATATTCAGTGATCCATAAGTTTTATGTAGGATTTTATGACTAACCATGCAATTGACCAATTCCTTTTAACTCTCTAAATAGATATAAGTGAAGCATGAGAGTTTAACTCTTTCTACAAAATACCATGCTCTAATAAATATAAGTGAAGCAAAATAGCATTCTTCAAACAACGGTTTTCTATGTGAAGAGAAATAGGCAATCCAAACTTCAAATGATATAAGTGAAGCACATGAAGCATTCTATAAAGCCACACTCAAAATATATAAGTGAAGTGCAATGAGCATTCTATAAATCAACCATGGACTATCTCATACCAGCATGGTGCATAAAATAAAAAATGAAAAATAAACACAAAAGACGCTCCAAGATTTGCACATATCACGCGAACGAAACAAAATTGAAAACATACCGATACTTGTTGAAGAAAGATGGGATGCCTTCCGGGGCATCCCCAAGCTTAGATGCTTCAGTTTCCTTGAATATTTACTTGGGGTGCCTTGGGCATCCCCAAGATTGACCTCTTGCCTCTCCTCCTTCTCCTCATATCAAGACCTCCTCGATCTTTGGTCACTTCATCCAGACAAAACTCAACAGAAAGTTCGGTAAGATCCGTTAGTATAATAAAGCAAATCACTACTCTAAGTACTGTTGCGAACCAATTCAAATTTTGTTTTTGCATTGTAGCTACTGTAATATAACTTTTTCATGGCTTAAGCCACTAATAGAATCAATAGTTTCATCAAAACAAGCAAAACAATGCATCAAAAACAGAATCTGTCTTAAACAGGGCAGTCTGTAGTAATCTGAACATTCACCATACTTCTGGTACTGCAAAAATTCTGAAAAATTTAGGAAAAATAAAAAATTTGTATAGAAAGACAGTGCAAAATTTTTCTGAACCGTTTGACGTTCCCGTAAAAAATGTAAAATCGCGCACTACAGCCCAAGTTTCTGTTTTGCACCGCACAAACTAACAAGCGATGTAAACATCCTAAAGGCAAATCTTGGCACATTATTTGTATAATACAATGGAATTGTACAAGGGGACAATTATTTTTGTTGAAAAGTTTCTGTAATTAAGATTCACAAAGTTTCCATGGGCATGAACAAAGTTCAAGGCTAGCTCCCGCTTCCATGGTCCTCGTCTATCTCACTTTCACTTTTCTTTTTGTGAAGTTTTAAGTTCCCCTCTATATTTTTTGTTTTTAAACTTTATAAAATCACTCAACAGAAATAAATGACTCTCTAAAACTTCTGGGTTGTCTTCCTGGAAGTGCTTTCTTTAAAGCCATTAAGCTAGGCATAAAGTGCTCAAGTAATGGATCCAGCCGGATCCCAAGGTATATCAAATCCAATTTTAATTAACAGTGGTTTGGCATTTAGTAGTGAGCACAAAGCAACATATATCAAGCAATGACGAAGTCTAACTCTCTTCCTATGCATTGGCATGTCATACAAGAACAATTCATGCACATCAAGTAAAGGCCAATACATAGCATAAGCAGTTTTTGCAATTTTTTCGTGTTGGAAACATAAAGAGGCGGAGATGTAGTTCCTCTCTCATAATAATTGCAAGTAGGAGCAGCAAGCACATGCATATTATATTCATCAAAATCATGATGTGCAACGGTAAAATGCAACCCATCAACATAATCCTTAATAAGAGCAAACTTCTCCGATATAGTGTAGTCTGGAGAATTCAAAAAGATAATAGGACTACCATGTGTGGGTGCAATAGCAACAATTTCATTCTTAACATAAGGAACTATAGCAAGTTCATCTCCATAAGAATTATTCATATACGCATCAAGGCCACCAGCATCGCAAGCATCATCAAAAAGGGATATTTCAAACGAATCAACGGGATCATAGCAATTATCATGGCATTCATCCTTCGGTAAGAATGAAGGGAAATTAAATAATGTATGAGTTGAAGAGTTACTCTCATTACAAGGTGGGCACGGGTAGCTAATCCGATCTTCCTCCTTTTGTGCTTCGCTCTCCTCATCATATTTTTCATCCAATGAGCACACAGTTTCATCAATTTCTTCTTCCATAGACTCCTGCAAAATATTAGTCTCTTCTTGGACAGCGGAGACTTTCTCAACAAATTCATCAATATCGGAATTGTATTTATAATTATCATAGCAATATTTAAGGATGGCAAAATTTTCAGGTCTATAAACATCATCAAAAGCTTCATATTTTCCAAACAAATATTCAATTTCATAAGCACCCTTAAAAGCAACAAATTCTTCTATTTGTTCCACATCATAGTAATAATATATACCTCTAGCATAAGATGCCAAGGTTTCATTATCATTAAATTCACATGAAAAGGGAAGATGTGGAGCTTCAATCTTAGAGCAACAAGTATAATCATATCTCAAGCATAGATTCCAAGCATACCAATGCAACAAATGAATTTGATCCCATAACAATTTCCCTTTATGAGTCAAGAGATAATCCCTAAAGTATTCACATTGATCCAACGTTACTCCCATTATATAGTTGAATGGGGTTTTCTCAGGATTATCAAAGTAGTGCATAATATCTTTTACATAACGAGCATCGATGGTTTCAGGAGGTTCCCCATCTCCATGAGTAGCAAGTACCACTAATGTTTTTGGTGTTTCGTGTTCCATATCCATAACTAAAGATACATAACAACTTAGAACAGACAATAAAAAAACTACATAGTGATAAAGCAAACAGGCACACACGAGAATATTCACCCCACGCTATTGCTACCCCGACAACGGCGCCAGAAAAAGGTCTTGGTAACCCACAAGTATAGGGGATCAACTATAGCCTCTTTCGATACGTAAGAGTGTCGAACCCAACGACGAGCTAAAGGTAGAAAAAATATTCCCTCAAGTTCTATCGACCACCGATACAACTCTACGCACGCTTGACGTTTGCTTTACCGGAAACAAGTATGAAACTAGAAGTACTTTATAGGTGTGATAGGATAGGTTTGCAAGATAATAAAGAGCACGTAAATAAAATCTAGGGGCTGTTTAGATAAAGACACCACTAAGTTAGTTTTAGTAGAGAGCTTTTGTCAACAGGAAAGTTATTTGTCCCTAGGCAATCGATAACAAGTACCGGTAATCAGTCTTGTAATTTTATATGAGGGAGAGGCATGAGCTAACATACTTTCTCTACTTGGATCATATGCACTTATGATTGGAACTCTAGCAAGCATCCACAACTACTAAAGATCATTAAGGTCGTGAAACCCAACCATAGCATTAAGTATCAAGTCCTCTTTACTCCCATACGGCATACCCCAGTTACTCGGGTTTATGTTTCTGTCACTCTCGCAACCCACCGTAAGCGAACCATGAACATATTGCAACACCCTACAGCGAGGGCCCCTCACGTTTGCGTGAGATGGAGGGCACTGTAGGACAGCACCATAAGTAAAATATATAATCATACCAACCAAGATCACGATTAACCCACAGGACAAAACGGATCTAATCAAACATCATAGGATAACCATAGATCATTGGGAAATAATATATGGAGTTGAGCACCATGTTTAAGTAGATATTACAGCGGGGGGAAGAGGTGTTACACCGCTGCATAGAGGGGGAGAGAGTTGGTGTTGACGGTAGCAAGATTGTTGATGTAGATCACTGTCATGATCCTAGCCCCGGCGGCACTCCGGCGCCACCGGGAGAGAGGGGGAGAGAGCCCCCTCCTTCTTCTTCTTCCTTGGCCTCCCCCCTAGATGGGAGGAGGGTTCCCCCTCTGGTCCATGGTCTCCATGGCGGCGGAGGGGTGGGAGCCCCTGCGAGATTGGATCTCCCTCTCTGTCATCTTCTATTTCGTGTTCCCCTAATTTGGCCGAAAACAGTTTCTTATATTCCGGGAGATCCGTAACTCCAATTGCGCTGAGACTTTAACACGGTTTTTTTTTTCCGGATATAAGCTTCCTTGCACCCGAAGTAGATCTCCAACCGACATTCAAGGAGGGCACAACCCACCACCGTGCGCCAGGGGCCTCTGGCATGCCCTGGTGTCTTGTGGGCTGTGTGGGCCTCCGTTTGCGGTGATTCCAACTCCCAAAAATCACAAATATTCCAAAATAATTCTCCGTGAAATTTTATTGCATTTGGACTTCGTTTGATATAGATTCTCGACGAAGAAGACGAAGAAATACTTGACTTCTCCGTTGAGAAGGGCTAGACCATATCCTGCTATTATGAATTGCCTAAGATATTTATCCCTTATGATTCACCCTTTTGATATCACGGTAGTCGCTTTTTATTAGGGTGATCTCCCACTTAAAATATCAAGTAGTTAGTGTTCTCCCAAGTGTAGCACCGTCACGTCACCTATGTCTTTGGGGTAGCACATGGATACATGGGTACGAACGATTAGAGAAGTGTGAGGCGGGTGAGTTGAGACCTCGCAGCAGGATCACTTGGTTGTCTTGACGTTCTGGCATGAAAGTCATGTGCTTGGAACACGCACATCAAAAGATGAACAAGAATCACATAGAGATGTGATTGGCAAGTTGGCCTACCAATTGAAATTCTCGTCACTTGAGATGGATACATCCTTGGCATTGAATTACAATTTGGATCTTGAATCACTCACAATAAATTGAGAAATATTGATTTGAGTGGGAGCGCACTTAGAATAAAATTGTTTATTCACTAGTGCAATTTTATTATGAACAAAGTATAAGTGAAACTTGTGTTTGCCATTATAGATCAAATGGCTCGCAACACCGTGTTCAACTTAGGCCTGATGTTAGAGAAAGAGAAGTTAGCTGCGACTGGAAACAACTATGCGGACTGGGTCCGCAACCTCAGAATTGTCCTCAGGAGCGCTAAGAAATTGTATGTGCTTGAAAATGCTCTTGCAGCTAAACCGGTGGCAGATGCCCTGGAAGATGAACAAAATGTCTGGGCCACTAAGGATGATGATCACAACTTAGTGCAATGCCTCATGCTAGCTTGCATGAGTGTGGAGCTTCAAAAACATTTTGAATTCCATAAACCCCGTGATATGATCCGGGAATTGGATGTTCTGTACAAGTAAACCACAAAGTCTAAACGATTTGATATCATAAAGGCTTTGATGGAATGCAAGATGGCTGAGTGTAGTTTAGTTGGCGAACACATGGTCAAAATGATTGGCTATTATGAAAGGCTTAAAGCCCTGGAATTTCCACTTCCACCTGGCCATATGATGGACATGTTGCTTTCTTCACTCCCCCCGTCTTACGACGGTTTTGTCATGAACTACAACATGAGTGGGAGGGAGAAGGCACCGGAAGAGGTGATCGCCATGCTGAAAATTGCAGAAGGAGGACTGCGGAAAAATCGCAAGCAAGTGTTGCTTGTGCATAAAACCGCCAGTTTCAAAAAGAAGAAAGGCAAGCCACAGAAGGGCAAGGGCGCCGGTAAGACCAGCTCCCAAAGCAACTCTAAGGGCGGAGCCAAGAATGAAACCGAGTGCTTCTACTGTAAGGGCACAGGACACTGGAAGAGAAACTGCAGGAAGTATCTGGAAGATAAGAAGTTCGGGAAAACTGGAAAAGGTATAATTGTTATACAAGTTAATGTCACTGATGTTTTGCTTGCTTGCGAAAATTCTAAATCTTGGGTATTTGATACCGGATCGGCTGCTAACATTTGCAACTCGATACATGGGCTTCAGAAGGCACGTAAACTGGCAAAGAATGAAGTCATAATGCATGTCGGGAATGGTGCTGGGATCGCTGCTCAAGCCGTCGGTGTTATGCCTCTACGTCTCCCTTCAGGATTTACCCTAGAACTAAGTAACTGATATTTTGTTCCAGGATTGTGTAGAAACATTATCTCTGGATCATGTTTAGTACACGATGGATATTCGTACATGTCTGAGAACAATGGTCGTTCACTTTATTGTAAGGATATGTTTTATGGATTTGCACCCATTGTTGGGGGCCTTTTCATTCTAAATCTTGAATGTGGAAATGATGTCTTTAACGTGAATGTTAAACGCCTTAAGAAGGCAGATGCCACCACCACTTTTATGTGGCACTGTCAGCTTGGCCACGTCGGAAAGAAAGGCATGCAAAGACTCCAGTCATATGGAGTTTTACCGTCTTTTGATTTTGAATCTTTTGACACATGTGAAGCTTGCCCGATGGGGAAAATGACCAAGACACTGTTCACTGGTCATCCTGAATGGGCGGGTGAATTATTGGAAATAATACATAGTGATGTATGTGGTCCAATGAGAACAGCCGCACGGGGTGGGTATTTCTACTTTGTGACTTTTACTGATGATTTAAGTTGGTATGGCTATATCTACTTAATGAAGCATAAGTCAGAAACCTTTGAAAAGTTCAAAGAATTTCAGAATGAGGTAGAAAATCGTCGTAACAAAAAGATTAAGTTTTTGCGGTCTAATCGCGAAGGCGAATATCTTAGTCATGAGTTTGGCCAACATCTGAGTGACCTTGGAATCATTTCACAGCTTACACCTCCTGGAACTCCACAGTAAAACGGATTGTCGGAACAACGTAACTGAACCTTGTTAGACATGGTAAGGTCAGTGATGTCTCTTACAGATCTACCGATATCTTTTTGGGGTCACACACTACTTACTACTGCTTATACTTAAACAGAGCACCGTCTAACTCTGTTGAGACGACTCCACATGAGATGTGGCATGGGAAAATTCCTAGTGTGTCGCATCTCAAAGTTTGGGGTTGTGAAGCTTATGTAAAACGTTTACAACCAAGAAAACTCGACCCCAGGTCAGACAAATGTCACTTTGTGGCTTATCCCAATAACACCATTGGGTATTCCTTCTACAACCAGTCCGAGGGCAAAGTGTTTGTCGCGAAGGTTGGACACTTTCTCGCTAAAGGACCAAGTAGGAGGACAGTGCAACTTAATGAGATTAGTGAATCTTCGGCAACCGTTGTTATGGCTGAGGAACCACAAGTAATTCCGCAAATTATCCCTACAACCGAGAGGGAAGTTGTCGGATGTGATGCGGAAACTTCAGATAATGTTGTAACTGAACCTCGCAGATCAGGTAGGGCTATCCAGCCACCTGAATGGTTTCATAATGAAACCTTCATTCTTGAAGACGATGAACCTGCGCACTACAAGTAAGCGATGGTGGGGCCCAGCTCAAAGGAATGGCACAAGGCCATGAAATCCAAAATGGAATCCATGTACGAAAACTAAGTTTGGAACTTGGAAGAACTTCCAGAAGGCGTAAAACCCATTGGTTGTAAAGGATATTCAAAAGAAAGACAGACGCGGATGGTAACATTACTATCCACAAAGCTAGACTTGTCACGAAAGGGTTCACGGAAGTTCCAGGAGTGGACTACGACGAGACTTTCTCGCCCATAGCTATGCTTAGGTCTGTTCGGATATTACTGGCAATTGCTGCTTATTTCGATTATGAAATATGGCAGATGGATGTCAAAACGGCTTTCCTAAATGGAAACCTCAAAGAGGATGTATACATGATATAGCCAAAAGGTTTTGTCATTCATAAGGATGCTGGAAAGGTATGCAAACTTCAGAAAGCCATTTATGGTCTGATGCAAGTGTCAAGGAGCTGGAACATTCATTTTGATGAAGTAGTGAAAGAGTTTGGTTTCATCAGGAATGACGAAGAATCTTGTGTTTACAAGAAGTTTAGTGGGAGTGCAAAAGCATTTCTAATCTTGTATGTGGATGACATATTGTTGATTGGAAATGACGTGAATTTTCTTAGCGAAATAAAAGACTCATTGAAGAAGAGTTTTTCAATGAAAGACATAGGTGAACCGACATATGTATTGGGCATCAGAATCTATAGAGATAGACCAAAACGCCTGATATCGCTTAGCCAAAGCACGTACATTGACAAGGTGTTGAAAAGGTTCAACATGGAGAACTCCAAGAAATGCTTACTCCCCATGTCACCGGGAACAGTGCTTTGGAAGAATCAGTGTCCTCGGACTCTCGATGAGCGAGTACAAATGAATGATGTTCCATATGCCTCGGCAGTTGGTTCTATTATGTATGCCATGCTATGTACAAGATCAGACATTTCCTATGCGCTAAGTGTTAGCAGCCGGTACCAAAGTGATCCAGGATTGGAACACTGGGCCGCAGTCAAGGGTATTCTTAAGTACCTCAGAAGGACCAAGGATTTACACCTTGTGTACGGAGGTGATGAAGAGCTCATTGTAAGTGGTTACACTGATGCAGGCTTCATGACTGACCCAGATGACTTCAAATCTCAATCAGGCTATGTTTTCATATTGAACAGTGTCGCAGTAGATGGGAAAAGTTCCAAACAAAAGACTGTGGCGGATTCTACGACGGAGGTAGAATATGTTGCAGCTTCAGAAGCCTTCAAGGAGGCGGTATGGATCAAGAAATTTCTTGAAGACCTTGGTGTGGTTCCAAGTGCTCTGGACCCGGTGGAGATCTATTGTGATAATAGTGGCACCGTGGCTCAGGCAAGGGAGCCAAGTTCGCACCATAAGACAAGACATATTGAATGCAAATATAAACTCATTCGACATCATGTCGAAGCGGGTTTAGTGAAAGTACGCAAAGTTCACACGGATCTGAACATGTCAGACCTGATGACAAAGCCTCTACCAAGAGTAAAGCATGAGCAGCACCGGCTAGCCATTGGTGTTAGGGAAGCCATGTAACTGGATTATGACTCTAGTGCAAGTGGCAGTCTATAGGAGATATGCCCTAGAGGCAGTAATAACAATTATTTTGTATCTCCAAAGTTTGTAATGAATGCTTATGTCCCATGCTACAACTGCTATGATTCTCGAGTCTACAATAACACGAGGCTCGGAGGGAAACTCATGTGCACGTGTGGTATAATAAACGGTAAAATGTATTCCTAGTCTTGCCTCTAAGACTGGCTCAAGTATTGCATGATGATCCTGTTTTCCTGATCATGGGCATGGATGTGCTGGCAATTTTGAGGGCATAATGTTAGTAGAACACTTGTGTTGAATCGACCCAGATAGATGTTATGCTATGAGATACAATCGTCACAAGTTTATGGTTAATAACACAGAGAAGTTACTATTTGCATAATTCCTTAGACCACGAGAGTATCAAGTTCCTTCGTGCTTGCTTCGTGAACTTTGGGGTTTGTTAAACGTCATCCGTAAATGGGTGGCTATTACGGTGGCTTACGGGTTCGCGGAAAAGTATGACTAGAAACAAGATAGCTCAAGATTGGGAATTGCTCCTCCGGCGACGGAGAGATATTCTCGGGCCCTCGGTGTTATGGTATCCATCACCGTCTCGCCAGACACAATGTGATTTGATCACATGGATGCCAAAACACGAAAACGAGAAAAGAGAACAAAACCGGTAACGAGGTAACGTGCATAGTGGACAAGTTGTTGATCCACGGGGAGGCAGATAAATATCACCTCGGGTATTTGTAACATATCGTGAAGCAACGGGAATAGCACATGACAACTGGAGGTTCACTCGAATATTTCTTCGTGTGGATATAGGGATCAATATGGGTGTCCATGGCTCGATGTTGATCATTGATCAAAAGGTGTTCCGGTCATGTCTATACTTCACCGAACCTATAGGGTCACACGCTTAAGGGTCATCTATCTGCTGAATACTAGACAGTGAGTCTGAGAAAAATTCACTAATACGGAACTGTTTCAGAACGAATCCGAAATCCATTTAGTGGGTACTGGAATTATTCTAAGACCCACAAAAATATTTTCAGATTTAATGGTCGCGAAAAATTGTCTTCATGAATAGTGAAAACACATTCTTGTTTGCTTTTCGCAGATGAAAATCACTAATCTGGAATTGTTCCAAAAGGGGTCGAAAATTATTTTAGTGGGTACTGGAAATGCTCTTGGCCCACATAAATATTTTCGGTTCAAATGGACGCTAAAAAATGTCGTCATGAATAGTGAAATCGCATTCTTGTTTGCTTTTCGCAGATGAAAATCACTAATCTGGAATTGTTCTGGAACGTGTCAAAAATTATTTTAGTGGGTACTGGAAATGTTCTAGGCCCACATAAATATTTTTGGTTCGAACAGATGCTGAAAAATGTTGTCATGAATACTGAAAGTGCTTTTTGGGTGGCTTCTTGGAGAAGCCACATTGAGGGCCTTTTGTTATTTCCCCCTTGGCTTCTTGGAGAAGCCACCCTTGGGCTTGGCCTATAAATAGGGGTGGAGGGGGCTGCCTAAAGGATCCATCCCTTGCTCACATACACATGCCATACACTTGTCTGGCTTCTCTCTCCCTCCCAGCGAAATAGTTTTGTAGAGCCGAAAGGCTGTCTGGGTTCCGGCAGGAAGTAGTTCTGGACGGCGAAGCCCTTCCGGATAGCTGACACCGTATGTGTGCAACCTCGTAGAGAGGTCGTAGTTTTGATCTTTTGCCCGAGGGGCTGTTCGAGTGTGCTCCCGAAGGGTTGTCCGAGTTACCGTTGGAGTTTCGAGAGTCCTCCCGAAAGGTTGTGTGCGACATCGTCCGAGGGACTGTCCGACCGCCTCCCGAAGGGCTGTCCGACAAGGGAGTACATCCTCGCGGTTGGGAGGTTGTAAATCCTAGCTGCGGGGATCTGCACCGACGTTCTACACCGACTCTTCTTCCGTTGCGCTACGAGTCGGTATGGAACAGATCAAACCTTGTATGACATCTCCCTAGTGATCCTGGGCGTGCTCGCTGTACCGAATTTTTTTGTTTTCCATCGCGTTCCCTACAGAATCGGCCCATCAAAGGCCCATTCTAGATTTGACAATTTCCAGCCCATCGTCAGTTTCAGCCCGTTAACGGCCTGCTACGTCTTTGGGCCCAACTATGGCCCAAGCTTCTATCGGCCTGTTAGCAGCCTGAGGGAGTCCTGGATTAGGAGGTCCTCGGACGGCCGGACTATATCCTTTGGCCGGACTATTGAACTATGAAGATACAAGATTGAAGACTTCGTCCCGTGTCCGGATGGGACTCTCCTTGGCGTGGAAGGCAAGCTTGGCAATACGGATATGTAGATCTCCTCCCTTGTAACCGACTCTGTGTAACCCTAGCCCTCTCCGGTGTCTATATAAACTGGAGGGTTTAGTCCGTAGGACAACAACAATCATACCATAGGCTAGCTTCTAGGGTTTAGCCTCTACGATCTCGTGGTACATCAACTCTTGTAATACTCATATCATCAAGATCAATCAAGCAGGAAGTAGGGTATTACCTCCATCGAGAGGGCCCGAACCTGGGTAAACATCGTGTCCCCCGCCTCCTGTTACCATCCGCCTTAGACGCACAGTTCGGGACCCCCTACCCGAGATCCGCCGGTTTTGACACCGACATTGGTGCTTTCATTGAGAGTTCCACTGTGCCATCACCGTAAGGCTTGATGGCTCCTTCGATCATCGGCAATGATGTGATCCAGGGTGAGGTTTTCCTCCCCGGACAGATCTTCGTGTTCGACGGCTTCGCACTGCGGGCCAACTCGCTTGGCCATCTGGAGCAGATCGAGAGCTACGCCCCTGGCCATCAGGTTAGGTTTGGAAACTTGAACTATACTGCCGACATCCGCGGAGACTTGATCTTCGACGGATTCGAGCCCATGTCAGGTGCGCCGCACAATCACAACGAGCATGATTTAGCTCTGTCGTCGGACTGTGTTCGGGAGATCACACCTGTAACTACTCCGGCCATCAATCCGGAACAGATTGCGCCATCCGAGGACGGGTGGATAGACCCCGCCATGGAGGCCGCACTCTCAGTGGCGATAGAGCCGAATACTGACTTCACCCCTTACGAGAGCCGTGTTGCCGAACCATTGGATTCGTCCCCGGCCACGGGCTCCGAGCCGCCTGCGTCCGTGCCTATCGAATCCGATTGGGCACCGATCATGGAGTTTACCTCTGCGGATATCTTTCAGCACTCGCCTTTTGGCGATGTGCTAAATTCATTAAGGTCTCTCTCCTTGTCAGGAGAACCTTGGCCAAACTATGTCCGGCTAGAATGGGATGCAGACGACGAAGAAATTCGCTCCCCACCCACCACCCACTTAGTAGCCAGTGTCGACGATTTAACCGACATGCTCGACTTCGACTCCGAAGACATCGACGGTATGGACGACGATGCAGGAGACGAACAGGAACCACCGCCCACAGGGCGCTGGACCGCCACCTCATCACATGATATATACATGGTGGATACCCCCAAAGAAGGCGATGGCGATAAGACAGCGGAGGATGGCCCCTCCAAGAAGCAAACCAAGCATCGACGTCAGCGGCGCCGCTCTAAGTCCCGCCATAGCAAAAGTAGTGATACCAGCACAAGAGACAATAACACTCCGGATAGTGCCGAAGACGACGACAATCCCCTTCAGCCAGATTTAGAGCAGCAGGATGAACAAGCTAGCCCTCTAGAACAGGCAGCAGATGGAGAAACAGAGGATGACAATTACATGCCTCTCTGCAAAGATGAGGTGAGCCTCGGCGACGAAGAATTTATCGTGCCTGAGGATCCCGTCGAGCAGGAGCGCTTTAAGCGCCGGCTTATAGCCACAGCAAAGAGCCTGAAGAAAAAGCAACAACAGCTTCAAGCTGATCAAGATTTGCTAGCAGACAGATGGACCGAAGTCCTTGCGGCCGAGGAATATGAACTCGAACGCCCCTCTAAGAGTTACCCAAAGCGCAGGTTGCTACCCTGACTCGAGGAGGAAGCATTAAAACCAACATCACCAGCATACGATGCGGCTGATCGGCCACCTCGTGGCCGAGACAGAGAGGCATATCAGCCTGAAGTTCAGACCGCACCCCGCCGCCGTTCAACCAAAAATACCAAGGCCCGGGGCAACACGCGGGGACCTATGAGACGTATTGGAAAACAAAGCAGGGCATACAAGATCGATCTACGGATCACGAGGTCGCACCCCGACGCGAGACGATGACCGTCACGCCGGATACACTAAAAGCAAATCCGGCCGGGCCGAATACAGCAGACAAGACTCATATGAACTGCGTCGTGATATAGTCCGACACAGAGGCGCCGCACACCCCCTATGCTTCACCGATGAAGTAATGGATCACGAATTCCTAGAGGGTTTTAAACCCGTAAATATCGAATCATATGATGGTACAACAGATCCCGCGGTATGGATCGAGCATTTTCTCCTCCACATCCACATGGCGCTCGGTGATGATCTACATGCCATCAAGTACCTCCCACTAAAACTCAAAGGACCATCTCGGCATTGGCTGAATAGCTTGCCAGCAGACTCCGTTGGTAGTTGGGAGGATTTGGAAGATGCATTCCTTGACAACTTCCAGCGCACTTATGTGCGACCACCGGATGCTGATGAGTTGAGCCATATAACTCAGCAGCCAGGGGAATCGGCCAGGCAATTCTGGACACGGTACCTAACTAAGAAAAACCAAATTGTCGACTGTCCGGATGCAGAGGCCTTAGCAGCATTCAAGCATAACATTCGTGACGAGTGGCTCGCCCGGCACCTCGGCCAGGAGAAGCCGAAGTCTATGGCAGCCCTCACGACACTCATGAACCGCTTTTGCACGGGCGAGGATAGCTGGCTGGCTCGCAGCAACAACACATCAAGGAATCCAGGCACTTCAAATACCAAAGATAATAACGGCAGACCACGTCGTAACAGACATAAGCGCTGCAACAACGGCGATAACGCCGAAGATATGGCAGTTAATGCCAGATTCAGTGGCTCTAAACCCGGTCAGCGGAAAAAGCCATTCAAAAGAAGTACTCCGGGCCCGTCCAGTTTGGACCGCATACTCGATCGCTCATGTCAAATCCACGGCACCCCCGATAAGCCAGCCAATCACACCAACAGAGAATGCTAGGTGTTCAAGCAGGCCGGCAAGTTGAATGCCTAAAACAGGGACAAGCGGCTGCATAGTGATGACGAGGAGGAGCCCCGACCGCCGAACATGGGAGGACAGAAGAGGTTCCCCCCGCAAGTGAAGACGGTGAACATGATATATGCAACCCACATTCCCAAGAGGGAGCGGAAGCGTGCACTCAGGGATGTCTATGCGATGGAGCCTGTCGCCCCAAAGTTCAATCCATGGTCCTCTTGTCCGATCACCTTTGATCGCAGGGACCACCCCACTAGTATCCGTCATGGCGGATCTGCCGCATTGGTCCTAGACCCCATCATTGACGGATTTCACCTCACTCGAGTCCTTATGGATGGCGGCAGCAGCCTGAACCTGCTCTATCAGGATACAGTGCGCAAAATGGGTATAGACCCCTCGAGGATCAAACCCACCAAAACCACCTTTAAAGGCGTCATCCCATGTGTAGAGGCCCATTGCACGGGCCCAATCACACTGGAAGTGGTCTTCGGATCTCCGGACAACTTCCGAAGCGGGGAGTTAATCTTTGATATCGTCCCGTTCCGCAGTGGCTATCACGCACTGCTTGGGCGAACCGCATTTGCCAGATTCAATGTGGTACCGCATTATGCATACCTCAAGCTCAAAATGCCAGGACCTCGTGGGGTTATAACAGTCAATGGAAACACAGAACGCTTGCTCCGTACGGAGGAGCACACTGCGGCCCTCGCAGCTGAGGCACAAAGCAGCCTTTCAAGGCAAACCGCCAATTCGACGATAAAGCCCCCGGACACCTTCAAGCGAGTCCGGAGTAACCTGCAACAGGACCGCCTGGCACGTTCAGAGCTCGCCTAGCAATTCGGCCTCCGTCCTAGTCCCAATCAAGCGACAAAATTTACGTCGTGCGTACATAATTACGCACTACAAACACCATGGGCATAGGCGGAGGCACGGCCAGGACACGTCCCACAATGCGGCTCAACCGCCCCAGGGGCTGTATACCTTTATAATTATTTCTCTTTCAGGACCTTACTCTCTGGAAGCCCTTTCCGGCAGTCTGATTGCTGGACACATTACGGGAAGGAACACCCAATGCGGCAAGAAGCTAAGACGTACAAGGGAATCCCCAGGTGGTCTCTGATAACAATCGAAGTACCCATTTTTAATACCCATACGCAGCTTACCCTTGGACAGGACATGTCAAATAGTCCTATTTTTTGCTTATTGCACTACTTGTATCAGTACACTTTAACGTATTATTTAAATAACAATGCATAGCATTAGTCTATTATTGCATTACCCTTCCTTTTTCTTGTCTGTTTTATTTACGACAACTTGCACCCGTACATTCTGGTACGACCAGTACGCCAGGGGCTTTAGTACACCCCATAATACGGCATAAGAAGTCCGAACACTTTCGACAGTGCGGCACCCCGAACTTATAACATTATATGCATCAGCTCTGAATCATGTCTTGGGTCAATAGTTGGGTTTGCCCGGCTCCCATGTTTTGGTACCTTACGTTCCGCAATATCGGCTAAGGTAGCGCTGGGAGAACTACTGCGATTGTGTCCCGGTTCTTCCGGACGAGCACCTCAGTAGAGAAAGCCGAAAACTAACTGTCATGATAAGGCGAGAGCTGGTCGTTGTTCGAGAGGTCTCAAGTCCTTAAAGACTTTTTCCGCTTCGGACGAGGAGTCGGCCTTGCCCGACATAGGCGTATATAGCGCCCCAAATTCGGCCTTCCGAATACTAGGGGCTTCGCCAAAATTTAAAATTGTAGACTTCTATGGCTAAGTGAGAGTGATAAAGCTTCATAGTCCGATTGCCTGGTTCGTTGTGCTGAACACCTCCCTCGAAGGACCCAAAATTGGGATAAAGAGTGCTCAGGTTTATCCCGAACACCTCAGTAGTAGTTACATGGGGGCAGAAGCCAACGATTGGCCAACTCTCAGATTTTATAAACGGCCGCACAGAAGGTAATATTTTAAATTAACAAGCGTTGCATAGCGCAAATGAACTCGTTTCACATTACAGGATCACATGAGTACGTTCATTCAAATATTACATCTTTAGCACATTCCTCCGCCACAAGGTGGGAACCCTTCAGGACACTGTCATAATACATTTCGGGGTGGCGATGCTCCTTGCCCTCCGGCGGCCCCTCCTTCACCAGCTTTACAGCGTCCAGCTTCGCCCAGTGCACCTTCGCCCGGGCAAAGGCCCTGCGCGCACCCTCGATGCAGACGGACTGCTTTATGACTTCAAGCCGTGGGCAGGCATTCACAAGCCGCCTCACCAGACCGAAGTAGCTGTCAGGCAGGGGATCGCCAGGCCACATCCGGACTATAAGACCCTTCATGGCCTGTTTCGTCCGCCTTGTGGAGCTCGACCAGTTGCTTCAGCTGGTCGCTCAAGGGCATTGGGTGTTTGGTCCCAGTATACTGAGACCAGAACAACTTCTCCGTCGAGCTCCCCTCCTCAGCCCGGTAAAACTCCGCGGCATCCAACACACTGCGGGGAAGATCTGCGAATGCTCCTGGAGAGCTCCGAACTCGGGTAAGTAAAAGGAAAGTTTCCTTTACATGCTTGCTTTGCATAATGAATGCCTTACCCGCTGCTATCTTCTTAACCGCCTCAATCTCCTGGAGGGCCTTGTGGGCTTCAGCCTTGGCATTTTGTGCACTTTTGAGGGCCTTCGCAAGCTCGGACTCTCGCGTCTTAGAGTCAAGCTCCAAGGACTCGTGTTTTTTGGCGAGAGTTTGGAGCTCTTGCTGCACCTCGCCTACCCGGGCTTCTTGCTTTTCTCGCTCGATGCGCTCCTCGGCCGCTTTGTCTTCGGCCTCGGACAGCGCCTTCTTTAGGGTCGCCACTTCGGTCGTGGCCCCTGGCAAATTCATGATGATCCTATTATTTTACAACTAAATTTCTTTTTAATATATAGACAGGGTATCACTTACCTTTGTTCTCTTCGAGCTGCCTCTTGGTAAGGCCGAGCTCTTCCTTGGACCGCTCAAGGTCCCACTTCAGTGCGGCGACCTCCGCAGTACGTGCGGCAGCGGCTAGCAGTGAAGCCTGCATATGCACATAGACATATTTTGATTAGACTCCTGCGGTTCTTATTTGATCCTCTATTCGGCCTTTCTTCGCAAACACCAAACAGAGCATCAGGGGCTAGTGTCTATGCGGTAACATTCTCTTATAATCTGGTTACTTACCTCAAAGCCTGTTAGGAGGCTGGCACAGGCTTCAGTCAGTCCACACTTGGCGGACTGAACCTTCTTGACCACCGCACTCATGATAGTGCGGTGGAAGCGCCGCGAAGCGCTTCCAGCAAGTTGTCCGGTGCCTCTGGATGGACAGAGGCCACCGGCACGGGCGGCTTGCCCCTCTTAACGGGGGGTCGCCTGACAGAGTCTAGAACCACTGGAGGTTCCGGCACAGTGTTCGGCTGGAGGCCGAATTCGAAGCCCATGGGAGTCTTGCTCCCCTTGCGCCCAGGGTCCGGAACATCGCCTTGAGGCGCCTCCAGGACAACCTCCCCTCGACTCGGTGCCCTTTGAGAAAACACCTGGACGTTGTCCGTAGGGCGAGGGGTGGAGGCGGTCGGAAGTGAATCGCTATTCATATCCGACGGGTCCAAAGAACCATCCGACGAAGATACGTCGATATGGGCTCGGGATGGACTGCATAATCATGTTCGGCGTGATGAGAAGCAGTGTAATAAAACATACCATGAATTACTATGGTATCCGAATACTTACGACTTCGCCAGGGGCTTGTCCCTGGGTAACCACTCGTCGTCGCTGTAGGAGGCCGTCGTGGAGCAGTCCGGAAGGAGGGTCCTTCCCTTCTTGGACCCTTCGGCCTTCCCGGTTCGGGCGACCTTCCTTTTTTTGTCTCCCCCGGCTGGGGGGGAGAACTTTCCTCTTCCTCCTCCTCGTTTTCGTGGGAGGAGTGCGCCTCAGAGTTATCGAACGATGAGTCCGATACAACCTTGCACCGGAGACCCTTTCGGGTCCCCATGGCCTTCTTCTTGGCCTTCTTCACCGGCACCTCGTAAGGCGCCGGAACCAGCATCTCTGTTAGGAGAGCATCTGCAGGATCTTCAGGCAGGGGGGCTGGGCAATCAATCTGCTCCGCTGTCTCTACCCAGTCCTGTTAATGGCATGGAGGCTTAGATCCCGCACATGATTAAACTAGGAAAATTAAACATCCTGTGAGATATAAAAAACATACCAGATTGGCATGGCACTTTGCGCTGAGTCCGTGGTCCTCGGTAAGGGGAGGAGGTACATCGCCGCCCTTGAATAGCACCTTCCAGACGTCCTTGTGTGTCGTGTCGAAGAGCTCTCGCAACGTCTGGTGCTCGGCCGGGTCGAACTCCCACAAATTGAATGCCCGTCGTTGACACGGGAGGATCCGGCGGAAGAGCATGACCTGGACCACGTTGACAAGCTTGATTTTCTTGCTCATCATGTTTGTGACGCATTTCTGGATTCCGGTCAGCTCCACCGGTGAACCCCAGGACAAGCCCTTCTCTTTCCAGGAGGTGAGCCGCGTGGGGATTCCGGATTGGAATTCGGGGGCCGCCACCCAGTTGGTGTCGCAAGGCTCGGTGATGTAGAACTACCTTGATTGCCACCCCTTTATTGTCTCCACATAGGAGCCTTCGAGCCAGGTGACATTAGGCATTTTGCCCACCATGGCGCCTCCGCACTCCGCTTGCTAGCCGACCACCACCTTCGGTTTAACATTGAAGGTCTTCAGCCACAGGCCGAAGTGGGGTCTGATGGGGAGGAAGGCCTCGCACACGACGATAAACGCCGAGATGTTGAGGATAAAATTGGGGGCCAGATCGTGAAAATCCAGCCCGTAGTAGAACATGAGCCCGCGGACAAACGGGTGGAGGGGAAATCCTAGTCTGCGGACAAAGTGGGTGAGGAAAACCACCCTCTCATGGGGTTCGGGCGTAGGGATGATCTGCCCCGCATCTGGCAGCCGGTGTGCGATGTCCGTGGCCAGATATCCGGCTCCCCGTAGCTTTGTGGTGTTCTCCTCCGTGACGGAGGAGACCATCCACTTGCCTCCCGCTCCGGACATGCTTGGAGTGGTTTGAGGGAAAAACGCGAACTTGGGTGCTGGAGCTCGAGTGCGCAAGAATGGATGAGCAAGGAGGAAGAAGGTGTGGGTAAAAAGAGGAATCCTTGTCCCGTTATAGGGGCGGAGGAAACTATACGCCTCCCCACCTGCCTGGTAATACTTGCTTATTCCCCAACCGCCGTAATTGATGGCGCGGTTGGGTTACCCACACCCGTATTGATGAGAATCCCGTGATAAGGGGACACGATCTCTGCTTCGACAAGACGTGCCAAGGAAACCGCCTCGCGATATGTGCGGTGGCTGGTTGTGAAAAATGGTTCGAATAATGACCGGGCCGTGGTGTGATGTCATACTGCAAAATGCGTCAGCATATTAGATTTGTGGAAATATTATTCTCTCTGCGGTGGTATGTGGAATTTGTTTTGCAGAGCCGGACACTATCCTTGTGTTCAAAATCTTCTATGGAGTATTCAGAGGAAGAACCCGCCTTGCAATGCCGAAGACAATCTGCGCGCCGGACTCATCGTCATTGAAGCCTGGTTCAGGGGCTACTAAGGGAGTCCTGGATTAGGGGGTCCTCGGATGGCCGGACTATATCCTTTGGCCGGACTGTTGAACTATGAAGATACAAGATTGAAGACTTCGTCCCGTGTCCAGATGGGACTCTCCTTGGCGTGGAAGGCAAGCTTGGCAATACGGATATGTAGATCTCCTCCCTTGTAACCGACTCTGTGTAACCCTAGCCCTCTCCGGTGTCTATATAAACCGGAGGGTTTAGTCCGTAGGACAACAACAATCATACCATAGGCTAGCTTCTAGGGTTTAGCCTCTACGATCTCGTGGTAGATCAACTCTTGTAATACTCATATCATCAAGATCAATCAAGCAGGAAGTAGGGTATTACCTCCATCGAGCGGGCCCGAACCTGGGTAAACATCGTGTCCCCCGCCTCCTGTTACCATCCGCCTTAGACGCACAGTTCGGGACCCCCTACCCGAGATCCGCCAGTTTTGACACCGACACAGCCCATTGTCAGTTCCAGCCCGTTAACAGCCCGGAAGGTCTTTCGGCCTTTTCTCGGCCCATTCTGCCATTGGGCCAACTCTAGCCCGTTGTGACTTTAGGCCTGTCCTCGGCCCATTCGGTACATGGGCCAATTCCTAGCCAATTTCGACCTTCGGCCTGTTAACGGCCCGCACAACAGTTGGGCCTTTTACTTTGGGTCCATTAGGGGCCCATGTTCCACAGGGCAAAATTTCAGCCCGACGCGAATTTTGGCCTATCAACATCCTAGTTTGCAAATTGGGCCTCCTTTGGCCCATAACACTTTCGGCCTCTTACTGGCCTGTAAAGTAAAAGGGCCGAGACAAAATTGACATACATTTCGGCTTGCTCGAGGCCCGCGGGCCATTTCCATTTAGACGGCCCTATCGAGCTTTTGGCCTGCTAAGAGCCGTTGTTACGGTGGGCCACATCATTTGGGATCCACTAAATATTATTTTGACCAGCCCAATTAAGGCCCGCTTTGACTACACATGTTTGTTCATTTGTATGGCGTCCAGGAAATGTTTGGGCGTGTTGTCCCCTGTTTCAATGATATATCATATTCAAGAATTATCCTACTCTATACTATCGCCTCTAAAAAACATACACTATACAATAAAAAGACTAAGGCATAGAAACGTAGAATAATCCTACACAATACAATAAAGAAATTACAGCCGAATATACCCATTGGGCATTATAGTTCGGCACCAATGATAATAAAGCATACACAAACAGCAAATTACATACATTGGACAAATAAAGCCATACCACTACGAAAAAAAGACACATCCGTGACATTTTGGGCCGAACGAAACTTTTTTCCGTCATACTTATGACACTTCTATGATGATAATTGTGACAAAACCCGGTATCATCATAGATGTGGTGGGATCCTACTTCTGTGACAAAAAATCATGACAGAAAATGGGCTTTTCGTCCTGGGCGGGCCGGAGACGCAGCTGCATGACATTCTTTGGGCCGTCCATGACGGAAAAAACCGTGGTAGAAGCGAGGGCTAGCAAAATATCGGGGTGTTCCCGGTTACAGTGGGTGGTCGGGGCCGAGCGATGCGCGTTTCTCTCATACACGCACGCGCGTGTGTGCGAGGCGTTGGGCTCTAACTGAACCCGAGCGAGGCGTTCGCCTACTGAACCCGAGCGAGGCGTTCGCCTACTGAACCCGAGCGATTGCACTGCAGGCTACGCGTTACTGAACCCGAGCGATCGATTGATGGCTGTTAACTGAACCCGATCGAGCGATTCCTTCGCTACTGCTGCTAACTGAAGCCGATCGATGCTACCTCTGGATGAACAGTGAGCGTTGCTGGGGGGTTTGGATGAACAGTTCCCGGTGGGGGTGGATGAACAGGACCCCGTGGTGTTGCCTCTGGATGAACAGGACCCCGATCGATCGAGCCGGTTGGGGCTGGATGAACAGGACCCCGTGGAGGGCTGGATGAACAGGACCACCCCGTGGAGGGCTGGATGAACAGTAGACGGTGGAGGGCTGGATGAACAGTAGCCCGTGGAGGGGTGGTTGAATAGGAGCCCATGGAGAGGGCTGGTTGAACAATAGCTAGTGGAGTAGTGCGCGGTGGAGGCTGGATGAACAGGAGCCCGTGGATGAACAGTCGCAGGTGGAGGCTGGAGGAGCTCGACGGTGGATGAACAATAGCTCGTGGAGGCTGGAGGGGGTCAACGGTGGAGATGAACAGTATCCCGTGGAGTCCCGTTTTGCGGTTCGCCACACCCCTCCCGATGAACAGGACCCCCGTTTTGACCGTAGCGCTCCAACACAAGTCCGTTTCCTCCGTTTTGCGGTACGCCACACCCCTCCCGATGAACAGGACCCCCGTTTCGACCGTAGGAGGTCTGTTTCCTCCATTTTGCGGTACGCCAGACCCCTACCGATGACATGATCCCGTTTTGACCGTGGCCGGTCGAACACAAGGTCGTTTCCTCCGTTTTGCAGTACGCCAAGCCTTGTTTCCATCGGCTGTTCCGTCCAAGCCCTCCCGATGAACACGACGACGCATTCCGTTTCGGCCCAGCTGGTTGGCTCCCCATGAACACGACGACGACGCTTGCTACCTCTTGAGCACTGCGTTGGTTTTCCCTTGAAGAGGAAAGGGTGATGCAGCAAAGTAGCGTAAGTATTTCCCTTAGTTTTTTAGAACCAAGGTATCAATCCAGTAGGAGGCTACGCGCGACTCCCTCGCACCTACACAAAACAAAGAACTCCTCGCAACCAACGCGATAAGGGGTTGTCAATCCCTTCACGGTCACTTATGAGAGTGAGATCTGATAGATAGGATAGGATAATATTTTTGGTATTTTTGTGATAAAGATGCAAAGTAAAATAAAAGCAAAGTAAAAAGCAAAGGAAATAAATAAGTGTTGGAAGATTAATATGATGAAGATAGACCCGGGGGCCACAGGTTTCACTAGTGGCTTCTCTCAAGAGCATAAGTATTTTACGGTGGGTGAACAAATTACTGTTGAGCAATTGACAGAATTGAGCATAGTTATGAGAATATCTAGGTATGATCATGTATATAGGCATCACGTCCGAGACAAGTAGACCGATTCCTGCCTGCATCTACTACTGTTACTCCACTCATCGACCGCTATCCAGCATGCATCTAGAGTATTAAGTTCATGAAAATAGAGTAACGCCGTAAGCAAGATGACATGATGTAGAGGGATAAATTCATGCAATATGATAAATAACCCATCTTGTTATCCTCGATGGCAACAATACAATACGTGCCTTGCTGCCCCTACTGTCACTGGGAAAGGACACCGCAAGATTGACCCAAAGCTAAACACTTCTCCCATTGCAAGAAAGATCAATCTAGTAGGCCAAACCAAACTGATAATTCGAAGAGACTTGCAAAGATAACCAATCATACATAAAAGAATTCAGAGAAGATTCAAATATTGTTCATAGATAATCTTGATCATAAACCCACAATTCATCGGTCTCAACAAACACACCGCAAAAAGAAGATTACATCGAATAGATCTCCGCGAGAGAGGGGGAGAACATTGTACTGAGATCCAAAAAGAGAGAAGAAGCCATCTAGCTACTAACTATGGACCCGAAGGTCTGAGGTAAACTACTCACACTTCATCGGAGAGGCTATGGTGTTGATGTAGAAGCCCTCCGTGATGGATGCCCCCTCCGGCGAAGCTTCGGAACAGGCCCCAAGATGGGATCTCGTGGGTACAGAAGGTTGCGGCGGTGGAATTAGGTTTTTGGCTCCGTCTCTGATCGTTTGGGGGTACGTAGGTATATATAGGAGAAAGGAGTACGTCGGTGGAGCAACAGGGGGCCCACGAGGGTGGAGGGCGCGCCCCCTACCTCGTGGCCTCCTCTTTTGTTTCTTGACGTAGGGTCCAAGTCTCCTGGATCATAATCTTCCTAAAAATCACGTTCCCGAAGGTTTCATTTTGTTTGGACTCCGTTTGATATTCCTTTTCTGCGGAACTCTGAAATAGGCAAAAAACAACAATTTTGGGCTGGGCCTCCGGTTAATAGGTTAGTCCCAAAAATAATATAAAAGTGAATAATAAAGCCCAATAATGTCCAAAACAGTAGATAATATATAGCATGGAGCAATAAAAAATTATAGATACGTTGGAGACGTATCAGGCATCCCCAAGCTTAATTCCTTCTCGTCCTCGAGTAGGTAAATGATAAAAAAATAGAATTTTTGATGCGGAGTGCTACTTGGCATAATTTCAATGTAATTCTTCTTAATTGTGGTATGAATATTCAGATCCGAAAGATTCAAGACAAAAGTTTAATATTGAGATAAAAATGATATTACTTCAAGCATACTAACACAACAATCATGTCTTCTCAAAATAACATGGCCAAAGAAAGTTATCCCTACAAAATCATATTGTCTGGCTATGCTCTATCTTCACCACACAAAGTAAATCATGCACAACCCCGATGACAAGCCAAGAAATTGTTTCATACTTTTGACATTCTCAAACTTTTTCAATCTTCACGCAATACCTGAGCGTGAGCCATGGATATAGCACTATATGTGGAATAGAATGGTGGTTGTGGAGAAGACAAAAAGGGAGAAGATAGTCTCACATCAACTAGGCGTATCAACGGGCTATGGAGATGCCCATCAATAGATATCAATGTGAGTGAGTAGGGATTGCCATGCAACGGATGCACTAGAGCTATAAGTATATGAAAGCTCAACAAAAGAAACTAAGTGGGTGTGCATGCAACTCGCTTGCTCACGAAGACCTAGGGCATTTTGAGGAAGCCCATCATTGGAATATACAAGCGAAGTTCTATAATGAAAAATTCCCACTAGTATATGAAAGTGACAAAATGAGAGACTCTCTTTCATGAAGATCATGGTGCTACTTTGAAGCACAAGTTTGGTAAAAGGATAGTAACATTGTCCCGTCTCTCTTTTTCTCTCATTTTTTTTATTTGGGCCTTTTCTCTTTTTTTTTATATGGCCTCTTTTTTTTTTTCGTCCGGATTCTCATCCCGACTTGTGGGGGAATCATAGTCTCCATCATCCTTTTCCTCACTTGGGACAATGCTCCAAAAATGAAGATCATCACACTTTTATTTTCTTACAACTCAACAATTACAACTCGATACTTACAACAAATTATGACTCTATATGGATCCCTCCGGCGGTGTACCGGGATATGCAATGAATCAAGAGTGACATGTATGAAAGAATTATGAACGGTGGCTTTGCCACAAATACGATGTCAACTACATGATCATGAAAAGCAATATGACAATGATGGAGCGTGTCATAATAAACGGAACGGTGAAAAGTTGCATGGCAATATATCTCGGAATGGCTATGGAAATGCCATGATAGGTAAACACATTTTTTTGTGAAGAACGACAACATTAGTTGAGTACTTTTGTAGACTTAAAAAACTATTCCACCGCCTCTATCTTGCTAAGAGTAGGTGAAAATTTTGAATCGAGCCCTTTAAACTAGAAGGGAGGTAGTAGTACTCTAATAGCTAACCACACACCTGGATGGAGGAAGTCTGCCTTGTGCATTTAAGTTGTCTAAAGTCAATGTACCTCTACTTTGACCAAACATAGAAAAATGTATCAACATTCACAATGTCAAAGCAATATTTTTATACTCATTATAAAACGTAGTTCTTATACTCATTATCATCAGTATTGTAGATATTAATATTTTTAGTATAAATTTGGTCAAACACTTTGCAAACGGTTGACGGAAGTAAAAAGGACCAGAGGGAGTATCATGCATGCCGAGTAGGCAAAAAAATTGCTCATTTATAGCCGGTCGAAGTCTCAAAGGGCGTGACCGCGCGAGGGAGGCGACGGTCGTGGGAGACGCGACGGTTGGCGGAATTAAGTGAAGTTACCCACGCGCCGGCATGGCGTGCGAACAGGCAGAAGCTATACCTCCAGGCCTACGATATGGGTCTAGTAGACATGACATCTAGTGGGTCCCGCATAGTTCTCGAGAACTCTTTGGGGGCTTGCAGCCGTTTATCCACCGGGCAAGCCAGCAACCCCACGCCGTTCGCACGCCCTACTTGTCCCCGTCTTCTACTAGTACAGTACCTTACAATAGTTGGCTCCCAGTCGTCCCGTCCTTTCACATTACACCAGTTCAACTTCTCCTAACCCTCCTCCAAAATCCATGGCCTCCCAAATCTCCATGGTCGCCGCTGAGTACCAGGTTAGGGCCATCACCGGCGATGAGTTCATCATCATCTACACACATGGATCCGCGGCGGTGAAAGCATGCCTTGCTCGATTCCTACGCATGTTCAACAGTTCAATGGATGAGTGGGTCGCTGGGCTAGATGTTGAGTACACCACAGTCCTGCAAAGAGAGAAGATTCTAAAGGAGGCAGAGAAGAAGAAGCCCGCCGTGATCTAGGTTTGCGTACATAACGTGTGCTTGGTCTACCACATATGCCATGCCGACGTTGAGTGCCAGGATTTTAAGAACTTCCTCAAGGACGAAAGAGTGAAATTCGTTACTGTAGACTTTAGGAACGACCGGGATGTCCTGGGTCAGATAGGCCTCGTCGTAGGCCAGCCCTTCGATCTCCAGAAGGCAAGCCTGGTGTCCTCCTCTCAGCCTTCAATGCTGACCCTGGCAGCAGCCACGATTGATCCTTCGTACGCTAAACTGAAGAAACCTCACCACGAGTTTCATCATGCATGGGAGTCGAAGACATTAGATGAAGATCACATCCTGTACGCAGCAATGGATGCCTACCTTTGTTTAAATATCTACAAGGGTTGGATGAAGAAGTAGAGCCCAGTGTCTGGTTCAAGCAAAGAAGCGTCAGCGAAGAGGAAGAGGAAGAGGGACGAGGACGAAGTCGAGGACGTGGACTCGGACTCTGAGTAGGTGGCAGTGCCGTCGCTCATGCTGGTTCTACTGCAGTGTCAAGCGGACTAGTTGCTTAGTTTATTTTCAAGGGTGTGTTGTGCTGAGGCCCCAGCAGAACTATGTTTATGTTCTTTCTCGTTATTTGAACTCTTTAGTACGTACAGTAGTACTAGTACTATGTCTTACTACTGTTCTTCTTGCAGTTGGTACTACTGCTCGTATCTTCGTGTTCCTACTGTACTTAATACGTTCGTACTAGTAGTATAATTTGGGTCAGTCGATTTGTGAAAGAAGTTCGACGAAGAGAAGGAAGAAGACGACAGAGACGCTACCCCAGTATCTATATTAGGGTGGCAGGGTGCCCATGATCTATCTTATGAGTGTTGGGTGTGGAATGCAGTTCACCAAAAAAATGGATCGTGCCCGGCGTCAAACAGAGGGCAGGGGTGGGGGAGCATGGCGGTGGCAGGCGGTTCAGGGGAGGGCGCGACGGCGGCAGCAGGCGGTTAGGCGTGTGGCGCGCTGAGAAGATGAACTGTGCATCAATTTCGGAGGTTGAAGAAGCCCTTCTAGCCATCCATCTTGCATCAAACGGTTCACAAGATTCGGCTCACCCAAATTGCTCCTTCAGATTGCAGGATCCACATGGCATTCAAGGTCTCGAAGGTAGATTCCGCGTCCGCACCTAGTTTGCGGGCTCGACGCGCGCGCGACCGGCTTCTGCCGCGACAGCCACCATGCGCGCCTCCTCCGCGCGGGCGGAGACGACAATGACACGCTAGTTCCTCCTCGCCGGCGTGCTGGAGCACGCGCTCGTCCTGCTCTTTGTACGCTGCGTGCATAGACACGGCTCCACCAGCTGCTCGCGTGCTTGGCAGCGCGGTGACATCGCTAGGAGGGACTACAGAAGACGTGAGCGGGCGAGCCTTCAGCTTCATGGCATAGGGATGGTGGCGACACGGCGGTGATGGGCGAGAAATTGTTGGCCGGAGCAGGCAGGCGCCGGAATGAGCAACGGCGGCGGTGGCATATTGATGAGTGCGCGTATGGGAGCTTAGTTTAGTTTTATATAGGGTTGGTCAAACTTAAAAGAAAACCGTACTAGTACAAGTAAACATTAGACTTAGGCAGCGCTTTTATTAGTTACCACAGCCACGATACGGAATCTTGTGCAAGCGCGTGAACCGTGGCCGCGCGGTCGATCGAATGGTGTGTCACCGTGTCGCGCTCGAAGGACTTCCACGGAACCTTTTTGTGTGTGTGAAAACAATCCCCGAATATTACTCAACTTTTTTTCCTGGAAAAGTTCTTGACGCTACAAAATTTCCATATATTTGAATTTAGCTCCGGTTCGTGTTTATTTGGATTTGGACGTTTTAGGTGCGCCCTAGTTTTTTTAATATTGATTTTGTGTGTGTGACTGAGAGAGAACGTGTGTATGTGTCCATATGTGTGTTGTGGCGGAAGGGCAATGTGGAGACGGTGTGCGTGTGATAGACATAGAGAGGTGTGAATGTGCAAATGATCATACATGAGTGAGACATAGACAAATGCCGATACGTTGTGTATACATGAGATAACGGTCTTCTATTTTACTTGTGTGTGTGTGTGTGTGTGTGTGTGAGAGAGAGAGAGAGAGAGGAGCATCCGTAACACAAAAACCATCTCTCTCAATTCGTCTGTCCCTCGCACGATCGCATGTAACACATGATCAATGCACACATTTTGACACCCTCACCCGGCCCCTGCCCACCTCAAGGCCCGCACATCGCTCTCTATCTCGCACGCACAATCTCTTCATGAATACCCTGTTTAGCATGTAGCTTTCCGTCACATACACACACATTTCTCTCCTTAGGTTTGTTTTCTCTCAATATCTGACACACACACACACACACAGCACACAGAACACACACACACCCTCCCCCGAGAACACAATTCATCCCCCTCCAAGGTTATATGGCGACCACTCTCGCTTGTGCTTCTCTGCACCGTACCCCAGCATGCACAACACCTCAATCTTCAAAGAGGGCATCGAGGAGATCAAAGACGGCGACCACACTGCGCTAGAGAATGCGGGGCCATTTGGAAGCAGGATGATGTGACGACGGCTGACTGACTCCTCCCCCCACCCTCTCTCTCTCGCACAAAATTACCAATCCCTCTCTCCTCCGCACAAAATTATCAATCCCTCAACCCACGAAATCCTTCCCCTCTCGTCCATGTTTTTCCAGCTCTCTCATCAAACCTGTTGTCTCTTCTCCTTCCACGTGTATAAAATCTGGATGCACACGCATCTCACGTATATTACACGTCTCCATCTTTCTCACAGACCTAACTTCTTCCTCTCTCTTTCTCTCTCTATCTCTCTCTCTCTGTTTCGTTAGGTTTGTCTCCTACTCTCTCGTCCACATACATACAATCTTTCCCGCCCTATCTGCTCCATCTTCGCAAGCTCTCTCTGCATGTTTCATTCACACATTGGGATATGTTCAAAATGTTGCTTTTATAATTTTTGATGTAGAGTTATTGTTGGTTTTGTTGCATCCTACAAAGTAATAACTATGAAATGCATTTTGATTGTCATTTGACTGGGATTATGTGAGTTTGAGCATGCTGTGAAGTACTATAGACCTCGTATACATCTTGGAATTCGACAATGATTGTAACTATTGAATTGTATAGACCATTACATTCGAAGTCAGTAGCCTAATATATTTATTTCACAATTTCAACAAATGATTAATTCACTAAATACTAAGAAAACAAATGTGTACTCCCTCCATTTTTATTTAAGTCCGCGTATTAGCATTGGTCAAAGTCAAGTTTTGTAAACTATCAGAAAGTTTATAACAAAAAATATTAACATATACAATAACAAATAAATACCATTAGATTCATTATTGAATGTACTTTCACATCATACATATTTGTTATGGTAAATGTTTATATTTTTCTATAAACTTGGTCAAACTTTAGGAAGTTTGACTTCGGTCAAACTTAATATGCAGAGTTTACTAGTACTATTCGCTAGTTGCTTAGCCGAATCACCCAACACGCCACAGGAGGAGTTCAGTGTCACAAAATTTTGAGGTCGGCGGGAAAATCTCCCGCGACCCTGATTGGAGCAGCGGGAAGTTACCATCATAGCCTTCGGAAAAGGCCTATGGATGACGGTAGGTAGGGGGCTGTTTTTGTAACTTCAGGTTCACCCTACCCAGCCAACCCCACCCCGGCACCCAGAGTAGTACACCTGAATACTCCCCATTTTCTATCCCCACCACAAAATATACCTCTCCATGGCACCGCAGGCTTCGTGCTCCTCCCCTTCTACATCGGCGCACTCGTCCACCACAGCGCATCTGCCTCATCGACGACCTCGTACGCCGCACTGGAGCCGGTCCACCGTCGTCGTCGTACACGGAGCCTCTTCCCCGGCACCGTCTTCCACGGTCTCGGATCTGCTTCCTGGAAGCCGACGCCAAGCACAGAAGCTCCACCGTCATGGACAATGAACTGACTCCCGTTGCCAACCATGACTCACGGAGGCCGCCGCGACCATCGTTCTCCTCCTCGATTGGTAATGTTTGTATTGAATCATTTAGCAGTACATGTGCCGTTCCAATTTTGTTCATACCTACCCTTCAAATTTCCTGGGTGCTATTGTTCCCATAAAAGTAATTGGTTATAGCCTCCATTGTCCAACAGAATATCAGCTTGTAATTGTGTGTCGCTCCTGTATCGCGCTGTGCTTGGGTAGGTTTTTCATCTGCAACCAGTAGTGTGGGAAATGATGGAATGTTTTTTAGAACTAGCATGATGCCCATGCGTTGCACGCATCAAGATGCATTTGTATGACTAGTTTATCTTGTGGGAGAAAAGGATGAACGAGGGAAGGCCTTATTTGCAAATCTGGAGAGGGGTGTGGGTATCTTTTTGCAAAATTGCCATTGTTTCCTTCCTATTTGTCAGATATAAATCGGACGGCCTATATTGCAGGATGGCAGGCACACCATCATCACCAACTCTGTTTTTTTATAAGAAAAAAGTAGAGAAAAAAATTAGAGACTAGAGAAGTAGTGATAAATATTAAATATAAAATAAATATAACAGTAGAGAAGAGAGTAGAGATAACAGAGACGTCGGGAAAGGATTGCGCGCGTGCGGGAAAAACGGCCGGGCATGCGCTAGTTTTGGCACGCGGCGTCCGGCGCACTTTATAAAATCCAACGGCCTCCCACCGCTCTGTGCCTTGCCACCGCTCACTCCCCGCTCTGTGCCTCGCCACCGCTCTCTCCCCGCTCTTTCTCGCCTTGCCGCCGCATCGCCGGGAAACTTGGGGATACCGCGGCGTCCGCCCGCGCCCCTCCGACAGCTTCTCCACCGACATCCGGTTCCGCGGGATGCGCGTCGGCCTCAGCAATTTCGACGCCGCGAACGAGGCCGCCCGCGCGTACGACGCGACGGTGTGGCTCCTCCGGTGGCCTCATAGAACATTGAACTTCCCCAACGTGCCGACGCGGGAGCGGGCACAGGAGCTCGCGCCTCTGTCACGGCTTATCACCGACGAGGATCGTCGCGACAACCGGAGGCGGGAGCACCATCTCGGCATCGCTGAGATGGACAAGGAAGCCATGGCGCTGTGGCGCCAACGCTTCCCGCGGGACATCATCAACGAGCGTGATTCTACGCGCAAAGGAGGGCAGAGAGGGATAAGAGGAGGGCGGAGCGAGCCGCCTATCGCGAAGACAAGCGTAGGCGAAAAGTGGACGCACAATTCAACATGAGGCTAGGAGCAGCGTCGCCCTGGGAATCCGACGACGATTGGTATCTTCACGCCTACAGTCAGACGTCGGAGGAGGACATCACCGAGGAGGAGTCGGACGACGAGGAGTAGTTGAATAATCTTTTTTTATCTATCTATGCTAAGAACTATCCTCTACTCTCTAGTCTCTACTCTCTATCTCTACGTCTCGATCTCAACACTGTAAACACTTTTTTAAAGCGCCGCGCGTTGCGATTATGTTGGAGATGCTCTAACATGGCAGACGAGTGCTTTAATGTTGCCCACAAGATGAGCGAGTATTACTAGTAGTATATTTTTCTTGCCATGTTGAGATTTTGAAACCACGAGTGCGAACATGCAGAGGAGCAATGAAGACCAAACACGGGATATTGGGAACATCTTCAAGGAGTGTGGCAAGTTAAAGAGGAGCTGCACCGAACCTGTAAAATGAGCTTTGGTAAGTAACACCCTTTCAATTACTTTCGTTTAGCCTCGTGTTCTTCGATGTGTATATGGTGTAGTTTCTGTTTCTCTTAAGCCTCGTGTTCTTCGATGTGTAATAAGAAGAGTCTTAATCGTCCTAATGCTTTCGTTTTTAGCTTGATGTAGGAAGTGGGTGTTCTCACCTTGTAGTCTGTTTTTATATTTTTTTTCCTTTTGAATTCACTTCTCCCAGTTCTGTTTATCTGGCTTCTACTAAATGGATCTGGGTTGCTCTGAGTATTGATCTAAAAAGAAGTAACTTCATGTCAGGATGCACTTCCTGCGAGGAGGGAAGTATGGTCAACCTCGAGATCATGTTTCCAAAATGAGGCTGGATTACACACAAGGTGCCAGTTCCCTAATGATGTTGGATTAGACACAAGGTGCAAATTCCCAGATGATGCTGGATTACACACAAGCCAGATGGAGTCGTCAGCTGTTCGTGTCCTCGTGGCTCTAGTAAAGGCTGAAAGAAAGCGTGCAGCAGCCCTTGAGAATGTAGCTGAGTTCCTGAAGAAGCGAAAAGAGCAATCAGATGCTCTCTTCACCCATGCCATAGAAGAGATGGAAGAAACCAGAAATAAGCTAGCAGAGGCAGAGTAGGCTAGGCGTCTCCTACTATCTAAAACTGTTGTCAATACAAAATTTCCTTCATAATAGCTAGGTTCAAATGTTTATCCAGTCAGCATGCCTGTTGTGATGTCCGTGCATCTACTGATGTGGCATAATTTTTTTTTCGGGTCATGTAATAACAACAATTACTTTCCAAACAATAACAGACGAAGCATTGGACATGGTATAGTTCACGTGCAAGCCCGACATTCCATGTTCAACCTCCACATCAAACTCATGTTCACAGATATCTGCACATTCATACATAATGTCCACAACCATGATTCACTTCAAAGCCAAAAAAATTGAGGAGAGTTATAAATAAAGAAAAACCTCTAGTTCTTGCTACCAGTGCGAGCACAACAAGTCAAGACCATGCATAATTAATTATATTTTGGTCATTTTTTGTGTTCTAAAATGCCGGCCGGCTCACGGAAGGACGTGTTGCCGGCACACGCGCGGATTCTCAGGGGCTGTTTGGTTTGTGACTATGGTTGCCACTTGTTGCCACACCTAAGGTTAGGCAACTTTGACAAAGTTAGGAGGGTGTTTGGTTCTAGCCTTACCTTAGGCAATATACTTTTTGCCACACTAGGGCCCCACATGACATACACTCAAAAAGTGTGGCAAGATTCCCTTAGGCTTGCCAACTTGTTGCTCTCATTTTGAAGAACTAAGGGGTTTTTTGGTTCTAGGCCTAGGAGTACCACATTTTGCCACACATTTCTGGCCACACTTGCCTAAGGTTAGTTCTTCAAAATGAGAGCCACAAGTTGGCAAGCCTAAGGGAATCTTGCCACATTTTTTGAGTGTATGTTGATAACCCACAAGTATAGGGGATCAATTGTAGCCTCTTTCGATAAGTAAGAGTGTCGAACCCAATGAGGAGCTAAAGGTAGAACAAATATTCTCTCAAGTTCTATCGACCACCGATACAACTCTACGCACGCTTGACGTTCGCTTTACCTGGAACAAGTATGAAACTAGAAGTACTTTGTAGGTGTTGTTGGATAGGTTTGCAAGAATATAAAGAACGCGTAAATAAAAAGTAGGGGCTGTTAAGATAAAGACACAACTAAATTAGTGTTAGTAAAGAGTTCTTTTTGTCACGAGAAAGTTATTTGTCCCTAGGCAATCGATAACTAGATCGGTAATCACTACGGCAATTTTATTTGAGGGAGAGGCATAAGCTAACATACTTTCTCTACTTGGATCATATGCACTTATGATTGGAACTCTAGCAAGCGTCCGCAACTACTAAAGATCATTAAGGTAAAACCCAAACATAGCATTAAAGCATCAAGTCCTCTTTATCCCATACGCAAACAACCTACTTACTCGGGTCTGTGCTTCTGTCACTCACGCCACCCACCATAAGCAAATCATGAACATATTGCAAACCCTACAACGGGAATCCCTCACGCTTGCGCGACATGGAGAGCACCATAGGACAACACTAATAATAAAATAGGCAACTCAAACCAATCTTGATCATCAAATAACCTGAAGGACAAAACGGATCTACTCAAACATCATAGGATAGCCATACATCATTGGGAAATAATATATAGCGTTGAGCACCATGTTTAAGTTGAGATTACAGTGGGTAAGAGAGAGGTTACACCGCTGCATAGAGGGGGGAAGAGTTGGTGATGATGGCGGTGAAGTTGTTGGTGAAGATTGTGGTGATGATGATGGCCACGACAACGTTTCGGCGCCACCGGAAGAGAAGGGGAGAGGGGGCCCCTTCATATTCTTCTTCCTTGACCTCCTCCCTAGATGGGAGAAGGGTTTCCCCTCTGGTCCTTGGCCTCCATGGCGTGGGAGGGGCGAGAGCCCCTCTGAGATTGGATCTGTCTCTCTGTCTCTCTCTGTTTCTGCGTTCTCAGATTCTGCCCTGGCATCGTTTCTTTTATATCCGGAGATCCGTAACTCCGATTGGGTTGAATCTTTCGCCCAGATTTTTCTCATAAAATTAGCTTTCTTGTGGCAAAAGAAGAGCGCCAACCGCCTGACGGGGTGCCCACGAGGGTCAGGGGCGCGCCCCCTGCCTCGTGGCCCCCTCGGGCACCGTCTCGCGTTGATTTTACTTTCCAAAAATCATAAATATTCCAAAATAATTTTACGTCCGTTTTTATCCTGTTTGGACTCCGTTTGATATTGGGTTTCTGTGAAACATAAAACATGCAACAAACATGAACTGGCACTGGGCACTGGATCAATATGTTAGTCCCAAAAATAATATAAAAAGTTTCCAAAAGTATATGAAAGTTGAATAACATTGGCATGGAACAATAAAAAATTATAGATACAACAGAGACGTATCAGCATCCCCAAGCTTAATTCCTGCTCGTCCTCAAGTAGGTAAATGATAAAAAAGATAATTTTTGATGTGGAATGCAACCTAGCATAATCTTGATCATATGTCTAGTCATGGCATGAATATTAAGACACGAGTGATTCGAAGCAATAGTCTATCATTTGACATAAAAACAATAATACTTCGAGCGTACTAATAAAGCAATCATGTATTTTCAAAACAACATGGCCAAAGAAAGTTATCCCTACAAAATCATATAGTCTGGCTATGCTCTATCTTCATCACACAAAGTAGTTAATCATGCACAACCCCGATGACAAGCCAAGCAATCGTTTCATACTTTAGTAATCTCAAACTTTTTCAACTTTCACGCAATACATGAGCTCGAGCCATGGACATAGCACTATAGGTGGAATAGAATATGATGGTGGGGGTTATGTGGAGAAGACAAAAAAGGAGAAAGTCTCACATCAACTAGGCGTATCAACGGGCTATGGAGATGCCCATTAATAGATATCAATGTAAGTGAGTAGGGATTGCCATGCAACGGATGCACTAAGAGCTATAAGTGTATGAAAGCTCAAACTGGAAACTAAGTGGGTGTGCATCCAACTTTCTTGCTCACGAAGACCTCGGGCGTTTGAGGAAGCCCATCATCGGAATATACAAGCCAAGTTCTCTAATGAAAATTCCCACTAGTAAATGAAAGTGAAAGCATAGGATACTCTCTCTATGAAGAACATGGTGCTACTCTGAAGCACAAGTGTGGTAAAAGGATAGTAACATTGCCCCTTCTCTCTTTTTCTCTCATTTTTTTATTTTCCTTTTTTTATTTTTTATTTTTTTGGTGAGCTTCTTTGGCCTCTTTTTTTTTATTTGGGCTTCTTTGGCCTCTTTTATTTTTCATAAAGTCCGGAGTCTCATCCCGACTTGTGGGGGAATCATAGTCTCCATCATCCTTTCCTCACTGGGTTAATGCTCTAATAATTTTGATCATCACACTTTTATTTACTTACAACTCAATATTACAACTCGATATCTAGAACAAAGATATGACTCTATATGAATGCCTCCGGCGGTGTACCGGGATGTGCAATGATCTAGCAAAGCAAAGATATCAAAAACCGGACAAGCCATGAAAACATCATGCTAGCTATCTTACGATCATGCAAAGCAATATGACAATGAATGCTCGAGTCATGTATATGATGATGATGGAAGTTGCATGGCAATATATCTCGGAATGGCTATGGAAATGCCATGATAGGTAGGTATGGTTGTTGTTTTGAGGAAGATATATAAGGAGGCTTATGTGTGATAGAGCGTATCATATCACGGGGTTTGGATGCACCGGCGAAGTTTGCACCTACTCTCGAGGTGAGAAAGGGCAATGCACGGTACCGAAGAGGCTAGCAATGATGGAAGGGTGAGAGTGCGTATAATCCATGGACTCAACATTAGTCATAGAGAACTCACATACTTATTGCAGAAATCTATTAGTCATTGAAACAAAGTACTACGTGCATTCTCCTAGGGGGATAGATTGGTAGGAAAAGACCATCTCTCGTCCCCGACCGCTACTCATAAGGAAGACAATCAATAAATAAATCATGCTCCGACTTCATCACATAACGGTTCACCATACGTGCATGCTACGGGAATCACAAACCTCAACACAAGTATTTCTACTAATCCACAACTACCCACTAGCATGACTCTAACATCACCATCTTTATATCGCAAAACTATTGCAAGGAATCAAACACATCATATTCAGTGATCTACAAGTTTTATGTAGGATTTTATGACTAACCATGTGAATGACCAGTTCCTGTCATCTCTCTAAATAGATATAAGTGAAGCAAGAGAGTTTAATTCTTTCTACAAAAGATATGCCCACTCTCTAACAAATATAAGTGAAGCAAAAAATCATTCTACAAATGGCGGTTGTCTAAGTGAAGAGAAACAGGCAATCCAAACTTCAAATGATATAAGTGAAGCACATGAAGCATTCTATAAAGCCATACTCAAAAGATATAACTGAAGTGCAAAGAGCATTCTATAAATCAACCAAGGACCATCTCATACCAGCATCGTGCATAAAATAAAAATGAAAACTAAATGCAAAAGACACTCCAAGATTGCACATATCGCATGAACGAAACGAATCCGAAAACATACTGATACTTGTTGAAGAAAGAGGGGATGCCTTCCGGGGCATCCCCAAGCTTAGACGCTTGAGTCTCCTTGAATATTTACTCGGGGTGCCTTGGGCATCCCCAAGCTTGAGGTCTTGCCTCTCCTCCTTATCCTCATATCAAAACATCCTCGATCTTCGAACACTTCATCCACACAAAACTTCAACAGAAAACTCGGTAAGATCCGTTAGTATAATAAAGCAAATCACTACTCTAAGTACTGTTGCAAACCAATTCATATTTTGTTTTTGCATTGTGTCTACTGTAATATAACTTTTTCATGGCTTAATCCACTGATATAAATTGATAGTTTCATCAAAACAAGCAAACTATGCATCAAAAACAGAATATGTCTAAAACAGAACAGTCTGTAATAATCTGAACATTCACCATACTTCTTATACTTTCAAAATTCTGCCACAATTAGGAAAAATAAACAATTTGTATAGAAAGACAGTGCAAAAAGAATCAGATCCGTTTGACTTTCCAGTAAAAAATTAAACATCGCGCACTACAGCCAAAGTTTCTGTCCTGCACCGTACAAACCAACAAGCATTGTAAACATCCTAAAGGCAAACCTTGGCACATTATTTTTATAATACAATGGAATTATACAAGGGGATAATTATTTTTGTTGAAAATTTTATGTAATCAAGATTCACAAAGTTTCCCTGAGCATGAACAAAGTTCAAGGCTAGCTCCCACTTCAACAATGCTCATCTTTCTCACTTTCGGTTTTCTTTTTGAAAAGTTTCGGGTTCCCCTCTTTATTTTTTTATTTTTAAACTATATGAAAGCACTAAACAGAAATAAATGACTCTCTAAAACTTCTGGGTTGTCTCCCTGGCAGCGCTTTCTTTAAAGCCATTAAGCTAGGCATATAGTGCTCAAGTAATGGATCCACCCGGATCCCAAGGTATATCAAAGCAAATTTGAATTAACAATGATTTGGCATTTAGTAGTGAGCACAAAGCAACATATATCATGAAACAACGAAGTCCAACTCTCTTCCTATGCATCAGCATGTCATAAAAGAACAATTCATGCACAGCAAGTAAAGGCCAATGCATAGTATAAACAATTTGTTGCAATTTTATCATGTTGTAAACATAGAGAGGTGGGGATATAGTTCCTCTCTCATAATAATTGCAAGTAGGAGCAGCAAGCAAATGCATATTATATTCATCAAAATCATCATGTGCAACGGTAAAAGGCAACTCATCAATATAATCATTAATAAAAGAAAACTTCTCCGATATAGTGTAGTTTGGAGAATTCAAAAAGATAATAGGACTATCATGTGTGGGTGCAATAGCAACAATTTCATGTTTAACATAAGGAACTATAGCAAGTTCATCTCCATAAGCATCATTCATATTGGCATCATGGCCACAAGCATAGCAAGCATCATCAAAAAGGGATATTTCAAGAGAATCAACGGGATCATAATAGTCATCATAGCAATCATCCTTCGGTAAGTACGAAGGGAAATTAAACAATGTATGAGTTGAAGAGTTACTCTCATTAGAAGGTGGGCACGGGTAGCTAATCCGCTCTTCCTCCTTTTGTTCTTCGCTCTCCTCCTCATCTTTTTCATCCAATGAGCTCACAGTTTCATCAATTTCTTCTTCCATAGACTCCTGCAAAATATTAATCTCTTCTTGGACAGCGGAGACTTTCTTAATAAATGCATCAATATCGGAATTGAATTCATAATTGGCATAGCAATATTTAAGGATAGCTAAATTTTCAAGTCTATAAACAGCATCATAAAGATTTTCAAACTCTTTGAATATAGATTCAATTTCATAAGCGCCCATAAAAGCAACAAATTCTTCTATTTGTTCCACATCATAGTAATCATATATACCTCTAGCATAAGAAGCCAAGGTTTCATTATCATTAAATTTGCATGAAAAGAGAAGGTGTGGAGACTTCATCATAGAGCAACAAGTATAATCATATCTCAAGCATAGTTGCCTAGCATACCACTTCAACATATGAATTTGATCCCATAATAGTTTCCCGTTTTGAGTCAAGCGATAGTCCCTAAAGTATTCACGTTGATCCAATGTGTCTCCCATTACCAGATTGAATGGTTTTCTCAGGATTATCAAAGTAGTACATAATATCTGTCACATAACAAGCATCGGGGGTTTCAGGAGGTTCCTCATCTCCATGAGTAGCAAGTACACCTAATTTTTTTGGTATTTCGTGTTCCATATCCATAACTAAAGATAGAGAACAACTTACAATAGCAAATAAAAATTACTTAGTGATAAAGCAAACAAGCACACACGAGAATATTCACCCCACGCTATTGCTCCCCGGCAACGGCGCCAGAAAAAGGTCTTGATAACCCACAAGTATATGGGAGCAATTGTAGCCTCTTTCGATAAGTAAGAGTGTCGAACCCAACGAGGAGCTAAAGGTAGAACAAATATTCCCTCAAGTTCTCTCGACCACCGATACAACTCTACGCACGCTTGACGTTCGCTTTACCTAGAACAAGTATGAAACTAGAAGTACTTTGTAGGTGTTGTTGGATAGGTTTGCAAGAATATAAAGAGCGCGTAAATAAAAAGTAGGGGCTGTTAAGATAAAGACACAACTAAATTAGTGTTAGTAAAGAGTGCTTTTTGTCACGAGAAAGTTATTTGTCCCTAGGCAATCGATAACTAGACCGGTAATCACTATTGCAATTTTATTTGAGGGAGAGGCATAAGCTAACATACTTTCTCTACTTGTATCATATGCACTTATGATTGGAACTCTAGCAAGCGTCCGCAACTACTAAAGATCATTAAGGTAAAACCCAACCATAGCATTAAAGCATCAAGTCCTCTATATCCCATACGCAAACAACCTACTTACTCGGGTCTGTGCTTCTGTCACTCACGCCACCCACCATAAGCAAATCATGAACATATTGCAAACCCTACAGCGGGAATCCCTCACGCTTGCGCGACACGGAGAGCACTATAGGACAGCACCAATAATAAAACATGCAACTCAAACCAATCTTGATCATCAAATAACCTGAAGGACAAAACAGATCTACTCAAACATCATAGGATAGCCATACATCATTGGGAAATAATATATAGCGTTGAGCACCATGTTTAAGTAGAGATTACAGCGGGTAAGAGAGAGGTTACACCGCTGCATAGAGGGGGGAAGAGTTGGTGATGATGGCAATGAATCTGTTGGTGAAGATTGCGGTGATGATGATGGCCACGGCAGCGTTCCGGCGCCACCGGAAGAGAAGGGGAGAGGGGGCCCCTTCGTCTTCTTCTTCCTTGACCTCCTCCCTAGATGGGAGAAGGTTTTCCCCTCTGGTCCTTGGCCTCCATGGCGTGGGAGGGGCGAGAGCCCCTCCGAGATTGGATCTGTCTCTCTGTCTCTCTCTGTTTCTGCGTTCTCAGATTCTGCCCTGGCACCGTTTCTTTTATATCCGGAGATCCGTAACTCCGATTGGGTTGAATCTTTCGCCCAGATTTTTCTCATAAAACTAGCTTTCTTGCGGCAAAAGAAGAGTGTCAACCGCCTTACGGGGTTCCCACGAGGGTCAGGGGCGCGCCCCCTGCCTCGTGGCCCCCTCGGGCACCGTCTCGCGTTGATTTTACTTCCCAAAAATCATAAATATTCCAAAATAATTTTACGTCTGTTTTTATCCTGTTTGGACTCCGTTTGATATTAGGTTTCTGCGAAACATAAAACATGCAACAAACAGGAACTGGCATTGGGCACTGGATCAATATGTTAGTCCCAAAAATAATATAAAAAGTTGCCAAAAGTATATGAAAGTTGAATAATATTGGCTTGGAACAATAAAAAATTATAGATATGATGGAGAAGTATCATATGTCCTGTGGGGCTCTAGTGTGGCAAAAAGTATATTGCCTAAGGTAAGGCTAGAACCAAACACCCTCCTAACTTGGTCAAAGTTGCCTAACCTTAGGTGTGGCAACAAGTGGCAACCATAGTCACAAACCAAACAGCCCCTAACCTTAGGCAAGAGAAATGTGTGGCAAAATGTGGTACTCCTAGGCCTAGAACCAAACATCCCCTCAATGAAGGCAGGCGGGGCAGTCTGAAGCCGGTTGCAAGCGGCGAGGAGGCGTGTTCAGCCGGGCCTGCAGCGAGTGGGGCCCTCTTGGCCGGCGCTGGTTCAATGCCTGCGCTATGAGAGGTCGCGTCCATGTCAGAGCAATCACTCCCTCCAGTCCTTTTTTGTTTGGGTATTACAAAATCTCGTTTTCCATTCACATTTTACAAGTAAAATTCGTGGACAAACTTTGACCCAAAATACGATGGGGACTAGTAAACCAGAACGAAGGTAGTAGTTTTTTTAATCAAAGAAGGGTTTCCCCTTCCGATTTTCATTGCTGAAAACCAACATCTAAATCTAAACCATAGTATTTTCCCTAGAACTACAAGGTTCAACATCTCGCAACATAAACCCATACAACCATACGCCAAGGAGGTATGTAGTACTATGAATTCCATTTTCGCTCCATACCAATCGTTCTAAAAACTACTTAGCACTTATAATGCGCCATTGAAAATCGGAACTCTTAACCCCGCTAAAAATGATATTTTAAACGTGGCTACTCGATCTGTGGCAACTGGCGAGCCACCGCCTCCAAGTCGTTCACCTGTGGTCCCGACCATCAACTCCTACGGATCAAATTATCACGCGAGCTGACTATTCCTGCAAAGGTGCGCTCCACCACGTACCCGGTACCCGCAAATGCAGCAATCGTGCACCTAGGGTTTTAGGGTTTATTTGTTAACGTTGTCTTTACGTAACACTCATGTGTGCGAGACAGCGAGAGACCGACTGCGTACGTGCGCCTCTTCTCTTCGTATATGTACTCCACCGTTTGTCTGCTGTCCAAAAAATTATAATAACTACTAGCAATGTGCCAATGCGTTGCCACACGATCAGAGTAGATTAATACATATTCACCGATTTGATAAAAAAAAGGTCTAGTTTTGAAATACGTATATCACTAAAAATATGTTATGTTTCACTCAAAATATATTCCTTTGGCGGTTTTGATCAGATAAGGGAGGAATGTTGTTGGTTTCAAGATTCGAGAAGCGGTATATGTCTAATTTCTACTCTTACTAGCAAGATGCCCGTGCGTTGCACGGAACATCAAGATCTTGTGGGAGAAAAGGATGAACGAGGGAAGGCCTTATCTGCAAATGTGGAGAGGAGTGCGGGTAAATTGCCATAGTTTCCTTCCTATCCGTCAGATATAAATCGGACGGCCTATATTGCAGGATGGCAGGCCCACCATCATCACCAACTCTGTTTTTTATCCCTACCCTTATAAAAAGCATAGTCGGTGATGATCGTGTGCCTGCCATCCTGCAATATAGGTCGTCCGATCTATATCTAACGGACAGGAAGGAAACTATGGCAATTTTGCAAAAAGATACCCACACCCCTCTCCACACCTGCAAATAAGGCCTTCCCTCATTCATCCTTTTCTCCCACAAGATAAACTACTCATACAAATGCATCTTGATGTTCCGTGCAACGCATGGGCATCTTGCTAGTTGTTGCAAAAGGCCCATGTGTGTGTGAGAGAGAGAGGGAGAGAGGAGGAGGACGGAGTGCATGTGTGACAAAGACACAAAGAGTGTGTGTGCGAGAGGTATCATCTTAAAATGAGACGATAGTGCGTGTGTGCACGATCGAGAGGGCGTGTCTCAAGAAGGGAAGAAAAATCTACATAGATACAAGGAGCGGGAGAGAGACATGTATGTGATAGTGGAAGCATGAGTGTGCGGGTGTATAAACCTATCTAGAGGCTAGTCGATAAATGTTTGTGAGACAAATACGAGTCGGGGTGCAAAAGCGAGAGTTTTGTGTCTGAGATAGGGAGACGGTAGTCGGGAAGGGTAGTGGAAGCAGGAGTTGTGTGTGTGTGTGTGAGAGAGAGGGGGAGTTTGTCTGATCGGTAAACAAATGAATATTGTGAGTCTGGGATGGAGAAGAAAAGGAGACCACAACAAATGTTGTGTCTACAGGAGAGAGAGAGAGAGAGTAATTTTAGTGATATGAGTCATATCTAGAGACATATAGGGTGTGTGAAAGACAAAGTGAAAGACGAGTGGAGACTGTGTGTGTGGCGGTGAAAAAGAAAGCTTAGGTACCTAGTGATACGAGAGAACGATAGAGACGTGAGAGATAATGAAAACCGTGTAATGTATAATGATAGGGAGAGTATGACAGTTCTCAAGGGAGACGTCGAGAGACCATGTATGTGAGGATAGGAGAAACATGAAGTGAGCGTGCGGGTGAGCTGGAGAAAAGAGAGTGATAGCTACATGAAGGAGCATGCATGCGAGAGAGATGGGTCTGAAAGGAGTGAACATAAAAGGGATTCAAATATTTGAATTTGAGATGATGATACATGTAATCCATACTCGAACCAAAATTGATCTATCAAACATGCATACTCATATGAATTCACGCGCATCTATGTTATTTAATATGTAGATATTACTGATCCATACATTTTAGTAGAACATAATTTGGTTTAATTTTTTGAATTCGACCTTATGATTTTGAGATCATTGTATTTGTAAATCATATTATACATATAAAGGAGCAGAATTCTTTGTTGTGCTTTCGAAAGTATATATAAAAAATGATGTATATAGAATTTTATTCCAATCGAAAATGGATCCCGCCCGAAAAAACAGAATACAAACGGGATTTGAATTGAGTTGGCACGGTAAACGTGCACTCTGCAAAATTTGAACGAAGCGGGGAAAGTCGCAGTAACCGCCCGAAACCAAAATCTGCGAGATGGAAATTACTACTGCCTATCCCTGCCACGCAAAGCCTATCTGCTCGATTTCTAAAGGTTTCGATAGTGGTAGGTTTGAAATTTAACTCAAACGTGACATAACCGCCTCTCACCCGGATTCATACACGGTGGGCGCCAAAACAAAGTGCGTCCTCGGCCGAAATCAACTCCCTCCCCGATTCATACACGGTGGGAGCCAAAAACAAACTCTCGTCGGCAAATATTCGGTTTATGCGAGATTACCGTCCTATCCCCAACCAACTAATATTGCTGTGATGTAGGAAATTTGAAACGGGGGCTAAGTTTGTAAATTTCCTCGCATTTGAGACAAGCGCGCCCTGAAGACATGGTTCCCCCCTTCCTCTCTACCACCATTTCCCCTTTCGTACTCCGTGGGCGCCAAAACACCCTCTCCACCCCAGCCTCCTCCGTCCGCCACCCCATCTGCCGCCGTCCTCCTCCACCATGCCGGAGCTGATACCCCAACGCCGCCGTCCATTACAAGAGACCGACCTCTCTCATCCACGGCTTCGGACTGGGATCCTTGCATCCCGTCCTCTCGCTTCATCCCCGCTGTCGTCCGCCTTCCCGGCGCTGCTCCTACAACCGTCTGGTCCACCGCTCCCCGCCGCCACTGTCTACCCTCCTAGATCTGCTTTCACGCCGCCGACAGCCATCGCTACCGCAACACCGTCAAATTCTCAGCAGATGCATACACGGTGCCGCATCAGAGACGGTACTCTTTCGTATCTGCTCTACTTATTTATCGCAGCAAGAAAATAGATCGCCACTGCTTTACTCTGATTTCTTGTCCATCACTTACTTGCTAGTTGAAAGCTAACATTGGTTGCGAAGTTGCCTTTGTCTGGTTTGCACCTTTAGATCTGCCATGGCACACTCAACACTATACTCCTAATGCTTATGGTTTTCCCCTTTTATATTCCACACTAGTTAAATCACAGTAGACTAAATTTCAAAATTGGGTCAGTCGATTTTTCACTCGCCGGAGTTCGCCGGTGCAAACGAAGGGGCTCAGGTGGGGACGGTCGTTGTGGGGGGTGGTGGTGGAGCCTGGCCCAACGAAGAAAACTCGACGCGGGTGGGGGCGGGGGTGGGGGTGGGGGTGGCGTTGGAACACAGGCGGTGGGGGCCGGTGGTCCGGCCGGCGGCCCGTGCGGTGTTCTGTATGGGAAGAATCAGAGACGAGGAAGAAGAAGGGTTAGGAGACGTAGGATCAATGGTCGACTGACCCAAATGACTAAAGTCACGCGACTTGCATGCAGACATGCCTTTATATTCAGTACCATCATCATACCTGCTTAGCACTGCTCCTGAATCCATCAAGCTAAACAACGTGCCACTCATAATTCCAAACTTGTTGCTCAAGTACGAATCTGATATGATGCTGATATTACTAAAACAGATAACATTTAATTGGTCAGCTAATGTTCCTACTTTACTTTCGAAAAGCACGTGCACCACATATAGAGAGACAGCAGGGAGTTGCTTTCTTAATGCGCTCTGGTTCATCATGTGTGGGCACTGCGCAACGAATATTTTATTATCCAAAATCTGCTTGCTCTTCTTTAGCATGTTCCTCTTTCGTTCTTCTTTAATAAGTACTCTCTCCGTTCCTAAATACAAGTCTTTGTATAGATTCCACCATGGACTACATATGGAGCAAAATGAGTGAATCTACACTCTAAAATGTATCTGGATACATCTGTATGTGATCCATAGTGGAAATCTCTACCAAGACTTATATTTTGGAATGGAGGGAGTATGATAGTAGTACAGTATGTTCCTTGTAGTGAAGATGAGCAGGGACATTTGCAGTGTAGAGGTCTATACGGTCGGTTGTGATGGACACTTTGAACTCTTGGGGCCTCTTTGATTCGTAGGATTTTGTAAACATGGGAATAGGATTTGTAGTGGCCTGCCCACTTGAATCCTATAAGAATATCAAGGAAATGCGGGGAGCTGTGTCGCCTTTGAGAGTTACACCGATATTAACAGTACCGCACCTTCAGTTGAAGAGAGCTGGTATCTGAAGCCTTTCTAGCCGTACCGGCAATACTAGCACATATGTTCCAGCAAGTCCACTTTGCTGATTTTACTCTGATGCTTACGGTTTTACCGTTATATCTACACTATGATCTTTGTAGCTGCTTTGTGTCGCACTAGCAGCAGTCCACTCTTGAAGCTAAACACTGCAATGACTTACAAAATTGGCACCAAGGCATTGAGTGCCATTCTGGATGCAATGAAACTCATACGCTCCCCACCTATTGATTCTTGTTCAAAATATGATCCTAATGACTATTCTAACCTCGAGGAGTCAAAGGCAGATGGCCTGTCTTGTTCACCCATCAAGGTGCCTGTTCTAATTTGGCAAGGTTTTATTGATTGCGCGTATCTTGCATATGTTGTCTTACATTTCTTCTACTTTGTTGCACCACCATCTGCTTAGTTTACTCATCATATATATTGAGATGCCATGCCCATCCATTATCAATACCTATTCCATCTGTCATCATACCATGTTTTTCCACTCAAATGTTGTTCTTCTGCATCAGACATCAAAAAGGAAGTGGGTGATTGCCGAACCTGAAGGAGCACCAGCAAAGTCCATGAAAAACGTGGTTGTGCCGGAGAAATCAGACAACACCCCACTTATATTGGTTGTACAACTAGTGACACAAACCGTAGGACCGACTCCAGCAGACTGTACCCATACTTCACTGGCCACACCACTAGCCCCACCGCATAGGACCTGCACTCCAGCAAAAGGTATGCCGATTTCAGTTGCCATAGCACCAGCCGTACCACAGAAAAATCCTAGTCCAGCAAAAAGTACAGCAAGTCCACCGGCCGAAGACCTATCCCAACTGCAAAGACGGCCAATTCCTGCAGATTGGAACCCCAATCTAGTTATTCCCAGTTTAAAATACAATGCTTTCAATGTTTTTAGGGACTACGTGCATATATTCCCATCATGGGAAGATTATAGTGAAGACAAACACCATTTTCACCTCTTCCTGTCCCACTTACGTTTAAGTGCTATTATTCATGGTTATTACTTTCCTGTTTTCTGCTTATTGAACACATGAATGATTTACGTTACATTGTTGTAAGTGGGCGAGGGTCAATCTAGATAGTCATGACGAGCAAAGCTTGCTTGTGCTTTTCAAACAAGCATTGCAGCAGTATCGGTGTTACCTGAGGAAATCACACTTTGATGGGAAGTCTAAAAACGAATTTCCGGTGAAGTCTCCTGTGCTAAATTTAGAAGACATTGAATGGAGAAACCTTGTTATGCACTGGCCTCGTTCCCAGGATGAGGCACTGTCTACGAAATCACATGACAATTTGAACTTCTACTTTTCCGCATGTGCCTTAAGGATCTTTTTTGCAGGAAATCTGCTCGAAGAAGAATTCCGGTTTGAAAAGAACGACAGGAAATCGCAAATATGTTGTCCGCTGCTTTGATCTTGTTAGTACCAGTTGTCCTGTATCACTGTACTTGCATACATACCTGGTTCATTATGTGACAGCAGTATGCATGATAGCTTGCTTATCAATTGTTCGCTCCAAATTATTTGATCTGTATAAATGGTTACATCAGTGTAGAATATATCCAATGCCAATGAATTTTTTTAGCTCTGCATTGTTCTTGTAAGTACTTGTTGTCCTTTATCAGTGTACTTATATTGACAAGTAGTTGTTCATGTACCATCACTCTGCAGCTTATTTTCCTTTTCCCTCCATTTTCTACACATCAGATCTATATTTACTCTTACCATAAGGTTGGATAACACCGACGGTACTGAAGAAGTTTAGCTGTGCATTGCTCTTGGCTGTACCTTTCGCATGTATCGCTGTACTTACATTTATAGCTACTTGGTTATGTAGCATCACTCTTCATCTTATCTTAAATATTCTCCATTTCTTTCTTATATTATCACATCTATATTTACTCTTAACAAAATGTAGAATAAAGGCAATGCTTATGAAGAAGATTATGTGGTAAACTTCTTGAATTGCCCCCCCATCAGCATGGACAAGGGATTTATAGAGCCTGTCTTCAGCAATAATGTAAGTTTGCCCTTCTCCAGCCTTCAAACTTTGTTGTGTATATTTGGTTAGGCATGACTGCAACAGTTGTTTATTTTTGGTGTTTGCATCAAATTGCATGTTTAAAGTTTATTATGTAGTTCATAAACAAAAGTTTGTCCTTCTCAATTTAAGTTTTCAGTTGTACAACCAAGTTCCTTCTTCATACCATGTAAATTAAACTATACAGAGCAAGTGATCTTCTTTTGCACTGCATGTATGCTTCTGTTCTTGATCCGTAATCCAGTGGTCTGGTGAACCTACCCACTACAGCACAATGTCATATTCGGCAATGTCTTAACTATGAACGATGTCATATCATTCTACTATTATTTAAACTGTCTCTTTATTTGCCAATCTGAAAGGGGATAAATTGACAACACACTAACCATTGATACTTATGAGTTCTTGATCTGTAATCCAGTGGTGTCGTGAAGCTACCAACTCCTTCACAATGTCATTTCCTGCCATGTCTTGACCTGAACAATACCATATTGTGTTAGTGCAATTTTAAACTGTGTCACTTTATTCGTCGGTAAGAAATGTGATGAATTGTCAGCACTGATACTTTTATGTGCAAAACCTGTCATCTGTCTCCTTGTTTCTCTTTCAAAGTGAGGAGGATATAAGTGTTAAACAAGCGCAATCTCATCAGCTTGCTCAGCTGCTTGCACTGCAGCTCCCCAGCAGGGCTAACCTTTCTTGAACTCTATTGAAGTGCTGTCAGTTTTGTATGTTATTTTGTCAGCGTGTTTATTTGCACTGGTGGTGATCTTTGATGCCCAGTGTATGTAATCTGCTGTCTGCTTGTGCTTTATTATCATAGTGGCGAACTTTGATGCCGAGTGGATGTAATATGCCATAATTTCTTTATTGTATAGTCTAGGTTTTTTCTTATTCATGATGCTGCAGTTATTTTACTGTATATATATCATGTCTTCGCAGTAAACCGGCCAAACCGTAAAATTACGGTACATAATCGGGCCGTCATGCAATCACGATGTATGATCCACATCATGGGCCCCATCATCTTGGTCCGTTAAAAGGCCTAAATGTAAACTGGCCCACTAGTAGATTTGGTCCTTTAATAGGCCGAGTAAACCGCCAGCCCTCTTTTCGCAAGAAAACTCAATGGGCATTTAGGAGGCTGAGAAGTAGGTTGGGCCTGAAACGTGCCGAACAGCTCACGGGCCGGCAGTAGCCCGAAATGTACCCCGGCCCATGATTGTGCCAATCAAATCACGGGCTTTTAACAGGCCAAAATTGTCTCGGTCCTTGTTTGGCCCAATCAGATTATCAGCTGTGAGCAGGCCGGATGCATACCGGGCCGTAGTTAGGCCCAACTATATGACGGGCTTTTAACAGGCCGAAATTAATATAGGGCCGAAATGTTAAACGGGCCCTTAACAGGCCGAAACTAATATCAGGCCGAATTACTAAATGGGCCTTTAGCAAGTGGGCCCAAAAGCATAGCGTCCAGTTGACGGGCCGAATCTGATATGGGCCATAATTTAGCCCAAAGCCTCTTAAAGGGCCGGACCTGATCTGGGCTGTAATTTGGCCTAGAGCGTGGTAGGCTTTTAACAGGCCAGATCTCATATGGGCCATTATTAGGCCCGGAACGTGGCAGGCCATTAATGGACCGGATCAAATATGGGCCGACATTTGGCCCAAAACATGGCAGCTAGTTAATGGGCCGGCCTACTAGGGTCCTCAAAATCTTGTGGGCCTACAGCTGGGCCGGCCCATTAATTTCGGCGAAATCTCATGGGCCTTTAGCTGGGCCGGCCCATTATGGTCCACAAAAATCTTGTGGGCCTTCACCTGGGCCGGCCCATTATGGCCCGCAAAAATCATGTGGGCCTTTACATGGGCCGGCCCATTATGGCCTGCAAAATCTTTTGGGCCTTTAGCTGGACCAGCCCATTATGGTCCGCAAAATCTCGTGGGCCTTTAGCTGGGCCGGCCCATTACGGTCCGCAAAATCTTGTGGGCCGTTAGTTGGGCCGGCCCATTTAAACTTTATGGGCCACTTTTGGGCCGGTCCACGTGTCAACATATCATAGGCGCATCTTGCCCATTGGATGAGTGACACCTGTGCCAACGCGGAGCTGACACGTGTTTCCTCCAGCCAATGATGATTTTACACGTGGAAAATCCCCATTGGTCCGGGCTGTTAACGGGTTACCGGATCCAAAACCGGACCCGATAGCTTAACGGTGTTCCGTTACGGTGGATGCTACGTGTCGGTCACCCTTGACGAAAGCACTTCTGTGACGCGCGATTTATCGTCACGGAAGTGGACACTTCCATCATGATAATTTTGGTAATGTCATGGAACACTTCTACGACAGCACAGGCATGACTATCTTGATTCTGTCATTGGATGTACATGCATGACAGAAAACGCGACCTACTGTGACAAACACGTATCATCACGGAAGTGTATTTTTTTGTAGTGTACATCATGGACACGCATCAACAGAACTTACCATTAGAACTATAATCTCTTCACAAAATAGGATTGGCCGAATTCAGATAGCACAAATTTCAGTCTGCAAAATCTCCAATTCCTTCGTGGTTACCTCGGTGTCTCGTTTCATTTTTTGACTCCTGCATCTTATACCTGCAAGTCCAGACTCAACTTGTTGATTGTACGTTGAGAATCATGTACACGTTGTCTTTCCACCTCTAGTTGATGCTCGAGAACATCAGCACATTCCAATTCCAATCCATAATCATTTAGTAATGGCCATGCCACACTGCTTGCAGATCTTTGTGTTGATGTGACTTCATCCTGAAATGTTTATGTAAGTACACATGACTAGGGCAAAAATATTGTTACAACAGTGAAGCGTGCAAGACAGACTATTTTGTACATGGTAAACAGGACTAAGAATAATGTTGCACGTCATGAATCATAAGCTGGTGATATTTTAAAATTTATAAAAATGGTAGTTTGTGCATCCCCCATACAGAAATCTCTCTTAGCTCACCAGAGGAGCATGATGGTTGGGCCAAATCCCAAACACAGACAGGTTACAAATTTCGACAACACGTTGCGTATAAGTAAGCTAGCAGTCGGCCATTCTGTAGCTCAATTAAAGTCTTAGGGAGCATAATGAACAATAGAGGGATTCATACAAACCTACTACAACAAGCAAAACTATGCAATCATTAGCCTAGTATAAACTAGATTGTGAGCCTCATGCAGTAATAGTTGGTTAATAGACTTTAAAGCTTCAGGCACACTTAGCCAGAGTAATTAAATGGTAAGGTCTTTGATTATGTCAACTAATAGTTATACAAGTACCCAACATCAGTTATCATTGTTTGGGCATCTCATTAAATGAGGACAAATAGAGCAATTGAAAAGAGCAAATTAACTATGCCTGAAACAAACAAGAAATTGACCTGTTGAGTTGGATAGAGTGACTTACCTTAACTGGTTGAACAGTCTCAGCGCTGATCCTCCTTCTCTTGCAAGGCTCCTTCCTAACACCTTCTACTTGGAAATCCTCAATCTTATATTCATTGCACCCCCTCTGCAAGGTGACACAAACGAGTTACTCGTCTCCTTGGAAGATAAATATGCATACTTTCCAGTCTGTGAACAACACAAAAGGATGAGATTATAACAAAACAACACCACATAATGAAACATGTCACATCTCTTGCACTTGCACACAATGAAATGAGCATTTACTATGTGTGCACTATGTAAAAACTAGGCATACCTTTGAACTGCATCTCCAAGTACTCTTGGACAGCCTACTTTAGTGTACAGCCAAACCTTTATGTCACCTATGAGTTAGACAAGCCCCCACTACGGCGGCCCTTACTGGTTAAATCATTGATAAGCTCTGTTAGAGTGTTAGGTCAAGAACAGCAAGTAATCGAAGCAAACAGTCCTAGTATGGCTGGCTGATACAAACAAGCAATTGAACAGATGTGTGAGGAAATCTTACATATCAAGAAAAGAAGCAAAGAAGGGGGCTTAAAGACCATCACTTGACTGACCAGATTTAAGGGGAATTTAAACATCATGTGCAATGTATGAACTAACATAAACATTGCATATTCCAGATTCTACAATGGAATGCACATGTATTAGGTTATGCCATGTATGGTGATGCCTAAATCTACACTGTAGCAGGCAGGAGTGATTCATCATTGCACGCACAATTGAATTGCAGGTTAAGGGCCAGTTCTATTCCGCCTTTTCAGAGCTTATTGTCAAAATAAGCCATAAAAGATGTAAAGAAGTCATTTTTGAGTTATGGGCTTGGGCTTAACTTATTTCGCTTTGGAGGGGTGTGTTTCGGGTAGAAGCTCACTACAAATTGAAGGGAAGGGGAATAGTGAAATGACTCTGTTGTCTGCGTATATTACACTCAAAATGCCACTGCTCACGCCCGCATCACACCTGACCCTCAAGTAAAAACAAACACGCAAGCGTTCATTGCCCTGCCCGCTTGCATCTCCTCTCCCAGTTCCCTCTACCTTGATCCCCTGCCTGCAGCGCTAGGGTTCCTCCAGCAAGCCGTCGCCACTGGTCCCATCTGGCATGGTCGTCGACAATGCTCTGTCCAACTAGGCTACATGGCTGGCAGGTAGGGCCAAATCTCCCCGGCTGCTCCTCCCTCTGGCGCCGCCCTTCATTCTCAAGGTCTCCAGCAGCTGATCCACTGTGGTCCTTCTAACGCACTACTCCGGCGGGTGTCGCACAACTACGGCCGATGCCACACTGCGGCAGAAGGCACCTTATTCCCCCTCCCCTCCTCCCAGGCCGTGGCCTTGAGGTGCTGTTGACGGATGAGCTCATCCAACAAGGTGAGGATCTCCTCTTTTTTTGCCAAATTTTCATTCTGATCCGCTATACGATGAAATGCTATGAGCTGCTTCTGCTGCTGTTATATGATGCATTGCTATGAGCTGCTCATGCTGCTGCTATATGGTGAATTGCTATGAGCTGCTGCTGCTGCTATATGATGAGTTGCTATAAGCTGCTCCTCCTGCTGCTATATGATACATTTCTATGAGCTGCTCCTACTGCTGATATATGATGAATTGCTATGAGCTGCTACTGCTGCTGCTATATGATGAATTGCTATGAGCTGCTCCTGCTGCTGCTATATGATGAATTGCTATGAGCTATTGCTGGTATGTGATGAATTGCACAGTGCAGCTGCTGTTGTATGATGAGTTGCTATGAGCTGCTACTGCTGCTATATGATGCTTTCAGGTGGTGCTGCTATATGATAATAACGAGCCACTTGGACCATCGAATTTCGATAAATAATTGTTCTTCATTTAAATTTGGGTCATGCGTTCTTCGTTTGAATTAGGCAATGGGATCTCTATGGAAGACATTGACCAAAGTAGATTGTGTCAAGTAGATGGTATCTTTGTATTTGCATTTTGAACAAATAGTGATGGTATGTTTTCCTATCATATTAATTACTGCACTGGGTTCATTTTGTGATGTTTGCAAGTCAAATTAATTTTCATATGTGCCACAAAATGACAAAATATAATGCAATCTAGACTTTTCACTGATCATACCAAAGATAAGCTGAAAAGGAAGGCAATGAAAAGAACTGGTTGGCTAATTACCTGGAGCTTATATAAACAGGTGCTTATTTTCTTAGGATAACTCGTAATAATTGTCCCTAAGAAATTTGGCCAATAGAACTGACATACAAATAACATGTCACGATGATTGCAATGGAGGAGTGACCTACCATAGCAAACTGTATAGGCTCACCGCCGGATCTCCTTTTTTGCGATGTTCCATGAAATTGCCACATACATCTTGAACTTTTTCAGTGGGTAACCCTATATGCAAGTTGACACGGCTAATTTCAGACATCCCTACATGATAATACATTGCATATGCCTTGCGCATATTTAAATCACCGATTAACGATTGTGTGTGTAGCATAAACTAGCCATGACTCTGTGTGCTGGACTAGCAGGCACTCTAAGGGAGCCTAATGTGGTGCACTGGAATTCCTACATGCCATCTACGATTTTGTGTAATGTACTACCTATCTTCCTAACTATATGTCTTTATAGAGATTCAAGTATGGACCACATACAGATGTATATAGATGCATTTTTGAGTGTAGATTCACTCATTTTGCTCTATATGTAGCCTATAGTGGAATCTCTAGAAAGACTTATATTTAGGAATGGAGGTACGAGGTAGTATCATGTATGACATCTACATATCTAATTTAGCAGCCAGTAGTAGAAATCATTGTCTGCACAAAGGGATAATTGGTCGAAAATCCTAGCAAAGCACGCTGGCAGACACACAACAATACAAGAGAGAGAGACGCACTTACAAGATCATAGCAATGCCTCAGTCCAGGATCTTGGTTGGCCAAGCTATTAGATCCAGAAGAAACATCGTCCTTGTAGTTTTTGCCAGCTGCATAACTTGTAACAGAGACCTGTTAGTATATTTGAAGTACACCGGGCAGGTGATGCTAGACGGGTTTAAAGGTGACAAGTACCTAGGCCGTGGCGGGTGCTTGGCATCTTGCCAGACGGTGGGAATTAGGTTAGAAATGTCAAGGGTGATGAAGCTGCGCTGGCTGTCGGGGTCTGGTAAGGAGACCTAGAACCGTCAAGTAGGGTGTTTTTGGAGCGGCTCCGGTTGGGTGGACTACAGTGTGGGCGAAGCGGATCTGAGGCCGTGGACGAGGGTGTCGGTGAAGCTGCTCCAGTGGTTGGGTTCGGGATGGTGTCGACGATGCGGATCTACGGCCGTGGATGATACGTCTCCAATGTATCTATAATTTTTGATTGTTCCATGCTGTTATATTATCAATCTTGGATGTTTTATATCATTTTTTCGTACTAACCTATTGACATAGTGCCAAGTGCCAGTTGTTGTTTTCTGCATGTTTTTTACATCACAGGAAATCAATATCAGTCGGAGTCCAAATGCAACGGAACTTTACGGATATTTTTTTTGGACCAGAAGGAACGTAATGGGCCCTGGCTGTACCTGGGGGGAGTCCCGAGGAGGGAACAACCCACCAGGGTGCGCCAGGAGGCCCAGGCGCGCCATGGTGGGTTGTGCCCACCTCGGGTGCCCCCCGGACCGCCTCTTTGCTCTATAAATACCTCAATATTCCCAAAACTCTAGGGGAGCCACCGCAGAGTCCAGAACCACCAGATCCAATCAAGACACCATCTCGGATGGGGTTCCCCACCTCCATGGTGCCTCTCCGATGATGCGTGAGTAGTTCTTTGTAGACCTTCGGGTCCGTAGTTAGTAGCTAGATGGCTTCCTCTCTCTCTCGCTGAATTCTCAATACAATGGTCTCTTGGAGATCCATATGATGTAACTCTTTTGCAGTGTGTTTGTTGGGATCTGATGAACTTTGAGTTTATGATCAGTTATATCTTTTTATATCCATCAAAGTAATTTGAGTTCTTTGATCTCTTATATGCATGATTGCTTATAGCCTCGTATTTCTTCTCCGATATTTGGTTTTTGTTTGGCCAACTTGATCTATTTTCTTGCAATGGGAAGAGGTGCTTTGTAGTCGGTTCGATCTTATGGTGCTTGATCCCAGTGACAGAAGGGGAAACGACACGTATGTATCGTTGCAACTAAGGATAAAACGATGGGGTCTATCTCTACATAGATAGATCTTGTCTACATCATGTCATCGTTCTTATTGCATTACTCCATTTTTTCATCAACTTAATACCTTGATGCATGCTGGATAACGGTCGATGTGTGGAGTAATACTAGTAGATGCAGGCAGGAGTCGGTCTACTAATCTTGGACGTGATTCGTATATAATGATCATTGCCTGGATATCGTCATATTATTCGAAGTTCTATCAATTGCCCAACATTAATTTGTTTACCCACCGTTTGCTATTTTTCTCGAGAGAAGCCACTAGTGAAACCTACGGCTCCCGGGTCTTCTTTCTCATATGTTTGCCTTTGCGGTCTGCTCTTCTCTTGCAATTTATTTTCAGATCTATTAAACCCAAAATACAAAAATACCTTGCTGAGTTTTATTTCTATTTATTTTATTTTGCGTTCGATCTATCAATCTACTACAATTTATCTCATATCCGTTTGCCTATCTTGAGGCGCCGTACCCCGGAAGGGATTGACAACCCCTTTAAGACGTGGGTTGCGAGGATTTGTTATCTGTGTGCAGGGGCTGTTTATGTTGTGTTGCTTGGTTCTCCTACTGGTTCGATAACCTTGGTTTCATATCTGAGCGAAATACCTACCGCCGTTGTGCTGCATCATCCCTTCCTCTTTGGGGAAATACCAACGTAGCTTCAAGCGACATCAAAAGGAAATTTCTGGCGCCATTGCCGGGGAGGATCTTCAACATATACCAGGTTCCTAATCACAAATCTCATCTTCTTGCAATTACATTATTTTCCACTTGCCTCTCGTTTTCCTCTCCCCCACTTCACAAAAATTTGCCTTTTTATTCGCCTCTTTTTTTTTGTTCGCCGTTTTCTTGTCAGATCTCTTTTTGTGTGCAACCTTGTTTGCCGTTACTATGGAAAATTCTTCCTCTATTGCTTGCACTCCCGAGAACGAGGTTCTCAACTTTAAACAAAGGGGAGGAGAAAATTTAAAAGATGCTTGGTATAGAATTTGCAATGCTCATAATAGATCTATCTGTAAGAAATCTACCGTTGTTCTTCTACGATGTTTTTATGTTCGCATCACCACTTGGTACAGATTCGTTCTGGATACGATTAGCGGTGGAAATTTCTTGATGTGTCCTTCTCTTGATGCTTTTAATGCTATGGGAAATTTAGTGGGTCACCACCTCTTATGATTAATGAAGCAACTTTGACCCTTGAGCATGTTATGGAAAGACTAGATGCTATTGAAAAGAAAATGCTCACCAAAGATCATATGGAAATTATATATAAAATGATGCATAATTTTGCTACCAAGATTGGGTCAAGAGCGGGAGAAATTTTTAAGTTGTTAAAAGAAAAGGGTACCATAATCCATGAAAGAATAGAAGAAAGCCAGTCTTGGATTGATAAATAAGAAGAAATATTTAGTAATCGAAGCACGGCTTTTTCTTCCGCTAAAACTACCCAAAAAAACTCCTATAAAAATTGGCAAAGTTACCAAGAACAAGGGTGCAACTTCTAGTAGTGGTAATAAAGAAGATCTTAAGATGATTAGTATTCACCCGGATTTTGTTGAAGTGATAAGAGATCCTTTTTGCAAGAATGAATTCTTCCAATTTATTCCTAGGAGTATTTTTATTGAAGATTTTATGCTAAATCTCTGAAGGATCCTAAGTGTTTGATTGAAGAGTTGGACAAGGATGACAAAACTTAGATCCTTGCTGTATGCCTAGCTAAGGGCGTAAAACTATAGCGCTTGTTGGGAGGCAACCCAATGAATAAAATTTATTTTTGCCTTTTGCTTTATGTTCTTGTGTGTTTGCACAATTATGCTACTGGTATGATTGTGTTTTATATGTTTTAATTAGTGTTTGTGCCAAGTAAAGCCTATATGATCTTCTTGGGTGATAGTTGTTTGATCTTGATGAAAAACAGAAACTTATGTAGTCATGAAAACAATTGTTAAAAATCACCAGAACGTGATAAAATGCCAATTCTTTTTGCAGAAGATTAATATAGAAATTACCCTGGTCGTCCTATTTTTTTCAGAATTGTTGGAGTTATAGAAGTATTCGAAATAGTCAGATTGCTATAGATTGTTCTGTTTTAACAGATTCTGCTTTCTTTGTGTTGTGTGCTTATTTTGATGGCTCTATGGTTTTCTTTGATGAGTTTTTGCCATAGAAAAGTTGGAATAAAGTAGATATAATACAAAAAACAAAATATGAATTGGTTTTATATAGTACTGGTTTGGTTTCTTATACTAACGGATCTCACGAAGGTTTTGTTGAGTTTTGTGTGATTGAAGTTTTCAAGTTTTGGGTTATCTTACGACGGATGAAGGAAGGATGGAAGAGCCTAATCTTGGGGATGCCCCGGCATCCCAAGCTATTATCCAAAAATGAGCAACCAACTAAGCTTGGGGATGCCCCCGAGTGGCATCCCCGCTTTCTTCCAACGAACATCGGTATTTTACTCGAAGCTATATTTTTATTCGTCACATGATATGTGTTTTGCTTGGAGCGTCTTGTATGATATGAGTCTTTGCTTGTTTTATTTTTTTATCTAAGTCATCAATCCTTGCTCGACACACTTTTTTGAGAGAGCCAAAATAATGTCATGACTTGTTAGAATTGCTCTCTATGCTTCACTTAAATTTCTTATGAGCAACAGACTTGCTCTAGTGCTTCTCTTATATCTTTTTGAGCACGGTGTTCTTATTATTTTAGAAGAAATGCTCTCTTGCTTCACTTAGATTTATTTTGAGAGTTAGTATTTTTTTCTCTATTGCTTCACTTAAATTATTTTGAGAGAAAGATAAAAAATTATGCTCATGATCTTCACTTATGTTTGTTTGAGCTTATGAAAAGCAACACATGAAAATTAGTCCCAAAGTGATAGATATCCAAGAAGGATATAATAAAAACTTTCATGAAGATCATTGGACAAAATAAACTTGGTTCTTAGTAATAGATTTGAGATATGATGATGTGATATGTGAGTTGTGTTAATGAGTAATTATGCTTTAGTAAGAATATTGGTGTTAAGGTTTGTGATTCCCTATGCAAGCACGAAAGTCAATAGTCATGCAATGAAATTATATCATACTTGTGGTGCATTATTCGGTGTTAATTATGCTTCATGCTTGCTTATGAGATTATTCGTTTCTTGGTTGGTTGCTTCTCAATCTTTTGATAGCCTTCATTTTGCACTAAGTATGATCTCTACTTGTGTATCCAAAATCCTTTAAACCAGTTTTGCCACATGAGTCCACTATATCTACCTATATGCGGTATTCTTTTGCCGTTCTAAGCAAATTTGCATGTGTCATATCTAATTTTCAAAATAAACTTCTTTTGTGTGTGTTTGTTTCGCTCGCGGAGCGGTGAGGGGTGGGTAATATTTTCCACGCTGGATGTGTTATTCTCACGATGAGTGTTTATTCACTTGTCATTGCACGAGAGTAAGACAAAGGTTTTAGGGCTGCCCAGTCCCGAAATGAGGAAAAATGAATTTACTTTATGTTGTCAAATAATAAATTCCTTGGAAAGTGTTGGTATGGAGGGCAACCGTGGATACGGCTAGCCATGGAAAGTGAAAGTATGGTGGAACAAGGAATAAACTTTATTTTCTGTTTGGGAACCGCCTATGATATATCTAGCCTGGAAAGTGTTGGGAACTCTAAGTCGTTTTCGTTGGTGGGATGGATACAGCTCCCAAAATATTTTTATCTCTAATTTTTCCCTTTGAGCTCTGGCACCTCTACAAATCCCTACTTCCCTCTGCGAAGGGCCTTTCTTTTACTTTATGCAATTTTTATTTTTAAATTTGAGTCTCCATCTTCTCTTATAAAAGCACCAACAAAGAGGCAATATGATCATACTTAAGTATTGGGTGTAGCTAATATTCGAGTGTGTTTCATGAATCGATCAATGATTGAGCATGATGGGCTAGGGATAACTTATTTTAGCATTGATATATTGAAAGACATGGTTGCTTGTTGATATGCTTGAGTATCTAAATTATTATGTCAAAACTAGACTATTGCTTTGAATCACATAAAAGTCCAATTGTCCATGCTATAAGGAAAAAATATGATATGACATGTTAGGCAGCATTCCACATCAAAAATTCTATTTTTATCACTTACCTACTCGAGGACGAGTAGGATTTAAGCTTGGGGATGCTGATACGTCTCCAACGTATCTATAATTTTTGATTGTTCCATGTTGTTATATTATCAATCTTGGATGTTTTATAATCATTTTATAGTCATTTTATATCATTTTTTGGTACTAACCTATTGACATAGTGCCAAGTGCCAGTTGTTGTTTTCTGCATGTTTTTTACATCACAGGAAATCAATATCAGATGGAGTCCAAATGCAAGAAACTTTAGGAAGATTTTTTTGGACCAGAAGGAACGTAACGGGTCCTGGTTGTGCCTGGGGGGAGTCCCGAGAAGGGGACAATCCACCAGGGCGTGCCAGGAGGCCCAGGCGTGCACTGGTGGGATGTGCCCACCTCGGGTGCCGCCCGGACCGCCTCTTTGCTCTATAAATACCCCAATATTCCCAAAACCCTAGGGGAGTCAACGAAATATTCATCCAGCTGCCGCAAAGTCCAGAACCACTAGATTCAATCTAGACACCATCTCAGATGGGGTTCACCACCTCCATTGGTGCCTCTCCGATGATCCGTGAGTAGTTCTTTGTAGACCTTCGGGTCCGTAGTTAGTAGCTAGATGGCTTCCTCTCTCTCGCTGAATTCTCAATACAATGGTCTCTTCGAGATCCATATGATGTAACTCTTTTGTGGTGTGTTTGTTGGGATCTAATGAACTTTGAGTTTATGATCAGTTATATCTTTTTATATCCATGAAAGTTATTTGAGTTCTTTGATCTCTTATATGCATGATTGCTTATAGCCTCATATTTCTTCTCCGATATTTGGGTTTTGTTTGGCCAACTTGATCTATTTATCTTGCAATGGGAAGAGGTGCTTTGTAGTGGGTTCAATCTTACGGTGCTTGATCCCAGTGACAGAAGGGGAAATGACACGTATATATCTTTGCTACTAAGGATAAAACGACGGGGTCTATCTCTACATAGATAGATCTTGTCTACATCATGTCATCGTTCTTATTGCATTACTCCGTTTTTCCATGAACTTAATACACTAGATGCATGCTGGATAGCGATCGATGTGTGGAGTAATAGTAGTAGATGCGGGCAGGAGTCGGTTTATTAATCTTGGACGTGATGCCTATATAATGATCATTGCCTGGATATCGTCATGATTATTCAAAGTTCTATCAATTGCCCAACAGTAATTTGTTTACCCGCCGTTTGCTATTTTTCTCGAGAGAAGCCACTAGTGAAACCTACGGCCCCCAGGTCTTCTTTCTCATATATTTGCCTTTGTGATCTACTTTTCGCCTGCAATTTTTTTTCAGATCTATTAAACCAAAAATACAAAAATATCTTGCTGCGTTTTATTTCTATTTATTTTATTTGGCGTTCGGTCTATCAATCTGCTACAATTTATCTCACGTCTGTTTGCCTATCTTGAGGCGTCGTACCCTGGAAGGGATTGATAACCCCTTTAACACGTCGGGTTGCGAGGATTTGTTATCTGTGTGCAGGGGCTGTTTACGTTGTGTTGCTTGGTTCTCCTACTGGTTCGATAACCTTGGTTTCATATCTGAGGGAAATACCTACCACCGTTGTGCTACATCATCCCTTCCTCTTTGGGAAATAACAACATAGATTCAAGCGACATCAGTGGACGGGGCATGAGAAGCTGCTCTGGTAGGTTGGACGAGGGTGCGATGAAGCAGATCTGAGGCCGTGGACTCGTGAGTTGGCAAAGCGGCCCTGGTAGGGTTGAGAATGGTATAGGCGAAGCTACTCCGGTAGGGTTGACGATGGTGTCGGCGAAGCGGCTCTAGTAGGGATTTGGAATGTGTCGGCGAAGAGGATCAGAGGCCGTCAACGGGGGCATCGGTGGGGCCACTTCGGGGGGGTGTGGACAAAGCGTCTCCGGTGGGGAGTACGAAGCAGCCGCTGCAGATGCGCTACGGTTGACGAGATTACCGACGAAGCTGATCCGACGCCATGGACAAGGCCGGCACTGAATGTGCTGTGGTCTAGTGGTGGATGAGCAGTCTACTTGTTTCTAGGGGAGGTGGGAGGGGTAGACGCGGCCGCAGAAGCAGATCTGGTGAGTTGGACGCCGCTGGAAGTGAATGGGCTCTGGTACGCCGGTGGCTGAGCAGTCTAGGATTTCGAGAGGGGAGGGGTAGAAAGGCCGATGAAGTATGGACGGCGTGATGTAAGATGCTCTGGTGATGTGGAGTTAGTCATTTTTGTGGGAGGGGGGAGAAAATGGGGGTGCCGTGTGGTGGGGGAATTTACCAAAGCAGCCCCGACCTATTATGTAGATGAGGGCGGTATTGTAATTGTTGTTCTCTGTGCACCAAGGACAAAAGGGGAATTTCGCATGCTACAGACTTGGTGGCGGAAATTTTAGAAGGAGGCGAGAGATTTTGCCGTCCGCGGATCGTTTGTATCTAGTTTCAACTAATTTTGGACAGTGCTAGCAGGAAGGTCATGCGAGACTGTGTACAAGGGGCACGCGTCAGCAGTTAATACTGGTGTGAAGTCCACCCCAGAAAAAAATAACTCGGGATGACGCACTGATAACTTGGACGTTCACACGGGCGCGGGCAATCATACGGGTGTAGAGGCGCGTTCACAAAAAAGGGATCAAACGCTGAGCCTATGTATTTCTCGTGTAAATAGATAATTTAGTGCCATTGGTTATTTACTTTAAAAATAATGCATTGACGTGTTATTGTAGAGGCGCACAAAAAGAAATGGATATTGTAGTCCCACAAAAGAAATGGATATTGTAGTCCGCTACTTAAAAGTGTTACCTCTTATGATTACATAGCCTCCATTTCATAAATTGCGTACCCGTTTAATTCATATATGAATATTACATATATTATTTCATAATAGAACCTTAAATCATCCAAGACTAATGAATTTGAATGCAAGACTAACAATGGTGCATGTACATGATAGCTACATTGGTTTTTGGAAGAAACATCACTGTAACTTTGGCATGCACAATTGAAAAGGATTATTTAGAAAGAAAAGAATGTGATATGTGAGTGTCCAATCTTTATAGCGTTGAATTGATATTGTATCTTTGGCCAGGATACGAAGTAGATATTGATTTATGTTTAAGCGATGCACGTCCACGATCGCTAGATAGTGATACATGAATGAATTGTGCAATCTCTCTCACACACATACATATCTCATTTCTCTGTGGGCATCGGAATCTCACACGCGCACTTCATGCATTTCTCTCCCTCCGTTAAGGTTAGAATTCGTCTTTCTACCCTGTCCTACAAGTCTCTCACACAGAAACACACATGCTCTTTCTATCGAACACGCCCACCCCTTTAATTCCGCCCATCCACCGGCACTAATGTCTTAAAGTATAATTATGTCTCTCACACATATGCCTAAGGTTAACTCGAGTTCCGGAACCATATGAATACATACAATGGGATTCCAGCAGAGCACCTTTTGTTTTGAGATTTCGCTCTCTCTCTCTCTCTCTCACACACACACACATGCGCGCGCACGTATACATTGTTTCTCACTTCATTTTTCCGACACTTGCATGCACACCGTTTGTTTATCTCCTTGATGCTTTAAGTATGCCTCACACACATGCTATCTACCTATCCCATAATATAGATATGTGTCACACAAACTCCTTCTTCCTATATCTAAGTGTCACTGCCCCCCTCCCACACCCACACACACACACTTCCCGACACCGAAGGAGTAGGGTGACATTTCGATCTTGATACTAATCTATCTACTGGCTTCTCTCTCAAACACACACACACTACCTGACACCGAAGGAGTAGGGTGGCACCTCGATCTTGATAGTAATCTATCTACTGCTTCTCTCTCAAACACACACACACACACACACATACACACACTCGCTAGTTGTGCCTCTGTGCCTACCGCGCGCACTCTCGATACGTCTTTCTCTCCCCCCTCCCCCCCAACAATGACAGCAGAAGGGTGACAACTCGATCTGATCTTAATCTATCAATTGGTTTCTCTCTCAAACATTGTGTCTCTATGCCTCGCTCAGACACACTCGATACATCTTTCTCTCCATAGCTCGCTCGATTTGTAGACTTCTCGCGCGTGCACAGCTGTAGTGACGATGACACTGAACCCAGTGTGCCTTGTTTTTATCGGCCTCATGTGATAGTTTTCACCCTGTTTTCTGTTAATTAAGAAGGCAATCTTTTCTTTGTTACTACTAGTGAATCTGAAATCATTCAGGGCAGACATAAAATATATCAGTTCAACCCAATCATCGCAGTAACTATTTTAAAAGAAACTAGCTAGATGCCCGTGCGTTGCACGGAACATCAAGATGCATTTGTATGTGTAGTATATCTTGTGAGAGAAAAGGATGAATGAAGGAAGGCCTTATTTGCAAACATGGAGAGGGGTGTGGGTATCTTTTTGCAAAATTGCCGTAGTGTCCTTCCTATCCGTTAGACATAAATCCGACGGCCTATATTGCAGGATGGCACGCACACCATCATCACCAACTCTGTTTTCTACTCCCTCTGTTCCTAAATATTTGTCTTTTTAGAGATTTCAACAAGTGACTACATACGGAGAAAAATGAGTGAATCTACACTCTAAAATATGTCTACATACACATCTGTATGTGGTAGTCCATTTGAAATCTAAAAAAGACAAATATTTAGGAACGGAAGGAGTATAAGAGTAGACATGGAGATATATCTCCAGCATGGTCCACAACGAAAATGTGCTGGACTGGTTAGCGTCGGATGCTCGCAACGCGATGACTTGAGTTTGAATTCTGACTTTAACTTTAGATTTTTATATTGGGATTTTTACATATGTGCCCCTGGTTCCTTAGCTCTACTCATTCATGCCCGCGCTCTTAACTTTTGCTCAATTTTCCCCACTCCCTTGCCAGAAACCCACATAAGTGGGCACAACGGCGGGTCAAAGGCTTCACCGTTAACTCTGACTAGTGGGGCCACGCTGGACTGTGTCGTCTGTTCGACCTGACAAGTGGGGCCGCGTTGGGTGGTGTCGCTGTTTGACCGTTGGGCCATGGGTTCGTTGGGCCGTCCCTTGCATTAAACGTCTGTGCGCGCTGCCAGGACAGAAGCCTGCTATGCATGCACCTAGCAAAGACTACCTGCATGCGTCGATCGAGCCTGCATGCATCGATCGAGCCTGCATGCGCCGATGCCACGATCCCACGATGTGCCGACCGAGCCTGCATGCGCCGATGCGTCCGCCACGATGCACTAACCGAGCAGCTTTCTTGCACGCCAGCCGCCACGGATGCAGCGACGGTCACTGCCACTGGTTCCTCTCTTCTAGCTAGGTGGCTACATATTTGTGGCTTGTGTAAAAAAAGAGCCACTCCCTTGCTTAGCTCTACTCATTCATCCCTACTAGCAAAGCTTGCTTGCATGCACTAGGTGGTTACTAACAAGGGAACCCTACTAACAAGCCGAGCTCTCTAAGAAAACAATCAACAAATATGTAGTCCCAATGTGTAGTTGGGCCAACAAACCCATAGCATGATCACATAGTTCAAACTAGGAAGAACTTAATAATAGAATAGATAGAAAACATAAGCCAACAAGCCCATAGCAACTCCAACATAGTTCAATTACAACTTAACATAACATAGACTAAAAAAAAGATAGAGGGTTTACAACCCTAGCCGCTGCCTTCTCCACCTTGCTCCTCCTCCTGGCGCCCTTTTCGCTGCTCCTCCGGGGCATCGTCGATGGGGTACGGAAGAGTGTGGATGCGCGTCGCAGTGGGGAAGATGTTGGTGTACTCCGTGAACCTGTTGTGGGTGGTGAAAGCGATGAACTCGGAGCCACACCAAAGCACCCGGCCAAGGAGGTAGAAGGTGTCGAATGTGTTGGTGAAGTGGGCAAGGAGAGCAACCACCACCCGGTTTTGGATGACCTCCTCGACGCGGAACATCGTTGGAGATCCCCTCGGGAGGTGGTGGTAGCCGGACGCGAGGAAGAACTCGGTGAAGTTCCTTGCGGTCCTCAGCCTTGATATCGCCCACACATGTAGTGTGCGATCAACGTACACGCGGGTAGGGTAGAGCCTCTCCGGCACGGTGGGTGGGAAGCGGTAGGTTGGTCCGGTGTACTGCATGGTTGAGGGATGTGTAGAAGAAGGAGAAGGGGTCGAAGAGAAAGAAGGGCAGATGGATGAGGGATGGCAGAGGCAGAGGGTGAGAGATGGCAGAGGCAGAGTGTGGCTTAAATAGCCGTACTGCTACGTGTTATTTGGCCGTGGCAATAACGGGGTCAAATGTGAAGTTAGTAGCCCGTTTGTCAAACCCACTGAAGCATTGGGAGTGTACACGCGTGGGAAACGGTGGTTTGAAAAGAAGAAGAAAAAGAAGCTAATTGCATGTGTGGGAATCCGGGGTCATATATATATTATATGAACAAAAAGAGACAATTTTTGAAGGGCTTGTGGCCATTTTCCATGATAAAAATAAATTTGGCCCTTAAAAATTTGGTCATTTGCATGATAAAAAAAAGATAGAGGGCTTGTGGCCATTATACAAATGCAAACTGACCCATTTTTTAATAGTTTGTGGCCATTTTGCATGATAAAAATAAATTTAGCCCTTATAAATTTGGCCATTTTGCATTTGTATAGAACAAAAAGAACTAAATTTTCTACGCAATGGAAACTGTTGTGTAATTTCAAACGATGCAAAAAAACAGAGCCAACACGTTCACAAAAAACAGAGCCACCACGATCACAAGAAAACGACGCAATTCGATGGCTCAACCAGAGCTTGGTTTCCTTTTGGGCCCAATAACAATGTTTTTTTCGCGGAGTCTGTGGTGGGTGAGCAGCCGAGCACAACCAACAGGATCGCCTCTCGCGGATCGCCCCACGATCCAACGATGCGGAGCCGTCCTTGTGATCCAACGGCCCGGAGGCTGCACGCAGCCTGCCCACCGAATTCCTTCTAGAAGACCACATCTGAGGGCTATCGCTTGGCGCCAGGGTATGATCGGACGGCTGACATTCGGAGCTAGGGTTAGGCGAAACACCGCAGGGTTTTGAGGGGTTTTGAGCTGGTCAACGGGGTTATGAAAGCTTTGACTGAGCATAACTAATTAAAAAAATCAAAAAAAATATGAAACCTTTGTCGTTCATCGTTTTATAAGACACACTAACGAGGAAAAATACTAAACTTGGTCTATGGTCATTTTCATGAAAAAACCCTAGCTGGCACGATCGAGGTCAAATGAGCACCATTAATTTAAAAAAATCAAAAAATATGAAACCTGCGCACAATGTTGTCTTATGTGACATGTTACCAACCAAAAATCATAAACTTGGTCTATGGTCATTTTCATGAGAAAACCTTCACACATATGAGCTATCACCTACAAGATTTCATAGAGTTCAAGGAGATGAGGTAGGGTTACCTTCTGTTTTTGAATTTTTTTTAAAAAATCACCAAACTTTATTTGAAAGTGAATAAGAAGGATCCCAACTTAGTTTTCCATTTTCATATTTTAAACGTGTTTTAATAGTTTTTATATTAAAGCATATTTTTTAAAAGAAAATGTACAAATATGAAGATTAATTCAAAAAATAGTGAGACTTCTAATCTACACTATATAGATTGAATAGGTGTTAATAAAAAACATTTGGCTCATTTAGAGTAGGTCCAGAAAAACTTGATTACAAATGGGCTGTTTACCCTAGTCTGGGAGCTCATTTGGAGCACATTTCTCAAATTCAAATTTCTTTAATGTTGCACACATGATCTCCTACACAAACATAGATAGTTTGCCAAGGTTTTATTTTTTTGCATTTTCTTGAATTTACACAAACATACATAGATAATTTGCTGGTGGGAAAAAGCATGCATTTGATTTGATTAATAAACATGAGACCAATAACATGTGTGATCAGTGAAGCAACACTGAAACAATATGTGTGATCAGTGAAGCAACACTGAAGTGATGAGTGAAGCAACACTGAAACAACATGTCTGTTCAGTGAAGCAACACTGAAACAACATGTGTGATCATTGCAGCACCTAAACTCATAGTTCACAACATCTAAACAGAACTAACTATAAGGACAGACAAATATAGATAGAATAATACATTACTAGCATCACCATAGATTCAGTTCACACCATAAACAACCACGTTAAGTTTACCAAAAGTAACCGGACCCAAAGTACCCAAAAGATTAAGATTCAGTTCACAGCATCACACCATCACAACATAACATCACTTCACGCCGGAGTTAGGGCCTTCGTGAGCGCAGCTTGCTGCCCCCTGATCATGTAGTCCTCCCCGCGGATTGCTACATCCTCTGCATGAGACAGAAGGTGATCGAAGCGTCTATCCTTGGGCTTTGGCTTGCTGGTGCAGTAGGGGCAGTGCCACTTCTGGAACTTGTGGTTGTAGAAGGAAGCAACTCCCTTGGCCTTGATCTTCTCCACCTCCTTGCCTGTGAAGGACGCGACGTTGCCCTTGTACACATCATCTCCAGAATCATATTGCACACATGAATGAATTGCATTAATACATTATAGATTCATATACACCATGTCAAAGGAACTAAATGAACAAGGGTAGGCTTACCTCATATTCAGAATCGTCACTAAACGCCCCCTCGTACGGGTCGTAGTTGGCCAGCTTCCTCTCCCCCCAACCCCATCATCCTCCTGAATATACAATTACATCCATCACTAGTAGTCAATTGAAAATTTAGATATGCACACATGACACATTGATCATAGGGCTAATATACTCCCAATATAACATTCAAAACCCCAACCTGAGTAGCATTCAAAAACAAATCTAATATAATAGATATGACATTCAAAACCCCAATATGACATTCAAATAACACATTGATCATTGGTCATGCACACACATTGAAGAACAGAGCAAATATAACTACATATTCCATGTGGACAAGTTTATATACTAATGAATCAAATAACTTCTTAATCAATGGTTTCCATTTGGGCATATGACATTCAAAACCCCAATCTGAGTAGCATTCAAAAACAAATCTAATAGGGACCCAATCTCCCAATCTAATAAGCATACATGCTTGTAGCATTAAAAACCTCAATCTGTGAGCATTAAAAACAAATCTAATAAGCATACATCCGTGTAGCATTGAAGCACATCTAATAAACATATCTTTCTAGCATTTTTGCAACGAATTTATCCAACAAACCCTAGTACAAAAACCCCCCATCCCCCCAATACAGAAAACCCTTGCCCATCCGTCAAACCAACTACTCTAACCATGTGAACTACGGTATGAATCCACAATCTAACCAATCCAACTAACTCTACAAGCTAATATCCTAAAGCAAAGCAAGTGCAAATACCTCCTGCTCCTCGCCAAGCTGCGCATCGGGGGTATCGGGATTGACTGCGCTGCTCGACGCCGTCACCTTCTGCAGCGCTGAGGCAGAGCCTGCCACCTCCTTCTCCACATCCTCAGCGATTGCGAGTTTCCCCGCACCGCCGTGGACGCCGCCGACATCCGCGGTCACCGCGCCCTGCAGCTCGACCACATCTCCGGCCACTGTGCCGGCATCGCCACGGGCTTCGGCCATCTCCGGGTGAAGGCGATGAAGGTGAGGAAGAGGATGCGGTGGGGGAGAGCGAGACGGTGCGGTCGAGGCAGTGGAGGAGAGCAAGATGATGCTGGTTGGGGAGAGGAAGACAATGCGGCGGGGAGGGGATTTGGGGGAAATTGGTAGGGGGCAATGGAGGTGGTTGCCCCTCTTTATACGATGGTACGTTTCAGACATGTCCCATGGACACGTGCTACCCCACGACCGCGGTCCGTTACATGCGCCCACGTAAACGAATACTTATACGGTTAGCATATGAAACAACTATACGGGTAACGGTCAAAGGTGTACTCGGCCCTACGCGGCCCCACTAGTCAGAGTTAACGGTCAAAGGCATTGACCCGACAGCAAAGTCCGTTGTAACCTGTTCTGAGGGTTTCGGGCAAGGGAGTGGGGAAAAGTGAGCAAAAATTAATAGAGTGGGGATGAATGAGTAGAGCTAAGGAACCAGGGGCACCGAAAAAAAACCGTTTTATATTATATATTATTTAATATATACTTCTTTCGCTATTGTACTGACAGTGGAACCCACAGAGTACTTAGAATACAAGATTAAGGATGGACTTGTTTCTTTTTAACTTTCTGTATGAAGCTGTAGCCACCCTACAAGTCACGCGTGCACTGTACATGCAATTAACTTTTTATAGAGGGAGAATCATACACGCAATTAACTCAAATGGATTGGATGTGACTCGATTATTTCCAGCATAAGAGCATCTCCAACAGCAGCCGACAAACTTCCTCCCGCTTCCTTCCGCGGAGGACGACATCAAACGCCAGCGGCATACATTTTCACAACTCTAACTAACCACAGGAAATTCATGCAAACACGGACTGATTTCATATAAGCATGAAGGATTTCGTATAAAAAAGCCGGATCTTCATATAAACCTGATGGAGTTCATTACATTTACATGAACTAAGCGGTGCTAATCCGGCTCTCGTGGTATAATTAATACTCCCTCCATCCAGAAATACTTGTCCAAGAAATGGATGTATCTAGACTTATTTTAGTTATCGATACCTCCAATTTATCCATTTTGAGAACAAATATTTCTAGACGGAGGGAGTACCTAATCTAAATGGCCGCCCGTGGATCCCTTTCTCTTCCTCATGTCCGGCAGACACTTGCGGGGTCGCCGAAGGTCCTCGGAAGAGACGAAACAACAAAGAAACCACCTAAATACGCAGTCATCGCCTCGGCAGTGGCCTTCATGGGACCCAAGTGGCGGCGGCCTCCCATGTTCTACTTCTCCTCGATGATGGCGGTGGACACGGAGAAGCTGGCCACCGACTCATCGCTCTCCATGCACCCGGCTTCTGTCTCTGCCTGCATGGCGCTGCCATAGGCACGGGGGGCGTGCCCACAGGCACGGGAGGTGCGCCACAGAAACGGGAGGCACGGCCGCCGCAGACACTGGTGGCGCAGTACGATGCGGCAGCGACAACGCCTGTGCCGCCGTGCCCGCGTGGAGCAACTCGCCACTCATCATCGAGCTGAACTGGAGCAGCGAGTTGCTGAACCACGCGCTGGCTTGGGGCGGCAACTGGCTCCGTCGGGCCAAGCAAGGTTGGTGAAGCACCGAGCGGCCTTGCCCGTATCCAGAGGGCTCGGCGGGCCACCCAGCCGGGTAGTATGCTGGAGAACGGCTCCTCGGAAGCCATCAGAAGAGTGGAGAAAATGGTGAAGGGGGAGATGGGGGACCGGCGAAGGGGTGCGATCTTGCCCGTTGTCTGCCTGGACTCGTTTAAATAGAGGGTGGACGGTAGGAGCTTGGCCGGCTTCTGGCCTCATTTAAACTGAGGGCAGCCGGAGGAGCTCGGTCGGCGTTGCGTTTAATTCCGGCCCGCTCATAAACAGACGTGTGGCCGGAGTAGGTTTCTCGGTTTGCATGCGGTTTAGCGGAGGCGTTTGATGGAGGCGAGGATGTGTGTTGAGCCGGGCGTGCAGTGGGCGATGCAGTACTATTCAATTTGACAGTGGGCGGCGCAGTCCCGGTGGAGCTTTAATGCAGACGAGGGAGAGGGTAGCGGTTCCCGAAATGTTGAATGGTCAATGATGCATCCTCCTTCAATTATCATCGTGAATGCATGAGGGAACTAATGGGAGGAGTACCGGGAAAAGATGCAGCACAATGTGAATGCAACGCAGTTTGCAGTCATATAAAGGCGCCCCTCCATTCCAATGCATCTACCACATCGTACGCACCTAAGCATTTGCCTAAGCACCTACACTAAGCGCAAAAGTGCTCACTCCAGACCCATGGCGGCGATGCGCGTGAGCGGCCAGCGGCTGTGCCAGATGGTCCATGACGCCGGCCTGCGGCATGGCGCCGAGCATCGTCTCCAGACGGTGTTGGTGACCGGCTGGTGGATGGCCATCGTCGACGCCAGCTACGACTCTGAGTTGGACGAGATGATCGTTGCCATCACCAACAAGTTCACCGTTGTCAAGAAGCTCGCGGAGGACATCGCCGTACTCCTCCAGCCCGCGCGTCCGGGCTCCTCATTGCCTGCCACACTAATCGGCCTCCATGGTCGGAACCTCTTTCAAGCACAGGTGGCCCTGCGACTGCCCGCCGACGCCACGAAGAATGTCCATCTGGAGGTTGCGCTCGCCGCGTGGTGCCTCGCCCTGCAAGAATTCATTGACCTACACATCCACGTGTACGAGCAAATTGTGTACATAGGTATCTCCAAGGCCAGTGAGGACGCTATGATGTTGGCCTTCCTCAACCGGCTGGAAGTCTTGGATGCCTTTGCTGAGAAGCACCTTGCCCTCGCCACAAAAGCCGCCGCTCCTTAGCCGCCGGTCGGTGGCCCGGTGAACTCAGTTGAGGAGGAGGAGGTCGTACATTGATGGATCCATCTTTCTTCTTGCCTCCTGTAACCACCACTCCAATCGCATCATCGTGGCCTTAATTCTTATTGTGCTATTGCATTCTCGTTCCAGTCAATATAGACATGTGCGATCCCTTTGCTTAATTATATGCAGGGGCACCGCACACGGCTAAGAAATTGTCTGTTGTGCTTTGGGGTGCCCCCTAGCCACGTATATAAAGGAGGGAGGAGGAGGCCGGCCTAGGAGGGGCGCGGCTATAGGGGGAGTCCAACTAGGATTCCCAATCCTAGTTGGAGTCCCCTTCCTTTTCCAAGAGGGGAGAGAGGGAAGGAGTAGGAGAGGGAGAAGCGCCGCCCCCTCCCTAGTCTAATTCGGACTTGCCATGGTGGGGCAAGCGGCCACCCCTTGAGGCCCTTCTCTCCTTTCCCGTATGGCCCATTAAGGTCCACTACTTTCCCCGGTGAATTCCTGTAACTCTCCGGTACTCCGAAAAATACCCGAATCACTCGGAACCTTTACGCTTAATATAGCCTTCCAATATACCGATCTTTATGTCTCAACCATTTCGAGACTCCTCGCCATGTCCGTGATCTCATCCGGGACTCTGAACAACCTTCGGTACATGAAATCACATAACTCATAACACAAATCGTCATCAAACGTTAAGCGTGCGGACCCTACGGGTTCGAGAACTATGTAGACATGACCAAGACACATCTCCGGTCAATAACCAATAGCGGAACCTGGATGCTCATATTGGATCCTACATATTCTACGAAGATCTTTATCGGTCAAACCGCATAACAACATATGTTGTTCCCTTTGTCATCGGTATGTTAGTTGCCCGAGATTCGATCGTCGGTATCATCATACCTAGTTCAATCTCGTTACCGGCAAGTCTCTTTACTCATTTCGTAATGCATCATCCCGCAAATAACTCATTAGTCACATTGCTTGCAAGGCTTATAGTGATGTGCATTACCGAGAGGGCCCAGAGATACCTCTCCGATACACAGAGTGACAAATCCTAATCTTGATCTATGCCAACTCAACGAACACCTTCGGAGACACCTGTAGAGCATCTTTATAATCACCTAGTTACGTTATGACATTCGATAGCACACTAAGCGTTCCTCCGGTATTCGGGAGTTGCATAATCTCATAGTCAGAGGAACATGTATAAGTAATGAAGAAAGCAATAGCAATAAAACTAAACGATCATTATGCCAAGCTAACGGATGGGTCTTGTCCATCACATCATTCTTCTAATGATGTGATCTTGTTCATAAAATGACAACACATGTCTATGGTCAGGAAACATGACCATCTCTGATAAACAAGCTAGTCAAGTAGAGGCATACTAGGGACACTCTGTTTTGTCTATGTATTCACACATGTACTAAGTTTCCGGTTAATACAAATCTAGCATGAATAATAAACATTTATCATGATATAAAGAAATATAAATAACAACTTTATTATTGCCTCTAGGGCATATTTCCTTCAAAAAGGCCCCGCCCTAGCGTTTCCAATCGTTATTTCTATCTATTGATAGTGCCAAGGAGCAGAACCAAATGTTACAATTTATACATGTTTCTCTACTCCTACTCCTATAAAAGACTCAGTTGGTGATGGTGGTGTGTCTGCCATCCGTCGTTTCTGACCATTAGATCTGCATCGAACAGCTATGAGGTAAGTTGTGGCATTTTTGCAACAATACCCCACTTCTCTGCTCCAATTTGCAGAAAACCCCTTATTATCTTGAAAGCAAGCACATCCCTCCCTCACCTCATCAAAACATCCTTAGAAATATATTTTGAGTGAAAAGTAATATATTTTTAGTAGTATATACGTATATCAAAACAAGAGTGTTTTCTTTCAAGTTTGTGAACAAGTACAACTATTCTACTACTTTGGCTCCGTCGCAACACATGGGCACATTGCTAGTAAAAGGAAAAGGCATGCCGCGTCCGCGTCACAGCCCCACACGCCCGGGAATCGGGTGTACTCCACGGCCCGTCTGGCATGCCACATAGCTAGGGAAGGCGTGTTTCCTAGCATTTTCACTTTCATGTGGGACCGCAGTTGAGCAAACCGACTATTGGCAAACCGCACCCCGCCCGCCGCGTTGTAAAACAGAAACGAGAAGGGGAAGATCTAGCTGTAGCACGGAAGCCAAGAAATTTGGTGTGAGATGCGGCTCGTTGATAGAGTAGGAGCATCCCGTACTACTACTCCTACAGTACGAAGTTTGTATTACAACTAGTACTACCACTATACAACTAGGTACGTGCACGGCACATCATCGTAGGAACAAAAAACGAGAAGATCTTGTTTTGGGTGATTTATCTTTTTTTCAGTCAACGTAGTATGAATAATATGATGTGGGGGCTCCCATGAAGCTTATGTGGCTTGGTTGCATGGCTAGCAAAGGCTAGAGAAAAATAAATAGATAATGTGTTTAGAGTGCACTCCAATAAATAGATATACTTTGGGTCCATTGCAACGCACGGGCCGGCACATTGGTAGTAGTAAGAAAAAAATTACAAATTCCGGGTTTGGCACAAGTTCGTACTGCGGGAGCACCACAAGGCGTGCCCCATGAGTTACATTTCCCTCTCGGGGCCCACGGGACCGAGCTTCAGTGGCTTAGTGCACCGGCGTATGAGTCAATGACATGTGGACCTTAAATGCGGCTAGCCCACTTGTCATTCTCATGGTGGTGGCGTGGTTCGTGACTCGCTCGTTCGAGATGAACTGGCCGGTGGTGGCGTGGCCGTGGCGAGGGTGCCATAGCTGGGCATCGGGGCGTTACGAGGCGTAGATGGCCACAACGACGGGTACTACCTATAGTACAGAAGTACTCCAACTGAGGATTGATGCCCGAGACGGAATGTGTCACAGCCGCTGGATGAAAATTCGATGGTGCGGGAGTACGGATCGGAGCACAGGAGCGGAGCAGGCAAACCGCGTCCAATCGGGTGTGGTTGTGGTAGAAACTTGATAGTCGCCGCAGTTCTGCTGGCAGCATGCATGTCATGCACACAAAGGCAGAGGAGCGGTGGGGCCGAGAGGGATGAGGCGCACATCGGGGGACGTCGTGCCGTGGGCTGGAGCGGCGTCGTGGGAATCGCGTGTGGCACTGGTAGAAACGTGATGGTCGACGTGGTTCAACTTCCATGGATAAGCTGCCATGTCTGCTGACACATGCGTTGCATACCGCTCACTGCAAGGAGCAGTAGTAGAGAAAACTTGTTCCAAAGATACCATTTTTTTGTTAAAATTCTCAAGATATCATTAGTTTTTACACATGGGATTACTCCTGCAAGGGTCAATCACAATAGGTGTTTTGTAAAAAAATGCATCTTGATGTTCCCTGCAATGCACGGGCATCTTGCTAGTTATAGAAGAATCCCACACGACATCTTGCCGCAGGGTGTGCCACCGACCCAAACTCAAATTTTTCAGACTCTTAGGTGCACCGGATGCCGTGCCATGCTACAAAATGTAAAAAAAAAGCAGCTCCAATTTTTTTAAAACCAGTTATCTTCAAACCAGCCATACCCGTCCCTCACCTCATCAAAACAGCCCCAGGAATATATTCTGAGTGAAGCATGATTTATTTTTATTGATATATGTATATCAAAACTAGAGTGTTTATATTTCAAGCCCGTGAACAAGTATTATGCTACTACTTTGGATCCATTGCAATGCACGGGCCGGCAGATTGGTAGTAGTAGTCTCTACCTCTACTCTTATAAAAAACAGAGTTGTTGATGATGGTGTGCCTGCCATCCTGCAATATAAACCTTCCGATTTATATCTAACAGATAGGAAGGAAACTATGGCAATTTTGCAAAAAGATACCCACACCCCTCTTCAATAAGGCCTTCCCTCGTTCATCCTTTTCTCCCACAAGATAAACTACTCATACAAATGCATCTTGATGTTCCGTGCAACGCACGGGCATCTTGCTTGTCTACTACTCTTATAAAAAATAGAGTTGGTGATGATGGTGTAGCTGCCATCCTGTAATATAGGCCGTCTGATTTATATGTGATGGATAGGAAGAAAACTATGGCAATTTTGCAAAAAGATACCCACACCCCTCTCCACATTTGCAAATAAGGCCTTCCCTCGTTCATCCTTTTCTCTCACAAGATAAACTACTCATACAAATGCATCTTGATGTTACGTGCAACGCACGAGGATGTTTCCTTGGGGGTCTCTCCAGCGCGGCATGGCCGTAGTTGCAAGTTGACGCCCCTTGAGATGCTGACGGTGAGGGGCACTCGGATTTTGTCCTATGAGTAGGTAAGTGATGAGTTTGATCATGTAGTAAATGCATTCTAAAGACTACTTCCGTGTCCACTTCCTAATTCTCCTGCTGCCCACTGTTTCACAGGTTAGGCTCGGTGCCAGCGGAGATTGGCTTGCATATGTACGGGAGGGTACCAACATCAATTTGCACAACATTTACAACAGTGACAATGTTCCCGTAGAACCTTTGTCCAACATTGGGATCAGCCATGCAACGGGCCACCGCCTGAATTGGTTCGATGGAACCACGGTGAGATTGAAGAAGATAGCAATCATGGAAGCCCTGATAAGGTTGTCCGCCAACCAAAATTACACTCTCATCGCAGTGTTCGACATCATGATTGCTTTCACGAACCTTGCACATGGCGGTCAAAGGTGGACCATGCTGTCTGTGGCCGATTTGTTGCCGTACGAGTACGAAGACGTTGTGCTCCTTTCTAACCGCATCTTCGCGGTTACAAACCAGGGGACTCGTTTCGTATGGAACACATCCTACGGTATACTTCCTCTCTTCCAGTTTATTTGTTTTGCATTTTTTTTCATTTTATAAGTTTCAAATTCAAATTTAGAGCTCCCCATCACATGTTGAGATTACAGTGTCCATTAAATCATTGCGTGCATGTACTAGTAAGAAACAAATCTCGAGTTTGGCACGAGTTCGTGCAGCGGTAGCACCACAAGGCCTGGCGCAGGAGTTACATTTCCCTCTCGGGGCCCTCGGGGCTGAGCTTCAGCGCCTTACTACACCTGCCTTTGAGTCAATAACATGAGGACCCAATAGGTGGCTGGTCCACATGTAATGCTCCCGAAGGCAGAGGGGCTGTGGGGCCGAGAGGGGTGAGCCGCAGGTCGGGGGACGTGTGGTGTCATGGGTTCGAGCGGCGTCGTGGGAATCGCGTGTGGCTGTGGTAGAAACTTGATGCTCGCCGCATTTCAGGTGGCCCACATGTCATGCACACAAAGGCAGTGGGGCGGTGCGGCCGAGAGGGGTGAGGCGCACATCGGGGGACGTGGTGCCGTGGGTTGGAGCTGCGTCGTGGGAATCGCGAGTGGCAGTGGATGAAACGTGATGGTCATCATAGTTGAACTTCCATGGACAAGCTGTCATGTCTACGGACACATGCATTGCATACCGATCACTGGAAGGAGTAGTAGAGAAAGCTAGGCGAATAAATAGTTCCTTATAGTCAAGCGGACCCACGCTACTACTTGTTCCAAAGACATGCACACCATCGAAATAGTCTTCTTCTTGTTGTTGTTCTCATTTTCTGTGGGAGACGGCTTCGCAACAAGCTCTCTGGACCTTGCAGAACTCACACGGGCATCGAGGGCAGCATATTTTATCCGCGCATACGTCAAGGGATAATTCTCCCATCCAGACAACCTTAATGCCAGTGTCTCGTCACCCTTCTGAAGATTTGGTCCAAGCACAAAATTTCCTATGTCGAATAGGGATGGTGTTGGTTCATCACAATCTTCTACAGGAATTTTTATTTGGTTTGTACGTCAGCGATGCTTGTCAAGTCAAGATTGTACGGCTCCAACTTCTGTTTGTCCCCTGCGATGGCTGCCCCATAGAAGTATATGTCCTCCCGAGACAAGAAATCATGGAGCTCACCTGGTATGGAGGGCGCGTTTATGATATGGTACACCAAAACATCATCTGCGAGGCACAGCTGAAGGACGGCGGCGCGTTGGATCTTCCCAGTGGCACACTCCGCGTACTCTGCGTCGAGACCGATGACCTTCATCTCCACCTTTTGGAGGGAGTTGGATATGCTCAACGAGCCTTCGACGAGGACATCTTGGACGGTAAAAACCTGCATCTCAATCTCTTTCGCCATTTGGAACCGCTGGACCGGAGGGCTATGGTTTGGAGAATTAGGATTGGATGGCTAGTCTAACTGAAGAATATGATTATTTAAAGGGGCTTCGAAATTACTCCAGGAGTATGTGAAGAGGTTAAAACAATGTGAATGTAGTGTGGTTTGGATGCAAATGAAGATGAAGGAGAGGTGAAGAAGCCGACGAAAATCGGTTTGCGATGGAGAAGTAAATGGGAGAAGTGGCCTCCAGGCAGTTGATTAGACGGCTAGGTAGACTAAACAAAAAGGCTATGCGGGTAGACTGAGGAGTGGTACATGTCCGTGTACGTGCCTATCCTTCTAGCGTTACATGTGCCACTGGCTAGTTGAGGTCACTCCTTCGAATCACTATGGCGAGACATTTTATGATTCCTTTTTATTTCTGCACCCCTCCTGATAGGTGGGACCTATGAAAACGGATATAAAAAATGTGTTGTAGCTGGTTCAGATGGATATTGGCGCATGCATGGGAGACACAGCATTCTCTGGTTAAGGAATATGCGGTTATCCTCAAAAAAGAAAAAGCCTTCTTCGCGCTTCCGCATGCACGAGAATTTGGTTCTGCTCGCAATATGGATGATACCTGGAGGATGAAGTGAACCCAGAGGCATGCTAGCATGGGAGACCTATTTCCGCTATACAGTACTACTCATGTTCCTACTACTCCTACTAGTAGTAGTAGTACAACTGTGGTACACTTGATGGTCAAAATATTATTCATCTAGTCCTCATAGTGAAGAGACAAGACCCTGCGCCCGAGGTGACACTAGTCCAGGCGGCGTGTTCGGGTTACCAAAGTCAGCATCACCTTGTGCACTATGAAGTCACTGTCACCGCTGCTGTATAGCATGCCTCGCCTCATCTCCCTCTCCCCTAGCACCACTCCATCTCCATCTCCATCTCTCCGGAGATCCTGAGGTCACTCTTCATCATCTCACTGTGCCCCCGCGTACCCTCGCCTCGCCCGCCTCCCCCAGTACCACTATTCCCTCGCTAGCCGCTCCAGCACCGAGAGCCTTCTCCCCCATAAATCAAGCCCCCAAAAACCCCACCTTCCAAACTACACCATGGCCGAACGCGCACCGTGCAACATCCATATGAGCCGCGATTGGACCAATTCCCCAGTGGCATCCTCGACCTTTGTTGTTCGTGTATGGATACGTTGAGTGCCCTGCAGCTGGCTGCATGCTCGAGGGACATGCACACGGCCATCGAAGCGAGGCCTAAGCTTTTTAAGACACCCTGCTTGCTGCTATCTGGTCTTACGAGATTTGCTCACCATGATACGGAGGCGTACATAATGCCCCTCGACTTCAATCCGACCTCCATTAGCCGAAACTTCTTTGCAGGTATGTTGTGGGTCGCCATACATCATTTCCCTCGACTTCGATCCAATCACCATTGCCTGAAACTTCTTGGCACATATGTACTGGGTCGGCATGAGCTCCCACTGGATGGCTGCCGTCAGACAAGACCGGAAAAAGTTGGTGCTCGTGAACTTCGACACCTCCCATGAGATTATCCTTCCTACGTTGGAATATATAGGGTTTTACCGTCGCGGTCCAAGTCATCTAGATTACGAAGTCAGTTGGACGCACCTTGTTTTGCAGAAGATTGTAATCTTCCGAGTGCGCACAAGAGATGCGAATTACGCAGTCTTCAAGCTAATTGCCTTGTTTGATCGTGGACTCGCCTGTCTTTCCGCTAGTGCCTTCTTTAGCTGGAGACAGCTCACCTCGCAGTGGATCGTCAAAGCTGATACACACTTCTGTGACGCTATTGAACACAATGGCATCATCTACGTGATCGACAAAGTAGATGGCACCACGTATTGCTGGGATGGTGCGTGTAAGTTGTCTCCGTCTGATGTTACTGATGACGCCATGACACTATTTGAACTTTTTGTGATGATTGGCATATCCCTATTTGAGCAGAATTTGAGTAGAACTATGGCAATGTATTAGAGACGACGTAAATCAGCTATATTTGGAATGAGTTAATTCATGCCATTGTGACCATGTCATTACAACCAATTTGTACCCCTAAATAATCAAACGGTTAGGAAGATATGAATATTCTCCTTATTTTATAGTAATCTATATACTACTAAATATGAGTGTGTATCAATGGCCATGTTAGTTTCCTCATTTTCATGATGTAGAAACATGCATCACACTGTTAGTTTCATCTAACCATACATTAGGGAAGTAACTGTGCATATGGAGAACTCTATATTTGGAAGTAGTGAAATCCTGTAATGCTTACCATGTGTACATACCTATATTCGCCCTTCAGCAATCAATGGCTAGAATAATATCCTCACAAAATTTTTGCCCACGGAACATGAGTATATAACAATGCATGGTTTGTTAGTTTCCTTGAAGAATTTGTTTGTGAGGAAAGAACATGATTACATAACATGCATGACATGGTAGCTTCCTGTGAAGAATCGATTGCAACATAACATCAGTATAACCATGCATGGCACTCCTATATTTTCGAACCCAGTATACATTTCCCTGTATTTTCCTCCCAATTCCAACAGGGACATATCAATGTTGTTTCTTGCATTATCCTACTCATACTCTGAACAATGTTGATCTTACATTAACAATGCATGTCCTTTTTGATATGATGCAGTGTCCCTACAGTTACTGCCCTTTGTAATCACACCACACTACTGCAGGATGCTGCTAACGCGACACTACAATCAGAGACCCTTCGACGAAATCGTGTGCAATGCCATAATCGCAAACGGTGGTGTAAAAACCGTCAAAAAAGGTGCAAAACATTTGCGATGGAGGTTGCATCAAACACGGGTCATATTTTAGTTGCGTGTGCGATGCAGGGCATACAGTTCAGCTCAATTAACTGTTTGCGATGAGGAGGAACAAAAGAAACGGGCAGCCAGATGAAGTTGTGTGCGATGTACAGCATACGGTTCACTCGGATGAACTGTTTGTGATTAGGCAACACAAAAGAAACGGTTAGCCAGATCAAAGGTGTGTGCGATATACGACATGCGGTTCACTCGGATGAACTGTTTGCGCTGAGACATGAGAACATAAACGGTTCAAATGAACAAGATGTGTGTGATACGAGGCAAACAGGTCTGTAATCGGAAATGTGTGTGAAGACCTATAACAACACAGACGATTACTATTAACAAGTCATGTGTGTTGTGAGCAAACGATTGCTGGTATACAATTGTGAGTGATTGATGAAAACATCACAGACGGGTTCCATTGTTTAGTCCGTGTGCAATGTGATTTTCTTTGTCCGCACAACATCTACGCTCTATCTACAGAGCATCAACATATATACTTAAAAAGACAGCATTGCATAACCAAATTAAGCATACAATTACACAAGTGACTACACACATAACATTTCCACACACCAAAGTAAGCAATTACATGCATACTAAAATAGGAGAAACGAGGATCTAATCATCTACTTATTGTTGCGATGACGCTTGCCATTGCTCTGCTTCAGGCTGGATCCCTGGCCGTTTTGGGGAAGGAGGCACTTCCTCATGTCAACGATCCACCTGTACATGTCGTAGCTCGTGTACGCCTCCTTGGCCGCGTACACGACGTGAGCTTTGTCGAGTTTCTCCATCCAGGCCGAGTGCCAGACACGCTTGTCCTTGTTGCACAAATCCTTCATGTCTCTGTAGTAGGGGTCGATGATGGCCTCGGTGAGGTGAACCAGTGAGTCGTTCTCATGCTCCTTGCTGCCCCAGATCTTGTATTGGCCCTGGATGTCGACAAGATTCTGGCAGGCGATGCCCGAATTCTCGAGCGCCTTTACATCGTTGGTGATGTCCATCGTCGTGAACATGTAGTGGGGGCTGTTGACAAATGCTCGCAAGGTCTTGTGGCCAGGCAGTAGTGGTAGACGAGGACGTGGTGGCGCACACACATCTGGGTGACGACGACCTTGGGACGAGACCCGGCACGAGCGCAGGTGTACTCGAGGTCGAACCCAACCACCTTGTACTTCTCCTCGGTAAGCAACAACCCCATGATATGGATGGAGTGCTCCACCCAGACCGGGTCGTTGGTGTACACCACCGAGAGGTCCATGAACCTTCTGTGGGTGTCCACCACGGCATGCATGGTGAACTGCTGCTTGTCTTTGGCAGCCGCTCGGAGCACCATTTGAGCCGCGCAGGATACCCTCTAAGATTTTCTCGTGGTGGGTGTGCTTCTCGCAATGGTGGGGCGTGATCGAAAGGTTGAAGATACACAAGGGTTAAATGGCCGCTGTAATAAATGGGGGCCGGCCGGCCGGTAATCGTCATGTGTTGTCACGGCGTTCATAGCGGAGGATTCTAGTGCACGCTTGACAACACCGCACCACACGCGTGGGCTCGAAGAGGCGCCAAATGTATCGTCGGTGAGCCTGTTCCCGCGCTACCGTGTTGTTTACCGCGCAAGCTTCCCGCCCGGCTAGTTTGGCCACGCGTCGGCTAGAAGAGGGCAAATCGTGGGCGTTTATTGGCAAAAAGCTTTATAAAAACAAAGTGTGTGGAATGACTTCGGTCATAAGTTTACCCATGGGTGATGAGGTCAAAGTTACAGAGAAGAGTGATGATGGACACTCGAGTGCGATAATTAATTCTGCGCTCTACAGTGCACACGATGGAAGAAACCAACTGTGTGCAATTATGTCGAAGATCACAGTCGAGTTAGCTATACAGATCGTGTGCTGTGAGATTGACAAGGTAAACAGATTCGAGAATGGTTAATAAAATCTAAGACCATTGCATATTAAGGTCAAAATAGTGCTAGCAATATACGAGTCTCATACGATGCCATTTCAACGATTGTACCACAAAAGCTCGAAATGTAACAAGGTTCAAAGTCCAAGGCTATATGGCTCAAATTCGAAGATTACAAGGTTCAAACTGATATTATAAATGAAATTCAGCTCATCAGCTCCAAACGCTCGCGCTGATCCGCTGAACATGGATATCAGAGAGGTTCAAACTAATATCACCGCTTCTAAGTCTCGTTTCGAAACCTCACAATTTTTGCAAAGGGGTCGGCCACTGAGAAGTCGTGTATGGGGTTGACACGATGACTTTCGATTACTCTGTCATCTGAAGTCCAAAATGAAATTCAGCATTTTTGGAGCCTACTCCATTCTGCCGCAGGCGCCGGCACTGATCAACAAACCATTCATTTTTGCGAAATAAATGTAGGGCAAACCTCATTTCCTTCAGCACCCTTGCTCTGAGAACAAAGAACCTGGCGAATATAATCTCCGGTAAGGTCCCTCGGTAGGAGTTCAAAGTAATTTCTAAGAGATGCAGATCTAGGCATTCGACGTGATTGTTATATTGTATCACATTATCCACCACTCGGCCTAATCTTATTTGCAAAAAAAGAAAACGTGTTAGTGCCTACATGCAGTTTTGAACATTACTACAAGCCTATTTGGTTTGTAGGATTTGTAAAATGCACTAACATACCATCTTCTATCAGACATGATTAACATGGGCATTTGATTACATTCTAGAAAAATGTAGCCTTCTTCACAAGAGGTTGGAGTGGATGAAAAGTTCCCTAAGAAAACTAGTACAGATGAATCCAAAGGAGAAATGCTTATTGATTGTAACCATATGGATCAAGCAACCAATATGGGGGGCATGTATGTACTGAAATCCTCCAAAAGAACCTTCAGAAATCGTAGTACATTGTCATTGTAAACTTGGAAAAAGGTGTCACAAATTGAACTGCCTTATGGTTAACATTTAACAGGAAGGAAGATCACCTCGATATATAGCTTCTCCAGGCACGGAAAGCATCTCAGGAAACTGACAACTTGCTCCAGGTTGGGGCCGATAGATTCTAGTGCCAAGACCTTCACTGTGCGCAGTTTCGGGGTCAAGCTTGTCGCAATCATTTTCTGAATGATAGACGAACAAACATCTTCAAAATTAGAAATAATGTTAATTTGTAGAAGGAGAGGTAGAAGACGGCTGTTGTACCTGAACGGGTGTGGATCCAATAACAAGTTTGGAGTATTCGTGAGACGAGTAGCCCACCACTATCAATTTCGGCGCAGAAATGACATTGATTCTTGTTGGACCTTCTTGATCAACTACAAGTAATCTCCCAAGTGCAGGTGTGTCCTCAATGACCATACCGTGGTACACATCTTGTGATGTCTTCCTGCCGCACCAGCAACACACATAAATAGTCCGGAGAGTCATGGAGGTGATGTGGAAGGTACTCAACCCATTGATCACCTGAAGACGAAGGTACTCGAGTGCAGTACAGCCACGGAGAAGGCGCTCCATGTCACCGTTTGAGAGGCAGACGACGACGAGATTGAGGTGCTTCAGTCATGGTAGAATAAGAGCGGGCGTGTCATTAAGGGGTGGAAATGGCAGTTCCTGAACTTGGCGACATGCAGCGTGGGCGCGAGGCGGAGTGCGGACATTGGCAGCGACCACATATTCCCATCATCAAAAGTGAGCTCCTCGAGCTGATCTAGGGCGGGGGATCCAAACCAGTCGTCAAGCTTGGCTCGGTCCTTGCCGTTGGAACGGAACCTGCCCATTCTATGGCCTTTGGTTGGGCCAAGTTGACTGCCGAGGATCATGGAGAACACATCCAAGCTTTTGCGATAGCCATGGCAGAGCTCGTGGGTGTCGATGAGGTCGAGAGGGTTGGAGTTCCATAGGGGGCGCCACCGCTGGGAAAGGACAGTTGTCCGCGCCCCATATTTGATTGGGAGGAGGGAGATGATGACTCTCAACATATCATCGGGGAGGCTGCTGATGAAGTCTAGGCCTGCTGGAGTCGCTTGCGGTTCTAGCTCGATCGCCCTGCCTCCGCTTGTTGGCAGCCATGTTCTCCACCTCCGGAGTCTCCTTGTCAGCGGCGCTTTCTCAAAGAAATGGGAGTACAGGGAATATTTAGTTAAAACAGGGCAATAGAAAAGTGTATTGATAACTAGAAGTTATTAGGTAGGAATATAGTAAGAAAAGGGAATAACAATTGGTTGCTTAAATACTACAAAATTCATTTGACATTTCTGGGTAAGTCAACATGCAGATAGTTGAAAAGAAAACTTACTTCGAACAAAGTCTGGACGGATGATTTTGTCGGGGAAGTTAGCATATATCTCATGAACAGGCCCATTTATGTGTAGTGCAATTTTAGTGCCAGCTTTCAGTACATAAAACTTAGAAATTTCTTTCCTAAAGCCAGTGCCAAAATAGGAGTAACCACGTTCGTCAAGTCTTACAGTAGCAACGATTGTAAATCCATGGTTTGTGTGCAGTATGACATCCCTGGAGCCTTGATCTATGTAAAGGGGGAAATTGTGCACTACATAATCTGTTGCATAGCAAGGGATGTGCTGCAGAAAATGGTAGGATTGTTAAAGAAAACATGGTAACATGCAAATATGGGCCAAAATTGAAAGAACTGTACAGCAGTTGAAACCGAAGGACAAAAATCTATAATTAAACAGATAGGGTAAACATGATGTCATGGAAATATGAGAGTAATCGAAAGAACAATACATCATAAATTTTCCTAATATAGAAAGAAGAGGGGAAAATCCCCTTTGACGTATATGGTGCATGTGGCACCTTTTATCCAAATGTAGCAATATTTAGAATATGTTCAGGAAAGTAGGCCATGCCAACCGATTTAGGGTGAGATTGAACATACCGCGCGTGTCCTCAAGTTTTCTGGTACGGTGAGGTGGAATCTCAGGCGGAGGTCGCAAAGTCCTGAAGTGTCGGTGCACTGTACATTCTATGAATGAAAGAAAACCCTCAAATCAGCTCGAATAAAAATAAATTCACGGCGATTTCCATCGGGTGATTAAAGGAGGCAGATGAACAGGGATAAGAGATAAGATAATATCTCATTAAATTAGTTACCTTGTCGTCCATGAGAAAGAACCCTCAGTATGGTAGATTCCCCAACGGAGCAGAGCTGGGTCGACTGCGAGCAGCGTCGAGAAAGTCGATGGCGATAGGCGGCGGCAAGCAGAGGTTGCGAAATGGGGTGGGCTTTGCCGGCAGCCTGGCGGCGGCAGGCTTCGAGCTAAGTGTTTACCGCCGCGATAGGCGGTGCCATGGCACATACGCGGAGGAGCTTGTGCAGGTGTGAATGGGGAACGTACCGGAGGGGGTGGCGGGCGAGGTGAGTGTTTTTGTGACGTGGGGATGGTGAGGGTTTTCTTTTTTCTTTTTTGAATTGGGTGGTGAGGGTTTTCTGTCCCACAAAGAATTTTGGGGCGACGGTTTGCTAGAGCGAACCGTGTGTGATTGACGCAACAGGCAAAATGAAATTCATTGCACACGGTTCCAATTTTGGGAACCGTGTGTGATTGACGTACTCCTACTACCTCCGTCCTGGTTTATGGGTCCCCCTTTGTAATTTTTACCAAATTTTGACTAAATATTTAACATACGCAGACATAGATAATAAGCGTACACGTACTAAGCATAGTTCAACCATAAGTACATAGTTCAACCGTCCTTAAGCATACTCAAGCGTACATAGTTCGATCCATCCCACATCTCATCTCACATGCCGGCACGATCCTGAAGCTTCTCCAGGTACTCGGCGTACGCGCCATGCGCCACCCTGCGAGAAACTTCTGCTTGAAGGAGCCAACGGCCTGTCCTCTTGCATGCACTAGAACACTTAGATACGCGTCATGAAGATTCTGGTTGCAAAATGGGCATACATAGCCGCCGTTCCAGGTCCTAATACGCCTGTTATGCATTCCCGCATAAAGCTCCCTCAGGATTTGCCTCTTGTACCTCCTCTGTACATCTTCATCCTCGCTGTCCACATCGTCAGACAGCACCTATACAAATAGTAAAACAAATTTGGCGTCAAATCAATGATTACATGTCGTGAAGTAGGATTAGGAATTTATGGCTATTTATTTATACATATCCAGAGATTATGGTTCGATTTTTAAGCACAGTCGTCTATGTACAGACCAATCTTGAAGAAAATAATGGCACAAACATATGTAGGTAATTCAAAATCAATTGTCAAGTCCTGGCTAGGAATTATTAGCACGAACACTAACCCTAGTCGGATTACTAGCAGAAATCATTTGCACAGATGAAACAACTAATCACTTATCACCTGTACCATGCAAACAATCAATACACTACACGGATCTAACGAAACTTACTCAGATTTCATGGATTGGGAGAACATAACCATAGGATTTCTATTCCAAAAAGGGGGGAGGCAGGAGTAACCAGAGAAACCCTATGATCTATTTGACACATAAATGGGTATAGATGACTAACCAGCTGCCCGTCTGTGACGCACACGATGCGGCTATATCTCCCACGTGTCGAGGCACGACTTAGAGGCATAACCGCATAGTGGTTTTGTCGCAAGAAGGGTCATCTTCACACAATCCCATGTAATGAACAAGAATGGGATAAAGAGTTGGCTTACAATCGCCACTTCACACAATACATAAATATAAACCATACATCATCCAAAATACAAACATATAGACCGACTACGGTCAAAATCCAGATGAAAATAAGATAACCCCAAATGCTAGATCCCCGATCGTCCCAACTGGGCTCCACTACTGATCATCAGGAAAAGACACATAGTAACGACCACGTTCCTCGTCGAACTCCCACTTGAGATCGACCCCATCATCTGCACTGGCATCGTCGGCACCTGCAACTGTTTTGGTAGAATCTGTGAGTCACGAGGACTCAGCAATCTCACACCCGCGAGATCAAGACTATTTAAGCTTATAGGGAAGGATGGTGCAATGAGGTGGAGCTGAAGCGGCAATAAGCATATATGGTGGCTAACATACGCAAAAGAGAGCGAGAAGAGAAACAACGGAACGGACGTCATCTAGCAATGACCAAGAAGTGATCCTGAAGTCCTACTTACGTCATTCATAACTCAAACCGTGTTCACTTCCCGGACTCCACCGAGAAGAGACCATCACGGCTACACACACAGTTGATGTATTTTAATTGGGTCAAGTGACAAGTTATCTACAACTGGACATTAACAAATTCCCATCTGCCTCATAACCGCGGGCACGGCTTTCGAAAGATATTACCCTGCAGGGGTGTCCCAACTTAACCCATCATAAGCTCTCACGGTCAACGAAGGATAAACCTTCTCCCGGAAAGACCCGATCAGTCTCGGAATCCCGGTTTACAAGACATTTCGACAATGGTAAAACAAGACCAGCAAAGCCCCCGAATGTGCCGACAAATCCCGATAGGAGCTGCACATATCTCGTTCTCAGGGCACAACGGATGAGCCAGACGTCGGGTTGGCATAGACCCTGGTTGCCCGGGGGGCGCCGGACATCGCTCGGTTTGGGCCAGCACTCGAAGGAGCACTGGTCCGGGGGTTTAAAATAAAGATGACCCTCGGGCTTGCGAAAACCCGGGGGAAAAGGCTTAGGTGGCAAATGGTAAAACCAAGGTTGGGCCTTGCTGGAGGAGTTTTATTCAAGGCGAACTGTCAAGGGGGTCCCATAAATCACCCGACCGCATAAGGAACGCAAAACTCAAGGAACATAATCCCGGTATATCAGTAACTAGGGTGGCAAGAGTGGAACAAAACGCCAGGCATAAGGCCGAGCCTTCCACCCTTTACCAAAATATATAGATGCATTAATTAAATAAGAAATATTGTGATATCCCAGCATATCCATGTTCCGACATGGAACAAACTTCAACTTCACCTGCAACTAGCAATGCTATAAGAAGGGCTGAGCAAAAGCGGTAACTTAGCCAAACAACGGTTTGCTAGGAAAGGATGGTTAGGGGCTGACATGGCAATATGGGAGACATGATATAGCAAGTGATAGGTAGCGCAGCATGGCAATAGAGCGAACAACTAGCATAGCAAAGATAGAAGTGATTTCGAGGGGTGGTCATCTTGCCTGCAAGGTTCTCAGAGTTGTCGAAAGCTTGATCCTCGAAAGCGTACTCAACAGTCTCCTCGTTCACGAACTCGTCTCCCGGCTCTACCCAAGACAAGAACACAAACAACCGGAACCACAATCAATCACGAGAAATACACAAGCAACATGATGCAAAACATGTAGGATATGCGAGATATGGTATGCGATGCATATGCGTGCTCCGGGAGGAAAATGATGAACAAGGCAGTAACTTGGCAAAACAAGCATGCCACTGGAAAGGTGAGATGATTTCGGTCGAAATCGATATAAAGATCACCGGAAACGGATGCACGGTTTGCAAATGGCAAGCAAAACAAGAATGACACGAATCTGCGATTAACAGCATGATAGCACTTAACATGCAACAAGCAATAATGCTACAACATTCCAACATAGAAACAAAGCATATGGCAGTAATCTACAGGAGATGCCTGACAAAAGATGAACACTGAGCTACGGCTAGTTCACAACATATCAAGCTCAAACAAACATGGCAAAAGTGCAAAAGATAACAGGTTCACAGACTTGATGAAAAACTGGACATGGCAGAAAATAGCATCAGGTAGCAATGTTCAGAGTACGAAATCAACATGCTACGGGAACTTAACATAGCAAAACAAGGAATTGTAGTATTCTACTAAATGCATATGACAAAAGTCCCTTACTGACCCTAAGCCAAAAAGGATCAGAAGATATGATGGCAAGCATGTAAACATAGCAAATTTCGTTATCAGGTTCCAGACTTGGCAGAAAACAGAGCATGGCAGAAAATAATAATATGAGGACATGTTTGTGAGCTTCATGCACTCACCACAAGGCAATGCATAATGAAAAAAGCATACCTACAGCAAGATGGCATGTTTATGAAGCTAACCATGTCAAGAGTATAAGCATAGCATGTATGGATCAACTATAACAAGCTTGGCAAAAATGAATATCATGTTAAGAATCTGCCAGAAATATTTTATAGCAAAACTAGAGCAAGGTTGAGTCATGCTATGGCACTCCATAATTGCAAACAAGGGCAGGGATGGATCAATTACAACTATAGCTACAAAACATCCTTACTGAACATCTCCAAAATATGCATGGATCTCTTTGTAGCATCAAGTTTACATGGCAACAAAATAACAGCAGACAAGGACTTGGAGAAATCACCAAGTCCCTGAAATCAGAAACATTACGGAGCCTACTTTGCATGCTTGTGCTAGTCACCACAGAGATCAAAAAAATACATGGCATACACCCTTGGAAAGATGGCATGGCATACAACAAAACACATGTAGAGCTCATGCCCATAAGATGCACAGATTTAAAGATACAAAAATGACAAATCTCCAAGTTCTGTTAAGAACCAGCAGATAACAGCAACTAGCCCTCTTCCAACAGAGATTTGGGCATCAAGATGACCACTAATGGACATGATGCAATTGAACAAAATGAAGAGAATCACGAGACGAACAATTTGACATATTACACGCGCGAAATGGAGATATGCACAGTGAGTTATGACATGAGGAACAGGGGCACTTATTGCAAAAAATCACAGACTTAGGAATTTTCGGGCGGGGTTTTGGGTCAACCTGCTACAGTACCCCGATCAGATCTGGCGATGGGGCTCCGGTGGCGCTCGTCTCCGGCGACGGGAGGAAGGAGACGGCGGACCTCGGCGCGGGGAGAGAGGACGGCGGGGCCGGCGTCGAAGGAGGAGGCCGGAGGGGAAGGCGCCGGTGGCCGGCGGGAGGCGCGGCGACGATGCGGGCCCGGCGGGCGGTGTCCCGCGGCCGGCGGCGAAGGGAACCGGCGGCGGCGCGCGGGCGAGGTGGCGGCGGCCGAGCCAGCGGGGCGCGGGCGGCGGTGAACGGGCCGGCGGGCCCGCGGCGGGCTCGCGGGCCGGCGCGGTGGCGAAGGCGGCGGCGACACGTGGCGTCTCCGGACTGGACAGTGGGCGGCGGTGGAGGCGTCCGGCTCCGCCCGGACGTGTCCGGCGGCGGAGAGGGAGCGGGTCTAGGGTTTCGTCTGCGTGCGTTTTTCGGGGGTCTCACATATAAATAGGTAGAGGGAGCTAGGAGGCTCCAAATGAGGTGAGGTTTTCGCCCACACGAGTGATCGAACAACCTAGAGCATGGAAGAGAGTTTGGTGGGTTTTGGGCTGGTTTTAGAGGGGGTTTTGCTGGACACTCAAATGGACTTTGCGGATGCCCGGTTAACCGTTGGAGTACCAAACGACCTCCAAATGGAACGAAACTTGACCGGTGGTCTCCGGGTGGTATATGAAGGCCACTTGACAAGCCTCGGTCCATTCCGAGATAAGTTTGACACCCGCACACCAAGAGGGGTGCACCGGAGGAGATAGGAGCGCCGGATTGCAAAACAGACAACGGGGAAAATGCTCGGATGCATGAGACGAACACGTATGCGAATGCAATGCACATGATGACATGATATGAAATGCATGACATGAACAAAATACAAAACGAAAAATAAAAACCCGACGACGGAGGGAATATCATAACACATAGCCGAAAATGGCAAGAGTCGGAGTTACAAACATGGAAAGTTACACCCGGGGTGTTACACCGTCGTCGTGGGAGTCGTCGCCGGAGTGGTCGTCGGAGTCGTCGCCGAAGTGGTCGTCGGAGTAGGTGTGGAACTCCGCCTCCGGCTGTGGAAGCTTGACGTCGTCGACGATGTCAGGGTGCAGCGATAACTCACCGGCGGTGACGGCAACCTCTGTCTCCATCTCCACGTCGTGCTCCGGTGCTTTAGCAGCCCTGGCGTCGCCACTCCCTCCGATGGGGTGCTTCGGCGGCATCCTCATACACTGACGGCTTTGAGGACTGAGAGCGGCGTCGAGGATGCAAGCGGAGAGAGAAGATTGTGTGTGTGTGGCGAGGATGGGGGTGCGGCCGCTCGGGCGCACCATTAATATGGAGTAGTGGGAGTTGTGGGAGAGAGGCGGGTGGTGGTCAAACCGATGGCTCGCCTCCCGGTGAGCCTGCGCACCGGACTGCCATGCCTACCAAAGTTTCACACAGCTGCTCGCACGCCTCCCGATGACACTATGCAGCGAGCATGCCTCCGTCAGTTCACACACCTGCACGCACGCCTCCCCGTCTTCCTGCGCGGTGGACTGCTTGCATGCGTCCCGTCAACTCACGCCTGCTCGCACGGCACACGGGTCGCGCGGCAGCACGTATATTGTTTTTCTATTTGGATGATTAATGCTGGCGCTTTATTGCTTAACCGAAGCATGGCACGTATCCATTGTTGGTCTAACGCTCACGGTTCGAATAAATAATCTGTTTGGGATATTGGTTCACAATTATTAATAATCTCCCGTCTGTAACTAGATAAAGATTACATCAAAACTTGTCTCAAATTTGACAAAAAAGTACAATGCCACTTTGTATTGGTGTCCATATGACAACACGATAAGTTTCATGAACTTCAAATAAGTTTTGGATGTACTGGAATTTAAAAATCAAGATTCTCAATGTTTGAAATTTGTTGCACGGGGAGTAAACATGCTCCCAGTGAGACACATGTATTTTTGCAATCCATTTAGGTGCACTGTCACGTGTGCATGTAGCTCAAATTTGATTTTTGCACGTTATACCCGTAGAAAATTAATCAATTGATGTACTAAAAAGTCTTAATGATCTATGTGATTTTTTTGAAACTAAAACGTCCCTCCTTCGGTAACATATATGTTCACCGCGGGATAATTAATTTAACATGCATCGTAGTTGCGGTGGATTCGCGGTGTGTGTGGGTGTGTGTGTCTGGGGGTGGCGGGTGGCTCGCAGTACACTACGAGTTGTGAGGCACCGTGTGGGTTGGCCATTTTGTTAGGCAGGCCGGTGCCACACCAGAGTCATGAAATCGTTATTTAAAACATTACACAACCCTTTCATACATACATGTTTTGGCCACGTGTAGTCGATGGTTGTCCTACACGACACTCGATACTCGCGTGTGACGCTTTCTGTGGGCCCGCGAGGTCGTCGTCCATCACTTTGACGAACAGCCAGCAGTGAGGTTAATTTGACCAGCAAGGTAGGATCTTTTTTGTTTGTGTTATGGTGGTATATACTACACGTCGAAGAGGTGGGAGGGGACTAGCATATATACTATACGTGCCACATGCATATCCTAGCTAGTGTCGGGACTTTTTGGTTTCCAAGGCACGTGCCACATCAAAATTGTGAAATTGGCTATTCAAACATCACACAACACCTTTTTGGGCCACATGCATATCCTAGCTAGGACACTCACGTGTGACGCTTCCATTTGTGGGCCCACGAGGCCATCGTCGATGCATGCATGCATCACAACCTACATCGGTAGAGGTTAATTAATTTCACCATCGATGAGGATTCTTTCGGGTTGTACATATATTACAGCAGGAGCATATAGTATGCGGTGAAGAGGGGGGAAGGGGACCATCATATGTAGTACGCTTGATGAACCTCGCTCTGTGTGGGTGCATGGCTTACGGTTTTTGAGGCATGTGGCACATCAAAGTTGTGCATTTTGGGTATTCAACATATATATGCTTGGCCCACATGCAAAGCGGTGGTGATTGTCCTCTCGCACCCACTTAAGCGGTTATCAGCGATATCGATGCTTTCCATCTGTGGGCCCGCTTGGTCCATGACTACTTTTTGCCTGACAACAAGAGAGGTTAATTTGACTTAGGAGGGGATTATTATTTTTGCTCTGGGACGAAATGCATGATACAGTTTGAGCACACACACATGCATGTGTACGCATGAATCCCTCCCATCGAGTCGAAGTGGCTAGTACAACGACACATCATGAACCGATCTCGCTCTGTGTGGGGAGCTAGTGTACGATTTTTGACGCACGCGCCACATCAATGTTGTGTATTCAAACATGCATGCATGCATCACCTCCATACATATGCATGTAGTGGTTGCCTTCAAATGGTACACTCCCTCACGTGGTTATTGGCGACAAGCCTATATATTCGTGGGCCCATGTCGGATCAAGGGTTCCGGCAAAACCCTTAAGGTTCGAACACTGGGGTGCGCGCGGAGATTTCCTTCCTACCGATCTACGCCCTAGTTCGCTGAGATCTCGCGAACGAACTCGACGAACTCGCAACACAAAGACACAAGATTTATACTGGTTCGGGCCACCATTGTGGTGTAATACCCTACTCCAGTGTGGTGGTGGTGGATTGCCTCTTGGGCTGATGATGAACAGTACAAGGGGAAGAACAGCCTCCTGAGGTTGAGGTGTTCTTGTGCTCTGCGGACTTGTGGGTGTGTGGATCTAGTCCAAGATGAGTTTTTTTCTCCACTATGGTGGCTAGTTCTACTTATATAGGCCCTAGTCCTCTCCCCAAATATTGAGCGGGAAGGGAGCCAACAACGGCCAATTTGAAAGGGGACAGCTAGTACAGCTTATCCTGGCAAAATCGGTCTTCGCGTGCGAAAGGCTCTGGTGATGACGCCGTCTTGGGCTCCATGGTGACCTCCGTCTTGCCGTCCGGCTGGTCTTGGTCTCGTTGCACCGATATGGAAACCTTTGCTTGATGCCTTGGTACTCCACGCCTGCGCTTGCCTCTTTAGCACCAAAGAGGAAACAAGGACACTGCACGCACAGGCGCCTGCCTGGCGCCTGCCTGATCTAGATCGTCATGGCTCATGTCACGAGAACCTCGCGAGGCAGCTTGGTGAGGCCGCTCCTGTGGAGGTCTTGTGTCGTCCGCCTCGCGAGGCTTGGCCCCTCGCGAGGGTCTTGAATGCCTTGTTGATGAAGACGGGTCGTACCAGCCTACTAGCATAGCCACGCCATGGGCCGCAGGCAGGCAAGTCTGGGGACCCCCGTTCCTAGAATGTCGACAGTAGCCCCGGGCCCAAGGTGCAGTCGGGCTTGGCTTCGAGGCGAAGCCAAAGGTCAAGCGTGGAGTGCCGCGGGCCCCAAAAGCCTGCGGCCTTGGTCGACGCGTGGCGGGTGATTGGATGTGGGCGTCTCCGCTTCCCCACGCTGCCTCGGCAACTGCTCGACTTGACAAGTCCCTGCGACATGCAAGGAAAACCATCATTACCTATGATCGTGGGAGGCGCCGGTTGGCCTTCTTCCGGTATAAATGGGGAGGGGGGCAGAGCCCCCGTCGCCCATCTCTTCGCGGTTCGCCTGCTTCTCCCTCCTTGCTCCTCTGCTAGCAACAATGGCGCCCATCCAAAGGTTTTCCGTTGAAGAGAAAGGAAAGGCTTCCCGCGATGATCCAGGGCCGCTTCCGTCGAAGAAGAGGCCGGTGCTACCTCTTGAGCACTGCGTTGGTTTTCCCTTGAAGAGGAAAGGGTGATGCAGCAAAGTAGCGTAAGTATTTCCCTCAGTTTTTGAGAACCAAGGTATCAATCCAGTAGGAGGCCACGCACGAGTCCATCGCACCTACACAAACAAATAAATCCTCGCAACCAACGCGATAAGGGGTTGTCAATCCCTACACGGTCACTTACGAGAGTGAGATCTGATAGATATGATAAGATAATATTTTTGGTATTTTTATGATAAAGATGCAAAGTAAAGAAAGTAAAATAAAAACGGCGCCAGAAATAGCTTGTTGTCGGGAGATTAATATGATGGAAAATAGACCCGGGGGGCATAGGTTTCACTAGTGGCTTCTCTCAAGAGCATAAGTATTTACGGTGGGTGAACAAATTACTGTTGAGCAATTGACAGAATTGACCATAGTTATGAGAATATCTAGGTATGATCATGTATATAGGCATCACGTCCGAGACAAGTAGACCGACTCCTGCCTGCATCTACTACTATTACTCCACACATCGACCGCTATCCAGCATGCATCTAGAGTATTAAGTTCATAAGAACAGAGTAATGCTTTAAGCAAGATGACATGATGTAGAGGGATAAACTCATGCAATATGATATAAACCCCATCTTGTTATCCTCGATGGCAACAATACAATACGTGCCTTGCTGCCCCTACTGTCACTGGGAAAGGACACCCCAAGATTGAACCCAAAGCTAAGCACTTCTCCTATTGCAAGAAAGATCAATCTAGTAGGCCAAACCAAACTGATAATTTGAAGACACTTGCAAAGATAACCAATCATACATAAAAGAATTCAGAAGATTCAAATATTGTTCATAGATAAACTTGATCAATTCATCGGTCTCAACAAACACACCGCAAAAGAAGATTACATAGAATAGATCTCCACAAGAGAGGGGGAGAACATTGTATTCAGATCCAAAAAGAGAGAAGAAGACATCTAGCTAATAACTATGGACCCGAAGGTCTGAGGTAAACTACTCACACATCATCGGAGAGGCTATGGTGTTGATGTAGAAGCCCTCCGTGATCGATGCCCCCTCCGGCGGAGCTCCGGAACAGGCCCAAAGATGGGATCTCACGGGTATAGAAGGTTGCAGCGGTGGAATTAGGTTTTTGGCTCCGTATCTGGTAGTTTGGGGGTACGTAGGTATATATAGGAGGAAGAAGTACGTCGGTGGAGCAACAGGGGGCCCATGAGGGTGGAGGGCGCGCTTGGGGGGTAGGCGCGCCCCTACCTCGTGGCCTCCTGTTTGATGTCTTGACGTAGGGTCCAAGTCTTCTGGATCACGTTCGTTTCGAAAATCACGTTCCCGAAGGTTTCATTCCGTTTGGACTCCGTTTGATATTCTTTTTCTATGAAACTCTGAAATAGGCAAAAAACAACAATTCTGGGCTGGGCCTCCGGTTAATAGGTTAGTCCCAAAAGTAATATAAAAGTGTATAATAAAGCCCAATAATGTCCAAAACAGAAGATAATATAGCAAGGAACAATCAAAAATTATAGATACGTTGGAGACGTATCAGCCGGTCCATCGTCGTGACGAAGCGGCGATGCAGGTGGTGACGAGGCCTTGGTGCGAGCGGCCTCCTCCGGGGTATCCGCTACCCTTGTACGCCCAAGCCGGGGGCGCAGGAGGAGGGAGCAACGAGCGGCGCCGCCCGCGCCGTGCCCGTGGAGCTCCGGAACAGGCCCCAAGATGGGATCTCATGGGTACAGAAGGTTGCGGCGGTGGAATTAGGTTTTTGGCTCCGTATCTGGTAGTTTGGGGGTACGTAGGTATGTATAGGAGGAAGAAGTACGTCGGTGGAGCAACAGGGGGCCCACGAGGGTGGAGGGCGCGCCTGGGGGGTAGGCGCGCCCCCCTACCTCGTGGCCTCATGTTTGATGTCTTGACGTAGGGTCCAAGTCCTCTGGATCATGTTCGTTCCGAAAATCACGTTCCCGAAGGTTTCATTCCGTTTGGACTCCGTTTGATATTCTTTTTCTGCAAAACTCTGAAATTGGCAAAAAACAGCAATTCTGGGTTGGGCCTCCGGTTAATAGGTTAGTCCCAAAAGTAATATAAAAGTGTATAATAAAGCCCAATAATGTCCAAAACAGAAGATAATATAGCATGGAACAATCAAAAATTATAGATACGTTGGAGACGTATCAAGCATCCCCAAGCTTAATTCCTGCTCGTCCTCGAGTAGGTAAATGATAAAAACAGAATTTTTGATGTGGAATGCTACTTGGCATAATTTCAATGAAATTCTTCTTAATTGTGGTATGAATATTCAGATCCGAAATATTCAAGATAAAAGTTCAATATTGACATAAAAATAATAATACTTCAAGCATACTAACTAAGCAATTATGTCTTCTCAAAATAACATGGCCAAAGAAAGTTATCCCTACAAAATCATATAGTCTGGCTATGCTCTATCTTCACCACACAAAATATTTAAATCATGCACAACCCCGATGACAATCCAAGCAATTGTTTCATACTTTTGACATTCTCAAACTTTTTCAATCTTCACGCAATACATGAGCGTGAGCCATGGACATAGCACTATATGTGGAATAGAATGGTGGTTGTGGAGAAGACAAAAAGGAGAAGATAGTCTCACATCAACTAGGCGTATCAACGGGCTATGCAGATGCCCATCAATAGATATCAATGTGAGTGGGTAGGGATTGCCATGATGATCATCACACTTTTATTTTCTTACAACTCAACAATTACAACTCAATACTTAGAACAAAATATGACTCTATATGAATGCCTCCGGCGGTGTACCGGGATATGCAATAAATCAAGAGCGACATGTATGAAAGAATTATGAACGGTGGCTTTGCCACAAATACAATGTCAACTACATGATCATGCAAAGCAATATGACAATGATGGAGCGTGTCATAGTAAACGGAACGGTGATAAGTTGCATGGCAATATATCATCTCCACGATAGGAAATGCCATGATAGGTAGGTATGGTGGCTGTTTTGAGGAAGGTATATGGTGGGTGTATGATACCGGCGAAAAGTGTGCGGTATTAGAGAGGCTAGCAATGGTGGAAGGAGGAAAAGTGCGTATAATCCATCGACTCAACATTAGTCATAAAGAACTCATATACTTATTGCAAAAATCTACAAGTTATCAAAGCAAAGTATTACGCGCATGCTCCTACGGGGATAGATTGGTAGGAAAAGACCATCGCTCTTCCCCGACCGCCACTCATAAGGAAGACAATCAGTAAATAAATCATGCTCCGACTTCATCACATAACGGTTCACCATACGTGCATGCTACGGGAATCACAAACTTTAACAAAAGTATTTCTCAAATTCAAAACTACTCAACTAGCATGACTCTAATATCACCATCTTCATATCTCAAAACAATTATCAAGCATCAAACTTCTCATAGTATTCAACACACTCATAAGAATTTTTCTTTTACTAATCTTGTATGCCTATTATTGTTAAAGCAAACTACCATGATGTTTTGTAGGACTCTCAAAATAATCTAAGTGAAGCATGAGAGAACAATAGTTTCTATAAAACAAAATCACCACCATGCTCTAGAAGATTTAAGTGAAGCACTAGAGCAAAAACTATATAACTCAAAAGATATAAGTGTAGCACATAGAGTATTCTAATAATTTCCGAATCATGTGTGTCTCTCTCAAAAGGTGTGTACAGCAAGGATGATTGTGGTAAACTAACAAATAAAGACTCAAATAATACAAGACGCTCCAAGCAAAACACATATCATGTGGTGAATAAAAATATAGCTCCAAGTAAAGTTACCGATGGAAGTAGACGAAAGAGGGGATGCCTTCCGGGGCATCCCCAAGCTTTGGCTTTTAGGTGTCCTTAGATTATATTGGGGTGCCATGGGAATCCCCAAGCTTAGGCTCTTACCACTCCTTGTTCCATAATCCATCAAATCTTTTACCCAAAACTTGAAAACTTCACAACACAAAACTTAACAGAAAATCTCGTGAGCTCCGTTAGCGAAAGAAAACAAAAGACCACTTCAAGGCACTGTAATGAACTCGTTCTTTATTTATATTGGTGTTACAACTACTGTATTCCAACTTCTCTATGGTTTATAAACTATTTTACTAGCCATAGATTCATCAAAATAAGCAAACAACACACGAAAAACAGAATCTGTCAAAAACAGAACAGTCTGTAGTAATCTGTAACTAACGCAAACTTCTGGAACTCCAAAAAATCAGAAAAAATAGGAAGACCTAGACAATTTGTTTATTGATTAGCATCAATTGGAATCAATATTTTACCACGTTCTGGTGATTTTTAACAATTATTTTCGTGAACAGAAAGTTTCTGGAATTTACAGCAAGATCAAATAACTATCATCCAAGAAGATCATATAGGTTTAACTTGGCACAAACACTAATTAAAACATAAAAACACATCTAACCAGAGGCTAGATCAAAGATTTATTCCTAAACAGAAGAAAAAGGCAAAAAAACTAAAAATAAAATTGGGTTGCCTCCCAACAAGCGCTATCGTTTAACGCCCCTAGCTAGGCATAAAAGCAAGGATAGATCTAGGTATTGCCATCTTCGGTAGGCAATCAATAAGTGGCTCTCATAATAGATTCATAAGGTAATTTTATTTTATTTCTAGGGAAGTGTTCCATGCCTTTCTTTAATGGAAATTGGAATCTAATAGTCCCTTCCTTCATATCAATAATTGCACCAATCGTTTTAAGGAAAGGTCTACCAAGAATAATAGGACATGAAGGATTGCAATCTTTGTCAAGAACAATAAAAGCTACGGGCACATAGTTCCTATTTGCAACAATAAGAACATCATTAATTCTTCCCATAGGTTTCTTAATGGTGGAATCCGCAAGGTGCAAGTTTAAAGAACAATCATTGAAATCACGGAAACCTAATAAATCACATAAAGTCTTTGGAATCGTGGAAACACTAGCACCCAAATCACACAAAGAATATCATTCATGATCTTCAATTTTGATTTTAATAGTAGGTTCCCATTCATCATAAAGTTTTCTAGGGATAGAAACTTCCAACTCAAGTTTTTCTTCATAAGATTGCATCAAAGCATCAACGATATGTTTGGTAAAGGCTTTATTTTGACTATAAGCATGAGGAGAATTTAGCACGGATTGCAACAAGGAAATACAATCTATTAAAGAGCTGCTATCATAATTAAATTCCTTGAAATCCAAAATAGTGGGTTCATTAATATCTAAAGTTTTGATCTCTTCAATCCCACTTTTATCAATTTTAGCATCAAGATCTAAAAACTCCGAATTTCTGGAACGCCTTCTAGGTAAAGGTGGATCATATTTAGTCCCATCATTATCAAGATTCATATTGCAAAAAAAAATTAATAGGGGAGACATCAATAACTTTTAGATCTTCATCTTTGTTTTCATAGTTTTCCGGCTTAGCGGCCATCTTATTAACTAAGGTGGCATGCTTATCCGATATTTCAGCTAGTAACTTCTCAAGATGAGCAATTTGGGATCTCAAACCATCAAATTCTTTAGACATATCATCGAGCTCTTTATTCATATAACTCATAAAGCTTTTTTGTTCCTTAAACTCGTTTCTAAAGAAATTATTATGCTCAAATTGTAAGACCATAAAACTCCTGACATTGCCTTCGATCTCTTCCAACCTTTTAAGGTGAAGGTCACCAAATTTAGGCAGAGCCATCGTGACAAGCAAGCAATCCAACACACGAGCAAACAAGAGACGGGCAAAAAAAAGCAAACAGAAAGGAGAGGGCGAATAAAACGGCAAGGGTGAAGTGGGGGAGAGGAAAACGAGAGGCAAATGGCAAATAATGTAATGCAGGAGATAAGCGTTTGCGATGGGTACTTGGTATGTTGACTTTTGCGTAGACTCCCCGGCAACGGCACCAGAAATCCTTCTTGCTACCTCTTGAGCACTGCGTTGGTTTTCCCTTGAAGAGGAAAGGGTGATGCAGCAAAGTAGCGTAAGTATTTCCCTCAGTTTTTGAGAACCAAGGTATCAATCCAGTAGGAGGCCACGCACGAGTCCCTCGCACCTACACAAACAAATAAATCCTCGCAACCAACGCGATAAGGGGTTGTCAATCCCTACACGGTCACTTACGATAGTGAGATCTGATAGATATGATAAGATAATATTTTTGGTATTTTTATGATAAAGATGCAAAGTAAAGAAAGTAAAATAAAAATGGCGCCCGAAATAGCTTGTTGTCGGGAGATTAATATGATGGAAAATAGACCCGGGGGCCAAAGGTTTCACTAGTGGCTTCTCTCAAGAGCATAAGTATTTACGGTGGGTGAACAAATTACTGTTGAGCAATTGACAGAATTGAGCATAGTTATGAGAATATCTAGGTATGATCATGTATATAGGCATCACGTCCGAGACAAGTAGACCGACTCCTGCCTGCATCTACTACTATTACTCCACACATCGACCGCTATCCAGCATGCATCTAGAGTATTAAGTTCATAAGAACAGAGTAATGCTTTAAGCAAGATGACATGATGTAGAGGGATAAACTCATGCAATATGATATAAACCCCATCTTGTTATCCTCGATGGCAACAATACAATACGTGCCTTGCTGCCCCTACTGTCACTGGGAAAGGACACCCCAAGATTGAACCCAAAGCTAAGCACTTCTCCTATTGCAAGAAAGATCAATCTAGTAGGCCAAACCAAACTGATAATTTGAAGACACTTGCAAAGATAACCAATCATACATAAAAGAATTCAGAAGATTCAAATATTGTTCATAGATAAACTTGATCAATTCATCGGTCTCAACAAACACACCGCAAAAGAAGATTACATAGAATAGATCTCCACAAGAGAGGGGGAGAACATTGTATTCAGATCCAAAAAGAGAGAAGAAGACATCTAGCTAATAACTATGGACCCGAAGGTCTGAGGTAAACTACTCACACATCATCGGAGAGGCTATGGTGTTGATGTAGAAGCCCTCCGTGATCGATGCCCCCTCCGGCGGAGCTCCGGAACAGGCCCAAAGATGGGATCTCACGGGTATAGAAGGTTGCGGCGGTGGAATTAGGTTTTTGGCTCCGTATCTGGTAGTTTGGGGGTACGTAGGTATATATAGGAGGAAGAAGTACGTCGGTGGAGCAACAGGGGGCCCATGAGGGTGGAGGGCGCGCTTGGGGGGTAGGCGCGCCCCTACCTCGTGGCCTCCTGTTTGATGTCTTGACGTAGGGTCCAAGTCTTCTGGATCACGTTCGTTTCGAAAATCACGTTCCCGAAGGTTTCATTCCGTTTGGACTCCGTTTGATATTCTTTTTCTATGAAACTCTGAAATAGGCAAAAAACAACAATTCTGGGCTGGGCCTCCGGTTAATAGGTTAGTCCCAAAAGTAATATAAAAGTGTATAATAAAGCCCAATAATGTCCAAAACAGAAGATAATATAGCAAGGAACAATCAAAAATTATAGATACGTTGGAGACGTATCAGCCGGTCCATCGTCGTGACGAAGCGGCGATGCAGGTGGTGACGAGGCCTTGGTGCGAGCGGCCTCCTCCGGGGTATCCGCTACCCTTGTACGCCCAAGCCGGGGGCGCAGGAGGAGGGAGCAACGAGCGGCGCCGCCCGCGCCGTGCCCGTGGTCGCCGCGCGATGGCGATGCGTGCCGTTGCTCCTGGAATCCATGTCGTGGATTCCTCGCACGAGCTCGTGCTGTGGGCACTGATGCCTCCAAGCTCTTGGATCCGCTTCCCACGGTTCTTCGCTGACGTGATGCCGCCGAGGGGGCCTCTCGAGCTCTGGCTGCAGCATGCTGACTGCGACGCTCCGGCGACCGGAGCAGAGGTCGAAGCGGTCCCCTCCGGCAAGATCTTCATGACCCGCGACTGGGGCGAGGTCGCGCGGGTTTGCTGTGCGAAGGGCGCCCTCGCGATCCACTTCGAGTATGATGGCGCCTCCACTCTTTTCTTCAAGGTCTTCGACGCGGTGGGTCGCCACCTGGAGTGTTGCCCTAGAGGGGAGCGCTAGGTTGACGCGCGCTCCGCTCGTGGCTACTCCAGTAGCAGCAGCCCCGGGGAGTCCAGCGGTTCTCCCGAGCTCTACGAGACTCCGGAGACGAGCGACGATAGCTACATGCCCCCGAGCTCTCGCCGCGCCCGGAGCAGGGCTGCGTCGTCCAGCCGTTGCCGCCGGCCTCCCGCGGCCCACTGTTGATGATGGCGTCCGCCACGGGAGGGTGTAGGTAGGATTCCTCTAAGTTCTCGTCTTTTTTTCCTGCGAAGAATCATGGAGTACCCCGTGGGGGTGTGTAAAGGGTCTGTATTGTCTTTTGTGTATATCTTCCTTGTTATGAAAATTTGCAAACGCATGTCCTGTTAAGGCTCGGTCTCCCCTTTCCAACCTCGCGATAGCTTGTTGCTCTATGCTGACAGGCCCCGGTCCCCAGGCAGGCTGCAGCCATCGCTGGTATGCCAGGTCGCGTGCCGTGGTCAAGGCCAGGAGGTGAGCGGCCTGAGGTCCAGTAAGAGCCCCTGAGGCGCGATGCTCAGGAGGTCCCCTATAGCGCTCAAGCAGCCATGGTAAGGTAAGAAAGGGGGTGACGTGGGCGCGACAGGTATGCGGCGTGCGTAGCACCTAGGCTCCAACGATTAGTTGGTACGAGCGCGGGACTTATCTTGCTAGCTTGGGGCCAAGTCCTTGTGATGCGCCAGGCTCGTGCGCAAGCTTCCGCAGCATAGCTAGGTCGGGCCCATACGAGTCTCCCTTCTCCCATGTTCTCCTTAGTGCTCTACGTCCTCAGGTCCCGGCCCTTGAGCGAGCTCAGCCGCCGCTGGTATGCCAGGTCGCGATGCCGTGGTCAAGGCCAGGGGGTGAGGGCTGGAGAGCCAGTAAGAGCTCCTGAGTTGCGATGCTCAGGAGCCCCCTTTTAACGCGCAAGCGGATTGCACGGGAGAAAAGGAAGCTCGCGGTGCCGCCTGCCGTCCTCCTCATGAGATCCCTGCGAACCATCACAAGGAGAAACATGGTTTTGCCGTTATGGTTGCCAGCCTGCCACTGGTTGCTCCGCGAGGAAGTGAAGGCACTGAGGGCCTGGTGAGGTGACGTGCGCGGAGCATGCCGCGAGCCAGAGCTGACTGCTCAGGTTTGTCGACGTGGCAGGGACGGACCCATGCACCAGCGTCGTGCTAGTGTGAGTAGCCCCCGTGGGAGGTGATAGTCGAGCAGGTGATAATCACAGGCAAATTAGGCATGGAGAGCAGACCATCTTGGATAAATGTAGACAGATACATGCCACTGGGTTAGGCCTGAGCGGCTTGGGGATGATGCAGTCCGAGGGGCGCCCCCAACTGGGTAAGCTAAAGACATACGCAAAAGTGATACATGCCAATGGGACGGACCCACGCGGCCTGGGAATGATGCAGCCCAAGGGGCGCTCCGAGCTAAATGAACTTGGAAAATGTCACCTGGTTCTGTTGACGAAGGAGATTTGGGGCAGCTGAAGGTACGCGGCGACGGGGTTGCTCCTCACGAACCACCGGGGCCCTGAGCCTCGGGAGGCTCTGGGGGCTCAGGTGGTTCCCTGAGGACCGTCTCCATCTCTGCCAGGACGGCGTGGTGCCTGGCCTCCTGAGCCACCAGGACACGCCGCAGGTTACGCTGATAGGCTGACGACACGCTGGGCAGGCCGAAAGGCATGCGAACGTAACTGTGTGGTGGACCCTCGCAATGGCCCACGCGCGAAGGACAGAAAAGCTCCTGAGATGCGGCCCTGTTGGGCCCCGGAACATCGATGCAGACGCGCAGCCCGGCATCCTCGCCTGGATGGGGAGCTGCGCCTCGCGAGTGGCGGTCGCCGCGCATGGCCCTTGCGTCTTGCAGTTCCTGAGTGGTCTTCGTGATGAACTCCTGAGCGGTGGGCACTCCTTGCCCTGTGTTCTTCTGAGGGAAACGTGCCATGAAGCACGCCTCCAAGTGGTGCCCGAGCGCCTCCCTCGTGATGTTGGCAAGGTCTGAGGCCCACCAGAAGAGAGCCCCCGAGCCCTGCCTGAGGAGGGCGCTGGGTGCGCCATCCTATGCGACGGAGGGAGGCGCCCCTGGAGCGGGCGCTGATCCTGACGAGGTTCTAGCCGCGACGCCACCCTCCTGAGGTCCGGCACGGCGCAGCTGTTTCTTCTTCTTGGGGATGCCCTCCGGAGGGCCATCGCCCTGGCTGTCGGGGTCGTTGATTGCTGCAGCTTGAAAGGCACGCTCGAGGGAGCACACCGCGTCTCTTTCTTCGCATGAGACCATGATGATTCCGCCGCTTCCCGGCATCTTGAGGACGTTGTAGCCGTGGTGGGTCACTGCCATGAACTTGGCCAGGGCTGGATACCCAAGGATGGCGTTGTATGGCAGGCGGATTTGCGCGACGTCGAAGTCGATGAGCTCGGTGCGGTAGTTCTTGCATTCTCCGAAGGTGACAGGGAGGCGGACCTGCCCTATCGGTGTGGTGGAGCCATCGGTCACTCCTGAGAAAGGCTTGGTAGGCTGAAGCTGGTCATATGTCACTTGGAGGTTGTCGAACGTGTCGACGGACAGGACGTTGAGTCATGCGCCGCCACCGATGAGGGTCTTGGTAACTTGCACGTTGCTGATGACTAGTGAACAAAGCATCGGGAGGGCGCCAGCGGTAGCTGCGCACTTGACCTGATATGCTGAGTTGAAGGTGATGGCACATTGGGACCACCTAAGCGGGCGCGTGGCCTCCAGCTTGGGGAGGACTGCATTCACTTCACGAGCAAACTGTTTGAAGATACGTTGCGAGGCTGGGGCCTGAGCTCCGCCCAAGATGCAAGCGATAGCGCGCGGCTCCTGGAAGCCCCCGGCCCCCTCATCTTGATGGTGGTCGTCGTTCCTTCTAGGCGGTGGCGGCAGCGGGGGAAGACCGGCGTTGCCCTGAGGTCGATCCTCACGAGGCTGGTCCCTCTGGGCGCGCTCGCGTGGATGATCCTACCAGCGGTCCTCACAAGGCCTGTCGCGCCACTCCTGGCGCGGGCCACGGTCGTCCCAGCGCCCGCCACCACGTCCTCCTCCTCGGTCGTAGCCTCAGTCGCTGCGCTCGGGGCGTCGACCGAAGCATCCTTCTCGAATGGCTTTGAGCTCTTGACAGTCACTGGTGTTGTGGGTGTTCAGGTTGTGGAAGGCGCGGAATGGTCGGCTGCTCTTGGATGACTCGGGCTGATCTCTGCCTCGCTTGGTGTCCGGCTCCGCTGCGAGCACGGCTGCTTCCTTGCGCTTCACGTCCTTTGCCTTGGCCTTCTTCTCCTCCGGGCCTGCAGCTGGCAGCTCAAGGAGGGAGAGGCGCCCTTCCTTAGCTCTTGCGCACTTGGTCGCCAGGTTGAACAGCTCCTGAGATGTGCACAGTTCCTCGTGGATAGCGAGCTCTTCCTTCATCTTGATGTCGCGGACGCCATCAGAGAACGCGAAGATGATGGCCTCATCCGTCACCTTGGGGATCTTGAGGCGAGTGTTGTTGAAGCGCTGGATGTACTTCTGGAGGGTCTCTCCTGGTTGTTGCTTGATGCGTTGCAGGTCACTCGCGGTCGGCGGGCGGTCGCGAGTGCCCTGGAAGTTGGCGACGAAGCGGTCGCGCATCTCGTCCCAGGAGGAGATCGAGCCTGGAGGCAGGTTCAGGAGCCACGAACGGGCGCCGTCTTTGAGTGCCATAGGGAACCAGTTCGCCATGACTTTCTCGTCGCCGTTGGCCGCCTCGATGCTCAGCTCGTAGAGCTGCAGGAACTCCGCGGGGTCGAGGGTGCCGTCGTAGCATGGAGGCAGATCTGGCTTGAACTTGCCCGGCCAGGCGACGCTACGCAGCTCGGGGGTGAAGGCGCGGCAGCCGGCCGTGGTCGCCGGGGCCCGTCTTGGAGGCGGAGCTTGGTCCTGACGCTCACGCGCCGCCACAGCAAGTGGTGCGGGGGCCTGCCGCGGCAGACGATCCTGGCGCGGCGGCGCGAGGAGTGGCGGAGCTTTCTCTTGCGGTCGAGGAACTTCTTGGCAGCTTCCTTCTTCACGCGCGGGGACCGGTTGCGGTGGATCGCATCGTGGAGCCGCACGCCTTGGCGCCAAGGCGCCATCTTGGGGCAGAGGTGGTGGAGGCGCTCCGTGAGCTGTGTCGCCTGCAGCAGGCGATGGTCCCGGCGGAGAGAGGGACGGCACAGGGGAGCCCCCTGCGGCGCGGACAAGCTCGGCGATGCGGTCGAGCCAGACCTCGTAGAGGTCGTCGACCGGGCGGTAGCGCAGGAGCTCGTGCGCCATGAGGGGCGCGGCCGTGCGTCCATGGGAGCGCGACGAGCATGAGACGACGAACCAGCGGGAGTCAGCAATGGAGTGGCGATGCGGCCGTCCTGCCGTACCGAGGGGTGCAGCGAGGATGCTTGCTGCTCGTTCCCCGTCGTGCCGGTGGCGGCGTTGGCGGCAGGAGAAGGAGAATGACGAGGTGGCCCACCTACGGGAGCCGTCCGAGTGACGCGGGTGGCCCGGGCAGCCCGGCGCTCCTCACGAGCACGACGAGCGTCCGCCATGGAGACGATGGAGCAACTGGACGCGAATGACGGAAGGGAAGCTCCGGCGCACCCCTACCTGGCGCGCCAAATGTTGGATCACGGGTTCCGGCAAAACCCTTAAGGTTCAAACACTGGGGTGCACGCGAAGATTTCCTTCCTACCGATCTACGCCCTAGTTCGCTGAGATCTCGCGGACGAACTCGACGAACTCGCAACACAAAGACACAAGATTTATACTGCTTCGGGCCACCGTTGTGGTGTAATACCCTACTCCAGTGTGGTGGTGGTGGATTGCCTCTCGGGCTGATGATGAACAGTACAAGGGGAAGAACAGCCTCCTGAGGTTGAGGTGTTCTTGTGCTCTGCGGACTTGTGGGTGTGTGGATCTAGTCCAAGATGAGTTTTTTTATCCACTATGGTGGCTAGTTCTACTTATATAGGCCCTGGTCCTCTCCCCAATTATTGAGCGGGAAGGGAGCCAACAACGGCCAATTTTAAAGGGGACAGCTAGTACAGCTTATCCTGACAAAAGCGGTCTTCACCTGTGAAAGGCTCTAGTGATGACGCTGTCTTGGGCTCCATGGTGACCTCCGTCCTGCCGTCCGGCTGGTCTTAGTCTCGTTGCACCGATATGGAAACCTTTGCTTGATGCCTCGGTACTCCGCGCCTGCGCTTGCCTCTTTAGCACCAAAGACGAAACAAGGACACTGCGCGCGCTGGCGCCCGCCTGGCGCCTGCCTGATCTGGATCGTCATGGTCACGTCACGAGAACCTCGCGAGGTTTGCCCCGCATTGATTTCTCCGCTCCTCGCGAGGCAGCCTGGTGAGGCTCCTCCTGAGGAGGTCTTGTCATCCGCCTCGCGAGGGTCTTGAATGCCTTGTTGATGAAGACGGGTCGTACCGGCCTGCTAGCATAGCCACGTCGTGGGCCGCAGGCAGGCAAGTCTGGGGACCCCCGTTCCCAGAACGCCGACAGCCCACGTGGACATCCATGATCACCTTGACCAACACCAAGATAGGTTACCATGGCAGATTCTTCATTTGGTTCGTGTTATAGTAGTATAGGTCATGGTGAGATTCTGACCTTAAGTTTGTGCGCATATACTATGCACGCATGCATGCATGAATCCCCGTCGTTGGCTTGAAGTGCGGTGTAACATACATATGCATCATCAACCTAACCCTCACTCAGTGTGGGGATTTCTAGTTCGAAATCACGGTGCCACATCAAAGTTGTTCCATTGTTACTCAAAAACACACCTCTCCATACATATGTTTGGGCCACACGCATGCAGTGGTTGTGTTCGGGGACTAGCTACTTGCATGTTTATTGGCGAGCTAGCCCATCTCCGGGGTCGCATGGACGGCCATCACTTTGACCAACAACAAGAGAGAGGTTGTACGACCAAGGTGGATTATTCTTGGTCCATTTTACGATCCATCTTGGTGAGATATGCCTCTCTAGCCCGCCAACTGACAGTGTGTGTGTGCGGGGGGGGGGGTTGCTACTTTGCACTTTGCTAGGTGAACCTCGGTTGGGGGGCATGCATTCATAGCTTAGGATTCCCTTCGTGGCAACACGTGGGGGGCTGCTAGCTACTTCGCACTTTGCTAGGTGAACCTCGGTTGGGGGGGAGGGGGCATGCATTCATAGCTTAGGATTCCCTTCGTGCCGACACGAGGGGGGCTGCTAGCTACTTCGCACTTTGCTAGGTGAACCTCAGTTGGGGGCATGCATTCATAGCTTAGGATTCCCATCGTGCCGACACGAGGGAGGGGGGCTGCTAGCTACTTTTCACTTTGCTAGGTGAACCACGGTTGGGGGGGCATGCATTCATAGCTTAGGATTCCCTTCGTGCCGACACAAGGGAGGGGGGCTGCTAGCTACTTCGCACTTTGCTAGCGTGAACATCGGTTGGGGGCATGCATTCATAGCTTAGGATTCCCTTCGTGCCGACACGAGGGAGGGGGGCTGCTAGCTACTTCGCACTTTGCTAGGGTGAACCTCGGTTGGGGGGCATGCATTCATAGCTTAGGATTCCCTTCGTGCCGACACGAGAGAGGAGGGGCTGCTAGCTACTTCGCACTTTGCTAGGTTAATGAACCTCGGTTGGGGGGGGCATGCATTCATAGCTTAGGATTCCCTTCGTGCCGACACGAGGGAGGAGGGGGGCTGCTAGCTACTTCGCACTTTGCTAGGTGAACCTCGGTTGGGGGGGAGGGGGCATGCATTCATAGCTTAGGATTCCCTTCGTGCCGACACGAGGGGGGTGGGGCAAGCAATACCGTGCACTTTGTGAGAGAGGTGCCACATCGAAGTTGCATTTGGTATTTGAAAATCAAACCACCCTTTTGATACATAAATTTGGTCCACATGCAAGTGTGTTCGTGTTCTGACCCTCTCCCGCGTCATTTTTCGCCAAATTTATGAACATTAGACAAGTCGGATGACGCAACAGACACGGTTCACTCAAACTAACTGTGTGCCACGCCAGTGCCCCTGTCACGCACACATCCGCACAGTACATTGGGCTCCACGAGGCTCCCCCTCTCAAAAATATCTGCCCGCCTTGAGGGTTTTTCTGTTTCATAACACACGGTTGTTATCTCCGGACCATGTGCAATGTTTCTTGTTCCCAATCCCGCCTGCATCCCTAGAAAATATCTACCCGCCTCGAGGATTTTTCTGTTTCATAACACACGGTTGTTATCTCCGGACCGTGTGCGATATTTCTTGTTCCCAATCCCGCCTGCATCCCTAGAAAATATCTGCCCGCCTCAAGGTTTTTCGGTTTCATAACACACGGTTGTTATCTCCGGACCGTGTGCAATGCACTATCATCAAAATTTTCAATAGCCCGGCATTTCACTCCCGCGTTTGACTCCCGCGGGAGTAAAATTTTCAGTACCCGCGTCATTTCCTCAAACACACCCCCCCCACACACACACACACAACACACACATGCACACCAAAACCTCCTCAGGCGTGCGCGCACACACACACACCCTCCCTCGCTCGAAACCCTAGCAAGGTCCCCGCCGCCGCTGCCGCCGCAGCAAGGCCTCCATTGTCAACATCTGCCGGTTTGCCCGTGCAGCTTACCCACCGATCTCCATACCTAGGCCGCCCTGAGTTTCTTAGATGACGTCTGCCAAACGCCCCCTTTCCCACATATCCCCATCCCCATCCCCATCCCCCACTCCAGGGCGTCGCAGCCTAAGCCCGGCTATGCTTCCCGTGGAGCTCGAGGAGCGACTGACCCAAAAGAGGTGTATAGCGGTCTCTTCGCCCGACGTCGCCGAGGAAGCTGGCGACCATTACTTGCGGCAGGCACTCAAGTAGTGGGCTAGAGTATGCGGGCATGTCTCAGCCGCCAGCTATAACATCGAGGTCATCGACAGCGACGGCCTGAGGCGGGCTATGTCACAGGTTAAGTGGCCCACCCCCAACCCCTCGGGTTCAACCGCCATCGATCTCATCCATGGCCCCGCCGCTGATTTCCTCCGGCTCGTTGTCAATAATTTGCCATTCTACATCGCCATCGAGCCCCTTTTGTCATTTCTGAAGGACATGTTCTGCGATGCTGGCTTGGGATCCACAGCCTCCAAGTCAGACCTCATCGACGGCGACCATGAGGAGGGCACCCTCTCCGGCTCTTCCAAGGTGAAAGAGCCCATCTGTTCTTCCAAGGGGAAAGCGCCCGTCTGCGACATCAGGGAGGGCACCCTACAGCCGTGCTCTTCAGTGGGAAGGACCCCATCTGCGACAACATGGAGCGCATCCAGGGTCCGTGCTCTTCCCACGGGAACGAGCCCATCTGTGACAAGTGAGGAAACCCATGATTTGTTTTGCCGTGCCTCTTCATAGGGGGAAACCCATGATTTGTTTTGTCGAGTCCCTTTTGTAGTGTAGTGAGAATATGTCCAGTTTTAATTGCTATATCTAGTTGTTTGCAGTATGCCTTGTTTATTTTAGTTGTTCACAATGTGATGCTCTATATGTGCAATTATTTATTGTGCGGTACATTTCATCAATCCAGTTTTAAACATACCGATAGGAATGTATATGTTTGCTTGCTGTTAAGCCTGTTATAGGTAGCATATGCCTCTTTTTAAAGTTTTTTGATTGTTCGGTTGTTTGTAGTTAGCATATGTCCAGTTTCGAATGCTATCTTTGGTTGTTCATAGTATGCCTTGTTTATTCCAGTTATTCACAACGTGATGTTCTATATGTGCAAGTATGAACTGTGTAGTTCAATTTCATCAGTACCAGTTTCAACCATGGCATTTGCACTTACATAGGTGGCTACTACAACCACAGGGGTCTGATCGCACGCCTCGCGTACCAGTTTAAACATCCACTTACATAGGTGGCTACTACAACCATGGCATTTGCACACACCAAAGTAAACTATTACATGCATAATTACATAGGTGGCTACTACACACATGACATTTCCACACACCAATAAAGTAAACTATATATTACATGCATGATTAACTAGCATAAACGATCATCTGATCATCATCTACTTCTTGTCATGCTTGCTCTGCTTGTGGCTCGATCCGGGCTCGTCGATTTAGGTAACGAGGCACTTCCTCATGTCAATGATCCACCTGTGCATCTCGTAGCATGTGTACATGCTATTGGTCGCGAACCTAAGGTGAGGTTCATCTAGTTGCCGCATCCGGGCCCTGTGCCAGGATACGGGACTTGTTTTCTGGGCATCCTGCTTCGTCTTTTCATAGTAGGGGTTGATGATGGCCGAGGCGAGTTCGACCAGGGAGTCCTTCTTTGTGCTGCCCCAGACCCTGTAGTGGTCACGGATTTCGACAAGGTTCTTGCAGGCCAAGCCCTTAACACTGAGCGCTTTGACATCGTTGGTGGTTTCCACCGTGGCGAACTTGTAGTCGATGCTATTCACAAACCTGTTGAAACGGTCGCAAGGCTCTGTGGCCATGCAGTAGTGGTAGATGAGGACATGATGGCACACCCACAACTAGGCGAGGGCAACCTTCTGATCTATGCCGGGACGACCGGCGGTGTACTGGAGGTCGATGCCGACCACCTTTTACTTGTCTCGAGCAAGCAACTACTCAACGCTGTTGATGTAGTCGTCCACCACGGCCGGGTTGATGGTGTACACCATCGAGAGATCCGTCTCCCTCGCGTGGGTCTCCACTCTATGCTCACCGAACTCCATTGGAGCGCCGCTAGACATCCCCTCTCTATGTGTTGTCGTGGGTGTGCTTGTTGTGTTGTGGGGCGCGATCGAAAGGTTGAGAGACTAAGGTTATAATGGCCGCGGGAATTAAAGGGGAAGCCGGACGGCCAGGAATATTGGCAGGCCCTGATGGCAGTTCTAATTTGCAGCGCGTAACTCCATCGTGTCGCACGTAACCGCATCGCGTGGTAACGTGCACGGTGCAACCGCATGCATATGGGCCCTCGACGTGATCGTGCACACGCCCAACCGCTGGCAGAGCACGCGTGGAGGGACGCGAGTAGAGCGCTCCCCGGTCGCCTCAAAGGCGAGCAACCATATATATATATATATATATATATATATATATATATATATATATATATATATATATATATATATATGCATATAGCAGTTGAACATGCAAGGAAAACCTGTCCATAAGCCGAGCGCGCTGACGGACGCGAGCAGAGTGCGTCGCGGCGCCTAACGGCGAGCACAGCTTGCCGAGGGACGCGAGCAGAGGCCGGCACAGTGATACGTGGCAAATAAGACGAACTGTGCGAGCGATGTCGGGGACATCAAGCACGAATCAGATTAGAGTTGTGTGTGCGATACGTGGCATATAGTTGATCCATCCGAGCTGTTTGTGATGGAATAAGTCGTGTGTGTTGCGGGCAAACGCTTGCTGGTATATAACCTTAAATTTAACCCAAAAAGTATTAATGCATGTTACAAAAATTGTATAACTGGAAACTATGTTCAAATATGAATTCAACGATATAATCTTTGGCGACATGCATTCGAATTTTATTAGTTAAATCCTACTTATAAACCAGGACGGGGGTATAGTAGGTAATTAAATCGCAATCGTTTTTTGTATTAACTGTATGTGTATGTGTCCTTTCATCCTCCTCGCATGTCTGGTCACCCCGCTGCCGCAGACGGCTTATAGCGCAAGCTTGCGCAGCGCGCGGTGGCGTTCTTTTGGCCAAATGGTGGCTCGAAGTGGCGCCAATGAATCGTTGGTCAGCCCGTTCCCGCACAACCTTGCAGGTTCCCGCACAAGCTTCCCGCCCGACTCGGTGAAATCCCCCAAAATCCCAATGCTTACCTGCCTGCTATATAAACCCTCATGGCCGGCGAATCCTGCGTCGCATTTTCCCCTCCCTCCCTATAGCTTATCTCGTCTGCTTCTCCCACAATCGCCAATGGAACCGGTTTGTCATTGTCGCTCAGCCACTCCGCCGTCATCAGAGGACAGCTCCAGCTGGGAGGCTACACCGCGGCGGAGGCGCAGTCCCCGGCGTAGTGTAGTGCGTGTGGCGCCCCTGTTGGGTGTGCGCGGAACACCCACCACACGCTCCGCCGCCGCTGCCCGTCGACAGCTGTTGCCGGCCGCCGTTGCCGCCACACCATCGTTGAAAGCCAGGTCCATCACTCGCTCCAGCGCCGCGGCCCGAAGGCAGGAGGTGGCCGTCGTGGCCGCCACCCCATCGTCGGCCGCCGTGGCTGCCAGCCCACCGTCGGAGCCGGGATCATCACCTGCTCCGCCACCGCCGCCCGAAGGAGGGAGCTGGCGGCGGAGGTGGAGGCCCGCACGTGCGTCAGCGACCTTGCGCGCTACATCGAGTTCCTGCATGAGGAGGAGCGCCTCATCGAGCACCCAAAGAGCCTTACCGCAGCCGTGGCCGCAGAACACGCCGATGCAGAGGCGAGGAATCAGGAGATCTACGAGCAGTCCAGCCGCTTCTACAGGGATCGTCTGGAGCGGCAGTGGGTGTTCGAGCTGGCGAGCGTCGCTGAACGTGCAGCAGTGGCAGGCACCGTATTGCATTTGTCCAGCTCGTCGGTAGGCTCCTCCTCCTCCACTGCCTCTTACTGAGCGTGCTCGGCAGAGGAGAGGCTGCCAGAAGTAGCACAAAGCCCCTCCATAGTAGTAGTATTTAGGGGCTATTTTGTTCAGTTCATCTAACTATAGATGTGTGGTGGAACTATACAACGTACTTAAAATTAGCTAGTATATATAGTTAAACTAGCTATTTCAGTATGTGGTTGGCAACAATTGGGGAAAAGTTTGGTCGGTTCAGCTGTCGAGTTGAACTGTTTCTATAAATTAAGAATGACGGCTTAATCTATGAATGAAATATATGCTTAACTACTGAATTTTAGTTGCAAAAATTAGATAGTGCTAGTGATTTTTAGCTGCATATTTTGACAAATCGCAATGTTACAAGGATTGACAAACGGCAATGTTACTTGATCAACAAATCTCAATCTTTCTAGTTTGACAAATGGCAACATACCCAGTATGACAGATGCAAATCTTACCAAATTGTTTGTACGTGCTTGCACATGGGTCATCCAAAACAACCGTTTGCGTTGAAGGGATGCACAAATCCTACGCTACGAATTTTCCCTTGACTTAAGGGGGAAGACCATAGCTCTCACTTTGCATACGGGTGTTCTATCTAAAACGTTTGCGATCAAGAGCTGCAGAAATCCTGCTCGGCACATTTTCTCTTAGCTTCCTGGGGAAGCTGTCGGTTTGCATACGGGTGTTCTAACTAAAACGTTTGCGATCATGAGCTGCACAAATCCTGCTAGGCACATTTTCCCTTGGCTTCCTGGGGAAGTTGTCGGTTTTGCATACGGGTGCTCTAACTAAAACGTTTGCGATGAGTGTTTTATATTTAAAAATCATATTAAACTGCGGCTTGGGTGCCATTAATGGAGAGGATGCGAGCAAGGCGGGCGGCCATGGAAGTCAAAGGGCTCGCTTCCTGGTGAGACTGCGCAGCGTACAGCTCGCACGCTTCTCGGTGAGCCTCCGCATTGGAGTACAGCTCGCACGCCTCCCGTTTAGTCAAGCACTCAAGCACCTGTCTGCACGGCACCTCCTAGCCATTAAAAGAGTGAGGCGTGGCGTCACGTGAATGGTTAACAGAACGCACACAATTTAAAATATACAAAACGTTTGAGATGTTACGGTGGTAGCTATTTGTTTCAAAATGCGTTTGTTGGCTGTTATTCGAGTGCATCTTCTCTCAAAATGAATACGAAACATACCACAGCATGCCGGATACCATTCCATTATAGCATGCCAAGTTTAATGAATTTCACACGAGTTTTGTATTTATTAGAATAAAAACAAGTATTTCAATGTTTTGCCGGCAATCAACAGTGCCCTGGTGTTTGAAATTCATCCCCATTTCTTGCATGGGACCTAAGCATGCACCGATGGACACAGATTTGATTTTTCAACCTATTTATATGCACTGGAGCATGTGCATGTAGTTCAAATTTGAATTATGCACATAAAATGCCTAGAAAACCAAGTTAATGTATAAAAATGTCCAAACGAACCCCTAAAATTCCAAAATTAAACACAACACTCCTGTTGTTCTATGTTGACACTAGAAACATTTTGAAAGCAATAAGAGGCAACGGATATCGTTTCGTCCCCAAAGGTGGCACGTTCCCTACCGAAACCATCACGCTTGTTGTGAGAAGCTCTCGTTTGTGAGAAGCTTATACCCAAACCTGCCCCAAATGGGACAATTTTTTTATCACGGCATGCTGATGCCGCTCCATGATAGCATGCCAAGTTTCATGAATTTCAGACGAGTTTTGGATTTACTAGAATTTAAAAACCAAGTATCTCAATATTTGCGGATGAGTGACGGTGGCAGGGTGTTTGAAATTCATTCCCATTTCTTGCATGGGACCTAACACTACTGCAGGATGCTGCTAACGCGACACTACGATCGGAGACCCTTTGACAAAACTGTGTGCGATGCAATAATCGCAAACGGTGGTGTAAAAGAACCGTCAAAAAAGGTGCAAAACATTTGCGATGGCGGAGCCATCAAACACGGTTTAGATTTTAGTTGCGTGTGCGATCAGGGCATAGGGTTCAGTTTAATGAACTGTTTGCGATGAGGTGGAACAAAAGAAACGGGCATCCTGATGAAGGCGTGTGCAATATAGAGCATACGGTTCACTCGGATGAACTGTTTATGATTAGGCAACACAAAAGAAACGGTCAGCCAGATCAAGGTGTGTGTGATTGAGGGCATACTCTTCAGAAGGATTAATTGTTTGCGATTAGGCAACAAGACATAAATGGGTCAGCTAGATCAAAGTGTCTGCGATTGATGGCATACACTTCACATGGATGAACTGTTTGCGATTAGCCACAACAAACTGAAACAGTTAGATAGATCAATGTGTGTGCACTAGACGGGCACACAGATTCTAATTAAAAGAAGCATGCGCGATGGTAATAACGAGCGCGCATGGTTGTTGGAACAAGACGTGTGCTGACATTGCCTATTGCGGTGCACCCTATGGTGCAAACACCACGTATGCGGCCGAGAAGGCATACGTGCCCACATTACGCCTTCCGGGAATAGTGCCGCACTTATAACCGTCATTAAATTTTGAGCATGCGTCCCGTCACAATTTTTTTTAGAAGAACAGGGAGGCCGCGTCCCGTCACATTCCTAATTGCAAACCTGTTCACACCGATCAAAACGTAAATGGTTTCCCACTTAGGAGCGTATTACTACTTGGTTATAAATACTACTACTCCAAGATGACTGCACATTCCTCCTCAACTCCTCATCCACAAAAACAAACAAGTCATTCGTCATCGTTCCCTTGCGTCTGCCATGGCCAGCGTGAGTTCTGGGTCGAGAGATTGCCACCAGGGAGAGGCGAGCCTGGAAGTGGAAGCAAGAGAGATGTCCCGCCTCACCGTGAAAGCAGCCAACATGTCCTGCCGCGCGGCCATAGCAGCAGAGAGGTCCCGCCGCGCCGCCGAAGCATCACGGAGGTCCCGCCACGCCGTCGATACAGCAGACTGGTCCGTCCGCGCCGTGGAAGCAGAAGAGATGTCCCGCCGCGCCGCGAATGCAGCAGAGATGTCCTCCCGCGCCGCGGCGGCCTGGGAAAATGCCTCGCGGGTAGGCGAGGACTCTTACAAGCGCATGCGTTCCCTCGTCCTTAGGCAGATGGATCAGATCTCCAGGTGGGCGAGGTTGCAGGATGACCTGAAAGCCTCGTTTGAACAGTCTACCGGCATCATCCGGCAACTAAATGAGAGCAATGAGAAACTCCAGGCCAAGCGCGACCTGCTGAGGGCGAAGATCGTCGGAAGTGCGGAGCAGCAGGAGCAGACCACTGCCTTGTTCAAGAGGACCGGCGTCATCATCAAGAAACTTATGGACGAGAATGCCATGCTGCGCATCGAGCGCGGAAGGCTGGTGGAGGAATCCATGGATGCTCTCAAGCAGCATCTTGAGGACAAGAAAGAGCTCATCGCCGCTCGCCACGGAGACTAGTTCCCGCGGCCTACAGCAATGCATCAACAAAGTAGAGATCAGCGAGCCAGATTGTTGTCTTCCTTCTTCTTTTGCCCTTGTGTATTTTGGGCGTTGCCGCATGTGGCTGTTTTTAATTATGTTCCTAATACGAAGACAATTATTATCCACTGTCATCGTCCTTATATTAATCATGCTTGCTATAAGTTGCAGTCGATGCTATATAGGTCCGTCGGATCTTACATCAAGATCCGTGCAAAACTTTCTTTTCAGATTTTCATTTTTCTCTCTTAAATCTCAGTCCAGTGAGACATATAGCCACGCCGTAGAACAGGTGCTCGGACGCCATTAATGGGGACGTTGGGAGGGAGGTGCGCGGCGGGTAGCGGTCAAAGGGCTCTCCTCCCGATGAGCATGCGCAGGGGTCTGATCGCATGCCTCTCGTACTCAAATAGCAATCAAAGGGGACGCGTGCCAGCACGTAATTGGTAAGTAGAACGCCCACGGTTTCAATAATACTTGTGTTTCCGATTTGTAACGTGACAGCACTTGTTCCAAAATGACTTTGTTGATTGTTAATGAGTGCGCCTTGGCAAATCAGACAGAAAAATTACCACAGCATGTTGGTGCCATGTCATGACACCATGCCAAGTTTCATGATTTTCAGGCGTGTTTTGGATTTACAGGAATTAAAAAACCAAGTTTCTCAATCTTTCCGGCCGAGCCACGACGCCCAGATGTTTGAATTTCATTCCCATCTCTTGCATAGGACCTAGAAATTCACCCAAGGACACACATGTGGTTTTTCAAACAACTTTGGTGCACTGGAGCATGTGCTTGTAGTTCAAATTTGAATTATGCACATTAAATGCGCAGAAACTCAATTAATGTATAAAAAAGGCCAAACGAACCCGGAATAATTCCAAATTTTAGCATGACACTTCTATTTGGTCTAATCTGCCTGTGTAAAAACATTAAGGCGGGAGAAGGCACTGTACGTATGTCGTTTCGCACACGGAGGTGGCACGTTCCCTCTCGGAACCACGAGCCTTCTTGACGGAAGCTCCGGTTTGCAAGAAGCTTACACCAAAGCTTGTCCCAATTAGGCCAAAAAATTACCGCAGCATGTTGGTGCCATGTCATGACACCATGCCAAGTTTCATGATTTTCAGGCGTGTTTTGGATTTACAGGAATTAAAAAACCAAGTTTCTCAATCTTTCCGACCGAGCCACAATGCCCAGATGTTTGAATTTCATTCCCATCTGTTGCATAGGATCTAGAAATTCACCCAAGGACACACATGTGGTTTTTCAAACAACTCTGGTGTGCTGGAGCCTGTGCTTGTAGTTCAAATTTGAATTATGCACATTAAATGCGCAGAAACTCAATTAATGTATAAGAAAGGCCAAACAAACCCGGAATAATTCCAAAATTTAGCATGATACTTCTATTTGGTCTCATCTGCCTGTGTAAAAAAATTAAGGCGGGAGAAGGCAGTGTACGTATGTCGTTTCACACATGGAGGTGGCACGTTCCCTCTTGGAACCACGAGCCTTCTTGAGGGAAGCTCCGGTTTGCAAGAAGCTTACACCAAAGCTTGTCCCAATTCGGCCAAAAAAATTACCGAAGCATGTTGGTGCCATGTCATGACACCATGCCAAGTTTCATGATTTTCAGGCGTGTTTTGCATTTACAGGAATTAAAAAACCAAGTTTCTCAATCTTTTCGGGCAGGCCACGACGCCCAGATGTTTGAATTCCATTCCCATCTCTTGCATGGGACCTATAAATTCACCCAAGGACACACATGTGATTTTTCAAACAACTTTGGTGCACTGGAGCCTGTGCTTGTAGTTCAAATTTGAATTATGCACATTAAATGCCTAGAAACTCAATTAATGCATAAAAATGCCAAACGAACCCAGAATAATTCCAAAATTTAGCATGATACTTCTATTTGGTCTAATCTACCTATGTAAGAAAATTAAGGCAGGAGAAGGCAGTATACGTATCTCGTTTCACACACGGGGGTGACATGTTCCCTCTCGGAACCACGAGCCTTCTTGAGGGAAGCTCCGGTTTGCAAGAAGCTTACACCAAAGCTTGTCCCAATTCGGTCAAAAAAATTACCGCAGCATGTTTGTGCCATGTCATGACACCATGCCAAGTTTCATGATTTTCAGGCGTGTTTTGGATTTACAGGAATTAAAAACTAAGTTTCTCAATCTTTTCGGGCAAGCCACGACGCCCAAATGTTTGAATTTCATTCACATCTCTTGCATGCGACCTATAAATTCACCCAAGGACACACATGTGATTTTTCAAACAACTTTGGTGCACTACAACATGCGCTTCTAGTTCAGATTTGAACTATGCACATTAAATGCCCAGAAACTCAATTAATGCATAAAAATGCCAAACGAACCCGGAATAATTCCAAAATTTAGCACGATACATCTATTTGGTCTAATATGCCTGTGTAAAAAAATAAGGCGGGAGAAGGCAGTATACGTATCGCGTTTCGCACACGGAGGTGACACGTTCCCTCCCGGAACCATGAGCCTTCTTGAGGGAAGCTCCAGTTTGCAAGAAGCTTACACTAAAGCTTGTCCCAATTCGGCCAAAAAATTTACCGCAGCATGTTGGTGCCATGTCATGACACCATGCCAGGTTTCATGATTTTCAGGCGTGTTTTGGATTTACAGGAATTAAAAAACCAAGTTTCTCAAGCTTTTCGGCCAAGCCACGACACCCGGATGTTTGAATTTCATTCTCATTTCTTTCCTGGGACCTATAAATTCACCGAAAGACACACATGTGATTTTTCAACCAACTTTGGTGCACTGGAGCATGTGCTTGTAGTTCAAATTTGAATTATGCATATTAAATGCCTAGAAACTCAATTAATGTATAAAAAGGCCAAACGAACCCAGAATAATTCCAAAATTTAGCACGTTACTTCTATTTGGTCTAATCTGCGAGTGAAAAAAAATTAAGGCGGGAGAAGGCAGTGTACGTATGCCGTTTCGCACACGGAGGTGACACGTTCCCTCTTGGAACCAACAGCCTTCTTGAGGGAAGCTCCGGTTTGCAAGAAGCTTACACCAAAGCTTGTCCCAATTCGGCCAAAAAATTTACTCAAACATGTTGGTACCATGTCATGATACCATGCCAAGTTTCATGATTTTCAGTCGTGTTTTGGATTTATAGGAATTAAAAAACCAAGTTTCTCAATCATTCTGGTCGAGCCACGACGCCCAGATGTTTGAATTTCATTCCCATTTCTTGCATGGGACCTATAAATTCACCCAAAGACACACATGTGATTTTTCAACAAACTTTGGTGCATTGGAGCATGTGCTTGTAGTTCAAATTTGAATTATGCACATTAAATGCCTAGAAACTCAATTGATGCATAAAAATGCCAAACGAACCCGGAATAATTCCAAAATTTAAACACGACACTCATGTACTAGTTGCATGTTCACTGTACGTAAATGTTCTAGCAATTCAAACACCATCCTTTCCCTCCGTAACACCATTTTGTCTTTCAAAACATAATGAAAAATCAGGTATACCCGTAACACTATTTTGTCTTTCAAAACATAATGAAAAATCAGGTATACCACAAACAGTTTACTAGAAAGAATCGTGTGGGATGCGATATAAAATATCTTGGCGCACCATCTTGTCTGGCTTACGCAGGAAGCTTCGTCGTCTATAGTCCACCGCCCCCGCTTGAACCACACTTGCGTGCCAGTTTCTCGCGGCACCGAGCAAAAAAAAATTTCCATCGCGGAAATATCTATCTCCCCCGCCCCCTCCCTCCTACCAAAAGCCACATTTGCACTATTCCTCCTTGCTTTCCAAGTTCAAACCTTCAATGCTGCTTACTGGCAGCTCAGCCTCCTCGCCGGCGACCCTTCTTCTTGCAGCGCCGCCTCCTCGCCAGCTACCCTTCTTCTTGCAGCGCCGCCTCCTCGTCGATGACCCTTCTTCTTGCAGCGCCGCCTCCTCGCCGCCGACCCTTCTTCTTGCTGCGCGGCCTCCTCGCCGCCGACCCTTCTTTTTGCTGTGAGGCCTCGTCAATATGGTCAGGTAATCCACACCCCACCCACACCATCCTCCTCCTTTCCCGTCCCACATGCCCCGACCGACGGAGCGACACCTTCCACCAAAATCACTGCCCCCCTCCTCCAATTAAGTGCCGCCCATAGCCATTTTGCACGCAGTATAACGTGGAGCTCAGTAGCATGCGGCCGCACGCGTGAACGAGGTCACTGTGGCTGCCATGCGTGTCGACCGCCAGATCTTGGAGGAGCACCTCGTCTTCAAGGCCACCGTCGACACCGCTACACGGTTGTCTACTTTAAAATACAGTTCGTGATGTTTTCTCGAGCCCACCGCCAGTGCCTTCTAGTGATTTGTCCTCTGTAATGTTAATATGCAATCTGATGTTTAGTTAATAGTTTGGTCCTCTGAAATGTAATGTTCAGTTAACACTTTGGTCCAACAATTGCTACATTTCGTAGTACGGTTCTCAAGCATTCTTTGTTTTGTTAACTGTCTTATCTTCGAGTACATGTTTCTATTATGCAATGTCGTGCTCAGTTAACTATTTTGGTTCATTTGGTCTGCTGTCCATTTAACTGTTTGGTTTTGTTCTGCAATTTGATTTTCATTTGTTGTGGGTACAATTTTGTATTGTTATGCATGTGGCACCAATCGAATTTGGTTGTACTCAATACATATTCTATTGATAGTATGGCAACTCTCAGTTAACCTGATCAAGATCTTCCTTATGTGTGTTGCAGGAAAACAATGGGAGACACTGCGGTTTACCATCGAGGTTTGTTCAGGCAGGGTCCTTTGGCTAATAGCACATTATTGTGCAGTTGCAGGAATCATTCTAATATTTAGGTTTCTTATAATTTGGTCTTGCACATGTAGGTCCTGCTGTCAGTGGCTTAGACCCACTGTTCGACCCATTGGGGAAATGAGATGTCCATGAATATCAGTCAAGTCAAGAAACTCAGAAAGATTGTTAGGATGAAGAAACTTGCGACGAATAATAGCAAGATCTTTGTTTGCACAATGAAGAAGACATCAGTCAACTATAGGGTGGTACCAACCCTTTTACCTTGTTTTTACCCCTTGCGCCATTTCAAAATTTACAACAGCGATTTTTGCATAGCTTTGTTTTCAGTACTTTTCAAAGCAGTTCACCGATGATTACCTCTCAAACCACCTGCATGGTCAAGAGGCGAGGAAGGTATTCATTCAACACCCACAGTACAATATTGAAGTCTTGCTGAAGAGGACGGAGGTTGGGCGGGCAATTATCCATAGCCACTAGCCTAAAGTTGCAAGGACATTCAACATCACTGAAGGCTCAATATTTGCCTTCCGCTTCTGCAGTTTCCCAGATGAGATTAATCTGTCTATTTACCGTGTATGATGCTACTTTCCAAAGGTTTTTGATGCTGCATGTGAAACTTGGTGCTGTTGTGTAATGGCGTAACTAAGTGCCGAAGCTATCTGATGTAATTCGATTATGAAATCATGGTTGCTTTTATACGAATATGAAATATCTAGCGTGTTTTATAAGAAATATCAGTTTGATTAGTACATGGATTATCAATAATAGGCTAATTACCCTGCTTATTGGGGTTTTCTATTGCAAACGGTTACTCAGACAACACCGTGGGCGATGAACTCAAACAACCCGCACGGTTTCTAGAAAGTAGGCGTGTTCGATCAACTAACAATCACACACGGCTTCCGGCAGCGAACTGTCTGCGTTAGGCCACCTTGCACAAACGTTTCCACACAAAGAACTGTGTGTGATATACATACCTACGGAAATGTTTTTCTAGGATTCACGGTGTGGGATGTACATACCTACGGAAATGATTTTCTGGGATTCACCATGTGGGATGTACATACCTACGGAAATGATTTTCTGGGATTCACCGTGTGGGATGTACATACCTACGGAAATGATTTTCTCGGATTACCATGTGGGATGTACATACCTACGGAAATGATTGGGTTTCGATGCCTCGCCCGATCCCACACGGCCCCAACCTGGGTCCCAGGAGGGCCTATCCCCGACGATTTTTGGGTCATGTGGGAAGGACCCCCCTATCGCCCACACTCACTTGGCGACGGTTCCAAATGTCGTCGCAGAAAGGGGTTAAAAACCGTTTGTTTAGCACGTCATTGTACCAGTGTAAGCATGCAACCAAGGACACATATTTCATTTTTCAACTAGTTTATATGCACTGGAGCATGTGCATGTAGTTCAAATTTGAATTATGCACCTGAAATGCCTACAGAACCAAGTTAATGTATAAAAATGTCCAAACGAACCCCAAAAAATTACAAAATTAAGCACGACACTCCTACTGTTCTATGTTGACACTAGAAATTTTTTGAAAGCAATAAGAGGCAACGGATATTGTTTCGTCCCCAAAGGTGGCACGTTCCCTACCGAAACCATCCGCTTGTTGTGAGAAGCTCTGGTTTGTGAGAAGCCTATACCCAAACCTGCCCCAAATGGGACAAAAAATTTACCACGCCTTGTTGATGCCGCTCCATGATAGCATGCCAAGTTTCATGAATTTCAGACGAGTTTTGGATTTACCAGAATTTAAAAACCATGTATCTCAATGTTTGCGGCCGAGTGACGGTGGCAGGGTGTTTGAAATTTATTTCCATTTCTTGCATGGGACATAAGAATGCAACCAAGGACACATATTTGATTTTTCAACCAGTTTATATGCACTGGAGCATGTGCATGTAGTTCAACTTTGAATTATGCACCTGAAATGCCTACAAAACCAAGTTAATGTATAAAAATGTCCAAACGAACCCCGAAAAATTCCAAAATTAAACACAACACTCTTGTTGTTCTATGTTGACAAAAGAAACATTTTGAAAGCAATAAGAGGCAACGGATATTGTTTCGTCCCCAAGGGTGGCACATTCCCTACCAAAACCATCACGCTTGTTGTGAGAAGCTCTGGTTTGTCAAAAGCTTATACCCAAACCTGCCCCAAATGGGACAAAATTTATACCACGGCATGTTGATGCCGCTCCATGACAGCATGCCAAGTTTCATGAATTTCAGACAAGTTTTGGATTTACTAGAATTTTAAAACCAAGTATCTCAATGTTTGCGGCCGAGTGGCGGTGGCAGGGTGTTTGAAATTCATTCCCATTTCTTGCATGGGACCTAAGCATGCACCGAAGGACACAAATTTGATTTTTCAACCAATTTATATGCACTGGAGCATGTGCATGTAGTTCAAATTTGAATTATGCACCTGAAATGCCTACAAAACCAAGTTAATGTATAAAAATGTCCAAACGAACCCCGATAAATTCCAAAATTAAACACAATACTCCTATTGTTCTGTGTTGACACTAGAAAAAATTTGAAAGCAATAAGAGGCAACGGATATCGTTTCGTCCCCAAAGGTGGCACATTCCATACCGAAACCATCACGCTTGTTGTGAGAAGCTCTGGTTTGTGAGAAACTTATACCCAAACTTGCCCCAAATGGGACAAAAAATTTACCACGGCATGTTAATGTCGCTCCATGATAGCATGCTAAGTTTCATGAATTTCAGACGAATTTTGGATATACTAGAATTTAAAAACCAAGTATCTCAATGTTTGCGGCTGAGTGACGGTGGCAGGGTGTTTGAGATTCATTCCCATTTCTTGCATGGGACCTAAGCATGCAACCAAGGACACATATTTTATTTTTCAACCTGTTTATATGCACTGGAGCATGTGCATGTAGTTCAAATTTGAATTATGCACCTGAAATGCCTACAAAACCAAGTTAATGTATAAAAATGTCCAAACGAACCCCGATAAATTCCAAAATTAAACACAACACTCTTGTTGTTCTATGTTGACACTAAAACATTTTGAAAGCAATAAGAGGCAACGTATATCGTTTCGTCCCCAAAGGTGACACGTTCCCTACCGAAACCATCACGCTTGTTGTGAGAAGCTCTGGTTTGTGAGAAGCTTATACCCAAACTTGCCCCAAATGGGACAAAACATTTACCACGGCATGTTGATGTCGCTCCATGATAGCATGCCAAGTTTCATGAATTTCATACGAGTTTTGGATTTACTTGAATTTAAAAACCAAGTATCTCAATGTTTGCGGCTGAGTGACGGTGGCAGGGTGTTTGAAATTCATTCCCATTTCTTGCATGGGACCTAAGCATACAACCAAGGACACATATTTGATTTTTCAACCAGTTTATATGCACTGGATCATGTGCATGTAGTTCAAATTTGAATTATGCACCTGAAATGCCTACAAAACCAAGTTAATGTATAAAAATATCCAAACAAACCCCGAAAAATTCCAAAATTAAACACAACACTCTTGTTGTTCTATGTTGACACTAGAAACGTTTTGAAAGCAATAAGAGGCAACGAATATCGTTTCGTCCCCAAAGGTGGCACGTTCCCTACCGAAACCATCACACTTGTTGTGAGAAGCTCTGGTTTGTGAGAAGCTTATACCCAAACCTGCCCCAAATGGGACAAAAAAATTACCACGGCATGTTGATGCTACTCCATGATAGCATGCCAAGTTTCATGAATTTCAAACGAGTTTTGGATTTACTAGAATTTTAAAACCAAGTATCTGAATGTTTGCAGCCGCGTGACGGTGGCAGGGTGTTTGAAATTCATTCCCATTTCTTGCATGGGACCTAAGCATGCACCGAAGGAGACAAATTTGATTTTTCAACCAATTTATATGCACTGGAGCATGTGCATGTGGTTCAAATTTGAATTATGCACATAAAATGCATGGAAAATCCAGTTAATGTATAAAAATGTCCAAACGAGCCCCGAAAAATTCCAAAATTAAACACAACACTCATGTTGTTCTATGTTGACACTCAAAAAATTTGAAAGCAATCAGAGGCAACGGATATCGTTTCGTCCCCAAAGGTGGCACGTTCCCTACCGAAACCATCACGCTTGTTGTGAGAAGCTTTGGTTTGGGAGAAGATTATACCCAAACCTGCCCCAAATGGGACAAAAAAATTACCATGGCATATTGATGCCGCTCCATGGTAGCATGCCAAGTTTCATGAATTTCAGACGAGTTTTGGATTTACTATAATTTAAAAACCAGGTATCTCAATGTTTGCGGCAGAGTGACAGTGGCAGGGTGTTTGACATTCATTCCCATTTCTTGCATGGGACCTAAGCATGAAACCAAGGACACATATTTGATTTTTCATCCCGTTTATCTACACTAGAGCATGTGCATGTAGTTCAAATTTGAATTATGCACCTGAAATGCCTACAAAACCAAGTTAATGTATAAAAATGTCCAAACGAACCCTGAATAATTCCAATTTTTTTGACGACACACCTATAGTTGCATGTTCACTACAGATAAAAGTTCTAGCAATTAAAACACCATCCTTTGCAGCTGTGACCCCATTACATAACTCAAATCAAGACAAAAAATCAAGTAGATCACACACAGTTTATTATCACCAACCATGTGAGATGCAGCACAAAATATCTTGGAGCACCGTCGGTGTATAGTACGCCTATGGCTTACATGACAAGGTGCGTCGGCTACAGTCCACGGCCGGCGTGTCAAGCCCACTAGCTCACTCCCCAAATATCATTTCACTGTTCAATCATCGCCGGTGAAAGATGGGGACGTGGACCCGCGTCGTGAGGGCAACTTTGGCGGCCCACTCCGGCGAGAGCGCGGCCGCAGCCACCAGGCGCATGCTAACAAGCTTCGTGAGGGCGACCCAATCTGCATCCGGACGGCCAAGGCAGCCCAAACGACCGTTGTTGCTTCTCAGGCGGTGGCAGCAGCATCTGCCTCGGGGATAGCAACTGGCGAGAGCGGCACAGAAGTTGTCCATTCCACAACGACAGCCTTAGCCCTGATGGAGGCCGCCCACGACCATGTCGAGGCCGTCCACGCCCAGCGCATGGCGGTCACCGCACAAATCGAAGGAAGCTTCTCCGACAACGGTCGGCAACCCACGGCCGAAGAGTTGGCAATCGCCGAGAGAGTTCGAGCAGTCGTCCGTTCCTGCGCGGCATACCTTGCCACGATGGAGCCCGCAAAAGCCCAGATCGCGGTCGCACACGCCCACCTCATGGCGGCCTATTCCAAAGATATGGCGGACACGGATGGCGAGATGCTTGCCAAGTATGGTGCGATTGATGCCATGGAGCACCTTCCCCAGGAGACCGTCGGGCACGAGCTGGACATGGAGGTGGCGGCGGAGATCAACGAGCACCAGCCGTAGTAGTACTCTTTGTTTTGTTTAATTAAGAGCACCGGTCCTTAATTTGTTAGAGTAACGTTTAGGTCAGCTAGCTAAATTTAATTGCTGAACTTGCTCGATTATGAAATGTGGGTGTGCTCTAGTCTCCTTTATGTACCCAAATTATGCAATGACATGGATGACCACTATAACCAGGGAAATTCGAACCAAAGTTTTTTAGTTCAAACTCATCACACACGGGTCAAGCTATCTAAATTGTTTGTGATGTTCACATATCGTACACAGTTCTGAATAAGGGACCATGTCTGATGACACTTTGCGCGCCAGTTCTTTCCCTGAAGCGATTCCAAAATTTCGGCTTCCGCGGAAGTATCTACCTCCCCGCCCCCTCCCCCTTACCAAAAGCCACATTTCCCATGTTTCCGCCTTCCTTTCATGGTTGAAACCTTCCCTCCTTGCTTGCAGCGCCGCCTCCTCGCTGGCGACCCTCCTTCACGCTGCTCGGCCTCGCCTATCCAGGCAGGTAATCCACACCCGACCCCATCCTCCTCCTCCTTCCACATCCCACATGTCCCGACAGCCGGCGCGACACCTTCCACCCAAATCACTGACCCCTCCACCAAATAAGCGCCTCCCTAAGCCATGGTGCACGCAGTATAGCCAGGATCTCAAGGAGCATTTGGCAGCGGAGAAGCAAATCGCGGCTGCACGCGCGAATGAGGTCGCGATGGCTGCCATTCGTGTTGACCCCCAGATCTTGGAGGAGCACCTCGCCGTCGAGGCCATCGTCGACGCCTCGCGCGCCAACGACGCGACGCGGTTGGTTGTTTGGTTCAATTCTGCAATGCGATGTTCAATTGTTGTGGGTGCATTCTGTTATTGTATACCATGTGAGAAATAGATCGAATTTGGCTGTACTAAATACATGAGAAACAAATATAGTTGCTATATTTCCAAGTTTCTAAGCATGCTTGGCTTGGTTAACTGTCTGATCTTCTATTAGGAGTATGTTATATTGTGCAATGTGGTGCTCAGTTAACCTTTGGTTCATTTGTTGTTGTGTTTAGTTAACTGTTTTGTTTGGTTAAATTCTGCAATGCGATGTTCAATTGTCGTGGGTGCATTCTGTTATTGTATACCATGTGAGGAATAAATTGAATTTTATTGTACTAAATACATGAGAAACAAATACAATTGCTATATTTCCAAGTTGTTAAGCATGCTTGGTTTGGTTAGCTGTCTGATCTTCTATTAGGAGTATGTTATATTGTGCAATGTGGTGCTAAGTTAATGTTTGGTTCATTTGTTGTGGTGTTTAGTTAACTGCTTGGTTCAATTCTGCAATGCGATGTCCAATTATCGTGGGTAGAATTTTGTATTGTTGTGCATGTGAGGAATAAATCAAATTTGGTTGCACTTAATACATGAGAAACATATACAAGTGCTATATTTCCTTAGTTCTTAATCATGCTTGGTTTGGATAAATGGGTTTTCCATGTGGCTTGAATTAATCTGATGAATCTGCAATGTGCTTATTTTTCATCAACATATTTTACTGATAGCATGCGAACCCTTACTTAACCTGATGACTAATTACCTTATATGTGTTGGAGGGAAAAAATGGGAAGCACTGAGGTTTACAATCAAGGTTAGCACGTGGATGGTCCGTTGTCTAATAGCACATTATTGTGCAATTGCAGGAACCATTCTAATATTTAGGTTTTTAACAATTTGGTCTTGCACATGTAGGTCCTGCTGTCAAAGGTTTTGACCCACTGTTCGACCCTTTTTGCATATGGTAAAATGAGTTGTCCATGTATATCAGTCAAGTCAGGAAACTCAGAAAGATTGTTAGGATAAAGAAATTAGCGACAAAAAACAACAGCATCTTTGTCTGCACAATGAAGAAGACATCAGTTCACTACAGGATGGTACTAACTATTATACCTTGCCTTTTTTATTCCTTTGCCCCACTTCCAATATAGAGAAGATATTTATGCACATCCTTGTTTTCAGGCCTTTCCAAAGCAGTTCACTGATGATTACCTCTCAAACCACCTGTATGGTCAGGAGGCGAGGAAGGTATTCATACAACACCCACGGTTCAATATTGAAGTGTTCCTGAAGAGGACGAAGGATGGACGGTCAATCATCCACAGGCACTGGCCTAAAGTTACAAAGACCTTCAACATCAATGAAGGCTCAATATTCGCCTTCTGCTTTGGCAGTTTTCCAGATGAGATACATCTGTCTATGTACCGTCTATGATGCTAATTTCTAAAGGTTATAGATGTTGCATGTGAAACTTGGTGCTGGTGTAGTTGTGTAATGGGGTAGCTGAGTGCTGAAGCTATATGATGTTGTACTCTGATGTATTTCAATTTTGAAAATGAAATATATTGTCGGCTTAATATGAATGTCAATTAGATTAACAAATGGATTGTTAATAATAGGGCAATTAGCCTGCTAATTGGGTTTTGCTATTGCAAATGGTTATTCAGAAAATATCATGGGCGATGACCTCAGGCAATGCACACAGTTTCTAGGAATAAACCATGTTGGATCAATGAAAAATCACACACTGCCTTCTCTTGAAAACTGTTTGCGTTAGGCCACCTTGTGCAAACGTTTACCACATAAAAAATATGTGTGATGGACAGCCTTTGCCACACAGTTTCTTCTACGCACCGTTTGTGATGCATTCAATAACGCAAACAATAAAATTGTTAATATCGTGTGCAATGGCAATGCTATCACAAACGATTTAACAAGGAAAATTGTGTGTGATGTACTTGTGAACGGAAACGTTTTCCTTGGAGCGACTGTGTGGGTTGTACATACAAACGGAAACGTTTAGCGGGGACTGACTGTGTGGGATGTACTTGCGACCGGAAACAATTTCGCATGTATAATTGTATTTTTTTAGCTCTACTGTACGTATTTCCGTATTTGAGTGCTCGTCGGTCGCACACGACCTCATTTTGCCGAGCGTGTGTGCCAGGAGGGCATATCCCCGACGGTTTCTGGGTCATGTGGGAAGGACCCCCTATCGCCATCACTCACTAGGTGATGGTTCCAAATGCCGTCGCGGAAAGGGGTTAAAAACGGTTTGTATAGCACCTCGCTGTACTAGTGTTTTAACAAACTGTAAATGGGCAGTAGTAAATTCCATTAGTATTCAAAAATGGGTTGTACATTCTTACAACTCGCAAATGGGCTATATGTTCTTTGCCACACCCTTGTGGGCCTACTAAGTTGACGCGTCCCCTAAAAAAACTAAGTTGACGCATATGCAAGGCTTTGTCAACTTATAGTCAACACACGGTTCTAGCAGCATTGGTCATTGGATATCCATCCAACGGATGTCGTGCTTCTTCTTCAATCTCCGATATTCTTGCTTCAGCCGCCCAAAAAATGATTCCTCCCCCTGACATCCAGGGTGCACCGTTTCGGAGGGTGACCTGTGGGCCTACTTAGTTCACGCATACCAAGGGCTTTGTCAACTTAGTCAATATAAACGATTCTAGCTGAAGTGACCGTACGATGTCCATCCAAAGGTCGTCGTGCTTCTTCAACCTCTGGTCTTCTTGCTCCAGCCGCCCAAACTAGTGTCGGCCGTGATGCCTGCTCTTGCCTTTGGTGTCCGGCTGTGCTGTCACCGCTGGCCATGCCATCCCTCTATACTCACCCACACCTCCTGTTATTCTCCGGGGACGACAGCCTCACACCGCAGCCGAAGCAGTCAACCCACGTACTCCCTTCCGCGTGGGCATCCACTACCGCGTCTTCCCCGGCTCCGCATCGTTCCCTTCCTAGGCCTCGCGATCTTCCACCGCCTTAGTGCTCTCGGCGCGGCGTGGTCAATGTGGTCAACGAAGGACAGCCATCGGAAGAGGACTTTAGGCGGTGAGGCTGACAGCTGGACCCACCAGCTACATCTTTGAACACAAGGAAGTGCCTCCTTATTACTCGCAAAATAAAAACGATTCCTCCCCCTGACAGCTGGGACCAACCAGCTATATCTTCGCACGCAAGGAAGTGCGTCCTTATCCTCCCTGACCGCTGGGACCCACCCGGTCAAAGCGTACGTAGCGTTGTTTGTCTAGTCGCGGAGTGTATGTACATACTGGTCGATCGGTCTCTCTGCAAGTATGAACCGTGGCGAGTAAGTAGCGACACGTGTCGTTGTAGAGCACCCGACATAGCAGTTCATGCAGTCCTGTCTAAGTCCTATACACATGCGTACAGCCATAGGGCAAAAAATACGGCCACGTATGTACATATGGGCGGGGTCTCGAGCGCGTACTCACGCATATATACGGACGGCCAGGTCTTGTGTACATGGAGAGGCAATGGACGGCAGCAACGGCGTCCTATTCATCGGGCAGCGAACCGGCTGGGTCGGAACGGAGAAACAATGTCCTGTTCATCAGGAGGCAATCGGAATGCGTCATGTTCAACGGGAGCCAACCGGCTTGGACAGAACAGCCGAAACGGGGTCCGGCGTACCGCAGAACGGAGGAAATGGCCTTCTGTTCGATCGGCCACGATCAAAACGGGATCCTATTCATCAGGAGGGGTCTGGCGTACCGCAAAACGGAGGACACGGACTTGTGTTCAAGTGCCTATGGTCGAAACGGGGTCCTGTTGATCGGGAGGGGTGTGGCATACCGCAAAACGGAGGAAACGGATTTGTGTTGGACCGCCTATGGTCGAAACGGGGTCCTGTTCATCCACCGTCTACCGCCTCGCTCCAGCCTCCACGGGCTACTGTTCATCCACCGTTGACCTCCTCCAGCCTCCGTGAGCTACTGTTCATCCACGGCTACTGTTCATCCAGCCTCCACCGGTTGCTGTTCATCCACCCCAATCAGCTGGGGTGTGGCGGCCTCCTAGGGGTCCTGGTCATCCAGCGCCAACGGCCTACTACCACGGGGTCCTGTTCATCCAACCCCCATCGTGAACTATTCATCCACAGCCAACCAACTGGCTAGACTCACCATGTCTCGACTCGTTCTACGTACCACGCGCATGGTAGCAACGGTCACTGTTCATCGAGAGGCAACCCAACACCGGCTCGATCGGCTTCAGTAAGCAGCAGCAGTGATCGATCGCTCGGGTTCAGTTAGCAGCAACAGCGAAGGAGTTGCTCGGCTTCAGTCAGCAGCGAGTGAATCACTCGGGTTCAATTAACAGCCAAGGGATCGATCGCTCGAGTTCAGTAACATGCGATTGCTCCGGGTTCAGTTGGCCAACGCCTCGCACACACGCGCGTACACGAGAGAAACGCGCAAACCACAGTGCATCGCTCGGCCCTGACTACCCACCATAACCGGGAACTCCGCGATATTTCCTCTCCTTCGCTTCTACCATGATTTTTTCCGTCATGGACGGCCCAAAGAATGTCATGCAGCTGCGTCTCCGACCCGCCTAGGACGAAAAGCCCATTTTCTGTCATGATTTTTTGTCATAGAAGTAGGAGCCCACCACATCTATGATGATACCGGGTTTTGTCACAAATATCGTCCTAGAAGTTCATAAGCATGACAGGAAAAAAATTGTTCGGCCCAAAATGTCACGGATGTGTCTTTTTTTGTATTGTATACTTGTGGGTTATCAATACCTTTTCCTAGCACCATTGCCGGGGAGCTTATATCTATTCTCTGAGTCACTTGGGATTTATATCTGTTGATCACTATGAAGAATCTGAAAGATACCAAAACCAAGATTTTTCCCTCTAGGACGAGGGGAGATAAGGAACTGCCATCTAGCTCTGCACTTGATTCACCTTCTGTTTTGAGTAAGCTTGCGACACCTACACATGCTATTAATTCTGATATGTTGCAAGTAATTGATGATGCTAATTCTGCTATGCATGATGCTTGTGATGATACTGCTACTTTGCTTGATAATAATTTGCCACCGGGTGAGTTTCTTGATGAACAACTTGCTAGAGCTAAAGATATTGAGAATGCTGAAACTGATGATATTTCTAAAACTGATGAAATTATTGAAACTAAACACTTTGAAACACCCATTAGATCTAGCTCTCCTAGATATGAATTGCCTGTTATACCTAAGGGTTATGTTATGGATGGAGAGGTAGCTAGGGACTTTCTTGCTTGTAGGGATAGAGATGATCTTAAGAAATTACTATGCAAGTGGAAAGAAAAATCTTTGAATGCTAGAATGCTATATGATCCTACGTTTGCTACTTTACCTATATTTGTTACTGATAAGGATTATGAATTCTCAGTCGATCCTGAGTTAATTACTTTGGTTGAATCTGATCCTTTCCATGGTTATGAATCTAGTGTTACATGAAGATTCTCCAGTTTCATGTCATTCAGAAGAAGTTTGTTAATAAGACTTGATCAACCTTGTTAATGGATTCCTTTTGATAGGCATGAGATGGATGAATTTAGTAAACACAACTTTTTGTACCCACTTTTTACTTTCTGTTAGTTGGAATAAATAAAGCAAAAATACTATTATTTTTCTATTTTCTAAATTATCCGTGCAATAAAAATGACAAAAAAATAAAAGTTCTCCAATAACCTTGAAAATTTAGTATGATTGTTTCTGCAATATTTAAGAATTTTTGGTGAAAACACCTCAGGGAGGTGCACCAGTGGGCCACAAGCCCAAAGGGCGCGCCCACCCACCCCTGGGCACGCCTAGCAGGCTTGTGGGTCCCACGTGGGCCCCCCTCACTTATTCCAGCACCCATCCACTTCGTCTTCCTCCAGAAAAAATCCCACCATTACTCAAACCCGTGTTCTTGCTCATTTTGCTGCCATTTTTTATCTCCTTGCTTGGAACTTCGTTTCCGAAACTGTTTCGGGGATTTATTCTTCGGTATGTGACTTCTCTAATGGTCCAATTAGTTTTTGTTCTAGTGCTTTATATGTTGCAAATTTTTGTTGTTGTGGTGACCTTGTTCTTGAGCTTGCATGTCAAATTTATATGGCCCAAAGTAGTTTTGTTGCATGATATAGCCTCTAGACACTTGTGGGAGTGGTTTCTATCAATCTTGTTGAGTTTTGTTCACTTTTATTTTGAGTCGCTAAAAATTTCTGAATTTTTTTCAGAGGGATAAAATGTTTAGGAAAATATACGAAGGTGGTTCCTCAACGAAGAAAGCTCCAAGGCGCGCGATACGTGAGCCAGACCTTGAACCACCGAGGGAAGCTCTAGTGCGGCCTTGTGAATGGTCGTCGGAGCATTTCATATCTCATGCAGGTTTTAAGGAGGAATTTGATGCGTACGTACAAAACGCTGGCCTTGAGTACTTCGTGTTAGATAAGTGCCGGGAATACTACCACTTAACCGATTCATTTGTGCAGAGATTTGAGTTTACATCCAAGCGCAATACACATTCTGTTTTATTTGATCTATATGATAAATCATTTCAAATGGACTTTGAAGATTCTAATGAAGTATGTAAAATCCCGCAATGGGGCATCCATAGTGAACCTCGTAAATCTGATTGCATTGATTTCCTTGCTAGCCTCACTGTGGGAGAAACCAGGAATTTCACACAAGCTACTATAGGGAGCATTCACTTTCCTGCTATACACTATTTTTCTCTCTTTATAGGTAGATGCATTAATGGTAAACATGATCATAGCCACCTTTGTGCATTAGATCTTAGTGTCCTCAAGAATTAGGTAATGGGTGATAAACGATATAACTTGGGGGCTATTATTGCAAGGTAGTTGCATAATAATGCTAAAGATGGAGTTTTTCTTTGGTGGGATTTATGCCACCCGGTTAGCTAATTATCTCGGGGTACCCATAAGAGAAAATAACATTGAGTTACCATTCACTTACCTTGATAATGATGCTATGGTTCGTTACCAGTTCCTTGAGAGGAGCGAACAGCCCCTCCAGTACCGACTAATCTTTGACAGGGAGCGCGTCTTCTATATTACGCTTCCTGCTCCTACCTTCTTTGACTTTCAGGTAAAACGAAGATACTTCATAACCAGAGAGGAGGCAGACGGGTATGAGAGAGCAGGGGAGCCTGCTCACCTCCACATGACAGCTCTCCAAGCGGTAGCGGCCGCAACTCAGTACAATCCCAACTACGACTTTGGATACTATCTAGGCCAGTCGTGGCCCTAGACAACTTAGGCCAAAAGCCTAAGCTTGGGGGAGTATGTATCTCTCACCAACCTTACATTCATCTTCACGCATTCATTCCAGTTGTCAGTGTTCATACATTTTCATCGTATTATCCATCTTAGTTTATTTTTCTTGCTTTCTTCTTGTGTGTTTGAAAAACTTTTAGAAAATCCAAAAAAATAGTTATCGCTTCTTTTTAGTTTCTCTTTCCAAGTTTATTTAGTTGTAGCATTAGAAAGAAAACCCAAAAAGATTTCTCGTTCTTCTTTTGCTTGTTGGGAGCTTTCCCATGTAAATAGTTTTTCTCGTTTTTGTTCTACTTTCTTCAGAAAAACAAAAACTCCAAAAATATTTCACTGTGTTTCTTTAAAATTCTTTTCCTTTTCTTTGGGTCGTAAGGAGAAGACCACAATGAAAATGTTGAGTGGCTCTCATATGCAGATCCCATATTACCTTGTCTTCTCCTTTGAATAAATGTTTGCAGATTCCAGCTTAGTCCAATGCACGCACACTCTTATTATTATTCACACTGTTCGGTCATGCAAGTGAAAGGCAATAACGACAATATATGATGAAATGATTGAGATGGAGAAAAGCTAGTACGAACTCAACCTATTTTGTTTTTGTAAATATGATTAGCTCATCATTCCTGATTCAGCCCATTATGAATGAAACATGTTTGCAATGACAACTAGCGATTATAATTACTCATGCCATGCTTAATTAGCTAGGAGTGGATAATGGTTTATCTTGCGCGCCAACATGCATTTAAAATGCTTATGATGTAGTATGATAGGATGGTATCCTCCTTTGAATGATTCAAATGGCTTGACTTCGCACATGTTCACGCACGTAGTTGAATCAAAATCAACATAGCCTCCACGATATTTATATTCATGGTGATTTATATCCTACTCATGCTTGCACTCAATGTTGGTTAACCTCAATGCATGTTTATGACCGTTGTCGCTCTCTAGTTGGTCGCTCCTCAATCTTTTTGCTAGCCTTATAAGCAAGAATACTGCTTGCGCATCCACTTCCTTAAACCCAAAGTTATTCCCTATGAGTCCACCATACCTACTGATATGTCTCCAATGCATCTATAAATTTTTATTGTTCCATGCTATTATATTAACATTCTTGGATGTTTTACAATCATTTTACAGCAACTTTATATCATTTTTGGGACTAACCTATTGACATAGTGCCCAATGCCAGTTGTTTTTTGCTTGTTTTTTACTTCGCAGAAAGTCAATACCAAACGGAGTCCAAATGAAACGAAACTTTTTGGAGATTTTTTCTGGACCAGAAGACACAGATGGGCCAAAGAAGTACAGAGGGGTGCCCCAAGGGGGGGCACAACCCACCTGGGCGCGCCTGGGAGCCCACGCGTGCCCTGGTGGGTTGTGCCCACCTCGGTGGCCTCCCGCACCGCCTCTTTGCTCTATAAATACCCTGAAAATCCAAACACCCTTGGGGAGTCGACGAAACACAATTGCAGCCGCCGCAAGTTCCAGAAACACCAGATCCAATCTAGACACCATCACGGAGGGGTTCATCAACCTCATTGGTGCCTCTCCGATGATGCGTGAGTAATTCATTGTAGACCTTCGGGTCCGTAGTTAGTAGCTAGGTGGCTTACTCTCTCTCTCTTTTGATTCTCAATACAATGGTCTCTTGGAGATCTATTTGATGTAACTCTTTTTGCGGTGTGTTTGTTGGGATTCAATGAACTTTGAGTTTATGATCAGATTTATTTTATCCATGAAAGTTATTTGAGTTTTGATCTCTTATATGCATGATTTCTTATAGCCTCGTATTTCTTCTTTGAATCTTTGGTTTAGTTAGGCCAACTAGATCGATTTTTCTTGCCATGGGAAGAGGTGCTTTGTGATGGGTTCAATCCTAGTGAGAGAAGGGGACATGACACGTATGTATGATTGCTATTAAGGATAACAAGATGGGGTCTATTCCTACATGAATAGATCTTGTCTACATCATGTCATCGTTCTTATTGCATTACTCTATTTCTCCATGAACTTAATACACTAGATGCATGCTGGATAGCGGTCGATGTGTGGAGTAATAGTAGTAGATGCAGGAAGGAGTCGGTCTACTAATCTTGGACGTGATGCCTATATAATGATCATTGCCTGGATATTGTCATAATTATTTGAAGTTATATCAATTGCCCAACAGTAATTTGTTTGCCCACCGTATGCTATTTTTCTCGAGAGAAGCCACTAGTGAAATCTACGGCCCCCGGGTCTATTCTTTATCATATTTGCCTTTGAGATCTATTTTTATTCGCTTTTATTTTCAGATCTATTATTGCAAAAACCCAAAAATACCTTTCTGAACTTTTCCTTTATTTATTTTATTTTGCTTTATTACGAGATCTATTTATCCAATCTAGTACAAAACAAATCTATCTTTTACCCCGAAGGGATTGACAACCCCTCTTACGCGTCGGGTTGCAAGTATTTGTTCTTTGTGTGCAGGTACCGTTTACATACTGTTGCTTGGTTCTCCTACTGGTTCGATAACCTTGATCTCATCACTGAGGGAAATACCTACCGTAGCTGTGCTGCATCATCCCTTCCTCTTTGGGGAAATACCGACGTAGTTCAAGCCGCATCAAAAGGAATTTCTGGCGCCGTTGCCGGGGAGACATCATCAACATCTATCACATTCCTAATCAAAAATCTCATCTCCTTGCAATTTACATTTTTTTTGCCTTTTGCCTCTCGTTTTCATCTCCCCCGCTTCACAAAAAATGTCGTTTTATTCGCCCTCTTTTTCGTTTGCTATCTCTACTTGTGTTACCATGTGCCTTTTATTTGCTTGCGTCTTTGTTTGCTAAAAAACTATTGATATGGATCCTCATCCACTTGCTAATCTTTTTAAAAGATCCCGTTATGGTGAACCAATTGCTAGTGAATTGAGTGCACTTGATTATCTATATGAAGTTTTGCTTGAAATTGATGAATCTGAAGATTCTGATGAAGTGCTGGAAGAAGAAATTGATAAAGTGATTCATGATATCTTTTTTAATGAAAAGCATGATTGCAATGACGTTATTATAAATTCTATTAATGTCAATTGTGTTAATGACATGCAAAACGCCAAGCTTGGGGATGCTAATTTCGATATGTCCACTACTTATTGCAATGATCATGATCGGGTGATTCTCCTTATGATCTTGAAAATTTATTTAAGCCTCATGATGAATATGGTTGCGATAATATTGAAAGTGGGTTTGGAGGAGTGTCAACTCTAGGTAATAATGATCCCACTACTTTGGAGCATGATCAATCTTATGAAAATTTTGATAAAAGTGGGCTTGGAGAGGTCATGACTTGATTTGATGATCTCACTATTTTGGAAGACTGTCAACTTTGCATGCATTTGGATCTTGAAGAGAATATTTTATGTGATAGTTACATTGTTGAATTTTATTATGATCCTACATGTAATTATTATGAGAGAGGAAATATTGTTGTAGAAATTTTCATGTTACTAAATTACCTCTCGTTATTGTGAGATTGTCAATGTTTTATTCCTCTTCTTTGCATATGTTAGATGTTTCTTGTCTTGATAATTTGTTTGCTTATAAAATTCCTATGCATAGGAAGTATGTTAGACTTAAATGTGTTTATCTTATGTTTTGTGATGCTCTCTTTGTGTTTCAACTCTTATCTTTCATGTGAGCATCATAGAAATCTTATGCCTAGCTAGAGCGTAAAACAATAGCGCTTGTTGGGAGGCAACCCAATGAATAAAATTTGGTTTTGTCTTTTTTCTTTCTATTCTTGAGTGTTTGCACAATTATGCTACTATATGATTATTTTTTTATGTTTCAATTAGTGTTTGTGCCAAGCAAAGCCTTTGGGATCATGTTGGGTGATAGTTGCTTCGATCTTGTTGAAAAACAGAAACTTGGTGCACCGGAAACATAATTGTTTAGAAATTAACTTAGTGCCCAGTGCGAGTTGTTGTTTTTTTACTTGTTTTTGGTTTCGCAGAATATCAGTACCAAATGAAGTCCAAATGCCACAAAACTTTTTGGAGATTTTTTTCTGGACATAAGAGACACTAGAAGCTTCGGGAGAATACTAGACATGGGAGCATGGGCGCACCACCCACCAGGGCGTGCCCTGATTGGTAGTGGGGCCCACGTGGCTCTGTTTGACCTAAATCCACCTCTATAAATACCCTAAAATCAGAAAACCCTCGGGGGAGTCCACAAAACACTTCTTCCACCGCCGCAAGCCTCTTTTCTCGAGAGATACCATCTGGAGGCCTTCTCTGGTACTCTGCCGGGAGGGGGAATCGATCACGGAGGGGTTTGCCCCTCCGATGATGCATGAGTAGTTTGCCACAGACCTACGGGTCCATAGTTAGTAGCTAGATGGCTTCTTCTCTCTCAATGTTTCTCAATGCAATGTTCACCTTATTATTCTTGGAGATCTATTTGATGTAATGACTTTTTGCGATGTGTTTGTTCAGATCCGATGAATTGTGAATTTATGATCAGATCTATCCATGAATATTATTTGATTTTTCTCTGAACTCTTTTATGCATGATTAATATAGCTTCGTATTTCTTCCTTGATTTATTGGTTTGGTTTGGCCAACTAGATTGATTTATCTTGCCATGGGAAGAGGTGCTTTGTAATGAGTTCGATCTTGCGGTGCTCAATCCTAGTCAAAGAAAGGGACATGACATGTATGTGTCGTTGCTATTAAGGATAAAAAGATGGGGTTTATTCATAGTGAGTTTGTCTTGTCTACATCATGTCATCTTGCTATGCATTACTCCGTTTTTTCATGAACTTAATACACTAGATGCATGCTGGATAGCGGTCGATGTGTGGAGTAATAGTAGTAGATGCAGAATCGTTTCGGTATACTAATCTTGGACGTGATGCCTATATTTTTTATCATTGCCTTGGATATCATCATAATTATTTGCTTTTCTATCAATTGCTCAACAGTAATTCGTCTTCCCACCGTATGCTATTTTCTCAAGAGAAGCCTCTAGTGAAAACTATGGCCCCTGGGTCTATCTTTTATCATATAAAAATCCTAAAAATACCTTGCTGGAACTTTATTTTATTTATTATTTTTGTTTAATCTATCTATCAAAACCTATACAATTTAATCTTGCTCGTAATCGTTGAGGGATTGACAACCCCTTTACGCTTTGGGTTGCAAGTATTTGTTGTTTCTGTGCAGGTGTTGTTTACATAGTGTTGCTTGGTTCTCCTTCTGGATTGATAACCTTGGTTTCATAACTGAGGGAAATACTTATCTCTATTGTACTGCATCATCCTCTCCTCTTTGGTGAAATCCCAACGCAGCTCAGAACTAGCAGGAAGAATTTCTGGCGCCGTTGCCGGTGAGACATCATCAACATATATCGAGTACCTTCACATAAACTTTCATCTCCTTTCAATTACTTTATTTGCCATTTTCCTCTCGTTTTCATCTCCCCTACTTCTAAAAAGTACTACAAAAATATTTTCAATTTGCCTTTTTCTTGTTTGATCTTTTATTTGCTTGCGATCTTGTTTGTGTAGTCATAATGTCTCAAGAAAATACAAAGTTATGTGATTTTTCTAATACTAATAATAATGATTAGTACTCCAATTTCTCCTCCCGTCGCTAGTGCGGAGTCTTATGATATTAATGCCGCTTTATTGAATCTTGTTATGAAACAGCAATTTTCTGGTAGTCCTAATGAGGATGTCGGATCCCATCTAAACACATTCGTAGAATTGTGTGATATGCAAAAGAAAAAAGATGTGGACAATGATATTGTGAAATTAAAATTATTTCCATTCTCCTTGCGGTATCGTGCAAAAAATTGGTTTTCATCTTTGCCATGAAATAGTATCGATTCTTGGGATAAGTGCCAAGATGCTTTTATTACTAAGTATTTTCCTGCTGCGAAAATTATTTCCCTTAGCAATAAAATTATGAATTTCAAGCAACTTGAACATGAACATGTTGCACAATCTTAGGGAAGGATGAAACTAATGATAAGAAATTGCCCTACTCATGGTTTAAATTTGTGGATGATCATATAAAAAATTTATGCGAGATTTAATTTTGTCTCTAGAAATCTTTTAGATTCCTCCGCGGGTGGTACTTTTATGGAAATTACTTTGGGTGAAGCCACTAAATTACTTCATAATATCATGGCAAATTATTCACAATGGCATGCCGAAAGAACACCTACTAGTAAAATGGTTAATTATGTTGAAAAGATTAGTACTTTGAGTGATAAAATTGATGCACTTATGAAAATGGTTGCTAGTAAAAATGCTCCTATTGATCTTAATGATGTGCCTTTGTCTACCTTGATTGAGCAAAATAATGATCCCATAGATGTGAGTTTTGTCTCGCAAAACAACTTTAATAATAATGCTTATAGGGGTAATTTCAATCCTAGTCCGTTCCCTGGAAGTTCCTCTAATAATTATGGCAATTCCAATGGTAATTGTTATAGTAGTAATAATAATAATAATAATAATAATAATAGAATAAATTTGCTTTCCTTCCCTCCATTGGGGCTTCAGGGGGTGTTTTGGTAGCATGGAATGGCTCTTTGTTTGAAGGGGAAGTCATTGCCCAAAACAGATTTTCCCTCTCATTGCAATTCACAAATCTAGAATCTAATTAGTCTTGGGTCCTCACAAACGTATATGGCCCTTGTGAAGTGCAAGACAAGATTGAGTTTATTACTTGGTTTCACAATATTCATATGACAATAGATACAGACTGGATACTAATGGGTGATTTCAACTTCATCGGAGCTCCCTCTGACAGGAGCAGACCACGTGGTGATGTTAATGAAATGTTGTTATTTAATGAAGCCATAAGTAATCAGGGTCTGGTGGAACTACCTCTACATGGGAGGAAACTTAGTTGGAGTAATATGCAACAAAGCCCACTTTTGGTTAAGTTGGATTAGTTTTTCACTTCAGCTTCTTGGATGACCTCTTTCCCAAACACAACTATCCTTCCTCTGGCAAAACCTATCTCAGATCACCTTCCATGTGTTATTAAAATAGGTACAGCAATCCCAAAGGCCAAAGTGTTCAGGTTTGAAAATTATTGGCTACAACACTCTGACTTCAAACAAGTAGTAGTTGCTGCTTGGAACACTCCAGTGGGAAATATGGATGTCGCCAACAGTATTAACGCAAAATTCAGGAACCTCAAAAGTGCTCTCAATCAATTGGCTAGGACCCTATCTTGCCTGAAAACTCAAATTGCAGCTGTCAATGAGGTGATATTTCTGCTGGACCTTTTTGAAGTATTTATGGATTTAGGAGATTTTGAGTGGAATTGCATATTAATCCTCAAGGAGCACTTACTCACCCTCCTAAAAAATCAAAAGATTTACTGGAAGCAAAGGGGTAAAAGTAAAAGGATAAAATTTGGTGATGAGAATACAAAAAATAATCACACAAAGGCTACCATTAATCATAGACACAACCATATTGCTCTCATTCAAAATGATGATCAAGTAGATGTCTCAGATCATGCTGGGAAGGCAGCAAACCTACGGGAAGCTTTTAAAAACAGAATGGGGACATCTAAAAAAATTCCATGCATTTTGATTTGGACTCTTTATTTGAACCTATCTGTGATGCTTCAGTATTTCATAACTTGAAACTCCCATTCACAGAAGAGGAAGTTAATGAAGTGGTCAAAGATCTGCGAAATGACAAATCCCCTGGACCAGATGGTTTCAATAATGAGTTCTTCAAGGCTTGCTGGGAGATCATCAAAATTGATGTTTTCAGACTAATCAATGATTTCCATGATGGACAAATTTCTCTGGGGAGCATCAACACATCATACATCACTCTGATTCCTAAAGGGCCAACACCTTTAACAGCAAATGATTAGAGGCCAATATCTCTTTTGAATTGTTGCCTAAAACTCATCACCAAATTATTGGCTAACAGACTCCAGAAAGTGATTCTTTCAATGGTTCATATCAACCAGTATGGCTTCCTCAAGGAAAGAGAAATTCATGATTGTTTAGGATGGGCCTATGAATACTTGCACCAATGTCATAAATCAAAGGAAGAAGTGATTGTTCTAAAATTATATTTTGAGAAAGACTTTGATATAATTGAGCACAAAGCAACCCTAGAAATTCTTAAAGCTAAAGGTTTTGGAGACATGTGGATAAACTGGATTAAAATGCTTTTTACATCTGCTTCTTCTGCTGTCATGTTGAATGGGGTGCCTGGGAAAAATTCTATTGTATCAGTGGAGTAAGGCAGGGTGATCCATTATCTGCACTGTTGTTTGTATTGGCTGCTGACTTGCTCCAATCAATCATAAACAAAGCTATGCAACTTGGGCTTTTATCACCACCACTTCAAGTGAACTCTTGCCTTGATTTCCCCATTGTGTAATATGCTGATGATACTTTGGTTCTCCTTCAGGCTGATGCAAAATAATTACACTGCCTCAAAGCATTCCTTCACACTTTTGCTGAGGCCATAGGACTTAAGGTGGATTATCAAAAATCAAGTCTCATCCCAATCAATATCTCTGATGATAAAGTGGATATATTGCAAGGACATTTCATTGCAAGAAAGGGACTTTCCCTTTTACCTACCTGGGAGTGCCACTAGGACTTCATAAACCTACTGTAGAGAAGTGCTTACCTCTTGTGAACTGGATAGCCAAAAAATGGTGGGACTTTCTTCCTTCACGACTCTTGCTGGCAGAATATTACTAGTCAAATCAGTTCCCAATTCCTTGATTATCTATTTCATGGGATGTCTTGATGTACTAGTGACTATCAAGAATCAGATTATCAAATACTTGAGGCATTGTCTTTGGAGGGGTCCTAACCTTGATGATCACAGACCAGCTATGGTTGCTTGGAACACTGTATGCAAAAGATCAAAGTGGACTTGGGGTGCTAGATATTTTTTAGCAAAATAAAGCTCTACTGCTTAAGAATCTTCACAAATTTTACAACGGACTTAATATTCCATGGTCTAATTTGATTTGGGAATCCCACTACAATGATGGAACACTGCTAGGAAACAATTGGATTGGATCATTCTGGTGGAAAGCAAATCTAAAGCTCATTGAAGATTACAAATCCATGGCCAGATGCAATGTGGGGGATGGCAGGAGTGCTCTTTTCTGGTCTGATATATGGCACAATGCTTGTCTGCAAAACACACTACCTCATTTATTCTCATTTGCCAAGGATCAGCACTATACTGTGAATTCAGTCTTGCAGCTTGAATACTTAGAGGACTTTTTCCACCTACCTCTCTCAACACAAGCATATGAAGAATTTGAAATTCTAGAAGATATTTGTGAAGATTTAAGAAGATCAGAGCTCTTGGACTGCACTGACACATGGAGCTATATATGGGGCAATGAGAAATTCATTGTAGCCAAGGCCTACAAAACAATGATGGGAATAAGAGTGGTGCCCCAACAATTTCAATGGATCTGGAATAGTTCCTGTCAACCAAAACATAAGTTGTTCTTCTGGAGACTGCTGCATGACAGACTAAACACAAGGAACTTGTTAAGAAGGAAAACTTTTCAACTGGAAAATTATAATTGTGCAATTTACAATTGTCAGCAAGAGGAAACACTACAACACCTTTTCTGGACATGTCCCTTTGCCACACAATGCTGGGATCAACTATGTCCTAATAGACAAAACAATGTCTCAGTGTTGGAGGCATTTGCTGGCTTAAAGCAACTGTTGTAAGTCCCTTTCTTCATGGAAATTATCATATGGGCAGCATGGGCTATTTGGATCACTAGAAACAATCTTATCTTCCAAAACATTCAACCCAATTTACAGAGGTGGAAGGACACTTTCAAGGCAGAATTGCACAACCTCAAATTCAGGATTAAGAGAAAGTATGCTAGGGAGTTCATTCAATGGCTAAACTCTATGCATTTGTAATTTATATGGTTCTACTTTTACAACCGTTCTGCCTCTCTTGGCTTAGTCTAGTTTAGATGTATAGTCCCTTTTTCCTTTCTTCTTTCTTTTTCTTTTTCTGGCTTAGCTCAAGCCTTGTAATTTATTCAAACTTTAATAAAAATTGCAGTGGGTTTTTTCCCTACTGTGTATAGTCAAAAAATGCCCTCTGATCTCGAGAATAATATTAAAAAAATTAGTAATGCTCAAAAAGTTTTCAATACTACGTTAGAAGAAAATTTGAGTAAAATTGATGATATGTCTAGGAGCATTGATAAAATTACACATGATGTGGAAAATCTTAAGATCAAAATTTTGCCACCCAAAGTTGATATCAATGAATCAATTAAATCTTTATATGTCTCCATGGATGAGTGTAAGAAGAGAACCACTATGCTAAGAGCTAAACGAGAATTTTTAGAAAAGACAATTCCGCCCGATTTTTTCCATAGTAATGATGAAGATGTTAAAATGATTGGTGTTTCTTATATTGATTCCTTGTTTATTAATATTAAACTTGATGATAAGGGGACTGAACAAGAGTCAACTTTAGTTAGAAGGCGTCCCCATAGTTCGGAGGGCGAAAATCTTGTTGAGAAAATTGATAAAAGTGGGTCTGGAGAGGTAAAAACTTTAAGTAGTGATGTGCCCACTCTCTTGGATTACAAAGACTATAATTATGATAGTTTTCCTTTTATTGAATGTATTTCTTTGTTACAATCCATGCTAAATTCACCCAACACATATGAACAAAATAAGGCTTTTACCAAACATATTGTAGAAGCTATGATGAAAGCCTTAGAAGAAAAGTTAGAATTAGAGATTTCAATTCCTAGAAAAAATATATGATGAATGGGAACCCACCATTAAATTCAAGATCAAAAATTATAAGTGCAACGCTTTATGTGATTTTGGTGGTAGTGTTTCCACAATTCCGAAATCTCTATGTGATATACTAGGTTTGACCAATTTGGAAGAATGTTCTCTTAATTTGCACTTGGCGGATTCTACTATTAAAAAGGCTTTGGGAAGAATTAGTGATGTTCTTATTCTTGCAAATAGGAATTATGTACCCATAGATTTTATTTTACTTCATATTGATTGCAATCCGTCTTGTCCCATAATACTTGGTAGACCGTTTTTACAAACTATAGGTGTCGTGAATGACATGAAACAAGGGAATATTAAATTTCAGTTTTCGTTAAAGAAGGGTATGCAACACTTACCTAGAACTAGAATTAATCCACCATTTGAGTCATTCATGTGGGCAACCTATGGAGCAAAAACCAAAGATGACAACACTTGAAACTACGCATTATGCCTAGCTAGGGGCATAAAATAATAGTGCTTGTTGGGAGGAAACCCAATAGTTATCCTTTAAATTTTGTTTCTTTTATTTTATTTAATATATACACAATTATGCTACTATTATGATTATTCTTTTCATGTCTTAATTAGTGTTTGTGCCAAGTAAAGCCCTTACGATGGTTTGGGTGATAGTTGACTTGATTCTGTTGAAAATAGAAACTTTTGCGCCCAGTTCTGGAATTTTTTAAATTTAACGAAACATGATTTTGATCTGAAATTTTTACACATAATTTATATACCAATTGCCCATGTTTTAATTTTTTTCAGAATTTTTAGAGTTATAGAAGTATGGTCACACTTCAAATTACTACAGACTGTTCTGTTTTTGACAGATTCTGTTTTCGTTGCATTGTGTGCTTATTTTGATGAATCTATGGATTGTATGGGGGGTATAAGCCATGGTAAAGTTAGAATACAGCAGGTATAATGCAATAATAAAATATGAACGCGTTTGCAACAGTACTTAAAGTGGTGATTTGCTTTATTATACTAACGGATCTCACGAAGGTTTTGTTAAGTTTTGTGTGATTGAAGTTTCAAGTTTTGGGTGAGATCACGATGGATGAAGGAATAAGGAGTGGAAAGATCCTAAGATTGGGGATGCCCAAGGCACCCCAAGGTAATATTCAAGGACTCCCAAGCAACTAAGCTTGGGGATGCCCCAGAAAGAATCCCCTCTTTCTTCCAACGACCATCGGTATATTTACTAGGAGCTATATTTTTACTCATCACATATCATGAGTTTTCCTTGGAGCGTCTTGTATTATATGAGTCTTTTCTTGTTTTGATTTTTAGTTTTTCACAATCATCCTTGCTGGACACACCTATTGTAGAGAGCCATAATGATATCATGATTTGTTAGAATTTCTCTATGTGCTTCACTTAAATTTTTTGAGCTAGGCAATTGCTCTAGTGCTTCACTTAAATCTTTTTTAGCACGGTGGTGTTTTAATTTTGAAGAAATATGCTCTCATACTTCACTTAGATTATTTTTTGAGTTAGTAAATTTTAAAGAAATGCATTCTCATGCTTCACTTATATTATTTTGAGTCGGATTTTTTTTTGAAGAAATATATGCTCTCGTGCTTCACTTAAATATTTTTGAGAGTTGATAATAGCAATGGTAATTTGCATAAAATATGAATTTGTTCCCAAAGTGGTAGATATTCAATAGGGATATAATAAAACTTTCATGAAGATCACTGGATATTACAAACTTCATTCCTTGCAATAGTTTTGTGATTTGGAGACAGTGATATGTGAGTCATGTTGGTGAGTAATTATGCTTTAGTAAGAATATTGATGGTAAGGTTTGTGATTCCCTATGAAAGCACGAAAGTCAATAGTTATGCAACAAAGTTACATACTACTTGTGGTGCATTATTCAGTGTTAGTTATGTTTAATGCGTGTTTATGGCCGTTTTCATTTTTTGGGTTCGTCGCTTCTCAATCTATCTGCTAGCCTTCATTTCTACTAAGCGGGAATGCTGCTTGTGCATCCAAATCCCTAAACCAAAGATGTGCCAAATGTGTCCACCATACCTACCTATATGCGGTATTTTTCATGTCGTTCCAAGTAAATTTGTATGTGCCAACTCTAATATTCAAAATGAATTTCCGTTTTGTGTGCCCGTACCGCTCATGAAGCGGCAGGGGGTGGCCAATATTTTCCATGCTAGGTATGTTATGCTCAAGATGAGTGTTTATTCACTTGTGATTGCACGAGAGTGTGGTAGGTAATAGGGATGCCCAGTCTCGAAATGAAAAAAAATTACATATGTTGTTCATAATTAATTCCTTGGAAAGTGTTGGTATGGAAGGCACCCATGCATACGGCTAGCCATGGATTGTGTAAGATGGTGGAAAGGAAATAAACTTCATTTTATGTTTGGGAACCGCCTATGATTTGTCTAGCATGGAAGATATTGGGAATTCTTGGTCGTTTTCGTTGACAGGAAAAGCATGCCTCTCAAAATAATTTTATCTCCCAATTTAAGCTATCAGCTCTGGCACCTCTACAAATCTCTGCTTCCCTCTACGAAGGGCCTTTCTATTTACTTTTATGCAATTTTTATTTTTATTGAGTCTCCATCTTCTCTTATAAAGCACCAACTAGGGAACACTATCGGCATACTTGTGCATTGGATGGAAAATATTTGAGTTTGGAAAATATTGAGAGGCATGGAAAATATAAAGCACCAACTATGTTATGCTCAGGGAACACTATCGGCACCAACTAGCTAATATTTGAGTTTGTTTCATGAATGGATCAATGATTGAGCATAATGGGCTAGGGATAACCTTCTTTAGCGTTGATATTTTGGAAGACATGGTTGCTTGTTGATATGCTTGAGTATTGATTTCTTCATGTCAAATTATAGACTATTGCTTTGAATCATATAAAGTCCAAATATCCATGCTACAAAAGAAAAGAATATGTGATGAACATGTTAGGTAGCATTCCACATAAAAATTGTGTTTTTATCATTTACCTACTCGAGGACGAGCAAGAATTAAGCTTGGGGATGCTTGATACGTCTCCAACGTATCTATAATTTTTGATTGTTCCATGCTATTATATTATCAATCTTGGATGTTTTATATACATTCACAAGCAACTTTATATCATTTTTTGGGACTAACCTATTAACTTAGTGCCAACTGCGAGTTGCTGTTTTTTGCTTGTCTTTGGTTTCGCAGAATATCAGTACCAAATAAAGTCCAAATGCCATGAAACTTTTTCGAGATTTTTTTTCTGGACATAAGAGATGCTAGAAGCTTCGAGAGAAGACCAGACATGGGAGCATGGGCCCACCACCCACCAGGGCATGCCTAGGGGGCAGGCACACCCTGATGGGTGGTGGGGCCCATGTTGCTCCGTTTGACCTAACTCCGCCTCTATAAATACCCTAAAATCAGAAAACCCTCGGGGAGTCCACGAAATACTTTTTCCGCCGTCACAAGCCTCTGTTCTCGAGAGATCCAATCTGGAGGCCTTCTCTGGTACTCCGCCGAAGGGGGAATCAATCACGGAGGGGTTCTTCATCAACCTTGCTGCCCCTCCGATGATGCGTGAGTAGTTTACCACAGACCTATGGGTCCATAGTTAGTAGGTAGATGGCTTCTTCTTTCTCGATGTTTCTCAATACAATGTTCTCCTTGTTGTTCTTGGAGATCCATTTGATGTAATGACTTTTTGCGGTGTGTTTGCTGAGACCGATGAATTGAGAGTTTATGATCAGATCTATCCATGAATATTATTTGAGTTTTCTCTGAACTCTTTTATGCATGATTAATATAGCTTCATATTTCTTCTCCGATTTATTTGTTTGTTTTGGCCAACTAGATTGATTTATCTTGCCATGAGAAGAGGTGCTTTGTAATGGGTTTGATCTTGTGGTGCTCAATCCTAGTGACGGAAAGGGACATGACACATATGTATCATTGCTATTAAGGGTGAAAAGATGGGGTTTATTCATTAGTGAGTTTATCTTGTCTACATCATGTCATCTTGCTTAAAGCATTACTCCATTTTTCATGAACTTAGCTCACAAGTAGCTCTCTCTCTCTCTCGTTCTTGATTTGGCACGATCTTGATGTACCGCGAGCTTTGTTAATATAGTTGGATCATATGGTGTTTTTCGCTCTTTATCTCGTTGTGATGAATTGATTTTTACCTTTGAGGTTTCACTATTATCGGATTGAATACTTGTATGGATCTGAGAACACGAAAACCTACCTCTACTATCCATACTACACTTGTATCACGATCTCTTCGTCGAACTAGTGCACCTATACAATTTTCCATTATATTGGGTGTGTTGGGGACACAAGAAATTTCTTGTATTTGGTTGCATGGTTGTTTGAGAGAGACCATTTTCATCCTACGCCTCACACGGATTGATAAACCTAAGGTCATCCACTTGAGGGAAATTTGCTATTGTCCTACAAAACTCTACGCTTGGAGGCCCAACATGAGTCTACAAGAACAAGTTGTGTAGTAGACATCATAGAGCAATCCTTGAAGTACACGCCAAGTCTTTGGAGGCTTCCATCTTGATCACGCCGAGGTTCACAACTTCGATAGTCCTTCTTTTTAGTGATCGGTGGGCCATAAGCCCGGCCCGTGGACTGCAAGCCGTATGAATTAGTACCCCTTAGTCCAGGACACCGTCACTAATCAAATGGAGTCTGGCAGAACTATTGGTGTTGATCCAGACTTCAGAACCCCTCTTAGAACTGCTAGTAATCACTTTTCTGCTAGTTTACATGCTTGCTCTTTACCTAGTTTCTCTGAAGGTTTGTGGTTTGTAGTTTGTAAAAATAGACAGGGCAAGCACCCTAATACAGTGGTTTCTTCATGAATACTCTCTTGTGGAATGTTAGAGGCATTGTTGCACCTAGTAGGAGACCACTATTAGTTGATAGCATTAATAAGACTCATGCTACAGTGCTAGGATTTAAGGAAACCAAGAACGAGAGTTTCTCTGACTCCTACATGAAATCTCTCATTGGTAGAAGAGATTTTGCTTGCCATGATTTACCATTAAAAGTCTATGCTAGTGGCATCCTAATGGGAGTGAATTTAGATATTTTTGATGTTATCTCTTGGTCTATTTTGAATTCTCTGTTTGCTATACTGTTGGGATGAAGAGAAATGGTAAAGAGTTTAGAATTATTACTGTTTATGGCTCACCTTATGAAGAAGTAAGAGAGGCCTTCCCTTCTGAGTTGCATAAACTTTTCCTAGAAATCTCCCTCCCTACCCTTATAGGTGGTGATTTTAAGCTAGTTGATTGTGCTAGAGAGAAAAGTAATGGAGATATGAACCATAAGTGGAGTGAGAAATTTAGTTCTTGGATTGAAATCTGAAGCCTGCTAGAAATTAAGCTTTCCAACTGGAAATTTAATTGGGAAAATAACCAGGCATATTTGATTATGTCCACAATAGATAGGTTTTTCTATAACACAAATATAGATAAAATATTTCTACTTGCCTCTTGTAAAACTCTACCTAGATGTGGTAGTGGTCATACCCCTTTGATCTCGGAGTCTAGGGTTGATCAACTGCCAAAAAGCAGCAGCTATAAGTTTGAGAAGTGGTGGCTTCTAAGGAAAGATTCCTCTAAATTGGTTACTAAATTCTGGAATGAGCCCACCTCTGTTTCAGTCCCTATGTCCATTTGGCAGGAGAAATTTAGGAAAATTAGGAGAGTTACCAAGGGTTGAAGCTAACTTGAAGAGGTTTAAGAAGATTTTTCTTAGAGGAATATCATAATTTAGATGTCAAATCGGAAACCTCATACCTCAGTGAGGCTGACTTTACCAGATTAAAATCATTCTGAGCTTTAGAAAATCTGGCTTCAAGAAGAAACAAAAGCAAAACAAATATCTATAAATAGAGATATTAAAGAGGGTGATAGGAACAGTGCTTAATTTCATGCAGTAGTTAACCGAAGAAGAAGGAAAACCACTATCCATTCTTTAAATAGTCTTTCTGGTCTTGTTAGTGATATTAAAGATATGTTGAAAGTAGCTGGTGGGTATTATAAAGATCTTTTCAAGTTTGAAATAGAAAAGGTTTTGAGTTGAATACTGAATTCTTTCTCGCTGAAGACATGGTGCAAGACAATGAAAATGAGTTATTGGAGGCACGTTTCTGTGAAGAGGAAGTTAAAAAGGCAGTATTTGACTCTTATTTTGATGGGGCCCCAGGCCTTGATGGAATACCCTTCTTTTTCTACCAACTATTCTGGGATCTGATCAAACTTGACTTGTTGGCTATGTTTGAATATTTCCACAAAGGAGAGCTAGATATCTATAGACTTAATTTTTCCATGCTAGCCCTTATTCCCAAGGAGGCTAAAACCACTTCTATGAAGAAGTTCATGCCTATCAGTCTGCTCAACTGTAACTTTACTTTTTTTACTAAGGTACTTCCAAATAGACTTGCTAGTGTCCTGCAAAGATTAATTGCTGGCAACCAATCTGCATTCCTTAAAGCTAGGTACATATTGGAGAGTGTGGTTCTATGGTTAACCTTTAAAAGGACAAGGGTTGGTGCTTAAACTTATGAGAAAGCATTTGATAAGGTTAACCTTGAATTCCTAGCTGGACTCCTTAGAATTAGAGGGTTTGGAGATAACTGGTTACATTGGATACATCAAATTACACATCATGGCTCAGTTGGAGTCAAGGTGAATAATGTTGAGAGTAATTTTTCATCACTGGTAAAGGGCATATGCAAGGAAACCCTCTTTACCCTCCTATTTAACTTAGTAGTAGATGTCCTGATTAGGATGCTTTCCAAGGTTGCTAATCATCACCTGATTAGAGGGCTTTGCCTTGAGGTTTGCCCCGGAAGCATAATTTGCCTCCAATATGCTGATGATACCATCTTATTTCTAGAGAATGATTCTACTCATGCTCAGAACCTAAAGACGGTGTTGAACTGCTTTGAACAAGTCTCTCGGATGAGAAGCAATTATAGTAAAAGTAAACTTATCCCCATCAACATTGAGGAAGAGTTGGTCAAAATGTTCCTTTATTGTAATGTAGTGAAAGAAAGTTCCCTATTAAATATCTAGGGATCCCTCTAAATCATGATAAACTCGGGAGGGAGGACATTCAACCTCTAATTGACCATTTTTTTTAAAGAATTACTAGTTGGAGACGTAAACCCCTTTCTTATAAAAGCAGACTTATCCTCATCGAAGCCTGTTTAGCCAAGATCCCCATATATTTGTTTTATTTCTTTAAGTTTCCTAAATGCGCAATTGATATGATCAATTCCAAGACAGCACATTGCCTCTGGAATGATTTTGAAGGACATAGGAAACTTCACTTGGAAAATTGCAAATTATTTTGTATGAAGAAATAATTTGGGGGCCTAGGTATCCCAAACCTTCAAGTTGTGAACATCTGCCTTTTGGGTACTTGGGTTAAGAGGTACTATGAGAGTGAAGGGAGACCTTGGAAGAAAATCATATATCATAAGTACACTGGTAAGCCTAACCTTTTTGTCCCAACCTCAAATCCAAATATCTCCAGGTTTTGGAAAGGAATCAGATCCACCAACCAAGCCTTGAAATTTGGATATAGATGGAAAGTAGGTAGGAGATAAGATTAGATTCTAGGAGGATACTTGGTTTGGTTGATCCCCTCTAGATGTGCAATTTTGGTATGTTTGTGCTATTTGTAAGGAGCAGACTAAATGCATTAGTGAGGTTTGAGATGGGCAAGAACTAAAGCTCTCTTTCAGGAGAAACTTTTCTGACAAACTCATGGAACTCTGTCACCAACTAGTAGAGATAGTCTATAGGGTTTCCTATACTGAAGACCTGATGCTTTGATCTGGCAATTGGAGAGTAAAGGTCAACACTCTGCTAGTTTTTTGTACCATGTCCACTATTTTCAGAGGAGTGTAACCAGTTTTTTTCCTTGCAGTGTGGAATCTCAAGGTTCCCCAAAAATTTCATGTTTTCCTCAGACTGCTCTCACACAATAAGTTGATGACAAGTGATAATGGTAGGAAAGACACATAATCAAGCCACTAGATTGTGTGTATTGAAACGAGGAGGAATCTATCTTCCATTTATTTGATTGTGTTGTCACCAGGAACATTTGGCCTTTTGTTAGAGCTTATTTTAAAGTTTTTGTTGGGCATGATTTCAAATCATTAGCTTCTTGATCTCCAACAATAAGAACTCTGCTTTGAATACTGTCAGTCTGACATCGTTTAATGTTTGTGGAAATATATGGACTCGATGATTTTTAACAACACCAAATGGATCTATGTTACTCAGTGTATCGACTGATCTGGAGAACCATCAGGTTCTGGGTAGTCCTGTCCCCAGAGCAACACGGTGTGAAACTGGTGGCTTTTTCAGAAGCTTTGATGGAATTCATTCACAAATTTCTTATGATCCTGGGTTGCTCAAATAGCAGATACAAGACACGCCCGGATCCCTGCTTCCCCGCGACTTTTTGAGTGGGTTCAAGATCTCTGATCACCCTGCCTGCTTCACGCCGATTAAGAAGAGGGACCCAGAGGATGAGAGTGTTGTGTCCAGTCTAGTGTCGACCTTGGACAAGTGCTGGTCTCATCAAGTTGTGTTCGAGCCGCCATTGAAGAATAGAAGGTCTGGCTCGGAGATCGCCTGAATGGCATTGTGATGTGCCCACCCCTCTTTCTTCCTTTTAGAGCATCTACAGCCAGGCACCCCAAAGCCTCATCAACTGCCCGGGCGGGCTGCCTGGTCACTTACCGGTCACAAAATTTTGACCCAGTCGGGCGCCTCAAACAGGCCTCAAATGCCCGGGCTGACCGGCACCCCTCATATCCAGCCCAAATATAGGGCAGATATGGGGGCGCCCAGGAGCACCCGGGTGCGCCCGCCACGTAGGACTAACAATGGGGTCCCATGCGGAATCGCCCGAAAACCCAGTGGTCTGAAGGACGCCTCCTCCGTTGCCATGGTGTGAACGCCACGTGGCGCCGCTTAGGCTCGCCGCCCGAGGCTAAATCCAGCTATTTAAGCCGACCGGCGTCCCCCAACCCTAGCCCATCCACCTCCTCCCTCTCTATGCTACCACCTAAGCCCGTCCGCCTCCTCTCCCCCGCTCTCCTATCCGGCATCGGCATGGTCTGGTGAAAGATCACCACGTACGCTATGCTCACGCCGGAGCGCCGGAGGCAGATCGCGAAGGAGATCCAGGCTAGGTGCGTCGCCCGCATCACTGATGGGCTGCCTCCGGACTTGCCGGAGCCGAAGGAGCAGCAGCCAGTGGAGGACGAGCAAGAGCAGCTGCCGGAGCCGATGGAGGTGGCGGATCTGGAGGAGGACGAGATGGAGCAGCCTGCTCCGAGGTTCAACATGGAGGAGGCGGAGGCGGAGTTCACCATCGCCCAAGCCGCGGAGATGGCGGAGTAGCAGTCCATCCTGGAGTCCATCTAGGATGAGGCCTATGTGGAGGCCAACCGGCAGTTCCTCCGGCAGGAGCATGCGGCGACCGACACGCTCTTCGTCGAACTCGATGCGGAGATAGAGGAGGCCAGAGCGGAGCAGACGAAGGCGCCGAGGAGCCGGAGCTACAGTTGCCGCCCATGTTCCTGGAGCCGGACACAGAGATGGTCGACATCTCTGACGAGGAGTAGTTAGATCATCTACGTAGTATGTAGGTTTTTTCGTTTGCATGCTTTTGTATGGATTTGAGAATCTAGTATGAGGTGTCCGGATACAGTTGTGCTAATTTGAGGAGTGTCCGGTCACTGTCCGCGGACGCGTCCGGGAACGTCCGCAAGCATCTGAGAGTCATATTTGTCATATGTGGTTGTAGATGCTCTTAACTTCATATTATGTTTGTGCTAAAATCCTATGAAGAATTGCACGTATCAACCGGTTCACTCAAAAGTTCAAACTGACGAGAAAAGGTGGGCTACGAATTTATTCGTCTAACACCTAGTTCATGGTAGTGCTCTTTAGTGAGCTGATGTATGAATTATCTGATTTCATTCTGGTAATGAAGCCGACGAGGAATCTCCTAGTTTTTTTTAAAAAAAAAAAACTTTAATGCTCCATGTTGGATGATCATCTATTTGATGCTCCGCGTTGGAGTGCCACCCAAACTTTCGAAAGCGTTGAAAAACTAGCTGGGCACCCTTTTGAGCATACGTACGTACCGGATGAAAAGGCAGAGAGAATCTCAACCCTGAATACTCTCATCTACCACTCCACTCCACCGCGGGTAGAGTGTCTCAAAGTCTGAAGCACACATGGATGCATGCATGCTTTTGTTGACCCTGACGAGTCGGGTCGACTAGTCAAACCTTATCATGCACCCATGCATGCGCGCCCCTCCGACCACTCTTTTCTAGATTCTATAGCTAGCTAGCTAGCTACCTATAGCTAGCTTGCAAGGATCTTCTACCAAAAGGAGTCAGTGTGGCCCAGGCGACCTTCGGTTCCAAACCTGAACATGGTTGAGTAAATTGTTACTGGATAAGATGGTTAAAATTACGAGGAATTTCTCCTGTCAATCGATTTTCAGGGTGAAATGATCAGCGCATAAACCAGAAAGCCAGGTGCATTTTTAAAATTTTACTGAAGAGAATGATCTACATCCAAGGTGACAGTCACGTCGGCGGCTTTCCCACTGATTGGCACAATCAAAGACGCTAGTACGTTGCCGCACCACAGCGCTGTTGGCCCTGCAGCTTTGCTGACAAAGCCATCTTTTCCCTCAAGTGGCACATGACCTCCTTTCCTCAACAAATCTCTCCATCTCTCCCCGCGCGCGCGCGCGTGTGTACAGATTTCACCAATCAGACAAGTAAATACGAACCACCTGACGCTGCACGCAGTCACGCACCACACTGTGCAAGTGTACATGCACGCATACAGTATGCTGCCAAGCCATGCTCCATCTGCACAGCGGCGTGCTGCACGTACGTACTGTCAGGGATTTTTTTCTGGAGGTAAAAAACCTTTCACCAAACTGCTCGTCGCCATGCCATGCATGCATGCATGTCGAGAGATTTAATGCAACATGTGGTGGCTAGCCTCTAGCTCTTCAAGTGTTCACGTGTGGGTCAGTCGGCCGGTCTCATGCATGCAGTGCATGGCCCCTTGCAGCAATATAGCTGGGGAATGAATGCGCATGCAGTGGCTGGCTACTAGTGCATGTGTGGATGCAGTGGTGGTAGATTTCTAGTCTCAGGGGGTTGCCTGTATCGTGTGTCTACACCTGCATGCGCTAGCTAACAAACACATGGTGTGTTTTGGTGCTGAATCTGCCTAGGGCAGATGCATCGTGTAACATTTTGCCAATCTTGAGTAACTTGCTGCTAGGGCTATGGAAATGTTGCCATGTGCTAGTAATTAATTTGATAGAGCATTTTAATAACTTTTATACGAATTAATATTTCAAGCAAAAAACATGGAGTTTGTTAGTATGAGTTTGCCTCCTGGGCTAGAAATAATTGCTTGTCGCGAGGTTTTATTTAGCCATCCATGATGTGTTGGGTTCTGATAGTAGGTTGTAGTGTTACTTTGTTCTCATGGTAGTATGTGTCTCATTCATATAATGAAAATCAAGGTACAGGTCACGTAGACACCAAACTGAAAGGGCATTAAAACACTGGCCCTAGTACGACCTTTATCTCACAATGGCATTTTCTTACCTGGAGGCTGGAGTATGTATGTACACGCACGTTGCGTTCAACATGCAATGATCCACTGGATCTACCTAATTATTTAAACGGTTTTGGAATTTCTCAGACGTCTGTTTCTCATTTGACGCTAATTAAGAACCATTTCTCCAATCTACACACTTAGATCTCTGGAAGAGATAGAAAAAGATCTTGATCGAATGGACACGGATGGTGGTTCGGAAATAACTCTCTTAGGCCTTGTTTGGTTGAGGTGGTTTTTAAAGGGGAATGACAGGGTTTGAGAGGGATTAGATCCCTTACAAGTCAAAATCCTCTTCAATCCCCGAGGATTAAACGAGCAAGGCCTTAATCGTGGACGTGGACCAAGAAATAGTCGGGGATTTGGACATGCGTGGGATACCCATTGAGTATCCAGATCCTAATCACAAAGCTTTGGTTCATAATTTGACTTGCTGCGGACCCCATGCCTGATTTACCCTCAAAAAACAAAAGAGCCAGCAGTGTTGATCATTTCCTCCATCATCACTCACCATTCACCACCACATCGGTCATTACATTCTCCTTTGCATGCGTGTAGCAGCACGAGCACAAGCTGCTGCGCAAGTCTACACATGGCGTATCTTTGATCCCTTCTTTTGCCATCTTTTACTTTCCCCCTTTTTCATTTTTACAGCGTATTCGGCCGGCAGGGCCTCCTTTTTGTTCCTTTCAATTCGTATCTGCTTTAAGTTTTCTTTTTCTCTCTCGGTATACTTTGCGCAATCTCCAAAGGTTTTGAAAGAGGTGCCAATCTGCATGATTAGCTCGACTGAATTACTACTGTATGAAATATTTTTAAATGCTCTTGGATTGGGGAATAAAGATGCACATTGGATCGAGCAAAAGGCGTTAAATCAGCACAACACCTACTAGATCATACAACACTATATCCTTGGTCCGCAAATAGGGTCTTTGCCTGCAGAAAATAGGTGGCGTAGGTGACATACCGTTGATGACAGGCATTGCGTATGGGTTTCACTTCTTAAGCTAATTCTTTTTTTTGCGAGTACTTTTTAAGTTAATTCTAAAAGTAGGGAACTAATTCTGTCTCTTACCCTTAATTTAAATGTTCAAGAAATGAACACATGAATGAAGATATGTGTTCCCGCAAGTTTTTTTTAAGATATGCGGTTTATGTTTTCCATATAATATTGGCAAGACCACAAGAGTAAATTGAAGCAGAAAAATGATGGCAAATAACTGATAGGAGGCATGAATATTATCCATTAATAATATATAAACATTTAATGGTTAAATAGCTGTAGATTTCTCACTAATTCTAAACTTTTGCAATACACATGATAAACAAAGTTTTCCCCTCTCTTTTTTGGGTAAGGTGGCGACGAGCACCACCTTCGATATAAAGAGAAAATGAGTTATACTTACTGTAGATATGGTATACACTGACAAGGCCGGTCAGTTAGCCGTCCGAAGAATAATGGAAGAAGAGAAAATACTTAATATACATTTTTTTGAGAAGACTTCCGATCTATTCATCAACTGTCAAGGTAGTACAAAGAACACCAGAAGTAAAAATTACATTCAAGTCTGTAGACTACCTAGCGACGATTACAAGCACTGGAGCGAGTCGAAGGCACGCCGCCATCATCGCACATCCCTTATCGGAGTCGAGCAAATATTGTTTTAGTATACAGCCGGGAAGTCGACGTGCTAAGGCCCCAGAGGACCAACGCACCAGAACAACAACCGTCACCGATAAAGAGAAGTGTACATCATAAGGATCCAACCTGCAACGAAGATCAGATACAGGCGCATCCACCGAAGACAAACGCCGACTAGATCGCACAAGATCCGCTGGAACACACCTCTACACGCCCTGCAACGACGCTAGAAACATCACAGGAACAGGGGATAGATGGGGAGAATCTGATTCTATCTTCAAAAAGCCGTTGTCGCCTCGTCTTCTTGAGCATGACACAAACCCTGAGAAAACTCAGAAAAATACCTAAAAAGAGAGTCCTCCGCAGGCAAAGGCCGGGACCAACCTCACCTCGATGGTCTAAGGACCACAGGAGACGAGGCGGACCGGCAGCGACGTCGGCGAAAGGCAGGGAAATGAGAGTTTGCACAAGGCAGGAGCGAAGGGGTACGTCCTTGCCTGTTTCTAAGATACATTGTTCATTGACCGCCATCCAGCGGCATCCCCTTACGTTTCTAAACAAAAGACGAATATTGCAAGCTCTATAATTTTATCGAAAGCAAGTACCTAGGTTTACCTACCCCTGAGGGGAGGATGAAGGAGGACCAATTTCAGCCTATCCTGGATAGATTTGGTAAGAGATGCAGCGATTGGTCTGAGAAATTTATGTCTTTTGCAGCAAAAGAAGTTCACGTGAAATCAGTCGTGCAGGCACTTCCAACCTTCACAATGAGTGTATTTTTACTCTCCAAAGGCTTTTGTGACAAATATGAGAAAATGATTAGGAACTTCTGGTGGGGAGACACGGAGGATCAAAGAAAGGTTCATTGGATGTCTTGGGATCGTATGACAAAACCAAAAAGAGCCGGAGGTATTGGTTTCAGAGACTTGCATTTATTCAACCAAGCTCTTTTGGCCAAGCAAGGGTGGAGGCTCCTGCAAAATCCAGATAGTCTGTGTGCAAGAGTCCTAAAATCTAAATACTACCCAAATGGGAATCGGTTGGATACGGTGTTTGCACATGATGCCTCGCCGGTGTGGAGAGCTATTGAGTTTGGCTTGGAACTATTGAAGAAGGGGCTCATTTGGAGGGTGGGTGACGGAAAAAGCATACAAATACAAAGGGATCAATGGATCCCGAGAAAGGAAGGCCTTATGACAGCCGCCTTTGTGAGGCGTTCCCGTATCAGATGGGTCAACCAACTTATGGAGCCAGATAGGAAAGCATGGAATGAAACACTCATCAGACAAATTTTCCACCCGTTCGATGCTGACGAGATCTGCAAGCTCAGCATCCCATCCTCGGAGGTGGGTGATTGCATTGCCTGGCATCATGAGAAAAACGGTGTGTTCTCGGTCAAGAGCGCTTACAAGCTGGCTGCGGCCATGCAGGATCAGTCGGCTCAGAATCCTTCGAGTTCTACTAGGGATCCGTATGACAGAAGCATTTGGGATCTTATTTGGAAGGCAAAAGTCCCTGGGAAGGTCCGTATCTTTGCTTGGAGGATTGCGACTAATACTCTGGCTACCAAGAAAAATAAATGGAAGAGAACCTTGGAAGCGGATGCCACATGCAGCATTTGTGGCAACGGAGAGGAGGACGAGCACCATGCCGTTATTACCTGTACCAAGAGCCGGGCCTTGAGGGCAGAAATGAGAAAGATCTGGGCGCTACCGGCTGAGCATAAACTAAGATACACTGGAATAGATTGGTTACAAGTTGTCCTCGATGCGGAAAATGAGGAGGTGCGCGCCAAGTTACTGTTACTCCTATGGCGATGCTGGCACCATAGGGAAGATTGCATGCGCCATGATGGTAAAGAATCTATCATGGGTTCTGTGATCTTCTTGCAGAAGTACGAGGAGGACTTGAGGTCTGCTGTCAGGACCAATGACAACCAGGGCGACCTCCTGAAGGCGGGAGTGGAGAGGGAAACTCGAACCGCTGGCCCAATTCCCAAAGCAGATAAGTGGTCGGCGCCCAACCGGGGAACGGCCAAAATAAATACCGACGCTGCTTTCAATACTACCACCGGGGAGAGCGCAGCCGGCGCAATTGCCAGGGACTACAGAGGACTGGTCTTTCTTTCTGTCTGCAAAAAGCTGCCGGAGTGTAGCAGTGTTAGTGAGGCTGAGGCCAGAGCTGCCCTGGTTGGGCTCACGTCGATGAGCAAATACTATAATGGGGAGGTGGTACTGGAGATGGATAATCAAGACGTCATTGATGAGTTAAACTCAAAACTCCCCCCCCCCCCCCCACCCTCCCCGGTCGGACCGATATGGACTCATCATGGACATCAAATTTGCGATGAAGAACTTCGCCGCGTGCAGAGTTCAGTATGTGAATCGGAAGTGTAACGAGCTTGCGCACGGCTTGGCAGCTCTATCCAGGAGTACGGGTGACCAACTGGTGATTGCAGATGTTCCACCGAGTCTTCGATCCCTGATGTTGGCAGAATCTTATGCTCCTCCTGAGTAGTCTGTACTACTCTGACCTCAAAATTTTTTTTTTATGAAAATACTAACTCAACGCCGGTGTGTTGCTACTGACACTCAAGCCAACGTGTATGGTCCATTGAGTCGGCTGCTGGGAGATCGATCCAGGAAACGTGCGTGCGGCCGGTCAGTGACGACCGAGTAAAAATGTTGGCACGTGCGGCGGGACATGCATACGTACACAGATCACAGAATCACGGACCTACGCACACTGACGCCCGTAACATGCAAGCAAAGGAAATCCAAGGGCGGGAAAGTTTCCTTGTTTCTTTTTCTTTTTTGAGGGCGGGAAAGTTTGCTGAATGCTCGAAGGAACTTGACAACTTGTGGACTGTAACAGCTAGCTACTGTGGACGTGCTAATTTCTCTGTCAAATAAAATTTTATCTAAGCTCGAATTTATGTGCAACTAGCACTTGTTTAGATTTTTTTTTGAGAAAACTAGTTTAGGAATGTACGTTCAGCTGCATATGTCTTCTTTGAAGATGTATGAATTGCACGATGTATTGATTCGGTGCAATGTGCACGGTATATATAAGTACAAGGTGGGGCCTCTACCTCAATCTATACAACAAACTAGAGAGGTGGGCCTAGTCAATATACATGCACAAAAAACATACACAACACCCCCCCCCCCCCCCCCCCCGCGCGCGCGCAGTCGAAGCGGCACCGCGACTGACGCAAAGACTGGACCGGAACTCCTCAAAAGACGCCGTAGGCAAGCCCTTGGTCATGATATCTGCAAATTGTTGGGAAGTAGGGACGTGTAAAACACGAATATGGCCAAGAGCCACCTTTTCCCGAACAAAGTGAATATCCAACTCAATATGCTTGGTCCGGCGATGATGTACCGGGTTAGCAGAGAGGTAGACCGCCGAGACGTTGTCGCAGTAGATCACCGTGGCACGGTCAACAGGGCAGGAAAGCTCCTGAAGCAGCTGGCGAAGCCACGAACACTCGGCGACGGCGTTGGCCACCGCACGATACTCAGACTCAGCACTGGAACGAGAGACCGTAGGCTGCCGCTTGGACGACCACGAGATAAGTGAGGGTCCAAGGTAGACACAATAGCCCGAAGTGGAACGCCGAGTGTCAGGACAGCCCGCCGAGTCTGCATCGGAGTAGGCGGTGAGGGCGGTGTCGGCGGAGGCGTGAAGCGTGACGCCAAGATCCATAGTGCCACAGACATAGCGGAGAATCCGCTTAACGGCAGCCCAGTGGACGTCTCGAGGAGCATGCATATGAAGACACACCTGCTGCATAGCATACTGGATCTCCGGTCGAGTCAGGATGAGGTACTGAAGAGCACCAACGATAGACCGGTAGAAAGCAGCATCTGAAGCAGGAGAACCATCCGTGGCAGAAAGCTTGGCCTTCGTATCAACAGGTGTAGTGGCGGGCTTGCAGTTCAGCATGCCGGCGCGCTCCAGGAGCTCGTGAGCGTACTTCCGCTGATGAAGGAAGAAGCCATCTGGACGGGGCACCACCTCGACACCGAGGAAGTAGCGCAAAGGACCCAAGTCCTTGATGGCGAACTCAGCGCAAAGACAAGCCCGTGAGCTGACTGAGGAGACCAGCCGTACATGCCGTCAGGATGATGTCGTCGACATAGAGCAGCAAGTAGGCCGTGGCGGAGCCCTGACAATAGACGAAGAGCGAGGCGTCCGAGCGGGTAGAGCGAAACCCAAGCTGGTGGAGAAAACGCCGCGATGCGCTGGTACCAAGCACGCGGAGCCTGCTTGAGTCCATACAAGGACCGTGAGAGCAGGCACACGTGATCAGGAAGCGCCGGGTCAACAAACCCAGTGGACTGTTGGCAAAAGACCTGCTCCTCGAGGTGACCATGGAGGAAGGCGTTGGAGACGTCCATTTGGTGCACCGGCCAAGCACAGGAGACCGCAAGGTGAAGAACCATGCAAATCGTGTCGGGCTTGATGACCGGAGCGAAGGTGTCGGTGAAGTCGATGCCAGCACGCTGTCTGAAGCCCCGAACGACCCAGCGCGCTTTATAGCGATCAAAAGTACCATCAGGACGGAGCTTGTGTTTGAAGACCCACTTCCCGGTAATCACGTTGGCATGCCGGGGACGGGGAACAAGCTGCCACGTCCGATTGCGCAACAGGGCGTCAAACTCCTCTTGCATCGCAGCCATCCAGAGCGGGTCACGAAGAGTGGCTCGGACGGAGGATGGCAATGGCGACGGCTCAGAGGTGGACGCCGCATGGACGTAGTCATCCGCGGTGTAGCGCGAGCTCGGGCAAAAAACGCCCGTACGGGCGCGGGTGACCGGACCGGCCACAGGTGCCGGAGGCGCGGGGGCCTGGGGCGCCGGGGACGCTGGGCGCCGGGGGCGCCGAGGGGGCCGCGGAGGCCAGTGTCGCGGCTGTAGGAGGCGCCGCATGCGAGGGACGCGCCTCAAAGCCAGGGCGGGCCAAGAGAGGCGCGCGAGCGCCCTGGGAGTGGCGTCGAGGAGCCCGCGTCACCGGTGGTGGGAGGAACAGCCGGGGGTACCTGCTGAAACGGAAACACATGCTCATCAAAGTAAACGTGCCGAGAAGTGAACACACGGTGGGAGACGGGATCGTAGCACCGATATCCCTTGGAGTTGGAAGGGTAGCCGATGAAGATGCAAGCGACAGAACGAGGTGCGAGTTTGTGAGGAGCGGAGTCCGCAGTGCTAGCATAGCAAAGGCACCCGAAAATACGCAAATCATCATAAGATGGGGGCGTACCGAAGAGAAGATGGTGAGGTGCATAGTTCCACCGTGGGCGGCAAGGGCGAAGGTTAAGGAGAAGTGAAGCAGTAGCGAGTGCATCCGGCCAGAAATGAGGCGGCACATTAGCATGGAACAGGAGCGTCCGAACGCAGTCGTTCAGAGTGCGAAGGACGCGTTCGGCTCGACAGTTCTGCTGTGAAGTATACGGGCATGTGAGACAAAAAACTGTGCCGTGGTGCGACACAAAAGTGCGGAAAGCAAGATTATTGAACTCTTTTCCATTGTCAATCTGAAGAGCAAGGATGGGACGCCCAAACTACGTGCTGACATAGGAGTAAAAAGCCAACAAAGTGGAGAGTGCATCCGACTTTCATCGTAAAGGAAACGTCCACACGTAGTGAGAATAATCATTAAGAATAATCAGATAATATAAATAGCCCGAATTACTAGGAACCGGAGAGGTCCACACATCGCTATGAATCAACTGAAAAGGAAAAGAAGCTATGGTGGTGGAGTTATTAAACGGAAGGCGAACATGTTTGCCGACACGACAGGCATGGCAGGTGTGATCCTCTATCTTATTACAACTGAAACTGAAACTCCTAAGAATATGACGAAGTGTGACGGGGTTGGGATGACCCAAACGAGCCTGCCAGAGATCGACGCCGGCGGAGAGAGCAACCGGTGCGGTGGTGGAGGTGGACGACGGATGCACTGGATATTGCTCGTCGAGGTTGTCACATCGGTGAAGTACCATCCTGGTTCAAGCGTCCTTGACACAAAAACCAAGCTCGTCAAATTCAACAGTAACAGGATTTTCACGAGTTAAACAACGAACGGAAACAAGATTCTTAATAAGATGAGGTGACACAAATATGTTAGACAAAGTAATAGGCATAGAAGTAGAAGGAAAAGAAGTGTGCCCAACATGTGTGATAGGTAGTGTGGAACCGTCGCCGACAATGATGCGGCGGTCGGTGGTGACACGAGTGAAGGAGGCAAGATTATCAGGATGAGCAAACATGTGAGCCGTAGCCCCGGTGTCCATGTACCAATCACCGCCTCCAGTGTAGTTGTTCGGCGTAGGCGCAACGTGCAGCGCGGCGAGGAGCGCCGGATCCCAAGGTGCCGGCGGCAGGGCCAGCGAGGGCGGCGGCGAGGCCACAGGGAGATCGTAGGCGCCGCTCATCTGCGGCGGTGGGTATCCTCCGTACGGCTGCGGAGCCGCGTAGAACGCCTGGTGCACCGGTGGGCGCGGCACCGGAAGCGTCGGTGCAGGAGCCCGTGGAACCGGCATGGTGTACGCATAGACAACACCGGTCCAGGGGTTGTAGCCGGAGGTCCATGGGGGCGGCACCTGGAGCTGCTGTGGCGCCTGAAACTGCTGCTGCTGCTGGCCAGCTTGCTGCGGCTGCTGCTGCGGACCGCCGCGGCGGCCACCGCGCCGGCCCCCGTGGCGCGTTTCAGCGGGGGGCGCGGGCGGGCCATATGGCAGTGGCAGGAGCCCCGGCTGCTTGGGCGCCGGGAAAGGCGCCTGATGACGCTGCTGGGGTGCCAGGGTAGCGGAAGGCGCCGGAGGCCCGCCGCGGGTGGTGCCGGTGGCGAGGGCGGTGTGGATGGCGCGCGTCTTCACCTGCTTCATCCGCCGCTCCTCCAAGCGGAGGTACGCAACGAACTTGGCGAAGCACGGGTTGGGGATGAGGCTGAGGTTCCCCGCGGCGTTGTCGAAATCCTCGTTGAGCCCGGCGGCGAGCGTGCTGAGGAGGAGGTCATCATTGACCTTGGCGCGATGTCGCGAAGCTCGTCAGTGATAGTCTTAAGGCGGCGACAATAGTCGTCGATGGAGGTGTTGTACTGATGACACCCAAAGAACTCTTGCTACAGAAAAACGCGACGCTGGAGCTTGTTATCGGTGAAGAGCCCGTTCAGCTTGGTCCACACGGCGCAGGCATCATCACCGTCCATCACGACCGTCTGGAAGAGGTCGGGCGTGATGGTGAGGAAAAACCAGCGGATGATCGTGGTGTCGATGGTGGGCCAGTCATGAAACTCGGGAACGAGGCTGGAGTCGACGGTGCCGTCCACGTGGTCCATGAGATGATACTCCCAGAACACGAGGGAGAAATACGTCTTCCACGTGTGGTAGGAGGAATCCGCCTGCGAGAGACGAACCGGCACCCGCTCGAGGATGTTGAGCCTGCGGAGGTCGTTGACGTCGGGAAGGTTGGCATCGGCAAACGGGTTGGAATTGGTGGACACGGATGACGTGCCGGACGACATGACGGGAACGGGACGGCGCGGGCGACTCGGACGGCGGCAGGCGGGAGATGCGGCCGGGCGATCTGGCGAAGCGGGTCGAACGATGCAGCGATCGGGCGATGCAGCAAGCGGCTGGGTCGCGTGCTGGCGGGCGGCTGGATCGCGTGGGGTTGTGGGCGGCTGATGGCGCTAGTGACGCGAGGCAAAGCTGGCAGCTAGCGCTGGGTTGGGGCGCGCGCGAGATAGAGGTCGTGCGGGTGGCCAAGCACGCTGGCTGGGAGGAAGCGCGAGCGGGCGGGTAGGCAAGGAGTTGGGATGCGGCGGCGGCGGCAGCGGAAGCTAGGGTTTTAGAACCTCAAAACTGATACCATGAAGATGTATGAATTGCACGATGTATTGATTCGGTGCAATGTGCACGGTATATATAAGTATAAGGTGGGGCCTCTACCTCAATCTATACAACAAACTAAAGAGGTGGGCCTAGTCAATATACATGCACAAATAACATACTCAATATTCTTTAACAAAATAACTGTATCATCCATTTATTAAGGAGGAGTTTGACATAGGAAAAATGAAAGAAGTGTATAAGCACTACTCTCCCTGGCAGCCGGATCCTCTACCGTGCCTTTGAGCACGGCACGGCTGCCGTGCCTTCTTCGAACGCTCGCGGGCGCATTGGAATGGGCCAGAAACTAGCCAAAACTAATCAGCCCAGCCCAGCCGTTAGTTGTACACACGCCTGAATTATTAACTGTTTAGTTTTGAAAGTCGAAACAATAATTCCGAAGCTCACAATGCCCCGCTAGGCATTCACTCTCTTAGCTACTACAGTTAAACACCACATGATGTAGGAATCCCTTGCTCGATGAGGGTGTTGGTGAAGATGATGGAGGCCGAAAAGGGATTTATAACGTCGGTCCTTGACGACGGAGGGATCCAGGGTGGCGATCCTCGCTGAGGGCCCAGTGCATGCCTAGATCATTTTCATTTTATAGTGTTGGTCATGTATTAATTATACTCCCTCTGTTCCTAAATACTATAAGGCTTTTAAAATATTCCAATATAGACTATATATGAAGCAAAATGAGTGAATCTACACTCTAAAATGTGTTTATATACATTTGTGTGTAGTCTGTATTGAAATCTCTGTCTTATATTTACAACAGATTATAGTTAACTGTTTTAAAGTTAATTATTTAATTAGTTCCGCTAAAATGGCACATTTTCTTTAGCATATTTTTTTAGTAAATTTTGAGCATATTTTTTTGGCAAAACGAAAATTTTGAGCATAGTTTTTTTTCAAGACAAGAGCATAGTTAATCAGTTCAGGCGTGTGTACATCTAACAGTTGGCTGGGCTAATTAGTTTTTAGTAAATTTCTGGCCCATATCAATACATCTGCGAGCGTCGAAGAAGGCACGGCAGACGTGCCGTGCTCAGAGGCACGGTAGAGGAGCCGCCTCCCTCTCCCTGCGTGATATCTCTCGGTTGCGTATTTCCGAACATGTGTTCATGTAGTTACTAGATAAAATGTGTGACTTTTACATATATACTTTACTTTTCATCGGGATATCAAATTCATTTCACTACCCACACCGGACACTAGTAAATTTATCACGACGTATATTGTGTACATTATTTGTTTTTATACTGGGAGTGTAAATTTCTAGGTTCGTGCGCCCAAGGCCGGAAGCCCATGTTGTTGTTCATGAAAATATATACTACATAGGATTTGAGGCACGCGCGCGGGCGGCAAGCTGTCGAGGAAAAACGCCCGTAGCTGCTTTCGTTCGCGTGCTTGTTGGGCCGGCCCACTATGGGGTTCGCGTGCTAGTTTTGGTTCGCTGCTGTTTCTTTCGTTGGTTTTTTCTTCTTCTACTACGTTTTGGTTTTTTCTCTTATTTTTTTCTTCTGGTTTTGTTCCTGGTTTCTTTCTTCTTGTTTTGTTCATGTTTCTTTTGGTTTCTTTTTTCTCCTGTTTGCTTTTCTGTTTTTTGTTTTTTCTCCTGTTTTTCCTCTTCTGGTTTTGGTTTTTCTCCTGTTTTTTCTTTTCTGGTTTTGTTTTTTCAATGAATATACAAATGTTCACTATGTCTTGAATATAAAAATGTTCAGTGTATATTACAAAATGTTCAATGTGTATTCGCAAATTGTTCAACGTATTTAAAACAAATGTTCAGGGCACATCCCAAAATTGTACAGCGTGTATATTCGTATATTTTTTAAAGAAATGTTCATTATGCATTAGGAAAAGTTCATCATATAATACAAAACAGTTCATCATCTATTATTTTAAAATAATCAACCTTGTTTAAGAAAATGTTCAACATATATTACAAAATGTTCAACGTATTTTTACAAAATGTTCACTGTGTATTTTACAAAAAAGATTCAAAGGAATATGTTACTTAAATATTCGCGCCTCGAATCAATCACTACAGATCAACAGTTCGATTGGTTAGCTAGGCTTGTTATGGAAACGGACGTGGCGAGTTCGAGCTCTTACTGACGTCTGAATTTTTGTTTACTTTTTTATTACTTGTCAGGAGCTCGTTTCGTCCTAATGGGCCGGCCCATGCGCTCTGCCTTCAGCGAAGGCGAGATCATTTGCCGCTCGCGCGCGGCAAATAGGACCTCTCATCTCAAGGGACGTCACGCGATCCCTATTCGGCCAGCGACATAGGGCGCATCCCCTAGAATGCCCAATCCAGTTTTTGGGCAGCCCTTGAACCACTTTCTTCGTTTTTTTTTTCATTTTTCTTTTTATTTTATCATTTCTTGTTTTTTCTATTTTTTATTTCATTTTTCTTTTTATTTATTTTTTACTTTTCCTTTCTTTATTTTTCATTTTTACGAACATCTTTCAAATTTATCACTATTTTCTGAAATCATGAATATTTTTTGAAATTATCAATAGTTTTTCAAATTTGTGAACATTATTTAGCAATTTGTGAAATGTTTTTAAAATAATGAATATTTTTCAAATTTATGAACATTTTTTATAATTCGTGAAAAAAATAAATTGTGAACATTTTGGGAATCAGAGAACAGTTTTTCAATTTTAGGAACAATGTTTGAATTCCACGAACATTTTTGTGTGTTGTGAATAGTTTTTTTAATGCATGAACATGTTTTGAAGCAGCACACGTTTTTTTAAACCGATGAAGTTTTTTGAATTTTAGGGATTACTTTTTGAAATTCACAAATAAAATTGTTTTCTGTGATTCCAAATTTCGTGAACATTATTTGAATTCAGGAAATATGATTGATATTTCATGAATTTTTTAAAAAAATGTTAACATATTTGAATATTTTAACATTTTTCAAAATCGTGAAATATTTTTTAATGTGCTAACATTTCATGATTTCTCTAACAGTTTATCAAAATCATGAATATTTTTTTTCTGAATTCACTATCATTTTGTGATTTCATGAACATTCTTTTTCGAAATTCAAAATTGTGTGGAAATCTGTAACTTTTTTTAAATGCTGAATTATTTTTAAAAGGGAAAAAGGAAACATAAAATTATTATTTTTTAAAAACAGGGGGCGTCCCGCCCCGCTCATGGTCGTACAGGTGGCCAATATAGGAGCTCCCCTATTAGACGTGCTTTGCTCGATTGCTTCAATAGAGTGGACCTTTCGCATAGCAGCGACCGACTGGGCCGACCCAATAGCCTGTACGGATACTGTACTACAAAAATACTAGTGAATTTATTAGCGACCTACCCTCTCGATTAGGGTTTCGTTACCTCCGTAGGCGATCACGATCGCCGCCGGGAGGTTTTGCCAATACGCTGATCTCCGACCGGGCCGGTCCCCAAGGCCTGGAGAGAAGGATCCGGCGAACCACTACCAGATCCTGATGGCGGCGGACATGGGTTCGTCGTCGCGATCGGGACTAGGGGAGGAAGCGAAACTTGAGGAGATGCTCAAGAACATGGAACTCTTGGATGAGGAACTTGACGATGTGGTCATTGGGAAGGATCAAGCGAAGCGATTCAAGGAGGATGCCCGGTGGTTGGCGATTGCAAGGGCCAACACGGACATGTCTTTTAGCTCGTCTTCTCTGTTCGATACAATGAAATTCGTCTGGGGTCTGGCGCAAACGCCGAAGTTCAGAGAGGCAGGCTCAAACAGATTCATCTTCCAGATGTTCTGTCTGGGGGATTGGAAGAAGGTAGTCCACGGAGGCCCTTGGCTCTTTCGAAACTACGCAGTGGTGATCGAGGATTACGATGGCAAAACTGATCCGGAGGAATATGCCCTAGATGGGGTGTTTCTATGGGCACAGATCCACAAAGTTCCTGACCTGTACTGTCATCCAGAGGTGGTGGACGAGTTAGCACGCAGAATCGGGAAAGTTAGAGAGGTTCCGCTTCGGCCTACTCTATACTATGAGGGTGACTATGTAAGAGTTAGGGTTAGGGTTCTGACGGCGAAACCTTTGACAAGATTTACCCCTCTTAATGTTGAGGGAGAGGGGAGGAAGATGATGGTGGTGAAATATGAGAAGGTTTCGTTTTTTTGTAAAATCTGTGGAATCATGGGACATGGTTTTGAGGAGTGTGGTAATGGCATATGGGAGGAAAAGGACAAGAAGTGGGGTAGTTGGATGCTTGCAAAACGCAAGACAGTATCATATGCCTAGCCTGCCGATGGGAGATCCTTCTTCCGGGGAGGGCGAGGCAGGGGAGGGACAAGAGGTAGAGGCCGCAGGATGAACCAGGGCAGAGGAGAAACAGAAAGCAACAGAGGTCCTGTTCGTGGAAACGAGCAACAGATGGCAGATGAACAGGGAGATGGGACAGAAGTACTCAAAGATGGGCTGGATACTGCTGAAAACAGGGCTAACAACAAGAGGAATTCAGCTGAAAATGCTCAGAGTGAGGTGGGATCGGTGGATGTCTCAAAGAAGAGAGTGGAAGCGGGTGCTATCATCCCCTTGCAGAAATCGCCGCCTGGTATACCCCCACTGCCTCCGGCGTATGTGTCTCCTCGAAAGACAAACAAGAGGTCAAAGAAGGGGACCGAAGATGCAGAATTTGAAGAACAGGATGAAGGGAACAAGATAAGAAATCTGATATCGGCGAGCTCCTCCGAGGAGTACTGCCGGATGCAATGAGTATCATCAGCTGGAATTGTCGAGGTGCGGGCAAAGCCTCGACAATTCGCGAGCTTAGCGAAATAGCGAAGAAATTTGTCCCTTCCTTGCTTTGTATAGTTGAGACTCAAGTTGACAGAACAAGGGTAGAAAATTTAGCTAGCTCTATAGGTTTTGATAATTGTTATGTTGTTAGTAGTGTTGGTAGAAGTGGAGGCATCGGTTTGTTTTGGAATAATGAAATAGATATTGAAATTTTGGGCTATTCTGATTATCATCTGGATTGTGGCGTGCGTGAGGCAAGTCTTGACCCTTGGAAAATTTCAGTTGTGTATGGGGAAGCTCAAACTCACCTCAGACACCGGACATGGGATACAATGAAAAATATAGCGTCTTTGAGCCCTCTCCCATGGCTATGTATTGGAGATTTTAACGAGGTTTTACGTCCAGAGGAGCACGAGGGGATCGGTCAGCGAAGTAATGCACAAATACAAGGTTTCCGTGATACAATCGATACTTGCATGCTCATGGACATTGGGTTCAAGGGACGTTTCTGGACTTTTGAGAAGCGAGTTTCTGGTGGTTCATTCACCCGTGTTAGACTGGATCGAGCGCTGGGATCTACTGATTGGTGTTCTCTTTTTCCCTTTGCAAGCCTTACTCACTACACGTCGGCAAGCTCTGACCACGGCCCTATACATCTGGAGTTGAACAAGAGTGACGAGATGAGGACAGGGAAGAGCAGGGTTTTTCATTATGAGGTGGCCTGGGAGACACATGAGGGTTTGAAGGAGGAAATCTTGGCCTCGTGGAGTTCAGCTGAGGCGGCAGAGAGGATAGCTGACCTAAAAGAGAAACTTTATAACCTATCTAAAAGCATTGGTGGCTGGGATAGGAGGACTTTTGGGTCGGTTCGAAAGGAGATGAAAACTTTAAAACAGAAGCTTGAAAAATTTCGTAATGAACCTGGCCGCATGGGTCCTAGCTAGGCTGAGAGGAAGTTGAATGAAAGGTTGGTTGAACTCTATCACAGGGAGGAGCTATTATGGCGACAGAGGTCGAGAATAGAGTGGCTAACCTCGGGAGACAAAAATACGAAGTTCTTTCATATGAGGGCGAGCATGAGGCGCAAAAAGAATATGATAAGGGCTTTGATGAACTCTTTGGGTGTTCAGGTGAATGATCCGAAAGAATTGAAGGAGATGGTAACGGAGTTCTATAAGAATTTATATACATATGAAGGGCTATCGGATATGCATTTGGTTATGGATCATGTACCCCGAAAGGTCACCCCGGAGATGAATGTGATGCTAGTTGCTGACTATACTACGGAAGAGGTAAAAAAGGCTTTATTTCAAATGTTTCCCACTAAATCACCAGGGCCTGACGGATTTCCAGCGCATTTTTACCAAAGACATTGGGATGTTTGTGGGGAGGAGGTGACGAAGGCAGTGCTTCACATAGTCACAGGAGAAGAGAGCCCAGAATGCATCAATGATACGTTTTTGGTATTAATCCCGAAGGTATTGAACCCCTCCTTGTTATCTCAGTTCAGACCAATAAGCTTGTGCAACGTCTTGTACAAAATTGCTTCGAAGGTGATTGCAAACAGGTTGAAGCAAATTCTGCCAGATATTATCTCAGAAGAACAATCTGCTTTTATCCTAGGGAGACTTATAACAGATAATATCATTACGGCTTATGAGTGTTTGCACTTTATGAAAAGGAGTAAGGCGAAGGGAAACAACAGTTGTGCCTTGAAACTAGGTATGATGAAGGCCTACGACAGACTTGAGTGGGACTATCTAAAAGCAATGATGGTAAAGTTGGGTTTTGATACACAGTGGGTACTCATAGTGATGAAGATGATCACCTCAGTATCTTTTTCAGTCCTTTTTAATGGAGAACAGTTGCAGCATTTCTGACCTACGAGAGGTATTCGACAGGGAGATCCCATTTCCCCTTATCTTTTCTTGTTAGCAGCGGAGGGCCTTTCGTGCCTTTTGAAATCCGTTCCTCAGTCGTCAGCGTTTGTGGGAGTTCAAGTGGCGCCGACAGCCCCAGTTGTCAACCATTTGCTCTTTGCTGATGATAGCCTGTTGCTTTTCAAGGCTAGTACCGAGGGGGCAAGTGAGGTGTCAAACCTGTTAGATATTTATTGTAATGCTTCGGGACAAAGAGTGAACAACGACAAATCTTCCATTTTTTCAGTAAGGGTTGCCCTCAAGTGATCCGGGAAAGTATCAAAAACTCTCTCAATGTTCATGACGAGCAACTAACAGATAGATACTTGGGCATGCCGACTGATGTAGGTCACTCGAAGAATGGTACTTTCAAATATTTAAGGGACAGAGTATGGGAGAAGATCAAGGGATGGATGGAGAAGTTATTGTCTTATGCTGGAAAGGAGGTGTTAATAAAGGCAGTTGCACAAGCCATCCCAGTTTACTACATGTCCTGTTTTAGGCTGCCTAGAGGAATTTGTGAGAGTATCACATCTATGATACGATAGTTTTGGTGGGGTAGTAAAAGGGGCAAGAGGAAGCCCAGTTGGATTTCATGGGATGTTTGCATAAAGCCGAAATTTGGGAGGGCTTGGTTTTCGAGATATAGAAATTTTCAACTTGTCACTCTTGGCAAGACAAGCATGGAGGATCATCCAGGAGCCTCTGTCTTTGAGTGCAAGAGGTTTGAAGGCAAAATACTTTCCATCAGGTAGCTTTTTGGAGGCCGAGCTGGGTAACAGCCCTTCACAAATTTGGAGGGCCATCATCGATGGAAGAGGAGCTCTTGCTCAAGGATTGATCAGGAGAACTGGGACTGGAGAATCAATTAGAGTTTGGGAGGATAATTGGCTACCACGGCCTGGTATGATGAAGCCGATGGTGTCTTTAGTGGCTGATAAACCAACATGGGTTTCAGAGTTAATTGATAGCACTTCGACCTCTTGGAAGGAAGACAGGGTCCGTTCGGTTTTTCTCCCAGCAGATGCGGATATTATTCTGGGGATTCCAATATGTACAAGGAGAGTGGATGATTTTTGGGCTTGGGGAGAAGATAAAAGAGGCATTTTCTCAGTCAGATCTGTGTACTGTTTTCTGTCAGGTCTGAAAAGAAGCAATGAAGAGCTGTTACAATCTGTTGGTGGCCATTCAAACAACACAGAGGAGGAGAAGGCGTGGACCTCGTTGTGGAACATGAAAATCCCATAAAAAATAAAGACGTTTGTTTGGAGACTGTGCCATGAAACAATCCCCACGAGAGATCTATTACATCATCGTAATATGTCCACCACAAAGATTTGTGCATTCTGCGCAGCAGAGGATAGTTGGAAGCATGCACTGATAGATTGCGTCATGGCTAGAAGTATATGGTCTCTAAGTTTAGAAGAAACAGTGCAAACTATGGTAGATAATTTGTCTATGAATGCGAAGAACTGGATGTTCACGATCCACGACGTGTTATCGCATGAGGAATTCACCCGGGTGGTGGTAACCTTGTGGGCGATATGGCGAGCCCGGAGAAGAGCAGTACATGAAGATATCTTTGAAAGCCTGTTCTCGACGCATTCTTTTGTCAATGCCTTCATTAGAGACATTCAGACTCTGGAAAAGGTTACAACAAAGCAAACAAGGAAGATCCAGGCACGGCCTGCGGTGTGGCTGAGACCACCGGAGGGCTGTGTGAAAATTAACACGGATGCGGCCGTAATGACAGAGGGATCATATGGTACGTCAGCAGCTGTATGCCGTAACCGGGAAGGGAAGTTTCTGGGATCTTTGGTTATCAAGGTCAAGGGCATTACAGCGGCAGCTACTCTGGAGGCACTGGCGATTAGAGAAGGGCAAGCCCTGGCGGAGGATCTATATGTCAACAGAATACATATAGCATCAGATTGCAGGACAGTTGTTGATGACCTCGGGAAGAATGCTATGTCGGAGTATGGAGCTATTGTTCATGAAATTATAGATCGTTCTAGCCTTTTCAATTCTTGTAACATAGTTCATGAGTTTAGGAGCTCGAATTTCGAGGCTCACAATCTTGCTAAGTATGCTTTAAATCTCGGCTTTGGACGCCATGTTTGGTTGAGCCATCCGGGAGAGTTGCACTTTTTACATGTAAACATTCTGGACTCTGAATAAAGCTTGGCGAGATTGTCTCAAAAAAAAAACTAGTGAATTTATCACAAAGCAGATTTTGTACATTATTTGTTTTTATACTTGAAGTATAAATTTCTAGGTCCACGCGCCCAAGGCCGGACGCCCGTGTTGTTGTTCCTGAAAAATACTGACTACGTAGGATTTGAGGCTATCCTAATGGAGGTCCTATTTGACGCGCTATGCCTCAAATAGTCGACCTTTCACATAGCAGCGACCCACTGGGTCGCCCGGCAACATGTATGGATAATATAGTGCAAAAATACAAAAAAAAAACTCAAGATCATGGTGCACGCTGCTAGCCACGGGAACATTGAGGATTATTGTCTACAAAGCCGTAAGATACTTTAAGAACCAATGGCAGCTGCAGATCCGATTTACTTCAACAGTTTCAAATGCAAATATGTTTTTAAAAATAAATACTTTTGGAGCCTGAATCTTATCAATTATCTGAATTAATTTTTAGAAACCAAAACATTTTTTATAAATATAAACATTTTTAAAAATCTACGAACAAAATTTTGAAAACAGAAGTATTTTTGAAATTCTGACCAAATTTGAAAACATGAACAATTTATGAATCTATGAACAAGTTTTAAAATGGGAACATTTTCTAAAGTTCCAATTAAAATTTAAAAACATGAACAATTTTTGAAATATTTGAAAACAGCAATATTTTGGAAGCACCTGAACAATTTGTAAAAAACGTGAAAATTGTTTTTAATTTGTAAACAATATCTCAAAATGACAAAAAAATTAAAATTTTGAACATTTTTATGAAATCACAAACATTTTTTGAAAAAAATATATGAAAAGTTTGAACACGAGACCATTTTTTAAACAAAATTTTGAAAATTTGAACATTTTTTAAAAACGGTGAACGAAATTTGAGAAGCTGAATGCTTTGTAAAAGCATGAATAAAAATTTGAAATTGGAACATTTTTTTGTTATTTCCAAACAAATTTTTAATATTTGAACCGTTTTTTAAAACAAGTGAACATTTTTTAGAAATAAGTTTTTTTTAAATTCCAAAAAATAGGAAAATAAAAAAATATATTGAACAATTTTTAAACATTTAGGACACATTTTGAAGATTTGAACATTTTTTTGAAAATTATTAATGTTTTGAAAAGAAAAAGAAACATAGAAACGGAAAAAAGAGAGAAAGAAATAGAAAATGAAAAAAATTAAAAAAGAAATAGGGAAAAACAGTAAAAGAAAAAAATCACTTCATGCAGGAACCGAAAGGTTCATAAAACGAGAATGAAGGAATAGGTAAAAATGGGTTTGTCCCAAGTGCGCTCTGGTTGTTGATGCATGTTCTATCTGTTGGATCACCAACTAATCCTTCAAGAGATGAATATTGATCGAGTTTCTAAAACTTGGCATGTTTTCCCCATTAGCTAGGCGTGTTCTCGTGTGGCCTGGGTGCCTTCTTATTTATTAAACTCACAATCCACCGCGTATCATTTTGCCTACGAAACAAAATCATGAAAATGATACTAGATACATCCAGCTATAAAACGAGCAACCAAAATCATAAAACAGTGAAACCAGAAAACGAACCAACCAAAACCCTAATAACTCTAATAAACTAGAACTAAATACTTAGTTTCCGTCGTTTCTAACATTTGTTCCCATAGATCCAAACATACACTACTAGCCTAGTACGAAAAGATACAGTATTGGGGTTGCTAGATCTGCACAAAAGTCCTCAAAGAAATGATCCCTAGATTGGACAGAGTCAAAATGACAAATACTCATCCATTAAGATGTACCACCAAATTTGTGAGGGCAAGCAATATCAAGTGTTGTTCAAGGATGTATGGAAAGCATCTAATAGACCCAGACACAAGATCTTTTTCTGGCTTCTCCTACATGATAGAGTCAACACAGGAAACCTCTTAAGGAAGAAAAGTTTTTCCATGGATTGCTATAATTATGTCTTTTGCAATGAGAATGCATAGGAGGTGTTAAGACACCTTTTTTGGGACTAATGTTTTGCACAAGATTGTTGGAGCAGTATCATCCCAAACATGAGGCTGGGAATTTCAATTTTTGATGGCATCCTTCTTGCTCAAAGCTAACTTCATCCTAAGATTGCAATGGATATAATTATCCAAGGAAGCTGGAATATTTGGTTACAAAGGAATGAGAAATTATTCAGACGAGAATTGCCAAGTGTTAATTGCTGGAAATTCAGGCTCAAAGTTGATTTATTGCTACTGCAGCACATGATCAAGTCCAAGTACTTAAACTTCTTAAGGCGGTGAATAAACTCTCATCTAGTATGAGTGTTGTGACAGGAGCACTACATTGGTAATCTGATGATACCACGAGCTGAGATTGGTTAAGTTAGCTTTAGGATTTAGTTTGCTTTCATATTATGTTTTTCCCGATTAATGAAAATTATGGTAGAACTATTGTTCTACGGTTTGTGCTTCCAAAACAAAAGATATAGTATTCCCATGGTCGATTAGAATTTAACAAATTGTCGAGCGGTTTTCAGAATTTGTTTACATAGGTCTAAAATAAATGTTTAGTTTGTTGTCACAATTTGTTTATCTAGTGTAAAAAAACATAGTTATTTATTGTTGGAGTTTTAAAGATATAGAGCTTAGAGCAACTCTACAGAGTAGTCATATACTCATATTGGCAGCCTCTGTATTCATATTTAGCGCGCTTCATATGAATTATGGAGGTTGCCGAGGTGATGCACAAATACAGTGTCGCCATATAGTTGCTTTCATAATCATGGGACCCATGAGGGAATAGGTGGAGCTTTATTCGTCCAGGGAGATGAAAGAACCTTCGGGGGTTCGTTGATCAGATCAGATTAATACGGTAAGACGAAGGTTCAGGAGATGGCCAATAAGATTCCTTCAGTTATCTTCGTTGATCAGATCATATTAATACGATAAGGTGAAGGTTCAGGAGATGACCAATAAGATTCTCATATTAATCGTACTAATATGATCTGATCAACGAACCCCCGAATTGTTAGTAGTGGAGATCAACTTCTTAAGAATGTTAGATGCCCAAGACTCTATATATATGAAGGGTAAGGCACTCCATAAACTATGTCAGAGTGTCATTTCAGCATAAAATCATCGTAATGGCAGTTTTTTTTGCGGGGTCATCGTAATGGCAGTTATTATAGTGATTGGGCATATCATGACTCTGCTAGATGTTTTTACAAAGAGCTCAATATCGAATCCCCTGAGTTCATCCACTTGGCGCCAACAAAAAAAAACATATTGCCGACAGAGAGCACACGACAAAATTAACAAAATCAGAAATATAGCTGCGAAAATTTTCTTGCTTAAGTGCATGCACTGCGCGAAGAGGGAATTAATAATAAAGGAACAAATTGGAAGGAAAAATAGAGGAGGAACTCGAACAGGCAAAGCTGCAGGTGCCATGGCCCCCCAGCCTTGGCTAGTTTTGTGAAGAATTTTTTTTTTAGAGGGCTGAGATTGGATTTTTTTGGGTATTTTATCCCTTGGAAATTGAGTGTTTTGTCCTCAGCCGCCCCCCCCCCCCCCCCCCCCCCCCCCCCCCACCGTCTAGCTCCGCCACTGCGAACACGATCACGGATTGATTCAACTTATAATACATACTTCAAACCCTTAGCAGCGCCGTAGCAGCAACCCAAGCAACATAATCACATACGTTAGCGGTCATCGAATCACAGCGGTCGTGATCTCTAAACCGGCGATCATCGATACGATGGGCTTCCGTGCAGCTGAGACGACGATGAGGAGGGATCCGCCACAGTCTGCCGGCTCCGGGGGGCTGGCGGCGCTATCCGCCAGCCTCGCGCGGGGCATCGCCGGCAGCCCCGTGGACAGCAATCTGGTCTTCTCCCCGCTCTCCATCTACACCGCGCTGGCGCTCGTGGCCGCCGGCGCCCGCGGCGCCACCCTGGACGAGATCCTCCGCGTCCTCGGCGCGCGGTCCCGCGGCGAGCTCGACGAGTTCGTCGCACGTGCGGTGGGTGGCGCGCTGCGTGACCGGACAGACTCGGGCGGCCCGCGCGTGGCGTTCGCGTGCGGCGTCTGGAGCGACCTGGCGTGCCCGCTCAAGCCCGGGTACCTCAAGGCCGTCGTCGACGGCGGGTATAGGGCCGAGGCCTCCACCGTCGACTTCCGCGGCGACCCCGACAGCCCGCGCCAGCTGATCAACGCGTGGGCGGCGCGCGCCACGAGCAACCTGGTCGACTCCGTCCTCGGCCCTGGGTCGGTGACCGAGTCCACCCGCGTCGTGCTCGGCAACGCCGTGTACTTCAAGGGCAAGTGGGACCAGCCCTTCGACGAGAGGAACACCGCCGACGCGCCGTTCCGCCGGCTCGGCGGCGCCCACCCCGTCGACGTGCCCTTCATGCAGAGCTGGGATGAGCAGTTCGTGGCCGTGCACGACGGGTTCAAGGTGCTCAAGCTTCGGTACAAGATGGCGGACGCGTTCCTGACGCGTGATCCTAAGAAGCCCGCCCCGTTCTTTCCTCAGCGTGCTCCACTCCTCCGTCCTGACCGATTCTCTAATGCCGCTTCACCTTCCCGCCATGGTTCCTACGGCCGCGCCGGTCCGTATCCATGCTCGTACGGCGACATTAACACGTCATCGACCGCGTCCCCCAACAACAACATGAACAACTTTACCTCCAACTCCACACAGTTTTCCTTGTGCATCTTCCTCCCGGGCGCCGACGACGACCTGCGCAGCATGGTCGACGCGATCGCTTCACGGCCGGGCTTCCTGCACGACCACCTGCCTCGCCGGAAGGTCGAGGTCGGCGAGTTCCGTGTGCCCAGGTTCAAGCTGTCCTTCCACGACAGCGTGGTCGACGTCCTCAAGGAGTTGGGCCTCAGCCTGCCGTTCAGCCCGCTGGGCGACCTGTCCGACATGACGGGGCCCGACGACTCCGGCTTCGGAATGGTCGTGGACGAAGTCGTCCACAAGGCGGTCATCGAGGTGAACGAGGAGGGCACGGAGGCCGTGGCTGTCACCATGGTTACTGACCGGTACGGCTGCGCGGCCAGGTGCAGTCCGCCGCGGCGGGTGGATTTCGTCGCTGACCATCCGTTTGCCTACTTCATCGTGGAGGAGGAGACCGGCGCCGTCGTCTTTGCCGGCCATGTCGTTGACCCCTCGAAGGAAAGTTAGCATTGTAGGCAGAATTTCAAATACAGTGCGTTTGAGATGATGGCCAAATTTTGCAATTATTTTAGCATTTCAAAAGCGCCTACAAAAATTCTTCGACTGAAAACAGTTAGGATTCAGTTCTTCAATTCAGTGGTCTTTTAATTTGTACAGTTATTTAGCATTTCAAAAGCGCCTTTAATTTTGTACAATAAGCTTTGCAGCCTTTGAACCCTTGTCCATATTTGACGTCGGCTAGCCTAAGGCGGTGAGTTCGTTGCTTAAAAATGCATGTTATAGTAAGGAGAATTTTTAGGTTGTATAGGTTGTGTTGCCAATTTGCAACCATGTGTACGTTTTTACTGTACAAATGGTTGGCATGTTGCAGTGATCATGGATATCTTTTGTACTCCTTCCGTTCCTAAATATTTGTTTTTTTAGAGATTTCAGCAAGTGACTATATACGGAGCAAAATGAGTGAATCTACACTCTAAAACATGTCTATATACATCCGTATGTGGTAGTCCATTTGAAATCTCTAAAAAGACAAATATTTAGGAACGGAGGGAGTAATTGTCATGTTCATGCTGCAAAGTTGTTTTCGTGTTGTTGCATGCGTTGGATTAGTTCTATGGTACATCCGTGCGATGATTCCCTTACCGACTATTTGCAACCAATGAGTTTGTCGCATAGATAAGAAATATTCCATGGTGTGTTCTATATGTTCAAACATTTTTGCATGTTTTTAAAATCCTAAAATCTAAAAAGCGGCCGGCCACCAACTAACAGACACGGGCGGCTGATTCCTGGCCGTTCGATTGCGCCAGCGATCGCGCCCAGATCCGCCAGGTGCCACATGGTCTGGATTGGCCCCGCACCGCGGTCGTGGGCGGTTGTCCATATCCGGACGTGGGCAGGCCCACCTGTAAGCGGTAGAGGAGGGGAGTAGTGGGGGTCGTGGGCGGCGGTTTTCGAAATGTGTGCCTGAAATCCCTCGCCGCAGCGTGCTCTCTCCCCATTCCGTCTTCGTCTTCCTCCTCGCAATCCTCTCCACCGAACGGGGCGTCGCGGCGGAGTGCTCAGATTGGCGGCGGCTTGCGGGTGGTTCTCCTCGCGGGGGAATCGCTGGTGCTCCTCGCCGTCGGAGGTATGCTCGCCCTCCACTTCTACATGCTTCTCCTCCCTCTCTCTATCTCGCGGAGCACGGATGATGCCGAAATGTGAGGGGAATGCTCTCTAGGGTTCGGGAACGGCGCGAACTACCCCCGCTTATCCTCGATTTTGGTCACGTTGAGTTCCCTTCTCCTATCTCGTAGCACGCGCCCAACGGTGGTCGGGATCTACAAGGAGGCGTAGTTCACGGCATGGGGGTGGCTGGCCAGGGTCAACGTGTAGTTGGCCAGGGTACGCGGTAGTCGTTAGGTAGAAGGGATGCATGTCCACGGCGCCGTTGCGCGATTTTAGGGCGATTTGGCTGTTTAGTTCATGTTTCGTTCAATTTTGCAGAGGTTTGAGATATGTTCATGATTCTTAGTCATTCTGCAAGTTGTATTAGATGTGCGCAATGTTGTGTGCAATGCATTGGCTGATTTTGTAGTTGGTATTCAGTAATTTAAGTGGTTAGTTGCACAAAATTCTCCTCAGTTGGCTGCGTCCATATAGTACTTGGCTGTCTATATGCTCTGCAGTTGCAGTAGTTGTTTTGGTCAGTTGGCTCACTGTTTGTACTAGTTAGTTGTCTATACGGTGTTCAGTTGCACAAGTTGCCTGCTCAGTTGGCTGCATCACTTTTTACTAGTTGGTTGTTCATATGTTATACATTTTGTGCTAGTTGTTGTACTTAGTTGGCTTTGCTGTTTCCCCCTCTGCTGTGTGCAACTAGGGACTCTTGTTTGTGCAATTTAGCACCAATGCTTGCCGGTTTTCCAATACAGTCTACCCAATCCACCAGCCTTGTGGTGGCTGTGGTGGTTCATGTGTTTTCTCCTGCTTTGTGCAACTAGGGCCCCTTGATTGTGCAAATTAGTACCAATGCTTGCCAATTTTCCAATTTAATTTTTCTCAATGTGCAAGTCTTTGTTGTGGATGTGGTTGTTTTCATGTGTTTCCCCTCATATGCAACTAGGGACGCTTATTTTTGCAAATTAGCACTAATGGTTGCTAATTTTTCAATATAGTATACCCAATTGTTTTGCTGGATTTTTTGCTTTGCATTTTTTTGCTTGTTCCAGTTTGCACAAGTTATCTTACTGAGCTTGTTGCCTTTAGTTAACTATTTTCTGCCTAGTTATTACTTGTCACAGTTGGCAAGTAATACCTAGGCAGAAAATAGTTAGTTGGCTTATATGCTATCCAGTTTGCACAAGGTTTACTGCCCAGTTGGCTGCATCATTGTAGTAGTTGGTTGTCCACATGTTTTTTGGTTTTTTGCATTTTGTGTCCTGCTTATGTGTAGATGTCTGCAGATCAAAGCAATCTTCTATGATTTCTCTAGTTTGTTTCCGCATCTTCTAACTATGTTTTCTTTTGTTGTATTTCCTCCCGCAGGGCAAAAATGGTTATAATAGGAGGAGATGCGGATGGCAATGAAGAAGATGTATTTTTTTCACTTTTTCTGTGTTTTTGAGTTGTTTTCAACTTATGCACGTATGCTAATGTCCTTTTTTCATGTTTTCTTTTTGGGTTGCTTAATCAGCGTTCTGGAAGTCAGTCGCTTCGCCGGAACTCGAAGCGTCCTGCTAATCGCCAGCCACGACCTGCGCGGAGTGTTGAGCAGGCAGAGGATGTTGAGGTAAGTGGCATGTTGATGACACAAGCCCACTTTTCGGTTTTGTTTGGGTCATATAACATTTTTTTTATTTTTTTCCATGCTCATGTTTTTTATTTTTTCTTAGGATGCTGATCAGTTCCGTGTTGTAAAGCGGTCTAGACGTGCAGCACTTGGAAAGGGAGTTGAGTCATCTTCTAGGGTAAGTAAATTCTCGAATATAAGTGTTTCTCGCTTTTTAGACGCTGATGAAATTATGCAGCAGTTCTCACCACTATTTTTGTTTTTAGTTTGTCAATAACAACCTTTGTAGTTGACATCTCTAGTCATCTTGATCTAAATACAGTTGACATTAGTTGGCATTAGTTGGCATCTTGTAGTTGACAAGTTGGTTTCTTTATAGTTGACATCACTGGTCATTTTTTTGTGCAGGCAGCAGTTGCTGGAGGAGCTGTCGCATCTTCCGCAACAGATGCTGAGGTATGTGGTTTTTTTGTGTTTATGAGCTATTGAACAGTTCCTTGCAAACCTTTTTTTAGTTGTTGTTATCTTGTTGCAATATCATTTCTTATTGTTGCACATCCGCTAGAACTTTTTATAGTTGCCAGGTATCGTATATTTCTTTAGTTTTTTTTTGAAGGTTGCACACTGGCAGTCTTCCGTTGTCCTCATGATCTTTATTAGTTGCACAAATACATCATATTAGTTGGTGATCCATTTTATGAATATATAGCTTTTTCCAATACTGAATCCAAATGATGATTGCTAGATTTTTTTTCATTCTTGTTTTTTCTCTTGTTTTTAATGTTTCCTTAATGTTTTTATATTCTCATCAACAGGCCAGCAGTGAAGGAGTTGAGGTGGCTGCAGGGGAAGATGTGGAGTGACCATCACAAGCGGGCAGGATAAGGGCATCACCAGCGCGGTTTGCAAATTTCAACGCCTCTCTAACCCCACTACAGAAGTCAGAGCTAGTTTCGAGGTTGTTCGGGGGGCTATTGAACTTATCAGACACACTTCCAGCGGACCTCACTAAGTTCCTGGTGCAGTCCTACCAACCACAGACCTCTGAAATGGTTTTCCGAGGAAGGGGAAGGATCCGTGTCGATGCTGACAATGTTCGGAGGGTATTTGATCTCCCAAACAGGGGTCAAAAAGTCAGATATTTAGTTGACAAGGATGCCACTAGGAGATTCAGACAGGCTTTCAACATAACTGGAAATTCTCATCCCCAGATCACTACATGGTTCAAGATGATTCAGGATATGGCTGGAAGAACGGATGACACATTCTTTATGGCCTGGCTTGCGGTTGCCTTTAGCACTTTTCTAGCACCAACCACGGCCTTGAAGCTCAGCCCAAAGTGCTACGGACTTGTGCTAGATCATCAAATGCTCAAGAACACAAACATCTGCCTCTTTGTAGCAGAACACATTAATGAAGCTTTCCGGAACATGGACTAGGAGAAGCAAACTGTCTGCTGTTGCTTGTATCACTTGATGGTTAGTGAAAACGACCACTTCCATCTGTTCTTGTTCTTTTTGTGCAGTTATAGTTTGCTCAAATACTCATAATAATAACTGAACTTGGCTTTTCTTTTGTTGGGTCTGGTGAAGATACTATACCTTGATGCGCTTGTCCATGACATCCCAGTAAGCAATTGCGCGATACGATCGAATGCATGGGATAGTACTCTAATTGCCAAGGTGATCAAGAAGGATACCATCTCTCCTGGTGTGTTCGGCAAATTACAAGTGAGTTCTCTTTGTTTTTTCCAACAGTTTCTTCTTTTTATGTTCTTTTGATGTCTGGTCACTTTTTTGGAAATTGCACAAAAAACTGTCATCAGTTGGCACAACAATGCATGTAGTTGCACAGCTTGTACCTTTAAGTTTGGCATCTGCACACATGTTCATTTTAAATTGGCACACCATCTTTTTTAAGTTGCACAGTTTTACTAATCTTGTTGCACAGATGTGTGGCATCAGTTGGTAGAAACTTTTTTTTAGGTGCCATGTGGGCTGCGCAGTTCTTGTGTCTTTGTTCAGTTGCATATATGTATAGTCGAATTGTCTACCCCAGTATCTTGTTGTAGTTGCACAGGTTATAATGTTTGGTTTCGTTCAACACACAAATCTGTTTTGATAACCTTGTTCTTTTCTTTTTCTCTTTTTTTTACATCAGCTTAAAGAGGAGTATAGAGGCACGGAGCAGACACCACTGTTTGGTGGAATTTTGCAAGCGGAAGCATTCGTGGCATCCAAGTTACCAATAACCTACAATCCGCAGGTTAGTGTTTTGCATACAGAAATTTGTACCACTTACCAACATTTTCTTTTGGCTGGGATGTATGTTCAGTTGGACATGTATAACTTTTGTAGTTGCGAGAATACAAGATTCTGTTGGCTGTGATGTATGTTCAGTTGCACATATAAGCTTCTGTAGTTGCACATGTTCTTTTGGACAGTCAAAGTGTTCGTTTACAACCATTGACATCAACTTGGTAGAATGCATGTTTTTAGTTTGTGCCACAGTGCATGTGTAGTTGGCTAGAATCATGTTTTTAGTTGGCCAGAAAGTGTGTATTAGTCGGTTTTTGCTTATCACATCATGGTCAGTTACAGACATTTTACTTTTTAATTTTTTTTGTAACTGAATCAGTACTGAATCTTTTTTTGTGTTGATGCAGAAAAAGGAAAAGATTGCGAAAGTGGTCAATGACCTGTGCAAGGCTGTAACTGAACAGGTTGGCACCTTCATTGAAGCAGTTGCCAAGATCGATGACGAGGAACCGGATATTGATCCTTACGTACAACAGCCATCAATGCAAACCGGGGCGTCACGCCGTGCTCCAAAAAGAAAGAGACGGGGGTCAACTATACAAGAAGAAGAAGAGTTTGTTGAGGATGAGTCAGAAGAAGATGAGGAAATGGAAGCAGCGATAGATGTTGACGATGACGAGGACACAGATGCAGATGAATCAGAGGAGGAGGACAAGGATGAGGATGACAATGAAGAAGATGCAGAGGAGGAAGAGGAGGAGGAGGAGGAGGAGGACAAACAAGAAGAGGACAAAGGAGAGGAGGAGGACAAGGAAGAAGATAGTGAGGCGGAGGAGGAGGAAGAAGAAGGTGAGGCCAAAGAGGGGGACGGGGACAAAGGTGCAGCAGTTGATGGCAGTGAGAGGGGAGAAGACAAAGGCGCAACAGTTGATGGTAGTGAGAGGGAATAAGACGACGATGAAGAAGACGAGGATGGTTATGGTGATGATAAAGGGGGATCCAATGGAGGCAGCAACAGCAGCGATGATGATGATGACAACGCCCCTGGTTCTGGTGGTACAGACGGCAACACATCCAGGAGGACTAGCACTTCTGCCACCCCTGCCAGCAGCAGCAATTCATTGAGTAGAAGGAGCACACTACAGATGTTAATTGACAAAACTTGCTGGAAAGACAAGGATTTGCCTAAGTCAAAGAAAAATGACGAAGCAGAGTCTCAGGGCAGCATTGATATGTTCAAGCTCTGCAACTTGAAGCCAGCTTTGCCAACCACCTTTCCTGTGCCAGATTTTAGCGACCAAGATATGTGTGAGAAGATCAACTTTGCCATTGACAAGAGCCTGTTCTTATCATGTGATGCTGAAAAGAATCAAATTGACATGGAGGAAGCAGGAAAGGGTCTTGACTGGGTTCATTCAAAGGAAAAATACAAGGAATATTTGAAGCAGCTTCCAGACCTAAGCTCCGCCAAGAGCAAGGCAACATCCATGGCAAACCCTCACGTGGTCCAGAAGCGTAAAGCAGTTTCAATGAAGAAGAATCTGCAGTTGCCTCAAACCAAGGAGAAGATGGTGAGTGCAGATGCTGAAGTAAATATGGTCAAGGAAGCTGTGCTTCAAACTGATATGCCAACTGTAGTGAGCAGAGAGCCAACCACCATCACAGGAGTTCAACAGATCAAGGGGAAGACTCCCCTTTCAACAGTCCCACCAAAACCACCTAAGCAGCAAAAGATTGTCAAGTTTTCCAGGGGCACAAAGGGGGAACAGGCCACAAAAGGTTTGGGGTTCAGAGACGAGAGAGAACTGCGAGCCGCAACCATTGATGCAGGGGTGCCAAGTTCTGCTAGGTTGCTGCCAACTCAGACTGGAAAGATGCCAACTACAGATACCAGTGTGCCAACTGATGTGTCAGTTAGCAGCGTGGTCACAGTCAAAACCACCACAGTTGCTCAGGAAGGCACCACTGCAACTGCAAGCCCCAAGGTGCCTACTCATAGAGATGCTTCAATGCCAAACACAAAAGGAGGTGATCCTACTACCAAATTGCCGTCCCCAAGAGCCAGCACACAGCAGCCAAGCAAGCCTGCATCACCAAGAGCTGACTTTCAGCAACCATTAACACAAGAGGAGGTGTTCAACATTATAAGTAGGTGCAAGCCTCCAAGGCCGCCAACTACAACACTATTGCGAACCAAGTCAGTGAACGATGCACCCGTGTTTGTGCCGCAAGGAGATGCCCTGGTCCTTGAACCCATACGAAGATCAAAGTCTTATCATGGTGACGGGTTCTGCGATGCACCATCTTTTGACCTCGGCATAGATGGTGATGCTCCAGCACCTGCTCCAGCAGCAGAAACAGCGGAAGCCAGTGTGATTTGTATTGATGAGTGTGAGTTGGACCCAGCAGCTGTGAATGAAGGATGTGCTACTGCTGATGCTGGCAAGGCAATAGCTCAAGAGCTAGATGTTGGATCACCAGAGAATTGCCACACCCCGATATGCGCAGAACCAAAAGCTAGCACGAGCAGTTCTTCGGGACCACCTATTGCACAAAGACAGAGGAGGGTAATAAGGCCCGCGGCATCTCAAAGGTCTCCATTCATTGACTACAACAAGAAGAAGACTTTCAGCTCCAATGAGGCAGTGAACAAGCTTTACGCTGCCCTCTTGTATTGGGCCAGGCATCACGAAGGAGCAAATGATGAAGCTACCAGGTAAACTAACTCCCCACAGCCTACATACATATCTTTTTCAGTTGCACAGGACCAGCCACTTAGTTGCACAGAAAGCATAGCATGTTGCACAGAACAGGGCTTTTAGTTGCACACTGTTCTGTTTTCAATTTCATGCACTTTTTTTGCTGCTGTGACCCTTCGAGCTAACTTGTCTTTTTATTGCTTTCAAAAAAAATCAGCCCTGAGTTAATCAGGTATGGTGCTTTCTACATTTCTTTAAAGGAGTTAGTTGATTCGATGAAGACGGTTCAATGGCTGTCAAAAATTGTTATTGAGACTGGAATCTTACACATCATGGATAACTTACCTGAAGGGTCAAAGAAGGTTGTTATGCCACTGAGGTTTTCTGTAAGTTTTTCCAAAACCTTCTTTACCCTCATCTTTGTTCTGTAGCACTTTTTTTGTTGACCAATTGAGGGAGGCCTTTCATCTACTAAGGAGTTTGAGCCATGCTTTATAATCTCTGCAGATGAATTTACAGCAAGGGATCCACAACGTGAATGAGATAAACAAGAAGTTTGATTACAAGAACCGTCTCGACAGGAAAGACTTGGTGAGTGCTGTGCCCACATGGTCCATCTCTTTTAGTTGGCACCCACAGCATGTTCAGTTGCACATGACACATCTGTTAGTTGGCACATAATTGTTGCAACCTGTTTTTAACTTGACCAAGTCTTTTACTATTTTTCTTAGCTACAGCCTGTATCTGTGTCTGAAATCGTTCACGCTTGCAGGTCATGCTGCCAGTGCTCGAGTGCGCTGATGTAACCGATAAGGTGGGAGGGAGGCATTATTGGGTCTTCAATGTCAACTTGAGGGACGGACGCTTCGAAGTTCTTGACTCAAACAGGACGCTGGACAACATTGAGCTGATGACCACCGCCTCTACCATCGCGGGGGCAGTACGCCAGCTATGGAGGAAGCATTACCCAAAGTTCAGCATCGAGCACTTCCAGATTATTGACATTGACGTACCGAAGCAGCTTGGCAAGTAAGACAATAAGCATGGCATTCTTCTCAATTTCTTACCATCATTTTGTAGTTTTTAAATTTTTCTACATGTGCAATCTTTAGTTTTTTAAGACACAGTACTAGTCTGCAATCTGTTTATCATTTTTATGAGTTTCTAATGGATTATCTAGCCAGTTGCAGAGTGGCACGTAAGTAGTTCTACACTGGCACATAAGCAGTTGCACAGTGGCACATAAGCAGTTGCACAGTAGAACATAAACAGTTGCACAGTAGAACATAAGCAGTTGCACAGAGTGCATTATCTTTATTGGTTTTAATTTTATGTGACAAATTTTCTTTCTTGTCCATCGCAGTAATGAGTGTGGGCTGTTCGCACTGCTTAACGCCACCGAGTGGAACGGTAGCCAACTGCCCAACTACGAACCCAAGGAAGTACTCAACATCAGGAAGAAGCTGACATATGATTGGGTCACCAGCGTGCACAACACCGCCCCATGGAGGAAGTTGCTGAGATATGACAAGGACTAGGTCAGTACTCTTTTTCTTTCTCTGCTCCATGGAGGAAGTTGCTGGTTTGCACAATTTTTAAGCAGATTTTGTAGTTGCACACTAGTAGTAATTCCGTTTGCAACTCAATATCATCACTTTTGTTGATACATTAGGAGCACTGGACATACAATTGTTCAACAACTAAATATTTAACCAGTTGCCAACAAAGGCACAAATAGCAACCTTTTTTACACAGTGCATGAACTAATTCAAGGAGCATAAATTAGATAAAGATAAATCATAGATGCTGAATGTGTCCACTTGGTCCCAACATTGCTAAAAAAACATCATTCTTTTCCTTTTTTGTCTCAAAGTTACAAACGATGAAACAGAATCACGGTAGCCTGAGTGGACACACACCAGCAGTGTGCTCTGTAGATTGGCACTGGCTGCATTTGTTTTTCTTCTTTGGGTGTAGCTCCAGCGCCGATTTGTACCGTCGACTCTTTGCCCTACCCTTTGTAGTAGACCTTGGAGGATCCCTGGGCACAAAATCATCAGAAGCTTGTGCAGGGGATGCAGCCTCCAACGGGGCAATAGGACCATCACGATCACCTGTGTAATAATCATATAAAAAATTTAGTATTTTTTGGTTGTGCAACCAGCACTGATGTTCTCTGCAACCACACAACCCATGCTGTGCAACTAACTGGTTGATGTGTGCAAGTTAAGTTGAAAAAAAACACCTGTAGTAGCACGGCCCGTCATGGTACTTGGATTGTAATCGCCTATGGGCAGAACAGGAAAAACAAGTTAGATTTTTAGCTTGATCCTCAAACTAACACAGCGCACGCAACTAGGCAGCATGTTCTGTGCAACTGGGCACTATGATATGTGCAACTGAAGTCACACACCCTAGTTTTGTTGGGAGTTGGGGAAGGTATTTTACCTGGGTGATGAGCCCCCTGAGTCCTGCCTGTAGGTCCATTGGGAGTAGCACGCAGGGCACTGCTAGTTGGGCCAGGCGGGGGAGGAGGTCTTTGAGGGTTGGCATCACCTATAGCCAGAACAGGACAAACAAGTTAGTTGTGTTATCTTTGATGCTCGAACTAACACAGCGTGCGCAACTAGGTAGCCTGTTTCTATGCAACTGAGCACGATGATGTGTGCAACTGGAGTTATAGACCTAGTTTGATGGGGAGTTGGGGCAGGTAATTACCTGGACGATGAGCCCCCTGAGTGCTGCCTGTAGGGCCATTGGGAGGAGCACGCGGGGGAGGAGGTGGCATAGGATGCCGTGTACAGCCAGGAGGTGGAGGAGGTCCTTGAGGGTTGACATCACCTATATCCAGAACAGGAAAAACAAGTTAGTTGTGTTATCTTGATGCTTGAACTAACACAGCATGCGCAACTAGGCAGCCTGTTCTGTGCAACTAGCCACCATGATGTGTGCAACTGGGCACAATGATGTGTGCAACTGAAGTTACACACCTAGTTAGATCAGGAGTTGGGACAGGTAATTACCTGGATAATGAGCCCCCTGATTGCTGCCTGGAGGTGGAGGAGGTCCTCGAGGGTTGCCATCATCTGATGGCCCCGTGGCAGCAGTTGATTTTTTCTTTTTCTTGGACTTGTTCAGGTGGCCGATCTCGGTACGTGCTGCGCGCATATGCTTGTATACAATAGCTTGTGCTGGATCAGAACCACTCGCAAACTTTGCTAGTTTCCGAAAATCGTATATCATGTTCCTCTCGCTTATCTGCTTCTTTGATTGAGGAGGCATTTCATCCGGTTGCTCATAACCAGTCCCTGGCGCACTAGGTACAGCAGTAGGTGTCCACCGTCTTAGCGGGTACCTTTCCGGTATGACATCAACTCCAATATGGGTGAACACCTTGAGGATGTGGCAACAGAGGATGCTGTCCTTGTCCATTTTATAGCACTCACACAAATAGGAACCCTCCTCCACCCTTGCCTGCACCAAGTAGTTTAGAGAACCATATTTGGCAACAAATTCCTGGTTCAGTCTGAGCTCAAATATATCAGCACCAACTTGGAATGCATTATAATGTCCAATCAGCTCAAACTCTTCTCTGAACTTGTGGTAAAGGTCCCTAGTATAGGTTTTGTAAGCTTGCTTCTCTATTGGGAAGTTGGACCATGGCTCAATCTCAAGGTGTTCTATCCTGTAATCATTGCAGCCTTCCTTGGCAAGGATGTGGTTCTGGATTTTTTCATATTGCTTGACGAAGTTCAGCATTGAGTTGTGTGGGTTCACATATCTTTTCAGGACGGCGTTGAACCCCTCACTACGCTGTGTAGACTGTAGGAACGGGAAGAACCTGTGTTTGAAGTAGCACGGCACCCAAGTTGACCTGGATTCGTACAACTTCTCAAAGTGCGTGTGTGTCATAGCCTCGTACTTCATCATTAACCCAGCCCAATTCTGCTCAAACTCGTCTATAGTGAAGCTGAAGTCAACACACTTGGTGAAATCATCAGAGAGTCCTGGATTCCGGCACAGCAGCCAACCAACTTTTTCCTGAGCCTTTTTCATGATGTGCCATCGACAACAGCGGTGCACGGTGGTTGGAAAGATGCTCTGTATTGACTGCCTCATTGCACCATCCTGATCGGTGATGAAGTTGTCAGGAGATTTGCCATCCATAGCCTCTAGGAATGCTCCAAAGACTCAATCAAAGCTCGATGCTAACTCCTGCCTCACAAACGCGCAACCCAGCATGAAAGATTGGCCATGTCGGTTTATTCCTAGGAAGGGCGCGAACAGCATATTGTACATGTTGGTCATGTAGGTGGTGTCAAACGATATGCAATCGTGATAAGCCTCCGCATAAGCTTTTCGAGCTAAGCCATCCACCCAAAATATGTTGACAACTCTGTCCTCTTCATCATATTTCACCTTATAGAAGAAGTCTAGATCGGTTTTTTGTATATCCTTGAAGTGTGCAATTGTCTCAATCAGATCACCCTCCTTTGTGTCATCTCTACGGAAACTTGTACAAAGATTTGTTATTGCCTTTGGTCCGAATGGCACCATCATCTCAGATCCATAGAACTCTGCCATTACATGCATCATACGTCCTGCATAATACAAAAACAAACAGTATGCGCACATCCAGCTGCATAGTAATAGGACATGTGTTGGCACAAAAGATAATCGCAGGAAATGGACACCTAGATGCACCTTTTTAAAAACACTTTTGCACTTTTTGCATACAGGACATTGTGTAGTTGCACAGTAAAGACAATCTAGTTGCACAACAAGCACCAAAAGTGATATACAAACAGCATGGGAAGTTGGACACCAGTTGCACAATTAAGTCATTTCAGTTGCACAGTAGTACCATAACAGTTGCACACTGGACTGCCTAGAGGAAAACTTAATTCTTTAAGGGATATAAAAAACACCACACCTGTAGTCAAGTTGCAGTTATACAAGATGCGCAGAAACTCCTTTTCATCAGGTGAGATGCCTTGGTGGGATCTCAAGTATTTGGACAATGAAGGTTTGTTCACGAGCGGATGATTGTGGTCACGAACAAAGTGCGTCACCTCCCATCGCCCATCTATCAGCTTCACCAACATTTTCGCTTTGCACTGAGTCTGCTTTATTGTCTCGCGTTTGCGCTTCTTCTTCTTCTTACTAGTACCAGCCTCCTCTTCAGCAAATATTGGAGGTTCTTCTTCCATCTCCTCATCACTGCAAACAGATTTTGGATCTAGAATAGGGTCCAGGACAGGAGGAGCCTCAGCTCCTCCATCATCAGCTTTGGGCTTCTTGAACTTGTTGCAGCAAAACTGTTGTTTTATCAATTCATTGGTGCGGGGTGTCCGTCTAGATGTGTTCATCTTGATAGAGAAACCCATCCGTAGTGCGTAGCTGTTGTAGTGATCCTTAGCAATTTGAAGGTTGTCAAACCTCATGCCAACATAGGGTTCCATAGGTTGAGAACCAGCCTCATCCTCTCCTTCTCCTTGCACAGCTCCGTCAACAGCCCCAGCTCCTAGCTCAGTCCTGGTTGGACCAGGAACATTTGCCTCGGTTCCCATGTCATCTAGAGTATGGCTCTCTGACTGCAAAGACACCACTACAGGAGCACCACGGTCTGATGACTGGCCTGCCACATTGTCATGGCCCATAGGGTTACCATCATGACTTGCCTGCGTGTAGTAAACAGATCGACCATTTTCTGTCCATTTTCCTTGTCGTATGCTGGGTTGCTGCTGATCCGTATCATGAGGAAGCTCATTGAGATCAGGAGGCAACTCATTGAGATCAAGCATTTTTTTCCTTTTTTGGATGCTACCACACACTCCCTGCACATATTAAAAAGTAGAAATTGATGTCCTCTGTTGGTAACCACAGAAAAGAGTGTTTCAAACAACCTAAAAACTTAGTAAATAGGCAGTTGCACACCATTTTGTGACAATCTTAGTTCCAAAAGCAACATGACTGTAGCATAATCTTTATTATAACAGTTATGAATTTTTTTGTTTGCACAGAGTTGTTATGTTAGTTGCATAGTTTGCAGTAAATAGCTGGCAAGAGCATGGCTTCTTTTTACTACAGAGTTTTCTGACTTTTTCCCTTTGTTTTGTTGCAATGATCTGTAGGTTTTCTGTGTTGGCAAGGAGCTGTTTTAGATTTTTCTGCACATAATTTGATGTTACATTTGAGACGGAAAATCCAGGTGAAAGAAGAAAGAAGAATTGGAGGACAGATTATAGTTATATATTTTCATCGCCGTTATGTTTTTAGTTCCGGTATATTGAACATATTTTTACACTATAGCTTTGCAATAGGTGTGGGACTAGAATATATGTGTGGGACAAGATTATATGCGTGAATATGTTAATATGGTTTGTGTCTTCATTAGCCATGGACAAAAGTTCTTATGTTTTTGCTGTCGCACTACAGATTTCTGGTTTCGCTAGAATAGACGTCTCAATTGCCAGGATGCATTTTTCCACTTGGCCAGCATACATATTCAGTTGGACATTCAATGTTTTTAGTTGGCTAGAATAGATGTCTCAGTTGGCCAGGTTGCATTTATTTCAGTTTTTGGCCAACATGCATGTTCAGTTGGACAGTTAATGTATTCAGTTGGCTAGAATAGATGTCTTAGTTGGCCAGGATACATTTTCTCAGTTTTGGCCAACATGCATGTTTAGTTGGCCAGAAAACATGTTTTTATTTGCACATATACTACAGTTTTGGCTAGCATGCATGCCGAGTACACGTGGGGTACAATGCATGTTTTAGTTTTGGCTAGCATGCATGCCGAGTTGCCAAAATATAGGTTCAGTTGGCTGGGATGCATGTTCATTTGCACATTTATGAATTTTTCGTTGCACATATCTATTGGACAGTCAATTTGTTCATTTGTAAACAATAACTACAAGTTGGTAGAATGCATGTTTAGTTTTTGGCTACAATGCTTGTTGAGTTGGCTTTAATCATGTTTTAATTGGCTAGAGAACTGGTTTTTAGTTGGCTTGTTTAACACATCCAGGTGGGAGAAACTTGTTTGGCATGCATCAAGTAGTTTTTGGCTTGTTTAACACATCCAGCAGTAACATCAAGTAGGCTGGTGTGATGTGCCAGATTCACCTCTTTTTTGAAGCAGCTTCTCCATGGATTTGTCCTAGATCCATGGAGAAGGGGGTTTACATATGCCTACATATATGCAGTAGAAGAAAGGGGGAAGTGAAGAGGGGCAGAGGGGGCTTACCTACTTGATGTTACTGCCTGGTATGGCTCTGACCACCCTGCCCTTAGATCTTCTTTTTTGAAGCAGCTCCTTCTTCTACTTTGGGGCTCCCATGGCGGCTGTGTAGGAGGAGGAAGAAGGGTTGGGGGGCGATTCTGTTGGATCTCCTTCTGGCGTGCGAGCGGGCGTGGGGGGCGAGCGGGCGTGGGTGCGAGCTGGGGACAGCTGGCCACGTGGGGCGGTTTGCGATTCTGTTGGTGGCCGCTCGATCGGTCTGTTTTGGTGGCCGGTCGATCGGCCGGGTTGGTGGCCCTTCCTTTTCTGTTTTGCGGGGAACATGGGGTTTCCTTTTTCAGCCGGCCACTCGGTTGCACTAGTGGGCAGCAGTCCGCCCACTAGACGCGTCTAAAAATACGAGGAAAAAATGTTGTGACATTGTTTATTTTTGGACCCCCCCTTAGCTGACGGCCTCCGGGAGGGTTGGCATTTGCGAACGATTTTGATGGCATTTTTAATTTGAGGGAATGACGGTTTCTTCACAGTGACATAGTTTATGTCAGAGAAGTCAATTTTCATTTCTTAACTGCCATAGATTGATCTTGTAAGTGCATCTAGTGCCCCTTAGTGATTTTGGTGCATTGAAGACTTATAGGCTAAGGGACTAATGTGTTTATGAGTGTACACAGGTCTATAAGTCTATGAGGAGTTTGATATTTACAGAGGAAGTCGACCCCTAAAAATGAAGTTCTTCGACTGAAGACTTTGGATTTCTGAAGACTTTCTGAAGACTTTGAAAGTGAAGAAATTGGTGTGACCTTGAAGACTTGGTATTCATTCGAGGATCATGAAGCGTGAAGACTTTTGTTTTCGTAGTTTCATTTTCTCTTTCTTGAGTCATAGGAAACACCGTACTGTTAAAGGGGGTCGAGGAAATACTAAGGAAAAATTTCCACGTGATGCTCAACTCAAAATCCTACACCTACCAATCCCTTCGAGTGAAGCCATTGGAAATCTCATACAGTTCAGTCATATTCTTCAGTGACAGAGACGAAGTTCTTCTGGTCTCTGAGGAATTTATTCTGACCGAGGAGTTAGGAATTCGCCAGTGCGGATTGCCTACACAGTGAGGAACATGATAGCCCTGAGGAATTTGATACTCAAATTTCCGACCGTTGCTGTGCTACGCGCCAGTTGTCCCAAAATATCTACCCTCCTAACGGTCATATTATTGAAGGGCATTTATGTCTTGTAAGTGCATCTAGTGCCCCTTAGTGATTTTGGTGTGTTGAAGACTTATAGGTTAAGGGACTAATGCATTTATGAGTGTACACAGGTCTATAAGTCTATGAGGAGTTTGATATTTACAGAGAAAGTCGACCCCTAAAAATGAAGTTCTTCGACTAAAGACTTTGGATTCCTGAAGACTTTCTGAAGACTTTGAAAGTGAAGAAATTGGTGTGACCTTGAAGACTTGGTATTCATTCAAGGAACATGAAGCGTGAAGACTTTTGTTTTCGTAGTTTTATTTTCTCTTTCTTGAGTCATAGGAAACACCGTACTGTTAAAGGGGGTCGAGGAAATACTAAGGAAAAATTTCCATGTGATGCTCAACTCAAAATCCTACACCTACCAATCCCTTCGAGTGAAGCCATTGGAAATCTCATATAGTTCAGTCATATTCTTCAGTGACAGAGACGAAGTTCTTCTGGTCTCTGAGGAATTTGTTCTGACTGAGGAGTTAGGAATTCGCCAGTGCGGATTGCCTACACAATGAGGAACATGATAGCCCTGAGGAATTTGAGCCTAAAATTTCCGACCGTTGTTGTGCTACGCGCCAGCTATCCCAAAATATCTACCCACCTAACGGTCATATCATTGAAGGGCATTTATGTCTTATCATGTCGGGCTGCTCCCTAGGCTATAAATAGCCGCCCCTACAACCACTAGCTGGTTGGATGTTCCGAGAGAAACTGACACTTGTCATTTGAGAGCATCCCATCCTCCGAGGACTTTGAGCGAAAATCATCGAGTGAGGAAAACCCAAACCCACACACCTACAAACCCAAAGTGATTGAGCATCACTGAAGAGATTGATCCTGCGTGGATCCGACGCTTGTTACCTCTGAAGAATGTGCTTCTTCCAGACGGTTAGGCGTCATGGTCTAGAGCATCCAAGAGGAATTGTGGATCACCGAGTGACCGAGTTTGTGATGGTTCGGAAGTCACCTGAAGACTTACCACGAGTGATTGGGCGAGGTCTGTGTGACCTTAGCTCAAGGAGAATACGGTGAGGACTGTGTGTCCGGGACTGTGTGTCCTCAGGTTTATATACCTAGCCGCTCCAACCAGATGTACAACTGAGACAGCAGTTGGAACTGGTCTACCAAATCATTGTCTTCACCAAGCCTACTGGTTCTATTTCCTCAACTCTTTCATTTCCTCATAACTGTGTTGTGTGCTTGTTCATATCTGTTTGAAGACTTTGACTGAAGACTTTCTCAATTTCCTCAGTTCAATTTCTTCAGTCTGTTTGTCTTCATCCTGTGTTTACGCTTTCTGTACTCTGTGCTTGTCTTCATTTCATCATGATGACCATGCTTGTGTTCTGCTATGTTTACTTTTGAGTACTTATTCCGCTGCAAGTAGTTCTTCACTAAGGAATTTCCCCACCCGCAAATTCCTCAGTGAAGAATTCATAAAAATCGCCTATTCACCCCCCCTAGTCGATATAACGCACTTTCAATTGGTATTAGAGCAAGGTACTCCCTTGTTCTATGTGATTTTGGTTTAACGGCCTGGAGTTTTAGTTATGTCGACCGCAGGTATGATCAAGGTCTTTGCTGGGTGTCCTACCTTCGATGGGACGGACTACCCCTACTGGAAGAATAAGATGTGAATGCATCTTGAGGCAATTGATAACGATCTCTGGTATGTTGTGGAAAATGGTGTTCCCTCAATCACACCTTCTCTGAATGCTGCTGATGTGAAGAGATTCAAGCAACTCAATTCTCAAGCGAAGAATATCATATGTGACCATCTGAGCAAAGGACAGTATGGAAGAGTGAGTGCTTTGGAATCTGCTAAGCTTATCTGGGATAGGCTGTCCAAAGTGAATGAAGGAGTTTCAACACAGCATGACTCTCGAGTTGATGTTCTTCGCAATCTCTTCAACCGCTTCAAAAGACTCGACAATGAAAATGTTCAACAAACCTTCGATCGCCTCACTGACATCTCAAATGAGCTTCAAGCGCTTGGTGCCACTGACATCACCGACCATGAGGTGGTGAAGAAATTGCTGAGATCGCTTGATTCCTCATTTGATACTCTGGCATTGATGATACAAGAACGTGCTGATTACAAGTCACTTGATCCCGCTGATATCCTCGAGAGGCTAAATACTCATGAGTTTCAGCTTGGTGAAAAGAGAGATCTCTATGGTTCGAGCTATGGCAGATCACGTGCACTGAAGGCCAAGGCAGTTTCTGAGTCTGAAGATGAAGACTTTGGCAGCAGCCTTGGTGATCCTGAAGAACCGAGCTATGAACTAGCACTGCTCGTGAACAAATTCCAGAAGTTCTCAAGACGTGGTCGCTTTGGAAAACCCTCGAGGAGCAATGATTCCTCATCCAGTGACTACAAGAAGAGGCTTTGTCACAAATGCAAGAAACCTGGACACTACATTCAAGATTGTCCTCAGTGGGAAAAGGAATCAAAGAAGAAGAAATACAAGGATTACAGTTGTGATGATGCGAAGAAAAAGAAGAAATCCTCAAAGTCTTCATCATCAAAATCCTCAAAGTCTTCATCTCACAAGAAGAGCAGCTCCAAGAAGGCTCGGGCATTCATTGGCAAGGAAATGGACTCTGAGGTTGAATCTGAAGAAAATGAGGAAGATGAGGCATCTGAGGAGTCCGAATCCGGTGTGGCGAGCCTAGCACTCGCTACTGCATTCGTCAGCAAGTCTATCTTCAACTATGAAGAAAATGACCTCACCAACAAGGCTGATGAAGGCAATGATGACTACGCTCCCACCTATTGCTTCATGGCAAAGGGTGCCAAGGTACTCAAATATACCTCCTCTGAATCAAGTGAGAATGAATCTGATGAAAACCTCAAGCCCAACTATTCTAAACTTGCTAAGATTGCTGTGAAACAACAAAGGGCTTTTGAAAAGGTTCAAAACATGCTAGACAAAAGTGATGATATGTTGGGTGAAGAAATGGATCGCACTAAAACCTTGACTGAAAATCTTCAGAGACTTCAGTCTAGGTTTGACAACCTTCAAGGTCATCATAACACTCTCTTATCTGATCATGAGAAGCTTTCTTATGAATTTCTTCAGAGAAAGCAAGATCTTGAAAAGCTAAGAGTGAGTTATGAAGATCTTCAGAAGGAGCGCGATTCATTACTTGCTCAACAAATCAGCGCTTCTCAGGAAGAATTTGTTCCTCCATGTTTGAAATGCATTGAACGTGAATCTGCTAATTCTTCACCTGAATGTTCAAATGCTTCTAATGCTACAAATTCTTCAACTGTCTCTGCTATCACTAATTCCTCATCTAAGGACATTGCTAGTATCACTGATGATGCAGAGCTGAAGGAATTGTACATGTCAGGCATGTACAAAAGCCTCAAAGGGCATCAGACTCTTTGTGATGTGCTTAAAAAGCAGATCCTCAACAGGAACCCTAGGAAAGAGGGTATTGCCTTTGAGAGGAAACTCAATGCTGATGGTACATATTGGAAGCTTGAGCAGTACCCCAAAACCTCATGGGTTGCTGCAAAGGACCTCCAGTTGATCCATCCAATTTATCTGGCTTTACATGTGAATCTCCTCATTCTTCTGATGAGTCATTTGACTCCAACTATAAACTGTTCAAAAATCAGAATGGTGAAGTATTTGCTAGATATGTTGGCACTAACTGCAGGAACGGTTCCCCTATGAAGAAAATATGGGTTCCCAAAAGGTGCCTTGAAAGTCTTCAGGTGAATGTCCTCATGACACCACCTGTGAAGAATAGGAACCCCAGATCAAATTCTTCATATGGATCCAAGTCCTCATACGGACCAAATTCCTCAGGTGGATCAAATTCCTCAAAAGGATCAAAATCCTCATATGAATATCATCGTGCTAACAACTCTGTTTCACAGGGAAGAGCCAAGGGCTATGAATATGAGCATTATTCTTCTAACCATTATGTTCATAAGTCCTCGAAGAACTTCTCTGCTTATTCATATGCTTACCCTAACCCCTCCTATGTGAAACAAAATGGACTGCCTTCTATGCCACCTTCTCGTATGGAGCTCGCAGAGTGATGAACTCTTTGCCACCCCTTCAGATGTGGGTGGTGAAGAAAAAGAACTTATGTCTTCTGCAGGGTCAGGTCTCCAGACGTGCTCAAACGTCTGAAGAATTTGCTGGAGACCTGAAAATTGCATGAAAGGACGCAGTCTAATCATGAAGAACTGAACTTTCATTTCTCACATCCTCATACTGCTTTATCTGTTGCATTGCTTGATGAAATTGATCTGATGAATTGTGATGTCATATTCTTCACTGATGAAGTATATGAAGTTCGTAAGTTGCACTAATTCATCTGCAGGATGATCAACCCAAAGCCACTGAGTGGGTCCTCGATAGTGGATGTACAAATCACATGACTGGTGACAAGAATCTATTGATGGATGCTCCCTTATCACCATCGCATCTAAAGCATATCATCTTCGCTGACAAAGGCAGAAGTCAGGTATTGGGTCTAGGTAAGGTTGTGATCTCAAAGGATCAACACATGGACAAAGTCATGCTTGTCGAGTCCTTAGGATACAACCTCATGTCTGTCTCAATGCTTTGTGATCTTGATATGGTTGTTGTCTTTGGCAAGTATCGTTGTGTTGTGATCATGGAAGCTGACAATTCCAAAGTCTTCGAAGGCTTTAGGAGAGGAGACTTGTATATTGTTGATTTCTCTACAGGACCACAACCAGCCGTGTGTCTACTTGCAAAAGCTTCAGAAGGCTGGCTATGGCATCGACGACTTGGTCATGCAGGCATGAGGAATTTGCACACGCTTGCGAAGAAGAAGCATGCCATTGGCATTGAGAATGTCAAATTCCTCAAGGATCACTTATGCGGAGCCTGTGAAGCTGGGAAGATGACAAAGGCTAAGCATCCAGCGAAGACTATCATGACCACTACTCGACCATTTGAATTGCTTCATATGGATCTCTTCGGTCCTAACCATTATTCTGCAGTTTCAAATGATGCGTCTCAATATGGCTTTGTTATTGTTGATGATTACTCTCGTTACCCATGGGTACACATTGTTACTTACAAACATGAAGCGCAGGAAGTCTTCAAACGATTTTTCTCGAGGGCTTCAACCAACTTTGGTGTGAAGATCAAGCACATCAGAAGTGATAATGGAACTGAGTTCAAGAATTCTGGTCTTGATGACTATCTTGATGAACTTGGCATTACTCATGAGTTATCTGCTCCTTATACTCCTCAGTAGAATGGCGTCGTGGAGCGCAAGAACAGGACTCTTGCAGAGATGGCTCGCACTATGCTTGATGAATACAAAACGCCTCGTCGTTTCTTGATTGATGCAATTGATACTGCGTGCCACATCATCAACAGAGTATATCTTCACAAATTCTTCAAGAAGACTGCCTATGAACTCCTCACTGACAAGAAACCCAATGTGAGTTATTTCAAAGTCTTCGGTGCTAAATGCTGGATTAGAGATCCTCATCACAACTCAAAATTTGCACCAGAAGCACATGAAGGTTTTATGCTTGGTTACGGAAAGGACTCGCACACCTATAGAGTCTCCAACAACGTTCTTCATAAGGTTGTTGAAACTGTAGATGTGCAGTTTGATGAAACTAATGGATCGCAAAGAGAGCACCTACCTTCTGTGATAGATGAACCATCACCTGAGGAAACTATCAAGTTCAAGGCTACTGAGGATGTCATTCCGACCGAAGAATCTGCTAAAGAATTCATTCCAGAACGTGAAGAACGTCGAGCTAATGCACCTGAAGAAAATGGCGCTAAAGAAAATGCTGATCAAATTCCTCGACGACAACCAGCTCATCCTCGCATTGCAAAAGAAGTGCAAGTTGAAAAGATCATCGATGACATTGAAGCACCAGGTCCTCTCACACGCTCAAGAGCTTCACATTTATCTAACTTTTGTGGGAACTATGCTTTTGTCTCTATTACAGAGCCCACTAAGGTAGATGAAGCATTTATGGAGCCTGAGTGGATTCAAGCTATGCAAGAAGAATTACATCAGTTCGAGCTCAACAACGTCTGGGAACTGGTCAAACGTCCAGATCCTCGCAAGCACAATATCATTGGCACAAAGTGGATCTACCACAACAAGCAAGATGAAAATGGCCTTGTGGTGAGGAATAAGGCACGGCTTGTAGCTCAAGGCTACACACAGGTTGAAGGAATTGATTTCGATGAAACTTTTGCACCCGTTGCTAGATTTGAGGCTATTCGCATATTACTTGCTTATGCTAACCATCATGATATCACTTTATATCAAATGGATGTGAAAAGTGCATTCCTCAATGGTAAGCTTGAGGAAGAAGTATATGTTGCTCAACCCCCAGGTTTTGAAGATCCAAAGCATCCTGACAAAGTCTTCAGACTCAGTAAGGCCCTCTATGGCCTCAAGCAGGCCCCTCGGGCGTGGTATAATACTTTGAAGGAATTCCTCATGAAGAAAGGCTTCAAACCCGGTTCACTCGACCCTACTCTTTTCACTAAATCTTATGATGGTAAACTGTTTGTGTGCCAAATATATGTTGATGATATTATCTTTGGCTGTACTGACCAACGTTATAGTGATGAATTTGCCTATATGATGAGTGAAGAATATCAAATGTCTATGATGGGAGAATTGGAATTCTTCTTAGGTCTTCAAATTCGTCAACAGCGCAATGGCATATTCATATCTCAGGAGAAATACCTCAAGGATGTATTGAGGAAATTCGGCATGCAAGATTGCAAAGGCGTCAAAATTCCTATGCCCACAAATGGCCATCTGTGCACTGATGAAAATGGTTTTGACTTCGATCATAAGGTATACCGCTCCATGATTGGTTCTTTATTGTACTTATGTGCATCTAGGCCAGATATAATGCTTAGTGTTTGCATGTGTGCCCAATTTCAAGCTACACCGAAGGAATCACACCATAAGGCTGTGAAACATATTATTCGATATCGAGCTCACACACCAACACTTGGATTATGGTACCCCAAGGGCTCGACTTTTGATCTCATTGGATATTCTGACTCTGACTATGCTGGTGATCGTGTGGACCGCAAGTCAACATCTGGTACATGTCATTTCCTCGGACAATCTTTGGTATGTTGGTCCTCGAAGAAACAGAACTGCGTATCACTGTCTACTGCTGAAGCTGAGTACATTGCCGCTGGTTCTTGCTGTGCTCAATTGTTGTGGATGAAGCAAACTCTCAAGGACTACGACGTCAACGTGAATAATGTGCCTCTCTTCTGTGACAATGAGAGTGCCATCAAGATTGCTCACAACCCAGTTCAGCACTCGAAGACAAAGCACATTCAGATTCGTCATCATTTTCTTTGTGATCATGTGTTCCAGGGCGACATTTCTATTGAGCATGTGAAGACTGAAGAACAGCTAGCCGATATCTTCACAAAGCCCTTGGATGAGAAGAGATTTAGCAAGTTGCGGTGTGAGCTAAATATCTTAAAATCTTCGAATGTTCTTTGAAAAGGACACTCATCCTAACACTTACGCAAAATTGATGACTTAGATATGCAACACATGAAGAAATTTTTTTTATTCAATCAATGAAGAATAACACTCTAAGTGTGAAGAAATTAACGAAGAATTTGATTCTCAGAACCCTACGACAATTGTACGCGGTGTCTGAAATCATCATTCTTTTACGGTGGGTCACGCCACCACCAAAGTTGAAAATTTTCAATTTGAGTTTTTCCTCAGTTTTTGAAATTCCACAGTTGTTCATTTTCTTCAACTTTGCATTGTCTTCACCTTTTCCGTCATTTTTCTTCATTGGCTATATATATATATATATATATATATATATATATATATATATATATATATATATATATATATATATATATATATATATATATATATATATATGAGCTTATGTCCTCTACATCATTCACTTATTGCTATTTCTTCAAGTTGCTATTTCTGCTAAGTGAATGTGATTGGACCCTTCCCTCTCTATGCTAAACTCAACCCAATCTATTCACAAATTCTTCATGTGCGTTCTATTTGAAACTCGTTCAAAATCTTCACTGTGTCCTTGTCAGCTGAAGAATTTGCGAACGGAACTTTTAACTTATCTTATCCAAAAATTTCGGCTTTGCCGCTCAAACCGTTCCGCATCCCACGAAAACACTTATCTATTCACCCACGATCTCCACTTCTCAGTACGTGGGTGACACATGTCAAGCGAATGAGAAGGGTCAGGGGCACGTTCGTCCAAATTCTTCGGGCGAACAGTTTTTCACCATGGCTATAAATACCCCTCCCCTTCATCACTTCTCTTTTACTCCGCTCGACCTCTCTCCAGCTCAAGCGTCTCAAACCCTAGCGCTACAGCTACTTCATCGTTGCCGGTGAGGAAGAGCTTCACTGCCTCGACCTCGTCGCCGTCGTACTCGCGCCGGCCGCGGATTTCTTCACTCTGCCGCCGCCGTAGCTGTCTTCCTCAGCCAAGTTAGGGCGTGGAAGATCTACACTGACGAACTTCACATCTCCACTTCCCAGTTCGTCGTGTTCTTCGTCCAGGATAATTAAAAGTTACTTTTACTGCCCTCTTTGATTCAAATGTTTTCTACAAAATCTTCAAAGGTGTTTATTCTTCAAATTCTTCACACACTAAACACTTCACATGTCATCTGTTCTTGATTCATTTCTCTAAGCTATATTTTTCTTCAAGATTCCTCAATTGTGTGGATTTTTGATCTGCACAACTCTGGAACCTAAGACAAAAAACGCTTAGTGAAATTCTTCAAGACTCATCTGGTCAAATTCCTCAAACTTGTTCTTTTTACAAAACCTTCTGAGAACGCATATGACCTCTCCAAATTCCTCGCAACTATACTCTGTTCATAGGTACTCATGTCCGCTGCTGAATCTCTAGGTTCTCATCAACTTAACTCATTTGCAGCGTTCCTCGAAGAAAAGTTGCATACATCTTCAGAAAATTCCATTGTTCAAATTCCTCATCTGAAGAAAATGGCTGATGGAAAGAAACCACAGAAAGGAGGAAAGAGGCCTAAGGTCAACACTGCTTTTGAAATCCCAGAGGACATCTATGCTGGGTACTGCACACCCCCTAAGGAAGATAAAAATCAGCGCAAGGTGCGCATTCAAAAGATTGAGAGGAGATGGGCAAGAGAGTGGAGGGAGTACAGATATGTTACTCCCAAGTACATGAAGAAATTCGCACTCAATCCTCCATGCCCAAGACCTCCATTGGCACCTGGCCAAGAAGCAGATCCCACTAGCCTCAAGCACGGTGAGGATTATCCTGATGAATGGGCCAAGCGCCAGGCCAAGTTGGATAGACAAGCCAGAGAAGCAGTGAGGAAATTCAACGAGGACTCTGCTGCTGCTGCTGCCACTGCTGAGGCCTCTGCTAGCAAGCCGAAGAAGGCCATGGCAAAGAAGCCTGCGCATAAGCCAAGTGCTCACCTTCAATGCCCTCAAGGCCAAGTTCCTCAGCAATGCCCTCACAGCCGGAATCCTCAAAGCCCTCTCGGCCAATTCCTCAAGCTCCTCCAAAGTCCTCAGCTCCTCCGCTCAAGTCCTCAGCTGCTCCGACCAAATCCTCTGCACCTGTGCATCTTGCAACGTCCCAAAGGACTACAGGCATCTCTATTGCCTCAGGAGCTTCTGCTAGTTCCTCAGCTGCTCCAAGTTCCTCAGCTGGCCCCTCTCTGCTAAAGAAAAAGGCCGCTGCTGGACGAGGTCCTCGACCAAGTCCTCACAAGAAGCAGGTAGCCTTCCAAGTGTCGTCTGATGAAGACGAAGCTGATGATGAGGAACTTGCCGAAATCATCAGAGACAGACAGGTCAGGGCCGCTAGAGCCAAGGGCACAAATGTGCCTCTGCTTTTGGATCCAAAGTTGATCCTCGACTACATTGATCTCTGGCACAAGGACCCAAACACTCCTATGCCTGATTTCAAGTTGACTCCTGGCCAAAGTCATATGCTGACTGCCTTCATACAAGAAGAGAAATGGAAATTTGAAAAGGCCAGGCAGATCAAGAAAGCGCAATACAAGAAGGAGCGTTTTCTGAAGAAACACGTTGTCTCTATGACAACTGAAGAACTTGTCAATATTCAATCTGAGATCAAGAAACTCAGTGATGAATTTGACGTATACCGCGCTGACTGGCTTGGAGCCAAAGTTCGTTTTGTCAAGTTGACAGAAAAGTTCACTCCAAATGTTGCAGCTCCATCGCAACCAGAAATTCCTCAGGCCGAAGCATCTGCTCAGTCGACTGAAGACCATGCCAGCACCGCTGATGACATTCAGACTGCTGAAGAAAATGTAAGTTCCAGGGCTGATGACTGCATTCCAGCCGCCGATGAAATTGCCAGGGCATCCTCTAGTGGTGTGCCTGAAGAAAATGAAGAAGTCAGGGCAACTGCATCAGTTGTGCCTGAAGAAACTCAACCAAATTCCTCTGCTCCTCCTGCGCCAACCCCAACTCCGATCCTTCCATCTGCTTCAGATGTGAAGAAGACTAAGGCCGCAGAACGTGCAACAGTGAAGAAAAGGAAGGCATCAACTCCATCAGATTCTTCAGCTCCGAAGAAGATGAAGTCTTTGACCAGCTCGTTTGCAAACCCCATTGATGTTGTTCCTATCTCAACCATGCCATCAAAGGACCTTGTTCCTTATGATGAAGAATATGTGATTCCTAGCGAATCCGATGAAGAAAATCCTTCTGTTGCTTCGTCAGAGCAGTTGGATGAAGAAATTGAAGTGGATGCAATGTGACACCCAAAATTTCATTTGGATTTTTCAAAAAATTTACTTGACTTGAGGGAGGTGATTTAAAACTTTTCTTCAAAAGAACCCTCCCTTTCAAAATAGTTTTTTTTATATGGCAAGAGTTTTATTTGGATTCACCCAAGACTTGTTTTTGGTCTTGGAGGTTCTTGCTTTTTATTTTGGACTCAAGCCAAAATGCTTTTCACTTGGGAAAAATGTCTTTTGAAAATTTCTTTGAAATACTCTATAGCTTTTGGAATAATCCTTTACCACTTTCAACAAATCTCTCTTGCCATGACCTTAGTGCAAATCCACTCTCTTAAACCCTTCCTTATCTTTGGATCATGATTTACTTCAAATCCAGCAAGTTGGACCTCTCCATATTTTTATTTTCCACTTATTTCTTATCAAAACAATTTCTACCTTATATCTTGATCATTGGAGGTTTACAAAGGAACTACTCTTTCTGCTTTGATTTTTGCCCCCAAACCTTTTTCCCTTCCTATTCCTTTGAACCCTCAACCAAGATCCATGAAGATCCACTGGTCTCCAGTTCAAAATTTTCAAACTATACTTGCTGCAAGTTTGGACCAGATTTGCCAAATTTGATGAAATTCATTCAAATCCTTCTCCAAAAATTCCGAGTAAAATCAGGCAGCCTCTGGGTGCATTGAGTGGTCACCTCACCAAGCCCCAGCTCCAGGAAAATTTTTCTTCATACCTAATCATTTCATCGAACACCTTCAGAGCACTGTCAATATCAGGTTCAGTCAAATTCAGTTAACAGTGGCTGAAAGACTGTCGTTTTCTTCAGTGTCTGTTGTCGATCTCGCCAGTGCCCGGCGTCGCCGTGTTTCCTGTCCCCTCCCCCTTGTCCTCTGCACCGCACGAGCGCCTGGATGCTTGCGGGCGTCGGCAACGAGCTGGAGGAGGTGCGTCGCCCCGTGACCGACGCCAGCGGCGGCTTTGCGGCCGCCAGAGAGAGGCGCCACCCAGCGCCGCCCAAGCCACCGGAGAGCGCCGCGTGGTCTTCCACTCCCCAGTGCGCGCTGCCACCCTCGTCGTGAACCGCTGGGCGCGGAGCGCGCTCTCTGCCGCCGTCGTGCCCGTGCGGCCACCCCACCGTGGACCGGCGCCATTACGCCAAGACCGACCAGGATTAGCGGGGGAACGGCACCAGTACACCTCACTGATGCTGCCTGGCCACCTAAACTCCTTGCCAAGCCGCTGCCTCGCCGTAATTGCTCGCCAGAGCAACCCCGTTCACGGCCACCCCTCGAGCCGCCTATAAATAGAGGCCCCGAGCTCCAGCTAGTACCCACACCACCTCTACACTCCACCAAGACCCTGCCTAGCCACTGGAAGAGCCCCGAGGAAGTCTCCTTCCTCAACTCCGGCCGCCGCGACCCGCCACGGGATCCAGCTCGATTCGCTCCCGTGCGTGCACCTCTGCCTCCCATCTCTTGCCAGTAGCTCTCTAGTGCATCCCTCCTTCTGACCCGCGCTTCAATTCGAAGTTTGCAGCACACCACCGGAGTTCCCCACCATCGCCCGAGCCGCCGTCCGCCGGAGAAAGTGTCGTCGTCGACGTGGTGCTCCCCGACGCCCAAGTCCACCACCCACCGACGCGGAAGGACACGCTGATACTCTTGGTACACTCCGATCTCCCTGACTCGCCGTGGTTCGACGCCGGCGACCACCGCAGCCTTCGGGCGCCGACGAGGTCTTTCAAACCTGACATGTGGACCCCCCACGTCAGCCTCTCTTTCTTTCCCCGTGAACCGTTTTCTGTTGGCGCCTTCGGGCAGAGTACGTTTTCTCTGTGGGCTTGCGCGTTTCTATTCGAACCGTTTTCTGTTTTCTCAGTTAAACCCCTGGAACTTTTCTGTTTCATTACAGATGAGTCCCTGGACAGAAACCCTTATAACTTTGTAATAAAAAGTGATTTTTGAGTGATTCTTTTTCTGACGGTCTTAAAATTTTGTCTAGTTTTTTATGGGATTTATTTGAAAAAAAATTGAACAACTTTTATGCACGCGTTGGTTTTCACGTTAGTATGCTTTTTCGCTATACCGTAGGTTCCGGAAGAGGTGACGGAGCCGCGAACTTCGCCGAGCTAGACTCCGACTTCTCCGAACCAGGCAAGCATGGTTGAACCTTTGATATGATAGGTGTTTGCGTGATTGCGTGAAAGGTTGTGCATGGCATACGAGTATCGGTGAGCACCTCGTTGCATGTGAGGCAACTACCCGTGTGTTCCAAAGTTACGGTGATCTCTGATGAGAGATGGCCTAGTCATGTGGTGACATGAAGGGCAGTAAGGTGGTACTGTTGTAGCATGCCAGCCTTACGTCATCCGTTAAATTCCGACGTTAACGTGGACGGAGTCACGTTATCGTTCTTCCCTCTTCCGTGCTACCACATGTTTTCTGCCAGAATGCGGTTTAGTAAGTTGGTAACCTCTTTCCGTGTACACACCAAACAGAGGGGCCGGGATGATGGTTCCATGGCCCTGGATTAAAGCCAGTCATCCGGTCAGGGGGCATGGGTGTTTCCGGTTGGGACCGAGAGGGGGGCACCCCTTAGAGCGCGCGTATAGAAATTTTGATCCCATGCTACGCGAGGTTGTAGCCTCCCCGTCTCAAGGTTTTTCTTGAACGTTGCCGAGGGTGATTCCTGGCTTCGGAATGTTGAATGGGTGTGTACTGGTTAGATGTGTTTCTTCCAAAACACCGTAGACGGAACTAGTCCCCGTGACTACTGAAATCCGTTAGCTGTGGTTAAAGTACAAACTCTGCAGAGTCAAATCCTTTCGAGTCATCGTATCCATGGTCAAGTATCGTGATCAGTGTATCCATATCTATGTCAAGTCCTCGTGGTTTGTTCTTCTTTCCGGTAAGTGAGCATGAGTAGTAGACTTAGCTGAACGTTACTCCTGTGGATGGACTAACCCTGTTGTTTATCTCATGCCTGATTATTCTCTGGATATGATTTAAATTCTTGAGCTAATAAGATGTTAAGTTATGAAGCCCTTTATGTGATGTCGCTCAGACGTCCGACAGTGGCATGTTTGTCTTTTATTCCCAATATAAGCCCTTTATGTGATGTCGCTCAGACGTCCGACTGTGGCATATTGATTTTTTACTTTTGATACAAGCCCTTTATGTGATGTCGCTCAGACGTCCGACTGTGGTATGCACTATCTTTAATTTCTTTTTATAAGCCCTTTATGTGGTGTCTCCCTGACGCCCAACTGCGGCATTATTATTCTTGCAGTTTCCTCTCGAGGAGTCATTCAGACCCTCGTTTGGCACCCAGTATTTATTTTGGGATTTCGGGAGGACTACCGCCCGACTTCTCTGTTATTTTCCCATGCATTATTATCTCTATGTCTGAACGCACTTGTTAATCTGTTCATATGCTTCATGTTTACATTTGTTATATCTTATGTCCGAACTGTCTTGCGAGTACTTTCATAGTACTCACCTGGCTTGTTGATTTGGCCAGATGTTGACGAAGGCGATCTCTTGGAGGAAGAGTTTGATAGTGCGTCCGACGCCTAGAGGAGTCCCAGTCAGTCCTGTGCGATCCCGGATATTGGTCACTTGTATTATATATGCTTCCGCCACCCGCAATAAGTCTCCTCGAGCCTCACTCCGACGCTCGAAGAGCTGTAGTTCCCAGGAGTCATATCACCCACTTCGCGGTGATATTTCCACCACCGTTGTTATCGTGAGTTAGTAGTCATGCCACCCTATCCGCCGTTATGTTCTATCGACGTTCATGTAATAAATTGTTGAGCAGTCTCCGCTCAACCTTGTATTATATTCAGTACTCCTGGTATTTTTTCTTCTGTGACCAAGATATTGCCTACCAGTGAGAAGGAATTCTTCTTTACTGGTCCGTAAAAGGGATTGGTCTCTCAATAAATATTTTATTGAAAAACCGGTCATGACAAGCTTGGTATCAGAGCCAGGCTGACTGTAGGAAGCCACTAGGTGTGATCGCTAATCGGTTATTAGCGTCTTTTGTGCTTTTTCAGCATTTTGCAATTGTAGCTATTTTCTGTTGGTCATCATAAATTTATGACATGACTACTCAGAATTTTTGCCTACTTTTGTAGATGGCTGGCAGCAACTGTGAGACTCGAGTGTTCACGAACGTGCCCGAGGGGTTTGTCAAACTCCTCGTCTCCATCACTAAGCTCGCGATCGGGCCAGCGACTCGTCCGGAGTTCACGCTTTATCAGCACAAGCTCAGCGACGACGTGTCTATGCACCAAGCCGTGGTGCAATTCAAGGGAGGACGTTCTGCATCTCGCCACTTCCGTTTTGTGGGAAGGGCCATGCCTACAGAGAGGCATGCCATGCAGATGGCTGCCCGTGAGGCGATAGCTCGTCTTCGGGACATCCTTCCTATGATGAAGACTCGTCGCTACCTCTACCTCCCATGCCATGTGCCATATACCTGTCACTATGCATTTGCCTGCCATCGGGGAGAACGAGATGAAGCCATCGAGATGGTTGTGGAGTATCTCAAGGCTCTGGAGGAGTCTTTCGACAACCTCGTGGACGATCTTGTGGCTGCCCGCATGGACTTAGTCCGGGGCGGTCCTGCCAGCAGGAAGGAACTTCTCCTCACAGCACCGCCTCTGACATTCGTCTCGTCTTCATCCTCTTATGCACCGGCCGTTTTGGCCACTGCTCGCCGTCTGCCTACAAATGAGGAGTTCGACAGAGTCATCGCTCCTACTCCAGTCAGAGCTGAACCACCTGCCGCACCCGCACTACCACCTGTCGCCCCCGCGCCATCACCGCAGCGCAGTGTTACGCGCCAGGAGCCAGCAAGAGAGGAGGTGGAGGTTGAATCTCCTGCACCGCTGAGTCTTACCCTCGGCAAGGGGAAGGACATCGTCACCATCTCCGACTGAGAGCGCCGAGTAGCCGCGCGTTTTGTCTGCTTGTATGATGTGTTTTATCTGTACGCTAGTTTGTATTAGTGTGTTCGCTGCTTTCCGGAGGAGTATGCTAGTCTAAATAACATGTCAGGATTGTGTACGCACATCCTGAGTGCTGTATCGTGTGTTTGCTTTTCGCGTGTAAGATATATGCTAAGCAGTTCTTCTCCGTGCAAAATCGTTTATGTTTTCTTGAAAACCTTGAGGTCTTTTAAATTGTTGCCTTTGCAAGATTTTCCTTGTGCCACACAGTTCTTCTCATGGGTTTTGCAAAATAATACCCCAGACTGGAAAAATGTCTCGCCCGTGGACTCGCTCCATGCCCAATCAGCCAGAAGAAGTTTATGGGACACAGACTAGCAACAACTTCACTCAGGGACAGTCCAGTCAACAAGACAGCGAAGCAGCCTTGTCTCAAGTATGTCGTCTCTTCGAACAAAGCCAGCAACAGCACCAAGAGATGATGAATCACGTCATCAATATGGGAAACCACCGTGAACCCTATCAAACACATTCCAAGTTATCTGAGTGACAGAAGACTCGCCCTTCAACTTTTGCTCACACTGATAGGCCGCTGGAAGCCGATGACTGGCTTCGTGATATCGAGAGGAAGCTGATTATTGCTCAGTGCTCGGATAATGAGAAGGTGCTTTATGCACCACACTACCTTACTGGAGCAGCTGCAGCATGGTGGGAGAACTTCTTACACATGCATCCCAGTGAACACAACATCACCTGGGAAGAATTCAAGGAAGGCTTTCGTGGGGCACACATCCCCAGGAGCATCATAAAAATCAAGAAGAGAGAATTTGACGATCTCAAGCAAAGAGGCATGTCAGTGACAGAATACAATGGTCAGTTTACCCAGCTATCTCGTTATGCCTACGACGAGCACATGACAGAGAACAAGAAGATGGAAAAATTCCTGGACGGCCTGGCACCGGCACTAAAATGCCAACTGGTTGTACACACTTTCCCGGATTTTAAAACTCTGGTTGACAAGGCCATTACCTTGGAGAATGAGCGCCGTAGTCTGGAAGATCTCCGTAAGCGAAAGAGGGACAAGACGACTCTTGCTCGCAACAACCGAAGCAAGACTGAGGTTCCAAGGACAGAAGCAAGGAAATCCACGACTACTGATCTAAGGCCCGTCAGACAGTTTCATGCCAGGGACAAGGAGTTCACGTACCGTCCAGGGGTCACCTGCTATGCTTGTGGTGAAGAAGGGCACTATGCTAAACAATGCCCAAAGCCGAGGAACTCGGCCCCCAAGCCAAACTATGGTGGGAATAATCCAGCCCCCAAGCGCAACAATTTCAATTCCAACAACAACCACAGGAAGGGTCACCTGAACCATGTGACCAGGGAAGAAGCGCAGAATGCCCCAGACATCGTGCTCGGTACGTTCCCTGTCAACACAGTACCTGCCATGGTTTTGTTTGATTCTGGAGCTTCCCATTCGTTCGTTTCAAAGAGTTTTGTTTTGCAACATGGTTTTCCGATACTTCCCTTGGAAAAATCTATGATCATCAAGTCCCCCGGAAATAAGCAAATCGCTCAGAGTTACTGCCAAGGAGTAATCATTGAGTTTGAAGGACTACAGTTCCAAGCAAATCTCATCGTGTTGGAAAATAAAGGACTGGATGTCATTTTAGGGATGGACTGGTTAACCACCAACAAAGGATTCATTGACTGTTTCAATCGGACCGTGATTCTCACTCACCATCATGGCAAGACAATAAAGGTTACAGCTCAAAAAAGGCCACGGTCACGGCAACCAAAACTGAACAAAGTGGACATTTCAGAACTGAGAAAAGTTCCAGTGGTATGCGAGTTTCCTGACATATTTCCTGAAGAACTGCCAGGCATGCCACCAGACCGAGAGATAGAATTCAGCATCGAACTAGCACCTGGCACCGCTCCCATCTATAAGAAACCTTATAGAATGGCACCCTCAGAATTGGTGGAGTTGAAGAAGGAGATAAAGGAATTATTGGACAAAGGATTTATTCGAGACAGCTCCTCACCATGGGGTTCGCCAGTGTTGTTCGCCAAGAAAAAGGATGGGACACTGAGACTGTGTATAGACTATCGAGCTCTCAATATGGTCACCATCAAAAACAAATATCCGATGCCACGGATAAATGATTTGTTTGACCAGCTCGCACAAGCCAAGGTGTTCTCAAAAATTGATTTGAGATCGGGATATCATCAATTGAAAGTACGGACAGAAGATATCCCTAAAACAGCATTCACCTCCAGATACGGATTATATGAATTTACAGTGATGCCTTTTGGTCTAACAAACACCCCCGCATATTTCGTCCACCTCATGAACAAAGTGTTCATGAAATTCATGGACAAATTTGTTGTGGTGTTCATCGACGATATTCTGGTATACTCACGGACACCAGAAGAGCATGCTGAGCATCTCAGAATTGTTTTGGGAGAATTAAGGAAACATCAGCTGTACGCCAAATTTAGCAAGTGTGAGTTTTGGCTAAGGCAGGTTGGTTTCCTAGGCCATATATTGAACCAAGAAGGTGTGGCCATAGACCCAGAAAAAGTCAAAGCCATACTTGACTGGAAGCCACCCGCCAACGTTACAGATGTGCGGAGTTTCCTGGGAATGGCCGGATATTACAGAAGATTTATTGAAGGATTCTCCACTGTGGCAAAACCAATAACACAGTTGCTCAAGCAAGACAAGAAATTTGTATGGATGGAAGCATGCGAGAGAAGCTTCCAAGAACTTAAGAAGAAGCTAACAACCGCACCGGTATTAACCGTGCCAGACATACACAAGAGTTTTGAAGTATATTGTGACGCGTCCCGAAAAGGCCTCGGAGGTGTACTAATGCAGGATGGCAAAGTTGTCGCGTATGCCTCCAGGCAGCTGCGAAAACATGAGGAAAATTACCCAACACATGACTTGGAGCTAGCAGCAGTCATACATGCACTCAAGGAGTGGAGGCACTTTCTGTTGGGAAATCGCTGTGAAATATATACGGACCATAAGAGCCTCAAATATATTTTCACACAGCCAGAGCTAAATTTACGCCAACGACGCTGGTTGGAATTGGTCAAGGACTATGATGTCGGCATTCACTACCATCCAGGGAAAGCAAATGTAGTGGCTGATGCCCTTAGTCGAAACCCCAGCCCGGACAACGACGGTCCGCAAAACTTGAGGCCTGAGTTTCAGCAAGAGTTCGCTAGGCTCAACATGGTGTTAGTCTCTGAGGGCACCGTATCAAATCTGAAGATACAACCCACCCTAGTGGAACAAATTAAGAAGGCTCAACAGGGACATCCCAGCATCGAAGGTATAAAGAAGAAAATGAACCTTGGTAAGGATTCAGAGTTCGTCACAGACAGTGAAGGAATATTATGGTACGGAGACAGACTTTGCGTACCTAACATTGAGGAACTCAAGCAACAAATCCTAAACTAAAGCCACACCACTCCATACTCGATCCATCCTGGAGGAACCAAAATGTACAAAGACATTCAGGGAAGATTTTGGTGGCACGGTATGAAAAGGGATATAGCCGCATTTATTGCTTGTTGCGATTCATGTCAGCGCATCAAGGCCGAGCATCAAAAGCCAGCAGGGCTACTCCAGCCAAACAGGATACCGGAGTGGAAATGGGATGAAATAGGAATGGACTTCATCATCGGACTACCCCGATCACAACGCGGAAATGACGCCATATGGGTCATCACAGACCGACTAACCAAGGTTGCTCATTTCATTCCCGTGAAGACTACCTACTCCACACAAAGACTGGCCAAACTTTATCTCTCCCGTATAGTTTGTTGGATGGAGTCCCAAAGACTATAATATCCAACCGAGGCACACAATTTGTCTCCAAATTTTGGGATCACCTGCAACAAGCTCTGGGCACGCAGCTAGCTTTCAGTACAGCGTACCACCCTCAGACTAATGGACAAACGGAACGTGTGAACCAAATCCTAGAGGATATGCTGAGAGCCTGTGTGCTCACCTATGGGTCCAGTTGGGAAGAGAGTTTGCCGTATGCCGAGTTTGCTTACAACAACAGTTACCAAGCCAGCTTGCAAATGGCACCCTTTGAAGCATTGTACGGGCGGAGGTGTCGTACCCCACTGAATTGGTCAGAAACAGGTGACAGCCGTATCTTCGGCCCAGACATGCTTAAAGAGGCCGAGGAGAAAGTTAAGCAGATCAGGGACAGACTCAAGACAGCGCAGAGCCGACAAAAGAGCTACTACGATCAAAAACATCGTGAGGTCAGCTTTGAACCCGGTGATTCCGTATACCTACGAGTGTCTCCTATGAGGGGCCTACAACGGTTCAAAATTAAGGGGAAGCTAGCCCCGAGATTTATCGGACCATTTTGTATAGAGGCACGAAGAGGCACAGTGGCCTACAAACTAGACTTACCCAAGGAGCTGTCAGACGTCCATGACGTATTCCACGTCTCACAATAGAGAAAATGTGTGAGTAACCCGGAGAAGCATGTATCTCATGAGGGCATTGATGTACAACCAGATCTCACCTACAGAGAGCGGCCAGTAAAGATACTGGGAGTGTCTGAACGGAGGACCCGTCAGAAAACGACCAAATTTTTCAGAGTTCAGTGGAGCAACCACACTGAGGATGAAGCTACATGGGAAAGGGAAGATTTTCTTCAGGCAGAATATCCATATCTATTCGAGGATCAGCTGAAATCTCGAGGACAAGATTTTTCCTAAGGGGGTAGGTGTTGTGACACCCAAAATTTCATTTGGATTTTTCAAAAAATTTACTTGACTTGAGGGAGGTGATTTAAAAAATTTCTTCAAAAGAACCCTCCCTTTCAAAATAGTTTTTTTTATATGGCAAGAGTTTTATTTGGATTCACCCAAGACTTGTTTTTGGTCTTGGAGGTTCTTGCTTTTTATTTTGGACTCAAGCCAAAATGCTTTTCACTTGGGAAAAATGCCTTTTGAAAATTTCTTTGAAAATACTCTATAGCTTTTGGAATAATCCTTTACCACTTTCAACAAATCTCTCTTGCCATGACCTTAGTGCAAATCCACTCTCTTAAACCCTTCCTTATCTTTGGATCATGATTTACTTCAAATCCAGCAAGTTGGACCTCTCCATATTTTTATTTTCCACTTATTTCTTATCAAAACAATTTCTACCTTATATCTTGATCATTGGAGGTTTACAAAGGAACTACTCTTTCTGCTTTGATTTTTGCCCCCAAACCTTTTTCCCTTCCTAGTCCTTTGAACCCTCAACCAAGATCCACGAAGATCCACTGGTCTCCAGTTCAAAATTTTCAAACTATACTTGCTACAAGTTTGGACCAGATTTGCCAAATTTGATGAAATTCATTCAAATCCTTCTCCAAAAATTCCGAGTAAAATCAGGCAGCCTGTGGGTGCATTGAGTGGTCACCTCACCAAGCCCCAGCTCCAGGAAAAATTTTCTTCATACCTAATCATTTCATCGAACACCTTCAGAGCACTGTCAATATCAGGTTCAGTCAAATTCAGTTAACAGTGGCTGAATCACTGTCGTTTTCTTCAGTGTCTGTTGTCGATCTCGCCAGTGCCCGGCGTCGCCGTGTTTCCTGTCCCCTTCCCCTTGTCCTCTGCACCGCACGAGCGCCTGGATGCTTGCGGGCGTCAGCGACGAGCTGGAGAAGGTGCGCCGCCTCGTGACCGACGCCAGCGGCGGCTTTGCGGCCGCCAGAGAGAGGCGCCACCCAGCGCCGCCCAAGCCACCGGAGAGCGCCCCGTGGTCTTCCACTCCCCAGTGCGCGCTGCCACCCTCGTCGTGAACCGCTGGGCGCGGATCGCGCTCTCTGCCGCCGTCGTGCCCGTGCGGCCACCCCACCGTGGACCGGCGCCATTACGCCAAGACCGACCAGGATTAGCGGGGGAACGGCACCAGTACACCTCACTGATGCTGCCTGGCCACCTAAACTCCTTGCCAAGCCGCTGCCTCGCCGTAATTGCTCGCCGGAGCAACCCCGTTCACGGCCACCCCTCGAGCCGCCTATAAATAGAGGCCCCGAGCTCCAGCTAGTACCCACACCACCTCTACACTCCACCAAGACCCTGCCTAGCCACTGGAAGAGCCCCGAGGAAGTCTCCTTCCTCAACTCCGGCCGCCGCGACCCGCCACGGGATCCAACTCGATTCGCTCCCGTGCGTGCACCTCTGCCTCCCATCTTGCCAGTAGCTCTCCAGTGCATCCCTCCTTCTGACCCGCGCTTCACTTCGAAGTTTGCAGCACACCACCGGAGTTCCCCACCATCGCCCGAGCCGCCGTCCGCCGGAGAAAGTGTCACCGTCGACGTGGTGCTCCCCGACGCCCAAGTCCACCACCCACCGACGCGGAAGGACACGCTGATACTCTTGGTACACTCCGATCTCCCTGACTCGCCGTGGTTCGACGCCGGCGACCACCGCAGCCTTCGGGCGCCGGCGAGGTCTTTCAAACCTGACATGTGGACCCCCCACGTCAGCCTCTCTTTCTTTCCCCGCGAACCGTTTTCTGTTGGCGCCTTCGGGCAGAGTACGTTTTCTCTGTGGGCTTGCGCGTTTCTATTCGAACCGTTTTCTGTTTTCTCAGTTAAACCCCTGGAACTTTTCTGTTTCATTATAGATGAGTCCCTAGACAGAAACCCTTATAACTTTGTAATAAAAAGTGATTTTTGAGTGATTCTTTTTCTGACGGTCTTAAAATTTTGTCTAGTTTTTTATGGGATTTATTTGAAAAAAATTTGAACAACTTTTATGCACGCGTTGGTTTTCACGTTAGTATGCTTTTTCGCTATACCGTAGGTTCCGGAAGAGGTGACGGAGCCGCGAACTTCGCCGAGCTAGACTCCGACTTCTCCAAACCAGGCAAGCATGTTTGAACCTTTGATATGATAGGTGTTTGCATGATTGCGTGAAAGGTTGTGCATGGCATACTAGTATCGGTGAGCACCTCGTTGCATGTGAGGCAACTACCCGTGTGTTCCAAAGTTACGGTGATCTCTGATGAGAGATGGCCTAGTCATGTGGTGACATGAAGGGAAGTAAGGTGGAACTGTTGTAGCATGCCAGCCTTACGTCATCCGTTAAATTCCGAAGTTAACGTGGACGGAGTCACATTATCGTTCTTCCCTCTTCCGTGCTACCACATGTTTTCTGCCAGAATGCGGTTTAGTAAGTTGGTAACCTCTTTCCGTGTACACACCAAACAGAGGGGCCGGGATGATGGTTCCATGGCCCTAGATTAAAGCCAGTCATCCGGTCAGGGGGCATGGGTGTTTCCGGTTGGGACCGAGATGGGGGCACCCCTTAGAGCGCGCGTATAGAAATTTTGATCCCATGCTACGCGAGGTTGTAGCCTCCCTGTCTCAAGGTTTTTCTTGAACGTTGCCGAGGGTGATTCCTGGCTTCGGAATGTTGAATGGGTGTGTACTGGTTAGATGTGTTTCTTCCAAAACACCATAGACGGAACTAGTCCCCGTGACTACTGAAATCCGTTAGCTGTGGTTAAAGTACAAACTCTGCAGAGTCAAATCCTTTCGAGTCATCGTATCCATGGTCAAGTATCATGATCAGTGTATCCATATCTATGTCAAGTCCTCGTGGTTTGTTCTTCTTTCCGGTAAGTGAGCATGAGTAGTAGACTTAGCTGAACGTTACTCCTGTGGATGGACTAACCCTGTTGTTTATCTCATGCCTGATTATTCTCTGGATATGATTTAAATTCTTGAGCTAATAAGATGTTAAGTTATGAAGCCCTTTATGTGATGTCGCTCAGACGTCCGACTATGGCATGTTTGTCTTTTATTCCCAATATAAGCCCTTTATGTGATGTCGCTCAGACGTCCGACTGTGGCATATTGATTTTTTACTTTTGATATAAGCCCTTTATGTGATGTCGCTCAGACGTCCGACTGTGGTATGAACTATCTTTAATTTCCTTTTATAAGCCCTTTATGTGGTGTCGCCCTGACGCCCGACTGCGGCATTATTATTCTTGTAGTTTCCTCTCGAGGGGTCATTCAGACCCTCGTTTGGCACCCAGTATTTATTTTGGGATTTCGGGAGGACTACCGCCCGACTTCTCTATTATTTTCCCATGCATTATTATCTCTATGTCTGAACGCACTTGTTAATCTGTTCATATGCTTCATGTTTACATTTGTTATATCTTATGTCCGAACTGTCTTGCGAGTACTTTCATAGTACTCACCTGGCTTGTTGATTTGGCCAGATGTTGACGAAGGCGATCTCTTGGATGAAGAGTTTGATAGTGCGTCCGACGCCTAGAGGAGTCCCAGTCAGTCCTGTGCGATCCCGGATATTGGTCACTTGTATTATATACGCTTCCGCCACCCGCAATAAGTCTCCTCGAGCCTCACTCCGACGCTCGAAGAGCTGTAGTTCCCAGGAGTCATATCACCCACTTCGCGGTGATATTTCCACCACCGTTGTTATCGTGAGTTAGTAGTCATGCCACCCTATCCGCCGTTATGTTCTATCGGCGTTCATGTAATAAATTGTTGAGCAGTCTCTGCTCAACCTTGTATTATATTCAGTACTCCTGGTATTTTTTCTTCTGTGACCAAGATATTGTATACCAGTGAGAAGGAATTCTTCTTTACTGGTCCGTAAAAGGGATTGGTCTCTCAATAAATATGTTATTGAAAAACCGGTCGTGACATGCAATCCCTTCAACTCCAGTTGTTTCCTCGCCTATGCCTCAGTTTACTGCTGAAGAGGCCGGCGTCGAAGAAATGGAAGATGAGGATGTGGACATTGGCTGTACCACACCTGTGCTGAATGATGACTTTTGGGAAAGTCGGCACCCCAACTCTCCACTGTTCACACCGTTGCAACAAATTCCTCAGTCCCCAGTAACTATAGTTCAAATGGGATCTGATGAACCACATGCCACACCATCTGTCCATGAAGAAATTCCAGCCACCTGAAGTAAATGTAAATGAAGAATTGAAGACCCAGGCTGTCGCTGAAGACAGTATGTACCAAGGACAGTATATCGCATTCTGACGAAGACTATGAGTCCAATCAAAGGCCACGACTCATCTGATGAGGAAATTGTTGGCATCATGAAGAATCTGGTATTCAACATCATTCATGGCATACCCGTCAACTATCATGATTTCTTCATGAGGACTCTGGCAAATGTTGCACTTTCTCCGTTTGAGCTGAAGCCTTATGCACCTTGGATTATGAGATTCCTCAGGACAAGGTCTTCACTCAACTACAAAGCTGATTTTCAGAATCACCTCAGCTACTTGCCCCCGATTGAAGTCCTCAAGCGGACCTATTCCTCGGCTGATGAAAAGGGCAAGGCACCAGCTGTTATTGATGAAGGCATTCGTCCATTGGATGGTCAGTTTCGCAAAGCTGCATCTTATTCCACCAATGATGACTCTGCCACTCATGATTCTGCTGCCCATGCCTCCAAGCCAAATCCTCAAGCCACTGCTCCTCGTGTGATGACTGACCGTGAGCTTCTGCTTAGTCTTCACTAGAAGGTGGATCGAAACCATAAATGGGTTAAGCGTCAGTTTGGTTCAATTCTTCACAACATGACTGCTACACATAATGCAGTGAAGAAAAACCATTACTACCTCCATGAAGTCTTTGGTCGCACCTGGGCTATTCTGTCACATGTATATGGTGAAGAAGTTCTGAAGAAAATGGGTCTCAAGGAAGATTTTGACTGGTCTGCTCCTCCACCGAAGAAATACAAGAAGGTCAAGGTTCCTTCCCTGGTGGCCAGCTCATATTCTTCATCGCGCGACACCGACGAGCATGAAGACTTGGACGACACTACGGCAGGCCCTACATCAACAAATGACTCGAACAACGCTGGCGCTCCTTCGTCAACTTGATATTCTTCAGGGGCGTTAGTCCTCATTTTCGATCCTTTTGGTCATACGATGACAAAGGGAGAGAAATTTGAGTTAGTCTTCAAGCGGGTCTATCTTATATGGGCGTTTTTTTTTCTAAGTTACAACTCTCGTTCTTCTAATGACTTTGCTGGACCGAGTTGTAAACTTAAACTCTATGGTGGCCTGATACTTTTGCTGTGGTTTTTTTGCATGCTTATTCCTCATTAATGTTTATGCACGCATGCTGAATTACATCAGTCACCATATGTCATCATGCATTTCAAATTCTTCATATTATGTCAAATGCGTGTATGAATTACAAGATATAGGGGGAGATCTCCATGATTCAACTCTTCAAGTGTGCATTGCTTCAAAAGCAAATTCCTCACTATGCACATCTTCAGGGGGAGTTCTTCTATATCTTGCAATCAAATTCCTCAATATCAGTATTTACACTTCATATGTTTATCCCCGTTGAAAACTTAACCTATATTGTCATCAATCACCAAAAAGGGGAAGATTGTAAGTGCATCTAGTGCCCCTTAGTGATTTTGGTGTATTGAAGACTTATAGGTTAAGGGCCTAATGCGTTTATGAGTGTACACAGGTCTATAAGTCTATGAGGAGTTTGATATTTATAGAGAAAGTCGACCCCTAAAAATGAAGTTCTTCGACTGAAGACTTTGGATTTCTGAAGACTTTGAAAGTGAAGAAATTGGTGTGACCTTGAAGACTTGGTATTCATTCGAGGAACATGAAGCGTGAAGACTTTTGTTTTCGTAGTTTCATTTTCTCTTTCTTGAGTCATAGGAAACACCGTACTATTAAAGGGGGTCGAGGAAATACTAAGGAAAAATTTCCATGTGATGCTCAACTCAAAATCCTACACCTACCAATCCCTTCGAGTGAAGCCATTGGAAATCTCATACAATTCAGTCATATTCTTCAGTGACAGAGACGAAGTTCTTCTGATCTCTGAGGAATTTGTTCTGACTGAGGAGTTAGGAATTCGCCAGTGCGGATTGCCTACACAGTGAGGAACATGATAGCCCTGAGGAATTTAAGCCTAAAATTTCCAACCGTTGTTGTGCTACGCGCCAGCTGTCCCAAAATATCTACCCACCTAACGGTCATATCATTCAAGGGCATTTATGTCTTATCTTGTCGGGCTGCTCCCTAGGCTATAAATAGCCACCCCCTAAAACCACTAGCTGGTTGGCTGCTCCGAGAGAAACTGACACTTGTCATTTGAGAGCATCCCATCCTCCCAGGACTTTGAGCGAAAATCATCGAGTGAGGAAAACCCAAACCCAAACACCTACAAACCCAAAGTGATTGAGCATCACTTAAGAGATTGATCCTGCGTGGATCCGACGCTTGTTACCTTTGAAGACTGTGCTTCTTCCAGACGGTTAGGCGTCATGGTCTAGAGAATCCAAGAGGAATTGTGGATCGCCGAGTGACCGAATTTGTGAAGGTTCGGAAGTCACCTGAAGACTTACCACGAGTGATTGGGCGAGGTCTGTGTGACCTTAGCTCAAGGAGAATACGGTGAGGACTGTGTGTCCTCAGGTTTAAATACCTAGCCGCTCCAACCAGATGTACAACTGAGACAGCAGTTGGAACTGGTCTACCAAATCATTGTCTTCACCAAGCCTACTAGTTCTATTTCCTCAACTCTTTCATTTCCTCATAACTGTGTTGTGTGCTTGTTCATATCTATTTGAAGACTTTGACTGAAGACTTTCTCAATTTCTTCAGTTCAATTTCTTCAGTATGTTTGTCTTCATCCTGTGTTATCCTGTGTTTACGCTTTATGTACTCTGTGCTTGTCTTCATTTCATCATGATGACCATGCTTGTGTTCTGCTATGTTTACTTTTGAGTACTTATTCCGCTGCAAGTAGTTCTTCGCTAAGGAATTTCCTCACCCGCAAATTCTCAGTGAAGAATTCACAAAAATCGCCTATTCACCCCACCCCTCTAGTCGATATAACGCACTTTCATGTCTTATCATGTCGGGCTGCTCCCTAGGCTATAAATAGCCGCCCCTACAACCACTAGCTGGTTGGCTGCTTCGAGAGAAACTGACATTTGTCATTTGAGAGCATCCCATCCTCCGAGGACTTTGAGCAAAAATCATCGAGTAAGGAAAACCCAAACACCTAAAAACCCAAAGTGATTGAGCATCACTTAAGAGATTGATCCTGCGTGGATCCGACGCTTGTTACCTTTGAAGACTGTGCTTCTTCCAGACGGTTAGGCGTCATGGTCTAGAGCATCCAAGAGGAATTGTGGATCACCAAGTGACCGAGTTTGTGAAGGTTTGGAAGTCACCTGAAGACTTACCACGAGTGATTGGGCGAGGTCTGTGTGACCTTAGCTCAAGGAGAATATGGTGAGGACTGTGTGTCCGGGACTGTGTGTCCTCAGGTTTAAATACCTAGCCGGTCCAACCAGACGTACAACTGAGACAGCAGTTGGAACTGGTCTACCAAATCATTGTCTTCACCAAGCTTACTGGTTCTATTTCCTCAACTCTTTCATTTCCTCATTACAGTTGTTGTGTGCTTGTTCATATCTGTTTGAAGACTTTGACTGAAGACTTTCACAATTTCCTCAGTTCAATTTCTTCAGTCTGTTTGTCTTCATCCTGTGTTATCCTGTGATTACGCTTTCTGTACTCTGTGCTTATCTTCATTTCATCATGATGACCATGCTTGTGTTCTGTTATGTTTACTTTTGAGTACTTATTCCGCTGCAAGTAGTTCTTCGCTAAGGAATTTCCTCACCCACAAATTTCTCAGTGAAGAATTCATAAAAATCGCCTATTCACCCCCCTCTAGTCGATATAACGCACTTTCAATTGGTATCAGAGCAAGGTACTCCCTTGTTCTGTGTGATTTTGGTTTAACCGCCTGGAGTTTTAGTTATGTCGACCGCAGGTATGATCAAGGTCTTTGCCGGGTGTCCTACCTTCGATGGACGGACTACGCCTACTGGAAGAATAAGATGCGAATGCATCTTGAGGCAATTGATAACGATCTCTGGTATGTTTTGGAAAATGGTGTTCCCTCGGTCACACCTTCTCTGAATGCTGCTGATGTGAAGGGATTCAAGCAACTCGATTCTCAAGCGAAGAATAACATTTGTGGCCATCTGAGCAAAGGACAGTATGGAAGAGTGAGTGCTTTGGAAACTGCTAAGCTTATCTGGGATAGGCTGTCCAAAGTCAATGAAGGAGTCTCAACACAGCGTGACTCTCGAGTTGATGTTCTTCGCAATCTCTTCAACCGCTTCAAAAGACTTGACAATGAAAATGTTCAGCAAACCTTCGATCGCCTCACTCACATCTCGAATGAGCTTCAAGCACTTGGTGCCACTAACATCACCGACCATGAGGTGGTGAAGAAATTGCTGAGATCGCTTGATTCCTCATTTGATACTCTGGCATTGATGATACAAGAACGTGCTGATTACAGGTCACTTGATCCCGCCGATATCCTCGAGAGGCTAAATACTCATGAGTTACAGCTTGCTGAGAAGAGAGATCTCTATGGTTCGAGCTATGGCAGATCACGTGCCCTGAAGGCCAAGGTCGTCTCTGAATCTGAAGGTGAAGATTCTGGTAGTAGCCTTGGTGATCCTGAAGAACTGAGCCAGGAGCTAGCACTGCTCGTGAAAAAATTCCAAAGGTTCTCAAGACGTGGTCGCTTTGGAAAATCCTCAAGGAGCAATGATTCCTCATCCAGTGACTACAAGAAGAGGTTATGCCACAAATGCAAGAAGCCTGGTCACTACATTCAAGATTGTCCTTAGTGGGAAAAGGAATCAAAGAAGAAGAAAGGATTACAGTTCTGATGACGCGAAGAAGAAGAAGAAGAAGAAGAAGAAATCGTCAAAATCTTCATCATCAAAATCCTCGAAGTCTTCATCTCACAAGAAGAGCAGCTCCAAGAAGGCCCGGGCATTCATTGGCAAGGAAATGGACTCTGAGGCTAAATGTGAGGAACATGAGGAAGAGGAGGCATCTGAGGAGTCCGAGTCTGGTGTGGCGAGTCTAGCTCTCACTACTGCATTCGTCAGCAAGTCCATCTTCAACCCTGAAGAAAATGGCTTCACCAACAAGGCCGATGAAGGCAATGATGACTATGCTCCCACCTATTGCTTCATGGCAAAGGGTGCCAAGGTACTCAAATATACCTCCTCTGAATCAAGTGAGAATGAATCTGATGAAAACCTCAAGCCTAGCTATTCTAAACTTGCTAAGATTGCTGTAAAACAACAAAAGGCTTTTGAAAAGGTTCAAAACATGCTAGATAAAAGTGATGATATGTTGGGTGAAGAAATGGATCGCACTAAAACCTTGACTGAAAATCTTCAGAGACTTCAGTCTAGGTTTGACAATCTTCAAGGGCATCATAACACTCTCTTATCTGATCATGAGAAGCTTTCTTATGAATTTCTTCAAAGAAAGCAAGATCTTGAAAAACTAAGAGCGAGTTATGAAGATCTTCAGAAGGAGCGCGATTCATTACTTGCTCAACAAATCAGCGCTTCTCAGGAAGAATTTGTTCCTCCATGCTTGAAATGCATTGAACGTGAATCTGCTAATTCTTCACCTGAATGTTCAAATGCTTCTAATGCTACAAATTCTTCAACTGTCTCTGCTATCACTAATTCCTCATCTGAGGACATTGCTAGTATCACTGATGATGTAGGGCTGAAGGAATTGTACATGACAGGCATGTACAAAAGCCTCAAAGGGCATCAGACTCTTTGTGATGTGCTTAAAAAGCATATCCTCAATAGGAACCCTAGGAAAGAGGGTATTGCCTTTGAGAGGAAACTTAATGTTGATGGTACATATTGGAAGCCTGAGCAGTACCCCAAAACCTCGTGGGTTGCTGCAAAGGGACCTCCAGTTGATCCATCTAATCTATCTGGCTTTACATGTGAATCTCCTCATTCTTCTGATGAGTCATTTGACTCCAACTATAAACTGCTCAAAAATCAGAATGGTGAAGTATTTGCTAGATATGTTGGCACTAACTGCAGGAACGGTTCCCCTATGAAGAAAATCTGGGTTCCCAAAAGGTGCCTTGAAAGTCTTCAGCTGAATGTCCTCATGACACCACCTGTGAAGAATAGGAACCCCAGATCAAATTCTTCATACGGACCAAATTCCTCACGTGGATCAAATTCCTCAAAAGGATCAAAGTCCTCATATGAATATCATCGTGCTAACAACCCTGTTTCGCAGGGAAGAGCTAAGGGCTATGAATAAGAGCATTATTCTTCTAACCATTATGTTCATAAGTCCTCGAAGAATTTCTCTACTTATTCATATGCTTATCCTAACTCCTCTTATGTGAAACGAAATGGGATGGCTTCTATGCCACCTTTCTCGTATGGAGCTCGCAGAGTGATGAACTCTTTGCCACCCCTTCAGATGTGGGTGGTAAAGAAAAAGAACTAATCTCTTCTGCAGGGTCAGGTCTCCAGACGTGCTCAAACGTCTGAAGAATTTGCTGGAGACCTGAAAAGTGCCTGAAAGGACGCAGGCTAATCATGAAGAAATGAACTCTCATTTCTCACGTCCTCATATTGCTTTATCTGTTCTAATGCTTGATGAATACAAAACGCCTCGTCGTTTCTGGATTGATGCAATTGATACTGCGTGCCACATCATTAACAGAGTATATCTTCACAAATTCTTCAAGAAGACTGCCTATGAACTCCTCACTGACAAGAAACCCAATGTGAGTTATTTCAAAGTCTTCGGTGCTAAATGTTGGATTAAGATCCTCATCACAACTCAAAATTTGCACCGAAAGCACATGAAGGTTTTATGCTTGGTTACGGAAAGGACTCGCACACCTGCAGAGTCTTCAACAACGTTTTTCACAAGGTTGTTGAAACTGTAGATGTGCGGTTCGATGAAACTAATGGCTTGCAAAGAGAGCACCTACCTTCTGTGATAGATGAACCTGCACCTGAGGAATCTATCAAGTTCAAGGCTACTGAGGATGTCATTCCGACCGAAGAATCTGCTGAAGAATTCATTCCAGAACATGAAGAACATCGAGCTAATGCACCTGAAGAAGATGCTGAAGAAAATGCTGATCAAATTCCTCGACGACAACCAGCTCATCCTCGCGTTGCAAAAGAAGTGCAAGTTGAAAAGATCATCGATGACATTGAAGCACCAGGTCCTCTCACACGCTCAAGAGCTTCACATTTATCTAACTTTTGTGGGCACTTTGCTTTTGTCTCTATCACAGAGCCCACTAAGGTAGATGAAGCATTTATGGAGCCTGAGTTGATTCAAGTTATGCAAGAAGAATTACATCAATTTGAGCTCAACAACGTTTGGGAACTGGTCAACGTCCAGATCCTCGCAAGCACAATATCATTGGCACAAAGTGGATCTACCGCAACAAGCAAGATGAAAATGGCCTTGTGGTGAGGAATAAGGCATGGCTTGTAGCTCAAGGCTACACACAGGTTGAAGGAATTGATTTCGATGAAACTTTTGCACCTGTTGCTAGACTTGAGGCTATTCACATATTACTTGCTTATGCTAACCATCATGATATCACTCTATATCAAATGGATGTGAAAATTGCATTCCTCAATGGTAAGCTTGAAGAAGAAGTATATGTTGCTCAACCCCCAGGTTTTGAAGATCCAAAGAATCCTGACAAAGTCTTCAGACTCAATAAGGCCCTCTATGGCCTCAAGCAGGCCCCTCGGGCGTGGTATGATACTTTGAAGGAATTCCTCACGAAGAAAGGCTTCAAACCCGGTTCACTCGACCCTACTCTTTTCACTAAATCTTATGATGGTGAACTGTTTGTGTGCATGTTGATGATATTATCTTTGGTTGTACTGACCAACGTTACACGGACGAATCTGGTTATATGATGAGAGAGGAATATGAAATGTCTATGATCGGAGAGTTGAAATTTTTCTTAGGTCTTCAAATTCGTCAACAGCGCAATGGCATATTCATATCTCAGGAGAAATACCTCAAGGATGTACTGAGGAAATTTAGCATGCAAGATTGCAAAGGCGTCAAAATTCCTATACCCACAAATGGCCATCTATCCACTGATGAAAATGGTATTGACTTCAATCAAAGGGTATACCGCTCCATGATTGGTTCTTTATTGTACTTATGTGCATCTAGGCCAGATATTATGCTTAGTGTTTGCATGTGTGCCCGATTTCAAGCTACACTGAAGGAACCACACCATAAGGCTGTGAAGCATATTCTTCGATATCTAGCTCACACACCAACACTTGGATTATGGTACCCCAAGGGCTCGGCTTTTGATCTCATTGGATATTCTGACTCTGACTATGCTGGTGATCGTGTGGACCGCAAGTCAACATCTGGTACATGTCATTTCCTCTGACGATCTTTGATCTGTTGGTCCTCGAAGAAACAGAACTGCGTATCACTGTCTACTGCTGAAGCTGAGTACATTGCTGCTGGTTCTTGCTATGCTCAATTGCTGTGGATGAAGCAAACTCTCAAGGACTACGGCGTCAACGTGAAGAATGTGCCTCTCTTCTGTGACAATGAGAGTGACATCAAGATTGCTCACAACCCAGTTCAGCACTCGAAGACAAAGCACATTCAGATTCGTCATCATTTTCTTCGTGATCATGTGTTGAAGGGCGGCATTTCTATTGAGCATGTGAAGACTGAAGAACAGCTAGCCGATATCTTCACAAAGCCCTTGGACGAGAAGAGATTTAGCAAGTTGCTGTGTGAGCCGATATCTTAGAATCTTCGAATGTTCTTTGAAAAGGACACTCATCCTAACACTTATGCAAAAATTGATGACTTAGATGTGCAACACATGAAGAAACGTTTTTCTTCAATCAATGAAGACTAACACTCTAAGTGTGAAGAAATTAACGAAGAATTTGATTCTCAGAGCCCTACGACAATTGTATGCGGTGTCTGAAATCATCATTCTTATACGGTGGGTCACGCCACCACCAAAAGTTGAAAATCTTCAATTTGAGTTTTTCCTCAGTTTTTTGAAATTCCTCAGTTGTTCATATTCTTCAACTTTTCATTGTCTTCACCTTTTCCGTCAATTTTCTTCATTAGCTATATATATATATATATGAGTTTATGTCCTCTACAGCATTCACTTATTGCTATTTCTTCAAGTTGTTTTTTCTGCTAAGTGAATGTGATCGGACCCTTCCCCCTCTATGCTAAACTCAACCCAATCTATTCAAAAATTCTTCATGTGCGTTCTATTTGAAACTCGTTCAAAATCTTCTGTGTCCTTGTCAGTTCAAGAATTTGCGAACGAAACTTTTAACTTATCTTATCCAAAATTTTCGGCTTTGCCGTTCAAACCGTTCCGCATCCCACGAAAACACTTATCTATTCACCCACGATCTCCCCTTCTCAGTACGTGGGTGACACATGTCAAGCGAATGAGAAGGGTCAGGGGCACGTTCGTCCAAATTCTTCGGGCGAACAGTTTTTCACCGTGGCTATAAATACCCCTCCCCTTCCTCACTTCTCCTTTACTCCGCTCGACCTCACTTCAGCTCGAGCTTCTCAAACCCTAGCGCCGCCGCTACTTCATCGTCGCCGGTGAGGAAGAGCTTCACTGCCTCGACCTCATCGCCGCCGTACTCGCGCCGGCCGTGGATTTCTTCACTCCGCCGCTGCCGTAGCTGTCTTCCTCCGCCAAGTTAGGGAGTGGAAGATCTGCATTGACGAACTTCACATCTCCACTTCCCAGTTCGTCGTGTTCTTCGTCCAGGGTAATTAAAAGTTACTTTTACTGACCTCTTTGATTCAAAGTTTTCTACAAAATCCTCAAAGGTGCTTTTTTTCTTCAAATCCTCACACACTAAACACCTCACTTGTCATCTGTTCTTGTTTCATTTCTCTAAGCAATAATTTTTCTTCAAGATTCCTCAATTGTGTGGATCTTCGATCTATACAACTCTGGAACCTAAGACAAAGAACGCTTAGTGAAATTCTTCAAGACTCATCTGGTCAAATTCCTCAAACTTGTTTTTTTAAACCTTCTGAGAACGCATATGACCTCTCCAAATTCCTCGCAACTATACTCTGTTCACAGGTACTCATGTCCACTGCTGAATCACTAGGTTCTCATCAACTTAACTCATTTGCAGCTTTCCTCGAAGAAAATTTGCATACTTCTTCAGAGAATTCCATTGTTCAAATTCCTCATCTGAAGAAAATGGCTGATGGAAAGAAGCCACAGAAAGGAGGAAAGAGGCCTGAAATCAATACTGCCTTTGAGATCCCTGATGACATATACAAAGATTATTGCACTCCTGATGAGGCCAAGTTTGGTAAGGAGGACAAGAATCTGCGCAAGGTGCGCATCCAAAGGATAGAGAGGAGATGGGCAAGAGAGTGGAGGGAGTACAGGTATGTTACTCTCAAGTACATGAAGAAATTCGCACTCAATCCTCCATGCCCAAGACCTCCATTGGCACCTGGCCAAGAAGCAGATCCCACTAGCCTCAAGCGCGATGAGGATTATCCTGATGAATGGGCCAAGCGCCAGGCCAAGTTGGCTCGACAAGCCAGAGAAGCAGTGAGGAAATTCAAAGAAGACTCTACTGCTGCTGCTGCCACTACTGAGGCCTCTGCTAGCAAGCCGAAGAAGGCCATGGCAAAGAAGCTTGCGCATAAGCCAAGTGCTTCACCTTCAATGCCCTCAAGGCCAAGTTCCTCAGCAATGCCCTCACGGCCAGATTCCTCAAAGCCCTCACGGCCAACTCCTCAAACTGCTCCTGCTCCTCCAAAGTCTTCGGCTGCTACGACCAAATCCTCAGCACCTGTGCATCTCGCCACGTGCCAAAGGACTGCAGGCATATCTATTGCCTCAGGAGCCTCTGCAAGTTCCTCAGCTGGCCCCTCTTTGCTGAAGAAAAAGTCTGCTGCTGGACAAGGTCCTCGACCAAGTCCTCACAAGAAGCAGGTTGCTTTCCAAGTGCCCTCTGATGATGATGAGGCTGATGATGATGAACTAGCTGAAATCATTAGAGACATACAAGTCAAGGCCGCTAGAGCCAAAGGAAGAAATGTGCCGCTACTTTTGGATCCGAAGCTGATCCTAGACTACATCGATCTCTGGCACAAAGATCCCAACACTCCTTTGCCGGAGATGAACCTCACTCCTGGTCAAAGTCATGTTTTGACTGCCTTCATTGAAGAAGAAAAATGGAAATTTGAGAAGGCCAGGTAGCTGAAGGAAGCTCAGTACAGGAAGGAGCGCTTCCTCAAGAAAAGCGTTGTCTCTATGACAACTGAAGAACTAGTGAAGATCCAGGCTGAAATCAAAGGCCTCGGCGATGACTTCAATGCTTACTATGCTGATTGGCAAGGAGCCAAGGTCAGGTTTGTAAAACTGACTGAGAAGTTCACTTCAAAGGTTGCAGCTCCATCGCAACCAGAAATTCCTCAAGCCGAAGCATGTGCTCAACCAACAGAAGAGCACGCCAACATCGCTGATGAAAATCAGGCTGCTGAAGAAAATGTGAGTTCCAGGGCTGATGACTGCATTCCAGCCGCTGAAGAAATTGCGAGGGCATCCACTAGTGGTGCGCCTGAAGAAAATGAAGAAGTCAGGGCAACTGCATCAGTTGTGCCTGAAGAAATTCAACCAAATTCCTCTGCTCCTCCTGCGCCTACCCCAACTCCGATCCTTCCATCTGCATCAGATGTGAAGAAGACCAAGGCTGTAGAGCGTGCAGCGGTGAGGAAAAGGAAAGCATCAGCTTCATCAGATTCTTCAGCTCCGAAGAAGATGAAGAAATTGACCAGCTCATTTGAAAATCCAATTGATGTTGTTCCTGTTTCTAGTATGCCATCAAAGGAACTTGTACCTTTTGATGAAGAATATGTGATCCCTAGCGGATCCGATGAAGACATTCCCTCTGCTGCTTCCTCAGAGTAGATGGATGAAGAAATTGAAGCGGACGCAATCCCTTCAACTCCAATTGTCTCCTCGCCCATGCCTCAGTTTACTGTTGAAGAGGCCGGCGTTGAGGAATTGGATGATCAAAATTCTGACGTGGACATTGGGAGTACTACTCCATTGATGAACGATGAATTTTGGGATAGTCAGCATCCCAATCTCCTCTTTTCACGCCATTGCAGCAAATCCCTCAGTCCCCAGCACATACTGTTCCATTGGGCTCTGAAGAAACTCACCCCACTCCGTCTGTACATGAAGAAATTCCAGCCACTAGTGCTGAAGAAACTGCTGCTGCTGAATCACTGAAGACACAGACTGCCACTGAAGAGGAACCAGAAATTCCTCGGCCTGAAGAACCTGAGATTGCGATTCCTGAGGTTGTGATGCAACTTACTGAAACTCCTCAACCCAAGCCAAAGGATCCATTCTCAAGGAAGCAAAAATTCAAGACTGATGCTTTCTTCGGCGAGCACGTATTCTTCACTGATTACAACCCCTATGACTCTGCTCGCATTAGGAAGACGCATTTCTGGACTACCAGCCAGGCAAATTTTTATTCCTCAGTGCTGTTCAACAAAGACAAAGTCTTCGATCATGAGCATATTCCTCACGTGGATATGGAATCTCTGCCGTGATTCATGCCAATCCTCAATGTTCTTCACGACGCTGGACTGTTAAATTTCTGCACTGATATATGTGATTGGAACGAAGAACTCATTCTTCAATTCTATGCAATGCTGCACATCACCGGAGGCTCTGAAGATGTGAATTCATGGGTCCTAGACTGGATGACTGAAAATACTCACTACAAGGCACTAGCTACTGAATTGCTTCATGCTTTGCCTCTCAGTCCTCCCCTTGAAGCTGCTCATTACATGTACCAAGAGCCTGAGCTTACAGACCACTATATGCAAGTGCTGATGAAGCCATTGAAGCTAGGTCAGGCCCCAAGAACAAAATTCCTCGTGAAGGAATTACTATATGTGCCTCGGACTGTCTATCGCATTTTGACGAAGACATTGAGTCCTATCAAGGGCCACGACTCGAATGAAGAAGTCGTTGACATCATGAAGAATCTGCTTTTCAATATCATGCATGGCGTTCCCGTCAACTTCCATGATTTCTTCATGAGGACTCTGGCCAATGTCGCAATGTCACCGTTTGAGTTGAAGCCTTATGCTCCGTGGGTTATGAGATTCATCAGAACAAGGTCTTCACTCAACTACAAAGCTGATACACTGAACCATTGCAGCTACTTGCCCCCGATTGAAGTCCTCAAACGGACATTTTCCTCAGCTGATGACAAGGGCAAGGCTTCTGCTGTTATTAATGAAGGCATCGTCCATTGGATGGTCAATTTCGCAAGGCTGCATCCTACTCCACCAATGACGACTCTGCCACTCATGACTCTGCCGCCAACGCAACCAAGCCAAATCCTCAAGGCACAGCTCCCAGGGTGATGACTGATCGTGAGCTTCTCCTCAGTCTTCACCAGAAGGTTGATCGCAATCACAAATGGGTCAAGCGTCAGTTTGGTTCAATTCTTCACAACATGAATGCTACCCACAATGCAGTGAAGAAAAACCATTACTACCTCCATGAAACCTTCAAATGTACCTAGGCTGTTCTGTCTCACATTTATAGCGAAGAAGATCTGAAGAAAATGGGTCTCAAGAAGATTTTGACTGGTCTGCTCCTCCATCGAAGAAATACAAGAAGGTCAAGGTTCCTTCCTTGGTGGCCAGCTCCTATTCTTCATCGCGCGCCACTGACGAGCATGAAGACTTGGATGACACTGCGGCAGGCCCTACTTCAACAATCAACCCCAACAACGCTGGCTCCTTCATCAACTTGAGATTCTTCAGGGGCGTTAGTCCTCAGTTTCGATCCTTTTGGTCATTCGATGACAAAGGGGGAGAAATTTGAGTTAGTCTTCAAGCGGGTCTATTTATATGGGCGTTTTTTTGCTAAGTTACAACTCTCGTTCTTCTGATGACTTTGCTGGATCGAGTTGTAAACTTAAACTCTATGGTGACCTGATACTTTTGTTGTAGTTTTTCTGCATGCTTATTCCTCATTAATGTTTATGTACGCATGCTGAATTACATCAGTCACCCTATTTCATCATGCATTTCAAATTCTTCATATATTATGTCAAATGCGTGTATGAATTACAAGATATAGGGGGAGATCTCCATGATTCAACTCTTCAAGTGTGCATTGCTTCAAAAGCAAATTCCTCACTATGCACATCTTCAGGGGGAGTTCTTCTATATCTTGCAATCAAATTCCTCAATATCAGTATTTACCCTTCATATGTTTATCCCCGTTGAAAACTTAACCTATATTGTCATCAATCACCAAAAAGAGGGAGATTGTAAGTGCATCTAGTGCCCCTTAGTGATTTTGGTGTATTGAAGACTTATAGGTTAAGAGCATCTCGAACGGCCGCACAAAAATCTCGCGCCCAATAAAAGTTATAGCGCGCCACTTTAGCACTTTTAGTGCGACGGGACCAATATTGCTTTACCAGACGCCCAAAGACGCGCGCCCAAAAAGCAGACAGTGCAAATTGTGAAGCGCGCGCAATCCGGAGCCCAAAATATGCTGCGCGCGATAGCGTTTTTCAGCGCGCGCCTAAAACATTTTAGCGCTACAGCTTCTGCTGAAGCTGTTGGGCGCCCAAAAAATGAATTTTTAGTGCGCGGAGCTCTTTTTAGGCGCCTGTTGGAGATGCTCTAAGGGACTAATGTGTTTATGAGTGTACAAAGGTCTATAAGTCTATGAGGAGTTTGATATTTACAGAGAAAGTCGACCCCTAAAAATGAAGTTCCTCGACTGAAGACTTTGGATTTCTGAAGACTTTGAAAGTGAAGAAATTGGTGTGACCTTGAAGACTTGGTATTCATTCGAGGATCATGAAGCGTGAAGACTTTTGTTTTCGTAGTTTCATTTTCTCTTTCTTGAGTCATAGGAAACACCGTACTGTTAAAGGGGGTCGAGGAAATACTAAGAAAAAATTTCCACGTGATGCTCAACTCAAAATCCTACACCTACCAATCCCTTCAAGTGAAGCCATTGGAAATCTCATACAATTCAGTCATATTCTTCAGTGACAGAGACGAAGTTCTTCTAATCTCTGAGGAATTTGTTCTGACTGAGGAGTTAGGAATTCGCCAGTGCGGATTGCCTACACAGTGAGGAACATGATAGCCCTGAGGAATTTGATACTCAAATTTCCGACCGTTGCTGTGCTACGCGCCAGCTGTCCCAAAATATCTACCCTCCTAACGTTCATATTATTGAAGGGCATGTCTGTCTTATCATGTCGGGCTGCTCCCTAGGCTATAAATAGCCGCCCCCTACAACCACTAGCTGGTTGGCTGCTCCGAGAGAAACTGACACTTGTCATTTGAGAGCATCCCATCCTCCGAGGACTTTGAGCAAAAATCATCGAGTGAGGAAAACCCAAACCCAAACACCTACAAACCCAAAGTGATTGAGCATCACTGAAGAGATTGATCCTGCGTGGATCCGATGCTTGTTACCTCTGAAGAATGTGCTTCTTCCATACGGTTAGGCGTCATGGTCTAGAGCATCCAAGAGGAATTGTGGATCGCCGAGTGACCGAGTTTGTGAAGGTTTGGAAGTCACCTGAAGACTTACCACGAGTGATTGGGCGAGGTCTGTGTGACCTTAGCTCAAGGAGAATACGGTGAGGACTGTGTGTCCGGGACTGTGTGTCCTCAGGTTTAAATACCTAGCCGCTCCAACCAGACGTACAACTGAGACAGCAGTTGGAACTAGTCTACAAAATCATTGTCTTCACCAAGCTTACTGGTTCCATTTCCTCAACTCTTTCATTTCCTCATTACAGTTGTTGTGTGCTTGTTCATATTGAAGGAAATATGCCCTAGAGGCAATAATAAAGTTATTATTTATTTCCTTATATCATGATAAATGTTTATTATTCATGCTAGAATTGTATTAACCGGAAACATAATACTTGTGTGAATACATAGACAAACAGAGTGTCACTAGTATGCCTCTACTTGAATAGCTCGTTGATCAAAGATGGTTATGTTTCCTAGCCATAGACATGAGTTGTCATTTGATTAACGGGCTCACATCATTAGGAGAATGATGTGATTGACTTGACCCATTCCGTTAGCTTAGCACTCGATCGTTTAGTATGTTGCTATTGCTTTCTTCATGACTTATACATGTTCCTATGACTATGAGATTATGCAACTCCCGTTTACCGGAGGAACACTTTGTGTGCTACCAAACGTCACAACGTAACTGGGTGATTATAAAGGTGCTCTACAGGTGTCTCCGAAGGTACTTGTTGGGTTGGCGTATTTCGAGATTAGGATTTGTCACTCCGATTGTCGGAGAGGTATCTCTGGGCCCTCTCGGTAATGCACATCACTTAAGCCTTCCAAGCATTACAACTAATGAGTTAGTTGTGGGATGATGTATTACGGAACGAGTAAAGAGACTTGCCGGTAACGAGATTGAACTAGGTATTGAGATACCGACGATCGAATCTCGGGCAAGTAACATACCGATGACAAAGGGAACAACGTATGTTGTTATGCGGTCTGACCGATAAAGATCTTCGTAGAATATGTGGGAGCCAATATGAGCATCCAGGTTCCGCTATTGGTTATTGACCGGAGACGTGTCTCGGTCATGTCTACATAGTTCTCGAACCCGTAGGATCCGCACGATTAACGTTTCGATGATAGTTATATTATGAGTTTATATGTTTTGATGTACCAAAGGTTGTTCGGCGTCCCGGATGTGATCACGGACATGACGAGGAGTCTCGAAATGGTCGAGACATGAAGATTGATATATTGGAAGCCTATATTTGGATATCGGAAGTGTTCCGGGTGAAATCGGGATTTTACCGGAGTACCGAGGGGTTACCGGAACCCCCGGGGGGCTTAATGGGCCATAGTGGGCCTTTGTGGAGAAGAGGAGAGGCGGCCAGGGCAGGGCCGCGTGCCCCTCCCCCCTAGTCCGAATAGGACAAGGAGAGGGGGGCAGCGCCCCCCCTTTCCTTCCTCTCTCCCTCCTCTTTCCCCTCCACTCATAATCCAACTAGGAAAAGGGAGGGAGTCCTACTCCCGGTGGGAGTAGGACTCCACCTGGCGCGCCCCTCCTGGCCGGCCGCACCTCCCCCCTTGCTCCTTTATATACGGGGGCAGGGGCACCCTAGAGACACAACAATTGATCGTTTGATCTTTTAGCCGTGTGCGGTGCCCCCCTCCACCATAGTCCACCTCGACAATACTGTAGCGGTGCTTAGGCGAAGCCCTGCGTCGGTAGAACATCATCATCGTCACCACACCATCGTGCTGACGAAACTCTCCCTCAACACTCGGTTGGATCGGAGTTCGAGGGACGTCATCGGGCTGAACGTGTGCTGAACTCGGAGGTGTCGTGCGTTCGGTACTTGATCGGTTGGATCGTGAAGACGTACGACTACATCAACCGCGTTGTGCTAACGCTTCCGCTTTCGGTCTACGAGGGTACGTGGACAACACTCTCCCCTCTCGTTGCTATGCATCACCATGATCCTGCGTGTGCGTAGGAAATTTTTTGAAATTACTGTGTTCCCCAACAGTGGCATCCGAGCTAGGTTTTATGCGTTGATGTTATATGCACGAGTAGAACACAAGTGAGTTGTGGGCGATATAAGTCATACTGCTTACCAGCATGTCATACTTTGGTTCGGCGGTATTGTTGGATGAAGCGGCCCGGACCGACATTACGCGTACGCTTACGCGAGACTGGTTCTACCGACGTGCTTTGCACACAGGTGGCTGGCGGGTGTCAGTTTCTCCAACTTTAGTTGAACCGAGTGTGGCTACGCCCGGTCCTTGCGAAGGTTAAAACAGCACCAACTTGACAAACTATCGTTGTGGTTTTGATGCGTAGGTAAGAACGGTTCTTGCTAAGCCCGTAGCAGCCACGTAAAATTTGCAACAACAAAGTAGAGGACGTCTAACTTGTTATTGCAGGGCATGTTGTGATGTGATATGGTCAAGACATGATGCCAAATTTTATTGTATGAGATGATCATGTTTTGTAACCGAGTTATCGGCAACTGGCAGGAGCCATATGGTTGTCGCTTTATTGTATGCAATGCAATCGCCATGTAATGCTTTACTTTATCACTAAGCGGTAGCGATAGTCGTAGAAGCATAAGATTGGCGAGACGACAACGATGCTACGATGAAGATCAAGGTGTCGCGCGAGTGACGATGGTGATTGTCGGGGATATACCCCGCGGCGTAAACCGGCCGGAAGTATAACCCGGCCGGACTTGGCGGTTTACTTGAGACCCGGCTGAGAATTGACGATCCACTAGCGACCCGTTTGGACCTGGCGGTTTACGATTCATTGGTAATCCGGCAGGCGGGTCAGAGGAGCGACAAGACCTGTTGGCCCAACGGGCGGTTCATGAAGGCCGATTCATACTATGGTGGGCCGGTTTAAGAAGAAAGGTGTGAGGAATATTTGTTTTACAAGGAGTTAAGACCTGGACTTGTATCCGGTTTATATTAGAGATAGACTAGTCCTAATCCTAATAGGACTCCACATGTAACCCGCCCCTTCAACATATATAAGAAGGGGCAGGGCTCCCCAAAGAGGGACAAGAGACAGGCAACAATCAATAATCTCTAGGGCTAGACACAATTAGAGGAGAGCCGGTTTACGGCGACTCCCTCATGAGCGTAATGAGATCTAGCCTCAAATAGCATGTAGGGTTATTACCGGATGATGTTTCCCGGGGCCTGAAGCTGTATAAATCCTCGTCTTGTGTTGCGTCTCTCGATTCCGCTCAACCCCTCTCAAGCTACTACATAGATGCGCTGGCCTCACGACTAAGTCCTCACCCTAGGACATCTGTCGTGACAATTCCACGACAGTTGGCGCCCACCGTGGGGCCAGGCGCACGGTGGTGTTGAGTTCTTGGAGGGATCACTCCTAGGGATCGGGAAGTTTGCATTTTGTCAGAAGAGCCGGTTTGAAGGGATTTACATCAACTTCAAATTCATCAATCCAGATGTAAATCTGTGAGGTTTGAGGTCAAAAGAAAATTAGGGTTACGTGTGGATGAATGTGACCCGGCGATCCGACGAATCCAAAGGTGAATCCATATCTGTTATAGTGGCTATTATGCGAGCCAAGACCAACATCAAGTCGCCGGGACCCTGCTGCTGCCGATTCCAAACCGGTGTTCCGTCTCGGTCAGTCCCTGCCTGCGAGCCGCCGCTTGAAGATTCATATAAAGCAAGCGTGTCAGATCAAATCGCTACTGAATAGTACTACTATTAGCACTCCGAGTCAAAATAAAAGCCATCCAAAGGAAGCATCCTGGAATAGTAAATTGCAGGCTACCATGTGGATTTGTCAACACACCCGAGACAGTACGAGCCACTCTGGCCGGATCTCCACCGCCGTCGCCCCGAGAGCCGCCGCTACCTGGCCGCGGCCCGTCTTGCCGACGCCCCTCTAGAGTCGCCGGGTTACGCCTCTGCTGGTGCTACTTTTTCTAGTGTCAGGACCGAGTCAAATCCAAACTCAAATTTTGAGGAAGCAATCTGTACAAGGAAGAAATAATGCTTGTAGGAACTGCTTGCTTCACGTGAGTATGCATGTTTGGGCAAAGGACTACCACGCTGGATCGGATTGGCGGATCAACAGCGCCTGCGAGATACCTTTTCCACGTACGCCGCTGGACCTCGTTGACCCGCCCCAGTTGCAACCAACACGCGTATGCTAGTCTCCGCTTCTGTCTGCTTCTCGGCAGATGCGACAAGACGCCTGAAGAAAATCAGATAAAAAAACTGGTTATACGATGAGCATCCACGCTGCTACTGGGCCTTCATCTGTTCGAGTTAAATTCTGGTCCGCACAAGGATTATCTGTCGTCCGGACAAATTAGGTGATATCCATCCAGCTTACTTTGTATCAGTACTTGTTATTTTTTTGTGAAAACAACTACTCTGCCCTATAGTGTTGTTATATACAGGTAAATTATTCATTACAAAAGTGGTGTTATGCCGCAGATGCACGTTCGGCTGTGCCACGTGGCTCCATGGACACGCGTGTCACGGTCCAGTTTACATCAAACGCACCAGCTGACTCGCCCGTCGCACCACCGTACAACGCCACGGATGACTTGCCCGTCCGCCCTCGCGGCCGGTTCACGTGTCCGCGCCAGCTTGCAACGTGGAAGACAACTCGCTCGTCCGCGATGGTTTACAACACTATGGGCGATTTACCCATCCGACCCCGTGGCCGACTCTCCCGTCCACGCCGGTTTACAATGCCACGGCCGATTCATTTGTTGTCCGCGAATCAGGTGATATCCTTTTAAATATAAATTTGGCACATATTCATTTTGTCAAAAAAACAATTACTCTAGCCTATGATGTTTTGTGATGCAGGACAATTGTTCACTACATCAAAACGACATGATTAACTCGCCCGTCCGTGCCGGTTTACGACACCGGTGCCAATTTTCCCCGTCCGCACCTGGCTTACAATGCCGCGGCCGACTCATCTGTCCGAGCTGCCTCTAATGTTGCGGTCGTCCTTGTCGTCCGTCTCTCGCGGCCTGGTCTACATCAACATACCGGGCCGCACCTGTCTGCATGAGCTTTTTATTGAGTATGAGCAAGTCATAGCTTGGGTAGCCCGGTTTTCTTTCAATAAAACGAAGGCAAATTATCATCAACCACCGTCTACACTGGGTGGTTCAATGGGCAGGCGCACAAGTCGTCGCCACTACAGTTTGGTTAACTTCAAATCGCCAGTTGGAAGGAACCATTGGCCGAGTTGCTGACATGGCTCATACGGGATCATTTATAACCCGTCGTAGTCACCTCAATCTTCTGTGGATTCACATCGTGCTATCAACACCAATGATATACAAGTTATGCCGGTTTACATCCCGGTCAAATATGGAGAGTTTCAAGCCAACTCCTCGAGTCACCTTTGAGACTCGGGGGCTATGATGACATGACTCAGCAAATCTTGCCAGTTTCAGCAAATTTAAGAACCCCAGGACGATGGAGGAAAAGATAACCCGGTCCCGGAGGCTACTGTTATATTGATGAAAATTTAAAGGCCGTCAGAAAATTTCCGGTTTAGAAAGTATATGACAGTTACAAAATCCCGGCTCAATGAAGAAGTTCCGGGTCATCAGAAATGACTCCGGTTTAAAATCTGGCTCAAGGGAAGTCAGTCTCACTGAAGCTCTCAATATCCGGTTTACAATCCGGTTCAAGGGAAATCTATTCTCCCACAAAGCTCTGAAGCGCTCAAATTCGGTTTAACAATGTTCGGTTCAAAAAGGAATTAACTTCTCGCAAGTTCGAGTTTAAAGGCCGTCAGAAAATTTCCGGCTAAAAATGAAGATTCTGGTTTAAAATCCGGTTTAAGGGAAAGATGTCTCCCACAAAGCTTTGAAGCTCTCAATATCCGGTTCAAAATCCCGGTTCAAGAAGAATTTATCTCTTGCAAAAAGTTAAAGGTTGCCGAAGAGGACCTGCTGCCATGATGCGCGGTTCAAACATGGGTATCCTGCCTTATTGGCTTATCATATTATTGATCACTTGGGGGCTTGGTCGTATCCGAACCATAGCTACACCTCTTGATCGGCGCAATGCCACAGCATCACTTGGGGGCTTGGTCGTATCCGAACCATAGCTACACCTCTTGATCGGCGTAATGCCACAGCATCACTTGGGGGCTTGGTCGTATCCGAACCATAGCTACACCTCTTGATCGGCGTAATGCCACAGCATCACTTGGGGGCTTGGTCGAACCCGAACCATAGCTACACCTCTTGATCGGCGTAATGCCACAGCATCACTTGGGGGCTTGGTCGAACCCGAACCATAGCTACACCTCTTGATCAAATTTGGGGCCTGGCAGCCCGTGAAAAGCCTCGACTACAATGGTTTTATTTGCCTTTTGCTAAGTTTCTCTTTCTTTTGATAAGATTTGTGATGTTTTCAAACCGGTGTTTATCAACCCAGTTAGGCTGTCAACTACAAGTCAGTACATGGTCAAGTTATAATCCGGAGACTATCAGCCCGGTCTGGCTTTGACTCATAGTCACCAGTATGGAATAAACTGGTGTTTATCACAACCCGGAACGGTTTTATTGTAAAACGGCATCATATAACAGGAGTTACTTTTACTCCGGATTAGGTTTATTACCCTCATTAAAAGGTTGGTCAGCCAACACTATGCCTAAAGGTCACAGGTATGATATATTTCATATTTGATTATTCTTAAGTGCAGCCTTGGTTATAAACCCGGGTTATATGTTGGGCATTATGACCCGTACGGCGGTAAACCGCCAGGACACTTTAAATTTGTTGTATGCATAAACAGGTTGAATAAAGCATGATGATAAATTATCCGGTGTTTATTAAACCGGCCTGGCTTTAAGGCGATAAGTCGCCAGTATATGATGAGAAATTGTCCGGTGTTTGTTAACCCGGCCTGGCTTTGGACTATAAGTCGCCAGTGTATATTTGGATTGCGCCATTGGAATCATGCGCTTATAAATCATTGGGTTATATTATTCAAATAGCCAAACTTGGCTGAATTTTCATTATGATATTGAATGAATAAGGTTTTCATACCGGATTATATTATCTTGAATAGCCAACATGGCTGGATTTTTATGGTTATTAATAACCAGTATTATTGAGGTTTTCAAAGTCGCTTTAGCGCAATGGCTATTATTTTATCAAAGAATATGATTTATTCTACAATGGAAGGAATAGTCCCGAGTCGCTGCAGGCTTACAACCCGGCACTTGGGGGCTACATTATTCAAATTGAGATTACATGCAAGTCTCATGTCGCTGCAAGCATGCACCATGACACTTGGGGGCTAATGCAAAGTCATTTTTACTAGTCTTATTGAAGGCCCGACTCATCATATCATAATGAGCCGGCCCTTGGGGGCTACCAATTGCTCCTGTCAACAATTCAAGGTACACAAGTTTTCGTCCATTATATTGAAGGATCCACTGCTCAGTTGGTAAAGCACAAAGCTCTTAACCTTGTGGACGTGGGTTCAAGCCCTACGATGGAAGCTACATTATAAGATGTTATTTTCATTGAAGTATATATCAAGTCCCAGTTTAGTATTATCTTACTAAGCCGGCCCTTGGGGGCTACACATCACTGCTAAAATCTGCATGATTATATTTACAAAGTCCCTGCTCATTATTGCATAATGACCCGGCCCTTGGGGGCTACACTGATTGAAGTTTTTATAAGCAATTACAAGTCCCAGGTTGCTGCAAGCATGACAACCCGGCACTTGGGGGCTACATATATGGAGTATTCAGTTTATATGATTGAGATGAACAAACCGGATTTCTTCAAGGTTGAAAACACTTATTGGAGCAAGTCTTAAGTTATCACTATGTTCTCCTCTTAAGACTTGGGGGCTACAGGTATTATGCATATAAAGGAGGAACGTCTTCAGTTTATCAGTTTTGAGCAAATCAGGAAGATCAATTACATGACCTGGTGTCGACAACAATTATGACCCGGTGCCATCAATATTTATAAACCGGCAATTTTGACAATGATAAACCGGCAAGTTCTACATTTTCAAGCCGACGGATATCAGTTGAATATTTGAAGACCAATATTTTTGTCAAGTCAGAGCATTGAAGGCCAATTCAAATGGATTCTTTATTTACAATATTTATTCTACAAGTAAATTGATTATGAAGCTGGTCTACTGACCCGGATTTTCTAGAAGGAGGAAATGACAAGGACTTAAGGATGATCAGGTGCCGGTCTACAAGAATTCTTAACCCGGAGCACAACCTGTCAAATTTGTTCTTGTGTTTGTTTTACAGGATCAGTTTAACATGGATAAATCCAAATTAAACTGGGGGCTAATGTCGGGGATATACCCCGCGGCGTAAACCGGCCGGAAGTATAACCCGGCCGGACTTGGCGGTTTACTTGAGACCCGGCTGAGAATTGACGATCCACTAGCGACCCGTTTGGACCTGGCGGTTTACGATTCATTGGTAATCCGGCAGGCGGGTCAGAGGAGCGACAAGACCCGGTGGCCCAACGGGCGGTTCATGAAGGCCGATTCATACTATGGTGGGCCGGTTTAAGAGGAAAGGCGTGAGGAATATTTGTTTTACAAGGGGTTAAGACCTGGACTTGTATCCGGTTTATATTAGAGATAGACTAGTCCTAATCCTAATAGGACTCCACATGTAACCCACCCCTTCAACATATATAAGAAGGGGCAGGGCTCCCCAAAGAGGGACAAGAGACAGGCAACAATCAATAATCTCTAGGGCTAGACACAATTAGAGGAGAGCCGGTTTACGGCGACTCCCTCATGAGCGTAATGAGATCTAGCCGCAAACAACATGTAGGGTTATTACCGGATGATGTTTCCCGGGGCCCGAAGCTGTCTAAATCCTCGTCTTGTGTTGCGTCTCTCGATTCCGCTCAACCCCTCTCAAGCTACTACATAGATGTGCTGGCCTCACGACTAAGTCCTCACCCTAGGACATCTGCCGTGACAATTCCACGACAGTGATCATGACGGTGCTTCGGAGATGGCGATCACAAGCACAAGATGATGATGGCCATATCATATCACTTATATTGATTGCATGTGATGTTTATCTTTTATGCATCTTATCTTGCTTTGATTGACGGTAGAATTATAAGATGATCCCTCACTAAATTATCAAAGTATAAGTGTTCTCCCTGAGTATGCACCGTTGCGAAAGTTCTTCATGCTGAGACACCACGTGATGATCGGGTGTGATAGGCTCTACGTTCAAATACAACGGGTGCAAAACAGTTGCACACGCGGAATACTCAGGTTAAGCTTGACGAGCCTAGCATATAACAGATATGGCCTCGGAACACGAAGACCAAAAGGTCGAGCGTGAATCATATAGTAGATATGATCAACATAGTGATGTTCACCGTTGAAACTACTCCATCTCACGTGATGATCGGACATGGTTTAGTTGATATGGATCACATGATCACTTAGAGGATTAGAGGGATGTCTATCTAAGTGGGAGTTCTTAAGTAATATGATTAATTGAACTTAAATTTATCATGAACTTAGTACCTGATAGTATCTTGATTGTCTATGTTGATTGTAGATAGATGGCCCGTGTTGTTGTTCCGTTGAATTTTAATGCGTTCCTTGAGAAAGCAAAGTTGAAAGATGATGGTAGAAATTACACGGACTGGGTCCGTAACTTGAGGATTATCCTCATTGCTGCACAGAAGAATTACGTCCTGGAAGCACCGCTGGGTGCCAGGCCTGCTGCTGATGCAACTGACGACGTTAAGAACGTCTGGCAGAGCAAAGCTGATGACTACTCGATAGTTCAATGTGTCATGCTTTACGGCTTAGAACCGGGACTTCAACGACGTTTTGAACGTCATGGAGCATATGAGATGTTCCAGGAGTTGAAGTTAATATTTCAAGCAAATGCCCGGATTGAGAGATATGAAGTCTCCAATAAGTTCTACAGCTACAAGATGGAGGAGAATAGTTCTGTCAGTGAGCATATACTCAAAATGTCTGGGTATAATAATCACTTGATTCAACTGGGAGTTAATCTTTCGGATGATAGCGTCATTGACAGAATTCTCCAATCACTACCACCAAGCTACAAGAGCTTCGTGATGAACTATAACATGCAAGGGATGGATAAGACAATTCCCGAGCTCTTCGCAATGCTAAAGGCTGCGGAGGTAGAAATCAAAAAGGAGCATCAAGTATTGATGGTCAATAAGACCACCAGTTTCAAGAAAAAGGGCAAAGGGAAGAAGAAGGGGAACTTCAAGAAGAACATCAAGCAAGTTGCTGTTCAGGAGAAGAAACCCAAGTCTGGACCTAAGCCTGAGACTGAGTGCTTCTACTGCAAGCAGACTGGTCACTGGAAGCGGAACTGCCCCAAGTATTTGGCGGATAAGAAGGATGGCAAGGTGAACAAAGGTATATGTGATATACATGTTATTGATGTGTACCTTACTAATGCTCGCAGTAGCACCTGGGTATTTGATACTAGTTCTGTTGCTAATATTTGCAACTCGAAACAGGGGCTACGGATTAAGCGAAGATTGGCTAAGGACGAGGTGACGATGCGCGTGGGAAATGGTTCCAAAGTCAATGTGATCGCGGTCGGCACGCTACCTCTACATCTACCTTCGGGATTAGTTTTAGACCTAAATAATTGTTATTTGGTGCCAGCGTTAACATGAACATTATATCTGGATCTTGTTTGATGTGAGACGGTTATTCATTTAAATCAGAGAATAATGGTTGTTCTATTTATATGAGTAATATCTTTTATGGTCATGCACCCTTGAAGAGTGGTCTATTTTTGTTGAATCTCGATAGTAGTGATACACATATTCATAATATTGAAGCCAAAAGATGCAGAGTTGATAATGATAGTGCAACTTATTTGTGGCACTGCTGTTTAGGTCATATCGGTGTAAAGCGCATGAAGAAACTCCATACTGATGGACTTTTGGAACCACTTGATTATGAATCACTTGGTACTTGTGAACCGTGCCTCATGGGCAAGATGACTAAAACGCCGTTCTCCGGAACTATGGAGAGAGAAATAGATTTGTTGGAAATCATACATACAGATGTATGTGGTCCGATGAATATTGAGGCTCGTGGCGGATATCGTTATTTTCTCACCTTCACAGATGATTTGAGCAGATATGGGTATATCTACTTAATGAAACATAAGTCTAAAACATTTGAAAAGTTCAAAGAATTTCAGAGTGAAGTTGAAAATCATCGTAACAAGAAAATAAAGTTTCTACGATCTGATCGTGGAGGAGAATATTTGAGTTATGAGTTTGGTCTTCATTTGAAACAATGCGGAATAGTTTCGCAACTCACGCCACCCGGAACACCACAGCGTAATGGTGTGTCCGAACGTCGTAATCGTACTCTACTAGATATGGTGCGATCTATGATGTCTCTTACTGATTTACCGCTATCGTTTTGGGGTTATGCTTTAGAGACGGCCGCATTCACGTTAAATAGGGCACCATCAAAATCCATTGAGACGACGCCTTATGAACTGTGGTTTGGCAAGAAACCAAAGTTGTCGTTTCTTAAAGTTTGGGGCTGTGATGCTTATGTGAAAAAGCTTCAACCTGATAAGCTCAAACCCAAATCGGAGAAATGTGTCTTCATAGGATACCCAAAGGAGACTGTTGGGTACACCTTCTATCACAGATCCGAAGGCAAGACTTTTGTTGCTAAATTCAGAATCTTTCTAGAGAAGGAGTTTCTCTCGAAAGAAGTGAGTGGGAGGAAAGTAGAACTTGATGAGGTAATTGTACCTGCTCCCTTATTGGAAAGTAGTTCATCGCAGAAACCGGTTTCTGCGACACCTACACCAATTAGTGAGGAAGTTAATGATGATGATCATGAAACTTCAGATCAAGTTATTACTGAACCTCGTAGGTCAATCAGAGTAAGATCCGCACCAGAGTGGTACGGTAATCCTGTTCTCGAAGTTATGTTACTAGACCATGACGAACCTACGAACTATGAAGAAGCAATGGTGAGCCCAGATTCCGTGAAATGGCTTGAGGCCATGAAATCTGAGATGGGATCCATGTATGAGAACAAAGTGTGGAGTTTGGTTGACTTGCCTGATGATCGACAAGCAATTGAGAATAAATGGATCTTCAAGAAGAAGACTGACGCTGACGGTAATGTTACTGTCTATAAAGCTTGACTTGTTGCAAAAGGTTTTCGACAAGTTCAAGGGATTGACTACGATGAGACCTTCTCACCCGTAGCGATGCTTAAGTCTGTCCGAATCATGTTAGCAATTGCCGCATTTTATGATTATGAAATTTGGCAAATGGATGTCAAAACTGCATTCCTGAATGGATTTCTGGAAGAAGAGTTGTATATGATGCAACCGGAAGGTTTTGTCGATCCAAAGGGAGCTAACAAAGTGTGCAAGCTCCAGCGATCTATTTATGGACTGGTGCAAGCCTCTCGGAGTTGGAATAAACGCTTTGATAGTGTGATCAAAGCATTTGGTTTTGTACAGACTTTTGGAGAAGCCTGTATTTACAAGAAAGTGAGTGGGAGCTCTGTAGCATTTCTAATATTATATGTGGATGACATATTGCTGATTGGAAATGATATAGAATTTCTGAATAGTATAAAGGGATACTTGAATAAGAGTTTTTCAATGAAAGACCTCGGTGAAGCTGCGTATATATTGGGCATCAAGATCTATAGAGATAGATCAAGACGCTTAATTAGACTTTCACAAAGCACATACCTTGACAAAGTTTTGAAGAAGTTCAAAATGGATCAAGCAAAGAAAGGGTTCTTGCGTGTGTTACAAGGTGTGAAGTTGAGTAAGACTCAATGCCCGACCACTGCAGAAGATAGAGAGAAGATGAAAGATGTTCCCTATGCTTCAGCCATAGGCTCTATCATGTATGCAATGCTGTGTACCAGACCTGATGTGCGCCTTGCTATAAGTTTAGTAGGGAGGTACCAAAGTAATCCAGGAGTGGATCACTGGACAGCAGTCAAGAACATCCTGAAATACCTGAAAAGGACTAAGGATATGTTTCTCATTTATGGAGGTGACAAAGAGCTCATCGTAAATGGTTACGTTGATGCAAGCTTTGACACTGATCCGGACGATTCTAAATCACAAACCGGATACGTGTTTACATTGAATGGTAGAGCTGTCAGTTGGTGCAGTTCTAAACAAAGCGTCGTGGCGGGATCTACGTGTGAAGCAGAGTACATAGCTGCTTCGGAAGCAGCAAATGAAGGAGTCTGGATGAAGGAGTTCATATCCGATCTAGGTGTCATACCTAGTGCATCGGGTCCAATGAAAAACTTTTGTGACAATACTGGTGCAATTGCCTTGGCGAAGGAATCCAGATTTCACAAAAGAACCAAGCACATCAAGAGACGCTTCAATTCCATCCGGGATTTAGTCCAGGTAGGAGACATAGAAATTTGCAAGATACATACGGATCTGAATGTTGCAGACCCGTTGACTAAGCCTCTTCCACGAGCAAAACATGATCAGCACCAAGGCTCCATGTGTGTTAGAATCATTACTGTGTAATCTAGATTATTGACTCTAGTGCAAGTGGGAGACTGAAGGAAATATGCTCTAGAGGCAATAATAAAGTTATTATTTATTTCCTTATATCATGATAAATGTTTATTATTCATGCTAGAATTGTATTAACCGGAAACATAATACTTGTGTGAATATATAGACAAACAGAGTGTCACTAGTATGCCTCTACTTGACTAGCTCGTTGATCAAAGATGGTTATGTTTCCTAGCCATAAACATGAGTTGTCATTTGATTAACGGGATCACATCATTAGGAGAATGATGTGATTGGCTTGACCTATTCCGTTAGCTTAGCACTCGATCGTTTAGTATGTTGCTATTGCTTTCTTCATGACTTATACATGTTCCTATGACTATGAGATTATGCAACTCCCGTTTACCGGAGGAACACTTTGTGTGCTACCAAACGTCACAACGTAACTGGGTGATTATAAAGGTGCTCTACAGGTGTCTCCGAAGGTACTTGTTGGGTTGGCGTATTTCGAGATTAGGATTTGTCACTCCGATTGTCGGAGAGGTATCTCTGGGCCCTCTCGGTAATGCACATCACTTAAGCCTTGCAAGCATTGCAACTAATGAGTTAGTTGTGGGATGATGTATTACGGAACGAGTAAAGAGACTTGCCGGTAACGAGATTGAACTAGGTATTGAGATACCGACGATCGAATCTCGGGCAAGTAACATACCGATGACAAAGGGAACAACGTATGTTGTTATGCGGTCTGACCGATAAAGATCTTCGTAGAATATGTGGGAGCCAATATGAGCATCCAGGTTCCGCTATTGGTTATTGACCGGAGACGTGTCTCGGTCATGTCTACATAGTTCTCGAACCCGTAGGGTCCGCACGCTTAACGTTTCGATGACAGTTATATTATGAGTTTATATGTTTTGATGTACCGAAGGTTGTTCGGAGTCCCGGATGTGATCACGGACATGACGAGAAGTCTCGAAATGGTCGAGACATGAAGATTGATATATTGGAAGCCTATATTTGGATATCCAAAGTGTTCCGGGTGAAATCGGGATTTTACCGGAGTACCGAGGGGTTACCGGAACCCCTCGGGGGCTTAATGGGCCATAGTGGGCCTTTGTGGAGAAGAGGAGAGACGGCCAGGGCAGGGTCGCGCGCCCCTCCCCCCTAGTCCGAATAGGACAAGGAGAGGGGGGCGGCGCCCCCCCTTTCCTTCCTCTCTCCCTCCTCTTTCCCCTCCACTCCTAATCCAACTAGGAAAAGGGAGGGAGTCCTACTCCCAGTGGGAGTAGGACTCCACCTAGCGCGCCTCTCCTGGCCAGCCGCACCTCCCCCCTTGCTCCTTTTTATACGGGGGCAGGGGGCACCCTAGAGACACAACAATTGATCGTTTGATCTCTTAGCCGTGTGCGGTGCCCCCTCCACCATAGTCCACCTCGATTATACTGTAGCGGTGCTTAGGCGAAGCCCTGCGTCGGTAGAACATCATCATCGTCACCACACCGTCGTGCTGACGAAACTTTCCCTCAACACTCGGCTGGATCGGAGTTCGAGGGACGTCATCGGGCTGAACGTGTGCTGAACTCGGAGGTGCCGTGCGTTCGGTACTTGATCAGTCGGATCGTGAAGACGTACGACTACATCAACCGAGTTGTGCTAACGCTTCCGCTTTCGGTCTACGAGGATACGTGGACAACACTCTCCCCTCTCGTTGCTATGCATCACCATGATCCTGCGTGTGCGTAGGAAATTTTTTGAAATTACTGTGTTCCCCGACACATATCTGTTTGAAGACTTTGACTGAAAACTTTCTCAATTTCCTCAGTTCAATTTCTTCAGTCTGTTTGTCTTCATCCTGTGTTATCCTGTGATTACGCTTTTTGTACTCTGTGCTTGTCTTCATTTCATCATGATGACCATGCTTGTGTTCTGTTATGTTTACTTTTGAGTACTTATTCCGTGCAAGTAGTTCTTCGCTAAGAATTTCCTCACCCGCAAATTCCTCAGTGAAGAATTCATAAAAATCGCCTATTCACCCCCCTCTAGTCGATATAACGCACTTTCAGATCTCGGCTCAGAACAAAAACTGTTATCAAAAAGGGTTCGCTCGCCACCGCGAGTTAACTTTTTCGTTATTTCTTTAACACAATACAGACAGGGACGCTCATACATACACATACCTCTATGAATGCACGCACGACCCATATGAGCACCTCTAAGAGACTGAACCAGCACATCATCTTGAGATTGACGAAGTCGACACAACGCCTTCGTAGTTGATGGAAACATCCCCTCGCACTAAATGCATATTGCCGGAAGGACTGAAATAAATTCAGAAAAATACGAGCGCCAGTGTAAGTTTAGGTCTAGAACTCTGCTGGGCTGTGGGCATACTATTGTCCTTCTAACCATCCACCACAAGTTAGTTCGCGATGTTGAGATTGCCTCAAAAAAAAAGTTCGCGATGTTGAGATAATGTTACATGTGTAGAAAAAAAATGTTGCTCATAGCGTTTCAATGCTAAAGAATAGAACGCTCTAGATGCCGAATTTGAGGGAGATCTGCCGAGGAGGGAAATGGTGAATCGGGCGTTTTGAGTGGATGCAAAAGAATACTTATGATTCATATAAACCAAACAACTCATATCCCTGTAAAAAAGAACATGTAAAAGAAATTCAATCCTCCAAATAATCAAAGAGTCTAACTGTGTTGTGTAATCGCTTTGCTACCAAATTTTATCGTTTTCAAGTTTCAACCATGTTAGGACGTGTCACTGCAATTCTGCGACTTTTTAAATCCTTACAATCAAAGAGGGCCCTCATTCCTTCACATTTACTAGCAAAATATGTTACCCGTACTCTGTAATTGCACCGGCTGCTCTAAAAGCTCCAGCTAAAGATGCCAATTCACCAAAGAGAAATGAAGCCATTCCATGACAGCCAGATTAAATTCCCATGTTCAATGCTAAACATATTGGCCCCAAATCTACAGTAACGCCTATAATAACTGTTCCCTTGCTATTCTTCCTCTTCCTCCTCCGGTGTGTGCTCTGTTAAAACTTGCTGCGCGGTCCACACGATAGGAAGAAAAATGGCTTCCGACAGCAACCGGAAGGCTCCCTGCGGCAAGCCTCAGTTCCTCAAGGTGCTCTTCACGGACTTCATGGAGAAGATGCCGATCCCGGCCAAGTTCATGCGGCGGCACCTGGCAGCGGAGCCCGGGCTCCGGCGGGCCACCCTGATGAGCCCGTTGGGCAAGTTCTGGCACGTCGACGTGGTCCGAGACGGCCACGGCGGCGACAGCGACGTCTACTTCGCAGGCGGCTGGGCCGAGTTCGTGAGGGCCAACAGGCTGGAGGAGGAGAACTTCCTGGTGTTCAAGTACGAAGGGAACATGGTGTTCACCGTGAAGGTGTTCGAGACGTCCGGGTGCATCAAGAACTACGACGACCTCGTCGTCGCCGGCGCATTGTTAGAGCAGGCAGCACCGAGGAAGCGGTCCAGCACTGGCTGTGGATCGCAGCCTACCTCCAAGGGCCATGGTACGTCTCGCTTCTTCTTCTCAGAATGATTTTATGTGTGAATGTGTTTTTCCTGCAAAGATATCACGTCACAATTGTTAAGTCTATATATTATCTTTAAGAAATTAACAGTGTGGCTATATATGAAGTATGATCACACAATAGAAAATAACAAACTTCTTTGTCTTTAACAAAAGTACCCCTCATGAAAAAATTAAAGGAAACCAAGATCATGTAGAATCTGCATTTTAGCCTTTTAGGACTTCTTTGATTCACATTATTTGTAAAACGAGTGTCGTGGCATATTGAAAACTACTGGATTATATGGTCATTTGGTTGTGCACAAAAAAGCGTAGGATTGTTCACATGATTTCCTACAGAACCTAGTACTCCCTCCGATCCATATTGGTTGTCGCATGTCTAGATACATCCGTTTGAGCGACAACTAATATGGATCGGAGGGAGTACAAACAAGTCCTAAAAAAATCCTATGGACTGCAATCGCAAATCAAACAACCCACGTAGGAAATGTTCCAAAGGATCACAATCCTCCAAAATTCCTATGCAATTCCTTCGAATTAAAGGAGGCCCTAATAATGTTCCATATTCTCAGTTCTTATAAATGTTTACTTGGGATGTTAATTTCACTAACTGAGTTACAATAGCTTGGAAGTGTTGATGTTTGACATTCTCAATTCTTATAAACATATCTTTTTTTACCCTCTCAAAAATATTACTAAGATTTATTTATTTTTGATACAGACCCTTTACGCTTACTTGTGGAAACCGACAATATTAAAAATATATAGAATGCTTTTTTTCCTTTTGATGGATAGAAGTATACTTTCACACTCATCAACTACACCCAAACTTATGTCACAGAAAAAAAAACAGCTACACTATAACTCATAGTGAATATTTGTGTGAGAATATGGCGAATGTCAAATAAATCACAATCATTGTGAATAGGTGATGTTCCCCATTCAACTACATACCCCAAAAAAAAACTCAACGTGTTCCGAAAATACAACTCCTGCATACGTACAGATAAAACACCGCTCACCATTTCCAATATTCTGTGTAAACAAATCTGCACATATATACCGGGTAGGTAGATATAGCGAGCGTAAAAATCAGGAAGATTAATAATGGAGCTTATCTTGTATGTTTAGCAGGTGGTTCACATGCTCAGAAAACCAGGAAGGTCAGTGACAGGAGCCTTACCGGTGATGGTGCCATACAGGCAAAGAAGCAGTACAAACCTCGCAGGATTCTGATGGAAGACAATGATGGCGAGCAAGATGCCACCACAGAGAAGTACGCCCAAGCGGACACCCACTCCGGCATCGCAACGGAGGCCAAGGAGTCTGACTACACCGGCACCCTCCCTTTCTACGCCAAGACGGCGACTCCTTGCAACATTCGCTACAGCTACATGGCAAGTTCTTTAGCTTGTTCAAAATCAAATATATACTCTCTAGTTCAGATAGACATGCACTGTGAACTTATAGTGTTTGTTTTGGCTTGGGCCTCGTGTAGAACATCGGGAAGAAGTTCTGCGTCATGAACGGCATCGCGACGAACCGGCTGATGATACTCAAGGACTCGGGCGGGAGGTCGTGGCCCGTGAAGCTGACGCTGACGAGCGACCAGGCGCGCATGAAGGCCGGGTGGGGCCACTTCTCCGGCCACCATGGGATCAAGGTCGGGGACCTCTGTGTCTTCCACCTCGTCGACGAGCACACCTTCAACGTCAGCATAAGGCGGGCCGAGTAATAATGAAGTGTTTTGGCTACTGGTGCTCTGTGTGGGATGTGCCTTTTTTCCATACTGTCTTGGATTTGTCCCTTTAGCTTTGGTAATAATAATAATGGAGTAATAAAGTGTCTCGGGTTCCAAACAGCATGCATTTTAGATGTAACCACATACACTACTGGAAACTTGCTGACAAACAGAGTAGCAACTCAAACCATATGAGGCAGGTGAATGAAATGGAACACAATGAATTCATATCAATGATCTCAGATATGTAAAAGTGCCATTAGCATGCAAATAAACCAAAAAAACAAGAATGTTACATTGCTATGTGCCATACAGGACTAGTTTATACTTCCACAGACACATGATTTCACCATCTGAAGACCATATGCAGTCAATGGAAAAGAAACAAACGATATACTGTGCAACAAAAATAATTTGGTGATGGTTTAAGTTAGACTATCAAAATCTTAAGAATAGGCAGCAGCATGCCTGTCCAACGACAAATCTACAGAGTAGGCAGCATAGCAGAAACACGATTATGTTGTTAATGTTTCTTTCATTGGCATACATACTTTCTTCAAACGGCTTAATGCTGTTACATGACGTTTCCCAAAAAAAGATTATTTTTCTGCCGCTTCACAAGAATTAAACAACGAAGCAAAAATGATGAACAAATGGACTGTTGTGTACTAAGTACCAATATTTGCATTTTGCTATCTTATACTGCAGTGTGCACATCATGTCTGGAGCAACAGGATCCTGATCAAATCATCACACCGATCACCTAAAAGAGGGGGCAATTAGCAATATGCTTCACACAAAATTTGAACTCCATGACAACGATACGGTATTCACTGCGTTAAACAAAAACTATGATTGCAAATATATTATCCATAATTACCTCTATTGAAACTTTGGAATGCTAATAATCACTTGGATTTTATCAGCGCCATCCAAATAATATTCACATCCAAGGTGATGCGCGGACCAGGCAAAGATCACTTCCTGCGTATACTGCGCTGGCATCATGACCACTTGCCAGCTAGTGATCACATGTTGCATCTTCTCCTGCTGTATAATTTCAAATGATGCTTGGTTCTAAGGGTGACAACGCTGATTACATACTGCAACATTGCCAGCCAATATGGTATCTCCAAGAGCTGATGTATAAGAGTAGTAACACCCGTCAACAATAGCATGATCCTACTTTCCTTCCTCCAGTTTATGCGACAAGAACTGGATGTTTGAAATTCATCTCAATGCAGGATCATCTCCAAATTTCAGTTTGTCTGCTCAATTGATCTTCTCGATTCTGCAGGACCACCCAGTGAAGTTGAAGACTGTTTTCCTTGGACTTGGATTATGGTTTTAACAGCCTAGCCATACGTAATGCTGCCCGAACTTTCCTCACGTCATTCTGAAACCCTGCACTACGAAGGCCAGCGATGACAGCACGCTTTGCAGATGCAAGAACACTGTTCCCTTCACGCAAGCAGATCCGCAAGAATTTGGATGCCATATGATACCTACCCACCTTACATAGACCATGGACTAGTGATGTGTAAGTAAAATCATCCTTCAGTTTCATGTTGTGAAGTAATTTGATGGCTGCATCCACCTCATCAGATTTGCAGAGTGCGTCCACCAAGCAATTGTAAGCAACAATATTTGATTCCATGTCCCTTATCTCCATGTAACATAACTGCTTATGTGCAGCCTCGAAATGCCCCATCTTGGACAAACCATTGACCAAAATTGAGAATGTGTACTCATCACTCTCCAGACCACCCTCTTCCATCATACTCAGCAGCTCAAACGCGTCATCCAGCTTCCCTTCCTGGAATCGCAGGTAAATCAGCGTATTATAGCATGCACTGTCAAGCCTGAACCCACTCCGTATCATTAGCTCACTGTAGGTATTGGCTTCTTCCATCCGTCCCTTCTTGACTAACGCACTAATCACCGTGCAGTATGGGAAGAGATCTGGAATGTACCCTCCGTCCAGCAATGACAAGAAGGTCTCCAGCCCCTGATCAAACCTGCCGTACTTAAAGCAGCACTTCATGACCGTCGTGTAAGTGACGACGTTCGGGGCATGCTCGGTCCTCCCAAGCTCCCTGAGGACCATGCGGGCGTACCCCACCTTGCCTGACTTGCACAGCCCATTGATCATCGTGTTGTAAGTCACAATGCCCACCGGGAGCCCCGTCCTCTGCAGGTACCTGAACATCCTGTACGCGTTCGTCGCGTGACCGAACCTGAAGAGCCCGTCCAGGAGTGTGTTGTAGGTGGTGGCGCACGGCGCGACGCCCTTCTCGGCCATATCGGCAAACACCCGGTAGGCATCCTCCGGGTGGCCAGACCGGAACAAGCAGTGCATGAGCGCGTTGTAGCTCCAGGCGTCGGGGGCGACCCCCGCCTGGAGCATTTCGTCGAACAGGTCGAGGGCGCGCATCGTGAGCCCCCTCCGCGCGGCGCCGGCGATAAGGGAGTTGTAGGTGACGGCGTCGGGGCTCACCCCGGCCTCCCGCATCCGGCGCAGGACGGCGAACCCCGCGTCGAGGCCCGAGGCGCGGCAGTGCGCGGCGAGGAGGGTGTTGTAGGTGACGACGTCGGGGGGCATGCCGAGGCGGATGGCGTCGACGAGGACGGACTCCGCCCGGGCGAGGCCGCCGCCGCGGCAGAGCGCCGCGAGGCAGACGTTCATGAGCCGCGTGGACAGCCGCGTCCGCGCCCAGGTCATTGCTCCTCCTCCGCCTCCTCCTCGCCGCGAGACTATCTTCCGGTTCCGGGCTCGCTTCGACTCCCATACAGCTCGCTCGCTGTCCAGACCAGCTTGCCGAGTTCGCGACGAGCAAGGCCGGCGCCTTGTTATGGGGTAAGCGCTCAGCTGCAGGAGGCGGCGAGAGGTTGGTGGCGGCGACGGCGCCGCCGGGTGGTCGGGGCTCGGGAGGGAGTTGGGAGTTGGCACTTCGCAGACCGCGCAGCGAGGGACAGACTAGAGAGAGAGGCCAGGTGGGCCACGCATGTCATAGGCGGCACGGTCAGACAAGTAGGGTTCATTTCGCCTGACCCAACAGTCAGTGAGCATAATAGGAAAAGGAATTAATTCAGCACCTAAAATCGATGGGATTTCCTTCAAAAACTGTCGTACGAAAGATTCACAACAAATTGGGGAGGAAAAAATCATTCTCATTCACACTAATGCTTTGAGCTATGTTACAAAAAGAACGAAACATGGTACAACAATATCTGTGAATACAATGAACAAATCGGGAAATCGGCAGGATCATACATACTCAAAAATCAAAATGTCAGCCGGCTGAAAAAGAAATCAAAATGTGGCTGAGGAAAAGGCGGATACAAAATTATACAGGTGGAGCCAGGCTCACTGTGCCTTCATGGCTTTCTCCTTGCAGAGCTGGTGCCACTCCTGGAGCACGGCTGCTTGGAGCGCACGGTGCTCGGCTTCCTCCGCCGTGAGCTTGGAGAGCGTCGAGGGGCCCTTGGGGTTCCCAAACCCGTCCAACTCCTCACTCTGCTTCCTCTCCTCTTCCTCTTCTTGCTCGGTTTTCGCAGGCGGCATCTTAGGTTTGGCTGCCTTGAGTAGCGCTATCCTCTCCATGGATATCTTCAGCCGCTCCGCAGCTGCGCTCTTCACCTCCTCTTCGGGCATGTATTCAACAGCTCCGTCCGTGATGTCGTCCAGCCAGCCCTGGAGGTCCGACTCGATCTCTCTTGTGATCGATTCATCAGATGCACGCACGACAAACTTGCATATCATCGTGGTTGTCTCGTCACCCAGATCAACATTTCGGCTCACCTCACTTGCACCGAAGATCATCATGCCCACAAACCCACCAAACCATGTCTTTGCGGCGTAACACAACTGTGGAAGATACATGTGTTATAACCTTACAAAAATGGTAACTCTGCACAGGATAGAATCAAGACCATGTCATGACACCGTCTAAGTGACTATCAGTCAAAAGCTTACCTGGAACCCAGCAACTGTTCGGATGAAATGAGAGCAGACTTGATGGAAGGGCTTGGAATAAATTGACTTCAACCCACTGAGGAAAGGAGAGCTATCATACTGCTGAGCTGCAGTGGCCTTGAAACCACTACCTTCATATGTGTATGTGCCAGTGCACTCAACCATGGCTGGCAAGCTTGGCCATAGACGAAAATACTCAACTGGAGAGCATTCATATGGCAAGAGAAGTTCGGCGAGAGGGATCTTGTAGGGCTGACACCGCAAAACAACTGGCTCCCCAAGCTCTGGCCGGAGCGCGCGCTTCTGCCTCGTCATTTGTGAGTCCTCTTCTGCATAATCTCCTTCATAGTCTGCCGATCCTCCACTTCCGTAGAATGGGTAATACAGGACTTGAACCCAGAGAGAGCATCTCTCAAAATGTGAAACTCCCACAGTGACACTACTTTGGACTGGATCCTGCAGAATTGACAAAGCATTTTCCAAATAAATTAGATGCGAATATGGATTAGCCAATCTGAGATGGCAGTACTTACCCAATGATATAATATTTATTATCACTATTCTATTTTTATCAATAGCCCACATTTTTTAGCGCAACTCGTCTGGAAACAAGATACTGTCACTAGTAGTTAAGTTACTTGAAAGCCACCGCAATGCTAGATGGCCTGGCTCTTAGAAAATCACTTATATTTAACATCATGATCATGATAGCGGATTTCATAGTCTCCACTACCACATTATATCTGGTGTGCAATATAATGTGAGCTCAACTGGCTAGACAGGTGTACTACATTGGGAGGTGGTGGCTTTAAATTTTGCCAGGAAATAGATTGAGAAGTTCACTAGCCAAGGAAGAAAATCTTTCACTGTAAACTATATTCAAATAAATATATTTGCAAACAAACTGCAGCCCTACATTTGTCTGCCCATTCTGACTAATAACAAATTCTTAAATATTTAATTATTGATACATAATTGAAATTAAACTGCACAGTAAAAGCATATGTAAACAAGGCATTTGAAGTCGTGGAGGCACCTGGGAAACAAGATTACGCAGGTGGCGAACAGTGCGGGAAAATCCATCCATATAATACAATGCTCCAGAGAGCCCAACTCGGATATCCACCCTGTTGAGTTCCAGCTCAGTCAAATTCAAAATCTGCAAAAGTGTACATTAGTTAAAAAGGGCAATCATACAGCTCAAAGTCAAACAATACTATGGCTTACAGCAAAACTATATGTCAGCAGCCACAAATATTTGTTTTAATTTCTCACCATTTTACCGGGTGGCAAAGTGCACATAAACTATGCAGGAGCAATAAATAAAGATATAAAGTTCCTAACCTAACCAGTGATCAACAGTTACCATGACACAGCAGTACAGATCAATATAAATTATGTTAAATGTCCACGGAAAAGATCATCATCTCATCGGTCAGGATATACCTTTAAATGTAGGGTGATTCTGCCATCAGTTGGATCCGCCAAATGATATGCTTCGATGTAACATGGATCGCTGCTGCCAGTCAGAGTGCGTGCTTTTGGAAGATCTTTGTGCAAAGCACCGATACCCTTAGTCTGTAGGAGAGTTAACTGGCTGGGATTGGGCCTCCAAAGCTCCTGAATGGCCTTATGAACTAATCCCTCCAATTTCCTATCTTGTGCAGCAGCAGCCTCAGAAAACTGAACTGTAAGCTTGTGGTGGCTAAAAGGGTAATCTCCTGTAGCATCACCTACACCTACCCACCTGGATGAAATATTGGAAAGTCAAACATGGCAGTGATTTTTTCCCAAATGCATGTTCGTAGAGAATTTCCTTTTTTTAGATATATAACTTTTGCAAATAGTGCAGCCTGATGTAAAATAATTAGTTTGAAGATGCAACCCTCACCTGTTATCTGGATGATTCGTCACATACTTTATTATCTGCAAGACATAACGTGACTGATGCTTGGTGACAGAATCAGCTGAAGTACTTGACCTGAACTCCTCCAATTCTTTACTGAGGAGCTGGCCGGCTCTTGCATTTCTGGTTCCCAAACGCTGAGCGCATATGAGGACAGCCTGCACATCTTGTATCCTATTTGATGTAGTGGCAGAGGAATCGGTGTTGAATAAAGTCTTATGCATGTTAGATATGATGATATTCAGAGGGTCCTCTGGGTCATCAGCTAAAAGAGGATCAAGGCCTTCAAGATCAAAGTGTTCAGAAATTGCCCATATCAGCCGTGATGATATTCTTGAGGTATGAACCTGAAACATTTATTCACATTTAAATATAGGCCAATCTGGATTTAGGAAAGGTACTGAAAAACTGAAGAACTAATGACACCATTGGTCTTTTATCAATCATCTCTAACTAGAAAACAATCTTTACAGCATGGCACAGTTTAAGCTACAACTATTTGCAGTGGAAGATTAACAAAAGTACAAGGAAACCAAACAAAGGCAGGCATAGTGAGATCCAAACGCAGGTAAAGCCTTGACAAAGTAGAAACCAGAAGAATGGAGACGGAGTACATTAGTACCAATCTTCAAGAACAAGGGGATGTTCAGAGTTGTATTAATTGCCGTGGAATTAAGCTGATGAGCCATACAATGAAGCTACGGGAGAGAGCCATTGAGCACCGCTTAAGAAGAACGACAAGCGTGACCAAAAATCAGTTTGATTTCATGCCTGGGAGGTTGACCATGGAAGCCATTTTCTTGCTACGACAACTTATGGAGAGATACGGGGAGCAAAAGGACTTGCATATGGTGTTCATTGACTTGGAGAAGGCCTATGATAAGATACCACGGAATGTCATGTGGTGGGCCTTGGAGAAACACAAAGTCCCAGCAAAGTACATTACCCTCATCAAGGACATGTACAATAATGTTGTGACAACTGACAAGTGTTCGAACAAGTGATGTCGACACTGATGACTTCCCGATTAAGATAGGACTGCATCAAGGGTCGGCTTTGAGCCCTTATCTTTTTGCCTTGGTGGTGGATGAGGTCACAAGGGATATACAAGGAGATATCCCATGGTGTATGCTCTTTGCGGATGATGTGGTGCTAGTTGACGATAGTCGGACGGGGGTCAATAGGAAGTTAGAGTTATGGAGACAAACCTTGGAATCGAAAGGTTTTAGGCTTAGTAGAACTAAAACTGAGTACATGAGGTGCGGTTTCAGTACTACTAGGCGCGAGGAGGAGGAGGTTAGCCTTGATGGGCAGGTGGTGCCTCAGAAGGACACCTTTCGATATTTGGGGTCAATGCTGCAGAAGGATGGGGATATTGATGAAGATGTGAACCATCGCATCAAAGCCGGATGGATGAAGTGGCGCCAAGCATCTGGCATTCTCTGTGACAAGAGAGTGCCACAAAAGCTAAAGGCAAGTTCTACAGGACGGCGGTTCGACCCACAATGTTGTATGGCGTTGAGTGTTGGCTGACTAAAAGGCGACATGTTCAACAGTTAGGTGTGGCGGAGATGCGCATGTTGAGATGGATGTGTGGCCACACGAGGAAGGATCGAGTTCGAAATGATGATATACGAGATAGGGTTGGGGTAGCACCAATTGAAGAGAAGCTTGTCCAACATCGTCTGAGATGGTTTGGGCATATTCACACAGGCCTCCAGAAGCTCCAGTGCATAGCGGACGGCTAAAGCGTGCGGATAATGCCAAGAGAGGTCGGGGTAGACCAAATTTGACATGGGAGGAGTCCTAAAGAGAGATATGAAGGATTGGAGTATCAGCAAAGAACTAGCTACGGACAGGGGTGCGTGAAAGCTTGCTATCCATGTGCCAGAACCATGAGTTGGTCCCGAGATCTTATGGGTTTCACCTCTAGCCTACCCCAACTTGTTTGGGACTAAAGGCTTTGTTATTGTTGTTGTTGTTGTTGTAGAACTAGGTGAGATCAAGCAAAACAAGAATATTATGAGAGTGTGTTAGTAATGAATAAAAATTGCACCTTACGTCCAACTGGTATTTAAATGCATAACAAAATGTGTTTGAATATCAAAATAATGAGATGGATCATAACCTCGCGAAGATCCCTAATAAGCTGTAGCTGCAAATTTCGAAGTCTAGTCTCATTTAGAATCTGATCTTGAGATGCACCAGTCTTAATTGTCTTTACACCGCCTCTGGTATCATATATATGACAAAGCCGTACAAGCAACTTCAGATAGCAATCAATTGCATAGGTACGCCCGTCACAATCCCAGAGAACACAAGGCCTGCAAACTTCCACCACATCCAAAGCAGGTTCTGTCCAATTCAACGCACCATAACCAGTTCCATAGGCTAATGCCCCTATAACTCTGCTCTCTGTCCCAGAATTCTTCTGCTCAGGTAGTGGAAGAGATAGCTGGAAACAACTTTCAACCAGTGAGGCAACTAGCTCTTCTCTGAACAAGCTTTTGCTTGTTATGCTGTTTAGATCATCCTTCACCCTTGCATCCTCAAAAAGAGATATCACATCTGTTCCTGGAACGGGCTTCTGACCTCTTCGAACGCTCTCCTTTGCAAAAAGATCAACACAAAGAGCAGTTCGGCAAATGCATGCCAATGCATGCATTCGATCTGATTCTGCTCTCAAATTTTTCAGCATCTGAAGCAGCCTTTTGAACAGAGACACCTGCATTACAGAACATGCTTTTGTAAATCCATCTTGAACACAAATTTTCACAACACTTGTTCACTAAACTGAAATTGTCCCTCTCGCTATCTTCTTCACAAGTTATGCATGGAAGGAAGAAACTGAAAAAGATCTGCTAGCACATGATATGGCACGACTCCAATCAATGAATTATTTCACATTTTTTAGAAAGCCAGAAAAGAGAAAAAATAGAAGGAGAATATGGGGTGCATGGGCAACTAGTTGGCAGAATTACCTTCCAAACATAGTAGCAGTAATTGGTAAGCAAGATGCCAATAGTATACTACTAAATCAGGTATCAAAGTAATGATGCATAACCATTTTACATTGGCTCCACAAGTTAAAAATATTGATGATTATATGCTAAGTAATGTGAAATTTTCGAAGGCCCAATACTTCTGTGCTTAATTTGAATGGATAGCGAGTAAACAACATTGTATCACCTATGGGCTTAAGCTGCTTAGTAACTGATCTATCATGACAATACAAATCAATGCTTAGCCGATAAGGTTAATAAATAAGCTTTATTTGTGATATAGTACCTATAACGATGTAAATCATAAGGTAATGCTCATGCTAAGGAATACACCAACAAACTAGTTGTGATACACTAGCAAGATTTTTACTTGCCGTATTTAAGAGATGACATCAAATAATGAAAATTATAATTAATAAATGTATATAGTAGCATTTCAGAAGATCATCTTTTGTCCAAATAAGCAGACAACAATCAGCACATGGAAATACAACCTACTAAAGTGCCATTTGATTCACCAGTCTAACAACAACAAATAGATTTTTGGATTTTTGGCATAAGACTGAAATAGGAGATCATATGGGATAAGACTAAATTTGTTTGGTTCAAACAAGAATATCAGCTTTGAGATCAGAATTTATGAATCTAATAACTAATAACTCTTCATGGTACTGACAATTAAGATTTATAATGCTGTATTAGTTTTAAAACTTGGGATCAGTATGGTTTCAGGCTTGTGCACTAAAAACAACACTAACTAGTAGAATTGTGTGTTACTGGAATTACTTGACAGACTCCAGTTAAAACAATAGCTTATGTGGCTGAAAGGCTAGCCATGTTTCAACGACAATTTATATCATGTCTAATTGATGACAGATAAATCCATGTATTGGCACGAAAACAGAAGCCTCCTAAATTACTTCATACAAACTTGGCTACCACTACCAATGCCCACTTCCAGGATCCTTAATACAATAGTTGCCTCGTAGACATTGGGCACAAGACACAACCAGTAGATTTACCACAGGAAATTAGCAATCAACAATCATTGAGTTGATAAGACTAAGGTGAATTGCTCTTATAAGTCGATTGATTTAGTACCTGCATTCCAAGATCCAGCAAATGGAGATTCGCCACAACAGCTCTGACGATCGTCTCCCTCATCGATGAGAACTCTTGTCGGTCCCATAGTGTTAGGATTGCAATAATGGCAGCTGAAGCCCACTCCGGCTTGCCTCCGGGCGCATCTGCGAGCGAGAGCATATTGATCCCCACCTCAAACACCAGTGGCGGTTCCAGCGAGCTAAGGAAAGGAAGCAAGTGCGAGACAATGTCAGACACCCCCACCAACTTCTCCGCACTCGCCTCCACCGTATCTGCTATTGTAGTGTCTCCTGGTTTGGCAATCTGCCGCAGCGTGTTCACCGCGCCAGATGCAACCATTTTTGCTGCATGCACAAGAGGGTACACAGTAACCCGGAAGCTCTCAACGGGCATCACCATGGATCGAGCAATGAGCATGTTTCGCCGGGACCAGATGAAGTCGATGGCGTCAGCTGCCCACTGGGCACGCACAGCGAGCGCGCCCTCTCCATCAACGAGCTTGTCCCCAGCAAGCCGGCTCATACGCCGCGCGTCCAGCTCCTGGAACAGCCGAGCAAGTGCCTCGAACGCTGCGGCTGCCACTGCGTCTGCAGAGTCCAAGGCCAGCTCGGTCAGACGGCCCCACCAGGTGGTGGCGTGCCCCATGAGCGAGGGGTTGGTGGAGCACATGAGCGCGAGGTCATCGCGCGGGAGGAGGGAGGAGAGGGAGGTAACGGCGGCAAGGCGGAGTGACTCGGCGGGCGAGGAGAGAGCGGCAGCGATGTCGGCGTGCGCGGAGGAGAGGAGGGTTGGGAGTAGGTGCGAGGGGAGCGACGGGAATGAGGCGATGGAGGAGGCGGCGACGTCGGGATCCGGAAAGGAGAGGTCGGAGCGTAGGGAGGAGAGCAGGAGCGGGTCAAGGAGATCGGGGGGCAGGGGCAGCGCACGGAGAAGGTCGAGCGCAAGGCGCTTGCAGACGGCGGAGGAGGGCGCCGCTAGGATCTCGGTGGCGGTGGTGCGGGCTAGCGCGGAGACGTCGCGGCCGGCGGCGCACTGCTGCAGGGCCTGCAAGAGCGCTGAAGACTGCCGGAGAGCGTCCGAGGAGCGGAGATCGGTGGTGATCTGCGCGATGAGGAGGTCCATCGCGCCGCTGCCGCACTTGGGCTCCGGCGATCGCCGGAGCTGGGGAAGAGTAGCGGTGGTCGTGCAGATCTGGGAGGGAAGGGGGGAGTGCCAGAGCACGAGAAGGGTCGGTGTTTTGTTTGAGTGCGGTGCTGCGGCCGGTGGTAACGGGTCGGATCTTTTCGTCCAGCGACTTCGGTGACTCGGCGAGGACTGATCAGTAGGGCCCAGAGCGACTGTAATGGTCGGGGTTCGATCTAGACCGTCTATGTTGAAGTTTTGGCTAAAGTGAGTATATCTGACGGTGCAGGCCGCTCCAGCGGAGAAATAACACAGCCACTGATTATTGTTCTTTCAGAAATAGTTTATTTCATAATTTACTGGGACAATGTCCGAATAGTTTATTTCATAATTTGGCTAAACCTCCTCCTGCCATCTGTCTTCGCTTTGGGTCGAAGTCGGAGTCCTTGTTCATGCAGGACAACTTCTCCAACACGAATCCATGGAGTGCATGCATGAGGGATGCAGCCTTGGCAAAGTCCTCGCCCTCGATGACCATGTTGAGCTGGAAGCGGAGCACAGAGCTGTAGCTCTCAGCCCAGGGGCGGAGCCAGGATTTAAACATGAGGGGGGGCGAAGAAGATTTTTTTTTCCTCTTAACCGCATAAGAGATAAAAATTGGCCTAAAGTAAGAGGGGTTCAATGCACGGTCTAATGCTACCTTTTCCACTTCACTCTACTTCTTCGCAAGTGTGAGCACACAACAATGGCAAACAAATGCAGTGTCGTGCTAAAAGGTGCAGCTTTGCACAAGTGATAAGATGTCACAGAAGAACAAGTCTGGGCAGCACATTGATATAAACCACATAGAAATGTATATTTGGCATTATAAAACTTCACTTCAATTAATAAATTTTGATCCATGACTATGAAGCTCATCGAACAATTTGACAATCTAATTGGAAGAACTTTCCCTCAAACAATCTTTTTATATAGCGACAATGTAAAGGTTCAAAGAAAGTGATCTCTCATTATAAGAAAGAATGCATGCAGTAAATTTATCAATTCTCTTGTATGAAAGTGAACCAAATAATTAGATGAGTAGGGTGCGGCCGGCAGTCCATCAACAAAAGTGTAAAGTAGATGATACCTTCAGATTTGAGTGTTTGAAGAATAAACACCATGATCAACAGACTCGGATGCAGTCGACATTGCGACAGGATTAGCAGAGGCAGGGGCAACGGCGCCCATGGCTACGGCACCATCGTCGCATCGCAATGGTGCCCTTATCTGGTGTCTGGCGACTGGCATCGCGCCGAGCGGTGGCCTCGAATAACGGCGGCGGCGGCGGCATGGAGTCGATCTAGACAAAATGCAGACGCACGCTAGGTTTCTTCGTGCAAGTTATAGTTCACCGCTGAATGACCAATCAACGTGGGGCATGGGCTCTTATTTGGCTTCGGCACGTACACAGCAGACAGCTGAGTTTGGGCCTTACTAGTATAATTGTTAGTTAACCTATATACGGACAATTAGCACTTGAATACTTGTATATAATGTTGCGTATTAGTGCTAATATCTGCACTAGATCGTTAGGGGGGGGCGATCGTTGGGGGGGTCTAGCCCCTGCTCGCCCCCTATCTCCGCCCCTGCCTCAGCCTAGTTGACCTCCGCGAAGTGGACGCCCCAGCGGGTCAGTCCCATCCGGAGGCAGAGGGGGACGCGGGGCCAGGGGCGGAGTGGCATCCATTTTGCATCATGATTCCTGTTGGGAAACATAGTAGAAAACAAAAAAAAATTGTCCTACGATCAAATCAGGAACACCAACTTCGAGTTGCAGCGGAAAAGAGTCGATGTAGATCATACTTGAAGTCCCTCAAACCGTTCACGAACGTTCCCTCAAACTAAAGACCGAAAGCACGACCTCTCCATAGTTTACAAGCGTACGGTCTTCATGATTCGGCAGCGCTTCGTTGTCCAGAGCTAATCGATGCCAGAGAATTAGAGGGGGAGATTAGAACCACATTGGGCTTCTAATTATGAGGACTAGAGAGGATTAGATCTAGCTCTAACTGGATCAACTAGAACTAGACCTAGACAACTAGAGGAGGCTCCAAAACTTGTGTCTCCCAAGGGCCAAATCCTCAAGTATATATTGGTTGGAGAAGAGGGAGGAGGCGCCACAAGGGGGAAGGGTCGGCTAAGAGGATGGGGAGTTACCCTCCAATTCGGCCTCCCCTAACAAGCTATGGGCGCCCCAAGTGTTATCGGGCCCTGCTAGGGCCCAATAACTCTCCACCACTTGGTCTTTTAAATATATTTTGTCCCGTTGATATATTAATTATTATAAAAGCCTACTAATCATTATTAGTGTTGAAAAAATGTCCTGGAGGCAATAATATTATATTATTATATTTCCATATTCATAGTTAAGTGTTTAGATTTCATGTTATAACTGCTATGATCCTGAAATATGCGATTCAGTGGAAAACTCGCATGCATGTGTGGAATGATAAACGGTTAAATAAAAGGTTCTTAGTCTCGCCTGTAGGACTAGCTCAAGTCACTACAAGAAACCTGTTAATAAATGATGGTCCTCATCCGTCATGCATCAATGCAAATCTGTCATTGGTGCCCATCGATGATGGATTTCATATCGCGTCATAATTTGACATCAGGCCTTCCATGACAGTCCTTGTCCGTCATGGATCTTCCCCCAAGCCCACCCAGCCCAAACTAGGCCCAACCATTCACTGGTACAGCGAGGTGCTATACAAACGGTTTTTAACCCCTTTCCGCGACGGCGTTCGGAACCGTCACCTAATGAGAGACTGCGATAGGGGGGTCCTTTCCACACGACCCAGAAACCATCGGGGATATGCCCTCCTGGCACACACGCTCGGCAAAATGAGGTCGTGTGCGACCGGAGAGCAACCAAATACGGTTATACGTACAGTAGTGCTAAAAAATACAATTATACAGACGAAATCGTTCATGGTCGTAAGTACATCTCACACAGTCGCTCCAAGGAAAACGTTTGCGCAAGGTGGCCTAACGCAAACAGTTTTTAAGAGAATGACGTGTGTGATTGTTCATTGATCCAACACGGTTTATTTCTAGAAACTGTGTGCGTTGCCTGAGGTCATCGCCCACGGTGTTTTCTCAATAACCGCTTGCAATAGGAAACCCAATTAGCAGGCTAATTGTCCTATTATTAATAATCCATTTATTAATCTAATTGACATTCATATTAAGCACATAATATATTTCATTTCCATATTAAGGAAGCATGATTTCATAATTGAAATACATCCGAGTACAACATGATATAGCTTTAGCACTCAGCTACCCCATTACACAACTGCACCAGCACCAAGTTTCACATGCAACATCTAGAACCTTTCGAAATTAGCATCATAGACGGTACATAGACAGATGCATCTCATCTGAAAAACTTCTGAAGCGGAAGTCGAATATTGAGCCTTCATTCATGCTGAAGGTCTTTGCAACTTTAGGCCAGTGCATGTGGATGATTGACCGTCCATCATTCATCCTCTTCAGGAACACTTCAATATTGAACCGTGGGTGTTGTATGAAAACCTTCCTCGCCTCCTGACCATAGAGGTGGTTTGAGAGGTAATCATCAGTGAACTACTTTGGAAAGGCCTGAAAACAAGGATGTGCATAAATATCTTCTCTATATTGGAAATGGGGCAAAGGAATAAAAAAAGGCAAGGTATAATAGTTAGTACCATCTTGTAGTGAACTGATATCTTCTTCATTGTGCAGACAAAGATTTTGTTGTTTTTTGTCGCTAATTTTTTTATCCTAACAATCTTTCTGAGTTTCTTGACTTGATTGATATTCAAGGACAACTCATTTTCCCATATGCAAAAAGGGTCGAACAGTGGGTCAAAACCTCTGGCAGCAGGACCTACATGTGCAAGACCAAATTGTTAAAAACCTAAATATTAGAATGGTTCCTGCAATTGCACAATAATGTGCTATTAGACAACGGACCATGCACGTGCTAACCTCGATTGTAAACCTCAGTGCTTCCCATTGTTTCCCTGCAACACATATAAGATAGTTAGTCATCGGGTTAAGTAAGGGTTCGCATGCTATCAGTAAAATATGCTGATGAAAAATAAGCAAATTGCAGATTCATCAGATTAATTCAAGCCACATGGAAAACCCATTTATCCAAACCAAGCATGATTAAGAACTAGGAAATATAGCACTTGTATATGTTTTTCATGTATTAAGTGTAGCCAAATTCGATTTATTCCTCACATGCACAACAATACAAAATTCTACCCACGACAATTGGACATCGCATTGCAGAACTGAACCAAGCAGTTAACTAAACACCACAATAAATGAACCAAACATTAACTGAGCACCACATTGCACAATATAACATACTCCTAACAGAAGATCAGACAGTTAACCAAATCAAGCATGCTTAACAACTTGGAAATATAGCAATTGTATTTGTTTATCATGTATTTAGTGCAGCCAAATTTGATTTATTTCTCACATGGTATACAATAACATAATGCAGCCACAACAATTGGACATCACATTGCAGAATTGAACCAAGCAGTTAACTAAACATCACAACAAATGAACCAAACGTTAACTGAGCACCACATTGCACAATGTATAACATACTAGAAGATCCGACAGTTAACCAAACCAAGCATGCTTGACAACTTGGAAAATTGCACCCTGAAGAATTGAACATCACATTTGCAGAATTGAACCAAACAGTTAACTGAACACAACAACTAATTAAGCAAACATTTAATAAGTGAGCACCACATCGCACGACATATAGAACATCTACTACCCCTATAAAAGGAAGAGAGGGGCAGATCTAAACAATTATAGCCGTCCATCTACAAAATCTAATGGCATGAAATTCTTCCATGGTTAACCCAACAAGCCACGCAATTAAGCCACTTACAGTCCATCGATCGCTAAAAAAAGTCCGCACGACCTCTCGCCCCGCTCGCACGACCTCACGCCCCCACTGTCGGTGTCAAAACTGGAGGATCTCGGGTAGGGGGTCCCGAACTGTGCATCTAAGGCTAATGGTAATAGGAGGCGGAGGACACAATGTTTACCCAGGTTCGGGCCCTCTCGATGGAGGTAATACCCTACTTCCTGCTTGATTGATCTTGATGATATGAGTATTACAAGAGTTGATCTACCACGAGATCGTAGAGGCTAAACCCTAGAAGCTAGCCTATGATTCTGATTGTTGTCGTCCTACTGACTAAACCCTCCGGTTTATATAGACACCGGAGGGGGCTAGGGTTACACAGAGTCGGTTACAGAGAAGGAGATCTAATCCGAATCGCCAAGCTTGCCTTCCACGCAAAGGAGAGTCCCACCCAAACACGGGACGAAGTCTTCAATCTTGTACCTTCATAGTCCAACAGTCCGGCCAAAGTATATAGTCCGGCTGTCCGAGGACCCCCTAATCCGGGACTCCCTCAGTAGCCCCTGAACCAGGCTTCAATGACGACGAGTCCGGTGCACAGATTGTCTTCGGCATTGCAAGGCGGGTTCCTTCTCCGAATACTCCGTAGAAGATTTTGAACACAAGGATCGTGTCCGGCTCTGCAAAACAAATTCCACATACCACCGTAGAGAGTATAATATTCCACAAATCTAATCTGCTGACAACTTTTCTGCCGCGGTCCGGTCATTACGAACCGTTTTTCCCAGCCTGCCACTACGTGTTGTGAGGCGGTTGTATTGGCACGTCTTGTCGAAGCAGAGATCGTGTTCCCCTTATCACGGGATTCTCATCAACACGGGTGTGGGTAACCCAATCGTGCTTGTTAGTATGACTCCTCGATTTTAGGCAAGTTCCAAACGGCCACGCGGAGGACGCTTGATATTCACCCTCTTTATAAAGGGGCCAAGGCCTGTCCTTTTCTTCCCACGCTCGATCCTTCCCTTCCCCCACCTCGAGCTCCAACACCCAAGGCTCAGGCTAAGCGCTTCGGACCTTCAACCATGTCCGGATCCAACCTTCAAGGTCGGTGGATGGCCTCCTCTGTCACAGAGGAGGACATCAAGAAGCTAAGGGAAGCCAGGTATCTGACCGCCGAAACCCGCACAGGCTGCCTGCTCAAGGGCAGGTCATCCCCACTCCCGAACCCAACGAGTGTGTCGTATTTGTTTCCCACTTCCTCCGAGGGCTAGGCTTTAGTCTTGATCCCTTTGTTAGAGGGCTTATGTTCTATTACGGGCTCGATTTCCACGACCTAGCTCCAGATTCCATCCTTCACATCTCGTCGTTTATCGTCGTGTGTGAGGCCTTCCTCCGCATCACCCCTCACTTCGGCTTATGGCTCAAGACCTTCAATGTGAAGCCGAAGATGATCGATGGGCGACACGCAGAATGCGGAGGTGCCATAATAAGCAAAGGCGCCGATGCTCTACGGCCAAAGGGTTCCTTCTTGGAGGTGTCCAACTTATGGCAACGGGAGTGGTTTTACATCACAGCTCCCCGAGGTACAAAGTGGGCGGCTGCCCCCGCCTTTCGCTCGGGCCCTCCACCGCAACTGGCGTCATGGGTCAACAAGGGGCTGGACTGGGGGCCAGTTAACGACGTGCTGACATTGCAAAGTCGCATTCGAGATCTCCTCAAGAAGGATGTCAGTCTTGTCAAGGTAATGCAAGTTATGCTAGTTCGTCGGGTCCTACCATGCCAACGTCGATCTCTCCGTATGTGGGAGTTCAACCCGGAAGGACCGCGAACTATTCAGCAATTCTTCGGCGTGACGCTCGAAGAGATGTATGGATTGTTCTTCAGATCACGAATAAAGTGTCCGGACACCACCGAGGATGCGGGTCTCAACTGCAACCGTCCAGATACCCACGTAAGTAATTCTGCTGCTGAACATGCTGTCTTTTTATTTGTCACAACATCATTCTGAAAAAATCACTCTCAGCCAGGACTGGATAAGAAAGGCGGAGAGGATCAGGTGTTCGGCCCCCCTTCCCGAAGGCTCACCGGATCCTGTACTAGCCAGGATGCTTGAGCACGCACCTTATCAAGTGCCCTCAAGGGAAGATGAAGGGAGGAATAAAGAAGCCGAAAGCAGGCTTCACACACTACACATCCAAACCGGGGGAATTAGCGTCTCCGCGAAGGAGGATAATCAGGGAGAAGAATCTAGAATCCCCTCTCCCCAAGGAAGGAAAAGGACCGCCTTTGAAGACTTGGAAACGGAGGTTTCCAAACGAGGGAAGAAACCTTCACCAGGGGGCCCTGCCCCAGAGGGCGTCCTTACCGCACAGCGCCCGCAAGGGGGCCAGCCCTCCACCGAGCTGTAAGTGAACAAAAGTACTTTGGTAAATATATCCTGCTTTATCTCTGAGGACAATAACTAAGACATATATCTTGCAGTCCGACTCATAGCCCTTCTCGACAGAGTTCGTCTTCGGGGGATCTTCTTCCAGAGATGATGGAGAGCGAAACGCCTCCCCCTGTCTCCCCGCCTCATGGGGCGGACGACCCTGAGGTGTCGTCACGGAGGATTTCTCCTGATCCGCCAAGGTCAGAAGGTAACCCTTCGGCCACCCGAAGTCCGGAGTATTCGGCTCCTAAGGAGAGCAATAGAAAGAGTCCGGGACTGTCCGGTGCACAACCGGACGCACTGATGGGTCTTCTGGAGCAAGCGGCTATCTCAGAGGCGCATCGTACTTTAATGGGTACGGTGGTTGAGAGGATTTCATCCGCCAAAAGTGGGTTTCATGAAGCTTTTACAAGCCTGCTAAGAGGCTTTGAGGTACGCAAAGTAATATATATATTTTTGATGGTACCGCACAAGCTAGGTGTGCTCTATACAGATAGTAGCCCCTGAGACTCTGGTTGCCGTCCAGAGGCGGCAAACAAAGGATCATAGTCCCAGGTAATGATCGCGCTGCTTTCATGTGCAGGCGGCTGAGGGTCCGGTGGCTGGCCGGACTGCTGAGTTTGCCGAACTGAGGTGGCAGCTTGACGCGGCAGATGCCGACATCGCGCTTGTGAACAAGCGGCTTGACGAGGCACAGGGTATGTATTTTCGGGTGGTCAACAAATATTAAGAGGAGCATGATGCTAGTATCTATAATATGTTGTGACTGCAGATGGAGCTGCCGCCGTGGAGACCCTTCGGGCGGAACTTGCCCGAGCCAAGGAACAAGCCAGGAGAAGTGATGCGGCCGCCCTAAAGGCGGCCGAAGAGTTAAGAGCCGAACAGGCTGCTCATCGCTAGAGCAAAGATAAAATAGCCAAGATGGCTGTCGAGCTGAAAGATGCCGCCGGCCGATATGAGCTTCTTGAAAAGGAAAGCCAAGCGAAAGCGGCTGACCTGAAGAAAGCCATGGAAGCAGCCAAGGAAACCCGCTCTAAAATCAGAGCGGCGCAGGAGGACCTCCGTCAAGCCGGAGATATCACGGCTGGGAAGCCCATTTTGTTGCGGACGAAGTTCGAAGATCCGAAGTATGCCCCTCTGGATCAATTATGGAGTGCTGCAGACGCGTACTTGGACTTGGCAATGAGTGCTGCTGATGCGACTGAGTTTTTCAAAGATCAGAAAGATCATGAAGTGGAAAGGTTGTTCTGGTCGCAGTTCAGTGCTCCAACGCGTCCGCTGTTGTTAAATGAACAAATGGCCGAGTGGGCTGAGCTCCATAGGTTGTCCAGACTTTCCATGAGGTCTGTCGTGGATTATCTTTGGCCGAAGGGACCAAGGCCGAATAGTTATTTTGGTTTAGTGCAACGATTCCTTGGTGTTGTGCCGCATATCGACGCTGTAAAGAGGCCGGCGTGCATAGAGGGTGCGCGGATGGCTCTTTCCCGTGTTAAGACATATTGGGCAGAGATGGAGGCCACCGCTATTGCAACCCGGGGTCCGGCCGTAGGCCAGGTCTCGGCCGAGCACTATTTTGAAGAAGTCCTAGAAGGTGCTCGTTTAATAGAGGCTCAGTGCTCGAAGAGTATCATGTTCGAGTGACATGTATCCCCATTGTAAAAACAATGCTATTTGGATTATAAAGGCTATGTTTATACTTTTGCCTGAAAGTATTATGATGCCTCCTGTGCGGCCGTTTATGTATGTATATAACCTGAAAGTTTGCAGTCGTCGGCTTCAGCCCCCACGCATATAATGCGGGGGTGTTCGAAAAAGCGCGTATTCACACTTGATCCAACGTCTTGGTCCATTAAGGAGGTGATAGCGCGGCGAACAAGGCAATCGGACTATATAGCTTTAACACTTTCACTTAGCCATAGGAGTTTGACGGTGGGGTTACTATATAGCCCCTGGTACTTCCGCGCTCATCCGAATACGGTGCGCGTACATACATGACCAGGAAACCGGTCCTTCGTTAATGCGGAGGAATCGCGAAGATTTCGCTGAGTAATCGAGTGGTTGACCAGTCTCGCGCTTTATCATGACAGTCAGTTTTCGGCTTTCTCTACTGAGGTGCTCATCCAGATGAACCAGGGCACAATCGCAGTAGTTCTCCCGGTGCCACCTTAGCCGATAGAGCGGAATGTAAGGTAGCAAAACACAGGAGCCGGGCAAACCCAACTATTGACCAAAGACATGATTCGGAGCTGATGCATATAAGGCCAAACTCGCGACGCCGAACACTCCCTAAGGTGTTCGGACTTTACAACATATACTGGGCTGAATAACGCCCTCGATAATGAGCCCTGAATTTCCAGGTACGTGCATTAGTCTGACGTGACGAAATGCCAATAACGCCAGCATCCCTCTCGGTTGTGTTGAGTACCCGGAGGGTGTGAAGCAACAAGAGGCCTGTGTCTCCGTTGTGCCGTATCCTGGAAGGGTGTAGCACAATGATCATCTGTAAAAGAGAAAAACCGAGGTGAAAGTCTTCGTGCGAAAAATTGGTTATTCTTAATGAACCATTAAAATGCAATCTATTATTGTATAATAGGGTCAAGCCGAACTGTAGCCCTTTTTACATGCGGGAAGCCCCTAGGACCACCTATGGGGGTATATCCGTCGACCCAATCTCAGGTTTATCTGAGCTGATACAGCTAGTGGTGCGCCGGACTCGTCTAACCGTGTCCGCGGTCTTGACGAGCGATCATTTATTCTGGTTGGAGAGGCCGTTCAGTGGTCGGCTGCTAGAGCCACCACATATTCTTCCGCACGTAAGGAACGCTCTGTGTTTCCACTAACTGTGATGATGCCACGTGGACTGGGTATCTTAAGCTTAAGATAAGCGTAATGCGGTACTGCATTAAAACGAGCGAAGGCCGTTCTTCCGAGTAGTGCGTGATAGCCGCTTCGGAATGGAGCGATGTCGAAGGTTAATTCTTCACTTCGGAAGTTGTCGGGAGAACCGAATACAACCTCTAGTACTAGAGAGCCCGTGCAGCGGGCCTCTGGGCCTGGTATTACTCCTTTAAAGGTAGTGTTGCTTTGGCTGATTCTTGTCGGGTCTATCCCCATTTTGCGGACAGTGTCCTGATATATCAGATTAAGACTACTGTCGCCGTCCATAAGGACTCGGGTGAGATGGTATCCGTCAATTATTGGGTCTAGCACCAAGGCAGCCGATCCTCCGTGCCGGATACTAGTCGGGTGATCCCTGCGATCAAAAGTGATCGGGCAGGCCGACCAAGGGTTGAACTTGGGGGTGAAGGGCTCCATGGTGTATACGTCTCGGAGTGCGCGTTTGTGCCTCCTCTTCGGTATGTGAGTTGCGTAAATCATGTTCACTGTTTTGACCTCTGGTGGGAATTTTTTTCTGTCCCCAAGTGTTCGGCTGGCGAGGGTCATCCTCGTCTTCACTTGGTGTCTCCCTCCCCTTGTGTTCGTCGTTTAGCTTGCCGGCCTGCTTGAAGACCCAACATTCTCTGTTGGTGTGATTTGCAGGTTTGTTGGAGGTGCCATGAATCTGACATAATCTGTCTAGAATCTTGTTTAGGCTGGACGGTCCATCTCTGCTGCCTTTAAATGGCTTTTTCTGTTGACCAGGTCGAGAGCCCGTGAATCCGGCGTTTACCGCCGTGTTGTCTGGGCTGTCTTCATTGTTTCAACGCTTGCTTTTATTGCGTCGCGGTTTCCCGTTGCCATCCCTGACTTCGGATGTGCCTGGGTTGCTGGTGCCGCTACGGGCCAGCCAACTGTCTTCGCCCGCGCAAAAGCGGGTCATAAGGCTTGTTAGGGCTGCCATTGTCCTCGGTTTTTCCTGGCCGAGGTGTCTGACAAGCCATTCGTCCCGGACACTGTGTTTGAAAGCCGCTAAGGCTTCGGCATCCGGGCAGTCGACGATTTGATTCTTCTTAGTGAGAAATCTGTTCCAAAGCTTTCGGGCTGACTCTCCGGGCTGTTGAATTATATGACTTAAATCGTCTACATCCGGAGGTCGGACATAGGTCCCTTGAAAATTAGCCCTAAAAGCATCCTCAAGCTCTTCCCAACTTCCAATTGAGTTTTCGGGGAGGCTTTTCAACCAGTGCTGTTGGGGATATTACTACTAGGTGCAAACCGGCCAAGGAAGCCGGGTTATCCCCATAATGGATTGTTCATACTTAAAGGCCCAAGAAGACAAGGAATAAAGCGGTTTACTACGGAGACTCGAAGGCCCGAGGCCCAAAGGTAGATTGAGGCATGTAGTTATAAACCGCCATGTAGTACATGACTTGTATTGTAAGGTATGACAAAGTAGAGACCGAGCCGGTATGTGTATAAATCGGCATCGTGACTCTGTAAGCCGGCGGGCGTCGACCTGTGTATATAAAGGCACGACTCGGCGGCGGTTCAAGGACGACAGACAACAACTCGAGACTCAGGCAAAGCGTATTCGCTCCCTGGTCATCGAAACCCCAGCAATTCCATCACAACTAGACGTATGCTTTTACCTTCATCGAAGGGGCCGAACTAGTATAAAACTCCCGTGTCCCTTGTCCAGTTTAACCTCTTTAAGCTAACCCGTTGCGATGGCTCCACGACTAAGTCCTTTCATTAGGACATCTGCCGTGACAATTCCACTGCAGTTGGCGCCCACCGTGGGGCAATCGCGCGATGGTTTGAAGGGCAATTTTGAAGGGCTCAAGGGATACGCCGTGGGCCGGATGACCAAGAGTTGTCGCGGCAAGCTCTACATCGACGACGCAGGCTGGGGCCTCGAGGCCGGCTCAATCGAGTACGGGTACCGGGTCCCCTTTGGAGGAATTCACGTCTTCATCAGCAAGATCGGCGAACCGGGCCCTGAGCCGGACATCTGCACCGACCTCGTCGAGACGGCTCAGCGTGCAAGCCCTGCCCGGGTTTAGCCTGCCGTGAAGCGTGCGTTCGTAGGATTCATCAATGGTGTGGAACTTGAACCGGCGTCCGATGGCGAGAACGTCATCTACTCAGATGACGAGTCGTCCACCGGGGAGACCGAGTCACTGTACCAACTGCAAGATGGCCAGTTTGGGGGCTATTCCGACGGCGACACTATTCTGGACCCCTTTGAACCGTCGAACCGGGTTGCGATCTTCATGGCTGGAACTCAGCCCACGTTACAATCTTCAACCGCGGCAGCAATAATTTCCGGATCGGCAGCTGGGGCGGGAGGCCCCGCGCGCCGGCCGGCCCAAATCTTATCTGATTTATTGGACTCCTGGACGACCTTGCTGACCACACAAGTTACCGCCGACACCCAAGATCAGCATAATGCGGAGGTGGCTAAGCTGCAGGATCAGATAACTCAAGCTAAGGAGGACTTAGCGGCTGAAGAAACCAGGATGGCTGAGGAGCGGGCCACTTTAGAGGCACAAGCACAGCGGATTCAGGCGGAAAATTATCAACTCCTGTTGGATCAGAACGCTTCAAGCGACGTGTTAAGGAGAAGGCATCGGTCACTACTACCACCGTTTTATGAGGCAATGAATCTCTTTGGCACGCCAGGAGTAGGAACCAGTAATCCGGCCGCGGTAACCGGATTGAGGCGCCGAGGACCGGAGCACCGGATCAGCCATGGGTGACGGATCCCCCTCGACGGACCCATAACCCGCTGCAGTATGTACCGGCGCCGCTGGGTCACTTCGCCACCCCTTTGGATAATATGATCGCTGCCGCATCTCGATTAGCCGCTATTCCAATGGAGGGTGAATCCCCAGCAGCGGTTGAGATGCGGCGTGCTAGGGATCTTCTTCAGGCGGCTATGCTGCAGCAGCAGGCTTATTCATACAGCCGAGACAGAATTCATTCAACCCCACGCCCGAGCCCGAGTTATAGCAGGCACATTGATGAACCGGCTGTGTCAAGCAGTGCACGGAACCGAGACGCTCCTCGAGGACCTAATCCGGCGCGTGGTGGGGCAAATGCTCAGGATGTGGTGAACAACGGAGCACGTCGAGAAGCCGAGTTAGCAGCGCAGGACCGTCAGCTCACTTCGGTTCGTCCGGTGGCTTCCATAGAGCAAGGCCTTACTTTCAGCTCTTGGAGGGTGCCCTGCCTCGTCCCGGCTTTGAGCAATGTACAGCTGCCCAAGCATTTCAAGGGCCCCCGTAAGGTGCCTAATTACACCGCTGATGTGCCTCCCGAGTCATGGATTGAGAGTTATGAGATGGCTATGGAGATGTTAGATGTGGATGAAGCGGCCTGCGCGAAATATTTTGCTATGATGTTGGATGGAACAGCTCGCACGTGGTTGAAAAGCTTACCAGTTAATTCCATTGGGACAGGGGCTGAATTAAAAGCCCGGTTTATAGCAAACTTCAAAGACACGTGCAAGCAACCTATGTCAATTGTGGACTTAGCCGCCTGCGTCCAGGGAGAAGGCGAGTCAACAACCCGTTGGGTGCGCCGGGTTTCAGAGATCTTACATTCTTCGGATCGCATCAAGGCCGACTCGGCGATTATAACATTGGAGGGGAATTGTTGGTTTCAGCCTTTAAAGTTGAAGTTGGGACGGCTCAAGCGTCACTGCAATGACATGGGAACACTCATAGCTACACTGGTTAAGTATGCTGATTCTGATAGTACCAAGGACCCCGAGTCTGACGATGACAAATCGGGGAAGGGAAAGAAGAGCGGCAACGCCAAGGGGCAGCAACATAACCCGACGGGCCACAATAATAATGGTAAGCGGAAAGCAGATCATAATTCAGATTTTGTGGCTAACACCAATACACAGGGTAATGGTCAGCGTTGTAAAGGAAAGCCGCCCCCAAGAAGGGCAGAGCCCAGTCCTAATCCGGAGCGTCTGAATTACCTGTTGAACTAGCCATGCCCGAAGCATCCTGGAACGCAGGACAAACCGGCCACGCACCTCTGGAAAGATTGTTATATCATGCGAGAATTCAAAAATTCAGATTTCTTCCGGAATGATCATGGACCATCTGGCGGTTCAGGACCCGGGTCCTATGGGCCGGGTTATGGAGGAGGCAACTCCGGTTCAGGATTCCAAGGCAATCAGGGTGGACATGGCAATCAAGGCAATCAAAGCAACCAGGGTGGTTATAACCAACAAGGACCGCAGCAGCAACAGTCAGGGTACCAAAGTCACCCAAAGCAGTTGAATAGTGGACAGTACCACGTTTTCACCACCAGCTTATGCAAACGCGATCAGAAGCTTCATAAACGAGCGGTGAACTCGGTTGAACCGGCAGTGCCTCGTTATTTGCGATGGTCTGAGCAGCCTATTGTCTGGAGCCGAGAGGATCACCCGCCCCGGGTTGACAATCCGGGTCATTTGGCGTTGGTGGTGGCACCTCAGGTTGGAGGTTATAAGTTCACTAAGGTGCTCATGGACGGAGGCAGCAGTATCAACATCTTATATTATGACACCTTCCGTCGTATGGGGTTGACAGATAAGAATCTTAAACCGTCGAACACTGTTTTCCATGGTGTGGTGCCTGGCAAGTCAGCCTATCCGGTTGGTAAAATAGCTCTGGAAGTCGCTTTTGGAGATGAGTATGACTCAAGATCAGAAACATTGACTTTCGAAGTGGTGAAATCCAAAGCCCGTATCATGCCCTGTTTGGACGGCCGGCTTATGCTAAGTTCATGGCACGACCCTGTTATGTTTATCTGCAGCTCAAGATGCCGGGTCATAAAGGGACTATCACAGTACATGGAAGCCGCAAGATCGCTTTGGAGTGTGAGGAAGGTGATGCGGCCTATGCTGAGTCGGTTTGCGCAGCAGAGGAGTTGAAGTTCTATAAGGACAACGTTGATCCGGCGGACATGACTTCTTTGAAGAAACCAACCACGGAGCATGATCCGACCTTGAAGTTTAAATCGACTGATGAGACTAAGATGGTTGATTTTGTGCCCGGCGATTCATCCAAACAGTTCATCATCAGTGCAAATCTGGATCCGAAATAGGAAAGCGCGCTCATCGAGTTCATCCATGAGAATCGGGATATCTTTGCATGGAAGCGTTCTGACATGCCAGGTGTACAGAGGGAACTCGCTGAGCACACCCTTAATATTGATCCCAAGTTTAAACCGGTCCGACAATCCTTCACCGGTTCAATGAAGAGAGGCGCAAGGCTATTGGTGAGGAGGTAGCCCGGCTCTTGGCGGCAGGGTTCATTGTTGAAGTTTTTCATCCGGAGTGGTTGGCTAATCTGGTGCTGGTGCTTAAGAAGAATGGCACCTGGCGTATGTGTGTGGATTACACGGATTTGAACAAAGCGTGTCCGACTGATCCTTTTGCCCTCCCACGTATCGATCAAATCATCGATGCTACGGCAGGTTGTGAGCGTTTGAGTTTTGTGGATGCTTATTCAAGTTATCATCAGATTAAGATGGCAGTTAAGGACCAGGAGAAGACAGCTTTTATAACTCCCTTTGAAGCCTTCTGCTATGTGTCTATGCCCTTTGGGCTCAAGAGTGCCCAGGCAACTTATCAGCGTTGTGTTCAGAATTGTCTTCATAACCAGATTGGGCGCAACGTTCATGCTTATGTGGATGATATTGTGGTGAAGTCCAGGAAGGAAGAAACATTAATAGATGACTTAAAGGAGACCTTTGATAACCTTCGGGTTTATAAGATGATGCTTAACCCGGCCAAGTGTGTTTTTGGTGTGCCGGCAGGCAAGCTTTTGGGTTTTCTGGTGTCTAACAGGGGCATTGAAGCTAATCCGAAGAAGATCAAGGCTATTACTTCACTGGCTAAACCGAGGTGCATCAATGATGTTCAGCGACTGGCAGGCCGGATTGCAGCATTGAGCCGGTTAAAAGTCGTCTCGGGGAGAAGGCCATCCCTTTATATCAAATGCTGAAAAAAACGGACAACTTTGTCTGGAGTGATGCGGCTAATGAAGCGTTTGAGGCTCTAAAGCGGCAGCTTGCCGAACCACCTGTTCTTGCTGCTCCCATGGACAAGGAACCATTGCTGTTATATGTGGCTGCTAATGCTCGGGCTGTCAGCGTGGCTATTGTGGTGGAGCGCAAGGAGGCAGGAAAGGAGTATCTGGTTCAACGGCCGGTTTATTATATCAGTGAGGTGCTCATTGAGTCAAAACAGAGATATCCACATTGGCAGAAGCTTGTATATGGGGTTTTTATGGCGAGCCGGAAGCTGAAGCAATACTTTCAGGGCCATCCCATTACTGTGGTCAGTTCTGCTCCTTTGGGAGATATCATCCAGAACAAAGAAGCGACTGACCGGGTTGCTAAGTGGGCTATTGAGCTTGGGCCTCACAGATTAAAATATATGCCTCGCACGGCCATTAAGTCTCAAGCACTCGTGGATTTCATCAATGACTGGACAGAGTTGCAGGTGCCGGAGGATAGACCGGATAACACATACTGGACGATTCATTTCGACGGATCCAGGCAATTGGAGGGCTCGGGGGCTGGAGTGGTTCTTACTTCCCCTCGAGGTGACAAATTTTGTTATGTTCTCCGCTTGATGTTTCCTTGTACTAATAATGCAGCTGAGTACGAGGCCCTGCTCCATGGTCTTCGGATGGCTAAGGAGATGAATCTGAGCCGGGTTAAATGTTTTGGTGACTCGAACCTAGTGGCTCAACAAGTTTCTCGTACTTGGGATTCCAAGGACCCCCTCATGGCAGCGTATCATCGAGAGGTGGATATTGTTGCAAGTCATTTCAAGGGTTATCAGGTTGATCATGTAGACCGGCGAAAGAATGAAGCGGCGGACGCTTTAAGCCGGTTGGGCTCCCAGCGTAAACCGGTGCCGCCCAACGTTTTTCTTGATGTTTTGCATAACCCGTCGGTCAAGCTACCCACGGAGGAAGACTTAGCTATTCCTGATCCGGAGGCTCAGTTGGTGGCGGCGCTTCATGTCACCCCGGATTGGACGATCCCATATTTGGCGTATATGAACCGGGGTGAGTTACCAGAGGATGAAGTTCTGGCCAGGCAGATAATCCGGCGTTCCAAGTCCATGACTATTGTCAATGGTGAGCTACATCATTGCAGTGTCTCAGGGGCTTTTCAACGTTGTGTTTCTCCTGAAGAAGGTCGTGAAATTATACGCGAGATTCACGAAGGTGATTATGGTCATCATGCCGGTTCAAAGTCCCTGGTGGCTAAGGATTTTCGTCACTGTTTCTATTGGCTGCCGGCTCATGCTGATGCTGAGGACTTGGTCAAAAGGTGCGATGGCTGTCAGAAGTTTGCACGCCGGGATCATGTTCCGGCTCAGGAGCTGAGGATGATTCCAATTACCTGGCCATTTGCAACCTGGGGGCTTGATATGGTTGGACCCTTTAAGAGGTCTAAGGATAAGAAGACCCACCTCTTGGTGGCGGTTGATAAATTTACCAAGTGGGTGGAGGCAGAGCCAGTTAGCAAATGTGATGCAGCCACGGCGGTTCAATTTATGAAGAAGGTGATATTCCGTTTTGGTTTTCCACACAGCATTATAACAGACAATGGCACGAATCTTTCCAAGGGTGCTATGGAGGAGTTCTGTCAAAGAGAGCACATCCGTCTTGATGTGTCTTCAGTGGCCCACCCCCAGTCTAATGGTCAAGCGGAGAGAGCTAATCAGGAAATCTTGAAGGGGATCAAGCCCCGGCTTATGGTTCCTTTGCAAAGGACACCGGGGTGTTGGGTTGAAGAGCTGCCTTCCGTTTTATGGAGCATTAACACCACCCCCAATAGATCTACGGGTTACACACCCTTCTTCATGGTTTATGGAGCGGAGGTTGTCCTTCCAAGTGATATTCGTCATGACTCACCACGAGTGGCAGCTTATGTTGAAGCGGATAATGAAAGAGCACGCCAGGATGCGTTGGACTTGTTGGATGAGAAACGGGACGTAGCGGCGGCTCGCTCGGTGATTTATCAGCAAGACTTGCGGCGTTATCACAGTCGCCGGGTTAAAACCAGAACTTTTCAAGAAGGCGATCTAGTGCTCCGGCTTATCCAAGATCAGACCGATATGCACAAGTTATCCCCACCTTGGGAAGGGCCCTTTGTGGTCAGCAAGAATCTGAACAACGGATCATATTACCTCATTGATGTTCGAGAGCATAAAGACTCATGCAAGTCAGAGGAGGAGATGATCCGGCCGTGGAACATAGCTCATCTACGGCCGTACTACACCTGAGCCATAGGCTCCTATCATGTACATATTTTGACGATGTATATATTATGATCAATATAATAAACCGGAGTCCCACCTAAAGCGGGGTATCTGCTGTTCTTCTCATATCATGAGTGGTTACACGGAGGATTCTGTTTGCAAAGCGACATCCGGTTTACCCCTTGATTCAGCTTTACAACTATCTATCAATATAAGTCACTTGGGGGCTTGGTCGTATTTGAACCATAGCTACACCTCTTGGCTGGCTCAAGGCCACAAAAGAAAGTCACTTGGGGGCTTGGTCGTATTTGAACCACAGCTACACCTCTTGGCTGGCTCAAGGCCACAAAAGAAAGTCACTTGGGGGCTTGGTCGTATTCGAACCATAGCTACACCTCTTGGCTGGCTCAAAAGCCAAGACAGTAAGTCACTTGGGGGCTTGGTTGTGTTCAACCATAGCTACACCTTTTGGCTGGCGCAATGCCATTACTTAGGGGCCAAAGAGTGTTGTCAAGAACAACTCAAACATAGGCACCCGTTGAGCACAGCTCAAAATGTTGCTTGGGGATTCTTTGCTATCGCAATGAATAAAGAGATCTACACTTGCAATAGGCTATCAAGCCGTGGCTTGGAAGCCTAGTATATATACCTAAAACCCCGGGTTAACCTGCCTTCATTAAGTAAGTCACTCCACCCAGGTAAGCCTGGTATGACCCGCCAACTTGACAAGTCAATCGCATATGACCCTGAACTTGTCAATGATAGACCGGCGATTGGTTAAAGATGGAGGACCATCTTAAAAGGCTTTGTAAAACGGTTTAACTCAGTGGCCTGGCAGCCGATGAAAAGCCTCGCATTTGGGCCTGGCAGCCCTTGAAAAGCCTCGACTACAAGTTTTTTTCTCTCTCTGGTTTCTATTGGTCAGTTTTGTTTTTCTCCCTTGTTACAATTTTGATCTAAACCGGCGTCCAATGGCCCGCCCTGATTGTAAATCATCCATATAAATCGGTGTTTATTTAACCCGGCCTGGAGTTAACTATAAGTTGCCAGGATGGTCATCCGGTGTTTATCATAACCCGGCATCACTTATTATATACCAGCATAACATGGTTTGAGTTATCAATACTCAGTATTTGGGTCGTCACCCTTATTACAAGAATGTTGGTAAACCAACAAAGTGATTCAATATCACAGGTATGATATGTTTCATATTTCATTATTTAAAGCTATGGTTATCAACCTTGGCTATATATTGGGCATTATGACCCGTCCGGCGGTAAACCGCCAGGACAGTTTTCACTTTGTTTTATGCAGAAATAGGGCTGTGTAAAACCGATAAAGATCATAAGCAAATATAGCATGACGGATTAACAATATTGTGTGCAACAAGTATGCACAATGGCATATCGGATCAGATGTTCAAGCTAGCCTATTACAAGGCGTTTTGACTGCCCATAAGAATGATTGTTTTTCACAAAAGATGACAATAGGCACAAGTTAAACCCGCTTCCGGATTATGATTCTGCCTCAGGTTGATGTGAAGGTTGCGGATCTTCCTGCGCCGGTTCATCCTCCTTCTCTCCACCCAGTGGCTGGAAGTCAACAGTTGTCCAATCAATTCCTGATAAGGCTTGAAAGACAGCTTCGTCGTGTATAAGATCAGACGGTTCAACATTAGGAGCGTAAGTGTGCTTACAGATCGGCGGGATCAGACTTTCCACGTCATAAGTTGGAGCACTTATTCGCTTGCCACTGGCATCATATACATTCTGGTAAATTGACAAGTTAGTGTCTTCAGCCAACTTACTTGCCAGTGGTCCCATCTCTCTTGTGATAGCCCGGAGATCGTCATTGTTAAATTCTAAACCGTCCTCTTTTTGGCTTGGGTAACCATTTCAAACATCTTCCGGATCAAGGTCAGAGATACAGGCCTTGGCGCGCGTCAGTGCAGTAAGGGCACCGGACCTAGCAGCAGATTTCTTCAATTCCACAATCCGGGCAGGCATCATAGACAATTTTTCTAGCGTTTCCTTGATTCGCGACGGGGGCGGATGGTTATTGGAAGCTGTGCAGATAGCTCGTTGCGCGCCGGTATAAAGCTGTTCTACCAAAGTATAGACTGCCTTCAATTTTTTGCCATATCTGTGCCAAGATGAGTAACACGGCTACCTGCAAAAGGATCATATTATTATTAAACCGGAAGTTTTTATAACCGGTGTTGTTACATATTGGTGAAGAGATTGTTACCAAAGATGGCAGAGGTCATGGCATCAATCTGCCGCTTCAGGCTGCTCAGCTCTTCTGTGGCCGGTTTAAGGGCGTTTTCCGCATCTTCTGCCCGCTTTAACAAGGTGGTCTTTTCAGTTGCCCAATCTGCCCGTTCGCCTTTGAAGAATTCCTTCAGCTGCTCCATGGTTATTAAAGCGGTGGTCAACTCGCTCTTAACTTTGCAAGTTTCATCTACCTGAGACTTGATGTTTCCTTGGAGATCAGTGATTTGGGAGTCTTTTTTGGACAACTCAGCCTGCAAAAATACAGATAATAAGTTAGCATTACAACATTGAAGTCTCAACCACATAACAAGTTATCTACTTGACACTTGGGGCTAATGCGGATTGCTTCTTATCAGCTATTCATTTATAGTCTCAAGCACATAACAAGTTATCTACTTGACACTTGGGGGCTAATGCGTATTCGTTCAGATTCAGATGGATTGTCATCATTATAAGTGGTGAGATTAATAGGATGTACCGGTTCATTCTAAAAATATATAAGCCGGTTCATGGGGGCTACACCAGCAAAATGCAAATATTGATTCAAGACCTGGTTCAAACCAATGTTATTCACTGGCCCTTGGGGGCTACTGGAGTTGATACGTTAGACCAGTTCTAACAAAAGGACTATTGGAATATTTATGCAAAGGGAAAGTGACATTTACCTCATACCGCTCCTTCATCAGGCCTACTAAACCGGCTTCAATGTCACGGCTTGTATACAGGCGGTTTAAAAAACCAGAATGAAGGTCTTCAGCGCTGAGGTTGGTATAATTGGATAACTCGGATTTCCATTTCCCTTTGTCCATAGCAGAACTTTCTTCTTTGGCGCTATGCTTTGATAACGCGACAGGACGACCAGGGGAGCTGAAACCAAGGCCAGTTACGACAACATCGTCGTCCGTAGTTTTGGCAGGGCTTGGCGGTTTATCGGATGCTTTAGCCGGACTCGGCGGATCAACAGTTGGACTTAGTGGATCAGCTGACTGGCTTGTTGGATTATTTTCTACCGGTTCAACAAGCGTGTCAGTTGCTTGAGGTTCCGGATTATCAATAACAGTGTTAGCCTCTGGGGTTTTCTCCGGCTCGGTAGCCGGTTCATGGTCGGTTGGCTTATTCAATCTAGCCTTCTTGCTTGGTCTGGCTTTAGCACTGAAAAAGAGCAGACACGAAGATCGATATGACAGTATAATACAAGACGAAAAAGTTAAAAGTATGTTATGCTTACCCAGGGACGGTTCTCAGAGGAGGAAGTTGTGTCGCCGACGACTCGCCGGACGATGAATGGGAAGTTCCCTGATAATTTGAGTCAGACGGATAAGAGGATATCGGATGTAACCCGCCTTAGGGTAAAGGGTGTCAGGAGTATAAGCAACCTCTTGGCGGCGTTTGCGAACCAGCGAATTTGGTAAACCGGAGGAGGTCACCACTTGGCCACTATGTCGAGTTGTGCGGCGAGCTTCATGCTGCTGCGTCTTTAAAAGAAAGTGCGGGTCCAAATAAGAAAGAGGGCATGAAAATTTTACTTTCCGAATGGCTCGACGGATTCTTGGTACTGGCACAGGATCAGAATCAGAAGAAAGAATAGTTACCTCATCAGCATGGCTGGCTTCCGCTTCATCCTGATAATGATCATTGTCAATAAGGTGTATAAACAATGAATCGAGAGAGTCAAGTTCTACCTCTGAATCCGGAATTTCCAGATCATCATCAATAATGGGCTCGGACGGTTCAACGTTCCTTCTTTTCATAGGCTTTTTTGAAGCCTTGGTCTTAAGCCGAGGATGCTTTACCGGTTTATCTTGTGATTTTTTCTTCCAGAATGGATCATCGGCCTGCATAGACAAATAGTAAGTCATCAAAGGAGAAATTTAACAAAGGATGGATAAAGGCAGAAATACGGTAGATTATACCTTTGGCGGTTTATTGGTAGCATAGAAAGGACTGAGCCCGGTTTTGCTGCACACATCTATTGGCTCATTAAGCATCTTTTTAACAGCTTCGGTGACTTCATCATCAGTCAACTGAATGTCAATATGGCGTTGCGGGTCTTTCAGATCCCCTGTGTATTCACACATTAAACCGGGTCGCTGGCTTAAAGGTAAAATGCTCCATGAAACCCAGCATCGGACAAAATCCACGCCTGTCAGCCCATTTGCAACAAAGGCTCTGAGCTTTGCCAGTTGAGGGGCATATTTTGCTCGCTCCTGGGCGGTCAACCGTTGAGGAAAGGGATGAGCTTGGGTAAGCCGGTGTGGACGGTAACCCGGCAAAGGATTTTCATTGGCTGGGGCTGTGTTGCGGCAGTAGAACCAAGTATGATTCCAGTCCTTATGATGACTATGAAGCTTGGCATGAGGGAAATCGACATCTCTCCTCTTCTGAATTGAAACCCCGCCTAATTCAGTATTGGGGCCATCCGTAAACTCAGTACGGCGGTTTAGATAAAAGAAATCCCGGAACAGATCAACAGTAGGCTCCTCTTGCAGGTACACTTCACAGAATATTTGCCAGTCACAAATACTGGATATGGAGTTTGGACCGATATCTTGGGGATGGATTTGAAAGTCGGCGAGCACGTCACGGAAAATTTTTGATCCGGGAGGAGTGAAGCCTCGGCTCAGGTGATCAACAAATACAATAACTTCTCCGTCTTGGGGTTTAGGAGGAAATTCTGGACCGGGGACTTGCCAATGGATAGTGTCCTTATTTGCTAAAGCGCCCGTTGCAACACAACGAGCCAGCTGCGCTTCCGTAACCCGGGAAGGAACCCAATTACAGGAACAGAATTGTTTGGCCATTTTTGGTGACAAGCTGGAAAAAAGCACGGTATCCGGGTTAAAGTTCATGGTTACAACTTACAAACCGGTGCAATGATGGAAGACAATGATATTTCAAGCATTTGGGTGCACTAAACCGGATTTCAGCATTTAAAGCAGGTTGGCGGTTTAACAGAGGGCTAATGGTATATGATGAGTTATCAAAGTTTAAAGGATAAACCGCCCACAATGGTATAGAGGCTACAGATTTACAAAAATTTCTAAGTATGGCGCAAACAGATTTCACAGATCGGTGGTGTAAATTTGGATCTGCCGCAGTTCTAAAAAGAGGAAATAAATTTAACCTAAAATGGTGGCAATGGAAGAACACGTTTGTTTGATTGGATCTCAGGCAGTAAAAGGTGTTTTCTGAGGTTGGTAAAGGACGCTAGACTATCATCGCCTACTTCTACTATCAGTTGCAAGTCAAGTTATGATATCTAAGAACAGAAAGAAGACGAACAGGGAAGAACACCGACAAACGGCGGAACCCTAATGCAGATCTGAGGTTGAAAAGGAAATGAACTCACCAGGTGCTGCGGAACAGCGGAGGAGCGCCACGTTGCTCTGGCTCGATCAGGTTGATGCAGCGGCCTTGGTTGATGCAGATACGAAGGTCGACGACGGCGGCAGAGCTCGGGTTCTGAGACGTCGCGAGGAAGAAGGAGATGAAGAGAAAGGGGGAAAATGTAAAGGACCCTCGGCCGTATTTATAAAGACGAAAGGATAAGGGTCAAGCGCAAGAATCAGGAGCCTAATAAGTGGATATGTGACAGATTTGTTGCCTCGATTGTCGGAGGCTCATTAATGAAGGTGAGGAATATACCATTTAAAATGACAAATGACATCATGGCAGTTTACAAGATTTATGCGAAGATATGGAAGAAGAAATTTTCTCAAGGTTTCGGAGATTGACATGAACCAGTTCAAATCAATCTGGGGCCTAATGTTGGGGATATTACTACTAGGAGTAAACCGGCCAAGGAAGCCGGGTTATCCCCATAATGGATTGTTCATACTTGAAGGCCCATGAAGACAAGGAATAAAGCGGTTTACTACGGAGAATCGAAGGCCCGAGGCCCAAAGGTAGATTGAGGCCTGTAATTATAAACCGCCATGTAGTACATGACTTGTATTATAAGGTATGACAAAGTAGAGACCGAGCCGATATGTGTATAAACCGACATCGGGACTCTGTAAGCCGGCGGGCGTCGACCTGTGTATATAAAGGCACGACCCGGTGGCGGTTCAAGGACGACAGACAACAACTCGAGACTCAGGCAAAGCGTATTCGCTCCCTGGTCATCGAAACCCCAGCAATTCAATCACAACTATGTTGGGAATCGTAGCAGAATTTTAAAATTTTCTACGCATCACCAAGATCCATCTATGGAGTATACTAGCAACGAGGGGAAAGGAGTGCATCTACATACCCTTGTAGATCGCGAGCGGAAGCATTCCAATGAACGTGGTTGATGGAGTCGTACTCGTCGTGATCCAAATCACCGATGACCGAGTGCCGAACAGACGGCACCTCCGCGTTCAACACACGTATGGTGCAGCGACGTCTCCTCCTTCTTGATCCAGCAAGGGGGAAGGAGAGGTTGATGGAGATCCAGCAGCACGACGGCGTGGTGGTGGATGTAGCGGGATCTCGGCAGGGCTTCGCCGAGCTTTTGCGAGAGGGAGAGGTGTAGCAGGGGAGGAGGGAGGCGCCCAAGGCTGTAATGTTGCTGCCCTCCCTCCCCCCTTTATATAGGCCCCTTGGAGGGGGGGGCGCCGGCCAAGACCCATCTACATGGGGGGGGGGGGGCGGCCAAGGGAAACGGCGGTGGCTTCCCCCCCAAGTCAAGTGGGGCGCCCCCCCACCCTAGGGTTTCCAACCCTAGGCGCAGGGGGGAGGCCCATGGGGGGCGCCCCAGCCCACTAAGGGCTGGTTCCCTTCCCACTTCAGCCCATGGGGCCCTCCGGGATAGGTGGCCCCACCCGGTGGACCCCCGGGACCCTTCCGGTGGTCCCGGTACAATACCGATAACCCCCGAAACTTTCCCGGTGGCCGAAACTGGACTTCCTATATATAATTCTTCACCTCCGGACCATTCCGGAACTCCTCGTGACGTCCGGTATCTCATCCGGGACTCCGAACAACTTTCGGGTTTCCGCATACTCATATCTCTACAACCCTAGCGTCACCGAACCTTAAGTGTGTAGACCCTACGGGTTCGGGAGACATGCAGACATGACCGAGACGCCTCTCCGGTCAATAACCAACAGCGGGATCTGGATATCCATGTTGGCTCCCACATGTTCCACGATGATCTCATCGGATGAACCACGATGTCGAGGATTCAATCAATCTCGTATACCATTCCCTTTGTCAATCGGTATGTTACTTGCCCGAGATTCGATCGTCGGTATCCCAATACCTTGTTCAATCTCGTTACCGGCAAGTCTCTTTACTGGTACCGTAATGCATGATCCCGTGGCTAACTCCTTAGTCACACTGAGCTCATTATGATGATGCATTACCGAGTGGGCCCAGAGATACCTCTCCGTCATACGGAGTGACAAATCCCAGTCTCGATCCGTGCCAACCCAACAGACACTTTCAGAGATACCCGTAGTTTACCTTTATAGTCACCCAGTTACGTTGTGACGTTTGGCACACCCAAAGTACTCCTACGGTATCCGGGAGTTGCACGATCTCATGGTCTAAGGAAAAGATACTTGACATTGGAAAAGCTCTAGCAAACGAACTACACGATCTTTGAGCTATGCTTAAGATTGGGTCTTGTCCATCACATCATTCTCCTAATGATGTGATCACGTTATCATTGACATCCAATGTCCATAGTCAGGAAACCATGACTATCGGTTGATCAACGAGCTAGTCAACTAGAGGCTTACTAGGGACACGTTGTGGTCTATGTATTCACACATGTATTATGATTTCCGGATAACACAATTACAGCATGAACAATAGACAATTACCATGAACAAAGAAATATAATAATAACCATTTATTATTGCCTCTAGGGCATATTTCCAACAGTCTCCCACTTGCACTAGAGTCAATAATCTAGTTACATTGTGATGAATCGAACACCCATTGCGTCCTGGTGTTGATCATGTTTTGCTCTAGGGAGAGGTTTAGTCAATGGATCTGCTACATTCAGGTCCGTATGTACTTTACAAATATCTATGTCTCCATTTTGAACACTTTCACGAATGGAGTTGAAGCGACGCTTGATATGCCTGGTCTTCCTGTGAAATCTGGGCTCCTTCGCAAGGGCAATAGCTCCAGTGTTGTCACAGAAGAGAGTCATCGGGCCCGACGCATTGGGAATCACCCCTAGGTCGGTAATGAACTCCTTCATCCAGACTGCTTCCTGTGCTGCCTCCGAGGCTGCCATGTACTCCGCTTCACATGTAGATCCCGCCACGACGCTTTGCTTGCAACTGCACCAGCTTACTGCTCCTCCATTCAAAATATACACGTATCCGGTTTGTGACTTCGAGACATCCAGATCTGTGTCGAAGCTAGCGTCGACGTAACCCTTTACGACGAGCTCTTCGTCACCTCCATAAACGAGAAACTTATCCTTAGTCCTCTTCAGGTACTTTAGGATATTCTTGACCGCCGTCCAGTGTTCCATGCCAGGATTACTTTGGTACCTTTCTACCAAACTTACGGCAAAGTTTACATCGGGTCTGGTACACAGCATGGCATACATAATAGACCCTATGGCCGAGGCATAGGGGATGACACTCATCTTTTCTCTATCTTCTGCCGTGGTCGGGCATTGAGCCATGCTCAATCGCACACCTTGCAATACAGGCAAGAACCCCTTCTTGGACTGATCCATATTGAACTTCTTCAATATCTTGTCAAGGTATGTACTCTGTGAAAGACCAATGAGGCGTCTTGATCTATCTCTATAGATCTTGATGCCTAATATATAAGCAGCTTCTCCAAGGTCCTTCATTGAAAAACACTTATTCAAATAGGCCTTTATACTTTCCAAGAATTCTATATCATTTCCCATCAATAATATGTCATCCACATATAATATGAGAAATGCTACAGAGCTCCCACTCACTTTCTTGTAAACACAGGCTTCTCCATAAGTCTGTGTAAACCCAAACGCTTTGATCATCTCATCAAAACGAATGTTCCAACTCCGAGATGCTTGCACCAGTCCATAGATGGAGCGCTGAAGCTTGCATACCTTGTTAGCATTCTTAGGATCGACAAAACCTTCTGGCTGCATCATATACAACTCTTCCTTAAGGAAGCCGTTAAGGAATGCCATTTTGACGTCCATCTGCCATATCTCATAATCATAGTATGCGGTAATTGCTAACATGATTCGGACGGACTTCAGCTTCGCTACGGGTGAGAAAGTCTCATCGTAGTCAACCCCTTGAACTTGTCGATAACCCTTAGCGACAAGTCGAGCCTTATAGATGGTCACATTACCATCCGCGTCCGTCTTCTTCTTAAAGATCCATTTATTTTCTATGGCTCGCCGATCATCAGGCAAGTCAGTCAAAGTCCATACTTCGTTTTCATGCATGGATCCTATCTCGGATTTCATGGCTTCCAGCCATTTGTCGGAATCCGGGCCCGCCATCGCTTCTTCATAGTTCGAAGGTTCACCGTTGTCTAACAACATGATTTCCAGGACAGGGTTGCCGTACCACTCTGGTGCGGAACGTGTCCTTGTGGACCTTCAAAGTTCAGTAGTAACTTGATCCGAAGCTTCATGATCATCATCATTAACTTCCTCCCCAGTTGGTGTAGGCACCACAGGAACATCTTCCCGCGCTGCGCTACTTTCCGGTTCGGAAGGGGTGACTATCACCTCATCAAGTTCCACTTTCCTCCCACTCAATTCTTTCGAGAGAAACTCTTTCTCCAGAAAGGACCCGTTCTTGGCAACGAAGATCTTGCCTTCGGATCTGAGGTAGAAGGTATACCCCATGGTTTCCTTAGGGTATCCTATGAAGACACATTTTTCCGACTTGGGTTTGAGCTTTTCAGGTTGAAGTTTCTTGACATAAGCATCGCATCCCCAAACTTTTAGAAACGACAGCTTAGGTTTCTTCCCAAACCATAATTCATACGGTGTCATCTCAACGGATTTCGACGGAGCCCTATTTAAAGTTAATGCGGCAGTCTCTAAAGCATAGCCCCAAAATGAGAGCGGTAGATCGGTAAGAGACATCATAGATCGCACCATATCCAATAGTGTGCGATTACGACGTTCGGACACACCGTTTCGCTGAGGTGTTCCAGGCGGCGTGAGTTGTGAAACGATTCCACATTTCCTTAAGTGCGCACCAAATTCGTGACATAAATATTCTCCACCACGATCTGATCGTAAGAATTTTATTTTTCTGTCACGTTGATTCTTAACCTCACTCTGAAATTCCTTGAACTTTTCAAAGGTTTCAGACTTGTGTTTCATTAGGTAGACATACCCATATCTACTTAAGTCATCAGTGAGAGTGAGAACATAACGATATCCTTCGCGAGCCTCAACACTCATTGGACCGCACACATCGGTATGTATGATTTCCAATAAAATTGGTTGCTCGCTCCATTGTTCCGGAGAACGGAGTCTTGGTCATCTTACCCATGAGGCATGGTTCGCACATGTCAAATGATTCGTAATCAAGAGACTCCAAAAGTCCATCTGCATGGAGCTTCTTCATGCGCTTGACACCAATGTGACCAAGGCGGCAGTGCCACAAATATGTGGGACTATCGTTATCAACTTTACATCTTTTGGTATTCACACTATGAATATGTGTAACATCACGTTCGAGATTCATCAAGAATAAACCATTGACCAGCGGGGCATGACCATAAAACATATCTCTCATATAAATAGAACAACCATTATTCTCGGATTTAAATGAGTATCCATCTCGAATTAAACGAGATCCAGATACAATGTTCATGCTCAAAGCTGGCACTAAATAACAATTATTGAGGTTTAAAACTAATCCGTAGGGAGATGCAGAGGTAGCGTGCCGACGGCGATCACATCGACCTTGGAACCATTCCCGACGCGCATCGTCACCTCGTCCTTTGCCAGTCTCCGTTTATTCCGTAGTTCCTGTTTTGAGTTACAAATATGAGCAACCGCACCGGTATCAAATACCCAGGAGCTACTACGCATACTGGTAAGGTACACATCAATTACATGTATATCACATATACCTTTGGTGTTGCCGGCCTTCTTGTTCGCTAAGTATTTGGGGCAGTTCCGCTTCCAGTGACCACTTCCCTTGCAATAAAAGCACTCAGTCTCAGGCTTGGGTCCATTCCTTGGCTTCTTCCCGACAACTGGCTTACCGGGCGCGGCAACTCCCTTGCCGTCCTTCTTGAAGTTCTTCTTACCCTTGCCCTTCTTGAACTTAGTGGTTTTATTCACCATCAACACTTGATGTTCTTTTCTGATCTCCACCTCCGCTGATTTCAACATTGAATATACCTTAGGAATGGTCTTTTCCATCCCCTGCATATTGAAGTTCATCACAAAGCTCTTGTAGCTTGGTGGAAGCGACTGGAGGATTCTGACAATGACCGCGTCATCCGGGAGATTGACTCCCAGCTGAGACAAGCGGTTATGCAACCCAGACATTCTGAGTATGTGCTCACTAACAGAACTATTTTCCTCCATTTTACAGCTGAAGAACTTGTCGGAGACTTCATATCTCTCGACCCGGGCATGAGCTTGGAAAACCATTTTCAGCTCCTCGAACATCTCATATGCTCCATGTTTCTCAAAACGCTTTTGAAGACCCGGTTCTAAGCTGTAAAGCATGCCGCACTGAACGAGGGAGTAATCATCAGCACGTGATTGCCAAGCGTTCATAACGTCTTGGTTCTCTGGGATTGGTGCTTCACCTAGCGGTGCTTCTAAGACATAATCTTTCTTGGCAGCTATGAGGATGATCCTCAGGTTCCGGACCCAGTCCGTATAATTGCTGCCATCATCTTTCAGCTTGGTTTTCTCTAGGAACGCGTTGAAGTTGAGGACAACGTGGGCCATTTGATCTACAAGACATAGTGTAAAGATTTTAGACTAAGTTCATGATAATTAAGTTCATCTAATCAAATTACTCAATGAACTCCCACTCAGATAGACATCCCTCTAGTCATCTAAGTGAAACATGATCCGAGTTAACTAGGCCGTGTCCGATCATCACGTGAGATGGACTAGTCAAGATCGGTGAACATCTCCATGTTGATCGTATCTTCTATACGACTCATGCTCGACCTTTCGGTCCTCCGTGTTCCGAGGCCATGTCTATACATGCTAGGCTCGTCAAGTCAACCTAAGTGTATTGCGTGTGTTCCGAGGCCATGTCTGTACATGCTAGGCTCGTCAACACTCGTTGTATGCGAACGTTAGAATCTATCACACCCGATCATCACGTGGTGCTTCGAAACAACGAACCTTCGCAACAGTGCACAGTTAGGGGGAACACTTTCTTGAAATTATTATAAGGGATCATCTTACTTACTACCGTCGTTCTAAGCAAATAAGATGCAAAACATGATAAACATCACATGCAATCAAATAGTGACATGATATGGCCAATATCATTTGCTCCTTTGATCTCCATCTTCGGGGCACCATGATCATCTTCGTCACCGACATGACACCATGATCTCCATCATTGTGTCTTCATGAAGTTGTCACGCCAACGATTACTTCTACTTCTATGGCTAACGCGTTTAGCAACAAAGTAAAGTAATTTACATGGCGTTATTCAATGACACGCAGGTCATACAAAATAATAAAGACAACTCCTATGGCTCCTGCCGGTTGTCATACTCATCGACATGCAAGTCATGATTCCTATTACAAGAATATGATCAATCTCATACATCACATATATCATTCATCACATCTTCTGGCCATATCACATCACATAGCACATGCTGCAAAAACAAGTTAGACGTCCTCTAATTGTTGTTGCAAGTTTTTACGTGGCTTGTATAGGTTTCTAGCAAGAACGTTTCTTACCTACGTAAAACCACAACGTGATATGCCAATTTCTATTTACCCTTCATAAGGACCCTTTTCATCGAATCCGTTCCGACTAAAGTAGGAGAGACAGACACCCGCTAGCCACCTTATGCAACTAGTGCATGTCAGTCGGTGGAACCTGTCTCACGTAAGCGTACGTGTAAGGTCGGTCCGGGCCGCTTCATCCCACAATACCGCCGAAACAAGATAAGACTAGTAGCGGCAAGAAGAATTGGCAACATCTACGCCCACAACTGCTTTGTGTTCTACTCGTGCATAGTAACTACGCATAGACCTGGCTCATGATGCCACTGTTGGGAATCGTAGTAGAATTTTAAAATTTTCTATGCATCACCAAGATCCATCTATGGAGTATACTAGCAACGAGGGGAAAGGAGTGCATCTACATACCCTTGTAGATCGCGAGCGGAAGCGTTCCAATGAACGTGGTTGATGGAGTCGTACTCGTCGTGATCCAAATCACCGATGACCGAGTGCCGAACGGACGGCACCTCCGCGTTCAACACACGTACGGTGCAGCGACGTCTCCTCCTTCTTGATCCAGCAAGGGGGAAGGAGAGGTTGATGGAGATCCAGCAGCACGACGGCGTGGTGGTGGATGTAGCGGGATCTCGGCAGGGCTTCGCCGAGCTTTTGCGAGAGGGAGAGGTGTAGCAGGGGAGGAGGGAGGCGCCCAAGGCTGTAATGTTGCTGCCCTCCCACCCCCCCTTTATATAGGCCCCTTGGAGGGGGGGGCGCCGGCCAAGACCCATCTACATGGGGGGGGGGCGGCCAAGGGAAAGGGGGGGTGGCTTCCCCCCCAAGTCAAGTGGGGCGCCCCCCCACCCTAGGGTTTCCAACCCTAGGCGCAGGGGGGAGGCCCATGGGGGGCGCCCCAGCCCACTAAGGGCTGGTTCCCTTCCCACTTCAGCCCATGGGGCCCTCCGGGATAGGTGGCCCCACCCGGTGGACCCCCGGGACCCTTCCGGTGGTCCCGGTACAATACCGATAACCCCCGAAACTTTCCCGGTGGCCGAAACTGGACTTCCTATATATAATTCTTCACCTCCGGACCATTTCGGAACTCCTCGTGACGTCCGGGATCTCATCCGGGACTCCGAACAACTTTCGGGTTTCCGCATACTCATATCTCTACAACCCTAGCGTCACCGAACCTTAAGTGTGTAGACCCTACGGGTTTGGGAGACATGCAGACATGACCGAGACGCCTCTCCGGTCAATAACCAACAGCGGGATCTGGATATCCATGTTGGCTCCCACATGTTCCACGATGATCTCATCGGATGAACCACGATGTCGAGGATTCAATCAATCCCGTATACCATTCCCTTTGTCAATCGGTATGTTACTTGCCCGAGATTCGATCGTCGATATCCCAATACCTTGTTCAATCTCGTTACCGGCAAGTCTCTTTACTGGTACCGTAATGCATGATCCCGTGGCTAACTCCTTAGTCACATTGAGCTCATTATGATGATGCATTACCGAGTGGGCCCAGAGATACCTCTCCGTCATACGGAGTGACAAATCCCAGTCTCGATCCGTGCCAACCCAACAGACACTTTCGGAGATACCCGTAGTGTACCTTTATAGTCACCCAGTTACGTTGTGACGTTTGGCACACCCAAAGTACTCCTACGGTATCCGGGAGTTGCACGATCTCATGGTCTAAGGAAAAGATACTTGACATTGGAAAAGCTCTAGCAAACGAACTACACGATCTTTGAGCTATGCTTAAGATTGGGTCTTGTCCATCACATCATTCTCCTAATGATGTGATCCCGTTATCATTGACATCCAATGTCCATAGTCAGGAAACCATGACTATCGATTGATCAACGAGCTAGTCAACTAGAGGCTTACTAGGGACACGTTGTGGTCTATGTATTCACACATGTATTATGATTTCCGGATAACACAATTATAGCATGAACAATAGACAATTACCATGAACAAAGAAATATAATAATAACCATTTATTATTGCCTCTAGGGCATATTTCCAACAAACTAGACGTAGGCTTTTACCTTCATCGAAGGGGCCGAACTAGTATAAAACTCCCGTGTCCCTTGTCCGGTTTAACCTCTGTAAGCTAACCCGTTGCGATGGCTCCACGACTAAGTCCTTTCGTTAGGACAACTGCCGTGACAATTCCACTACAAGTGCCGAGCTGGTCCTTTCAACTTGAGGGGCAGGTATTTGATGGCGTGGAGATCATCTCCGCGAGCCATGTGGATGTGAAGGATAAAGTCCTCAATCCAGACCCCAGGGTCTGTCGTTCCGTTGTATGCCTCTATGTTCACGGGTTTGAATCCCTCTGGAAATTCATGATCCAGCACCTCATCGGTGAAGCATAGGGGGTGCGCGGCACCCCTGTATTTGGATGTGTCATGGCATTCTTCTGACGGTTGTAGTGTTCGGTTTTGATTCCGAGCTGTTATCCCGTCAGTATAGTCGTTTGGGCGGCCATGATTCTATGCCGGAGCGCGCTTCCTAGATCCGTAGATGGACCTGGCCATACCGGCTTTTTTGTGTAGGTCCTCACGTAAATCGTGCGCTGACTTGTGTGCGACGTCGTTAGCCGCCCTGTCGCGGCCACGGGGTGGTCGGTCCGGCTGACCGGCCATTTTATTTTTCGGCTGAATGGGCTCTAAAGCCTCATCGTCGAATTCAGGCAGCAGCTTGCGCTTTGGATAGCTCTTTGTGTGGCGACTGCCACCGTACTTTTCTTTAGTGTCAAGCACTTTGTTCCATCTGCTGTTGAGCGTATTCTGCGTGGCCTTAAGCCTTTGCTTCTGCTTCTTCAGGCTCCTCGCGGTGGTAATAAGCCTTCTATGGAGGTTCTCTCGTTCCAAGTGCCTTTCCGGGATGATGTGTGCATCGTCGTCCGGACTGTTCTCCTCTCCGGAGACAGGTTGATGAGTTTTACCCTCGGCGTCGCCGTGATCGGACAGCGGCTCCGTACTATGTTCACCGTCCGCTGGCTCATCCTGCTCCATCGCTGGGTCCATGTGGTCGTCGTTTCCTTTGGAGTCAACCGGGGTATTATTCTTTCTTGCGTTGTTATCGCTGTTTTTGCTGAGGCGGGATTTGGAGCGGCGCCTATGTCGTCGCTTTGGTTGCTTCTCGAGGGGATTATCCTTTGCTGCATCCTTCCATTCCTCGTCGTTGTTTTCTTTGGGTGTATCCACCATGTATATATCATATGATGAAGTGGCTGTCCAGCGCCCTGTGGGCGGTGGTTCCTGTTCCTCTCCTGCATCGTCGTCCATACCGTCGATGTCTTCGGAGTCGAAATCAAGCATGTCGGTTAAATCGTCGACAGTGGCTATTAAGTGGGTGGTGGGTGGGGAACAAATTTCTTCGTCGTCCGCCTCCCACTCGAGCCGGACATAGTTCGGCCGAGGGTCTCCTGACAAGGAGAGAGACCTCAATGAATCTAGCACGTCGCCCAAGGGCGAGTGCTGAAAAATATCATGGAGGTAAACTCCATGATCGGTGCCCAATCAGATTCGATAGGCACGGACGCAAGCGGTTCGGAGCCTATGGCCGGGGACGAATCCAAGGGTTCGATGACACATGTCTCATAGGAGGTGAAGTCAGTATTCGACTCTATCGCCGCTGAGTGTGCGGCCTCCGTGGCGGGGTCCATCCACCCGTCCTCGGATGGCACGATCTGCTCCGGATTGAGGGCCGGAGTAGCCGCAGGTGTGATCTCCCGAACACCGTCCGACGGCAGAGCTAAGTCATGCTCGTCGTGACTGTGCGGCGCACCTGACATGGGCTCGAATCCGTCGAAGATCAAGTCTCCGCGGATGTCGGCAGTATAGTTCAAGCTTCCAAACCTGACCTGATGGCCAGGGGCATAGATATCGATCTGCTCTAGATGGCCAAGCGAGTTGGCCCGCAGTATGAAGCCGCCGAATACGAAGATCTGTCCGGGGAGAAAAACCTCACCCTGGATCGCATTGTTGCCGATGATCGAAGGAGCCATCAAGCCTTTATCGTGACGATGCAGTGGAACTCTCAATGAAAGCACCAATGTCGGTGTCAAAACCGGCGGATCTCGGGTAGGGGGTCCCGAACTGTGCGTCTAAGGCTAATGGTAACAGGAGGTGGAGGACACAATGTTTACCCAGGTTCGGGCCCTCTCGATGGAGGTAATACCCTACTTCTTGCTTGATTGATCTTGATGATATGAGTATTACAAGAGTTGATCTACCATGAGATCGTAGAGGCTAAACCCTAGAAGCTAGCCTATGATTCTGATTGTTGTCGTCCTACGGACTAAACCCTCCGGTTTATATAGACACCGGAGGGGGCTAGGGTTACACAGAGTTGGTTACAGAGAAGGAGATCTACATATCCGAATCTCCAAGCTTGCCTTCCACGCAAAGGAGAGTCCCACCCGGACACGGGACGAAGTCTTCAATCTTGTACCTTCATAGTCCAACAGTCCGGCCAAAGTATATAGTCCGGCTATCCGAGGACCCCCTAATCCGGGACTCCCTCACCCACGCCATTCCTCCCACACGACCTCGCGCCCCCACGCTGTTCCTCCTCCCGCGCCGTTCCTGCTGCAGCCGTGCATGGGCCGCAGGTCACCGAGCCGCCGCCCCGGAGCCGCCCTTCGCCGCAGCCCATAGGTCCCTCAGCTGCCGCCAGAGCCGCCCTTCATCATGGCGCGTAGGTTGCCCTTCGCCGTAGGTGGACGCTGCCGGAGCCTGGTCACGCGTCTGCATTGGGACCCTTCCATCAGCACCGCCGGGCCATGCTGCTTCTTCTTACGCTGCCGCTTCATTGTGAGGCTCTTAACATTACCTGAGTATGGTCTTCCTTCACGGGTCATTTTTCTTCAGTCATATTCAGTAGTTTGCAAGATATGTCGCCAATGGATGTGTCCTCTAGCCAGAGCATTATACGTCTTGATGTCATTAATTACTGTTCTTCTAGGATTTTATGATCTCTACAAGAATGTCCGAATGTTGAAGGCAACTCTGCCACTCTAGAACGTGTGTGCTGAAACAGTTGAATATCTCAGTTCGGCTGCAATGGTAGCGATGGAGACATCATGTAGTGTGGTTATCACTTATCAGTACAATTTAGATGAGGATGTGGCCATTTTGGTTTATCTTTAGTACGATGTTTAATATTGGTATGATTAGTGTAATCTCTCAAATGATCTGTTTCTTTTTCCCTTTGCTTTTTATTATGATGACTTATTAATATTTTGTTTACTACAACCTATCATGCCTTAAATGGCACGCAACATACCTCCTCTTGTGATAGAGCTCGGAAGTATACTAATCAAGATCATCTTGTAAGTATTTGCATTTTGCACTTATGGTTGACGCTTATGTTCATTCAACCGTGTTTCCAAAACTTAGGAAACGAAATACCTCTCTAGAGAAAGAATCACCTTGAGAACTGATATTATTCATTATGTTATGATACTCCTGGACATCTGAATACATAGTTCATTCCAAAAGCCGATCTACCATGGACTGGACACTGAGAGTGTAAAGAGAAATTGTGATGTTTCTGGAGATTGTGTTAGGGTGTCGTCAAGTTTCACAAGCTCATCATACGCCCCACCACCTTGCTCTGGACCGTACAAGAGAAGAAGGATAACAAGATCTGATGCTGGAAGTGATATGTGATGACCCACAAGTATAGGGGATCAATTGTAGCTCTTTTCGATAAGTAAGAGTGTCTAACCCAACGAGGAGCAGAAGGAAATGACAAGTGGTTTTCAGCAAGGTAATGTCTGCAAGTGCTGAAATTGTAAGTAGCAGAGTAGTTTGATAGCAAGGTGATTTGTAACGAGCAAGTAATGATAGTAGTAACAGAAGTGCAGCAAGGTAGCCCAATCCTTTTGAGGCAAAGGACAGGCCAAAACGGTCTCTTATAATAAGCAAAGCGTTCTTGAGGGTACACGGGAATTTCGTCTAGTCACTTTCACCATGTTGGTTCGATTTGTGTTCGCTACTTTGATAATTTGATATGTGGGTGGACCGGTGCTTAGGTGTTGTTCTTACTTGAACAAACCTCCTACTTATTATTAACCCTCTCGCAAGCATCCGCAACTACGAGAAAAGTATTAAGAATAAATTCTAACCATAGCATTAAACTTTTGGATCCAATCGGTCCCTTACGGAATAGCGCATAAACTGGGGTTTAAGCTTCTGTCGCTCTCACAACCCATCATCTAATTGCTACTCCACAATGCATTCCCTTAGGCCCAAATATGGTTAAGTGTCATGTAGTCGACGTTCACATGACACCACTAAGGGAATCACAACATACATACTATCAAAATATCAAACACACATCAAGTTCACATGATTACTTGCAACATGATTTCTCCCGTGACCTCAAGAACAAAAGTAACTACCCACAAATGATAATCATGCTCAAGATCAGAGGGGTATTAAATAGAATATTGGATCTGAACATATAATCTTCCACCAAATAAACCATATAGTAATCAACTACAAGATGTAATCAACACTACTAGTCACCCACAAGCACCAATCTATAGTTCCGGTAACAAGATTGAACACAAGAGATGAACTAGGGTTTGAGATGAGATGGTCTTGTTGAAGATGTTGATGGAGATAGCCCTCCCCAAGATGGGAGAGTTGTTGGTGATGATGATGACGATGATTTCCCCCTCCGGGAGGGAAGTTCCCCCGGCGGAATGGCTCCGCCGGAGGGCAAAAGTGCTCCTGCCCAAGTTCCGCCTCGAGACGGCGGCGCTCCATCCCGAAAGTCTTCTCCTTATTTTTCTAGGTCAAAATGACCTATATACCAGAAGATGGGCACCGGAGGTGGGCCTGGGTGAGCACACCCCACCAGGGCACGCCTGGGCTCCCTGGCGCACCCAGGTGGGTTGTGCCCACCTGGTGGGCCCCTCTGGTAGTTAATTGCTCCAATATTCAACATATATTTGATAAAAAATCTCCGTGAAGTTTCAGCTTGTTTGATGTAGCTTTTCCAGGTCCAGATTTCCAGCTGCCGAAATTCTCCCTCTTTGTGCGTACCTTGCAAATTATGAGAGAAAAGGCATTAGAATTACTCCAAAAAGCATTATTATGGATAAAAACATCATAAATAACAGTAGGAAAATATGATGCGAAATGGACGTATCAACTCCCCAAGCTTAGACCTCGCTTGTCCTCAAGCGAAAACCGAAATCGAAAAACATGTCCACATGCTCAAAGAGAGAGGTTTCGGTAAAAACAAAATACAGACATAGAAGCATCATGTTCATTATTATAACAGCAACAAGCTTAAACATAAGACTCTTATCATATAACTTTTATCATATACCACTCATGAATAAGTAACAGTTCATCACACAATCAAAGTATAAAGCAAAAACTCTATTAGAAACCAACAGACTATGTTCCCAGTCAACTTTCCAACTACAATTCATCATCATTTCAGGAAGAGTCACGTATCGGAGCCATTAGGCAAGTCCACATACTCAACTATCATCTAGTCTTCTATGATTGCTAACACTCACCGCATACACATGAGAAAAACGTTTCAACCGGACACATAAGTAGATAGGGGCTTATAGTTTCGCCTCCCAATGTATTCACCTCAAGGGTGATGTCAACAATAATAACTCATGCCACCCATATTCAGCTGGACATATGTGCCTAGATCTTTCCTCACCACATGATGCTTGCCAAAGGAGAAAATAAAAAGGAATAGAGAGAAAGCTTTGACTCTTTGCATAAAAGTAAATACATAAAAGTAAAAGATTGGCCCTTCGCAGAGGGAAGCAGAGGTTGCCATGCGCTTATTTGTTTGTATGCTCAACCCCTTAGTGCAAAAGAACGTCACGTTGCATTGCCCCTTGTGATAGCAACCTTTATTATGCAGTCTGTCGCTTTTATTCTTCACCATCACAAGTTTGTGCAACGCTCAATTTTCTCTTACACTAAATGATCTCACACATTTAGAAGCAATTTTTATTGCCTTTTTGCACTGATGACAACTTACTTGAGGGATCTTGCTCAATCCCTAGGTAGGTATGGTGGACACTTGAAAATAAGATTTGAGTTTAAGGGTTTTTGGATGCACAAGTAGTATCTCTACTTAGTGCGGAAGTTTTGGCTAGCAAAGATATGGGGCAAGCACCACATGTTAAAGGATCTACGACACTATGACTTCTATGTGAATATGAACAAACATAAATCATTAAGTTGTCTTCCTTGTCCGACGTCGACAATTTTGGCATATAATATTTTGATGGGGGCTCACAATCACAAAAGATTTCTAGGATAGTATATTTATATGTGAATCTTCTCTTCCCTTATTAATTCTTTCATGAGTTGCATCATTGACTAATGCTATGCTTGTCAATCTCTAATAAAATTTTCTACTTATACTTTTCCTTATGTGGTGCCATCACCTACCATAAGGTTAGTATATGATCTTCTTGATTTATTTCCTTTCTTTTATTTATTTCCTTTCCTTTTATTTATTTATTTTCTTTTTAATTGCAACAAGAAAGTAAAGAAAGCAAAAACTCAAACTAAAATTTATTATATATCTTGCACACGATTACAAGGATAGATCACTAAGCAAACTCTCAAAGAAGAAAGGATCGAACTAAACTTTTATTTATCTAAAGCAAAAGATTGAACTAAAATAAGTAAAAGCAAAAAGATAGAGGGGATGATACGATACCGGGGCACCTCCCCCAAGCTTGGCGGAAGCCAAGCGGAGTGCCCATACCCGATACTCAATTTTCCTTTGGTGATGAAGATGATGGTGGTGGTGATGAAGTAGTATTCTCCAATATAACCATGAGTAGATCCTTCAAACCTTGAATCTCCCGAAGGGCTTGATGAAGTAACTCACTATTTTTCTTCACCTCAGCCATTATGTGTTTATTCCCCGGGCCCCACAGTTTTGTTCCTGCACTGTTTTCTCTTGGCCGAGCTAGGTCCCAATTGGACGGTATGTGCCTACGAGGAGTGTTCTCGAACCCATAATTGTGAATCAGATTGCGAAAATTGTTACGATGTAACCTGTGTAAAGGCCTCCTCAGAGGGAGTTCTTCTTGCACTTCCAGGCCCGCTTGATTGTTTGAAGATCCCATAGCTTGATGAGGATTGGAGTGAGTGGAGATGCCAGCTAGTGTGCCTCTCTCGAAGGCCAGAGAGTGACCCCAAAAAGGATTTTCCTCCTCTTCCGCCATAGCAACCTCTTCAGCTTCATCTCTCCTTAGATCCTCCTGAACCACCCTTGTGTCTTCCTCTCCATTATTGGAGGGTGAGGAAGACATGATGTTGGTTTAGCTGAATCTGTCAGAAAACAACAAGGAAAAGAAAATAGAAGAATTCTCCGTGATATGGTGATCAACAGGTTCGGGGAGTATATATAGATTTTTATCTTAGGAAACAAGCAAGCTATAGAAAAAGGAGTCCGGAAGGTGTCCCAGGTGGGCACAACCCACCTGGGCGCACCAGGCAAGCCTGGCGCGCCCTGGTGTCTTGTGCCCACCAGGGTATGCTTCCTGGTAGTTTCTTATTTTCCTATTTTTCTATATATTCCAAAACCGACAAAAAATATTTTTGCGGATTTTTCGGAGTCCGTTTACTTACTGTATCATGTACCTCCTTATTTTCACGATTCTTGAGTGTTCTGGAAGGACTCTTTTATGTGTTTTTCCAGTGTCAAAGTTTGAATAATATTACTTTCAACATTAATGGGCGTACCTGAGATATAATGTTTTATTCGTTGCCCATTGACAACCTTCGGGTTAGTACCTTCGGCATTATTTATTTTGATGGCTCCTGACCGATAAACCTCCTCGATAACATATGGGCCTTCCCATTTTGAGAGGAGTTTTCCTGCAAAGAATCTGAAACGAGAGTTGTACAAAAGAACATATTCTCTGACTTTAAACTCATGCTTTTGGATTCTCTTGTCATGCCATCTTTTAACTTTTTCTTTGAATAATTTTGCATTTTCATAAGCTTGGGTTCTCCATTCATCTAATGAGCTAATATCAAACAACCTCTTTTCACCAGCAAGTTTGAAATCATAATTGAGTTCTTTGATTGACCAATATGCTTTATGTTCTAACTCAAGAGGCAAATGACAAGCTTTTCCATAAACCATTTTATCAGGAGACATACCCATAGGATTTTTATATGTTGTTCTATAAGCCCAAAGTGCATCATCTAATTTCTTAGACCAATTCTTCTGGGACCTATTAACAGTCTTTTGCAAGATTAATTTTATTTCTCTATTGCTAAGTTCAACTTGACCACTAGACTGAGGATGATAAGGTGATGCGATTCTATGGTTAACATCATACTTGGCAAGCATTTTACAGAAAGCACCATGAATAAAATTTGAACCACCATCAGTCATTAAATATCTGGGGACTCCAAACCTTGGGAAAATAACTTCCTTAAGCATTTTAATAGAGGTGTTGTGATTAGCACTACTAGTTGGAATAGCTTCTACCCATTTAGTAACATAATCAACAACAACCAAAATATGTGTATACCCATTAGAGGAAGGAAAAGGTCCCATGTAATCAAATCCCCAAACATCAAATGGTTCAACAACAAGTGAATAATTCATAGGCATTTCTTGACGCTTACCAATATTACCTATTCTTTGGCATTCATCACAAGATAAGACAAACTTACGGGCATCCTTGAAGAGAGTAGGCCAATAAAATCTAGATTACAATACCTTGTGAGCAGTTCTATCTCCAGCATGATGCCCTCCGTAAGCTTTGGAGTGACTTTCCATAGGATTTGTCCCTGTTCATGCTCAGGTATACAACATCTAGTAATACCATCTACTCCTTCTTTATAAAGATGTGGGTCATCCCAAAAATAGTGTCTTAAATCATAGAAGAATTTTTTCTTTTGCTGATAAGTAAAGCTAGGTGGTAAATATTTAGCAACAATGTAATTAGCATAGTCACCATACCAAGGAGTATTATGAGGAACATTTATTGCGGCTAACTGCTCATCAGGAAAACTATCATCAATAGGTAGTGGGTCATCAGGCACATTTTCAAGCCTAGACAAGTTATCAGCTATGGGGTTCTCAGCTCCTTTTCTATCAGTGATATGTAAATCAAATTCTTGTAGCAAGAGAACCCATAGAATAAGTCTAGGTTTAGCATCTTTCTTTTCCATAAGATATTTAATAGCAGCATGATCGGTGTGAACAATTAATTTTGAATCAACAACATAAGGTCTAAATTTATCACAAGCAAACACCACTGCTAAGAATTCTTTTTCAGTAGTTGCATAATTTCTTTGAGCATTGTCGAGACTTTTACTAGCATAATGAATAACATTCAGTTTCTTATCAACTCTTTGTCCTAGGACAGCACCAACAGCATAATCACTAGCATCACACATAATTTCAAAAGGCAAGTTCCAATCAGGTGGTTGAACAATAGGTGCAGAATTAAGGCTTTCTTGAGTGTTTCGAAGGCTTCTAAACAATCATCATCGAAAACAAAAGGAATATCCTTTTGCAAAAGACTCGTAAGAGCCCTAGAAATTTTAGAAAAGTCTTTGATAAATCTCCTATAGAAACCAGCATGACCTAGGAAACTACGAATACCTTTGATATCTTTAGGACATGGCATTTTCTCAATTGCATCAACCTTAGCTTTGTCCACTTCAATACCTCTTTCATAAATTTTATGACCCAAGACAATACCTTCATTAACCATAAAGTGGCACTTCTCCCAATTCAAGACAAGATTTGTTTGCTCGCATCTCTGCAAAACTCGATCAAGATTGCTTAAACAATCATCAAAAGACTTCCCATAAACAAAGAAGGCATCCATGAAAACCTCAACAATCTTTTCACAAAAGTCAGAGAATATAGCAGTCATACATCTTTGAAAGGTAGCAGGTGCATTGCATAAACCAAAAGGCATACGTCTATAAGCATAAGTTCCAAAGGGACAAGTAAAAGTGGTCTTTTCTTGATCAGGTTGAGAGACAAGTATTTGTGAAAAACTAGAATATCCATCAAGGAAGCAAAAATGTGTGTGCTTAGATAATCTTTCTAGCATTTGATCAATAAAAGGCAGAGGGTAATGATCTTTTCTAGTTGCTTTGTTTAATTTTCTAAAATCAATTACCATTCTATAACCTGTAACAATTCTTTGTGGAATAAGTTCATTCTTATCATTAGGAACAACAGTAATGCCTCCTTTCTTAGGGACACAATGAACATGACTTACCCATCTACTATCAGCTATGGGATAGATTATACCTGCTTCCAGAAGTTTTAATATTTCTGTTCTTACCACTTCTTGCATCTTCGGATTTAACCGACGTCGGTGATCAACAATGGGTTTAGCATCAGGTTCCATATTAATTTTATGCTTACATAGAGTGGGACTATTGCCCTTTAAATCATCAAGAGTATATCCAATAGTAGCTCGGTGCTTCCTTAGAACTTTCAATAATCTTTCTTCTTCATGTTCTGAAAGGTTAGCACTAATAATAACAGGATATATCTTCTTTTCATCAAGATAAGCATATTTCAAAGTGTGTGGCAATTGTTTTAATTCAAACACAGGATCACCTTTAGGTGGAGGAGGACCTCCTAGAGTTTCAATAGGCAAATTGTGTTTAAGCGGAGGACGTTGTTCAAAGAAAATCTTATCTATTTCATTTCTTTCATGCATATGTAAATCATTTTCATGGTCTAGCAAATATTGTTCTAAAGGATCAGTAGGTGGCACAACAATAGAAGCAAGACCAATTAATTCATCTTTACTAGGTAATTCTTTTTCATGAAGCTTTCTACTAAACTTGGAAAACTTAAACTCATGAGACTCATCACCAGAACTAACACCGACAGTTTGTTTCTCACAATCTATCTTAGCATTAACGGTGTTCAAGAAAGGTCTACCAAAGATAATGGGACAAAAGTCATCTTGTGGGGAACCAAGAACAAGAAAATCAGTAGGGTATTTTATTTTCCCACACAAGACTTCAACATCTCTAACAATCCCAATTGGTGATATAGTGTCTCTATTAGCAAGCTTAATAGTACCATCTATGTCTTCTATCTCTGCGGGTGCTATGTTATTCATAATTTCTTGATATAAGGTGTAAGGAATGGCACTCACACTAGCACTTATGACACATAAACCATGATAACAGTGATCTCCTATTTTAACTGAGACAACAGGTATGCCAACAACAGGTCCATGTTTATCCTTTTTATCAGGTTTGGCAATTCTAGCAGCTTCTTCACAGAAGTAAATAACATGCCCATCTATATCTTCTTCCAAGAGATCTTTAACCATAGCAATACTAGGTTCTACTTTAATTTGTTCATCAGGTTTAGGTGTTCTAATGTAGCTTTTGTTAACCACGGTTGAAACTTTAGCATGTTCCTTTATCCTAACAGGGAAAGGTGGTTTCTCAATATAAGCAAAAGGAACAACTGGATCAACATTATAAATTATGGTTTCTTCTTTAATTGGATCCGGTTCTTCAATTTCTTCTTTAATAGGTGGGTGATATTTAAACACTTCTCTTTACGGAGATCAACATGAGTAGCAAATGATTCACAAAAGGAGGCTACTATCTTAGAGTCAAGTCCATATTTAGTGCTAAACTTTTGAAAAGCATCGGTATTCATAAAATATTTAACACAATCATACTTAAGTTTAATACCTGACTCTTTACCTTTGTCGAGTTCCCAATCTTCAGAGTTGTGTTTAATTCTTTCCAAAAGATCCCACCGGAATTCAATAGTCTTCGTCATAAAAGAACCAGCGTACAAGAAGTATCAAGCATGGTTTGATCATTACGAGAAAGCCGAGCATAAATTTTTTGGATAATAATTTTTCTTGAGAGCTCATGATTGGGGCATGAATATAACATTGACTTAAGCCTCCCCCAAGCTAGAGCGATACTTTCTCCTTCACGATGAACTAGATGCATAGGATAATTGTTTTGATGGAACTCCAATTTCAATCGATTCCAATTCCAAGATCCAATATCATCGCATAGCCTATACCATGCCAATGATTTTCCCTTCAAAGATAAAAGGAAAACCTTCTTCATAACTTCATCTCCGGGTAAACCTGCAAGCTTAAACAATCCACAAATTTGTTCCACATATATCAAGTGCATATCAGGATGTTCGGTTCCATCTCCTGCATAAGGATTAGCTAGCAGTTGTTCTATCATACCCAAAGGAATTTCATATTCAATATTTTCAGTAGGTGCAGTAGGTCGATGTCGGTGGGAAACGACACCTATGGGATCACAAGAATCCCTACTACGGTTGCCGGGGCGCGGGGTTGTGAGAAGAGCAGGATTAACAGTCAGCACAAGGATCGTTTACCCAGGTTCGGGCCGCGAGCATGCGTAAAACCCTAGTCCTGCTTTGGTGGATGTATTGAGCGTTCTTGAGCTCTCGAACTAGCTATGGTGGCTGTGTAGTTCCAAAGAGCCGAATCCTCTTCCAGTACGCCATGGGCCTTCTTTTATAGTTGAAAGGGGCTACCACAGTGGCACACAGGAGGTGGAAAGGCCTACAGTACTATGAGCTTATCGCCCGCATTACCGGACAAGACGCATTTAATGCGTCGCTTAGGTGTCCCCTAGCTTTATCGGGGACGGGAGCGAGGCCCGTCCGTCCGTCGCCGCTCCTCTTCGCTTCGACACGCGCCCTGGCCAGCGATGCATGCGGCGCCATGTAGGCAGGCAGGCAGCTGAGGTGGCACGATGGTAGGGTCTTCACGAAGATCTGCATGCCACCACGCAGGTGCTTGCTGAGTTGGCGTAGAGGCCGCCGGTTGCCACGCAGGTGCCTGCCCAGCTGGTTGAGCTAGCAGCTGCTTGGGGACGGTGGTGGAGTTTTGGTCGACGCGGGCCTGGCTGTGGCCCTGCTAACGCCCTCGGTAAGGGCCTTGCTGGGGGGCTGGCAAGGGTCTTGCCGTGGTGTTGCAGTCGTCCCCGGCAAGGCGCTTGCCGGGGGTCTTGTGGATCTCCTCGGCAAGGATCCCGCCGAGGGTCGCCGTCTTCTGGTCCTCACCTGATCTCATATATCTATGGTCTTGACAAAGATCCGCATGCCACCACAGAGGTGCCTCCCGAGCCCTGGTCCAATCGTAGTCGGTTGGGTTGGAACCCGTGGGCTCAAGGGCGGCTCGCTCTGTTGGTGTTTGGGCAAGTTGCCCCAGCAAGGTTCTTGCCGGGGCCGCGGAGGCCTGCCCCGGCAAGGATCTTGCCGAGGGAGTCCACCTTGCCCTCTCGCTCTTTGGTATCTTTGGTCTTGGCGTTGCTTTGGCCATCCTGTGCTTCGGCTTCTCTCCGGCTTCCCTCCCCTGCTCTGCTTAGTGTGGCCGTGGGCGCGGCTCCGACTGTCCGTGCATAAGTAAAGGGGTACAAAGGTGTGCCCCTACTTTTGTACACCGACAGGAGCCCCCGGGCCTGGGCCACACATAAGCGCGACACGTTGTTGGGCCAGGCCCAGAACGGTGCGCGGGCAGGCAGGGCGGATTTTTACCGCGGTAACCCTTCGTCCGCTGCGCTTCCCCCCAACCTGCGTTGAACGCGCATCGTGGAGGATCGTGCGTGACGTGGGGGGCATGCGTGGGGCGGTTCCCGCATGCAGGCATCACATCGCAGTTAATGGGAAAGGAGGCGGCCCGCGCCTTCCCCGTAAAAAGGAATAACCGCGGGCGCGCTGCTCACTTTACCCCCTTCCTGCGTCTTCTCCAATCTCAGAGCCGCCGCCCCTTTTCTTCCTCCTTCGCGGGTTCTTGCCTTCGCTCGCCACCGTTGCGTCTCCGCCGTCCTCTGTCTCTTGCTCCCCCCAGCCGCCATGGCACCCAACTCCACCAAGGGCAAGGGAGTGGCCAAGGACGCCGGAGCGACGGAGCCGCCGAAGAGTGCGCTGGCGGCTCAGTGGACGCAGCTCGCCTACTTCCCCTCGATGGTCGACACGACCGAACTACGGGATTACTTCAAGCCCCTGTGGGGGGTGAAGACGGGGGGAGAGCCAACGGGGCATCTAGCCACGCGCGTCATCCCCGCCAACTGCGTCGAGGCCGCCCCAAATCGGTACCCTTTCTTTGTCGACTACTTCTCCTGCGCCCCCCGGTTGGATCCGAGGGGAGAAGTAGTGGCGGAAGAGCGCCGTGTTGGGATGCACCCCGGCGAAGCCCTCGCAGAGGTGCACGAAAAGAGCCATGCACGCCACGGCATTTGGAGTAAAATCCAAAAGATGGAAGCCGTAGGTATGCATGACATCGTTGAAGAAATCAGAGAAGGGGGTTCCGGTTGCGTCACCTGGATCCCAAGGTCAAAGGGGGCGTACCCGAAGGGTGCCATGAAGGAGAGGTGGGAAGAATGGTGGGGATGGTGGTGTTGGATTGAGGAGAAGGACCCGCTGGACTTTTGCCGGGTCCACAAGGTGCCGCCGGTCCGCACAAACGATTGGAGCGATGTCGATGCTGACGACGCGAAGCTTACGGTCGCCACCACCAGGATTCTCCGCCTCACCGAGGCCGGGCTCACCCTCGAGATGATCGGAGCAGATTTCATCCGCCGTCGAATCGCTCCGCTGCATAACAAGGGGAGGCCGGCCTGCCTCTTCACGAACGCCGCCGACATCATGAGGCTCCGCCCCGGCCTCGACCACAACCTCACGGTGATGAGGCACGCCCATCTCTGCCAGCGGCTCTTCCAGCTCGACGTGAACCGCGATGGCGAGGTCGAGCGGACCGGCAAGGTCGCGAGGGCCGCCGCGAAGGCCGGCAAGGTCGCCAAGGGGCCCTTGTTCAAGTTGCCGGCAGGGGTGGTCCCGTTGAGCAACAATTCGCGCCGGACCGACATCATCGCCATGATGCCGGACTTGAACGTGCGCGACCTTGACCCAAGCTGGGTCGAGCCGGAGGAGATTCAAGTGCAGGAGTTCTTCGACACCTTGCATGAGGGGTACGTCACCGCCGAGCCGCGGCTCGTCCAGGACACCTCCCAGGTGGAGCTGGACTACATCGCTGCTAGGGCGGCGGAGGCGAAGCTCGCCGAGGAGGCCGGCAGCACCGGCGGCATGGAGGACAAGGCCGCGGTGGAAGCGGAGGAGAAGGAGCTCGCCCAGTGGGCGGAGGCCGCCGGGGAGGCCAGCAGCGCCGGCACCGGGGCTCCTCTCATCGAAGACGTGGTCAGTGAGTCGTCGTCGGAGGAGGCCGAGGAGGAGGAGGCCGTGGCCGTCGATCCTCCAGCCACGGGGAGAGGGCGAGTCTTGCGGCGGGCCACTTCCGGCGAACCGGTACGACCCGTCAAGGCTACGCGGCGGCCAAAGTCTCCGGAGGAGTCTGCGCGGCAGACGAGGGCCGCGACGGTGAAGAAGGTCGTCAAGGCCGCGGTGGAGAAGAAGAAAACATCTGCCTCCTCTTCATCCAAGCGCGTGCAGACTCCACCCTCCTCCCCTCCTCCGACAGACATCGACGCGGGGGTCACCTTTGACTTCGGGTCCCTCAGCCCAAGGAGGAAGAGGAGAGCAACAGAGGAGGAGGTCGATGATGAGTAAGTATCTTGCTCTTTTCTGTCATCTCCGTCCCCTCAATTTGCACCGCTCGTCTTGACTTGTTTTCATCTTTGCAGGGACGCGGAGATGCTGGCCCAGAGGGTGAAGAGGGCCAAAGCCTCGGCGGGCGATCAGCCCCCGGCGGGTACTTCGAGGGCACCACTGTTGGTGCTGAGAAGCCCGGACAACAGCCCCCGGCACAGGCCCCAGCGTAAGTTCATCATTCACCCCTCGTCAACATGTGTTGGGGGGCACGATCTCCTGGCGCTGACCTTGCCATAGTCTCAGGAAGAGGACAGCAGCAGGAGGAGCCACAGAGGGCTACCCCTAACACGCTGCCCCCATCGACCACGCCGCCCCGAGGGGCATCCCCGACAAGGGCGCCAAGCATCGAGCCCATGCACACGGAGGAGGGGGAGGAGAACTCGGGCGCCGGTGGCTTTGCCTTGGCGCCAAATGTTGGCGGGGAGGGGACCTCTGCTCCCCAGCCAGGCACTGGTAAGCCGCTCGCCTTTTGTCCCTGTTCTTTTTCTCTTCTTGCTGATTCTTGGTCTTGGCTTTGTCTCATTCCCTTCTTGGTGTCCAGATCGTCCATCGGCGGACTAGGAGGACATAGACGCCATCATCGAGGATGTCGCCAAGGACGCCGCAGCAGAGGCCGAGAAGGTCGCTGCCGAGGAGTCCGCCAAGGGTGCTGCCGAAGACGCCGCCAAGGGGCCTGCCGGGGAGCCAGACAAGGGGTCTGTCGGAGATGCCGGCAAGGCCGCCACCGAGGAGGAGGTGGACGACGACCAGCCCTCCTCCTCTGCTGCCTCCGGCTCCAGCAGGTATCTGAGAGTGGCCGACGACCTCTTCGTCCACCTCCCAGGGGCGTCCAGCTCCAGGGCGCCCGTCGAGGGAGAGGTGTTCTACGAAGAGGTGCTTGCCGCCGCCGGGCTCAAGGTCATCGATGAGCCGAGCGCTGGTGGCGATGGCTCGCAGGAGGAGCGGCTTCTCCAGGCCATGGGCGCCAACTTTCGGAAGCTCCAGGAACTCCACCGCGCCCGCCTGGACAAGGCCAAGTCCAGGATGGCAACGGTGGACATGGCGGAGGCGGACCTCAAGGTGCGCGTCGCCGAGGCGCAGACTTAGTTCCGCCAAGCTAGCGAAGAGCTGAAGGCCGCCTAGGGCGAGCTGGCCAAGCGTGACGTGGAGCTCACCATGAAGCTGGCCGACATCGAGAAGGCCCAGGAGACGGCGGAGGGCTTGGCCGCTGCAGCCGAGGCCGCTTGGACCCAGCATCAGGCCGCGTTGAACTCCCAGGAGGAGGACCTCGCCAAACAAGGCGGACCTCAACGCCAAACTCCGCGCCAAGGACGAGGAGGTGGGGAAGCTTGTCGCGCAGCGGACCCAAGAGCTAGAGCAGAGGCACAGGGAGACGCTCGATGCCCAGGCTCTTGTTCACCCCGGCAAGGTGAAGGAGCTGGAGGTGGAGCGGGACGGGCTGAAGGAGCATGCCCTGGAGCTGTCCCAGGAGAAGGACACGCTCAACGGCGCCCTGATGGAGGCGCAGGGCGCGGTCGTCAGCAGGGCCAGGGAGCTCTCGGAGGCCAACAACTCCATCAGAGACCTCAGGCTGAAGCTGGAAGGTCTCGAGAAGATGCTATCGGAGGCCAGGGCCCGGGAGGGGACCCTGACCAAGAACCTGGAGACCGAGAAGCAGCTGCGAAGGAACGAGGCCCTCACTTCAAGGAGCACATGGAGGGTGAGAACTGCTAGCTCAGCCGCCTCGAGGAGGTCGCCGGCAGGATCACCATGCAGCTGGCTGCCATGGGGATGCTAAATGTGAGGTACGCCCCAGAGCGCAGCGGGACTACCAACGCCAAGTTGACCTTGTTCTTCGAGGGTGTCCTCGGGGCCCTGGAGCAGCTCCACTCCAACTGGGAGGCCTCTCTGGCCGATGAGTCCCGGAGGCTCTGCCGGGGTGCCATGACCAGGGTCCTCGCCAAGGTGGCGCACTGGAATCCTGACCTCGACTTCGAAGCTGCGCTGGAGAGCCTGCCGGAGGATGCGGACATTGCGGCGCTCAAGGAGAGTATCAGGCCCATCATCAGTCGCATCGACGGAATCCAGAGGCTGGAGGGCCAGCACCGGGATTAGGCACCCTGTTTCTTTTCGTTGCTGCAAGTTCACAACCAAGACTATTTTTATCTTTAGTTAGAACTGCGGCAACAAGTGATGTAATATGACCCTGCAGTACTTTTGATACAATGCATGCTATTTTTCTATTCGATTTTCCTTTGTATGTCCACCCTATGTTAATCGGGTAGGCTCGCCGGCGCGTAAACCCAGGGCGGCGTCTTGAGGACGGATCCCCATTGGCCTGCCGGGTGTGCGTGCTGCCGGGTGAACCACCTTACCGCCCTTAGCGCGGCTGCCCGAACTGTCGAGCTTGACTTGAGTCAGAATCGAGAACGTTGCCAATTGCGGAAGGCTACCCTGCCACTCTCGACGCGGCCGCTTGAGCTGTTGAGCGGACTCGAAACAGAACAAGGGCGTTGCCAACTGCGGGAGGGCCCCTTTGCGTGCAGGTTTTCCATACATAGGCGGAATCTCCGAGGACGATAACCTTATGAATAAAAGGAAATTGCTCAAGGCTCTGGATGACTTAGCTTTTCTGTTGCCGCGCTGGCGTCCTTCGCGCTTGTAGGCGGCGTAGTTTTCCCCTAGTTGTCTTCTTCTTTAGAGGCCATGGCGATGAAGAACTGCTAGGCTAACTACTAGACCAGATTCTCACAATTGCGCCCCTACCTGGCGCGCCAAAGATGTCGGTGGGAAATGAAACCTATGGGATCACAAGAATCCCTACTACGGTTGCCGGGGTGCGGGGTTGTGAGAAGAGCAGGATTAACAGTCAGCACAAGGATCGTTTACCCAGGTTTGGGCCGCGAGGATGCGTAAAACCCTAGTCCTGCTTTGGTGGATGTATTGAGCGTTCTTGAGCTCTCGAACTAGCTATGGTGGCTGTGTAGTTCCAAAGAGCCGAATCCTCTTCCAGTATGCCATGGGCCTCCTTTTATAGTTGAAAGGGGCTACCACAGTGGCACACAGGAGGTGGAAAGGCCTACAGTACTATGAGCTTATCGCCCGTATTACCGGACAAGACGCATTTAATGCGTCGCTTAGGTGTCCCCAGCTTTATCGGGGACGGGAGCGAGGCCCGTCCCGTCCGTCGCTGCTCCTCTTCGCCTCGACACGTGCCCTGGCCAGCAATGCATGCGGCGCCATGTCGGCAGGCAGGCAGCTGGGGTGGCGCGATGGTAGGGTCTTCATGAAGATCTGCATGCCACCACGCAGGTGCTTGTTGAGTTGGCGTAGAGGTCACCCGTCGCCACGCAGGTGCCTGCCCAGCTGGTTGAGCTAGCAGCTGCTTGGGGATGGCGGTGGAGTTTTGGTCGACGCGGGCCTTGCTGTGGCCCCGCTGACGCCCTCGGCAAGGGCCTTGCCGGGGGCCCGACAAGGGTCTTGCCGTAGTGTTGCAGTCGTCCCCGGCAAGGCGCTTGCCGGGGGTCTTGTGGATCTCCTCGGCAAGGATCCCGCCGAGGGTCGCCGTCTTCTGGTCCTCACCTGATCTCATATATCTATGGTCTTGACAAAGATCTGCATGCCACCACAGAGGTGCCTCCCGAGCCCTGGTCTAATCGTAGTTGGTTGGGTTGGAACTCGTGGGCTCAAGGGCGGCTCGCTCTGTTGGTATTTGGGCAAGTTGCCCCGGCAAGGTTCTTGCCGGGGCCGCGGAGGCCTGCCCCGGCAAGGATCTTGCTGGGGGAGTCCACCTCGCCCTCTCGCTCTTTGGTATCTTTGGTCTTGGCGTTGCTTTGGCCATCTTGTGCTTCGGCTTCTCTCCGGCTTCCCTCCCCTGCTCTGCTTAGTGTGGCCGTGGGCGCGGCTCCGACTGTCCGTGCATAAGTAAAGGGGTACAAAGGTGTGCCCCTACTTTTGTACACCAACAGTCGAGGGGTAGCTAATTGTGGTTCTGGTCGAGGTGAAGATACCCTGAACAAACCCCTCAAAGGATTGTTTTCCATAGTAACAAGTGACAATAAATTTCAGCACACTATATAAATGTTTCCTTACCAAATTCCACTTACCAAAGGCGCTTCACTCCCTGGCAACGGTGCCAGAAAATAGCCTTGATGACCCACAAGTATAGGGGATCAATTGTAGCTCTTTTCGATAAGTAAGAGTGTCGAACCCAACGAGGAGCAGAAGCAAATGACAAGTGGTTTTCAGCAAGGTAATGTCTGCAAGTGCTGAAATTGTAAGTAGCAGAGTAGTTTGATAGCAAGGTGATTTGTAACGAGCAAGTAATGATAGTAGTAACAAAAGTGCAGCAAGGTAGCCCAATCCTTTTGAGGCAAATGACAGGCCAAAACGGTCTCTTATAATAAGCAAAGCGTTCTTGAGGGTACACGGGACTTTCGTCTAGTCACTTTCACCATGTTGGTTCGATTTGTGTTCGCTACTTTGATAATTTGATATGTGGGTGGACCGGTGCTTAGGTGTTTTTCTTACTTGAACAAACCTCCTACTTATGATTAATCCTCCCGCAAGCATCCGCAACTACGAGAAAAGTATTAAGAATAAATTCTAACCATAGCATTAAACTTTTGGATCCAATCGGTTCCTTACGGAATATCGCATAAATTGGGGTTAAGCTTCTGTCACTCTCGCAACCCATCATCTAATTGCTACTCCACAATGCATTCCCTTAGGTCCAAATATGGTGAAGTATCATGTAGTCGACGTTCACATGACACCACTAAGGGAATCACAACATATAATACTATCAAAATATCGAACACACATCAAGTTCACATGATTACTTGCAACATGATTTCTCCCATGACCTCAAGAACAAAAGTAACTACCCACAGATGATAATCATGCTCAAGATCAGAGGGGTATTAAATAGCATATTGGATCTGAACATATAATCTTCCACCAAATTAACCATATAGTAATCAACTACAAGATGTAATCAACACTACTAGTCACCCACAAGCACCAATCTATAGTTCCGGTAACAAGATTGAACACAAGAGATGAACTAGGGTTTGAGATGGGATGGTGTTGTTGAAGATGTTGATGGAGATAGCCCTCCCCAAGATGGAAGAGTTGTTGGTGATGATGATGACGATGATTGCCCCCTCCGGGAGGGAAGTTCCCCCGGCGGAATCGCTCCGCCGGAGGGCAAAAGTGCTCCTGCCCAAGTTCCGCCTCGAGACAGCGGCGCTCCGTCCCGAAAGTCTTCTCCTTATTTTTTCTAGGTCAAAATGACCGATATACCAGAAGATGGGCACCGGAGGTGGGCCTGGGTGAGCACAACCCACCAGGGCGCACCTGGGCTCCCTGGCGCGCCCAGGTGGGTTGTGCCCACCTGGTGGGCCCCCTCTGGTAGTTGTTTGCTCCAATATTCATCATATATTTGATAAAAAATCTTCGTGAAGTTTCAGCTTGTTTGGAGTTGTGCAGAATAGGTGGCCCGACGTAGCTTTTCCAGGTCCAGATTTCCAGCTGCCGGAATTCTCCCTCTTTGTGTGTACCTTGGAAATTATGAGAGAAAAGGCATTAGAATTACTCCAAAAAGCATTATTATGGATAAAAACATCATAAATAACAGTTGGAAAACATGATGCAAAATGGACGTATCAATATGTCTAAAGAACCATACTCAGAATTTGTGACCTTGCCAAGATATTCATCATATTCATCTTCTTCATGTTGTAGCAATAATGACAGTGGCAAGCCACTGGTGGAGCCTAGCACATACAAGGATGTGCTAATCTTTTTTTGATTCAACAATCATGATCTGCCGTTCAGACTAGGGGATGAATATGATGAGGGAGAGGAGCACGAGGAGGGTCGAGGTGGCCGTCGGGTTCTACTTCCTTGCAGCGATTAACGAGAGGGAGAGGTGCACAAGGAGGGTTGAGGTGGCCGCCGGGTTCTGCTTCCTTGCAGCTATTAACGAGAGCGAGAGGAGGATGAGGAGCGTCGAGGTGGCCGCCGGGTTCTGCTTCCTTGCAGCGATTAACGAGAGGGAGAGGAGCACGAGGAGGGTCGAGGTGGCCGCTAGGTTCTGCTTCCTTGCAGCGATTAACGAGAGGGAGAGGAGCACGAGGAGGGTCGAGGTGGCCGCTAGGTTCTGCTTCCTTGCAGTGCGCGCGATGATGCCGGCTGTTGTCGCCGATCCAGTGCTTGCTTGCATGGTGATGCGAGATACCACCGTCCACCCCAGTCGCACTCCACAAACGCACGCCTCTCCCAACTGAGTGGCGGTCACCGAACAGCCATCACAACACCCCGCCGCTGGCCCCTTCGTGACCACACTCCCCATGACGCCTGTTGTTTCTTCGTCGTTTTGCCTAGGCTGTCTTGGAACCGCCGTTGTTGCAGCTACAGTCATGTTAGCTCCACTTCCTATTCTTGGTTTTGATCTTTGTATGTCCTTAGCAGTATACATACAGTTGTGGTATACTTCAATGAACTGGGAGTTGCCCGTGTGTAGTTTGATAGGTGTTGACATTTGTTGCAATTCGTATCACTTTGAACCAGTTTTTTGATCTGTAGCATCATATCCATCCTTTCATCTTTGTTCTACATTGTCTCTTGTCTATCATTGAATTTTCATTTTTCTTCCTGCTATTGCAATAGACAAAGCCGTTCTAAGGGTGTATGCTAAACACAAAGCTGGATGAGTGCTGCGAAATTCAGTCAAAGAAACATGCACTTTTATAACACTGTCATTGTTGTCGGATAGGCGCTGACATTGGTTGCGGTTACCTTGTACTCCCTCCATAAAGAAATATAAGAGCATTTAGGTCACTAAAGTAGTGATCTAAACGCTCTTATATTTGTTTACAGATGGAGTACCGGCTATCTAATCTATTGCATTTTATCCACCATGTCATGCTTGCTCTCTATGTTATCATATGTCTTTGAATGAATTTCATTTTGCTTGCTGCAATAGCAGTAGACTGATTTGTCCTCTGTTTTGAGGTTAGGCTAATTAGAGAGAAATGTAGTTAAAAGCAAGAAGCAGTTTTAGCCGGTGAAACCGAACATTATTATCTGAAGAGACATGCCTGCTAGATTGATGAACATGTTATCCATGTTCAGGTAAATTGAGGTGGATCATCTATGACTCCTGGTCATGCGTCTTTTCTGAACATTATGGTTATTACTTTTTAAAGGCCTCATCGACATGTAAGTAACGGTCCTCCGGGCCTATTTGTTTTGATACCCTTCAAGTGTTCAAGTTATCATCTCTCGGGAAGCAGTTATTTCTGTTGCAGGGATGAGATGGGGAAACGTAGGAGCAAGAGGCGATCCCGCTAATAGGTTGAATATTGGGGGTAGTGTGTGGGATCTTTACAGTTTCAAATGTGGTTATTCTTGGCATCGCTATCTCTTGCTCGAATGTCCTTGTTGTTTCTATGTTGGTGTGATAACCCACAAGTATAGGGGATCGCAACAGTTTTTGAGGGTAGAGTATTCAACCCAAATTTATTGATTCGACACAAGGGGAGCCAAAGAATATTCTTGAGTATTAGCAGCTGAGTTGTCAATTCAATCACACCTGAAAGACTTAGTATCTGGAGCAAAGTATTTAGTAGCAAAGTATTATGGAAGTAGTGGTAACGGTGGCAAAAGTAATAGTAGCAGTTTTGTAGCAATTGTAACAGTGGCAACGGAAAAGTAACTTAGCAAAGATCAATATGTGAAAAGATCATAGGCAATGGATCAATGATGGATAATTATGTCAGATGGCATTCATCATGCAACGGTTATAACATAGGGTGACACAGAACTAGCTCCAATTCATCAATATAATGTAGGCATGTATTCAGAATATAGTCATACGAGCTTATGGAAAATAATTTGCATGACATCGTCCTACCCTCCCATGGCAGCGGGGTCCTATTGGAAACTAAGGGATATTAAGGCCTCCTTTTAATAGAGTACCGGACCAAAGCATTAGCACTTAGTGAATACATGAACTCCTCAAACTACGGTCATCACCGGGAGTGGTCCCGTCTATTGTCACTCTGGGGTTGCCGGATCATAACACGTAGTAGGTGACTATTGACTTGCAACATAGGATCAAGAACACAAATATATTCATGGAAACATAATAGGTTCAAATCTGAAATCATGGCACTCGGGCCCTAGTGACAAGCGTTAAGCATAGCAAAGTCATAGCAACATCAATCTTAGAACATAGTGGATACTAGGGATCAAACCCTAACAAAACTAACTCAATTACATGGTAAATCTCATGCAACCCATCACGGTCCAACAAGCCTATGATGGAATTACTCAGGCACGACAGTGAGCTTCATGAAATTGGTAATGGAGGATGGTTGATGATGACGATGGCGACGGATTCCCCTCTCCGGAGCCCCGAACGGACTCCGGATCTGCCCTCCCGAGGAAGAACATGGCTTGGCGGTGGCTCCGTATCGTAAAACGCGATGAATCCTTCTCTTTGATTTTTTTTCTCCCTGAAAGAGAATATATGGAGTTGGAATTGAGGTCGGTAGTGGTCTAGGGGGTCCACAAGGTCGGAGGGCGCGCCCTAGGGGGGTGGGCGCGCCCCCCACCCTTGTGACCAGGGTATGGGCCCCCTTCACTTGATTCTTTCGCCGATTTTTTATTAATTCCAAAAGTTATGTCCGTGAAGTTTCAGGTCATTCCGAGAACTTTTTATTCTGCACAAAAACAACACCATGGCAATTCTGCTGAAAACAGGGTCAGTCCGGGTTAGTTCCATTCAAATCATGCAAGTTAGAGTCCAAAACAAGGGCAAAAGAGTTTGGAAAAGTAGATACAACGGAGACGTATCAACTCCCCCAAGCTTAACCCATTGCTTGTCCTCAAGCAATTCAGTTGACAAACTGAAAATGATAAAGAAAAACTTCTACAAACTCTGTTTGAACTTGTTGTTGCAAATAAGTAAAGCCATCATTCAAGTTTTCAACAAAGATTATGAATTAACTATATTCACAATAACTTTTAGGTCTCACATTTACTCATATCAATGACATAATCAACTAGCGAGCAATAATAATAAATCTCAGATGACAACACTTTCTCAAAACGATCATGATATGATATAACAAGATGGTATCTCGCTAGCCCTTTCTGAGACCACAAAACATAAATGCAGAGCACCCTTGAAGATCAAGGACTGACTAGACATTGTAATTCATGGTAAAAGAGATCCAGTCAGAATCATACTCAATATAAATTAATAACAATGCATACAAATGAAAATGGTGCTCTCTAACTGGCGCTTTTTATAAGAGGATGATGACTCAACAATAAAAGTAAATAGATAGGCCCTTCGCGGAGGGAAGCAGGGATTTGCAGAGGTGCCATAGCTCGAGTTTTGAAGTAGAGATAAATAATATTTTGAGCGGCATGCTTTCATTGTCAACATAACAACTAAGAGATCTCGGTATCTTCCATGCTACATACATTATAGGCGGTTCCTAAACAGAATGGTAAAGTTTATACTCCCCCACCACCAACAAGCACACTCCACGGCTGGTCCGAAACAACGGGTACCATCCAACTAACAACAGTACTGGGGGATTTTTGTTTGCAATTATTTCGATTTGATTTGAGCATGGGACTGGGCATCCCGATTACCAGCCATTTTCTCGCGAATGATGAGCGGAGTCCACTCATTGTGAGAATAACCCACCTAGCATGGAAGATATTGACAACCCTAGTTGGTACATGAGCTATTCGAGCATACAAAACAGATTATTATTTGAAGGTTTAGAGTTTGGCACATGCAAATTTACTTGGAACGGCAGGTAAATACTACATATAGGAAGGTATGGTGGACTCATATGGAACAAGTTTGGGGTTTATGGAAGTGGATGCACAAGCAGTATTCCCGCTTAGTACAAGTGAAGGCTAGAAAGAGACTGGGAAGCGACCAACTAGAGAGCGACAACAGTCATAGACATGCATTGAGATTAACCAACATTGAGTGCAAGCATGAGTAGGATATAAATCACCATGAAAATAAATATCATAGAGGCTATGTTGATTTTGTTTCAACTACATGCGTGAACATGTGCCAAGTCAAGCCACTGAACCATTCAAAGGAGGATACCATCCTATCATACTACATCACAACCATTTTAAAAGCATGTTGGCACGCAAGGTAAACCATTATAAACTCCTAGCTAATTAAGCATGGCATGAGTAACTATAATCTCTAATTGTCATTACAAACATGTTTCATTCATAATAGGCTGAATCAGGAATGATGAACTAATCATATTTACAAAAACAAGATAGGTCGAGTTCATACCAGCTTTTCTCATCTCAATCATTCCATCATATATCATCATTATTGCCTTTCACTTGCACGACCGAACGGTGTGGATAATAATAAGAGTGCACGTGCATTGGACTAAGCTGGAATTTGCAAAAATTTATTCAAAGGAGAAGACAAAGTAATATGGGCTCTTTGTTAGATCAACAATAATGCATATGAGAGCCACTCAACATTTTCATTGTGGTCTTCTCTCGACCCCCAAAGAAAAGAAAAGAATTTCAAAGAAACACACTGAAATGTTTTTGGAGTTTTTTTTCTGAAGAAAATAAAACAAGAACGAGAAAAACTATTTACATGGGAAAGCTCCCAACAAGCACGAGAAATCTTTTTGGGTTTTCTTTTAATATTACAACTAAGCATGTATAGAAAGTAAACTAACTACAACTATGTTTTTGGTTTTTCTTAAGGATTTTCAAGCACACAAGAAGAAAGCGGGAAAAAGAAATAAACTAACATGGATATTACAATGATAAAGTAAGAACACCGAAAACTGAAATGAGTGTGTGAACATGAATATAATGTCGGTGAGGAATACGTACTCCCCCAAGCTTAGGCTTTTGGCCTAAGTTGGTCTAAGCCCATAGATCAAAGTAGTTCTCTCCGGCGTACTAAGGAGGATCCTAGGGGTTCCACTGGTTAGCAAGCTCCTGTGGATCCCACTGATAAATAGACTCCTGGTATGGATCAGGTGATGGCCCTGGCTCAGGAGGTGGGGATCGTGTCCCCTCCCAGTATGCACGAATGTCCGCGGGTAAAATGAAGTACCTGCTTGGATGAATTTCGAACAAAACAGGTGCAGGCAAGGTAATAATCTGAAAGGTCACTACTGCGGGATGCTGCTAATGCGACACTATGATCAGAGACCCTTCGACGAAACTGTGTGCGATGCCATAATCGCAAACGGTGGTGTAAAAAACCGTCAAAAAAGGTGCAAAATGTTTGCGATGGAGGATGCATCAAACACGGTTCAGATTTTAGTTGCGTGTGCGATGCATGGCATACGGTTCAGCTCAATTAACTGTTTATGATGAGGAGGAACAAAAGAAATGGGCAGCCAGATGAAGGTGTGTGCGATATACAACATACGGTTCACTTGGATGAACTGTTTGTGATTAGGCAACACAAAAGAAACGGTCAGCCTGGTCAAGGTGTGTGCGATATACGGCATGCGGTTCACTCGGATGAACTGTTTGCGTTGAGACATGAGAACAGAAATGGTTCAACTTAACAAGATGTGTGTGATACGTGGCAAACAAGTTTGTAATCAGAAACGTGTGCGAAGACCGATAACAACACAGGCGATTACTGCTAACAAGCCGCGTGTGTTGTGAGCAAATGATTGTTGGTATACAATTGTGAGTGATTGATGAAAACATCATCGACGGGTTCCATTGTTTAGTCTGTGTGCGATGTGATTTTCTTTGTCCGCACAACATCTACGCTCTGTCTACAGAGCATCAACATATATACTTAAAAAGACAGCATTGCATAACCAAATTAAGCATACAATTACACAAGTGACTACACACATAACATTTCCACACACCAAATAAAGCAATTACATGCATACTAAAGTAGGAGAAACGAGGATCTAATCATCTACTTATTGTTGCGACAATGCTTGCCATTGCTCTGCTTCCGGCTGGATCCCTGGCCGTTTTGGGGAAGGAGGCACTTCCTCATGTCAACGATCCGCCTGTACATGTCATAGCTCGTGTACGCCTCCTTGGCCGCATACACGACATGAGCTTTGTCGAGTTTCTCCATCCAGGCCGAGTGCCAGACACGCTTGCACAAATCCTTCATGTCTCTGTAGTAGGGGTTGATGATGGCCTCGGCGAAGTGAACCAGTGAGTCCTTCTCATGCTCCTTGCTACCCCAGATCTTGTATTGGCCCTGGATGTCGACAAGATTCTGGCAGGCGATGCCCGAATTATCGAGCGCCTTTACATCGTTGGTGACGTCCACCATAGCGAACATGTAGTGGGGGCTGTTGACAAACCTGGTGAAACGCTCGCAAGGCCTTGTGGCCAGCCAGTAGTGGTAGACGAGGACGTGGTGGCGCACACACATCTGGGTGACGGCGACCTTGGGACGAGACCCGGCATCAGCGCGGGTGTACTCGAGGTCGAACCCGACCACCTTGTACTTCTCCTCGGCAAGCAACAACTCCATGATGTGGATGGAGTGCTCCACCCAGACCAGGTCATTGGTGTACACCACCGAACGGTCCATGAACCTTCTGTGGGTGTCCACAACGACACGCATGGGGAACTGCTGCTCATCGTCAGCAGCCGCTCGGTGCGCCATTGGAGCCGCGCAAGATACCCTCTAAGAATTTCTCATGGTGTGTGTGCTTCTTGCAATGGTGGGGCGCGATCGAAAGGTTGAAGAGACACAAGGGTAGGTTAAATGGCCGCTGTAATAAATGGGGGCCGGCCGGCCTGTAATCATCACGTCTTGTCACGGCGTTCATAGCGGAGGATTCCAGTGCACGCTTGACAACACTGCGCCGCACACGTGGGCTCGAAGAGGCGCCAAATGTATTGTCGGTGAGCCTGTTCCCGCGCTACCGTGCTGTTTACCGCGCAAGCTTCCCGCCTGGCTAGTTTGGCCACGCGTCGGCTAGAAGAGGGACAAATCGTGGGCATTTATTGGCAAAAAGCTTTGTAAAACGAAGTGTGTGGACTGACTTCGTTCATAAGTTTACCCTTGGGTGATGAGGTCAAAGTTACATAGAAGGGTGATGATGGACAATCGAGTGCGATAATTAATTCTGCGCTCTACAGTGCACACGGTGGAAGAAATCAACTGTGTGCAATAATATCGAAGATCGCAGTCGAGTTAGCTATACAAATCATGTGCTGTGAGATCGACAAGGTAAACTGATTCGAGAATGGTTAATAAAATCTAAGACCATTGCATATTAAGGTCAAAATAGTGCTAGCAATATATGAGTCTCATACGATGCCATTTCAACGATTGTGACAAAAAAGCTCAAAATGTTACAAGGTTCAAATTCTAGAGTTATATGGCTCAAATTCGAAGATTACAAGGTTCAAACTGATATTAGAAATGAAATTCAGCTCATCAGCTGCAAACGCTCGCGCTGATCCGCTGAACATGGATATCAAAGAGGTTCAAACTAATATCACCGCTTCTAAGTCTGGCTTCGAAACCTCACAATTTTTGCAAAGGGGTCAGCCACTGAGAAGTCATGTATGGGGTTGACACGATAACTTTCGATTACTCTGTCATCTGAAGTTCCAAAATGAAATTCAGCATTTTTGGAGCCTACTCCATTCTCCCGCAGCCACCGACGCTGATCAACAAACCATTCATTTTTGCGAAATAAATGTAGGGAAAACCTCATTTCCTTCAGCACCCTTGCTATGAGAACAAAGAACCTGGCGAATATAATCTCCGGTAAGGTCCCTCAGTAGGATTTCAAAGTAATTTCTGAGAGATGCAAATCTAGGCATTCGACGTGATTGTTATATTGTATCACATTATCGACCACCGGGCCTAATCTTATCTGCAAAATAAGAAAACGTGTTAGTGCCTACATGCAGTTTTGAACATTACCACAGGCCTAGCTATTTGGTTTGCAGGATTTGTAAAATGCACTAACATGCCGTCTTCGATCTGACATGATTAACACGGGCATTTGATTACGTTCTAGAAAATGTAGCCTTCTTCACAAGAGGTTGGAGTGGATGAAAAGTTCCCTAAGAAAACTAGTACAGATGAATCCAAAGGAGAAATGCTTATTGATTGTAACCATATGGATCAAGCAACCAATATGGGGGGACATGTATGTACTAAAATCCTCCAAAAGAACCTTCAAAAATCATAGTACATTGTCATTGTAAACTTGGAAAAAGGTGTCACAAATTGAACTCCCTTATGGTTAACATTTAATAGGAAAGGAACATCACCTCGATATATAGCTTCTCTAGGCACGGAAAGCATCTCAGGAAACTGACAACTTGCTCCAGGTTGGGCGCGATAGATTCTAGTGCCAAGACCTTCACTGTGCGCAGTTTCGAGGTCAAGCTTGTCAGAATCATTTTCTGAATGACAGACGAACAAACATCTTCAAAATTAGAAATGATGTTAATTTGTAGAAGGAGAGGTAGAAGGCGGCTGTTGTACCTGAACGGGTGTGGATCCAATAACAAGTTCGGAGTATTTGTCAGACGAGTAGCCCACCACTGTCAATTTCGGCGCAGAAATGACATTGATTCTTGTTGGACCTTCTTGATCAACTACAAGTAATCTCTCAAGTGCAGGTGTGTCCTGGATGACCATACCGTGGTACACATCTTGTGATGTCTTCCTGCCGCACCAGCAACACACATAAGTAGTCCGGAGAGTCATGGAGGTGATGTGGAAGGTACTCAACCCATTGATCGCCTGAAGACGAAGGTACTCGAGTGCAGTACAACCATGGAGCAGGCGCTCCATGTCACCCTTTGAGAGGCAGACAGCGACGAGCTCGAGGTGCTTCAGCCATGGTAGAATAAGAGCGGGCGCGTCATTAAGGGGCGGGAAATGGCAGTTCCTGAACTTGGCGATGCGTAGCATGGGCGCGAGGCGGAGTGCGGATGTTGGCAGCGACCGCATATGCCCATCATCAAAAGTGAGCTCCTCGAGCTGATCTAGGGCGGGGGATCGGAACCAGTCATCAAGCTTGGCTTGGTCCTTGCCGTTGGAACGGAACTTGCCCATTCTAAGGCCTTTGGTTGGGCCAAGGTGACTGCCGAGGATCTTGGAGAACGCATCCAAGCTTTTGCGATAGCCATGGCAGAGCTCGTGGGTGTCTATGAGGTTGAGAGGGCTGGAGTTCCATAGGGGGCCCCATCGCCGGGAAAGGAGGGTTGTCCGCGCCCCATATTTGATTGGGAGGAGGGAGATGATGACTCTCAACATATCATCGGGGAGGCTACTGATTAAGTCTAGGCCTGCTGGAGTCGCTTGCGGTTCTAGCTTGCCCCGCCTCCGCTTGTTGGCAGCCCCGTTCTCCACCTCCGGACTCTCCTTGTCAGTGGCGCTTCCTGATAGAAATGGGAGTACAGGGAATATTTAGTTAAGACAGGGCAATAGAAAAGTGTATTGGTAACTAGAAGTTATTAGGTAGGAATATAGTAAGAAAAGGGAATAACAATTGGTTGCTTAAATACTACACAATTCATTTGACATTGCTGGGTAAGTCAACATATGCAGATAGTTGAAAAGAAAACTTACTTCGAACAAAGTCTGGACGGATGATTTTGTCATGGAAGTTAGCATATATCTCATGACTAGGCCCTTTTATGTGCAGTGCAATTTTAGTGCCAGCTTTCAGTACATAAAAATTTGCAATTTCATTCCAAAAGCCAGTGCCAAAATAGGAGTCACCACGTTCATCAAGTGTTACAATAGCAACGATTGTAAATCCATGGTTTGTGTGCAGTATGACATCCGTGGAGCCTTGATCTATGTAAAGGGAAAAAAATTGCACTACATAATCTGTTGCATAGCGAGGGATGTTCTGCAGAAAATGGTAGGATTGTTAAACAAAATATGGTAACATGCAAATATGGGCCCAAATTGAAAGAACTGTACAACAGTTGAAATCGAAGGAGAAAAATCTATAATTAAACAGATAGGGTAAACATGATGTCATGGAAAAATGAGAGTAATCGAAAGAACAATACATCATTAATTTGCCTAATATGGAAAGAAGAGGGGGAAAATCTCCTTTGACGTATATGGTGCATGTGGCACCTTTTATCCAAATGTAGCAATATTTAGAATATGTTCAGAAAAGTAGGCCATGCCAACCGATTTAGGGTGAGATTGAACATACCGCGCACGTCGTCAAGTTATCTGGTACAGTGAGATGGAATCTCTAGCGGCGGTCGCAAAGTCCTGAAGTGTCGGCGCACTGTACATTCTATGAATGAAAGAAAACCCTCAAATAAGCTCAAATAAAAATGAATTCACGGCGATTTCCGCCGGGTGATTAAAGGAGGAAGATGAACTAGGATAAGAGATGAGATAACATCTTGTTAAATTAGTTACCTTGTCGTCCTTGAGAAAGAACCCTCAGTACGGCAGATTACCCAACCGAGCGGAGCTGGGTCGACCGCGAGCAGCATCGAGAAAGTCGATGGCGATAGGCGGCGGCAAGCGGAAGTGGTGAAATGCGGTGGGCTTTGCCGGCAGCCTGGCGGCAGGCATCGAGCTAAGTGTTTACCGCCGCGATAGGCGGTGCCATGGCATAGACGCGGAGGAGCTTGTGCAGGTGTGAATGGGGAACGTACCGGAGGGGCGAGGGGGTGGCGGGCGGGGTGAGGGTTTTTGTGATGTGGGGATGGTGAGGGTTTTCTATTTTCTTTTTTGAATTGGGTGGTGAGGGTTTTCTGTCCCACAAAGAATTTTGGGGGCGACGGTTTGCTAGAGCGAACCGTGTGTGGTTGACGCAGCAGGAAAAATGGAAGTCATTGCACACAGTTCCAATTTTGGGAACCGTGTGTGATTGACGTACTACATTCGACCTAGTTTATTGGTCCCCCGTTGTAATTTTTACCAAAATTTGGCGAAATATTTAACATACTCAGGCATGGATAATAAGCGTACACGTACATAAGCATAGTTCAACCATAAGTACATAGTTCAACCGTCATTAAGCATACTCAAGCGTACATAGTTCGATCCATCCCACATCTCATCTCACATGCGGCCGGCACGATCCTGAAGCTTCTCTAGGTACTCGGCGTACGCGCCGTGCGCCACCCTGCAAGAATACTTCTGCTTGAAGGAGCCAACGGCCCGTCCTCTTGCATGCGCCAGAACACTTAGATACGCGTCATGAAGCTTCTGGTTGCAAAATGGGCATCCATAGCTGCCGTTCTAGGTCCTAATACGCCTGTTATGCATTCCCGCATAAAGCTCCCTCAGGATTTGCCTCTTGTACCTCCTCTGGCCATCTTCATCCTCGCTGTCCACATCGTCAGACAACACCTATACAAATAGTAAAACAAATTTGGGATCAAATCAATGATTACATGCCGTGAAGTAGGATTAGGAATTTATGGCTATTTATTTATACATATCCAGAGATTATGGTTCAATTTTTAAGCACACTCGTCTATGTACAGACCAATCTTGAAGAAAATAATGGAACAAACATATGTAGGTCATTCGAAATCAATTGTCAAGCCCTGGCTAGGAATTATTAGCATGAACACTAACCCTAGTCGGATTACTAGCAGAAATCATTTGCACAGATGAAACAACTAATCACCTATCACCTGTACCATTCAAACAATCAATACACTACAAGGATCTAACGAAACTTGCTCAGATTTCATGGATTGGGAGAACATAACCATAGGATTTCTATTCCAAAAAGGGGGAGGCAGGAGTAACCAGAGAAACCCTATGATCTATTTGACACATAAATGGGTATAGATGACTAACCAGCTGTCTGTCGTCGTCAGAGTCGTCGCCGGAGTGGTCATCGGAGTCGTCGCCAGAGTGGTCGTCGGAGTCGTCACCGGAGTGGTCGTCGGAGTTGGTGTGGAACTCCGCCTCCGGTTGTGGAAGCTCGACGCCGTCAATGATGTCAGGGTGCAGCGATAACTCGTCGGCGGTGACGGCAACCTCTGTCTCCATCTCCACGCCGTGCTCCGGTGCTTTAGCAGCCCCGGCGTCGCCACTCCCTCCGATGGGGCGCTTCGGCGGCATCTTCATACACTGATGGCTTTGAGGACTGAGAGCGGCGTCGAGGATGCAAGCGGAGAGAGAGGATTGTGTGTGCGTAGTGAGGATGGGGGGTGCGGCCACTCGGACGCACCATTATTATGGAGTAGTGGGAGTTGTGGGAGAGAGAGGCGGTCGGCAGTCAAACCGATGGCTCGCCTCCCGGTGAGCCTGCGCACCGGACTGCTGGCATGCCTACCAAAGTTTCACACAGCTACTCGCACGCCTCCCGATGACACTGCGCAGCGAGCACGCCTCCGTCAATTCACACACCTGCACGCATGCCTCCCCGTCTGCCTGCACGGCGGACTGCTCGCATGCGTCCCGTTAACTCACGCCTGCTCGCACGCCACACGGGTCACGCGGCGGCACGTATATTATCTTTCTATTTGGATGATTAATGCTTCCGCTTTATTGCTTAACCGAAGCATGGCACGTATCCATTGTTGGTCTAATGCTCACGGTTCGAATAAATAATCCGTTTGGGATATTGGTTCCCAATTATTAATAATCTCCCATCTGTAATTATATAAAGATTACATGTCTGCCTACTCGCTAATCTCACGGCCTAGCTCGATGAACTGAATGGAAAAGAGACACAACAGTTTACCCAGGTTCGGGCCACCTTGCGGTGTAAAACCCTACTCCTGCTTTGTGGTGGATTAGCCTCGAGGGGCTGGTGATGAACCAGTACAGTGGGAGAACAACCTCAGGAGGAGGAGTGTTCTTGGGCTCAAGTGAGCTGGTCAGGGAGAGGATGATCTGAATGACCCCCCCTCTCTATGGTGGTGGCTAGGTCCTATTTATAGTGGCCTTGGTCCTCTTCCCAAATGTAGGCGGGAAGGGATCCCACAACGGCCAAATTCGAAGGGAGACAACTAGTACGTGCTATCCTGACAAAAGTAGTCTTCGCCTGCAAAAGCCTCTGGTCATGACGCCGTGGTGGGCTCTGTGATGACCTCCGTCCTGCCGTCCTGGTGGTCTTGGTCTTGTTGCACAAGAATGGAAACCTTTGGTTGATTCCTCGGGACTCCGCGCCTGCGCTTGCCTCTTTAGCACCAAAGAGGAAACTGGTACACTGCGCCTGCTGGCGCCCGCCCGGCCTTTGTAGTCATGGCTCACGTCATCTAGACCTCGCGAGGTGAGGCTTCCATAGAAATCTTTGCTCCTCGGGAGCCAGCCTGGAGAGACTGCTCCTTGTGGAGGTCTTGGCGTCGTCCTCCTCGCGAGGGTCTTGAGTTGTTGATGTCGAAGTTGGGCCATACCGGGCCGTCGATGGAGCCACGCCGTGGGCCGCAGGCAGGCAAGTCTGGGTACCCCCGTTCCTAGAATGCCGACAGTAGCCCCCGGGCTCAAGGCGCACTCGAACTTGGCTTTGAGGCGAAGCCAAAGGGCAAGTGCGGAGCGCCGCGGGCCCTAACTGCCTACGGCCTTGGTTGACGCATGGTGATTGACGAGACGTGGGCGTCTCCGCTTCCCCATGCTGCCTCGATAACCGCTCCTATGCATAGGAAGTATGTTAGACTTAAATGTGTTTGTAACATGTTTCATGATGCTCTCTTTGTGTTTCAATTATTATCTTTCGTGTGAGCATCGTTGAAATCTTATGCCTAGCTAGGGGCGTGAAACAATAGCGCTTGTTGGGAGGCAACCCAATGAATAAATTTTATTTTTGCTTTTTGCTTTATGTTCTTGTGTGTTTACACAATTATGCTACTAGTATGATTGTGTTTTTATGTTTTAGTTAGTGTTTGTGCCAAGTAAAGCCTTTAGGATCTTCTTGGGTGATAGTTGTTTGATCTTGCTGAAAAAGACAGAAACTTTGCGCTCACGAAAATAATTTTCATAAATCACAGAAAAGAGATTTTGCTCTTATTCTTTTGCAGAATATTAATATACAAATTACCCTGGTCTTCCTAATTTGGTAGAATTTTTGGAGTTACAGAAGTATTCGCTAAAGTCAGATTACTACAGACTATTCTGTTTTGACAGATTCTGTTTTCTTTGTGTTGTGTGCTTATTTTGATGGCTCTTTGGTTTTCTTTGATGAGTTTTTTCCATAGAAAAGTTGGAATACAGTAGATATAATATAAAAACAAAATATGAATTGGTTTGATACAACACTTATAGTAGTAGTTTGCTTTCTTATACTAACGGATCTCACAAAGGTTTTGTTGAGTTTTGTGTGATTGAAGTTTTCAAGTTTTGGGTTATCTTACGATGGATGAAGGAAGGATGTAAGAGCCTAAGCTTGGGGATGCCCCGGCATCCCAAGCTATTATCCAAGAATGAGCAACCAACTAAGCTTGGGGATGCCCCCGAGTGGCATCCCCGCTTTCTTCCAACAACTATCGGTATTTTACTCGAGGCTATATTTTTATTCGTCACATGATATGTGTTTTGCTTGGAGCGTCTTGTATGATATGTGTCTTTGCTTGTTTTATTTTGTGTTTTAAGTCATCAACCCTTGCTGGAAACACCTATTTGAGAGAGCCAAAATTATATCATGACTTGTTAGAATTGCTCTCTGTGCTTCACTTAAATCTTTTATGAGCTAGGACTTGCTCTGGTGCTTCACTTATATCTTTTTGAGCACGGTGTGCTTAGTATTTTTGAAGAAATGCTCTCTTGCTTCACTTAGATTTACTTGAGAGTTAGTAAAATTTTGAAGAAATTCTCTCTTGCTTCACTTAAATTATTTTGAGAGAAAGAAAATTTGTTATGCTCATGATCTTCACTTATATTTGTTTGAGCTTGTGAAAAGCAACACATGAAAATTAGTCCCAAAGTGATAGATATACAAGAAGGATAAAGTAAAAAAATGTCATGAAGATCATTGGACAAAATAAACTTGATTCTTAGTAATAGTTTTGAGATATGATGATGTGATATGTGAGTTATGTTGATGAGTAATTGTGCTCTAGTAAGAATATTGGTGTTAAGGTTTGTGATTCCCTATGCATGCACGAAAGTCAATAATCATATGATGAAAATTATATCCTACTTGTGGTGCATTATTCGGTGTTAATTATGCTTAATGCTTGCTTATGAGATTATTCGTTTCTTGGTTGGTCGCTTCTCAATCTTTTTGCTAGCCATCATTTTGCACTAAGTATGACCTCTACTTGTGCATCCAAAATCCTTTAACCCAGTTTTGCCACATGAGTCCACTATATCTACCTATATGTGGTATTCTTTTGCCGTTCTAAGCAAATTTGCATGTGCCATCTCTAATTTTAAAAATAAACTTCCCTTTTTGTGTGTTTGTTTCGCTCGCGGAACGGTAACGGGTGGCTAATATTTTCCATGTTGGATGTGTTATTCTCACGATGAGTGTTTATTCACTTGTCATTGCACGAGAGTAAGGCAAAGGTCTTAGGGATGCCCAGTCCCGAAAAGCAAAAATGAGTTTACTTTATGTTGTCAAATAATAAATTCCTTGGAAAGTTTTGGTATGGAGGGCAACCGTGGATACGGCTAGCCATGGAAAGTGAAAGAATGGTGGAAAAAGGAATAAACTTTAATTTCTGTTTGGGAACCGCCTATGGCATGAAAGTGTTCGGAACTCTGAATCATTTTCGTTGGTGGGATGGATACACCTCCCAAAATGTTTTTATCTCTAATTTTTCGCTTTGAGCTCTGGCACCTTGATACGTCTCCGTCGTATCTACTTTTCCAAACAATTTTGCCCTTGTTTCGGACTCTAACTTGCATGATTTGAATGGAACTAACCCGGACTGACGCTGTTTTCAGCAGAATTTCCATGGTGTTATTTATGTGCAGAAACAAAAGTTCTCGGAATGCCCTGAAACTCCACGGAACTTATTTTTGGAAAATATCAAAAATATTGGCGAAAGAATCAAGGCCAGGGCCCCACCACCTATCCACGAGGGTGGGGGGCACGCCTGCCCTCCTGGGCGCGCCCCCTGCCTCGTGGGCCCCCTGTTGCTCCACCGACCTCAACTCCAACTCCATATATTCATGTTCAGGGAGAAAAAACCCAGAGAGAAAGATTCATCACGTTTTACGATACGGAGCCGCCGCCAAGCCCTAAACTCTCTCGGGAGGGCTGATCTGGAGTCCGTTCGGGGCTCCGGAGAGGGGAATCCATCGCCATCGTCATCATCAACCATCCTCCATCACCAATTTCATGATGCTCACCGCCGTGCGTGAGTAATTACATCATAGGCTTGCTGGACGGTGATGGGTTGGATGAGATTTATCATGTAATCGAGTTAGTTTTGTTAGGGTTTGATCCCTAGTATCCACTATGTTCTGAGATTGATGTTGCCATGACTTTGCTATGCTTAATGCTTGTCACTAGGGCCCGAGTGCCATGATTTCAGATCTGAAACTATTATGTTTTCATGAATATATGTGAGTTCTTGATCCTATCTTGCAAGTCTATAGTCACCTACTATGTGTTATGATCCGGCAACCCCGAAGTGACAATAATCGGGACCACTCCCGGTGATGACCGTAGTTTGAGGAGTTCATGTATTCACTATGTGTTAATGCTTTGGTCCGGTACTCTATTAAAAGGAGGCCTTAATATCCCTTAGTTTCCACTAGGACCCCGCTGCCACGGGAGGGTAGGACAAAAGATGTCATGCAAGTTCTTTTCCATAAGCACGTATGACTATATTCGGAATACATGCCTACATTACATTGATGAATTGGAGCTAGTTCTTTGTCACCCTATGTTATGATTGTTACATGATGAACCACATCCGGCATAATTCTCCATCACCAATCCAATGCCTGCGAGCTTTTCACATATTGATCTTCGCTTATTTACTTTTCTGTTGCTATTGTTACAATCACTACAAAACCAAAAAATATTACTTTTGTTACCATTACCGTTACTTCCATATTACTTTGCTACTAAATACTTTGCTGCAGATACTAAGTTATCCAGGTGTGGCTAAATTGACAACTCAGTTGCTAATACTTGAGAATATTCTTTGGCTCCCCTTGTGTCGAATCAATAAATTTGGGTTGAATACTCTACCCTCGAAAACTGTTGCGATCCCCTATACTTGTGGGTTATCAAGACTATTTTTTGGCGCCGTTGCCGGGGAGCATAGCTCTATTCTTTGAGTCACTTGGGATTTATATCTGCTGGGCACTATGAGGAACTTGAAAGACGAGAAAACAAAAATTTATCCCTCAACTACGAGGGGAGGTAAGGAACTGCCATCTAGCTCTGCACTTGATTCACCTTCTATTTTGAGTAAGCTTGCGAGAGCTAAACATGCTTCTGCTTTTAATTTTTTTATGTCGCATGTTATTGATGATGCCACTTCTGCTATGCATGATACTTATGATGAAACCACTTCTATGCTTGATACTACTGTGCCACTTGGTGAATTTCTTGATGAACAACTTGCTAGGGCTAGAGAGAATGAAATTATTGAAACTGATAATATTGATGATAGTGATGATGAAGACTCTCCCCCTAATAAATATGAATTGCCTGTTGTGCCCGAGGGCTATGTTATGGATGAAGAAACTAAAAGAGACTTTCTTGCTTGCAATGATAGAAGTGATCTTAAGAAACTATTAGCTAAGCTTAAACAAAAAATTCTGAATGCTAGAATGAAATATGATCCTGCTTATGCTACTTCACCTATCTTTGTTACTGATAAGGATTATGAATTCTCCATTGATCCTGATATAATTACTTTGGTTGAGTCTGATCCTTTTTATGGCTATGAATCTGAAACTATTGTGGCACATCTTACTAAATTAAATGATATAGCCACCCTGTTCACTAATGATGAGAGAACTCGCTACTTTTATATCCTTAAAATATTTCCGTTCTCATTAAAGGGTGACGCTAAGATATGGTTTAATTCTCTTGATCCTGGTTGTGTGCGTAGTCCCCAGGATATGATTTATTACTTCTCTGCTAAATATTTCCCTGCTCATAAGAAACAAGCTGCTTTAAGGGATATATACAATTTTGTGCGAATTGAAGAAGAGAGTCTCCCACAAGCTTGGGGGAGGCTTCTCCAATTACTTAACGCTTTGCCTGATCATCCTCTTAAGAAAAATGAAATACTTGATATCTTTTATAATGGACTAACCGATGCTTCCAGAGATTTCCTGGATAGTTGTGCTGGTTCTGTTTTCAGGGAAAGAACACCAGATGAAGCTGAAATTCTATTGAATAATATGTTGACAAATGAAAATAATTGGACACTTCCTGAGCCAGCTCATGAACCTATTACTAAACCAACTCCAAAGAAGAGGGGTGTTCTATTTCTCAGTCCTGAAGATATGCAAGAGGCAAAGAAATATATGAAAGAAAAAGGTATTAAAGCTGAAGATGTTAAGAATTTACCTCCTATTGAAGAAATACATGGTCTTAATTTACTGCCTGTTGAAGAAATATATGATCTTAATTCATCACCTATTGAAGAAACTCATGGTCTTGATAATCCGACACAGGTAGTAAAGGTAAATTCTCTCTATAGATTTGATGAAGGTGATATCCCTCGTTATAAGTCTGCTGGACAATGCTTAGATGAGTTTGACAACTTTATTGTTAAACAAGAAAACTTCAATGCTTATATTGGTAGACAATTGAAATATAATTCCGATACGCTTGAACACTTGGGTGATTATATGTCTAGAGTTAAAGGTGAACTTAAACTCATTAGTAAACATGCTTCTATGGTTACCACTCAAGTAGAACAAGTACTTAAAGCCCAGAATGATTTGCTCAGTGAATTAAATAGTAAGAATAATGATTATGCTGTTAGAGTGGCTACTAGAACTGGTAAAATGACTCAGGAACCTTTGTATCCTGAAGGCCATCCTAAGAGAATTGAGCAAGACTCTCAAAGAAATAATATTGATGCACCTAGTCCTTCTAAAAAGAAGAAAAAGAAAAACGATAGGACTTTGCATGCTTCTAGTGAACCTATTCCTGAACCACCCGAGAATCCAAATAATATTTCTATCTCTGATGCTGAAACACAATCTGGTAATGAACATGAACCTAGTGATAATTTTAATGATGATGCTTATGTTGATGCTGAACCTAGCAATGACAATGATGTAGAAATTGAACCTGCTGTTGATCTTGATAACCCACAATCAAAGAATCAACGTTATGATAAGAGAGACTTTGTTGCTAGGAAACACGGTAAAGAAAGAGAACCATGGGTTCAGAAACCCATGCCTTTTCCTCCCAAACCATCCAAGAAAAAGGATGATGAGGATTTTGAGCGCTTTGCTGAAATGATTAGACCTATCTTTTTGCGTATGCGATTAACTGATATGCTCAAAATGAATCCTTATGCTAAGTATATGAAAGAAATTGTTACTAATAAAAGAAAGATACTGGAAGCTGAAATTTCCACCATGCTTGCTAATTACACTTTTAAGGGTGGAGTACCAAAGAAACTTGGAGATCCAGGAGTACCCACTATACCATGCTCCATTAAAAGAAACTATGTTAAAACTGCTTTACGTGATCTTGGAGCCGGTGTTAGTATTATGCCTCTCTCTTTATATCGTAGACTTGATTTGAATAAGTTGACACCTACTGAAATATCTTTGCAAATGGATGATAAATCAACTGCTATACCTGTCAGTATTTGTGAGGATGTGCCTGTTGTGGTTGCAAACGTTACTATTTTAACGGACTTTGTTTTTCTTGATATTCCCGAGGACGATAGTATGCCTATTATTCTTGGAAGAACTTTTTTGAATACTGCAGGGGCTGTTATTGATTGCAACAAAGACAATGTCACTTTTCATGTTAATGGTAATGAGCATACGGTACACTTTCCGAGGAAACAACCTCAAGTCCACAGTATCAGTTGTATTGGAAAAATTCCATCGATTATTTTTGGAGGTTTTGAATTTCCTCTTCCTACCGTCAAGAAGAAATATGATAATCTTATTATTGGGGATGTGCATATCCCCGTTGAGGTAACTTAGTGTTATTCGAAATTTCTCCGGTTTCATGCTATTCGGAATGAGTTTGTTAACAAGACTTGATCAACCTTGTTAGTGGATTCCTTTTGATGAGCATGAGATGGATGAAGTTAGAAGGCACAACCTTCTGTACCCTCCTTTTACTTTCTGTTATTTAGTTGAAATAAAGTAAAAATAGCATTTTTCTGTCAGTTTTCTGAATTATCCGTGCAATATAAAAATACCCTGAAAATAAAGTTCTCCAAATGCCCTACCAATTTAATATGATTTTTTTCTTGAATATTTGAGAATATCTGGCACTGAGAACACAGCAGGGGGAGCAAGCACCTGGCCACGAGGGTCCAGGGCGCGCCCCCTGCCTCGTGGGCCCACGGTGGCTCCCCTCCACTTATTCCTGCACGCACACACTTCTTCTTCCTCCCAAAAAAATCACCATCCAGCTCAAGCACGAGTTCTAGCTCATTTTGCTACGATTTTTGATCTCCTTGCTCAAAGCACCTCTCACAAAACTGCTTTGGGGGATTGTTCCTTGGTATGTGACTCCTCCATAGGTCCAATTAGTTTTTGTTCTAGTGCTTTATTCATTGCAAATTTTTGCTGCCTAGGTGACCATGTTCTTGAGCTTGCATGTCAAATTTATATGGTTCCAAGTAGTTCTAATGCATGATATAGTCTCTAGGCACTTGTGGGAGTAGTTGCTATCAATTTTGTTGAGCTTGGTTCACTTTTATTTGAAGTTACTAAAAATTTCAGCATTTTTCAGAAAATAATGAAGAGATTTTTGAGGGGCTCATCGAGCCGAAGCTCGAAGGAAAAGCAAAGTGAAGAAGCAGAGAGGCCCAGATATAATCTGCCTCGCACCACGGAGGTTCGGCCGTGTGAATGGACTTTCGATGATTTCTTGAGAACAGCCGGGATTTATGATGATTTTTATGAATTGGCTGAGAATGCAGGCCTCACCGACTTCCTCCGCGACCAACACGAACAATATCTCTTACTCACCAATACTTTTGTGCAAAACTTCTACTATTATCCTAAGTAATCACCTCCTTCAGTAGAGTTTCATTTATATGATGTGGTTAAGAAGATGTCACTAGATGAATTTTGCAGGGTTTGCAAAATACCTTTCGAGGGTAGCTTAGAGGAACCACATCGTAAAGATGTGGACGGGTTTATTGATAATATTACTGTAGGGGAAACTAGGAAGGTTTCCGATGCAAGAATCACTAGCATACATTTTCCTATTTTACGCTACTTTGCAATATTTGCTAGTCGTTGCTTAATTGGTCGCGGAAATTGTGGAAACCTTAGCATTCCTGATATTATTATTTTGTTCCATGGTTTATTCCGCGATGAATCTGTTAGTATGGGCGGTATTATTGCCAAACGGTTAAGTCTGAACCGTACAAAGGGCCCCATCTTTGGAGGTGTCTATGCTTCACGCCTTGCTACATATTATAACATACCTATTAGGCACTATGAAAAAGAAGAAAAATGGCTGCCCACTGTTTATTTAGATTATAAGAGTATGGTAGCGCATGATTTTATTGTTAAGAACAGGGAAAGGGCGCTTAAATACAAATTGTTCTTTGATAAACATCACCCTGAGACTATTACCTTGCCTGCTCCTTCCTTGTTTGATTTATCTGCAGGCCAGTATCTCGTTCCGCTGGCGGCCATTCACGCCTACCGGAACCCTACGTCAGCCACAGAGCCAGAGCTGGAACCACAATTTGATCCTCCACGACAGTCTAATTACCAGTGGGACCCAGAGATGATTGCCAACCAGTGGCAATCAGGGGCTTCTTCATCGCATACGACCCCAGCTATAACTTTGGATATCCGCCAGGCCATCCGTGGCAATAAACCAACTTAGGCCAAAAGCCTAAGCTTGGGGGAGTACGTATTTCTCACCGACATTACATTCATGTTCCCACACACTCATTGCTAGATGTCGGTGCTCATACTCTTTCATTGTATTATCCATGCTAGTTTATTTTCCTTTTTTGTGCTTTCTTGTGTGTTTGATAAACCTTAAGAAAACCAAAAAAAATAGTTGTAGCTTTTAGCTAGTTTACTTTCTTGCTGTAGTAGTAATAATTAAAAAGAAAACCCAAAAAGATTTCCTGTTCTTCTTTTGCTTGTTGGGAGTTTTCCCGTGTAAATAGTTTTATTTCTTTTCTTTTCTTTGGGGGTCGATAGGAGAAGACCATGATTAAATTGTTGAAGTGGCTCTTATATGCATTATTGTTGATTTAACCAAGAGCCCATATTGCCTTGTCTTCTCCTGTTTATTGAATGCTCGCAGATTCCAGCTTAGTTCAACGCACGTGCACAATTATTATTATTCACATCGTTCGGTCGTGCAAGTGAAAGGCAATTATGATGATATATGATGGACTGATTGAGATGAGAGAAGCTGGTATGAACTCGACCTCTCTTGTTTTTGTAAATATGATTAGTTCATCGTTCTTGATTCAGCCTATTATGAATAAACATGTTTGCAATGACAATTAGAGATTATAGTTACTTATGCCATGCTTAATTAGCTATGAGTTATAATGGTTTAACTTGTGTGCCAACATGCTATTAAAATGGTTGTGATGTGGTATGATAGGGTGGTGTGGCACCCCGATCCGCATGGAGCAGGGGGCCTTCGCACGTCAGCCCAGGATAACACCTGACGCACGACAGGTCCATAATACAGCATTCCAGGTACAAAAATATTCATCAAATACATGTATATGAGATTACATCATTGATGAATACAATTATCTGGCATAGCCCTAAGGCTATTAAATGACAGCGGAAGTCTGAAAAAATGGCGGCGGAAGTCTTGGTTTGGCAGCATAACAACTCTGGCTGGGCTCCACAACTCACAGGACTGGCAAGGTTACGGCCTAGCACGACGGATCAAGCGAACAATTCGGGTATGACCTACAAAACTGGCATGACCCGCCAGGTCAGAATGTACTTGCAAGACAACCAAATACATAGCATCCAAACAAGCAGAAGACAAAGCAAGAACCAAGCGCATGCAACAACCTATCTCATATCAATTACTAAACATGGCATGATAAAAATTCAACTAAGCATGAACCAAATCATAACATCTACTAACATGGCAATGACATGGAATATCAGATCATGCTTCTAACATGGCAATGGCAAAGCATATCATCTCAATCATGGCGTAATTTAACATGTCAATCGAAGCATGGCATGGCATCATGAAACTATGCTGAAAATAAACTACCGATTATATCCAATGCAGACATAGCATGTTAACTATATACAATCATCTTCTGTTCTGCCTTAGGTTTTTAAATGCAACATATTACTCATGCAATGCAACCAAACTCGTACACCGAGTCCCTCGGACTCTCTTATCAACTGTGATCATCTCTGGATCACAAACACACCACCAAATTGGTCTTTCTCAAGAACAACTCGTGATCCTTACGGCGATCACAACCACGACCAACACTTGGTCTCCAACCGTGATCCTTACGGCGGTCACAACCACGACCAATATTTGGCCCGTGATCCTTACGGCGATCACAACCACTTATCTCATCATCAAAATATCGTCGTGACTCCTCACGACTATCTCATAGTTCAAGTTACCATATTCGTGTTATCACATATTTATTTACCAACTTAATTATTTCGGTTTGTCCTCCATTTCGACCAAGACCTGATAGTAGGACCTACTACGAATTGTTGCTATCGATAGACTTTATACACTCTGCAGAGGTAGCACACTGTACCCACACCACGGAACCCATGGCCTCGTCATCCCATTCGGGTGGACCAACGGCATTCCGACGAAACCAACCTACTGCCATGACGCTCTCCCGGCCACTCCGATCCAATCCCCAACGGGCTGGTCCTGGGTGGCCCCGTGTCTACCGAAGACACCCCGACCACCGTCGTGGTCAACTCCCACTCGGGGACACTCCCACTCGGGGTCTGGTACCAAAAATCTCAAAAACGAGCACACAAGGTTATGTCCGCTTACCTGATCAGGGTAAGCACGCCCATAACCTTCCCTAGTGGGAGGCACCGGCGAGAGGTCACAACAATAGCTCGCATTAAGGCCTTCCCACAAAGGCAAATGTGGCTGCACTGAAAAAGTTCGATTTGGTGGCACTATGACTCGATCCCATCGATGACGGAGGAGGTTTGTTATTATTAAGTAATTTTAATTCCTTCTCCATCATCATGAACATGAATGCAACAATGAACATGCAGCATACGATTGCATGAACAAAATATTGAACTACTCAAGTGCATAGCTATAGCATAAAGAACATGACAATACCAAGTCATAGCATATCAACGGTGCATTACAATCCTCATAACATTGTATAACGATGACATGCAAATAAAGTAGAGTAGTGACATGGCATTATCAATAACAACATTTTAATTAGCATGGCAAAAGATATCATGAAAACACAAGCATGCAAGATAGGCATAAAGAAATAACTGCCGATGAAAACGATATAAAACAACTGCAACTACACACACACACAAGGTGCAAGCAAAGTCAACATGCAAGTTTGGGGCTCATGATAAGAGGTTGGCTTGCTTGGGGGTCGAGGAATACTCCGAGAAAAAGTGCGAAACGATCGCAGAAAGATTTGCCGGAAACAGTTCTCTCTCGAAGGGGCTGTTTACGTGCAAGGGCAAAATGGTCATTTTCACTATGTGAAAATATTATGGAAATGATACCAACGGAAAGAGCTCGACGGACAGAGAACGGGAGCGTTGGAATCACCTCAATCGGAGTTATGGTTGCAAAGATACGGCCATTTGAATGACAGGGACTAATCTGTAAAATAAATATTCACAAACAGGTCCTTGTCGGTCAAATCAGAAAGCGCACTAAGGAAAATACGTTTTCTGAGAAGGGAAAGCGCAGTACTGACCGTAGGCAACAGAAAGTACGTTTTCAGAAAGCGAAAACGTATTTCTGTTAGAAGGCACGGCGAAGTACGCTTTCTGAAGGCGAAAGCGCATCTGACCCGAGGTGTCTCCACTTACGCCAGGTCAGCGAGCCAGGTCAACCCCTGGGTGGCTGACTTGCGGGGCCCGCATGGAGGTGGGGCCTGCCCGGTCGGTCTCCTTCTTCCTCCCGCGCGGTGCTCGCCTGGCCGAGGGAGCAGGCGCGCCCCGATGGCGACCGCCGGCGCATCCGGCCACCCTAGGAGACGGGTGACCTACCGATCTTCTCAGGAGGAAGAGGCACATCTAATGGGGGTAACCGCTGCCGCCGACGAGCGCCGGACAGATGGCAGCAGGGCCTGCGGCGGAGAGGGGGTTCGGTCGTCGGTGAAATGGGGCTACGGTGGAGGAGAGGAGAGGCCAAGGCCACGGGGAGGCTCGCCGGAGCATGGGGATGCAGTGGTGGTGGAGGAACGGCGGGGGGAGCTCGGGAGCACCGGAATCGGGCGAGACCCGAGGCGGCGGCTATGGCGATGGGGAGGGGGACAAAGAGGGGCTCCGGGAAGAATGAGCGCTTGGGGAGGCGTAGAAGAGGGGCGGGGAGCTACTGATGAAGAGCTTGAGGGAGTCGCGGGCTCCTTTTATAGCCGGGGTGAGGGGTGGCCGAGACGAGCACCGCCGAGCGCGTCCGTCCACGGCTCTGCCGGCCGCAGCAGTCACGGAGGCGCACGGGAAGGCGACGAGGAGGGTCAAGACGAGCAGCAGAGGCTCACGGAGACGAGAGGCGCTCGGGGATGAAAGGAGGAAGCGGACAGAGGCGAGGAAGACGACGAGCTCACGGGCGCGCACTACTCGGTCGTTGGCATGGCTCGCCGGAGAAGAAAACGAAGGGGGGACAGAGGTCCAGGGGGAAGACGACGACGAGGGGGGGCTACTGGACATTAATGGCGAGGCCAGAGGCGGTCGGAGCAGTGCTGCCGACGAGAACAGTGGCTAGACCACCGTTTTGGCTGGCTGCCCACGTAGTCACCACTGGCATGGCGAGCTCTGGGGTTTTTACTGATGTAAGTTCATGTCTACCGCGTAGTCCTTGCAGCGTGGAGTGTTACCATGGTGAAAGATCGGGCAGAGACAAATGGAGATGAGTGAAACAAGCTCCACAAGTTTGCTGTTGCAAACTTGGCAACATCCTAGAGATTAAACCAGAGAGGGTAAATGGTAAACTTGATGTCGGGGAGGCTTAGGGTAGAAAGGACTACGGTCCTGGGAGTTTTGAGGTAAAATGGACAACTATTTACCATAGTTGCTGTACAACCACCAAAACTGACCCAAAAACTTAATCATGATGAAACACTCACTAGGAGTGATGGATTGGGCTATAACTTGGCAAAGCCTGATGATTTGAACATACCATGATGCTGTAAAAATTTCATACCAAATGGACTCACCAAAATGGTACTTCCTTCACAACTATCATTTCTGTCCAAAAACTTCAGAAAAATCCTCAGGGCAATTGGTCAAGTGAAATGAGCCACAATCTTGTGGAGATAGGTTATATGAGTGGGATAAGGCGTGGAAAAATTACCAACCATAATGGAGCAAGATAAAATACACTTGCTTCACAAACTGGAAATTTGGACAGAAAACAAGAATTGCTCCTGTGCTCACATAGTTCAATGAAATGAACTGAATTTGGGTGGAGGATAATGATTTGAGATACTTGAGAGGATGGAAAAGTTTCATCCCATTTGGAAACACTATGAAGGTACTTCCTTCACAAACTTGTGTTCTGGTCAGAAACTTTGAAAAATTGCACAGGGAGCTAGAGTGAATGGATTGAGCTCATCTTTGGTATCCATGGGTTATTTAACAATTTTAAACACCCTGCCAAATTGCAGCTCAATTGGACTTAGAAATAAAGCACTTCCTTTGCAAAATTTCAGAGAAGGCAGAAACTTGCATTGGATCATGTGCCAAATTTTGAACTGTGGAATCATGACATTAGGATGGAACTAGTGATTATATAGCAAGTACAAGCTCCACAATTTATGTGGGAATTTTCTCTGCTATAAAAATAGTAGTTCCTTTGGAAATTGGCAGAAATGCAATATTGGCATTAAATAGGAAAAGGCAATTTTCCTTATTTAATTATGGCCAATATACTTGCCAGAGCTTGGATTAGGCATAAGCATCAACTCCACCAATTCTCATGAATTTAGGAGATGGCTAGATATGCCTTTGGATTTTATTCCTCAGAAAGGCAAGAAAAGGAATAAATCATAATTCAAAAATATTGCATGGGACTTGGCAATATTTTTGCATATCCAAGTTTCAGAAAGGTAGAATGGTCTCTGGGAACAATTGGGAGGATCAACAGATAAAGGAAAATGATGGCTCCTTTGTAAGCACAAAGGACATATCCAAATTCCAAAAATTTGGAATTAGGGTTTGAAAGGATTTGAGCTGATGCAAATGAGGTCTTGCGCACTGAAAAAGGCATGAGAAAGGTTTTGAAAGGTTGGAAATGACAAAATTTCTCAGAGTCATCCAACAAACTCAGGAGAAAATTTTGAAAGTGAGTGCCAGGAGAGAATAACAACACAAAAATTGATAACCCAATTTTGGGGCTGTTACAGGTGGTATCCTCTGAATGATTCAAGTGGCTTGACTTGGCACATGTTCACGCATGTAGTTGAAACAAATAAACATAGCCTTCATGATCTTTATGTTCATGGTGGATTATATCCTACTCATGCTTGCACTCAATATTTATTAATTTTAATGCATGTTCATGACGGTTGTCTCTCTCTAGTTGGTCGCTTCCCAGTCTTTTGCTAGCCTTCACTTGTACTAAGCGGGAATACTGCTTGTGCATCCAATCCCTTAAAACCCCAAAGTTATTCCATATGAGTCCACCATACCTTCCTATATGCGGTATCTACCTGCCGTTCCAAGTAAATTTGTATGTGCCAAACTCCAAACCTTCAAATGAAATTCTGTTTTGTATGCTCGAATAGCTCATGTATCAACTAGGGCTGTCCGTATCTTCCATGTTAGGCGGGTTATTCTCAAGAGGAGTGGACTCCGCTCCTCACTTACGAGAAAATGGCTGGTCATCGGGATGCCCAGTCCCATGCTTTATGCAAACCAAATCAAAATAATTGCAAACAAAACTCCCCCGGGACTGTTGTTAGTTGGAGTCACTCGTTGTTTCGAGCAAGCCATGGATTGATGCTTGTTGGTGGAGGGGGAGTATAAACTTTACCATTCTGTTTGGGAACCGCCTATAATGTGTGTAGCATGGAAGATATCGCCGTCTCTTGGTTGTTATGTTGACAATGAAAGTATGCCGCTCAAAATATTATTTATCTCTGCTTTAAATCGAGCTCTGGCACCTCTACAAATCCATGCTTCCCTCTGCGAAGGGCCTATCTATTTAATTTTATGTTGAGTCATCACCCTCTTATTAAAAAGCACCAGCTGGAGAGCACCGCTGTCATTTGCATCCATTACTATTAATTTATATTGGGTATGACTATGACTGGATCTCTTTTACCATGAATTACAATGTTTAGTCAGTCCTTGATCTTTAAAGGTGCTCTGCATTTATGTTTTGCGGTCTTAGAAAGGGCTAGCGAGATACCATCTTGTTATATCATATTATGATTGTTTTGAGGAAGTGTTGTCATCCGAGATTTATTATTATTGCTCGCTAGTTGATTATGCCATTGATATGAGTAAACATGAGACCTAAGAGTTATTGTGAATATGGTTAGTTCATAATCTTTGCTGAAAACTTGAATGCTGGCTTTACATATTTAAAACAACAAGAGCAAACAGAGTTTGTAAAAGTTTTTCTTTATCACTTTCAGTTTATCAACTGAATTGCTTGAGGACAAGCAAAGGTTTAAGCTTGGGGGAGTTGATACGTCTCCGTCGTATCTACTTTTCCAAACACTTTTGCCCTTGTTTCGGACTCTAACTTGCATGATTTGAATGGAACTAACCCGGACTGACGCTGTTTTCAGCAGAATTTCCATGGTGTTATTTATGTCCAGAAATAAAAGTTCTCGGAATGACCTGAAACTCCACGGAACTTATTTTTGGAAAATATCAAAAATATTGGCGAAAGAATCAAGGCCAGGGGGCCCACCACCTGTCCACAAGGGTGGGGGGCGCGCCTGCCCCCCTGGGCGCGCCCCCTGCCTCGTGGGCCCCCTGTTGCTCCACCGACCTCAACTCCAACTCCATATATTCGTGTTCGGGGAGAAAAAATCAGAGAGAAAGATTCATCGCGTTTTACAATACGGAGCCGCCGCCAAGCCCTAAACTCTCTCAGGAGGGCTGATCTGGAGTCCGTTTGGGGCTCCGGAGAGGGGAATCCGTCGCCATCGTCATCATCAACCATCCTCCATCACCAATTTCATGATGCTCACCGTCGTGCGTGAGTAATTCCATCGTAGGCTTGCTGGACGGTGATGGGTTGGATGAGATTTATCATGTAATCGAGTTAGTTTTGTTAGGGTTTGATCCCTAGTATCCACTATGTTCTGAGATTGATGTTGCTATGACTTTGCTATGCTTAATGCTTGTCACTAGGGCCCGAGTGCCATGATTTCAGATCTGAACCTATTATGTTTTCATGAATATATGTGAGTTCTTGATCCTATCTTGCAAGTCTATAGTCACCTACTATGTGTTATGATCCGGCAACCCCGAAGTGACAATAATCGGGACCACTCCCGGTGATGACCGTAGTTTGAGGAGTTCATGTATTCACTATGTGTTAATGCTTTGGTCCGGTACTCTATTAAAAGGAGGCCTTAATATCCCTTAGTTTCCGTTAGGACCCCGCTGCCACGAGAGGGTAGGACAAAAGATGTCATGCAAGTTCTCTTCCATAAGCACGTATGACTATATTCGGAATACATGCCTACATTACATTGCTGAATTGGAGCTAGTTCTGTGTCACCCTATGTTATGATTGTTACATGATGAACCACATCCGGCATAATTCTCCATCACCGATCCAATGCCTGCGAGCTTTTCACTACAATCACTACAAAACCCAAAAATATTACTTTTGTTACCGTTACCGTTACTTCCATATTACTTTGCTACTAAATACTTTGCTGCAGATACTAAGTTATCCAGGTGTGGCTGAATTGACAACTCAGTTGCTAATACTTGAGAATATTCTTTGGCTCCCCTTGTGTCGAATCAATAAATTTGGGTTGAATACTCTACCCTCGAAAACTGTTGCGATCCCCTATACTTGTGGGTTATCACACCTCTACAAATCCCTACTTCCCTCTACGAAGGGCCTTTCTTTTTTACTTTGTGCAATTTTTATTTTTGAGTCTCCATCTTCTCTTATAAAAGCACCAACTAGGAGGCAATATGATCGTACTTAAGTATTGGGTGTAGTTAATATTCGAGTGTGTTTCATGAATGGATGAATGTTTGAGCATGATGGGCTAGGGATAACTTATTTTAGCATTGATATTTTGAAAGACATAGTTGCTTGTTGTATGCTTGAGTATCTAAATTATTATGTCAAAACTAGACTATTGTTTTGAATCACATAAATGTCCATGCTATAAAGAAAAGAATATGATATGACTTGATGAACAACACTCCACATAAAAAATTCTGTTATTATCACTTATCTACTCGAGGACCAGTAGGAGTTAAGCCTGGGGATGCTGATACGTCTCCAACGTATCTACAATTTTTGATTGTTCCATGCTGTTTATTTATCAATCTTGGATGTTTTATAATCATTTTATAGTCATTTTATATCATTTTTTGGTACTAACCTATTGACATAGTGCCAAGTGCTAGTTGCTGTTTTTTCCATGTTTTTTACATTGCAGGAAATCAATATCAAACGGAGTCCAAATGCCACGAAACTCCACGATGATTTTTTATGGGCCAGAAGGAAGGTAGTGGACCCTGGTTGCACCTGGGGGGTTCCCCGAGGGGGGCACAACCCACCAGGGCGTGCCCACCTCGGGTGCCCCCCGAACCTCCTCTTTGCTCTATAAATACCCCAAAAATACCAGAACCCGAGAAGTGTCGACGAAATATTCATCCAGCCGCTGCAGAGTCCAGAACCACCAGATCTAATCTAGACACCATCACGGAGGGGTTCACCACTTCCATTGGTGCCTCTCCGATGATCCGTGAGTAGTTCTTTGTAGACCTTCGGTTCCGTAGTTAGTAGCTAGATGGCTTTCTCTCTCTCGCTACAATGGTCTCTTGGAGATCCATATGATGTAACTCTTTTGCGGTGTGTTTGTTGGGATCTGATGAACTTCGAGTTTATGATCAGTTATATCTTTTTATATCCATGAAAGTTATTTGTGTTTCTTTGATCTCTTATATGCATGATCTCTTATATCCTCGTATTTCTTCTCCGATATTTGGGTTTTGTTTGGCCAACTTGATCTATTTATCTTGCAATGGGAAGAGGTGCCCGGTAGTGGGTTCGATCTTATAGTGCTTGATCCCAGTGAAAGAAAGGGAACCGACACGTATGTATCGTTGCTACTAAGGGATCATTGCCTGGATATCGTCATGAGTATTTGAAGTTCTATCAATTGCCCAACAGTAATTTGTTTACCCGCCGTTTGCTATCTTTCTTGAGAGAAGCCACTAGTGAAACCTACGACCCCCGGGTCTTCTTTCTCCTATATTTACTTTGCGATCTATTTTATTTGCTCTTTTTATTCAGATTTATTAAACCAAAAATACAAAAATACTTTGCTGCACTTTATTTTATTTGTGATCTATTATTTCAATCTATTACCACTTTCTCCCATCATCACACAATTTCTGGCACCGTACCCCGAAAGGGATTGACAACCCCTTTAACACGTCGGGTTGCGAGGTGTTGTTATTTGTGTGCATGGGCTATTTACATTGTGTTGCTTGGTTCTCCTACTGGTTCGATAACCTTGGTTTCATATCTGAGGGAAATACCTACCGCCGCTGTGCTGCATCATCCCTTCCTCTTTGGGGAAATACCGACGTAGCTTCAAGCGAATCAACGGGCTCCATGCCCTCCATCTTTATCCCAATTCCATCCTCCTCCTGTCGGTCTTCACGTTTTACTGCGAGGCATTCATGGGGGTGATGCCCTCTGTTGTGCTGTTCCGCCACTTCTTCTACCTCCGGATCAATGGCAGCCAATGCTCGGGGTGCGCCTGCTTCATCGCGGCCAACGACAGCAATGCGATCTCACGAACCGGGAAGAAGGTGGAGGACTTCCGGAACAAGTGGATCTTCCTGGACGCCAAGCGCATCCACGTCCGGCTCGAGCTGCCGACCGCGCCGCCAATGCCCCTGGAAGGATGGGCTCACGAGAAGCTCACCGATCCCCGGGCGGAGCTATTGCTGGAGAAGATGATGGCTGACCTGAAGGCGGAGAAGCTGACGGGGGCTATGGTTGTCAAGGAGTTCCTGACGCAGCGCCTGGCTCCGCTCCAGGCGCACTCGCATCCCCTGTGGAGATTCAAGGGCACGGAAGACAACCTCCGGCTGTGCCTGGACAACTTGTCCGACGAGGAACTGAGCAAGGTCATGCGCACCTTGCTCAGGAAGGACCAGGGTTGCCCTCCGGACACCCATCTCCCGTTGTACCGCCACACCGACGGGGCGAAGATTGTCGATGCCATGCCTGTCATCAACGAGCGTGGGCTCGTGCTGCTGGATCCTTCCCGGCCCCTGGGCTCCCCGGTGCCGGTGTCCTCCGGTGAGCCTGAGGAGGAGGAGGAGAAGGCAGACTCGAAGGCGACCTGGGAAAGTGCGGGGGATACCTCTCCCCCGCGCCAGACCGATCTCCACCGCATCCTTTCCGACGACGACGACATCGACGAGCACCCATTCAGGGAGTCGCCGCGCTCCGCCGGGGTCACCACGAGGTCCAGGGGTACCCCTCCGAAGAAGCTGAAGTTGGGGGTCCCGAAGAAGGGCAGGTCGGCGCTGCTTTCCTGAGGCGACGTCTGTGCCTCGTCGTTGGCCGATGCTGCCACAAATCCGGGAGCCGCGTACTCGTCCGTCCCCGAGGGCGCGGCGGGGCTCGTGCCCAGGAAACCTGCGGGCATCATGCTCCTGAAGAGGATGAGGGATTACGTCGCCATGGACCAGTAAGTGCATTCCCTCGCCCTTGTTCTTTGATCTTGACGCCGTATCCAATATCTCCATCTTGATGCCAAGCTGACGCCGGTGGTGAAGAGGAAGAAGGAGGACGCCCGTGTCACCGAGGCCAAGCAGCCTGCCGCGGCCGCGTCGCCTCCGGCGCAGATGGACGAGGCCAGCTCGCGTGCTCCCATGACAGGGTTGCCCTCCTGAGGCTCTGGGGCCCAGCCTCAGGATAAGACAATCCCTGCGGTCGAGCCGACTCCTGAGGCGCTCGCCCCAGCTCGTCGGCTGAGGACCCAAAGGCTCCGAAGCCCCCGGTCCTCTCTGCTGCCGCTGCTTCACCCGTCTTGACGCCGGAACCGCTTCCTTCCTTAGCCATCACATCAGCGGGCCGTGGTTCCTCTGCTGCGCCCGGTGCTCTGGAGCAGGCCCTCTCTGTGCTGGATGATCTCCGAAACGATCTTCGGGGCTCCGACCGGCGCCGGGCGTCGGGGCGCCTGGGGCTGGTCTCGGGTTGGCTCCAGGCTGACTCGTCCATCAGGGCGGCCTGGGCCCAGGTCGGCGCAGCTGAAGAGGAGGGTCGGAAGGTGGCGGGCCTGGCCGCCGCCGCCCGCAACGTAGCATCAAAGGCTGCCGGGGCCATTGAGGAGCGCTGTTGCACGGCGGAGGCCGAGCTGAAGGCCCTCCATGACAAGAAGGCCGCCTAGGCCCGCCAGCTCGAGGTGCAGGAGGAGAAGCTGAAGGCCCGGGAAGCTGCAGTTGCCGATCCTGACACCGAGCTGGAGCAAGCGGCCCGGGAGTAGGCAACGGAGCGCGGCCGCGTGGAAATGTCGAAGGAGGAGGTGGAGGCGGAGAAGGCCCAGCTAGAGGCCAGGAAGAAACTCCTTGCCGAGGCTGAGGAGGCAGCCACCGCGGGGCGTGCTGCCTTTGACTCCCTCGAGAAGAGGTCCCGCAAGGCACTGCAGGATCTCTACGGGGGCGGATACAAGGAGCCGCTGGTGACTCCGGAGGAAGGCCTCGCCGGGCAGCTCCTCAAGCTCGTTGCGGTGCTCGAGGACATCTTCATTGGTGTGGGCTCCATGGTGGAGGGAGAAGCCCCCGCGCTCTCCACCTCGGCTGTGACGCACGTCTTCAGCAACCTCCATCTTCGTGACCCCGGCTTCGACCTTGGTGCCTTGCTTGAGCCTATGGACCCGAAGCGCTACACCGCCGCTGCCGAAGCCGTGAAGGACTAGGTGGAGGCCCTGCTGCGGAAGTTCCTCGCTGTTGACCCCGCGCCTACGGCTGACGGCCAGAACAACGGGGACGTCGTCGGTGACGGGGCTCCCCAGGCGGGCAACGGTGGCATCCAAGGCTGAAGAAGATGCTCGGTGGCGGCGCCACCCCTTGTTTAAGTCCTGCAACATGTATCGTGCCTCATGGAGGCATAAGAACTTATGCCTGGTACCTTTAAGAGATAGTATGTTTTGTAATAATTTGCTAGGTTTCTACGGTCTCCTTTCCGTTTGCTTTGATGTTCTGCGTCGGCACGGCCCGACCCCGCGCATACCTCAGCCACCGTTGGGTTGTCCGGATCAGCAGGGCAAGACCAAGGGGTGAGGGGCTAGGTGACCAATTAGGCTCCTGAGCCGCGATGCTCAGGAGTCCCCCTTGACGCACAAACAACTCTCGGGAAGGAGATGCGAAAGTAGGCCTTAGCGTTCTGCGTCGGCAGGGCCCGGCCTCGCGCATACCTCAGCCGTCGTTGGGTCATCCGGATCACCAGGACGAGACCAAGAGGTGAGGGGCTACGTGACCAGTTAGGCTCCTGAGTCGCGATGCTCAGGAGTCCCCCTTGATGTACGAACAGAGTTCCATACCTTTCCCCGCCGAGGTCCCGCTCGGGAGGGCGCGCGAAGACCAGGTCCGAGGGACCTGGCAGGGTGGCGTACGCTAGGCGTGACCTGAGCGTAGCCCCCGTGCCCAGCCCCCTCGCGCGACTCTCCCGAAGGGAAAGCGTTGCGGTGAGGCTGAACACCGAGCCTGGCAGCTCCCTGAGGTTATTGCGGCCGTGAGGCCGCCCTGAGTTGTTTATCACCAGTGCGGAGCATGGCACTTCCGCTCTTGCACGGGCATAGCCACTCCTCGACCGTGTTGACTGACAGCGCGGAGCATGGTGCTTCCACTGGTGCGTGGGCGGGGGCTCCCTCTGAGTGGAGCCCCTGGGGCGTGTACAGCCCCACCCTGACATGTGGCGTGCACGGCAGGGCTAGAGGAGGTGTGTATGGGCACTCGTAAGCCAGCGCGGGACTCATGAGGCCCTACCTCAAGGCGGGTTGCGCCTGAATTTGATTCGGAACACTTGTGACAGCCATGCGAGATGGCTAGGCGACCTGCGCCGAATGAATCTCCTAAGGTTATCGCATGAGAAGGCCAAGACACCAACAACCCCAGGAGGTGACGTGAGCGGGGCCGGCCCGCCAGACAGAGCTCAGCCGTTGGGTTTGTCGATGCTGCAGGGACGGACCCGAGCACAGACGCTGTGCCCAGTCTTCTCATGTGAGTATCCTGAAGAAAGACAACCGGCACGCGGCTCCCGCGGTGGCGAGGCACCGGATCGTGCGCCCTAACTTACCCGCCGCCCCTGATTAGCTCATGCGAGAACAAGGCACCAAGGGCCATGGGAGGTGACGTGCACGGGAGCTGGCCCGTGAGCTAGAGCTCAACCACTTGGGTTTAGCTATGCTGCAGGGACGGACCCGAGCATAGACGCCGTGTGATACGACCCGTTGTAATATAAAAACTGAGGTCGTTGATGTTTCGCCTGAAGCCGGTGTTCACCGAAAATATGCTGCATATACATCAGAGTATCTACGGCCAAGTTTGAAAACTGATGACACATATGTACCGAAGTATATACATATAGATCAAGAAATTGCTAGTAAATGTACAGTGGAACTTGGATGCATATGTGTACAGCCATGCATGCATGAGAAGCATGAAGCCTGGGTCAGTCATGTTGGTGGATATAGTCTTGAAGAGGTCCTGTTTGAGAACTATGGGAAGTCATGTTCGTTCAAAAATAATAGGAGAAGGAGGCGTTACTTATTTTTATTTCTGCCACACCGAGAGTTTGCAGGACGGAGGACTCGTAAATTGTTACGTGATATGTTCTCTTCGTCCAACTTGGGCTGGGGTCCACCTCCATCAAATCAGATTAACATGGCGCACCAGATTATAGTTTATATAATTAAATTCAGCCAAGATGTAAAAGGCAGAGTTGTCCAGTTTATTTACGTACGTGTGTTTTTCTTGCTTTCTGAGTCTAGGTCTAGTTAGCTATTATATAAAGCCAGGTGCGGCCATGTAATAGATAGGTTATGATTTATGAATAGACACGATGTGTTCTTAGGGTAAATACCCGTATCGAGTATTGGGGGAAGCTGTCTAAAAATCCCTAAGTTTTGAAGGAAGTTTTAGAAAACCTTTGTGTTGCGATTTCTCTTCGTGGAAATTGTTTTGCGCGTGAGTACCGTCGTCGAGATTGGTTTTCTCGTGCTGGACCATAAGGTTCAACCCCTCTTCTTCGCTACTACTGCTGAAGGTGGAGTGTCGTGAAAGGTCGGGCCGCAACAATGAATCGGATCTCACCATCGAGGTTCGGTCCATGTCAGGTGGTATTCAGAGCATCAGGTTGTTCACGACACTATGGAGAAGATGGCGAGCGCATCGTTATTCAGTAAGTTAAGCTATGGATTTCAGTTGGAGGAGGAAGGCCGTTGTTGGACTGGGCTTTTTCACACCCGTGTGGTGGTGAGGTAGAGATCATGTGCCATGACCATCGATCACATGAATTTGATCAATGCTGCAAGCCTCGAGATGGTGGAGAAGTTGGATCTACCGATGGCACCACGAGCATGACCGTACTTGTTTCGTTGGGGTCATGAAGAGCTCACTGTGACGCACCAAACCAAGGTACCGTTTTTGTTGGGAAATTATTTTTGCGAGGTTTTATGCGACGTGATTCCGGCACCTATGATTTCATGTCACTTGTTATTGGGCGAGCCATGGTATAAAGAGCATGATGTTACGTATGATTGCAAAACACATAGATATACTGTCAAGAAGGGTAAGAAGTGCAGCCTCGTGCCAATGGGTGAGGAGCGTTTTATTCTTGGAGGAAAGAACATCTTGAGAAGATAAAAGAGCAGAAAGAAGAAGAGAAGAAGGTCGAAGTTGCTGAAATTTTTGCGGTTGTTTTTCAATCAAGTGAGGAAGAGGTCAACTCAAAACCGAGGACGGTTTTGCTTCAAGGGGGAGAGGATGATACGACCCGCTGTAATATAAGAACTGAGGTCGTTGATGTTTCGCCTGAAGCCGGTGTTCACCGAAAATATGCTGCATACACATCAGAGTATCTACGGCCAAGTTTGAAAACTGATGACACATATGTACCGAAGTATATACATATAGATCAAGAAATTGCTAGTAAATGTACAGTGGAACTTGGATGCATATGCGTACAGCCATGCATGCATGAGAAGCATGAAGCCTGGGTCAGTCACGTTGGTGGATATAGTCTTGAAGAGGTCCTGTTTGAGAACTATGGGAAGTCACGTTCGTTCAAAAAGAATAGGAGAAGGAGGCGTTACTTATTTTTATTTCTGCCACACCGAGAGTTTGCAGGATGGAGGACTTGTAAATTGTTACGTGATATGTTCTCTTTGTCCAACTTGGGCTGGGGTCCATCTCCATCAAATCAGATTAACATGGCGCACCAAATTATAGTTTATATAATTAAATTCAGCCGAGATGTAAAAGGCAGAGTTCTCCAGTTTATTTACGTACATGTGTTTTTCTTGCTTTCTAAGTCTAGGTCTAGTTGGCTATTATATAAAGGAGGCAAATACCCTGGTGGTACATCAAGTTGCATAGGATGACCATTTTGGTTCTTAAAGTTGAAAAATACATAAAACTGGTGCTCAAACTTGTTTCGTTGTGCAAATACGGTGCAACTTTTATTTGTAGCCATAGACGGTGCCTACTTGGTGTGCCAGCGTGGCACCTGGCCCACGGTTAGTGACTGAGCATCGCATTTTTGTGAAACCCCCACTGAATTAGTACTAACTTTGGTAAAAAAAAGGGCTCGGAATGCTGGGATCCCACATGTTAGTGCATAGTGCAAAGATAATTCCTTTAAAAAATGGTACACACTAGAAATCGAATCGGCGACCTCGTGAGGGGTTTGTGCCTATGGCGCTAGCCAATATGATAGAAAATGTATTTTATCTAAACAAGATACCAAGTACTTAATCTTTTTTTGAAGAAATACTTAATCTATGTATTATAACAGAACACCGTCGTGGCCCTTAAAGGACCGCAGTTAGTGCGGCCCATTTTTTATATGTTTTATTTTTTATTCTTTGTTTATAGGAATTTTTGAAAATATATAAATTGTCATAACAATAATAAAAATAAGTTAGAATATTTGTGTGTTATACGTAAATTACTTTAAATATGATCACACAATTTTTAAAACTATAGATTTAACATTTTAAAAATATTCATATAACTAAAATAATACTCCATCCGTTTCATATTAGTTGTTGCTGATTTAGTATAACTTTGTACTAAATCAACCGCAATGAATATGGAATGAAGCGAATATTAATTAAGTACAAAAATATATGTATAAAGTGTTCACATATTTAGTAAAAAAATTAACGAAAATATAAAAAGTTTTGTATACATTTAAATATATTTTCATATACTTTAAAAATGCTCATGTTTTCAATCAAATATATTCATGTACAACATGTGTTCAAGCTTCAAGACAATATTTTCTTTGTTTCAAAAAGTGTTCACATGTTTTAATAAAGTTTTTGTGTTTGCCAAATATATATATTTTTTAAACTAAAATAAATATAGATAGATGCATGAAAAAAAATACGAGCCTTGTGTGCCAGGAAAGTAGTTCCCCAAATCATATGTATTATTGTAGTTACATGAATATTTTCAAAAATAATGCATGAATATTTTTAAGTATGATTAGAATTTATTTATTTACAATTTTCTAGAAAAGATAAAATATCTAAGATATTTAAAATGGGCCCCACTTACTCCGGCCGAGTAATGCCCCATGAGGGTGTTGGTAATAATAATTTAAGTGCTCTGTATCCTGTTTTGAACAAGAAATGTTTTCTAGCCTAGTGGCTAGCGCCGTTGGCAGAAGCATGGTAGGTAGACGCTTTGATTCCCACTACTTTCCTTTTTCAAACAAATTATCTTTTTGTACTGTTTACTGACATGTGGACCCGATGCATAGTGGTGTTCTAGGCCTTTTTTTTTACCAATTTAGTATTAATTCAGGGGGTTTTTTTTCACAAAAAATGCGATGCTCAAGACATTAGCAGTGGACCAGGTGCACCTACGCCACCTAGGCACCGTCTACGGCTACAAACAGAAGTTGCACCTTATTTGTATGGCCAAACAAGTTTGAGCACCAATTTCACGTATTTTTTAACTTTAGGCATCAAAGTGGTCATGTTGTGCAACTTGATGTACTACCGGTGTATATGCCTCTATATAAAGCCAGGTGCGGCCATGTAATAGATAGGTTATGATTTATGAATAGACACGATGTGTTCTTAGGGTAAATACTCGTATCGAGTTTTGGGGGAAGCTGTCTAAAAATCCCTAAGTTTTGGAGGAACTTTAGAAAACCTTTGTGTTGCGATTTCTGTTCGTGGAAATTGTTTTGCGCGTGAGTACCATCGTCGAGATTGGTTTTCTCGTGCTGGACCGTAAGGTTCAATCCCTCTACTTCGCATACATCACGTGCGCGGGCGAGAGGCTACTACTGCTGAAGGTGGAGTGTCGTGAAAGGTCGGGCCGCAACAACGAATCGGATCTCACTATCGAGGTTCGGTCCATATCACCGTGCTAGTCCTTAATCATGAGGCGGTCGTGTGTGGGCTTGCAAGGGCGTACGACATTCATGGTGACGAAGCACCGGACAGACATATGATAATCACAAATCAATTCATGGATAGGGTAGAGCTAGTTCTGATAGATGCAAAATGATACATACTGCAGGGACGGACCCATGCGGCTTGGGGATAATGCAGCCCGATGGGCGCCCCCAACTGAATAATAAACCAGAAGATGTCACCTGGCACCATTGCTGAAGAGATGTTGGAGTAGCTGAGGACGTGTGCCGCAGAAGTTGCTCCTCATGAGCCACCCTGGCCCTGAACCTCGGGAGGCTCTGAGGGCCCAGGGGGCTCGCGAGGATCCATCACCATCTTTGACAGGATCGCCTGGTGCCTGGCCTCTTGAGCCGCCAGGACGCCCCGCATGTGGCGCAGAAGCACGATAGCCCTGTTTAGCAAGCCAAAGGGCATGTGAACGTGGATGTGCGGTGGGCCCTCGCACAGGCTAGCGCGTGATGGCCAGAAGCGCTCCTGAGATGCGGCCCTATTCAGCCCTGGGATATTGACGCAGACGCATAGCTCGCTATCCTCGCCTGGACAAGGAACCGCGCCGGGTGGTGGGCGGCGGTCGCCGCGTATAGCTCTCGCCTCTTGAAGCTCCTCGGATTGCCTTGGTGATGAACTCCTGAGCACCTGACACCCCATGCCTTGTGCCCTCCTGGCGGAAGCACGCGCTGAAGCACGCCTCCACGTGGTGCCCGAGCGCCTCCCTCGTGACGTTGGCTAGGTTAGAGGTCCTCCAGAGGAGAGCCCCCGAGCCCAGCTTGAGTGGGGCGCCGGGCGCACCTTCCTATACGAGAGAGGGAGGTGCCCCGTCCATGGGGGTAGGTCTTGAGGTGGTGCCACTGGACACCCCACTCTCCTGAGGTCCTTGGCGGAGCAGCTGCTTCTTCTTCTTGTTGAGGACAGCCTCAGGAGGATAGATGGTGCCTTCGTCGTCTGGGTTCTCGACTACCGTAGCCTGGTAGGCGCCCTCGAGAGAGCACACCGCGTCCTTCTCCTCGCAGGCGACCGTGATGACGCCGCAGCTCCCTGGCATCTTGAGGACATTGTAACCATGATGAGTCACTGCCATGAACTTGGCCAGCGCCGAATACCCAAGGATGGCATTGTATGGAAGGCGAATGTGGGCGACGTCGAAGTCGATAAGCTCAGTGCGATAGTTGTCGCGGGTGCCGAAGGTGACAGGGAGGCGTATCTGCCCAGGGTGGTGGAGCCGTTGGTCACTCCGGAGGAAGGCTTGGTGGGTTGCAGCTGGTCATAGGGCACCTAGAGTCGGTCGAATGTCTCGATGGAAAGAACGTTGAGCCCCGCACCGCCATCGATGAGAGTCTTGGTGACAAGGACGTTGCTGATGGTTGGCGAGCAGAGCATTGGGAGAGCGCCGACAATTGCCGCGCACTTGAGCTGGTCGGACGAGCTAAAGGTGATGGTGCACTTGGACCACCCGAGCGGACGCGTAGCCTCGAGCTTGGGGAGGGCCGCGTTCACCTCACGGGCAAACTACTTGAAGATGCGATGAGAGGCAGGGGCCTGAGCGCCTCCCAGGATGCACGCGATGGCACGAGGCTCATGGAAGCCCCCAGCCCCCTCGTCCTGGTGGTGGTCCTCTTTCTTTCTTGGTGGTGGTGGCAGCAGAGGGAGGCCAGCGTTGCCCTGGGGACGGTCCTCACGAGGCTGGTCCCTCTAGGGGCCCTTGCGAGGCTGGCCATGCCAGCGTTCCTCACGAGGCTGATCGCGCCACTCTTGGTGGGGATCGCGGCCGTCCCAGCGTCCTCCACTTCGGCCTCCTCCGCGGCCGTAGCCTCGATCGTTGCGCTTGGGGCGACGACCGAGGCACCAGTCGTGGATGACCCTGAGATCCCGGCAGTCGTTGGTGTTGTGGTTGTGCACGTTGTGGAAGACGCAGAACAGGCGGCTGCCCTTGGATGACTCCGGGTGATCGCAGCCGCGCTTCATCTCCGGTTCAGCCGCGAGTACTTCCGGTCCCTTGCACTTCACGTCCTTGGCTTTGGCCTTCTTGTCTTCTGGGTCAGCCCCCGGGAGCTCCAGGAGGGAGAGGCGACCCTCCTCAGCTCTCGCACACTTGGTTGCCATGTTGAACATCTCCAAAGCCATGCATAGGTCCTCGTGTATGGCGAGTTCCTCCTTCATCTTGACATCGTGGACGCCATCAGTGAATGCCGAGATGATGGCCTCTGATACCGTGGGGATCTTGAGGCGAACACTGTTGAAGTGCTGGATGTACTTCTGCAAGGTCTCCCCTGGCTGCTGCTTGATGCGCCATAGGTCACCCGCAGCCGGTGGCTGATCGCGGGTGCCCTGGAAGTTGGCGATGAAGCGCTCTCGCATTTCATCCCAAGAGGAGATCGATCCCACGGGAAAGTTCAGGAGCCACGAGCATGCGCCATCCTTGAGGGCCATCGGAAACTAGTCCGCCATAATCTTCTTGTCGCCGTTGGCTGCCTTGATGCTCGGCTCGTAGAGCTGCAGGAACTCAGCAGGGTCAGGGGTGCCGTCGTAGCATGGAGGCAGGTCGGGCTTGAACTTCCCCGGCCAGACGACGCTGCGTAGTGATATGTCTCCAACGTATCTACTTTTCCTAACGCTTTTCCTCTTGTTTTGGACTCTAATTTGCATGATTTGAATGAAACTAACCCTGGACTGACTCTGTTTTCAGCAGAATTACTATGGTGTTGTTTTTGTGCAGAAATAAAAGTTCATAGAATGGAACGAATATTTGCGAGGAATTTTTATATCAATAAAGAGAATTTCTGGAGCCAAGAGCCACCGGAGGGGGGGCACCTGGGTGGGCACAACCCACCATGGTGCGCCTGCCCTCCCAGGCACGCCCAGGTGGGTTGTCCCCACCTGGTGGCCCCGCAGACCCAGAAATCGACGCTATAAATCATATTTTTCCAAAAAAAATCAGGGAGAAAGAATTATCGCGATCCACGAGATGGAGCCGCTGTCACCTCCTGTTCTTCATCAGGAGGCCAGATCCGGAGTCCGTTTAGGGCTCCGGAGAGGGGGGGTCTTCGTTCTTCGTCATCACCAACCCTTATCCATCGCCAATTCCATGATGCTCCCCACCTGGAGTGAGTAATTCCTTCGTAGGCTCGCTGGTCGGTGAGGAGTTGGATGAGATTCATCATGTAATCTAGTTAGTTTTGTTAGGGCTTGATCCCTAGTATCCACTATGTTGTGAGATTGATGTTGCTATGACTTTGCCATGCTTAATGCTTGTCACTTTGGGCCCGGGTGCCATGAATTCAGATCTGAACCGTTTATGTTATCACCATTATATCCATGTTCTAGATCCGATCTTGCAAGTTATAGTCACCTACTACGTGTTATGATCCGGCAACCCCGGAGTGACAATAGTCGGGACCACTCCCGGTGATGACCGTAGTTTGAGGAGTTCATGTATTCACCGTGTGTTAATGCTTTGTTCTGGTTCTCTATTAAAAGGAGGCCTTAATATCCCTTAGTTTCCAATATGGACCCCGCTGCCACGGGGGGGGGGGGGGGTAGGACAAAAGATGTCATGCAAGTTCTTTCCATAAGCACATATGACTATTTGCGGAATACATGCCTACATTATATTTATGAACTAGAGCTAGTGCCGTATCGCCCTAGGTTACGACTGTCACATGATGAATATCATCCAACAAATTACCGATCCAATGCCTACGAATTTATCTTATATTGTTCTTGCTAAGTTACTACTGCTATCGTTAGTGTTGCACTTGCTACAAAATTGCTGCTATCACTGTTACCGTTACCATTGCTGCTGCTACTATTATCAAAACTATCATATTACTTTGCTACTGATCACGTTGCTGCGGATAATTAATCTCCAGGAGTGGTTGAATTGACAACTCAGCTGCTAATACTTGCAAATATTCTTTGGCTCCCCTTGTGTCGAATCTATAAATTTGGGTTGAATACTCTACCCTCAGAAACTGTTGCGATCCCATATACTTGTGGGTTATCAAGACCTTTTTCTGGCGCCGTTGCTGGGGAGCATAGCTATATTTGTTGAGTCACTTGGGATTATTATCAATTTATCACTATGAAGAATCTGAAGGATGCTAAGACTAAGATTTATCCCTCTAAGACGAGGGGAGGTAAGGAACTGCCATCCAGTTCTGCTTTAGATTCACCTTCTGTTATAAGTGAACTTGCAACACCACCACATGCTATTAATTCTGATATGTTGCAAGTTATTGATGATGCTACTTCTACTATGAATGATGCTTATGATGATGCTAGTACCTTGCTTGATGATGATGATGTGCCACTTGGTGAATTTCTTGATGAACAAATTGCTAGAGTAATACAACATGATGTTGTTGAATCTGATGATGAGCTTGAAACTGAAACTCCTAAAATACCTGCTAGAACTAGCCTTCCTAGATATGAATTGCCTAAGGTACCGGAAGGTTATGTTATGAATGAGGAGACAACTAGATATATTCTTGCTTGTAAGGATAGAGATGATCTAGAGAAATTATTATGCAAGTATAAAGAAAAATCTCTAAATGCTAGAATGCAATACGATCCTAAGTTTGCTACCTCACCTATCTTTATTGATGATTAGGATTATCAATTCTCTATCGACCCAGAGTTAATTACTTTGGTTGAATCTGATCCTTTCCATGGTTATCAAACTGAAACTGTTGTGGCACATCTTACTAAGTTGAATGACATAGTCACCCTTTTTACTCATGATGAGAAGACTCGCCTGATCATCCTCTTAAGAAAAATGAAATACTTGATATCTTCTATAATGGACTAACCGATGCTTCTAGGGATTTCCTAGATAGTTCAGCTGGTTGTGTTTTCAGGGAACGAACTATTGGTCAAGCTGAAGAATTATTGAATAACATATTGAGAAATTATGATGATTGGACTCTTCCTGAACCACCGCCTAAACCCACTCCGAAGAAGAGGGGTATATTATATCTCAGCCTGAAGATATGCAAGAGGCAAAGAAATCTATAAAGGAAAAAGGTATTAAAGTTGAGGATGTTAAAAATTTACCTCCTATTGAAGAAATACATGGGCTTAATACACCACCACCACCCAAGGTGGTAGAGGTAAATTCTCTAATGAAATTCAATGATAATGATAATCCTCACAATATGCACCCTAGTCAACGCCTTCATGAGTTTGAAAACTACATTAGAAAACAAGATCACTTCAATGCAAATGTTATGAAACAATTGAAATATAATTCTGATATGATTGCTCGCTTGAGTGACTTGTTATTTAGAATCTCAAATGATGCTAGAGGTGTTGGAAAACATGCTTCTATGGTTCAAACCCAGTTAGAACAAGTTGCTAAATCTCAAAGAGAATTGATTGATGAAATGAAAAATAATATACATGACTTTGCTGTTAGAGTTGCAACTAGAGGAGGTAAAATGACTCAGGAACCACTTTATCCTGAGGGACACCCCAAAAGAATTGTACAGGATTCACAAAGGAATAACACCACTGCACCTAGTCCTTCTAAAAAGAAGAAGAAAAATAAAAATGATAGGACTTTGCATGCCTCTAGTGAAACTGAAGTAGAAAAACCTCCTAATAATGATAATGAAATTTCTATCTCTGATGCTGAAACTCAGTCTGGTAATGAAAAAGATAATGCTGATGTTCATGAAAATACTCAACAAAACAATGAAAAAGAACCAGATAATGATGTTGAAATAGAACCAGCTGTTGATCTTGATAACCCACAACCTAAGAATGCACGATATGACAAAAGAGACTTTATTGCTAGAAAACACGGTAAAGAAAGAGAACCGTGGGTTCAAAAACCTATGCCTTTTCCACCCAAGTGAACTAAAAAGAAAGATGGTGAAGAATTTAAACGCTTTGCTAAAATGCTAAGGCCAGTCTTTTTGCGTACTCGCTTGACTGGTATCCTTAAAATGCCTCCTTATGCAAAGTACATGAAAGACCTCATCAACAATAAGAGGAAAATACCGGAAGCTGAAATCTCCACTATGCTTGCTAATTATACTTTTAAAGATGGAGTACCTAAAAAACTTGGAGATCCGGGAATACCAACTATACCTTGCTCCATCAAAAGAAACTATGTGAAAACTGCTTTGTGTGATTTAGGAGCTGGTGTTAGTGTTATACCTTTCTCTTTATATAAAAGACTTGATTTGAATAAACTCACGCCTACTGAAATATCTTTGCAAATGGCTGACAAATCAACTGCCATACCTATCGGTATTTGTGAGGATGTGCCCGTTGTTGTTGCTAATGTTACTATTTTAACTGACTTTGTTATACTTGAGATGCCCGAGGACGACAACATGTCGATTATCCTTGGTAGACCCTTCTTGAATACTGCAGGGGCTGTTATTGATTGCAATAAAAGCAAGGTCACTTTTCATATCAATGGTAATGAGCATACGGTGCACTTTCCTAAGAAACAATTCCAAGTGAATGGTATTAATGTTATTGAAAAATCTCCGACAATCACTATTGGAAGTTTTCAACTACCTCTACCTACTATCAAAAAGAAATATGAAATGCTTATTGTTGGGGATATTCACATCCCTGTTGAGGTAACTTAGTGATTTATGAAAGTTCTTCGGTTTCGTGCTAATCGAACGTGGTTGTTAATAAGACTTGATCAACCTTATTAATGGATCATTTTTGGGAGGTATGAAGTTGATGAATATAGTAAGCACTACCTTCTGTCCATACCTTTTGTTTTCTGTTTTATTAGTTAAATAAAATAAAATGTCATGTTTTGTCTATTTTCTAAATTTCCCGTGCAATAAAAAATGACCAAAAAATAAAAGTTCTCAGAATGCTCTGAAAATTTAATACGAATTTTCCTGAATATTTAAGAATTTTTGGTGAAAATAACATCAGAGGGAGGTGCACCAGGTGGGCACAACCCACCTGGGCGTGCCAGGACCCCCAGGCGCGCCCTGGTGGGTTGTGGTCCCCACGTGGGCCCCCTCACTTATCTCTTTACACCACAACATCACCTACCTCCAGAAAAAATTCTCCATTGCTCTCTCTCTCTCTCTCTCTCTCGTGTTCTTGCTCTCAAACCCGCGGATTTCGATCTCTTTGCTCGAAGCTCCGTTTCCGAAACTGTTTCGCGGGATTGTTGCTTGGTATGTGACTCCACCGTTTGTCCAATTAGTTTTTGTTTTAGTGGTTTATATTTTGAATAATTAGCTACTCTTGGTGCTGCTGTAGATGAGCTTGCATGTTGAATTCTTAGAGTTCTAAGTAGTTTGAATGCTTGCCATGGCCTCTATGCATCCCTATGAGTAGTTGCTATCAATTTTGTGAAGTTTTGTTGAGGAAAATTTGTGGACTAAAAATTTCAGAATTTTTGTTCATAGGAAAACCATGAATATCTTTAGGAAGTTTGCTTCCAAGAAGAACTCCAAGGGAGTTATTGGGGAGTCATCTGACAATGATCTCCATACCCAGAGGTTGGCGGAAGTACGGCCGTGCGAGTGGCCGCATACCTCGTTCATGGAAGAGACTGGAATCCTTAAAGAGTTTACACAATATGTTGCTAATGCCGGCCTCACCAACTTCATCGCAGCTGAATGTGAATAGTATCATCTCTTCACAAATATCTTTGTTCAAAGTTTTAATTTCATTCCTAGAAATAATCCTCCTGAGGTGCAGTTTAGTTTATATTCCGATTTCCATCTGATACCGCTTACTGAGTTTTGTGAAATATGCTTGCTTCCTGCTGATGGTGGTTTAGTAGAGCCTAGGCCAGCAGAGTTTGAGGCCTTTTATTGTACCTTGATAGTGGGAGATGAGAGAGGGGTGTCGGGTATCACTGCCGCTGGCTTGCATTTTCCCGCTGTTCATTACTTTGCTCTTTTCATTGCAAAATGCTTGCTAGCTAGAGAGAAGGTGGGTGCACTCAGTTCAATAGACCTTCCTGTTTTACGTCATGCACTAGAGGGCGACAACACTTATAGCTTAGGAGCTATTGTGGCACGTCGACTCCACGTTAATAAGTCCATGGGTAAAATACATGGTGGTATTTTCGCTACTTGCTTGGCGGCTCGCTTTAATGTTGAGATACGCCCTCATGATTACCCTTTGACCAAGGTATACCTAGATCGCGCAGCCATGGAACACCACCATTTTATTGCACGAGATTACCCTGACATTCCTATTCCTTATAACCTGGTTTTCAGTGTGAGCACTCGTGATATTATTCCATTGCTTGCACCTGCTTTGTTTAATCCTGTTGCCAGGGGCGGATATAGGATTATGCCTACAGATATCATCGCCTACCGGAACGACCAGGCTGCAGAAGAGGAGGAGCCTCAGCAGTGGGATGCATGGATGCCCGCTCCTCAGCACCCCGACTACTATCCTGGCTACTGACTACTTACCAAGTTAGGCCAAAAGCCTAAGCTTGGGGGAGTACGTGTTTCTCACCGACATTACATTCATGTTTACACATCTCATTCCAGTTGTCGGTGTCCACACTTTTTCATTATATCATCCATGCTAAATTTATTTCTTGCTTTCTTCTTGTGTGTTTGAAAAACCTTAGAAAACCCAAAAAAATTAGTTGTAGTTAGTTTACTTTCTATGCATGCTTAAGTTGTGTTACTAAAAAGAAAACCCAAAAAGATTTCCTTGTTCTTCTTTTGCTTATTGGGAGCTTTCCCATGTAAATAGTTTTCTCGTTTTTGCTTTTCCCTTTTATTTGCTTGTTCAAGAAAACGAAAAACTCCAAAAATATTTCAGTGTGTTTCTTTGAATTTCTTTTCTTTTTATTCAAGTCGTACCAAGGAGAAGTCCATGATGAAAATGTTGAGTGGCTCTCATATGAATAATTGTTGATCTAATAAAGAGACCATATTACCTTGTCTTCTCATGTTGAATAAAATGTTTGCAGATTCTAGCTTAGTCCACGGCACTCTTGCACTATTATTATCTTCATATCGTTCGGTCATGCAAGTGAAAGGCAATAATGACGATATTTGATGAACTGGCCGTGGCAGAGAGAAACGGGTATGAACTCGACTTGTTCTATTTGTGTAAATATGTTTAACATAGTATCCATGATTCAGCCCATTATGATTAAACATGTTTGCAATGACAATTAGAGATTATGGTTTCTCATGCCATGCATAAGTAGCTAGGAGTGGATAATGATTCATCTTGGATATCAACATTGTGTTAAAATGATTGTGATGTAGTATGATGATATGGTACCCTCCTCTAAATGTTCGAGTGGCTTGACTTGGCACATGTTCATGCATGTAGTTGAATCAAAACCAACATAGCCTCTATGACATTTATGTTCATGGTGTTCATATCCTACTCATGCTAGTGTCCAATGTTACTTATGCATAATGCATGTTCATGACCGTTGTTGCTCTCTAGCTGGCCGCTTCTCAACCTATTTGCTAGCCTTCGCCTATACTAAGTGGGAATTCTGCTTGTACATCAAAAACCTTAAACCCAAGTTATTCCAGATGAGTCCACCATACCTACCTATATGCGGTACTACCCTGCCATCCTAAGTAAATTTGCATGTGCCACCTCTAAAAACTTCAAATAAATATCCTTTTGTGTGCCTGGATCGTTCATGGAACGACAGGAGGTGGTCGGTATCTTCCATGGTAAGCGGGTTATTCTTAGGTTGAGTGTTTATTCACTCACCATGGCATGAGAAAAGGGCGGTAATAGGGATTCCCAGTCCCGAACTCAAAATGCAAATAATTAAACAAAACTCCCCCGGGACTGTTGTTGGTATGAATGGCACCCATTGTTTCGGACAAGCCGTGGAGTGTGATTGATGGTGGAGGGGGAGTAAACCTTTACTTTTATCACTTGGGAACTGCCACTAGCGTGCTTAGCATGGAAGATATTGATAACTGATAGTCATGAAGTAAATGAGAAGGGTGCATGTCTCAAAATATAATTTACCTCTGTTTAAAAACTTGAGCTCTGGCACCTCTGCAAATCACTACTTCCCTCTGCGAAGGGACTATCTATTTACTTTTATGTTGTGTCATCACCTTCTAAAATAAGAGCCAGAACCTGAGAGCACTATTGTCATGCTTATGCATTGTGTGTAGCTAATGTTGGGTGCATCATGACTTTGTGGCGCCCCGGCTCAGAGAAACCCGAACACCCCGTATTCCAGCCCAGAGATCGAGGAGAAGTCTTCTGGAATACGACACTGCTTAGCATAGAACAAATTAGCTCCGTATTTCAATCTATATGGTACAAAGGTATTACATCGGCACAGCGACACTACACCTGCCACGGTTGCTCCATGCAAGTAGCAGAACAACACGAAGTAGCGGAATACCTACTGGCGGCAGAACAGCGACGACGGTGATGAACTCCACTCCGCAGGGACTCTGGCTGGAACGCTTATCCTAGCTCGCAAACACGGACTCCACGGTAAACAAGCAATCAAATCCGGCATGACCTGCAAACTGGCATGACACGCTAGGTCGGTACATTGAATGTACTTGCAAGCTCACAACAACCAAAGCAATCAAGACAGACAACAGCATGGCAATTACAGGTTAACAAGGATTAACATGATACTATCGGAACAACATGGTATGAATAACATGATACAGCTAGAACAATACGAGCATGGCATAACATATAAACAAGATGACACTATCATGCAACATGATGACGTTATCATGCACCAACTTACTTTGTTCGGTTTACCTCGTAACCATCACGGACATCACACGATCATCTCAGGATCCAATCAAGCTTGGTATTAACAATACCATAGTAAGCATTACATGACCACAAGGAGCTTGATCTTTACCATTGACTCTCACATAATACCACAAATATCCATCAACTCGGTATCCTCGATACCACGGTGATCATCTCACGGTCACAATCAACTTCTTTCTCATCATCGAACCAGGGTTGTTATTAAGCACATTATTATTATTACTGTCGACCCACAGTGTGACCAACTACGAATTGGGCCCTTATCCGTGGGCGCGACTACCGATAGATTTAATACACACTTTGCAGAGGTAGCGCACTATACCCACACCACGGAACCCATGGCCTCGCACTCCATTCGGGTGGACCAACGGCGTTCCGACAAAACCGTCCTACTGCCATGACACTCTCCGGCCACTCCGACCAACTCCCCTTTGGGCTAAGTCATGGGTGGCCCCGTGCCTACCAAAGGCATCAACGGCCACCGTCGTGGCAAAACATAAACGGTCCCAAACGGGGACAAAAGCGCGCAAAACAACTCGGGCACACACGGCTTATGCTGTCCTACCCGGCCAAGGTAGCGCCCGCGCATAGCCTTCCCTCGTGGGAGGCACCAACGAGAGGCATGACAATAGACCTAGTTAGGACCTCCCCATAAAGGCAAATGTGATTGCACTGGTCAGCTCGATATAGTGGCACCATGACTCAGCGAACAGTTGTTCAAGTTCAATTTAATCCGGTTAAACTTGAATGCACTATACTGAGCCATGATAAAATAACATGATGCAATTGTCACGCATGATATCAACATGAGCATGGATGTACAACATAATCATCAAGCATATGAACAACGATCAATCATATCCAACTGAGCATGGCATACTGACGAGTATGAATAACACAAGTATAACACTACAGATAAGCATAGCATAACCACTAGCATCAGAAATAAATACTATGCCAGAATATAACGATAACACTACCAAGTAATCATGTAACCAGGTAGATGCAAAGGAACATGCATATTCACTGTACTTGGTAGCAGGCAATAGTCATGCACCGAAGAACATGACCAACACCAACATGTACTACTACCAAACATGTCATACGAGAATAATACAAGCAAGAATACATGATAACCATGTGCATAAAAACATAGCATGAAAGTGAACACAAATCCATAAGCATCACCGAACCAACGATAACCGAATTAAAACAAGCAGACATTTATTAAATATTCAAGTTGAAAACCATGGCTACTGCATGGCCATCATGCAAGTGGGTCTTGTGGCATGCCTGGGGATGAAGAATGCACCGGGGAGGAGTGCGGAACGATCGCGGAAAGATTCGCCGGAAACAGTTCTCTCTCGGAGGGGCTATTTACGGGCAAGGGCAAAATGGTCATTTCCATTATGTCAAACCATAGTGAAAATGATATCAAAAGTTCGGGCTCGAAGAGACGAAGATGTGGGCGTTGGATTCACCTCAATCGGAGTCTCGAGCAAAAAGTTATAGCCCGGCGAAGTTCAGGGACCAATCTGTAAAAATAACTCTACAAACAGGCCCTTGGCTGGAAAATCAGAAAGCGCATTTCTCAGATTACATCTTCAGAAAGTGAAAACGTATTTTAAGCCGAAGGAGAAACAGAATGTGTTTTCTTAAAAGGAAAGCGTTTTACCAAAAATACGCCTTCACTAAAAACGGCCAGCGGGGCCACTGGGTCAACACGGGGAACTTACAGGTGGGGTCTGCCACTTATCCACATGGGCAGGACGGAGTCAACGTTGGGTGGCTGACGAGAGGGTCCCACGTGCTGGTGGGGCCCGCCCGGCCGGTCGTCGCCTTCAACCTCGCGCTCGTCCGCGAGGCAGAGCAGAGGCGCACGATGCGGGCGGCCGTCCCGGCGATCTGGTCCACCCCCGGCGACGCTCCGCACACGGACGAGCTTGGGAAGATGAGGTGCTCCTGCCTGGACCCTTCACGCACGCCAAGGGGCATCAGAGAGAGTGCAGTCTTGGCCGGGGCGGACGGCGGTTCCGTCCGGAGTTGAGCACGGGGCTACGACCGCTCAGGGGATGAGGCGAATGGGTGGGGAGGCTCAGCATGCTTCGGTGGATCTACTGGTGGGGAGAGGAGGAGGGGAGAGAGCCTGGCTGCCGCAAATTTAGTTGGGCTCCGGCGAGAGGCACTACGGCCATGGGGGTCAAGGAGAGCTCCAGTAGCTCAGGCGAGTGGTTGGGGAGGCATAGAGGAGATCGGTGAGGAGGCTGGTGAGGTCGAATGGCTCGGGGGAGGCCTTAAATAGGCGTGGCATCGAGGCCGTGGCCGTGGACGCGTGGCCGCGGCTCGGGCACATCCGTGTACGCGTGTGCACGCCAGCCACTACTGCAGGATGCTGCTAACGCGACACTACGATCAGAGACCCTTCGACGAAACTGTGTGCAATGCCGTAATCGCAAACGGTGGTGTAAAATAACCGTCAAAAAAGGTGCAAAACATTTTCGATGGAGGATGCATCAAACACGGTTCAAATTTTAGTTGCGTGTGCAATGCTGGGCATACGGTTTAGCTCAATTAACTGTTTGCGATGAGGAGGAACAAAATAAATGGGCAGCCAGATGAAGGTGTGTGCGATGTACAGCACACGGTTCACTCAGATAAACTATTTGTGATTAGGCAACACAAAAGAAACGGTCAGCAAGATTAAAGGTGTGTGCGATATATGGCATGCGGTTCACTCGGATGAACTGTTTGCGTTGAGACATGAGAACAAAAACGGTTCAAATGAACAAGATGTGTGTGATACGAGGCAAACAGGTCTGTAATCAGAAACGTGTGCGAAGACCGATAAGAACACAAACGATTACTGCTAACAAGCCGTGTGTATTGTGAGCAAACGATTGCTGGTATACAATTGTGAGTGATTGATGAAAACATCATCGACGGGTTCCATTGTTTAGTCCGTGTGCGATGTGATTTTCTTTGTCCACACACCATCTATACTCTGTCTACAGAGCATCAACATATATACTTAAAAAGACAGCTCATAGCGGGAGCCGGCCGGCCTGTAATCGTCACGTCTTGTCACGGTGTTCATAGCGGAGGATTCTAGAATCCAGTGCATGCTTGACAACACTGCACCCCAGGCGTGGGCTCAAAGAGTCGCCAAATGTATCGTCGGTGAGCCTGTTCCCGCGCTACAGCGCTGTTTACCGTGCAAGCTTCCCGCCCGGCTAGTTTGGCCACGCGTCGGCTAGAAGAGGGACAAATCGTGGGCGTTTATTGGCAAAAAGCTTTGTAAAAACGAAGTGTGTGGAATGACTTCGGTCATAAGTTTACCCTTGGGTGATGAGGTCAAAGTTACACAGAAGGGTGATGATGGACACTCGAGTGCGATAATTAATTCTGCGCTCTACAGTGCACACGATGGAAGAAACCAACTGTGTGCAATAATGTCAAAGATCGCAGTCGAGTTAGCTATACAGATCGTGTGTTGTGAGATCGACAAGGTAAACTGATTCGAGAATGGTTAATAAAATCTAAGACCATTGCATATTAAGCTCAGAATAGTGCTAGCAATATACGAGTCTCATACGATGCCATTTCAACGATTGTACCACAAAAGCTCGAAATGTTACAAGGTTCAAATTCCAGAGTTATATGGCTCAAATTCAAAGATTACAAGGTTCAAACTAATATTAAATGAAATTCAGCTCATCAGCTGCAAACGCTCGCGCTGATGCGCTGAACATGGATATCAGAGAGGTTCAAACTAATATCACCGCTTCTAAGTCTGGCTTCGAAACCTCACAATTTTTGCAAAGGGGTCAGCCACTGAGAAGTCATGTATGGGGTTGACCCGATGACTTCCGATTAGTCTGTCATCTGAAGTTCCAAAATGAAATTCACCATTTTTGGAGCCTACTTCATTCTGCCGCAGGCGCCGGCGCTGATCAACAGACCATTCATTTTTGCGAAATAAATGTATGGCAAACCTCATTTCCTTCAACACCCTTGCTCTGAGAACAAAGAACCTGGCGAATATAATCCCCGGTAAGGTCCCTCGGTAGGAGTTCATAGTAATTTCTGAGAGATACAGATCTAGGCATTAGACGTGATTGTTATATTGTATCACATTATCCACCACTGGGCCTAATCTTATCTGCAAAAGAAGAAAACGTGTTAGTGACTACATCCAGTTTTGAACATTACTACAGGCCTAGCTATTTGGTTTGCAGGATTTGTAAAATGCACTAACATGCCATCTTCGATTTGACATGATTAACATGGGCATTTGATTACATTCTAGAAAAATGTTGCCTTCTTCACAAGAGGTTGGAGTGGATGAAAAGTTCCCTAAGAAAATTAGTACAGATGAATCCAAAGGAGAAATGCTTATTGATTGTAACCATATGGATCAAGCAACCAATATGGGGGGGCATGTATGTACTGAAATCCTCCAAAAGAACCTTCAGAAATCGTAGTACATTGTCATTGTAAACTTGGAAAAAGGTGTCACAAATTGAACTCCCTTATGGTTAACATTTAACAGGAAAGGAACATCACCTCGATATATAGCTTCGCCAGGCACGGAAAGCATATCAGGAAACTGACAACTTGCTCCAGGTCGGGCCCGATAGATTCTAGTGCCAAGACCTTCACTGTGTGCAGTTTCGGGGTCAAACTTGTCGGAATCATTTTCTGAATCACAGACGAACAAACATCTTCAAAATTAGAAATAATGTTAATTTGTAGAAGGAGAGGAAGAAGGCGGCTGTTCTACCTGAACGGGTGTGGATCCAATAACAAGTTCGGAGTATTTTTCAGACGAGTAGGCCACCACTGTCAATTTCGGCGCAGAAATGACATTGATTCTTGTTCGACCTTCTCGATCAACTACAAGTAATCTCTCAAGTGCAGGTGTGTCCTGGATGACCATACCGTGGTCCACCTTTTATGATGTCTTCCTGCCGCACCAGCAACACACATAAATAGTCCGGAGAGTCATGGAGGTGATGTGGAAGGTACTCAACCCATTGATCGCCTGAAGACGAAGGTACTCAAGTGCAGTACAGCCACAGAGCAGGCGCTCCATGTCACCCTTTGAGAGGCAGACGGCGACGAGCTCGAGGTGCTTCAGTCGTGGTAGAATAAGAGCGGGCGCATCATTAAGGGGTGGGAAATGGCATTTCCTGAACTTGGTGACGCGCAGCGTGGGCGCGAGGTGGAGTGCGGACGCTGGCAGCGACCACATATGCCCATCATCAAAAGTGAGCTCCTCGAGCTGATCTAGGGCGGGGGATCGGAACCAGTCGTCAAGCTTGGCTCGGTCCTTGCCGTTGGAACGGAACTTGCCCATTCTAAGGCCTTTGGTTGGGCCAAGGTGACTGCCGAGGATCTTGGAGAATGCATCCAAACTTTTCCGATAGCCATGGCAGAGCTTGTGGGTGTTGATGAGGTCGAGAAGACTGGAGTTCCATAGGGGGCGCCACCGTCGGGAAAGGAGGGTTGTCCGCGCCCCCTATTTGATTGGGAGGAGGGAGATGATGACTCTCAACATATCATCGGGGAGGCTACTAATTAAGTCTAGGCCTGCTGGAGTCGCTTGCGGTTCTAGCTTGCCCCGCCTCCGCTTGTTGGCAGCCCCGTTCTCCACCTCCGGAGTCTCCTTGTCAGCGGCGCTTTCTGATAGAAATGGCAGTACAGGGAATATTCAGTTAAAATAGGGCAATAGAAAAGTGTATTGGTAACTAGAAGTTATTAGGTAGGAATATAGTAAGAAAAGGGAATAACAATTGGTTGCTTAAATACTACACAATTCATTTGACATTGATGGGTAAGTCAACATATGCAGATAGTTGAAAAGAATACTTACTTCAAACAAAGTCTGGATGGATGATTTTGTCGGGGAAGTTAGCATATATCTCATGACCAGGCCCTTCTATGTGCAGTGCAATTTTAGTGCCAGCTTTCAGTACATAAAACTTTGCAATTTCATTCCAAAAGCCAGTGCCAAAATAGGAGTCACCACGTTCATCAAGTCTTACAGTAGCAACGATTGTAAATCCATGGTTTGTGTGCAGTATGACATTCGTGGAGCCTTGATGTATGTAAAGGGAAAAATTGTGCACTACATAATCTGTTGCATAGCGAGGGATGTCCTGGAGAAAATGGTAGGATTGTTAAAGAAAATATGGTAACATGCAAATATGGGCCCAAATTGAAAGAACTGTACAACAGTTGAAGTCGAAGGACAAAAGTCTATAATTAAACAGATAGGGTAAACATGATGTCATGGAAATATGAGAGTAATCAAAAGAACAATACATCATTAATTTGCCTAATATGGAAAGAAGAGGGGAAAATCCCCTTTGATGTATATGGTGCATGTGGCACCTTTTATCCAAATGTAGCAATATTTAGAATATGTTCAGGAAAGTAGGCCATGCCAACCGATTTAGGGTGAGATTGAACATACCACCCGCATCCTCAAGTTATCTGGTACGATGAGATGGAATCTCTGGCGGCGGTCGCCAAGTCCTGAAGTGTCGGCGAACTGTACATTCTATGAATGAAAGAAAACCCTCAAATCAGCTCGAATAAAAATGAATTCACGGTGATTTTAAAGGAGGCAGATGAACTGGGATAAGAAATAAGATAATCTCTCGTTAAATTAGTTGCCTTGTCGTCCATGCGAAAGAACCCTCGGTACGGCAGATTCCCCAACCGAGCGGAGCTGGGTCGACCGCGAGCAGCGTCGAGAAAGTCGATGGCGATAGGCGGCGGCAAGCGGAAGTGGCGAAATGCGGTGGGCTTTGCCGGTAGGCGTCGAGCTAAGTGTTTACCACTGTGGTAGGCGGTGCCATGGCATAGACGCGGAGGAGCTTGTGCAGGTGTGAATGCGGAACGTACCGGAGGGGCCGAGGGGGTGGCGGGCGGGGTGAGGGTTTTTGTGACGTGGGGATGGTGAGGGTTTTCTTTTTTCTTTTTTGAATTGGGTGGTGAGGGTTTTCTGTCCCACAAAGAATTTTGGGGGAGACGGTTTGCTAGAGCGAACGGTGTGTGATTGACGCGGCAGGCAAAATGAAAGTCATTGCACACGGTTCCAATTTTGGGAACCGTGTGTGGTTGACGTACTACCTCCGTCCTGGTTTATTGGTCCCCCGTTGTAATTTTTACCAAAATTTGGCGAAATATTTAACATACTCAGACATAGATAATAAGCGTACACGTACATAAGCATAGTTCAACCATAAGTACATAGTTCAACCGTCATTAAGCATACTCAAGCATACATAGTTTGATCCATCCCACATCTCATCTCACATGCCTCCGGCACGATCCTGAAGCTTCTCCAGGTACTCGGCGTACGCGCCGTGCGCCACCCTACGAGAATACTTCTGCTTGAAGGAGCCAACGGCCCGTCCTCTTGCATGCGCCAGAACACTTAGATACGCGTCATGAATCTTGTGGTTGCAAAATGGGCATCCATAGCCGTCGTTCCAGGTCCTAATACGCCTGTTATGCATTCCCGGATAGAGCTCCCTCAGGATTTGCCTGCTGTACCTCCTCTGGGCATCTTCATCCTCGTTGTCCACATCGTCAGACAGCACCTATACAAATAGTAAAACAAATTTGGCATCAAATTACTGATTACATGCCGTGAAGTAGGATTAGGAATTTATGGCTATTTATTTATACATATCCAGAGATTATGGTTCGATTTTTAAGCACAGTCGTTTATGTACAGACCAATCTTGAAGAAAATAATGGCACAAACATATGTAGGTCATTCAAAATCAATTGTCAAGTCCTGGCTAGGAATTATTAGCACGAACAGTAACCCTAGTCGGATTACTAGCAGAAATCATTTGCACAGATGAAACAACTAATCACTTATCACCTTTACCATTCAAACAATCAATACACTACACGGATCTAACGAAACTTACTCAGATTTCATGGATTGGGAGAACATAACAACAAGATTTCTATTCCAACAAGGGGGAGGCAGGAGTAACCAGAGAAACCCTATGATCTATTTGACACATAAATGGGTATAGATGACTAACCAGCTATCCATCGTCGTCGGAGTCGTCGCCGGAGTGGTCGTCGGAGTCATCGCCGGAGTGGTTGTCGGAGTCGGTGTGGAACTCCGCCTGCGGCTATGGAAGCTTGACGTCGACGACGTCAGGGTGCATCGATAACTCGCCGGCGGTGACGGCAACCTCTGTCTCCATCTCCACGCCGTGCTCCGGTGCTTTAGTAGCCCCTGCGTTGCCACTCCCTCCGATGGGGCGCTTCGGCGGCATCCTCATACACTGACGACTTTGAGGACTGAGAGCGGCGTCGAGGATGCAAGCGGAGAGAGAGGATTGTGTGTGTGTAGCGAGGATGGGGGGTGCGGCCGCTCGGGCGCACCATTAATATGGAGTAGTGGGAGTTGTGGGAGAGAGGCGGGCAGCGGTCAAACCGATGGCTTGCCTCCCAGTGAGCCTGCGCACCAGACTGCTGGCATGCCTACCAAATTTTCACACAGCTACTCGCACTCCTCCCGATGACACTGCGCAGCGAGCACGCCTCCGTTAATTCACACACCTGCACGCACGCCTCCCCATCTGCCTGCGCGGCGGACTGCTCGCATGCGTCCCGTCAACTCACTCCTGCTCGCACGCCACACGGGTCGCGCGGTGGCACGTATATTGTTTTTCTATTTGGATGATTAATGCTACCGCTTTATTTCTTAACCGAAGCATGGCACGTATCCATTGTTGGTCTAACTCTCACGGTTTGAATAAATAATCCGTTTGGGATATTGGTTCCCAATTATTAATAATCTCCCGTCTGTAATTAGATAAAGATTACATCAAAACTGGTCTCAATTTTGACAAAAAAGTACAATGCCACTTTGTATTTGTGTCCATATTTCAACATGATAAGTTTCATGAACTTCAAATAAGTTTTGGATGTACTAGAATTTAAAAATCAAGATTCTCAATGTTTGAAATTTGTTGCACGGGGAGTAAACATGCACCCAGTGAGACACATGTGTTTTTGCAATCCATTTAGGTGCACTGTCACGTGTGCATGTAGCTCAAATTTGATTTTTGCACATTATATCCATAGAAAATCAATCAATGTACTAAAACGTCTTAATGATCTCTGTGATTTTTTGAAATTAAAACGTCCCTCCTTTGGCAACATGTATGTTCACCGCGGGATAATTAATTTAACATGCATCATTGTTGCGGTGGATTCACGGTGTGTGTGTGTGTGCGTCTGGGGGTGGCGGGTGGCTCGCAGTACACTATGAGTTGTGAGCCACCGTGTGGGTTGGCCGTTTTTTAGGCAGGTTGGTGCCACATCAGAGTCGTGAAATCATTATTTAAAATATTACACAACCCTTTCATACATAAATGTTTTGGCCACATGCAGTCGATGGTTGTCCTACACGACACTCGACACTCGCGTGTGACGCTTTCTGTGGGCCCGTGAGGTCGTCGTCCATCACTTTGACGAACAGCCGGCAGTGAGGTTAATTTGAGCAGCAAGGTAGAACCTTTTTTGTTTGTGTTATGGTGGTATATAGTACGCGTCGAAGAGGTGGGAGGGGACTAGCATATATACTATACGTATGCGTCCGTGAACAAGTACACCTCACTCAGTGTCGGGACTTTTTGGTTACCGAGGCACGTGCCACATCAAAATTGTGAAATTGGTTATTCAAACATCACACAACACCTTTTTGGGCCACATGCATATATATCCTAGCTAGGACACTCACGTGTGACGCTTCCATCTGTGGGCCCACGAGGCCATCGTCGATGCATGCATGCATGCATCACTTTGACATACATCGGGAGAGGTTAATTAATTTCACCATCGATGATGATTCTTTTGGGTTGTACATATATTACGGCAGGAGCATATAGTATGCGGTGAAGAGGGGGGAAGGGGACCATCATATGTAGTACGCTTGATATGAACCTCGCTCTGTGTGGGTGCATGGTTTACGGTTTTTGAGGCATGTGGCACATCAAAGTTGTGCATTTTGGGTATTCAACATATATATGTTTGGCCCACATGCAAAGCGGTGGTGGTTCTCCTCTCGCACCCACTTAAGCGGTTATGCTTCCATCTGTGGGCCCGCTTGGTCCATCACTTCTTTTTGCCTGACAACAAGAGAGGTATTTGACTTAGGAGGGGATTATTATTTTTGCTCTGGGATGACATGCATGATACACTTTGAGCACATGATACGTCTCCATCGTATCTACTTTTCCAAACACTTTTGCCCTTGTTTTGGACTCTAACTTGCATGATTTGAATGGAACTAACCCGGCCTGATGCTGTTTTCAGCAGAATTGCCATGGTGTTATTTTTGTGCAGAAATAAAAGTTCTCGGAATGACTTGAAACTTCACGGAGAATATTTTTGGAATTTATAAAAAATACTGGCGAAAGAATCAAGACCAGGGGGCCCACACCCTGTCCAGGTGGTTGGGGGCGCGCCTGCCACCCTGGGCGCGCCCCCTGCCTCGTGCGCCCCCTTATGCTCCACCGACCTCAACTCCAACTCTATATATTCACGTCAGGGGAGGAAAAATCGGAGAGAAAGATTCATCGCGTTTTATGATACGGAGCCGCCGCCAAGCCCTAATCTCTCTCGGGAGGGCTGATCTGGAGTCCGTTCGGGGCTCCGGAGAGGGGAATTCGTCGCCGTTGTCATCATCAACCTTCCTCCATCACCAATTTCATGATGCTCACCGCCGTGCGTGAGTAATTCCATCGTAGGCTTGCTGGACGGTGATGGGTTGGATGAGATTTATCATGTAATCGAGTTAGTTTGGGTAGGGTTTGATCCCTAGTATCCATTATGTTCTGAGAGTGATGTTGCTATGACTTTGCTATGCTTAATGCTTGTCACTAGGGCCCGAGTGCCATGAGTTCAGATCTGAACCTATTATGTTTTCATAAATATATGTGAGTTATTGATCCTATCTTGCAAGTCAATAGTCACCTACTATGTGTTATGATCCGGTAACCCCGAAGTGACAATAATCGGGACCACTCTCGGCGATGACCGTAGTTTGAGGAGTTCATGTATTCACTAAGTATTAATGCTTTGGTCTGGTACTCTATTAAAAGGAGGCCTTAATATCCCTTAGTTTCCAATAGGACCCCGCTGCCACGGGAGGGTAGGACAAAAGATGTCATGCAAGTTCTTTCCCATAAGCACGTATGACTATATTCAGAATACATGCCTACATTACATTGATGAACTGGAGCTAGTACTGTGTCACTCTATGTTATAACTATTGCATGAGGAATCGCATCCGACATAATTATCCATCACTGATCCAATGCCTACGAGCTTTTCACATATTGATCTTTGCTTAGTTACTTTTCCTTTGCCACTATTACAATTACTACAAAATTGCTACTGTTACTTTTGTCACCGTTACTGCTACTTCCATACTACTTTGCTACTAAATACTTTGCTGCAGATATTAAGTTATCCAGGTGTGGTTGAATTGACAACTCAACTGCTAATACTTGAGAATATTCTTTGGCTCCCCTTGTGTCGAATCAATAAATTTGGGTTGAATACTCTACCCTCGAAAACTGTTGCGATCCCCTATACTTGTGGGTTATCAGCACACACACATGCATGTGTACGCATGAATCCCTCCCATCGAGTCGAAGTGGCTAGTACAACGACACCATCATGAACTGATCTCGCTGTGTGGGGAGCTAGTGTATGATTTTTGAGACACGCGCCAAATCAATGTTGTGTATTCAAACATGCATGCACGCATCACCTCCATACAGATGCATGTAGTGGTTGCCTTCGAACGATACACTCCCTCGCGTGGTTATCAGCGACAAGCCTATATATTCGTGGGCCCGCGTGGACATCCATGATCACCTTGACCAACAGCAAGATAGATTAACATGGCGGATTCCTCATTTGGTTCGTGTTATCATAGTATAGGTCATGGTGAGATTCAGACCTAATTAAGTTTGAGCGCATATACTATGCATGCATGCATGCATATATGAATCCCCGTCATTGGCTTGAAGTGTGGTGTAATATACATATGCATCGTCAACCTAACCCTCACTCAGTGTGGGGATTTCTAGTTCGAAATCACGGTGCCTCATCAAAGTTGTTCCATTGTTACTCAAAAACACACCTCTCCATACATATGTTTGGGCCACACACATGTAGTGGTTGTCTTCAGGGACTAGCTACTTGCGTGATTATTGGTGAGCTAGCCCATCTCTGGGGCCGCATGGACGGCCATCACTTTGACTAACAACAAGAGAGAGGTTGTACGACCAAGGTGGATTATTCTTGGTCCGTTTTACGATCCATCTTGGTGAGATATATGCCTCTCTGGCCCACCGACTGAAAGTGTGTGTGTGTGGGGGGGGGGGTGCTACATCGCACTTTGCTAGGTGAACCTCGGTTGGGGGGCATGCATTCATAGCTTAATTAGGATTCCCTTCGTGGCGACACGAGGGGGGTGGGGGCTGCTAGCTACTTCGCACTTTGCTAGGTGAACCTCGGTTGGGGGGGAGGGGGCATGCTCATAGCTTAGGATTCCCTTCGAGCCAACATGAGGGGGGCTGCTAGCTACTTTGCACTTTGCTAGGTGAACCTCGGTTGGGGGGGGGGCATGTGCACTCATAGCTTAGGATTCCCTTCGTGCTGACACGAGGGAGGGGTGGCTGCTAGCTACTTCGCACTTTGCTAGGGTGAACCTTGGTTGGGGGGGAGGGCATGCATTCATAGCTTAGGATTCCCTTCGCGCCGACACGAGGGAGGGGTCTGCTAGCTACTTCACACTTTTCTAGGTGAACCTCAATTGGGGGGGGGGCATGTGCATTCATAGCTTAGGATTCCCTTCGTGCCGACACGAGGGAGGGGTGGCTGCTAGCTACTTCGCACTTTGCTAGGGTGAACCTCGGTTGGGGGGAGGGCGTGCATTCATAGCTTAGCTAGGATTCCCTTCCCACCGACACGAGGGAGGGGGGCTGCTAGCTACTTCGCACTTTGCTAGGTGAACCTCGGTTGGGGGGGCATGCATTCATAGCTTAGGAATCCCTTCGTGCCAACACGAGGGAGGGAGGGCTGCTAGCTCTACTTCACACTTTGCTAGGTGAACCTCGGTTGGGGGGCATGCATTCATAGCTTAGGATTCCCTTCGTGCCAACACGAGGGAGGGGGGCTGCTAGCTACTTCGCACTTTGCTACGGTGAACCTCGGTTGGGGGGGGGCATACATTCATAGCTTAGGATTCCCTTCGTGCCGACACGAGGGAGGAGGGGGGCTGCTAGCTACTTCGCACTTTGCTAGGTGAACCTCGGTTGAGGGGGAGGGGGCATGCATTCATAGCTTAGGATTCCCTTCGTGCCGACACGGGGGTGGGGGTGGGGGCAAGCAATACCGTGCGCTCTGCGAGAGAGGTGCCACATCGAAGTTGTATTTGGTATTTGAAAATCAAACCACCCTTTTAATACATAAATTTGGTCCACATGCAAGTGTGTTCGTGTTCTGACCCTCTCCCGCGTCATTTTTTGCCAAATTTATGAACATTAGACAAGTCGGATGACGCAACAGACATGGTTCACTCAAACTAACCGTGTGCCACGCCGGTGCACCTGTCACGCACACATCCGCAGAGTACATTGGGCTCCACGAGGCTCCCCCTCTCAAAAATATCTGCCTGCCTCGAGGGTTTTTCTGTTTCATAACACACAGTTGTTATCTCCGGACCGTGTGCGATGTTTCTTGTTCCCAATCCCGTCTGCATAAAAAATATCTGTCCGCCTCGAGGGTTTTTCTATTTCATAACACACGGTTGTTATCTCCGGACCGTGTGCGATGCACTATCATCCAAATTTTCAATAGCCCGGCATTTCACTCCCGCGTAGTAAACTTTTCAGTACCCGCGTCATTTCCTCAAACACCCCGCGCCCCCTCCACACACACACACCAAAACCTCCTCGGGCATGCGCACACACACCCTCCCTCGCCCGAAACCCTAGCAAAGTCCCCGCCGCCGCCGCCGCAAGGCCTCCATTGTCAACATCTGCCGGTTTGCCCGTGCAGCTTACCCACCGATCGCCATACCTAGGATGCCCTGAGTTTCTTAGATGTTGCCTGCCAAACGCCCCTTTCCCACAGATCCCCATCCCCATCCCCCACTCCAGAGCGTCGCAGCCTAAGCCCGGCTACGCTTCCCGTGGAGCTCGAGGAGCGACTGGCCCAAAAGAGGTGTATAGCGGTCTCTTCGCCCGACGTTGCCGAGGAAGCTGACAACCATTACTGGCGGCATGCACTCAAGCAGCGGGCTAGAGTATGCGGGCATGTCTCGTCCACTGGCTATGACATCGAGGTCATCAACAGCGACGCCCTAAGGCGGGCCGTGTCATAGGTTAAGTGGCCCACCCCCAACCCCTCGGGTTCAACCGCCGTCGATCTCATCCATGGCCCCGCCGCTGATCTCCTCTGGCTCACTGTCAACAATTTGCCATTCTACATCGCCATCGAGCCCCTTTTGTCATTTCTGAAGGACACGTTCTGCGACGTTGGCTTGGGATCCACAGCTTCCAAGTCAGACCTCATCGACGGCGACCACGAGGAGGGCACCCTCTCCGGCTCTTCCAAGGGGAAAGAGCCCATCTGCTCTTCCAAAGGCAAAGCGCCCGTCTGCGACATCAGGGAGGGCACCCTACAGCCATGCTCTTCCAAGGGGAAGGAGCCCATCTGCGACAACATGGAGCGCATTCAGGGTCCGTGCTCTTCCCACAGGAACGAGCCCATCTGTGACAAGTGAGGAAACCCATGATTTGTTTTGCCATGCCTCTTCACACGGGGAAACCCATGATTTGTTTTGTCGAGTCCCTTTTGTAGTGTAGTGAGAATATGTCCAGTTTTAATTGCTATATCTGGTTGTTTGCAGTATGCCTTGTTTATTTCAGTTGTTCACAATGTGATGCTCTATATGTGCAATTATTTACTGTGCATTACATTTCATCAATCCAGTTTTAAACATACCGATAGGAATGCATATATTTGCTTGCTGTTAAGCCTGTTATAGCTAGCATATGCCTCTTTTAAAGTTTTTTGATTGTTCGGTTATTTGTAGTTAGCATATGTTCAGTTTCAAATGCTATCTTTGGTTGTTCGTAGTATGCCTTGTTTATTCCAGTTATTCATAACGTGATGTTCTATATGTGCAAGTATGAACTGTGCAGTTCAATTTCATCAGTACCAGTTTCAACAATACCACTATGAATGACTACATTTGGTTGCTGCATCTTGTAGTTAACACGCCTTTCCATTTTTATTTAACCATACCCAGTGTACTTAGGCCGGCACAATACTAGTTTGAATGAACATGTTTGCTTGTTGTTAAATGTTAGGCCTCTTGCATTTAGCACACCTTTCCACTTGTTTTGCTTTACTAGCGTGCTTAAACCTGCACACTGAAGCTATCTTTTGGAGATTATTTTGTCTGCCATGTGTAATTTTGGTTGATGTTTAGCCTGTTGTGCTTAACATGCTTCTTGATGTACCTACACAGGACAATTTTGGGAACGACTGCTGTTTTCCATCGAGGTTAGTTTCATCCCATGGCTTATATCTGCTCACTATTCAGGATATCGGTAGCTGGTACCATATAGGCCGACGGCTGATAAGGGACTAATCGGTGAATCAGACTTTTAACTGAATATATCTGCAACCCATTTTTCCTTAGGTTAACTAGGGCCATATGTAATATATCTGAGGCTACATAGCAACATGCACTATACTTAATGTCTAAATATGCAATCCTAGGCTACATAGCAACAAGGAAGAGTGTTACATTAATGTTCTATTGATGTCTAGATATACGTAGAAGAGCAGCAGCAGCAACAGCAACAACACAGCCCTGTTTGGATACTCAACTTAGCTAGAGGTTAGAGTTAGTTTCTAGCTCATTACTAACCCTGAACTAACTCCATCCGAAGAGTTGTTTGGATGGCAGGGTTAGATTGACAATAAATGCACTAGGAGAACTAGCTCCAATTAGCACCTCTTGGGTTGGATACTAGTTTTTTTGGGTGGGTTATAGATGCAACTATCTCAAACTAGCCCTCATGTTTAGATATACTTTAGGGCTATTTGAGCCCGAACTAGCTCAAACTAACTGTAACCCGTGGATACAGCAGCAGGTAATTTGTAAGAATGAACTAAACTCCTTCCGACCCATAATATAAGATGTTAATTCATCTAATATGCCAGTATATTGGGTGTTATAAGATACTCCCTCAGTTCCTAAATATTTGTCTTTTTAGGGATTTCAAATGGACTACCACATACGGATGTATATAGACATATTATAAAAGAGTGTTGTACTACATCATTGTGCAATTGATGTTTAGCTTCTAATATTAACTTGGTGCTTTTAGGTACATATGTCATTGGTAAAGATCCGCGTTTTGACCCTTTCTGCGTATCGACGAACCAGCATCAAGTGAGGAAGCTGATAAAGATTGTTAGTAAAATGGGTCCAAAGATGGCAATTAAACTATTTGTTTACACTTTATCCAAGACAACAACGAACTGCAGGATGGTAAGTAAGAACTCTGCAGCCTTCTTTTTACTGCCCATAATGAGTTGTGTTAGATGACAATGTCTGAATCTTTTTCCTTTGCAGTGGTTGCGAAAGCAATTTACTCAAGATTACCTCTCAAACTACATGATTGGTGGGCATACAAAGGTTAAAGTATTTCTACCAGAACACGATGATTATCTAGATGTTTTCATGAAGACCGTGAAGGATGTGCGGTCGACCATCACAAGGGGTTGGACTAGAGTCTTGCGTGCCTTTTGCATGGAGGAGGGCACAATATGGGCATTCCACTTCACCTTGTTCAGCAACCAGAATATATTTCGCCTCCTTCTTTACCGTCTTTAACAGTACAAGTATACAACTGTGGTTCATCATTCTTCATTTGGTTCTTATGTAATTCTTGAACATATGTACCTATGAATCGAATAATGAATTGGTTGTTTGAACCTGATGGATATGAATAAAGCTGTAGCATAGATTCAAATTCAAATCCAAATCCGGTACAATTTGGAAAAGCAACAATTAAATTACGGTGAAATTACGCTCTCCAGGTTGTTACGGCACACACGGTTGGTAAAACACAAACATTTGCGATATGCACCATAATCGGAGAAGGTTCACGGAGAGGAAACGTGTGCAAGCATGCACACAGTTGCCGTTTGCAAAGCGTGTGCGATGTCAGACAATATCACAAACGATGCGGGCAAACTAAATGTTTGTGTTAGTTGCCTTATCGTACACGATTCGCAGCCATGAACTGTTTCTGATGAAGTATGCATCATAAACGTTGCACCACAAAATAGCGTGTGCGATAGTTGTCGTGTACGATGATGTTACGACGGTCCGACATTTCGTAATCCTGTCCGACACTCATACGACGATTAGCTAATCTTCTTAACGGTGAACCGTTTGTGATGGGCCGCGCATCATACACGTTCTATAATAGTGAACCATTTGTGATGGGCCGCGCATCGTAAATATAGCACCAGAGAATACCGACTGCGATGGCAATGCGAGCAGAAACGAGTAATAGTACTATAGGGGCCCTATCCCCGATAGTTTCTGGGTCGTGTGGGAAGGACCCCCTATCGCCCACACTCAGTTGGCGACGGTTCCAAATGCCGTCGCGGAAAGGGGTTAAAAACGTTTGTTTAGGACCGACGTGCACCAGTGAGCGAGCTCGGCGGACGGTGACGAGGAGCAACAGAGGAGGGCTCATGGGGGTAGAGAGGGCCAACGGGCACGGGGAGGAAGCGGCCGGGACGCCATTAATGCCCTGTCGGCACCGTGCGCCCGTGGGCACGCGGCAACGAGCGCCGATGAGGAAGCGGACAGAGGGGGAGTGAGGTCAGGGCGACGCGGTCAATCACGAGGGGGCTACTGGACATGGCTTTGAGTCGAGATGAGGAGAGAATGGACGAGCACAGCGCCGTGGTTTCTAGAGCGCGTCGGTTTGGCACGTCTGCCCTGTGGTCACCGCGTGAGCTGGCATGAATAAGAGCCAAATGGCTGGCAGTTGTTGTCTAGGGGAGAGTCCTTCCAGGGGAGGTTTTGCATGAGTGAGTAACTCGAAGAAACATGCAGCGGTTAGATGGGAATTGAGCTCTGAATGTTGCTGCATCAAACTTAATCATGATGCATTGATCACCATAGGAATGCTATGGTCCAAATGGGTTATCTGGGGAGTTTAGGTTAGGAAGAACTATGGTCCTGTGAAGTTTGGAAGGAAATGGACCAAAATTTAACATAGTTGCTTCACAACTGCTTAAATTGGTCCAGAAACTTGAGCATGATGATGCACTCACATGGAGTATCAACTTGAGCTCAAATTTGGCAAGGCAGTGTTATTTGGCCATATGAAGATGTTGTAAAAGTTTCATACCAAATGGACATGCCAAAATAGTACTTGCTTCACAAACATCCCCACTGACCAGAAACTAGAAATAATTTTGGAGGGAAAATTACTTGAGGAAATGATCCCAAATTTGGTGGAGAGATGTTATATGGGTAGGAGCATGATCTGTTAATTTCTCAGAATTAATGAAATAATATAAAATATACTTGCTTCACAACCTGAAAATATTAAGAGAATCAAAGATTTGGTCCTGTGCTCACATAGATGATTTGATAGGGCTGAAAATTGGAGGAGGGCAATGATATGAGCACATTAAGGAGTGTGCGAAATATCAATTCGTTTGGATAACCCTAGATAGCACTTCCTTCACAAAGGCTTCCCTCAAACAGGAACTTTGAAAAATCACTGAGGAAGATTGGCTAGGCAAATAAAGTTGAATTTTGGCACAGGTCAATTATTTGGACAGGAAAAGATGTCCAAAAATTTTGGGGTCAAATGGGCAAAGATAAATTGCACTTGCTTCACAATGTGCCATTTAGGACAGAATAGGAAATGAATTAATTGAGCATGATGAGGAACATGGCAAATGAAATATTTTGCCATATTTGAGGAAGCTATGATCCAAACAATTTATGAGAATTATTTGGGAATTTTAGGAGTGATGGAAATATAGGTTTCTTCACAACCTAGGGCAATTAGGGTTATTCCTTAAGTAGAAAAAGGAATATTCCCTAGCAAAAGAATATTGGGGTTGGGCTAGGATGAAAATGGCAAGGTCTTGGGGTGGATATGAGGATGAAAAGCCACTCTGGAAAGAAAGAAGAGGGCATCTTCTTCAGTTTCCAGACCGCATAGCCACGGTAAGAGAAAACTCAAGCAAAAATCTCAGAGAAACAAAAGAAAAAGATAGGGCCAAAAATCAGGTTGTGACAACTCTTCTCCCCTTAAAGAAATCTCGTCCTCGAGATTTGGTTGCTCAGGGAACAAGTATGCATATGCTGACTTAAGGAGACCGTTTCGAACTCGGGTATCCTTTTTCCTTTATTGATTGTTCCCATTAAATTTTTCATCTGACTTACCCGACTGGCTCTGGGGTGGTTTGCTTCACTGTATCCATATCCTGATAGATCTTACCTCACATTTTCATACTTATACTGGCTCCAATTCTTTTCATATCTGCTGACTTAGCTGAGTGTGATTTGTTATCATGACTGAAATATATGTCCGTCTCACAAGTTCCGAGAGTGAATTGCGATGGATGTGTCATCCAGCACTGACAACCTTTCATGAAATTGTGAACAGATTTTTCCCGGGGACTCCCAACCTTCTATTCCTTGCATCGGGTTTCTCAACTAACTGTAGGTCCTTTGGGTTCAAAACAGTGAGGTGGTTCATAACCGTTTTCCTGACTGATTCGGACTTCTCACCGGAATCATCTTGACTGGCTCCACTGTCTTGAGTATCATATTCGTACCAAATATTTGAATGTCGCCTGTCGTGGCCAGCATAGAAGGGTATGGCCGGATATGATATCGTCTGCAGACTTGACTGACGGTAGTTCTGACAGAAGAATTTGTGTTCATGACCAGATATCCTTTGATGATTCACCTAAGTGAGGGCACATGCTTCGAGACTGTTATTCACCCTTCTGATTATTCATTCTGTCAGCATATCCATGGGGATAGTAGGCTGTGCGATGCTTTACCATGGATGCTGGAGTCAACTGTGGAATTGATCTTTGGTCTGACTTGATAGACTCATATATTCGATACTGACAATTCTGAGCATATACTATTAACTGAGTGGGTTGTCTGGATATGGGGTCCTTCCCAAAATTGAGCAGACCCCTTAGGTGAATATTCTCGGTGAACAATACTAATTTAGACTGTCGTGGTATCTGCACCATGTGGGGCATGCAACAATTGTCATACATGTATTGTCGGTCTTGCTCCTTCATTATTGTTCTCTTTGTCTGGATCTTTTGCTGAAAGAGCTTGGTCATATTACTTCTTCGTGTGACCATAGATACTGTTGGGTGCAATATTCCGACATGCATACTTTTATCCTCATCTCCTGACATGGTAGCATCATTCAAATTGCAGGTTCATCGCCTCTCAACTTCTGACCGTAGGGAAATGATCATCTGAACCCTTGCAAGAAATCAACAAATAAATCAGTAGCCACCAGAACGGTCTTTACAACTCATATCTGGGACATCACTGAAATAACTCAACCACGGCTCAAGACGGCCGAAAATCGGATCAGAGCATGAGACCGTGTTGATAAGAAGAAAGTGGCAGTTCCCTAAGATGGCCGAAAAGCAGCTCAGGGCAAAGGGCCACTGTCACAAGAAGAAACTCAACAATTGTATGAGACGGCCGGAAAGCAATTCAGAACTCGTGACAGTTGTTGAACAGAGAAAATAAAAGTCGGCATCCACCCCGGACGGCCAAAAACAACTCAGAACACAGGCGTGGTGCCGTCACTGGAGAAAAATAGACAAGGGCTCATCAGGATCATATTCCAGGTTCACAGGTACTTGTACAGAGCTCAGTGTTGTCGTCAATCTTCATAGTCCTTTGTCACACTGAGGTGTATATCTGACTTCCTTCTTTTAACAATACTCCTGTGGCGGTCAGATTCATCACTATTCGAGTGACTTGCAAGACCTTGGTGGTATGCTTACCGCATATATATGAGAATCTGATTCCCGAGGCAAACTTGTGTTCTGACTGATTCTTGCTTCTGACCAACTGTGGTGGATCTGATGCTTGCACTGCCATGTGCTGTCAATTCACAATGTACTAGCTTGCACCCGTGCCGTACTGAGGAAGACAGATGAATCTTGCCTTGGAAGCTTCTCTAGTATCTTGCGAGGGAAGACTGGGTTGCTTACACCAGAAGCTTCTCATTGTGATATACAGGCCGATTACCACATATGCATACCATCTTAATATTTCCGTTGTTGATTACTTGCATGAAACATGATTTGCTGGGATATCCTCCTTTCTGAGTATTGAATACATGGCACATTCTTGCTTTCTTCCAGGTATATCATGTTTCATAACCATCCTCAAAGAAGAATCAAACCTTGCATCTGAACCATACCTTTGACTGATAATATACTGTCGATCTTGCACACAATTTATCTCCTTGTTGATTTGATCATTCTGCTATGATGAGTGCACACTGAGGGAAATTTGATTATCCGTACTGTTGTGAGGAGTGCACGCTAATGCAAACTTGATTATCCGCAGCAAGATCAGATATTCCCCATTTCACTCCAGTCGGCTGAGACTTCCATTCTGTTTAGCTGAGTTTCCAAATACTTGAATTCCTTGCTGATTCTTCGGGTCCAGTGTCGGTTGACGAGCAACTTCAATAAGGAGAAAATATGGCAACACCGAAGGCCCAAAGAAAGAAGCAAAAGAAATGACGAAAACAAAAGCACAAAAGCTTACAAATAATAATGCGAATAATCAAGCAACATCACATATTACTGCTACTCACAACAATAATATGCATGCATACCTAAGCACACAAATCTCGCGAAAACTCCGGTATTTTGGTCTAATATGATGTGGCGGTGTGCACGAAAGTGAGTCTGTGTGTGGAAGGAGTTGGTGTAACCACGGCTACACCAAGTGCTGACTGGACACTGTCTGGAATTGGATGAATATGGAGGCGAGGATGAACTTGGTGATCATGTAGTGAGACACAAAGGTCACGACCACATCATACTTAGGCGTACAAAAGGAAATCATACACGTCTAAAGAATGGGATGACAGGGTAGGAAAAGCAAGGCTGGCTGGCATTGCCCTTTTCTGATAACCAAGATCAGTAAGGGTTGCCAAAGGATGAGATGGAAAGCATGATTAGAGATAGAGGCAAGTCTATCACCGAAATGATAAGGGTGGATGATGGAAAGATATCGATGCGATACGTGAGCATAACTCCTGCAAATGGTGTCTGGAACACTCGGTACCAGGGCATCACTCTGCTGGGACAGAGGTGGTGCCGAACACCGAGGAGCAGGTATGCTAAGAAGGAGGATGCAGGTAGTGGATCGAACCCGATGCCACCTACACTCACCATATCAACCGTTAGCGAAAAGATAATAAGTCTATATGCATGCTATGCGGCAAACAAATGCAGCAATCAAGTGCAACAAACCAACTGGGCTCTATACTACTGCTACCTCTTGAGCATGTGTTGGTTTTCCCTTGAAGAGGAAAGGGTGATGCAGCAAACTAGCGTAAGTATTTCCCTCAGTTTTTGAGAACCAAGGTATCAATCCAGTAGGAGACTACACGCAAGTCACCTAGTACCTGCACAAACAATCAAGAACCTTGCAACCAACGCGATAAAGGGGTTGTCAATCCCTTCACGGCCACTTGCAAAAGTGAGATCTGATAAAGATAATAAGATAATATTTTTGGTGTTTTTGTTGTATAGATTGGAAAGTAAAGATTGCAAAATAAAATAGATATTAAACTAGAATTGTAGATCGGAAACTTGTATGATGTAAAGTAGACCTAGGGGCCATAGGTTTCACTAGTGGCTTCTCTCATGATAGCATCTATTACGGTGGGTGAACAAATTACTGCCGAGCAATTGATAGAAAAGTGCATAGTTATGAGAATATCTAGGCATGATCATGAATATAGGCATCACGTCCGTGTCAAGTAGACCGAAACGATTCTGCATCTACTACTATTACTCCACACATCGACCGCTATCCAGCATGCATCTAGAGTATTAAGTTCATAAGAACAGAGTAACGCATTAGGCAAGATGACATGATGTAGAGGGATAAACTCAAGAAATATGATATAAACCCCATCTTTTTACCCTCGATGGCAACAATACAATACGTGCCTTGCTGCCCCTACTATCACTGGGAAAGGACACCGCAAGATTGAACCCAAAGCTAAGCACTTCTCCCATTGCAAGAAAGATCAATCTAGTAGGCCAAACTAAACCGATAATTCGAAGAGACTTGCAAAGATATCAAATCATGCAAATAAGAATTCAGAGAAGAACCAAATATTGTTCATAGATAATCTTGATCATAAACCCACAATTCATCGGATCTCGGCAAACACACCGCAAAAGAATATTACATCAAATAGATCTCCAAGAACATCGAGGAGAACTTTGTATTGAGAACCAAAGAGAGAGAAGAAGTCATCTAGCTAATAACTATGGACCCGAAGGTCTGAGGTAAACTACTCACACATCATCGGAGAGGCTATGGTGTTGATGTAGAAGCCCTCTGTGATCGAATCCCCCTCCGGCAGATCGCCTGAAAAGGCCCCAAATGGGATCTCACGGGTACGGAAGGTTGCGGCAGTGGAAAAGTGGTTTCGTGGCTCCCCTGGATGTTTTCAGGGTATGAGAGTATATATAGGCGAAAGAAGTACGTCGGTGGAGCTACGAGGGGCCCATGAGGGTGGGGGCGCGCCTACCGCCCCTGGGCGCGCCCTCCTACCTCGTGGCCACCTCGTTGCATCTCTGACTTCCACTCCAAGTCTCCTGGATTGCGTTTGTTCCAAGAAAGATCCTCGCGAAGGTTTCGTTCCGTTTGGATTCCATTTGATATTCCTTTTCTAGGAAACACTGAAATAGGCAAAAAACAACAACTTGCACTGGGCCTCCGGTTAATAGCTTAGTCCCAAAAATAATATAAAAAGCATATTAAAGCCCATTAAACATCCAAAACAGATAATATAATAGCATGGAATGATAAAAAATTATAGATACGTTGGAGACGTATCAGCATCCCCAAGCTTAATTCCTGCTCGTCCTCGAGTAGTTAAATGATAAAAAACAGAATTTTTGATGTGGAATGCTACCTAACATAATTTTCAATGTAATTTTCTTTATTGTGGCATGAATGTTCAGATCCGAAAAATTCAAGACAAAAGATTAATATTGACATAAAAACAATAATACTTCAAGCGTACTAACCAAGCAATTATGTCTTCTGAAAAACATTGCCAAAGAAAGCGTATCCCTACAAAATCATATAGTGTGGCCATGCTTCATTTTCGTCACACAAAATGCTCCCATCAAGCACAACCCCGATAACAAGCCAAGAAATTGTTTCATACTTTAGCATTCTCAAACTTTTTCAACTTTCACGCAATATATGAGCGCGAGCCATGGACATAGCACTATAGGTGGAACAGAGTATGATGATGGAGGTTGTATGGAGAAGACAAAAAGGGAGAAAGTCTCACATAAACGCGGCTAATCAATGGGCTATGGAGATGCCCATCAATTGATGTCAATGCGAGGAGTAGGGATTGCCATGCAACAGATGCACCAGAGCTATAAATGTATGAAAGCTCAACAAAAGAAACTAAGTGGGTGTGCATCCAACTTGATTGCTCACGAAGACCTAGGGCATTTTGAGGAAGCCCATCGTTGGAATATACAAGCCAAGTTCTATAATGAAAATTCCCACTAGTATATGAAAGTGACAAAATAAGAGACTTTCTATCATGAAGATCATGGTGCTACTTTGAAGCACAAGTGTGGAAAAAGGACAGTAACATTGCCCCTTCTCTCTTTTTCTCTCATTTTTTTGTTTGGGCCTTCTCTCTCTTTTTTTATGGCCTCTTTTTTATTATTATTTATTTATGGTCCGGAGTCTCATCCCGACTTGTGGGGGAATCATAGTCTCCATCATCCTTTCCTCACATGGGACAATGCTCTAATAATGAAGATCATCACACTTTTATTTATTTACAACGCAAGGATTACAGCTCGATACTAGAACAAAATATGACTCTATGTGAGTGCCTCCGGTGGTGTACCGGGATGTGCAATGATTCAAGAGTGACATGTATAAAAAATTATGAACGGTGGCCTTGCCACAAATACGATGTCAACTACATGATCATGCAAGGCAATATGACAATGATGAAGCGTGTCATAATAAAACGGACGGTGGAAAGTTGCATGGCAATATATCTCGGAATGGCTATGGAAATGCCATAATAGGTAGGTATGGTGGCTGTTTTGAGGAAGATATAAGGAGGCTTATGTGTGATAGAGCATATCATATCACGGGGTTTGGATGCACCGGCGAAGTTTGCACCAACTCTCGAGGTGAGAAAGGGCAATGCACGGTACTGAAGAGGCTAGCAATGATGGAAGGGTGAGAGTGCGTATAATTCATGGACTCAACATTAGTCATAAAGAACTCACATACTTATTGCAAAAATCTACAAGTCATCAAAGCCAAGCACTACGTGCATGCTCCTAGGGGGATAGATTGGTAGGAAAATACCATCGCTCGTCCCCGACCGCCACTCATAAGGAAGGCAAACAAAGAACACCTCATGCTTCAAATTTGTCACACAACGGTTACCATACGTGCATGCTACGGGACTTGCAAACCTCAACACAAGTATTTCTCAATTGCACAATTACTCAACTAGCACGACTCTAATATCACCATCTTTATATCTGAAAAATTATCAAGTATCAAACTTCTCATAGTACTCAATGCACTTTATATGAAATTTTTTATTATACCCATCTTGGATGCCTATCATATTAGGACTAATTTTATAGCCAAAGCAAATTACCATGCTGTTCTAAAAGTCTCTCAAAATAATATAAGTGAAGCATGAGAGATCAATAATTTCTATAAAATAAAACCACCACCGTGCTCTAAAAAGATATAAGTGAAGCACTAGAGCAAAATTATCTAGCTCAAAAGATATAAGTGAAGCACATAGAGTATTCTAATAAATTCCGAATCATGCGTATCTCTCCCAAAAGGTGTGTACAACAAGGATGATTGTGGTAAACTAAAAAGCAAAGACTCATATCATACAAGACGGTCCAAGCAAAACACATATCATGTGGTGAATAAAAATATAGCCTCAAGTAAAGTTACCGATAGACGAAGACGAAAGAGGGGATGCCTTCCAGGGCATCCCACTACAAAAAAAGACACATCTGTGACATTTTGGGCCGAACGAAATTTTTTTCTGTCATACATATGACACTTCTATGACGATAATTGTGACAAAACCCGGTATCATCATAGATGTGGTGGGCTCCTACTTCTATGACAAAAAATATGACAGAAAATGGGCTTTTCGTCTTGGGCGGGCCGGAGACGCAGCTGCATGACATTCTTTGGGCCATCCATGATGGAAAAAACCATGGTAGAAGCGAGGGCGAGGAAAATTTCGGGGAGTTCCCGGTTACGGTGGGAGGTCGGGGGCCGAGCGATGCGCGTTTCTCTCGTACACGTAAGCGCGTGTGTGCGAGGCGTTGGCTCTAACTGAACCCGAGCGAGGCGTTGGGCTCTAACTGAACCCGAGCGATTGCACTGCAGGCTACGCGTTACTGAACCCGAGCGATCGATCGATGGCTGTTAACTGAACCCGATCCAGCGATTCCTTCGCTACTGCTGCTAACTGAAGCCGATCGATGTTGCCTCTGGGATGAACAGTGAGAGTTGCCGGGGGGGGGGGGTTGGATGAACAGTGAGCGGTGGCGTTGCCTCTGGATGAACAGGACCCCGTGGTGTGGTGGAGGGCTGGATGAACAGTAGACGGTGGAGGGGTGCCCGTGGAGGGGTGGTTGAACAGGACCCCATGGTTTGGAGGGCTGGATGAACTGTAGACGGTGGAGGGGTGCCCGTGGAGGGGTGGTTGAACAGGACCCTGTGGTGTGGAGGGCTGGATGAATAGTAGACGGTAGAGGGCTGCCCGTGGAGGGGTGGTTGAATAGTAGCCGGTGGAGTAGCGCGCGGTGGAGGCTGGATGAACAGGAGCCCGTGGAGGCTAGAGGAGGTCGACGGTAGCTCGTGGAGGCTGGAGGAGGTCGACGGTGGAGATGAACAGTATCTCGTGGAGTCCCGTTTTGCGGTACGCCACACCCCTCCCGATGAACAGGACCCCCGTTTCGACTGTAGGAGGTCCGTTTCGTCCGTTCTGCGGTACGCCACACCCCTCCTGATCAACAGGACCCCTGTTTCGACCGTAGGAGGTCCGTTTTGCGGTACGCCACACCCCTCCCGATCAACAGGACCCCCGTTTCGACCGTAGGAGGTCCGTTTCCTCCGTTTTGCGGTACGCCACACCCCTCTCGATCAACAGGACCCCGTTTCGAATGTAGGAGGTCCGTTTCCTCCGTTGTGCGGTACGCCAGGCCTCGTTTCCATCGCCTGTTCTGTCCAAGCCCTCCCGATGAACACGACCACGCATTCCGTTCCGACCCAGCCGGTTGGCTCCCACGCGTTCCGTTGCCTCCCGATGAACACGACGCATTCCGTTGCCTCCCCATGAACACGACACATTCCGTTGCCTCCCCATGAACACGACGACGGCGCTGTTTCTCCGTTCCGACCCAGCCATGTACACGAGCCCTGGCCGTACGTATGCGCGAGTAGGCGTTCGAGACCCCGCCCGTATGTACACATACATGGCCGTATTTTCTTTCTTGCACCCTGGCCGCTGTACGTACGTGTACATGCTACGTGCGCGCCTCTACTACGACACGTACGCGCCTCTACTATGACACGTGCGCGCCTCTACATCCACCAGTATATATGTACGTACACGTTCGCAACCAGAATGACAACGCTACGTACGCTTCGACCAGGTGGGTCCCGACTGTCAGGCACTTCCTTGCCTGCGAAGATGTAGCTGGTGGGTCCAAGCAGTCAGGGGGGTGAATCTTTTTTTTTTGCCCGGACGCACTTCCTTGCGAACGAAGATGTAGCTGGTGGGTCCCAGCTTTCAGGTGGAGGAATCATTATTTTCCGCGTAATAAGGAGGCACTTCCTTGCTGCGGCCGTGGACACAGCTGTCAGCCTCTCCACGTACAGTCCACGTCCGATGGAAGTCGTTCCTTGACCACGTTGACCACGCCGTGCCGAGAGCACCAGGGCGGTGGACGACGGCGAGGCCTAGGAAGGGGACGATGGGGAGCCGGGGAAGATGTTGCAGTGGCAGCCCGCACGGAGAGGAGTACGAGGGTTCACTGGTTCGGCTGCGGTGTGAGGCTGCCGTTGCCGCAGGGCCTGGCCAGCGGTGGTAATAGTAGGGGGCGGTGAGGCCTCCGCGCCAGCACAGCCGGTCACGAGAGGCAGGAGCATGCGGCACGACCGGCGCTGCTTTGGGCGGCTGGAGCAAGAAGACCAGAGGTTGAAGAAGCACTACGGACGTTGGATGGACATCGTACGGTCACTAGAGCTAGAATCGTTCATATTGCCTAAAGTTGAAAAAGGCCCCCGTCCCAGTCAACTTAGTAGGCCCACAACTCAGCCACCCACCATGGTGGGTCCCAGCTAGCAGGGGGAGTATTCATTTTTTGTGCGTAATAAGGAGGCACTTCCTTGCATGTGAAGATATAGGTGGTGGGTCCGAGCTGTCAGCGGCGGTAATGTTTTTTTTTCACGAAATACAGAGGCCCTTTCGGTGGGTCCCACATGTCAGGTGGAGGAATCATTATTTTGCGCGTAATAAGGAGGCATTTCCTTGCGTGCGGCCGTGGACCCAGCTATCGGCCTCTCCACGTACAGTCTACTTCAGATGCATGTCGTTCGTTGACCACGTTGACCAGGCCGCGCCGAGAGCACCAGGGCGGTGGACGACATCGAGGCCTAGGAAGGGAACGACACGGAGGCACGGAAGACTCGGCAGTTGTTTCCCACGCAGAGGGGAGTACGACTGTATGAGGGTTTACTGGTTCGTCTGCCGTCGCCGGAGAATAACAGCAGGTGTGGGTGAGTAGAGGGATGGCTAGGCCAGCGATGGGAGTACGGTGGGGCGGTGAGGCCTACGCGGCAGCAGAGCCGGCCGCGGGGAGGAGGGAGCAGGCAGTCCCGCCGGCGCTTGTTTGAGCGGCTGGAGCAGGAAGAGCAGAGATTGAAGAAGCACGACGGTCGTTGGATGGCCATCCAACAGTCACTGCTTGTGCGTCAACCTTTTTTTAGGAAAGCCTCAAATCTGTGGAAAACAGCATACAACCCATCTGCCATTATTTCTAATAATTTACAGCCCATTTGCTAATTATTAAGGTTTTTTTGGAGCCCATATTCTTTTTGTTAGCATTACAGCCCATATTGTGGCCGCGGTTAAAAAATTATACGAAATTTTGCATGTTTCGGTGCGGTCCGAACTATTTTTAATCCCGAAATTTTGACTCACATTCAAACTAATTTTAAAGATAAATGTATATCAATATAAAATCCAACAAATTCTCCACGCATAAAAATTAATGTAATTTAAAATCTCGAAATGAAAAAAAAGATATTTGAAACTAATTGCCGGTTTGATGTGTTTTAAAAACGTACATCCCATTTCTCATTACTGATGGGCCATTTTCTCGGCCAGCCGAATGAAAGCTCTCCTTGTCTTGAAAGATTTGCAGCCCAACAGGCCTGACAAAGCGACTTACTTGGTAAATCACAAAAAAACTGGGCTGTGGCCGTGGACCTAGCTGTCAGCCTCTCCACGTACAGTACTCTTCCGATGGAAGTCGTTCCTTGACCACGTTGACCACGCCGCGCGGAGAGCACCACGGCGGTGGACGACGGCGATGGCTAGGAAGGGGACGACGCGGAGCCGGGGAAGACGCGGCAGTGGAAGCCCGCGCGGAGAGGAGTACGAGGGTTCACTGGTTCGGCTGCGGTGTGAGGTTGCCGTCGCCGCAGGGCCTGGCCAGCGGTGGGAATAGTAGGGGGCGGTGAGGCCTCCGCGGCAGCACAGCCGACCACGGGAGGCAGGAGCATGCGGCACGACCGGCGTTGCTTTGGGCGGCTGGAGCAAGAAGACCATAGGTTGAAGAAGCACTACGGCCGTTGGATGGACATCGTACGATCACTAGAGCTAGAATCGTTCATATTGACTAAAGTTGACAAAGGCCCCCATCCTAGTCAACATAGTAGGCCCACAAGTCAGCCTCCCACCATGGTGGGTCCCAGCTAGCAGGGAGAGTATTCATTTTTTTGTGCGTAATAAGGAGGCACTTCATTGCGTGCGAAGATATAGCTGGTGGGTCCGAGCTGTCAGCGGCGGTAACATTTTTTTCACGAAATACAGAGGCCCTTTCGGTGGGTCCCTGATGTTAGGTGGAGGAATCATTATTTTGCGCGTAATAAGGAGGCATTTCCTTGCGTGCGGCCGTGGACCCAGCTGTCGGCCTCTCCACGTACAGTCCACTTCAGATGCATGTCGGTCGTTGACCACGTTGACCAGGCCGCGCCGAGAGCACCAGGGCGGGGGATGACGGCGAGGCCTAGGAAGGGAACGACACGGAGGCAGGGAAGACTCGACAGTTGTTTCCCACGCGGAGGGGAGTACGACTGTACGAGGATTTACTGGTTCGTTTGCCATCGCCGGAGAATAACAGCAGGTGTGGGTGAGTAGAGGGATGGCTAGGCCAACGATGGGAGTACGGTGGGGCGGTGAGGCCTGCGCGGCAGCAGAGCAGGCCGTGGGGAGGAGGGAGCAGGCAGTCCCGCTGGCGCTTGTTTGAGCAGCTGGAGCAGGAAGAGCAGAGATTGAAGAAGCACGACGGCCGTTGGATGGCCATCCAACAGTCACTGCTTGTGCGTCAACCTTTTTTTAGGAAAGCCTCAAATCTGTGGAAAACAGCATACAGCCCATCTGCCATTATTTCTAATAATTTACAGCCCATTTGCTAATTATTAAGGTTTTTTTGGAGCCCATATTCTTTTTGTTAGCATTACAGCCCATATTGTGGCCACGGTTAAAAAATTATACGAAATTTTGCATATTTCGGTGCGGTCCGAACTGTTTTTAATCCCGAAAGTTCGACTCACATTCAAACTGATTTTAAAAATAAATGTATATCAATATAAAATCCAACAAATTCTCCACGCATAAAAATTAATGTAATTTAAAATCTCGAAATAAAAAAAGATATTTGAAACTAATTGCCGGTTTGATGTGTTTTAAAAATGTACAACCCATTTCTCATTACTGATGGGCCATTTTCTCGGCCAGCCGAATGAAAGCTCTCCTTGTCTTGAAAGATTTGCAGCCCAACAGGCCTGACAAAGCGACTTACTTGGTAAATCACAAAAAAACTGGGCTGTGGCCGTGGACCTAGCTGTCAGCCTCTCCACGTACAGTACTCTTCCGATGGAAGTCGTTCCTTGACCACGTTGACCACGCCGCGCGGAGAGCACCACGGCGGTGGACGACGGCGATGGCTAGGAAGGGGACGACGCGGAGCCGGGGAAGACGCGGCAGTGGAAGCCCGCGCGGAGAGGAGTACGAGGGTTCACTGGTTCGGCTGCGGTGTGAGGCTGCCGTCGCCGCAGGGCCTGGCCAGCGGTGGGAATAGTAGGGGGCAGTGAGGCCTCCCCGGCAGCACAGCCGGCCACGGGAGGCATGACCGGCACTGCTTTGGGCGGCTGGAGCAAGAAGACCAGAGGTTGAAGAAGCACTACGGCTGTTGGATGGACATCGTACGGTCACTGGAGCCAGAATCGTTCATATTGACTAAAGTTGACAAAGGCCCCCGTCCCAGTCAACTTAGTAGGCCCACAAGTCAGCCTCCCACCATGGTGGGTCCCAGCTAGCAGGGGGAGTATTCATTTTTTTTGTGCGTAATAAGGAGGCACTTCCTTGCGTGCGGTAACGTTTTTTTCACGAAATACAGAGGCCCTTTCAGTGGGTCCCTGATGTCAGGTGGAGGAATCATTATTTTGCGCGTAATAAGGAGGCATTTCCTTGCATGCGGCCGTGGACCCAGCTGTCGGCCTCTCCACGTACAGTCCACTTCAGATGCATGTCGGTTGTTGACCACGTTGACCAGGCCGCGCCGAGAGCACCAGGGCGGTGGACGACGACGAGGCCTAGGAAGGGAACGACACAGAGGCAGGGAAGACTCGGCAGTTGTTTCCCACGCGGAGGGGAGTACGACTGTACGAGGGTTTACTGGTTCGTCTGCCGTCGCCGGAGAATAACAGCAGGTGTGGGTGAGTAGAGGGATGGCTAGGCCAGCGATGGGAGTACGGTGGGGCGGTGAGGCCTGCGCAGCAGCAGAGCCGGCCGCGGGGAGGAGGGAGTAGGCCTAGACGGGGCAGCCCAAAACCACGTCCAACACTTGCCAAAACTTCGTCCCTCGTTTTCTCTGTGTTTCGCACACTCGACATTGTGTGGGCATTTTGACTGTGCATCATATGAAGATGTGCTATGCATGAATGTTGATCAGCATGATGTTAACTAGCTGGTAGTTCCATTTTCGACCATCAATAAAACTTCCAACATGATGTTAACCCTGTTTGAAAAGGCCGTGTTAATATAAATGCTCTGCCTCTGAAAGTTGCAGTTTCTTATCTGAAACTGAACTTGCAGTTTCTTATCTGAAACTGAAACTTGCAGTTTCTTCTCTGAGAATCACATTGTCTGCACTTTTATACTCCTATGAAACTACATTTTTTTAAGTGCTAAAAATATATCTCTAGAATTCATAAAATACTTCATATGCTCAATACTGCAAATCTGAAATTCAAAAGACATTCATATCTGAAAGTACTCTCAAAATACACAACACAAAACACAATTCACAACCTGCAAATACTGACAACCCTAAGCTCCTCCTGAAAATTCACAACCTGCCCGACTATTGGGCTGGGGGGCAGCCCCCTCCTATTCCTCGGCGGCAGACAGCCGCCCCGTGAGACGATGTGAACGGCGAGGGAGACGATGGCGGGGAAGCGTCGTCGGGCCAACTGCTTTTCTCCTCTTGCAGTTGGGTTCGGTCGACGAAGACTCCACCGGCTCGCTCTGGCAGGACACCCTCACAAACGGCGCTTAGTTGTTGCTGCTTAACCCTCGCAGTGATTCGAAGCACATGACACCTAATTTTGCGAGATGACAAGAAACCTTTTTTTAGATTTCTCACCACAACTACAGCCATGTACAACACAGCCTGCATGATATGTAGACGATAGCCAATCCAGGCGTGTCTGCTGGAGTCTGGTCACTTGCATGGACGGACTGATCTTCCGTGTCTTGCAAGGATCATCCAGGCACCAAGGTAGTACAACACTTCTCTAGTACTATCGCTCATCTCCCTCTTGTATTAAGTCACCCGACTTGCGGGGCCGGGTAGTGTGCCTATGGTCGGTTCTGAATTCTCGTCCCACATGTGTGTGCAAACGCAATATGACGCGCGTTCCATTCGGAGAGCAGCGTGCCAGACTGACCGACCGTCTGGGGTGCGACGCGAACGCGACGGGCGTGCTGTATACTCCGTACATGTGTACCGCCGTTTTCTAGACGCTTTGCTCCATGGCGCGGGCGCAATCCATGGATACAAAATTAGTATATTGTATACTATTTAAAAGTCGAGGGTGGGGCTTTTCCTGCGCGGTAGGCGGGGCAGTTCCGCCTAGTCGGTTCGACAGAGACGCGAGAAGACGAGGGAGTAGGCTGCTGCAAACGTAGGGCTGTGTGATTTGACAGCGAGTTACTGCTGGACAGGTGGGGCCCTGTGATTTGACATGCCATTATCATTTTAACTGCGGCGCTACGACCAGCGTGAGTCTCCCGATTCCTGACCACCTCCATACAGGTGCCTCTCCCAATGCTCCACCATGTAGTAGAGGCTGGCTCTTGCATGAGAGCCCACTTCTCCACTTTTTCCTTGCCTCTCTTTCCTCCACATATGCAAAAATGCCATGTAAAGCGCACTACTGTACTTACTTTTACTTGCTCCTACAGGTGCTTAAGCTTGCCACATAGGCATAAAGTCTGATGTGGCAAGTTAATCAAGAAGAGAGAGACTAGTTTGGTGACCCAAGGAAGAAACGGTGCTAAGCGCGTGTACCTAGGTGAAAAGACAATTTTGAGTCTATAGCTAATTAAATGAAGCAAACTTAGCAACACCATTTCATTGGAAGAGGTCACTCCTTGGCAAATGCAATAAATACTAGTACTCCCTGTGTCCCATAATATAAGAACGTTTTTGGCACTACACTAGTGTCAAAAATATTCTTATATTATGGGACGGAGGGAGTACGAAGAAAGAGATAGAGAGGAGTAAAAAAATTACACTTATAGCCAACCTTATAGCCAACCTTGTTGTAGTATGAGTGACTAAGTGATGACTATGTATGACATGCCAACATCAGATAGCCTAACGCACCGTGTTAAATCTCCAAGGGCGCGACCGCGCGAGCGACGCGACGGTCGTGGTAGGCGCGACCATGATACGGGCTGCTGGCAGCCCTTGGATCTGAGATCAAACAGTCGCATGCTAAGTTGCTAAAAATTTGCAGAATAACCCTCCAGGATAGGATATACACCCATAGGTCTAGAATCATGCCATGCAACCGTTCGATCTCAGATCCAAGGGCTCTCGGAAGCCGTATCATGGGAGAATGGAAAGCCACTACCCTGCCGTTCGCACGCTGGCAGTTCGCTCCTACTCGTCCCCGCACGTCCTTCAATACTACGGCGGTTCGCTCCTAGTCGTAACCCTCCTCCCAAATCCATGGCGTCCCAAATCTCCACGATCGGCGGTGAGTACAAGGCTAGAACCATCACCGGCGATGAGTTCGACGTCTTCTACACCCGTTCTTCCGTGACGGTGAAAGGATGCCTTTCTCGCTTCAGACGCATGTTCGAAGACTCAGATGATGAGTGGGTCGCTGGGCTAGATGTTGAGTACACCACAGTCCTAGGACGAGAGAAGGATCTAGGACGAAGAGAGGAAGAAGCCCACCGTGATCCAGGTTTGCGTGCATGACTTATGCTTGGTCTACCACATATGCCATGCCGACATTGAGTGCCAGGATTTTAAGGACTTCCTCGAGAGCAACCTAGTCAAATTCGTTACTGTAGACTTTGGTAACGACAAAGAAGTCATGCGTCAGATAGGCCTCGTTGTAGGCAACACCTTCGAGCTCCAGAAGAATCGGCTGGTGTCCTCTCGTCAGCCTTCAATGCTGACCCTGGCAGGAGCCATGGTTCATCCTTCGTACGGTAAACTGGAGAAACCTCCATACACGTTTCATCGTCATGCATGGCAGCGGAATGTACTAGATATAGACCACATCCACTACGCTGCAATGGATGGCTACCTTTGCTTCAATATCTACAAGGGTTGGATGAAGAGCAACAGCCAAGTGTGCGGTTCAAGCAAAGAAGTATCGGCCAAGAGGAAGAGGGACAAGGACGAAGTCGAGGACGTGGACGAGGACTCCGAGTAAGGTGGCAGTGTCGTTGCTCATGGTGGTTCTAATGCAGTGTCTACCGGAATAGTTGCAAAGTTTAATTTCAGGTGTGCTTAATTTAATTTGAGGGGTGTGTTGTGCTGAGCCCCCAGCAGAACTATGTTATGTTTCTTCTCGTTACTTTAACTCTTCAGTACGTACATACTAGTATTTCTTACATTTCATCTTTTAGTTTGTATAGTACTACCACTCATTTCTTCACATTATATGCGTACAATATATATGGCCAACATCATACAGCCAGTAGTTTAGTTGTCAAAGAATTTCAGGGTGCTTAGTTTTGTCAAAGTATTCCAGGATGCTTAGAGGGTGCTTAGATCTAAGGGACTTATTTTAGTATGACTAACAATAGTCTCTTTAAGAGGCTAAAGTTCCAAGCACCCCTGACTAAAGAGGGGCTAAAACTAGTCTTGAGACTAAAAAAATTTAGTCAGGGGTACCCCTACTAAAATGTGGATTAGTCCTCTATCTACTCATTTAACTCCTCTCCTTTAACACAGGCGAGTTCTGGATTGGAGGGTTTGGAGGATAATAAATGCTCATTAACTTGATTTTAGCCTTTTTAGTATTTGGATCCAAGCATGGGTGAGGCTAGCATGTTTTAGTCCCACTACTTTTAGTCATGGGACTAAAACATATCCAAGCATCCTCTTAGTTTTATTTGAGGGGTGGGTTGTGCTGGACACCATTATTGTGACTAGCCTTTTTAATAGTACTATATGCATAATTTGGCGACGAGCGCTCTCTATATGTACCACCTTTTTTTTAATTTCAAGTTTTGCTCCATGGCGCAATCCATCGATACTACTGCTGTACAAAAGTATACATTTTTTAAAAGGCTAGAGGGCGGGGCAGTCTAGCTTGGTCAGTTTCACGAGAGGCGAGGGCCTTTGTGATTTGACGACTCATTACTGCTGGAAGGCGGGGCCTTGATTTGACTACTTGTATAAATGCACCGATGACCTGATCGAGGAGGAGCAAAGAACCATGCGGTATACTCAAGTTTTCCACCGGAGCAGTACTGCGACGGAGGAGCACGAAACACGGCAGCCCAGTGACATATGGCGATAAAAAATGATCTAATTTGCTAGTCATCTCATTGTTAGCATTGTTCTATTCATTCCCTAAAAAACATTGTTTTATTCATGCCTCGCAGAGAATGTGACACGTGCAGCGAAACACCCGAAGCAAAAGATGAAACACAGGAGCAAAAGAAGAAGGAAGATTATCACCCCAAATGATCTAATTCGCCGCGGAGTCGTAACTGCTTCTTCATCGCCTCCACGACCTCCATCTCCTTGCGCGTCTCCTCCGCCATCTTCTTCATTCTGTCCATGACGCGGGATTTCTCGACGAGAGCCTTCATCATCTGTTCCACGGCCGCATTACGTACCTTGACAGCAGCCGGGTGCTCGATGCGGAGCTTCGCCAACTCCTCCTTCTGTTCCATGACGAGGGCCTGCAGCATCTTCATTGAGGAACTACTATTCTCATGCAGCTTCTTCCAGCCGACATTCTTCTCCTTCAACAGGTCGATATCGTGGCAGAGCTTCGCCTTGTCCTCCTGAAGTCGCAGGATTTCGCCGGTCGCCTTCTTCTCCGAGGCAATGCTCTTCTTCAGCAGCATCACCAAGCCGGCGGTCAACTCCCCCTGCTGATTGAGCTCAGCGGGCATGTCGTCGAGGCTCTCCTTCAGCAACTCCATCAAACCTTGGATGAACTCCTTCTGCTTATTGAGCTGATCGGGCATGCCGTCGAGGGATAACGACTCCAGCTCCGCCGGCTCGGCATGTTCGCCTCCGCGGCTAGGGCGCTCCTGGAAGCCATCGCCTGCCCGTGAGAGATCTTTCGAGGTCTCTGCGTGGCAGCGAGCCCTCTTTTTTTCCGCAGCCTTGGTTGCCGCTCCCTTGTTACGAGTAGTTCTCGACCTAGAGCTTTGCTCACCGGCCATGGCAACGACGGACGAAGAAGAAGCACTTATGAGGAGGAAAGGTAGAGTAATTTTCGGTTAGGTAGTTCCCCTTTTTATAACCTAAGTACTAGCACTAGTACTAATACCTGCATAGTGGGAACACATTCAGGTTTGGTACGTACTAGTAGGTGTGAGCAGGCTTTCGAATGTGATGGGAACAAGGTAAAGATTAATTGATGGTTTTGGTTTCGAGGCCCGAAACGGCTCCCGATGAGTTTAGCGGAACATAAATTTCAAGTACTACACTGCTCAAATGCGTAAATATTATGTTACTGTCAAAAATTGGCACAAAATACGAAGGAAACCAATGGAAGTACTACTAGCAACACACGATTTAACTACTCGCATGCGCGCAGTGGAGTAATAATGTCTTTCTTCCGCCCTCACGTCCACTCAATTTGCATGCGCTGTATTAATTGACCATCAATGAAGTGAACGACTTTACACGCGTCAAATTATCACATGGGGTGGATCTTGGTACAAAATTGCATCTGCCCGTGTACCCGCGTGTGCGTGCAAGGTAATGAGTGCGTGCGTGGCGTGCGTGCACATCTTCGCTTCGTGCATGTACCGCCAGTATGGCTCAGGGAGGACGTGTACATTCTTCTGGAACCAGCAGCACGTCACTGTGATCAATCCACGCAAGGAGGTCGCAACAACACCTCCACATGTGCCACGTGGCTTCATGAACTGTAAGAGAGACACTGTGTAGCGTGCCATTAGTATTCTAATTTACGTGTTTTGCACATACTCGAAGTACTAGTAAGGTACACGTGCACTGCACGCATCAGATTTTGCAACCAGATTATGAATAAATACCACACTATAGCATGTAAGCTCTGAGTCATATATGCCTGTTGTAGCCCTTCGTTTAATTCTTATAGTTCATCTCATTCAAAATCAATTAGTTTTTATAAAAAAGCTAAGAACGCGGGAATAGGAAAAACATGGGATTATAGTGGAATGTCGTCTTGAATCCTACAGGATTGTATGAGTGTTTGATTGTGCATAGAAAAAACGCAGAATTCTTTCAAAGAGGTTTGAGTGGATGGGATGTTTCCTATGAAATCTAGTGCAAATGAATCATATGGAAAAATTCCTATGGTTTACAATCCTACGAATCAAACAACCAAGATAGGAAAAATTCCTAATGATTAGAATCCTCCAAAATTCCTTTGAGAATCCTTTGAATCAAAGAAGCCCTTAATCTATTTTATGATTCATGGAATTGTGCGTTGTAAAGCATAAAGTAAAAACAAATAATGGCAATTCAACTAGAAAAAAAGTTTGGGCAGTTATGATACGGAAGATTCTAGAACAAAAGAGAACCATTGTTGTTTTGAGGTTTGTGCATTATGCTTAAGTTCAACCATGGAGTCTGCTAGATTGTACATGTGGGAAAATCCGGTGGGGGGCTAGAAGATGGTGCGAGGGGCCGAGTGGAGGGAGACTATGAAGGAATGCACAAGTGCGAGATCGATATTTAGAGAGAGGGGGCGAACACGTGCGCTGTTGCGCGCAGTGGCGGAGCCATGAAAAATAAATGAGCTAGGGGGCCAAGCATTGCTAATCCTTTACGAGGAGGGTCAATTCATGAACTTAAACCATTTTTAGCAGCAATTGTCTAATGATCACATTCATATTAGCCTCGTATATAGTGATGTTAGGGGGGAGGGGGCAGGGCCCTTACTGCCCCCTGTCTTCGCCATTGTGCACGCGTCTGAGAGATGAAGCGGAAGGCATGGATGATGAGAGGGGGACGTTGGATATATAATTAATGTGGGTGTATTAGCTATATATGTTAATCCTATATAGAGAGGTATAGATTGATCGATGTGGACGTGGGAAAGAGGGTGAGACCTCACTGGATATATCGATTGATCGGTTTGTGTGGAAAACTATGAAAGACCTAGCTATATACACACATACATAGAGGAACATTGATCGTTGCGCATGCACGCGTGAGAGATAAATAATGCCCGATATGATGGAGAGGGGGATGTGTGTGGGTGTGTGCCTTCATGGGAGGCCGACCTGAAGAAAATGATTGTATGCGTGCGATGGATAATGCCGACTGGTAGTGTGTGTGCATGCCTGCACGAGAAAAAGTTAGTGGTACAATTATAAAGAGAAGACTTCTGTGTGGGTGTAAAAGAATAGGTGAGGACATAATCAATGTAAAGTTGAATTCAAATATTTGAATAAGAGATCCTGATGTTTGAAACCCATGCATGCATGAATATAACGGAGATCTACGCGGTGTGGTTTGGAAACGAGCATGTTGTAATGTATACACATTGAACAAGGTCAGACTGATTTGAATTTGAGATACCGATGGAAGACATCATTTGGCCACGTCGCATCCATGCATGGACACACTATTCTAATTGGAGATGATGGGTGGCTTTCGCATCACATATCTATATCTATACCCCTATATATATATGTTATATTTTATATTTTTTTATATTGTGTGCGGGTAACTTTAACTTTGAAAGATGGTCGTTGGATGAGGCGAATCCAATGGTCCAAAGATGGAAAATTTGAGCACTACTGGCCGTTGGATATCATCTAGATTCCACCAGATTTCGCCACATGTATAATCTAGAAGACTCCATGGTTGAACTTAAGCATAATGCACAAACATCAAAACACAAGCACTTCTTATTTGTTCTAGAATCTTCCATATCAGAATTGCCCAAATGTTTTTCTACATGATTTGCCATTATTTGTTTTTACTTTATGTCTTACGACGCACAATTCCATGAATCTTAAAATAGATTAGCTTTCTTATAAAAACTAGATGATTTTGAATGAAATGAACTATAAGAATTAAACGAACATCTACATCATGCATATATGACTCAAAGCTTGCATGCTATAATGTGGTATTTATTCATAATTTGGTTGCCAAATCTCATGCGTGCAATGCACGTGTACCTCACTCTAGTCTAAATGGTGTTTGTGTGTGTGTTGTGCGTGTTGAGGTGCAAATTGTCTTTTTTTGGTACACGTTAAGCTTGTTCTTCCGAAATTTCAAGCCGCGCCTTGTTATGCCGAAAACTCAAGCTAGCGTCTCTGTCTATCGTGCTGCGAAACTCCCGCCTCTTCAACCCGCGCCTTGTTAGCCCGAAATATTTAAGATATATCTTTGTCTCGTTGTGCTCCGACAACTCCCTCCATCTCAACCCGCGCCTTGCTATTCCAAAATTACAACGCGCGCGAAAACTCCCACCTCCTGTGAAATCCCGACACGCGAAATGCCCGTGGTACCCCTGAACCGAAAGAACCGCCTCAAATCGGTGGGGGTACTTTCGTAACTTACCCCACATTTCGGACAAGCGCGTCTCTAAGCCATGGTTCCCCACTGCCATCCCATCCGCCCACCCATTCGTACACCGAGGCCGCGAAAACCCGCGACAAAACCCCACACCCTGCTCCGTCCGCCACCCAGCCGAAGCCTCTTCCCCGACGACGCCGTCCACAGCAACACCTCGACGTCCCTCATCCACCATACCGGATGAGGATCCGTCGTCGATCTCATCGTCCCGCCGGTTCATCCACCCCGTCCTCCACCTCCAAGGAGCTGCCCCGACGTTCCCCTCGTCTTTCGTGCCACCTCCATTCCCACACCGCCGTCTTCACCTGCACCACCGGAAGAGCATCATCATCACCGTTTCCTCGGATGAAGCTGCGGCCTAATCGGCGCCACCAAAGAGGTTGTACACTAATCGCCGCATTTTCTTCTTGATTCGATCTCACGGTGCTGCCGGCGCTCGGTCCCGAGCCGACACGGCGCGGCTCCATCCACGGCGGCGTCGCCGGCCACTTCCTCCACGGCGTCGCTCCCTCGGCGGCGACGTCCACATCAGTAGGAGCTGCTGCTGCTTTAGCTCTCGCTTGCGCTACTGCTCTGCTCTTGCTCTCGGTCCCCTGCCTGGTCTGCTCTTGCTATTGCTCTTGCTCACGCTGCTGCTCTCGGTCTTGCTCTTGCTTGCGATGCTGCTCCGATTTAGCTACACTTCAGTCGACTGAATCGACTTTTGGGTCAGTCGATTTTCAGGGGGTGGGGGGGGCTCGCCGGGGTGAAGGAAGAACCAGCCGCAGCGGGGAGGGGGGCTCGCCGGAGAGGTACCCCACTATCTATCTTAGGGTTCAGGATGGGGGCGGTGGTCGCCGGCGGTGGCGGGGCGTTGGCGGGGCGGTGGCGTGAGGATCGCCGGAGAAAAAGCTCGGCACGGGGGGGGGGCTAGAGGGATGGCCGGGGCGGCGGCGGACCGGCGGTGGGGAGTGTTTTCGGGGCGGGCGGGGCGGCGCACCGCCGGCCGTGGGCGGCGGGGGGCTACTATTTGGCCGGTGGTGGCTGGCGGCTCAGGGGGGTGGAGGTTGAAGATGAACCGCAGGCCCTTGATTTCGTATCCAACGGCTGCAAAATCGACTGACCAGAGATGAAAAAGTCAGTCGACTGACATGTAGCCTCACCTTGCTAGTGCGTTCAGTTTCGACAACAAAATTCAGTTTCGACAGCAAAATTCAGTTTCGACAGTTAAGTTCAGTTTCGACAGTTAAATTCATTTTCGACAGTTAAGTTCAGAGATGAGCGGCTGATGTATTTTACATCTAGCACTTCGTGGTTATGTATTTTACGTCATGTATTCGAGATGCTATTAGAATTCCACTCAGGTTAACGTTGTTCGTTGTCTCTCTTGTCCTACTTCAGCCTCGGCGTCGTACAACTCACCGGAGCTGCTCCAACGACGAAACCCTCCATCACAGCGGAGCAGTACCTCGGGCTCCATCTCCAGACGCCTAAGATCTTCTTCCCCTCCTCCGATAGCCAAGTCAGCCGGAGCATCCTCACCGGCCAACCCAATCACGCTGAGATCAACATGGCTTCGCCAAAGAGGTTGTACACTTGTTGCATCTCTTTTTTTACTCTACATGTTATATATATTGTCCACTGAGCACTCGTAGTAACGGGAAATACGATTATTTTAGCCTACTATATGACAAGCAGTGAGGTACCAGGCAACTTAGCTATCCGTGATGGACTCTCTTGAACGCCATCATTATTTATCTCTGCGCGTTTGAGCTGTGCATTTGTCGATGGGCCTGGGAGTTGAGCTAGTATGGCAGTGGCCTAGGTCCAAAGTAATAGAAGTAGCACAAAAACATTTTTTAGTGTAGGATTTTCCTTGCTCAAGCCTGCCTACTAGAATTGCCAGTGCTTGAAAGGAAAAGTGAATGAAAAACATCGGAATTGGAAAGTTTCCTATGGTACTACTTTTCATGAATTTGGTGCAAAGGAATGGAGCAAAGGAAAACTGTAGGATTTGTTCCTTTAGTGTCTCCTTGAAAGAAAAATCGTAGGAATTCTAATTTCCACTTCTCCTCCTTTTCATATTCCTATTCATCAAGCACAAGACTAAGAGATAGTAGCATAATAGCATTATAACTGTACATTTTCTTGTGGTTTGACTTAATCTCACCATGCTTTTTTGCATCCTGTGATCTTCCAATTGTTGTGAATCAAACACCTAGATTGGCAGAAATCCTGTGTTTTTAAATTCTCTGTTTTGCACGTGCATTCCTATCCTATTCCTGTCTATTTCCTATCCCTGCATTGTTAGAATCCTCAAATTCAAACAAGCCCTTACTCAATTACTTCTGTTACAGATATGTGTCAAAGAAAACCTTGTGTGGTTTGTCCTGCTCCTGCGGCACTATGTTCCACCCCAGCTCAGCTGCTCCAACGACGGAAGGGTTCACCACAGCAGGGATCCGCTCTCCAGACTGTCTTTCGCCGCCTCAGATCTTCTTCCCCGCCGCCGGCAGCCACGGCAACTGCATTACCATCATCAACTGAGCAGATGACCTTGAGGACTACACGGGTCCGCAAGAGAGGTCGCACTCTTCCGTGTCTGCTTACGTTATGCGTCGCTTAATATGATGACATGCTACATTATCGTCGTGTTCACCTATTAGACTCCGAGTCAGGTCCAAACTAATGCTGAAACTTGAGTTTTTAAATGGTTGTGGGGTACATATTGGGGCAGCAATCAGTACTATCTGTCTACTATCTGGTTAATCTCCGGTGTCTACTATGAGTTTCATGTTGGGTGCAAACAAATATTAAAGGAGCCATTATCTGTATTTTTTAACTAAAGCTATTATCTGCCTGCTATCATTAGTTTTGGGTCTATCCACAGTTTGCTACCATCACTCTGGATTTGTGCATGCACTCCTTACATAATCTCTATATGTTTTATTCCTATGCATGCCAGTTATTGTACACAATGGAACTGATCATGTAGAGCAAAAGAGACGAGCCTTGCGTGGCAATAAAATTTCATGCAGACGTCGTTCCATGGTGGGCGCAAAGGCAGCCCCCCTCCACCCATTTCGGATCGTAATCAAGAGGAAGATAACTGTTCTGAGGGGGATTCAGAAGGAGAAGACCACTCCTATTTACCCCATGAGGTCTTCGCTCTAACTTGGCATGCTGATGTTGGTAATATCATGCATATGGTGCCTTGCATTGCTTACTGTATACATTAAAGATGTCATCTGCTTAGTTTAGACATGCTTTGTGTCAGTGCCATCTGTTTAGTTTCTTTATCGTATATGTGAATCATGCAATGCCATCTTGTCTAGCCAGGCATCATATATGTGAATTTTGCAATGCCACCCTGGTTAGCCAGTCATCTTATATGTGAATTATATCATGCCATCATTTTTTTATTACGTGTTAAATTTGTCAACAATTTTAGTACATTCAATTACTCTTCTTGTGCATCAGCCATTCGGCACGGTCATGGAAAAATCTGGAGTGGAAACAAGGTCAGAGCAGACAATGCTATCTGATGAAGCGCATGTCTTGCTGGTTACCGATAGCTCCTCAGAGGAGGATTCAGAGACAGATGACCAGTCATATTTCCCCCCCGAGGTGCATGCCCTAACTTGGCAGGGTTATGTTGCTCATATCGTGTGTATGGTATCTTGTTGGAAATATGCCCTACAGGCAATAATAAATGGTTATTATTATATTTCTTTGTTCATGATAATTGTCTATTGTTCATGCTATAATTGTGTTATCCGGAAATCGTAATACATGTGTGAATACATAGACCACAATGTGTCCCTAGTAAGCCTCTAGTTGACTGGCTCGTTGATCAACATATAGTCATGGTTTCCTGACTATGGACATTGGATGTCATTGATAACGGGATCACATCATTAGGAGAATGATGTGATGGACAAGACCCAATCCTAAGCATAGCTCAAAGATCGTGTAGTTCGTTTGCTAGAGCTTTTCCAATGTCAAGTATCTTCTCCTTAGACCATGATATCGTGCAACTCCCGGATACCGTAGGAGTACTTTGGGTGTGCCAAACGTCACAACGTAACTGGGTGACTATAAAGGTACACTACCGGTATCTCCGAAAGTGTCTGTTGGGTTGGCACGGATCGAGACTGGGATTTGTCACTCCGTATGACGGAGAGGTATCTCTGGGCCCACTCGGTAATGCATCATCATAATGAGCTCAATGTGACTAAGGAGTTGGTCATGGGATCATGCATTGCGGTACGAGTAAAGAGACTTGCCGGTAACGAGATTGAACAAGGTATTGGGATACCGACGATCGAATCTCGGGCAAGTAACATACCGATTGACAAAGGGAATCGTATACGGGATTGATTGAATCCTCGACATCGTGGTTCATCCGATGAGATCATCGTGGAACATGTGGGAGCCAACATGGGTATCCAGATCCCGCTGTTGATTATTGACCGGAGAGGCGTCTCGGTCATGTCTGCATGTCTCCCGAACCCGTAGGGTCTACACACTTAAGGTTCGGTGATGCTAGGGTTGTAGAGATATGAGTATGCGGAAACCCGAAAGTTGTTCGGAGTCCCGGATGAGATCCCGGACGTCACGAGGAGTTCCGGAATGGTCCGGAGGTGAAGAATTATATATAGGAAGTCCAGTTTCGGCCACCGGGAAAGTTTCGGGGGTTATCGGTATTGTACCGGGACCACCGGAAGGGTCCCGGGGGTCCACCGGGTGGGGCCACCTGTCCCGGAGGGCCCCATGGGCTGAAGTGGAAAGGGAACCAGCCCTTAGTGGGCTGGGGCGCCCCCCATGGGCCTCCCCCCTGCGCCTAGGGTTGGAAACCCTAGGGTGGGGGGGCGCCCCACTTGACTTGGGGGGTAAGTTACCCCCCTTGGCCGCCGCCCCCCCAATCTAGATGGGTCTTGGCCGGCGCCCCCCCTCCCAGGGGGCCTATATAAAGGGGGGAGGGAGGGCAGCAACACTACAGCCTTGGGCGCCTCCCTCCTCCCCTGCTACACCTCTCCCTCTTGCAGAAGCTCGGCGAAGCCCTGCTGAGATCCCGCTACATCCACCACCACGCCATCGTGCTGCTGGATCTCCATCAACCTCTCCTTCCCCCTTGCTGGATCAAGAAGGAGGAGACGTCGCTGCACCGTACGTGTGTTGAACACGGAGGTGCTATCCGTTCAGCACTCGGTCATCGGTGATTTGAATCACGGCGAGTACGACTCCGTCAACCTCGTTCATTGGAACGGTTCCGCTCGCGATCTACAAGGGTATGTAGATGCACTCCTTTCCCCTCGTTGCTAGTATACTCCATAGATGGATCTTGGTGAGCGTAGGAAAATTTTAAAATTCTGCTACGATCCCCTACAGTGGTATCAGAGCCAGGCCTATGCGTAGTTACTATGCAAGAGTAGAACACAAAGCAGTTGTGGGCGTTGATGTTGCCAATTCTTCTTGCCGCTACTAGTCGTATCTTGTTTCGGCGGTATTGTGGGATGAAGCGGCCCGGACCAACCTTACACGTACGCTTACGTGAGACAGGTTCCACCGACTGACATGCACTAGTTGCATAAGGTGGCTAGCGGGTGTTTGTCTCTCCTACTTTAGTCGGAACGGATTCGATGAAAAGGGTCCTTATGAAGGGTAAATAGAAATTGGCAAATCACGTTGTGGTTTTACATAGGTAAGAAACGTTCTTGCTAGAAACCTATACAAGCCACGTAAAAACTTGCAACAACAATTAGAGGACGTCTAACTTGTTTTTGCAGCATGTGATATGGCCAGAAGATGTGATGAATGATATATGTGATGCATGAGATTGATCATATTCTTGTAATAGGAATCACGACTTGCATGTCGATGTGTATGACAACCGGCAGGAGCCATAGGAGTTGTCTTTATTTTTTGTATGACCTGCGTGTCATTGAATAACGCCATGTAAATTACTTTACTTTATTGCTAAACGCGTTAGCCATAGAAGTAGAAGTAATCGTTGGCGTGACAACTTCATGAAGACACAATGATGGAGATCATGGTGTCATGCCGGTGACGAAGATGATCATGGTGCCCCGAAGATGGAGATCAAAGGAGCAAAATGATATTGGCCATATCATGTCACTATTTGATTGCATGTGATGTTTATCATGTTTTGCATCTTATTTGCTTAGAACGACGGTAGTAAGTAAGATGATCCCTTATTATAATTTCAAGAAAGTGTTCCCCCTAACTGTGCACCGTTGCGAAGGATCGTTGTTTCGAAGCACCACGTGATGATCGGGTGTGATAGATTCTAACGTTCGCATACAACGGGTGTTGACGAGCCTAGCATGTACAGACATGGCCTCGGAACACACACAATACACTTAGGTTGACTTGACGAGCCTAGCATGTACAGACATGGCCTCGGAACACGGAGGACCGAAAGGTCGAGCATGAGTCGTATAGAAGATACGATCAACATGGAGATGTTCACCGATCTTGACTAGTCCGTCTCACGTGATGATCGGACACGGCCTAGTTAACTCGGATCATGTTTCACTTAGATGACTAGAGGGATGTCTATCTGAGTGGGAGTTCATTGAGTAATTTGATTAGATGAACTTAATTATCATGAACTTAGTCTAAAATCTTTACACTATGTCTTGTAGATCAAATGGCCCACGTTGTCCTCAACTTCAACGCGTTCCTAGAGAAAACCAAGCTGAAAGATGATGGCAGCAACTATACGGACTGGGTCCGGAACCTGAGGATCATCCTCATAGCTGCCAAGAAAGATTATGTCTTAGAAGCACCGCTAGGTGAAGCACCAATCCTAGAGAACCAAGACGTTATGAACGCTTGGCAATCACGTGCTGATGATTACTCCCTCGTTCAGTGCGGCATGCTTTACAGCTTAGAACCGGGTCTTCAAAAGCGTTTTGAGAAACATGGAGCATATGAGATGTTCGAGGAGCTGAAAATGGTTTTCCAAGCTCATGCCCGGGTCGAGAGATATGAAGTCTCCGACAAGTTCTTCAGCTGTAAAATGGAGGAAAATAGTTCTGTTAGTGAGCACATACTCAGAATGTCTGGGTTGCATAACCGCTTGTCTCAGCTGGGAGTTAATCTCCCGGATGACGCGGTCATTGACAGAATCCTTCAGTCGCTTCCACCAAGCTACAAGAGCTTTGTGATGAACTTCAATATGCAGGGGATGGAAAAGACCATTCCTGAGGTATATTCAATGCCGAAATCAGCGGAGGTGGAGATCAGAAAAGAACATCAAGTGTTGATGGTGAATAAAACCACTAAGTTCAAGAAGGGCAAGGGCAAGAAGAACTTCAAGAAGAACGGCAAGGGAGTTGCCGCGCCCGGTAAGCCAGTTGCCGGGAAGAAGCCAAGGAATGGACCCAAGCCCGAGACTGAGTGCTTTTATTGCAAGGGAAGTGGTCACTGGAAGCGGAACTGCCCCAAATACTTAGCGGACAAGAAGGCCGGCAACACCAAAGGTATATGTGATATACATGTAATTGATGTGTACCTTACCAGTACTCGTAGTAGCTCCTGGGTATTTGATACCGGTGCGGTTGCTCATATTTGTAACTCAAAACAGGAACTGCGGAATAAACGGAGACTGGCAAAGGACGAGGTGACGATGCGCGTCGGGAATGGTTCCAAGGTCGATGTGATCGCCGTCGGCACGCTACCTCTGCATCTACCTACGGGATTAGTTTTAAACCTCAATAATTGTTATTTAGTGCCAGCTTTGAGCATGAACATTGTATCTGGATCTCGTTTAATTCGAGATGGCAACTCATTTAAATCCGAGAATAATGGTTGTTCTATTTATTTGAGAGATATGTTTTATGGTCATGCCCCGCTGGTCAATGGTTTATTCTTGATGAATCTCGAACGTGATGTTACACATATTCATAGTGTGAATACCAAAGGATGTAAAGTTGATAACGATAGTCCCACATACTTGTGGCACTGCCGCCTTGGTCACATTGGTGTCAAGCGCATGAAGAAGCTCCATGCAGATGGACTTTTGGAGTCTCTTGATTACGAATCATTTGACACGTGCGAACCATGCCTCATGGGTAAGATGACCAAGACTCCGTTCTCCGGAACAATGGAGCGAGCAACCAACTTATTGGAAATCATACATACCGATGTGTGCGGTCCAATGAGTGTTGAGGCTCGCGGAGGATATCGTTATGTTCTCACTCTCACTGATGACTTAAGTAGATATGGGTATGTCTACCTAATGAAACACAAGTCTGAAACCTTTGAAAAGTTTAAGGAATTTCAGAGTGAGGTTGAGAATCAACGTGACAGAAAAATAAAATTCTTACGATCAGATCGTGGTGGAGAATATTTAAGTCACGAATTTGGTGCGCACTTAAGGAAATGTGGAATAGTTTCACAACTCACGCCGCCTGGAACACCTCAGCGAAATGGTGTGTCCGAACGTCGTAATCGCACTCTATTGGATATGGTGCGATCTATGATGTCTCTTCCCGATTTACCGCTCTCATTTTGGGGCTATGCTTTAGAGACTGCCGCATTCACTTTAAATAGGGCTCCGTCGAAATCCGTTGAGGCGACACCGTATGAATTATGGTTTGGGAAGAAACCTACGCTGTCGTTTCTAAAAGTTTGGGGATGCGATGCTTATGTCAAGAAACTTCAACCTGAAAAGCTCGAACCCAAGTCGGAAAAATGCGTCTTCATAGGATACCCTAAGGAAACCATTGGGTATACCTTCTACCATAGATCCGAAGGCAAGATCTTCGTTGCCAAGAACGGGTCCTTTCTGGAGAAAGAGTTTCTCTCGAAAGAATTAAGTGGGAGGAAAGTGGAACTTGATGAGGTGATAGTCACCCCTTCCAAACCGGAAAGTAGCGCAGCGCGGGAAGATGTTCCTGTGGTGCTTACACCAACTGGGGAGGAAGTTAATGATGATGATCATGAAGCTTCAGATCAAGTTACTACTGAACTTCGAAGGTCCACAAGGGCACGTTCCGCACCAGAGTGGTACGGCAACCCTGTCCTAGAAATCATGTTGTTAGACAACGGTGAACCTTCGAACTACGAAGAAGCGATGGCGGGCCCGGATTCTGAAAAATGGCTAGAAGCCATGAAATCCGAGATAGGATCCATGTATGAAAACAAAGTATGGACTTTGACTGACTTGCCCGATGATCGGCGAGCCATAGAAAACAAATGGATCTTTAAGAAGAAGACAGACGCGAATGGTAATGTGACCATCTATAAGGCTCGACTTGTCGCTAAGGGTTATCGACAAGTTCAAGGGGTTGACTACGATGAGACCTTCTCACCCGTAGCGAAGCTGAAGTCCATCCGAATCATGTTAGCAATTGCCGCATACTATGATTATGAGATATGGCAGATGGACGTCAAAACGGCATTCCTTAATGGCTTCCTTAAGGAAGAGTTGTATATGATGCAGCCGGAAGGTTTTGTCGATCCTAAGAATGCTAACAAAGTATGCAAGCTCCAGCGCTCAATCTATGGGCTGGTGCAAGCATCTCGGAGTTGGAACATTCGTTTTGATGAGATGATCAAAGCGTTTGGGTTTACACAGACTTATGGAGAAGCCTGTGTTTACAAGAAAGTGAGTGGGAGCTCTGTAGCATTTCTCATATTATATGTGGATGACATACTATTGATGGGAAATGATATAGAATTCTTGGAAAGTATAAAGGCCTATTTGAATAAGTGTTTTTCAATGAAGGACCTTGGAGAAGCTGCTTATATATTAGGCATCAAGATCTATAGAGATAGATCGAGACGCCTCATTGGTCTTTCACAGAGTACGTACCTTGACAAGATATTGAAGAAGTTCAATATGGATTAGTCCAAGAAGGGGTTCTTGCCTGTATTGCAAGGTGTGCAATTGAGCACGGCTCAATGCCCGACCACGGCAGAAGATAGAGAAAAGATGAGTGTCATCCCCTATGCCTCGGCCATAGGGTCTATTATGTATGCCATGCTGTGTACCAGACCTGATGTAAACCTTGCCGTAAGTTTGGTAGGAAGGTACCAAAGTAATCCCGGCATGGAACACTGGACAACGGTCAAGAATATCCTGAAGTACCTGAAGAGGACTAAGGATATGTTTCTCGTTTATGGAGGTGACGAAGAGCTCATCGTAAAGGGTTACGTCAATGCTAGCTTCGACACAGATCTGGATGACTCGAAGTCACAAACCGGATACGTGTATATTTTGAATGGAGGAACAGTAAGCTGGTGCAGTTGCAAGCAAAGCGTCGTGGCGGGATCTACATGTGAAGCGGAGTACATGGCAGCCTCGGAGGCAGCACAAGAAGCAGTCTGGATGAAGGAGTTCATTACCGACCTAGGGGTGATTCCCAATGCGTCGGGCCCGATGACTCTCTTCTGTGACAACAATGGAGCTATTGCCCTTGCGAAGGAGCCCAGGTTTCACAGGAAGACCAGGCATATCAAGCGTCGCTTCAACTCCATTCGTGAAAGTGTTCAAAATGGAGACATAGATATTTGTAAAGTACATACGGACCTGAATGTAGCAGATCCGTTGACTAAACCTTTCCCTAGAGCAAAACATGATCAACACCAGGACGCAATGGGTGTTTGATTCATCACAATGTAACAAGATTATTGACTCTAGTGCAAGCGGGAGACTGTTGGAAATATGCCCTAGAGGCAATAATAAATGGTTATTATTATATTTCTTTGTTCATGATAATTGTCTATTGTTCATGCTTTAGTTGTGTTATCCGGAAATCGTAATACATATGTGAATACATAGACCATAACATGTCCCTAGTGAGCCTCTAGTTGACTAGCTCGTTGATCAATAGATGGTTACGGTTTCCTGACCATGGACATTGGATGTCATTGATAACGGGATCACATCATTAGGAGAATGATGTGATGGACAAGACCCAATCCTAAGCATAGCTCAAAGATCATGTAGTTCGTTTGCTAGAGCTTTTCCAATGTCAAGTATCTTCTCCTTAGACCATGAGATCGTGCAACTCCCGGATACCGTAGGAGTACTTTGGGTATGCCAAACGTCACAACGTAACTGGGTGACTATAAAGGTACACTACGGGTATCTCCGAAAGTGTCTGTTGGGTTGGCACGGATCGAGACTGGGATTTGTCACTCCGTATGACGGAGAGGTATCTCTAGGCCCACTCGGTAATGCATCATCATAATGAGCTCAATGTGACTAAGGAGTTGGTCACGGGATCATGCATTGCGGTACGAGTAAAGAGACTTGCCGGTAACGAGATTGAACAAGGTATTGGGATACCGACGATCGAATCTCGGGCAAGTAACATACCGATTGACAAAGGGAATTGTATACGGGATTGATTGAATCCTCGACATCGTGGTTCATCCGATGAGATCATCGTGGAACATGTGGGAGCCAACATGGGTATCTAGATCCTGCTGTTGGTTATTGACCGGAGAGGCGTCTCAGTCATGTCTGCATGTCTCCCGAACCCGTAGGGTCTACACACTTAAGGTTCGGTGACGCTACGGTTGTAGAGATATGAGTATGCGGAAACCCGAAAGTTGTTCGGAGTCCCGGATGAGATCCCGGACGTCACGAGGAGTTCCGGAATGGTCCGGAGGTGAAGAATTATATATAGGAAGCCCAGTTTCGGCCACCGGGAAAGTTTCGGGGGTTATCGGTATTGTACCGGGACCACCGGAAGGGTCCCGAGGGTCCACCGGGTGGGGCCACCTGCCCCGGAGGGCCCCATGGGCTGAAGTGGAAAGGGAACCAGCCCTTAGTGGGCTGGGGCGCCCCCCATGGGCCTCTCCCCTGCGCCTAGGGTTGGAAACCCTAGGGTGGGGGGCGCCCCACTTGACTTGGGGGGTAAGTTACCCCCCTTGGCCGCCGCCCCCCATCTAGATGGGTCTTGGCCGGTGCCCCCTCCCAGGGGGCCTATATAAAGGGGGGAGGGAGGGCAGCAACACTACAGCCTTGGGCACCTCCCTCCTCCCCTGCTACACCTCTCCCTCTCGCAGAAGCTCGGCGAAGCCCTGCCGAGATCCCGCTACATCCACCACCACGTCGTCGTGCTGCTGGATCTCCATCAAACTCTCCTTCCCCCTTGCTGGATCAAGAAGGAGGAGACGTCGCTGCACCGTACGTGTGTTTAACGCGGAGGTGCTGTCCGTTCGGCACTCGGTCATCGGTGATTTGAATCACGGCGAGTACGACTCCATCAACCTCGTTCATTGGAACGCTTCCGCTCGCGATCTACAAGGGTATGTAGATGCACTCCTTTCCCCTTGTTGCTAGTATACTCCATAGATGGATCTTGGTGAGCGTAGGAAAATTTTAAAATTCTGCTACGATCCCCTACATATCCTGTTTAGTGTCTAATTACCATATATGTGAATTATGCAATGCCATCTTGTTGCAAGACATTATATATGTGAAGTACGCAATGTTATCTTGTTGCAAGGCATTATGTATGTGAATTATGCAATGCCATGTTGTTTAGGCAAGCGTCATATATGTGAATTATATCATGCCGTCCTTTTTTTGTATTTCTCATTGCTTTTGTCGACAATGTTTGTATATTCAACTGCTCTTCCTGTGCATCAGCCATTTGAATTGGTGATGGAGAAATCTGGAGTGAAAACAAGGTCTTCAGAGCAGACAATGCTACCTGCTGAAGCAGATATCTTGCTGGTTACAGATAGCTCTTCAGAGGAGGATTCAGAGGCAGATGACCAGTCCTATTATCCCCCTGAGGTGTATGCTCAAACTTGGCAGGGTTATATTACTCATATAAGGCATATGTTGTATTGCAATGCTTAGTTCTTACATCATATACACTTCCTTAGTATATATGCCATCTCCTTAGTTGACACATCATATATGCGATTGCCCTCTGCTCACTTCCTTAGTATATAAATCATATATTTGAATTATGTCATGCCATGATGTTTACATAGACAGCATGTATCTGAATTATGGCATGCCAACCCATTTTCTAAAGACATAATATAGTTATATCATCTCATCCTATTTACATAGTCATCATATTTTAAATTATGTCATTCTATCCATGAATTATATCATGCCATCATGTTTCCATCGACAGCATGTTTGTGATTTATGGCATGCCAACCACTTTAATAGACACATCGTATAGTTATATCATGTCATCCTGTTTACATAGTCATCATATTTTGAAGTATGTCATTCTATCCTGTTTAGTTAGCCATCATACATGTGAAATTGTGTCATGCTATCCTATTTAATTAGCCATCATATATGTGAAATTATGTCCTGCTATTCTGTTTGCTTAGACAACATAAATGTGAATTATTTCATGCCCTGTTTTCTTCCCTACTATCCATTGCACCTGTCTATCTTACAATGTATGTACATTCAATTACTTTTCTTGTTTATCAGCCATTTCAATTGGAGGGAGTGATGGCAGTATCTGTGGGAGTAAAAACACGGTCTTCAGAAAAGATCGTGCTACCTGTCGATGCAGATAGAACCACGGTTGTACTTGCCCAAGAACCAGCCCCACCACACATAACCCACACTCATGCAGATTGTACCCCTACCCAGTTGGACAGAGAACCAGCTACACCCCTTCTAACCCCAACCCTAGCAGATAGACACCCAGTTCCTGTTGACATAGCACCGTCTGCACCACAGAGCACCCAAACACGAGCAGTTAGTAAGGCAACTGCAGTGCCCAAATCACGAGGACCACCACTCCGAACCCGAAGTCAACGCTTAAAGCAGAAGAAGAATTGTTCTCAGGTCAGGTTCCATAGCTATGGTTCATACTACTTTGCTCTTGCATCACTGTATTTACTGATACCAACTAATTTCAAATTTGAAGGATGCAATTGAAACTCCAATGGCGCAACATGTATGTTTTAAACCTGTTTCTTCAACGTGTTTGGCTGTTTGCTGTTGTAACTTGCTCTATGTTGATTTCAGTTTCAATTGAATAAACAGTTATGTTCTCATGCCATGCACATTACAAGTGTTGTTATTGCTGTGTAGTTTCCCACACTTATATTCTGTCTATGCTGCTTTGTCTTAAATAGATATGATTCGAACTGTATCTATCTTGATTTGGCAACATAAACTAGAATGATATAGACCATACAGTGACCATACTACATAGATATATGTTTGTTTCATCCTGTTATCCTATCCACCTTACTACTGAACTGGTTTACCAAAATGAGTTTCATATACTACATTGTAAACCTGAGATGTGTTTGTTTGTTTCTCTTTTAGAACGCGGATAAAATATTGAAGAAGAGTACCCTGTTATGCAATGGTAAAGGAAGTAATGCAGATAAGGTTCAAGAGAGTGAGACATCCCTGTTGGTCTCCAAGAAAGCTGATAAAAACTATATTGAAGACACTGAGACAACCCCAAAGTCCTGTCTTGATGTAGTGTTCGAGTTACTGGCTACCACTGCTGGCACCAGCTCTTCGAACTCGTTGCCTGAATCAGTTCGGCTTCTTGAGTCTCAACTTCAAGTTGAAAGACATCGATCAGATGTTATGCGAAAGGAAGCCGAAGGATTGAGGAAGTCCCTGCAGAATTCAGATGCATACTTTCTGGTGCAACAGCAAGCATTGGAGGACTTAAGCGCCAAACAAGAGAAAGTTAATAAGCTTGCTAAGCATCTTGCCAGCATTATGGGTACCCAGGATATTGTTTCTTGAGCTCTTCTGAAGTGGTTTCAGTTCTGGACTTGTTTTGCTGCGGCGTTTATATGCTGCTGTGTTCCCTATATTTGCACTGGTGGCGAACTTTGATGCCCAGTGGATGTAATATGTGTAATAGCCGTGATAGCCTAGTGTAAGTTGCTTGCTTATTTATTTCCTTGTTGTCTTGTTTATTTGTTTGCTTGTAGTCAGTGCAGTTCTTTTTCTGCGGTTTGCTAGTGGCTGCAATAACCTATTTTTTAAAACTAGGCCACAATAACCATGGGCTAATATTTACTGTAGTGACACTGGGCCTCCTACGGGCCGTAGAAATAGTGGGCCTTCTACGGGCCGTAGAAACAGTGGGCCTTCTACGGGCCGTAGAAACAGTGGGCCTTCTACGGGCCGTAGAAACAGTGGGCCTTCTACGGGCCGTAGAAACAATGGGCCTTCTACGGGCCGTATCATCAATGGGCCTTATACGGGCCGTATGATCGATTGGCCAAACATGGGCCAAACAGACCGCATTCTAGCCGTAAATGGGCTAGAGTTGGAATCGTCCGTTCATGGGCCGACCATAACGGGCCATCGTTAATAGGTCGTATTTGATGGCGCTATGAAAACGGCCCAACGTATTAACGGACCACAAACGGGCCGACTGTAACCACGGGCTGAATTTGGCCCACAAGCAGAAAATGACAGTAACGGGCCGTAAGTAAATGAATGCTGGAAAATAGCCCAAGAATAAATGGGCTCTGAGAAGGCCGAAAGATAACATGGGCTGGAAACGACCCAACGGAATAACGGGCCGTTAATGGGTATAAAGTGATACACTGTTATTTACGGGCCAGTTTCACCACGGGCCGTTAATGGGTGTAAAGTGATACACTGTTCATTACGGACCAGTTTCACCACGGGCCGTTAATAGGCCAAGAGTTACATAGGGCCTCATATGGGCCGAAAAACGTCATGGGCCATACATGGGCCAGAAGTGAAAACGGGCTGGAATCATATTGGATGGCCCAGATGACGCTACTGGGCCTAATTCGAATAGGGCGTAACGGGCCTTGGGTTAGCGGGTTGTAAATGGGCTATATGCGAACATGCCGTTAATAGGCTTTCCATGGGCCGGCCCGCCACCTTTTGACCCAGTCAAACGGGCCGGCCTTTTCACAGGAATGGGCTTCTGTTGGGCCGTGCCACGTGTCGACGTATAGGCGCCTTCTGTCCAATGAGTGGATGACATCTGTCCCAGCGATAAGCCGACACGTGTTTCCTCCAGCCAATGATGATTTTACACATGGAAAATCCCCATTGGTCGGGGCTGTTAACGGGTTATCGGATCCAAAACCCGACCCGATAGCTTAACGGCGTTCCGTTACGGTGGATGCCACGTGTTGGTCACCCTTGACGAAAGCACTTCTGTGACGCGCGATTTATCGTCATGGAAGTGGACACTTCCGTGATGATAATTTTGGTAATGTCATGGAACACTTCTACGACAGCACAGGTATGACTATCTTGATTCTGTCATAAATTTGTCATGGATGTACATGCATGACAAAAAATGCGACCTACTGTGACAAACACGTATCATCATGGAAGTGTATTTTTTTTGTAGTGTCCCCAAGCTTAGACTTTTGGTTGTCCTTGAATTTTACCTTGGGGTGCCTTGGGCATCCCCAATCTTAGGCTCTTGCCACTCCTTATTCCAAAATCCATCAAATCTTTACCCAAAAACTTGAAAACTCCACAACACAAAACTTAAGCAGAAAATCTCATGAGCTCCGTTAATATAAGAAAACAAACCACACTTTAAGGTACTGTAATTAACTCATTATTTATTTATATTGGTGTTAAACCTACTGTATTCCAACTTTTCTATGGTTCATACCCTCCCCCCCCCCCCCCCCCGATACTAGCCATAGATTCATCAAAATAAGCAAACAACACACAAAAACAGAATCTGTCAAAAACAGAACAGTCTGTAGAAATCTGTATCAAACAAATACTTCTAAAGTCCAACAATTCTGAAATAAATTTGTGGACGTGAGGAATTTGTATATTAATCATCTGAAAAAAGAATCAACCTAAAAGCACTCCCCAGTAAAAAATGGTATCTAATCTCGTGAGCGCAAAAGTTTCTGTTTTTTATAGCAAGATTGCAAGACTTCACACATGTCTTTCCAAAGGTTCTACTTGGCAGAAACACTAATTAAAACATAAACCACATCTAAAAGGAGGCTAGATGAATTATTTATTACTAAACAGGAACAAAAAGCAAGCAACAAAAATAAAATTGGGTTGCCTCCCAACAAGCGCTATCATTTAACGCCCCGAGCTAGGTATAAAAGCAAGAATAGATCTAGGTATCGTCATCTTTGGTATGCAATTCTTCAATTGAACACTTATAACCCTTAGCAGATTCTTTCTTTTTGTTGATGATCAAACTCCTAGGCAAGAAATCAAGAAATTCATTTGTAGCAAAAGGTTCCTTAATGATAGCGAAAAAGTTGGGGTGAACACTTCTTGATTTGAGATCTTCATTCTCCTTACTAGAAGATTCACCCTTATTTTTAGGAACATACATAAACTTGGTAACTTTGGTAGGAGGAGGGTTTGAAGTGTTTCTAACGGCAGAAAAGGTAGACCCTAAGTTGGTAATAATATCCTCAAGTTTATCAATTATAGTGGAATCTTGATCTATCTTTTCATTAACTATGGGTTCTTTTTCTCTATAAATTTTCAGAGTAACTCCTACCTTAGATCCATAATGGGTAATTTGGTTGTGGATCTTTTTATCCAAATTCTCTATCAACTCTACAGTGGCAATTTTATTTTCAATAATATCAAGCCTTTGCATCACATGTTCCAAAGTTATAATAGTTCCATTAACCAAAAGAGGTGGTGGACCTAACAAATCTATCATAGCATTGTAAGAATCAAAAGTATGGCTACCCAAGAAATTCCCTCCGGCAATGGTATCAAGAATATATCTATTCCAAGGAGTGATGCCCACATAAAAATTGCGAAAAAGAACAGAAGTATATTGCTTCTTAGTAGATCTATTTTGAGCATTGCAAATTCTATACCAAGCATCTTTTAGATTTTCTCCCTCCCTTTCTTTAAAGTTAAGAACTTCATTATCGGGAGTACTAACAATGATAGAAGGACTACCATGGAGGCGAAACAAACGATCTAACACATGAACACACAAGTGACAAGTGAAAAGAGGCGAACGGAAAAGGGCGAATAAAACGGCAATGGTGAAGTGGGGGAGAGGAAAACGAGAGGCAAATGGCAAATGTAATGCGAGGGATAAGAGTTTGTGATGGGTACTTGGTATGTCTTGACTTGAGCGTAGATCTCTCCGGAAACGGCGCCAGAAATGGCTAGTTGACGGGAGATCAAATCTTTACTTGACTTGGCGCAAATCTCCCCGGCAACGGCACCAGAAATGGCTAGTTGACGGGAGATCAAATCTTGACTTGACTTGGCGCAAATCTCCCCGGCAACGGCACCAGAAATCCTTCTTGCTACCTCTTGAGCATGCGTTGGTTTTCCCTTGAAGAGGAAAGGGTGATGCAGCAAAGTAGCGTAATTATTTCCCTCAGTTTTTGAGAACCAAGGTATCAATCTAGTAGGAGACTACACGCAAGTCACCTAGTACCTGCACAAACAATCAAGAACCTTGCAACCAACGTGATAAAGGGGTTGTCAATCCCTTCACGGCCACTTGCAAAAGTGAGATCTAATAAAGATAATAAGATAATATTTTTGGTGTTTTTGTTGTATAGATTGGAAAGTAAAGATTGCGAAATAAAATATATAGTAAAATAGAATTGTAGATCGGAAACTTGTATGATGTAAAGTAGACCCGGGGGGCCATAGGTATCACTAGTGGCTTCTCTCATGATAGCATCTATTACGGTGGGTGAACAAATTACTGCCGAGCAATTGATAGAAAAGCGCATAGTTATGAGAATATCTAGGCATGATCATGTATATAGGCATCACGTCCGCGACAAGTAGACCGAAACGATTCTGTATCTACTACTATTACTCCACACATCGACCGCTATCCAGCATGCATCTAGAGTATTAAGTTCATAAGAACAGAGTAACGCATTAGGCAAGATGACATGATGTAGAGGGATAAACTCAAGCAATATAATATAAACCCCATCTTTTTATCCTCGATGGCAACAATACAATACGTGCCTTGCTGCCCCTACTGTCACTGGGAAAGGACACCGCAAGATTGAACCCAAAGCTAAGCACTTCTCCCATTGCAAGAAAGATCAATCTAGTAGGCCAAACTAAACCAATAATTCGAAGAGACTTGCAAAGATATCAAATCATGCATATAAGAATTCAGAGAAGAACCAAATATTGTTGATATATAATCTTGATCATAAACCCACAATTCATCGGATCTCGGCAAACACACCACAAAAGAATATTACATCGAATAGATCTCCAAGAACATCGAGGAGAACTTTGTATTGAGAACCAAAGAGAGATAGAAGAAGCCATCTAGCTAATAACTATGGACCCGAAGGTCTGAGGTAAACTACTCACGCATCATCGGAGAAGCTATGGTGTTGATGTAGAAGCCCTCCATGATCGAATCCCCCTCCGGGAAATCGCCGGAAAAGGCCCCAGATGGGATCTCACGGGTACGGAAGGTTGCGGCGGTGGAAAAGTGGTTTCGTGGCTCCCCTGGATGTTTTCAGGGTATGAGAGTATATATAGGTGAAAGAAGTACGTCGGTGGAGCTACAAGGGGCCCACAAGGGTGGGGGCGCGCCTACCCCCTGGGCGCGCCCTCCTACCTTGTGGCCACCTTGTTGCGTCTCTGACTTCCACTCCAAGTCTCCTGGATTGCGTTTGTTCCAAGAAATATCCTCGCGAAGGTTTCGTTTCGTTTGGATTCCGTTTGATATTCCTTTTCTACGAAACACTGAAATAGGCAAAAAAACAGCAACTGGCACTGGGCCTCCGGTTAATAACTTAGTCCCAAAAATAATATGAAAAAGCATATTAAAGCCCATTAAACATCCAAAACAGATAATATAATAGCATGGAACGATAAAAAATTATAGATACGTTGGAGACGTATCAACTACCGCATTCTAACGTTCGCGCGGGCTAGGGCGTCCTATAGCCAGACCTGCTCTGATACCAAGCGTTGTGGCACCCCGGCTCAGAGAAACTGGAACGCCCCATATTCTAGCCCAAAGGTCGAGGAGAAGTCTTCTGGAATATGGCACTGCTTAGCATAGAACAAATCAACTCTTTATTTCAATCTATATGGGTAGAAAGGGGTTACATCGGCACGGCGACACTACGCCTGCCACGGTTGCTCCATGCAAGCAGCAGAACAACACAAAGTAGCGGAATTACTACTGGCAGCGGAACAGCGATGACGGTGATGAACTCCACTCCACAAGGACTCTGGCTGGAACGATTATCCTAGCTCGCAAACAAGGACTCCACGATAAACAAGCAATCAAATCCGGCATGACCTGTAAACTGGCATGACACGCCAGGTCAGTACATTGAATGTACTTGCAAGCTCACAGCAACCAAAGCAATCAGGACAGACAACAGCATGGCAATTACAGGTTAACAAGGATTAACATGATACTATCGGAACAACATGGTATGAATAACATGATACAGCTAGAACAATACGAGCATGGCATGAACATACAAACAAGATGACACTATCATGCAACATGATGACGTTATCATGCACCAACTTACTATGTTCGGATTACCTCGTAACCATCACGGACATCACACGATCATCTCAGGATCCAATCAAGCTTGGTATTAACAATACCGTAGTAATCATTACATGACCACAAGGAGCTTGATCTTTACCCTTGACTCTCGCATAATACCACAAATATCCATCAACTCGGTATCCTCGATACCACGGTGATCATCTCACCATTACAAGCAACTTCTTTCTCATCATAGAACCATGGTTGTTATTAAGCACATTATTATTATTATTATTATTGTCGACCCACAGTGTGACCAACTACGAACTGGGCCCTTATCCGCGGGCATGGCTATCGATAGATTTAATATACACTCTGCGAGGTAGCGCACTGTACCCACACAATGAAACCCATGGCCTCGCACACCCATTCGGGTGGACCAATGGTGTTCCGACAAAACCGTCCTACTGCCATGACACTCTCCCGGCCACTCCGACCAACTCCCCTTTGGGCTAAGTCATGGGTGGCCCCGTGCCTACCAAAGGAATCAATGGCCACCGTCGTGGCAAAACATAAACGGTCCCAAAGGGGGACAAAAGTGTGAAAAACAACTCAAGCACACAAGGATTATGCCATCCTACCCGACCAAGGTAGCACCCGCGCATAGCCTTCACTCATGGGAGGCACCGATGAGAGGCATGACAATAGACCTAGTTAGGACCTCCCCATAAAGGCAAATGTGGTTGCACTGGTCAGCTCAATATGGTGGCACCATGACTCAGCCAACAGTTGTTCAAGTTCAATTTAATCCGGTTAAACTTGAATGCAATATGCTGAGCCATGATAAAATAACATGATGCAATTGTCACGCATGATATCAACATGAGCATGGATGTACAACATAATCATCAAGCATATGAACAATGATAAATCATATCCAACTGAGCATGGCATACAAACAAGTATGAATAACACAAGTATAACACTACAGATAAGCATAGCATAACCACTAGCATCAGAAATAAATACTATGCCAGAATATAACAATAACACTACCAAGTAATCATGTAACCAGCTAGAACATGCATATTCACTGTACTCGGTAGCAGATGATAGTCATGCACCGAAGAACATGACCAACACCAACATGTACTACTACCAAACATGTCATACGATAATAATACTAGCAAGAATACGTGATAACCATGTGCATAAAAACATATCATGAAAGTGAACACAAATCCATAAGCATCACCGAACCAATGATAACTGGATTAAAACAAGCAGACATTTATTAAATATTCAAGTTGAAAACCATGGCTACTGCATGGCCATCATGCAAGTGGGTCTTGTGGCATGCTTGGGGATGAAGAATGCACCGGGGAGGAGTGCGGAACGATCGCGGAAAGATTCGCCAGAAACAGTTCTCTCTCGGAGGGGATGTTTACGGGCAAGGGAAAAATGGTCATTTCCATTATGTCAAACCATAGCGAAAATGATACCAAAAGTTCGGGCTCGAAGAGACGAAGATGTGGGCGTTGGATTCACCTCAATCAGAGTCTCGAGCAAAAAGTTATAACCCGACGAAGTTCAGGGACCAATATGTAAAATAACTCTACAAACAGGCCCCTGGCTGGAAAATCAGAAAGCGCATGTCTCAGATTACATCTTCAGAAAGTGAAAACGTATTTTAAGCCGAAGGAGAAACAGAATGCGTTTTCTTCAAAGGAAAGCGTTTTACCAAAAATACGCCTTCACTAAAAAGGTCAGCGGGGCCACTGGGTCAACACGGGAGACTTACAGGTGGGGCCCGCCACTTATCCACGTGGGCAAGACGGAGTCAACGTCGGGTGGCTGATGAGGGGGTCCCACGTGCTGGTGGGGCCTGCCCGGCCGGTCGTCGCCATCAAACTCGCGCTTGTCCGCGAGGCAGAGCAGAGGTGCACGGTGCGGGCGGCCGTCCCGGCGATCTGGTCCACCCCCGGCGACGCTCCGCACACCGACGAGCACGGGAAGATGAGGCGCTCCTGCCTGGACCCTTCATGCACGCCGAGGGGCACCGGAGAGAGTGCAGTCTTGGCCGGGGTGGACGGCGGTTCCGGCCGGAGTTGAGCACGGGGCTATGGCCGCTCCGGGGACGAGGCGAATGGGTGGGGAGGCTCAGCATGCTTCGGTGGATCTACTGGTGGGGAGAGGGGGAGGGGAGAGAGCCTGGCTGCCGCGAATTTAGCCGGGCTCCGGCGAGAGGCACTGCGGCCATGGGAGTCGAGGAGAGCTCCATAAGCTCAGGCGAGTGGTTGGGGAGGCGTAGAGGAGATCGGTGAGGAGGCTGATGAGGTCGAATGGCTCGGGGGAGGCCTTAAATAGGCGCGGCGTCGAGGCCGTGGCCGTGGCTCGGGCACGTCCGTGTACGCGTGTGTTGGAAATATGCCCTAGAGGCAATAATAAAATGGTTATTATTATATTTCCTTGTTCATGATAATTGTCTATTGTTCATGCTATAATTGTGTTATCCGGAAATCGTAATACATGTGTGAACACATAGACCATAACATGTCCCTAGTGAGCCTCTAGTTGACTAGCTCGTTGATCAATAGATGGTTACGGTTTCCTGACCATGGACATTGGATGTCATTGATAACGGGATCACATCATTAGGAGAATGATGTGATGGACAAGACCCAATCCTAAGCATAGCACTAGATCGTGTAGTTCGTTTGCTGAAGCTTTTCTAATGTCAAGTATCATTTCCTTAGACCATGAGATCATGCAACTCCCGGATACCGTAGGAATGCTTTGGGTGTACCAAATGTCACAACGTAACTGGGTGGCTATAAAGGTGCACTATAGGTATCTCCGAAAGTGTCTGTTGGGTTGGCTCGGATCGACTGGGATTTGTCACTCCGTATGATGGAGAGGTATCTCTGGGCCCACTCGGTATTGCATCATCATAATGAGCTCAATGTGACTAAGTAGTTAGTCACGGGATCATGCATTAGGGAACAAGTAAAGTGACTTGCCGGAAACGAGATTGAACGAGGTATTGGGATACCGACGATCGAATCTCGGGCAAGTAATGTACCGATTGACAAAGGGAATTGTATACGGGATTGCTTGAATCCTCGACATCGTGGTTCATCCGATGAGATCATCGTGGAACATGTGGGAGCCAACATGGGTATCCAGATCCCGCTGTTGGTTATTGGCTAGAGAGGTGTCTCGGTCATGTCTGCATGATTCCCGAACCCGTAGGGTCTACACACTTAAGGTTCGGTGACGCTAGGGTTATAAGGAAGGTTTGTATGTGATTACCGAATGTTGTTCGGAGTCCCGGATGAGATCCCGGACGTCACGAGGAGTTCCGGAATGGTCCGGAGGTAAAGATTTATATATGGGAAGTCACCATACGGTCATCGGAAATATTCGGGGGTATACCGGTATTGTACCGGGACCACCGGAGGGGTTCCGGGGGTCCACCGGGAGGGTCAACCTGCCCCGGAGGGCCTTATGGGCTATAGGTGGAAGGGAACCAGCCCTTAGTGGGCTGGGCGCCAACCCCCTAGGGCCCATGCGCCTAGGGTTTGGGGGAAACCTTAAAAGGGGGCGCCCCCCCCTTGCTTGGGGGGAAAGCCACCTCCCCCTTGGCCACCGCCCCCCTCTAGATCCCATCTAGAGGGGCCGGCCCCCTTCCCCCTTCTCCCTATAAATAGAGGGGTGAGGGGAGGGCTGCAGCACCACATCCAAGGCGCAGCCCCTCCCCTCCCCAACACCTCTCCTCCTCCGCGTGTGCTTGGCGAAGCCCTGCCGGAGAACTGTCACTCCACCACCACGCCATCGTGCTGCTGTTGGAGCCTTCTTCCTCAACCTCTCCCTCCTCCTTGCTGGATCAAGGCGTGGGCGACGTCACCGCTCCGTACGTGTGTTGAACGCGGAGGTGCCGTCCGTTCGACGCTTGGATCATCGGTGATTTGGATCACGACGAGTACGACTCCATCAACCCCGTTCTCTTGAACGCTTCCGCTCGCGATCTACAAGGGTATGTAGATGCACTCCTCCCCTCTCGTTGCTAGTAAACTCCATAGATTGATCATGGTGACGCGTAGAAAATTTTAATTTCTACTACGATCCCCAACAGTGGCATCATGAGCTAGGTCTATGCGTAGTTTCTATGCACGAGTAGAACACAAGTTGTTGTGGGCGTTGATTTTGTCAATTTACTTGCCGTTACTAGTCTTATCTTGATTCGGCGGCATCGTGGGATGAAGCGGCCCGGACCGACCTTACACGTACGCTTACGTGAGACAGGTTCCACCGACTGACATGCACTAGTTGCATGAGGTGGCTAGCGGGTGTCTGTCTCTCCCACTTTAGTCGGATCGGATTCGATGAAAAGGGTCCTTATGAAGGGTAAATAGAAATTGGTATATCACATTGTGGTTTTGGCGTAGGTAAGAATCGTTCTTGCTAGAAACCTATAGCAGCCACGTAAAAGTTTGCAACAACAATTAGAGGACGTCTAACTTGTTTTTGCAGCAAGTGTCATGTGATGTGATATGGCCAGAAGAATGTGATGAATGATATATGTGGTGTATGAGATTGATCATGTTCTTGTAATAGGAATCACGACTTGCATGTCGATGAGTATGACAACCGGCAGGAGCCTAGGAGTTGTCTTAATTTATTTATGACCTGCGTGTCAACTGAAACGTCATGTAATTACTTTACTTTATTGCTAACCGTTAGCCATAGTAGTAGAAGTAATAATTGGCGAGACAACTTCATGAAGACACGATGATGGAGATCATGGTGTCATGCCGGTGACGATGATGAACATGGCGCCCCGAAGATGGAGATCAAAAGGAGCAAAATGATATTGGCCATATCATGTCACTATTTGATTGCATGTGATGTTTATCATGTTTTACATCTTATTTGCTTAGAACGACGGTAGCATAAATAAGATGATCCCTCGCTAAAATTTCAAGAAAGTGTTCCCCCTAACTGTGCACCGTTGCGAAGGTTCGTTGTTCCTAAGCACCACGTGATGATCGGGTGTGATAGGTTCTAACGTTCGCATACAACAGGTGTAAGCCAGATTTACACACGCAATACACTTACGTTGACTTGACGAGCGTAGCATGTACTGACATGGCCTCGGAACACAAGAGACCGAAAGGTCGAACATGAGTCGTATAGCAGATACGATCAACATGAAGATGTTCACCGATGATGACTAGTCCGTCTCTCGTGATGATCGGACACGGCCTAGTTGACTCGGATCATGTATCACTTAGATGACTAGAGGGATGTCTGTCTGAGTGGGAGTTCGTTAATAATTTGATTAGATGAACTTTATTATCATGAACTTAGTCTAAAAACCTTTACAATATGTCTTGTAGATCAAATGGCCCACGCTAATGTTGCCCTCAACTTCAACGCGTTCCTAGAGAAAACCAAGCTGAAAGACGATGGTAGCAACTACACGGACTGGGTCCGTAACCTGAGGATTATCCTCATAGCTGCCAAGAAAGCATATGTCCTTGAAGCACCGCTAGGTGATGCACCTGTTTTCCCAGCAACCCAAGACGTTCTGAACGCCTGGCAGTCACGTAGTGATGATTACTCCCTGGTTCAGTGCGGCATGCTTTACAGCTTAGAACCGGGGCTCCAAATGCGTTTTGAGCAGCACGGAGCATATGAGATGTTCCAAGAGCTGAAAATGGTTTTCCAAGCTCATGCCCGGGTCGAGAGATATGAAGTCTCCGACAAGTTCTACAGTTGTAAGATGGAGGAGAATAGTTCCGTCAGCGAACACATACTCAAAATGTCTGGGTTGCGCAACCGCTTGTCTCAGCTGGGAGTTAATCTCCCGGATGACGCGGTCGTTGACAGAATCCTTCAGTCGCTCCCACCTAGCTACAAGAGCTTTGTGATGAACTTCAATATGCAGGGGATGGAAAAGACCATTCCTGAGGTATATTCAACGCTGAAATCGGTGGAGGTGGAGATCAAAAAGGAACATCAAGTGTTGATGGTGAATAAAACCACTAAGTTCAAGAAAGGCAAGGGTAAGAAGAACTTCAAGAAAGACGGCAAGGGAGTTGCCGCGCCCGGTAAGCAAGCTGCCAGGAAGAAGACAAAGAATGGACCCAAGCCTAAGACTGAGTGCTTTTCTTGCAAGGGAAACGGTCACTGGAAGCGGAACTGCCCCAAGTACTTAGCGGATAAGAAGGCCGGCAATACCAAAGGTATATGTGATATACATGTTATAGATGTGTACCTAACCAGCGCTCGTAGTAGCTCCTGGGTATTTGATACCGGTGCGGTTGCTCATATTTGTAACTCAAAGCAGGAGCTGCGGAATAAGCAGAGACTGGCGAAGGACGAGGTGACGATGCGCATCGGGAATGGTTCCAAGGTCGATGTGATCGCCGTCGGCACGCTACCTCTACATTTACCTACGGGACTAGTTTTAAACCTCAATAATTGTTATTTAGTGCCAGTTTTGAGCATGAACATTGTATCTGGATCTCGTTTAATGCGAGATCCCTACTCATTTAAATTCGAGAATAATGGTTGTTCTATTTATATGAGAGATATGTTTTATGGTCATGCCCCGCTGGTCAATGGTTTATTCTTAATGAATCTTGAACGTGATGTTACACATATTCATAGTGTGAATGCCAAGAAATGTAAGGTTGATAATGATAGTCCCACATACTTGTGGCACTGCCGCCTTGGTCACATTGGTGTCAAACGCATGAAGAAACTCCATGCAGATGGACTTTTGGAGTCTGTTGATTATGAATCATTTGACACGTGCGAACCATGCCTCATGGGCAAAATGACCAAGACTCCATTCTCCGGAACAGTGGAGCGAGCAACCAACTTATTGGAAATCATACATACAGATGTGTGCGGTCCAATGAGCGTTGAGGCTCGCGGTGGCTATCGTTATGTTCTCACCCTCACTGATGACTTGAGTAGATATGGGTATGTCTACTTAATGAAACACAAGTCTGAGACCTTTGAAAAGTTCAAAGAATTTCAGAGTGAGGTTGAGAATCAACGTGACAGGAAAATAAAGTTCTTACGATCAGATCATGGAGGGGAATATTTGAGTCACGAATTTGGCACACACTTAAGGAAATGTGGAATTGTTTCACAACTCACGCCGCCTGGAACACCTCAGCGTAATGGTGTGTCCGAACGTCGTAATCGCACTCTATTGGATATGGTGCGATCTATGATGTCTCTTACCGATCTACCGCTATCATTCTGGGGTTATGCTTTAGAGACTGCCGCATTCACTTTAAATAGGGCTCCGTCGGAATCCGTTGAGACGACACCGTATGAATTATGGTTTGGAAAGAAACCTAAGCTGTCATTTCTTAAAGTTTGTGGATGCGATGCTTATGTCAAGAAACTTCAACCTGAAAAGCTCGAACCCAAGTCGGAAAAATGCGTCTTCATAGGATACCCTAAGGAAACCATTGGGTATACCTTCTACCTCAGATCCGAAGGCAAGATCTTCGTTGCCAAGAACGGGTCCTTTCTGGAGAAAGAGTTTCTCTCGAAAGAAGTAAGTGGGAGGAAAGTGGAACTTGATGAGATGACCCCTCTTGAACCGGAAAGTAGCGCAGCACAAGAAAATGTTTCTGTGGTGCCTGCACCAACTAGAGAGGAAGTTAATGATGACGATCATGATCAAGTTACCACTGAACTTCGTAGGTCCACAAGGACATGTTCCGCACCAGAGTGGTACGGCAACCCTGTCCTGGAAATCATATTGTTGGACAACGGTGAACCTTCGAACTATGAAGAAGCAATGGCGGGTCCAGATTCCAACAAATGGCTTGAAGCCATGCAATCCGAGATAGGATCCATGTATGAAAACAATGTGTGGACTTTGACAGACTTGCCCGAAGATCGGCGAGCGATAGAAAATAAATGGATCTTTAAGAAGAAGACGGACGCGGATGGAAATGTTACCATCTATAAAGCTCGACTTGTCGCTAAGGGTTATCGACAATTTCAAGGAGTTGACTACGAACCGTAGCGAAGCTGAAGGCCGTCCGAATCATGTTAGCAATTGCCGCATTCTACGATTATGAAATATGGCAAATGGACGTCAAAACGACATTCCTTAACGGCTTCCTTAAGGAAGAATTGTATATGATGCAGCCGGAAGGTTTTGTCGATCCTAAGAATGCTGACAAAGTATGCAAGCTCCAGCGCTCAATCTATGGGCTGGTGCAGGCATCTCGGAGTTGGAACATTCGCTTTGATGAGATGATCAAAGCGTTTGGGTTTACACAGACTTATGGAGAAGCCTGTGTTTATAAGAAAGTGAGTGGGAGCTCTGTAGCATTTCTCATATTATATGTGGATGACATACTATTGATGGGAAATGATATAGAATTCTTGGAAAGTATAAAGGCCTACTTGAATAAGTGTTTTTCATTGAAGGACCTTGGAGAAGCTTCTTACATATTAGGCATCAAGATCTATAGAGATAGATCGAGACGCCTCATAGGTCTTTCACAAAGCACATACCTTGACAAGATATTGAAGAAGTTCAATATGGATCAGTCCAAGAAGGGGTTCTTGCCTGTATTGCAAGGTGTGAGATTGAGCACGGCTCAATGCCCGACCACAGCAGAAGATAGAGAAAAGATGAGTGTCGTCCCTATGCCTCGGCCATAGCGTCTATTATGTATGCCATGCTGTGTACCAGACCTGATGTAAACCTTGCCGTAAGTTTGGTAGGAAGGTACCAAAGTAATCCCGGCATGGAACACTGGACAGCGGTCAAGAACATCTTGAAGTACCTGAAAAGGACTAAGGATATGTTTTTCGTTTATGGAGGTGACGAAGAGCTCGTCGTGAAGGGTTACGTCGATGCTAGCTTCGACACAGATCTGGATGACTCTAAGTCACAAACCGGATACGTGTATATTTTGAATGGTGGGGCCGTCAGCTGGTGCAGTTGCAAGCAAAGCGTCGTGGCGGGATCTACATGTGAAGCGGAGTACATGGCAGCCTCGGAGGCAGCACATGAAGCAATCTGGATGAAGGAGATCATTGCCGGCCTAGGAGTTATTCCCAATGCATCGGGGCCGATGACTCTCTTCTGTGACAACACTGGAGCTATTGCCCTTGCCAAGGAGCCCAGGTTTCACAAGAAGACCAGGCACATCAAGCGTCGCTTCAACTCCATTCGTGAAAATGTTCAAAATGGAGACATAGATATTTGTAAAGTACATACGGATTTGAATGTCGCAGATCCGTTGACTAAACCTCTTCCACGGGCAAAACATGATCAACACTAGAACTCTATGGGTGTACGATTCATCACAATGTAACTAGATTATTGACTCTAGTGCAAGTGGGAGACTGTTGGAAATATGCCCTAGAGGCAATAATAAAATGGTTATTATTATATTTACTTGTTCATGATAATTGTCTATTGTTCATGCTATAATTGAGTTATCCGGAAATCGTAATACATGTGTGAACACATAGACCATAACATGTCCCTAGTGAGCCTCTAGTTGACTAGCTCGTTGATCAATAGATGGTTACGGTTTCCTGACCATGGACATTGGATGTCATTGATAACGGGATCACATCATTAGGAGAATGATGTGATGGACAAGACCCAATCCTAAGCATAGCACTAGATCGTGTAGTTCGTTTGCTGAAGCTTTTCTAATGTCAAGTATCATTTCCTTAGACCATGAGATCGTGCAACTCCCAGATACCGTAGGAATGCTTTGGGTGTACCAAACGTCACAACGTAACTGGGTGGCTATAAAGGTGCACTATAGGTATCTCCGAACGTGTCTGTTGGGTTGGCTCGGATCGAGACTGGGATTTGTCACTCCGTATGATGGAGAGGTATCTCTGGGCCCACTCGGTATTGCATCATCATAATGAGCTCAATGTGACTAAGTAGTTAGTCACGGGATCATGCATTAGGGAACAAGTAAAGTGACTTGCGGGAAACGAGATTGAACGAGGTATTGGGATACCGACGATCGAATCTCGGGCAAGTAACGTACCGATTGACAAAGGGAATTGTATACGGGATTGCTTGAATCCTCGACATCGTGGTTCATCCGATGAGATCATCGTGGAACATGTGGGAGCCAACATGGGTATCCAGATCCCGATGTTGGTTATTGGCTAGAGAGGTGTCTCGGTCATGTCTGCATGATTCCCGAACCCGTAGGGTCTACACACTTAAGGTTCGGTGATGCTAGGGTTATAAGGAAGGTTTGTATGTGATTACCGAATGTTGTTCGGAGTCCCGGATGAGATCCCGGACGTCACGAGGAGTTCCGGAATGGTTCGGAGGTAAAGATTTATATGTGGGCACTACTAGGAAAAGGCCTACTAATGGCGCACCTAATTTGGCCATTAATGGCGCATTAGTGGTGCGCCATTAGTACCACGCCATTAGTATATTTTACTAATGGCGCACCACTGGTGCGCCATTAGTATCTGGTATACTAATGGCGCACCCCAGATGCGCCATTAGTATATACAACAGTGCGCCATTAGTATGCCTCCCAGGGGGCCATCTATACCCAGGTGCTTTGGCATACTAATGGCGCACAACAACAGGATGCGCCATTAGTAACTTCGGCATACTAATGGCGCACTGTTTAGTGATGCGCCATTAGTATCCTTTGGCATACTAATGGCGCACTATGATGTGATGCGCCATTAGTATGAATATTAGGTTTTTTTATTTTTTTATTTTCTGTTTTTTGCACAGGTTACAAAATGTATAATTGGACAAAATATAGACAGCACACATCAACAACAGATTCATCGAATACAATAGAAGATTAGTCTCTGAATACAATTCATCATTTTAGTCTCCGAATACAATTCATCATATTAGTCTCCGAATTGAAAAGACCGAACAAAGATAGAACATTATATTACAAGTCTCGAGACCGCGAGTTTGTCTTCACATTACAAGTCGATATCGATCATCTAAACTACCATCACATAGAAGAGAGATGCGGTCATCACGATGAGCATCATCACGATGAAACTCGTCTTCATCCGGTTCCTCCAACGCTCCCTCCCCTCTCCCACTAGATAGCGGGCGTATCTAGATTCGGCCTCGGCCCTCGTGGCGTACCCTTTGTAACTGTTACCGCTGAATCGGTGAACCTATCTCCGACACTCCTCCCAGTCGTCGTAGACTCCGGGAACCTTACCCTTGTACACGACATACCACGGCATCGCTATGCAGAAGCCAAACGAAACGTTAGTACCAATTCACAGACAATACATAAGCAATATATAAGTATGCAACAGAACGATCGGAAGAGAAAAGCAAGACATTAATAGCATCGATTACATCTAAGTTGAAGGACTCTCGAAACCAAAAAGACATACTACAAGTTCATTAAAGTTCAATTACAACATGAGCCAATCGATGTTTCAGAACTAGACACAGCATCACTGCTTTCGACTCGACTCAAGGGACCGGAGCGTGGATGAAGCCGCCGTCTATCATGGGAGTCATGAAACAACGGGCGTTGTCAGCCTGCATTTGTAGGATTGTGTCGATGTCACTGTTGGACGGTTGATTTCTGAGGTAGAACTGCCCCGAGGTACGAAGGACATCTTGATGGATGATTTCCGCAAACTTCGACTGGATGCGAAGAATTCTTGTCTGATGTCCGCGTCCTGGATTGCCGACACGCTCGCGGCCCAATCTTTGAGTCTACTCGGTAGCAGTAGTTGATGATGGTCCCGTACGATCGCCCGCATGTGATGGATGGCGTAGTAGGCACCCTTCTGACCGCCAGGCGGCTGCTTGACGCAGCAGAACGTCGTATTGTGGGAGAACACGTGCTTGTCGTACTTACGAATAGGCCTGGTGAAGGTGCCTCCAGATTTGACGTAGCCGGGGAGAACATCATCAAGAACCTTCTTGACATTTGTGTAGTCTACGTTCGACTGACGGTCCGGGTCGAAATACGTGGCCATGGAATATTTGGGGCTTAGGAGCATGAGCGTGCAATGTGTGTCACTGCAGAAAACACGGAATGTTAAAAGAAAAACGATCGAAATCTAAGAATTCATATGTTACGGGGCGGTTGAGGGGAGGACTTACCCGGGAAAGTAAGGCACGAGGAAGTTATCCTTATCTTGGTTTGCCAGAATGACGCCTTCGAGGTAAGAACTCGCGACTTGCCGGTCCCCAGCGCTGCCCAAGATCTTGGCACGCATGTAGAAGGGGTCGACTATCACGATGTCCGGGGTCTTGTCGCGAATGATCCGCATCTCCATACTCAGCGAAAATAGCTGAACAAAGGTGTAGTGCAACGGATGAAGGTTCAACATAGCGTGGATGTCATCAAACCGCAGGACGATCGTACCCCCGATGGAGTTATCCACAAAGCCCTTGCCCTCTGGCACCTTGGCCGCGAAAACCGGGTATGCCACATCCTTCTCTCCGAGACGCCGCTTCTCCAAAGAAAGAACACTGTCATGCAGACTCCGCATAGCACCGGTTGCAGCATCGAGCATATTTCTCGGTAGCATCGGCCTACCCGCCACATGCACCCTCCTCGAGATATCCGCAGTTGAAGGTGGCCCGTCCTGAGCACGGATCGTACTCGGTGCCGGCTGGCCCGCACCCTTGTTAGTCTTTCTTTTGCGTGCCTTCTTCTTCTCCTATAATGGGACCGAGTTCTGCTCACAGACCGCCTTCTTGAGTGTGTTGGGGCTGATCATATTTCGCACCTCGCCTATCTGAGGCTCGGTGAAGTCGGCAGCTGGAGGCGTCTCCTGAGAGCTGAACTGCAGACGACGCCTGTTGCAACTTGGCTTCTCCGCGGTACCAGCTAGATCGCACACGTCTTTGGTTGGGTTGGGTTCTTGAGAAGGAGGCCCCATGAAGTCGCCACCGTCCCCATGATCGGCAAAGTACTGATCGACGTTGGCAAATGTATCATCGTCGTCGTCGTTCTAATCCTGTGCCATATGCATGTTTGGATCCAGTGGCATAGGGATGTCCGGCACCATTGCGGCGGTCTTGCCATGGGGCCGACTTGGCGCCGGCACGACTGGCGGTGTTGTCTTTGGGGTGGTGTCCCCCGCCCCCAAACGAATCTGGCTCTTCGGCCAAAGCAGGGGCCAGCTCAGGCAGGCGCTGAGGGTCATCACGTCATCATCGTCGGCCCCGATGGGTCGAATCGGAGGTAACAACTCGTCGCAGCCTGGCAGCACCCGAACCAGTTGAACCCTAAACAAGTTGGGTGGCATCTGGGTACCGTGGAACAAGGGGTTGCCCGGTTGAACGATTTTGCCCATGGCGACATCGACCAACTCGTTGTTCACGAAGTGCAGGAGAGTGCACGGAACGTCGGCGGCGCCCTGCGAAAACATGTAGGGCGTTAGGGATGCCCAGTAAAAGGCAAGGAGATGAAGTCCTCAGCCGAGAGAGGCTTAATTAGTTACCGTGATGATGGCGTCGAGCTCGGCTAATGTCGAGGCACCGCCAACGGCGGGCGTGCAGTTGACGGAGGGGCCGCTTGCTGCAGAGGTGCCGGCCGGCGTACACCCGGGTGCATTAAGCTCCCGTGCCGGCGTCGGAGACACCAATGCCTGCCTCCGCCGGAGACACCAATGGCCCCGCCATCGCGTTCAGCGAGTTGCTGGCCGTGAAGCTAGGAATCGGGGGCGGCCCCTGTTGGCCGCCCGCAATCCACGCACTAATCCCCTGGATCAAGGTAGGCACAATGGCGGTGATCGTCGCTCCGAGTTGTTGTTGCACTTGCTCTTGGACAATCTCCGGAATCCGCGCCACCTGTGCCCTGAGTTCTTGAACCTCGCGCGCCTGGCTTTCCGAGCTGGTCTTTTTCTCCTTTCGCCCACCAGTGTTATAGTATGATGACCATTTTGTCGACAAGCCTTTGCCGGCCACACGACCAGCTGACGTCGGCTTACTGAGCTTATCCTTGTTCTTCATTACATTCAACGCCCTATTTAGAGTGGTGTCCCAAGGGTTGCTCTTAGTCGACCCCGCGCTACTGCTTTCAGTCGCCTGCGGAAGGAATGTGGACCATTTAGAAATTTGGCTTCATTAATTAGAATGCAACCATATGGAGCTAATTATGCGGGGGTGTATTCCTTACCAGAACAAGCTCAAGCGCCCTGGTCTTCGGATCCGTGGTAAGCTCCTTTGTTTTCGGGTCCTTCTTGCACCGGGCCCTGACAAAGTTCCTGGTCTGCTTGTCACCGTATTTATCGAAGAGGGGCGGTAGGCCTTGCTCGGCACGGTCCGCCTCCTCCTTGTCCCATATAGGCTCCGCCACTCTGTAACCGCCGGGACCGAGTGTGTGTTCCCCTAAGTTCAGCTCCCGCATTTCTTTCCCCCACTTACTTGATTCGGAGTTTGCGGTGCTCGAGCAATTGATCTTGAAGTCGTTGTAGTCATCTTCGGTGATCGAAGAATTTTTCTCCTTGATCTTCTCATAACTCTCACCTTTCTCGATCATTCTCTTCACATTGTTTTTCCAAGTAGACAGGGCCTTGCTCATCTTCGTGAGGGCAGCATTGTTCACTTTATTCCCTTTTAGGCTTGTGTTTTCAAATTCAGCGGGGAACTTGTATCGTTCGTGCAGCTTCGTGAAGAGGAGGTTGCGCAAATTCCCTCGGTCAGGATGCCTCAGGTTCTCGGTGTTGATCGAGACGGTGCTCCGGAGAATGCGGAGCACGGTACCCCTTGAGTATTCGTTCGGGCGTCGTTGGATTCCCGTCGGAGTCCACTTCAGTAACTTCCTCCTTGAGGGTGCGGAGCACGGTCGGGCGCCGGTCCTTCCGTTGCCTCTTCGGTTGGCTGCCATCTGTGCGTGCGCCGCCATCATCAGTGGTGGCATCCTCGGCGGCACCATCAGTGGTGGCATCAGTGGGGTCATCCTCGGCGGTACCATCAGTGGTCTCAGGATCGGTGGAGAAGGCGGCGTCCTCATACAAGTGAGGTTGTTCCTCCATCTCCTGGGACAGCTTCCAGAATGCCTTGACGCCCGAACCCCCGGCCTCATCGTTGTTGGCCATGTTTCTCTCTAAATAGGAACAAAGTTTGGTCAAAAAGTTGGTTATTGTCAAGGAACAAGATCATGGTCTCATCATTTAGGGTTTGTCGACACCGAGGCATCCTAAAAGCTAAGCTTTTATCATTGAGGGTTTTTCAACGCCGAGGCACCCTAAAAGCCTAAGCTTTCATCATTTCGGTTTTTATCGACACCGAGGCACCCTAAAAGCCATGCATTAGTCACAAGTACGCCGGGGCACTTGATCCTACTTAATTAACTACTAAGATACCCCAGCCCATGCATTAGTCACAAGTACCCCATATGTCCTATTTTTAGCAAAGTCATGCTAAAATTCACGGAAAATTTCAGCATGACCTTTGCTGAAAATAGGACATATGGAGTACCCGAATTTGCCGGAACGGAAGTTAATCGACATTCCGGCAAACTCAAGGGCCTCTCGGGTGGACAAGGCAAAAAAGGCCTCCATCACAACATGGAAAATACATTGGCATGTGAAGAGGTGAAACAATATATGCATCTCCAAGCAGTATCATTCAACATTTTGGACAAAACACTACAAGCAACATGAGACACTGAAAACAATTGCTACCAATGAATCTACACTTCTATAACAAAATAAATCAGAAACTTAGTCTGTCATCATTAGGCAGCCACCATTAGTTATTCCGTTATGTTAAAGCAGAAATAGAAAAATAGACAGAAAACACTAAAATCAGAAACAAATCCAACTGTACAGGCCAATGCATATAGGAAAAGTGAGGGGTTGAACTTCATTTTTTTCAGGTTTTCTTGGGTGTATGAGGTCTGCAGATCATATGATCCATTTGACTTATTATACTAACACTAGCATTTGACATATCTAATCCCGACTAACTGAGCTATGATTCACTTTTGTTATTGTGTTGTTCATGCAAAGACAGGCCGGGTGCGGCATTGTCGTGATTTGGTTTATGCCTCAATCAAACAATCAAGAGCAAAAGTTTACCTAAATACTAAACCGAAGACTCAAAAAAGATGGTGCCATGGTCGATGCGGTTTATGCAATGCCCAATCAAATAATCAAGAGCAAATGTGGCCACAGCCACTGGACACGCAAAATAAACGGCGCCCACGGTCATTCTATCAACACTTAAAATTTTGAGGAATGTCAACCTGCTGTACATGACTAGAACACATAGTAACAGAGCTTTGTGAACCCAACACTTATGTAACATGATTCAGACTATTGCAGCACAATGGAATTTTAAGTGTTGATCTCACCATACTATGTGCTGGATATGATCTCAACTAGTACTGCTGCAGATCACTTGGCTCCTTCTCCTTCTGGCTAAACTAGGATGGCTTGTGTGGCAGCAAGTAACCAGTTTAGCGGCTAAATATTACTCCCTCCGTCCACAAATATAATATGTTCATGGTCATTCTACCAGAAGTTCAGTTATGGTGTCCAGATGGGGGTATATCTGAGCCATTTTCTTATGCATGTCCCTGTTTTTGTGTCGCCAGATAATGATTTGGTCCCGATGTAGTGATTCTTTCTGCTTTCACCGATTCTTGTGTGGTTTCTGGTCATATTTGGTTCTTTGACAATTGGCTTCTCCCTGTTATTCTTTTTTTTTGGGATTGGCGGTAAGTGCAGTTGATGGAGATGACGAATAAGGCTCATTTAGCGGTGTACCGAGATCAGATACCATCACTTGTTTTTGTGGTATGGGTTATGGTTACTGTTGGCAGTGATGTACATTCAAGTTGGCCAGTTGTCAATATTTTGTCTACTGTTGTCCAGCACAGCAACTGCTAACTGGCCTCAAATTTGCTTTCTGCTGATGATCATATTAATGCTTATAGAAGCCCATACGTGGAAAATCACAATATTGTCATACACCTGCATTTACTTCTTATAACCTCTTGTTGCGAAAATACCATACCACCTTCTATAAATGGGCCAACTCCGAGCCTCTTGCTAAATAGAGCTACTTCTGAGTACAAATGATCGTTTCCTCAACAAAATTTGAACTGATCTTTTCCTTTTTGAGAATTTTTATTCTTGCTCACTGGCATCCATGTATAGATAAAATATATGTTGATAGTTCGGTTATGATATTAGTTCTTTCGGTAAAATCATGTTCTGGTGGATACAAAGGACTGTTTTGCAAGTTTATATTTTACCTATTTCTTAACATTTTGTTGGTTTTGCAGTATGTCAACCAGTTCTGTTGTTTGAGAAATAGTACTGCAGCTGCACTTATTCTTGTCTTCTGTTCTTCCTTTTTCTTGAATTGCTATGCTGATTCTGCTGTTCCTAAGTCCCTTGGATAGTATTTGAAACTATCTTATTTGGTGCTGGGTCAGTTTGCTTGTTTCAATTGCTATTTGACTTGATAATTTCATTCTTTTCTACCCTACTCTTTATCTACTTATCAGTTTGTACCTTTGGTTACTCTTTACTGGTTTCAATTTAAGGGACGTATAGGGCAAGTTTAGATGTCAAGATTACTGATATTTTCGTGTCATGTTCATGAATGGCTGTGATGATATAAGTTGGTACTTGACAAACAGAATGGGGTTTGTAGCATTTTCACAAAGTATAGAATGCTGTAGAGTAGGCCGGGTGGCGGGGTACCTGGAGGAAGGCGGGGAGGAGTGCGAACTTGTCGACGGGGCTGGCCACGGGCGCGGCGCCGAGGAGACGAGGACGACGGGGCGGCGGGGCGGCGGCGTCGGGAGAGGAGAGGGCGGCGTCGCGGCGTCGCGGCGTCGCGGCGGAGACGAGGACGACGGGGCGGCGTCGAGGCGGCGGGGCAGCGGCATCGGGAGAGGAGACGGCAGCGTCGCGGCGTCGGGGCGGAGACGAGGACGACAGGGCGGCGGCGTCGGGAGAGGAGAGGGCGGCGTCGCGGCGTCGGGGCGTCGCGGCGGAGACGAGGACGATGGGGCGGCGTCGAGGCGGCGGGGCAGCGGCGTCGGGAGAGGAGAGGGGAAGGGGATCGAGGGCGAGGGAGAGAGAGGGGATAGGTTTGGGCCGGGGATAGGAGAGGGGAAGGGGATCGAGGGCGAGGGCACAATACTAATGGCGCACCACCCCTCGGTGCGCCATAAGTACATCCATACTAATGGCGCACCTCACCCTGGTGCGCCATTAGTATTTTTTTTTATTTCTGCTCGAGCCAACAGGTTATCTTCCACCTGACCTGATCCACACCAAGTTCCCTCTACTAGCTCGACTGGTCAGTAGCCAGTTCTCACACCAGGAGGTCCTGGGTTCGATTCCCAGGCTCCACAATTTTTTTGATGCATTTAAAATGCTGTTTGATATTTATTTGTGTTTAAATATGTTCAAACTTGTTTAAATCATAACAGTAATATTTTTTATAAGACAGTAATAATTTTTTAAAAAATATCATCAAACAGTAATGCCGGTGGAGCGGGGGAGGGTGCGCGGGGTGCGGGGGGCCGGTGGACCGGGGGGTGCTCGGCGGCAAGGGGGACCGGATCTGGCGAGGTGGGATAGCGATCGAGATGGAGGGGGATCGAGATTGAGTGTCCATGAAATTTAAAAATATTCATGATAGTTCAAAAAGTGCCCATGAAATACAATCGAGAAATGAAGGCTACGATTTAAATACAATCGATCTTAGCTAGCTATCTGTTCACAATCTTCTTGCCCTTCTTTTTCGCAAATGGAGTTCTTCTGTGGAACGGACGTCCTTTAGGTAGGGTGGTCCTGCTTCTTCTTGTGGTGTATGCTGCTACTTCATCATCGTCGTCATGTTCGATTCTCGGGTCGCCGTACTTGTCGAAGTCTTGCTCATTGGCTACTCCATCCACTCCGATGATCTTCCTTTTGCCTCTCCTCATGACAACACGACTGGGCTTTGACGGGTCGGTAATGAAGAAGCATTGGTCCACTTGGGAAGCCAGTACCCATGGCTCATTTTTCGCGGTGACGTTTGCGCCTGCGGTCTTGGATTTGGCTTCGGGTATAACCATGGTGGTGAAATACCGGTCTTCTTTTAGGACGCTCTTGGCCCATCTGACACGGAACATCGGGACCTTCTCTCCAGCGTAGCTCAGCTCCCAGATCTCCTCGATCCTTCCGTAGTATCTGTCCTTGTCGTTACCGGTGTAGGATTCCATCGTTACCCCGGAGTTCTGATAACCATCGCTCTTCATGTCCTTGGCCTCGGTGTAGAATGTGTAGCCGTTGATATCGTACGCCTCATAGGTCATCAGGTTGTGCTCGGCGCCCTGTGACAAGGCGAATATGAGTTGTTCTTCCGTGGAAGAATCCTCATGTAAAGGGTACGACAGAAGCTTCTGCTTGAACCAACGCGTGAAACATGAGTTGTGCTCTTTGAGTATATCTCTGTCCGTCCTCTGTTGGCCTCGGTCATTGTACGTCTTCTTAATAAAGGTTTTGTGCTCTACCACCCAAGGATCGACCACGTCTATGTGTTGTAGCGCGACTAGGTTTGCTCTTTCAAAGTCGGCGAGTCGACCCTCGAAGTCGACATGCATTTCGCGGCGACCCTCACGGTGACCCCATCCAGCGAGCCTGCCGAGGTGCCTGTTGATGGGCAGACCAACGGGGTTCTCGATGCCTAGATAATTCGTGCAGTAGGAGATGCACTCTTCGGTCAGAAAGCCCCTGGCTATGCTTCCCTCTGGACGTGACATGTTGCGAACGTATCCTTTGATGACACCATTCATCCTTTCGAACGGCATCATGCTGTGCAGGAACGTCGGCCCGAGTTGGATGATATCGTCCACGATATGGACCAGCAGATGCACCATAACATCGAAGAATGCGGGCGGGAAGTACATCTCAAGCTCGCATAGTATCACCACGATCTCTTCCTCTAGCCTTCTGAGTTGCCTCACGCCAACAGACTTCCGAGAGATGACGTCAAAAAATTTGCATAGGCCAACTAGCATTTCGCGGACGTGCGCGTCCATGATCCCACGGATTGCAACTGGAAGTATCTGCGTCATCAGCACATGACAGTCGTGAGACTTCATCCCGCTGAACTTCAGCTTCGCTAGGTCTAGGTATCTGCTTATCTTCCCCGCGTAACCGTAAGGAAGTTTTACTCCTACGAGGCAGGTGAAAAACTGCTCGATCTCCTCCTGACTTAGAGTGAAGCACGCGGGAGGGTAGTCATTTCCGGTCTTCTTGGCCTTTTTGCCTTTGCGACGACTTTCCATGTCCTGCTTTGCCTCATCATCATCATCATCATCATATATAGCGTGAAGTTCCTGCCTGATGCCCATTGATTTCAAGTCTGCCCTTGCTTTCGGCCCATCTTTGGTCCTCTCTGGCATGTTGAGCAGGGTACCAAGCAGACTCTCGCACACGTTCTTCATGATATGCATGACATCAAGGCTGTGAGGCACACGGTGGATCTTCCAGTACGGCAAGTCCCAGAAAACAGACCTCGTTTTCCATACCTTCAGCAGCGGCTCTGGCGCCTTTCGCTTCTTTCCCGGCTCTGGCGCCTTTTGCTTCTTTCCCGGCAGTGGGCAGTCTTTCCAATTTTTCAACAGCTCGTCTATTTCCTCGCCACTCCTCGTACGCGGGTGTCCTCGGGGTTCGGTTTCACCATCGAATAGATCCTTGCGTTTTCTCCACGGGTCATCGTCGCGAAGCCACCTTCGATGTCCCATGAACACGGTTTTCGAAGACCCAGGATCTCTATCTAGCTGGCGATACGTTGTGTCATCCATGCACCTGACGCATCCAGAAAATCCGTGGACCACCTGCCCCGCGACATATCCGTAACCGAGATAGTCGTGCACCGTCGTGAGCAGCGCGGCTCTCAAAGGGAAATATTCTTTCTCTGCGCCGTCCCACGTATTGGCTGGCGTTTTCCACAGCGTGTCAAGCTCCTCTTTCAGCAGCCCCAGATACAGATTGATGTCGTTCCCTGGTTGTTTCGGTCGTTCAATTAGCATACTCATGTGAATGTACTTCCTCTTCATGCACAACCAGGGGGAAGGTTGTACATCCACACAAACACAGGCCAGGTGCTATGTGTGCTTCTCTGGCTGCCAAACGGATTGACTCCATCGGTGCTCGCGCCCAGCATGATGTTCCTTGGATCGTTCCCAAATTCTAGGTCTTCGAAGTTCAACGCTTGCCACTGGCTCGCATCCTTAGGGTGACTCAGCATCTTGTCTTTTTTATCTATCTCCGGATCATTTGCGTCATCTTCTCGCTTCTTCTCCTCCCTATCCGCGTGCCAATGCAGGAGCTTTGCTACCTTAGGGTCCGTGAAATACCGCTGCAGACGAGGAGTGATCGGAAAGTACCACACCACTTTTCAAGGAGCTTTCTTCCTCTTCTTGTATCGAGTGACGCCGCACACCGGACATATGGTAGACTCCGCGTGCTCGTCCCGATAAATGATGCAATTGTTCATGCACACATGGTATTTCACGTGCGGTAAATCCAGAGGACACACGATTTTCTTCGCCTCCTCCAAACTGGTCGGGCACTTGTTCCCCTTGGGAAGACGTTCGTGCCAGAATGACATGTTCTCGTCGAAGCATGCATCGGTCATTTTGTGTTTTACCTTCATCTCCAGAGCCATGAGCGTTACTTTCAGGCGGGTATCCTCGGGCCTGCATCCTTCATACAATGGAGTAACCGCGTCTAACTCAAGTTGATCCATCTTGGCTTTCTCTCGGGCGGCAGCTCTTGCGTTATCCGTCTGCTTGAGAAGCAGCTCTTGAATATGAGGGTCCTGCACCCAACCCATCGATGGTCCAGCGTCGTCTGCTCCGCCGGCATCATCATCTTCATGATCATGCCCGTCGTCTGCTCCGGCATCTTCCTCATCATCATGTCCTGCATCTTCTACATGATGACTGTGTACAGCATCACCGTCGTGATCATCTCCTGGGGATTCTTCGTCTTCTTGCCCGCCCGAGCCGCGGTGGTTGTCTTGCTGCCCTTCCTCATTTCTTGCCCGGCCCCCATGGACGACTTCGTAGTCATCTTCATCACCTTGCCACCAATAGCCATCCATGAAACCACGCAAGAGCAGGTGGTCCCGCACCTGCCCGGATTCCGGGTCCGCAATAAGGCTCTTCAGCTTGCATCTTTGACACGGACATCTTATCTCCGTCTCGTTCTTTTGAAGCATCTCGGCCTTCGCGGACCTCAAAAACCTATTCACGATGCCTTCGGTCATCATGCGGACCATGGTCGCCTGCGGGGTAGAGCAAAACGATATTTTAGAACCAAGAAAAAATTTGGCATGACTTTCCCTAAAAATAGGACCAAAAAGAATGCTTAATGCCAAAATTCTCGCCAAAACGGAAATGAATCAACATTCCGGCAAAATATTGGCAACTATCGCATTTCAAATACCGGTACACCTCCAAACACAAACACATATGCAACACCACAAACATATGCAACACCACGAACATACATAGATCTAGCTAGGCCATAAAAAGTGCATGTGCACATTGTTGTAGGGAGAACAACATAAATATAGCTTCCCCCCTTACTTACCTATCAAAACAAGGTAATTTAACCACTTAAATTGAATGAATCTATGGTGGAAATGAGGTGAAAAAGAGGAGGCACCCGAGACAAGGAGGAGGTGGAGACAATGAAGTGGGGAGAAAGTGAGTGTGGGTAGGAGAGGCTGTCCAAAATATCTTGTTGCTGCCCACTTACAAATGGCGCACCAACTCTAAATGCGCCATTAGTAATCCAGGTTACTAATGGCGCACCTTCTGGTGGTGCGCCATTAGTAGTTTTGCAAAAAAAAACATACTAATGGCGCACTGTTCCACCCTGCGCCATTACTAGTTTAAACTAGTAATGGCGCACGGTGGAACAGTGCGCCATTAGTAGTTTTGCAAAAAAGGGAATAAAAAATATAATAGAAAAAACCAAATTAGTGGCGCACTTTCCGGCAGGTGCGCCATTAGTATGTTTGGACAGGCGCACTAGTTAAATTTTTTTTATACTAATGGCGCACCTTGGGCCAGGTGCGCCATTACTAGTTACAACTAGTAATGGCGCACTGTGTCTGGATGCGCCATTAGTATGTTTGGACAGGCACACTAGTTAAAAAAAAAATTTGATACTAATGGCGCACCCTGGGCCAGGTGCGCCATTAGTAGTTTCAACTCTAATGGCGTATCAGAAGGTGGTGCGCCATTAGTATATACTAATGGCGCACCGCTTGTCTGGTGCGCCATTAGTGTCAATCCCATCTATAGCCCTTTTTCTAGTAGTGGGGAGGTCACCATACGGTCACCGGAAATATTCGGGGGTATACCGGTATTGTACCGGGACCACCGGGAGGGTCCACCTGCCCCGGAGGGCTTTATGGGCTGTAGGTGGAAGGGAACCAGCCCTTAGTGGGCTGGGCGCCAACCCCCCTAGGGCCCATGCACCTAGGGTTTGGGGGAAACCCTAAAAGGGGGCGCCCCCCCTTGCTTGGGGGGCAAGCCACCTCCCCCTTGGCCGCCGCCCCCCTCTAGATCCCATCTAGAGGGGCCGGCCCCCTTCCCCCTTCTCCCTATAAATAGAGGGGTGAGGGGAGGGCTGCAGCACCACATCCAAGGCGTAGCCCCTCCCCTCCCCAACACCTCTCCTCCTCCGCGTGTGCTTGGCGAAGCCCTGCCGGAGAACTATCACTCCACCACCACCACGCCGTCGTGCTGCTGTTGGAGCCTTCTTCCTCAACCTCTCCCTCCTCCTTGCTGGATCAAAGGTGTGGGAGACGTCACCGCTCCGTACGTTTGTTGAACGCGGAGGTGCCGTCCGTTCGGTGCTTGGATCATCGGTGATTTGGATCACGACGAGTACGACTCCATCAACCCCGTTCTCTTGAACGCTTCCGCTCGCGATCTACAAGGGTATGTAGATGCACTCCTCCCCTCTTGTTGAGGATATAACCCTTAGAGTCACCCGCCCGGCGGGGCCGGGTTACACATAAGGATCATCACCTGAAGCCCGGCGCCAAGCTTGAAGACGGTGGGCCAAAGATGGGCTTAAGACCCGGAGATGGCTCAAGGCCCGTAGTTGCAACCGTCATTATGGTAGAACTTGTAGTGTAAGGCAAGAATAGTTGAGAGTCCGAGCCGGACACTCTTATGAGCCGGCCGGGACTCTGAGAGCCGCTGGGCATCAACCTCTCCATATAAAGGGACGACCCAGCAGCGGTTGAGGGACAAGAAAGATCTCGTCGAGAGCCAGGCATAGCAGTTAAGCTCCCTGGTCATCGAAACCTTAATCAATACCACCTCAACTGGACGTAGGCTTTTACCTTCACCATAAGGGGCCGAACCAGTATAAAACCTCGTGTTCCTTGTCCCGTTTAACCCCTTCAAGCTTCCTAGCAGCAATGGCTCCACGACTAAGTCCTAGCTCGAGGACATCTGCCGTGACAATTCCACGACAGTTGGCGCCCACCGTGGGGCAAGCGCACGGTGGATTTGAGTTCTTGAAGGGCAGCTTCGAAGGGCTCAAGGGATACGCTGTGGGCCGGATGACCAAGAGTCGTCGCGGCAAGCTCTACATCGACGATGCAAGCTGGGGCCCCGACGCCGGCTCAATTGAGTACGGATACCGGGTCCCCTTTGGCGAAATTCATGTTTTCATTGGTAAGATTGGTGAGCCAGGCCCGGAGCCGGATCTCCGCGCCGATCTCATCGAGACGGCTCAGCGCGCACGACCCGCCCGGGCCTTGCCCGCCTTGAAATATGCTTTGGTGGGATGTATCCATGGAGGGCTCTCTGGTGGATTTGGGTCTGGTGATGAGACGGCCGCCGGCTCTGACGGCGAATCATCCACAGATGAGTCAAACTCGTTGTATCAACTTCAAGATGGCAGGCTAATGGGTTGTTCCGATGGTGACAGTATTCCGGACCCGTTCGAGCCGCCGAGCCAGGTTGGAATCTTCATGGCCGGTGCGCAGCCTGTTCAGAACCCTGCTGCTGGGGCAGGAAACCCGGTGCCCTCGCCGGCTAAGGTGCTGATGGATCTCATGGACAAGATGACGGCCCTGTTGACCGCCGCGGTTGACCCGGCGGATCAAGCTCAGCATGACGCGGAGGTGGCGCAGTTAAAGTTAGATCTAGTGAAAGCCAAAGAGGATCTGGCAGCGGAAGGAATCAGGATGGCTGCGGAGAGGGCGGCTCTCGACGCCCAAACTCAGTTGATTCAGGCGCAGTCCTTCCGGCTCACGATGGATCAGAACGCGTCTAATGAGGTCATGAGAAGGAGGCATCAAAAGGCCCAATCTCGACTCCCTCCGGTTTACGATCCTCGAAACCTCTTCAATACGCCAGGTGCAGGGTCTAGTAACCCGCCAGGGATCATAGTGCCCGGGTCTGGGACCCCTATTCAGCCACAAGTGATGGGGCCTCCCCGGGTGAACCCCGCCCCGCCTCAGTATGTGCCAATACCGCCGGGGCATTATGCTAACCCGCTGGAGAACATGGTCGCCGCAGCAGCACGGCTGGCAGCCCTCCCAATTGACGGCGACTCTCCGACGGCTATTGAAACCCGCCGGGTCAGGGAACTCCTTCAGACAGCGCTGGCGCAGCAAGAGGCGTACTCTTACAGCCGGGACAGAATCCACTCGACCCCTCGTCCAGGCCAGAGCCCGAGTTACAGCAGACACATAGTCTCAGCGACCGGCTCAAGTAATGTCCGACGCCATGACCCGCCCCCTGGCCATGGCCCGGCTCATAACGGAGCCTTTCACGTAGCAGACCAAGACAGAGCGCGGCAAGAGGCGGAGCAGGTGCCTCAGTTGACGGCTTACCAGACTCCCCCGACTTATCCGACGATTTCCGTCGACGTGGGTATCCCTACCAGGACTGGAGGTGTCCCTTGTTTAGTGCTAGCTCTCCGCAATGAGCGTCTACCCAAGGACTTCAAAGGCCCTAGGAAGGTGCCTAATTACATGGCTGACTTACAACCCGGGGCCTGGATCGAAAGTTATGAGATGGCCATGGAACTGCTGGAGGTCAGTGAAGCGGCAATGGCCAAGTACTTCACCATGATGCTAGATGGGACCGCCCGCACTTGGTTGAAAGGGCTACCGCCGAATTCCATCGGATCTTGGGCTGAGCTGAAGGCCCGGTTCATACAAAACTTCAAAGACACCTGTAGATAGTCTATGTCAATAGTGGATTTGACTAACTGTAAGCAACAGGAGGGCGAGTCTACGACACATTGGGTTCGCCGGGTCAAAGAGATCATACATTCATCGGACAAGATGGATGCCGGCTCTGCAGTCTTAATGTTGGAACAAAATTGTCGTTTTCTGCCCCTGAAGATGAAACTCGGGCGGCTTAAGCCCGACTGCAATGATATGGGTATGCTGATGGCGGCTCTCGTCAAGTACGCCGATTCTGATAGTACCAAGGACCCCGCTTCAGATGATGAGAGGACAGGGAAGGGAAAGAAGAACGGCAATTGCAAGGGTCCTCAGCATAACCCGGGGAACCAAGGAGGTGGCAAGCGTAAGGCCGACGGCAGCCTAGAGTTTGTGGCCAATGCCAGTTCACAGGGTAATAGCCAGAGACGCAAGGGGAGGCCCCCTCCCCGAGCCGGCGGGTCAGGCCCGACGCTGGAGCAATTACTGAATGAGCCTTGTCCGAGGCATGGCTCTAGAGAGAAGCCAGCTACTCATCTATGGAAGGATTGTGCAATCATGAAGGCCTTTAAGAATTCCAACGCCTTTAACGGCAACAATGGCCCGGGCGGTGGCCCAGGCGCCGGCGGCTTTCATGGCCCGGGCGGCGGCTCAAATTCTAATCCTCAGAACGGTCCAGGGGGCTTTAATCAGCAGTCTGGCCAGGGTCATCAACAGCAGCAGGGGGGTTATCAGACCAATGCAAAGCAGCTTAGTGGTGGACAGTATCATGTATTTACCACCAGTCTGTGGAAGCGAGATCAGAAGCTTCGTAAGAGGGCTGTGAATGCTGTTGAGCCGGCGGTTCCACGCTATTTACGGTGGTCTGAACAGCCTATAATGTGGAGTAGGGAGGATCACCCTCCCCGGGTGGATAATCCGGGTCACTTGGCCTTGGTGGTGGCTCCTCAGGTGGGAGGATATAAGTTCACTAAGGTGCTTATGGATGGAGGCAGCAGCATCAACATCCTCTATTATTAGACTTTCCGTCGTATGGGATTGATTGATAAGAACCTCAGCCAGTCCAACACTATTTTCCATGGTGTGGTACCTGGTAAGTCAGCTTATCCAGTCGGCAAGATCGAGTTGGAAGTGGCCTTTGGAGACGAGCACAACTACAGGGTGGAAAAGTTGACCTTTGAGGTGGTCAAGATAAGAAGCCCGTATCATGCCATATTTGGGCGGCCGGCTTACGCCAAGTTCATGGCACGGCCGTGTTACGTGTATTTATAGCTTAAGATGCCGGGTCTCAATGGGACCATTACGGTTCATGGCAGCCGAAAGGTGGCCTTGGAGTGTGAGGAAGGCGATGCAGCTTATGCAGAATCTGTTTGTGCAACAGAGGAGTTAAAATTTTACAAGGACAATGTTGACCCAACAGATATGACCTCTCTGAAAAAGCCGACTACGGAGCATGAGCCAGCAATGAAATTTAAGTCGGCCTATGAGACTAAACTTGTTGATTTCGTTCCAGGTGATTCATCTCAGCAGTTTAGCATCAGTGCCAATCTAGATCCAAAATAGGAAAGCGCGCTCATCGAGTTCATCCGTGAGAATAGGGACATTTTTGCATGGAAGCCTTCTGACATGCCAGGTGTACCTAGGGAACTCGCTGAGCACACTCTCAATGTTGATCCAAAATTTAAGCCAGTCAGGCAATTCCTTCGGCGGTTTAATGAAGAGAGGCGGAAAGCTATCGGTGAAGAGGTGGCCCGGCTCTTGGCGGCCAGGTTTATTGTTGAAGTATTTCACCCAGAGTGGTTAGCTAACCCAGTACTCGTGCTCAAGAAGAACAGCACCTGGCGGATGTGTGTGGACTACACGGACTTAAACAAGGCTTGTCCGGCTGATCCTTTTGCCCTTCCCCGTATTGATCAAATCATTGATGCTACGGCGGGTTGTGAGCGCTTAAGCTTCTTGGATGCTTATTCTGGATATCATCAGATTAAAATGGCAGTTAAGGACCAGGAGAAGACGGCGTTCATCACTCCCTTTGGAGCCTTCTGCTATGTGTCCATGCCCTTTGGACTCAAGAGTGCACAGGCGACTTATCAGCGTTGTGTACAGAACTGTCTTCATAACCACATTGGGCGTAATGTTCATGCTTATGTGGATGATATTGTGGTTAAATCCAGGAAGGAGGAAACCTTGATAGATGATCTGAGGGAAACCTTTGATAATCTCCGGGTCTACAAGATGATGCTTAACCCGGCCAAGTGTGTCTTTGGTGTTCCTGCAGGCAAGCTCTTGGGTTTCTTGGTTTCTAACAGAGGCATTGAGGCTAACCCGGAGAAGATCAAGGCCATCACCTCCCTGGCTAAGCCGGCGTGTATAAACGACGTCTAACGCTTGGCGGGTCGTATCGCTGCTTTAAGCCGTTTGGGGGAGAAGGCCATGCCATTATATCAGTTGATGAAGAAAACTGATGACTTTGTCTGGAATGATGCAGCTAATACTGCTTTTGAGGATTTGAAGAGACAGCTGGCGGAGCCCCCAGTCCTTGCTGCTCCGGTTGACAAGGAGCCTTTATTGCTATATGTGGCGGCTAACACACGAGCCGTCAGTGTGGCCGTGGTGGTGGAGCGCAAGGAAGAGGGTAAGGAGCATCCGGTTCAGCGGCCGGTTTATTATGTCACCGAAGTACTCATTGAGTCCAAGCAGCGGTATCCACATTGGCAGAAGCTTGTTTATGGTGTGTTCATGGCAAGCCGGAAGCTTAAGCATTATTTCCAGGGTCACCCCATCACTGTGGTCAGTTCTGCCCCCCTTGGAGATATCATTCAAAACAGAGAGGCCACAGGGAGAGTGGCTAAGTGGGCTATAGAGCTCGGACCTCATGGTCTGAAATACATACCACGCACTGCCGTTAAATCTCAGGCCTTGGTGGATTTCATCAATGATTGGATAGAGCTACAAGTGCCCGAACAAAAGCCGGATAACACATATTGGACTATTCACTTCGATGGGTCCAGGCAATTGGAGGGCTCGGGGGCTGGAGTCGTATTGGCTTCCCCTAAAGGTGACAAGTTCCATTATGTGCTACAATTGATGTTTCCTTGCACTAACAATGCGGCTGAATATGAGGCTTTGCTCCATGGTCTCCGGATGGCTAAGGAGATGAATTTGAGCAGGGTAAGGTGCTTCGGCGACTCAGACTTGGTGGCTCAACAAGTATCAGGCAAGTGGGACTCCAAGGACCCTCTCATGGCGGCTTATCGCCGTGAAGTTGATGCCATTGGTGGGCACTTTCAGGGTTACCAAGTAGAGCACATCGATCGCAGGAAGAACGAGGCGGCTGATGCTTTAAGCCGGCTGGGCTCTCAGCGAAAACCGGTGCCGCCTAACACTTTCCTGGACGTCTTGCATAACCCTTCTGTTAAGTTGCCTACAGAGGAAGACTTGGCTGTCCCTGACCCGGAGGCACGACTGGTAGCGGCTCTCCACATCATCTCGGACTGGACAGTGCCCTATCTGGCTTACATGACCCGAGGAGATTTGCCTGAGGATGAAACTTTGGCCAGACAAATAACCCGGCGGTCTAAGTCAATGGTTGTTATCAATGGTGAGCTGCATCACCGCAGTGTTACGGGAGCGTTCCAGCGTTGTGTCTCCCCTGAGGAAGGCCAAGAGATCTTGCGTGAAATTCATGAAGGGGATTGTGGCCATCATGCCGGCTCAAAGTCTCTTGTGGCCAAGGCTTTTCGTCATGGTTTTTATTGGCTGACGGCTCATGCTGATGCAGAGGACTTGGTCAGTAAATGTGATGGTTGCCAAAGGTTCTCACGACGGGCTCATGTGCCGGCTCAGGAGCTAAGGATGATACCAATCACTTGGCCGTTTGCAGTCTAGGGGCTTGATATGGTTGGGCCTTTTAAAAGGTCCAAAGATAAGAAGACCCACCTCTTGGTGGCAGTTGACAAATTTACCAAGTGGGTTGAAGCGGAGCCAGTTAGCAAGTGTGATGCAGCCACGGCAGTTCAGTTTATGAAAAAGGTGATCTTTCGCTTTGGCTTTCCACACAGCATTATAACTGACAATGGTACCAATCTGTCCAAAGGCGCCATGGAGGAATTCTGTCAACGGGAGCATATTCGACTTGATGTTTCATCAGTGGCTCACCCTCAATCCAATGGTCAAGCTGAGAGGGCTAATCAGGAGATTCTGAAAGGCATCAAACCCCGGCTTTTGGTCCCTTTACAACGGACGCCGGGTTGTTGGGTGGAGGAGCTACCCTCCGTGTTGTGGAGCATCAACACTACTCCTAACAGGTCTACAGGTTTCACACCTTTCTTCATGGTTTATGGAGCGGAAGCAGTCCTCCCCAGTGACATCCGTCATGACTCGCCTCGAGTGGCGGCTTATGTTGAGGTGGATAATGAACAGGCACGCCAAGATGCTCTTGACTTGTTGGACGAACAGCGTGATGTGGCAGCAGCTCGCTCAGCGATTTACCAACAGGACCTGCGCCGTTATCATAGTCGCCGGGTTAAATCCCGGCTCTTCCAGGAAGGTGATCTGGTGCTCCGGCTCATCCAAGACCAAACAGATGCGCACAAGCTATCCCCGCCTTGGGAAGGGCCCTTTGTGGTCAGCAAGAATTTGCACAACGGGTCATATTACCTCATTGACATTCGGGAGCACAAAGATTCACGTAAGTCGGAGGAAGAGACCCGTCGGCCGTGGAATATAGCTCAGCTTCGGCCCTATTACACTTGAGCCGCGGGCTCTCATAATGTACATATTTCTCTAAGCCATGTATATATTATGATAAGCAATAAAGCAGGACCGCTGTCCTTTTTTCTCCTCCAAAGGTGAATATGTTGTTTTCATTACAAGATCACATGATAACTTGAAGGAGGATCCGGCTTATGATCGTATTCAAATCTAGCCATACACAATATAGTCACTTGGGGGCTTCCTGTTCAAACATAGGTCGTATTCGAACCAAAGAGAACATAGCTGTCGGTACCCATTTGATTGGCAAAGTGCCGAGCTCATTGGGGAGTTTTCCTTGATCATATTTGAATCATAGTTCACCCCCCTTTGGGAACCGACGTGGATCATATTCGAATCAGCGTCGTTAAACAACTCCTAAGGTCATTTGGGGGCTTCCTGTTCAAACATGGGTCGTATTCGAACCTAAGAGAACACAGCTGTCGATACCCTCTTGATAGGCATCGCCAAACCCACTGGGGGCTATATGATCGCATTCGAATCTTAGCTTAACCCCTTTGGGATGGGTTTCTGGTCGTATTCGAACCGGAAGCCCCTGAGTTTTGATTTTCTGATTTACAACAAGTTCTTCTGATTGCTTCAATAGTATGCACGGCGGTTCTCATGCTGCTGGCTTAACTTTGATTCACAGTGATGATCACACAATCAGCATTATCAAGACTGGTAAACCGGAGTTGAGGTACCAACCTTATTATCCGGGTTATGTAAACCGGAAGTGTGCTTGAAGGCCGGTAAGTGTGTTATTACGGTTATATCAAGGACATAGTTGAGGACCAGTCCTTTGTGACTCATATTCCGGGTTATATGTATAAGACTATGATTCTCAGTGCGGTAAGCCGCCTAGAGACTTGTGATTTGTTTTTTCTATGCAGGATAGTTAAAGACAACTATTTGAGCTTAAAAGAACATGAATGATCATTTATGACCCGGAGGAATATAAGGCGACAACTTCAATGGACTTAAGCATTCCGAACGTGCACGATGGCACGACAAAGTTAAAATGATCCTATTCTATTACAAGACTCATCGAGTCCAAAAGGGTGAAGCATTGTTTGCATAAACCGCCTACAGAGTTAAGATGCTTGCTGGGTTGAAGCTTCTGGTTCATCCCTCTCCGCTCCTCCGGCTGTTCCCAAGACCTGGAAAGTTGACGATTTCCAGTCAATGCCGCTCAGAGCTTCAAATTGAGCTTCCTCGTCAATTAACCCGGCCGGGTCAATTTCCGGGGCAAAGGTGTGCTTACGAGTCGGCGGGACTAAGCTGATGGCTTCATAGCGCGGAGTGGGGATCCTCTGATTCTCTGCATCGTAACCCGGCTGATACTTGGTCAGATCCGTGTTATTTCCGATCAAAGTGGCCACCGGGCGTACGATCTTCACGCAGGCTGCAAAGTCCCTTTGGTCGAAGGGGGTGCCGTCTTCCTTCAAGCTGGGGTAGCCAAGGGCAATGTCCGCCGGGTCTAGTTCTGGAAGGAACGCCTTGGCCCGGCTCAGAGCAGCTATGGCTCCGGCTCTTGCAGAGCCCCGTCGCAGCTCTTGGACACGTTGAGGAAGAACGGCAAGCCGACGAAGAACTTCCGCCAGGTGAGTCGGCACCTCATTGGATAAGGCCACCACGGCCAAGGCGCGCTGTGACCCGGTGTAGAGTTGCTCCACCAGAGTGTACACGGCCTTCAACTTGGTCAGCACGCTTTGGTTGAGGTTGGCACTTCTTGGACCTGTTGAACAGAGTAGGATAAGCCGCTGGCAATGATGGGTTATGAGACATAAAGATTATAAATTGGACGAGAGCCGGTGAAATGACTTACCGAAGATTGCGGCGACCATTTGTGACACGTGGCGCTTTAAGCCGGTGAGTTCGGCGGTTCTTTCCGTCAGAGCCTTCTCCGCCTGCTCGGCCCGGCTCACCAGGGCAGCCTTCTCTTCGGCCCACGCTTTCCGTTCAGCTTCAAAGTCCTTTTTCAGCTTCTCTTGAGTAGCAATACTAGACACAAATTTGGCGTTGGCCTTCTGGGTCTCAGTTTCTTGCGTCCTCAGGCGGGTCTTCAGATCAGAGAGGTCAGCCTCAAACTTCTTGCAAGCAGCCTGCATAATTTCTAGGTTATAGTATGAGCAGTTATTATGCAATTTTAAAGTCCCAAGCACTTTCCAAGCAAAGACACTTGGCACTTGGGGGTTAATGCATATCGAACGTTTCTATTTACAAATTACCGGTTCAAGCGAGTAAACCGGAAGATAAGTCTACAACATATTCTATCATAAGTAGTAGACTTGGGGGCTAGAGTATGGTAAGGATAACAAGATAACTATGCAGTAAGCAAGAAGAAAGAAGAGTGGTACCTCAGACTTCTGCTGAATCTGGTTCACCATGCCGATCTCTACATCCCGGCTTTTGTGCACCTGACTGACATAGCCGGAGACGATCTCTCCGATACTCAGATTGGCATAGTCGGTGAGGTCCAGATTAGCCCGGCGGCGCTCTAGCAACTCCTCCTTGGCGGAGCACTTGGCCAGCGCAGTAGGCCTCCCCGGCTCAACAAACTCCGTCCGGGTGATTACCACGTCCAGGTCATTGGCCGGCTGAGCCGGGCTGGAGGTCTCCGGGTTAGCAGAAGTTTCTGCGGTTGGCTTGTCGGTTGGAGCGGTGGCTTCAGGAGCAGAGGCAGCTGGCGGTTCTTGAGCTGCAACCTCCGGTTCAGGCAAGTCCGGCTCTTCGACCGGCTTGTTCTTTTTCGCCCTCTTGGTGAGCTTTGCCTGGGCACTGAAAGGATAAAAAGGTTAGTACAAAAGTATGAGCAAAGATAAGCACAACAAGAAATGATCATCATTACCCGGGTACGGTCTTGAAGGCCGGCAGGTTTGATTGCATCGAGTCACCAGAGGAGGGTGAGGTTTCCTGATAGTTTGAATCAGAAGAATTGAGTGGTTGACGTATAACACCCGCCAAAGGATGAAAAGGGTACAAGTTTGAAATAACCTCGGTCCGGCGTTTCCTCGATGCGTCAGGTAAACCGGAGGAGAGGTCAGCGTCCTTGTTGGTCCGGGTGTGCCGCCGGCTCTCATGAATCTATTGCTTCAAAAGAAATTGAGGATCTTGATAAGCTAAAGGATGTGAAAATCTTACTTTCCGGGTTACCCTTCGGACTTTCAGCCTTGGCAAGGGCTCCGAGTCGGAGGAAAGTATCATTACCTCTTCAACCACCGGGTTAGTTGCTCCGGTGTCATCCTGTTGATGAACAGTATCGATAAGGTGGACAGAAATAAACAACAAATACAACAAGAGCTTACAGGTTCAGGGGTTACCTCTGACTCGGAGCTGTCGCTTAGTTGCAGCAGCTCTGAAGTAGTAGGCCTACTTCCCTTCTTGCGGGGAGCGGCTCTCTTGGCGGCTTTCTTAGCCTTCCTGGCTTTCTTGGCCGCCTCATGGTCATATTTGACCTTCCAGAATTTGTCATCAGCCTGAAAAGTACAATGACGGTTTCTTAAGAGGAAAGCTATCTACGGAAGAAAATAAGATGTTCAGGTCAGCGGCTTACCGCTGGGGCCGGGTTGGTCTTGCAGAAGGGGCTTAAGCCGGTCCTCCCGCAGTCTGCCAAGCTCTCGTTCAAGAGAGCCTTGGTCATGTCCTCAGCAACGTCTTCAGGAAGATCGTTGCGGCTGTGTCGCAGCGGGTCATCTTTCCGGCCTGTGTATTCACACATTAAGCCGGGGCGACGGCTCAAGGGGATCACCCGCCACGAGATCCAGACCCGGACCAGATCAATTCCATTGAGACCATTGCCCAGGAGAGCCTTGATCTTGTTGATGGTGGGGAGCAGAGGTTGGCGCTCCGCTTGAGTTAGCTTGTCGGGCAGAGGGTGTGTTGGTTCCAGACGCGAGGGGCGAAAGCCGGGCAGCGGGCTCTCGTCAGCCGGCGACGTGTCTTGGCAGTAGAACCACGTCTGGTTCCAGTCCTTTGGGTGGCTTGGCGGCTCGGCGTAAGGGAAAAGGCAGTCTCTCCGTCGCTGAATGGAGATTCCGCCAAGTTCCAAACTTGGCCCGTTAGCGCACTCGTTCTGGCGGTTCAGGTAGAAGAGCTCTCTGAAGAGCAGCAGGCTGGGCTCTTCTCCAAGGTAGACTTCGCAGAACACTTGGAAGTTGCATATATTGGACACATAATTGGGTCCTATGTCTTGTGGCCGTAGGTCAAAGAAATTCAGCACGTCTCTAAAGAACTTTGAGCCGGGCGGTGCGAAGCCCCGGCTCATGTGATCCGCAAAAATTACCGCCTCCCCGTCCCTTGGTTGTGGTCTCTCCTCTGATGGGTCGGGGGCACGGTAGGACATGACGTCTTTCTTGGGCAGGTAACCCGACTTCATAAAATACGTTAAGGTCTCGTCGGTGACGTTGGACCTCATCCAGTTGCAAGTGATGGGTGCTTTGGGAGCTTTGGGAGGCATGGTGAACGTTGGAAGCCTATGATAAAGGGAAAAATGTCCGGTTTAATAATGAGCCAGGGGAAATTTACAAGTCAAGGTTTAAAGTGGCGGCTTATGGAGGGGCCTAATGACATATATCTAAGTGCATCGGGTTATCTAAGCCGCTGGAGGTATTAAGAGTAATTCGATTGTCTACGACCTTGTCGCGGATGAGCCGGAAATTTTTACGGCGCATGACTTCTTTGAGCCGGAAGGTTTTACGGCGCGTGGTTTCTTTAAGCCGGAAATGTAAACCACCATGACTCAGCGGGGCAGTTTTTTACTAAGTGTGGTGAAAACAGGTTTCACACATCGCAGTAACTAATTTGGATCAAAATGGTCAACTTAAGAGGAAAAATTCTAGACCTAAAACAGACGCAGAAGAAGTTTGCGGGTTCGAACGGAGCTACTATGCAGTAAAAAGGAGCCTATATACATTGGGAATGGAAGTGAAACAGCTACCGTAGTGGTTCTATACCAGTCTAAAGATCAAGAAGGGTGGTAGAAATCAAATCTACTGAGAACCCGCGAAGAACGGTGAAGAACACGGGAAGAACAGGAAGAAACCCTACTGCAGATCTGTTCTACGGGGCGGCAAATACTTACAGGTGCTGGTGAGTCACGGGGATCGCCGCTGTTATCTGGTCACAACAGGTTGATGCAGCGGCCGGAGTTGGTGAAGACAGGGCGACCCACGGCGGCGGCAGCAATGGAGCTCGAGCGGGAGAACAGTGGCGAGAGGAGGAAGACGAGTGGCTGGAGGTTCAACGGGCCGGGCTATTTATAAGGCAAGGCTCATAAGTGGGCGCGAGAAATGAGGAGGCCACGGCGCGGTTATCTCACCATAAAAACGCCTCGATTTTCGGGATGGCAGTAAAGATAAGATCCGTTGCGGATATGGTGGAGTAAACAACGGACTTAGTGGAAGATGACATCACGGCGGATTACCCGGAATCCAGAGGATGACGTCACGCTGGGTTATGTCCTTCACACAATTGTAAGCCGGAGATTTTCTGTCGAAATAATTGAAGATTGACATGAGCCGGCTCAAATCAGTCTGGGGCCTAATGTTGAGGATATAACCCTTAGAGTCACCCGCCCGGCGGGGCCGGGTTACACATAAGGATCATCACCTGAAGCCCGGCGCCAAGCTTGAAGACGGTGGGCCAAAGATGGGCTTAAGCCCCGGAGATGGCTTAAGGCCCGTAGTTGCAACCGTCATTATGGTAGAACTTGTAGTGTAAGGCAAGAATAGTTGAGAGTCCGAGCCGGACACTCTTATGAGCCGGCCGGGACTCTGAGAGCCGCTGGGCGTCAACCTCTCTATATAAAGGGACGACCCGGCGGCGGTTGAGGGACAAGAAAGATCTCGTCGAGAGCCAGGCATAGCAGTTAAGCTCCCTGGTCATCGAAACCTTAATCAATACCACCTCAACTGGACGTAGGCTTTTACCTTCACCGTAAGGGGCCGAACCAGTATAAAACCTCGTGTTCCTTGTCCCGTTTAACCCCTTCAAGCTTCCTAGCGGCGATGGCTCCACGACTAAGTCCTAGCTCGAGGACATCTGCCGTGACAATTCCACGACACCTCTCGTTGCTAGTAAACTCCATAGATTGATCTTGGTGATGCGTAGAAAATTTTAATTTCTGCTATGATCCCCAACAACGTGTGCACGCCAGCGAGCTCGGCGGACGGCGACGAGGAGCAATAGAGGAGGGCTCACGGGGGTAGAGAGGACCAACAGGCATGGGGAGGAAGCGGCCGGGGCGCCATTAATGCCCTGTCAGCACTGTGCGCCCGTGGGCACGCGGCGACGAGCACCGACGAGGAAGCGGACGGAGGGGGGTGAGGTCAAGGCGACGCGGTCGATCACGAGGGGGCTACTGGACATGGCTTTGAGTGGAGACAAGGAGAGAATGGACAAGCACAGCGCCGCGGTTTCCAGAGCGCTTCGGTTTGGCATGTCTGGCCCGTGGTCACCGCGTGAGCTGGCATGAATAAGAGCCAAATGGCTGGAAGTTGTTGTCTAGGGGAGAGTCCTTCCAGGGGAGGTTTTGACTGAGTGAGTAACTCGAATAAACGTGCAGCGGTTAGATGGGAATTGAGCTCTGAATGTTGCTGCATCAAACTTAATCATGATGCATTGATCACCATAGGAATTCTATGGTCCAAATGGGTTGTCTGGTGAGTTTAGGTTAGGAAAACTACGGTCCTGTGAAGGTTGGAAGGAAATGGACCAAAATTTAACATAGTTGCTTCACAACTGCTTAAATTGGTCCAGAAACTTGAGCATGATGATGCACTCACATGGAATATCAACTTGAGCTCAAATTTGGCAAGGTAGTGTTATTTGGCCATATGAAGATGCTGTAAAAGTTTCATACCAAATGGACATGCCAAAATAGTACTTGCTTCACAAACATCCCCACTGACCAGAAACTAGAAATAATTTTGGAGGGAAAATTACTTGAGGAAATGATCCCAAATTTGGTGGATAGATGTTATATGGCTAGGAGCATGATCTGGTAATTTCTCAGAATGAATGAAGCAATATAAAATATACTTGTTTCACAACCTGAAAATATTAATAGAATCAAATATTTGGTCCTGTGCTCACATAGATGATTGGATAGGGCTGAAAGAAGGAGGGCAATGATATGAGCACATTAAGGAGTGTGCAAAATTTCAACTCATTTGGATAACCCTAGCTAGCACTTCCTTCACAAAGGCTTCCCTCAGACAGGAACTTTGAAAAATCACTGAGGAATATTGGCTAGGCAAACAAATTTGATTTTTGGCACAGGTCAATTATTTGGATAGGAAAAGATTTCCAAAAAGTTTGGGGTCAAATGGGCAAAGATAAATTGCACTTCCTTCACAATGTGCCATTTGGGACATAATAGGAAATGAATTAATTGAGCATGATGAGGAACATGCATGGCAAATGAAATACTTTGCCATATTTGAGGAAGCTATGACCCAAACAATTTATGAGAATTATTTGGGAATTTTAGGAGTGATGGAAATATAGGTTGTGAAGAAACAGTTGGCAGAGCCGCCGGTCCTTGCTGCTCCTATTGATAAAGAGCCATTGTTGTTATATGTGGCTGCCAACGCCCGGGTTGTCAGCGTAGCCATTGTGGTAGGTGATACGTCTCCGTCGTATCTACTTTTCCAAACACTTTTGCCCTTGTTTTGGACTCTAACTTGCATGATTTGAATGGAACTAACCCGGACTGACGCTGTTTTCAGCAGACTTTCCATGGTGTTATTTATGTGCAGAAACAAAAGTTCTCGGAATGAACTGAAACTCCACGGAACGTCTATTTGGAAATAATAAAAAATCCTTGCAAAAGATGAAGACCAGGGGGCCCACACCCTAGCCACGAGGGTGGGGGCGCTCCCCCTACCTCGTGGGCTCCCTGGAGCTCCTCCGACCTCAACTCCAACTCTATATATGGTCCTTGCTGCTCCTATTGATAAAGAGCCATTGTTGTTATATGTGGCTGCCAACGCCCGGGTTGTCAGCGTAGCCATTGTGGTAGGTGATACGTCTCCGTCGTATCTACTTTTCCAAACACTTTTGCCCTTGTTTTGGACTCTAACTTGCATGATTTGAATGGAACTAACCCGGACTGACGCTGTTTTCAGCAGACTTTCCATGGTGTTATTTATGTGCAGAAACAAAAGTTCTCGGAATGACCTGAAACTCCACGGAACGTCTATTTGGAAATAATAAAAAATCCTTGCAAAAGATGAAGACCAGGGGGCCCACACCCTAGCCACGAGGGTGGGGGCATGCCTGCCCCCTAGGGCGCGCCCCCCTACCTCGTGGGCTCCCTGGAGCTCCTCCGACCTCAACTCCAACTCTATATATTTGCTTTTGGGGAGAAAAAAATCAGAGAGAAGGATTCATCACGTTTTATGATACGGAGCCGCCGCCAAGCCCTAAAACCTCGCGGGAGGGCTGATCTGGAGTCCGTTCAGGGCTCCGGAGAGGGGAATCCGTCGCCGTCGTCATCATCAACCATCCTCCATCACCAATTTCATGATGCTCACCGCCGTGCGTGAGTAATTCCATCGTAGGCTTGCTGGACGGTGATGGGTTGGATGAGATCTATCATGTAATCGAGTTAGTTTTGTTAGGGTTTGATCCCTAGTATCCACTATGTTCTGAGATTGATGTTGCTATGACTTTGTTATGCTTAATGCTTGTCACTAGGGCCCGAGTGCCATGATTTCAGATCTGAACCTAATATGTTTTCATGAATATATGTGAGTTCTTGATCCTATCTTGCAAGTCTATAGTCACCTGCTATGTGTTATGATCCGGCAACCACGAAGTGACAATAATCAGGACCACTCCCGATGATGACCATAGTTTGAGGAGTTCATGTATTCATTATGTGCTAATGCTTTGTTCCGGTACTCTATTAAAAGGAGGCCTTAATATCCCTTAGTTTCCATTAGGACCCCGCTTCCACGGGAGGGTACGATAAAAGATGTCATGCAAGTTCTTTTCCATAAGCACGTATGACTATATTCGGAATACATGCCTACATTACATTGATGAATTGGAGCTAGTTCTGTGTCACCCTATGTTATGATTGTTACATGATGAACCGCATCCGGCATAATTCTCCATCACCGATCCAATGCCTACGAGCATTTCACATATTGTTCTTCGCTTATTTACTTTCCCGTTGTTACTGTTACAATCACAACAAAACCCAAAAATATTACTTTTGCTACTGTTACCGTTACTTCCATATTACTTTGCTGCAGATACTAAGTTATCCAGGTGTGGTTGAATTGACAACTCAACTGCTAATACTTGAGAATATTCTTTGGCTCCCCTTGTGTTGAATCAATAAATTTGGGATGAATACTCTACCCTCGAAAACTGTTGCGATCCCCTATAATTGTGGGTTATCAAGACTATTTTCTGGAGCCGTTGCCGGGGAGCATAGCTCTATTCTTTGAGTCACTTGGGATTTATATCTGCTGGTCACTGTGAAAAACATGAAAGACGCTAAGACAACAATTTATCCCTCAACTACGAGGGGAGGTAAGGAACTGCCATCTAGCTCTGCACTTGATTCACCTTCTGTTTTGAGTAAGCTTGCGACACCTAAACCTGCCTCTGCTATTCATTCTGATATGTCGCATGTTATTGATGATGCCACTTCTGCTATGCATGATACTTATGATGAGACTACTTCTATGCTTGATACTACTGTGCCACTTGGTGAATTTCTTGATGAACAAATTGCTAGGGTTAGAGAGAAAGAAATTATTGAAACTGATTATATTGATGAAAGTGATGATGAAGACTTGCCTGTTATTCTTGAGGGTTATGTTTTTGATAAAGAAGCTACTTTAGCTATTTTAGCTTGCAAAGATAGATATGAACTCAAGAGATTATTAGCTAAATGGAAGCAGCAATCTCTCAATGATAGAATGAAACCTGACCCTGCTTTTGCTACTTCACCTATCTGTGTTACTGATAAGGATTATGAATTCTCTGTTGATCCTGATATAATTACTTTGGTTGAATCTGATCCTTTTCATGGCTATGAATCTGAAACTGTTGTGGCACATCTTACTAAATTAAATGATATAGCCACCCCGTTCACTAATGATGAGAAATCTCGCTACCTATATATCCTTAAAATATTTCCGTTCTCATTAAAGGGTGATGCTAAGATATGGTTTAATTCTCTTGATCCTGGTTTTGTGCATAGTCCCCAGGATATGATTTATTACTTCTCTGCTAAATATTTCCCTGCTCATAAGAAACAAGTTGCTTTGAGGGAAATATACAATTTTGTGCAAATTGAAGAAGAGAGTCTCCCACAAGCTTGGGGGAGGCTTCTCAAGTTACTTAATGCTTTGCCTGATCATCCTCTTAAGAAAAATGAAATACTTGATATCTTTTATAATGGACTAACCGATGTTTCCAGAGATTACCTGGATAGTTGTGCTGGTTCTGTTTTCAGGGAAAGAACACCTGATGAAGCTGAAATTCTATTGAATAATATGTTGACAAATGAAAATAATTGGACACTTCCTGAGCTAGCTCCTGAGCCAATTCCTGAGCCTATTCCTAAACCAACTCCGAAGAAGAGAGGTGTTCTATTTCTCAGTCCTGAAGATATGCAAGAGGCAAAGAAATCTATGAAAGAAAAGGGTATTAAAGCTGAAGATGTTAAGAATTTACCTCCTATTGAAGAAATACATGGTCTTAATTTACCGCCTGTTGAAGAAACTTGTGATCTTAATCCTCCACCTACTGAAGAAACTCATGGTCTTGATAACCCTACACAGGTAGTAAAGGTAGATTCTCTCTATAGATTTGATGAAGGTGATATTCCTCACTATAAGTCTGCTAGACAATGCTTAGAAGAGTTTGATAATTTTATTGTCAAACAAGAAAACTTCAATGCTTATTTTGGTAGACAATTGAAATACAATTCCGATACGCTTGAACACTTGAGTAATTACATGGCTAATGTTAAAGCTGAACTTAAACTCATTAGTAAACATGCTTCTATGGTTACCACTCAAGTAGAACAAGTACTTAAGGCTCAAAATGATTTGCTCAATGAAATGAATAGTAAGGAAAATGATTATGCTTTTAGAGTGGCTACTAGAACTGGTAGAATGACTCAGGAACCGTTGTAGCCTGAAGGCCACCCTAAGAGAATTGAGCAAGATTCTCAGAGAAATAATATTGAGGCACCTAGTTCTTCTAAAAAGAAGAAAAAGAAAAATGATAGGACTTTGCATGCTTCTAGTGAACCTATTGCTGAACCACCTGAGAATCCAAATGATATTTCTATTTCTGATGCTGAAACACAATCTGGTAATGAACATGAACCTAGTGAAAATGCTAATGATGATGTTCATGATGATGCTCAACCTAGTAATGATAATGATGTAGAAATTGAACCTGTTGTTGATCTTGATAACCCACAATCAAAGAATCAACGTTATGATGAGAGAGACTTTGTTGCTAGGAAACATGGTAAAGAAAGAGAACCTTGGGTTCAGAAACCCATGCCTTTTCCTCCCAAACCATCCAAGAAAAAAGATGATGATGATTTTGAGCGCTTTGCTGAAATGATTAGACCTATCTTTTTGCGTATCCGTTTGACTGATATGCTCAAAATGAATCCTTATGCTAAGTATATGAAAGATATTGTTACTAATAAAATGACGATACCGGAAGCTGAAATTTCCACCATGCTTGCTAATTACACTTTTAAGGGTGGAATACCAAAGAAACTTGGAGATCCAGGAGTACCTACTATACCATGCTCCATTAAAAGAAACTATGTTAAAACTGCTTTATGTGATCTTGGAGCCGGTGTTAGTGTTATGCCTCTCTCTTTATATCGTAGACTTGACATGAATAAGTTGACACCTACTGAAATATCTTTGCAAATGGCTGATAAATCAACTGCTATACCTGTCAGTATTTGTGAGGATGTGCCTGTTGTGGTTGCAAACGTTACTATTTTAACGGACTTTGTTATTCTTGATATTCCCGAGGACGATAGTATGTCTATTATTCTTGGAAGACCTTTTTTGAATACTGCAGGGGCTGTTATTGATTGCAACAAAGGCAATGTCACTTTTCATGTTAATGGTAATGAGCATACGGTACACTTTCTGAGGAAACAACCTCAAATCCACAGTATCAATTCTATTGGAAAAATTCCATCGATTATTTTTGGAGGTTTTGAATTTCCTCTTCCTACTGTCAAGAAGAAATATGATATTCTTATTATAGGGGATGTGCATATCCCCATTGAGGTAACATAGTGTTATTCGAAATTTCTCTGGTTCCATGTTATTCGGAATGAGTTTGTTAACAAGACTTGATCAACCTTGTTAGTGGATTCCTTTTGATGAGCATGAGATGGATGAAACTAGAAGGCACAACCTTCTGTACCCTCTCTCTACTTTCTGTTATTTAGTTGAAATAAAGTAAAAATAGTATTTTTCTGTCTGTTTTCTGATTTATCCGTGCAATATAAAAATACCCCGAAAATAAAAGTTCTCCAAATGCCCTGAAAATGGAATATGATTTTTTCTAGAATTTTTGAGAACATCTGGCACTGAGAACACAGCAGGAGGGGCAAGCACCTGGCCACGAGGGTGGAGGGCGCGCCCTACCCCCTGGGCGCGCCCCCTGCCTCGTGGGCCCACGGTGGCTCCCCTCCACTTATTCCTGCACCCACACACTTCTTCTTCCTCCCATAAACACCAATATCCAGCTCAAGCACGAGTTCTAGCTCATTTTGCTGCGATTTTCGATCTCCTTGCTCAAAGCACCTCTCACAAAACTGCTTGGGGAGATTGTTCCTTGGTATGTGACTCCTCCATTGGTCCAATTAGTTTTTGCTCTAGTGCTTTATTCATTGCAAATTTATGCTGCCTAGGTGACCATGTTCTTGAGCTTGCATGTCAAATTTATATGGTTCCAAGTAGTTCTAATGCTTGATATAGGCTCTAGGCACTTGTAGGAGTAGTTGCTATCAATTTTGTTGAGCTTGGTTCACTTCTATTTTGAAGTTACTAAAATTTCAGAAATTTCTCAGAGGAAGAAATATGCTTAGGAAAATGTTCCAAGGTGGTTCTTCAAGGAAGCAAGGACCCAAGCTTGCAATGCGTGATGCTGACGATGAGCCACCAAGGGACGCTCTAGTGCGGCCTTGTGAATGGCCTTCATAAAACTTTATGGATCGAGAGGGAATCAAGGAAGAATTTAACGCATATTTGCGTAACGCTGATCTTGTGAGCTTCGAGGCAGAGAAGTGCCGCCAATACCACTATCTCACTAGTTCATTTGTGAGGAGGTTTGAATTTTCATCTTCACGTAATTCTCCAACTGTCCTATTTGATCTCTATGAAAAATCTTATACTATGGACTTAGAGGATTTTGCCGCTGCTTGCAAACTTCCACAATGGGGTAGTGCTAGTGAACCTCGCAAATCTGAATTTAGAAATTTTCTTGCTAGTATAACTGTGGGGGAATCTAGAGATATAGCACAAGCTACCATAGGGAGCATTCATTTTCCTGCTATACATTATTTTGCTCTCTTCATAGGTAGGTGCATAAATGGTAAAGATGAAGCATGTCACATGTGTGTCCCTGATCTCAGTATTCTTAGGAGTGCTGTGTTAGGAGACAAAACTTATAACTTGGGAGCCATTGTTGCACGTAGGTTGCACCATAATAGATTTAATGGAGATTTCTTTGGAGGAATTTATGCAACCCGCTTAGCTGATTTTCTTGGTGTGGACATTCATGAGGATGATATTGAGTTGCCTCCTACTTATTTAGACTATAATGCTATGGTCCACCACCAGTTTATCGAGAGGAATGAATCACCTCTCCGGTATCGCTTAATCTTTGACAAACGTCGTGCTGTCCGTATTACTCTCCCTGCTCCTGCCATCTTTGATTATCAGGAAAAAGGAAGATATGTTATTACCAGAGAGGAGGCAGATGAGTACGAGAGGAGGGCAGAGGCAGCTCAGGAGGCAATAACTGCCGCAGCTCAGTACGACCCCGGCTACAACTATGGACATCCGCCAGGCCATCCGTGGCAATGAACCAACTTAGGCCAAAAGCCTAAGCTTGGGGGAGTACGTATTTCCCACAGACATTACATTTATGTACACACACACTCATTGCTAGATGTCGGTGCTCATACTCTTTCACTAAAATATCCATGCTAGTTTATTTTCTTTTTCCTGCTTTCTTCTTGTGTGTTTGCTAAACCTTAAGAAAAACCAAAAAAATTAGTTGTAGCTTTTAGTTAGTTCATCTTTCTTGCTGTAGTAGTAGTAATTAAAAAGAAAACCCAAAAAGATTTCCTGTTCTTCTTTTGCTTGTTGGGAGCTTTCCCATGTAAATAGTTTTATTTCTTTTCTTTTCTTTGTGGGTTGATAGGAGAAGACCATAATTAAAATTGTTGAAGTGGCTCTTATATTCATTATTGTTGATTTAACCAAGAGCCCATATTGCCTTGTCTTCTCCTGTTTATTGAATGCTCGCAGATTCCAGCTTAGTCCAATGCACGTGCACTCTTATTCTTATTCACATCGTTCGGTCGTGCAAGTGAAAGGCAATTATGACGATATATGATGGACTGACTGAGATGAGAAAAGCTGGTATGAACTCGACCTCTCTTGTTTTTGTAAATATGATGAGTTCATCGTTCCTGATTCAGCCTATTATGAATAAACATGTTTGCAATGACAATTAGAGATCATAGTTGCCCGTGCCATGCTTGATTAGCTATGAGTTATAATGGTTTACCTTGCGTGCCAACATGCTATTAAAATGGTTGTGATGTGGTATGATGGGGTGGTATCCTCCTTTGAATGATTTAAGTGACTCGACTTGGCACATGTTCACACATGTAGTTGAAACAAATCAACATAGCCTTTACGATATTTATGTTCATGGTGGATTATATTCTACTCATGCTCGTACTCAATGTTTATTAATTTTAATGCATGTTCATGACTGTTGTCGCTCTCTAGTTGGTCGCTTCCCAGTCTTTTGCTAGCCTTCACTTGTACTAAGCGGGAATACTGCTTATGCATCCAATCCTTTAAACCCCAAAGTTATTCCATATGAGTCCACTATACCTTCCTATATGCGGTATCTACCTGTTGTTCCAAGTAAATTTGTATGTGCCAAACTCTAAACCTTCAAATGAAATTCTGTTTTGTATGCTCGAATAGCTCATGTATCAACTAGGGCTGTATGTATCTTCCATGCTAGGCGGGTTATTCTCAAGAGGAGTGGACTCCGCTCCTCATTCACGAGAAAATGGCTGGTCGCCGGGATGCCCAGTCCCATGCTTTATGCAAACTAAATCAAAATAATTGCAAACAAAACTCCCCCTAGGACTGTTGCTAGTTGGAGACACTCGTTGTTTCGAGCAAGTCATGGATTGATGCTTGTTGGTGGAGGGGGAGTATAAACTTTACCATTCTGTTTGGGAACCGCCTATAATGTGTGTAGCATGGAAGATATCGCCATCTCTTGGTTGTTATGTTGACAATGAAAGTATGCCGCTCAAAATATTATTTATCTCTATTTCAAAACCGAGCTCTGGCACCTCTACAAATCCCTGCTTCCCTCTGCGAAGGGCCTATCTATTTACTTTTATGTTGAGTCATCACCCTCTTATTAAAAAGCACTAGCTGGAGAGCGCAGCTGTCATTTGCATTCATTACTATTAATTTATATTGGGTATGACTATGATTGGATCTCTTTTACCATGAATTACAATGTCTAGTCAGTCCTTGATCTTTAAAGGTGCTCTGCATTTATGTTTTGCGGTCTCAGAAAGGGCTAGCGAGATACCATCCTGTTATATCATATTATGATTGTTTTGAGAAAGTGTTGTCATCCGAGATTTATTATTATGGCTCGCTAGTTGATTATGCCATTGATATGAGTAAACATGAGACCTAAGAGTTATTGTGAATGTGGTTAGTCATAATCTTTGCTGAAAACTTGAATGCTGGCTTTACAAATTTACAACAACAAGAGCAAACAGAGTTTGTAAAAGTTTTTCTTTATCACTTTCAGTTTATCAATTGAATTGCTTGAGGACAAGCAAAGGTTTAAGCTTGGGGGAGTTGATACGTCTCCGTCGTATCTACTTTTCCAAACACTTTTGCCCTTGTTTTGGACTCTAACTTGCATGATTTGAATGGAACTAACCCGGACTGACGCTGTTTTCAGCAGACTTTCCATGGTGTTATTTATGTGCAGAAACAAAAGTTCTCGGAATGACCTGAAACTCCACGGAACGTCTATTTGGAAATAATAAAAAATCCTTGCAAAAGATGAAGACCAGGGGGCCCACACCCTAGCCACGAGGGTGGGGGAGCGCCTGCCCCCCTAGGGCGCGCCCCCTACCTCGTGGGCCCCCTGGAGCTCCTCCGACCTCAACTCCAACTCTATATATTTGCTTTTGGGGAGAAAAAAATCAGAGAGAAGGATTCATCGCGTTTTACGATACGGAGCCGCCGCCAAGCCCTAAAACCTCTCGGGAGGGCTGATCTGGAGTCCGTTCGGGGCTCCGGAGAGGGGAATCCGTCGCCATCGTCATCATCAACCATCCTCCATCACCAATTTCATGATGCTCACTGCCGTGCGTGAGTAATTCCATCGTAGGCTTGCTGGACGGTGATGGGTTGGATGAGATCTATCATGTAATCGAGTTAGTTTTGTTAGGGTTTGATCCCTAGTATCCACTATGTTCTGAGATTGATGTTGCTATGACTTTGCTATGCTTAATGCTTGTCACTAGGGCCCGAGTGCCATGATTTAAGATCTGAACCTATTATGTTGTCATGAATATATGTGAGTTCTTGATCCTATCTTGCAAGTCTATAGTCACCTACTATGTGTTATGATCTGGCAACCCCGAAGTGACAATAATCGGGACCACTCCCGGTGATGACCATAGTTTGAGGAGTTCATGTATTGACTATGTGCTAATGCTTTGTTCCAGTACTCTATTAAAAGGAGGCCTTAATATCCCTTAGTTTCCATTAGGACCCCACTGCCACGGGAGGGTAGGACAAAAGATGCCATGCAAGTTCTTTTCCATAAGCACGTATGACTATATTCGGAATACATGCCTACATTACATTGATGAATTGGAGCTAGTTCTGTGTCACCCTATGTTATGATTGTTACATGATGAACCGCATCCGGCATAATTCTCCATCACCGATCCAATGCCTACGAGCTTTTCACATATTGTTCTTCGCTTATTTACTTTCCCGTTGTTACTGTTACAATCACTACAAAACCCAAAAATATTACTTTTGCTACCGTTACCGTTACTTCCATATTACTTTGCTACTAAATACTTTGCTGCAGATACTAAGTTATCCAGGTGTGGTTGAATTGACAACTCAACTGCTAATACTTGATAATATTCTTTGGCTCCCCTTGTGTCGAATCAATAAATTTGGGTTGAATACTCTACCCTCGAAAACGGTTGCGATCCCCTATACTTGTGGGTTATCAGTAGGACGGAAGGAGTCAGGCAAGTAGCATCCGATTCAAAGGCCAGTTTATTACATCAGTGAGGTGCTTATTGAGTCCAAGTAGAGGTATCCACATTAGCAGAATCTTGTATATGGGGTGTTCATGGCTAGCCGAAAGCTTAAACAGTATTTTCTGGGTCATCCCATCACTATGGTTAGTTCTGCTCCTTTAGGGGATATCATTCAAAACAGAGAAACCACGGGTCGGGTCGCCAAGTGGGCCATTGAGCTTGGTCCTCATGGTTTGTAGTATGTGCCTCGCACAACCATTAAGACTCAAGCATTGGTGGATTTTATTAATGATTGGACCGAGTTGCAGATGCCGGAGGAGAAGCCAGACAACACATATTGGACTATTCACTTTGATGGATCCAGGCAGTTGGAGGGCTCGGGGGCTGGAGTTGTCGTAACTTGCCCACGAGTTGATAAATTTTCTTATGTTCTCCGGTTGATGTTCCCTTGTACTAACAATGCAGCTGAGTATGAGGCCTTGCTCCATGGTCTTCGGATGGCTAAGGAGATGAACTTAAGCCGGGTAAGGTGTTTTGGCGACTCAGATCTGGTAGCTCAGCAAGTTTCTGGCACTTGGGATTCCAAAGATCCACTCATGGCGCATTATCGTCGAGAGGTTGATGCTATCGCAGGTCATTTCAAGGGTTATCAGGTTGAACATGTTGATCACAGGAAGAATGAGGCTGCTGATGCTTTAAGCCGGTTAGGGTCTCAGCGTAAGCCGGTGCCACCTAACACTTTCCTAGATATTCTGCATAACCCTTCTGTCAAATTGCCTACAGAGGAGGATCTTGCTATTCCTGACCCAGAAGCACAATTGGTGGCGGCTCTTCATGCTATTCCTGACTGGACAGTTCCGTATTTGGCTTATATGACCCGAGGCGAGTTACCTGAGGATGAAACTTTGCCCAGGCAGATAACCGGCGGTCTAAGTCAATGACTATTGTCAATGGGGAGTTACATCATCACAGTGTCACAGGGGCGTTTCAACGTTGTGTGTCTCCTGAAGAATGCTGTGAGATTCTGCGAGAAATTCATGGAGGAGATTGTGGTCATCATGCCGGCTCTAAGTCTCTCGTAGCCAAGGCTTTCTGTCATGGGTTTTATTGGCTGATGGCTCATGCTGATGCTGAGGATTTAGTCAGTAAATGTGATGGTTGTCAAAAGTTCTCATGACGAGCTCATGTGTCGGCTCAAGAATTTAGGATGATTCCAATTGCTTGGTCATTTGTGACCTGGGGGCTTGATATGGTTGGGCATTTCAAAAGGTCCAAGGATAAAAAGACCCACCTTTTGATGGCAGTTGACAAGTTTACAAAGTGGCTTGAAGTAGAGCCAGTTAGTAAGCGTGACACAGCAATGGCGGTTCAATTCATCAAAAAGGTGATTTTCCATTTTGGCTTTCCCCACAGCATTATAACTGATAACGACACTAATCTGTGCAAGGGTGCTATGAAAGAATTTTGTCAACGGGAGCATATTCGACTTGATGTATCCTCAGTGGCTCACCCTCAGTCCAATGGTCAAGCTGAGCGAGCTAATCAAGAGATCCTAAGAGGCATCAATTCCTGGCTTATGGTACCTTTGCAGAGGACGCCGGGTTGTTGGGTGGAGGAGTTACCCTCGGTGTTATGGAGTATCAATACTACCCCCAACAGATCTATGGGTTACACGCCTTCCTTCATGGTTTACGGAGCAGAGGCGGTTCTTCCTAGTGACATCCGTCACGACTCGCCCCTTGTGGCGGCTTATGTTGAAGCTGACAATGAAAAAGCACGTCAGGATGCACTTGACCTGTTAGATGAGGAATGTGACCTTGCGGCGGCTCGCTCAGCAATTTATCAACAAGATCTGCGCCGTTATCACAACTGCCGGGTTAAAACCAGAACCTTTCAAGAAGGGACTTGGTGCTCTGGCTTATCCAAGATCTGTGTCGGCGTTCTGGGAACGGGGGTCCCAGACTTGCCTGCCTGCGGCCCACGGCGTGGCTAAGCTAGCGGGCCGTACGGCCCATCTTCATCGACAAGGCGTTCAAGACCTTCGCGAGGGGCCAAGCCTCGCGAGGCGGACGACAGACCTCCTCAGGAGCGGCCTAGCCAGGTAGGCTCGCGGGGAGCGGAGATATCAAGGCGGGGCAAACCTTGCGAGGCACTCATGACGTGAGCCATGACGATCGACACTAGGCGGGCGCCAGCGCGCACAGCGTCCTTGATTCCTCTTTGGTGCTAAGGGGGCAGGCGCAGGCGCGGAGTACCGAGGCATCAAGCAAAGGTTTCCATATTGGTGCAATGAGACCGAAGACCAGCAGGACGGAAGACGAAGGTCACCGTGGAGCCCAAGACGGCGTCATCACCAGAGCCTTTGCAGGCGAAGACCGCTTTTGTCAGGATAGCTTGTACTAGCTGTCCCCTTTCAAATTTGCCCGCCGTTGTTGGCTCCCTTCCCGCTCAATATTTGGGGAGACGACCGGGGCCTATATAAGTAGGGCTAGCCACCACCGTAGGAGGCATCTGATCGGCAACTAATCGAGTCCTCTGCACACAAGTTCGACAAGCACAAGAACACCTCAACCTCAGGAGGTTGTTCTTCCCCTTGTACTGTTCATCATCAGCCCAAGAGGCAATCCACCACCACCACACTGGAGTAGCGTATTACACCACAATGGTGGCCCGAACCAGTATAAATCTCGTGTCTTTCTGTGTTGCGAGTTCGTCGAGTTCGTCCGTGAGATCTTAGCGAGCTAGGGCGTGGATCAATAGGAGGGAAAGAACTTCGCGCGCACCCCAGAGTTCGAACCTTAAGGGTTTTGCCGGAACCCCACATCCGACATTTGGCGCGCCAGGTAGGGGTGCGCCGTAGCTTCCCTTCCGTTGATCCGTCGCTCCGTCGTCTCCATGGCGGACGCTCGCCGTGCTCGAGCTGAGCATCGGGCTGCCCTCACCGCCCGCGTTGCTCAGACGGCTCCCGTCGGCAGGCCACCTCATCGTTTTCTGTCTCCTGCCGCCAACGCCGCCACCGGCCTGGCAGGGAATGAGTAGCAAGCGTCCTCGCTGCATCCATCGGTGCGGCAGGATGGCCGCACCGCCAGTCCATCACTGACCCCGGCCGGTTCTTCGTCCCATGCACGACGCGCTCTCATGGACGCGCAGGCCGCGCTCCTCATGGCGAACGAGCTGCTGCGCTACCGCCCGGTCGACGACCTCTACAAGGACTGGCTCGACCGCGTCGCCGAGCTCGTCCACGCCGCAGGGGGCTCCCCGCCGCCGTCTCACTCTCTGCCTCGTCCTCCGCCCGCCACGGGTGATGTGGCTCATGGAGCGCCTCCACCACCTCTGCTCCAAGACTGCGCCTTGGTGCCAAGGCGCGGCCCCACGGTGCGATCCACCACGCCCGGCGCCCGCGCGCGAAGAGAGAAGCTGCCAAGAGATTCCTCGGCCGCGAGAAGCTGCACCTGCACTCCCCGCGCTGCCTCGCCAAGACCGCGCGCTACCTGCGGTAGCGGCATGCGGACCTCATCAAGATCAAGCTCCACCTCCGAGACGGGCCCCGGCAACCACGGCCGGTTGTCGCGCCTTCAACCCCGAGCTGCGTAGCGTCGCCTGGCTGGGCAAGTTCAAGCCGGATCTGCCTCCTCGCTACGACGGCACCGCCGACCCCGCGGAGTTCCTGCAGCTCTACGAGCTGAGCATCGAAGCAGCCAACGGCGACGAGAAAGTCATGGCGAACTGGTTTCCCATGGCTCTCAAGGATGGTGCCCGCTCCTGGCTCCTGAACCTGCCGCAAGGCTCGATCTCCTCCTGGGACGAGATGCGCGACCGCTTCGTCGCCAACTTCCAGGGCACCCGCGACCGCCCGCGGGCCGCGGGCGACCTACGCCGCATCAAGCAACAACCAGGAGAGACCCTCCAGAAGTACATCCAGCGCTTCAACAACACCCGCCTCAAGATCCCCAAGTTCACGGACGAGGCCTCATCTCCGCGTTCTCCGACGGCGTCCGTGACGTCAAGATGAAGGAAGAGCTCGCTATCCACGAGGAGTTGTGCACATCTCAGGAGCTGTTCAACCTGGCAACCAAGTGCGCAAGAGCTGAGGAGGACCGCCTCTCCCTCCTCGAGCTGCCAGCTGCGGGCGTAGAGGAGAAGAAGGCCAAGGCCAAGGACGTGAAGCGCAAGGAAGCAGCAGTGCTCGCAGCGGAGCCCGACACCAAGCGAGGCAGAGATCAGCCCGAGTCATCCAAGAACAGCCGGCCGTTCTGCGCCTTCCACAACCTGAACACCCACAACACCAGTGACTGTCAAGAGCTCAGAGCCATTCGCGAAGGAAGCTATGGCCGACGCCCCGAACGCAGCGACCGGGGCTACGGCCGAGGAGGACGTGGTGGCGGACGCTGGGACGACCGTGGCCCGCGCCAGGAGTGGCGCAAACGGCCTCGTGAGGACCACTGGCAGGATCATCCTCGCGAGGGCGACCGGAGAGACCAGCCTCGCGAGGACCGTCCTCAGGGCAACGCCGGTCTTCCCCCGTTGCCGCCACCGCCAAGAAGGAACGACGAACACCATCAAGACGAGGGGGCTGGGGTCTTCCAGGAACCACGTGCTATTCCCTGCATCTTGGACGGTGCCCAGGCCCCAGCCTCTTAGCGCATCTTCAAGCAGTTTGCTCGTGAAGTGAATGCAGTCCTCCCCAAGCTTGAAGCCACACGCCCGCTCAGATGGTCCCAGTGCCCCATCACGTTCAGCTCGGCTGATCAGCTCAAGTGCGCGGCTACCGCTGGCGCCCTCCCGATGCTGTGCTCCCCAGTCATCAGCAATGTGCAAGTTACCAAGACCCTCATCGACGGCGGCGCAGGGCTCAACGTCCTGTCCGTCGATACGTTCGACAACCTCCAAGTCCCATATGACCAGCTTCCGCCTACCAAGCCTTTCTCAAGAGTGACCGATGGTTCCACCACGCCGATAGGGCAGGTCCGCCACCCTGTCACCTTCGGAGAACGCAAGAATTACCGCACCGAGCTCATCGACTTCGACGTCGCACACATCCGTCTGCCATACAACGCCATCCTCGGGTATCCAGCCCTGGCCATGTTCATGGCCGTCACCCACCACGGCTTCAACGTCCTCAAGATGCCGAGAAGCGGCGGAGTCATCACGGTCCATTGTGAAGAAAGAGATGCGGTGTGCTCCCTCGAGCGCGCCTTCCAAGCTGCAGCAATCGACGACCCCGGCAGCAAAAATGAGGGCCTTCCAGAGGCCATCCTCAAGAAGAAGCAGTCGTGCCGTGCCGGACCACGGGAGGGTGGTGTTGCGGCTGGAACCTCGTCAGGATCAGCGCCCGCTCCAGGGTCGCCTCCCTCCATCGCATAGGAAGGCGCGCCCAGCGCCCTCCTCGGGCAGGGCTCGAGGGCTCTCTTCTGGAGGGCCTCGGACCTTGCAAACATCACGAGGGAGGCGCTTGGGCACCACTTGGAGGCGTGCTTCGCAGCACGTTTTCCTCAGGAGGACACAGGGCAAGGAGCGCCCACCGCTCAGGAGTTCATCACCAAGACTACCCAGGAATTGCAAGACGCAAGGGCCATGTGCGGCGACCGCCGCTCACGAGGCGCAGCTCCCCATCCAGGCGAGGATGCCGGGCTGCGCGTCTGCATTGACGTACCAGGGCTCAACAGGGCCACTTCACAGGAGCCCTTCTGGCCTTCGCGTGTGGGACACTGCGAGGGTCCACCGCACAGCTGTGTTCGCATGCCCTTTGGCCTGCCGAGCGTGTCGTCAGCTCATCAGCGCAACATGCGGCGTGTCCTCGCGGCTCAGGAGGCCAGGCACCACGCCGTCTTGGCGGAGATGGAGACGGTCCTCAGGGAACCACCTGAGGCCCCAGAGCCTCCCGAGGCTCAGGGCCCCGGTGGCTTGTGAGGAGCTACCCCTCAGTTGCGCGCCTTCAGCTGCCTCAACTCTCCTTCGTCAATAGAACTAGGTGACATTTTCCAAGTTCGTTTAGCTGGGAGCGCCCCTCGGGCTGCATTATTCCCAGGCCGCGTGGGTCCGTCCCTATGGCGTGTATCATTTTCTTATGTCTTTAGCTTACCTTGCTGGGGGCGCCCCTCGAGTTGCATCATCCCCAAGCCGCTCGGGTCTGACCCAGTGGCGTGTATCTTTCTGCATTTACCCATGCTGATTTGCCTTTCATGCTTAATCTGCCCGATTGCCACCTGCCACGGGTCCACCCCTCCATCATGCTATTCGCTTGCGCGTTAAAAGGGGGGCTCCTGAGCATCGCGACTCAGGAGCTCTTACTGGCTCTCCAGCCCTCACCCCCTGGCCTTGACCACGGCATCGTGACCTGGCATACCAGCTGAGGGAGTCCTGGATTAGGGGGTCCTCAGACAGCCGGACTATATCCTTTAGCCGGACTGTTGGACTATGAAGATACAAGATTGAAGACTTCGTCCCGTGTCCGGGTGGGACTCTCCTTGGCGTGGAAGGCAAGCTTGGAAATACGGATATGTAGATCTCCTCCCTTGTAACCGACTCTGTGTAACCCTAGCCCCCTCTGGTGTCTATATAAACCGGAGGGTTTAGTCCGTGGGACAACAACAATCATACCGTAGGCTATCTTCTAGGGTTTAACCTCTACGATCCCGTGGTAGATCAACTCTTGTAATACTCATATCATCAAGATCAATCAAGCAGGAAGTAGGGTATTACCTCCATCGAGAGGGCCCGAACCTGGGTAAACATCGTGTCCCCCGCCTCCTGTTACCATCCGCCTTAGACACACAGTTCGGGACCCCCTACCCGAGATCCGCCGGTTTTGACACCGACATTGGTGCTTTCATTGAGAGTTCCACTGTGCCGTCGCTGTAAGGCCAGATGGCCCCTTCGATCATCGGCAACGATGTGATCCAGGGTGAGGTTTTCCTCCCCGGACAGATCTTCGTATTCGGCGGCTTCGTACTGTGGGCCAACTCACTTGGCCATCTGGAGCAGATCGAGAGCTACGCCCCTGGCCATCAGGTCAGGTTTGGAAACATGAACTATACTGCCGACATCCGCGGAGACTTGATCTTTGACGGATTCGAACCCATGTCAGGTGCGCCGCACAATCACGACGAGCATGACTTAGCTCTGCCACCGGACAATGTTCGGGAGATCACACCTGCACCTACTCTGGCCCTGGCTCTGGAGTCGATTACGCCGTCCGAGGACGGGTGGATGGACCCCGCCCCGGAGGCCAAACACTCAGTGGCGATAGAGCCGAATACTAACTTCACCTCCTATGAGACCTGTGTCGCCGGATCTTCGGATTCATCCCCGGCCACAGGCCCCGAACCGCCTGCGTCCGTGCCTATCGAATCCGATTGGGCACCGATCATGGAGTTTACCTCCGCGGATATCTTTCAGCACTCGCCCTTTGGCGACGTGCTAAACTCATTGAGGTCTCTCTTCCTGTCAGGAGACCCTTGGCCGAACTATGTCCGGCTAGAATGGGATGCGGACAACAAAGAAATTCGCTCCCCACCCACCACCCACTTAGTAGCCGCTGTCGACGATCTAACCGACATGCTCGATTTCGGCTCCGAAGACATCGACGGTATGGACGACGATGCAGGAGAAGAACAGGAACCACCGCCCACAGGGCACTGGACAGCCACTTCATCACACGATGTATATATGGTGGATACACCCAAAGAAAACAATGATGAGGAACAAAAGGATGCAGCGAAGGATAGCTCCCTCGAGAAGCAACCAAAGCAACGCCGTAGGCGCCGCTCCAAATCCCACCTCGGCAAAAACAGCGATAACAACGCAAGAAAAAATAACACCCCGGTCGACTCCAGAGGAAGCGACGACCACATTGACCCAGCGATAGAGCAGGATGAACCAGCGAACGGCGAACATAGTACGGAGCCGCTGTCCGATCACGTCGACGCCGAGGATAAAGCTCATCAACCTCTCTCCGGAGAGGAAAATAGTCCGGACGACGACGACGCACACATCATCCCGGAAAGGCACTTGGAACAAGAGAACCTCCGTAGAAGGCTTATTGCCACCGCGAGGAGTCTGAAGAAGCAGAAGCAAAGGCTTAAGGCCACGCAGAATACGCTCAACAGTAGATGGAACAAAGTGCTCGACACTGAAGAAAAGTATGGTGGTAGTTGCCACACAAAGAGCTATCCAAAGCGCAAGCTGTTGCCTGAATTCGATGATGAGGCCTTAGAGCCCACACAGCCGAAAAATAAAACAGCCGACCCGTCAGATCGACCACCTCGTGGCCGCGATAGGGCGGCTAACGAGGCCGCACATAAGTCAGCACATGATCCACGCAAGGACTCGCATCAAAAAGCCGGCATGACCAGATCCATCTACTGATCTAGGAAGCGCGCTCCAGCGCATAATCAAAACCGAACACTACAACCGTCAGAACGCCATGACACATCCAAATACAGGGGTGCCGCGCACCCCCTATGTTTCACCGATGAGGTGCTGGATCACAGATTTCCAGAGGGATTCAAACCCGTGAACATAGAGGCGTACGACGGAACGACGGACCCTGGGGTCTCGATTGAGGACTTCATCCTCCACATCCATATGGCTCGCGGAGACGATCTCCGCGCCATTAAATATTTGCCCCTCAAGCTGAAAGGACTAGCTCGGCACTGGCTGAAGATCCTCCCCATAAATTCAATTGGAAGTTGGGAGGAGCTTGAGGATGCTTTTAGGGCCAACTTTCAAGGGACCTATGTCCGACCTCCGGATGCAGACGATTTAAGTCATATAATTCAATAGCCCGGAGAGTCAGCCCGAAAGCTTTGGAACAGATTTCTCACTAAGAAGAACCAAATCGTCGACTGCCCAGACGCCGAAGCCTTAGCAGCTTTCAAACACAGCGTCCGAGACGAATGGCTCGCCAGACACCTCGGCTAAGAAAAACCAAGGACAATGGTGTAACGCCCACGATGCGGCTATATCTCCCACGTGTCGAGGCATGACTTAGAGGCATAACCGCATAGTGGTTTTGTCGCAAGAAGGGTCATCTTCACACAATCCCATGTAATGAACAAGAATGGGATAAAGAGTTGGCTTACAATCGCCACTTCACACAACACATAAATATTATTCATACATCATCCAAAATACAAACATATAGACCGACTACGGTCAAAATCCAGATGAAAATAAGACAACCCCAAATGCTAGATCCCCGATCGTCCCAACTGGGCTCCACTACTGATCATCAGGAAAAGACACATAGTAACGACCACGTTCCTCGTCGAACTCCCACTTGAGATCGACCCCATCATCTGCACTGGCATCGTCGGCACCTGCAACTGTTTTGGTAGAATCTGTGAGTCATGAGGACTCAGCAATCTCACACCCACGAGATCAAGACTATTTAAGCTTATAGGAAAAGAAGGTGTAGTGAGGTGCAGCTGCAGCGGCAAAAGCATATATGGCGGCTAACTTGCGCAAATGAGAGCGAGAAGAGAAGCAACGGAACGGTCGTCATCTAGCAATGACCAAGAAGTGATCCTGAACTCCTACTTACGTCAATCATAACTCAAACCGTGTTCACTTCCCGGACTCCGCCGAGAAGAGACCATCACGGCTACACACGCAGTTGATGTATTTTAACTGGGTCAAGTGACAAGTTCTCTACAACCAGACATTAACAAATTCCCATCTGCCTCCTAACCGCGGGCACGGCTTTCGAAAGATAGTACCCTGCAGGGGTGTCCCAACTTAGCCCATCATAAGCTCTCACGGTCAACGAAGGATAAACCTTCTCCCGGAAAGACCCGATCAGTCTCGGAATCCCGGTTTACAAGACATTTCGACAATGGTAAAACAAGACCAGCAAAGCCCCCGAATGTGCCGACAAATCCCGATAGGAGCTGCACATATCTCGTTCTCAGGGCACAACGGATGAGCCAGACGTCAGGTTGGCATAGACCCTGGTTGCCCAGGGGGCGTGTAACACCCTGAGAATCATGCTACAGTAACCCCCTGTGATTAAGCTAATCATGTTGCTAAACAGGGCTTGATCACATTTGAATCACCTTCCTTTCAAACTCCTAGCTCAAACTTCAAATATAATTAAAGTGAAAAATAAAAGTTTTCAAAAATTCAAACAAAAATGTTCTGTGGGTGCTAAATAATACACTGGCAATTATGGTGGAGAAAACACATTTTTATAAAATGTCTAAATACTTTTAAATGAAATAAAACAGAAAAGGGAATAAGCAAATAAAGAGAAAACAGAAAACAGAACCCAGGCAGAGAAAAAGAAAAAAAAGGGGAAAAGGGCCCGCTTTCCCCCCACTGCCCCCCCGGCCCAAACTGGGCCGCAGCCGCGCCCCCGGCCCAGCCCACCTCCTCCCTCGCCCCTTCCCTGTTCCCCCGACCGGGTCGGAACAGGGGCGCGCTGCCGCCCGACCCCCTCGCCGGCACCGACGCCGGAGGGGATAAGGTCGCCAGCTCCCCCGCCTCCTCGGGCCTCTCTCCCACTCACCCCCGCTCTCCCTCTCGGCCCCCGCGCCTCCCCCTTCCCTCCCCCGGATCCGCGCCGCCGCCCCTCTTCCCTAAGCCCGACGCGCTCGCCGCCGTTCCCCTCGTTCACGCGGCCACCGTGCCCCACTCGCCACCTCGCCGTGTCGTACGACGTCGCCGCCCTCGACTACACCCCCTCCGCCTCTCCGTCGAAGCTCGGAGCCACTGCATCGGCCTCCCCGAGCTCGCCTTCATCTTCGGACGCCGGCGACCCCCTTCTTCCCCGGCGACGACCTGCTGCTACTAAGCCACCCACGGGCCTTTCTTGCGCCGCGCGGTGAGCTCCTCTACCTCCTCCCCCTCTCCGTTAGCTCGCTCGCGCTCTGTAGCTGCTTCCCCGCGCGCGCCCGAGCGCCACGCCGCGGAGCTCGCCGCCGGCGTGTCTCCGGTGACCAAATGGTCACGGGCGTTGGCCCGCTAGCCCGACCGCACCGAGCCGCACCCGCCTAGGTAGTTAGTTCGGCCGTTCGCGCGCTCTAGCGTAGCTTCCGTCGGGCACCCATAGCACCTCGCCGCCGGCGAGTTCATAGCGCTCGTCTCCGGCCGTTCCAGCCCCTCCGACCACCGCCGTTGGACGCGCGACGTCGAGCCGCGTCGAACGCGCCAAGCCCCGCCCCCGCAAACCCACTGTGGGCGAAACCCGAAGCACACCCGCGCATCGCCGCCGCGTTGGAGCTCGCCGGAGCCCCTCTCCGGTGCCCTGCCGACGTGGCCGGCCGGGCCCCCCCTGGCTCACCGCCAGTGGCCCCCACGGGCCCCAGTTGACTGGGTTGACCCAGTCAACTGCTGACTGGGCAGGCCCAGTCACTGACATGCGGGCCCCGCCGAAAAAAAGAAAGAAAAAGAAAATGTTTTATAAATAAAATTAATTAGTTTAAATAATCTCTCACTGACAGGTGGGCCCAGTAGTTAATTAACTAAAAACTAATTAGTTTAATCCTCTGTTAACCCACTGTCTATGACAGGTGGGTCCCCCGTGTCAGTTTGACCAGTCAACCCGGACTGTTGACCGCTGACGTCACTCCTACGTCATGCTGACGTCATATCCCTTTTTCTGTTAATTAAATAATTCCAGAAATTCAAATAAACTTTGAAAATTCATATCTTTTAAACCGTAACTCGGATGAAAATGTTTTCTATATGAAAGTTGCTCAGAACGACGAGACGAATCCGGATACGCAGTCCGTGCGTCCACCACACCTCCCTAACCTATCGAACTCGCAACTTTCCCCCTCCGGTCCTTCTGTCCGAAAACGCAAAACATCGGGAATACTTTCCCGGATGTTCCCCCCCTTCACCGGTACCACCTACTGTCGCGTTAGGACACCCCTAGCACCGCTCACTGTCATGTCACGCATCGTCATGCTTATGTTTGCATTGTATTTACTGTTTCTTCCCCCTCTTCTCTCCGGTAGACTACGAGACCGACACTGCTGCTGCCCAGTTCGACTACGGAGTCGACGACCCCTCCTACTTGCCAGAGCAACCAGGCAAGCCCCCCCCCTTGATCACCAGATATCGCCTACTCTCCTCTATACTGCTTGCATTAGAGTAGTGTAGCATGTTACTGCTTTCGGTTAATCCTATTCTGTTGCATAGCCTGTCATTGTTGCTACAGTTGTTTCCCTTACCTGCTACCCTACTGCTTAGTATAGGATGCTAGTTTTCCATCAGTGGCCCTACATTCTTGTCCGTCTGCTGTGCTATACTATCGGGCCGTGATCACCTGGGCGGTGGACACGGGCATATACTTATATATTATATACATGACACCTGAGATGACTAAAGTCGGGTCGGCTCGTAGGAGTACCCGCAAGTGGATCTTTGTGGCGAAGCGATAGGGCAGGTTGAGACCGCCTAGGTGAGAGGTGGGCCTGGCCCTGGTCGGCGTTCGCGAATACTTAACACGCTTAACGAGATCTTGGTATTTGATCTGAGTCTGGCCATTTGGTCTATACGCACTAACCATCTACGTGGGAGTAGTTATGGGTATCCCGACGTCGTGGTATCAGCCGAAGCTCTTTTGACGTCAGCGACTGAGTGGCGCACGCCGTGTTGGACCGCTTTGACGTAACCGCCGTGATCGTGTGGGTTGCTAGGTCTGCTCGCGGCCGCGTTCGCAACGTGCAGGTGTGCTTAGGGCGATGGGCCCAGACCCCTGCGCGCATAGGTTTAGACCGGCGTGCTGACCTCTCTGTTGAGCCTAGGTGGGGCTGCGACGCGTTGATCTTACGAGGCCGGGCATGACCCAGGAAAGTGTGTCCGGCCAAATGGGATCGAGCGTGTTGGGTTATGTGGTGCACCCCTGCAGGGAAGTTTATCTATTCGAATAGCCGTGTCCCTCGGTAAAAGGACGACCCGGAGTTGTACCTTGAGCTTATGACAACTAGAACTGGATACTGAATAAAATACACCCTTCCAAGTGCCAGATACAACCCGGTGATCGCTCTCTAACAGGGCGACGAGGAGGGGATTGCCGGGTAGGATTATGCTATGCGATGCTACTTGGAGGACTTCAATCTACTCTCTTCTACATGCTGCAAGATGGAGATGTCCAGAAGCGTAGTCTTCGACAGGACTAGCTATCCCCCTTTTAATTCTGGCATTCTGCAGTTCAGTCCACTGATATGCCCCTTTACACATATACCCATGCATATGTAGTGTAGCTCCTTGCTTGCGAGTACTTTGGATGAGTACTCACGGTTGCTTCTCTCCCTCTTTTTCCCCCTTTCCTTTCTATCTGGTTGTCGCAACCAGATGTTGGAGTCCAGGAGCCAGACGCCACCGTCGACGACGACTCCCACGGCACTGGAGGTGCCTACTACTACGTGCAGGCCGCTGACGACGACCAGGAGTAGTTAGGAGGTCCCAGGCAGGAGGCCTTGCCTCTTCGATCGTTGCTACTTTTGTGCTAGCCTTCTTAAGGCAAAACTTGTTTAACTTATGTCTGTACTCAGATATTGTTGCTTCCGCTGACTCGTCTATGATCGAGCACTTGTATTCGAGCCCTCGAGGCCCCTGGCTTGTATTATGATGCTTGTATGACTTATTTATGTTTTAGAGTTGTGTTGTGATATCTTCCCGTGAGTCCCTGATCTTGGTCGTACACATTTGCGTGCATGATTAGTGTACGGTCAAATCGGGGGCGTCACAAGTTGGTATCAGAGCCGACTGCCTGTAGGAAACCCCCTTCCACACTCCTTGGCCGAAGTCGAGTCTAGACATTACAAAAACTTTTACTAACATGGCTGTGTGTCTTACGGGCCCACGTCGCCATTGGGTGGTACTAGGATCTTTTACTCCTCGACCTTTACTCTGGGACTCTGAACTCTCTTCTACTCGGGTTAAACGAATTTACTAACTCTAACACTAGGATCCCGTGACCGCGTTCACCCCAAAGATGGATAAGCCATAGTTGTTTCTTAGAATAGTATTTTGAACAATTCACACACTGTCAATTGACTCCTTTGAAACGTCTTTGCTTTCAGATGGAACCCTCGAGGCAGGTCGTGCGCCACACGACGGCCATTGGTGCCTCGGGATCACCTGCGGTGCTAGCTGAGATGATGACCTATCTGGGTTATCGCTGGCACCCTGAGTACACCGTCTACGAGGAGTACCAGGACTTTAACCAGGAGCAGTACCGTGCCATCGTCCACCTCTACTCTCGGGAGTACGACTCCACTACTGTGCTGCACACCGCACATGGTGTTGGTGTGACCATCGATATGGCTGTCCACGATGCAGCCTATGCTGCTCTGACACGTCTTCGTGGAGAGTATCGGGAGTTGGACACCTCCCCTTTCAGGCACATTGCTATCGCCTCTGATGTTGGTGCGGAGGGATACTATACTGCTGCCTACTCCACTGTCACCCGGGAGCCCTTCTACCATCAGCACCTGGTTCTGCATGCTGATGGGCTGGATCGAGCTAACCGAGCTCTTCGCCACGAGATGTACACCACCCGTCAGCACCTTTACCGTGCTCTGACGCTGCTGCACCCCTTTGTCCGGTCTGGACAGGTACCGTGTTCTGCGATCTACCCAGCCAGGACCGTGATGCCCCACGGTGTTGGTTGGCCAGAGGTGGGAGGCTACTCTCCCGCACTTGGATCTTTTCTGCCACCTGAGCACCGGGCTCTACACTTGAGTATCCGCGGCCCCCAATCTGCTGACGTGGAGGACTATCCGTTGCCTCACTACCAGCTGTCGGGCTACGATTACCTCCACAGTACCTCTTGGGACTGATGTAGGCTTGATGGTAGTATTAGTTTCAGTCGTCGCGAGCCTGTGTGCCGCCTATGATGTTTTAGTCCATGTACTGAACTCTATGCATGACCCCTTTTGTAAGTTATGCCGACTACTATGCAGTAGCTATCGTGCTCCTTTCATTATGCATGTTTCATCATGAACGATTCTTGTCTTTGCAATTATTTCTCAATGCTGAACCACCCCTGTTATATATTAGCAGGATGGTTAGACCAGGTGGTCGTGGAAGTGGTGGCAATGCCCCACCACCACCTGAGTACATGGCGGGTATGATCCAACAGTTTGAACTGAACCGCCAATTCATGGAAAATATGATGGCTCAGTTTCCTCGCCCCAATATGAACCAGCAGCCAGCCCAAGTGACTCTTCAAGATTTCATACGCCTCAACCCAACCATCTACCGCAGCTCAACTCAGCCTCTGGATGCTGATGACTGGCTCCGTGACATCACCTATGAGATGGAGTCTGCTGATGTAGCCCCTGCCAGCTATGTCAATTTTGCTTCCTTCTTCTTGAAGGGACCCGCAGCTCAATGGTGGGACAGCCACAGGCGTACTCTGCTAGCTGGAACAATCATCACATGGCCAGACTTCCAAGCAGCTTTCCGTGCCCGCTTCATTCCTCAGGGAGTCATGGACCGGAAGAAGCGTGAGTTCCGCAACCTCACCCAAGGCAACAAAACTGTTGAAGCTTATCAGCGGGAGTTTCTGGACTTGTCCCGCTATGCTGAAGAAGACATTGCAACTGATGCACGCAGACAGGAGAAGTTCCGTGATGGACTACAAGCTGACATCAAGCTCGCACTTCTAGTGCATGACTTCGCCGATTTCGCCACCTTGGTGAATAAGGCCATCAATGTCGAGACTGGTCTGCAGGAATACCAGAGCTCTCAGAGGCGCAACCGTGACACGGGCTCATCTTCGGGCTCGCCCTCACAGAAGCGTAAGATATGGATCCCAAACAGCATGTATCGCCCAAATGCACCTGCTCCCAGGAAATCTTATGCTGCACCGCGTCTGCCTCCTCTACCATCTAAGCAGTCAAAGCTACCAGCTCCCCCACCTGGGGCTCCTGTTCCCACTCCCGATAATGGTCTGTGCTTCAAGTGTGGTCAACCGGGTCACTTTGCCAGGAACTGCTATCAGAACCAGAATCAACTTGCCCTTCCAGCAACGGGCCGTGGTAACAACCAGCCCCGCAGCAACAATGCTAAGCCTTATGGTCGTGCTCATGCCAACCACGTTGATCTCAACGAAGCTCAAGACCAGCCTGCTACTGTGATGGGTACACTCCTCGTAAATTCAGTACCAGCATCCGTTTTATTTGATACAGGAGCATCCCATTCATTCATATCAGCAGCATTTTCATTCCTGCATGGCATTCATTACGAAGAGATAAACACTCCGCTAGTGGTACACACCCCTGCGGGCCAATGTCAAACCTCTATGGTTAGTCACGATGTTACTGTTGAAATTGAAGGACTGGAATTTCTTGTCTCTCCCATCGTACTGAAGTCCTGTAGCATTGATCTCATTCTGGGAATGAATTGGTTAAAAGCGCATACTGCTTCAATCGTTTGCACCACTAAGACCGTCCATCTGCTACACCCTTCAGATGAGATAGTTACTTACCAAGCCCATCTGGTGCAAAATGCCGAGGCAAGGCTCTATGCATTGAATGCATTGAACGCTGCACCACTTGAGGGCATTGAAAACATTCCCGTCATGCGTGAATTCCTCGACGTCTTCCCTGAAGAACTTCCAGGGATTCCCCCTGCTAGAGCTGTCGAATTCATCATCGACTTGAAACCAGGCACCACTCCTATAGCAAAGCGACCCTACAAAATGCCGCCGCATGAACTCCTTGAGCTTAAGGAGGAAATCGACAAGTCTCTTCGCAAAGGATTCATTCGCCCAAGTTGCTCTCCTTGGGGAGCACCTTCTCTCTTTGTCAAGAAGAAGGATGGGACAAACCGGTTAGTTCAAGACTACCGTCCTATAAACCAAGCTACCATTCAGAATAAATACCCTCTTCCTCGGATCAATGATCTGTATGATCAACTGGCGGGTTCGTCAGTGTTCTCTAAGCTCGACTTGAGGTTGGGCTACCACCAGATCCGTGTTCGCGAAGAGGATATCCCAAAGACCGCCTTCGTGACTCGCTATGGTTCATACGAGTACACCGTCATGTCTTTCGGTTTAACCAATGCTCCAGCCACCTTCTCTCGTCTGATGAACTACATATTCATGGATTACCTCGACAAGTTCGTCGTGGTTTATCTGGATGATATCCTGATATTTTCCAAGAACGAAGAAGAACATGCTGAACATCTTCGACTTGTGCTGGAAAAGCTACGAGAACATCAACTATATGCCAAGTTCTCCAAATGTGAATTCTGGCTACCGGAAGTCACCTATCTTGGGCATGTCATCTCTAAGGATGGTATTGCCGTCAACCCCGAGCGAGTTCAGGCTATTCTTGATTGGACTCCTCCCAAGAACGTTAAGCAAGTCAGAAGTTTTCTCGATCTTGCCAGCTATTGCCGTCGATTCGTCGAGAACTTCTCTAAAATCGCCAGGCCTCTGACTAACCTGTTGCATAAGGGTGTCAAGTTCCAATGGACAGACAAATGTCAGGAAAGTTTCCAGGCACTCAAAGACAAGTTGACTTCTGCCCCAGTTCTAGCTCCACCTGATACTAAGAAGGACTTCGTCATCTACTGCGACGCTTCCCGTCAAGGATTAGGCTGTGTCCTAATGCAAGACCGCAGAGTGATTGCTTATGCCTCTCGACAATTGCGCCCTCACGAAGAGAACTACCCAGTTCACGACCTCGAACTTGCTGCCGTCATTCATGCGCTGAAGCAGTGGCGACATTACCTTCTCGGTAATCGTTGCGAGATCTTCACCGACCACCAAAGTCTGAAGTATCTGTTTACTCAGCCAGATCTGAACCTCCGCTAGCAGAGATGGATGGAGCTTGTTGCAGACTTTGATTTGGGTATTTCCTATACGCCAGGCAAGGCTAATGTAATGGCTGATGCCTTGAGCCGCAAGTCTTACTGCAACCACCTCCAGGTTCACAAAGTTCAGCCCTCGCTTGTTGAAGAATTTAGGAAGCTGAACCTCCATATTGTTCCTCCGGGTGCACTCGCTCCCCCTCCTAAGGAGTTTCGCAAGATGAACCTCCACGTTGTTACCCAGGGTTCTCTCAATACCCTAGTTGCTAAACCAGATCTCGAGGACAACATCAAAAGGCTACAGAAGTATGACTCTGAAGCCTACAAGATTAAGCGCTACCTCGCAGAAGGAAAGCCCTCATTCTTCACCATTTCTGAAGATGGCACCCTATACTTCAAGGGCCGCCTAGTGGTGCCATGTGCAGAGAAAAACCTGGATATGACACAGGAAGTTATGAAAGAAGCCCATGATACGCCTCTATGTATCCATCCTGGTAGTACAAAGATGTACCAAGATATCCGTCAGAGATTCTGGTGGACTAATATGAAGCAAGACATTGCTCGTTATGTTGCTGAGTGTGACGTTTGCCGTCGAATCAAAGCAGAACATCAAAGGCCTGCTGGAACTCTGCAACCTATCTCTATTCCTGAATGGAAATGGGACCATGTTGAAATGGACTTCGTCACTGGATTTCCCAAATCACTGAAAGGTAATGATGCTATTCTTGTCGTCATTGACCGACTTTCCAAAGTTGCACATTTTCTGGCAGTCAAAGAAACGATCACTGCTAGCCAGTTGGCAACGCTCTATATGTCCAGGATTGTTTCACTCCACGGTATTCCATTGGTTATCAGCTCAGACCGTGGCAGCTTATTCACTTCAAGATTCTGGGCAAGTTTCCAAGAAGCAATGGGAACTCATCTGTCATTCAGTACTGCGTTTCATCCTCAATCGCAAGGACAAGTTGAACGCGTCAACCAAGTTCTCGAAGACATGCTTCGAGCTTGCGTTATTTCCTTCGGCAAGAAATGGGAGGAATCTCTCCCGTATGCTGAGTTCTCTTATAATAATAGCTATCAAGCTAGTCTGAAGATGGCCCCCTTCGAAGTGTTATATGGACGAAAGTGCCGAACCCCTCTGAACTGGTCAGAAACTGGGGAACGTCCACTCTTCGGTCCGGATATTATCCAAGATGCCGAAGAACAAGTCCGCATTATTCGTGAGAATCTCAAGACTGCTCAGTCACGTCAGAAGAGTCAGTATGACCGTCATCATAAAGACATGGTCTATCAACCTGGCGAAAAGGCTTATCTTCGAGTCACACCTATGAAGGGTGCTCACCGCTTCGGGATCAAGGGCAAACTAGCTCCTCGCTATATTGGCCCATTCACTATTCTCGAAAGGCGTGGAAAAGTGGCATACCAACTGGAACTACCGCTGAACCTTTCTCAGGTTCACGATGTGTTCCATGTGTCACAGCTCCGCCGTTGCTTCAAGGATCCAATCCGAGCTGTGGATCACGAAGTGCTCGAATTGCAGCAAGACCTCTCCTATAAGGAGCAACCGGTCCGCATTCTCGACCAAGCTGAACGCCGCACACGTCAGAAGGCGATCAAGTTTCTCAAAGTCCAGTGGTCGCACCATTCTGAAGATGAGGCCACTTGGGAACGAGAGGATCGTCTGCGCGAAGAATACCCCGCACTGTTTCCTTCTACCTCCTAAATCTCGGGACGAGATTTCTTGTAGTGGAGGAGATTTGTAACACCCTGAGAATCATGCTACAGTAACCCCCTGTGATTAAGCTAATCATGTTGCTAAACAGGGCTTGATCACATTTGAATCACCTTCCTTTCAAACTCCTAGCTCAAACTTCAAATATAATTAAAGTGAAAAATAAAAGTTTTCAAAAATTCAAACAAAAATGTTCTGTGGGTGCTAAATAATACACTGGCAATTATGGTGGAGAAAACACATTTTTATAAAATGTCTAAATACTTTTAAATGAAATAAAACAGAAAAGGGAATAAGCAAATAAAGAGAAAACAGAAAACAGAACCCAGGCAGAGAAAAAGAAAAAAAAGGGGAAAAGGGCCCGCTTTCCCCCCACTGCCCCCCCGGCCCAAACTGGGCCGCAGCCGCGCCCCCGGCCCAGCCCACCTCCTCCCTCGCCCCTTCCCTGTTCCCCCGACCGGGTCGGAACAGGGGCGCGCTGCCGCCCGACCCCCTCGCCGGCACCGACGCCGGAGGGGATAAGGTCGCCAGCTCCCCCGCCTCCTCGGGCCTCTCTCCCACTCACCCCCGCTCTCCCTCTCGGCCCCCGCGCCTCCCCCTTCCCTCCCCCGGATCCGCGCCGCCGCCCCTCTTCCCTAAGCCCGACGCGCTCGCCGCCGTTCCCCTCGTTCACGCGGCCACCGTGCCCCACTCGCCACCTCGCCGTGTCGTACGACGTCGCCGCCCTCGACTACACCCCCTCCGCCTCTCCGTCGAAGCTCGGAGCCACTGCATCGGCCTCCCCGAGCTCGCCTTCATCTTCGGACGCCGGCGACCCCCTTCTTCCCCGGCGACAACCTGCTGCTACTAAGCCACCCACGGGCCTTTCTTGCGCCACGCGGTGAGCTCCTCTACCTCCTCCCCCTCTCCGTTAGCTCGCTCGCGCTCCGTAGCTGCTTCCCCGCGCGCGCCCGAACGCCACGCCGCGGAGCTCGCCGCCGGCGTGTCTCCGGTGACCAAATGGTCACGGGCGTTGGCCCGCTAGCCCGACCGCACCGAGCCGCACCCGCCTAGGTAGTTAGTTCGGCCGTTCGCGCGCTCTAGCGTAGCTTCCGTCGGGCACCCGTAGCACCTCGCCGCCGGCGAGTTCATAGCGCTCGTCTCCGGCCGTTCCAGCCCCTCCAACCACCGCCGTTGGACGCGCGACGTCGAGCCGCGTCGAACGCGCCAAGCCCCGCCCCCGCAAACCCACTGTGGGCGAAACCCGAAGCACACCCGCGCATCGCCGCCGCGTTGGAGCTCGCCGGAGCCCCTCTCCGGTGCCCTGCCGACGTGGCCGGCCGGGCCCCCCCCTGGCTCACCGCCAGTGGCCCCCACGGGCCCCAGTTGACTGGGTTGACCCAGTCAACTGCTGACTGGGCAGGCCCAGTCACTGACATGCGGGCCCCGCCAAAAAAAGAAAAGAAAAAGAAAATGTTTTATAAATAAAATTAATTAGTTTAAATAATCTCTCACTGATAGGTGGGCCCAGTAGTTAATTAACTAAAAACTAATTAGTTTAATCCTCTGTTAACCCACTGTCTATGACAGGTGGGTCCCCCGTGTCAGTTTGACCACTCAACCTGGACTGTTGACCGCTGACGTCACTCCTACGTCATGCTGACGTCATATCCCTTTTTTCTGTTAATTAAATAATTCCAGAAATTCAAATAAACTTTGAAAATTCATATCTGTTAAACCGTAACTCGGATGAAAATGTTTTCTATATGAAAGTTGCTCAGAACGACGAGACGAATCCGGATACGCAGTCTGTGCGTCCACCACACCTCCCTAACCTATCGAACTCGCAACTTTCCCCCTCCGGTCCTTCTGTCCGAAAACGCAAAACATCGGGAATACTTTCCCGGATGTTCCCCCCCTTCACCGGTACCACCTACTGTCGCGTTAGGACACCCCTAGCACCGCTCACTGTCATGTCACGCATCGTCATGCTTATGTTTGCATTGTATTTACTGTTTCTTCCCCCTCTTCTCTCCGGTAGACTACGAGACCGACACTGCTGCTGCCCAGTTCGACTACGGAGTCGACGACCCCTCCTACTTGCCAGAGCAACCAGGCAAGCCCCCCCCTTGATCACCAGATATCGCCTACTCTCCTCTATACTGCTTGCATTAGAGTAGTGTAGCATGTTACTGCTTTCGGTTAATCCTATTCTGTTGCATAGCCTGTCATTGTTGCTACAGTTGTTTCCCTTACCTGCTACCCTACTGCTTAGTATAGGATGCTAGTTTTCCATCAGTGGCCCTACATTCTTGTCCGTCTGCTGTGCTATACTATCGGGCCGTGATCACCTGGGCGGTGGACACGGGCATATACTTATATATTATATACATGACACCTGAGATGACTAAAGTCGGGTCGGCTCGTAGGAGTACCCGCAAGTGGATCTTTGTGGCGAAGCGACAGGGCAGGTTGAGACCGCCTAGGTGAGAGGTGGGCCTGGCCCTGGTCGGCGTTCGCGAATACTTAACACGCTTAACGAGATCTTGGTATTTGATCTGAGTCTGGCCATTTGGTCTATACGCACTAACCATCTACGTGGGAGTAGTTATGGGTATCCCGACGTCGTGGTATCAGCCGAAGCTCTTTTGACGTCAGCGACTGAGTGGCGCACGCCGTGTTGGACCGCTTTGACGTAACCGCCGTGATCGTGTGGGTTGCTAGGTCTGCTCGCGGCCGCGTTCGCAACGTGCAGGTGTGCTTAGGGCGATGGGCCCAGACCCCTGCGCGCATAGGTTTAGACCGGCGTGCTGACCTCTCTGTTGAGCCTAGGTGGGGCTGCGACGCGTTGATCTTACGAGGCCGGGCATGACCCAGGAAAGTGTGTCCGGCCAAATGGGATCGAGCGTGTTGGGTTATGTGGTGCACCCCTGCAGGGAAGTTTATCTATTCGAATAGCCGTGTCCCTCGGTAAAAGGACGACCCGGAGTTGTACCTTGAGCTTATGACAACTAGAACTGGATACTGAATAAAATACACCCTTCCAAGTGCCAGATACAACCCGGTGATCGCTCTCTAACAGGGCGACGAGGTGGGGATTGCCGGGTAGGATTATGCTATGCGATGCTACTTGGAGGACTTCAATCTACTCTCTTCTACATGCTGCAAGATGGAGATGTCCAGAAGCGTAGTCTTCGACAGGACTAGCTATCCCCCTTTTAATTCTGGCATTCTGCAGTTCAGTCCACTGATATGCCCCTTTACACATATACCCATGCATATGTAGTGTAGCTCCTTGCTTGCGAGTACTTTGGATGAGTACTCACGGTTGCTTCTCTCCCTCTTTTTCCCCCTTTCCTTTCTATCTGGTTGTCGCAACCAGATGTTGGAGTCCAGGAGCCAGACGCCACCGTCGACGACGACTCCCACGGCACTGGAGGTGCCTACTACTACGTGCAGGCCGCTGACGACGACCAGGAGTAGTTAGGAGGTCCCAGGCAGGAGGCCTTGCCTCTTCGATCGTTGCTACTTTTGTGCTAGCCTTCTTAAGGCAAAACTTGTTTAACTTATGTCTGTACTCAGATATTGTTGCTTCCGCTGACTCGTCTATGATCGAGCACTTGTATTCGAGCCCTCGAGGCCCCTGGCTTGTATTATGATGCTTGTATGACTTATTTATGTTTTAGAGTTGTGTTGTGATATCTTCCCGTGAGTCCCTGATCTTGGTCGTACACATTTGCGTGCATGATTAGTGTACGGTCAAATCGGGGGCGTCACAAGTTGGTATCAGAGCCGACTGCCTGTAGGAAACCCCCTTCCACACTCCTTGGCCGAAGTCGAGTCTAGACATTACAAAAACTTTTACTAACATGGCTGTGTGTCTTACGGGCCCACGTCGCCATTGGGTGGTACTAGGATCTTTTACTCCTCGACCTTTACTCTGGGACTCTGAACTCTCTTCTACTCGGGTTAAACGAATTTACTAACTCTAACACTAGGATCCCGTGACCGCGTTCACCCCAAAGATGGATAAGCCATAGTTGTTTCTTAGAATAGTATTTTGAACAATTCACACACTGTCAATTGACTCCTTTGAAACTTCTTTGCTTTCAGATGGAACCCTCGAGGCAGGTCGTGCGCCACACGACGGCCATTGGTGCCTCGGGATCACCTGCGGTGCTAGCTGAGATGATGACCTATCTGGGTTATCGCTGGCACCCTGAGTACACCGTCTACGAGGAGTACCAGGACTTTAACCAGGAGCAGTACCGTGCCATCGTCCACCTCTACTCTCGGGAGTACGACTCCACTACTGTGCTGCACACCGCACATGGTGTTGGTGTGACCATCGATATGGCTGTCCACGATGCAGCCTATGCTGATCTGACACGTCTTCGTGGAGAGTATCGGGAGTTGGACACCTCCCCTTTCAGGCACATTGCTATCGCCTCTGATGTTGGTGCGGAGGGATACTATACTGCTGCCTACTCCACTGTCACCCGGGAGCCCTTCTACCATCAGCACCTGGTTCTACATGCTGATGGGCTGGATCGAGCTAACCGAGCTCTTCGCCACGAGATGTACACCACCCGTCAGCACCTTTACCGTGCTCTGACGCTGCTGCACCCCTTTGTCCGGTCTGGACAGGTACCGCGTTCTGCGATCTACCCAGCCAGGACCGTGATGCCCCACGGTGTTGGTTGGCCAGAGGTGGGAGGCTACTCTCCCGCACTTGGATCTTTTCTGCCACCTGAGCACCGGGCTCTACACTTGAGTATCTGCGGCCCCCAATCTGCTGACGTGGAGGACTATCCGTTGCCTCACTACCAGCTGTCGGGCTACGATTACCTCCACAGTACCTCTTGGGACTGATGTAGGCTTGATGGTAGTATTAGTTTCAGTCGTCGCGAGCCTGTGTGCCGCCTATGATGTTTTAGTCCATGTACTGAACTCTATGTACTGAACTCTATGCATGACCCCTTTTGTAAGTTATGCCGACTACTATGCAGTAGCTATCGTGCTCCTTTCATTATGCATGTTTCATCATGTACGATTCTTGCCTCTTCGATCGTTGCTACTTTTGTGCTAGCCTTCTTAAGGCAAAACTTGTTTAACTTATGTCTGTACTCAGATATTGTTGCTTCCGCTGACTCGTCTATGATCGAGCACTTGTATTCGAGCCCTCGAGGCCCCTGGCTTGTATTATGATGCTTGTATGACTTATTTATGTTTTAGAGTTGTGTTGTGATATCTTCCCGTGAGTCCCTGATCTTGGTCGTACACATTTGCGTGCATGATTAGTGTACGGTCAAATCGGGGGCGTCACAGGGCGCCGGACATCGCTCGGTTTGGGCCAGCACTCGAAGGAGCACTGGTCCGGGGGTTTAAAATAAAGATGACCCTCGGGCTCGCGAAAACCCGGGGAAAAAAGGCTTAGGTGGCAAATGGTAAAACCAAGGTTGGGCCTTGCTGGAGAAGTTTTATTCAAGGCGAACTTTCAAGGGGGTCCCATAAATCACCCGACCGCGTAAGGAACGCAAACTCAAGGAACATAATCCCGGTATATCAGTAACTAGGGCGGCAAGAGTGGAACAAAACACCAGGCATAAGGCCGAGCCTTACACCCTTTACCAAGTATATATAGATGCATTAATTAAATAAGAGATATTGTGATATCCCAACATATCCATGTTCCGACATGGAACAACTTCAACTTCACCTGCAACTAGCAACGCCATAAGAAGGGCTGAGCAAAAGCGGTACTTAGCCAAACAACGGTTTGCTAGGAAAGGATGGTTAGAGGCTGACATGGAAATATGGGAGGCATGATATAGCATGTGATAGGTAGCGGAGCATGGCAATAGAGCGAACAACTAGCAAAGCAAAGATAGAAGTGATTTCGAGGGGTGGTCATCTTGCCTGCAAGGTTCTCAGAGTTGTCGAAAGCTTGATCCTCGTAAGCGTACTCAACAGGTTCCTCGTTCACGAACTCGTCTCCCGGCTCTACCCAAGACAAGAACACAAACAACGGAACCACAATCAACCACGAGAAATGCACAAGCAACATGATGCAAAACATGTATGATATGCAAGATATGATATGCGATGCATATGCGTGCTCCGGAAGGAAAATGATGAACATGGCAGTAACTTGGCAAACCAAGCATGCCACTGGAAAGATGAGATGATTTCGGTCGAAATCGATATAAAGATCACCGGAAACGGATGCACGGTTTGCAAATGGCAAGCAAAACAAGAATGACACGAATCTGCGATTAGCAGCATGATAGCACTTAAAATGCAACAATCGACAATGCTACAGCACTCCAACATAGCAACAAAGCATATGAAAGTAATCTACAGGAGATGCTTGACAAAAGATGAACAGTGAGCTACGGCTAGATCACAACATAGCAAGCTCAAACAAGCATGGCAAAAGTGCAAAAGATAACAGGTTCACAGACTTGGTGAAAAACTGGACATGGCAGAAAACAGCATCAGGTAGCAATGTTCAGAGCATGAAATCAATATGCTACAGGAACTTAACATAGCAAAACAAGGCATGACAGTGTTCTACTAAATGCATGTGACAAAAGTCCCTTACTCACCATAAGCCAAAAAGGTCCAGAACATATGATGGCAAGCATGTAAACATAGCAAGTTTCGTTATCAGGTTCCAGACTTAGCAGAAAACAGAGCATGGCAGAAATAATAATATGTAGGCATGTTTGTGAGCTTCATGCACTCAGTACAGAGCAATGCATGACAAACCAAGCATACCTACAGGAAGACGGCATGGTTATGAAGCTATCCATGGCAAGAACAAAAGCATAGCATGTATGGATCAACTACAATAAGCTTGGCAAAATTGCATATCAAGTTAAGAATCTGCCAGAAATATTTTATAGCAAAAGTAGAGCAAGATTGAGTCATGATTTGGCACTCCATAATTGCAAACAAGGGCAGGAATGGATCAATTACAACTATAGCTACAAAACATCCTTACTGAACATCTCCAAAATATGCATGGATCTCTCTGTAGCATCAAGCTTACATGGCAACAAAATAATAGCAGACAGACTTGGAGAAATCACCAAGTCCCTGAAATCAGAAACATTACGGAGCCTACTTTGCATGCTTGTCACTAGTCACCACAGATATCACAAAAATACATGGACTACACCACTGGAAAAATGGCATGGCATACTTCAAAACACATGTAGAGCTCATGCCCATAAGATGCACAGATTTAATGATACAAAAATGACAAATCTCCAAGTTCTGTTAAGAACCAGAGGATAACAGCAACTAGCCCTCTTCCAACAGATATTTGGGCATCAAGATGACCTCTAATGAACATGGTGCAATTGAACAAAATGTAGAGCATCACGAGACGAACAATTTGACATATTACACGCGCGAATCGGAGCTACATGCAAGAAGTTATGCAACTATGAACAGGGCAATATGCTGTGAAAGGAAAAGACTTGGAAGAATTTAGGGGGGTGCGGGAAGTCAACGCTCACAGGAGATCTAGATCGGGGCCGAGCCTCGAGGGCTCCGATGGCGCTCGCCGGCGGGAGGCCGCGGTGAGGAGGAGGAGCGGCCGGAGAGGTGGGCGCGGTCGCCGGAGGAGGAGGGGAGGCGCACCGGCGGGCAGCGGGGCGCGGGCGTGCATGGGCGCCGGGCGGCGGGGCTTCACGCCGGCGATGGCGGCGGCGAGCGGCGAGGCGGCGGGGCGGAGGCGCGGGGCGGCGGGGCGCTGGCGCGGGAGCCGGCGGAGCGGGCGACGGCGCGGGCCGGGAGGGCCGCGGGCGAGCCCCGGCGGGCCGGCGCGGTACGGGCGGTGGCGCAGGAATGGACGTGTCTGGCGGCGGAGTGGGACGAGGGCTAGGGTTTGACTGCGGTTGTTTTTCGGGAGGGTCACATATAAATAGGTAGAGGGAGCTAGGAGGCTCCAAATGAGGTGCGGTTTTCGCCCACACGATCGTGATCGAACGACCTAGAGCATGGAAGAGAGTTTGGTGGGTTTTGGGCTGGTTTTGGAGGGGGGTTTTGCTGGACACTCAAATGGACTTTGCGGATGCCCGGTTAACCGTTGGAGTACCAAACGACCTCCAAATGGAACGAAACTTGACCGGTGGTCTCCGGGTGGTGTAATAAGGCCACTTGACAAGCCTCGGTCCATTCCGAGAAAGTTTGACACCCGCTCACCAAAGAAAACAAGAGGGGTGCACCGGAGGAGATAGGAGCGCCGGATTGCAAAACGGACAACGGGGAAAAATGCTCGGATGCATGAGACGAACACGTATGCAAATGCAATGCACATGATGACATGATATGAAATGCACGACATGAACAAAATGCAAAACGAAAGACAAAACCCGACCACGGAGGGAATATCATATCACATAGCCGAGAATGGCAAGAGTCGGAGTTACAAATATGGCAAGTTACATGCGGGGTGTTACAACACTCCACCACTATGAGAGGATCTCGTCCCGAGATCTAGGACTGAAAGAACTCCGGATATTCGGAATGGAGATGGTCCTCGCATTCCCAGGTGGCTTCCCGGTCGGAATGGTGCGACCACTTCACTTTCAGGAATTTGATTGACTTGTGGCGAGTCTTGCGCTCAGTTTCTTCAAGAATAGCAATGGGGTGCTCATGATAAGACAAATCTTCTTGGAGGTCAATCTCTTCGAAGTTGATAGTGCGCTCAGGCGTCTTGAAGCACTTGCGGAGCTGTGACACGTGGAACACATCGTGCACGTTCGCGAAGTTGGAAGGAAGCTCAAGTTGATAGGCGAGGTCGCCTCTTTTGCCAATGATCTTGAAAGGACCCACGTATCTAGGGGCAAGCTTCCCTTTGATACCGAAGCGATGAGTGCCTTTCATTGGCGAGACGCGGAGGTAGACATGGTCTCCGATCTCGAAAGCCAAATCACGATGCTTACTATCATAGTAACTCTTCTGGCACGATTGCGCGGCTTTGAGATTATCACGGATGACTTTACACATTTCTTCAGCTTCAGTGATTAAGTCATTGCCAAGAAGTTGGCGTTCACCAGTCTCTGACCAATTGAGAGGAGTACGGCACTTCCTGCCATAGAGAATCTCGAATGGGGCCTTGCCCGAACTCGCTTGGAAGCTGTTGTTGTAGGAGAATTCAGCATATGGAAGGCAATCTTCCCATTTCATGCCCAAGGAAATGACACAAGCCCTGAGCATATCTTCAAGAATTTGATTGACTCGCTCGACTTGGCCACTAGTTTGAGGATGGAAAGTTGTGTTGAAGCGAATGTTTGTGCCCATGGCCTTCTGGAGAGTCCCAGAACTTAGAGGTGAAGATACTTCCACGATCAGAAGAAATCAATTGTGGAATGCCATGCAAGGAGACAATTCTGGAGGTGTAAAGCTCTGCCAGCTGAGCTGCTGTGATGGATTCTTTGATTGGAAGGAAATGAGCCACTTTAGAGAGCTTGTCAATGACAACGAAGATAGCATCATTTCCGCGCTTGGACTTTGGAAATCCAGTCACGAAGTCCATTTCGATATGATCAAACTTCCATTCTGGGATAGCAAGAGGTTGAAGGAGACCAGCTGGTCGTTGGTGTTCTGCTTTCACTCTTCGGCACACATCACATTCATTCACGAATTGAGCAATTTCTCGCTTCATTCGAGTCCACCAATACGACTGCTTGAGGTCATGATACATCTTCGTACTTCCAGGATGAATGGAAAGGAGAGAATTGTGCGCCTCGTTCGTTATGACTTTCCTTAGATCACCTTTAGGAACCACAATCCGGTCCTCGAAGAACAAAGTGTCTCTGTCATCAATGCGATAGCACTTGTATTTGGAAAGACCCTTATCGATACCACGTTTCACCTTCTTCACCATGGCATCAAGGAGTTGTGCCTCACGAATTTGATCTTCCAAAGTAGGAGATACTAAGAGGTTGGCAAGAAAGCCTTGAGGAACAACTTGGAGATTCAGCTTGCGGAAAGCTTCACAAAGATCCGGTTGGAAAGGCTTGAGAATTAAACTGTTGCAATAAGCCTTCCTGCTTAAAGCATCTGCAATGACATTGGCCTTGCCTGGAGTATATTCAATACTCGTATTGTACTCTTGAATCATTTCGACCCATCGAATCTGCCTGAGGTTGAGGTTGGGCTGAGTGAAGATGTACTTGAGACTCTTGTGATCAGTGAAAATGTCCACTTGTCTTCCCAACAAGAGATGTCTCCACGTTATTAATGCATGGACAACTGCCGCCAACTCAAGATCGTGAGTGGGGTAATTCTTCTCGTTGGGCTTCAACTGACGAGAGGCATAGGCCACAACTTTCTTCTCTTGCATTAACACAGCACCGAGACCTTGGAGAGAGGCATCACAGAAAACTTCATATGGCTTGGATTCGTCAGGAGGAGTCAAGACAGGAGCTGTGACAAGTTTCTCTTTGAGAGTGTTGAAAGCAACTTCACACTCAGGAGACCAGACATACTTCACATGCTTCTGGAGGAGGTTGGAAAGAGGCTTTGCAATCTTGGAGAAATTCTCAACGAATCTTCGGCAATAGCTTGCAAGACCAAGAAAACTGCGGAGCTGCTTGACATTCTGAGGAGGTTCCCAATTCACAATTGCGGACACCTTCTCGGGGTTAACAGCGATGCCCTTGGCAGAGATGATGTGACCAAGGAAAAGAACTTCATCGAGCCAAAACTCACATTTAGAGAACTTCGCATAGAATTGATACTCTCTGAGCTTGTCGAGCACCAATCGCAAATGCTTGGCATGATCCTTCTTATTCTTGGAGAAGACCAAGATATCATCGAGATACACCAGGACGAATTCATTGGTATAGGGGTTGAAGATGAAATTCATCATCCGAGAGAACACTGGAGGAGCATTGACAAGGCCAAAAGACACGACAGTATATTCATAAGAACCAAAGCTTGTTCTGAATGCTGTCTTTGGAATATCTTCTTCACGAATGCGAATCTAATGATAACCCATACGAAGGTCAAGCTTCGAGAATACTTTAGCGCCTTTGAGTTGCTCGAATAGCTCATTGATGTTGGGAAGTGGATATTTGTTCTTGATTGTCTTCTTGTTCAATGGACGGTAGTCGACACAAAGTCGGTCCGTGCCATCCTTCTTCTTGACAAAAAGAACACCACAACCCCATGGAGAAGAACTCGGTCTGATCAAACCCAAACGCTCTTGTTCATCGAGCTGTTTCTTCAATTCCTTCAGCTCGTTGGGTCCAAGCTTGTATGGACGCTTGCAAACAGGTTCAGTGCCTGGCTCAAGTTCGATAATGAACTCAACTGGCCGGTGAGGAGGCATACCCGGAAGCTCTTCTGGAAAGACATCTTGATACTCACAAACGACTGGAATCTGAGAGATGGCATTCAATTCGCCCTTCTCATTGAGAGAGAAAAACCGAATGGTTTCATCACGAGCGGCATAAACAATCACATCCTCGGACGAGTGTGTCAATTGAATTTCCCTGGCAGCACAATCAAGTTGAGCCTTGTGCTTAGAAAGCCAGTCCATTCCGAGAATTAGATCAATATCCGAGTCACCAAGAACAACTGGAGAAGACTGAAATTTATAGTTTCCCATCTTGATGGAAACATTCGGAACCATAGAGCTTGCATTCATGAATTTACCCGGAGAGACAACTGATAACGGTCTAGGCAAATCTTGATAAACCAACTCATGCTTAAATGCAAATGGTCTTGATATGAAAGAAAGCGATGCACCAGTATCAAAAAGAACTTTTGCAGGAATATCATTAACAGGAAGATTACCCATTATCACATCAGTAGATTCCTCCGCTTGAGCTGCATTCATCATGTTCAACTTAGCAGACTTTGGATTATGCTTGACCACTGCATTGCTGGAAGATCTGACAGGAGGAGGAGGAGGCAGGCGCCTTTGGTTGAAGCACTTGTTAGCATAGTGACCTTTCTACTGACATTTGTTGCAAGTCACCTCTGAGAGTGGACGGTGATAAGGAGCATTGGACTTTGGAGCTTGATTCTGAGACTTGTTCTGATAGCCAGAGTTGGAAGAGTTGGAAGAACCATGGCCTCCTTTGTTCTTCTGCTGGTAAGGCTGACGAAACGGAGGAGGAGGAGGCAACCAGAACTTCTGTTGCTTAGCTGTCACAAGTGAGGAAGAAGAAGACTGAACTGCGTCTCTGACTCTTTTCTTAGAAGCCTCACACTTGAGCTGAGCAGCCTCTTGCTTCAGTGCCATGTTATAGAATTGATCAAACTGAGTAGGCTCAACAAGAACGAGAGCTAACTGCATATCCTCTTTAAGGCCACCTCTGAAGTGATAGATCATGCTTCTCTCATCAGGAACGTCTTGTTTAGCGAAGCGAGCAAGTTTCTGAAACTGGATGTTGTATTGATACACAGACATGTTGCCTTGCTTGAGATTGCGGAACTCCTCACGCTTGCTCTCAACAACACTTTGTGGAATGTGGTGCGCTTTGAAGTCCCGACAGAAGTCAGTCCAAGTGATCACAAGACCTCCTCTGGAATCTTTGTATTGTTTAAACCAATCAGCAGCTTGGTCCTTGAGCTGGAAAGAAGCGAACTTGACATAGTCCTCAGGCCTGACATTGCTACATTCAAAATGCTTGTTGATGTCCACGAGCCAATCATCGGCATCCGTGGCCTCGGCACAGTAGCTGAAAGACTTGGGCTGATTTGCGAGAAACTGGTTGAGAGTAGCAAAGTGGAACTGATTGTTGCCTTGACCTTGATTGCCTTGATTGCCTTGCCCTTCAGTACGTTCTTGCAAGAGTTGCAGAATCATCTGAGCATTGGCGTTGGTGGCTGCCATGATAGCTTGCCATGCCTCCGGAGGTGGAGGTGGTGGCGGAGGGTTCGCTTGACTCCCTTCATTGTGATCCGGATTCTGACGCGTTGGCGGAGCCATCCTGAAGAGGGTGACATCCGTTATCATCTTGATAGACAAATAGATAAGTAGAATCAACGGATAGAAATTGCAACATATAGTTTTCACAATAAACATTCGAACAAGGATGAACGAATGAATTCTGTAGTAAATCATCACACTTCCATTAAGTTGAGAAGCCATTTGAAAAAGATATGGAATCAACATATGATTTCGAAGCAACTCGAATACCACAATACAAAACAAAACAAGTATTGGATTGCAGAATAAGCCGGAACAAACATATGATAGAGGTTTCGTCCGAAGTTTTCGTGGTGGGGCCCACACGGGCTCAATCGTACAGCACCATCATGTACAAGGCTGTGCACATGACATACGAAGCGTCCCCGAGTCGGCATAGCCATGGACTCTTTAAGACACTATGAGACCACTGTAAAACCAACCATGTACAGGCGGACCACTAGACGTCGAACCCCAATCTCATATCATGCGTCTGTCGGAAAGATATCCTAAGGCTACTAGAATTCCCACTTATAAACTCCCGAAACTTTCTGGTTATGCAATCTGGTGTTGGGGATACAGGGGACACAAAATATATCACCCAAACTAGCAATCCCTAGATCCAGCTGTATCCATCCATCAACACATAACCAAGAAACCTTCGGAAATCGTTTACCTCAACCTTCGAAAAACATCCGTTATACAAGTTATGGCAATACTCCCGAACTCCCGCCCCAGTACTGGGTGGCGTCGAGGTGATCTCACCAACAACTGCATAAAAGAGATTTCGATGTCGGCGAAACTCAGGTATTCCAGAACTGCAACGATAAAATTGTGACGACAACGCCTCGGAGCTCAACTCCCCGAGACACTGCCACAACCCCTAAATGACAGGAGGCACCAAGAACAATGTTCTCGTCACAAAACCATCGGAACGATTCCAAGATACCCGCGTGATCCTAAAAAAAAATTTGGTGAAATTTGAGGAGAGAATAGTCAAAACTTCTACGTCAGGAGACCTCACCAGAGCGACGAAGGGACTGAGGAGTAAAAAGAATCCTACTCTCCGATATATATAATCCTAAGACTCAAAACATTTTTGTTCTAGACTCAACAACGCCAGCGATTCGATCAAGCAGGGGGCTCCTAAGTCGGGGATGGCTCTGATTACCAACTTGTAACGCCCACGATGCGGCTATATCTCCCACGTGTCGAGGCACGACTTAGAGGCATAACTGCATAGTGGTTTTGTCGCAAGAAGGGTCATCTTCACACAATCCCATGTAATGAACAAGAATGGGATAAAGAGTTGGCTTACAATCGCCACTTCACACAATACATAAATATTATTCATACATTATCCATAATACAAACATATAGACCGACTACGGTCAAAATCCAGATGAAAATAAGACAACCCCAAATGCTAGATCCCCGATCGTCCCAACTGGGCTCCACTACTGATCATCAGGAAAAGACACATAGTAACGACCACGTTCCTCGTCGAACTCCCACTTGAGATCGACCCCATCATCTGCACTGGCATCGTCGGCACCTGCAACTGTTTTGGTAGAATCTGTGAGTCACGAGGACTCAACAATCTCACACCCGCGAGATCAAGACTATTTAAGCTTATAGGAAAAGAAGGTGTAGTGAGGTGGAGCTGCAGCGGCAAAAGCATATATGGCGGCTAACTTGCGCAAATGAGAGCGAGAAGAGAAGCAACGGAACGGTCGTCATCTAGCAATGACCAAGAAGTGATCCTGAACTCCTACTTACGTCAATCATAACTCAAACCGTGTTCACTTCCCGGACTCCGCCGAGAAGAGACCATCACGGCTACACACGCAGTTGATGTATTTTAACTGGGTCAAGTGACAAGTTCTCTACAACCGGACATTAACAAATTCCCATCTGCCTCATAACCGCGGGCATGGCTTTCGAAAGATAGTACCCTGCAGGGGTATCCCAACTTAGCCCATCATAAGCTCTCACGGTCAACGAAGGATAAACCTTCTCCCGGAAAGACCCGATCAGTCTCGGAATCCCGGTTTACAAGACATTTCGACAATGGTAAAACAAGACCAGCAAAGCCCCCGAATGTGCCGACAAATCCCGATAGGAGCTGCACATATCTCGTTCTCAGGGAACAACGGATGAGCCAGACGTCAGGTTGGCATAGACCCTGGTTGCCCAGGGGGCGCCGGACATCGCTCGGTTTGGGCCAGCACTCGAAGGAGCACTGGTCCGGGGGTTTAAAATAAAGATGACCCTCGGGCTCGCGAAAACCCGGGGAAAAAAGGCTTAGGTGGCAAATGGTAAAACCAAATTTGGGCCTTGCTGGAGAAGTTTTATTCAAGGCGAACTTTCAAGGGGGTCCCATAAATCACCCGACCGCGTAAGGAACGCAAACTCAAGGAACATAATCCCGGTATATCAGTAACTAGGGCGGCAAGAGTGGAACAAAACACCAGGCATAAGGCCGAGCCTTCCACCCTTTACCAAGTATATATAGATGCATTAATTAAATAAGAGATATTGTGATATCCCAACGTATCCATGTTCCGACATGGAACAACTTCAACTTCACCTGCAACTAGCAACGCTATAAGAAGGTCTGAGCAAAAGCGGTACTTAGCCAAACAACGGTTTGCTAGGAAAGGATGGTTAGAGGCTGACATGGAAATATGGGAGGCATGATATAGCATGTGATAGGTAGCGGAGCATGGCAATAGAGCGAACAACTAGCAAAGCAAAGATAGAAGTGATTTCGAGGGGTGGTCATCTTGCCTGCAAGGTTCTCAGAGTTGTCGAAAGCTTGATCCTCGTAAGCGTACTCAACAGGTTCCTCGTTCACGAACTCGTCTCCCGGCTCTACCCAAGACAAGAACACAAACAACGGAACCACAATCAACCACGAGAAATGCACAAGCAACATGATGCAAAACATGTATGATATGCAAGATATGATATGCGATGCATATGCGTGCTCCGGAAGGAAAATGATGAACATGGCAGTAACTTGGCAAACCAAGCATGCCACTGGAAAGATGAGATGATTTCGGTCGAAATCGATATAAAGATCACCGGAAACGGATGCACGGTTTGCAAATGGCAAGCAAAACAAGAATGACACGAATCTGCGATTAGCAGCATGATAGCACTTAAAATGCAACAATCGACAATGCTACAGCACTCCAACATAGCAACAAAGCATATGACAGTAATCTACAGGAGATGCTTGACAAAAGATGAACAGTGAGCTACGGCTAGATCACAACATAGCAAGCTCAAACAAGCATGGCAAAAGTGCAAAAGATAACAGGTTCACAGACTTGGTGAAAAACTGGACATGGCAGAAAACAGCATCAGGTAGCAATGTTCAGAGCACGAAATCAATATGCTACAGGAACTTAACATAGCAAAACAAAGCATGACAGTATTCTACTAAATGCATGTGACAAAAGTCCCTTACTCACCATAAGCCAAAAAGGTCCAGAACATATGATGGCAAGCATGTAAACATAGCAAGTTTCGTTATCAGGTTTCAGACTTAGCAGAAAACAGAGCATGGCAGAAATAATAATATGTAGGCATGTTTGTGAGCTTGATGCACTCACTACAGAGCAATGCATGACAAACCAAGCATACCTAAAGGAAGATGGCATGGTTATGAAGCTATCCATAGCAAGAACAAAAGCATAGCATGTATGGATCAACTACAATAAGCTTGGAAAAATTGCATATCAAGTTAAGAATCTGCCAGAAATATTTTATAGCAAAAGTAGAGCAAGATTGAGTCATGATATGTCACTCCATAATTGCAAAAAAGGGCAGTAATGAATCAATTACAACTATAGCTACAAAACATCCTTAATGAACGTCTCCAAAATATGCATGTATCTCTCTGTAGCATCAAGTTTACATGGCAACAAAATAACAGCAGACAAAGACTTGGAGAAATCACCGTCCCTGAAATCAGAAACATTATGGAGCCTACTTTGCATGCTTGTGCTAGTCACCACAGAGATCACAAAAATACATAGACTACACCACTGGAAAGATGGCATGGCATACTTCAAAACACATGTAGAGCTCATGCCCATAAGATGCACAGATTTAATGATACAAAAATGACAAATCTCCAAGTTCTGTTAAGAACCAGAGGATAACGGCAACTAGCCCTCTTCCAACAGATATTTGGGCATCAAGATGACCTCTAATGAACATGGTGCAATTGAACAAAATGTAGAGCATCACGAGACGAACAATTTGATATATTACACGCGTGAATCGGAGCTACATGCAAGAAGTTATGCAACGATGAACAGGGCAATATGCTGTGAAAGGAAAAGACTTGGAAGAATTTAGGGGGTGCGGGAAGTCAACGCTCACAGGAGATCTAGATCGGGGCCGAGCCTCGAGGGCTCCGATGGCGCTCGCCGGCGGGAGGCCACGGTGAGGAGGAGGAGCGGCCGGAGAGGTGGGCGCGGTCGCCGGAGGAGGAGGGGAGGCGCACCGGCGGGCGGCGGCGCCGGCGGGCGGCGGGGCGCGGGCGTGCACGGGCGCCGGGCGGCGGGGCTTCACGCCGGCGATGGCGGCGGCGGCGGCGAGCGGTGAGGCGGCGGCGCGGAGGCGCGGGGCGGCGGGGCGCTGGCGCGGGAGCCGGCGAAGCGGGCGACGGCGCGGGCCGGGAGGGCCGCGGGCGGGCCCCGGCGGGCCGGCGCGGTACGGGCGGCGGCGCAGGAATGGACGTGTCCGGCTCCGCCCGGACGTGTCCAGCGGCGGAGTGGGACGAGGGCTAGGGTTTGACTGCGGTTGTTTTTCGGGAGGGTCACATATAAATAGGTAGAGGGAGCTAGGAGGCTCCAAATGAGGTGCGGTTTTCGCCCACACGATCGTGATCGAACGACCTAGAGCATGGAAGAGAGTTTGGTGGGTTTTGGGCTGGTTTTGGAGGGGTTTTTTACTGGACACTCAAATGGACTTTGCGGATGCCCGGTTAACCGTTGGAGTACCAAACGACCTCCAAATGGAACGAAACTTGACCGGTGGTCTCCGGGTGGTGTAATAAGGCCACTTGACAAGCCTCGGTCCATTCCGAGAAAGTTTGACACCCGCTCACCAAAGAAAACAAGAGGGGTGCACCGGAGGAGATAGGAGCGCCGGATTGCAAAACGGACAACGGGGAAAATGCTCGGATGCATGAGACGAACACGTATGCAAATGCAATGCACATGATGACATGATATGAAATGCACGACATGAACAAAATGCAAAATGAAAGACAAAACCCGACCACGGAGGGAATATCATATCACATAGCCGAGAATGGCAAGAGTCGGAGTTACAAATATGGCAAGTTACATGCGGGGTGTTACAAATGGCAGCCCTAACAAGCCTTATGACCCGCTTTTGCGCGGGCGAAGATAGCTAGCTGGCCCGTAGTAGCACCAGCGACCCAGGCACATCTGAAGTCAGGGATGGTAATGGACAACCACGACGTAATAAAAGCAAGTGTCGGAATAACGAAGACAGCCCAGACAACATGGCGGTAAACGCCGGATTTAGGGGCTCTCGACCCGGTCAGCGGAAAAAGCCTTTCAAAGGCAACAGAGATGGACCGTCCAGCCTAAACAAGATTCTAGACAAATTATGTTAGATTCATGGCACCTCCGACAAACCTGCAAATCACACCCACAGAGAATGCTAGGTCTTCAAGCAGGTCGGCAAGTTAAACGCCAAACACAAGGGGAGGGATACACCAAGTGAAGACGAGGATGAGCCTCGCCAGCAAAGCACTGGGGGACAGAAAAAATTCCCACCAGAGGTCAAAACAGTGAACATGATTCACGTGACGAAGAGGAGAAGCAAACATGCACTCCGAGACATACGTGCCGTAGAGCCTGTCACCCCTAAGTTCAACCCTTGGTCGGCCTGCCCGATCACTTTTGATCGCAGGGATCACCTAACAAGTATCCGGCACGGAGGATTGGCTGCCTTGGTGCTAGACCCAATTATCGACAGATACCATCTCACCCAAGTCCTCATGGACGGCGGCAGTAGTCTTAATCTGATATATCAGGACACAGTCCGCAAAATGGGGATAGACCCGATAAGAATCAGCCACAGTAATACTACCTTTAAAGGAGTAATACCAGGCCCAGAGGCCCACTGTACGGGCTCTCTAGTACTAGAGGTTGTATTCGGTTCTGCCGACAACTTCTGAAGTGAAAAGTTAACCTTCGACATCGCTCCATTTCGAAGAGCTATCAAGCACTACTCAGAAGAACAGCTTTCGCTCGTTTTAACGCAGTACCGCATTACGCTTCTCTTAAGCTTAAAATGCTCGGTCCACGTGGCATCATCACAGTTAGCGGAAATGTTGAGCGTTCCTTACGCCCGGAGAAACGTGTGGCGGCTTTAGCAGCAGAACACTAAACGGCCACTCCAACCAGAATAAACGATCGGTCGTCAAGACGGCGGACACGGCTAGACGAGTCCGGCGCATCACTAGCTATAACAGCTTAGATAAACCTAAGATTGGTTTGATGGGCATACCGCCATAGGCGGTACCAGGGGCTTCCCGCATGTAAAAAGGACTACAATTCGGCTCGACCTTACTTATCTTGAATTTTAATAGTTTATTGAGAATAACCAATTTTTCGCATGACAACTTTCACCTAAGTTCTTCTCTTTTACAGATGATAATCATGCTACACCCTTCTAGGATACGGCACAACGGAGACATAGGCGCAGACGTGCAGCAAGGCCCCGCTCAAAGGTTTCTTTTTAGATTAAGACCCTGTGTAAACCTTTTTTACTGTCTCTTGTTGCTTCACATCCTCCGGATACTCAGTATAACCGAGAGGGATACTGACGTTATGGGCATTTCGCCACGTCAGAATAATGCACGTACCTGGACACTTGGGGTTCATTATCAAGGGCGTTCCTCAGCCCGGTATATGTTGTAAAGACCGAATACCTTAGGGAGTGTTCGGCGTCGCGAGTTTGGCCTTATATGCATCAGCTCCGAATCATGTCTTTGGTCAAATGTTGGGTTTGCCCGGCTCCCGTGTTTTGCTACCTTATGTTCCGCTCTATCGGCTAAGGTGGCACCGGGAGAACTACTACGATTGTGCCCTGGTTCATCCGGATGAGCATCTCAGTAGAGAAAGCCGAAAACTGACTGTCATGATAAAGCGTGAGACTTCTCAACCACTCGATGACTCATCGGAATCTTCGGGATTCCTCCGCATTAACGAAGGACCGGTTTTCCCGGTCATGTACATACGCACACCGTATTCGGATAGCCGCGGAAATACCAGGGGCTATATAGTAGCCCCACTGTCAAACTCCTATGGTTAAGTGAAAGTGTTAAAGCAATATAGTCTGATTGCCTCATTCACCGCGCTACCACCTCCTTAATGGACCAAGACGTTGGATCAAGTGTGAAGACGCGCTTTCGCGAACACCCCCACATTATATGCGTGGGGGCTCAAGCCGACGACTGCAAACTTTCAGGATATATATATATATATATATATATACATAAATGACCGCACAGGAGGCATAATAATACTTTCAGGCAAAAGTATAAACACAGCCTCTATAATTCAAATAACATTGTTCTTACAATTGGGATACATGTCACTAGAACATGACACTCTTCAAGCACTGAGCCTCTATTAAACGAGCGCCTTCTAAGACTTCTTCGAAATAGCGCTCGGCCGATATCCGGCCTACGGCCAAACTCTGGGTTGCAATAGCGGTGGCCTCCATCTCTGCCCAGTATGTTTTGACACGGGCAAGAGCCATCCGCGCACCCTCTATGCACGCCGACCTCTTCACAGCACCGATATGCGGCACAGCGCCAAGGAATTGTTGCACTAAGCCAAAATAACTATTCGGCCTTGGTCCTTCCGGCCAAAGATGATCCACGACAGACCTCATGGCCAGCCCGGACAACCTATGGAGCTCAGCCCACTCAGCCATTTGCTCATTTAACAACAGCGGACGCGCCGGAGCATTGAACTGCGACCAAAACAACTTTTCCACTTCGTGATCTTTTTGATCTTCGAAAAACTTGGTCGCATCAGCAGCACTTGCTGCCAAATCCAGGTACGCGTCCGCAGAACTCCATAATTGATCCAGAAGGGCATACTTAGGATCTCCAAACTTCGTCCACAACAAAAAGGGCTTCCCAGCCGCGATATCTCCGGCTTGACGTAGCTCCTCCTTCGCCGCTCTGATTTTAGAGCGGGCTTCCTTGGCTGCTATCGTGGCCTTCTCCAGGTCCGACGTCTTCATTTGGCTTTCCTTTTCAAGAAGCTTATAACGGTCGACGGCATCTTTCAGCTCAACAGCCATCTTTGCTATTTTCTCTTTGCTTTGGCAAGGCGCAGCCTGTTCGGCTCTTAGCTCTTCGACCGCCTTTAGGGCGGCCGCATCACTCTTCCTGGCTTGTTCCTTGGCTCGGGCAAGTTCCGCCCGAAGGGTCTCCACGGCGACAGCTCCGTCTGCAGTTACAGCATATTACAGATACTAGCATCATGCTCCTCTTAATATGTGTTGATCCTAGGAGAATACATACCCTGTGCCTCGTCAAGCCGCTTGTTTACAAGCACGATGTCGGCATCTGCCGCATCAAGTTGCCGCTTCAGTTCGGCAAACTCACTAGTTCGGCTAGCCACCGCACCCTCAGCCGCCTGCACATGAAAGCAGCATGGTTATTACCTGGGACTATGATCCTCTATTTGCCGTCCTTTTTTGATAGCAACCAGAGTCTTAGGGGCTACTATCTGCATAGGGCACACCTAGCGTGTGCGGTACCGTCAAAAAATATATATTACTTTGCGTACCTCAAAGCCTCTCAGCAGGCTCATAAAAGCTTCATGCAACCCGCTTTCGGCGGATGAAATATTCTCAACCACCGTACCCATTAGCGTACGATGTGCTTCTGAGATAGCCGCTTGCTCCAGAAGATTCATCAGTGCGTCTGGTCGCGCACCGGACAGTCCCGGACTCTTTCTGTTTCTCTCCTTAGGAGTTGAATACTCCGGACTTCGGGTGGCCGAAGGGTTACCCTCTGGCCTTGGCGGATCAGGAGAAATCCTCCTTGACGACACCTCAGGGTCGTCCGCTTCACAAGGCGGGGAGGCGTTTCGCTCTCCATCATCTCTGGAAGAAGATCCCCCGAAGACGAACTCTGTCGAGAAGGGCTACGATCCGAACTACAAGACACACGTCTCGGTTATTGTTCTCAGAAATGAAGCAGGGTATATTTACTATAAAGTACTTTTGTTTACTTACAGCTCGGTGGAGGGTTGGTCCCCTTGCGGGTACTGTGCGGTAAGGATGCCCTCCGGGGTAGGGTCCTCTGACAAAGGTTTCTTCCCTCGTTTGAAAGCCATTGTTTCCAATTCTTCAGAGGCGGCCCTCTTCCTTCCTTGGGGAGGGGGAATTTTAGATTCTTCTCCCCGGTTATCCTCCTTCGCGGAGGCACTAATTCCCCCGGTTTGGATGAATAACGAGTGAGGCCCGCTTTCGGCTTCTTTGTTCCTCCCTTTATCTTCTCCTGATGGCGCTTGATAAGGCGCAAGCTCAAGCATCCGGGCTAGTACAGGATCCGGTGAGCCTTCGGGAAGGGGGGCCGAACACCTGATCATCTTCGCCTTTTTTATCCAGCCCTGGTCAAAAGGCGACTTTTCAGAATGATGTTGTGGTAAATTAAAAGACAACGTGTTCGTCCGCGGAATTACTTACTTGGGTGTTTGGACGATTGCAGTTCAGACCCGCATCCTCGGTGGTGTCCAGACACTTTACTCGTGATCTGAAGAACAATCCATACATCTCTTCGAGCGTCGCGCCGAAGAATTGTTGAATAGTTCGCGGTCCTTCCAGGTTGAACTCCCACATGCGGAGAGGTCGACGTTGGCATGGCAGGACCCGACGAACTAGCATGACTTGCATTACCTTGACAAGGCTGACATCTCCCTTGAAGAGATCTCGGATGCGGCTCTGCAATGTCGGCACATCATTAGCTAGCCCCCAGTCCAGCCCTTTGTTGACCCATGACGCCAATTGTGGCGGGGGGCCGGACGGAAGGCGGGGCAGCTACCCACTTAGCGCTTCGGGGAGCGGTGATGTAAAACCACTCCCGCTGCCATAACTTGGAGGTCTCCGGGAAGGAACCCTTTGGCCATGGAGCATCGGCGCCTTTGTTTATTATGGCGCATCTGCATTCTGCGTGTCGCCCCTCAATCATCTTCGGCTTCACATTGAAGGTCTTGAGCCATAAGCCGAAGTGTGGGGTGATGCGGAGGAAGGCTTCACACACGACGATGAACGACGAGATGTGAAGGATGGAATCCGGAGCCAGATCATGGAAATCGAGCTCGTAGTAGAACATAAGCCCTCTGACAATGGGATAAGGACTAAAGCCTAGCCCTCGGAGGAAGTGGGAGATAAATACGACACTCTCGTTGGGTTCGGGAGTAGGGATGACCTGTCCTCGAGCGGGCAGCCTGTGCGAGATTTCGGCGGTCAGATACCTGGCTTCTCTTAGCTTCTTGATGTCCTCCTCTGTGACAGAGGAGGGCATCCACCGACCTTGAAGGTTGGATCCGGACATGACTGAAGGCCCGAAGCGCCTAGCCTGAGCCTTGGGTGTTGGAACTCGAGGTGGGGGAAGGATTCGATTGAGTGCGAGAAGAAAAGGACGGGCCTTGGCCCCTTTATAAAGAGGGTGAATATCAAGCGTCCTCCGCGTGGCCGTTTGGAACTTGCCTAAAATCGAGGAGTCATACCAGCAGGTGCGATGGGGTTACCCACGCCCGTATTGATGAGAATCCCGTGAAAAAAGGGACACGATCTCTGCTTCGATAGGACGTGCCAATAAAACTGCCTCGCGACACGTGCAGTGGCAGGCTCGGAAAAACGGTTCGTCATGACCAGACCACGGCAGTACGTCATGTTATGAAAAGCTGTCAACAGATTAGATTTGTGGAAATATTATTCTCTCTACGGTGGTATGTGGAATTTGTTTTGCAGAGCCGGACACTATCCCTGTGTTCAAAATCTTCTATGGGATATCCGGAGGAGGAACCCGCCTTGCAATGCCGAAGACAATCTGCGCGTCAGACTCATCGTCATTGAAGCCTGGTTCAGGGGCTACCGAGGGAGTCCTGGATTAGGGGCTCCTCGGACAGCCGGACTATATCCTTTAGCCGGACTGTTGGACTATGAAGATACAAGATTGAAGACTTCGTCCCGTGTCCGGGTGGGACTCTCCTTGGCGTGGAAGGCAAGCTTGGCAATACGGATATGTAGATCTCCTCCCTTGTAACCGACTCTGTGTAACCCTAGCCCCCTCCGATGTCTATATAAACCGGAGGGTTTAGTCCGTAGGACAACAACAATCATACCATAGGCTAGCTTCTAGGGTTTAGCCTCTACGATCTCGTGGTAGATCAACTCTTCTAATACTCATATCATCAAGGTCAATCAAGCAGGAAGTAGGGTATTACCTCCATCGAGAGGGCCCGAACCTGGGTAAACATCGTGTCCCCCGCCTCCTGTTACCATCCGCCTTAGACGCACAGTTCGGGACCCCCTACCCGAGATCCGCCGGTTTTGACACCGACACCAGCGGCGGCTGAGCTCGCTCGAGGGCCGGGACCTGAGGACATAGAGTGCTTGCACCTAACCGTCTCACAGGAACGCACAGCTATCAAAGAATCAAGACCAGGCGCAACCCGCCTTGAGGTAGGGCCTCGTGAGTCCCGCGCTGGCTCACGAGTGCCCAGATACACCTCGCAGCCCTGTCGTGCAAGCCACGTGTCAGGGCGGGGCTGTACACGCCCCGGGGGCTCCTCCCGGAGGGGGCCCCCTCCCACGCACAAGTGGAAGCACCATGCTCCGCGCTGGTCGTCGACACTGCCGAGGAGCGGCTATGCCCGTGCACAAGCGGAACCACTATGCTCCGCGCTGGTGATAAACAACTGAGGGTGGCTCCATGGTCGTACCAACCTCAGGGAGCCCCAGAGCTCAGCGTCCGGCCTCACCGCAACGCCTCCCCTCGGGAGAGCCGCGCAAGGGGGCTGGACACGGGGGTTGCGCTCGGGTCACGCCCAAGTGTACGCCACCCAACCAGGTCTCTAGGGCCTGGGGGCTACGCTCGGGTCAGGCCCAAGCACACGCCGCTCAAACAGGTCTCCCGGACCTGGTCGTCGCACGCCCCTCCCGAGGCCTCGGCGAGGGTAGGTATGGAAATTGTTTGCGCGTCAAGGGGACTCCTGAGCATCGCGACTCAGGAGCCTAACTGGTCACGTAGCCCCTCACTCCTTGGTCCGTCCTGGTCTCCGGTCGGCCCAACGGTGGTTGAGGTATGCACGGGGCCGGGCTCTGCCGACGTAGAACAATAATATATCCTCATGCACTCTCCCTGTAAGCTGTTTGCGCGTCAAGGGGGACTCCTGAGAATCATGACTCAGGAGCCTAACTGGTCACGTAGCCCCTCACTCCTTGGTCCGTCCTCGTCTCCGGTCGGCCCAACGGCGGTTGAGGTATGCGCGGGGCCGGGCTCTGCCGACGCAGAACACAAAGCGGATAGGAAGAAAATCGCAAAATCTCGAAGCAAATATTACAAAACATATTGTCCTCAAAATATCAAATGAAATTTTAACACCTCCACGAGGCCTGATGCATATTACAGGAACGAAACAGGAGAGTAGCCGCAGGTCACCCCTGGACACCGCCATCGCCTGCAGAGGGTGCTCCTCCCCGGGTAACGACGTCTTCACTTGCACCACCAGCCGCAGGATCGGCGGCATCGCCGGACAAGGATGCGGAGGCAAAGCCGCGGAACTTCTTCAGCAGTGCCTCCACCTGACCTTGCACGGCTGCGGCGGCAGTTTCGCAGTGATCATCAGCCACAGGCTCCAGCAGCTAGTCAAGACAAGCGCTGGGGTCGCGAAGGTGCAGGTGGCTGAAGACACGAGTCAATGTTGCTGAAGACAGGACACGAGCTTCTGCCTCTGCCATGGGACCGATACCATCCACAACTTCCTCAAGCGCCTTCACCAAGAGAGGAAGCAGCTGGGCGGGGCCGTCCTCGTCGGTGGCGAGCGGCTTCTCCAAGCCGTACTCGTAGAGCGTCTTCAGTGCCTTGCGAGACCTCTCCTCGAGATCGACAAAGGCCGCGCGATCTTCGGCCAGGACCCGCGCCTTGGCGTCAAGATCGGCCTCCCTCGCCTTCACCTTCTGCTCCAGCTCTTCCAGCCAGCTGCGCTCGGCGGCCTGCGTCTTCCCCAGCTCCTCCAGCTCAGCAACACGGTTCTTAACGGTGTCCTCCCGGGCCTTCATCTCCTCCTCCTTCACCAGGCGGCCGCGTGCTTCTTCGGCATGCTTGTCGTGTAGGCTCTTCAACTCGTCCTCCAGCTCTTGGCAGCGGTCGCGGGCGGCCTTAGCATCTTTCAGTGCCGCCTCACGATCAACTGCGGCATTGGCGGCGCTCTGCTTCTCCTTCTCGGAAGATGCCGCGGCCTGGCTCAGCATCGCACGAACCACCAAGTCAGAGTGAAGCCAGCCAGAGGCCAGCTCCAGACGCCCGGCCACCAGGCGCGGGTCCGCACTCAAGAGATCTGCCTGCAGCTGGGTCATCTCCAAAAGAGTGCGCTCCAGAACAGCAGCGGAAGCAGAATAACCTGGGAGTGGAGGGCAGCAGTGGGAGGAGGCGGTGTCACCAAGGCCTGGGAGACTGCGGGTTCCGGAGCAGTCGGGACCTCTTCAGCCGAGCCAGACGCCGGCACCTCTGGAGCCAGAGGGGCCATGGGGGCTGACTCCCCACGGCGATGCTCTTCTTGGACTCGCGAGGGCGACCGGGTTGGGGAAGTGCGAGTGCTGCTGCCTCCCTTCTCCACGGAAGGAGGCGCGGCCGCCGTGTCCTCTTTCCTTTTCTTCGCCAAAGGCGTCGGCCTGGTCAACCAAGGGTGAACGTCAGGAAATAACAAGTACAAGCGGGGACAAGACGAAGCTCAAGGCACTTACCGATCCATCACGACGTATTCCACCTTCTGCTTGGGGAGCTTGAAGCCCGAAAGTTGCGGAGCCCGGGAAGTAGGCGCGCGGATCCCGGGGGCAGAAGACGGCGCAGCAGGAGGGCTGGAGGCAGCCTCAGGCAGCGTTAAGACGGGGGCAGCATCCCGAGGGACCAGTGACGACCTACTCCTCATCGGGGCGACGGGCAGTTCCCCCTCCTCCCGGCAGGCATCGACCTCGGCGTCGTCAGGAAGGGCGCGGAGGATTTCAGCCTTGCTCAAGGGGGAGTTTCCCCCCATCTCTTCGAGGGTCGCCTCCAAGTCCCCCTCCTCTTCCTTCCCCCCGCCGGACTCGTCGAAGGACACCTCCACCGGCTTCGGTGCTGCGGGGGCTCCGGTGGGCGCCAGCGGCACCAGCCCGCGCGCGTCGAAGGTTGGCCTGGAAGCAATAAATTCCTCCCAGTCCTTGCGATGGAACAGAGGGACGAAGGCGCTCGATGGGTACTTCTGGTTGTCCCCAACTATGAGGCGCAGAACGGCGGCCAGTTCGTCGCCAGGCAGGGCCCCTGGCCTCAGGCGGGTCTTGTCCCCTTCATCTCCAAGCTTCCACAGGGGACGCGCGCGTGCCTGAAGTGGAGCAACTCGCAGCATCAAGAACTCCCTCAGGAGCATGACCCCCATCACCTTGGCCGCCTTCACATTGCCCGGCTTCAGGTCTGTCGTCATCTGCCCCAACACAGACAGTGCCCGCTCATCAGCGAGCTCTGCACGGGGCCACCCCTTGTTGAGCTGGGGCTAGCAACACCAAACGCGGATGGGCGCACTTGGCGTCCATCATGACCCATTTGGCTCGGATGTTATCGGCCCTCTTCCCGGTGCTCGAGATTGAGTTGGCCTTGCCAGATGCGACGAAATTGGTGCACCCGGAGATGTGTCCATCGCTGACGCAAAGGAAGAAGAAGTGGCGTAGAAGCGCCACGGATGGCATCACGCCCAGGTACACCTCGCAGTAGTAGGCGAAGATGGACAGGAGGAGGATAGAGTTGGGATGGAGGTGCAACGCCTGCAGCCCGTAGTGGTCGAGGACCTCATAAAAGAAATCGGAGAAGGGGGAACCAACCCGACGGCGATGCTGCTCGAGAAGAAGGGGAAGAAGGTGCTTCCCTCAGGCTCCGGCACATCGGAGGCAAGCCGGAGCTCCGTCTCCCCCCATTCATTACTCTCCCCCGCCGTCAGCAGGCGCGCGGAGGAGAGGCTCTTCTCCATGATGGTGGGTGCTTCAAGAGCTGGCTCATACCAAGCCGGTGCCGAGGAGGTCTTGACCTTGCGCGGCGCCATGGGTCACAGATGCGGAGCAAGATCGGAGCAGATCTGGAGGTATCGGTGGCGAGGAGCGAGAAAGGGGATCTGGAGCAAGGCGAGGAGGAAGAAATGAAGGCAAGCACTGTCTGCGCCAGCCTTTTGTCAGGTCGAGCAGTTGCCGAGGCAGTGTGGGGAAGCGGAGACGCCCATGTCCAATCAACCGCCACGCGTCAACCAAGACTGCAGGCTTTTGGGCCCTGCGGCGCTCCGTGCTTGACCTTTGGCTTCACCTCGAAGCCAAGCCCGAGCGCACCTTGGGCCCGGGGGCTACTGTCGGCGTTCTGGGAACGGGGGTCCCCAGACTTGCCTACCTGCGGCCCATGGCGTGGCTAAGCTAGCGGGACGTACGGCCCATCTTCATCGACAAGGCGTTCAAGACCTTCGCGAGGGGCCAAGCCTCACGAGGCGGACGATGCAAGACCTCCTCAGGAGTGGCCTAGCCAGGCAGGCTCGCGAGGAGCGGAGATATCAAGGCGGGGCAAACCTTGCGAGGCACTCGTGACGTGAGCCATGACGATCGACACCAGGCGGGCGCCAGCGCGTGCAGCGTCCTTGATTCCTCTTTGGTGCTAAGGGGGCAGGCGCAGGCGCGGAGTACCGAGGCATCAAGCAACAGTTTCCATATTGGTGCAACGAGACCGAAGACAAGCAGGACGGCAAGACGGAGGTCACCGTGGAGCCCAAGATGGCGTCATCACCAGAGCCTTTGCAGGCGAAGACCGCTTTTGTCAGGATAGCTTGTACTAGCTGTCCCCTTTCAAATTTGCCTACCGTTGTTGGCTCCCTTCCCGTTCAATATTTGGGGAGACGACCAGGGCCTATATAAGTAGGGCTAGCCACCACCGTAGGAGGCATCTGATCGGCAACTGATCGAGTCCTCTCCACACAAGTTCGACAAGCACAAGAACACCTCAACCTCAGGAGGCTCTTCTTCCCCTTGTACTGTTCATCCTCAGCCCAAGAGGCAATCCACCACCACCACACTGGAGTAGGGTATTACACCTCAACGGTGGCCCGAACCAGTATAAATCTCGTGTCTTTCTGTGTTGCGAGTTCGTCCGTGAGATCTTAGCGAGCTAGGGCGTGGATCGATAGGAGGGAAAGAACTCCGCGTGCACCCAAGAGTTCGAACCTTAAGGGTTTTTCGGAACCCACATCCGACAATCTGTGACAGCCTGGTTTTTGCCCTCTTCTCTTTGTCTGATTTTCAGTCGGTTTGGATTTGAATTTGAAATTTTGAATCACTTCAGATGGACTTAAACACTTGGGTACCACCTTTACTTTCACCCAAGTGACTTATTTCTCTCTCTAGCCATCATTTCTTCTCTGATCCATCTCAAAATAATATTATGAATATTTTTTCTTAAATGAAAAATATTCATTTTCCCTCTAAAACCCTAACTAGCCCATTGTGTTCCAAAGCAACCCCAATTTTTCTTGCCCACAAAAGTCTGAGAAAATTCCCAAATATTCTTTGACCCCTAGGGCACCTTCCTGAGCAAAAATATTGCATCACTTTTTGGAATATTTTTGCTACAGAAAATATTTTCTGTTCTGGACGGAAATGGTAGTTTCTACAGCAACTACCATTTTACTTGCTCATATGTGGCTGAATTTTCTGGTGCATCACTACCTTCGTAGATGATTGCTAACCTCCAAAGCTCAGCTCCCAACCCTTAGTATTTTGACCTCAGTAAGTGCTCAAAGTTACTGTCCAGAAACTTACCAGGAAGTTAAAATCCATCTTACTGCGCCTGAGCTCAACTCAAAGTGTTGTAACCACTCAAACCACCAAGGACTACACGCCAGACATGAAGTTTAGGCTTAGGGCGGCCTGATGTCATAGTTCACGCGGTGACCGCATTCGTCCAGGCGTGCTGGCATGCGGCCGACGCGCTCTGCGACGCGCCCGAGCCTCTGTTGATTGCGTGCTCGCTTCCTCGCCTGCCCTGCCTTGCCAAAATTCGCCACGATCATCGTCCCGACCCCCTTAACTCCCTCCTGGCACTTGCCGACGCCGGAGCTCGCCGCAGCGAGCACGGGCGCGGTCCGGCTAACCCCACAGTGCGCTGCGCACTGTGTTCGTCGCTACCCCCTCGCTCCTGTGCTTGTCTCCGCTCGCCCACAGTGCCCGCGTGAGCTGCATCGCCTTCCCCCTCGCTCACTGACGCCGTTCATCGCCGGGCACAGTGTCCAGGTGTCCTCCGGCGGAGCCCGAACCCCTCACCTCGCTCGGCTATAAATACAGCCCTCCCCAGCCTCCTCGAGCATCATCCACTCCTCACACACCCTCCACAAACCAGTAGGAAGCCGTAGACTGGCCGGGCAGGCCGCGGGCCGCCGTCCCCGAGCTTGAGCTCGACAGCGATCCCCTCGGGTCGTCTCCGCAGCTCCAGCCCTTCCAGGCTCGGGCCACCCTTCCAGGGCCTCCGCTGTGCCTCGGTGGTGCCGTTCCGCCTGGTTGGAGCCCCTGGTGCTGCCTCTGGTCGCCGTCATCTCCAACTTCAGCGACCTCTGCTTTATGTCGCCGCTGGAGAGGCCGTTTCCGATGTCGTCCGGCCACCCCTAGCTAACCTACGGGTACGGGCAGGTGCGCCTTTGTCCCCTCTTTCGATCCATCCCTCTAGCTCGGGCCAAGGAGCCCTCCTCGCTGGCGTGTGCTCTGGCGGAGCCTCGCCGCCCTCTGCTTTCCACTCCCCCTCCCTCTCACCTAACTAGTGGGGCCCGCTAGTCAGCTACTCTGGCCGCGCTCGAAGCGGTACGAGTGGTGGCGCCCGCGGGGTTTACGCCTTTGACGTCACCCCCCCCCCAGTTCTTTTTTATTTAAATTCAAAATTCAGTTTTATCCAGAGAGCTTCAGACAGCCAAAACTTTTTAACCATAAGTCCAAATGAATTGATTCTTTTTGCATTGTGTTCTTTATGAAAAGATCTAGCAGCTCACCAAAAATGAGATTTTTCTCTGCTGTCTAGATTTTCTGGTGAATTTCAGAAGGGTTCTTGATGTTTTCTTTTTGTGTTTATAATTGTTTTCAGAAAGTGAAGCTTGTCTTGAGGATCACCAGGAGGATTGTGAACCTCATCTGCACTAAGGCAAGCCACAGCAACATTTTCATGGTGCCATTGCAATATTTGTGATTTTTTTCAACTTGAAGTAATGATTTAATCCATGCATTTAAGTCACTAGAATAAATATTTATATTCTGCTGGATGCTTGTTTGAGTTGATATGCTTAGTTTACAGAAGTTTGAAGCTAACTAAGTCGGTTAAGTAATTAGAAGTAATATTTGTTATGAAGAAGTAATATGGTTTTGTAAATAAGGAATTATTCTGAGTTATTTTTCTTGAATGAGAAAAATGAAATATGCTAAGTAAAGATTCTGTTTAAAGTGATGATTAATCATAACCAGTGAGGTGTTATGAGTTATTGATGTCCATGCTTAGTGTTTGATATAGTTGACCCAGTTATTTCCGTTGATATATGATGCACATGTTAGTGATGCATTTTCATGGCATATCATGACACCGGTCACTTTCACCTTAAGTTGAATCTGATAATAACTCAACTTGAATATATCGTTGATCGGGTCATGGTGCCATTGAATCGAGTTTTTCCCAGTGCAACCACATTTGCCTTTATGGGAAGGCCTTTATTCAGTCCGTTGTCATGCCTCTGGTCGGTGCCTCCAACGAGGGAAGGTTATGGGCGTGCGTTACCCTGGCCCGGTAAGCAGACATAACCTTGCGTGCTCGTTGTTGTTGTTATCGTACCTTGTCCCCGTTTGGGATCATTTATGTTTTGCCACGACGGTGGTCGTTGGTGTCTTTGGTAGACACGGGGCCACCCAGGACTAGCCCAGTGGGGAGTGAGTCGGAGTGGCCGGGAGAGTGTCATGGCAATGAAGGGGTTTCGTTGAACGCCGTTGGTCCACCCGAATGGGAGTGCGAGGCCATGGGTTCCGTGGTGTGGGTACAGTGTGCTACCTCTGCAGAGTGTATTAAATCTATCGATAGCCGAGTCCACGGTTACGGACACACTCGAAAGTAGGTCACACCATGGGTCAACGTTTAATTAATTTTGCACACTAAACTATGAACTTTGCACTATTGAGGAGATGTTGATTGAGAAACCGTTCTGTTAATGGAGACCAAGTTGTTGGTCAGTTCGTGATCTCAGATAGATCCCCGTTTGGTTATGAGGTAACCCGAGCAAAGACCAAGAGGTTGGTCCGTTTGTGATCTGAGAGCGGTCACCGTTTGGTAAGCAAGTCCGAGGGACTTATATCACAAGATCATGATCACTGCATGTATGATATGATTTTGCATTAGTAAAGCAATTGGTTAATTATCATTATATTGTTTGTCATTATGTTTATGTTTGTTGTGAGCTTGCAAGTACATTCAATGTACTGACCTGGCGTGTCATGCCAGCTTTCAGGAAAGTCTCGTTGGAAAGGAGTGATGTCCGAGTCTCGATCGTGTCCACATCGGTGTCCCTGTGCTATGGAGTTCCGCTACGACGTCGTTCTGCTGCCGCGTAGTTGTTATGATCGAGGCCCGTTTATGTTCACTAAATAATGTACATATTGTTCAGCCGCACAGTGTGTGCCGCTTGGCCTCGCCACTTGTTGTAATATGAACCTTGTTCCGCTAGCATCAATATAGCGGTTGCTTTCTGTACCAAGATGTTGTGTGTTGCCAGAAGACACGGTCTCTGGGTTGGCAATACAGGGTAAACCGGTTGCTCTGAGCCGGGGTTCCACTACGCTTGGTATCAGAGCCGCGCTGACTGTAGGCCACTCTAGACTACGACGTGTTAACTGGACGTTAGTTAAGAGTATAAGATGAGTGCCGGTAGCATTTGTAGCTGGTTATTGCATTGTATGCATTCGCTTTATTTTTATGCTAACCTACTAATGGTTGTGAGTGTAGATGGCTCCGGTGCCGTATCCGTGCCAGTTGCAGCTGATGCCTTACACGTCGCCGCATCTCCTTCGCAATGTGTGGCGTCGGCTGTACCCCCTCGGTGACGACCCAGTCTATCATGTATACCGGGAGCGTCTAGCAGACTCAGTATATGAGTATCACGCAGTGGTTACTCTGCACACCAGTTCAGATTCCAGCACTTACACTCGTACCTCTCAGAGTGGTTTTGCTTCTACCGCTTCCCAGGCCATCCAGTTTGCTGCATTAGAGGTCCTTGTTGAGCTTCGTTATAACAAGGTCCGGATGCAGAACCACCCAGGTTTCCACGACAATGGTCATGTCCGTTTTCCTGTCATTGATCCGGAGTCTGATAGTGTTGCTAGCCACCTTTCTCGTTATATCACTGCTAGCTACCTTATGATTCACGAGCTGGCTCGAGAGCTGACTCGTGCTCGTACTGCTTTAGTTGCTACTAGATCTTTCACTCCCCATCATCTACGGGATTTATCCCTTATATTCCATCTAGTTCTAATTCACCTATTTCACCGGTTACTCCTCCGAGTAGCTCGGGCACATCGACCGTGAATCCTCTCAGTGCTCCTGCTGAGTGGGTTTCACTTCTCACTACTCCCGTAGCCCCGATGCTTCACCCTGCACCTGCCCCGGAGGGAGAGCCCTCGAGGCAGTGTCGTCGTGTTACCTTTAACCCGGAGGTTTCGGTTAACGTCGTCAATTCAGGATCCGAGTCCGCTTCAGGAGAGGACCCCGCAGCACCAGCAGAGCAGTTGAGCGTTTGAGTATCCGCAGTTGTCAGGATGATGTACGGATGTAGTCGTACGAGTCATGATGCTCTGTTTCATGTATGAGAGTAGTTGAACTTGGCATGTTGTTCATCTTTCATGTATGAGTCTATGTATAATTATGTTGGAACTCTATTTTATTCGTCGCATTTTCTTCTTTATTTTGCCTTCTCTCGGGTTTTGTTGTTGGCTTTTCCCCAATTTAATTTGGATGTTTCTCATCTCGGTTGCGTTGTCTTGGAAAAAATCCACAATAGGATGACGCGGGGAGGCAGCAGTAGCGACGCTTGTGAGGATGTTCTTGTTCGTCGTTCCGCACAACAGGCAGGACACTCCCCCGAGCCGTACGTTCCACCACCGCCTCCACTGCCAAATCCTCCCTCCACCGAGCAAATTCTGCGTATGTTTGACGAAAGGAGGAATAATGATCTGATTGAAATATTAAGGAGTGTGCAAGCTATGGTTGGGCAGAATGGAAATCAGAACAGTCATCACTCCAAGCTGTCAGATCTTCAAAGAACCAAGCCTCCCAGTTTCAGTCAGGTTATAGATCCTTTGGATGCATACGATTGGTTGCGAACCATTGAGAGGAAGCTTGAGATTGCTCATACTGAAGAAGATGACAAAGTCCCGTTTGCAGCTATTATCTTGAAGGCGCTGCCGCCATATGGTGGGAAAATGCAAAAGCCATGTGGCCTGCTGATGAACAAATCACCTGGGCAAAATTCAAGGATCAGTTCCGGAAATATCATATTCCTAGTGGAATTATGAAGGTTAAGCAGCGTGAATTTCTCACGCTCCTCCAAGGAAGTCAGTCTGTGGGTGAATATTTGCAAAAGTTCAATCATTTGGCCCGTTACTCCCTTTATGATGTGGACACCGAAGAAAGAAAGATTGACAAGTTTCTTGGGGGATTAAACCCGCATCTCTGATGTACCCTCAGTATGTTTGATTTCCCAGATTTCCAAACTCTGGTAAACAAGGCTTTCATTGCTGAAAGGGAGCACAAGCTCATAACGGACAATAGGCCTGCTAATAACGACCACAAGCGCAAGTTCGAGCCAAGGAAGGAAGTGCAGCCAGTGCAAAAGGCTCGTACCTGGCAGTATACTCAGGTGGAATACAAGCGCAATTTGCAGCAGAATGTTAACAAAACCACCACACAAGTCAAGAATATTGTGACTAACCCGGTGCGAGAAGAGTGCCAGCGCAACAATTCTTGTTTCAGTTGTGGGCAGACCGGACATTATGCCAGACAGTGTCCCAAGAACGGCAAGACTAATGCTCCATTCAGGCCACAAGTCAACTTTATGGAGTCATACCCTATCCAGCAAAACATCACTGGGCACTTTCATCACCTCTCCGCGGACGAAGCCCAAGAGAACCCCGAAGTCGTCATTGGTATGTTTTCTGTTAATAACATACCTGCCGTAATTTTATTTGACTCTGGGGCTTCCCACTCTTTTATTTCGCGGAGTTTTGTTGCCCAAAACAAATTTCCTTGTTCACTTTTGGGCAAGAATATGCTGGTACAATCCCCGGGATCTTTGCTCAGAAGCAATTTGGTCTGCCGTAAACTGGAAATCAATATCAACGGAGCCTGTTTTCCAACTTCCTTGATAATCATTGAGTCCGTAAAGTTGGACATTATTTTGGGGATGAATTGGTTAACCCAATATCAAGTATGCATAAATTGCGCGAACCGAGAAGTCACTTTGACCAGTCAAGAGGGGCAGACTACAACATTCTATGCTCGCAGGAGCATACCCAAGAAATATATGGTCTTCACCGCTGTGGCTGGTGAGTTGGAATTAATTCCTGTGGTCAGTGAGTTTCCTGATGTATTTCCAGAAGAACTGCCAGGCATGCCGCCAGATCGAGAGCTTGAGTTTGCAATAGATCTTGTGCCCGGAACCACACTGTTATACAAGAAGTATTACCGGATGCCTTCATTAGAATTAGTGGAGCTAAAGAAACAGCTTGATGAAATGCTCCAGAAAGGATATATCCGTCCCAGCTCTTCACCATGGGGATCACCTGCTATATTCGTGGATAAGAAGGATGGTAGCCTCTGCATGTATGTGGATTACCGTCAGTTGAATGATGTCACCATAAAAAATAAATATCCACTGCCCAGAATTGATGACTTGTTTGATCAGTTAAGTGGGGCCAAGGTATTCTCCAAAATCGATTTAAGGACAGGATATCACCAACTCAAGATTAAAAAGGAAGATATTCCTAAGACCGCATTCACTACCCGGTACGGTCTTTATGAATATACAGTTATGTCTTTTGGCCTCACCAATGCCCCTGCTTTCTTTATGCATATGATGAATAAAGTATTCATGGACTTCCTCGATAAATTTATGGTGGTCTTCATCGATGACATACTTATATACTCAAAATGTGAAGAAGAGCACAAAGAACACCTCAGAGCTATGTTACAACGACTCCGTGACCATCAGCTATACGCCAAATTCAGTAAATGTGAGTTTTGGCTCAAGCGAGTTGGATTTCTTGGACATGTGCTATCCGCAAAAGGTATACCCGTGGATCTGAGCAAAGTAAAGGACGTGCTCGATTGGTTGGCACCCACAACCGTATCTCAAATCCGGAGTTTCCTTGGATTAGCTGGCTACTACCGTTGTTTCATTGAAGGGTTTTCCAAGATTGCTAAACCCATGACGGAGCTGCTCAAGAAAGATAAGAAGTTTGAATGGACTGAGGACTGTGAGAAAAGTTTCAATGAGCTAAAAATCCGGCTGACAACAGCACCTGTGTTGACTCTTCCCGACATCTACCGCAGCTTTGATGTGTACTGCGACGCCTCTAGACAAGGTCTTGGATGCGTACTTATGCAAGATGGCAAGGTGGTAGCATATGCATCGCGACAGCTACGACCCCATGAGGGAAATTATCCTACTCACGATCTGGAATTAGCCGCGGTGGTTCATGCTCTAAAAATTTGGAGACACTACCTCATTGGGAAGAGGTGCCAAATTTTTACCGACCATAAAAGTCTCAAGTATATATTTACTCAGCCAGATTTAAATCTCCATCAACGAAGATGGCTTGAGTTAGTCAAGGACTATGATCTTGGAATAAATTACCACCCGGGTAAGGCCAACGTGGTTGCCGATGCACTAAGCCGAAAGCCTGTCAGCCTGAATACCATAATGGAATCCTTGCCTCCTGAACTTCAAAAGGAGATTGCTCAGCTCAACCTGGTCATAGTTAGTGCTGGTCTTGCTAATATTATGGAAGTTACACCTACCCTTGAGGAAGAGATCCGCAAGGCCCAGCCAGATGACACCGTCCTACAGAAACGTGCCAAGAGTATGTTAGCAGGACAGACTTCAGATTTTTCTAAGGATCAACACGGTACACTACGATTCCGTGGAAGGATTTGTGTACCCAGCCAGGAGGATTTAAGGAAGAAAATCCTGTCAGAAGCACATGAATCTTCGTATTCTATTCACCTTGGAGGTACTAAAATGTATGAAGACCTTCGAGAAATATTCTGGTGGGATGGAATGAAGAAAGACATTGCCTATTTTGTGGCATGTTGCGACATATGCAACAAGGTGAAGGCAGAACATCAGAAGCCAGCCGGACTTCTCCAACCGTTGCCAGTTTCACACTAGAAATGGGATGATGTCTGCATGGATTTTGTCACAGGACTACCAAAGACTCAGCGAGGCAATGATGCGGTATGGGTCATAGTGGACACCTTAACCAAGGTAGCTCACTTTATCCCCATCAGAACCACATACCAAGTCGATCAACTCGCACAACTATATGTATCCAGAATAGTCAGTCTGCATGGAGTACCTCGAACAATCACTTTCGACCGGGGGTTACTTTTTACCTCCGCTTTCTAGTCACGTCTCCACCAAGCCTTGGGGACAGCACTAAAATATAGTACCGCTTATCATCCTTAGACTAATGGATAGACTGAGCGGGTAAACCAATTACTCGAAGATATGCTACGAGCCTGTGCTTTGGCCCAAGGACCTAGATGGGAAGACTGCCTGCCGTATGCCGAGTTCTCATACAACAACAGCTTCCAGACCAGTCTAAAGATGTCACCTTATGAGGCTTTGTATGGCCGTAAGTGCCTCACTCCTTTAAATTGGTCTCAAACTGGAGATAGCCGTATTTTCGGAATGGATCTCATGATGGAAGCCGAGAAGCAAGTCAAGGAAATCCGAGACAGATTGCAATTGGCTAAATCTCGACAGAAGAGTTATTATGATGCAAAGCACCGACAAATCAGTTTCGAACCCGGAGAACATGTATACCTTCAAGTCACTCCTATGAAGGGAGTCAAGAGATTCCAGACTCGTGGAAAATTGGCACCCAGATTTATTGGTCCATTCCCAGTTATGTCCAGAGTGGGTACTGTTGCATATCAGTTGGAACTACCCCCAGAGTTGTCAGAAGTGCACAATGTGTTCCATGTTTCACAGTTGAGGCGATGCATATCGCCGCTTGAGAAAAAGACTGCTATGACAGAAAAAGAATTGGCTAAGGATTTAACATATGAAGAGAGACTGTTCAGAATTTTGGATCAGATGGAAAGGGTCACTCGTAGTAAAGCAAGGAAGTTTTACAAAGTTCAGTGGGAGCATCACACAGAGGCAGAAGCGACTTGGGAACGAGAAGAATTTCTAAAGGCACATTATCCAGAATGGTTTTCCCAAGCAACCGAATCTCGAGGACGAGATTCATCCTAAGTGGGAGAGGTTTGTGACAGCCTGGTTTTTGCCCTCTTCTCTTTGTCTGATTTTCAGTCGGTTTGGATTTGAATTTGAAATTTTGAATCACTTCAGATGGACTTAAACACTTGGGTACCACCTTGACTTTCACCCAAGTGACTTATTTCTCTCTCTAGCCATCATTTCTTCTCTGATCCATCTCAAAATAATATTATGAATAATTTTTCTTAAATGAAAAATATTCATTTTCCCTCTAAAACCCTAACTAGCCCATTGTGTTCCAAAGCAACCCCAATTTTTCTTGCCCACAAAAATCTGAGAAAATTCCCAAATATTCTTTGACCCCTAGGGCACCTTCCTGAGCAAAAATATTGCATCACTTTTTGGAATATTTTTGCTACAGAAAATATTTTCTGTTTTGGACGGAAATGGTAGTTTCTACAGCAACTACCATTTTACTTGCTCATATGTGGCTGAATTTTCTGGTGCATCACTACCTTCGTAGATGATTGCTAACCTCCAAAGCTCAGCTCCCAACCCTTAGTATTTTGACCTCAGTAAGTGCTCAAAGTTACTGTCCAGAAACTTACCAGGAAGTTAAAATCCATCTTACTGCGCCTGAGCTCAACTCAAAGTGTTGTAACCACTCAAACCACCAAGGACTACACGCCAGACATGAAGTTTAGGCTTAGGGCGGCCTGATGTCATAGTTCACACAGTGACCGTGTTTGTCCAGGCGTGCTGGCATGCGGCCGACGCGCTCTGCGACGCGCCCGAGCCTCTGTTGATCGCGTGCTCGCTTCCCCGCCTGGCGCGCCTTGCCAAACTTTGCCACGATCATCGTCCCGGCCCCCTTAACTCCCTCCTGGCCCTCGCCGCAGCGAGCACGGGCGCGGTCCGGCTAACCCAACAGTGCGCTACACACTGTGTTCGTCGCTACTGCCCCGCTCCTATGCTTGTCTCCGCTCGCCCACAGTGCCCGCGTGAGCTGCGTCGCCTTCGCCCTCGCTCACTGACGCCGTTCATCGCTGGGCGCAGTGTCCAGGTGTCCTCCGGCAGAGCCCCAACCCCTCACCTCGCTCGGCTATAAATACGGCCTTTCCCAGCCTCCTCAAGCATCATCCACTCCTCACACACCCTCCACAAACCAGTAGGAAGCCATAGCCCAGTCGGGCAGGCCGCAGGCCGCCGTCCCCGAGCTTGAGCTCGCTGGTGATCCCCTCGGGTCGTCTCCGCTGCTCCAGCCCTTCCAGGCTCGGGCCACCCTTCCAGGGCCTCCGCCGTGCCTCGGTGGTGCCCTTCCGCCCGGTTGGAGCCCCTGGTGCTGCCTCTGGTCGCCGTCATCTCCAACTCCGGCGACCTCTGCTTTCTGTCGCCGCTGGAGAGGCCGTTTCCGACGCCGTCCGACCACCCCTAGCTAACCTACGGGTACGGGCAGGTGCGCCTTTGTCCCCTCTTCCGATCCATCCCTCTAGCTCGGGCTAAGGAGCCCTCCTCGCCGGCGTGTGCTTCGGCGGAGCCTCACCGCTAGGGATGAAAACGGAGTGGAAACGGACGGAATTGAGTGCTATCATATTTGTTTTCATATTTTTTTGCAGAAGCGGAAACGAATACAGAAACCCCAGAAATGAATACAGAAACAGATACTATCGGAAACGTACACACAAAGCGGATACGGAAACAGAAATAGGCATTGATCGAAACTTAAAAACCCCTTGAATCATAGAGAAATACACACAAAGACAAACAAATTTAATGAGTAGTTAACATGGCTATAAAGTAATATCATTATGTTAGCAACTTAGCCTAGTATTGTATTAGTACCGGACAATTGCGTATAGGGTCAAGCTGAGTACATGTGTGGTAGTAGAAGTTGGGCCTTAGATCCATTCTACTAATTGTGTCATTGTGTTCTCCTTGATGGTTGGGCTACAAAGCAGCTATAGGTCTATAGTAAAAACGGAAATTCCATATTCACAGAAATGGAAAGTTCCATTTCCATGCATGTTCCACCGGAAAACACCGTTCGTTTTTGTTTCCGTTTCCGCATAAAAATTCCATTTCCACTTCCGTTTTTAAAATTTCCGTTTCCGTTTTCATATTTCCTCTCCGTTTCCATTTTTCCTCCGGAAAAACAGAAAGTTTCCACTCCATTTTCATCCCTACTCGTCGCCCTCTGTTTTCCTCTCCCCCTCCCTCTCACCTGACTAGCGGGGCCCGCTAGTCAGCCACTCTGGCCGCGCCCGAAGCGGTACGAGTGGTGGCGCCCGCGGGGTTTACGCCTTCGACGTCACCCCCCCAGTTCTGTTTTATTTAAATTCAAAATTCAATTTTATCCAGAGAGCTTCAAACAGCCAAAACTTTTTAACCATAAGTCCAAATGAATTGATTCTTTTTGCATTGTATTCTTTATGAAAAGATCTAGCAGCTCACCAAAAATGAGATTTTTCTTTGCTGCCTAGATTTTCTGGTGAATTTCAGAAGGGTTCTTGATGTTTTCTTTTTGTGTTTATAATTGTTTTCAGAAATTGAAGCTTGCCTTGAGGATCACCAGGAGGATTGTGAACCTCATCTGCACTAAGGCAAGCCACAGCAACATTTTCATGGTGCCATTGCAATATTTGTGAATTTTTTTCAACTTGAAGTAATGATTTAATCCATGCATTTAAATCACTAGAATAAATATTTATATTCTGTTGGATGCTTGTTTTAGTTGATATGCTTAGTTTACAGAAGTTTGAAGCTAACTAAGCCGGCTAAGTAATTAGAAGTAATATTTGTTATGAAGAAGTAATATGGTTTTGTAAATAAGGAATTATTCTGAGTTATTTTTTCTTGAATGAGAAAAATGAAATATGCTAAGTAAAGATTCTATTTAAAGTGATGATTAATCATAACCAGAGAGGTGTTATGAGTTATTGATGTACATGCTTAGTGTTTGATATAGTTGACCTAGTTATTTCTATTGATATATGATGCACATGTTAGTGATGCATTTTCATGGCATATCATGACACCGGTCACTTTCACCTTAAGTTGAATCTGATAATAACTCAACTTGAATATATCGTTGATCGGGTCATGGTGCCACTGAATCAAGTTTTTCCCATTGCAACCACATTTGCCTTTATGGGAAGGCCTTTATTCGGTCCGTTGTCATGCCTCTGGTCAGTGCCTCCAACGAGGGAAGGTTATGGGTATGCGTTACCCTAGCCCGGTAAGCAGACATAACCTTGTGTGCCCGTTGTTGTTGTTATGGTACCTTGTCCCCGTTTGGGACCGTTTATGTTTTGCCACGACGGTGGTCGTTGGTGTCTTTTGTAGACACGGGGCCACCCAGGACTAGCCCAGTGGGGAGTGAGTCTGAGTGGCTGGGAGAGTGTCATGGCAATGGAGGGGTTTCGTCGGAACGCCGTTGGTCCACCCGAATAGGTGTGCCAGGCCATGGGTTCCGTGGTGTGGGTACAGTGCGCTACCTCTGCAGAGTGTATTAAATCTATCGATAGTCGAGTCCACGGTTACGGACACGCTCAAAAGTAGGTCACACCATGGGTCAACGTTTAATTAATTGTGCACACTAAACTATGAACTTTGCACTATTGAGGAGATGTTGATTGAGAAACCATTGTGTTAATGGAGACCAAGTTGTTGGTCAGTTCATGATCTCAGATAGATCACCGTTTGGTTACGAGGTAACCCGAGCAAAGACCAAGAGGTTGGTCCGTTTGTGATCCGAGAGCCGTCACCGTTTGGTAAGCAAGTCCGAGGGACTTATATCACAAGATCATGATCACTGCATGTATGATATGATTTTGCATTAGTAAAGCAATTGGTATATTATCATGATATTGTTTGTCATTATGTTTATGTTTGTTGTGAGCTTGCAAGTACATTCAATGTACTAACCTGGCATGTCATGCCAGCTTTCAGGAAAGTCTCGTTGGAAAGGAGTGCTGTCCGAGTCTAGATCGTGTCCACATCGGTGTCCCTGTGCTATGGAGTTCTGTTACGACGTCATTCCGCTGCCGCGTAGTTGTTATGATCGAGGCCCTTTATGTTCACTAAATAATGTACATATTGTTCAGCCGCACCGTGTGTGCCTCTTGGCCTCTTCACTTGTTGTAATATGAACCTTGTTCCGCTAGCATCAATAACGCGGTTGCTTTCTGTACCAAGATGTTGTGTGTTGCCAGAAGACACGGTCTCTGGGCTGGCAATACAGGGTAAACCGGTTGCTCTAAGCCGGGGTGCCACAAGATCAAACTGATATGCACAAGCTATCCCCACCTTGGGAAGGAACCTTTATGGTCAGCAAAAATCTGAATAATGGATCATAGTACCTTATCGATGTTCGAGGCCACAAGGACTCACGCACATCGGAGGAGGAGACCCGCCGGCCGTGGAATATTGCTCATCTTTGGCCTTATTGTACCTGAGCCACCGGCTCTCGTGATGTACATATTATGACAATGTATATATTATGATGAATCCAATAAAGCTGGCATCCCTGATAATTCAGGGCCTCTGTCGTTTCATTTCTGAGAATAATGAGTCTTTATTGTCATGATCACTTGGGGGCTTCTTGCTCATTGAGCATAGCTATGATTACCCTTTTGGTCCGGCTTGTACGCAATTACAAAACACTTGGGGGCTTCCTGCTCATTGAGCATAGCTACGACTACCCTTGTTGATCCGGCTTATATGCCTGGAATGAAATGTTACTTGGGGGCTCTTTGTTCAACGGACAAGAGTTTTTATGACCCTTGTAATAGGCTTAAAAGCCAGGCTTGGAAGCCAGGTGTATTCACCTAAAAACCCGGGTTATCCTGCCTTTTTAAGTCTGCCACTCCACCCAGATTGACTGGAATGACCCGCCGTACTTTTGACAGTAAATCTTATACAGACCCTGAACTTGTCAAAGTTAAAACGACGATTGGTCATGTGAGGCCCAGCTTATAAGGTTTGCATGAAGGTTTAACTCAGTGGCTGTGCGGCCCTTTGAAAGCACTTGATTTTTAGGCCTGGCCGCCTATGAAAGCCTTGATTTTTTGTTATTTGATTTGAACATTTTTTGAGGTTTATCTGTTGTGACATGTTAATACATGGTTAAAAACTAATGAGGGCTATGATGCTTTACGGTTCATATATGAAATTATCCGGTGTTTATTAACCCGGCCTGGCTTTGGACTATAAATCGCCAGTATATGATGATTGATGTCTACTACGCAACCTTCTTCTTGTAGACGTTGTTGGGCCTCCAAGTGCAGAGGTTTGTAGGACAGTAGCAAATTTTCCTCAAGTGGATGACCTAAGGTTTATCAATCAGTGGGAAGCGTAGGTTGAGGATGGTCTCTCTCAAACAACCCTGCAACCAAATAACAAAGAGTCTCTTGTGTCCCCAACACACCCAATACAATGGTAAATTGTATAGGTGCACTAGTTCGGCGAAGAGATGGTGATACAAGTGCAATATGGATGATAGATATAAGTATTTGTAATCTGAAAATATAAAAACAGCAAGGTAACTAATGATAAAAGTGAGCGTAAACGGTATTGCAATGCTAGGAAACAAGGCCTAGGGTTCATACTTTCACTAGTGCAAGTTCTCTCAACAATAATAACATAATTGGATCATATAACTATCCCTCAACATGCAACAAAGAGTCACTCCAAAGTCACTAATAGCGGAGAACAAACGAAGAGATTATGGTAGGGTACGAAACCACCTCAAAGTTACCCTTTCTGATCGATCTATTCAAGAGTCCGTAGTAAAATAACACGAAGCTATTCTTTCCATTCAATCTATCATAGAGCTCGTACTAGAATAACACCTTAAGATACAAATCAACCAAAACCCTAATGTCACCTAGATACTCCAATGTCACCTCAAGTATCCGTGGGTATGATTATACGATATGCATCACACAATCTCAGATTCATCTATTCAACCAACACAAAGAACTTCAAAGTGTGCCCCAAAGTTTCTACCAGAGAGTCAAGACGAAAACATGTGCCAACCCCTATGCATAAGTTCACAAGGTCACTGAACCCGCAAGTTGATCACCAAAACATACATCAAGTAGATCACGTGAATATCCCATTGTCACCACAGATAAGCACATGCAAGACATACATCAAGTGTTCTCAAATCCTTAAAGACTCAATCCGATAAGATAACTTCAAAGGGAAAACTCAATCCATTACAAGAGAGTAGAGGGGGAGAAACATCATAAGATCCAACTAGAATAGCAAAGCTCGCGATACATCAAGATCGTGCCGAATCGAGAACATGAGAGAGAGAGAGAGAGAGATCAAACACATAGCTACTAGTACATACCCTCAGCCCTGAGGGTGAACTACTCCCTCCTCGTCATGGAGAGTGCCGGGATGATGAAGATGTCCACCGGTGAGGGATACCCCCTCCGGCAAGGTGCCGGAACAGGGTCCCGATTGGTTTTTGGTGGCTACAGAGGCTTGCGACGGCGGAACTCCCGATCTAGGTTATGTTCTGGGGGTTTCTGTATATATAAGAGGTTTTGGTGTCGGGAACAAGTCAGGGGGGTCTCCGAGGCGGCCACGAGGTAGGGGGGCGCCCAGGGGTAGGGCGCGCGCCCCACCCTCGTGGGTGCCTCGGGACTCTTCTGGTCCATCTCCGATACTCCGTGGGCTTCTTGTGGTCCAAAAACAATCTCCATGAAATTTCAGGTCAATTGGACTCCGTTTGGTTTTCCTTTTCTACAATACTTAAAAACAAGGAAAAACAGAAACTGGCATTGGGCTCTAGGTTAATAGGTTAGTCCCAAAAATCATATAAAATAGCATATAAATGCAATAAAACATCCTAGATGGATAATATAATAGCATGGAACAATCAAAAATTATAGATACGTTGGAGACGTATCAGCATCCCCAAGCTTAATTCCTGCTCGTCCTCGAGTAGGTAAATGATAGAAACAGAATTTTTGATGTGGAATGCTACCTACCATATTTACCAATGTAAATTTCTTTATTGTGGCATGAATGTTCAAATCCGAAAGATTCTAGACAAAAGTTTAATATTGACATAGAAATAGTAATACTTCAAGCATACTAACCAAGCAATTATGTCTTATCAAAATAACATAGCCAAAGAAAGCTTATCCCTACAAAATCATATAGTTTGGCCATGCTTCATTTTCGTCACACAAAATGCTCCCATCATGCACAACCCCGATGACAAGTCGAGCAATTGGTTCATACTTTTTAACGCGCTTCAGCATTTTCAACCCTTACGCAATACATGAGCGCAAGCCATGGATATAGCACTATGGGTGGAGTAGAGTATGATGATAGGGGTTATGTGAGAAGACAAAAAAAGAAAGTCTCACATTGAAGCGGCTAATCAACGGGCTATGGAGATGCCCATCAATTGATGTCAATGCGAGGAGTAGGGATTGCCATGCAACGGATGCACCAGAGCTATAAGTGTATGAAAGCTCATCAAAAGAAACTAAGTGGGTGTGCATCCAACTTGCTTGCTCACGAAGACCTAGGGCATTTTGAGGAAGCCCATCATTGGAATACACAAGCCAAGTTCTATAATGAAAAATTCCCACTAGTATATGAAAGTGACAAACTAAGAAACTCTCTATCATGAAGATCATGGTGCTATTTTGAAGGACGAGTGTGGAAAAAGGATAGTAACATTGTCCCTTCTCTCTTTTTCTCTCATTTTTTAATTCGGGCTTCTTTGGCCTCTTTTTTTTATTTGGGCTTCTTTGGCCTCTTTTTTTCTTTATTTATAGTCCGGAGTATCATCCCGACTTGTGGGGGAATCATAGTCTCCATCATCCTTTCCTCACATGGGACAATGCTCTAATAATGAAAATCATCACACTTCTATTTACTTACAACTCAAGAATTACAACTCAATACTTAGAACAAAATATGACTCTATGTGAATGCCTCCGGCGGTGTACCGGGATATGCAATGAATCAAGAGTGACATGTATGAAAGAATTATAAAGGTGGCTTTGCCCCAAATATGATGTCAACTACATGATCATGCAAAGCAATATGACAATGATGGAGCGTGTCATAATAAACGGAATGGTGGAAAGTTGCATGGCAATATATCTCGGAATGGCTATGGAAACACCATAATAGGTAGGTATGGTGGCTGTTTTGAGGAAGATATAAGGAGGCTTATGTGTGATAGAGCATATCATATCACGGGGTTTGGATGCACCGGCGAAGTTTGCACCAACTCTCAAGGTGAGAAAGGGCAATGCACGATACCGTAGAGGCTAGCAAATTGCGGAAAGGTAAGAGTGCGTATAATCCATGGACTCACATTAGTCATAAAGAACTCATATACTTCTTGCAAAAGTTTATTAGCCCTCGAAGCAAAGTACTACTACCCATGCCCCTAGGGTTATAGATTGGTAGGAAAAGACCATCGCTCGTCCCCGACCGCCACTCATAAGGAAAGCAATCAAAGAACACCCCATGCTTCAAATTTGTCACACAACGTTTACCATACGTGCATGCTACGGGACTTGCCAACCTTAACACAAGTATTTCTCAATTTCACAATTAACCAACTAGCATGACTCTAACATTACCACCTTTATATCTCAAAACAACTATCAAGTATCAAATTTATCATAGTATTCAATGCACTCTATGTGAAAGTTTTTATTATACCCATCTTGGATGCCTATCATATTAGGACTAATTTTATAGCCAAAGCAAACTACCATGCTGTTCTAATTGACTCCCAAAACAATATAAGTGAAGCATGAGAGATCAACAATTTCTTCAAAATAAAACTACCACCGTGCTCTAGGAAGATATAAGTGAAGCACTAGAGCAAATGACCAACTACTCCAAAAGATATAAGTGAAGATCAATGAGTAGTTGAATAATTATGTAACTATGTGAAGACTCTCTAACATTTAAGAATTTAAGATCTTGGTATTTTATTCAAACAGCAAGTAAAACAAAATAAAAGAAAATGACGCTCCAAGCAAAACACATATCATGTGGTGAATAAAAATATAGCTCCAAGTAAAGTTACCGATGAACGAAGACAAAAGAGGGGATGCCTTCCGGGGCATCCCCAAGCTTAGGCTCTTGGTTGTCCTTGAATATTACCTTGGGGCGCCTTGGGCATCCCCAAGCTTAGGCTCTTGCCACTCCTTATTCCATAGTCCATCGAATCTTTACCCAAAACTTGAAAACTTCACAACACAAAACTTAACAGAAAACTCGTAAGTTCCGTTAGTATAAGAAAATAAATCACCACTTAGGTACTGTTCTGAACTCATTCTAAATTCATGTTGGTGTAATATCTACTGTATTCAAACTTCTCTATGGTTCATACCCTCTGATACTACTCATAGATTCATCAAAATAAGCAAACAACACACGAAAAACAGAATCTGTCAAAAACAGAACAGTCTGTAGCAATCTGTATCATTCGAATACTTCTGGTACTCCAAAAATTCTGAAATAAATTGGTGGACCTGAGGAATTTGTCTGTTAATCATCTGCAAAATGAATCAACCTAAAATCACTCTCCAGTAAAAAATTGCAGCTAATCTTGTGAGCGCAAAAGTTTCTGTTTTTACAGCAAGATCGCATAGACTTCACCCAAGTCTTCCCAAAGGTTCTACTTGGCACAAACACTAATTAAAACATAAAACCACATCTAAACAGAGGCTATATGAATTATTTATTACTAAACAGTAGCAAAAATCAAAGAACAAAATAAAATTGGGTTGCCTCCCAACAAGCGCTAACGTTTAACGCCCCTAGCTAGGCATGATGATTTCAATGATGCTCACATAAAAGATAAGAATTGAAACATAAATAGAGCATCATGAAGAATATGACTAGCACATTTAAGTCTAACCCTCTTCCTATGCATAAGCAAATTCTTCCCATTCAGAATAGTGGGAGTATCATAAGAAACTCGAATACTATAAATTGTTTCCACATTAAAAGAGTAATGTTTAGAAAAATGGTAATCATAATCATGACAAGTTTTAATATAATGATCACTACTTTTTATAGCATAAGTGTAATCACAATAATCATCATAAGTAGCAACTTTGTTCTCATCATAATCAATTGAAACCTCTTCCAAGATAGTGGAATCATTACTAAATAAAGTCATGACCTCTCCAAATCCACTTTCATAATTGTCACAATAAGATTCAACACCCTCCAAAATAGTGGGATCATTACTTCCTAAAGTTGACACTCTTCCAAACCCACTTTCATCAATATAACCATCATAAATAGGAGGCATGCTATCATCATAATAAATCTGCATATCAAAACTTGGGAGGTTAAACATATCATCTTCATAAAACATAGCATCCCCAAGCTTGGGACAATCATTAATTGCAGCAAATAAATTCTCAAACTTGTCATTCTCATCAAACATGGCATCCCCAAACTTGGGCCTTTTCATATCATAAGAATAATCACTCTCATCATTAATAGTATGGATAGCACCAATAGTATAGCAATTATCATCATCACAATGAGTAATAGGAGCAACATCATTTGGGAGGGATACCTTTTTACCTTTGCTTCTCCGTCTTTTCTTTTTCTTCTTCACATCATGTGTGGGTTTAATCCTCTTCTTGGAGCTCCTTATTAATGAGATTGGTTGAATAGAAGGCTCCTCCTCGTTACCTGGTTCATCATAAGAAATAATAGGAGAATATTGGGAAGTCTCTTCCCTTTCATTAGTATTCTCTTCATCGTCTATTTGTTTTCTTGTCTTTATGTAATTGGCAATATAAGGATTTTCAATGCAATTCACCGCACAATACATATAAAATTCCTCTAGATCAAAATCAAGAACTTTATCAAGGACAAACTCTGGCATATCCTTGGTTATATGTTTCATTTCTTCATAACCCACAAGCAAACTAAGTTCATTATGATGCGCAAGGGAAATCAAGTCATCACAATTTTTGGACACGATATGATCATGAAACAATTTGCATTGGATATTTAAATGACCACGTTCATTGCAAAGTTCACAAGGATGACTAAGAAAATTTAAATTTTTAGCACAAACATCTAGCCTTTCTTGCAACCATTTGGTTTCTAAATACTTATGCCTCTTGCAAAATATATCTTCCCTATTTGGTGTGTACTATCAAACTCTATGCACTCCACAAAAATTGACATGCTTATAAGAGACATTTTCATCATGACTAGTGCAATCATAATTAGTACTATGGATATTCAAAGAGTTCGTACTAACAACATTGCAATCATGCTCATCATTCAAAGATTTAGTGCCAAACATTTTAATGCATTCTTCTTCTAGCACTTTGGCACAATTATCGGAATCCTTATTTTCATGAAAGACATTAAAAAGATGAAGCATATGAGGCAACCTCAATTCCATTTTTTTGTAGTTTTCTTTTATAAACTAAACTAGTGATAAAACAAGAAACTAAAAGATTTGATTGCAAGATCTAAAGATATACCTTCAAACACTCACCTCCCCGGCAACGGCGCCAGAAATTGCTTGATGTCTACTATGCAACCTTCTTCTTGTAGACGTTGTTGGGCCTCCAAGTGCAGAGGTTTATAGGACAGTAGCAAATTTCCCTCAAGTGGATGACCTAAGGTTTATCAATCCGTGGGAGGCGTAGGTTGAACATGGTCTCTCTCAAACAACCCTGCAACCAAATAACAAAGAGTATCTTGTGTCCCCAACACACCCAATGTAAATTGTATAGGTGCACTAGTTCGGCGAAGAGATGGTGATACAAGTGCAATATGGATGGTAGATATAGGTTTTTGTAATCTGAAAATATAAAAACAGCAAGGTAACTATTGATAAAAGTGAGCACAAACGGTATTGCAATGCGTTGAAACAAGGCCTAGGGTTCATACTTTCACTAGTGCAAGTTCTCTCAACAATAATAACATAATTGGATCATATAACTATCCCTCAACATGCAACAAAGAGTCACTCCAAAGTCACTAATAGCGGAGAACAAACGAAGAGATTATTGTAGGGTACGAAACCACCTCAAAATTATCCTTTCTGATCAATCTATTCAAGAGTCCGTAGTAAAATAAAATGAAGCTATTCTTTCCGTTCGATCTATCATAGAGTTCGTACTAGAATAACACCTTAAGATACAAGTCAAACAAAACCCTAATGTCACCTAGATACTCCAATGTCACCTCAAGTATCCGTGGGTATGATTATACGATATGCATCACACAACCTCAGATTCATCTATTCAACCAACACAAAGAACTTCAAAGAGTGCCCCAAAGTTTCTACCGGAGAGGCAAGACGAAAACGTGTGCCAACCCCTACGCATAAGTTCACAAGGTCACTGAACCCGCAAGTTGATCACCAAAACATACATCAAGTAGATCACGTGAATATCCCATTGTCACCACAGATAAGCACATGCAAGACATACATCAAGTGTTCTCAAATCCTTAAAGACTCAATCCAATAAGATAACTTCAAAGGGAAAACTCAATCCATTACAAGAGAGTAGAGGGAGAGAAACATCATAAGATCCAACTATAATAGCAAAGCTCGCGATACATCAAGATCGTGCCGAATCAAGAACACGAGAGAGAGAGAGAGAGATCAAACACATAGCTACTGGTACATACCCTCAGCCCCGAGGGTGAACTACTCCCTCCTCGTCATGGAGAGCGCCGGGATGATGAAGATGGCCACCGGTGAGGGATCCCCCCTCCGGCAAGGTGCCGGAATAGGGTCCCGATTGGTTTTTGGTGGCTACAGAGGCTTGCGGCAGCGGAACTCCCGATCTAGGTTATGTTTTGGGGGTTTCTGTATATATAAGAGGTTTTGGCATCGGGAACAAGTCAGGGGGGTCTCCGAGGCGGCCACGAGGTAGGGGGCGCGCCCAGGGGGTAGAGCGCGCCTCCCACCCTCGTGGGTGCCTCGGGACTCTTCTGGTCCATCTTCGATACTCCGTGGGCTTCTTCTGGTCCAAAAACAATCTCCGTGAAATTTCAGGTCAATTGGACTCCGTTTGGTTTTCCTTTTCTACAATACTCAAAAACAAGGAAAAAAAACAGAAACTGGCACTGGGCTCTGGGTTGATAGGTTAGTCCCAAAAATCATATAAAATAGCATATAAATGCATATAAAACATCCTAGATGGATAATATAATAGCATGGAACAATCAAAAATTATAGATACGTTGGAGACGTATCAATGATCTTATATACTTGGAAGCGCTGTGCTCTAAGTTTTGGGATATTACCCCTTGCTACATACGGCGTTGTAAGGCGGCAGTATATAACAATTGAACAGGGCATTGTGCGCTCAATCTTTTGGGTTGTCACCCTTACTACACTGGTATGATAAGCCGGCAGTGTGACCACATATCACAGGTATGATATTTTTGTAATTATATATGGATATGATTACACTGGCCCTGGTTATGAACTGTTTAGTCACCAATGGTTTTATATGGGGTATTATGACCCGACCTGCGGTAAACCGCCAGGGCACTTGTGATGTGTTTGTATGCAGGAACAGACTCAAATTGATGGCATTGTAAGCATAAGTGGCGGATCTTAAATTGGCGGATCAATAGTGTCATGCAAAACAAAACATGCATGATGGCATGGAAGATCAAAAGTTTAACTAGCCTATTAAAAGGCATCTGATGGGCCAATGAGAATAAGAGTTTTCGAGCGATCAAACTCAGCAAAGCATTCTGCCTAGTACACCGGTTTATGACTAATGACGGGTTGAAGCCTCTGGGTCTTCCTGCACCTCTTCTGCATCTTCAGCTCCTTGCTTATCCATTAGCTGGAAGTCAGGTGTAGCCCAGTTGATACCGGTCAACATTCTAAACACAGCTTCATCATCAATAAGATTGGATGGATCAATGTCAGGAGCGAAGGTGTGCTTATGAATCGGCGGGATGAGATTTTCTGGCTCATGAACCGGAGTGCTAACTTTCTTGTTGTCAGCATCATAAGCCGCCTGGTATGCAGATAGACTGGTTTCGTCAGCCAGCTTGCTGGCTAAGGGACGCATGGCTCTGGCTATCTCTGCGAAATCGTCAGCAACGAAGGCAGATCCATCTTCTTTGACACTGGGGCAGCCGTTGGCCAAATCTTCCGGGTCAAGATCAGCTTGCCACGCCTTTGCTTAGCTTAAGGCAGTTAAGGCGCCGGCTCTGGCAGCTCCCCGTTTTAAGTCCTCAATTCTTTTGGGCAGCACGGACAACTGCTTCAAGGTATCTTGGATAAGTGTTGAAGGAGTTTTCTTATGCAGTGTAGCGGCAATGGTTCGTTGGGCACCAGTATATAACTGTTCTACAAGAGTGTAGACAGCCTTAAGCCGGACGCGCATGCGTGAGCCCAATTTTGTGCTCCGTGAACCTACAACAGTGAAATTATGAGTAAGCCGGCAGATATTGGCAAGATGATTCTTGAGTTACAAGGGATACATGATTTTCCTACTTACCAAAGATGGATGATGACATGATATTAATCTGTTGCTTTAAGCCGGATAACTCTTCAGTCGCCGGTTTAAGCGCGGCTTCAGCCTCTTCGGCTCTCTTCAATAGAGCTGCTTTTTCAGTTTCCCAGCCCTCTTTATCAGAGTTCCAGTTCAGTTTCAGCTGCTCAATATTCTCCAAAGCAGATTTCAGTTCTGACTTGGCCTTGCATGTCTCCGACTGATGAGTTTTGATATTGGCCTTAAGATCATTAAGCTGCGAGTCTTTTTCAGTCAATTCAGCCTGGGACATAAGCTCATGCGGATAAGGTTGCAGTCATGATAACTCTTTGACGTCCCAAGCACAATACAAGTATTACTCTTGGCACTTGGGGGCTAATGCATAATGCTCTTTTTTAACACAAATTTTTGAAAGTCCCAAGCACAATACAAGTATTACTCTTGGCACTTGGGGGCTAATGCATATTGCTTTGTTTCAAGACATATTACTACAGATTGGGTTGATTGATTTTAAACAAGATAATTAGTCCCGACTTATTCATCATTGATTAAGCCGGCCCTTGGGGGCTGTCGGTGTCAAAACCGGCGGATCTCGGGTAGGGGGTCCCGAACTGTGTGTCTAGGATCGATGGTAACAGGAGACGGGGGACACGATGTTTACCCAGGTTTGGGCCCTCTCTATGGAGGTAATACCCTACTTCCTGCTTGATTGATCTTGATGAATATGAGTGTTACAAGAGTTGGTCTACCACGAGATCGTAATGGCTAAACCCTAGAATTCTAGCCTATGTGAATATGGTAATGAATATATTATCCGGACTATGCTCTCCGGTTTATATAGACACCGGAGAGATCTAGGGTTACATGGAGTCGGTTACATAAGAAGGAATCTTCACAGCTGGTCGCCTAGCTTGCCTTCCACGCCAAGGAAAGTCCAATCCGGACACGGGTATAGTCTTCAGCCTTCGTATCTTCACAGCCCATCAGTCCGGCCCAATGAATAACAGGCCGGACGCCCGAGGACCCCTTAGTCCAGGACTCCCTCAGTAGCCCCTGAACCTGGCTTCAATGACGAGGAGTCCGGCGCACAGATTGTCTTCGGCATTGCAAGGCGGGTTCCCTCCTTCCGAACTCCGGTATAGTCTTCGGATGTAGTAGATATATTCGGACCTGTGCATATAATTGCAGAGAATACAGTATTCCACGAGTCCAATCTGCTGACAACTGTTTGTGACATCGTATCATGCCTGCCCGGCTATTATTTCCAACCGTTGGCTAGCCCGTCGCCCCACGTCTCGGGACGCGGTTTTACTGGCACGTCTTGTCGAGGCAGAGATCGTGTCCCTTTATTCACGGGATTTTCATTAATGCAGGCGTGGGTAACCCAACCGTCCCCGGGGTACAACTCTTTGAGGATAGGTAAGTTTCGAGACCCAGGGGGAGATGCCCAGTATTCGGGGTCTCTATATAGGGACCCAGACTCATCTTTTTCTTTTGCGCTCGCTCCTTCCTCAACCCCAGCCACCTCGAGTTCTAGCCCTCGGGTTCCAATCACCACCAGCCCCAATCATGTCCGGATCCAGCCGTCCAGGCCGGTGGGTGACTTCTTCTGTTATGGAGGAGGATATTGCAAAGCTTCACGCGGCAAGGTATCTGACCCCTGAAATCCTTCACCGGCTTCCCGCAAAGGGGCAGGTTATTCCTACCCCCAAATCCGGAGAGAGGGTGGTATTTGTGTCCCATTTCCTCCACGGGTTAGGGTTCGCACTTAACCCCTTCGTCCGGGGGCTCATGTTCTACTATGGGATAGATTTTCACGATCTGGCCCCGGACTCTATTCTTCTCATCTCGACATTTATGGTCACGTGTGAAGCCTTCCTCCGGACTCCTCCGTGATGTCTACTATGCAACCTTCTTCTTATAGACGTTGTTGGGCCTCCAAGTGCAGAGGTTTGTAGGACAGTAGCAAATTTCCCTCAAGTGGATGACCTAAGGTTTATCAATCCGTGGGAGGTGTAGGATGAAGATGGTCTCTCTCAAGCAACCCTGCAACCAAATAACAAAGAGTCTCTTGTGTCCCCAACACACCCAATACAATGGTAAATTGTATAGGTGCACTAGTTCGGCGAAGAGATGGTGATACAAGTGCAATATGGATGATAGATATAAGTATTTGTAATCTGAAAATATAAAAACAGCAAGGTAACTAATGATAAAAGTGAGCGTAAACGGTATTGCAATGCTAGGAAACAAGGCCTAAGGTTCATACTTTCACTAGTGCAAGTTCTCTCAACAATAATAACATAATTGGATCATATAACTATCCCTCAACATGCAACAAAGAGTCACTCCAAAGTCACTAATAGTGGAGAACAAACGAAGAGATTATGGTAGGGTACGAAACCACCTCAAAGTTACCCTTTCTGATCGATCTATTCAAGAGTCCGTAGTAAAATAACACGAAGCTATTCTTTCCATTCAATCTATCATAGAGCTCGTACTAGAATAACACCTTAAGATACAAATCAACCAAAACCCTAATGTCACCTAGATACTCCAATGTCACCTCAAGTATCCGTGGGTATGATTATACGATATGCATCACACAATCTCCGATTCATCTATTCAACCAACACATAGAACCTCAAAGAGTGCCCCAAAGTTTCTACCGAAGAGTCAAGACAAAAACGTGTGCCAACCCCTATGCGTAGGTTCATGGGCGGAACCCGCAAGTTGATCACCAAAACATACATCAAGTGGATCACGTGATAACCCATTGTCACCCCAGATAAACACGGCAAGACATACATCAAGTGTCTCAAATCCTTAAAGACTCAATCCGACAAGATTACTTCAAAGGGAAAACTCAATCTATTACAAGATAGTAGAGGGGGAAAAGCATCATAAGATCCAACTATAATAGCAAAGCTCGCGATACATCAAGATCGTGCCGAATCAAGAACACGAGAGAGAGAGAGAGAGATCAAACACATAGCTACTGATACATACCCTCATCCCCGAGGGTGAACTACTCCCTCCTCATCATGGAGAGCGCCGGGATGATGAAGATGGCCACCGGTGAGGGTTTCCCCCTCTGGCAGGGCGCCGGAACAGGGTCTCGATTGGTTTTTGGTGGCTACAGAGGCTTGCGGCGGCGGAACTCCCGATCTATTCTGTTCCCCAAAGTTTTTAGGGTATATGGATATAGATAGGCGAAAGAAGTCGGTCAGGGGAGCCACAAGGGGCCCACGAGGGTGGGGGCGCGCCCAGGGGGTAGGCGCGCCTCCCTGCCTCGTGGCCACCTCGTTGCTTCCCTGACGTACACTCCAAGTCTCCTGGATTGCTTCCGTTCCAAAAATAACTCTCCCGAAGGTTTCATTCCGTTTGGACTCCGTTTGATATTCCTTTTCTTTGAAACACTGAAACAAGGGAAAAACAGGAACTGACACTGGGCTCTGGGTTAATAGGTTAGTCCCAAAAATAATATAAAAGTGTAAAATAAAGCCCATAAACATCCAAAACAGATAATATAATAGCATGGAACAATCAAAAATTATAGATACGTTGGAGACGTATCAGCATCCCCAAGCTTAATTCCTGCTCGTCCTCGAGTAGGTAAATGATAAAAACAGAATTTTTGATGTGGAATGCTACCTAACATATTTCTCAATGTAATTTTCTTTATTGTGGCAAGAATATTCAGATCCATAAGATTCAAGATAAAAGTTTAATATTGACATAAAAATAATAATACTTCAAGCATACTAACAAAGCAATCATGTCTCCTCAAAATAACATGGCCAAAGCAAGCTATCCCTACAAAATCATATAGTCTGGCTATGCTCTATCTTCATCACACAAAATATTTAAATCATGCACAACCCCAATGACAAGCCAAGCAATTGTTTCATACTTGTGATGTTCTCAAACTTTTTCAATCTTCACGCAATACATGAGCGTGAGCCATGGACATAGCACTATAGGTGGAGTAGAATGGTGGTTGTGGAGAAGACAAAAAGGAGAAGATAGTCTCACATCAACTAGGCATATCAACGGGCTATGGAGATGCCCATCAATAGATATCAATGTGAGTGAGTAGGGATTGCCATGCAACGGATGCACTAGAGCTATAAGTGTATGAAAGCTCAACAAAAGAAACTAAGTGGGTGTGCATCCAACTCGCTTGCTCATGAAGACCTAGGGCATTTTGAGGAAGCCCATCATTGGAATATACAAGCCAAGTTCTATAATGAAAATTTCCCACTAGTATATGAAAGTGATAACATAATAGACTCTCTATCATGAAGGTCATGGTGCTACTTTGAAGCACAAGTGTGGTAAAAGGATAGTAGCATTGTCCCTTCTCTCTTTTTCTCTCATTTTTTTGTTTTTTTTTGTTTGGGCCTTTTCTCTTCTTTTTTTATGGCCTCTTTTTTTTCTTTTTTTATATATTTTTCATCCGGAGTCTCATCCCGACTTGTGGGGGAATCATAGTCTCCATCATCCTTTCCTCACTGGGACAATGCTCTAATAATGATGATCATCACACTTTTATTTACTTACAACTCAAGAATTACAACTCGATACTTAGAAAAAATATGACTCTATATGAATGCCTCTGGCGGTGTACCGGGATGTGCAATGACTCATGAGTGACATGTATGAAAGAATTAGGAAAGGTGGCTTTGCCACAAATACGATGTCAACTACATGATCATGCAAAGCAATATGACAATGATGAAGCGTGTCATAATAAACGGAACGGTGGAAAGTTGCATGGCAATATATCTCAGAATGGCTATGGAAATGCCATAATAGGTAGGTATGGTGGCTGTTTTGAGGAAGGTATATGGTGGGTGTATGATACCGGCGAAAGGTGTGCGGTATAAGAGAGGCTAGCAATGGTGGAAGGATGAGAGTGCGTATAATCCATGGACTCAACATTAGTCATAAAGAACTCATATACTTGTTGCAAAAATCTATTAGTTATCGAAACAAAGTATTACGCGCATGCTCCTAGGGGGATAGATTGGTAGGAAAAGACCACCGCTTGTCCCCGACCGCCACTCATAAGGAGGACAATCAATCAATAAATCATGCTCCGACTTCATCACATAACGGTTCACCATACGTGCATGCTACAGGAATCACAAACTTTAACACAAGTATCTCTCAAATTCACAACTACTCAACTAGCATGACTCTAATATCACCATCTTCATATCTCAAAACAATCATAAGGAATCAAACTTCACATAGTATTCAATGCACTTTATATGAAAGCTTTTATTATACCCATCTTGGATGCCCATCATATTAAGACTAAATTCATAACCAAAGCAAATTACCATGCTGTTCTAAAGACTCTCAAAATAATATAAGTGAAGCATGAGAGTTCATATATTTCTTCAAAATAAATCCACCGCCGTGCTCTAAAAGATATAAGTGAAGCACTAGAGCAAACAACAAACTACTCCGAAAGATATAAGTGAAGATCAATGAGTAGTCGAATAATTATACAAATATGTGAAGACTCTCTAACATTTAAGAATTTCAGATCTTGGTATTTTATTCAAACATCAAGCAAAACAAAATAAAATAAAATGACGCTCCAAGCAAAACACATGTCATGTGGTGAATAAAAATATAGCTCCAAGTAAAGTTACCGATGAACGAAGACGAAAGAGGGGATGCCATCCGGGGCATCCCCAAGCTTAGGCTCTTGGTTGTCCTTGAATATTACCTTGGGGTGCCTTGGGCATCCCCAAGCTTAGGCTCTTGCCACTCCTTATTCCATAGTCCATCGAATCTCTACCCAAAACTTGAAAACTTCACAACACAAAACTTAACAGAAAACTCGTAAGCTCCGTTAGCGAAAGAAAACAAAACACCACTTCAAGGTACTGTAATGAACTCATTCTTTATTTGTATCGGTGTTAAATCTACTGTATTCCAAATTCTCTATGGTTTATAAACTATTTTACTAGCCATAGATTCATCAAAATAAGCAAACAACACATGAAAAACAAAATCTGTCAAAAACAGAACAGTCTGTAGTAATCTGTAACTAACACAAACTTCTGGAACTCAAAAACTTCTACCAAAATAGGACGACCTAGATAATTTGATTATTGATCTTCTGCAATTGGAATCAGTATTTTATCACATTCTGGTGATTTTAAGCAATTGTTTTCGTGAGCAGAAAGTTTCTGTCTTTTTCAGCAAGATCAAATAATTATCATCCAAGAAGATCCTATAGGTCTTACTTGGCACAAACACTAATTAAAACATAAAACCACATCAAGCCAGAGGCTAGATGATTTATTTATTACTAAACAGGAACAAAAAGCAAGGAACAAGAATAAAATTGGGTTGCCTCCCAACAAGCACTAACGTTTAACGCCCCTAGCTAGGCATGATGATTTCAATGATGCTCACATAAAAGATAAGAATTGAAACATAAAGAGAGCATCATGAAGCATATTACTAACACATTTAAGTCTAACACACTTCCTATGCATAGGGATTTTGTGAGCAAACAACTTATGGGAACAATAATCAACTAGCATAGGAAGGCAAAACAAGCATAACTTCAAGATTTTCAACACATAGAGACGACACTTGATATTATTGCAATATGTAGAAGCATATGATCCTCTCTCATAATGATTTTCAGTAGCATCATGAATGAGTTCAACCATATAACCAGCACATAAAAGCATTCTTTTCATGATCTACTTGCATAGAAATTTTACTACTCTCCACATAAGCAAAATTCTTATCATTCGAAATAGTAGAAGCAAACTCAACAAAAATAACTATCATGTGAAGCATAATCCAATTGAAAATTAAAATCGTGATGACAAGTTTCATGGTTATCTTTATTCTTTATAGCATACGTGTCATCACAATAATCATCATATATAGGAGGCATGCTTTCATCATAATAAATTTGCTCATCAAAACTTGGGGGACAAAAAATATCATCTTCATAAAACATAGCATCCCCAAGCTTGTGGCTTTGCATATCATTAGAATAATGGGTATTCAAAGAATTCATACTAACAACATTGCAATCATGCTCATCATTCATATATTTAGTGCCAAACATTTAATTGCATTCTTCCTCTAGCAATTGAGCACAATTTTCCTTACCATCATTTTCACGAAAGATATTAAAAAGATGAAGAATATGAGGCACTCTCAATTCCATTTTTTTGTAGTTTTCTTTTATAAACTAAACTAGTGATAAAACAAGAAACTAATATATTCAATTGCAAGATCTAAAGATATAGCTTCAAGCACTCACCTCCCCGGCAATGGCGCCAGAAAAGAGCTTGATGTCTACTACGCAATCTTCTTCTTGTAGACGTTGTTGGGCCTCCAAGTGCAGAGGTTTGTAGGACAATAGCAAATTTCCCTCAAGTGGATGACCTAAGGTTTATCAATCCGTGGGAGGTGTAGGATGAAGATGGTCTCTCTCAAGCAACCCTGCAACCAAATAACAAAGAGTCTCTTGTGTCCCCAACACACCCAATACAATGGTAAATTGTATAGGTGCACTAGTTCGGCGAAGAGATGGTGATACAAGTGCAATATGGATGATAGATATAAGTATTTGTAATCTGAAAATATAAAAACAGCAAGGTAACTAATGATAAAATTGAGCGTAAACGGTATTGCAATGCTAGGAAACAAGTCCTAGGGTTCATACTTTCACTAGTGCAAGTTCTCTCAACAATAATAACATAATTGGATCATATAACTATCCCTCAACATGCAACAAAGAGTCACTCCAAAGTCACTAATAGTGGAGAACAAACGAAGAGATTATGGTAGGGTATGAAACCACCTCAAAGTTACCCTTTCTGATCGATCTATTCAAGAGTCCGTAGTAAAATAACACGAAGCTATTCTTTCCGTTCGATCTATCATAGAGTTCGTACTAGAATAACACCTTAAGATACAAATCAACCAAAACCCTAATGCCACCTAGATACTCCAATGTCACCTAGATACTCCAATGTCACCTCAAGTATCCGTGGGTATGATTATACGATATGCATCACACAATCTCATATTCATCTATTCAACCAACACATAGAACCTCAAAGAGTGCCCCAAAGTTTCTACCGGAGAGTCAAGACGAAAACGTGTGCCAACCCCTATGCATAGGTTCATGGGCGGAACCCGCAAGTTGATCACCAAAACATACATCAAGTGGATCACGTGATATCCCATTGTCACCACAGATAAGAACGGCAAGACATACATCAAGTGTTCTCAAATCCTTAAAGACTCAATCCGATAAGATTACTTCAAAGGGAAAACTCAATCCATTACAAGATAGTAGAGGGGGAAAAGCATCATAAGATCCAACTATAATAGCAAAGCTCGCGATACATCAAGATCGTGCCGAATCAAGAACACGAGAGAGAGAGAGATCAAACACATAGCTACTGATACATACACTCAGCCCCGAGGGTGAACTACTCCCTCCTCGTCATGGAGAGCGCCGGGATGATGAAGATGGCCACCGGTGAGGGTTCCCCCCTCCGGCAGGGTGCCGGAACAGGGTCCCGATTGGTTTTTGGTGGCTACAGAGGCGACGGCGGAACTCCCGTTCTATTCTGTTCCCTAAAGTTTTTAGGGTATATGGATATATATAGGCGAAAGAAGTCGGTCAGGGGAGCCACGAGGGGCCCATGAGGGTGGGGGGCACGCCCAGGGGGCAGGCGCGCCTCCCTGCCTCGTGGCCACTTTGTTGCTTCCCTGACATACACTCCGAGTCTCCTGGATTGCTTCAGTTCCAAAAATAACTCTCCCGAAGGTTTCATTCCGTTTGGACTCCATTTGATATTCCTTTTCTTTGAAACACTGAAACAAGGGAAAAAACAGGAACTGGCACTGGGCTCTAGGTTAATAGGTTAGTCCCAAAAATAATATAAAAGTGTAAAATAAAGCCCATAAACATCCAAAACAGATAATATAATAGCATGGAACAATCAAAAATTATAGATACGTTGGAGACGTATCACTCCGCGCTTTGGTTTGTGGCTCAAGACCTTTGATGTGAGGCCGCAGGTGACAGAGGAGGAGCAGGCAGAATGTGGCAGCGTCACAATAGGCAAGCTTGCTAGCGCGGTTTGGTTTGGAGGATCTTTCGCCAAGTCTTCCGACCTATGGCGGCAGGGGTGGCTCCAGGTGGGCGGCTATGCCTGCGTTCCAACCCGGCCCTCCAATTCAGCTTGCTTCATGGATCAATAAGGGATTGGACTGGGGATCCGCCAATGAAGTGCAGACCCTGCAAGGTCGCATCCGAAGCCTTACCGAGAAGGGCATCGATCTTGTGAACGTCGTTCAATTAAAGCTAGTCCACCGGACCTTGCCGTGTCAGTGGCGGCCTCTCCGTGTGTGGGAGTTTAATCCAGAAGGGCGGCGGACTCTTTAGCACTTCTTCGGCACCACGCACGAAGGAATGTGGAAATTATATTTCGGGGAACGAGAGCAATGGCCGGACACCACCGAAGATGTTGGCCTTGACTGCAATCATCTGGACACTTCGGTAAGTATTCGATCTCCGAACACCTTCTATTCAAGCATCTCTTGACAAGATACTAAACAATTCGTCCCTATACAGGACTGGATGAAGAAAGCGGTATTAATCTGGTGTCCGGCGCCCCTTCCCGAAGATTCTGCGACCACCCTGCTGACGAGAATGCTGACTCCGACACCGTACCAGGTGTCTGCAGAGGGGGGCGGGAACAGGGAGACCAAAGGTGATCCCCGCCCTGAGGATAACTTAGACGCTGTGTTCGGGAAAACCGAGACCCTTTTGCCCAAGGGCAAAGGTGCAGAGGAAGCGCCCCATGGCAAGAAGAGGGCCGCTTCCGGAGACCAGGAGGGGAAACCTTCCAAGAGAGGAAAAACGCCATCATCGGGCGGCTTGGGCCGGGCAAGCGATGTTGCCGTAGAGCTTTATGATGAGGACAAACCTCTGGCCAATCCGTAAGTGAAGCTGAGGCACTTCGAACTCACCTCATTCTTTTCCTATTAATGAAGCAATCATTCGGCATATGTGCATCCTCGCAGGTTAACGCCTGGTGTTTCTCAATCGTCGTCCTCCTCGGGAGACCTTCTTCCAGAGATGATGGAGAGTGACATGCCTTCTCCAGCCTCCTCGCCAAACAGGGCGGGTGATTCTGAGGTATCATCCCGGAGGGCTCCTCCTAATCAACGAGTAGTGTCATAAACGAAGAAAGTGTTTCTCTAAGGTGGTGCCTCTGTCACTCAGGGTTCGGGAATCAAGAAAGATGGCCCCGAACTGCCCGGATTACAGCCAGAGACGATTCTGGAGGCGAGTAAGCGGATTCCTTCAAAGGAATGCCGTACTCTGGCAGCGGTTTCTGAGGACCCAGGAGCGCCAGAAATGCTGACGGACATGCTGTGACAAGCATCCATTTCGGAGGAGCACCGTGCCTTGATGGGTTACGGTGGTCGAAAAGGTTCTATCCGCAAAGAGCGGATTGAACGAGGCCTTCACAAGCCTTCTAAGGGGTTTTGAGGTTTGTGATGTAATTTTGCCAATTGAACTTTATTTGACAGAATGCACCTGTTGTATATGCAGTAGCCCCTGAGACTCGGATTGCCTTCCATAGGAAGCGATCGGAGGATCAAAAAGATATGCTCAGGTACTAACCTTGATTTAACGTGGAATACAGGTTGTCTCCCCTCCTGCGGCTACCCGAAATGCGGAAGCGGCCGAACTGCAGCGAAAGCTGGATATTGCTGAGGATGACACTGCATTGATCAACAGGCGTCTTGACGACTCGCAAGGTATATATTTCGAGCATTCCTTATACCAATGTGCTTGTAATTTAAGCCTGACGCTGAAAAGAGTTATGTATAAAATCTGCATGAATGTAGATGGTGTTGCCGCCGTCGAAGCTCTTCGGGCGGAACTAGCCCAGGCCAAGGAGCAGGCCCGGTGTAGTAATGCGGCTGCCGAAAAGGCATCGGCTGATCTAAGAGCCGAACAAACAGCTCGGCGCCAAAATGAGGAGAAAGTATCCGCACTGGCGCTTGAATTGAAGAATACTGCCAGCCGCTGTGAATATCTTGAGAAGGAGAATAAAGCCCAAAAGGTTGAACTTGATAAAGCCTTACGAGAGACGAGTGAAGCTCGGTCTGAATCCAGGGAAGCTCGTGAAGAGATTCGGCATGCTAAGGAGATAGCGGCCGGTAAGCCCTTTTTGCTTCAGACTAGGTTTGGCGATCCGGACTATGCTCAGCTGAACCAGGTCTGGAGTTCTCCGGCAAAATTTTTGGACTTGCCGAAGAGTTCTTCCGATGTGGCGCAATTTTACCAAGCGCAAGAGGGGTATGCAATGGAGAAGCTTTTCTGGTCACAATTTGGCACATCAAAGCGCACTCTGTTGCTGAATGAACAGATGTCCCAATGGTCCGAGCTTCATAGGATATCCGGCGACGCCATGAAGAACGTCATAATCCGGTTGTGGCCAAGTGAGCCTATTCCGAGTAGTTATTTTGGCCTGGTGCGGCGGCTTGTTGACGCGGTGCCACATATCGACGCTGTGAAGCGGTCGGCGTGCATTGAGGGTGCACGGATGGCCTTTGCCCGAGTCAAAACATTCTGGGGAAAGATGAAGGCCATCGATGTTGCGGCAAGGAGTCCACCCAAGGGCAAGGACTGTTGTGAGCCGGAGCACTATTTTGAAGACATCCTAGAGGCCACCCACTTGATAGAGGGTCAATGCTCAAAAGACATAATGTTCGAGTGATGTGTATAATGGTTGTAACAGACAACTTTATAGTTAATCTATTTTCATGTTTTGCTCGAGAGCTTTGTGTTCCTCCTGTGCGGCCGTTTTAATATAATCTGGAAGTTTTCCAGTCGTCGGCTTCAGCCCCCTCGTAGGAAGTACGGGGGTGTTCGGAAAAGCATTTAATCACTCTTTATCCAACGTCTTGGTCCTTGAAGGAGGTGATAATGAGGCGAACCAGGCAATTGGACTATAGGGCGTTAACACTTTCACTTAGCCATAGGAGTTTTATGGTGGGGCTACGACATAGCCCCTGGTATGTATACGGCGCATTATAATATGGTGCCTTACATATGTTGATCTGAAAAAGATCCCTCGTGTGACACGGAGAATCATGAAAGATTCGAATAAGTTGTCAAGTGGTTGACCAGCTCTCGCCGCATCATGACAGTCAGTTTTTGGCTTTTCCTACTGAGGTGCTCATCCGGTCTAGGCCAGGGCACAATCGCAGTAGTTCTCCCTTTACTACCCTAGCCGATAGAGCGGAACGTAGGGTAGCAAGCACAGGAGCCGGGCAACCCAACTATTGACCCAAGACAATGATTCGGAGCTGATGCATATAAGGCCAAACTTGCAACGCCGAAGTACGCTTTAGAGCTGTTCGGACTTTTACTGGCAACTCATTTGTTCCCATACTGAGCCCCTGGCAGATGATGCCGAGGTGCATTTGTAAAGTAGTCGTTAAGGCCATACTCATTGTTGAAAGAGTATGGAAGATTAGTTCGTATAAAGTTTTACTGGGAGCGGAGTGATATGCCAAGGATAAATTCCTATATATAAAAAGAAAAACCACAAACCCGGCTATTTGACATGCTCGGGGTCGGGAACGGAGGGAAAAAAAGGCATAGTACAGGCTCAAAATAAAGAGTACGGTCTACAAAAAGTTATTTTGGACCTCCTCGCACGTCTGCGTCACCCGCCCTCGAGGAGGGGAATTCTTACGGAAGTAGTCCCTCAGGTGAGTGTGCGGATCCGAACTCCGATAGAGTCCGTTGTAAATGTTGTCCTTGTCGTCACCTGTTTTTAAGAGATAATAAATAAAGAAAGGAAAAAGAAAACAGATAAAAACGTTACGGGAATGTTTGTGGGGTTGTCTGTATTATGCTTCCGCCGATGCCCATGGTATCTTGAGTGCGTAGTGATGTACCCGCGGGGTAAATCTCGCCAGTATAGGAGGTGGGTGGCGGAAGCCGAACTGCTATTTCCGTTCCGGGAGTGGTCGAACTTCGGAGGGAAACTATTTCTGGCCCCTGGTGTTCGGCTGGTGAGCCGCTCCGTCGTCTTTATCGCCTGGCGGCCTCCTCCCCTTGTGTTCGGCGTTGAGCTTGCCTGCCTGCTTGAAGACCCAACAGTTTCTGTTGGTATGAGTAGCTGGCTTATCAGGGTGGCCGTGAATCTGGCAAGGTCGGTCCAATATCCTGTCGAGGGTGGATGGCCCGTCTTGATTTGCCTTTAGTGGCTTCTTCCGTTGACCGGGTTTCGGATTGTTAAATCTGGCGTTGATCGCTGTGTCGCGTGATATTTCATTGTTATTGCGACTGTTGTGTTCGGTTCGTTGTGGCTTGCCGTTACCGTCTCGGATTTCGGAAGTGCCCGGGTCACTGGCGTTGTTGCTTTTAAGAATGAGCCAGTTATCTTCCCCCACACAAAAGCGAGTTATTAGAGCAGTAAGGGTTGTCATGGATTTGAGTTTTTCCTGGCCGAGGTGACATGCTAGCCATTCATCCCGGACACTATGTTTGAAGGCCACCAGGGCTTCTGCGTCCGGACAGTCAACGATTTGGTTCTTTTTGACTAAGAACCTAGTCCAGAGCTCCCTGGCTGACTCCCCGGGCTGCTGGACAATATGACTTAAGTCATCGGCATCTGGTGGCCGGACAGATGTTCCTTGGAAGTTTTCTCGAAAGGCGTCTTCCAAATCTTCCCAGCTACCGATAGAATTTTCTGGCAAACTTTTTAGCCAGTACCGCGCTGGCCCTTTGAGCTTGAGAGGTAGGTATTTGATGGCATGAAGGTCGTCTCCGCGAGCCAGGTGGATATGGAGGAGGAAATCCTCAATCCATACCGCGGGATCTGTTGTTCCATCATATGATTCGATGTTAATGGGTTTAAACCCGTCTGGAAATTCATGCTCCATTACCTCGTCCATGAAGTAGAGAGGGTGTGCGGCTCCTCTATGTTGGGCCACACTGTGAAGCACCTCTGGTGGATTCCGTTTGCGGCTTTCGGACTGGGCGTGGTTGTTGTGTCCGAATAGGTAACCATTACCGCCTCGGGGCATGTCTCCGCGATCTGTACATCGATTTTGTGTGTCCTGCTCTGCCCTCCGGGTCTTGTTGGATGTCGCAAGTGTTCCTCTGAGATGTTTTGTTCTTGCTTTGACGGCTAGATGGGGTGGTATGGTGCCCTGCTTGGGCTGCTGCTTTATCCGGACCGAACTGTGATCGGCCTGCCGCATTATTCGACGGTGGTGCGGGCTCCAATGCCTTGCCATCATACTGAGGGAGCCACCTACTTCTGTCTGGGCCGCTAAGGCCGTATTCTTCGGCGGCCAGGACCTCGGTCCATCTATCATTGAGCAAATCTTGGCTCGCTTGCAGCTGCAATTGCTTCTTCCTTAGGCTCCTTGCAGTGGCTATTAGCCGGCGTTTAAAGCGCTCCTGCTCGAGAGGTTCCTCAGGCACAATAAAATCCTCGTTGCCGAGGCTCTCCTCTTCCTCGAAGAGTGGAAGGTAATTACTATCCTCCGAGTCTCCATATGTGGCCTGTTCATCAGGGTTGTCTTGCCCGCTTTCCTGTTCCTCCTGTTCGGATCCTACCTCAACAGGGTCTTCGTTGTCCGGAGTGTCATCTTCTCCGGTACTAGTATTGTTTTCTCTTGAGCGACGTGACTTAGAGCGGCGTCGGGGGCGCCGGTGTTCGGACTGTGTACCGGGGGGTTATCCTTGTCTTTGTCGCGAGCGTCGTTGGGTGTGTCTACCATGCACACATCATACCAGGAAGTGGTCGTCCCGCGTCTAGCGGGTAGTGAGCTCTAGCCTTGCCCCTCATCGTCGTCCATACCGTCGATGACTTCGGAACTGGGGTCAAGCATGTTGGTTGGGTCTTCTACAGTGGCTATGAAGTGGGTGGCGGGTGGGAAGCAAAATTCCTCATCATCCGCCGCATGTTCGAACCGAACGTAGTTCGGCGGCGAGCCATCCGCCAGGGATAGGTTTTTTTAGTGAGTTTAGTACGTCGCCCGTGGGCGAGTGTTGGAAGACGTCTATGGCGTTGAACTTGAAGATCGATAACCGATCGAGTTCGGTATCCGTGGACTCGAAGGGTTCGGAACTTGTCACCGGAGATGGGTCCGGGGTTCCGTTGGCGCGGATATCATATGAAGTAGAATGTGTGTGCGGCTCCAACGCCGTGGAATCGGTAGCCTTCGTGATGGGGTTGAGCTTCCCATCTTCGAATGGCTTGATCTGCTCTGGATCTAAGGCTAGAGTTGTCATAGGAGCTATCTCCTGGATGCGGCCCGATGGCAGGTTTAAGCCATGCTTATCGGGGCGAGGGGGAGCGGTCGCCGCGGTCTCAAATCCGTCGAAGATCAAGTCTCCACGGATGTCCGCGACATAGTTCAAGCTTCCAAATCTGACCTGATGGCCAGGGGCGTAGCTGTCGATCTGCTCCAGATGGCCAAGCGAGTTGGCCCGCAGTATGAGGCCACCGAACACGAAGATCTGTCCGGGGAGGAAGGTTCCTCCTTGGACAGCGTCATTGTTGACGATTGAAGGGGCCATCGAACCTTTTGTCGACGGCACAGTGGAACTCTCAATGAAAGCACCAATGTCGGTGTCGGCTGATTTTTGCTATTAAAAGTCCCGGCCTAATCTGCTCGTTAAGCCGACCCTTGGGGGCTACGGATGCAATATTGATTCTTGTTACTTAAAGTCCCAGATTAACATATTTGTTAAACCGGCCCTTGGGGGCTACTGGATTTGATCTATGCAACTATTAAAGTTTACAGTACATTCTATTCTATCATGTCCAATAAACTTGGCGGCTAAGGGAAGCATATTTATATAAAAAGGAGTTGCAGCGTTTACCTCATAACGCTCCTTCATCAGGTTTACTAAGTCGGCTTCAAAGTCACGGCTGGTGTACAGACGGTTCAAGTAACCAGAGTGGATGTCTTGGGCACTGAAATGGGTGTAGCTCTCTAAGTCTACCTTCCACTTGCCTTTATCTTCAGCAGAAATTTCTTCCTTGGCGTTGTGCTTGGACAAGACAGTAGATTGACCCGGAGCTGTGAATCCAAATCCAGTGACAACAACATCATCAGTCTTCTGCTCAGCAGGCTTGATTGGGCTTGGCGGCTTAGAGATAGCCGGTTCAACATCCATATCATCTGGGGAGACTCCATGGTCTTGTGGTGGTGGATCATCAAGGGTGGCCTCAGCAATCGGGTTAGGAGGTTTTGATTGTTGTTTTTCCGGTTCAGACGGGTTGGAGTCGTCGACCAGCTTATCCAGCTTCACCTTTTTGCTGGGTTTGGCCTGGCCCCTGAAAATAACAAGTATAAAGAGATCAATATAATGATTAGGTATAAAGGTTTGAATAAAGGAATATATTCTTACCCAGGTACAGTCTTGAAAGCTGGGATTTTAGTTCCCGTTGAATCGCCAGAGGAGGAATGAGAACTCCCCTGATAGTTTGAATCAAATGGGTTAAGAGGTTGTCGGAAATGACCCGCCTTGGGATAAAGTATATCAGAAGTATGTACGACCTCTGGGCGGCGCTTGCGAGCCGGCGTGTTTGGTAAGCCGGAAGAAGTAATCACACCACCACTATGCCGGGTGGTGCGGCGAGCTTCATGTTGTTGTTTCTTCAAAAGAAAGTTGGGGTCCAAGTGAGCTAGAGGGTGAGAAAAGCTTACTTTCCGGCTTGCTTGTCAGGTTTTCTGTGTTGGTAGAGGTTCTGAGCCGGAGGAAAGAATAATTACCTCTGCGTCACCTGCACGGCTGGCTTCTGCGTCGTCCTGATAACAATCATTGTCAATGAGATGTATAAAAAACGAGCCAAGAGAATCAAGTTCTACCTCTGACTTGTCATCATCATTATCATCATCAATGTTTGAATCGACAGGTTCGGTGGTCTTCTTCTTAGCGGCTTTAGTCTTGATACGAGCCGGTCTAGTCGGTTTATCTTGCGTTTCCTTCTTCCAAAATGGAGAATCACCCTATTAAGACCAAAAAATATTATAAGTGGGCATAATTATTGAAAATATGAATTGAGCAGAAGGTGTGCAACTCTTACAGCTGGCAGCTTGTTGAAGGTGCAGAAAGGACTGAGTCCTGTTTTGCTGCATTCCTTTAAAGGTTCGTTCAGCACTTCTTGGTGGCTTCAGTAATTTCTGTATTAGACAGTTGAATGTTACAGTGGCGCTGGGGATCTTTTACATTACCAGTGTATTTCCACATTAAGCCGGGGCGACGGCTTAATGGCAAGATACTCCAAGACAACCAGCACCGGACAAAGTCGACGCCGGTTAAGCCGTTGGCCATAAAGGCTCTGAGTTTTGAAAAGGCTGGTGCATATTTGGCCCGTTCCTTCGCATTGGGCCGTGAGGGAAGTGGATGTGTGCTGCTAAGTCGGTGATCACGGTAGCCCGCCAGAGGATTCTCACCAGCTGGAGATGTATCTTGACAATAGAACCAAGTTTGGTTCCAGTCTTTGGGGTGGCTATGCGGCTTAGCATGGGGAAAGCTGACCTCTTTCCTCTTTTGAATGGAGACTCCACCAAGTTCTTGGCAGGGCCCGTCAGTAAACTCTGTTGACAGTTTAAATAGTAGAATTCCCTGAATAAATCAACTGTGGGCTCCTCTTGAAGATAAGCTTCACAGAACACTTGGAAATTGCAGATGTTAGACACGGAGTTGAGTCCGATGTCTTGAGGGTGAAGTTGGAAGAAATGAAGCACATCACGAAAAAACTTTGAGCAGGGTGGGCTGAACCACCGACTCAAGTAGTCAGCGAAAACAATCACTTCTCCATCTTTCAGTTTAGGAGGAATTTCTTCACCGGGGGGGCTCTAGTGGATGTCCTCCTTCTTAGCTAAGGCGCCAGTGGCAACAAAATTGTTCAGTTCTTCTTCAGTAACCCGGGATTGGACCCAGTTGCAAGAAGTGTATGTCTTAGCCATTTTCTCAATGATATGAAAGAAAGATTATGCCGGTTCAAGATTATATGGTTAAGCCGGAGATTGGCATTGAAGTTATAAAAGCAAGCTATTGGCGGCTTAAGAGGGGACTAATGGTACCTGGCGGGTTACTATTTCTAAATTAAGCCGCCCACACAATTATTGAAGTACAGATCTAAGAAAAGGAAAAATTTCTAAGTGTTGAGAAAACAGGTTTCACAAATTGATGCTCTGATTTCGGATCTGCGACACTTCAGATAATGGAAAAATAATTAGACCTAAATTACGGTGCTTGAGCAGTTCATAAAGTCCAGATCGGGTTTTCTATGCAAAAGGGGATGCCCTAATAGTGAAAATAAGTGCCACGACTACCGCCGCGCAAGAGAGGTACCAAGTTCAAATCAAAAGCACAAGTTACAGCATAGAACGAAGACGAACTCTGATGAACTCATAGGAAACCCTAATGGGATCTATGGGAAAAGGAAGGAGGAGTACTCACCGGAGTTGTTGAACAACGGAGGCACGCGGACGAGTTCTGGTCAAATCAGGTTGATGCAGCGGCTGTCGTTGAGGCAGTGGCAAAGGTTGACGGCGGCGGCGGAGCTCTAGTACTGAGGCGATGCAAGGTGGAAGACAGAGACGAAGAGGCAAGGGGAAAAAGTGAAAGGGACCCCTGGCCCTATTTATAAGACGAAAGGATAAGTGGCATGCGCGGGAATCGAGGAGGCCAAAAAATGGATATGCGACAGCGCAGACGCCTCGATTTTTGGAGGATCATTAAAAGAGAAGATATATTAAGATTTGGGGCTTTGTCTAATATTAGTGACAGGTGACATCATGGCGGGTTACCACAATCCTAAGAGATGACGTCAAAACGAGTTACAGGGCTTCGCAAGGATAAATGAAGGAGTTTTTCTAAGTGTTGAAGATTGATATGAACAAGTTCAAATCAACCTGGGGCCTAATGTTGGGGATATAACTATCTGGTACGACCCGCCCAGGAGGGGCCAGGTTATACCTATGGCGGTTCATCAGACAAAGCCCATGATGATTTTGAAGATGGCGGTTCATGAAGCAGACTTGCTAAGGGCCCGAAGCCCAAAGGCGACTTAAGGCCCATAAGTGTAAACCGCCATATATGTATGACTTGTATTGTAGGGCAAGTATAATTAGTCACCGAGCCGGACACGTTGTCTATGAGCCGGCCAGGACTCCGTGAGTCGCTGGGCGTCAACCTGTGTATATAAAGGGACGACCCGGCGGCGGTTTAGGGGAGAAAGAAGAAGAGATCGAAAGCTAGGTCAAGCGGATTCGCTTCCTAGTAATCGAAACATAAGCAGTACCACCTAAGACTGGATTAGGCCTTTACCTTCACCGCAAGGGGCTGAACCAGTATAAACTCCTTGTGTCCCTTGTCCTGTTTAACCCCTTTAAGCTAACCTAGTTGCGATGGCTCCATGACTAAGTCCTTCTGCTAGGACATCTGTCGTGACAATTCCATGACACAAGGTATAGTTGGTATTCCCGGATCTCCAAGTCTTTTAGGTACTCCATCTTTAAAAGTGTAATTAGCAAGCATGGTGGAGATTTCAGCTTCCGGTATTTTTCTCTTATTAGTGATGATGTCTTTCATATACTTTGCATATGGAGGCATTTTAAGGATATCAGTCAAGCGAGTACGCAAAAAGACTGGCCTCAGCATTTCAGCAAAGCGTTCAAATTCTTCATCATCTTTCTTTTTAGTTCACTTAGGTGGAATGGGCATAGGTTTTTGAACCCACTGTTCTCTTTCTTTACCGTGTTTTCTAGCAATAAAGTATCTTTTGTCATATCATGTATTCTTAGGTTGTGGGTTATCAAGATCAACTGGAGGTCCTATCTCAACATCATTATCTGGTTCTTTACTATTTGGTTGAGTATTTTCATGAACCTCGTCATATCTTTTTCATTATCACTAGGTGAGTGTTCATTACCAGACTGAGTTTCGGCATCAGAGATAGAAACATCATTATCATTATCAGGAGGTTTTTCTATTTCAGGTTCTCTAGAAGCATGCAAAGTCCTATCATTTTTCTTTTTCTTTTTCTTTTTAGAAGGACTAGGTGCAATGGTGTTATTCCTTTGTGAATCATGTTCAATTCTTTTTGGGTGTCCCTCAGGATAAAGTGGTTCCTGGTTCATTTTACCTCCTCTAGTTGCAACTCTAACAGCAAAGTCATGTATATTATTATTCATTTGATCAAGCAATTCTCTTTGAGATTTAGCAACTTGTTCTAACTGGGTTTGTACCATAGAAGCATGTTTTCCAACACCTCTAACATCATTTGATATTCTAAATAACAAGTCACTCAAGCGAGCAATCATATCAGAATTGTATTTCAATTGTTTCATAACATTTGCATTGAAGTGATCTTGTTTTCTAATGTAGTTTTCAAACTCATGAAGGCATTGACTAGGGTGCATATTGTGAGGATTATCATTATCATTGAATTTCATTAGATAATTTACCTCTACCACCTTAGGCGGTGGTGGTGTATTAAGCCCATGTATTTCTTCAATAGGAGGTAAATTTTTAACATCCTCAGCTTTAATACCTTTTTCCTTCATAGATTTCTTTGCCTCTTGCATATCTTTGGGACTGAGATATAATATACCCCTCTTCTTCGGAGTGGGCTTAGGCGGTAGTTCAGGAAGAGTCCAATCATCATATTTTTTCAATTTGTTATTCAATAATTCTTCAGCTTGCCCAACAGTTTGTTCCCTAAAAACACAACCAGCACAACTATCTAGGAAATCCCTACAAGCATCGGTTAGTCCATTATAGAAGATATCAAGTATTTCATTTTTCTTAAGAGGATGATTAGGCAAAGCACTAAGTAAGTGGCAAAGCCTCCCCCAAGCTTGTGGGAGACTCTCTTCTTTAATTTGCACAAAGTTAAATATTTCATGTAAAGCAGCTTAACAGGGAAATATTTTTCAGAGAAGTAATAAATCATATCCTGGGGACTACGCACACAACCAGGAGCAAGAGTATTGTACCAAGCTTTAGCATCACCCTTTAATGAGAACGGAAATAATTTGAGAATAAAATAATAACGAGTCTTCTCATCATGAGTAAAAAGGGTGGCTATGTCATTCAACTTAGTAAGATGTTCCACAACAGTTTCAGTTTCATAACCATGGAAAGGATCAGATTCAACCAAAGTAATTAACTCTGGGTCGACAGAGAATTCATAATCCTTATCATCAATAAAGATAGGTGAGGTAGCAAACTTAGGATCATATTGCATTCTAGCATTCAGAGATTTTTCTTTATACTTGCATAATAATTTCTCTAGATCATCTCTATCCTTACAAGCAAGAATATCTCTAGTTGTCTCCTCATTCATAACATAACCTTCCGGTACCTTAGGCAATTCATATCTAGGAAGGCTAGTTCTAGAAGGTGTTTCAGGAGTTTCGGTTTCAAGCTCATCATCGGATTCAGAAACATCATGTTGTATTACTCTAGCAATTTGTTCATCAAGAAATCACCAAGTGGCACATCATCATCAAGTAAGCAAGGTACTAGCATCATCATAAGCATCATTCATAGTAGAAGTAGCATCATCAATAACTTGCGACATATCAGGATTAATAGCATGTGGTGGTGTTGCAAGTTTATTTATAACAGAAGGTGAATCTAAAGCAGAACTGGATGGCAGTTCCTTACCTCCCCTCGTCTTAGAGGGATAAATTGTGACAACCTGGTTTTTGCCCTCTCTTCTTTTTCTGATTTTTATTTGGTTTTTATTTGAATTTGGAGTTTTGGATCATTTCAGTTGGACTTAAACACTTGGGCATCACCTTGATTTTCACCCAAGTGACTCATCCCTCTCCCTAGCCATCATTTCTTCTCCGGTTAACCTCAAAATAATATTATGAATATTTTTTTAAATGAAAAATATTCATTTCCTCCTCCAAAACCCTAACCAGCCACATGTGTTCCAAAGCAACCCCTATTTTTCTTGCCCACAAAAATCTGAGAAAATTCCCAAATATTCTTTGAACCCTAGGGCACCTTTCTGAGAAAAAATATTGCATCACTTTTTGGAATATTTTTGCTACAAAAAATATTTTCTGTTCTGACCAGAAATGGCAGTTTCTACAGCAACTACCATTTTACTTGCTCCAATACTGCTGAATTTTCTTGTGCATCACTACCTTCCTAGATGATTGCTAACCTCCAAAGCTCAGCTCCCAACTCCTACTAATTTGACCACAGTTAACTCTCAAATTTACTGCCCAGAAACTTACCAGGAAGTGAAACTCCAACTTACAGCACCTGGGCTCGACTCAAAGCATTGGCACAACCCAAAACGCTAAGGACTACACGCCAGACATGAAATTGGGGCCAGCTGTGGCTCTATGCCGAAGTGCACGCGGTGACCATGCATATGCACGATGCCAGCATGCTAGCCGACGCGCTCTGAGTGCCGCCGAGCGCTCTGTTCGTCGCGTGCTCGCTTCCCTGGCTGATGCACCTCGCCAAACTTTGCCACCATCGCCGTCTCGACGCCCTTAACCCCCTCCTGGCGCTCGCCGACGCCGGAGCTCGCCGCAGCAAGCACGGGCTCGACCCGGCCAACAGAACAGTGCGTTGCGCACTATGTTCATCGCCACCCCCTCGTTCCTGTGCTCGTCGCCGCCCTCTCACAGTGCCCGCGTGAGCTGCGTCGCCTTTCCCCTCACTCACTGACGCCGTTCATCAACGGGCGCCATGTCCAGGTGTCCTCCGGCGGAGCCCGATCCCCTCACCTCGCTCGCCTATAAATGCAGCCCTCCCCAGCCCTCTCGAGCATCACAAACTCACCTCACACACTCCACAAGACAGTAGGAAGCCGTAGCCCGGCCGGGCAGGCCTCGGGCTGCCGTCCCTGAGCTCGAGCTCGCCGGCGATCCCTGCGGTGGTGCCGTCTGACCCGTTTGGAGCCACTGGTGCCGCCTCCCGTCGCCGTCATCCCCAACTCTAGCGACATCTACTCTCTGTCGCCACTGGATAGGCTCGTTCCGATGTCGTCCGACCACCCCTAGCTATTCTAGGGGTATGGGCAGGTGCGCCTCGGTCTTCTCTATCGATCTATCCCTCTGGATCTGGCCAAAGTGCCCTCCTCGCCGGTGTGTGCTCCGGCGGAGCCACGCCGTGCTCTGTTTCCTTCTCCCCCTCCCTCTCACCTAACCAGCGGGGCCCACTGTCAGCCACTCTGGCCGCGCCCGAAGCGGTACGAGTGGTGGCGCCCCGCGGGTTTACGTCTTCGACGTCACCCCCCCCCCCACACACACACACACACACAGTTCTGTTTTTATTTAAATTAAATTCAAATTTAATCAGAGAGCTTCAAACAGCCACAACTTTTTAACCATAAGTCCAAATGAATTGATTCTTTTTGCATTGTGTTCTTAATGAAAATATCTAACAGCTCACCAGAAATGAGATTTTTCTCTGCTGTCTAGAATTACTAGTGATTTTCAGAATGTTTCTTGATGTTTTCTTTTTATGTTTTTAATTGCTTTCAGAAGGTGAAGCTTGTCTTGAGGATCACCAGGAGGAGTGTGAACCTCACCTGCACTAAGGCAAGCCACAACAACATTTTCATGGTGCCATTGCAATACTTGTGATTTTTTAACTTGAATAAATGATGTAGTTCATGCATTTAAATCACTTAAATAACTATATATATTCTGTTGGATGCTTGTTTAGCTTGATATGGTTAGTATACATTAGTTTGAAGCTAACTAAGTTAGTTTAAGTCAGTAGAAGTAATGCTTGGTGGTGAAGTAATAAAATGACTATGAAAAAGATTTAGTTTGGTGAATATTTTCTTAAATGAGGAAATGATTTATATTAAGTTACTAGCATGGTGAAGCTTGCTGAATAAATATAAGCAGAGAAAGGTTATGAGTGGTTGATATGTATGGTTACTACTTGATGAAGTTGACCCATTTATTTTCAATGATAAGTGATGCATGTTATATGATTGCATTTTCATGGCATATCATGACACCGGTTATTTCCATTTTAAGTTGAACCTGATAATAACTCAATTTGAACATATCGTTGATCGGGTCATGGTGCCACTGAATCGAGTTTTTCCCAGTGCAACCACATTTGCCTTTATGGGAAGGCCTTTATTCGGTCTGTTGTCATGCCTCTAGTCGGTGCCTCCAACGAGGGAAGGTTATGGGCGTGCGTTACCCTGGCCCGGTAAGCAGACATAACCTTGTGTGCCCATTGTTGTTATGGTACCTTGTCCCCGTTTGGGACAGTTTATGTTTTTGCCACGACGGTGGCCGTTGGTGTCCTTGGTAGACACGAGGCCACCCAGGACTTAGCCCAGTGGGGATTGAGTCCGAGTGGCCGGGAGAGTGTCATGGCAATGGAGGGGTTTCGTCGGAATGCCGTTGGTCCACCCGAATGGGAGTACGAGGCCATGGATTCCGTGGTGTGGGTACAGTGCGCTACCTCTGCAGAGTGTATTTAATCTTCGATAGCCGAGTCCACGATTACGGACACAACTCGAAAGTAGGTCACACCATGGGTCAACGTTTAAATAATCTTGCACACTAAAGCTAATAACTTTGCACTGTTGGAAAGAGGATGGTTGAGAAACCATTTTGATGATGGAGACCAAGTTGTTGGTCAGTTTGTGATCCGAGAAAGATCACCGTTTGGTTACGAGGTAACCCATTTAAATACCAAGATGTTGGTCCGTTTGTGATCCGATAAAGATCACCGTTTGGTTACAAGGTAACCCGTATGGTAAGCAAGTCCGAGGGGCTTGAGGCACGAGATCTTATTCAATGCATCCCTAGTATGTTCTTGCATTGATGATAATATGCTTAAGATCATGATATTGCTTGTCATTATGTTTATGCTTGTTGTGAGCTTGCAAGTACATTCAATGTACTGACCTGGCGTGTCATGCCAGATTTCAGGAAAGCCTCGTTGGAACGGAGTGCTGTCCAAGTCTAGATCGTGTTAACATCGGTGTCCCTGTGCTATGGAGTTTCGCTGCCGCGTAGTTGTCATGATCGAGTCCCCCTTTATGTTCACTAAATAATGTACATATTGTTCAGCCGCACCGTGTGTGCCACTTGGCCTCGCAACTTGTTGTAATATGAACTATGTTCCGCTAGCATCAATATAGCAGTTGTTTTCTGTACCAAGATGTTGTGTATTGCCAGAAGACAAGATCTCTAGGCTGGCAATGCAAGGTAAACCGGTTGCTCTGAGCCGGGGTGCCACATAAATCTTAGTCTTAGCATCCTTCAGATTCTTCATAGTGATAAATTGATAATAATCCCAAGTGACTCAACAAATATAGCTATACTCCCTGGCAACGGCGCCAGAAAAAGGTCTTGATAACCCACAAGTATATGAGATCGCAACAGTTTTCGAGGGTAGAGTATTCAACCCAAATTTATAGATTCGACACAAGGGGAGCCAAAGAATATTTGCAAGTATTAGCAGCTGAGTTGTCAATTCAACCACACCTGGAGATTAATTATCTACAGCAATGTGATCAGTAGCAAAGTAATAAGACAGTTTGATAATAGTAGCAGCAGCAATGGTAACGGTAACAATGATAGCAGTAGTTTTGTAGCAAGTGCAATAGTAACGATAACAATAGTAACTTAGCAAGAAAAATATAAGATAAATTCATAGGCATTGGATCGGTAATTTGTTGGATGATATTCATCATGTGACAGTCATAACCTAGGGCAATACGGCACTAGCTCCAATTCATAAATATGATGTAGGCATGTATTCCGCAAATAGTCATACGTGCTTATGGAAAGAACTTGCATGACATCTTTTGTCCTACCCCCCCCCCTTGGCGGCGGGGTCCATATTGGAAACTAAGGGATATTACCTCTTTTAGTAGAGAACCGAAACAAAACATTAACACACGGTGAATACATGAACTCCTCAAACTACGGTCATCACCGGGAGTGGTCCCGACTATTGTCACTCCGGGGTTGCCGGATCATAACACGTAGTAGGTGACTATAACTTGCAAGATCGGATCTAGAACATGTATATAATGGTGATAACATAAACGGTTTAGATCTGAATTCATGGCACCCCGGCCCAAAGTGACAAGCATTAAGCATGGAAAAGTCATAGCAACATCAATCTCAGAACATGGTGGATACTAGGGATCAAGCCCTAACAAAACTAACTAGATTACATGATGAATCTCATCCAACTCCTCACCGACCAATGAGCCTACAAAGGAATTACAAACTCTCGGTGGGGAGCATCATGGAATTGGCGATGGAGAAGGGTTGGTGATGACGAAGAACAAAGATCCCCCTCTCCGGAGCCCCAAACGGACTCCAGATCTGGCCTCCCGATGAAGAACACGAGGTGACGGCGGCTCTGTCTCGTGGATCGCGATAATTCTTTCTCCCTGATTTTTCTCCGAATATGTGATTTTATAGTATCAGGGTTAAGGTCTGTGGGGCCACCAGGTGGGGACAACCCTGGGCGCGCCTGGGAGGGCAGGCGCGCCCTGGTGGGTTGTGCCCACTGAGGGAGTCCTGGATTAGGGGGTCCTCGGACAGCCGGACTATATACTTTGGCTGGACTGTTGGACTATGAAGATACAAGATTGAAGACTTCGTCCCGTGTCCGGGTGGGACTCTCCTTTGCGTGGAAGGCAAGCTTGGCAATTCGGATATGTAGATCTCCTCCCTTGTAACCGACCCTATGTCTATATAAACCGGAGGGTTTACTCCGTAGGACAACAACAATCATAATCATAGGCTAGCTTCTAGGGTTTAGCCTCTACGATCTCATGGTAGATCAACTCTTGTAATACTCATATCATCAAGATCAATCAAGCAGGAAGTAGGGTATTACCTCCATCGAGAGGGCCCGAACCTGGGTAAACATTGTGTCCCCTGCCTCCTCTTACCATCCGCCTTAGACGCACAGTTCGGGACCCCCTACCCGAGATCCGCCGATTTTGACACCGACATTGGTGCTTTCATTGAGAGTTCCACTGTGCCGTCACCATAAGGCTTGATGGCTCCTTCGATCATCGGCAACGATGCGATCCAGGGTGAGGTTTTTCTCCCCGGACAGATCTTCATATTCGGCGGCTTCACACTGCGGGCCAACTCACTTGGCCATCTGGAGCAGATCGAGAGCTACGCCCCTGGCCGTCAGGTCAGGTTTGGAAGCTTAAACTATACTGCCAACGTCCACGGAGACTTGATCTTCGACGGATTCGAGCCCATGTCAGGTGCGCCGCACAGTCACGACGAGCACGACTTGGCTCTGCTGTCGGACGGTGTTCGGGAGATCACACCTGTGCCTACTCCGGTCCTCAATCCAGAGCAGATCGTGCCATCCGAGGACAGGTGGATGGACCCTGCCACGGAGGCCGCACACTCAGCGGCGTTAGAGCCGGATACTGCCTTCACCTCTTATGAGACCTGTGTGGCCGAACCCTTGGATTCGTCCCCGACCATGGGCTCCGAACCGCTTGCGTCCGTGCCTATCGAATCTAATTGGGCACCGATCATGGAGTTTACCTCCGCGGATATTTTCCAGCACTCGCCCTTGGGCGACGTGCTAGATTCATTAAGGTCTCTCTCCTTGTCAGGAGACCCTCGGCTGAACTATGTCCGGCTCGAGTGGGAAGCGGATGACGAAGAAATTCGTTCCCCACCCACCACCCACTTAATAGCCACTGTCGACGATTTAACCGACATGCTTGATTTCGACTCCGAAGACATCGACGGAATGGACGATGATGCAGGAGAGGAACAGGAACCACCACCCACAGGGCGCTGGACAGCCACTTCATCACACGATATATACATGGTGGATACACCCAAAGAAAACAATGACGAGGAACGGAAGGATGTAGCGAAGGATAGCTCCCTTGAGAAGCAACCAAAGCGACGACGTAGGCGCCGCTCCAAATCCCGCCTCAGCAAAAACAGCGATAACAGCGCAAGAAAGAATAATACCCCGGTCGACTCCAAAGGAAACGACGACCACATGGACCCAGCGACAGAGCAGGATGAGCCAGCGGACGGCGAACATAGTACGGAGCCGCTGTCTGATCACGGCGACGCCGAGGGTAAAGCTCATCAACCTGTCTCCAGAGAGGAGAACAGTCCAGACGACGATGCACACATCATCCCGGAAAGGCATTTGGAGCAAGAGAACCTCCATAGAAGGCTTATTGCCACCGCGAGGAGTCTGAAGAAGCAGAAGCAAAGGCTTAAGGCCGCGCAAAATACACTCAACAGTAGATGGAACAAAGTGCTAGACACTGAAGAAAAGTACGGTGGCAGTCTCCACACAAAGAGCTATCCAAAGCGCAAGCTGCTGCCTGAATTCGATGACGAGGCTTTAGAGCCCACACAGCCGAAAAATAAAACGGCCGATCAGCCGAATCGACCACCCCGTGGCCGCGATAGGGCGGCTAACGATGTCGCACATAAGTCAGCACACGATTTACGTGAGGACTTGCACCAAAAAGCCAGTATGACCAGGTCCATCTACGGATCTAGGAAGCGCGCTCCGGCACAGAATCATGGCCGAACAAATGACTATACTGACCGAATAACAGCTCGGAATCAAAACCGAACACTACAACCGTCAGAATGCCATGACACATCCAAATACAGGGGTGCCGCGCACCCCCTATGCTTCACCGATGAGGTGCTGGATCACGAATTTCCAGAGGGATTCAAACCCGTGAACATAGAGGCATACGACAGAACGACAGACCCTGGGGTCTGGATTGAGGACTTTATCCTTCATATCTACATGGCTCGCGGAGATGATCTCCATGCCATCAAATACTTGCCCCTCAAGTTGAAAGGACTAGCTCGGCACTGGCTGAAAAGCCTCCCTGAAAACTCAATTGGAAGTTGGGAAGAGCTTGAGGATGCTTTTAGGGCTAATTTTCAAGGGACTTATGTCCGACCTCCGGATGCAGACGATTTAAGTCATATAATTCAACAGCCCGGAGAGTCAGCCCGAAAGCTTTGGAACAGATTCCTCACTAAGAAGAATCAAATCATTGACTGCCCGGATGCCGAAGCCTTAGCGGCTGTCAAACACAGTGTCCGGGACGAATGGCTCGCCAGACACCTCAGCCAGGAAAAACCGAGGACAATGGTAGCCCTAACAAGCCTTATGACCCGCTTTTGCGCGGGCGAGGATAGTTGGCTGGCCCGTAGCGGCACCAGCGACCCAGGCACATCCGAAGTCAGGGATGGCAATGGAAAACCGCGACGCAATAAAAGCAAGCGTCGAAACAATGAAGACAGCCCAGACAACACGGCGGTAAACGCCAGATTCAGGGGCTCTCAACCCGGTCAACGGAAAAAGCCATTTAAAGGCAGCAGAGATGGACCGTCCAGCCTAAACAAGATTCTAGACAGATTATGTCAGATTCATGGCACCTCCGACAAACTTGCAAATCACACCAACATAGAATGTTGGGTCTTCAAGCAGGCCGGCAAGCTAAACGCCGAACACAAGGGGAGGGAGACACCAAGTGAAGACGAGGATGACCCTCGCCAGCCAAACACTAGGGGACAGAAAAAATTCCCACCAGAGGTCAAAACAGTGAACATGATTCATGTAACGAAGAGGAGGAGCAAACGCACACTCCGAGATGTATGCACCGTGGATCCCGTCACCCCCAAGTTCAACCCTTGGTCGGCCCGCCCGATCACTTTTGATCGCAGGGATCACCCGACTAGTATCCGGCTTGGAGGATCGGCTGCCTTGGTGCTAGACCCAATAATTGACGGATACCATCTCACCCGAGTCCTTATGGACGGCGGCAGTAGTCTTAATCTGATATATCAGGACACAGTCCGCAAAATGGGGATAGACCCAACAAGAATTAGCCAAAGCAATACTACCTTTAAAGGAGTAATAGCAGGCCTAGAGGCCCGCTGCACGGGCTCTCTAGTTCTAGAGGTTGTATTCGGTTCTCCCGACAATTTCCAAAGCGAAGAATTAACCTTCGACATCGCTCCATTCCGAAGCGGCTATCACGCACTACTCGGAAGAACGGCCTTCGCTCGTTTTAATGCAGTACCGCATTACGCTTATCTTAAGCTTAAGATGCCCGGTGCGCGTGGCATCATCATAGTTAGCGGAAACACAGAGCGTTCCTTACGTGCGGAAGAATGTGTGGCGGCTCTAGCAGCCGAACATTGAATGGCCTCTCCAACCAGAATAAATGATCGGTCGTCAAGATCGCGGACACGGCTAGACAAGTCCGGCGCACAACTAGCTGTAACAGCTTAGATAAACCTGAGATTGGGTCGATGGATATACCCCCATAGGTGGTACTAGGGGCTTCCCGTGTGTAAAAAGGACTACAGTTCGGCTTGACCTTATTTAAATTGCATTTTAATGGTTTATTAAGAATAACCAATTTTTTGCACGAAGACTTTCACCTGGGTTTTTCTCTTTTACAGGTGATAATCGTGCTACACCCTTCCAGGATACGGCACAATGGAGACACAGGCGCAGACGTGCAGCAGGGCCCCGCTCAAAGGTTTCTTTTTAGATTAAGACCCTGTGTAAACCTTTCTTACTGTCTCTTGTTGCTTCACACCCTCCGGATACTCAACACAACCGAGAGGGATGCTGGCGTTATTGGCATTTCATCACGTCAGACTAATGCACGTACCTGGAAATTCAGGGCTCACTATCGAGGGCGTTACTCAGCCCAGTATATGTTGTAAAGTCCGAATACCTTAGGGAGTGTTCGGCGTCGCGAGTTTGGCCTTATATGCATCAGCTCCGAATCATGTCTTTGGTCAATAGTTGGGTTTGCCCGGCTCCCGTGTTTTGCTACCTTACGTTCCGCTCTATCGGCTAAGGTGGCACCGGGAGAACTACTGCGATTGTGCCCTGGTTCATCTGGATGAGCACCTCGGTAGAGAAAGCCGAAAACTGACTGTCATGCTAAAGCGCGAGACTGGTCAACCACTAGAGGACTCAGCGGAATCTTCGCGATTCCTCTGCATTAACAAAGGACCGGTTTCCCGGTCATGTATGTACGCGCACCGTATTCGGATGAGCGCGGAAGTACCAGGGGCTATATAGTAGCCCCACCGTCAAACTCCTATGGCTAAGTGAAAGTGTTAAAGCAATATAGTCTGATTGCCTTGTTCGCCGCGCTATCACCTCCTTAATGGACCAAGACGTTGGATCAAGTGTGAATACGCGCTTTTCCGAACACCCCCGCATTATATGCGTGGGGGCTGAAGCCGACGACTGCAAACTTTCAGGTTATATACATACATAAACGGCCGCACAGGAGGCATCATAATACTTTCAGGCAAAAGTATAAACACAGCCTTTATAATCCAAATAGCATCATTTTTAAAATTGGGATACATGTCACTCGAACATGATACTCTTCGAGCACTGACCCTCTATGAAATGAGCGCCTTCTAGGACTTCTTCAAAATAGTGCTCGGCCGAGACCTAGCCTATGGCCGGACCCCGGGTTGCAATAGCGGTGGCCTCCATCTCTGCCCAGTATGTCTTAACATGGGCAAGAGCCATTTGCGCACCCTCTATGCACGCCGACCTCTTTACAGCGTCAATATGCGGCACAGCACCAAGGAATCGTTGCACTAAAGCAAAATAACTATTCGACCTTGGTCCTTCCGGCCAAAGATGATCCACGACAGACCTCATGGCAAGTCCGGACAACCTATGGAGCTCAGCCCACTCGGCCATTAGTTCATTTAACAGTAGCGGACGCGTTGGAGCACGGAACTGCGACCAGAACAACTTTTCCACTTCGTGATCTTTCTGATCTTTGAAAAACTCAGTCGCATCAGTAGCACTCGTTGCCAAGTCCAAGTACGCGTCTGCGGCACTCCATAATTGATCCAGAGGGGCATACTTCGGATCTCCGAACTTCGTCCGCAACAAAAAGGGCTTCCCAGCCGCGATATCTCCGGCTTGACGGAGCTCCTCCTTCGCCGCTCTGATTTTAGAGCGGGTTTCCCTGGATGCTTCCATGGCTTTCTTCAGGTCCGCCGCTTTCGCTTGGCTTTCCTTTTCAAGAAGCTCATACCGGCCGGCGGCATCTTTCAGCTCAACAGCCATCTTGGCCATTTTATCTTCGCTCTGGCGATGAGCAGCCTGTTCGGCTCTTAACTCTTCGGCCGCCTTTAGGGCGGCCGCATCACTTCTCCTGGCTTGTTCCTTGGCTTGGGCAAGCTCCGCCCGAAGGGTCTCCACGGCGGCAACTCCATCTGCAGTCACAGCATATTATAGATACTAGCATCATGCTCCTCTTAATATCCGTTGACCACCCGAAAATACATACCTTGTGCCTCGTCAAGCTGCTTGTTCACAAGCGTGATGTCGGCATCTGCCGCGTCAAGCTGCCCCCTCAGTTCGGCAAACTCAGCAGTCCGGCCAGCCACCGGACCCTCAGCCGCCTACACACGAAAGCATCATGATCATTACCTGGGACTATGATCCTCTGTTTGCCGCCTCTGGACAGCAACCAGAGTCTCGGGGGCTACTATCTGTATAGGGAACACCTAGCATGTGCGGTACTTCAAAAAAAAATTACTTTGCGTACCTCAAAGCCTCTTAGCAGACTCGTAAAAGCTTCATGCAACCCACTTTTGGCGGATGAAATCCTCTCAACCACCGTACCCATTAAAGTACGATGCGCCGCTGAGATAGCCGCTTGCTCCAGAAGACCCATCAGTACGTCCGGTTGTGCACCGGACAGTCCCGGACTCTTTCTGTTGCTCTCCTTAGGAGCCAAATACTCCGGACTTTGGGTGGCCGAAGGGTTACCTTCTGGCCTTGACGGATCAGGAGAAATCCTCTGTGACGACACCTCAGGGTCGTCCGCCCCATGAGGCGGGGAGACAGGGGGAGGCGTTTCGCTCTCCATCATCTCCGGAAGAAGATCCCCCGAAGACGAACTCTGTTGAGAAGGGTTACGCTCCGGACTGCAAGACATATGTCTCGGTTATTGTCCTCGGAGATAATGCAAGATATATCTACCAAAAGTACTCTTGTTCACTTACAGCTCAGTGGAGGGCTGACCCCCTTGCGGGCACAGTGCGGTAAGGACGCCCTTCGAGGTAGGGCCCCCTGACGAAGGTTTCGTCCCTCATTTGGAAACCCTCGTTTCCAAGTCTTCAGAGGCGGTCCTTTTCCTTCCTTGGGGAGAGGGAATTTTAGATTCTTCTCCCCGATTATCCTCCCTCGCGGAGACACTAATTCCCCCGGTTTGGATGAGTAATGCGTGAGGCCCGCTTTTGGCTTCTTTACTCCTCCCTTTATCTTCCCCTGATGGCACTTGATAAGGTGCGTGCTCAAGAATCCTGGCTAATACAGGATCCGGTGAGCCTTCGGGAAGGGGGGCCGAACACCTGATCATCTTCGCCTTTCTTATCCAGTCCTGGCCAAGAGCGATTTTCTCAGAATGATGTTGTGACAAATGAAAAGACAGCGTGTTCAGCCGCAGAATTACTTACGTGGGTATCTGGACGATTGCAGTTTAGACCCGCATCCTCGGTGGTGTCCGAACACTTTATTCGTGATCCGAAGAACAATCCATACATCTCTTCGAGCGTCACGCCGAAGAATTGCTGAATAGTTCAAGGTCCTTCCGGGTTGAACTCCCACATACGGAGAGGTCGACGTTGGCATGGCAGGACCCGACGAACTAGCATGACTTGCATTTCCTTGACAAGGCTGACATCTCTCTTGAGGAGATCTCGGATGTGACTCTGCAATGTCGGCACGTCATTAACTGGCCCCCAGTCCAGCCCCTTGTTGACCCATGACGCCAGTTGTGGCGGGGGGCCCGAACGGAAAGCGGGGGCAGCTACCCACTTAGTACTTCGGGGAGCTGTGATGTAAAACCACTCCCGCTGCCATAAGTTGGACATCTCGGGGAAGGAACCCTTTGGCCATGGAGCATCGGCGCCTTTGCTTATTATGGCACCTCCGCATTCTACGTGTCGCCCATCGATTATCTTCGGCTTCACATTGAAGGTCTTAAGCCATAAGCCGAAGTGTGGGGTGATGCGGAGGAAGGCCTCACACACGACGATAAACGACGAGATGTGAAGGATGGAATCTGGAGCTAGATCATGGAAATCGAGCCCATAATGGAACATAAGCCCTCTAACAAAGGAATCAAGACTAAAGCCTAGCCTTCGGAGGAAGTGGGAAACAAATACGACACTCTCGTTGGGTTCGGGAGTGGGGATGACCTGCCCTTGAGCAGGCAGCCTGTGCGAGATTTCGGCGGTTAGATACCTGGCTTCTCTTAGCTTCTTGATGTCCTCCTCTGTGACAGAGGAGGCCATCCACCGGCCTTGAAGGTTGGATCCGGACATGATTGAAGGTCCGAAGCGCTTAGCCTGAGCCTTGGGTGTTGGAATTCGAGGTGGGAGAAGGGAAGGATCGAGCGCGAGAAGAAAAGGACAGGCCTTGGCCCCTTTATAAAGAGGGTGAATATCAAGCGTCCTCCGCGTGGCCATTTGGAACTTGCCTAAAATCGAGGAGTCATACCAGCAAACATGATTGGGTTACCCACACCCGTATTGATGAGAATCCCGTGATAAGGGGACACGATCTCTGCTTCGACAAGACGTGCCAATAAAACCGCCTCACAACACGTGCAATGGTAGGCTGGGAAAAACGGTTCGTAATGACCGGACCATGGCAGGATGTCATGTTATGAAAAGTTGTCAGCAGATTAGATTTGTGGAATATTATACTCTCTACGGTGGTATGTGGAATTTTTTTTGCAGAGCCGGACACGATCCGTGTGTTCAAAATCTTCTATGAAGTATTCGGAGGAGGAACCCGCCTTGCAATGCCGAAGACAATCTGCGCGCCGGACTTATCGTCATTGAAGCCTGGTTTAGGGGCTACTGAGGGAGTCCTGGATTAGGGGGTCCTCAGACAGCCGGACTATATACTTTGGCCGGACTGTTGGACTATGAAGATACAAGATTGAAGACTTCGTCCCGTGTCCGGGTGGGACTCTCCTTTGCGTGGAAGGCAAGCTTGGCAATTCGGATATGTAGATCTCCTCCCTTGTAACCGACCCTATGTAACCCTAGCCCCCTCTGGTGTCTATATAAACCGGAGGGTTTAGTCCGTAGGACAACAACAATCATAATCATAGGCTAGCTTCTAGGGTTTAGCCTCTACGATCTCGTGGTAGATCAACTCTTGTAATACTCATATCATCAAGATCAATCAAGCAGGAAGTAGGGTATTACCTCCATCGAGAGGGCCCGAACCTGGGTAAACATTGTGTCCCCCGCCTCCTGTTACCATCCACCTTAGACGCACAGTTCGGGACCCCCTACCCGAGATCCGCCGGTTTTGACACCGACACCCACCCAGGTGCCCCCCTCTGGTGGCTCTTGGCTCCAGAAATTCTCTTTATTGATATAAAAATTCCTCACAAAGTTTCGTTCCATTACAAGAACTTTTATTTCTGCACAAAAACAACACCATGGTAAATCTACTGAAAACAACGTCAGTCCGGGGTTAGTTTCATTCAAATCATGCAAATTAGAGTCCAAAACAATAGGAAAAGCGTTAGGAAAAGTAGATACGTTGGAGACGTATCAGGCTGTCGTCGGGCTATGGTGGGGCCTCGCCGGAGGCAAAACTCGACGCGGGTGGGGGTGGGGTTAGCTAGAGGAATGGCCGGGGGCGGCGGAAGATCGGAGGTGGTGGGCGGTTCAGGGGAGGGCGGGGGGCGGTGGTTCACCCGGCAACCCGTGCGGTAGTCTTTAGGGGAAGAATAAGAGGCGAGGAAGAAGAAGGGTTAGGAGACGTAGGATCTTCATCCAACCGCCTGAAATGGTCGACTGACCCAAATGACGGAAGTCAGGCGACTTGCATGTAGACATTCCCATATATATCTAGTACTATTATCGTAGGTGCTTTGAAACGTACGTGCAAGCAGTGCTCCTCAACCCATCAAGCTAAACAACATGCCACTCATAATTCCAAACTTAGTTGCTCAAATACGAATCTTGATGTTGACATGTACTAAAACTAAGAATGTTTAATTGGTCAGTTAATGTTCCTACTTTACTTTCGAAAAGCACATGCACCACATATCGAGGGATAGCAGGGAGTTGTGTTCTTTATGTGCTCTAGTTCATCATGTGTGGCCAACCAACATTTTATTATCCAAAATCTGCTTGCTCTTCTTTAGCATGCTCCTCTTCTGTTCTTCCTTTGTAAGTACTCTCTCCGTACCTAAATATAAGTCTTTGTAGAGATTCCTCCCTGGACTACATATGGAGCAAAATGAGTGAATCTACACTCTAAAATGTATCTATATACATCCATATGTGATCCATAGTGGAATCTCTACAAAGATTTGTATTTAGGAACAGAGGGAGTATAATAGTTGTACAATATGTTCTTTGTAGTGAAGAGGAGCAGGGACATTTGCAGTGTACAGGTCTATTCGGTCGCTTGTCATGGACTCTTTCAACTCTTCGTGTTGGTCTTCATATTGATTGTCATGGATGCTTTCAACTCTTCGTATTCGATCGTATGTGTCGCCTTTGAGAGTTAGACTGATAATAACAGTACTGCGCCTTCAGTTGTAGGGAGCTGGTATGCGAAGCCTTTCTAGTCGTACCAGCAATACTAGCACATATATTCCAGCAAGTTCCACTTTACTGATTTTACTCCCGATGCTTAGGGTTCCCATTATATCTACACTACGATCTGCATAGGTGCTTTGTGTCCTACTAGCAGCTGTCCACCCTTTAAGCTAAATAACACACCAATCATACATCCTAAGGTTCTTCAAATATGAATGTGATATGATACTGACATTAGCTAATAGGCACACATTTAATTGGTTAGCTAATGCTCCCAATTGAGTTTCCAAATGCATGTGGCCACATATAGAGAGACATCATGGAATTGCATTTCTTTGGGCGCTCTGATTCATCATGGGTGGGCAACCAACATTGTATAGAAAGAAGGGGAATCTCAATAATATGCTTCACCTTCTATTCTTTAACATGTTCTTCTTCTGTTCTACTTTAGTAAGCATAATATGTTCCTTGTCAGGAAGGGGAGCAGGGACATCTACAGTCGACAGCTCTATTGGGTCGGTTCTGCTAAATGATTTCGCACTTCGAGTTGGTCTGCCATAATACCCCAGAAATGGTGGGAGCCGCGCGGTCTTTGATAGACTAAACTGATAGTAATAGATGTGCGCCTTCAGATGAATAGAGCTGGCCTGTAGGTGATCGATAGGCTGCATATTAGTAGCGGCAAAACCCTGTGTTTTCCAGCCAGTTCCGCTTTCCCGATTTATTTATGGTGGTTATGGTGTACCCCTATTATCTACACTACGATCTGCCTACTGGCTCTGCGCTCTTGTTATCATGGTTTGGCAATAAACTTTCTATATGGTATATTATGAACCTATCATCTGCCAACTATCCTTGCATCTGGGGCTCCCAACAGGGAGCCTATTTTTTTTGTAGTTGTGCCAGATTATATTAATCTACTCACTGTATTACAGCACACATGGGCTCTCTCATCAGAATCCAGTGATAGCACACAAGGGTTTATAGGGAGCCTCTATTATATTACAATATCCTCTGCATTACAAAGATAATCTCACTATTATTTGTGTTTTCATGCTTTATAGATATTGTACGTAATCACAATGAATATAAGAATGCGCACATCAGAAGAATATTGCGGAACAGTTCAATGGGTAACAAACTTAGCATCAAGGGATTGAGGTCCATTGTGGATGCAATGAAACCCACATGCTCCCGACCTATAGATTCGTATTCAGAATATAATCCTAATGACTATTCTGAGCTCAAGGAGTCAAAGGCAGATGGCCTTCCTGTTCACCCAATAAGGTGCATGTTCTAATTTGGCAAGGTTTTATTGTTGCACATATCTTACATAAGGTGTCTTGCATTTCTTTTGCTTTGTTGCACCGCCATCTGCTTAGTTTACTCATGATATATGTGAAGATGCCATGCCCATCCATTATCAACACCTATTCCATTTGTCGTCATACCATGTTTTTCAATTCAAATGTTGTTCTTGTGTTTCAGACATCCAAAAGGAAGAGGGTGATTGCAGAACCTAAAGGAGTACAAGCAAAGTCCTTGAAAAAGGTGGTGCTACCGGAGAAATCACATAGCACCCGACGTATATTGGCGATAGAACCAGCGCCGCAAAACCTAGGTTATCGCAACTATGCTGGTCGCTGCTTTGCTCTTGTGAGTACCTATTGTCCTATCGTTGTCCTTACATTCATACCTGGTGGATTATGTGACATCATTGTGCATTATAGCTTGCTTATCCAGTGTTTGCTCCAAATTATCAGATATATATTAATGCTTAAATTAATGTAGAATAAACCCAATGCTTATGAAGAAATTTAGTTCTGCATTGTTCTTGTAAGTATCTGTTGTCCTTCATCACTATACTTATATTTGTCAGCTAGTTCTTCATGTACACTTTGCAGCTTATTTTCCCTTGTCCTCCATTTTTTTACACATCAGATCTACATTTACTCTTGCCAAAATATTGAATAAAACCAAAGTTACTGAAGAAGTTTAGCTCCGCATTGCTCTTGTCAGTGCCTTCTGCCTGTATACTGTATTTACATTTGTACTCTGCATCTTAAGTTAAATAATCTCCATTTGTTCCTATATTTTCACATCTATATTTACTCTTAACAAAATGTAGAATAAAGGCAATGCTCTTGAAGAAGAGTGTACGGTAAACTTCTTGAATTGCCCCCCATCAATATGGACAAGGGCTTTATAGAGCCTGTCTTCACTACTAATGTAAGTTCGTCCTCCTCGAGCCTTCAAACTATGGACAATGGTCCGGTGAAGCTGGCCGCTCCTGCACAATGCCATTTCCTGTCGTCTTAACTATGAACAATGCCTATTGTGTTAATGCTATTTTAAACCGTGTCTCTTTATTTCTGACAAAGAAATGAGATGAATTGACAGCGCTGATGCTTATACGTGCAAAACATGTTATCTACCTACTTGTTTCTCTTTTAGGATGATAGGACTTCTGCTAGGAAGAACTACCACAATGATAGTGAGACGAACCCATTGTTTGTCCCTCTAACATATATTCCAGAGAACAAGGCAACACATCTTGAGGGTAGGGATACAACCACAAAGTCATATCTTGATGTAGTGTCGAACTTACTCAGTGACACAAGCTCGACGAAGTGGCCGCCTGAATTTGTTTGACTTCTTCAGTCTAAAATTCAAGTAGAAAGACATGCTTCCGCTCAAACCCGACTGGAACTCCAATCTCTATGCAAGATTAACCGTAAGTACATGACGTCTATTGATGCTATGCACCTTAAGTTGGTGGATATAAGCGTCAAAGAAGCGCAGTCTCATCAGGTTGCTAAGCTGCTTGCGCTGCAGCTCCTGGGTCGGGCTAACCTTTCTTGAACTATGTTGAAGTGCTGTCGGTTCTGTCTATTATTTTGTCGGCCTGTTAAGTTCCACTGGTGGCGACCTGTTAACTTCCGCTGGTGGCGACCGACCCATGAATCTGTTGTCTGGTTGCCCTTTATTATTATCACTGGCGGCGAACTTTGATGAACAGGGGATGTAATATGCTGTAATTTCTTTGTTGTATAGTCTAGGTTTATTCTTCATCACGATGCTGTAATTTATTTGTTGTTTCTGCTATCGTCGCTCTGAGAAAAGGTCGTAATCTTCGATCGGCGTGCAATGCGCCAACAGGTTAGGTTTATAAAATAATAATTTCTGTACTAAAACTGGCCGGCCGCCAATCGCTAGTACGGGCCGAACCGTGGGCCTACAATCATCTTGGGCCATTAGTTAGGTCTACTTTTAATCTGGCCCACTATTAGTTTCGGGCCTTTAAAAGGCCGAGTAAACCGCTTGCCTTAATTGGGCCGGAAAATTAAATAGGTTTTTAACAGATTGAAAACTAGATTCAGCCTTAATTATGGTGAACAAATCACGGGCCGACATCACGCTGTAATATAAATCGGCCCATTATTGGCCCATTCGGGTGACGGGCCATTAACAGGGTGAAATGTTTTTGGGTCTTGGCTGACCCAATTACATGACAGGCGGGAAGCATGCCGAATGTATGACGAGCCTAAATTAGGCCCAACACTCTGAAGGGCCTTTAACGGGCCGATAGGCAGTCTGGGATAGAATGTATCCATGAAGACTATGGGCCGTTAAGAGGCCAAAAGTAACTACGGACCATAATTAGGCCCAGGTGCAACTTGGGCCTTTAAATGGCCGAAAGTGAAACCGGGCCGAAAGAGGCCCATATGTACACAGGGCCGCTGATAGGCCGAAACTAATATCGGGCTGAACTGTTAAACGGGCCATTAAGAGGTCGAAGAGCAAATCAGGCCGTCAATGGGCCCAATGACACAGTAGCTGTTAAAAAAGGCCTTATCTGTTATGGGTCGTAATTTGGCCCAAGAAATGAAAGTCAGTTAATGGGCCGGATCAGGTATGGACTGTAATTTGGCCCAAACTATTGCAGGCTGTTAACGGGCCAGATTTGATATGGGCCGTAAACTGGCCCAGAATATTGCAGTTATTTAACGGCCCGTATCTGATGTGGGCTATAATTTGTTCCAGAAAATGTTAGGCTGTTAACGGGACGACCCATTAGACCTGACGAAATCTTGTGGGCCTGTTCCTGGGCCGGCTTTTAAACCTATATGGGCCTCTATTGGGCCGTCCCACGTGTCAATGTTTCATTGGCGGTTCTTGACAAATGGACGGTTGACATATGTCCCAATGTTGAGCCGACACGTGGATCATCGACGAATGAGAATTTTACACATGGAAAATTGTCATTGGTCCGGGCTGTTAACGGGTTATCGGATCCAAACCGGAACCCGATAGCTTAACGGCGACCCGTTATGGTGGATGCCATGTGTCGGTTACCCTTGACGAAAGCACTTCTATGACGCGCGATTTGTCATCATGGAAGTGGACACTTCTGTGATGATAATTTTGGTAATGTCATGGAACACTTTTACGACAACACAGGTATGACTATCTTGATTCTATCATAAAATCGTCATGGATGTACATGCATGACAGAAAACATGACCTACTGTGACAAACACGTATCATCACAGAAGTGTAATTTTTTTTGTAGTGCTGGTACCTGGTCTTCTCGCGCCCCTCCCATGCGAAGGCTGGTGAGGAAAGGTATGACGGACTCCGGATTAACCTCATCGCCACCCATGTTTCCTTCATGAGGGCCGCTCGCACGTCAAGGGGGACCCCTGAGCATTGCGACTCAGGGGCCTCACTAGTCACGTAGCCCCTTGCCCCTTGGTTTCTTCCTGGCAATCCGGACATCCCAATGGCGGTCAAGGTATGCGTCGGGCTGGGCCCAGCCGACGCAGAGCACAAAGGCAAACAAGAAGGAAACCAAGCACGAAAAGGAAATCACGGAGTTCAAACAGTTATTACAGGCACCAAATGTTTTGCAAATTCAAACAAGGCTTACGCCTCCACAAGGCATGATAAGTGTCGCAGGGTAAAATCTAGGAGGAGGGCTCATCATCGCCATGGCCGTCACCGCTGCTTTTCCTAGTCACGGCGAGCTCGTCGTCGACATCGCTGCCGCCGCCGTCATCGCCGCCGCTTGCCTCCACTGCCGAGGGCTCGGCGTCAGGGATGCAGGTGAACTTCTTCAACAGCACGTCCACATGGCCCTTCACGCCCGCTGCAGCAGCGGCACGGGCCTCAGGAGCAACAGGGCCGACCACCACGTTGAAGTCGATGCCGGCATCCTGGAGGTAGAGGTGGTTGAAGACGCGCGTGATACATCCATTTTGCATCATGTTTTTATATCAATATTTATTGCATTATGGGCTGTTATTTCACATTATGGTACAACACTTATGTCTTTTCTCTATTATTTTACAAGATTTACATGAAGAGGGAGAATGCCGGCAGCTGGAATTCTGGACCGGAAAGGAGCAAATCTAAGAGACCTATTCTGCACAACTCCAAAAGTCCTGAAAATTTATGAAGAATTATTTTGGAATATATATATATATAAGAATTATTGGGCGAAGAAAATACCAGAGGGGACCCACCAGGGGGCCACAAGCCTGGGGGTGCGCCCTACCCCCTAGGCGCGCCTCCAAGGCTTGTGGCCCCCCTGACAGGTCTCCGGTGCCCATCTTTGGCTATATGGAGGGTTTTTACCTAGAAAAAAAATCAGAAGATAGCTTTCGGGACGAAGCGCTGCCGTCTCGAGGCGGAACCTGGGCAGGAGCAATCTAGAGCTCCGGCAGAGCGATTCTGCCGGGGAAACTTCCCTACCGGAGGGGGAAATCGAAGCCATCGTCATCACCAACGATCCTCTCATCAAGAGGGGGTCAATCTCCATCAACATCTTCACCAACACCATCTCCTCTCAAACCCTAGTTCATCTCTTGTATTCAATCTTTGCCTCAGAACCTCAGATTGGTACCTATGGGTTGCTAGTAATGTTGATTACTCCTTGTAGTTGATGCTAGTTGGTTCGGTGGAAGATCAAATGTTCGAATCCTTAATGATATTCAATACCCCTCTGATCTTGAACATGAATATGCTTTGTGAGTAGTTACGTTTGTTCCTGAGGACATGGGAGAAGTCTTGTTATAAGTAATCATGTGAATTTGGTATTTGTTCGATATCTTGATGAGATGTATGTTGTCTTTCCTCTAGTGGTGTTATGTGAATGTCGACTATATGACACTTCACCATGATTTGGGCCTAGGGGAAGGCATTGGGAAGTAATAAGTAGATGATGGGTTGCTAGAGTGACAGAATCTTAAACCCTAGTTTATGCGTTGCTTCATAAGGGGCTGATTTGGATCCACATGATTCATGCTATGGTTAGATTTATCCTAATTCTTCTTTCGTAGTTGTGGATGCTTGCGAGAGGGGTTAATTGTAAGTGGGAGGCTTGTCCAAGTAAGGACAACACCCAAGCACCATTCCACCCACATATCAAATTATCAAAGTAACGAACGCGAATCATATGAGCATGATGAATACTAACTTGACAATAATTCCCATGTGTCCTCGGGAGCTCTTTGCTTTATATAAGAATTTGTCCAGGCTTGTCCTTTGCTATAAAAAGGATTGGGCCACCTTGCTACACCTTTGCTATACTTGTTACTTGTTACCTGTTACGAATTATCTTATCACAAAACTATGTGTTACTGATAATTTCAGCACCTACAGAAAATACCTTGCTGAAAACCGCTTGTCATTTCCTTCTGCTCCTCGTTGGGTTCGACACTCTTACTTATTGAAAGGACTATGATAGATCCCCTGTACTTGTGGGTCATCACTAGTATGTCACGTCGCGATGCCTGGACAAGGCTAAGAGGCGAGGGGCACCAAGAGCTAGTGAGGGCTCCTGAGAAGCGATGCTCTAGGAGCCCCCCTTTGACGCGCAAGCGGCTCGCGCGAAGAAAAAGGTGCCAGCCTTCACCGAGGTCGTGAGAAGAGGGGACTCTAGTGGTGATAGTCGCGTCTCGTGAGGTGGTTAGACTTAGCTTTTGCGGAGAGCGGTGCGGAGCGAGCCACGGCTCACGAGGAATCCATGCGGCACTTGAGGCGCACCTCTCAAGGCTCGGCCCCCGAAGCCTTCATCTCGCGAAGCCTTCTAGATGGGCGGCTAACGCCGGTCAGTGCGCGAGACGCTGCATGCGGGGCTTCTGAGCGCCTGGCCCCTCGGGTAACTGCATGTTGACAAATTTCATGATACGGGGAGCGACGCGCGCTTGCCTGATACGTCTCCAATGTATATATAATTTTTTATTGTTCCATGTTGTTTTATTATCATTCTTGGACGTTTTACAAACATTTTATAGCAACTTTATATCATTTTTGAGACTAACCTATTGACATAGTGCCCAGTGCCAGTTGCTGTTTTTTGCTTGTTTTTTACTTCATAGAAAATCAATACCAAACGCAGCGGAACTTTTTGGAGATTTTTTTGGACCAGAAGACATCCAGTGGGCCAAAGAAGTGCCAGAGGGGAGCCCCGAGGGGGGCACAAGCCACCAGGGCGCGCCTGGAGGCCCGGGCGCGCCCAGTGGGTTGTGCCCACCTTGGTGGCCTCCCGCACCGCCTCTTCGCCTTGTAAATTCCCAAATATTCCAAAAACCCTAGGGAGTCGATAGATCAGAAGTTCTGTAGCCGCAAGCCTCTGTAGCCATGAAAAACCAATCTAAACCCCATTTTGGCACCCTGGCAGAGGGGGAAATCATCACCGGTGGCCATCTTCATCATCCCGGCGGCCACCATGATGAGGAGAGAGTAGTCCACCCTCAGGGCTGAGGGTTTGTACCAGTAGCTATGTGTTTAATCTCTCTCTCTCTCGCGTGTTCTTGAGATGTCATGATCTTGATGTATCGCGGGCTTTGTTAATATAGTTGGATCATATGGTGTTTTCCCCTCTCTATCTTGTTGTGAATTGAGTTTTCCCTTTGAGATTTCGTTCTTATGGATTTGAATACTTTTATGGATTTGAGAACACTTTATGTATGTCTTGCTATGTATACCCGTGGATCATATGGTGTTTTCCCCTCTCTATCTTGTTGTGAATTGAGTTTTCCCTTTGAGATTTCGTTCTTATCGATTTGAATACTTTTATGGATTTGAGAACACTTTATGTATGTCTTGCTATGTATACCCGTGGTGACAACGGGGTATCATATTGATTCACTTGATATGTGTTTTGGCACTCAACTCGTGGATTCCCGAGGTGACATTGGGGTAATCTTTTGCTACTCATGTTGATCTCCCTAAGGAGAAGTGGTTTAAATATCATCCTCCCATCAAATGTTGATCCTATTGTTCCTACTGCTTATATTGAGAAACCACCTTTTCCTGTTAGAATAAAGGATCATGCTAAAGCTTCAACTATGGTTCGTAAGAGTTATACTAGAACACCTACACCCCCTGAGCAAATTAAAGTTGAACCTAGTATTGTTATGGTTAAAGATCTCTTGGTCGATAATATTGATGGGCATGCTATTTATTTCTGTGATGAAGCTGCTAGAATTGCTAAACCTGATACTAAAGATAAACATAGACCTGTTGTTGGCATGCCTACTGTTTCTGTTAAAATAGGAGATCATTGTTATCATGGCTTATGTGATGTGGGTGCTAGTGTGAGTGCAATTCCGTATACCTTATACCAAGAAATTATGAATGATGTTGCACCTGCTGAGATAGGAGATATTGATGTTACTATTAAGCTTGCTAATAGAGATACTATATCACCAATTGGGATTGTTAGAGACGTTGAAGTCTTGTGTGGGAAAATTAAATAACCTACTGATTTTCTTGTTCTTGGTTCCCCACAAGATAATTTTTGTCCCATTATATCTGGTAGACCTTTCTTGAATACTGTTAATGCTAAGATAGACTGCGAGAAAGATATTGTTACTGTTGGTTTAGGGGATATGTCTCATGATTTTAATTTCTCTAAATTTCGTAGACAACCCCATGATAAAGAATTGCCTAGTAAGGATGAAATTATTGGTCTTGCTTCTATTGCCGTGCCCCCTACTGATCCTTTAGAACAATATTTGCTAGACCATGAAAATAATATGTTTATGAATGAAAGAAGGGAAATAGATGAAATATTATTTAATCAGGGGCCTATTTTGAAACACAATTTGCCTGTTGAAATCCTTGGGGATCCTCCTCCACCCAAGGGTGATCCTGTGTTTAAGCTTAAACAATTACCTGATTCTTTGAACTATGCTTATCTTGATGAAAAGAAGATATATCCTGTTATTATTAGTGATAACCTTTCAGAGCATGAAGAAAATAAATTATTGAAAACTCTTAAGAAGCACCGTGCCGCTATTGGATATACTCTTGATGATCTTAAGGGCATTAGTCCCACTCTATGTCAGCACAAAATTAATTTGGAGCGTGATGCTAAACCAGTTGTTGATCACCAACGGCGGTTAAATCCTAAGATGAAAGAAGTGGTAAGAAATGAAATACTAAAGCTTCTGGAGGCAGGTATAATTTATCCTATTGCTGATAGTAGATGGGTAAGTCCCGTTCATTGTGTCCCTAAGAAGGGAGGTATTATTGTTGTTCCTAATGATAAGAATGAATTGATTCCACAAAGAATTGTTACAGGTTATAGAATGGTAATTGATTTTCGTAAATTGAATAAAGCTATTAGGAAAGATCATTACCCTCTACCTTTTGTTGATCAAATTCTAGAAAGACTATCCAAACATACACATTTTTGCTTTCTAGATGGTTATTCTGGTTTTTCTCAGATACCAGTGTCAAAAGATGATCAGGAGAAGACCACTTTTACTTGCCCTTTCGGTACCTTTGCTTATAGACGTATGCCTTTTGGTTTATGCAATGCACCTGCTACCTTTCAAAGATGTATGACTGCTATATTCTCTGATTTTTGTGAAAAGATTGTTGAGGTTTTCATGGATTATTTCTCCGTTTATGGAACTTTTTTTGATGATTTCTTGAGCAACCTTGATCGAGTTTTGCAGAGATGTGAATAAACTAATCTTATCTTGAATTGGGAGAAGTGTCCCTTTATGGTTAATGAAGGTATTGTCTTAGGGCATAAAATTTCTGAAAGAGGTATTGAAGTTGATAAAGCTAAAGTAGATGCTATTGAAAAGATGCCGTGTCCTAAAGATATCAAAGGTATAAGAAGTTTCCTTGGTCATGTTGGTTTCTATAGGAGGCTTATTGAAGACTTCTCTAAAATTTCTAGGCCTCTCACTAATCTCTTGCAAAAAGATGTTCCTTTTGTTTTTTATGATGATCGTATAGAAGCATTTGAAATACTTAAGAAAGCCTTGATTTCTACACCTATTGTTCAGCCGCCTGATTGGAATTTACCCTTTGAAATTATGTGTGATGCTAGTGATTATGCGGTAAGTGATGTTCTAGGACAAAGAGTTGATAAGAAATTGAATGTTATTCATTATGCTAGTAAAACTCTAGACAGTGCCCAGAGAAATTATGCTACTACTGAAAAAGAATTTTTAGCAGTTGTATTTGCTTGTGATAAGTTCAGATCTTATATTGTTGATTCCAAAGTAACTGTTCACACCGATCATGCTGCTATTAAATACCTTATGGATAAGAAAGATACTAAACCTAGACTTATTAGATGGGTTCTCTTGCTACAAGAATTTGATTTACATGTTATTGATAGAAACGGAGCTAAGAATCCTGTTGCAGACAACTTGTCTAGATTAGAAAATGTTCTTGATGACCCACTCCCTATTGATGATAGCTTTCCTGATGAACAATTAGCTGAACGGTAGTTACCGGTCTATTGACCCAAGGTCGGGAAGTTACCAAGTACTCCTCGGATGTCGCGGACCCATGCCCAGTTGAGGATGCCGTCATGAACCAGACGCCTGTTCCGAATGCGCCGGGTGACGAGCTTGTAGAGGGTGGGTGCGATCTCGCCGGTCGATTTGCCATCTAGCCAATGATTTGACCAGAAGTGGCATGTCTTCCCATCGCCCAACGTCCAAGTGGTGGAAGCGCGGAAGATGTCCCGAGTAGCAGCGTCCTTCGGCAAAGGCAGATGGTGCCATGGTCGGGAAGGATCGGTATCCCGAAGCCATAGCCATCGAACCCTGAGTCAATTGACTGGTAGTTACCTTGGGTCAATTGTCGTGGATGCCGAGCCCTCCGAGATCAAGTGGCTGACAGACCTTGGGTCAATTGACCGGTAGTTACCTGAACGCGCCTCCTTACGACCATGCCAGAGGAAGTCCCGGATTAAGCGGGTGACGAGTTTCAGGATAGTAGGTGCAATCGCCATGGCCAGGAGCAAGTGAATCGGGATGGCAGATAGAACGTGTCGCGCACGAGGGCAAGACGCTCGCCGCTCGTGAGGAGGGATGCTTGCCAGGTGCCCAACCGCTTGGCAATCATGTCGACTAGGGGCATGAGCGTCGAGGAGGGACTTTGCGCACCGATAGTAGAAGCCCGAGATAAGTTATGGGAAAGGCAGCAACAGGTAAGGTTAGGGACTCGCCAACACGCTAGGACACATCCGGAGGGCAGCAGATGGGGGTAACCAGGCACTTGGCGAAGTTGGTGTTGAGGCCAGATGCCTTGCCGAACAGGTGAAGAATGGTGCGCACTGCCTGAAGATCGCGATCGTCGGGATGTCAGAATATGACGACATCATCCGTGAAGAGGGAGATGGTACACGCCGTGTGCCTGGTGATGAGGCGCTGCAAGACCCCGTGCAGAACGGCATGCTGCACCATGGTGTTGAGTACGTCAATGACGACGGACAAACAACATGGACGAGATGGAGTCCCTTGTTGTAAGCCTCATGCATAATCAATATGTATTTTCTGTTTTAATTCTCATATTATTAATCTGTAATTCATGTCCATAAATCAAATTTGCAGGCAATTGCGGCAGCAAGTGGGGTTGTCCTAGTTCCTATAGTTGCAATTGGATCCATAGTCCTTGCACCGAAAAGAGTTATTCAGAGGAGTGAACAAAGCAGAAGAAAAAGGTGAGTCATTTCCGTTCCTCCTCCTACCACCAGCACCAGGTCTCTGTTTCTCCACTCTCCCCACCGTCCTCCCTCATCCCAAATCGAACCGCCTCCCCGTCGCATCGATCCCAATCTGACCATCCCCAAAACCCTAACCCTCACTCGCCTCCTAGCACGGCGGCGAGTCACGGCGGCGGAGGCGTGAGATGGCCGCGCGGGCGTAAGCATTTCGGAGGCGATCGCGGAGGTGGGGGCTTCCTGTGACCCGCCAGCGGTCTCGCTGGTGCCGGCCCGTGCCCGTGGGTATGGCGACGTCGTCGTCGGCTGGCGGGGGCGGTGCCGCCGGGGGCGCGCCTGGACTCAAGACTTACTTCAAGACTCCCGAGGGCCGGCATAAGCTGCAGTACGAGAAGACCCACTCCCCCTCCGTGCTGCACTACAACCACAGCTCTGGTGGCAAGACTGTCTCCGAGGTATGAAGGGCGGCGACTCCGCGGTACCGGCGATCACGTCCCGGGGTTTGCGGTTAGCGCGCGGGTTGGGACGGGGATTGGGATCTCGATGGGTCGCTCGGATGGGATGGGGAATTGAGCTGTGGCGTTGGGTGTTGACCTGATCAGGTGCCGGATTCAGGCGTGTTTTTTTCGCGTATCTGGTTGGGTTTTATTTGGTTTTAGTTAGGGTTTCGGGTAAGTTTTGGATCGTGGCATTTTTGGTCAGGTTACTGTTCTTCTGGTAAGACCGGCGTCCTCGGTTGCAAGTATTAACCGGTGACCATTTATGGAACCTCGCAGAGTGATGAATTTAGAGGGGTTTCTTGTCTGGGATTCTAACTGTATACGCGATTGTTTTAGTTATTTGCTTGCTTCGTGATGATCGACTTCATTGCGTATATTATGAAAAGTTAAGATTACATCAATAACTTTCACGATGGCAGATGACAGTGGCATATTTGAAGGAGAAACCGGTGGGGCAGGGCTCTACACCGTCAACACCAAGTTCCAGCAGTGGCATGCGATCTGCAGCTGCAAGACTGCTTGGTACCGGGAATGGGAGCCGGACACTTAGCTTTGCAGGCAGCAACGGTGTCAGCAGGGCTGTTTCAGGGAGCAGCCGTGTGGGTGGCGGCGTTGGTACGTCAACAGGCGTTGGTGGATCTCAAGCCGTGGCGAATTACGATGGCAAGGGAACATACATCATCTTCAATACCGCAGATACACTGTTCATTAGTGATCTCAACTCACATGACAAAGTATTAGTTCCCTTGTCCAATGCATGCCAAAGTTTTACTTACAAATATGCAGCCTTGCGTTTCTCTGATCAAGTTGTTAATTGCACCAGGATCCAGTAAAGTCCATCCACTTCAGCAACTCAAACCCAGTTTGTCATGCATTTGACTCGGAGGCCAAAGATGGGCATGACGTGATTGTTGGATTATGGTCAGGAGATGGTCAGTGCTTTCTTTTTGGAATGCTTTGTTCTTAGAATTGAACTCTGTTCTGAGACCGAGACGAGTTATATGTGTCCATTGTGCAGTCTATTCAATGTCATTGAGGCAACAGTTGCAAGATCCTGGAAAGAAGCCTGTTATGTCTCAGCATTTTATCAATAAAGACAAAGATGGAACTGCCAACAGGCATGTGTGCTTCCTTTAAAATAATAATGGAAGTGATAAATTTGTATGAGAATTACCTTACAAGTAACAAAATTTTTCTTCATATTTTTGTTTTATGCCACGTCCTGAACACACTATTGTTTTAGGATAACTATGAAAGATGGTCTGACTCAGAGTTTCCTTTTGTGCATTATTAGAAGTTGTAACTTATAGGAAACTGTTGCTATTATTAATGGATAAGGACTAGGGCCGAAAACTTCATTTGAGCTCCTCATTTTGATGGTGCTCAGTCGATAGTAGCAAACATTTGTTTTGCTTTATGCCTGGCAACATGCTTTGTATTGCATGTCTTTTCATGCTGCCTGATTCAAATTGGCATGTGAGAGATGTCGACATTCCCCTGTTTTGAATATCCCTTAATGCCACCCTACCATGGTGGGTCCGATAGTTGTCCTGTTCCTCTCTTCTTTATGGAGCGTGCGAGGAGTGTTTAGTGTAAGCATCTTGTGTGTGTGTGTGTGTGGCGGGGGTGGGGGACTGGTATGAATAGCTGAGGTGATATACATCCCTTGGCTAGTCAGCATCTAAAGCGAATATTTAGACATAGGTTGTGGGACTATCTATATAGATGTAAATACTGGTTGAAAAAACTTGAATATTTGCAACTGGTTCAAGTTTGACTTTACTAGATGCCGTTATTGCAGCCGCTGTACTTGTGTTGCATGGGTTCCAGAGCGTGAAGGCATTTTTGTTGTCAGCAATGCTGATGGGAATCTGTATGTGTATGACAAAGTGAGTGCCTACTGTCATCGAATTTTGTTACAAAGTAATCATACTCCATTATGCCAAATCTAAACCAATTATTTTCTATGTCCAGTCCAAGGATGGAAGTGCTGACTGGGCATTTCCAACTGTAAGGGATCAAAATCAGCTGGTGATTTCACATGCAAAGTCCAATAAGGTATCTTAGGGCACTTGATTTTTGTTTAAATAGTTATGGCATTTGATTTTTTTTCTTCACTTAAAAGTGTACAGGCATGGTCATTTATGCTGTCATGTTTAAACATTTGGTAATAGAGAGGTACTTGTTCTGGAAACTTTTTGAAGGAAATAATTACCACCTGAGCATCTGTGAAAACCGATGCCTAACATGCAGTAGCTGGACTACTAACACAATAATTTGTTGGGTTCGATATCCATGATGTATATGCTTGTAATATCAGTTTTATAATCATTTTTTAGTTCACTATTAGATTTTATGATCTCTAGTTGTTTATCACTTTGTAACATCCCTTAAAAGATAGAATGATCCATCAGTCATTTTAAATGTATTGTAGCATTTTAAAAAACTAATGGTAGCATTTTCAGCATCAGCATGTTGTAAGTCTGTGTCAGGGATGCTGAACACAAATAGAGTGTGCATACGCCCTTGCAAATATTTGTCAAATCTTGTTTTATTGCACATGAAAGCATTTTGTGGAATATCGTATCCAACATCTCTAAAACTCACATAAATTTGAACATTCCAACGTCTTTTGATGCTTTATTGAAACACTCCAAAATAATATGTATGCAAAAACCTTAAGTCAGCTGTCGCGGCATGTGAGATAACATTTACAACAATACAAACTAAATATTGAAATAGCCTTTGCTTGCAAAAATAGACTTAATTGCTACATTATCTTGTGTAACATCTGCGACAATGTAAACTAGATATTATAACATGCCGGAAAAGAATGTCTGCAACAAAGTATGGGAGTCATGAGGCTTGCCCCACCCATGCGACACAATAACCCTCAAATTACTCTGGTTTAATTCATCTGGGTGAAGTGTATGACAATTTAATTTGTATCGGAAACAAGGATGGTACCGTTTTCCCTTTTTACATGAGTTCTTCGATGACAAGAACAGTTCTTCTAGGGAAGAGGAATACCACATTTACTTTCGTATAATTAGAGAAGTTCCTCTAGGGAAGAGAACACCACATTTACTTTCTTATAATTAGAGAAGTTCCTCTAGGGAAGGGGAACACCACATTTACTTTCCTACAATTAAGTTGATCGCATGTTTATTTTCTTTGCTATCTCATGGTTGAAATTATGTGTCACGAACTTGGTAGATACGTGAGACCATACATAGTGCAGTAGTCTCCATTTCTATGTAAACTGTGAAGATAGACCAGTATCCTGGGATTACGGATCATATATTCCCCAGTTGTTGAAGATGGCAGAAAATTAATTTTCCACAAGCTCATTCTCGTGTTCTTACTTAGTAGTTGACACGTTCAACACAAGCTTCATGTGGTCGAACTGTCCTCACACTTGCTAGTTGACATAGAGCACAGACTGTTTATGCTGGGTCAACCTGCATTGGATTTAGTGCAGTGGTGTTTACCTGTCACTTGGTTTTTATTTCGATCATATTAGGAAATGCCAAGTTCTCAAGTAGCATCACTTTACCAGCAGACCATACTGGAACCAGTACTAAGAACCTGGAAGTTACTATTTTTTGCTATGTTCTTTTAATGCTGCAAAACATTAATTCAAGGAAACTCAAGAAATTCCTGAACATGATGAATTTAAATTTGTAGCTGCTATCATTGATTATGGGATGTAAATAATGCTGCAGAGCAATCCTACTGCAAGATGGCACATCTGTCAAGGTGCAATCAATGCCATTTCATTTTCGCCGGATGGAGCTTACATGGCAACTGTTGGGCGAGATGGTAATTTTGTCTAGCCAAGAACGAGAATTGACATGTGATAAAGGTTTCCTATTGGTGACACATTGTACTTAAGTTGTTCGATTATATGCAGGTTATTTAAGAGTATTTGACTTCGCGAAAGAACAACTAATATTTGGTGGGAAAAGTTACTATGGTGCTCTTTTGTGTTGCTCATGGAGGTAAACTGCCAATTGCATTTACTGTTACTCTGGTATTTGGTGCCAATTTTGTCGCATGCCTGCACCTACCTTTTACTAACTAGTAGTTCAGATATGATGTTCACAAAAACAGAAACTCATATTTCCCTATCTTTTTGCGCAGTTGCATCAGTTCTGCTATTGACTGATTATTCTAGGATTGTATATGAGCTTACCTCTTGTAATCTTGTTTCATCTGTGAATCACATAACACCATTTGTAAATTAACTTTTTAGATCTTCATAAGAAGTGGCCAATTTTACATATGAAACGGTGCAAGAGCAGTAGCTAAGAGCATATCCTGCCATTCGCCCCCCAGGGGGCTTGAAATATCGCCGCCTGGGGGTGAACCGGCGCTAAAATCGGCTTGGGGGCGATTGAGTTCCCAGCCGCCGCCCCCAGGCGCCGATATCGGCCCAATTTTGGCGCAAAGTTGCCCACTTTCGGCGCAAAATTGGCCCGCTATCGGCACAAATCGGCCCATATTCGCCGTGCTTCGGCGCAAATTCAACAGAAGCTATTTTTTATCACACAGTTCATCACAGTAAGTCAATAGAAATCAAATAGTTCGACAACAAATAGTTCAATACAAATTATATAGTTCAACAAATAAAAACTCATATTTCATCACACGTCGAGCTAGGCGTTGCCCTTGAGCCTCCATAGGTGCTCCACCAGATCCTGCTGCAGTTGTTGATGCACCAGTGGGTCTCGGATCTCTTGACGCATATTGAGGAAGGCCGTCCAGGTTGCCGGTCGGTGGTGATCAACTTGGGCAAGAGGACCCTACATGTAATATGGTTCAGTGTCAAACACTGGCTCTTCCTGCTCGCTCTCAATGATCATGTTGTGCAAGATGACACAGCAAGTCATGATCTCCCACATTTGATCTTCGACCAGGTCTGAGCGGGGTACCGGACAACAGCAAATCGAGATTGGAGCACACCAAATGCCCGCTCGACATCCTTCCTGCAAGCCTCCTGAACCTTCGCAAAGTGGGAGTACTTGCCTCCTGCCACAAGGTTTGAGATAGTCTTCACAAATGTGGACCATCTCGGATAGATGCCATCTGCTAGGTAGTATCCCTTGTTGTAGTGTCGCACATTGACCTCGAAGTTCACCGGAGGAGAATGACCTTCAACAAGCTTGGCAAAGACAGGGGAGCACTGCAGTACGTTGATGTCATTGTGAGTTCCTGGCATACCAAAGGAGTGCCAAATCCATAGGTCGTGTGTGGCCATTGCCTCACACTGCAACCGCCTTTGGCGCCTTTGTACATCCCCTGCCAAGCAAATGGATAGTTTTTCCATTTCCAATGCATGCAGTCGATGCTTCCAAGCATCCCAGGAAATCCTTTTGCTGCATTCTGTGCTAGGATCCGAGCAGTGTCTTCAGCATTGGGTGATCACAAGTATTGCGGTCCAAACACTGCCACCACTGCCCTGCAGAACTTGTAGAAACACTCAATGGTCGTGGACTCGGCCATGCGTCCATAGTCTTCGAGTGAATCACCGGGAGCTCCGTATGCTAGCATCCTCATAGCTGTCGTGCACTTCTGGAGTGAGGTGAATCCAAGTGTGCCGGTGCAATCCTTCTTGCACTTGAAGTAGTTGTCGAACTCCCGGATGGAATTCACAATCCTGTGGAAGAGCTTTTGGCTCATCCGATAACGGCGCCGAAATACTTTGTCACCGTGCAATGGAGCATCGGCGAAGTAGTTGGAGTAGAGCAAGCAATAGCCTTCCAGTCGATGCCTCTGCTTCACCTTCATTCGGCCTGGCGCCGAGCCACCTTGCTGCGGCTTTGCATTGCTCGCGAGCAGGCTGGCCAGGCGGCGACGACCATGAGATGCTCTTCGTCTTGGGCGTCGGCATCGGCATCGGCTTCCTCCTCCAGCAGCGCCTCCTCCTCGTCCTCCTCCATGGCCGAGCAGACAAATCGCCGAACACCTGGCAGGCGTGGTAGGCGCGCAGCCGCCGGTATCCTGCCGTGCGCGGCCGGAGAACTCGCCCAGGAACGGGGTGAGGATGCCGCGGCGGAACCCTTTCTTTTCCGGCGGGGGGAATGGCCTATCTAGCGGTGGTGGGGGGTGGTCGGCAGCGGGATTGGCAAGGCGGCGGGAGGGCGTGCACGCGGGGGGGGGGGGGGGGTAATCTGGACGTGCAAAGGTGCGTTTTCGCCTGACAGTGGTGGCCCAGACGCTCTTTTCCCTTCCGCCGGAGCCCCCAAGTGCCCCCCCCCCCCAGTGCGCTGGGTTCGGCCTGGGATCGCCGGCCCCAAAAACGGGCCCGAGCCGGCGGATTTCGGCGTCTTGGGGGCGCGACTCGGGCGTTTTTTCGGCGCCGGCGCGAAAAAAGTCGCCCTGGGGGGCGCGGCTGGAGATGCTCTAAGTGTTCCTGTGATGGATAAATTCTATAGAAAACTAGCAGAAACATACTTGGTGCAGCATGCTTGTCATTTTCTTTGATTATATCTTAAACTTCAATCATTCATCATATAGTATAGAACGCAATGTGTCTGCATCTAGAGATGATGTCTGTTAGTTGCTCGATAAGAACTCGCAATTGCAGGCTACCAAGTAAGGTTTTTAATTAACTATAAGAAACTGAAGGGACATGGATTGATAATGGCACATTTTGTACAATTAGCCATGATTTCTGCTAGCGATAAATTGGGGCACGGCAAGTTCTTGGAAACACAGCACATGGTTGAAAGTTGAAAGATCTTATACTGAAAGTTTGCCTGATTTGGTTGCTTGCAAATTGCTGTCATTATTGATGGTATATACTGTATAAAATAGAAGTTCGTTATTGTCCACCTGCTTATTGAAAGTTGTGTTGACTTGGCACTTCCGCTTATGCTTTTGTACATGAATTGACTACCTTGTTATGGCAAGCATCTGGAATCCCAGCTTTTGAGATGTCATGGAATCAAACTTTAAAGATATCATCGTCTGATACAACATTGTATCAAAATTTCATATTTGTACTCGAGGCTCTCTTGGCCTTCTCTGTCCTGACGTTATTGGCTTATTTTCTTATTTGGTTTCACAGGAAGTTTGATGAATATCGTGTAACATTCTAAGTAGTGATGTATACTTGCATCCAACTTTGCATGTAGTCACAATATAGCTAGTCTTGCTTGTACCATTGTCCTGATGTAATTGGATTTATTTGTGCCATTTCACAACAGTTGTGATTTGTGAAGCTAACGTTTTTACCACATAATTGTATAACAGCGTGCCCTTGAAGATGTTAATAATTTGGCTTGTTTGTGCTCTCCTGTTACAGTGCGGATGGAAAATATATATTATCAGGTGGGGAAGATGATCTTGTGCAAGTATGGAGCATGGATGACAGAAAGATGGTTGCGTGGGGCGAGGGGCATACATCATGGGTGCTACTATCATTACAGTTGTCTTTGTGCAGTATATTGATGCTTTTATCGGAACTTCCAATTTTGATGCAGATCTCCTTTTCTGTTGCAGGTTAGCTCAGTTGCCTTTGATTCGTATTGGTCCCCTCCAAGTTCTGATGACGCAGGAGAAAATGCCATGTATCGCTTTGGTTCTGTTGGCCAGGTACCAGTAAATTTATATGAATGAATGAATTTGTTAATCTGGGCCTAATTTGTAACTTTTATGGTTTTTATTCTAACGGAAATCATAATGATACATCATAGAATAATCTGTTTGTTTCCTTGTATACTTGTGATACCGACAAGGATTTAAATGCTAGTGATATTTGAATTTTGTATTGGTTACTTGTTGGGTTGCTTAGGTGACTTGCAGTTGTGAAAAATGAGCATGCTTGCTTCTTGTTCATTAGTATTCTTACCGAGTTGATGAATCATGATTCATGTGTCTCACTAGCTTTTTTTGCTTAAGAAGTTGTGCTACACTCTGTGCCACTTATCACCTGTTCATGAGGGACTGGGTATCACAAATAAGTTCCATTGTATTTCATGTATCTTGAATTCGAAATAGGTTATTGTCTATCTGTTTTGTGTATTTATTCTTAAGCTCTGGCATCGAATATATATACTCTTGACCAAGTATTACAACTTGAGGTTCCATGATTTTATCTTGGGCATAGGATGTGGTCTATGCTTCAGCTACCATTTAGCATTGCTTTTCGTACTGGGTTAGTACTGGAAATAATGTATTTTCACCTTTGCATGCACTTAGGATACCCAACTTCTTCTCTGGGATTTGGCAATGGATGAGATTGCTGTGCCACTTCGACATCCTTCCAGCGGCTCCCCAACATTTAGCAGTGGAAGCCCTTCTGCACACTGGGACAGTGCATGTCCTCCTCCTACTGGTGTTCTTCAGCCGTCTCCACGGATGCGAGACGTACCAAAGCTCTCACCCCTCGTTGCACACAGAGTACATGCTGATCCCCTTTCTGGCCTAGAATTCACCAGTGAATCGATCGTCACCATATGCCGTGAGGGGCTAATCAAAATCTGGGCCAGGCCACAACACAGTGAAAACAGCCAGCGGCCAAATTCTTCTGAGCTGGCAGCTGGCAATGCCATCTCCAAGGATAAGATGATAACATCACCAAACAAAGCAGGCACTTCCAGCTCTAGCTTCAAGCAACCATCATCTGTTATTTTCTCATGACCAAAGGCTTCTGCTTGCATTTTTATCATGCTTGCTCAGCCATGGCTACTCATATCTTGTCACTAACGTGGCGATTAGTGACGCAGGGCTTCGCTGGGAAGTCTGCCAGCGACAGAGGCGTGCTTCATAGATGTCTATGTGACAAAAGAATAACGGAACTTGTTCCTGTACAGATACAGATATTGCCCCCAGATGAATAGTACAAGTTTACTGGTTGTTGTTCCATATCATTTGTCTGGTCTTCCATAACATCTCAATAGATTAGAGTATGTACCCATTCTTTGCATATTAATGGTATCTTCACTTATTAGGCGCTCTGGAGGTTACAGATCAGATTCCATTTGCCCCCCATAACGTTGCTTTCCTGCTTGTGTTATCAATGGAACTGTAAATTACTGTTGTTGTTTATACAATGTTTCTGAATCCCCTTGGGTATTGTATTCCATTTCTTCTTCTTTTGAGTGTTGATTTGTCACTTGAATGTACTCTTATGAGAAACAAAATGCTTGAGTTGTCCCACACAAGTTTGAGGCAAGTTGATGTTAAGAACAGAAGGGAATGCATGACCAATCTGAATTAAAATGATTATGTTCTGCTACCTATGTCTTATGCTTTCTACTATCTATTTGGACTAGTATTTCAACTGTGAAATGTGCTCTCCTCTCATCCACGAGAGATGAGTTTGAAGGTTTTGGACCTATCACTGAAATTTGGTTGAGTTGTCGTTGTTGTTGATTCTTTGTTTGGTCCAGGGGTGATTTTGGCTGATGGGAACTGCTGGCATTTATAATGCAAAGCAGTGTAGTTTAGAGTAAGCTAAATACACATTGTATACAGACTCCAAAAACTGCCTAGGTCTTAAAAAATAAACATGCAAACACATGGACAACTTTGGACACAATTATTAAGTTTCATCCTGTATATGTTGGCGCTATAGGAAAGGTCGTGGTTGCTTGATGATGTCTTTCTTTCAACTTATTTTGTGGGGGAAGTTTTGTGAGGATGAGTTGCATATGCCGACGGGTTGTAGGGGCAGTGTGTTGGGTCTTGTGTCATGATGTGGGAGTAGTCCGCTTGCATCATGGGATTGTGGCTTGGTTGTTTTTCGTGACCAAGTTTGTAACGGTTTTAGCTTGGTTTCCCATGAATTAATCGGGCATCTTTTTTCTTCTTAATTAATGGACGAGGCAAAACTTTTGTCTCCGTTAAAAAAAATGTCCAAGTGCATAATTGAATGTTCACTAAAGCATTGTCTTCATTTTTTTGTGGGTTGGACTCCACGCCATGGTTGATCATGTTCCAATGCATGTCATGAAACTTGAGCACTGTAATTGTAGGGATAGGGATAGTGGAGCTAATTGTACGAGCGTTGGGACGCTCGATCCCAATCTCTCCCTTTCCACAATTCTAATCCCCCCTCCCCTCCCCTTCCTCGGCTCTTATTTCTTTCTCCTTCCTAATTTAAAGGGGTGCATGGCTTGATGTGCTTGCCTAATATAGGGCAATGATCTTGTCGGAAATCGCTCGCCCCGGTGCGCGGCTGCGCATTAGCATTGCCCCATTTTATCTATAGCTAACCTAAAAACCAACAAATATGATAGTTAGATATAGCCATTTATTATTTTATTAGTACACAACTCACCCACTTCTTTTATATTTATAACTTGAAACCCGTGCTACAGCTATAGCTACTACTAGAGGCGGATTTAGAGCCCAGGCAGCTGCCTGGGGCGTAGAGACAATTTCCTTCGTTGAGCCTGAGGCTTGCCGTATTCTTGGGTCCGCCACTGGCTGCTATTGTGTTTATCTTCTCTCTTTTTCAACTCATCATGAATTTGACATGGCACCTCTTATAACCCACCTATATCACCCTATATTATACAAAGTACTTACTTTAATTCTTCAATGGTAAGAGCAACACCAACGGGCCGACCCAAACGGACGGCGATTTCGTCCGTTTTTTGTCTGTTTGGGTCGGCCGCCCGCCCGGCGTCCGCCCAGTTTTTCATATGGGTCGGCAGCGCGCCCAACGCGCCGACCCATATGTGCAGGCGTGGTCGGCTGGCCGCCCAATTTTACATTGATTTGCATTCAAACATATTGTGAAATGAAATAACAAGCAATATAGTTTAGCCGCCCAAATAAATAGTATAGTTTTACAAGCCAAATATAAATAAAAATGTTTCACATAGTTTTGCAAACGAATAAAAGAAGATACATTTATTGGTTGCCAACATGAGTACACATATGCTCAACCAAATCATTTTGCAGTTGCACGTGAGTTTCCCAATCACGCATGTCTTCATGAAACTGAGTGAACTGCTCAAATGTTGCTGCTACTCCATGCTCAGGCACAACATTCTCACCCTGAAACTGAAAGCCTTGATCGTACAGACGTTCCGGGCGCTCGTCTTCTACGATCATATTGTGCATGATCACACAAGCAGTCATCACCTCCCATAGTTTCTGCGTGCAGCTCCAAGTATTAGCAGGATACCGAACGATGCCCCATCGAGATTGCAAAACACCAAAGGCACGCTCGACATCCTTCCTAGCACTCTCTTGCTCGTGGGCAAATCTTTTCCTTTTCTCTCCGACAGGGTTGGGTATTGTCTTGACAATAGTGGTCCATTGAGGATAGATACCGTCACCCAAATAGTACCCTTTGTCGTAGTTGTGGCCGTTGACAGTAAAGTTCACCGGTGGGCTGTTGCCTTCGGCAAGCCTAGCAAACACCTGCGAACGCTGAAGCACGTTGATATCATTGTGTGATCCAGCCATGCCAAAGAAAGAGTGCCAGATCCAGAGATCTTGAGACGCCACGGCCTCTAGTATGACAGTGCAAGCTCTGACATGTCCCTTATACTGCCCTTGCCAAGCAGAAGGGCAATTCTTCCACTCCCAGTGCATGCAGTCTATGCTGCCAAGCATCCCCGGGAAGCCCCTACTGGCATTCATCGCCAACAAACGGGCTGTATCTTCAGCTGTCGGCTCTCTCAAGTACTCAGGGCCAAACACAGCAATCATAGCCTTGCAGAACTTATACAGGGACTCTAGGCATGTAGACTCGCTCATATGGACGTACTCGTCAATGAGATCACCGGGCACTCCGTATGCAAGCATTCGGATGGCGGCAGTGCATTTTTGATAAGAGGAGTAACCAATCTTGCCGACGGCATCCTCTTTGCACTCGAAGTAGTCATCATAGCCGACCACTCCCTCTCTAATACGGTTGAAAACATGCCTACTCATACGGAACCGGCGGCGGAATTTGTGATGTTTGAACAACGGGTTTGTTGTATCAAAGTAGTCCTTCCAGAGAAGGAAATGCCCGCTCTCTCGGTTACGATTCAACGCCGGAAGGTGGCCCGGAATGGAGCCACGGAACAACGGCCGCTGGTTGTTGAGGTGGTGATGGACCAACACGGCAGTCAATATCTCCTCCTCGTCATCGGACGACGGATCGTCGGAGTCGCAAAGGAAACTGTGGAAAAATAACTCGTCGGCGGAGTCCATTTTCGTACCTTGGCAAACTGTCGAACAGCTTGCGGGCGTCGAAGAAGGAGACGGCCGGCGAGGGGAGACGCGGCGCCCATAGACCAGCTAGCTGCCCTGCCGGCGTCCGACGAGTGTGACGGCGTCCGACGAGTGTGACGGCGTCCGACGAGCGTGCCGGTCGGATGTGGCGGGGGCGGCGAGGCGTCTTTTTGGTCGCGGGCGGTTGTGCGGTGGGTGAAGCGGCGGCGGGAAACAGTTTGCTCCCCGGCGGCAAAACGGCGGCGGCGGGCGACTGGGGGCAGGGGCGGCGTTGCTGGGCGGATGTGGAGGCGGCAGCAGCTGGAAGAGTCGCCGCCAAAAATAGGCGGCGGCGTTGGTGACGGAGGAGGTGGGGCGAGGGTTGCTTGTTGGCCCGGGGGGGTGAGAGGGGAGGCCAATGTGCCACAGACCAGCGGGCCCGGGGACAGGAGTAGTCGAGCGCGCGCGTGTCCGCACCGACGCAAATCAGGCTAAAAAATGGGCATGGAATGGGTCGCCCGCGGATGAAAAACGGACATGCGTCCGTTTGGGTCGGCGCGTTGGGCCGCCTTTTCTGTCCGCGCCGACCCAAACGAACGGCCGCGGACGAAATGGGTCGCCCTATTGGAGTTGCTCTAACATTTTCTTTTTTATGATCAGGCCTTCATTGCAATCCTGCCGTTGGCTTAACTCTGAAGTGATCACGCAAACGGAAACGTGACCGGAAACGGAAACGTAACATCAATATAAACGAACACCTGGGCAGCGAGACCGCGGAAACGTATCCAGACCAGACCAGACTCGCTGGAAATAGCGAGGCAAGCCGCAAACAGCAGCAGCGCACCACCGCCTCCGGCCCCTACCCAGCCGCCGATGCCGCCCCGCGCCGCCGCCGGCGACCTCAGCTGAGCATGGCGGCCGCCCCCGCGGGCCCCCAGAACCGCTGCGTCTTCGGTACGCCCCCTTCCCCGCCCTTCTCTCTCACAGCCCCCTGCCCCCTCCCGGGGTCTCCGCGTTCTATGTGCGTGCGTGCGTGCTCGCTCCTTCCTCCGGTTCGATCCGCGGGCTAGGAGCTCTCGCCGCGGTTCGGGTGGGAGTGGTCTGGCCCCAATTGGCGGCTACGCGAGTAGAGCTCGATTTGGGCCCCAATCGCCGCTGCATCCTCCGTTGATTCCCCGTGGATTTCCCGTCGTGTGTGGGTGGCCGGTGCGGTTTTGGGTGGCACGAAGCGCGTTTAGCTGCTCCCGCCGCTAGATTCGGAGTCTAATTCCATTTCATTCGAGTTTTCGTACTGTCTAGGGTTTGCCCTTTTTTTTTTATCATTCCTGTTCGTCACGCCTTTGGGGTTGTTTTCCCCCAAACAAAGGTGCCCGTCAGTTGGCTTGTGCTGTATTCAACGTGTGTGACACTGATATTTACCGCACATTTTGAGTTGGTTCAGTTGCTGTGGTATGAGTAGGTTCTTGAGTTCGATTGACCCCGGTGTTGGCTGTTGAATTTGGTTGCAGTTGGGAACATTCCGTACGATGCGACGGAGGAGCAGCTCGTGCAGATATGCGAGGAAGTCGGGCCGGTGGTCTCCTTCAGGTTTAGTTGTGCAAACCCTATCAGTTGTGTGTGTGTGCCACCATGTAGTTTTCTAATTTGACCATGTTGTGCAGATACACATATTTGTTAGATTATTGGATTATTCAGTATCTGTTAAAATCCTTGTGCCCTCTTTCATTCTCTTTCAAAATGAGGAAATTGTTAGCCAGCTATATGGACATGATGCTTTTAAATCCAACGTGTAACATCTGGAATATTGATTTTGTTTAAGTATGATGGCTGTATTGCACACTGCTGCTAAGCATGATCTCAGAACTTAATAGATTGTCTTAGGGGTCGCCCTGCTTATGGATGCTGCCTCGGGCCTTTCGAAAGATAAGAGTGTTGAGTGCTGAAATGATATCCTGAATGTCTGATATAGCTAGTGTTACGGGATCACTTTCTGGACTACACATGCAAATGGAAATTAACCTTAACAAAAATAACAAGAAACCCTAAGATACACGTGTTTGCTGCTTCTATCCCTGATAACTGAAACTGGTTATGAGTTATTTCTATCCCTGATAACCTTTTTAGCATTCGACGAAGCTGATGACACTGTTGAGCTGTGACTGCTAGATACTGACTGCTCAAAATTGCTTGCAGACTGGTTGTTGATAAGGAAACCGGAAAGCCGAAAGGTTATGGATTTTGTGAATACAAGGATGAAGAGACAGCTCTAAGTGCACGCCGGAACCTTCAGGGTCATGACGTTAATGGTCGTCAGTTACGTGTTGATTTTGCTGAAAATGGGAGGAACACTGACAGAAATAGAGAAAAGGTGGAAGATCCTCAGTCTATTACTGTAGAAGAACCTTATTTCTCACCCAGCAAGTCCTATGTTAAGATGAAAGCTTGTATGGTTTTGGTTCCCATGAATTATAATACTTATCTTTTCTCCAACTACCATGTGTCTCCTGTTTTGCTTTCTCGCACGGCATGTGTATGTATGTACAGATTCCTGTCTGTACATATGCACACCTGCTATTCTGCCAAATTACCTTGGTGGAATTGTCTTTCTGGTATTGCGAATCTTCTTTGGTATCGCGGTTCCAAAATCATCCCCAATGTCTCGATTCTGCCTTCTTTTACGAAAGTAACGTGCCAAAGTTACTGGGGTAACAAAAGCAATGTCATGCTTACAAAGATCTCCAGAATTGTACTGAACACGTGAGGTTCTCTGCAAATAGCAAAAGAAGAATTATCTTGTAGAGGATGTATATGTGGTCAATGCATCTATAGTCGCATCCTTTGTGATATGCTCAAGCAATGGTGTTGCAATTACTAGTAAATTTATCTCTGAAATGATATATACAGTTGACTTTCTCTTTTGGCTTACTGTTACATTATTACTACCTTTCTCTCTCAAAATAAGTGTGATGTCCTTAGCTGCTATCAGCAGCCTTTGTATCTATCCCCACACCAGTGACTGACGCTGATATGTATGTGCTGATTTTGTTGCCAAGTTGTCAGAATGCATCCACAAGAAAATACTGTGTATCTAAGTTTCACAACTGGACGCAGTTGATTGGTTGATAGTGGTTTACATAGGGACACTATTTTTATGCTAAATTTTCTGGAGATCATAGTGAAGTATTATTGCATGATAAGGTCACTAGTTTTCACTGCCATGTTGTAACTTTGTACATTTGAAACTAAGTAGTTTCATTACGAAAATGGAGTTAGTGCAATCAAAATTTATTTCATGCATGGACAGTAGGAAATCTCAACCAATTGAAGTTGTCAATAAAGAAGCAGATATTGACTTATTTTTGATATGTTTATGCATTGCAGGGTCGTGGAGGACCGGGAATGTCATCTACTGTTGGTTGGTTTCAAATTTAATTTCTTGATGATCATTTAGTTTATGTGTATGTTCAAGATTTCGAACTTGCCAGTTTTATATCCCTGTGCGCTGACATTGGGTTTTTGATGGAATCCTGCAGATGCTCAGAAACAATTAACCACAACTCCCGCTGTAGGGGACACCAGCCTTCATCAGCTTATTGGTCTTCCACCGGCAATACACGCTGCATCTGTGATGGCTGGCGTTCTTGGGGGAGCTCAAACTGCAAATGTACAAAATGGTTTACCTGTCCAATTTGGGCTTGGAAACGACCCTCTTACCCATTACTTGGCCAGGATGTCAAGGCATCAGTTGTATCAAATCATGTCTGAGTTGAAGGTTATCTTGAAATATCAATATCAATTCATGAAGATTAAAAATTGCTCACTGCTAGTTTTAGCTTGTTAATGCTTTTTTTATGGCAGACCCTAACTACTCAAAATAACGACCTTGCCAAAAAACTGCTGCAAGGAATTCCACAGCTTCCAAAGGCCCTATTTCAGGTTAGCTTTGCGACTGATTGCTCAATTAATCAATTACTACCTCCGTATCAAAATATAAGACGTTTTTTGACAGTCATTTTTGATACAGAGGGAGTGTTACTTTCTGTTCCTGTTTTTGTGTACTTGTCCAAAATATAACATAATGGAGTCTGTATGAGTTCTTCACCCAAAATTTGTGCCTATTTTTGTTAGTTATGCTTCATTCATCTTCACAAATTTCATACACCCTTCTTAATATAAATTTAACCAACTCAAGTATTCTGGTTATGTTTGTTAGAACTTTGATGTGATTCATGGTTGTCTTGTTCTCCCAGAAGGCAAAAAGATAAAAAAAAAATTACGTTCCCTTAATTTATTGAATAGTTGTAGATCAAATATTTGTTGCGTTCATGTGGAGGCCATTGTTGAAAGACAGGAAGGCCAGCCAACTTTATATGTTGAGCCTTGTGATTCCATGGAAGAGCTTTTTAAAAATACTTTTGTTCATTGTTTAGTTCACTCTAGGGTAGAATGGAATATTATTAGAACATCATAACCTTTTTCTTGTTGTAATGCAGGCACAGATAATGCTCGGGCTGGTGACACCTCAGATGGTATATTCTTGCTTTGTTCTGAGTTTGATGTACTACCTAATGTTTTCCTGATTCTCTAATATACTAACCCAGGTCTGTCGAATTCGCAGATGCAGATGGCTAAGAGCCAACAGCCCTCTAGCTCGTTGGCACAATCTTCTCACCTCAATGAATCATTTCCGCAGCCAGATGCTGTGCTACCAATTGTTCATAGACCTCCACCAAACCCTAATGCCATGCAGGAACAAACTGCACCGCTGCATAACTTTCCTCAGTATCAGCATTCATCTCAGCCTCCAGTCAAAATGTTTCCGCATGGACATCAGCCTGGGGTGCTGGCACACCCTCCAATGCTATCTCAGCCCTTCGGCACCTCTTCCAGTGTTCCTACTCAACCCCTTGTAAACTCAGGAGGCTTGATATCACAAGTTCAGCCTTCATTTTTGACACAGCACCCTAGACCACCAGTTATGCCAACTAATGTACAGCAACTACCCTTGACCAATCCTCATCTCCCCCAGGTATTTCTTTTTCACATATGAGGAGCTTATGGTTTTTCATTAATGGTGCGATAAGTAGCAAGCCAAACTTTGCGTTGACTTATTAATCATCTTGATTGGGTCTTCTAATTTACAGAACACATGTAAACTATGTACTCGAAACCAAACTGTACAGTACATTAACTATTTGTGTATGTTTGCCTACGCAAATTAAGTGATTTTTTCTAGTCAAGTTGTTTCTGTCAGTCCATGGACAAGATTCACTAATTTTACCGTCTACAAAATTGAACTCTTTGTGTCACATTGCAGGTTGGTGCTGAACCTGAGATACTCCCCAATGAGATTAGATTGCCTGATCGAGCTAGTCATCAGGCAGAGTTAGACCATCCCTCGAAATTGAGAAAATTGGAGGATGGAACATCAACGCCAGGAATTGTAAACAATAGTCCTGCTGTTTATTCTGCTCCATCGCAGGTAGTGGTCCCTACTGGACCATCAGGGAGCTATAGTTCTGGTGCTGTTCACTTCCAGCAACCAGAGAATGAAGCGCCTCAGGTAATCGCCTCTGAATTTCAGTTTCATTTTCCAGCTTTCCTGTTATTTTATTATACCTTACATTCTTGGATGCTGGTAAAGTATCTGCAGAATCTGACCTAACTAAAGTTCTAAACATTTTGCATCATTTCTCTGCAATTGAATTGTACCGAGGCACAAGGTTTCTTAGACTTCAAATTCTCATGTGTTCACAACTCCAACTCTTCTTGTAATGGTGCAGCTCACACAGGACGACGAGTCAGCCCTTCTGCAGCAAGTCTTACAACTAACACCTGAGCAGCTGAGTTCATTGCCAGTGGAGCAGCAGCAGCAGGTGCTACAGCTTCAGAAGATGCTATCAGCTGGTAAATAGCGGCATAACACCAGCTGATTAAGCACAGCGAAATTGTTAACCTACATAGTCAAACATTGAAGAAGGCTCGTCTAGCCACACACACACACACACGTAACTTCTCAACTTTGTTGGTATCTCTGGGCCATCAGTTTTGCTCCTGATGACTGATTTATTTGGCATTCTTTGTAAAGTTGAGGTAAAAATGTGGTGGCAAAAGAAGTTGTGAAGAAAGATGATAATTGTCCATTAGTTCTGTAACATTTTAGAAAAGAATAATCTTATGAAGAGAGGGAGTTGTATTTGTGTTCTGGAATTGTTGCAGAATCAGATTTTTGTTATGTTTGTTTATTTCCGACGCTCTGAAAACTATTGCTGAAGGCACCGGTTGTATGCATGATAAATTTGTTACATCGCTGTCGTGGGTATCAGTATCAATTTTGCAAAAAGTATTTGCGGCCACATTTTCCCCCATAAAATTCGAGTTTCTGAATGTGCCCTTCGAATTTAAATAAAAAACTCTAAATCTACGAAACAGTTCTCGTTTGTGGCCCTGCACCCACACGAAATGTACTAGTATTTGCTATTTTTCATAGTTTGCGTACTACTCTCTTTGTGAAGTCATATACTCCCTCTGTTCACTTTTATAAAAGGCTTTGTAGATGTTTCAGACAGTGTGCAAAACAGCATAATTTCACTTGTCTGAAATGATTTATAAAAGTGAACGGAGAGACCAGTACTTTATAGATGAGTGCGGCGAATCTGCACCCGCGCTTACGGAAAAAATCAAAAAAAAACTAGAAAAATTCAAAAAATTCAAAAAAAAATTCGGGTGGTAGATAATTAGGTGCATGAGGTTCGCTGCAAAATTCAACTCGTTTGGACATTTGAGCAAGTCTGTGTAAAAAAGACAAAATCGGGGTCGGTGAAAAAGTTTACTGTTCACAAACTGTTTTGACCCGATTTGTCTTTTTTGCCGAGGCCTACACAGATATCCAAATGAGTTGAATTTTGGAGCGGACCTCACGTATCAACTTATCTACCACTCAAATTTTTTTTGAATTTTTTTGAATTTTTCTAGTATTTTTTTTGAATTTTTTGCTGATGAGGTGCAGATGAGTCCGGGCTCCAGGATGAATTTTCGTTTATAGAGGGAGTACTTTGGTGTACGCTCATGTGATTTCTTTCAGAATCTCTACTCCTAATGGACGAGTTGGTTGAATAGTCCCCCCACTTTCGTCTGGTTTTTTTTCGACTGGTTTTTTTCGTCCCCCGCACCCACCACACGCACGCAAAAAAAAAAAACCACCCCGCACAAACACCTCTCGTATCGATCCCCTCGAGGAGAAGCCGTCGCCCCCATCTCCCGCTCCGCCGCCGCCCGCCTTACCGTATCTCCCTCTCAGCCACCTCCACCACCCCCACGCTTCTCCCCATCGCCGGATCCGCTATCAGATCGCCAAGGTTAGGCGGCAGAGCTACACGTCCGCGACGCGCTCATGCTCGTCAAGGAAGGGGCTCCCGATCGAATCTGCGCTCACGCGGCTTGTGTGCCATGGCCGCCATGGCATCCATGGCCGACAAGAGGGGACCCTCGGCCTCGGCCATGGCCGCCTGCTTTGGACACGGGGTCGCCACATCCGACGCTGCCAGCGCCTCGTGGACCGCCATCAGGAGCTCCAGGTCCGCCGCTATCGAACTCTACGGCCATGGTCACCACGTCCATGGTCGATCAACTGATCTGATCTGATCACAAGTTCCACAGGAAGAAAATCTAGAAATTCTTGCGCTGGATGCAGTAGACGAAATTGAATGTACACGTACGTGGATCCAAGTCCGAGTTGGGAGCGCCATCGATCCGACGAACGTGCAAGGAATTTCTGAATCCAGGACTTCTATTTGAGCATGTATGTTCGTTGGTTATTCAATTCAATTGTTCGTACAACAGCAAAAAATTAGCACGAATTCCAGTAGTTGTGTTTGCTTCTTTTGAAGGTGGATCTTCTATTCTTTCTAATAGTTGTGTTGCGCAAATTTCCAATTATCTGAGTATATGTCCTATAGTTTCCTTTAAAGAAGAAGAAGAACATGAGGCTGGTACTGCATCTGTCCTAGCATGATGAACTTTGCTACAGTCTTTGTGGACAGGTTGACGACAGGAGCTGAAGTACGTTTGAACAAACGTTTTCTTTCAGTTTTCCCAAGAAGAACATGAGGCTGGTACGACAGGGGCTGGTACTGCATCTCGTCGGCGGAAGGCGAAAAGAATGGCGGCGGCGGGCAATATGGGAGAAGACGGTGCCCTGCCTGACAACGGACTCGAATTTCTACTGGATCCGGTTGACAGGTAATTGATCCGTCGTATTCTTCCGATCTTTTCGCCCTGCATACATGAGAGCGGACTATGGCAACCACGGGCCTTTGATTTTTTAGCATGCTGTTGGTTTCCGATCAGAGAGGTGGTTGCGGACGTTGAGGTGCCAGATCCGTTGGCGGCGAGGGACTTAGTGGCGACAGACATGGCTGGCGCCGATTCCTCATGCGCGGTTGTGGTTGGGCACCTCGGCGGAGCTGCTGAGCCCCGGGATTCTGGCGGCAAGAGGAAACAGTAGTCAACCCAGTCCGTGGAATCGACCGGGAAAGTGAACACGGAGGCGCCCAGGTCGACCAGAAGGTAAAAAGTAAAATTAGAGTTCTGAAACTTTCAGACAGAATGGTTTTGATTTTTGCAAGCACTGTCACATACTTGTGCATGAGCATATATGCCCGGTGCTGTGATTACTCGTTTCAGCTGGGTATCCTCGTGATTTTTCTGGTCATACTAATGCGAATTGGTGTTTCATATATACGACTAGCCAAGAAGTTTTTAGATGGATCATGTCATAGATGGACTAGCCAAGATTGTTTTTAGATGGAGTGACGAGTGGCACCTGCAGTTCTAAAGGAAATGTTAGGGTAAGAAGGTTTAATTCAGCACGCAAAACACATAACCATTGTACGACCAGACAGTTGTGGCACAACAGAAAACTATAGCTACAACTTTTCTATTTAATTAAATTTTTAGTTGACGATAGTATTATCTATTTTATAATTTTTAATGTTATAAGACTCCAATCCAATGCAGAGCTTATGCCCGTCATTGGCTTGTCTCCCCTGGGCTGTGCATCCAGCTCCAGCGGGTTCAGCACGACTGAGGCAGCAGTGGGAAGGAAGATTATTCGGTAGGATGGCGCTGACAACATATCGGAGATGCGCCAAGCCTTGCTGCGACCTAGCTTTCTTGTGCTTGCTCTCCTTCCCCAACAACAGACCATCATGGCCCTCCCTTTTGTTGTTCATCAATGGGGGTCATGTTCACATCAGAACCTTCATCAGCACAATCTTCATGAATTTTCCATATTTGTCATATCTCTCTGATTGTCCAATGCAGATCATGTTGTTAAAAAGTGAAACTTCTGGGTTGATTTCAGGTTTAAGGCGTAAAGACTTTTTTAGTTTATGTTCGTGCTGGAAAATTTATGTTCATTGTCGCACCAATCATGTCGGAACCGAATTTATTTTCATTGTTTCAGTCCAATTCATCCTTAGAGGGAAAGTGTGGGCCTTGAACTGAAGGAGAGGCAAATATGTTTCTGTTCATAGTTAAATTGGTTCTTGATTTGAAGAGATTATAGAGCCACGTAATTTTGTACCCGAGCACTGCCAACTGTCGACGATTTGTATTGTGTGTTGTTTTACAGTACCTACTTGCCAATATTATTGTGTTGTTTCTCCTAACAATTGTAGACATGAATACATTTTTGACGAGGTGAAGACAACAGAGATTGGAGGTATGCGCTGGGCTCTTTGACACAAGCTAGGGAGGAGTAAGCTGACTGCATAATGAGAAATGTTGAAGTAGTCCAAGGAGGAATGACACACTGGCTGTGTGTGTGATGACCTTAACTCTGAAAAATGAGTTTTTCTTTCTTTCTAAAATCTAGAGTGGATTAATTCTACAAGTATCCTGAGTTTCTGATATGCTTTGCACATCCACATACGTGACAGCTGCAAGTTTAACCTGCTCTGAAATCTCAGAGTTTGTTAGAAGAAACTATATTGTTGATGTGGCTCTTTCACAGTTTTCATTTCTAATAAAATGTGAAGGTGCAACTATCCTGAAGAATGATTATGTAAAAAGAAAGTTGTATCAGCATCGAAGTGAAGAACTGGTGCGGCAGAGCGCACCTTTCCTTCTTGTAATGATACCATGTCCAGTGAATGCAACACCTAAAACGTCTGCATATAAAATTGCAGTTCGTGGCCGTGCACCTCTTGATACAGCACCTTGTCCTGGTAGAGTCAGTCCGCTGGAAGAAATGATCAGGAGGTATGCTGATAAGCCCATCCGATAATGTAGGAAGCCAGAGATTAGGATGAGTTTTGACTCCTCGGGGGAAGCTTACATTTCTATAACCTGTATTCTTGAGAGCTTGTACTTGGAATAATATGTGAAAAGAGTCTATAACCTGTATTCTTTGGAGCTTGGGTTTCGAATAATATTTGGCAAGAGTGTCTCAACGTCGTGCGAACAAAGTGTATGAAGGAGATCGTTTGTGTAGCACTCAAAACTGGAAGACCACAATTTTTTTTTTCAAGGCTTGCACTGAATTTCACTTCTAAGCTTAGCCAAAAATAATTGTGTCTTTCTTTTTTGAGGGGTTGGTATTCTTTTTTGAACAACAGCGGCTGGTAGGTGGGATTCACACACACAACCGAACAGGCAGGCCTAGAAAATTTCCTGATCCATCCACGATTTCCCTGGGACGACGGACTTGTTGAACGATCAATTATTGCGTCGGGTCCATCCTGGAATACCACCACAATACTTCTGCCGGATACGAGACTAAATACAGAAAACACATAGATCCCGAGTAAAGTGGGTGGGCGTGATTTCAGGACCAGATGTGCTGAGGATCAGAAACGAATTTTCCCATATTATTGTATAGATATTGACTGCAATATAGGAAAGTCTCGGATTCATAGAAGCGAGGGGAGCAGCTGACCAATGGAAGGTGGCCTGCGGGTTGAGGAGCTCGGCGGCGAAGAGAAGCCGTCGGCGTTGGGGTGCACCACATGATCCAGGTGTGCACGGCGTGGGGATGGTATCCAGGACACCGAGCTGGTTCCCTGAGCGCATGGGACGGAGCCCACCTCGCGCTGCAAGGTGCGTGCGAGTCGCCGGGCGTGGCCACAACCAGAATCAGACATTGTGCGCCACCGCGCTGGGGCGGGATGAAGGAGTGGTACAACAATGTAGGGCCAGCGGGAGCCGGAGGCGCTGCCTCTTACTGGAAAGAGAGCCACCGCCCTTGCCCATCGTTGCCGGCCTGCCGCGGCGAGACGAAGGGGAAAGAGTGAGTGGCCAGGGAGGAGTGAGAGCGTTTTTTTTTTGAAAGGAAAGCGGTAGGGGAAGCCCCCCACAGTGAGTTTTTTTTTAAATAATAAGAATCCAAATTCACGCCCATGAGGACTTGAACCTGGGTGGCTGGGTTGTACATCCACTCCACTAGCCAAGTGAGCTAGGCTCACCTCCCTAGGAGTGAGAGCGTTGTGGTTGTTTTAGATTTTTTTTCCTTCTTTTTTTGTCCCATGGCTGTAAAATTTCCTTTATCATTTTTTTGCTGGAGGCGCATAACATGTGAACTGAGGTTTTTGAGCTGAAGTTGACGAAAAAGGGTTTTCCCCGCTTTATATATAAAGCAACACTGAGTACATCAAAGAACCAATACAAAACACACAAGACTACCGCACACAACGCACACACCCAAGGCAAGATACAAAGGTGCCGGGCACCAATAAACCACTCCACCCACACCAAGCAAACTATGGAGATCGCTTGGCGCCGATGGAGACCTGCACCGTGAAAATCGAGAACGAAGCCAGGTCTCCAGAACGATGCCTCCTAGAAAGGTACGACCATCGAAGTCGCCACCGCCTGATCCAGAGGATGAGGTTTTCACCTGGAGCAAAACGACCGGAGTGAGAACGCCACGACGGGGCCTTCAGGAAGGGGTACGACGTCGAGTGTCGTCACCGCAGTCGGCCAGTAACGGAACTGGGCAAGTTGAATACCCCAGCGCTCACACACCACCGTCGCATCTAAGCTCTGTCAACCTCCCGCCACCCACGTAGCCATGGTTGCTTACCCGCACCCAAGAAGCACGCTCTGCCCACAAACGCCACGCCTCCCACAATCAAGGCCGCCACCCTACAGTCCAACATCCCCACGACCCACCAAGGCACTGGCTTTGGCCTTCCCAGAACCACAACCACCGGCGCACTCGAAATAAAGCAACCCGGCTGAAATTCCAATATATATATATATATATATATATATATATATATATATATATATATATATATATATATATATATATATATATATATATTACAACGGTTATTTTCGCCTGGTATTCGATCAAGCATGGGCGGTAAATTTATACATTCCATTATCATAACATTCAAAACACAAGAATTTATTTTTGTTTTCACTATATTCAAGATAATATTAATTTAGGAAATTGCAAGGATGTGTCTGGCCATTTTGTTTTTTATTTTATGCCCTGATGGAACGGTAAAAGACTGGTTCATCCGGTTTGCATGATGAGTATTCTTCGTTACACATTGTAAGACCTTCGATGTGAAGTATTCATATATTGCTTGATTATGAAGTTTTCAATATACTTGCTCAAATATCATGCAAATGAAGCTAAAAATAACATTTCTAATATTGTGCGAGAATTACTTAAACGCGTCAAGTAGATCTTAATTTGTAACCGATTTTTAGTTGGATCATCACTGTATGTATACATCGTCAAAGTGCCTTTTTATCAATTTACATTACATATGAAGTGGACTTATATTATTATCAGATTATGCCTGTGTTTTTTTTTCTCTACATGTAAAATTTAACATGCATTATGTTTTATATAACACCATAAAAATATATCAAAAGCCCGTAGCAACGCACGGGCATTCTACTAGTAGAATATTACGTTCAAATCAGGCGACTGATTTCTCCCGATGCATCTGATCCCCTAATCAGACCCCTGTTTTGACGGATTGTCTCAGACTTTCTCTGCGTGTGTGGCTCCGCCTGGAGCTTGAATCATTTGCGTACGTGTTTTTCTTTTATGAGAATTTTTTTTATCTATTCATCTCCAATGTTTTAATGTCCATGGCTCTACATCCCAGTGTATTTGCTGCCATGCACTAGCTACAAGACACGACAAGCTTTCTATTAAAAACATGGCACTGCGATTGTTGTTATTAACTCAAGAGGGGAACGTGAAAGAATAAGCAAAAGTATTATTTGCCTAGTTCAAAATAAAATAAAAAGGAGCATTAGTTGCCTTTAAAGAAAAATCCGTGTGTTTTGCAAGCTGGACGTGTGCCACTGAAAGTCCGGGTGGCTTTTGTTACAAGACAGAAGCACGCAAATGTGTGATACAATAAATGTTGCAAGTCGGACGCTTGACGCTGCAAGACAGATCAAAGTTGCTGCAAACCGAGCGAACGTTGTCGCAAGGTCACACGCCGTTTCCCCCCACAAAACCATCCACCGTTTTTTTAGCTTTTTTTTTTTTGCAAAATTTGGACTGCCATGTTGCAAAGCGGGCCACGTGGCGCTACGTGCTGCACGGCCGAATACTTGACGTTACAAGGCCCAATGTACGACGCTACAAGGCTAACAAATTGGGAGCTTGTCTAAAAAAACAAATTGGGAGCTCTGACCAGCGCCGGTTGGAGTTTCTGGCGCCCACGCGGCTCTTGGTGGGCCGGCCCATCACGAGGCAGAAAGCAAATCACTCAGCTCACACCTATGTACGCTTGATTGTCTCAAAAAAAAAACCTATGTACGCTTGTACGCCTTGCCCACCAGATCGACCAAAGCGTGACGAGTGTTTTCACAAATTTTCAATCTCCGCTCACAACTTTTTTCTTCATTCAGAGATACCTGACTGATCTCGGCCAGATTTCTGTCAAGAGGGTTCTAAAAAAAAAGATTTCTGTCAAGAGGGCCCAGGTTCTACCTCAAGCTGACATAGGTGTTCGGCAGCAAGTTTCTAATGCTGGTCGTAGATGGACTGCTCCAAGCCAGGGTTCAGTGAAAATACATGTTGATGCAGCAGTGGGCAGGCATGGAGACAAGGGAGCCATTGCGGCTGTGTGTCGAAGTGAGCACGGAGAATACTTGGGATCTTCAGCAGTATGTTTTGCATATTTAACCGACCCCGAGATCCTTGAAGCGCTGGTCTGCGGCAAGGGTTTGTCTTTAGCAGCTGACTTAGCTTGCCGGCAGGTTGTATTATCAACGGATTGTGCAGCTACTGTTGAGAATGTACAAGGAGTTCACAAAGGGATGTCGGGAATGATTATAAAGGAAATCCAGAAGAAGATGCAAAGCTTTCAAGAGGTACATATAGTCCATCAGAAGCGTGAGTTCAATGTTGAAGCACATGTTTTGGCCAAAGCTGCTATTCCTTTAGTTCCTGGGAGGCACATCTGGTTATCTGTTAAGCCAGGTTTTATTTGTATGCCATAAAACATTATGTTTGAATAAAGTGCTTCCAACCCTAAAAAAAAAACCTATATACGCTTGTTCATCTCCTAAAAAAAACGTACGCTTGATCTCCTTCTCTGAAAAAAATCGTACGCTCGTTATCCTTAAATTTAAGCTCGTTCTCCACTTCAATCAAAACAAAACATACGCTGCGAACCAACATGTGGTTGGATGGTTAGTGGGACAGTGGTATAACCCTGATGCTCGCATTATTCCTAGATTTATGTCAGGATGTCCGGCGATGCGCTTTCAATGCGAGGAGGCGCCTACAGTGACTTCATAAATCTCAAGATGATATGCCGGCTCAATCTCTCGAAGGTGCTCATAGAGGTAGATGTGCGTGCGTGCGTTCATAGGGTGAGTGTATGCACGTATGTATGAGCGCTTGCGTCTGTACTATGTTAAAAAAATATACGCTTCGTTCGACCGTTGACTGATCAAACGTTGACCTATGAAAAAAAGGCAAAAAATTGAAAAAAATCGACAAAAGTTCGTGAATTCAATAATATTCACAGATTTTAAAAACAGTTTACAAACTCCAAAAAAAATCTCGAAGTGGAAAAAAGGTCATCGAAATCCAAAAAACACTTCACAAATTTGAAGAAAGTCCATCGATTTCAAAAAAGGTTCACAAAATTGAAGAAGTTCAATTTTTTTTTAAAAGATCACAAATATGAAAAAAAATGTTCATGAAGTTGAAAAAAATCATCTATTTTGAAAAAGCATTCATTGATTTTGTAAAAAAGTTCATCCGTTTTTAAAAAAAGTTCATTGATTCCCCAAAAAAGTTCACGAGTTTGAAACTAAGGTCATCAATTTTGTAAAAAAATCATGGAAATTCAAAAAAGTTCATTGGTTTCAAAAAAGAGTTAATCGATTTAAAAAAAAGTTTATTAGAACTGAAAAAGTTCATCGGTTTTAATAAAAGTTAATCGAATTGAAAAAGAGTCCGTCAAATTTATGTGAAATTACTAAATAAGTCTCAATGCCTGGAGAATTTCGAAAATAAAATGCCTGGATAAGAGTTTCCAAAATAAATTGCCTAGGGGTTACCAGGGTACAAGGCTACAACCTACACTCCCACAGATAAGGGCTGTCAAAAACAAAAAACAAAACAGCTACGTTTGGTTTGTTAACATATACTGTATGTTACAACTGCTGGAGTACTCATCACAGATACAATGAGTTAGCAAACATGATGCCACGGCGTAAGCTCTCACTCGCCGATCCAAACTTGCTCTCAAGGTTGACCTCCCCAACAGCTTCAGCAGCGGCTTTTAGCTGGCAAACAAATTAAGTCAGTTGGTACGACAAAGGAAAACAAAGCAAGCTTATTTTCTTGACTATTTACAGAACTTTGTAATAGGAAAGTAAAGTGTTGGGCATGCAGAAAAGGCCAAAGAAGAAAGTCAGATGCCAATCACAACTTCTATATATGGAGATAAACAGAAATTGATAACATTTCTTACATATCTAGCTACAGTCCAACTTGTTCATCATATTCAGTCATGTCACAGTTGAGAGTAAATGTTGACAGTTTATGGACATTTCGCTAGAAGGACATGTCACACTTGTATTCACATGCACATTGATCTAATGGATCAATCAAAGGCAGATTTTTTTTTATTCGCATGCACTTTAAGTCAAATGGGATAACCAAAGACAGACACTCTCATTATCCAAGTGATTTTAGTAATAGTGCCCAGAACCAACAGGTGGTTTACCTGATTCAGAAATTCATCCAGCCTCCTAACTAGCCGTATGATGCTTCCTTCAAAAATGTCAGTCATTTCTGTCACCTCTCCGAAGGTGGCGCCCTGTGAGGAAAATGTTTCAGGACTCTACACATAATTACTACAAAAACTGCAGCAGCAGTACAGATGCAGAGTATGATTGCATCAGATGTCGAGATTATGCATGATGAGAATCAATGTCACAATTGGAAATAAGATATCTTAATGCCCAGAGAATTTCCAAAAAAAAGGAACACAAGATCTATAGTTTAATGAACTGCATAGTCTGACCAACCTTTGACCAGCAGTATATGACGTCCATCAGGTAGGGTTTACAAGTTGATTCAACATATTCTTCAACATTGATGTCCAATTTGCATTCCCGTTGTACCTAAAACAAGAGTGAGAAATCAGAGTTCCCAATCAAGCATAGGGACCAGGGAGATGGGTGGCGATATAGTGATGATACAACAAGTATGCACCTCGGCTATTTTCCTTGCAGCCTCCTGGAGCTGCATCATTGGCTTAGAAAGCTCATTTCTCAGGCGTATTTGCTCACTTGATTTCTCACACGGAACAAAGCAGCTAACAACGGAAGCAACTTGATGATGATCAAGATCATTAAATGTACCTAGTCACATAAACATATTAATGCAATACTGAATGTAAAGTAAGCAAAAACTGAACCCACAGTCATATTAAACAGGTACCATTAAACATAAGTTCAGTGACAAGCAGCTCATCCCCAGTGTCTATCAAACAGGCAGCATGCCCCTTTAACTGGAGAACACCATCCGCATCAATATGACCCAGTATCTTCAGAACGCGAGACCGGTTTTTCAGTTCATCCCTAAATTTTTGTAGCTGAATGATGGAGAATGTGAGAACCCATTTAGCTGTTTAACAAGGATCAATCATACAAACATTCAACCAACCTGTGAATCCCGCATCTTTGACTTTAGTTGCTGAATTTCATGATTCAATTCAGCTTTTCTTTGGTACCATGACAGTTGCTGTTCACTTTGATCGGACTGAGACACAAAAATAGCAAAAAAAAAAGTGCATCAAGTAAAAATGGGACTGGGCATTTCTTAATTGAAAGGTGACAATAAGGCATACCTTATGAAGTGGGTGAGAACACAGTTTCTGCTCAAGATCCTCAAGTTTATGAACCAGGTCGACTAATTCAGGTTCTTCAATACCCATGTCCTATTAATTATACCAGAATGTCAAAAAATGACACCATGATTCAAAATGATCGCTTTAGGATGACAGGTGATTTATTTTTAGGAAAGAATGATCTGAGAAACTGGACCAACTAAATGTGACACGAAGGAATGCCAGCAGAAGGTAGAGCAAGGGAGCGCATCAAAGGGTTTGCAGACTAGAAATAAGCAGGTGAAGACCATATCAGTATTTTAGCTATAGCATTTGTTTTCTCCGTCTGCATATCATGCATGGACGATGTACTGAGGAAAAACGGATATGATATATCTCATCCGGAGAGCTGTGCTAATGAATGTACATCCAAAACCTGACAACATAAATTTGACTTCCTTTTTTTGGAACTCTGAGCCTCTCTAAACAAAAATGGTACTTGTAGTGCAAAATTAACAATGAACTTAAAAGAGGCATTATGTAAGACGAATTTTCACCGTAATTGGATTTAGCTTTGGAAGTCCTTGGGGGTAACGCTTTCCTAGTTCTTGAACTGCAAAAAGTATGTTTTGTCTTGCTTCAGGTGGTCGCAAATCAGATGGAATGCTGATTCTAATGCTGCTTAGACCACATACCAAAGGTAATGGTACAGGCACCTGCAAATATCTGAACATTAGTCAAAACTAAATTTTGGGCCAACGCTAAATGAGAATAATAATATGACTAGCAAACTGAAGATAAACGACCACAATAAAATCCTCTGTCACGATCTTCAACTCACCACATGCATTTCTCCCTTCTCCCCAGGGCGAGGTGGGCATGGCTTTGAACGCAATCCGCTCTCACTCAAACTAGAAGAACAATGAAGCAAGGTATCCACTATATAGTTATTATTGCGGGATGCACTTAATGCAGGGGGGAGGCTACTAGATGCTGGAGGTTTCTTTACAACATTTACAACCACACCCCATCCCCAGTCTGTTGAACCATCCCTCACCTTAACCTGCCATGATGCAAATTACTCAGTGAAATGGAATCTGTGTAAATTTTACAGAATCCACATCATAAGTCATAACAGAGCAATTCATCAAAGAAGGAAAATGATGAACAGAAATACACAGTATTCATAGTGTGTGTTGTTTCTTATCAGTCATCCTCAAGCAAGAACAGAACCTAGGAGAAATAGTTACGTACCAGCCTTCCAGGAACCAAATATAACAAAGCTCTCTCTGGTCTAATCATCTCAGACATGATTTTCTTCTCAAGTTCAGATATATCAAGCCCTAATTTGTGATATTCAGCAAGATCATTCTGTACAAGTAGAGGTGATACATTGTTAGTCAAACAGAAGCACAATAATGTATACTACAACCGAAATAGCATACCTCTCCAGAAGAGCCCAGCAAGCTAGCTTCATTTTCCAACCTTGTAATCTTCTGAACCACTTCGGGTAATGCCTGAAAAGCAACGGAAGCTCATCTTTGGCATTCAAAAGGATATGTCATAAAAGGCATCTTTAAGGTTGATACAGACCTTTTCATACTGAAACTGGTGGAATGAATTCCGGATCACATGTTCAGCAGTAAATTGGCCCTCCGCGCGACTCAGCAAATTCAGAATAGTGTAGTAGCTCAGTCGGAAAGTACTGATGAGAGGTGCTGGTTTACCTAACACCATGTCCTTGATAACACTCATTTCCATCTGAAAAGTTAAATTATGTTATGACCAAAGGCCAAATGTCAAACTAAAGGAAGCACGTGAGCACAACACAAAAGCTTTAGCGCATATATGTTGCATAAGAATCACGGTATGCAAAATAAATCTCGAAAAGCAATTCAAGCATGAATATGGAACAAAACAAGTGTCTTGCAGGACAGCTTCAATAGCGCAAAATGAATGTTAACACAACTACTAAGAATTGGAGCAAATTAATTTTGCGTAACAAGTATTGCAAGCTAAGTAAAGCTTGTTATGAGAATTCAAGCATGAACATAGAACAATGTCTCTTGGGAGGACAACTTCAACAGAACAAAATGACTCTTCAACACAACTACTGAGGTGAGAACTACGAACAGCGCATGTATCTTTCAAATGCAAAGTTCAATAGTCTAAAAAATTAAGCTTATAATGACTTCCAACTACATGCCACTGCATACCCATAATTAACTAATAAAAACTGTTAGGTTCAAATATCAAACTGGTAAACATCTACCAAAATCAGAACCATGACTACAAGTAAAATAGCAATGATTTGCGTTTGACAAAAATAAAGCAGTAATCAGTTACCACATTTAATTATCATAATCAACGCAGAAAGACAACTGCAATTTCCGTTATGATAAGTAATGGAAAGGGGTTATGCCCGGTTCAAAAAAAAAGACAACTGCAGAATCTGAATGGGGGATGCATTTGATCAAATTATTGTAGTAGAAAGACATACAAATTCCACGCACAATCATCGTGCTATATAAAATATATTAAGAACAAAGAAAGTTGTAAGGGAAGACTACACAGCCTTACCTGTTCATCTATCATTATAACACAAATGCCACGTTCATCCTTGCCACGCCGACCGGCTCTTCCACTCATCTAGAAAGAAAAAACAAAATTATTGTGAGAAGGGCTTGTACATTCTATTCCACCTACTAACTCTACATATATATGCCTGACTTCACTTCATGTACATTAGATTTACCTGTATATATTCTCCAGAACCAATAAAACGGTTACTATCACCATCCCATTTCTTGACAGATGTAAAGACAACTGTTTTTGCAGGCATGTTCAGTCCCATGGCAAACTGAAGAATAACAATCATGAGTTAATCAAATGCTGCTACTAAAGAGTGAAAATAATTCCAGAAAGTATAAAGAAATAGTTATCTGACTTTCTCTATTTCAAAAATAAAAAATAGAAGTCCCTTTGAGGAGTATAGTTCCAAATTATGCACATGTCAATGGATAAAATAAGTTTAGTGTCAAGTGGGACAATGAGGTTAAAACGCGCACCGTCTCAGTAGCAAAGAGAGCTTTCACAAGACCTTCTTGGAAGAGCAATTCCACCAGCTCCTTAATTATTGGAAGCAGTCCAGAATGGTGTACTGCAATACCTCGTTTAAGAAGAGGCAACATCAACTCTATAGCAGGTAAACCTCTATCTTCCTCGCTTAAACAGAAAATAGCACTGCGGAAAACCTGTTCAATGCTATCCTTTTCTTCTTCAGTGTTGAAATCAAGTTTTGACATCGACATCGCATGGTGCTCACATTCCCTTCTACTAAAGCTGAAAATAATGACTGGTTGAAACTTGCGCTCCATAATCATCTGCAAATTAGCAATCATCAGAATTAATCAGGGATAAGACTGGAAGAAATTAAACCAAACTATAAAACATCAACAGCTAAACAGTGAATATCATCAATAAGTGAGACATGAATGTTCCCTAGTTTTTAAAGCCAGCACGTGGTAAACTACAAAATATGCATGCTTGTACAAGAAAGCGTAAACCATCTATTTATTTGTAAATTCAGAAAGCACAATAAAGCCAGAATTTATCTTGCACTAAAGTATGTCAGTGGCTGCCTACCTTGACAATTCTGTATATGTCAGAAGTTCCAGAAGCATTCCCGCCTTTTGCAATTCGACCACTGGCTTTAGGCCCACCACTCTTCTTCCCATCTAGTTGACTAGGTTGCTTCGCAAATGTGTCTTGCAGCTTCAGAAAATTATCCTCCCTGAACTGACCATTTTCATCTACTACGAGGTAGAGACCAGACCCACCTATTGGGAACACGTAGTGCTGTAACGGTGTCGGCCTGAAGTCTGTGTACACCACGTGACAAGGCTGCTTGTGCAGATTGCATATCCACTCAGCAAACTCGGTTGCATTCGACATGGTAGCAGAAAGAAAGACCATCTTGATGGCAGGGGGGAGGAAAACTATACTCTCTTCCCACACAACGCCTCTCTCCCGGTCCTTCATGTAGTGGATCTCATCAAATATAACCCAACCAACTTCCTTGATCACCTCGGAACCCCTATAGAGCATTCCCCTCAGGATTTCCGTCGTCATGACCAGGCAAGTAGCATTTGGCTGAAGCGTGACATCACCAGTCATCAAGCCAACATCAGAAAACTCCTGGCTAAGCTCACGGTACTTCTGATTGCTCAGAGCCTTCAGTGGAGAGGTATATATAACCCTCTGCTTGTCTCTAAACGACATTGCAATGGCGTACTCAGCAATGGCCGTCTTCCCCGCAGAGGTGTGAGCTGAGACCAAGACAGATTCGTTCCGCTCCAAGCAGGCGATCGAGACAGTCTGGAAGGGGTCGAGCTGAAACGGGTATGTCTTGGCCATGTCCCCGTTAAACACAGGGTTTGAAAGGGTCCCATGTACGGCCTCGTCCTTAGACAAATCATAGCCATTGGGGGCAGCAACCTCATGGATGCACGACCGGGCGAGGTTCTGACGTTTGGCAGCCGAGCCAGGCAGCGACTGATGTCCATTCATAACAGCGGCAGCGGAACTGTCCTCGGAATCCAGCTCGGGTGCTTTGCGCTTGCTGGTATTTTCCACCTCTTCCATCTTTTCGATAGGATTTACCTATCACATTAGAAACATGAGCCAATTGCAGCGGTAGAATATCAGAGGCATTACTTGCATTGCATGCCTAGAAAGAAAAGAAGACATTACTTGCAGACATGAATGGGTAGGAGCAGCAGAGCTAGACTGAAATTACAGCTTAACATATCAAGGAAGTTCTGGATATGGCAAACGATGGCCAACTTGCAACATTCCAACACCACAGTACCAGTTAAAACGAGACTAAAACCCTAAGCCGGAAACGGAGCATCCCAAAAGCTTCGTAATATACTTCCCACAATCACTTGCAGCAATTCCCACCACACAAAACGGATATACAATTTAAAGAATTACTAGAGAAAAATGCCAGAATAAATTGACTGGGAATACAAAAGCGGAATGAATCGAACCCAGCAAGCTACATAGCATGGGGAATGAGGTTCAATTGAACCTTGGAACATCAGGAACCTAAGAATCAGCATCATCCCAAAACCCTAGTGGAAAAACTGCAGAAAGGGGCCCCATAAGTCTTTTCCCCTTTCCTCGTGCTCCTGTTCTCGTGCGTGCAAACAGCTCGGCCTGGGAATGGTTTGGGAGGGAAACGGGTCCTACGCTCTTGGCACCTCCGCCGCCGTCGCAACGAACGCCGAATCGAGGCCCGGAACGCGCACCGGAAGAACGTGCCCGCGAGGAGCTGGAGCAATAGACAGATCTCGGCGAGGGCTTACCTCTCTCTCACTCTCTTGACGGCGAGGAAGGAGCAGCGCGGCGGGGAGGCGGCGCCAGATGAGCGGAGCTGGAGGAGGCAGGCAACCCCTCTCGCCCGCCCTTCGCTCTTGATTTCTGATGATGGGGAGCGTGGTCGGGCAGCGCTCCGGCCGGTGGCAGGCAACCCCTCTCGCTCGTCCGAACCCGTCGCAGAATCGCCGATGGGCACCGAGAATGGGTTCGGACCGAAAAGCCCAAACCAAGCAGATCCAGTGCAATTTTTGGCCACACCACCATCTCGGTACATTCTTTTTTTCCTTAAAAAAAACAAATGTCAGTACATTCTGACCGCAGGGACTATATCTCGCTTGTTGCGAGACTGAGACCTGCCTTGTCTCTCACGCTCCCTGAAGCAGTTTTGAGAAGGTTCTATGGACCGGTTTTACAACCTCTCATGTGGTTTTTTCTTCTTCTCTTTTATATGTGTTTTATCGGTTTTCACTGTTTAAAGTATTTCTTTTTTTCTTTTTTAAATACATGTTGGGTTTTTCAACACATGTTGTATATTTTTTTATACATCATGTAACATTTTTTTGACACATGTTGAACATTTTCTAAATACATGATGAACATTTCTTTAAATACATGTTTGAACATTTTTTAATAAATTTTAAATATTTTAAATACACATTGAACATTTTTTGAGTGGTATGAAACATTTTTTATATTATGCAAACATTCTTTTTGAAAATTGCAAACATACTTTTGGAACATGTGGACATTTTTAAATGTTATGTATATATTTTGGATGGTATGAAACATTTTTACATTGTATAAAAACTTTTTTAAGTGTCATGAACATTTTTTTAGAAATGTGTGACACATTTTATTTTTAAATATTACGAACAATTTTTTAATAGTATGAAATATTTTAAAAATTTATGTATTTTTTATTGTTGTATATTTTTAAAAAACATGATGAACATATTCTGAAACACGTGAATATTTTCTAAATGTCATGATTTTTTTTTTGAACTGTACGGACCTTTTTTAAAAAATTGTACAAAAAATTTACACCACATTAACACCTTTTAAATGTGCAGTAAATATTTTTTTAAAATTATAAAAATGATTTTTGAAGTATATGTACTTTAAATATTTTGAGATATAAACAAAACCTAGTGTATATGTGTATCTACCTGCATACGTGTACGGCCTCGTGTGCGTGCGTGGTTATGACTTAGAAATAAATATAGGGGCCATGGTCCGCCCCAAATAGGCTAGGCCTATTAGAGGGCAACCCCTGGAATAGGCGACATGGGCAACCCCTTGAGGCCCATGTAGGTGGCGCCCTTCACTCCTTGCCTTCCGTACAAATGGAGGGTGCAAGCAAGCAGGGGGTGTTGCCGTAGCGCGCCGGAGAGCAAGCGTAGGCAACCAAACTAAATAAGGCTACAAAAGTAGCTAGCTAGCCCCTACTACATCTGCATTTAAAATATTTACTATATTTCGTACGTTTCGGATATAGCAGGAGGGGCCCCATCTCTTTGGCCGCCGTCCTAGGGAAGGGACCTTCTCCTCCAAGTCGGGCTCCTTCCCTCCCACCTATATGTACTCACGGCGTCGCACCTATTGAACTCACAAGTTCCCGCAAAGTTTGGGCACCCCCTCCCCCTCTTATTTGTTGGGGATCGTTGCAGAAATTAAAAAATTTCTACGCATCACCAAGATCAATCTATGGAGAGACTAGCAACGAGAGAGGGGAGTGCATCTTCATACCCTTGAAGATCGCGATGCGGAAGCATTACAAGAACGCGGATGAAGGAGTCGTACTCGCAGCGATTCAAATCGCGGTTGATTCCGATCTAAGTGCCGAACAACGGCGCCTCTGCGTTCAACACACGTACAGCCCGGGGACGTCTCCTCCTTCTTGATCCAGCAAGGGGGAAGGAGAAGTTGGGGAAGAGCTCCGGCAGCACGACGACGTGGTGGTGGAGCTTGCAGTTCTCCGGCAGGGCTTCACCAAGCTCAACGGAGGAGGAGGGGGTGTTGGAGAGGGGGAGGGTTGCGCCTTGGGAAGGGTGCTGCTGCCCTCCCTCCACCCCTCTATTTATAGGGCGAAGGGGGAAGGGGGGCCGGCCCCTCCAAATGGATCTAGAGGGGGGGCGGCGGCCAAGGGGAGGGGGCTTGCCCCCCAAGCCAAGGGAGGCGCCCCCTTTAGGGCCCCCCCAACCCTAGGCGCATGGGCCCTAGGGGGGTGGCGCCCAGCCCACTTAGGGGCTGGTTCCCTTCCACATACAGCCCATAGGGCCCTTCGGGGCAGGTGGACCCTCCCGGTGGACCCCCGGAACCCCTTTTGTGGTCCCGGTACAATACCGATAAACCTCCGAACACTTCCGGTGACCGTATGATGACTTCCCATATATAAATCTTCACCTCCGGACCATTCCGGAACTCCTCGTGACGTCCGGGATCTCATCCGGGACTCTGAACAACATTCGGTAACTGCATACTATTTCCCATAACAACTCTAGCGTCACCGAACCTTAAGTGTGTAGACCCTACGGGTTCGGGAACCATGTAGACATGACCGAGACATCTCTCTGGCCAATAACCAACAACGGGATCTGGATACCCATGTTGGCTCCCACATGTTCCATGATGATCTCATCAGATGAACCACGATGTCGGGGATTCAATCAATCCCGTACACAATTCCCTTTGTCTACCGGTATGATACTTGCCCGAGATTCGATCGTCGGTATCCCTATACCTTGTTCAATCTCGTTACCGGCAAGTCTCTTTACTCGTTCCGTAACACATCATCCCGTGATCAACTCCTTGGTCACATTGAGCTCATTATGATGATGCATCACTGAGTGGGCCCAGAGATACCTCTCCGTCATGCGGAGTGACAAATCCCAGTCTCGATTCGTGCCAACCCAACAGACACTTTCGGAGATACCTGTAGTGTGCCTTTATAGCCACCCAGTTACGTTGTGACATTTGGCACACCCAAAGCATTCCTACGGTATCCGGGAGTTGCACAATCTCATGGTCTAAGGAAATGATACTTGACATTAGAAAAGCTTTAGCAGACGAACTATACGATCTTTGTGCTATGCTTAGGATTGGGTCTTGTCCATCACATCATTCTCCTAATGATGTGATCCCGTTATCAACGACATCCAATGTCCATGGTCAGGAAACCGTAACCATCTATTGATCAATGAGCTAGTCAACTAGAGGCTCACTAGGGACATGTTGTGGTCTATGTATTCACACATGTATTACGATTTCCCGATAACACAATTATAGCATGAACAATAGACAATTATCATGAACAAGGAAATATAATAATAACCATTTTATTATTGCCTCTAGGGCATATTTCCAACAGTCTCCCACTTGCACTAGAGTCAATAATCTAGTTATATTGTGATGAATCGAACACCCATAGAGTTCTGGTGTTGATCATGTTTTGCTCGTGGAAGAGGTTTAGTCAACGGATCTGCGACATTCAGGTCCATATGCACTTTACAAATATCTATGTCTCCATCTTGAACATTTTCACGAATGGAGTTGAAGCGACGCTTGATATGCCTGGTCTTCTTGTGAAACCTGGGCTCCTTGGCCAGGGCAATAGCTCCAGTGTTGTCACAGAAGAGAGCCATCGGGCCCGACGCATTAGGAATAACTCCTAGGTCGGTAATGAACTCCTTCATCCAGATTGCTTCATGTGCTGCCTCCGAGGCTGCCATGTACTCCGCTTCACATGTAGATCCCGCCACGACGCTTTGCTTGCAACTGCACCAGCTGACTGCCCTACCATTCAAAATATACACTTATCCGGTTTGTGACTTGGAGTCATCCAGATCTGTGTCGAAGCTAGCATCGACGTAACCCTTTACGACGAGCTCTTCTCACCTCCATAAACGAGAAACATATCCTTAGTCCTTTTCAGGTACTTTAGGATATTCTTGACCGCTGTCCAGTGTTCCATGTCGGGATTACTTTGGTACCTTCCTACCAAACTTACGGCAAGGTTTACATCAGGTCTGGTACACAGCATGTCATACATAATAGACCCTATGGCCGAGGCATAGGGAATGACACTCATCTTTTCTCTATCTTCTGCTGTGGTCGGGCATTGAGCCGTGCTCAATCTCACACCTTGCAATATAGGCAAGAACCCCTTCTTGGACTGATCCATATTGAACTTCTTCAATATCTTGTCAAGGTATGTGCTTTGTGAAAGACCAATGAGGCGTCTCGATCTATCTCTATAGATCTTGATGCCTAATATATAAGCAGCTTCTCCAAGGTCCTTCATTGAAAAACACTTATTCAAGTAGGCCTTTATGCTTTCCAAGAGTTCTATATCATTTCCCATAAATAGTATGTCATCCACATATAATATGAGAAATGCTACGGAGCTCCCACTCACTTTCTTGTAAACACAGGCTTCTCCATAAATCTGCGTAAACCCAAACGCTTTGATCATCTCATCAAAGTGAATGTTCCAACTCCGAGATGCTTGCACTAGCCCATAGATTGAGCGTTGGAGCTTGCATACCTTGTCAGCATTCTTAGGATCGACAAAACCTTCCGGCTGCATCATATACAATTCTTCCTTAAGGAAACCATTAAGGAATGCCGTTTTGATGTCCATTTGCCATATCTCATAATCATAGAATGCGGCAATTGCTAACATGATTCGGACGGACTTCAACTTCGCTACGGGTGAGAAGGTCTCATCGTAGTCAACCCCTTTAACTTGTCGATAACCCTTAGCAACAAGCCGAGCTTTATAGATGGTCACATTGCCATCCGCGTCCGTCTTCTTCTTAAAGATCCATTTATTTTCTATGGCTCGCCGATCATCGGGCAAGTCTGTCAAAGTCCATACTTTGTTTTCATACATGGATCCTATCTCGAATTTCATGGCTTCAAGCCATTTTTTGGAATCTGGGCCCGCCATCGCTTCTTCATATTCGAAGGTTCACCGTTGTCTAACAACATTATTTCTAGGACAGGGTTGCCATACCATTCTGGCGTGGAACATGTCCTTGTGGACCTACGAAGTTCAGTAGTAACTTGATCTGAAGTTCCTTGATCATCATCATTAACTTCCTCTCTAGTCGGTGCAGGCACCACAGAAACATTTTCTTGAGCTGCGCTACTTTCCGGTTCAAGAGGCAGTACTTCATCAAGTTCTACTTTCCTCCCACTTACTTCTTTCGAGAGAAACTCTTTCTCTAGAAAGGATCCATTCTTGGCAACAAAGATCTTGCCTTCGGATCTGAGGTAGAAGGTATACCCAATAGTTTCCTTAGGGTATCCTATGAAGACACATTTTTCCGACTTGGGTTCGAGCTTTTCAGGTTGAAGTTTCTTGACATAAGCATCGCATCCCCAAACTTTCAGAAACGACAACTTAGGTTTCTTCCCAAACCATAATTCATATGGTGTCGTCTCAACGGATTTTAATGGAGCCCTATTTAAAGTGAATGCGGCAGTCTCTAAAGCATAACCCCAAAATGATAGCGGTAGATCGGTAAGAGACATCATAGATCGCACCATATCTAATAGAGTGCGATTACGACGTTCGGACACACCATTACGCTGAGGTGTTCCAGGCGGCGTGAGTTGTGAAACAATTCCACATTTCCTTAAGTGTGTGCCAAATTCGTGACTCAAATATTCCCCTCCACGATCTGATCATAAGAACTTTATTTTCCTGTCACGTTGATTCTCAACCTCACTTTGAAATTCCTTGAACTTTTCAAAGGTCTCAGACTTATGTTTCATTAAGTAGACATACCCGTATCTACTCAAGTCATCAGCGAGGGTGAGAACATAACGATAACCACCGCGAGCCTCAACGCTCATTGGACCGCACACATCAGTATGTATGATTTCCAATAAGTTGGTTGCTCGCTCCATTGTTCCGGAGAACGGAGTCTTGGTCATTTTGCCCATGAGGCATGGTTCACACGTGTCAAATGATTCATAATCAAGAGACTCCAAAAGTCCATCTGCATGGAGTTTCTTCATGCGTTTGACACCAATGTGACCAAGGCAACAGTGCCACAAGTATGTGGGACTATCATTATCAACCTTACATCTTTTGGCATTCACACTATGAATATGTGTAACATCACGTTCGAGATTAAATAAGAATAAACCATTGACCAGCGGGGCATGACCATAAAACATGTCTCTCATATAAATAGAACAACCATTATTCTCAGATTTAAATGAGTAGCCATCTCGCATTAAGCGAGATCCATATACAATGTTCATGCTCAAAGCTGGCACTAAATAACAATTATTGAGGTTTAAAACTAATCCCGTAGGTAAATGTAGAGGTAGTGTGCCGACGACGATCACATCGACCTTGGAACCATTCCCGACGCGCATCGTCACCTCGTCCTTCGCCAGTCTTCGCAGCTCCTGTTTTGAGTTACAAATATGAGCAACCGCATCGGTATCAAATATCCAGGAGCTACTACGAGTGCTGGTAAGGTACACATCAATAACATGTATATCATATATACCTTTGGTATTGCCGGCCTTCTTATCCGCTAAGTACTTGGGGCAGTTCCGCTTCCAGTGACCGTTTCCCTTGCAATAAAAGCACTCAGTCTCAGGTTTGGGTCCATGCTTTGGCTTCTTCCCGGCAACTAGCTTACCGGGCGCGGCAACTCCCTTGCCGTCCTTCTTGAAGTTCTTCTTACCCTTGCCTTTCTTGAAACTAGTGGTTTTATTGACCATCAACACTTGATGTTCCTTTTTGATCTCCACCTCCGCTGATTTCAGCATTTAATATACCTCAGGAATGGTTTTCTCCATCCCCTGCATATTGAAATTCATCACAAAGCTCTTGTAGCTAGGTAGGAGCGACTGAAGGATTCTGTCAACGACCGCGTCATCCGGGAGATTAACTCCCAGCTGAGATAAGCGGTTGTGCAACCCAGACATTTTGAGTATGTGCTCGCTGACAGAAATATTCTCCTCCATCTTACAACTGTAGAACTTGTCGGAGACTTCATATCTCTCGACCCGGGCATGAGCTTGGAAAACCATTTTCAGCTCTTGGAACATCTCATATGCTCTGTGCTGCTCAAAATGCTTTTGGAGCCCTGGTTCTAAGCTGTAAAGCATGCCGCACTGAACCAGGGAGTAATCATCACTACGCGACTGCCAGACGTTCATAATGTCTTGAGTTGCTGGGGAAACAGGTGCGTCACCTAGCGGTGCTTCAAGGAAATATGCTTTCTTGGCAGCTATGAGGATAATCCTTAGGTTACGGACCCAGTCCGTGTAGTTGCTACCATCGTCTTTCAGCTTGGTTTTCTCTAGGAACGCGTTGAAGTTGAGGGCAACATTAGCGTGGGCCATTTGATCTACAAGACATATTGCAAAGATTTTTAGACTATGTTCATGATAATTAAGTTAATCTAATCAAATTATTTAATGAACTCCCACTCAGACAGACATCCCTTGTAACACCCCGGATGTACCTTTCCATATTTGTAACTCCAACTCTTGCCATTTCCGGCTATGTGTTATGATATTCCCTCCGTGGTCGGGTTTGTTTTTCGTTTTGCATTTTGTTCATGTCATGCATTTCATATCATGTCATCATGTGCATTGCATTTGCATACGTGTTCGTCTCATGCATCCGAACATTTTCCCCGTTGTCCGTTTTGCAATCCGGCACTCCCACCTCCTCCGGTGCACCCCTCTTGTTTTCTTTTCGTGAGCGGGTGTTGAACGCTCTCGGAATGGACCGAGGCTTGTCAAGTGGCCTTGGTATACCACCGGTCAAGTTTCGTTCCATTTGGAGGTCGTTTGGTACTCCAACGGTTAACCGGGTAACCGCAAAGTCCTTCTGTGTGTTGCAGCAAAACCCCTCTCTAAACAGCCCAAAACTCCTCTAAGTCACTTCCATGCTGTAGGTCGTTCGATCACGATCGTGTGGGCGAAAACCGCACCTCATTTGAACTCTCCTAGCTCCCTCTACCTATATATACCCCTCCCCCTCCGAATACATTCGCAGATCAAAACCCTAAAAATCTCCCTGCCGCCACCGGACATGTCCGTACCACGCCGGACGCTTCTCCACCGCCGCCCGCGTCCAACCAGCCGCCGCCACGTGTCACCGCCGCCCGCCCCGCGCCGCCGGCCCGGAGAGCCCGTACGGGGCCCTCCCGGCCCGTTCCTCCCGCGCCGCCGCCCGCTCGCGCCCGCCTCCTCGCGTGCCCGCGCCGCCGCCCGCTCGCGCCGCCGAGGCCCGAGCGCCGCCGCCGCCCTCCGCCGCGGTCGCAGCCCGAGCCGGCGAGCTCCGCCGGCCCCGCTCGTCGCCCCCTCCGCCTCTCCTCCCTTCGGCCGGCCGCCTCTTCCTCCTCCCCGCTCCGGTGAGCAGCTCCAGCTCCGGCCACCGGCGAGCTCGAGGCCGCCTGCTCCAGATCCGATCGAGGAGACCCTAGGTTGACTTTCCCCCCGTCAAAATATTTCCAAGTCCTTATATTTTCACAGTATATTGCTATGTTCATCGCATCATAACTCTCTGCATATAGCTCCGTTTCGCGCGTGTAATATACCGAAATGTTTGCCTCGTGATGCTCTTCATTTTGTTCCATTGCACCATGTTCATTTGAGCCCATCTTGATGCCCAAATCTCTGGTGCAAGAGTGCTAGTTGCTGTGATCTGCTGTTACTTATCAAAACTTGAGGATTTGTTATTTTTGTTGCATTTAATCTGTGCATCTTATGGGAATGAGCTCTACATGTGTTTTGTTGTATGCCATGCCATATTTACAGAGGTGTATGCCATGTATTTTTGTGATCTCTGTGGTGACTAGCACAAGCATGCAAACTAGGCGTCGTAATGTTTCTGATTTCAGAGACTTAGTATTTTCTCTAGGTCTGTGACTGCTGTTATTTTGTTGCTATGTATCCATGTGGCTACAGAGAGATCCATGCTTATTTTGGAGATGCTCAGTAAGGATGTTTTGTAGATATTGTTGTAATTGATCCATTCATGCCCTTGTTTGCAATTATGGAGTGCCATAGCATGACTCAATCTTGCTCTACTTTTGCTATAAAATATTTCTGGCAGATTGTTTACGTGTTATTCAATTTTGCCAAGGTTGTTGTAGTTGTTTCATACATGCTATGTAATTGCTCTTGCCATGGATAGCTTTATAAACATGCCATCTTCCTGTAGGTATGCTTATTTTGTCATGCATTACTTTGTGGTGAGTGCATCAAGCTCACCAAGATACCCTCATAATGTCTGTTTCTGTCATACTCTGTTTTCTGCCAAGTCTGAAACCTGTTAACGAAACTTGCTATGTTTACTTGGTTGCCATCATATCTTCTGGTCCTTTTTGGCTTATGGTCAGTAAGGGACTTTTGTCATATGCTTTTAGTAGAATACTGCCATGCCTTGTTTTGCCATGTTAAGTTCCTGTAGCATGTTGTTTTCGTGCTCTGAATATTGCGACCTGATGCTGTTTCAGTCATGTCCAGTAATTTCACCAAGTCTGTGAACCTGTTATCTTTTGCACTTTTGCCATGCTTGTTTAAACCTGCTGTAGTGTGATCTAGCCGTAGCTTAGTGTTCATCTTTTGTCAAGCATCACCTGTAGATTACCGTCATATGCTTTGTTTCTATGTTGGAGTACTGTAGCATAGTTTCTTGTTGCATTCTAAGTGCTATCATGCTGTTAATTGCAGATTCGTGTCATTCTTGTTTTGCTTGCCATTTGCAAACCGTGCATCCGTTTCCGGTGATCTTTATATCGATTTCAACCGAAATCATCTCATCTTTCCAGTGGAATGCTTGGTTTGCCAAGTTACTGCCTTGTTCATCATTTTCCTTCCGGAGCACGCATATGCATCGCATATCATATCTTGCTTATCATTCTTGTTGTGCATCGTGTTGCTTGTGCATTTCCCGTGTTCGATTGTGGTTCCATTGCTTGTGTTCTTGTCTTGGGTAGAGCCAGGAGACGAGTTCGTGAACGAGGAACCCGTTGAGTACGCTTACGAGGATCAAGCTTTCGACAACTCTGAGAACCTTGCAGGCAAGATGACCATACCCTCGAAATCACTTCTATCTTTGCTTTGCTAGTTGTTCGCTCTATTGCCATGCTGCGCTACCTACCACTTGCTATATCATGCCTCCCATATTGCCATGTCAAGCCTCTAACCATCCTTTCCTAGCAAACCGTTGTTTGGCTAAGTTACCGCTTTTGCTCAGCCCTTCTTATAGCGTTGCTAGTTGCAGGTGAAGATGAAGTTGGTTCCATGTTGGAACATGGATATTTTGGGATATCACAATATCTCTTATTTAATTAATGCATCTATATATTTGGTAAAGAGTGGAAGGCTCGGCCTTATGCCTGGTGTTTTGTTCCACTCTTGCCGCCCTAGTTTCCGTCATACCGGTATTATGTTCCTTGAGTTTGCGTTCCTTACGCGGTTGGGTGATTTATGGGACCCCCTTGACAGTTCGCCTTGAATAAAACTCCTCCAGCAAGGCCCAACCTCGGTTTTACCATTTGCCACCTAAGCCTTTTCCCCCGGGTTTTCGCGAGCCCGAGGGTCATCTTTATTTTAACCCCCCCGGGCCAGTGCTCCTTCGAGTGTTGGTCCGAACTGAGTAGACTGCGGGGCCCCCTCGTGGAAACTCGAGGTCTGGTTTTACTCGTAGGATGTCTCATCCGGTGTTGCCCTGAGAATGAGATATGTGCAGCTCCTATCGGGATTTGTCGGCACATCGGGCGGCTTTGCTGGTCTTGTTTTACCATTGTCGAAATGTCTTGTAAACCGGGATTCCCAGATTGATCGGGTCTTTCCGGGAGAAGGTTTATCCTTCGTTGACCGTGAGAGCTTATGATGGGCTAAGTTGGGACACCCCTGCAGGGTAATATCTTTCGAAAGCCGTGCCCGTGGTTATGAGGCAGATGGGAATTTGTTAATGTCCGTTTGTAGAGGACTTGTCACTTTATTTAATTAAAATACATCAACTGTGTGTGTAGCCGTGATGGTCTCTTCTCGGCGGAGCCCGGGAAGTGAACACGGTTTGAGTTATGAATGACGTAAGTAGGAGTTCAGGATCACTTCTTGGTCATTACTAGATGACGACCGTTCCGTTGCTTCTCTTCTCGCTCTCTTTTGCGTATGTTAGCCACTATATATGCTTAGTGCCTGCTGCAGCTCCACCTCATTACACCATCCTTTCCTATAAGCTTAAATAGTCTTGATCTCGTGGGTGTGAGATTGCTGAGTCCTCGTGACTCACAGATTCTACCAAAACAGTTGCAGGTGCCGACGATGCCAGTGCAGATGATGAGATCGACCTCAAGTGGGAGTTCGACGAGGAACGTGGTCGTTACTATGTGTCTTTTCCTGATGATCAGTAGTGGAGCCCAGTTGGGACGATCGGGGGATCTAGCATTTGGGGTTATCTTATTTTTCATTTGGATTTTGACCTTAGTCGGTCTATGTGTGTATTTTGGATGATGTATGAATTATATTTATGTATTGTGTGAAGTGGCGATTGTAAGCCAACTCTCGTTATCCCATTCTTGTTCATTACATGGGATTGTGTGAAGATGACCCTTCTTGCGACAAAACCACAATGCGGTTATGCCTCTAAGTCGTGCCTCGACACGTGGGAGATATAGCCGCATCGTGGGCGTTACAAGTTGGTAATCAGAGCCATCCCCGACTTAGGAGCCCCCTGCTTGATCGAATCGCTGGCGTTGTTGAGTCTAGAACAAAAATGTTTTGAGTCTTAGGATTATATATATCGGAGAGTAGGATTCTTTTTACTCCTCAGCCCCTTCGTCGCTCTGGTGAGGTCTCCTGACGTAGAAGTTTTGACTCTTCTCTCCTCAGATTTCACTAAAATTTTTTTTAGGATCACGCGGGTATCTTGGAATCGTTCCGATGGTTTTGTAACGAGAACATTGTTCTTGGTGCCTCCTGACATTTAGGGGTTGTGGCAGTGTCCCGGGGAGTTGAGCTCCGAGGTGTTGTCGACACAATTTTATCGTTGCAGTTCTGGAATACCTGAGTTTCGCCGACATCGAAAATCTCTTTTATGCAGTTGTTGGTGAGATCACCTCGACGCCACCCAGTACTGGGGCGGGAGTTCGGGAGTATTGCCATAACTCGCATAACGGATGTCTTTCGAAGGTTGAGGTACACGATTTCCGAAGGTTTCTTGGTTATGTGTTGACGGATGGATACAGCTGGATCTAGGGATTGCTAGTTTGGGTGATATGTTTTGTGTCCCCTGTATCCCCAACACCAGATTGCATAACCAGAAAGTTTCGGGAGTTTATAAGTGGGAATTCAAGTAGCTCTTAGGATATCTTTCCGACAGACGCATGATATGAGATTGGGGTTCGACGTCTAGTGGTCCGCCTTTCCACGGTTGGTTTTACAGTGGTCTCGTAGTGTCTTAAAGAGTCCTTGGCTATGCCGACTCGGGGACGCTTCGTATGTCATGTGCACTGCCTTGTACATGATGGTGCTGTACGATCGAGCCCGTGTGGGCCCCACCACGAAAACTTCGGATGAAATCTCTATCATATGTTTGTTCCGGCTTATTCCGCAAGCCAATCCTTGGTTTTGTTTTATTTATGGTATTCGAGTTGCTTCGAAGTCAAATGTTGAATCCATATTTTTCCTAAACGGTGTTCTCATATTGCTATGTGAATACTAATCCTTCTTGATCATCGAGGTTGCCATGTTAATTCCTTCCCAAACGGTGTGCTTCTCTTCAAGTAAATCCGATCTTTCCAACATTCGCGAGATCAATTCTCAGTTCTTTGCAACGGTGTTTGCTTCATCCGTCCCAAGTTGTCTTTGTTTTTCCCGCCCTCCCACCCTTTTTCTTGAAACACTCAGATTTCTTAATCAAGTATCCATCTTATGGATGTGAAGTCTCTTCATTCTTTTCCTCCATGTTCTTAACCGGTGATTTCTCATGAAGATGCTCAACAGTTTCAAGTTCATCATCCTTCGTTGTTGTTTCTTCTCCGGTGGATCCAATTCAAGCTTACAGTGTTGATCATATTCCTTTCCTCGTTTCAAATGTTTTCTCATGCCGGTGCACCTCTTAATCATCCATTTTTTCGCCATTCATTCGTATCCAGAGCGCTGAAGATATCTCAGAAAATTCAAGCTGCCATTCTTAATCAGTTTAAGCTATTTTGAGGTTGTTATCTCATTCAAGCCATTTAATTCAACCGACACAATCTTTCTTTTAATCATTCAACGGTGTTTCTTTTGAGTGGGCCCTAACCCACAGGTCTTTTCCCAGGATCTTACCTGACTCTTATAATTCTTTCCGGAGTTATTCTCAAATTCATTGCAAAGTTTGACGTAAGAATGAGTTATCATCAGTCATATGTCTTTCCAAGATATTTCAAATTCTTTTCATCGTTGGTTCAACCTTTCTATTTTTTTTTCGACCAGTCAATCTCTTTGTTGGAGTTATCTTGGGTTATTTTTCACCTACAACCTTCCCTAAGGAATGTAGCTATTTGTGGTGCTTATCAATGATCCAAGTTTTCTCCTATCCTCTTGGTGAAAGAAGCTTTTCATCGCCTTGGTGCTCTCACTCAAACCATTGGTTTCCTTTAGTGGCCGTTTGTCACCTCATAATTTTGAGATGTGTTCCATAAGCCCACTCCGTTATTACCTTCTTGGAAGGATGTTTTCCAAGCTCATTTGTGGCAGAAGTTGTCATTTTCTTCTACATTCTTTATTCCAAGGATCTATCTTCTATTATTTATTTCTTCCGGAGGCATTGTGATGTTGCTCTCTTCACTCATCTTCTCGGTTTGTGAGGACCGTGTTCTTTTCGTGCTTATCCATTTCCAACCGGAGTGTCGTGCCCTCTTTTCAAGTTCTTCCCATTTTGGTAAGTTTTGCCTCCCTTCTCAACCGGAGTGCTGTCTGAAATCTTTCTTACCCCTTGTGCCATTCTTTCATTAGTTACGGAGGCAGTGTGTTGGTAAATTCATCGAGTATCCTCTCATCTTGTCGAGATCATATTCAGTTCCTTCCATTTACAGTCGGAGTGCTGCCCAAATTATATCATTCTTATTCCTTCCCTATCTTGTTTTAACCGGAGTGGTTTAAATATCTATCGTGTCAATTAACCTCAAGGTTCTCATGGTGTTCCTTGCTTCCGTTTACTACGGAGTGCTCTCAATTCGCTTATCTCCGTTGTGTCTTTTCCTCAAGCTTTGAGACCTCTCAAGGTTCTTTGGTTTCACTCGTTTGTCAAAGAAGCAATTTTGTTTTACCTCTTCCTCTTCCGTTTTCCCTTCGGTGCCATCCTAGATCTCGGGACGAGATCCTCTCGTAGTGGTGGAGTGTTGTAACACCCCGGATGTAACTTTCCATATTTGTAACTCCAACTCTTGCCATTTCCGGCTATGTGTTATGATATTCCCTCCGTGGTCGGGTTTGTTTTTCGTTTTGCATTTTGTTCATGTCATGCATTTCATATCATGTCATCATGTGCATTGCATTTGCATACGTGTTCGTCTCATGCATCCGAGCATTTTCCCCGTTGTCCGTTTTGCAATCCGGCACTCCCACCTCCTCCGGTGCACCCCTCTTGTTTTCTTTTCGTGAGCGGGTGTTGAACGCTCTCGGAATGGACCGAGGCTTGTCAAGTGGCCTTGGTATACCACCGGTCAAGTTTCGTTCCATTTGGAGGTCGTTTGGTACTCCAACGGTTAACCGGGTAACCGCAAAGTCCTTCTGTGTGTTGCAGCAAAACCCCTCTCTAAACAGCCCAAAACTCCTCTAAGTCACTTCCATGCTGTAGGTCGTTCGATCACGATCGTGTGGGCGAAAACCGCACCTCATTTGGACTCTCCTAGCTCCCTCTACCTATATATACCCCTCCCCCTCCGAATACATTCGCAGATCAAAACCCTAAAAATCTCCCTGCCGCCACCGGACGTGTCCGTACCACGCCGGACGCTTCTCCACCGCCGCCACGTGTCACCGCCGCCCGCCCCGCGCCGCCGGCCCGGAGAGCCCGTACGGGGCCCTCCCGGCCCGTTCCTCCCGCGCCGCCGCCCGCTCGCGCCCGCCTCCTCGCGTGCCCGCGCCGCCGCCCGCTCGCGCCGCCGAGGCCCGAGCGCCGCCGCCGCCCTCCGCCGCGGTCGCAGCCCGAGCCGGCGAGCTCCGCCGGCCCCGCTCGTCGCCCCCTCCGCCTCTCCTCCCTTCGGCCGGCCGCCTCTTCCTCCTCCCCGCTCCGGTGAGCAGCTCCAGCTCCGGCCACCGGCGAGCTCGAGGCCGCCTGCTCCAGATCCGATCGAGGAGACCCTAGGTTGACTTTCCCCCCGTCAAAATATTTCCAAGTCCTTATATTTTCACAGTATATTGCTATGTTCATCGCATCATAACTCTCTGCATATAGCTCCGTTTCGCGCGTGTAATATACCGAAATGTTTGCCTCGTGATGCTCTTCATTTTGTTCCATTGCACCATGTTCATTTGAGCCCATCTTGATGCCCAAATCTCTGGTGCAAGAGTGCTAGTTGCTGTGATCTGCTGTTACTTATCAAAACTTGAGGATTTGTTATTTTTGTTGCATTTAATCTGTGCATCTTATGGGCATGAGCTCTACATGTGTTTTGTTGTATGCCATGCCATCTTTACAGAGGTGTATGCCATGTATTTTTGTGATCTCTGTGGTGACTAGCACAAGCATGCAAACTAGGCGTCGTAATGTTTCTGATTTCAGAGACTTAGTATTTTCTCTAGGTCTGTGACTGCTGTTATTTTGTTACTATGTATCCATGTGGCTATAGAGAGATCCATGCTTATTTTGGAGACGCTCAGTAAGGATGTTTTGTAGATATTGTTGTAATTGATCCATTCATGCCCTTGTTTGCAATTATGGAGTGCCATAGCATGACTCAATCTTGCTCTACTTTTGCTATAAAATATTTCTGGCAGATTGTTTACGTGTTATTCAATTTTGCCAAGGTTGTTGTAGTTGTTTCATACATGCTATGTAATTGCTCTTGCCATGGATAGCTTTATAAACATGCCATCTTCCTGTAGGTATGCTTATTTTGTCATGCATTACTTTGTGGTGAGTGCATCAAGCTCACCAAGATACCCTCATAATGTCTGTTTCTGTCATACTCTGTTTTCTGCCAAGTCTGAAACCTGTTAACGAAACTTGCTATGTTTACTTGGTTGCCATCATATCTTCTGGTCCTTTTTGGCTTATGGTCAGTAAGGGACTTTTGTCATATGCTTTTAGTAGAATACTGCCATGCCTTGTTTTGCCATGTTAAGTTCCTGTAGCATGTTGTTTTCGTGCTCTGAATATTGCGACCTGATGCTGTTTCAGTCATGTCCAGTAATTTCACCAAGTCTGTGAACCTGTTATCTTTTGCACTTTTGCCATGCTTGTTTAAACCTGCTGTAGTGTGATCTAGCCGTAGCTTAGTGTTCATCTTTTGTCAAGCATCACCTGTAGATTACCGTCATATGCTTTGTTTCTATGTTGGAGTACTGTAGCATAGTTTCTTGTTGCATTCTAAGTGCTATCATGCTGTTAATTGCAGATTCGTGTCATTCTTGTTTTGCTTGCCATTTGCAAACCGTGCATCCGTTTCCGGTGATCTTTATATCGATTTCAACCGAAATCATCTCATCTTTCCAGTGGAATGCTTGGTTTGCCAAGTTACTGCCTTGTTCATCATTTTCCTTCCGGAGCACGCATATGCATCGCATATCATATCTTGCTTATCATTCTTGTTGTGCATCGTGTTGCTTGTGCATTTCCCGTGTTCGATTGTGGTTCCATTGCTTGTGTTCTTGTCTTGGGTAGAGCCAGGAGACGAGTTCGTGAACGAGGAACCCGTTGAGTACGCTTACGAGGATCAAGCTTTCGACAACTCTGAGAACCTTGCAGGCAAGATGACCATACCCTCGAAATCACTTCTATCTTTGCTTTGCTAGTTGTTCGCTCTATTGCCATGCTGCGCTACCTACCACTTGCTATATCATGCCTCCCATATTGCCATGTCAAGCCTCTAACCATCCTTTCCTAGCAAACCGTTGTTTGGCTAAGTTACCGCTTTTGCTCAGCCCTTCTTATAGCGTTGCTAGTTGCAGGTGAAGATGAAGTTGGTTCCATGTTGGAACATGGATATTTTGGGATATCACAATATCTCTTATTTAATTAATGCATCTATATATTTGGTAAAGAGTGGAAGGCTCGGCCTTATGCCTGGTGTTTTGTTCCACTCTTGCCGCCCTAGTTTCCGTCATACCGGTATTATGTTCCTTGAGTTTGCGTTCCTTACGCGGTTGGGTGATTTATGGGACCCCCTTGACAGTTCGCCTTGAATAAAACTCCTCCAGCAAGGCCCAACCTCGGTTTTACCATTTGCCACCTAAGCCTTTTCCCCCGGGTTTTCGCGAGCCCGAGGGTCATCTTTATTTTAACCCCCCCGGGCCAGTGCTCCTTCGAGTGTTGGTCCGAACTGAGTAGACTGCGGGGCCCCCTCGTGGAAACTCGAGGTCTGGTTTTACTCGTAGGATGTCTCATCCGGTGTTGCCCTGAGAATGAGATATGTGCAGCTCCTATCGGGATTTGTCGGCACATCGGGCGGCTTTGCTGGTCTTGTTTTACCATTGTCGAAATGTCTTGTAAACCGGGATTCCCAGATTGATCGGGTCTTTCCGGGAGAAGGTTTATCCTTCGTTGACCGTGAGAGCTTATGATGGGCTAAGTTGGGACACCCCTGCAGGGTAATATCTTTCGAAAGCCGTGCCCGTGGTTATGAGGCAGATGGGAATTTGTTAATGTCCGTTTGTAGAGGACTTGTCACTTTATTTAATTAAAATACATCAACTGTGTGTGTAGCCGTGATGGTCTCTTCTCGGCGGAGCCCGGGAAGTGAACACGGTTTGAGTTATGAATGACGTAAGTAGGAGTTCAGGATCACTTCTTGGTCATTACTAGATGACGACCGTTCCGTTGCTTCTCTTCTCGCTCTCTTTTGCGTATGTTAGCCACTATATATGCTTAGTGCCTGCTGCAGCTCCACCTCATTACACCATCCTTTCCTATAAGCTTAAATAGTCTTGATCTCGTGGGTGTGAGATTGCTGAGTCCTCGTGACTCACAGATTCTACCAAAACAGTTGCAGGTGCCGACGATGCCAGTGCAGATGATGAGATCGACCTCAAGTGGGAGTTCGACGAGGAACGTGGTCGTTACTATGTGTCTTTTCCTGATGATCAGTAGTGGAGCCCAGTTGGGACGATCGGGGGATCTAGCATTTGGGGTTATCTTATTTTTCATTTGGATTTTGACCTTAGTCGGTCTATGTGTGTATTTTGGATGATGTATGAATTATATTTATGTATTGTGTGAAGTGGCGATTGTAAGCCAACTCTCGTTATCCCATTCTTGTTCATTACATGGGATTGTGTGAAGATGACCCTTCTTGCGACAAAACCACAATGCGGTTATGCCTCTAAGTCGTGCCTCGACACGTGGGAGATATAGCCGCATCGTGGGCGTTACAAGTTGGTAATCAGAGCCATCCCCGACTTAGGAGCCCCCTGCTTGATCGAATCGCTGGCGTTGTTGAGTCTAGAACAAAAATGTTTTGAGTCTTAGGATTATATATATCGGAGAGTAGGATTCTTTTTACTCCTCAGCCCCTTCGTCGCTCTGGTGAGGTCTCCTGACGTAGAAGTTTTGACTCTTCTCTCCTCAGATTTCACTAAAATTTTTTTTAGGATCACGCGGGTATCTTGGAATCGTTCCGATGGTTTTGTAACGAGAACATTGTTCTTGGTGCCTCCTGACATTTAGGGGTTGTGGCAGTGTCCCGGGGAGTTGAGCTCCGAGGTGTTGTCGACACAATTTTATCGTTGCAGTTCTGGAATACCTGAGTTTCGCCGACATCGAAAATCTCTTTTATGCAGTTGTTGGTGAGATCACCTCGACGCCACCCAGTACTGGGGCGGGAGTTCGGGAGTATTGCCATAACTCGCATAACGGATGTTTTTCGAAGGTTGAGGTACACGATTTCCGAAGGTTTCTTGGTTATGTGTTGACGGATGGATACAGCTGGATCTAGGGATTGCTAGTTTGGGTGATATGTTTTGTGTCCCCTGTATCCCCAACACCAGATTGCATAACCAGAAAGTTTCGGGAGTTTATAAGTGGGAATTCAAGTAGCTCTTAGGATATCTTTCCGACAGACGCATGATATGAGATTGGGGTTCGACGTCTAGTGGTCCGCCTTTCCACGGTTGGTTTTACAGTGGTCTCGTAGTGTCTTAAAGAGTCCTTGGCTATGCCGACTCGGGGACGTTTCGTATGTCATGTGCACTGCCTTGTACATGATGGTGCTGTACGATCGAGCCCGTGTGGGCCCCACCACGAAAACTTCGGACGAAATCTCTATCATATGTTTGTTCCGGCTTATTCCGCAAGCCAATCCTTGGTTTTGTTTTATTTATGGTATTCGAGTTGCTTCGAAGTCAAATGTTGAATCCATATTTTTCCTAAACGGTGTTCTCATATTGCTATGTGAATACTAATCCTTCTTGATCATCGAGGTTGCCATGTTAATTCCTTCCCAAACGGTGTGCTTCTCTTCAAGTAAATCCGATCTTTTCAACATTCGCGAGATCAATTCTCAGTTCTTTGCAACGGTGTTTGCTTCATCCGTCCCAAGTTGTCTTTGTTTTTCCCGCCCTCCCACCCTTTTTCTTAAAACACTCAGATTTCTTAATCAAGTATCCATCTTATGGATGTGAAGTCTCTTCATTCTTTTCCTCCATGTTCTTAACCGGTGATTTCTCATGAAGATGCTCAACAGTTTCAAGTTCATCATCCTTCGTTGTTGTTTCTTCTCCGGTGGATCCAATTCAAGCTTACAGTGTTGATCATATTCCTTTCCTCGTTTCAAATGTTTTCTCATGCCGGTGCACCTCTTAATCATCCATTTTTTCGCCATTCATTCGTATCCAGAGCGCTGAAGATATCTCAGAAAATTCAAGCTGCCATTCTTAATCAGTTTAAGCTATTTTGAGGTTGTTATCTCATTCAAGCCATTTAATTCAACCGACGCAATCTTTCTTTTAATCATTCAACGGTGTTTATTTTGAGTGGGCCCTAACCCACAGGTCTTTTCCCAGGATCTTACCTGACTCTTATAATTCTTTCCGGAGTTATTCTCAAATTCATTGCAAAGTTTGACGTAAGAATGAGTTATCATCAGTCATATGTCTTTCCAAGATATTTCAAATTCTTTTCATCGTTGGTTCAACCTTTCTAATTTTTTTCGACCAGTCAATCTCTTTGTTGGAGTTATCTTGGGTTATTTTTCACCTACAACCTTCCCTAAGGAATGTAGCTATTTGTGGTGCTTATCAATGATCCAAGTTTTCTCCTATCCTCTTGGTGAAAGAAGCTTTTCATCGCCTTGGTGCTCTCACTCAAACCATTGGTTTCCTTTAGTGGCCGTTTGTCACCTCATAATTTTGAGATGTGTTCCATAAGCCCACTCCGTTATTACCTTCTTGGAAGGATGTTTTCCAAGCTCATTTGTGGCAGAAGTTGTCATTTTCTTCTACATTCTTTATTCCAAGGATCTATCTTCTATTATTTATTTCTTCCGGAGGCATTGTGATGTTGCTCTCTTCACTCATCTTCTCGGTTTGTGAGGACCGTGTTCTTTTCGTGCTTATCCATTTCCAACCGGAGTGTCGTGCCCTCTTTTCAAGTTCTTCCCATTTTGGTAAGTTTTGCCTCCCTTCTCAACCGGAGTGCTGTCTGAAATCTTTCTTACCCCTTGTGCCATTCTTTCATTAGTTACGGAGGCAGTGTGTTGGTAAATTCATCGAGTATCCTCTCATCTTGTCGAGATCATATTCAGTTCCTTCCATTTACAGTCGGAGTGCTGCCCAAATTATATCATTCTTATTCCTTCCCTATCTTGTTTTAACCGGAGTGGTTTAAATATCTATCGTGTCAATTAACCTCAAGGTTCTCATGGTGTTCCTTGCTTCCGTTTACTACGGAGTGCTCTCAATTCGCTTATCTCCGTTGTGTCTTTTCCTCAAGCTTTGAGACCTCTCAAGGTTCTTTGGTTTCACTCGTTTGTCAAAGAAGCAATTTTGTTTTACCTCTTCCTCTTCCGTTTTCCCTTCGGTGCCATCCTAGATCTCGGGACGAGATCCTCTCGTAGTGGTGGAGTGTTGTAACACCCCGGATGTAACTTTCCATATTTGTAACTCCAACTCTTGCCATTTCCGGCTATGTGTTATGATATTCCCTCCGTGGTCGGGTTTGTTTTTCGTTTTGCATTTTGTTCATGTCATGCATTTCATATCATGTCATCATGTGCATTGCATTTGCATACGTGTTCGTCTCATGCATCCGAGCATTTTCCCCGTTGTCCGTTTTGCAATCCGGCACTCCCACCTCCTCCGGTGCACCCCTCTTGTTTTCTTTTCGTGAGCGGGTGTTGAACGCTCTCGGAATGGACCGAGGCTTGTCAAGTGGCCTTGGTATACCACCGGTCAAGTTTCGTTCCATTTGGAGGTCGTTTGGTACTCCAACGGTTAACCGGGTAACCGCAAAGTCCTTCTGTGTGTTGCAGCAAAACCCCTCTCTAAACAGCCCAAAACTCCTCTAAGTCACTTCCATGCTGTAGGTCGTTCGATCACGATCGTGTGGGCGAAAACCGCACCTCATTTGGACTCTCCTAGCTCCCTCTACCTATATATACCCTCCCCCTCCGAATACATTCGCAGATCAAAACCCTAAAAATCTCCCTGCCGCCACCGGACGTGTCCGTACCACGCCGGACGCTTCTCCACCGCCGCCCGCGTCCAACCAGCCGCCGCCACGTGTCACCGCCGCCCGTCCCGCGCCGCCGGCCCGGAGAGCCCGTACGGGGCCCTCCCGGCCCGTTCCTCCCGCGCCGCCGCCCGCTCGCGCCCGCCTCCTCGCGTGCCCGCGCCGCCGCCCGCTCGCGCCGCCGAGGCCCGAGCGCCGCCGCCGCCCTCCGCCGCGGTCGCAGCCCGAGCCGGCGAGCTCCGCCGGCCCCGCTCGTCGCCCCCTCCGCCTCTCCTCCCTTCAGCCGGCCGCCTCTTCCTCCTCCCCGCTCCGGTGAGCAGCTCCAGCTCCGGCCACCGGCGAGCTCGAGGCCGCCTGCTCCAGATCCGATCGAGGAGACCCTAGGTTGACTTTCCCCCCGTCAAAATATTTCCAACTCCTTATATTTTCACAGTATATTGCTATGTTCATCGCATCATAACTCTCTGCATATAGCTCCGTTTCGCGCGTGTAATATACCGAAATGTTTGTCTCGTGATGCTCTTCATTTTGTTCCATTGCACCATGTTCATTTGAGCCCATCTTGATGCCAAAATCTCTGGTGCAAGAGTGCTAGTTGCTGTGATCTGCTGTTACTTATCAAAACTTGAGGATTTGTTATTTTTGTTGCATTTAATCTGTGCATCTTATGGGCATGAGCTCTACATGTGTTTTGTTGTATGCCATGCCATCTTTACAGAGGTGTATGCCATGTATTTTTGTGATCTCTGTGGTGACTAGCACAAGCATGCAAACTAGGCATCGTAATGTTTCTGATTTCAGAGACTTAGTATTTTCTCTAGGTCTGTGACTGCTGTTATTTTGTTGCTATGTATCCATGTGGCTACAGAGAGATCCATGCTTATTTTGGAGATGTCCAGTAAGGATGTTTTGTAGATATTGTTGTAATTGATCCATTCATGCCCTTGTTTGCAATTATGGAGTGCCATAGCATGACTCAAGCTTGCTCTACTTTTGCTATAAAATATTTCTGGCAGATTGTTTACGTGTTATTCAATTTTGCCAAGGTTGTTGTAGTTGTTTCATACATGCTATGTAATTGCTCTTGCCATGGATAGCTTTATAAACATGCCATCTTCCTGTAGGTATGCTTATTTTGTCATGCATTACTTTGTGGTGAGTGCATCAAGCTCACCAAGATACCCTCATAATGTCTGTTTCTGTCATACTCTGTTTTCTGCCAAGTCTGAAACCTGTTAACGAAACTTGCTATGTTTACTTGGTTGCCATCATATCTTCTGGTCCTTTTTGGCTTATGGTCAGTAAGGGACTTTTGTCATATGCTTTTAGTAGAATACTGCCATGCCTTGTTTTGCCATGTTAAGTTCCTGTAGCATGTTGTTTTCGTGCTCTGAATATTGCGACCTGATGCTGTTTCAGTCATGTCCAGTAATTTCACCAAGTCTGTGAACCTGTTATCTTTTGCACTTTTGCCATGCTTGTTTAAACCTGCTGTAGTGTGATCTAGCCGTAGCTTAGTGTTTATATTTTGTCAAGCATCACCTATAGATTACTTTCATATGCTTTGTTTCTATGTTGGAGTACTGTAGCATAGTTTCTTGTTGCATTCTAAGTGCTATCATGCTGTTAATTGCAGATTCGTGTCATTCTTGTTTTGCTTGCCATTTGCAAACCGTGCATCCGTTTCCGGTGATCTTTATATCGATTTCAACCGAAATCATCTCATCTTTCCAGTGGAATGCTTGGTTTGCCAAGTTACTGCCTTGTTCATCATTTTCCTTCCGGAGCACGCATATGCATCGCATATCATATCTTGCTTATCATTCTTGTTGTGCATCGTGTTGCTTGTGCATTTCCCGTGTTCGATTGTGGTTCCATTGCTTGTGTTCTTGTCTTGGGTAGAGCCAGGAGACGAGTTCGTGAACGAGGAACCCGTTGAGTACGCTTACGAGGATCAAGCTTTCGACAACTCTGAGAACCTTGCAGGCAAGATGACCATACCCTCGAAATCACTTCTATCTTTGCTTTGCTAGTTGTTCGCTCTATTGCCATGCTGCGCTACCTACCACTTGCTATATCATGCCTCCCATATTGCCATGTCAAGCCTCTAACCATCCTTTCCTAGCAAACCGTTGTTTGGCTAAGTTACCGCTTTTGCTCAGCCCTTCTTATAGCGTTGCTAGTTGCAGGTGAAGATGAAGTTGGTTCCATGTTGGAACATGGATATTTTGGGATATCACAATATCTCTTATTTAATTAATGCATCTATATATTTGGTAAAGAGTGGAAGGCTCGGCCTTATGCCTGGTGTTTTGTTCCACTCTTGCCGCCCTAGTTTCCGTCATACCGGTATTATGTTCCTTGAGTTTGCGTTCCTTACGCGGTTGGGTGATTTATGGGACCCCCTTGACAGTTCGCCTTGAATAAAACTCCTCCAGCAAGGCCCAACCTCGGTTTTACCATTTGCCACCTAAGCCTTTTCCCCCGGGTTTTCGCGAGCCCGAGGGTCATCTTTATTTTAACCCCCCCGGGCCAGTGCTCCTTCGAGTGTTGGTCCGAACTGAGTAGACTGCGGGGCCCCCTCGTGGAAACTCGAGGTCTGGTTTTACTCGTAGGATGTCTCATCCGGTGTTGCCCTGAGAATGAGATATGTGCAGCTCCTATCGGGATTTGTCGGCACATCGGGCGGCTTTGCTGGTCTTGTTTTACCATTGTCGAAATGTCTTGTAAACCGGGATTCCCAGATTGATCGGGTCTTTCCGGGAGAAGGTTTATCCTTCGTTGACCGTGAGAGCTTATGATGGGCTAAGTTGGGACACCCCTGCAGGGTAATATCTTTCGAAAGCCGTGCCCGTGGTTATGAGGCAGATGGGAATTTGTTAATGTCCGTTTGTAGAGGACTTGTCACTTTATTTAATTAAAATACATCAACTGTGTGTGTAGCCGTGATGGTCTCTTCTCGGCGGAGCCCGGGAAGTGAACACGGTTTGAGTTATGAATGACGTAAGTAGGAGTTCAGGATCACTTCTTGGTCATTACTAGATGACGACCGTTCCGTTGCTTCTCTTCTCGCTCTCTTTTGCGTATGTTAGCCACTATATATGCTTAGTGCCTGCTGCAGCTCCACCTCATTACACCATCCTTTCCTATAAGCTTAAATAGTCTTGATCTCGTGGGTGTGAGATTGCTGAGTCCTCGTGACTCACAGATTCTACCAAAACAGTTGCAGGTGCCGACGATGCCAGTGCAGATGATGAGATCGACCTCAAGTGGGAGTTCGACGAGGAACGTGGTCGTTACTATGTGTCTTTTCCTGATGATCAGTAGTGGAGCCCAGTTGGGACGATCGGGGGATCTAGCATTTGGGGTTATCTTATTTTTCATTTGGATTTTGACCGTAGTCGGTCTATGTGTGTATTTTGGATGATGTATGAATTATATTTATGTATTGTGTGAAGTGGCGATTGTAAGCCAACTCTCGTTATCCCATTCTTGTTCATTACATGGGATTGTGTGAAGATGACCCTTCTTGCGACAAAACCACAATGCGGTTATGCCTCTAAGTCGTGCCTCGACACGTGGGAGATATAGCCGCATCGTGGGCGTTACAAGTTGGTAATCAGAGCCATCCCCGACTTAGGAGCCCCCTGCTTGATCTAATCGCTGGCGTTGTTGAGTCTAGAACAAAAATGTTTTGAGTCTTAGGATTATATATATCGGAGAGTAGGATTCTTTTTACTCCTCAGCCCCTTCGTCGCTCTGGTGAGGTCTCCTGACGTAGAAGTTTTGACTCTTCTCTCCTCAAATTTCACTAAAATTTTTTTTAGGATCACGCGGGTATCTTGGAATCGTTCCAATGGTTTTGTAACGAGAACATTGTTCTTGGTGCCTCCTGACATTTAGGGGTTGTGGCAGTGTCCCGGGGAGTTGAGCTCCGAGGTGTTGTCGACACAATTTTATCGTTGCAGTTCTGGAATACCTGAGTTTCGCCGACATCGAAAATCTCTTTTATGCAGTTGTTGGTGAGATCACCTCGACGCCACCCAGTACTGGGGCGGGAGTTCGGGACTATTGCCATAACTCGTATAACGGATGTTTTTCGAAGGTTGAGGTACACGATTTCCGAAGGTTTCTTGGTTATGTGTTGACGGATGGATACAGCTGGATCTAGGGATTGCTAGTTTGGGTGATATATTTTGTGTCCCCTGTATCCCCAACACCAGATTGCATAACCAGAAAGTTTCGGGAGTTTATAAGTGGGAATTCAAGTAGCTCTTAGGATATCTTTCCGACAGACGCATGATATGAGATTGGGGTTCGACGTCTAGTGGTCCGCCTTTCCACGGTTGGTTTTACAGTGGTCTCGTAGTGTCTTAAAGAGTCCTTGGCTATGCCGACTCGGGGACGTTTCGTATGTCATGTGCACTGCCTTGTACATGATGGTGCTGTACGATCGAGCCCGTGTGGGCCCCACCACGAAAACTTCGGACGAAATCTCTATCATATGTTTGTTCCGGCTTATTCCGCAAGCCAATCCTTGGTTTTGTTTTATTTATGGTATTCGAGTTGCTTCGAAGTCAAATGTTGAATCCATATTTTTCCTAAACGGTGTTCTCATATTGCTATGTGAATACTAATCCTTCTTGATCATCGAGGTTGCCATGTTAATTCCTTCCCAAACGGTGTGCTTCTCTTCAAGTAAATCCGATCTTTTCAACATTCGCGAGATCAATTCTCAGTTCTTTGCAACGGTGTTTGCTTCATCCGTCCCAAGTTGTCTTTGTTTTTCCCGCCCTCCCACCCTTTTTCTTAAAACACTCAGATTTCTTAATCAAGTATCCATCTTATGGATGTGAAGTCTCTTCATTCTTTTCCTCCATGTTCTTAACCGGTGATTTCTCATGAAGATGCTCAACAGTTTCAAGTTCATCATCCTTCGTTGTTGTTTCTTCTCCGGTGGATCCAATTCAAGCTTACAGTGTTGATCATATTCCTTTCCTCGTTTCAAATGTTTTCTCATGCCGGTGCACCTCTTAATCATCCATTTTTTCGCCATTCATTCGTATCCAGAGCGCTGAAGATATCTCAGAAAATTCAAGCTGCCATTCTTAATCAGTTTAAGCTATTTTGAGGTTGTTATCTCATTCAAGCCATTTAATTCAACCGACGCAATCTTTCTTTTAATCATTCAACGGTGTTTCTTTTGAGTGGGCCCTAACCCACAGGTCTTTTCCCAGGATCTTACCTGACTCTTATAATTCTTTCCGGAGTTATTCTCAAATTCATTGCAAAGTTTGACGTAAGAATGAGTTATCATCAGTCATATGTCTTTCCAAGATATTTCAAATTCTTTTCATCGTTGGTTCAACCTTTCTAATTTTTTTTCGACCAGTCAATCTCTTTGTTGGAGTTATCTTGGGTTATTTTTCACCTACAACCTTCCCTAAGGAATGTAGCTATTTGTGGTGCTTATCAATGATCCAAGTTTTCTCCTATCCTCTTGGTGAAAGAAGCTTTTCATCGCCTTGGTGCTCTCACTCAAACCATTGGTTTCCTTTAGTGGCCGTTTGTCACCTCATAATTTTGAGATGTGTTCCATAAGCCCACTACAAGCTTGTTCTTTTCGTTGTTGATTTCCCAACAACTCTGTTATTACCTTCTTGGAAGGATGTTTTCCAAGCTCATTTGTGGCAGAAGTTGTCATTTTCTTCTACATTCTTTATTCCAAGGATCTATCTTCTATTATTTATTTCTTCCGGAGGCATTGTGATGTTGCTCTCTTCACTCATCTTCTCGGTTTGTGAGGACCGTGTTCTTTTCGTGCTTATCCATTTCCAACCGGAGTGTCGTGCCCTCTTTTCAAGTTCTTCCCATTTTGGTAAGTTTTGCCTCCCTTCTCAACCGGAGTGCTGTCTGAAATCTTTCTTACCCCTTGTGCCATTCTTTCATTAGTTACGGAGGCAGTGTGTTGGTAAATTCATCGAGTATCCTCTCATCTTGTCGAGATCATATTCAGTTCCTTCCATTTACAGTCAGAGTGCTGCCCAAATTATATCATTCTTATTCCTTCCCTATCTTGTTTTAACCGGAGTGGTTTAAATATCTATCGTGTCAATTAACCTCAAGGTTCTCATGGTGTTCCTTGCTTCCGTTTACTACGGAGTGCTCTCAATTCACTTATCTCCGTTGTGTCTTTTCCTCAAGCTTTGAGACCTCTCAAGGTTCTTTGGTTTCACTCGTTTGTCAAAGAAGCAATTTTGTTTTACCTCTTCCTCTTCCGTTTTCCCTTCGGTGCCATCCTAGATCTCGGGACGAGATCCTCTCGTAGTGGTGGAGTGTTGTAACACCCCGGATGTAACTTTCCATATTTGTAACTCCAACTCTTGCCATTTCCGGCTATGTGTTATGATATTCCCTCCGTGGTCGGGTTTGTTTTTCGTTTTGCATTTTGTTCATGTCATGCATTTCATATCATGTCATCATGTGCATTGCATTTGCATACGTGTTCGTCTCATGCATCCGAGCATTTTCCCCGTTGTCCGTTTTGCAATCCGGCACTCCCACCTCCTCCGGTGCACCCCTCTTGTTTTCTTTTCGTGAGCGGGTGTTGAACGCTCTCGGAATGGACCGAGGCTTGTCAAGTGGCCTTGGTATACCACCGGTCAAGTTTCGTTCCATTTGGAGGTCGTTTGGTACTCCAACGGTTAACCGGGTAACCGCAAAGTCCTTCTGTGTGTTGCAGCAAAACCCCTCTCTAAACAGCCCAAAACTCCTCTAAGTCACTTCCATGCTGTAGGTCGTTCGATCACGATCGTGTGGGCGAAAACCGCACCTCATTTGGACTCTCCTAGCTCCCTCTACCTATATATACTCCTCTCCCTCCGAATACATTCGCAGATCAAAACCCTAAAACTCTCCCCGCCGCCACCGGACGTGTCCGTACCACGCCAGACGCTTCTCCACCGCCGCCCGCGTCCAACCAGCCGCCGCCACGTGTCACCGCGGCCCGTCCCGCGCTGCCGGCCCGGAGAGCCCGTACGGGGCCCTCCCGGCCCGTTCCTCCCGCGCCGCCGCCCGCTCGCGCCCGCCTCCTCGCGTGCCCGCGCCGCCGCCCGCTCGCGCCGCCGAGGCCCGAGCGCAGCCGCCTCCGCGCCGTCGCCCGCCGGCGCCACGCCGCCGCCGCCCTCCGCCGCGGTCGCAGCCCGAGCCGGCGAGCTCCGCCGGCCCCGCTCGTCGCCCCCTCCGCCTCTCCTCCCTTCGGCCGGCCGCCTCTTCCTCCTCCCCGCTCCGGTGAGCAGCTCCAGCTCCGGCCACCGGCGAGCTCGAGGCCGCCTGCTCCAGATCCGATCGAGGAGACCCTAGGTTGACTTTCCCCCCGTCAAAATATTTCCAACTCCTTATATTTTCACAGTATATTGCTATGTTCATCGCATCATAACTCTCTGCATATAGCTCCGTTTCGCGCGTGTAATATACCGAAATGTTTGCCTCGTGATGCTCTTCATTTTGTTCCATTGCACCATGTTCATTTGAGCCCATCTTGATGCCCAAATCTCTGGTGCAAGAGTGCTAGTTGCTGTGATCTGCTGTTACTTATCAAAACTTGAGGATTTGTTATTTTTGTTGCATTTAATCTGTGCATCTTATGGGCATGAGTTCTACATGTGTTTTGTTGTATGCCATGCCATATTTACAGAGGTGTATGCCATGTATTTTTGTGATCTCTGTGGTGACTAGCACAAGCATGCAAACTAGGCGTCGTAATGTTTCTGATTTCAGAGACTTAGTATTTTCTCTAGGTCTGTGACTGCTGTTATTTTGTTGCTATGTATCCATGTGGCTACAGAGAGATCCATGCTTATTTTGGAGATGTTCAGTAAGGATGTTTTGTAGATATTGTTGTAATTGATCCATTCATGCCCTTGTTTGCAATTATGGAGTGCCATAGCATGACTCAATCTTGCTCTACTTTTGCTATAAAATATTTCTGGCAGATTGTTTACGTGTTATTCAATTTTGCCAAGGTTGTTGTAGTTGTTTCATACATGCTATGTAATTGCTCTTGCCATGGATAGCTTTATAAACATGCCATCTTCCTGTAGGTATGCTTGTTTTTTCATGAATTGCTTTGTGGTGAGTGCATCAAGCTCACCAAGATGCCCTCATAATGTCTGTTTCTGCCATACTCTGTTTTCTGCCAAGTCTGAAACCTGTTAACGAAACTTGCTATGTTTACTTGGTTGCCATCGTATCTTCTGTTCCTTTTTGGCTTATGGTCAGTAAGGGACTTTTGTCATATGCTTTTAGTAGAATACTTCCATGCCTTGTTTTTCCATATTAAGTTCCTGTAGCATGTTGTTTTCGTGCTCTAAATATTGCGACCTGATGCTGTTTCAGTCATGTCCAGTAATTTCACCAAGTCTGTGAACCTGTTATCTTTTGCACTTTTGCCATGCTTGTTTAAACCTGCTGTAGTGTGATCTAACCGTAGCTTAGTGTTCATCTTTGTCAAGCATCACCTGTAGATTACTGCCATATGCTTTGCTTCTATGTTGGAGTACTGTAGCATAGTTTCTTGTTGCATTCTAAGTGCTATCATGCTGTTAATTGCAGATTCGTGTCATTCTTGTTTTGCTTGCCATTTGCAAACCGTGCATCCGTTTCCGGTGATCTTTATATCGATTTCAACCGAAATCATCTCATCTTTCCAGTGATATGCTTGGTTTGCCAATTTACTGCCTTGTTCATCATTTTCCTTCCGGAGCACGCATATGCATCGCATATCATATCTTGCTTATCATTCTTGTTGTGCATCGTGTTGCTTGTGCATTTCCCGTGTTTGATTGTGGTTCCATTGCTTGTGTTCTTGTCTTGGATAGAGCCGGGAGATGAGTTCGTGAATGAGGAACCCGTTGAGTACGCTTACGAGGATCAAGCTTTCGACAACTCTGAGAACCTTGCAGGCAAGATGACCATACCCTCGAAATCACTTCTATCTTTGCTTTGCTAGTTGTTCGCTCTATTGCCATGCTGCGCTACCTACCACTTGCTATATCATGCCTCCCATATTGCCATGTCAAGCCTCTAACCATCCTTTCCTAGCAAACCGTTGTTTGGCTAAGTTACCGCTTTTGCTCAGCCCTTCTTATAGCGTTGCTAGTTGCAGGTGAAGATGAAGTTGGTTCCATGTTGGAACATGGATATTTTGGGATATCGCAATATCTCTTATTTAATTAATGCATCTATATATTTGGTAAAGAGTGGAAGGCTCGGCCTTATGCCTGGTGTTTTGTTCCACTCTTGCCGCCCTAGTTTCCGTCATACCGGTATTATGTTCCTTGAGTTTGCGTTCCTTACGCGGTTGGGTGATTTATGGGACCTGTCGTGGAATTGTCACGGCAGATGTCCTCGTGCTAGGACTTAGTCGTGGAGCCATCGCAACTAGGAGGCTTAAAGGGGTTAAACAGGACAAGGAACACGAGGGTTATACTGGTTCGGCCCCTTACGGTGAAGGTAAAAGCCTACGTCGAGTTGAGATTCTATTTCTTGGAGTTTCGATGACCAGGAGCTAAACCGCCCTGCCTGGTTATCGATCTTATCTTGCTTATCCCTGAACCGCCGCCGGGTCGTCCCTTTATATAGGGAGGTTGACGCCCAGCGGCTCTCAGAGTCCCGGCCGGCTCATAACAGTGTCCGGCTCGGACTCCTAACTACCCTTGCCTTACACTACAAGTCTTGCCATAACGGCGGTTTATAACTACGGGCCTTAAGCCATCTCCGGGTCTCAAGCCCATTATTGACCCGCCGTCCTTAATCTTGGTACTGGGCTTCACGTGATGACCATCATGACATAACCCGGCCCCTCCTGGGCGGGTGACTCTAATGGTTATATCCTCAACATTAGGCCCCAGATTGATTTGAACCGGTTCGTGTCAATCTTCAATCCCTTGAGAGAAAATCTTCCGGCTTATATCTGTGCAAAGGTTATAACCCGCCGTGACGTCATCTTCTGGATTCCTGGTAACCCGCCATGACGTCATCTTCCATTAAGTTCATTTTTTATTCCACCATATCCCAACGGATCTCATCTTTAATGACTATCTCGAAAATCGAGGCGTTTTCGTTGCACGATAATCACGTCGTGGCCTCCTCGTTTCTCGTGCCCACTTATCAGTCCGGCCCTTATAAATAGGCCCGGCCCATGAGCCTTCATTCACTCATCGCTTCCATCGTCTTCCTCCTCTCGCTACTGTACTGCCGCTCGAACTCCGCCGCCACCGCGTCTCTTGTCTTCCTCAACCTTGGCCGCTGCATCACCCTGACCTGGTCCAGAGAAACGGCGGCGACCCCCGCAACCCCTCAGCGCCGGTAAGTCCCTGCACCTCTCCACCGTAGATCCGCATTTTAGGGTTCTGCTGTTCTTCCTCTGTTCTTCGCCGTTCTTCTCGAGTTCTTTGTAGTTCCTCCACTATAGTCTAGTTTGATCCAAAAGTAGTGCGGAGCTCCTGCGGTAGTTGTTGCGCATCCATTTTCAATAATAGTACGCCCCCTTTACTTGCAAAGAGATCCCCTTAGAGCTCATGAACTTCTCTGTATCAGCTTTCTAGGTCTAGAAATTTTTCCCTTTTAGCCGATCGTTTGATCCAAAATAATTACTGCGACCCGTGAAACTTGTTTGTGCCACACTTAGTCAAAAAATTGCATCTGTTTAGCTATGGCGGCTCACATCTCCGGCTTAAAAGAGACCACACGCTGTAAAACTTCCGGCTCATTCATGATAAAGCTTTAGACAACTTGAATTACTCACAATGCCCTCAGCGGCTTAGATAACCCGACGCAATTAGCCATATGTCATTAGGCCCCTTCATAAGCCGCCATCTTGAACATTGAACTGTAAACTTCCTCCGGCTTATAATTGAACTGGACATTTCCTTTTGTCATAGGCCTTCGTCTTTCACAATGCCTCCCAAGGCTCCCAAGGCACCCATCACGTGCAACTGGATGAGATCCAATGTCACCGATGACACTTTAACTGATTTCGTGAAGACGGGTTACCTGCCCAAGAAGGAGGTCATGTCTTATCGTGCCCCTGACCCGTCGGAGGAGAGACCTCAACCTAGAGATGGCGAGGTGGTGATATTTGCTGATCACATGAGCCGGGGCTTCGCACCACCCAGCTCAAAATTCTTTAGAGATGTTCTGAACTTCTTCGATCTGCGGCCGCAAGACATAGGACCCAATTCCGTGTCAAATATCTGCAACTTTCAAGTATTCTGCAAAGTATATCTTGGAGAAGAGCCCAGCCTGCTGCTCTTTAGGGAGCTATTTTATCTGAACCGCCAGAACGAGTGCGCCAACGGGCCGAGCCTGGAACTTGGTGGAATCTCCATTCAACGACGGAGAGATTGCCTCTTTCCTTATGCTGAGCCGCCAAGCCACCCCAAGGACTGGAACCAGACATGGTTCTATTGCCAGGATACTTCCCCGGCTGACGAGAGCCCTCTGCCCGGCTTTCGTGCCCTGCGTCTGGAGCCCAATCACCCCCTGCCAGATAAGCTATCTCAGGCCGAACGCCAACCTCTGATCCCCACCATCAACAAGATTAAGGCTCTCCTGGGAAATGGCCTCAACGACATTGATCTGGTCCGGGTCTGGATCTCTTGGCGGGTGATCCCCTTAAGCCGCCGCCCCGGCTTAATGTGCGATTACACGGGCCGGAAAGATGACCCTCTGCGGCACAGCCGCAACGATCTACCTGAAGACGTCGTTGACGATATGACCAAGTCCCTCTTGAATGAGAGCTTGACAGACTGCGGGAGGACCGGCTTAAGCCCCTTCTACAAAACTAACCCGGCTCCAGCGGTAAGCCACTGACCCGAACTCCTTACTTTCCCTTTGGATAGTTTTCATCTGAACCTTAAGAAGTCTTTATTGCATTTTTCAGGCTAACGATAAATTCTGGAAGGTCAAGTATGACCATGAGGCGGCTAAAAAAGCCAGAAAGGCTAAGAAAGCTGCCAGGAGAGCCGCTCCCCGCAAAAAGGGAAGCAAGCCTACCGCCTCAGAGCTGCTTCAGCTGGATGATAGCTCCGAGTCAGAGGTAGCCCTGGATTCTTTAGACTCTTCTTTTGTTTCTGCTTTTCGTCTGTCTTTTAACCACCTTATTGACTTGATTATCCGCAGGATGATACCGGAGCGAGTAACCCGGTAACTGAAGAGGTAACTATACTTTCCTCCGACTCGGACCCCTTGCCAAGGCTGAAAGTCCGAAGAGTAACCCGGAAAGTAAGATTTTCGCATCCTTTAGCTTATCAAGATCCTCAATTTCTTTTGAAGCAACAGATTCATGAGAGCCGGAGGCAAACCCGGGCCAGCAAGGATGCAGACCTCTCCTCCGGCTTACCCGAGGCATCAAGAAAGCGCCGGACCAAGGTTATCTCCAACTTATACCCTTTTCATCCTTTAGCGGGTGTCACTCGTCAACCGCTCAATTCGTCTGATTCAAATTATCAGGAGACTTCACCTTCCTCTCGTGATTCTATGCAATCTACTCTGCCGGCTTTCAAGACCGCACCCGGGTAATGATGATCATCTCATTTACGCTTATCTTATTTAAGTTTTTTGTACTAATCTTTTGACTTTGAATGCCCAAGCCAAGCTCAGCAAAAGGGCCAAGAAAAATAAGCCGGTTGAAGAGCCGGTTCTGACTGAACCGGAGGCTTCAGTTCAAGAGCCACCATCTGCCTCTGCTCCTGAAGCCACCGCTCCAACCGACGAGCCAGTCATAGAGACTTCTGCTAACCCAGAGATCCCCAGCCCAGCTCAGTCGGCCGATGACCCGGACGTCGTAATCACCCGGACAGAGTTTGTCGAACCGGGGAGACCCACTGTGCTGGCCAAATGCTCTGCCAAAGAAGAACTGCTAGAGCGCCGCAGGGCCAGACTGGAGATCACGGACTATGCTAACTTGAGCATTGGAGACATTGTTTCTGGTTACAATGGTCAGGTGCACAATAGCCGGGACTTGGAGATCGACATGGTGAAGCAGATACAGCAGAAATCTGAGGTACAACTCTCCTGCTTACTCCATAGTCATCCTTACCATGCTAGCCCCCAAGTCTATTACTTATGATAGAATATGTTGTAGACTTAACTTCCGGCTTACCTTCATTAACCAGCAATTAGAAATAGAATCTTTCAGCGTACATTAGCCCCCAAGTGCCAAGTGTCTTTGCTTGGAAAGTGCTTGGGACTTTAATGTTGGATAATCATTACTCATACTATAACCCGGAATTTGTACAGGTTGCTTGCAAAAAATTTGAAGCTGAAATCTCTGAGCTGAAGAACCGCCTGAAGACTCAGGAAACTGAGACCCGGAAGGCCAACGCTAAATTTGAGTTCAGTGTTGCTACCCAAGAGAAGCTGAAGAAGAAGTTTGAAACCGAAAGGAAGACTTGGGCTGAGGAGAAAGCTGCTTTGGTCAGCCGGACCGAACAGGCGGAGGCTGCTCTGACGGAGAGAACCGCCGAACTCTCCAGCTTAAAACGCCATGTGTCACAGATGGTCGCCGCAATCTTCGGTAAGTCATTCTGCAAGCTTTCAACAAGATTACATTCTTTATATCTCATAAGTACCATCATTGCGAACGACTTACCTGACTTTGTTAAACAGGTCCCAGAAGCGCCAACCTCAATCAGAACGTGCTGACCAAGCTGAAGGCCGTGTACACCTTGGTGGAGCAACTCTACACCGGGTCACAGCGTGCTTTGGCCGTTGTGGCCCTGTCCAATGAGGTTCCGACTCACCTGGCGGACGTACTTCGGCGGCTTGCCGTTCTTCCTCAGCGCTTCCAAGAGCTACGACGGGCCTCTGCAAGATCCGGAGCCATAGCTGCTCTGAGCCGGGCCAAGGCTTTCCCCCCGGAGCTAGACCCGGCGGAGATCGCGCTTGGATACCCCAGTCTAAAGGAAGACGGTACTCCCTTTGATCAAAAAGATTTTGCTGCCTGTGTGAAGAGTGTGCGCCCGGTGGCTACCTTGATTGGGAATGACACCGACCTTACCAAGTATCAGCCGGGCTATGACTCGGAGAATCAGAGGATCCCCACTCCACGCTACGAAGCAATCAGCTTGATCCCTCCGACTCGTAAGCATACCTTCGCCCCAGAAGTTGACCCGGTCGGGTTAATTGATGAGGAGGCTCAATTTGAAGCTTTGAGCGGCATTGACTGGAAATCGTCAACCTTCCAGGTCATGGGAACAGCCGGAGGAGCGGAGAGGGATGAGCCGGAAGCTTCGACTCCACAAGCACCGTGATTTTTAGGCGGCTCATAGTTACACCTTAAAACAATGCTTCACTTTTTGGACTCGGGGAGTCTTGTAATAGAGTAGGACAAACACTTTAATTTTGTCGTGCCATCGTGCACATGTTGAATGCTTAACTCCATTGAAGCTGCTTCTTCTTATGCCTCCGGGTTATAATTGATCAGTTATTTCCTTAAGCTCAAATAGCTGTCTTTAACCATCCAAAGACTGGCCCTCAATCATATCCTCAAAGTAACCATGATAGCATACTCGCAAGCCTTCAAGTATACTTCCGGTTTATGTAACCCGAATAAGAAGGTTGGCACCTCAGCTCCGGTTTACCAGCATTGATAATGCTTATCGTGTGTTACTAACATTGTGAATCAAAGTTAAGTCGGCGGCGGAAGAACCACCCTTGCACGCCGCTGATATGACCAGAAGAACTTCTTGTAAGTCAGAAGATCAAAACTTAGGGGCTTCCGGTTCGAATATGACCAGAGAACCGTCCCAAAGGGGTTAAGCTAAGATTCGAATGTGATCATATAGCCCCCAGTGGCTTTGGCGATGCCGATCAAGAGGGTACCGACAACTATGTTCTCTTTAGTTCGAATACGACCCATGTTTGAACAGGAAGCCCCCAAATGACCTTAAGAGTTGTTTAACGACGCTGATTCGAATACGATCCACGTCGGTTCCCAAAGGGGGTTAAGCTATGATTCAAATATGATCAAGGAAAACTCCCCAATGAGCTCGGCAGTGTGCCAATCAAGTGGGTATCGACAGCTATGTTCTCTTTGGTTCGAATACGACCTATGTTTGAACAGGAAGCCCCCAGGCGATTATATTGTTAACGGCTAGACTCGGATACGATCGTAAGCCGGATCCACCTCCAAGTGACCATGTGATCTTGTAATGGACACAACATAGTTACCTTTGGAGGAGAAAAGGACAGAGGTCCTGCTTTATTATTTATCATAATATATACATGGCTATAGAAATATGTACATTATGAGAGCCGGTGGCTCAAGTGTAATAAGGCCGAAGCTGAGCTATGTTCCACAGCCGACGGGTCTCTTCCTCCGACTTGCGTGAATCTTTGTGCTCCCGAACGTCGATAAGGTAGTATGACCCGTTGTGCAAGTTCTTGCTGACCACAAAGGGCCCTTCCCAAGGCGGGGATAACTTGTGTGCATCTGTTTGATCTTGGATGAGCCGGAGCACCAGATCACCTTTCTGGAAGACCCGGGACTTAACCCGGCGGCTGTGATAACGGCGCAGGTCTTGTTGGTAAATCACCGAGCGAGCTGCTGCCACATCACGCTGTTCGTCCAACAAGTCAAGAGCATCTTGGCGCGCCCGCTCATTATCCGCCTCAACATAAGCCGCCACTCGAGGTGAGTCATGACGGATGTCGCTAGGGAGGACTGCTTCAGCTCCATAAACCATGAAAAAAGGCGTGTAGCCCGTAGACCTGTTAGGAGTAGTATTGATGCTCCATAACACGGAGGGTAACTCCTCCACCCAACAACCCGGCGTCCGTTGCAAAGGGACCAGAAGCCGGGGCTTGATGCCTTTCAAAATCTCCTAATTAGCTCTCTCAGCTTGACCATTGGATTGAGGGTGAGCCACTGATGAAACATCAAGTCGAATATGCTCCCGTTGACAAAACTCCTCCATGGCGCCTTTAGACAGATTGGTACCATTGTCAGTTATGATGCTGTGTGGAAAACCAAAGCGAAATATCACCCTTTTCATGAACTGAACCACCGTGGCTGCGTCACACTTGCTAACTGGCTCCGCCTCAACCCACTTTGTGAACTTGTCAACTGCCACCAAGAGGTGGGTCTTCTTATCCTTAGACCTTTTAAAAGGCCCAACCATATCAAGCCCCCAGACCGCAAATGGCCAAGTAATTGGAATCATCCTGAGCTCTTTAGCCGGCACATGAGCCCGTCGCGAGAACCTCTGACAACCGTCACATTTACTGACCAAGTCCTCCGCATCAGCATGAGCCGTCAGCCAGTAAAAACCATGACGAAAAGCCTTGGCCACAAGGGATTTTGAGCCGGCATGATGGCCACAATCCCCTTCGTGAATCTCACGTAAGATTTCTTGACCCTCCTCAGGGGAAACACAACGCTGGAACGTTCTAGTAACACTGCGGCGATGCAGCTCACCGTTGATAATGATCATTGACTTAGACCGCCGGGTTATTTGTCTGGCCAAAGTTTCATCCTCAGGCAAATCTCCCCGGGTCATGTAAGCCAAATATGGTACTGTCCAGTCTGGGGTGATATGGAGAGCTGCCACCAACTGCGCCTCTGGGTCAGGGACAGCCAAGTCTTCCTCTGTAGGTAACTTGACAGAAGGGTTATGTAAGATGTCCAGGAAAGTATTAGGCGGCACCGGCTTTCGCTGAGAGCCCAGCCGGCTTAATGCATCAGCCGCCTCGTTCTTCCTGCGATCGATGTGCTCTACTTGGTAACCCTGAAAGTTACCAGCAATGGCATCAACTTCACGACGATAAGCTGCCATGAGAGGGTCCTTGGAATCCCACTTGCCTGATACTTGTTGAGCCACTAGGTCTGAGTCGCCGAAGCACCTTACCCGGCTCAAGCTCATCTCCTTAGCCATCCGAAGACCATGGAGCAAGGCCTCATACTCAGCCGCATTGTTAGTACAAGGAAACATCAACCGTAGCACATAATGAAACTTGTCACCTTTAGGGGAAGCCAATACAACTCCAGCCCCCGAGCCCTCCAATTGCCTAGACCCGTCGAAGTGAATAGTCCAATATGTATTATCCGGCTTTTCTTCAGGCACCTGTAGCTCTGTCCAATCGTTGATGAAATCCACCAAGGCTTGAGATTTAACAGCAGTGCGTGGTACGTATTTCAGACCATGAGGCCCAAGCTCTATAGCCCACTTAGCCACTCTTCCTGTGGCTTCTCTGTTTTGGATGATATCTCCAAGGGGAGCAGAACTAACCACAGTGATGGGGTGACCCTGGAAATAATGCTTAAGCTTCCGGCTTGCCATGAATACCCCATAAACAAGCTTCTGCCAATGCGGATATCGTTGCTTGGACTCAATAAGCACTTCGCTGACATAGTAAACCGGCCGCTGAACCGGATATTCCTTATCCTCCTCCTTGCGCTCCACCACCACAGCCACACTGACGGCTCGTGTGTTAGCAGCTACATACAGTAATAAGGGCTCCTTATCAACCAGAGCAGCAAGGACTGGGGGCTCAGCCAGCTGTCTCTTCAAATCCTCAAAGGCAGTATTAGCAGCATCATTCCAGATAAAGTCATCAGTTTTCTTCATCAACTGGTACAGTGGCATGGCCTTTTCCCCCAAACGGCTTATAAACCGGCTCAAAGCAGCAATGCGGCCTGCCAGACGCTGGACGCCATTTATACACGCCGGCTTAGCCAGAGAGGTGATTGCCTTGATTTTTTCTGGGTTAGCTTCAATGCCTCTATTAGAAACCAGGAAACCCAAGAGCTTGCCTGCGGGAACACCAAAAACGCACTTGGCCGGGTTAAGCATCATCTTGTAAACCCGGAGATTATCAAAGGTTTCTCTAAGGTCATCCACCAGAGTCTCTTTCTCCCTGGACTTGACCACAATATCGTCCACATAGGCATGGACATTGCGCCCAATCTAGTTATGAAGACAATTCTGCACACAACGCTGATAAGTCGCCTGTGCACTCTTGAGTCCAAAAGGCATAGACACATAACAGAAGGCTCCAAAGGGAGTGATGAACGCCGTCTTCTCCTGGTCCTTAACTGCCATTTTAATCTGATGGTATCCAGAATAAGCATCCAAGAAACTTAAGCGCTCACAACCCGCCGTAGCATCAATGATTTGATCAATACGGGGGAGAGCAAAAGGATCAGCCGGACATGCCTTGTTTAAGTCCGTGTAGTCCACACACATCCGCCAGGTGCCATTCTTCTTGAGCACGAGCACCGGGTTAGCTAACCATTCTGGATGGAAGACTTCAACAATAAACCCGGCCGCCAAGAGCCGGGCCACCTCCTCACCAATGGCTTTCCGCCTCTCCTCATTAAACCACCGAAGGAATTGCCTGACCGGCTTAAATTTCGGATCAATATTGAGAGTGTGCTCAGCGAGTTCTCTAGGTACACCTGGCATGTCAGAAGGTTTCCACGCAAAAATGTCCCTATTCTCACGGATGAACTCGATGAGCGCGCTTTCCTATTTTGGATCCAGATTGGCACTGATGCTAAACTGCTGAGAAGAGTCACCTGGAATGAAATCAACAAGTTTAGTCTCATCAGCTAACTTAAATTTCATTGCCGGCTCATGCTCCGTGGTCGGCTTTTTCAGAGATGTCATATCTGTTGGGTCAACATTGTCCTTGTAAAACTTCAACTCCTCTGTTGCACAAACAGATTCTGCATAAGCCGCGTCGCCTTCCTCACACTCCAAGGCTATCTTGCGGCTGCCATGAACCGTAATGGTCCCATTGTGACCCGGCATCTTGAGCTACAAATACACGTAACACGGCCGTGCCATGAACTTGGCGTAAGCCGGCCGCCCAAATATAGCATGATATGGACTTCTTATCTTAACCACCTCAAAGGTTAATTTCTCCACCCTGTAGTTGTACTCATCTCCAAAAGCCACTTCCAGCTCAATCTTACCCACTGGATACGCCGACTTACCAGGCACCACGCCATGGAAAACAGTATTGGACTGGCTGAGATTCTTATCAATCAACCCCATACGACGGAAGGTCCCATAATAGAGGATGTTGATGCTGCTGCCTCCATCCATGAGCACCTTAGTGAACTTATATCCTCCCACCTGAGGAGCCACCACCAGGGCCAGGTGACCCGGATTATCAACCCGGGGAGGGTGATCCTCCCTACTCCACACAATAGGCTGCTCAGACCATCTTAAATAGCGTGGAACCGCCGGCTCAACAGCATTCACAACCCTCTTATGAAGCTTCTGATCTCGCTTGCACAGACTGGTGGTAAACACATGATACTGTCCACCATTGAGCTGCTTTGGATTGGTCTGGTATCCCCCTGCTGCTGTTGATGACCTTGGCCGGACTGCTGATTAAAGCCCCCTGGAACATTCTGAGGAATAGAATTTGAGCCGCCGCCCGGGCCATGATAGCCGCCGGCACCTGAGCCGCCGCCCAAGCCATTGTTGCCATTAAAGGTATTGGAATTCTTAAAGGCCTTCATGATTGCGCAATCTTTCCATAGATGAGTAGCTGGCTTCTCCCTAGAGCCATGCCTTGGACAAGGCTCATTCAACAACTGCTCCAGCGTCGGGCCTGACCCACCGGCTCGGGGAGGTGGCCTCCCCTTGCGTCGCTGGTTGTTACCCTGTGAGCTGGCGTTGGCCACAAACTCTAGGCTGCCGTCGGCCTTACGCTTGCCACCCCCTTGGTTCGCCGGGTTATGTTGAGGACCCTTGCCATTGCCGTTCTTCTTTCCCTTCCCTGTCCTTTCATCATCTGACGCGGGGTCCTTGGTACTATCAGAGTCGGCGTACTTGACGAGAGCCGCCATCAGCGTACCCATATCATTGCAATCGCGCTTGAGCCGCCCGAGTTTCATCTTCAGGGGCAGGAAGCGACAATTCTGTTCCAACATTAGGACTGCAGAGCCGGCATCCATCTTATCAGATGAATGTATTATCTCTTTGACCCGGCGAACCCAATGGGTTGTGGACTCACCCTCCTGCTGTTTACAGTTAGTCAAATCCACAATTGACATAGACTGCCTACAGGTATCTTTGAAGTTTTGGATGAACCGGGCTTTTAGCTCAGCCCAAGACCCGATGGAATTCGGTGTCAGCCCTTTCAGCCATGTGCGGGCAGTCCCATCTAACATCATGGTGAAGTACTTGGCCATTGCCGCTTCGCTGACCTCCAGCAACTCCATGGCCATCTCATAACTCTCGATCCAGGCTCCGGGTGTAAATCAGCTGTGTAGTTAGGCACTTTCCTTGGCCCTTTGAAATCCTTGGGCAGACGTTCGTTACGGAGAGCCGGCACCAGACAAGGAACAATTCTGGTCCTTGTAGGTATACCCACGTCGATGGAAGCCGTCGGATAAGCCGGGGGTGATTGGTAAGCCGTCAACTGAGGCACCTGCTCCGCCTCTTGCCGTGCTCTGTCTTGGTCTGCCACGTGAAAGGCCCCATTATGAGCCGGGCCGTGGCCAGGAGGCAAGTCATGGCGTCGAACATTACTTGAGCCGATCGCTGAGACCATGTGTCTGCTATAACTCGGGCTCCAGCCTGGACGAGGGGTTGAATGGATCCTGTCCCGACTGTAAGAATATGCCTCTTGATGCGCTAGAGCCGTCTGAAGGAGTTCTCTGACCCGGCGGGTTTCAACCGCTGTTGGAGAGTCACCATCAATTGGGAGAGCCGCCAGCTGTGCCGCTGGGGCGACCATGTTTTCCAACGGGTTGGCATAATGACCCGGTGGTATTGGCACGTACTGAGGCGGGGCAGGGTTCACCCGGGGAGGTCCCATTACTTGGGGCTGAATTGGCGTACCAACCCCGTGCGCTATGATCTCTGGCGGGTTACTAGGCCCTGCACCAGGCGTGTTAAAGAGGTTTCGAGGATCGTAAACCGGAGGGAGTCGAGATTGGGCATTTTGATGCCTCCTTCTCATGACCTCATTGGACGCGTTTTGATCCATCGTGAGCCGGAACGACTGTGCCTGGATCAGTTGAGTCTGGTCGTTGAGAGCCGCTCTCTCTGCAGCCATCCTGATCCCTTTCGCCGCCAGATCCTCCTTGGCTTTCACTAGATCCAACTTTAACTGTGCCACCTCTGCGTCATGCTGAGCTTGATCCGCCGGGGCAACTGCAGCAGTCAACAGGGCCGTCATCTTGTCCGTGAGATCCATCAGCACCTGAGCCGGCGAGGGCACCGGGCTTCCTAACCCGGCGGCGGGGTTTTGAACAGGCTGTGCGCCAGCCATGAAGATTCCAACCCGGTTCGGCGGCTCAAAAGGGTCCGGAATGCTGTCACCATCGGAACACCCCCTGAGCCTGCCATCTTGAAGTTGATACAACGAGTTTGACTCATCCGTAGCCGACTCGCCGTCAGACCCGGCGGCCGTCTCATCACTAGATCCAGATCCTTCCGAGAGTCCTCCGTGGACACATCCCACGAAAACGTGCTTCAAGGCAGGTAGAGCCCGGGCGGGTCGTGCGCACTGAGCCGTCTCGATGAGACTGGCGCAGAGATCCGGCTTAGGGCCCGGCTCACCAATCTTGCCAATGAAGACGTGGATTCCGCCGAAGGGGATCCGGTACCCGTACTCGATTGAGCCGGCTTCGGGGCCCCAGGTTGCATCGTCGATGTAGAGCTTGCCGCGACGACTCTTAGTCATCCGGCCCACAGCGTATCCCTTGAGCCCTTCGAAGCTGCCCTTCAAGAACTCAAATCCACCGTGCGCCTGCCCCACGGTGGGCGCCAACTGTCGTGGAATTGTCACGGAAGATGTCCTCGTGCTAGGACTTAGTCGTGGAGCCAACGCAACTAGGAAGCTTAAAGGGGTTAAACAGGACAAGGAACATGAGGGTTATACTGGTTCGGCCCCTTACGGTGAAGGTAAAAGCCTACGTCCAGTTGAGATTGTATTGCTTGGAGTTTCGATGACCAGGAGCTAAACCGCCCTGCCTGGTTATCGATCTTATCTTTCTTATCCCTGAACCGCCGCCGGGTCGTCCCTTTATATAGGGAGGTTGACGCCCAGCGGCTCTCAGAGTCCCGGCCGGCTCATAACAGTGTCCGTCTCGGACTCCTAACTACCCTTGCCTTACACTACAAGTCTTGCCATAACGGCGGTTTATAACTACGGGCCTTAAGCCATCTCCGGGTCTCAAGCCCATTATTGACCCGCCATCCTTAAGCTTGGTACTGGGCTTCATGTGATGACCATCATGACATAACCCGGCCCCTCCTGGGCGGGTGACTCTAATGGTTATATCCTCAACAGGACCCCCTTGACAGTTCACCTTGAATAAAACTCCTCCAGCAAGGCCCAACCTCGGTTTTACCATTTGCCACCTAAGCCTTTTCCCCCGGGTTTTCGCGAGCCCGAGGGTCATCTTTATTTTAACCCCCCCTCGAGCCAGTGCTCCTTCGAGTGTTGGTCCGAACTGAGTAGACTGCGAGGCCCCCTCGTGGAAACTCGAGGTCTGGTTTTACTCGTAGGATGTCTCATCCGGTGTTGCCCTGAGAACGAGATATGTGCAGCTCCTATCGGGATTTGTCGGCACATCGGGCGGCTTTGCTGGTCTTGTTTTACCATTGTCGAAATGTCTTGTAAACCGGGATTCCGAGATTGATCGGGTCTTTCCGGGAGAAGGTTTGTCCTTCATTGACCGTGAGAGCTTATGATGGGCTAAGTTGGGACACCCCTGCAGGGTAATATCTTTCGAAAGCCGTGCCCGCGGTTATGAGGCAGATGGGAATTTGTTAATGTCCGGTTGTAGAGGACTTGTCACTTGACTTAATTAAAATACATCAACTGTGTGTGTAGCCGTGATGGTCTCTTCTCGGCGGAGCCCGGGAAGTGAACACGGTTCGAGTTATGAATGACGTAAGTAGGAGTTCAGGATCACTTCTTGGTCATTACTAGATGACGACCGTTCCGTTGCTTCTCTTCTCGCTCTCTTTTGCGTATGTTAGCCACTATATATGCTTAGTGCCTGCTGCAGCTCCACCTCATTACACCATCCTTTCCTATAAGCTTAAATAGTCTTGATCTCGCGGGTGTGAGATTGCTGAGTCCTCGTGACTCACAGATTCTACCAAAACAGTTGCAGGTGCCGACGATGCCAGTGCAGATGATGAGATCGACCTCAAGTGGGAGTTCGACGAGGAACGTGGTCGTTACTATGTGTCTTTTCCTGATGATCAGTAGTGGAGCCCAGTTGGGACGATCGGGGGATCTAGCATTTGGGGTTATCTTATTTTTCATTTGGATTTTGACCGTAGTCGGTCTATGTGTGTATTTTGGATGATGTATGAATTATATTTATGTATTGTGTGAAGTGGCGATTGTAAGCCAACTCTCGTTATCCCATTCTTGTTCATTACATGGGATTGTGTGAAGATGACCCTTCTTGCGACAAAACCATAATGCGGTTATGCCTCTAAGTCGTGCCTCGACACGTGGGAGATATAGCCGCATCGTGGGCGTTACACCCCTCTAGTCATCTAAGTGATACATGATCCGAGTCAACTAGGCCGTGTCCAATCATCACGTGAGACGGACTAGTCATCATCGGTGAACATCTTCATGTTGATCGTATCTTCTATACGACTCATGTTCGACCTTTCGGTCTTCTGTGTTCCGAGGCCATGTCTATACATGCTAGGCTCGTCAAGTCAACCTAAGTGTATTGTGTGTGTAAATCTGGCTTACACCCGTTGTATGCGAACGTTAGAACCTATCACACCCGATCATCACGTGGTGCTTCGGAACAACGGACCTTAGCAACGGTGCATAGTTAGGGGGAACACTTTCTTGAAATTATTGCAAGGGATCATCTTATTTAAGCTACCGTCGTTCTAAGCAAATAAGATGTAAAAACATGATAAACATCACATGCAATCAAATAGTGACATGATATGGACAATATCATTTTGCTCCTTTTGATCTCCATCATCGTGTCTTCATGAAGTTGTCTCGCCAACTATTACTTCTACTACTATGGCTAATGGTTAGCAATAAAGTAAAGTAATTACATGGCGTTTTCAGTGACACGCAAGTGATACAATAAATTAAGACAACTCCTATGGCTCCTGCCGGTTGTCATACTCATCGACATGCAAGTCGTGATTCCTATTACAAGAACATCATCAATCTCATACATCACATATATCATTCATCACATCCTTTTTGGCCATATCACATCACACGGCATATGCTGAAGAACAAGTTAGACGTCCTCTAATTGTTGTTGCAAATTTTTACGTGGCTGCTATAGGTTTCTAGCAAGAACGTTTCTTACCTACGCTAAAACCACAACGTGATATGCCAATTTCTATTTACCCTTCATAAGGACCCTTTTCATCGAATCCGATCCGACTAAAGTGGGAGAGACAGACACCCGCTAGCCACCTTATGCAACTAGTGCATGTCAGTCGATGGAACCTGTCTCACGTAAGCGTACGTGTAAGGTCGGTCCGGGCCGCTTCATCCCACGATGCCGCTGAATCAAGATAAGACTAGTAACGGCAAGTAAATTGACAAAATCGACGCCCACAACAACTTGTGTTCTACTCGTGCATAGAAACTACGCATAGACCTAGCTCTGATACCACTGTTGGGGATCGTTGCAGAAATTAAAAAAAAATTCTACGCATCACCAAGATCAATCTATGGATAGACTAGCAACGAGAGAGGGGAGTGCATCTTCATACCCTTGAAGATCGCGATGCGGAAGCGTTACAAGAACGCAGATGAAGGAGTCGTACTCGCAGTGATTCAGATCGCGGTTGATTCCCATCTAAGCGCCGAACAACGGCGCCTCCGCGTTCAACACACGTACAGCCCGGGGACGTCTCCTCCTTCTTGATCCAGCAATGGGGAAGGAGAAGTTGGGGAAGAGCTCCGGCAGCACGACGGCGTGGTGGTGGAGCTTGCAGTTCTCTGACAGGGCTTCGCCAAGCTCAACAGAGGAGGAGGGGGTGTTGGAGAGGGGGAGGGCTGTGAGGGAGTCCTGGATTAGGGGGTCCTCGGACAGCCGGACTATGTCCTTTGGCCGGACTGTTGGACTATGAAGACACAAGATTGAAGACTTCGTCCCGTGTCCGGATGGGACTCTCCTTGGCATGGAAGGCAAGCTTGGCAATACGGATATGTAGATCTCCTCCCTTGTAACCGACTCTGTGTAACCCTAGCCCCCTCTGGTGTCTATATAAACCGGAGGGTTTAGTCCGTAGGACAACAACAATCATACCATAGGCTAGCTTCTAGGGTTTTAGCCTCCACGATCTCGTGGTAGATCAACTCTTGTAATACTCATATCATCAAGATCAATCAAGCAGGAAGTAGGGTATTACCTCCATCGAGAGGGCCCGAACCTGGGTAAACATCGTGTCCCCCGCCTCCTGTTACCATCCGCCTTAGACGCACAGTTCGGGACCCCCTACCCGAGATCCGCCGGTTTTGACACCGACATTGGTGCTTTCATTGAGAGCTCCACTGTGCCGTCACCGTAAGGCTTGATGGCTCCTTCAATCATTGGCAACGATGCGATCCCGGGTGAGGTTTTCCTCCCCGGACAGATCTTCGTATTCGGCGGCTTCGTACTGCGGGCTAACTCGCTTGGCCATCTGGGCAGATCGATAGCTACGCCCCTGGCCATCAGGTCAGGTTTGGAAACTTGAACTATACTGCCGACATCCGCGGAGACTTGATCTTCGACGGATTCGAGCCCATGTCAGGTGCGCCGCACGATCACGACGAGCATGATTTAGCTCTGCCGTCGGACTGTGTTCGGGAGATCACACCTGCAACTACTCCGGCCTTCAATCCGGAACAAATCGCGCCATCTGTGGACGGATGGATGGATCCCGCCACAGAGGCCGCACACTCAGTGGCGATAGCGCCGAATACTGACTTCACCTCCTACGAGACCCGTGTTGCCGAATCGTTGGATTCGTCCCCGGCCACGGACTCCGAGCCGCTTGTGTCCGTGCCCATCAAATCCGATTGGGCACCGATCATGGAGTTTACCTCCGCGGATATCTTTCAGCACTCGCCTTTTGGCGACATACTAAATTCGCTGAAGTCTCTCTCCCTGTTGGGAGACCCTTGGCCGAACTATGTCCGGCTAGAATGGGATGCGGACGACGAAGAAATTCGCGCCCCACCCACCACCCACTTAGTAGCCACTGTCGACGATTTAACCGACATGCTCGACTTCGGCTTCGAAGACATCGACGGTATGGACGACGATGCAGGAGGCGAACAAGAACCACCGCCCATAGGGCGCTGGACTGCCACCTCATCATATGACATATACATGGTGGACACCCCCAAAGAAGGGGATGGCGATAAGACAACGGAGGATAATCCCTCCAAGAAGCAACCCAAGCACCAACGTCAGCGGCGCCGCTCTAAGTCTCGCCATAGCAAAGGCAGCGATACCGGCACAAGAGACAATAACGCTCCGGATAGTGCCAAAGACGACGATAATCCCCTCCAGCCAGACCTCGAGCGGGAGGATGAACAAGCTAGCCCTCCGGAACGGGCAGCAAACGGAGAATCAGAGGATGACAATTACATGCCTCTCTCCGAAGACGAAGTGAGCCTCGGCGACGAAGAATTTGTCGTGCCTGAGGATCCCGTCGAGCAGGAGCGCTTCAAGCGCTGGCTTATAGCCACAGCAAACAGCCTAAAGAAAAAGCAACAACAGCTTCGAGCTGATCAAGATCTGCTAGCGGATAGATGGACCGAAGTCCTGGCAGCCGAGGAATACGAACTCGAGCGCCCAACCAAGAGTTATCCAAACCGCAGGTTGCTACCTCAACTCGAGGAGGAAGCATTGAAACCTACATCACGAGCGTATGATGCGGCTGATCGGCCACCTCGTGGCCGAGACAGAGAGGCATTTCAGCCTGAAGTCTAGCCTGCACCCCGCCGCCACTCAAACAAAAATACCAAGGCCCTGGGCAACACGCCGGACCTGCGAGACATTGGAAAACAAGGCAAAACATGCAAGATTGATCTACGGAACACGGGGGCGCGCACCAACACGGGACGATGACCGTCACGCCGGATACACTAAAAGCAAATCCGGCCGGGCCGAATACAACAGATAAGACTCATATGAACTGCGTCGTGATATAGCCCGACATAGAGGCGCCGCACACCCCCTATGCTTCACTGATGAAGTAATGGATCACGAATTCCCAGAGGGTTTTAAACCCGTAAATATTGAATCATATGATGGTACAACAGATCCCGCAGTATGGATCGAGGATTTCCTCCTCCACATCCACATGGCTCGCGGTGATGATCTACATGCCATCAAGTACCTCCCACTAAAACTCAAAGGACCAGCTCGGCATTGGCTGAATAGCTTGCCAGCAGACTCAATTGGCAGTTGGGAGGATTTGGAAGATGTATTCCTTGACAACTTCCAGGGCACTTATGTGCGACCACCGGATGCGGATGACTTGAGCCATATAACTCAGCAGCCAGGGGAATCGGCCAGGCAATTCTGGACACGGTTCCTAACTATGAAAAACCAAATTGTCGATTGTCCGGATGTAGAGGCCTTAGCGGCATTTAAGCATAACATTCGTGACGAGTGGCTCGCCCGGCACCTCGGCCAGGAGAAACCGAAGTCTATGGCAGCCCTCACGACGCTCATGACCCGCTTTTGCGCGGGCGAAGACAGCTGGCTGGCTCGCAGCAACAACACATCAAGAAGTCATGGCACTTCAGATACAAAGGATACTAACGGAAGACCATGTCGTAACAGACACAAGCGCCGGAACAACGGCGACAACGCCGAAGACACGACAGTCAATGCCGGATTCGGCGGCTCTAAATCCGGTCAGCGGAAGAAGCCGTTCAAAAGAAGCAATCCGGGCCCGTCCAGTTTGGACCGCATACTCGATCGCTCGTGTGAAATTCACGGCACCCCCGATAAGCCAGCCAATCACACCAATAGAGAATGCTGGGTGTTCAAGCAGGCCGGCAAGTTGAATGCCGAAAACAGGGACAAGGGGCTGCATAGCGATGACGAGGAGGAGCCTCGACCGCCGAACACAGGAGGACAGAAGAGGTTCCCTCCACAAGTGAAAACGGTGAACATGATATACGCAACCCACATTCCCAAGAGGGAACGGAAGCGTGCACTAAGGGACGTCTATGCGATGGAGCCAGTCGCCCCAAAGTTCAACCCATGGTCCTCTTGTCCGATCACCTTCGATCGCAGGGACGACCCCACTAGTATCCGTCATGGCAGATCTGCCGCATTGGTCCTTGACCCCATCATCGACGGATTTCACCTCACCCGAGTCCTTATGGACGGCGGCAGCAGCCTGAACCTGCTCTATCAGGATACAGTGCGCAAAATGGGTATAGACCCCTCGAGGATCAAACCCACTAAAACCACCTTTAAAGGTGTCATCCCAGGTGTAGAGGCCCATTGCACGGGCTCAATCACACTGGAAGTGGTCTTCGGATCTCCGGACAACTTCCGAAGCGACGAGTTAATCTTCGATATCGTCCCGTTCCGCAGTGGCTATCACGCACTGCTCGGGCGAACCGCATTTGCCAGATTCAATGCGGTACCGCATTATGCATACCTCAAGCTCAAAATGCCAGGACCGCGTGGGGTTATAACAGTCAATGGAAACACAGAACGCTCACTTCGCATGGAGGAACACAATGCGGCCCTCGCAGCTGAGGTACAAAGCAGCCTTTTAAGGCAAACCGCCAATTCGGCGATAAAGCCCCCGGATATTGTCAAGCGAGTCCGGAGTAATCTGCAACAGGATCGCCTGGCACGTTCAGAGTTCGCCTAGCAATTCGGCCCCCGTCCTAGTCCCAGTCAAGCGACGAAATCTGTGTCGCGCGTACATAATTACGCACTGAAAATACCATGGGCATAGGCGGGGGCACGACCAGGGCATGTCCCACAATGCGGCTCAAACGCCCCAGGGGCTACATACCTTTATCATTTTCTCTCTTTCAGGACCTTACTCTCTGGAAGCCCTTTCCGGCAGCATGATTGCTGGACACATTACGGGAAGGAACAACCAAGGAGGCAAGAAGCTAAGACGTACAAGGGAATCCCCAGGTGGTCTCTAATAACAATCGAAGTACCCGTTTTTAATACCCATACGCAGCTTGCCATTGGATAGGACATGTCAAATAGTCCTGTTTTTTGCTTATTGCACTACTTGTATCAATACGCTTTGACGTATTATTTAAATAACAATGCATAGCATTAGTCTATTATTGCATTACCCTTCCTTTTTCTTGTCTTTTTATTTACGACAACTTGCACCCGTACATTCTGGTACGACCAGTACGCCAGGGGCTTCAGTATACCCCATAATACGGCGTGAGAACGAACACTTTCGACAGTGCGGCACCCCGAACTTATAGCATTATATGCATCAGCTCCGAATCATGTCTTGGGTCAATAGTTGGGTTTGCCCGGCTCCCATGTTTTGGTACCTTACGTTCCGCAATATCGGCTAAGGTAGCGCTGGGAGAACTACTGCGATTGTGTCCCGGTTCTTCCGGATGAGCACCTCAGTAGAGAAAGCCGAAAACTGACTGTCATGATAAGGCGAGAGCTGGTCGCCGTTCGAGAGGTCTCAAGTCCTTAAAGATTTTTTCCACTTCGGGCGAGGAGTCGGCCTTGCTCGACTTAGGCGTATATAGTGCCCCAAATTCGGCCTTCCGAATACTAGGGGCTTCGCCAAAATTTAAAATTGTAGACTTCTATGGCTAAGTGAGAGTGATAAAGCCTTATAGTCTGATTGCCTGGTTCGTTGTGCTAAACACCTCCCCCGAAGGACCCAAAATTGGGATAAAGAGTGCTCAGGTTTATCCCGAACACCTCAGTACTAGTTACATGGGGGCAGAAGCCGACGACTGGCCAACTCTCAGATTTTATAAACGGCCGCACAGAAGGTAATATTTTAAATTCAAAAGCGTTGCATAGCGCAAATGAACCCGTTTCATATTACAGGATCGCATGAGTACATTCATTCGAATATTACATCCTTAGTACATTCCTCCGCCACAAGGCGAGAACCCTTCAGGACACTGTTATAATACATTTCGGGGTGGCGATGCTCCTTGCCTTCCGGCGGCCCCTCCTTCACCAGCTTCTTGGTGTCCAGCTTCGCCCAGTGGACCTTTGCTCGGGCAAAAGCCCTGCGCGCGCCCTCGATGCAGACATACCACTTTATGATGTCAAGCCGTGGGCAGGCATGCACAAGCCGCCTCACCAGGCCGAAGTAGCTATTAGGCAGGGGATCGCCAGGCCACATCCGGACTATAAGACCCTTCATGGCCTGTTCGGCCGCCTTGTGGAGCTCGACCAGTTGCTTCAGCTGGTCGCTCAAGGGCATAGGGTGTTCGGTCCCAGTATACTGAGACCAGAACAACTTCTCCGCCGAGCTCCCCTCCTCGGCCCGGTAGAACTCCGCGGCATCTGACACACTGCAGGGTAGATCTGCGAACGCTCCTGGAGAGCTCCGAACTCGGGTAAGTAAAAGGAAATTTTCTTTCACATGCTTGCTTTGCATACTGAACGCCTTACCCGTCGCTATCTTCTTAACCGCCTCAATTTCCTGGAGGGCCTTTTGGGCTTCGGCCTTAGCATGTTGTGCGCTTTCGAGGGCCTTCGCAAGCTCGGACTCTCGTGTCTTAGAGTCAAGCTCCAAGGACTAGTGTTTTTTGACGAGAGCCTGGAGCTCTTGCTGCACCTCGCCCACCCGGGCCTCTTGTTTTTCCCGCTCCATGCGCTCCTTGGCCGCCTTGTCCTCGGCCTCGGAGAGCGCCTTCTTCAGGGTCGCCACTTCGGTCGTGGCCCCTGGCAAAATTCACGATGATCCCATGATCTAAGCAACCACCCTTGTTTTTTCTTATCAACATACAGACGGGGTATAACTTACCTTTGTTTTCTTCGAGCTGCCTTTTGGCAAGGCCGAGCTCTTCCTTGGACCGCTCAAGGTCCCGCTTCAGTGTGGCGACCTCCGCAGTACGTACGGCAACGGCTAGCAGTGAAGCCTGCATATGCACATAGACATATTTCGATTAGACTCCTGCGGTTATTATGTGATCCTCTATTCGGCCTTTCTTCGCAAACGCCAAACAGAGCATCAGGGGCTAGTGTCTATGCGGTAACATTCTCTTATAATCTGGTTACTTACCTCAAAGCCTGTTAGGAGGCTGGCACAGGCTTCAGTCAGTCCGCTCTTGGCGGACTGAACCTTCTTGACCACCGCACTCATGATAGTGCGGTGTTCTTCGTCGATGGAAGCGCCGCGAAGCGCTTCCAGCAAGTTGTCCGATGCCTCTGGATGGACAGAGGCCACCGGCACAGGCGGCTTGCCCCTCTTCATGGGGGGTCGCCTGACAGAGTCCGGAACCACTGGAGGTTCCGGCGCAGTGTTCGGCTGGGGGCCAAATTCGGAGCCCATGGGAGTCTTGCTCCCCTTGCGCCCAGGGTCCGGAACGTCGCCTTGAGGCGCCTCCAGGACTACCTCCCCTCAGCTCAGCGCCCTTTGAGACAACACCTCGACGTTGTCCGTAGGGCGAGGGGTGGAGGAGGTCGGAAGTGAATCGCTATTCATATCCGATGGGTCCAAAGAACAATCCGACGAAGATACGTCGATATGGGCTCGGGACGGACTGCATACTCATGTTCGGCGTGATGAGAAGCAGTGCAATAAAACATACCATGAATTACTATGGTATCCGAATACTTACGACTTCGCCAGGGGCTTGTCCCTGGGCAACCACTCGTCGTCGTTGTAGGCGGCCGTCGTGGAGCAGTCCGGAAGGAGGGTCCTTCCCTTCTTGGACCCTTCGGCCTCCCCGGTTGGGGCGACCTTCCTTTTCTTGTCTCCCCCGGCTGGGGGGGGGAGAACTTTCCTCTTCCTCCTCCTCGTTTTCGTGGGAGGAGTGCGCCTCGGAGTTTTCAGACGATGAGTCCGATATAACCTTGCGCCGGAGACCCTTTCGGGTCCCCGTGGCCTTCTTCTTGGCCTTCTTCACCGGCACCTCGTAAGGCGCCGGAACCAGCATCTCCGTTAGGAGAGCATCTGCAGGATCTTCAGGCAGGGGGGCTGGGCAATCAATCTGCTCCGCTGTCTCTACCCAGTCCTGTTAAATGGCATGGAGGCTTAGATCCCGCACATGATTAAACTGGGGAAAATAAACATCCTATGAGATATGGAAAACTTACCGGATTGGCAGGGCGCTTTGCGCTAAGTCCGCGGTCCTCGGTAAGGGGAGGAGGTACCTCGGCGCCCTTGAACAGCACCTTCCAGACGTCCTTGTGCATCGTGTCGAAGAGCTCTTGCAGTGTCTGGTGCTCGGCCGGGTCGAACTCCCACAAATTGAATGCCCGTCGTTGACACGGGAGGATCCGGCGGAAGAGCATGACCTGGACCATGTTGACAAGCTTGATTTTCTTGCTCATCATGTTTCTGATGCATTTCTGGAGTCCGGTCAGCTCCATCGATGAACCCCAGGACAGGCCCTTCTCTTTCCATGAGGTGAGCCGCGTGGGGATTCCGGATCGGAATTCGGGGGCCGCCACCCAGTTGGTGTCGCGTGGCTCGGTGATGTAGAACCACCCCGATTGCCACCTCTTTATGGTCTCCACATAGGAGCCTTCGAGCCAGGTGACGTTAGGCATTTTGCCCACCATGGCGCCTCCGCACTCCGCTTGCTGGCCGACCACCACCTTCGGTTTAACATTGAAGGTCTTCAGCCACAGGCCGAAGTGGGGCCTGATGCAGAGGAAGGCCTCGCACACGACGATAAACGCCGAGATGTTTAGGATGAAATTGGGGGTCAGATCGTGAAAATCCAGCCCGTAGTAGAACATGAGTCCGCGGACAAACGGGTGGAGGGGAAATCCCAGTCCGCAGACGAAGTGGGTAAGGAAAACCACCCTCTCATGGGGCTCTGGCGTAGGGCTGATCTGCCCTGCATCTGGCAGCCGGTGTGCGATATCCGTGGCTAGATATCCGGCTCCCCGTAGCTTTGTGATGTTCTCCTCCGTAACTGAGGAGACCATCCACTTGCCTCCCGCTCCGGACATGCTTGGAGTGGTTTGAGGAGAAAAACGCGAACTTGGGCGCTCGAGCTGGAGTGCACAAGAATGGATGAGTAAGGAGGAAGAAGACATGGGTAAAAAGGGTGAATCCTTGTCCCTTTATAAGGGCGGAAGAGGCGATGCGCCTCCCCACTTACCTGGCAAAATCGCTTATTCCCCAAGCGCCGTAATTGATGGCGCGGTTGGGTTACCCACACCCGTATTGATGAGAATCCCGTGATAAGGGGACACGATCTCTGCTTCGACAAGACGTGCCAAGGAAACCGCCTCGCAATATGTGCAGTGGCTGGTTGTGAAAAATTGGTTTGAATAATGAGCGGGCCGTGGTGTGATGTCATGCTGCAAAATGCGTCAGCAGATTAGATTTGTGGAAATATTATTCTCTCTGCAGTGGTATGTGGAATTTGTTTTGCAGAGCCGGACACTGTCTTTGTGTTCAAAATCTTCTATGGAGTATTCGGAGGAGGAACCCGCCTTGCAATGCCAAAGACAATCTGCGCGCCGGACTCATCGTCATTGAAGCCTGGTTCAGGGGCTACTGAGGGAGTCCTGGATTAGGGGGTCCTCGGACAGCCGGACTATATCCTTTGGTCGGACTGTTGGACTATGAAGACACAAGATTGAAGACTTCGTCCCTTGTCCGGATGGGACTCTCCTTGGCATGGAAGGCAAGCTTGGCAATACGGATATGTAGATCTCCTCCCTTGTAACCGACTCTATGTAACCCTAGCCCCCTCCGGTGTCTATACAAACCGGAGGGTTTAGTCCGTAGGACAACAACAATCATACCATAGGCTAGCTTCTAGGGTTTTAGCCTCCACGATCTCGTGGTAGATCAACTCTTGTAATACTCATATCATCAAGATCAATCAAGCAGGAAGTAGGGTATTACCTCCATCGAGAGGGCCCGAACCTGGGTAAACATCGTGTCCCCCGCCTCCTGTTACCATCCGCCTTAGACGCACAGTTCGGGACCCCCTACCCGAGATCCGCCGGTTTTGACACCGACAGGCTGCGCCTTGGGAAGGATGCTGCTGCCCTCCCTCCACCCCTCTATTTATAGGGCGAAGGGGGAAGGGCGGCCGGCCCCCTCCAGATGGATCTAGAGGGGGGGGGTGGCGGCCAAGGGGAGGGGGCTTGCCCCCCAAGCCAAGGGGGGCGCCCCTTTAGGGTTCCCCCCAACCCTAGGCGCATGGGCCCTAGGGGGGATGGCGCCCAGCCCAATTAGGGGTCGGTTCCCTTCCACATACAACCCATAGGGCCCTCCGGGGCAGGTGGACCCCCGGAATCCCTTCGGTGGTCCCGGTACAATACCGATAAACCTCCGAACACTTCCGGTGACCGTATGATGACTTCCCATTTATAAATCTTCACCTACGGACCATTCCGGAACTCCTCGTGACGTCTGGGATCTCATCTGGGACTCCAAACAACATTCGGTAACTGCATACTATTTCCCATAACAACTCTAGCGTCACCGAACCTTAAGTGTGTAGACCCTACGGGTTCGGGAACCATGTAGACATGACCGAGACATCTCTCTGGCCAATAACCAACAACGGGATCTGGATACCCATGTTGGCTCCCACATGTTCCACGATGATCTCATTAGATGAACCACGATGTCGGGGATTCAATCAATCCCGTACACAATTCCCTTTGTCTACCGGTATGATACTTGCCCGAGATTCGATCGTCGGTATCCCTATACCTTGTTCAATCTCGTTACCGGCAAGTCTCTTTGCTCGTTCCGTAACACATCATCCCGTGATCAACTCCTTGGTCAAATTGAGCTCATTATGATGATGCATCACCGAGTGGGCCAAGAGATACCTCTCCGTCATACGGAGTGACAAATCCCAGTCTCGATTCGTGCCAACCCAACAGACACTTTCGGAGATACATGTAGTGTGCCTTTATAGCCACCCAGTTACGTTGTGACGTTTGGCACACCCAAAGCATTCCTACGGTATTCGGGAGTTGCAAAATCTCATGGTCTAAGGAAATGATACTTGACATTAGAAAAGCTTTAGCAGACGAACTATACGATCTTTGTGCTATGCTTATGATTGGGTCTTGTCCATCACATCATTCTCCTAATGATGTGATCCCGTTATCAACTACATCCAATGTCCATGGTCAGGAAACCGTAACCATCTATTGATCAACGAGCTAGTCAACTAGAGGCTCACTAGGGACATGTTGTGGTCTATGTATTCACACATGTATTACGATTTCCGGATAACACAATTATAGCAGGCAATTATCATGAATAAGGAAATATAATAATAACCATTTTATTATTGCCTCTAGGGCATATTTCCAACATTGTTCTCCACAATAATTCTCCTCGAAGGGATGCTCCTCCATCTACTTCTTCTCAGGCATCGTGAAGCTCTGGATTACGAAGCGCTGCCATCAAAGGTGCCATACGTGTGCAATCCACAGAGGGGTCGTACGTTCGGTTCTAGTTCGAGGGATTGGTTCATGGGTCTTCACGAACGATATCTTCACCAACTCTTCTTCCGCCGCAACTCGTTGTTAGCAAAGATCGGATAACCCTGTATGTACATCTTCATAATGATCCTGGTTTAGATTCGTAGGCGTTTTTTTGTTTTCTACTATTATTCCCAACAATGGCATCATGAGCGATCTATGAGTTGATGTGTGATGACCCACAAGTATAGGGATCAACCGTAGTCCTTTCGATAAGTAAGAGTGTCGAACCCAACGAGGAGCAAAAGGAAATGACAAGTGGTTTTCAACAAGGTATTTTCTGCAAGCACTGAAATTGTCGGTAAGAGATAGTTTGATAGCAAGATAATTTGTAACAAGCAAGTAATGGTAACGGTAAATAAAGTGCAGCAAGGTAGCCTAATCCTTTTGTGGCAACAGACAGGCCAAAACAGTCTCTTATAATAAGCAAAGCGTTCTTGAGGGTACACGAGAATTTCATCTAGTCATTTTCATCATGTTGGTTTGATTCATGTTCGCTACTTTGATAATTTGATATGTGGGTGGACCGGTGCTTAGGTGCTATTATTACTTGAACAAACCTCCTACTTATGATTAACCCCCCCCCCCCCCCCCCCGGCAAGCATCCGCAACTACGAGGAAAGTATTAAGATAAAATCTAACCATAGCTTTAAACTTTTGGATCCAAATCAGTCCCTTACGAAGTAGCACATAAACTAGGGTTTAAGCTTCTGTCACTCTAGCAACCCATCATCTAATAACTACTCCACAATGCATTCCCTTAGGCCCAAATATGGTTAAGTGACATGTAGTCGACGTTCACATGACACCACTAAGGGAATCACAACATACATATAATCAAAATATCAAACACATATCAAGTTCACATGATTACTTGCAACATGACTTCTCCCGTGACCTCAAGAATAAAAGTAACTATTCACAAATGATAATCATGCTCAAGATCAGAGGGGTATTAAATAGCATAATGGATCTAAACATATAATCTTCCACCAAATAAATCATATAGTAATCAACTACAAGATGTAATCAACACTACTAGTCACCCACAGGTACCAATCTGAGATTCCGGTACAAAGATTGAACGTAAGAGATGAACTAGGTTTGAGAGGAGATGGTGCTATTGAAGATGTTGATGGAGATTGGCCTCCCAAAGATGAGAGGGTTGTTGGTGATGACGATGACGATGATTTCGATGGAATCGCTCCGCCGGAGGGCAAAAGTTCTCCTGCCCAAGTTTCGCCTCGAGACAGCGGCGCTCCGTCCCGAAAGTCCTCCTCTTATTTTTCTAGGTCAAAATTACTTATATACCAGAAGATGGGCACCGGAGGTGGGCCGAGGAGGGCACAACCTACCAGGGCTCACCTGGGTTGCCTGGCGCGCCCAGGTGGGTTGTGTCCACCCGATGGGCCCCCTCTGGTAGTTATTTGCTCCAGTATTTTTCATATATTCCAAAACAATTCTTCGTTAATTTTCAGCTCATTAGAGATGTGCAGAATTGGTGACTCTGACGTAGCTTTTTCAGGTCCAGAATTCTAGCTGCCGACGTTCTCCCTCTTTGTGTAAACCTTGCATATTATGAGAGAAAAGGCATTAGAATTACTACATAAAGCATTGTTATGCACACAAACATTATAAATAACAGTAGGAAAACATGATGCAAAATGGACATATCAACTCCCCAAGCTTGGACCTTGCTTTTCCTCAAGCGAAACCCGAAATCGAAAAACATGTCCACGTGCTTAGAGAGAGGTGTCGATAAAAATAAAATACAGACATAGAAGCATCATGCATATTATTATAACAACAACCAACTTTATCATATAACTTCTCATGAACAAGTAACAATTCATCACAACATCGAAGCAAAAAGCATAAACTCTATTGAAAACCAAAAACTATGTTCTCAGTCAACTTTGCAACTACAATTCATCATCTTTTCAGGCAGGGTCACGTATTGGAGCCTTTTGGAAAGTCCACATACTTAACCATCATATAGTCTTCTATGATTGCTAACACTCACTGCATACACATGAGCAAAAAGTTTCAACCGGACACATAGAAAGATAGGGGCTTATAGTTTTCGCATCCCAACGTATTCACCTCAAGGTTGATGTCAACAATAATAATTCATGCTCACCCATATCCAACTGGATATATGTGCCTAGATCTTTCCTCACCACATGGTACTTGCAAAAAGAGAAAATAAAAAGGAATATGGAAGAATACTTTGATTCTTGCATAAAAGTAAATACATAAAAGTAAAAGATAGGCCCTTCGCAGAGGGAAGCAGAGGTTGTCATACGCTTTTTGGTTGTATGCTCAATCTCTTAGTGCAAAAGAACGTCATGTTATATTGCACCTTGTGATAGCAACCTTTATTATGCAGTTTGTCGCTTTTATTATTTTGCCATCACAAGTTCATACAACGCTCAATTTTCTCTTACACTAAATGATCCAACACATTTAGAAGAATTTTTTATTGCCTTATTGCACCGATGCCAACTTACTTGAAGGATCTTGCTCAATCCATAGGTAGGTATTGTGACGCCCCCGATTCAACCGCACACTAATCATACAAACAAATGTGTACGATCAAGATCAGGGACTCACGGGAAGATATCACAACACAACTCTAGACACAAATTGAAATAATACAAGCTTCATATTACAAGCCAGGGGCCTCGAGGGCTCAAATACAAGCTCGATACACAAGAGTCAGTGGAAGAAACAATATCTGAGTACAGACATAAGTTAGACAAGGATGCCTTAAGAAGGCTAGCACAAACATCAACGATCGAAGAGGCAAGGCCTCCTGCCTGGGACCTCCTAACTACTCCTGGTCGTCGGCGATCTCCATGTAGTAGTATCCGTCAGCGGTGGCATCTGGCTCCAGGGATCCACCAACTGGTTGCAACAACCGGAAAGAAGGAAGAAAGGGGAAAAGGGGGTAGCAAAGCAACCGTGAGTACTCATCCAAAGTACTCACAAGCATCATATCTATAGTAAGTATGCATTGGTATCAAATGAAGGTATGTATCTGTGGACTGAACTGCAGAATGCCAGAATTGGGGGGAGGGCCTAGCCTATCAAAGACTAGCATCTTCAAGCAGCTCCAAGCATCTTGCAACATGTAGGATATCAAAGAATAGCAGTTTAGCTAACAAGCATGTTGTAACATTAACGCCCGAAGATCCTTCCGTGACTCCCTACGAGAAAGCAATCCCGGAGCCACATATCCATCACATATCTCAAGTAACCAGTTCTAGTTGTAATAGATCAGGATACAAGTCTGAACGTCCATTACCGTGGACACGGTATTCGAATATATATCTTCCATGCAGGGGTGCACCACGTTTTCTAACACGCTTGATTACTCTGGCCGGACACACTTTTCTGGGTCAATGCCCGGCCTCGAAAAATAAACACATCATACCCCTACCTAGGCTTAGCAGAGAGGTCCTCGCCAGTCTACATCCTAAGCACTCTGGGGTCTGGGCCCATCGCCCGTTGTACTCCGGGTCGTTGCGAGCAGGGTGGGTCCAGGCTCCACCTCTACATGGATGGTGCCGACCCAGCCGTGCTGCAATGCTGAACTGGACTCTGACAAAGCTTCGGCTGATACTGTGATGTCAAGGCCCATATCTATTCTCGCGTGGTGGTTAGTGCGTAAAGGCTAGAGGCCAACTCAGAACAAATACCCAAACCTGTTAGTAAATTGGGGGCTCGCGGAGACGAGCAGAGACTCACGATAATGTGACCCCATCGCCCCGTCTCGTGGACTTACGGCAAGGGCCCAGAATGCCCAGCCGTGCCACGTAGAAAACTCGCGGGTGCTCAACGGGCCCGCCCGACTTTCACATCAACTCGCGGGTACCCCTCAGGGCCGACCCGACTTCAACAATGGTCTCAAGTAAAGTCAAGGTAACCATGTGTCCAAACATCAAGGGGAAAACCCAAGGAATCACCCTCGAAGAATTCCACTCGATGTAATCATCAAGGTGAACGTAAGAGGAACCACCCTCGAGGTTCACACTTGAGGGGTTGCACGACAGAGCCATATCGTGAATGGTGAAGGAGGAACTACCCTCATTGACCATGACCAAATAGCTACACTACAGAGTTCCCATCAGGAGTGATGTATGAGGTTCCACCCTCGGCACTCGATAGTAGCTCTGCAGAGTCGAGCAACAAAAGGGGTGTGATGTGATGTGAGGTGTCGGCTCTGGTCGTCGATCACGTTGATCGAGTCGTTGATGATGAAGCAGGGGCAACAAGGACAAGGTGGGGGTCACTGATGGATCACTAACCAACCTATACTAAGCAGTTTAGGATAAGCAGGTAAGGTACAAAGAGCAGGTTACAAAAGCAGGCTATGCATCAGAATAGGAGCAATCAATTACAGTAGCAAAATCTAATGCAAGCATGAGAGAGTGGATGGGCGATATCGGGATGATCAAGGGGGGGGGCTTGCCTGTAAGCTCCGCTGAAAAGGAAGAAGGGTCATCGGTGACGTAGTCAATGACAGCGGCATCGGCAGCCGTCACGGGGTCTACCGAAGAGAAGAGGGGGAGAAACAGTAAATATATAGCAAGCAAGTGCATAACAGGACAACAGGCAGAGCTAGACGTGTTCTAACGCAGTGCTACACGTTACCGGAGAAGGGGATAACATCCGGGAATGTTTCCCCAGTGTAAGGCATTTTCGATCAGACGAACCGGAGGGGGAAGGTTACGTCTTCGGATTCGTCTCGTCGTTCTGAGCAACTTTCATGTATAACCTTTTTCATCCGAGCTACGGATTATTTTATATGATTATTCAAAGTTTTAAATCAATTTTGGAATTAACAAGATTAATTTAATTCGAAAATAAACTGAATTTGCTAGGTGTACACAGAAAAGTGTACACAGTAGAGTGCTGTGAGGCTGACAGTGGGGCCAGGTCAACTGTTGACTCAGCAGTCAACAGTTGACTGGTCAAATGTGAACACTGCGATGGGCCCCAGGTGTCATTGTAAAGTTTTAATAATTCAGTAAAGGGGGGGGGGGGTAATTAGAGGAGTGGGGGCCACCTGTCATACTGTAATTAGACTATTTAGAAGGTGGTTTTAGTTAATAGGGGATTAGCCCCACTAGCTAAAACATGGGGGGCCGCAGGTCAGTGGGGTTAGAGGATATATCCCCCACCTAGTTAAGCCGGACGGCCCCAGCGCTGGACACGGATGGGCACAGGGGCACCGGCGGCCAGGGCCGGAGGCAAGGCAGCGACGGGCGTGGCCGGTGTCGGGGGACGGTGGCGTAGGTGAGCAGCAACGCAGCGGTAGGGCGCGGCCGGCAGCAAGCGGGCGTCGGCAGCCAAGGCGGCAGGAAGCAAGCACGGCCGTAGGTGGCTCGACTAGGGGAGCGCGGGGCGGAGGCGGATAGCCGCGACGATGCGTGGTGGTGGCGAGCGGGGCGCGCTTGCGGTGGGATAGCGTAGTGGAAAGCGGGCACGGGCAGGCGAGGCGTGGGACGGCCGCGGCACAAGCAGGCAGTGACGGTCAGGGCCGTGTGCGGGCGGCGGCTATAGCAGCGGTGCGCGTGGCCAGGCGTAGCAGTCGAGAGAGAGCAGCGGGCCACGGTGAGGCACGCGGCGGCAGGGGGCGGTGTCCGCAGCAGCAGGCGCACACGGAGCGAGGGGCGACAGTAGTAGCTCGCAGCTGCGGCAGCAGGAGCAGTATCAACAACAAAGTAGTAGCATCGGTGCAACGGCTAACAGGGGGTTGACGAGACGGGGCGAGGTCAGAACGCGGCTGTGACGGTGGCCTACGGCGCCAGATTCAAAAGGAAAAGAGGGGGGAAGCGAGGAGTGTTGGAGATCGTTGCAGAAATTAAAAAATTTCTACGCATCACCAAGAACAATCTATGGAGTCTTCTAGCAACGAGAGGGAAAAGAGTGCATCTACATACCCTTGTAGATCGCGCGCGGAAGCGTTCAAGAGAACGGGGTTGATGGAGTCGTACTCGTCGTGATCCAAATCACCGATGATCCTAGCGCCGAACGGACGGCACCTCCGCGTTCAACACACGTACGGAGCGGGGACATCTCCTCCTTGATCCAGCAAGGGGGGAGGAGAAGTTGATGGAGATCCAGCAGCACAACGGCGTGGTGGTGGAAGTAGCGGGATCCCGGCAGGGCTTCGCCAAGCGCAAGCGGGGAGGAAGAGGTGTCACGGGAGGGAGGGAGGCGCCAGGGCTTGGGGTGCTGCTCCCATGCGCCTCCCCACTATATATAGGGGTGGAGGGGGCTGGTTTCTTGCCCTCCAAGTCCATTGGGGCGTTGGCAAAGGTGGGGGAAAGAAATCCCATCATTTCCCTTCCCCACCGATTGTTATCCCCCTTTTTTAGGGATCTTGATCTTATCCCTTCGGGATATGATCTTATTCCTTCTAAGGTGGGATCTTGGTGCGCCTTGACCAGGGGTGTGGGGCCTTGCCCCCACTACCCACATTCATGTGGGTCCCCCCATGCAGGTGGGCCCCACTTCGGAACCTTCTAGAACCTTCCCGGTACAATACCGAAAAATCCCGAACATTTTCCGGTGGCCAAAATAGGACTTCCCATATATAAATCTTTACCTCCGGACCATTCCGGAACTCCTCGTGACGTCCGGGATCTCATCCGGGACTCCGAACAACTTTCGGTTAACCGCATACTAATCTCTACAAGCCTAGCGTCACCGAACCTTAAGTGTGTAGACCCTACGGGTTCCGGAGACATGCAGACATGACCGAGACGACTCTCCGGTCAATAACCAACAGCGGGATCTGGATACCCATGTTGGCTCCCACATGTTCCATGATGATCTCATCGGATGAACCACGATGTCGAGGATTCAATCAATCCCGTATACAATTCCCTTTGTCAATCGATACGTTACTTGCCCGAGATTCGATCGTCGGTATCCCAATACCTTGTTCAATCTCGTTACCGGCAAGTCACTTTACTCGTACCGTAATGCATGATCCCGTGACCAAACGCTTGGTCACATTGAGCTCATTATGATGATGCATTACCGAGTGGGCCCAGAGATACCTCTCCGTCATACAGAGTGACAAATCCCAGTCTCGATTCGTGCCAACCCAACAGACACTTTCGGAGATACCCGTAGTGCACCTTTATAGCCACCCAGTTACGTTGTGACGTTTGGCACACCCAAAGCACTCCTATGGTATCCGGGAGTTGCACAATCTCATGGTCTAAGGAAATGATACTTGACATTTGGAAAAGCTCTAGCAAACGAACTACACGACCTTGTGCTATGCTTAGGATTGGGTCTTGTCCATCACATCATTCTCCTAATGATGTGATCCCGTTATCAATGACATCCAATGTCCATAGTCAGGAAACCATGACTATCTGTTGATCAACGAGCTAGTCAACTAGAGGCTCACTAGGGACATGTTGTGGTCTATGTATTCACACATGTATTACGATTTCCGGATAACACAATTATAGCATGAACAATAGACAATTATCACGAACAATGAAATATAATAATAACCATTTTATTATTGCCTCTAGGGCATATTTCCAACAGTCTCCCACTTGCACTAGAGTCAATAATCTAGTTACATTGTGATGAATCGAACACCCATAGAGTTCTGGTGTTGATCATGTTTTGCTCTAGGGAGAGGTTTAGTCAACGGATTTGCTATATTCAGGTCCGTATGTACTTTACAAATATCTATGTCTCCATTTTGAACATTTTCACGAATGGAGTTGAAGCGACGCTTGATATGCCTGGTCTTCCTGTGAAACCTGGGCTCCTTGGCAAGGGCAATAGCTCCAGTGTTGTCACAAAAGAGAGTCATCGGGCCCGACGCATTGGGAATAACTCCTAGGTCGGTAATGAACTCCTTCACCCAGATTGCTTCTTGTGCTGCCTCTGAGGCCGCCATGTATTCCGCTTCACATGTAGATCCCGCCACAACGCTTTGCTTGCAACTGCACCAGCTTACTGCCCCACCATTCAAAATATACACGTATCCGGTTTGTGACTTAGAGTCATCCAGATCTGTGTCGAAACTAGCATCGACGTAACTCTTTACGACGAGCTCTTCGTCACCTCCATAAACGAGAAACATATCCTTAGTCCTCTTCAGGTACTTCAGGATATTCTTGACCGCTGTCCAGTGTTCCATGCCGGGATTACTTTGGTACCTTCCTACCAAACTTACGGCAAGGTTTACATCAGGTCTGGTACACAGCATGGCATACATAATAGACCCTATGGCCGAGGCATAGGGGACGACACTCATCTTTTCTCTATCTTTTGCCGTGGTCGGGCATTGAGCCGTGCTCAATTGCACACCTTGCAATACAGGCAAGAACCCCTTCTTGGACTGATCCATATTGAACTTCTTCAATATCTTGTCAAGGTACGTACTTTGCGAAAGACCAATGAGGCGTCTTGATCTATCTCTATAGATCTTGATGCCTAATATATAAGCAGCTTCTCCAAGGTCCTTCATTGAAAAACACTTGTTCAAGTAGGCCTTTATGCTTCCCAAGAATTCTATATCATTTCCCATCAATAGTATGTCATCCACATATAATATGAGAAATGCTACAGAGGTCCCACTCACTTTCTTGTAAACACAGGCTTCTCCATAAGTCTGTGTAAACCCAAACGCTTCATCATCTCATCAAATCGAATGTTCCAACTCCGAGATGCTTGCACCAGCCCATAGATGGAGCGCTGGAGCTTGCATACCTTGTTAGCATTCTTAGGATCGACAAAACCTTCCGGCTGCATCATATACAATTCTTCCTTAAGAAAGCCGTTAAGGAATGCCGTTTTGACGTCCATTTGCCATATCTCATAATCATAGAATGCGGCAATTGCTAACATGATTCGGACGGACTTCAGCTTTGCTACGGGTGAGAAAGTCTCATCGTAGTCAACCCCTTGAACTTGTCGATAACCCTTAGCGACAAGTCGAGCCTTATAGATGGTCACATTACCATCCGCGTCTGTCTTCTTCTTAAAGATCCATTTATTTTCTATGGCTCGCCGATCATCGGGCAAGTCAGTCAAAGTCCACACTTCGTTTTCATACATGGATCCTATCTCGGATTTCATGGCTTCTAGCCATTTGTCGGAATCTGGGCCCGCCATTGCTTCTTCATAGTTCGAAGGTTCACCGTTGTCTAACAACATGATTTCCAAGACAGGGTTGCCGTACCACTCTGGCACGGAACGTGTCCTTGTGGACCTACGAAGTTCAGTAGGAGCTTGATCCGAAGTACCTTGATCATCATCATCATTAACTTCCTCTCTAGTCAGTGCATGCACCACATGAACATTTTCCTGAGCTGCGCTACTTTCTGCTTCAAGAGGCAGTACTTCATCAAGCTCTACCTTCCTCCCACTTACTTCTTTCGAGAGAAACTCTTTCTCCAGAAAGGATCCGTTCTTAGCAACAAAGATCTTGCCTTCGGACCTGAGGTAGAAGGTATACCCAATGGTTTGCTTAGGGTATCCTATGAAGACGCATTTCTCCGACTTGGGTTCGAGCTTTTCAGGTTGAAGTTTCGTGACATAAGCATCGCATCCCCAAAATTTTAGAAATGATAGCTTAGGTTTCTTCCCAAACCATAATTCATACGGTGTCGTCTCAACGGATTTTGATGGAGCCCTATTTAAAGTGAATGCGGAAGTCTCTAAAGCATAGCCCCAAAATGAGAGCGGTAGATCGGTAAGAGACATCATAGATCGCACCATATCCAATAGAGTGCGATTACGACGTTCGGACACACCATTTCGCTGAGGTGTTCCAGGCGGCGTGAGTTGTGAAACTATTCCACATTTCCTTAAGTGTGTGCCAAATTCGTGACTCAAATATTCCCCTCCACGATCAGATCGTAAGAACTTTATTTTTCTATCACGTTGATTCTCAACCTCACTCTGAAATTCCTTGAACTTTTCTAAGGTCTCAGACTTGTGTTTCATTAGGTAGACATACCCATATCTACTCAAGTCATCAGTGAGAGTGAGAACGTAACGATAGCCACCGCGAGCCTCAACACTCATTGGACCGCACACATCAGTATGTATGATTTCCAATAAGTTGGTTGCTCGCTCCATTGTTCTGAAGAACGGAGTCTTGGTCATCTTACCCATGAGGCATGGTTTGCACGTGTCAAATGATTTGTAATCAAGAGACTCCAAAAGTTCATCTGCATGGAGCTTCTTCATGCGTTTGACACCAATGTGACCAAGACGGCAGCGCCACAAGTATGTGGGACTATCATTATCAACTTTACATCTTTTGGTATTCACACTATGAATATGTGTAACACTACGTTCGAGATTCATTAAGAATAAACCATTAACCAGCGGGGCATGACCATAAAACATATCTCTCATATAAATAGAACAACCATTATTCTCGGATTTAAATGAGTAGTCATCTCAAATTAAACGAGATCCTGATACAATGTTCATGCTCAAAGCTGGCACTAAATAACAATTATTGAGGTTTAAAACTAATCCCGTAGGTAAATGTAGAGGTAGCGTGCCGACGGCGATCACATCGACCTTGGAACCATTCCCGACGCGCATCGTCACCTCGTCCTTTGCCAGTCTCCGTTTATTCCGCAGCTCCTGCTTTGAGTTACAAATATGAGCAACCGCACCGGTATCAAATACCCAGGAGCTACTACGAGTGCTGGTAAGGTACACATCAATAACATGTATATCACATATACCTTTGGTGTTGCCGGCCTTCTTGTCCGCCAAGTACTTGGGGCAGTTCCGCTTCCAGTGACCACTTCCCTTGCAATAAAAGCACTCAGTCTCAGGCTTGGGTCCATTCTTTGGCTTCTTCCCGGCAACTGGCTTACCAGGCGCGGCAACTCCCTTGCCGTCCTTCTTGAAGTTCTTCTTACCCTTGCCTTTCTTGAACTTAGTGGTTTTATTCACCATCAACACTTGATGTTCCCTTTCGATCTCCACCTCCGCTGATTTCAGCATTGAATATACCTCAGGAATGGTCTTTTCCGTCCCCTGCATATTGAAGTTCATCACAAAGCTCTTGTAGCTCGGTGGAAGCGACTGAAGGATTCTGTCAATGACCGCGTCATCCGGGAGATTAACTCCCAGCTGAGTCAAGCGGTTGTGTTACCCAGACATTTTGAGTATGTGCTCATTGACAGAAATATTTTCCTCCATCTTACAACTGAAGAACTTGTCGGAGACTTCATATCTCTCGACCCGGGCATGAGCTTGGAAAACCATTTTCAGCTCTTCGAACATCTCATATGCTCCGTGTTGCTCAAAACGCTTTTGGAGCCCCGGTTCTAAGCTGTAAAGCATGCCGCACTGAACAAGGGAGTAATCATCAGCACACTGCTGCCAAGCGTTCATAACGTCTTGGTTCTCTGGGATGGGTGCGTCACCTAGCGGTGCTTCTAGGACATAATCTTTCTTGGCAGCTATGAGGATGATCCTCAGGTTCCGGACCCAGTCCGTATAGTTGCTGCCATCATCTTTCAGTTTGGTTTTCTCTAGGAACGCGTTGAAGTTGAGGGCAACATTAGCGTGGGCCATTTGATCTACAAGACATATTGTAAAGATTTTAGACTAAGTTCATGATAATTAAGTTCATCTAATCAAATTATTCAATGAACTCCCACTCAGATAGACATCCCTCTAGTCATCTAAGTGAAACATGATCCGAGTCAACTAGGCCGTGTCCGATCATCACGTGAGACGGACTAGTCAACATCGGTGAACATCTTCATGTTGATCGTATCTTCTATACGACTCATGTTCGACCTTTCGGTCTCTTGTGTTCCGAGGCCATGTCTGTACATGCTAGGCTCGTCAAGTCAACCTAAGTGTTTTGCATGCGTAAATCTGTCTTACACCCGTTGTATGTGAACGTTAGAATCTATCACACCCGATCATCACGTGGTGCTTCGAAACAACGGACTTTCGCAACGGCGCACAGTTAGGGGGAACACTTTCTTGAAATTATTATAAGGGATCATCTTACTTACTACCGTCGTACTAAGCAAATAAGAAGCAAAATATGATAAACATCACATGCAATCAAATAGTGACATGATATGGCCAGTATCATATTGCTCCTTTGATCTCCATCTTCGGGGCACCATGATCATATTCGTCACCGGCATGACACCATGATCTCCATCATCGTGTCTTCATGAAGTTGCCACGCCAACGATTACTTCTACTTCTATGGCTAACATGTTTAGCAATAAAGTAAAGTAATTTACATGGCGTTATTCAATGACACGCAGGTCATACAAAAATAAAGACAACTCCTATGGCTCCTGCCGGTTGTCATACTCATCGACATGCAAGTCGTGATTCCTATTACAAGAACATGATCAATCTCATACATCACATATATTTCATTCATCACATCCTTTTGGCCACATCACATCACAAGGCATATGCTGCAAAAACAAGTTAGACGTCCTTTAATTGTTGTTGCATGTTTTTACGTGGCTTCTATAGGTTTCTAGCAAGAACGTTTCTTACCTACGTAAAACCACAACGTGATATGCCAATCTCTATTTACCCTTCATAAGGACCCTTTTCAACGAATCCGATCCGACTAAAGTGGGAGAGACAGACACCCGCTAGCCACCTTATGCAACTAGTGCATGTCAGTCGGTGGAACCTGTCTCACGTAAGCGTACGTGTAAGGTCGGTCCGGGCCGCTTCATCCCACGATGCCGCCGAAACAAGATAAGACTAGTAGTGGCAAGAAAATTGACAACATCTATGCCCACAACAAGTTTGTGTTCTACTCGTGCATAGAAACTACGCATAGACCTAGCTCATGATGCCACTGTTGGAGATCGTTGCATAAATTAAAAATTTTCTACGCATCACCAAGAACAATCTATGGAGTCTTCTAGCAACGAGAGGGAAAAGAGTGCATCTACATACCCTTGTAGATCGCGCGCGGAAGCGTTCAAGAGAACGGAGTTGATGGAGTCGTACTCGTCGTGATCCAAATCACCGATGATCCTAGCGCCGAACGGACGGCACCTCCGTGTTCAACACACGTACGGAGCGGGGATGTCTCCTCCTTCTTGATCCAACAAGGGGGGAGGAGAAGTTGATGGAGATCCAGCAGCACGACGACGTGGTGGTGGAAGTAGCGGGATCCCGGCAGGGCTTCGCCAAGCGCAAGCGGGGAGGAAGAGGTGTCACGGGAGGGAGGGAGGCGCCAGGGCTTGGGGTGCTGCTCCCATGCGCCTCACCACTATATATAGGGGTGGAGGGGGCTGGTTTCTTGCCCTCCAAGTCCATTGGGGCGTTGGCAAAGGTGGGGGAAAGAAATCCCATCATTTCCCTTCCCCACCGATTGTTATCCCCCTTTTTTAGGGATCTTGATCTTATCCCTTCGGGATATGATCTTATTCCTTCTAAGGTGGGATCTTGGTGTGCCTTGACCAGGCGTGTGGGGCCTTGCCCCCACTACCCACGTTCATGTGGGTCCCCCCATGCAGGTGGGCCCCACTTCGGAACCTTCTAGAACCTTCCCGGTACAATACCGAAAAATCCCGAACATTTTCCGGTGGCCAAAATAGGACTTCCCATATATAAATCTTTACCTCCGGACCATTCCGGAACTCCTCGTGACGTCCGGGATCTCATCCGGGACTCCGAACAACTTTCAGTTAACCGCATACTAATATCTCTACAACCCTAGCGTCACCGAACCTTAAGTGTGTAGACCCTACGGGTTCGGGAGACATGCAGACATGACCGAGACGACTCTCCGGTCAATAACCAACAATGGGATCTGGATACCCATGTTGGCTCCCACATGTTCCACGATGATCTCATCGGATGAACCATGATGTCGAGGATTCAATCAATCCTGTATACAATTCCCTATGTCAATCGGTACGTTACTTGCCCGAGATTCGATCGTCGGTATCCCAATACCTTGTTCAATCTCGTTACCGGCAAGTCACTTTACTCGTACCGTAATGCATGATCCCGTGACCAAACGCTTGGTCACATTGAGCTCATTATGATGATGCATTACCGAGTGGGCCCAGAGATACCTCTCCGCCATACAGAGTGACAAATCCCAGTCTCGATTCGTGCCAACCCAACAGACACTTTCGGAGATACCCGTAGTGCACCTTTATAGCCACCCAGTTACGTTGTGACGTTTGGCACACCCAAAGCACTCCTATGGTATCCGGGAGTTGCACAATCTCATGGTCTAAGGAAATGATACTTGACATTTGGAAAAGCTCTAGCAAACGAACTACACGATCTTGTGCTATGCTTAGGATTGGGTCTTGTCCATCACATCATTCTCCTAATGATGTGATCCCGTTATCAATGACATCCAATGTCCATAGTCAGGAAACCATGACTATCTGTTGATCAACGAGCTAGTCAACTAGAGGCTCACTAGGGACATGTTGTGGTCTATGTATTCACACATGTATTACGATTTCCGGATAACACAATTATAGCATGAACAATAGACAATTATCATGAACAAGGAAATATAATAATAACCATTTTATTATTGCCTCTAGGACATATTTCCAACAAGGAGCTCACATCGGTGCCGAAGGTGAACTTGAGGAGGCCGGGGACGGGCCGGAGATGAGGCAGTCGACGACGGCGGCTCGCGATGTACGCGACTGAGATGAGAGGAGGATGAAGAGGTCGACAGCGCCATCCACGCAGCTTCCCGCCTTGCTCCAATGCCCTGAACGGACGTGGACGAACGCGAAGAACCCCCAGGACATGCTCACAAGCACCGGAGAGGCCAGTGGATGCGTCAACGACGGCCGGGAAACCGCGACTGTGTGAGTTTGCGAGCTCAAAATCGAGCCAACGGAGATGGGAGAGGTGGATCTGGATCTGAGGGGGTAGTGGGCGGCTAGGGTTCCAGGGGGAGAGAGCTTGCGGGCGCGACCTCTTATCCACTTGCCGGCACTGTCGAGCTGGTCCGGCGAGGCGCCCCCTGTAGCGACCCTAGTCGGGGGAACAGGAGGTCGACCGAGGGAGGGGGAGTGGGCCGGGCCAGTTGGCTAGCTCTGGCCCAGGGGGTTTTCCCTTTTATTTTAATTTCTTTTATTTTATATTAAAAGGATAGCTACTGTTTTGGATGGAATCAAGGCATCAAATGAATTTTGTTGAATGTGCAACTTAGCAAATAATTCGGGCACAACATTGTGGTGTTGCCTAAAAAGTTTCAGGGCCAATGGAATTGTTCAAGCATTTTTAGAAATTGACAAGGCAATTTTTAAAGCTGCAGGACCACTAAATAAAATTTCAGGGGCACTTTGGGAAACCAAAAGAGGTTGGTTCCAACATGACAGATACTCAAAGATTATTTGCAACATTATGAACATTTTAGTTTTGAAATTTGAAATTTTTTATAGTTTGACTTGAATTTGAAATTTGAATAAAGGGTGGGTTTTAAACATCGCGAGTTTAATAACAGTAACCATGATGACATGGCATCATTAGTAGGGAATTACTGTAGCTTAATTGTCCGGGCATCACAATTCTCCTCCACTACAAGAAATCTCGTCCCGAGATTTAAGGGGTGGAGTAAGGGGGAGGACTCGGGAGGACAGAGATCAACACATGATAGGTACCTGGGGGCTATCTCAGTGAACGTGGCAAAGAGGCATCTCTCGAGTTGAAATTCAAGAAAGTCATCGAGAGCAAGGCTATAAGGTGCAATAAGAAGCTCCAAGCGGATGGACAATCGTTCGATGTCTAAAATAGAGTGTGAAAGGGGTTCAGAGCATTGAGAATAAGTATTGCATCTGATACCAGAACAGATCACAAGAAGGTGGCTCGTGAATTACATACAAAGCCAAGCGCGAGGAACAATTTTGAAAGAGGGGGATGTACAGGAGAGTCAGGTTTCGATCATGTGGAACCGTGGGTTATGGGCCCACCATGTGGGTTAAAAGTAGGAAGGGTGCTAACATTCTGCACAGTCCTGATAGCAAGGCAGGTCAGAGGATAGCATGTCAATTATGTTGGCAACAACGTTGGTACCAAGGGCGAGGGACGAAGAGAACCATTTTCCTGCTCGTTAAGACGAGGCGGACCAATAGGCAAAGTTCTCGTCCATCGGTGGCTACCGGAATGTCATCAACAATAGTAACAAGGTCTTACCGACAGAGTTTGTACACCGAGGTGTTTACATAAGCAGGGAATTATCACTGCTTAGATATGTTAGGTTACAAGAAAGGTTAAACAAAACAATGGAAAGGAAAGTGTAGACTCGAATCAGCTATCGGTGTTCTCGAGTGTCTAATGACTCAGAACCCGTGGAAAATTGGAATCGGTGAGAAATAATAGTTGATGAAGGACTCATAAGAAATTATGTAGTTCCGTGATATTCTCGAGATACCAGATGGTAATAATCGAGGGTAGAGTAGAATAGAGGTTGGACAGGTGAAAAGTTTTGCGGAAGACAAGTACTTTAACTTGTCCGGGAAATGGAATCAAGGAAGAACAATATGGTCGAAACCATGGTTGCAAAGGACCAAACATAGATACAAGATGTACTTATCACAAGGGGGTTATTATTATAAAAAGAAGCTTCCATGATAAGTTCCACATCGGGTCCATGGGCATGAACACAAAGGTTCAAGGTCGACTCCCACTTCTCTAATGCACAACTTTCCATTCACTTCTCTCATTTGAAGAAGTTGTAGCATTGAAATGTTATCCGAAGAAACGCTAGTAGATATAACCCGCATAACCTTCCGGTTCACACTGATTTAGGGAAGACATAAGTTTAACCCACTGGGGCATCTTAGGAACATATACCACAAACTTCACGAGTAAATAACTCAAGCGCGGAAGCAGAGTATGGCTGACAAGAGCGGGGGATACAATTTACCAAAGGCATTATGTATCCGAGGAAAGGCTCACAATGTTACTGAATAAGAAGGACGCTGTCGGATAAAACCCAACAAAGGATCTGGTGGTCCACAAGGGATCTGATGTGAGCATCGATACTCAACCAGAAGAAGAAAGAATGCAAGGAGATCCGATTATAGAAACAACTGACTAATTCAAGGCTCAAATGCAAAGGAATTATGATTTACAAATCGGGGGATCAGAAGTAGAGGCTCTGATCAAAGACAAGTAAGTTGAATAGACATAGATCGACAATCAATCAAGGTTTGATTTGTCGAACACCAGCTCATGTCCGGGGTGACGTCTGAGCCGAAAGGAAGAATTCTAATTCGGGCTGATGATCGCGAGCATTCACAAACAAAATGAATCAAATGCTCAAAATTTCAATGACAAAGGATGCTAATGAACTTTGGTAGACATGTGGAAGTAACCATAATGTAAGCAGGTAAGGAGAAACAAGAGTAATAGGCTACTGAGGATTTTCGGAAGATCGAATAGCATTCTAAAGAATTTGTGAAACACATGAACAACTGTGGACGAATGGATACTCGGTAAGCGCGAGTAATTATCCGTAGGGGTATCCATGCGTCAAGGAACTGCAGGGCAGTAAGCAGAAAGGATTCTCGGAACATCAGAGAGTATATCAGGATATCTTGTAATAACAAGAGCAACTGGGATTGAAAATATGAACAACAAATGTAGGTTGTTATCCACAAGGATTTATCGGTGGTAGGGGTCGCAACGACGAAGGGTACAAGGGTCTCGGGAAAACATCTGAGAGTATCTTCAGAATCTTCTGGTGCACCAAGCAATCATCTGGAGTGAGGGGCTCTCCGGGAGAAAGTATTTACGAGAACCTAACGTTAGAGTTAGCAAAATCATTTAAACTGAATAGAAGAGAGATCAGAGTCCCAGAGTATAGACGAGGAGTAAAGATCCTAATACCACCGAATGGCGGCGTGGGCCTGTAAGCCACACAGCCATGTTAGTAAAACAGTTTTTTTCAAATACTAGACTCAACTTCGGCCAAGGGGTTGTAAAGGGGGTTCCTACAGGCAGTCGGCTCTGATACCAACTTGTGACGCCCCCGATTCGACCGTACACTAATCATACACGCAAATGTGTACGATCAAGATCAGGGATTCACAGGAAGATATCACAACACAACTCTAGACACAAATTGAAATAATACAAGCTTCATATTACAAGCCAGGGGCCTCGAGGGCTCGAATACAAGCTCGATACACAAGAGTCAGCGGAAGCAACAATATCTGAGTATAGACATAAGTTAGACAAGGATGCCTTAAGAAGGCTAGCACAAACATCAACGATCGAAGAGGCAAGGCCTCCTGCCTGGGACCTCCTAACTACTCCTGGTCGTCGGCGATCTCCATGTAGTAGTATCCGTCAGCGGTGGCATCTGGCTCCAGGGATCCACCAACTGGTTGCAACAACCGGAAAGAAGGAAGAAAGGGGAAAAGGGGGTAGCAAAGCAACCGTGAGTACTCATCCAAAGTACTCGCAACCATCAGATCTATACTAAGTATGCATTGGTATCAAAGGAAGGTATGTATCTGTGGACTGAACTGCAGAATGCCAGAATAGGGGGGAGGGCCTAGCCTATCAAAGACTAGCATCTTCAAGCAGCTCCAAGCATCTTGCAGCATGTATGAGAGTAAAGAATAGCAGTTTAGTTAACAAGCATGTTGTAACATTAACGCCCGAAGATCCTTCCTCGACTCCCTACAAGAAAGCAATCCCGGAGCCACATATCCATCACATATCTCAAGTAACCAGTTCTAGTTGCAATAGATCAGGATACAAGTCTGAACGTCCATTATCGTGGACACGGTATTCGAATATATATCTTCCCTGCAGGGGTGCACCACGTTTTCCAACACGCTTGATTACTCTGGCCGGACACACTTTTCTGGGTCAATGCTCGGCCTCGGAAAATCAACAGGTCATAGCCCTACCTAGGCTCAGCAGAGAGGTCCCCGCCGGTCTACATCCTAAACACTTCGGGGTCTAGGCCCATCGCCCGTTGCACTCCGGGTCGTTGCGAGCAGGGCGGGTCCAGGCTCCACCTCTACATGGATGGTGCCGGTCCAGCCGTGCCGCAATGCTAAACTGGACGTCTGACAAAGCTTCGGCTGATACTGCGATGTCGAGGCCCATATCTATTCTTGCGTGGTGGTTAGTGCGTAAAGGCCAGAGGCCAACTCAGAATAAATAGCCAAACCTATTCGTGCATTGGGGGCTCGCGGAGACGAGCAGAGACTCATGATAAGACCCTATCGCCCCGTGTCGTGGACTTACGGCAAGGGCCCAGAATGCCCGGCCGTGCCACGTAGAAAACTCGCGGGTGCTCAACGGGCCCGCCTGACTTTCACATCAACTCGCGGGTACCCCTCAGGGCCGACCCGACTTCAACAATGGTCTCAAGTAAAGTCAAGGTAACCGTGTGTCCAAACATCAAGAGGAAAACCCGAGGAATCACCCTCGGAGAATTCCACTCGATGTAATCATCAAGGTGAACGTAAGAGGAACCACCCTCGAGGTTCACACTTGAAGGGTTGCATGACAGAGCCGTATCGGGAATGGTGAAGGAGGAACCACCCTCATTGACCACGACCGAATAGCTACACTACAGAGTTCCCATCTGGAGTGATGTATGAGGTTCCACCCTCGGCACTCGATAGTAGCTCTGCAGAGTCGAGCAACAAAAGGGGCGTGATGTGATGTGAGGTGTCGGGCTCTATTCGTCGATCACGTTGATTGAGTCGTCGATGATGAAGCAGGGGCAACAAGGACAAGGTGGGGTCACTGATGGATCACTAACCAACCTATACTAAGCAGTTTAGGATAAGCAGGTAAGGTACAAAGAGCAGGTTACAAAAGCAGGCTATGCATCAGAATAGGAGCAATCAATTACAGTAGCAAAATCTAATGCAAGCATGAGAGAGTGGATGGGCGATACCGGGATGATCAAGGGGGGGCTTGCCTGTATGCTCCGCTGAAAAGGAAGAAGGGTCATCGGTGACGTAATCGATCACAGCGGCATCGGCAGCCGTCGCGGGGTCTACCGAAGAGAAGTGGGGGGAGAAACAGTAAATACATAGCAAGCAAGTGCATAACAGGACTACAGGCAGAGCTAGACATGTTCTAACGCGGTGCTACACGCTACCGGCGAAGGGGATAACATCCGGGAATGTTTCCCCAGTGTTAGGCATTTTCGATCAAACGAACCGGAGGGGGAAGGTTGCATGTTCGCTATGCTAGGAATGTGTAGCGGACAAACGGACTGCATCTTCGGATTCGTCTCGTCGTTCTGAGCAACTTTCATGTATAAAACTTTTTCATCCGAGCTACGGATTATTTTATATGATTATTCAAAGTTTTAAATCAATTTTGGAATTAACAGGATTAACTTAATTCAAAAATAAACTGAATTTGCTAGGTGTACATAGAAAAGTGTACACATCAGAGGGCTGTGAGGCTGACAGTGGGGCCAGGTCAACTGTTGACTCAATAGTCAATAGTTGACTGGTCAAATGTGAACAGTGCGCTTGGCCCCAGGTGTCATTGTAACAAGTTTTAATAATTTAGTAAAAGGGGGGTAATTAGAGGAGTGGGGGCCACCTGTCATACTATAATTAGAATATTTAGAAGGTGGTTTTAGTTAATAGGGGATTAGCCCCACTAACTAAAACATGGGGGTCCGCAGGTCAGTGGGGTTAGGGGAAATATCCCCCACCTAGTTAAGCCGACCGGCCCCAGCGCTGGACACGCACGGGCACAGGGGCACCGACGGCCAGGGCCGGAGGCAAGGCAGCGACGGGTACGGCCGGTGTCGGGCGACGGCGGCGCAGGTGAGCAGCAACGCAGCGGCAGGGCGCGGCCGGCAGCAGGCGGGCGTCAGCGGCCAAGGCGGTAGGAGGCGAGCACGACCGGAGGCGGCTCGACCAGAGGAGCGCGGGCGGAGGCGGATAGCCGCGGCGGCGCGTGGTGGTGGCGAGCGGGGCGCGCTTGCGGCGGGATAGCGCAGTTGAAAGCGGGCATGGGCAGGCGAGGCGTGGGACGACTGCGGCATGAGCAGGCAGTGACGGTCAGGGCCGCGTGCGGGCGGCGGCTGCAGCAGCGGTGCGCGTGGCCAGGCGCAACAGTCGAGAGAGAGCAGCGGGCCAAGGCGAGGCGCGCGGTGGCAGGGGGCGGTGTCCGCAGTAGCAGGCGCACGCGGCGCGAGGGGCGGCACTAGCAGCTCGCAGTTGCGGCAGCAGGAGCAGTATCAACAGCAAAGCAGTAGCATCGGCGTAACGGCGAACAGGGGGTGACGCAACGGGGCGGCGCGAGAACGCGACGGTGACGGTGGCCTACGGCACCGGATTCGAAAGGAAAAGTGGGGGGAAGCGAGGAGCACACATCAGTGCCGAAGGTGAACTTGAGGAGGCCAGGGACGGGCCGGAGACGAGGTAGTCAACGACGGTGGCCGGCGATGTACGCGGCAGAGATGAGAGGAGTATGAAGAGGTCGACAGCTCTGTCCACGCAGCTTCCCGCCTTGCTCCAATGCCCTGAACGGACGTGGACGAACACGACGAACCCCCAGGACATGCTCCCAAATGCCGGAGAGGCCGATGGATGCATCAACGACGGCGGGGAAACCGCCACCGTGTGAGTTTGCGAGCTCAAAATCGGGCCAGCGGAGAGGGGAGAGGTCGATCTGGATCTGAGGGGGGTAGTGGGCGGCTAGGGTTCCAGGGGGGAGAGAGCTTGCGAGCGCGACCTCTTATCCACTCGCCGGCGCTGTCGAGCTGGTCCGGCGGGGCACCCCCTGTAGCGACCCCAGTCGGGGGAACAGGAGGTCGACCGAGGGAGGGGGAGTGGGCCGGGCCAATTGGCTGGCTCTGGCCCAGGGTTTTTCCTTTTTATTTTAATTTCTTTTATTTTATATTAAAAGGATAGCTACTATTTCGGATGGAATCAAGGCATCAAATGAATTTTGTTGAATGTGCAACTTAGCAGACAATTCGGGCACAACATTGTGGTGTTGCCTAAAAAGTTTCAGGGCCAATGGAATTGTTCAAGCATTTTTAGAAATTGACAAGGCAATTTTTAAAGCTGCTGGACCACTAAATAAAATTCCAGGGGCACTTTGGGAAACCAAAAGAGGTTGGTTCCAACATGACAAATACTTAAAGATTATTTGCAACATTATGAACATTTTAGTTTTGACATTTGAAAAGTTTTATAGTTTGACTTGAATTTGAAATATGAATAAAGGGTGGTTTTAAACATCGCGAGTTTAATAACAATAATCATGATGACGTGGCATCATTAGCAGGGAATTACTGTAGCTTAATTGTCCGGGCGTCACAGGTATGGTGGAATCTCAAAACAAGATTTTGGGTTTAAGGGTTTTTGGATGCACAAGTAGTATCTCTACTTAGTGCGGAATTTTCCGATAGCAAAGATATTGAGCAAGCACCACATGTTAAAGAATCTATGACAATATAACTTCTATGTTAATATGAACAAACATAAATCATTACGTTGTCTTCCTTATCCAGCGTCAAATTTTTTGGCATATAATATTTTGATGGGGGCTCACAATCATAAAAGATGTCCAAGATAGTGTATTTGCATGTGAATCTTCTCTTCCCTTATTAATTCTTTCATGAATTGCATCATTGACCAATGCTATGTTTGTCAATCTCCAATAAATTTTACCACTTATACTTTTCCTTATGTGATGTCATTACTTACAATAATATTAGTATATGATCCTTTTCATTTATTTTCCTTCTTCTTATTGGAACATAAAAGTAAATAAAGCAAAACTCGAACTAAACTTTATTATATATATCTCGCACACGATTATATAGATAGGTGGATAGATCACTAAGCAAACACTCGAAGAAAGATCGAACTAAACTTTTATTTAACTAATTCAAAAGATAACTAAAGATCGTACTAAGATCAATAAAGGCAAAGATAGTGGTGGTAATACGATACCGGGGCACCTCCCCCAAGCTTGGCACAAGCCAAGGGGAGTGCCCATACCATGAATTCAAGTCTCCTTTGGTGGTGAAGAAGAAGGTGGTGGTGATGAGGTAGTAGCTCCACACTTCAAGCTCAGGAGATACTCCAATCTACGAATGATGCTCCAGAGGGCGATGACATGCTCTTGCAACAGAATATTTTCACGAATAAGATGTTTATTTTGCACACGAACTGTTTTGATGATCCGAAAGGCTTCAATCTCAATGGGGGTAAGATGATCATAGTATGGTTTAAGGATATCTTCTTCTTCTACTGCTGCTGGAACGATTTGCCCTACTGTTGGGGCTTGATCTCCTGCAACTTCCTTGGCCTTGTTACCCTTGATGGTTTCCTCCGGTGCCTCTCTCTTCAATTCTATCTTCATCAACCAAGCATCCTCTACTACTTTGTTGGAAGAGGGGGAAGACATGATGCTTGGCTCGATGGATCTGACAGAAAAATAGCAAGGTAGAAGAACAGAGGATTTCTCCGCCATACGGTGGTCAACATGTTCGGGGGATATATATATATTTTTATCTTGGGAAACAAGCAAAATGAGGGGAAAACGGAGTCGGGAAGGTGCCCGAGGTGGGTTGATACGTCTCCAACGTATCTACTTTTTCTCACGCTTTTCCTCTTGTTTTGGACTCTAATTTGCATGATTTGAATGAAACTAACCCCGGACTGACGTTGTTTTTAGCAGAACTACCATGGTGTTGTTTTTGTGCAGAAATAAAAGTTCTCCAAATGGAACGAAACTTTGCGAGGATTTTTTATATCAATAATAAGAATTTCTAGAGCCAAGACCCACCAGAGAGGGGCCCCTGGTTGGGCACAACCCACAAGGGCGCGCCCCCCTCCCCTGGCGCGCCTAGGTGGGTTGTACCCACCTGGTGGCCCCACTGACGACCCCCTTGATACTATAAAATCACATTATTCCAGAAAAAATCAAAGAGAAAGAATTATCGCGATCCACGAGACGGAGCTGCCGCCAAGCCCTGTTCTTCCTCGGGAGGGCAAATCTGGAGTCCGTTTGGGGCTCCGGAGAGGGGGGTCTTCGTTCTTCGTCATCACCAACCCATCTCCATCGCCAATTCCATGATGCTCCCCACCGGGAGTGAGTAATTCCTTCGTAGGCTCGCTGGTCGGTGAGGAATTGGATGAGATTCATCATGTAATCGAGTTAGTTTTGTTAGAGCTTGATCCCTAGTATCCACTATGTTCTTAGATTGATGTTGCTATGACTTTGCTATGCTTAATGCTTGTCACTTTGGGCCCGGGTGCCATGAACTCAGATCTGAACCGTTTATGAATTCATCATTATATCCATGTTTTAGATCCGATCTTGCAAGTTATAGTCACCTACTACGTGTTATGATCCGGCAACCCCGGAGTGACAACAACCGGGCCCACTCCTGGTGATGACCGTAGTTTGATGAGTTCATGTATTCACTATGTGTTAATGCTTTGTTCCGGTTCTCTATTAAAAGGAGGCCTTAATATCCCTAAGTTTCCAATATGGACCCCGCTGCCACGGGAGGGTAGGACAAAAGATGTCATGCAAGTTCTTTTAATAAAGCACGTATGACTATTTACGGAATACATGCCTACATTATATCGATGAACTGGAGATAGTGCCGTATCGCCCTAGGTTATAACTGTCTCATGATGAATATCATCCAACAAGTCACCGATCCAATGCCTACTAATTTATCCTTATTGATCTTGCTGCGTTACTATTGCTATCATCACTGTTACACTTGCTACAAATTACTGCTATCACTGTTACTTTTACCGTTGCTGCTGTCACTACTATCAAAACTATCATATTACTATGCTACTGATCACTTTTTGCAGATAACTAATCTCCAGGTGTGGTTGAATAGACAACTCAGCTGCTAATACCTTCAAATATTCTTTGGCTCCCCTTGTGTTGAATCTATAAATTTGGGTTAAATACTTACCCTCGAAAACTGTTGCGATCCCCTATACTTGTGGGTTATCAAGACCTTTTTCTGGCGCCGTTGCCGGGAAGCATAGCTATATTTGTTGAGTCACTTGGGATTATTATCATATTATCACTATGAAGAATCTGAAGGATCCTAAACCGAAGATATTTCCCTCAAGTACGAGGGGAGGTAAGAAACTGCCATCCAGTTCTGCTTTAGATTCACCTTCTGTTATGAGTAAACTTGCAACACCACCCCATGCTATCAACTCTGATATGTCGCAAGTTATTGATGATGCTACTTCTACTATGAATGATGCTTATGATGATGCTAGTACCTTGCTTGCTAATGATGATGTGCCACTTGGTGATTTTCTTGATAAACAAATTGCTAGAGTTATACAACATGATGTTGTTGAATCTGATGATGAGCTTGAAACTAAAATTCCTGAAACACCTGCTAGAACTAGCCTTCCTGGATATGAAATGCCTAAGGTACCGGAAGGTTATCTTATGAGTGAATAAGCAACTAGAGATATTCTTGCTTGCAACGATAGAGATGATCTAGAGAAATTACTATGCAAGTATAAAGAAAAATCTCTGAATGCTAGAATGAAATATGATCCTAAGTTTGCTACTTCACCTATCTCTATTGCTGATAAGGATTATGAATTCTCGGTCGACCCAGAGTTAATTACTTTGGTTGAATCTGATCCTTTCCATGGTTATGAAACTGAAACTGTTGTGGCACATCTTACTAAGTTGAATGATATAGCCACCCTTTTTACTCGTATGAGAAAACTCTCTATTAATTTATTCTCAAATTATTTCCTTTCTCATTAAAGGGTGATGCTAAAGCTTGGTACAATACTCTTGCTCTTGGTTGTGTGTGTAGTCCCCAGGATATGGTTTATTACTTCTCTGCAAAATATTTTCCTGCTCATAAGAAACAAGCTGCCTTACAGGAAATATTTAACTTTGTGCAAACTAAAGAAGAGAGTCTCCCACAAGCTTGGGGGAGGCTTTGCAAATTACTTAATGCTTTGCCTGATCATCCTCTTAAGAAAATGAAATACTTGATATCTTCTACAATGGACTAACCGATGCTTCTAGGGACTTCCTAGGTAGTTGTGTTGGTTGTGTTTTCAGGGAACGAACTATTGCTCAAGCTGAAGAATTATTGAATAATATATTGAAAAAATTATGATGATTGGACTATTCCTGAACCATCGCCTAAACCCACTCTGAAGAAGAGGGGTATATTATATCTCAGTCCCGAAGATATGCAAGAGGCAAAGAAATCTATGATGGAAAAAGGTATTAAAGTTGAAGATGTTAATTTTTTTACCTCCTATTGAAGAAATACATGGGCTTAACCACCATTGCCTAGGTGGTAGAGGTAAATTCTCTTATGAAGTTCGATGAAAATGATAATCCTCACAATATGCATCCTAGTCAATGCTTTTATGAGTTTGAAAACTACATTAGAAAACAAGATCACTTCAATGCAAATGTTATGAAACAATTGAAATATAATTCTGATATGATTGCTCGCTTGAGTGACTTGTTATTTAGAATATCAAATGATGTTAGAGGTGTTGGAAAACATGCTTCTACGGTTCAAACCCAGTTAGAACAAGTTGCTAAATCACAAAGAGAATTACTTGATGAAATGAATCATAATATGCATGACTTTGCTGTTAGGGCTGCAACTAGAGGAGGTAAAATGACTCAGGAACCACTATATCCCGAGGGACAGCCAAAAAGAATTGAACAAGATCCACAAAGAGCTAACACTAGTGCACCTAGTCCTTCTAAAAGGAAAAAAGAAAAGAAAAATGATAGGACTCTGCACACTTCTAGTGAACCTGAAATAGAAAAACCTCCTGATAATGATAATGAAACTTCTATCTCTGATGCTGAAACTCAATCTGGTAATGAACACTCACCTACTGATAATGAAAAAGATAATGATGAGGTTCATGAGGACTCTCAACCAACCAATGATAAAGAACCAGACAATGATGTTGAGATAGAACCACCGGTTGATCTTGATAACCCACAACCTAAGAATAAAAGATATGATAAAAGAGACTTTGTTGCTAGAAAACACGGTAAAGAAAGAGAACCGTGGGTTCAAAAACCTATGACCTTTCCACCCAAGTCAACTAAAAAGAAAGATGACGAAGAATTTGAACGCTTTGCTGAAATGCTGAGGCCAGTCTTTTTGCGTACTCGCTTGACTGATATCTTGAAAAGGCCTCCTTATGCAAAGTATACGAAAGACATCATCACTAATAAGAGAAAAATACCGGAAGCTGAAAGCTCCACTATGCTTGCTAATTATACTTTTAAAGATGGAGTACCTAAAAAACTTGGAGATCCGGGAATACCAACTATACCTTGCTGTATCAAAAAGAATTATGTGAAAACTGCTTTGTGTGATTTAGGAGCTGGTGTTAGTGTTATGCCTTTCTCTTTATATAAGAGACTTGACTGAATAAACTCACACCTATTGAAATATCCTTGCAAATGGCTAACAAATCAACTGCCATACCTATCGGTATCTGTGAGGATGTGCCCGTTGTTGTTGCTAATGTTACTATTTTGACTGACTTTGTTATACTTGAGATGCCCGAGGACGACAACATGTCGATTATCCTTGGTAGACCCTTCTTGAATACTGCAGGGGCTGTTATTGATTGCAATGAAAGCAAGGTCACTTTTCATATTAATGGCAATGAGCATACGGTGCACTTTTCGAAGAAACAATTCCAAGTGAATGGTATTAATGTTATTGAAAAATCTCCGACAATCACTATTGGAAGTTTTCAAATACCTCTACCTACTGTCAAAAAGAAATATGAAATACTTATTGTTGGGGAAATGCATATCCCCATTGAGGTAACTTAGTGATTTACGAAAGTTCTTCGGTTTCATGTTAATCGAAAGTGGTTGTTAATAAGACTTGATCAACCTTATTAATGGATCATTTTTGAATGGTATGAAGTTGATCAATTTAGTAAGCAGTATCTTCTGTCCCTACTCTTTATTTTCTGTTTTTATTAGTTAAATAAAATAAAAGCCATGTTTTGTCTGTTTTCTGAATTTCCAGTGCACTAAAAAAAGGACCCAAAAATAAAAGTTCTCAAAATGCCCCGAAAATTTTATATGAATTTTTCCTGAATTTTTAAGAATTTTTGGTGCAAAAATTACCAGAGGGAGGTGCACCAGGTGGGCACAACCCACCTGGGCGCGCCAGCACCCCTGGCGCGCCCTTGGGGGGGGGGGGGGGTTGTGGTCCCCACATGGCCCCCTCACTTATCTCTTCGTCCCACATTGTCACCTACCTCCAGAAAAAATCACTCTTGCTCTCTCTCCCGTGTTCTTGAGCTCAAACCCGCGGATTTCGATCTCTTTGCTCGAAGCTCCGTTTCCGAAACTGTTTCGGGGGATTGTTGCTTGGTATGTGACTCCATCATTTGTCCAATTAGTTTTTGTTCTAGTGGTTTATACTTTGAATAAATAGCTACTCTTGGTGCTGCTGTAGATGTGCTTGCATGTTCAATTCTTAGTGTTCTAAGTAGTTTGAATGCTTGCTATGGCCTCTATGTATCCCTATGAGTAGTTGCTATCAGTTTTGTTGGAAAAAATTTGTGAACTAAAAATTCAGATTTTTGTTCATAGGAAAAATTGTGCGCGGACATGATGAACCTATTTGGAAGGAGTTCCTCGAGGAGACGATCCTCGGGTGTTGTAGGGTGGAACCCTAGATGGAGATCTTTCACGAATTGGAGGGAGAGTCCCCAAGAACACGAAGAACACAAGAGAGAGAGAAAACACTCAAATTGACTAGATCCAATCACACATATGCTAGATCCAAGAACATACAAGAGTTCACAATGATTCAAGAACAACAAAGGAAAGATACAAGGTACTAGTTCATCCCAATCCTATGAGGAGAGAGGTCTTGATGATCCTATGATGGGGATCTTTCCCTAGATGGGGGGCTTGAATCCACTAGGGGATCTTCTCCATAGGAGGTCTTGAACTCCAATGGAGTGGTCTCTCTCTCTCAAGAGGAGGTACAAGGAGCAAAGCTCACATAGTCATCTCATATACTTTGCTATCCCTCTAAATGAGCTAGGTGGGGGGGGTACTTATAGTCTAGGGACGAAATTGGGGGAGGTAGGGATACAAAGGTCCATTTGACCCTGAAAACGAGAACTCTTCGGAGTAGTCCGGGCACCCGGGGTGCGGAGGACCGGGCACCCGGACCGGACAGGGGCGGGCGCCAAGAGGTGGCCAGGCACCCGGTGCGTAGAGGGCCGGGAACCCGGACCGACCTAGGAGTCGGCTGGAGGGGGGCGGGCACCCGGGCCCAACATGGCCGGGCACCCGGGGAGGGCCGAGGCCGCGCCAGGAGCTGGGCCGGGCACCCGGTGGGGGAGCTGGGCCGGGCACCCGGTGGGGGAACTGGGCCGGAGCAGGGTGGCCCGGGCACCCGGTGCCAAGGGGCCGGGCACCCGGAGTGGGCCGGGCCGGCGGCTGGAAGAGGCCCGGGCACCCGGGGCTGCGGGGCCGGGCACCCGGGGCGTCCAGGGAGCTCCGACTCCTCCCGTCCTTCTCGCTTCTCTCCTTCTCCTTCTTCTTGTGTGTCCGGGTCTTCGTCCTCGCCTCCACACGGACATCTCCTCGGTAGCTGAGAGTGCAATATATCTCCGTTTGAGGTAGGACCCGGTTCACCTGTGAAATCAAATGGAGTTCAAAGAGGAAGGAGTTAACTTCGGTTTCGGTGGCACATGTGTGTGCTCTTGTCATCAGTCTTCTCCGTCCTTGCGGTGGTGGTGTGACATCCATGGGGATGGTTGAGGGATGCTCCGTATCATCTCCCCCTTGGGAGAGATCCGTCCACGGATCGTGATCTTCATCACCATGGTAACGAGATGGCGTCGCCGTGTAGAAGTGGACAACCACCAAGCACTTGTCACGTGGAAGCTCGAAATGGGCACTCTCCAATGTCGCACCGTCTTGTAGTTCATTCAAAAGAAGCAAAGATAACAAGCACTTGGAAAAACAAATGTGATTGGCATTAAAGCAAAACCAAGCATTCAAGAGGTGATCCACCCAACAAGTGTTGTCATCAAGCATAGCATATGGTTTGACAAAGAAGTGTGGCATGGAATTTAAGCATCTAAATTGAGCACAATCAAGGACATCATGGATACAAGCATGCAAATGTGAGGTAGCGATGCAAATATGTTTGACAAGATAGCAAGCATCGACCTCAAGATCATAGCAAACATGACAATAATAAGCAATATCTCCACCAAGCTTGCAAATACACATACAAGTAGTAGCAACAATCATCATGTGTAATGCAAAGCATGGGTCACAAATGCATGGCAAATGTAAAGAAATGAGCATATCATGCAAAGTGAACATGGCAATATGGGCATAAAGTGAGAAGTGGTATATAACCCATAACCAAGTAAGGGCCATGTAGAAGAAACGCGCGAAGTCTTTGCGCGAAGAGAGCGGTGGGAAAGACAATCCACGGGATCCCAAGCCATCATTGCTCTCTAGAGCTCGTTTTGTCAACTCATGGGATTGTGAGGTTGACAAGTATTCATGGATACCTACACAAAAGAGACACAAACCAAAGAAGGTGTGTGCATGGTAAATGTACACATCATCCATTATGATGTGTATGTGCATGTGTGAGTTAGCACAAGATAAGCATCGCTCAAAGAAATTTGATGCATGGTATAAGAACATGTCATCCATCATGAAAGAATAGTTGTTATGTATGACACAATGGGGACACAAATTAAGAATGCAAGTATATGGCACATCAATAGCATGTTTATTCATGGGAAGCATATGGTGCACACAAGTAGTGGGGTCATGCAATGGATAGGATGAATCAAAATCTCCTAAAATGTATGAGGAAACTATGGGGGTCTACTCATGAGCAATAGTGGAAACATCATATGGAGAATATGAACAACATCCAAAACAATGCATATCCGAAGCTAGGTGGTCATGGCATGGCATATGAGATAAATGATGCAAAGGGAGCATATCAATATCATCACAAGAAAAACAAATGCCAATAACCATGGGCTTGTCATCGATGCCATATGTGCAAATGGGGTTTATGTTGATGGCATATGCATAGTCACTATGAAGAGATTGCAAATATGACATATTGTTGATCTCATGCATAGCATATGACAAGTCAAGCGGATTGTCAAACATGATGTGACCAAGAGAATTATCACAAGAAATCCTATGTAACATGGCATCACAACTAATAGACTCCACATGGCAATCATCAAACTCATCATAAATGGGTAAATCATCGCATGAGGAAATCCTACTAGCATGAAGCATGTCAATAGGGGATCAACATCATGCAAACAATCAATGTCAAGAATGTCCACTAGTGGGACTAGATCATCACCTTCACCTATTTTACCTTGTTCATTCCACTCAAGTGGTGTAGGTGAGGTGTCAAAGACCAAATGGTGGTCATCATCTTCATCGTGATGGAACCATGTGGGGGGTGCATCATATTCCACCATGGCCATCGTCTTGTCCAAAGGGAGGACGTAGTCGTCGAAGATCGGCGCGTCATCATATATGGGACCTATCACCAAATGAGAAGACACAATAGAGGTAGAGGGTAAGTTGTTAGAAATCGAAATGGCCTCACGTGCCCTATCAATTTCCTCACTCTCTCTATGTGGTGGTGGCTCACTCACTCCCTCAAGGTAGGTGCACTCAATGTCACATATGGTGGAGTCACTCATCTCACTCAAGTGGTGGGGGTTGTGGCTCTCCTCACATGGGAATTGTGGCAACTCATCATATATGGGGCTAGTGGTGAAGTCACTCTCACTCTCCATATGGTGGCAAAAGTCACTCAAGTCATCATACGTCGCCGTGGTCGAAGGGAAAATCCCATGCTCAACCATCTCATCGTCATCGTGGATGAAGGCCGAAGATGGCACATCATCGCTCTCCTCCAAGACCGAATCCCATGCTCGATCATCTCGTGGAGCTTGGTCATCGCGAAGTGAGCTTGGGGTGGATAAACCTTGGCCTTCATGAGTTCTTGTTCCGCTTTGAGAGCACCAATGTAGTTGTCGTCAAGGGACTTGTTGTTCTCGAGGAAAATAGTCTTGGAAATGTCATTGTTTAATCCCATCATGAAGTGGAACTTCATCGAAATGGGGTCGTCCACACCGTCTCGTCGCAAGGCAATCTTCATCTCCTTGAAGTACTTGTCGATGGAGTTGGACCCTTGGATGGTTTTCTCCAATTGGTGTAGAAGATGTTCCGTGTAGGTTGGAGGCACGAACTCTCGCCGCAAAGCTCTCTTCGTCTTGGGCCAACTCATGTCGTAGCCCTCCGAAGGTGTGTGAAGCCACCATGTGGACGCGTAGTCGTGGAAGTTCCTTGTGGCGCACTTCACTTGATCTTCGGGACGAACTTGATGTAGCTTGAGGTAGTCGTCCATTAGGCGCTCCCACTCGAGATACTCCTCGGGTTCTTGAGTCCCATAGAAAGGAATCGCGTGGTCGATGTCGAGGTCGTAGTAGCTCGTGGAAGTCACGGACTTGAGCTTGGGGAGCTTCTCTTGAGCGTAGTCTTGAGGTACTTGTGGGCGAAGATGCCGTATGTCCGTAGGCGAAGATGCCTTGAAGTCGCTTGGCGAAGATACCAAGGGAGATGGTGAGGTCGTTGAGCGGTTGTTGGTGTTGAGCTCTTGAACTTCACGTTCTTGGTGGTGATGGTGTCGATGCCGATGTGATCTTGCCGTAGATGGTAGCTCGGAAGCATGAGCTCTTGAGCGTCTTCTCGAAGATGAGGAAGATCACTTGTAGGACTTGATGAGGTCTTTGCTCTCCTCCATTCGAGCATGCATCTTGGCGTCGTTGGAGTTGCTTGTGGCATCGAACTCGTCGTTATTGTTGTAGACCGAAGGTGAAATGCCTTGCCTATCCATCACAAGACTCGAGTAGAGGTGAGTAGGAAATGAGATAAACAATACCAAGTTAGCTTTTCCCAAAGTTGAGGATGTATCCCGTTTCACTCAATGTGAGATGAAAGAATAGTGGAATTGGTACCGGGCTTGTTCACTCACACCTATCAAGTAAAGCTTATGGTGGAGCTCGGTGAGGATAGTGGCACAAAAATTTGATGCAAAATGTTATCAAGAGTCAATATGTTGGAAAAGATTCACAAATTCGCAAGTGAAACAAGTAGACCAATAGCAATATGTGGCACACGGAAACACACACACGGATAGATAAATGGGGTCGTGCAACCAAGGAATGAGCACAAAATGTGGAATCCACGGAAAACGCTCGTGTTGCACAACTCAAGAGAGACGTTAGCACGATTGCTCAATAGGCAGATACGTCACTTGTGCACAACCTATAAGATGCAAAATGTATCAACTTTCTATCCCAAGTATGCTATATATGTAAGATGTTCCCGGTGTTTCGCACACGATGATCCAAGATGATCAATATGGTAGTATGGTATGCAATGTGGCGATGCTATGGTGCTTGCTTACAAGCTCTTTGCTCTCTTTTCCTTTTTGCTTAAAAGCTTATTCTTTTTTTTTTGATATGGCCACTTATGCGAAATGCACAAACCAAGATAGCAATAGTGTATATGCGGGAACAATCTTGTGACACAAGGGGTGATATGATGATACCAAGATGATACCAATATGATATGGTATGTATGCAATGGAAGGTACAGATCACTAATGTGCACAAGTAACGTTGCCAGCAATACTGAAAGGCTAGTCTCGATAGGCAAGTGACGCAAAATGGGCTAAGGGGTTAACAATGTAATGGCAAGAATGTACAATGATGGGATACCACGATACCAAGATGATATAGAGGTTACCGTTATTGCTTACGGTTAGGTTGTCAAAATGGTGAAGTGGTCGATGTCGAAGACGACCTCGTGGCGATGATGAGTGGCGGTGTTCTTGATGTAGATACCAAGATGATGTAGACCCGTCCCTAAGAAGCCGAAACACCTTAGGAAACGGTAAAAACCGCAAACTCAAAATCTCCAAAGGCAAATGTCAAATGGTGGTAGTGGAATGCGTTGGTGGCTCCGGAGTAAGCAATGCGGAAGTGGTGGTGGTGGGTGATGACAAAGTGACCGTCCCTAAGTAGCCGAAACACCTTAGGAGACTCTAGTCACCACTCAAGCAACCACAAATGCTATATGGAACTAAATTGGGTTAGGTTGCGGAAAGCTATGGTGGTTTTGCGGGTGATGTGGTGGATGGCACTATGCAAAGATGCCAAAATGCCAAATTTTTGATGGAGTCAAATGGTGTTGGAACCTATCTAGATGGATGGGGTATGTCAATAGCTACTCAACGAGCTAAAGAACGCGAAAATCGGACTCCGGGAGTGAAAGTTATGGCCGAAACGGTAAAGTGCACGCGGCTGATTCTGGGGGGTGCGGGTGCCCGGGGGTGGAAGGTGCGGGCACCCGGGGTGGTCCGAGGCAAACAACCCGGGGGTGCGGGTGCCCGGGGTTTGGGGTGCGGGCACCCGGGGTGGTCAGCGGGGGTGGGCGGGGGGGGGGGGGGTTCGGGTGCCCGGGGTTTGAGGTCTGGGTGCCCGGGGTTGTCGGATTTGGGCGGAAATTCATGGGAAAGTGGAAGAAATTGGTGGATTTCGTGGAGGGAAAGGTGGGGATGGATGGGGGAATGCTAGATCCACTTGAAACCAAGCAAATCCATGGATCAAATCAAACGAAACCTCATCAAACCAACAAATCACAAAAAAAAATTGGGGCTATTTTTGGTGGGGAAATTTTCGAGATTAGGACGAAATCACACAAAACAAGGCTAGAAAACGGTGGGGGGGCTCCAAATTCATGATAAACGTGGCTCATGATACCAAGATGTTGTAGGGTGGAACCCTAGATGAAGATCTTTCACGAATTGGAGGGAGAATCCCCAAGAACACGAAGAACACAAGAGAGAGAAAACACTCAAATTGACTAGATCCAATCACACATATGCTAGATCCAAGAACATACAAGAGTTCACAATGATTCAAGAACAACAAAGGAAAGATACAAGGTACTAGTTCATCCCAATCCTATGAGGAGAGAGGTCTTGATGATCCTATGATGGGGATCTTTCCCTAGATGGGGGGCTTGAATCCAGTAGGGGATCTTCTCCATAGGAGGTCTTGAACTCCAATGGAGTGGTCTCTCTCTCTCAAGAGGAGGTACAAGGAGCAAAGCTCACATAGTCATCTCATATACTTTTCTATCCCTCTAAATGAGCTAGGTGGGGGGTACTTATAGTCTAGGGACGAAATTGGGGGAGGTAGGGATACAAAGGTCCATTTTGACCCTGAAAACGAGAACCCTTCGGAGTAGTCCGGGCACCCGGGGTGCGGAGGACCGGCACCCAGACAGGACAGGGGCGGGCGCCAAGAGGTGGCCGGGCACCCGGGGCGTAGAGGGCCGGGCACCCGGACCGACCTGGGAGCCAGCTGGAGGGGGGCCGGGCACCCGGGCCCAACATGGCCGGGCACCCGGGGAGGGCCGAGGCCGCGCCAGGAGCTGGGCCGGGCACCCGGGGGTGATGGCCCGGGCACCCGGTGGGGGAACTGGGCCGGAGCAGGGGTGGCCCGGGCACCCGGTGCCAAGGGGCCGGGCACCCGGAGTGGGCCGGGCCGGCGGCTGGAAGAGGCCCGGGCACCCGGGGCTGTGGGGCCGGGCACCCGGGGCGTCCAGGGAGCTCCGACTCCTCTCATTCTTCTCGCTTCTCTCCTTCTTCTTGTGTGTCCGGGTCTTCATCCTTGCCTCCACACGGACATCTCCTCGGTACCTGAGAGTGCAATATATCTTCGTTTGAGGTAGGACCCGGTTCACCTGTGAAATCAAATGGAGTTCGAAGAGGAAGGAGTTAACCTCGGTTTCGGTGGCACATGTGTGTGCTCTTGTCATCGGTCTTCTCCGTCCTTGCGGTGGTGGTGTGACGTCCATGGGGATGGTTGAGGGATGCTCCGCATCATCGGGGGCATCTTCTAGTGTCAGTTCTGCTCGTCGGTCCTATGTTGAACCAAGTGAAAGTTCCACGCGAGATGCCACCACCAAAACATGGTTATGGCCTTGTGATGAATATATGGTGCAGGTGGGCATCAAGGTGGAATTTGAGCAATATGTTCATAATGCCGATCTCGGTCCTTACCTCTCAAATAAGTGTGAACAGCGCCATCTTCTCACTGAATCATTTGTTGAAGGATTTAAATATTTTCCATGTGAGTCTAGGGTGTCTTTTATGCTTTATGATGAACCATTTACTATCTCACTAGAGAATTTTGCTTACCACTGCAAACTTCCATTTTGGGGTTCGCTTGATGAGCCAGCAAAGGCTGAGTATGAGACCTTTCTGACTAACCTTTGTTATGGTGAAAATAGGGGAGTGAGACAAGGAAGAATAAAAAGTGTTCACTTTCCCGCAATCCAGTATTTTGCATTATTTAACGGGAAATGCATAGTAGGCAAGCAAGACTGCAGCATACTTTGTTCGCCAGACTTGAGCCTCATTCACACCACTCTCACTGGTGAAAGGAATTATAACCTAGCAATTGTTGCACGTAGACTTCATCATAACGCCAAAAGTGGCTGGTTCTATGGTGGAATTTATGCCACACGTTTAGCACGAGGGATGGGTGTTTCACATTTGCCCTTTGACCCTATCCTACCCACTCGATATTTAGATTTTGATGTCTTAAAGGAGCATAAGATTCTCAAGGGAAGGGCTGATAACTTCACGTATAATTTGATGTTTAACCAATCACATGTTGTGGACACATATTTGCCTGCGCCTGCTCTCTTTGATTATCACAACAAGGAAAGATATTTGTTCTTGAGAGCAAGGCCCGAGCTCATAACGCAGCATTGGTGGCGGCACGGTGTGCTGAGGCATCCGCACCGAGAGCCTCCGTGAGCTACCACGCCGACTACTACCCTCCGGGCTACTGATCGATTACCAAACTTAGGCCAAAAGCCTAAGCTTGGGGGAGTACGTGTTTCTCACCGACATTATATTCATGTTTGCATATCATTCTATCTGTCAATGCTGACACTTTTTCATTGTACCATCCATGCTTAGATTTATTTTCTTGCTTTCTTCTTGTGTGTTTGAAAAACTTTAGAAAAACCAATTTTTTTTTTGTTGTAGTAATTTACTTTCTATGCATGCTTAGTAGTAATATTAAAAAGAAAATCCAAAAGGATTTCCTTGTTCTTGTTTTGCTTGTTGGGAGCTTTCCCGTGTAAATAGTTTTTCTCGTTTTTGCTTTTTATTTTGCTTGTTGAAGAAAACCAAAAACTCCAAAAATATTTCAGTGTGTTTATCTGAATTTATTTTCTTTTTATTCGAGTCTTACCGAGGAGAAGACCACGATGAAAATGTTGAGTGGCTCTCATATGAATAACGGTTGAACTAATAAAGATCACATTTTACCTTCTCTTCTCTTGTTGAATAATTTTTTTTGCAGATTCCAGCTTAGTCCACGGCACTCTTGCACTATTATTATTATTTTCATATCATTCGGTCGTGCAAGTGAAAGGCAATAATGACGACATTCGATGAGCTGGCCCTGGCCAAGAGAAACCGGTATGAACTCGACTTGTTCTGTCTGTGTGAATATGTTTAACCTAGTATCCAGGCTTCAGCCCATTATGATTAAACATGTTTGCAATGACAATTAGAGATTATAGTTTCTCATGCCATGCATAAGTAGCTGGGAGTTGATAATGATTTATCTTGGATATCAACATAGCATTAAAATGATTGTGATGTAGTATGATGATATGGCATCCTCCTCCGAATGTTCGAGTGGCTTGACTTGGTACATGTTCATGCATGTAGTTGAATCAAAACCAACATAGCCTCTATAATGTTTATGTTCATGGTGTTCATATCCTACTCATGCTAGTGTCCAATGTTACTTATGCATAATGCCTGGTCATGATCGTTGTTGCTCTCTAGCTGGCCGCTTTCCAATCTTAATTGCTAGCCTTCGCCTGTACTAAGTGGGAATTCTGCTTGTACATCAAACCTTGAACCTAAAGTTATTCCAGATGAGTCCACCATACCTACCTATATGCGGTATTACCCTGCCATCCTAAGTAAATTTGCATGTGCCACCTCTAAAAACTTCTAAAAAATTATCCTTTTTGTGTGCCTGGATCATTCATGGAACGACAGGAGGTGGTCGATATCTTCCGTGCTAAGCATGTTATCCTCAGGTCGAGTGTTTATTCACTCGCAATTGCATGAGGAAATGGGCGGTATTAGGGATGCCCAGTCCCAAATTGCAAATATGAAAAAGAGTTCATCTCTTGAATAATCAAACAAAAACTCCCAATGGAGTCAAAACCTTTACTTTCCGCTTGGGGACCGCCACTAGCGTGCTTAGCATGGAAGATGTTGATAACTGATAGTCGTGAAGTGAATGAAAAGGGGGCATGTCTCAAAATATCATTTATCTCTGTTTTAAAAATTGAGCTCTGGCACCTCTGCAAATCACTGCTTCCCTCTGCGAAGGGACTTTCTATTTACTTTTATGTTGTGTCACCACCTTCTAAAACCAAGCGCCAGAAACTGAGTAGAGCACAGCTGTCATGATTTATGCATTGTGTATAGCTAATGTTGGGTGCATCATGACTGGATCTTTTCTACCATGAATTACAATGTTTAGTCGCTGCTTGAACTTTGGAGGTGCCCTGCATTTATGTTTTGCGGTCTCAGAAAGGGCTAGCGAGATACCACTATTGTCATATTATATCATGATTGTTGTTGCTGTTTGAGATATTTCATTATTGCTCGCTACCTGATTATGTCATTGATATGAATCATTATAATCTTTAAAAGTTATTGTTGACATGGTTAGTTATAATGTTGGCTGAAAACCTGGGTGCTGTTTAAGCTTATTTATGCAAACAAGAGCAAAAGAGTTCATAAAAGTTTTTCTTTCTCACTTTCAGTTTATCAACTGAATTGCTTGAGGACAAGCAAAGGTTTAAGCTTGAGGGAGTTGATACGTCTCCAACGTATCTATTTTTTCTCACGCTTTTCCTCTTGTTTTGGACTTTAATTTGCATGATTTGAATGAAACTAACCCCGGACTGACGTTGTTTTCAGCAGAACTACCATGTTGTTGTTTTTGTGCAGAAATAAAAGTTCCCGGAATGGAACGAAACTTTGCGAGGATTTTTTATATCAATAATAAGAATTTCTAGAGCCAAGACCCACCAGAGAGGTGCCCCTGGTTGGGCACAACCCACCAGGGCGCTCCCCCCTATCCTAGCGCGCCCAGGTGGGTTGTACCCACCTGGTGGCCCCGCTGACGACCCCCTTGATACTATAAAATCACATCATTCCAGAAAAAAATCAAAGAGAAAGAATTATCACGATCCCCGAGACGGAGCTGCCGCCAAGCCCTGTTCTTCCTCAGGAGGGCAGATCTGGAGTCCGTTTGGGGCTCCGGAGAGGGGGATCTTCTTTCTTCATCATCACCAACCCATCTCCATTGCCAATTCCATGATGCTCCCCACCAGGAGTGAGTAATTCATTCATAGGCTCGCTGGTCGGTGAGGAGTTGGACGAGATTCATCATGTAATCGAGTTAGTTTTGTTAGGCTTGATCCCTAGTATCCACTATGTTCTTCGATTGATGTTGCTATGACTTTGCTATGCTTAATGCTTGTCACTTTGGGCCCGGGTGCCATGAACTCAGATCTGAACCATTTATGAATTCATCATTATATCCACCGATCTTGCAAGTTATAGTCACCTACTACGTGTTATGATCCGGCAACCCCGGAGTGACAACAACCGGGCCCACTCCCGGTGATGACCGTAGTTTGAGGAGTTCATGTATTCACTATGTGTTAATGCTTTGTTCCGGTTCTCTATTAAAAGGAGGCCTTAATATCCCTTAGTTTCCAATATGGACCCCGCTGCCACGGGAGGGTAGGACAAAAGATGTCATGCAAGTTCTTTTAATAAAGCATGTATGACTATTTACGGAATACATGCCTACCTTATATCGATGAACTAGAGCTAGTGTCGTATCGCCCTATGTTATAACTGTCTCATGATGAATATCATCCAAGAAATCACCGATCCAATGCCTACGAATTTATCCTTATTGATCTTGCTGCGTTACTATTGCTATCATCACTGTTACACTTGCTACAAATTACTGCTATCACTGTTAATGTTACCGTTGCTGCTGTCACTACTATCAAAACTATCTTATTACTCTGCTACTAATCACTTTGCTGCAGATAATTAATCTCCAGGTGTGGTTGAATAGACAACTCAGCTGCTAATACCTTCAAATATTCTTTGGCTCCCCTTGTGTCGAGTCTATAAATTTGGGCTAAATACTTACCCTCGAAAACTGTTGCGATCCCCTATACTTGTGGGTTATCATGGGCACAACCCACCTGGGCAAGCCAGGCGCGCCTTAGTGTCTTATGCCCATCAGGGTTGGCTTCCTGGTTGTTTCTTATTTTCCTAATTTTTGTAATATTCCAAAACCGACAGAAAATATTTTTGTGGATTTTTTGGAGTCCGTTTACTTACCGTATCACGCACCTCCTCTTTTTTCACGATTCTGGAGTATTCCAGAAGGTTTATTTTATGTGTTCCTCTGGTGTCATGGTTTGAATAATATTGCTTTCAACATTAATAGGTGTACCTGAGATATAGTGTTTAATTCTTTGCCCATTGACTACCTTCGGGTTAGCACCTTCGGAATTATTATTTTTGATGGCTCCAAAACGATAAACCTCCTCGATGACATATGGTCCTTCCCATTTGGAGAGAATTTTCCTGCAAAGAATGTAAAACGAGAGTTGTACAAAAGAATATATTCACCCACTTTGAATTCCCACTTTTGGATTCTTTTGTCATGCCATCTTTTAACTTTTTCTTTAAACAGTTTGGCATTTTCGTAAGCTTGGGTTCTCCATTCATCTAGTGAGCTAATATCAAATAACCTCTTCACCGGCAAGTTTAAAATCATAGTTGCGTTCTTTAATTTCCCAATATACTTTATGTTCTAACTCAAGAGGCAAATGACAAGCTTTTCCATTAACCATTTTATAAGGAGACATACCTGATGACCCGCAAGTATAGGGGATCTATCGTAGTCCTTTCGATAAGTAAGAGTGTCGAACCCAACGAGGAGCAGAAGGAAATGGCAAGCGGTTTTCAGTAAGGTATTCTCTGCAAGCACTGAAATTATCGGTAACAGATAGTTTTGTGATAAGGTAATTTGTAACGAGTAACAAGTAATGAAAGTAAATAAGGTGCAGCAAGATGGCCCAATCCTTTTTGTAGCAAAGGACAAGCCTGGACAAACTCTTATATGAAGGAAAACGCTCCCGAGGACACATGGGAATTATCGTCAAGCTAGTTTTCATCACGTTCATATGATTCACGTTCGTTACTTTGATAATTTGGTATGTGGGTGGACCGATGCTTGGGTACTGCCCTTCCTTGGACAAGCATCCCACTTATGATTAACCCCTATTGCAAGCATCCGCAACTACAAAAGAAGTATTAAGTTAAACCTAACCATAGCATGAAACATATGGATCCAAATCAGCCCCTTACGAAGCAACTCATAAACTAGGGTTTAAGCTTCTGTCACTCTAGCAACCCATCATCTACTTATTACTCCCCAATGCCTTCCTCTAGGCCCAAACAATGGTGAAGTGTCATGTAGTCGACGTTCACATAACACCACTAGAGGAGAGACAACATACATCTCATCAAAATATCGAACGAATACCAAATTCACATGACTACTTATAGCAAGACTTCTCCCATGTCCTCAGGAACAAACGTAACTACTCACATATCATATTCATGTTCATAATTAGAGGGTATTAATATGCATAAAGGATCTGAACATATGATCTTCCACCAAATAAACCAACTAGCATCAACTACAAGGAGTAATCAACACTACTAGCAACCCACAGGTACCAATCTGAGGCTTTGGGACAAAGATTGGATACAAGAGATGAACTAGGGTTTTAGAGGAGATGGTGCTGGTGAAGATGTTGATGGGGATTGACCCCCTCCCGATGAGAGGATCATTGGTGATGACGATGGCGATGATTTCCCCCTCCCGGAGGGAGGTTTCCCCAGCAGAACAGCTCCGCCGGAGCCCTAGATTGGTTCCGCCCCGTGGCGGCGGTGTTTCTTCCCGAAAGTTTGCTTATGATTTTTTCCAGGGTAAAAGACTTCATATAGTAGAAGATGGGCACCGGAGGCCTGCCAGGGGGCCAACGAGGCAAGGGGGCGCGCCCACGGGGGTAGGGCGCCCCCCCACCCTCGTGGCCAGGGTGTGGGCCCCCTCTGGTTGGTTCTTTCTCTAGTATTTTTTATTTATTCCAAATCGTGCCTCCGTGAAGTTTCAGGACTTTTGGAGTTGTGCAGAATAGGTCTCTAATATTTGCTCCTTTTCCAGCCCAGAATTCCAGCTACCGGCATTCTCCCTCTTCATGTAAACCTTGTAAAATAACGTGTAATAACAGCCCATAGTGCAATAAATATCGATATAAAATCATGATGCAAAATGGACGTATCAACTCCCCAAGCTTAGACCTCGCTTGTCCTCAAGCGGAAGCTGATAACGAAAAATATGACCACATGTTTAGAGATAGAGGTGTCAATAAAATAAAATATGGACATGAGGGCATCATGATCATTCTTATAACAGCAACATATATAAATATTGTCATATGACTTCTTATGCTCAAGTAATAATCTATTCACAATGTAAAGTATGAATCAGAAACTTCATTGAGAACCAACAAACTATAATCTCAGTCATTGAAGCAATTGCAATTTATCATAACATCGGAAAGAGTCAATATAAGAGCTTTTCAGCAAGTCCACATACTCAACTATCATTTAGTCTTTCATAATTGCCAACACTCACGCAATACTTATGGGTATGGAGTTTCAATCGGACACAAAGAAAGATAGGGGCTTATAGTGTTGCCTCCCAACCTTTTACCTCAAGGGTAATGTCAACAATAATAATTCATGCTAACTTACATCCAATTGGATATACATATCAGGATCTTTCCAACGCAATGTGCTTGCCAAAGGATAAAATGTAAAAAGGAAAGGTGAAGATCACCATGACTCTTGTATAAGGTATAAGACAGAAGTAAAAGATAGGCCCTTCGTAGAGGGAAGCAGAGGTTGTCATATGCTTTTGTGGTTGGATGCACGAAATCTTAATGCAAAAGAACGTCACTTTATATTGCCACTTTTTATATGGACCTTTATTATGCAGTCTGTCGCTTTTATTGCTTCCATATCACAAGATCGTATAAAGCTTATTTTCTCCACACTAATAAATCATACATATTTAGAGAGCAATTTTTATTGCATACAACAATGACAACTTACTTGAAGGATCTTACTCAATCCATAGGTAGATATGGTGGACTCTCATGGCAAAACTGGTTTAAGGTTATTCAGAAGCACAAGTAGTATCTCTACTTGGTGCAAAGAATTTGGCTAGCATGAGGGGGAAAGGCAAGCTCAACATGTTGGATGATCCATGACAATAAACTTTATTTCAGATATAAGAAAACATAACCCATTATGTTGTCTTCCTTGTCCAACATCAACCTTTTAGCATGTCATATTTTAATGAGTGCTCACAATCATAAAAGATGTCCAAGATAGTATATTTATATGTGAAAACCTCTCTTTCTTTATTACTTCCTATTAATTGCAACGATGACCAAAACTATGTTTGTCAACTCTCAACAACTATTATTCATCATACTCTTTATATGTGAAGTCATTACTCTCCATAAGATCAATATGATCTCTTTATTTCTTTTTATTCTTTCTCTTTTCTTTTATTTTTATTCCCTCAAGATCATAGCAAGATAATCAAGCCCTTGACTCAACACTAATCTCTATTATATATAGCTCACGAACTCGATTACATATAAGGATCATAAAGCAAAACTCAAAACTAAATCATACTAAAATTTTATTCTACTAGATCAAGATATTACTAAAAGGATCGAACTAAGAAAAACGGTAAAGATAGGAGTGTGATGGTGATACGATACCGGGGCACCTCCCCCAAGCTTGGCAGTTGCCAAGGGGAGTGCCCATACCAGATACTCAGTTCTCCTTTGCTGATGAAGAAGATGGTGGTGATGACGGATAGTCGCACATCAAGCGCAGGAGATCCTCCAATTTGCGGATAATGCCCTTGAGTGCGGTGATATGCTCCTTCAACAAAATATTTTCACGTGTGAGATACTTATTTTGTATGCGAGCTAACTCAATCATCTTGAAAGCTTCAGTCTCCGTTGGGGTAAGAAGATTGTGATGAGGTGGGAGGATGTCTTCGTCTTCTGCTGCCGGAGCTTGGTCCTCCATGGCCTTCTTGATCCCATCATCCTTGGTGATCTCCCCGGGCTCTTCTCTCTTCAGCTCTATCTTCATTAGCCAAGCATCGTTGCCCTCGTTGTTGGAGGAGGGGGACGACATGATGCCTGGCCTTGACAACTCTGGCAGAAAACAGCTCGAAACAAAACCAGAGGATATTTGCGTGATACGGTGGTCAAAACCTTTGGGAGATTATATAATGAATTTTTACCGACCAAAAGAAGTATCGTGCAAGAAAACGGAGTCTGGAGAGCACACGAGGTGCCCACGAGGTAGGGGGCGCGCCCAGGGGAGTAGGGCGCACCCTCCACCCTCGTGGACGCCTCGTGTCCTTCCCGAACTACTTCTTATTTTCCTATTTTCTTAAATATTCCAAAACGGAGAAAAATTGCCATTAGAACTGTTTTGGAGTCGGTTTACTTACCGTACCACATACCTATTCCTTTTCGGAGTCTGAAGCGTTCTGGAAAGTGTCCCTTATGTATTCCTCCGGGGTTACGGTTTCAATAACATTAGTTTCAACATTTATAGGATTACCTGAGATATAGTGTTTGATTCTTTGACCGTTCACCACCTTTGGATTTGTGCCTTCGAAGTTGTTGATTTTTATGGCACCGGAACGATAGACCTCCTCGATAACGTAAGGACCTTCCCATTTAGAGAGAAGTTTTCCTGCAAAAAATCTTAAACAAGAGTTGAATAGCAACACATAATCACCTACATTAAACTCACGCTTTTGTACCCTTTTGTCATGCCATCTTTTAACCTTTTCTTTAAACAGTTTGGCATTCTCATAGGCCTGGGTTCTCCATTCATCAAGTGAGCTTATGTCAAATAACCTCTTCTCACCGGCAAGTTTGAAATCATAACTGAGCTCTTTAATGGCCCAATATGCCTTATGTTCTAGTTCGAGAGGTAAGTGACAAGATTTTCCATAAACCATTTTATACGGAGACATACCCATAGGATTTTTATATGCAGTTCTATAGGCCCATAATGCATCATCAAGTTTCTTGGACCAATTCTTTCTAGATCTATTAACAGTCGTTTGCAAAATTAATTTAAGCTCTCTATTACTCAATTATACTTGGCCACTAGATTTTGGGTGATATGGAGATGCAATTCTATGATTAACATCATACTTAGCAAGCATTTTACGAAAAGCACCATGAATAAAGTGTGAACCACCATCAGTCATTAAATATCTAGGGACTCCAAACCTCGGAAAATAACTTCCTTAAGCATCTTAATAGAGGTGTTACGGTCAGCAGTACTAGTTGGAATAGCTTCTACCCACTTAGTAACGTAATCAACAACAACTAAAATATGTGTATACCCATTAGAGGAAGGAAACGGTCCCATATAATCAAAGCCCCATACATCAAATGGCTCAATAACAAGGGAATAGTTCATAGGCATTTCTTGACGTCTGCTAATATTACCAATTCTTTGACATTCATCACAAGACAAGACAAACTTACGGGCATCTTTGAAGAGAGTAGGCCAATAAAAGCTGGATTGCAATACCTTATGTGCAGTTCTATCTCCAGCATGGTGTCCTCCATAAGCCTCGGAGTGACACTTGCGTAGGATATGTTCCTGTTCATGCTTAGGTACACAACATCTAATAACACCATCTACTCCTTCTTTATAAAGGTGTGGGTCGTCCCAGAAGTAATGTCTTAAATCATAAAAAAAAACTTTTTCTTTTGCTGGTATGTGAAACTAGGTGGTATAAATTTAGCAACAATGTAATTATCATAATCAGCATACCATGGAGCAGTACGAGAAGCATTTATGACAGCTAATTGCTCATCAGGAAAGCTATCATCAATAGGTAGTGGGTCACCAAGAACATTCTCTAACCTAGACAAGTTGTCTGCAACGGGGTTCTTAGCTCCTTTTCTATCAATAATATGCAAATCAAATTCTTGTAGTAGGAGAACCCATCTAATGAGTCTAGGTTTAGCATCTTTCTTTTCCATAAGATATTTAATAGCAGCATGATCGGTGTGAACAGTTACTTTAGAATCAACAATATAAGGTCGGTACTTACACAAGCAAATACAACTGCTAAAACTTCTTTTTCAGTAGTAGCATAATTTCTCTGGGCACTGTCTAGAGTTTTACTGGCATATTGGATAACATTTAATTTCTTATCAACTCTTTGTCCTAGAACAACACCTACAGCATAATCACTAGCATCGCACATAATTTCAAATGGTAAATTCCAATCAGGTGGCTGAACAATAGGTGCATAAATTAAGGCTTTCTTAAGTATTTCAAATGCTTCTACACAATCATCATCAAAGATAAAAGGAACATCTTTTTGTAAGAGATTAGTCAGAGGCCTAGAGATTTTTTAGAAGTCCTTAATGAACCTCCTATAAAAACCGGCATGACCAAGGAAACTTCTTATACCTTTAATGTCCTTGGGACATGGCATCTTTTCAATAGCATCAACTTTAGCTTTATCAACTTCAATACCTCTTTCAGAAATTTTATGCCCCAAGACAATACCTTCATTAACCATAAAGTGGCACTTCTCCCAATTCAAGACAAGATTAGTTTCTTCACATCTCTGCAAAACTCGATCAAGGTTACTCAAGAAATCATCAAAAGAAGTTTCGTATACGGAGAAATCATCCATGAAAACCTCAACAATCTTTTCACAAAAATCAAAGAATATAGCCATCATGCATCTTTGAAAGGTAGCAGGTGCATTGCATAAACCAAAAGGCATACGTCTATAAGCAAAGTTACTGAAAGGGCAAGTAAAAGTGGTCTTTTCTTGATCCTCTTTTGACACAGGTATTTGGGAGAAACTAGAATAACCATCTAGAAAGCAAAAATGTGTATGTTTGGATAATATTTCTAGCATTTGATCAATAAAAGGTAAAGGTAATGATCCTTTTTAGTAGCTTTATTTAATTTGCGGAAATCAATTACCATTCTATAACCTGTAACAATTCTTTGTGGGATCAATTCATCTTTAACATTAGGAACAACAGTAATACCTCCCTTCTTAGGGACACAATGGACATGACTTACCCATTGACTATCAGCAACTGGATAGATTATACCTGCCTCCAGAAGCTTTAGTATTTCTTTTCTTACCACTTCTTTCATCTTAGGATTTAAATGTCGTTGGTGATCAACAACCAGTTTAGCGTCTTTCTCCAATTTTATTTTGTGTTGGCATAGAGTGGGACTAATGCCCTTAAGATCATCAAGAGTATATCCAATAGCAGCACGATGCTTCTTCAGAGTTTTCAATAATTTCTTTTCTTCATGCTCTGAAAGGTTAGCACTAATAATAACAGGATATATCTTCTTTTCATCAAGATAAACATATTTAAGAGTATCAGGTAATGGTTTAAGCTCAAACACGGGATCACCCTTGGGTGGAGGAGGATCCCCTAGAATTTCAAAAGGCAAGTTGTGTTTCAAGATAGGTCCTTGTTTAAAGAATACTTCATCTATTTCCCTTCTTTCATTCATAAACATATCATTTTCATGGTCTAGCAAATATTGTTCTAAAGGATCGTTAGGAGGTACGGAAATAGAAGCAAGACCAATAATTTCATCTTTACTAGGTAATTCTTTATCATGGGGTTGTCTACAAAATTTAGCAAAATTAAACTCATGAGACATATCCCACAAACCAATAGTAACAACATCCTTTTTGCAGTCTATCCTAGCATTAACAGTATTCAAGAAGGGTCTACCAAATTTGATGGGACAAAAGCTATCTTGTGGGGAACCAAGAACAAGAAAATCAGCAGGATATTTAACTTTCCCACACAAGACTTCAACATCTCTAACAATCCCAACTGGTGAAATAGTGTCTCTATTGGCAAGTTTAATTGTAACATCAATTTCCTCTATCTCAGCAGGTGCAATATCATGCATAATTTCTTTGTATAAGGAATGAGGTATTGCACTTTCACTAGCACCCATATCACATAAGCCATGATAGCAATGATCTCCTATTTTAACAGAAATAACAGGCATGCCTACAACATGTCTATGTTTATTTTAGTAGCAGGTCTAGCAATTCTAGCAGCCTCATCACAGAAGTAAATAACATGCCCATCAATATTATCAGCCAAGAGATCTTTAACCATAGAAATACTAGGTTCAACTTTAATTTGCTCAGGGGGTGTAGGTGTTCTAGTGTTACTCTTACGAACCACAGCTGAAGCTTTAGCATGATCCTTTATTCTAACAGGGAAAGGTGGTTTCTCAATATAAGCAGTAGGAACAATAGGATCAACATTATAAGTGATAGTCTTTTCTTCAACTTTAATAGGTGCAACTACTTTTACTTCAATGGGAGGATTATATTTAAACCACTTCTCCTTAGGGAGATCAACATGAGTAGTAAATGATTCACAGAAAGAAGCTACTATCTCAGAGTCAAGTCCATATTTAGTGCTAAATTCACGGAAAACATTGGTGTCCATAAAAGATTTAAGACAATCAAACTTAGGTGTTATACCTGACTCCTTACCTTCGTCGAGGTCCCAATCTTCAGAGTTGCGTTTAATTCTTTCCAATAAATCCCATTTGAATTCAATAGTCTTCATCATAAAAGATCCAGTACAAGAAGTATCGAGCATGGAGCGATTATTGAGAGAAAGCCGAGCATAAAAATTTTGAATAATAATTTCTCTTGAGAGCTCATGATTGGGGCATGAATATAACATTAACTTAAGCCTCCCCCAAGCTTGAGCGATGCTTTCTCCTCCGCGAGGCCAAAAATTATATATATATAATTACGATCACGATGAACAAGATGCATAGGATAAAACTTCTGATGAAATTCCAATTTCAAGCGGTTGTAGTTCCATGATCCCATATCATCACATAGCCTAAACCATGTCGATGCCTTTCCCTTCAAAGATAAAGTGAAGACCTTCTTCTTAATAACATCCTCGAGCATACTTGTAAGCTTAAATAATCCACAAACTTCATCCACATAGATTAGGTGCAAATCGGGATGTAATGTTCCATCACCTGTGAAAGGATTTGCTAGCCTCTCTAATACCGCACACTTTTTGCCGGTATCATACACCCACAATATACCTTCCTCAAAACAGCCACCATACCTACCTATCATGGCATTTCCATAGTGTAAGTGCATCTAGTGCCACCCCTAGTTGGTTTTGGAGTATTGACGACAAACCTGGTTGAGGGACTAATGTGTTTGTGAGAATTGCAGGATAACACAGGTAGTAGTCCCTCATTGAGTCAGTTTACCTACCGGAGATGACCCCTAAAAATGTATGAAGACATTGAAGACAATGGTGGTATGTGAAGATATTCACATTGAAGACTATGACAAGAGAAGGCATTGCGTGAAGACTATGGAGCGCGAAGACTTAGATATTTCGTTGTTTCCTTTTCTTCTTTGTTGAGTCATAGGAACCACCGTACTGTTAAGTGGAGTCCCAGTGAACAAAGTCAGAGTGACTGAAGTGATGCTCAACCAAAATCCTATGTCTTCGAGCGAAGACAATGAGAGCAAATCTTATCCTGAGCTGGATGAGTCAGCTTTACTTGTAGCCCAAGTAAAGTTGCCGTGTGTGTTTGAAATCTGACCGTTGGAACACGTGTCAGTTCCTTAGTGACCCAGGGTCATTTCAGACAAATCAGGTCGGGTTGCCTAGTGGCTATAAATAGCCCACCCCCTACACCATAAATTGGTGGCTGCTCAGAGTTAGTGCACGACTTTTGTCATTTGAGAGCAACCCACCTCCGAAGCTTTTGAGAGAGAGAAATCCTTGCGAGGACAAAGCCCAAACACCCAGAGCCAAAGAGTGATAGGCATCACTGAAGCCTTTCTGTCCGCGTGACCTAAAGACTTGTTACACTTGAGGACTGTGAATCCTCCAGCTGGTTAGGCGTCGCATTCTGAGCATCCAAGAGTCATTGTGGATCGCCGGTGAACGAAGTCTGTGAAGGTTTGGAAGTCTACCTTGAAGACTTACCAGAGTGATTGGGCGAGGACTGGGTGTCCTTAGCTCAAGGGGAATAAGGTGAAGACGCGGTCTTCTGAGTTGAATCTCAGCCTCCCTAACCAGACGTACAGTTGTCACAGCAACTGGAACTGGTCCAACAAATCCTGTGTCCTCAACAAGTGACTGGCTCTATCCTCTCCCTCTCTTTACTTACAGTTTGTCTTCGTAAAGTCATTGCCTGATTGCATTACCTGTTTGACTTCACTGCGTGATATCAATAGGTTCATTTCTATCATTTGTCTTCGAAACTATCATGTTTTGAAGACGTTCATAAAAATCGCCTATTCACCCCCCCCTCTAGTCGATAACTAGCACTTTCAATTTGTATCAGAGCAAGGTACTCCCTTGTTCTGTGTGATTCGGTTTAACCACCTGGAGTTTTAGCTATGTCGACTGCAGGGATAATCAAAGTCTCCGCTGCTTGCCCCGTCTTCGATGGAACTGAATATCCCTACTGGAAGAATAAGATGCGCATGCATCTTGAAGCCATTGATGTCGACCTCTGGTATGTCGTCAAGAATGGTGTTCCCAAGACTGGTGAAGGTGTCACCCTGCTGATGTCAAGAAGTTTATTCAATTGGATTCTACTGCCAAGAACATCATCTGTGGTCATCTGACCAAAGGACAGTATGGCCGTGTGAGTGCTCTGGAAACGTCGAAGCTAGTCTGGGACTGACTCTCCAAGGTCAACGAAGGCGTCTCAACCCAGAGAGATCAAAGGATCAGTGTTCTTCGCAACCTCTTCAACCGCTTCAAGAGAAACGACAATGAGAATGTCCAGCTCACGTTTGATCGGCTCACTGACATCACAAATGAGCTTAGTGCTCTCGGCGCCACTGAGATCACCAAGCATGAAATCGTCAAGACACTACTGCGATCACTTGACAGCTCGTTCGACACCCTTGCCCTCATGATACAAGAATGCCCTGACTTCAAGACACTCGATCTGTCTGATATACTTGAGAGGCTCAACACACATGAGTTCCAGCTATCTGAGAAAAGAGATATCTATGGTCCCAACTACGGCCGAACTCGTGCTTTGAAGGCAAAAGCTGTTTCCTCATCTGAAGAAGAATCTGACTGCAGTTCTGATGATCCTGAAGACATTGGAAAGGAACTTGCTATGCTTGTGAAGAAGTTCCAGAAGTTCACAAAGAAGAAGGGCTTCAGAAAGTCTTCACGGTCCAGCTCAAGAAATGATGAAGCTTCCACTCATGACTACAAGAAGAGAACATGTCACAAGTGCAAGAAACCTGGACACTACATCTCTTAGTGTCCACAGTGGGACAATGAGAACAAGAAGAAGAAGAAGAAGAAGAGCAAGGAATATGATTCTGATGACAAGAAGAAGAAGAAATCCTCAAAGTCTTCTTCCAAGTCCTCATCCAAGTCTTCATCTCATAAGAAGAGCTCATCTGGCAAGGCTCGTGCTTTGTCGACAAGGAGATGGATTCAGAGGAGGAGTCTGCTTTTGAGGAGGCGGAGGTGGAGTTTGAGGAGGAGTCCGACCCTGGCGTTGTAAGTCTGGCTCTAGCTACAGCCTACGTTGCCAAGTCCATCTTCAACACTGAAGACAATGGCTCCATCACCAACGCTGAAGCTAATGACAAGAACGACTCTGCTCCCACCTACTGCTTCATGGCACGTGGTGCCAAGGTAAAATCACGCGATGCTTACTTTCAAACATCAAGTGAAGATGACTCTGATTGTGAATCCAAACCTAGGTACAAAACACTTGCTAAAATTGCAACTGAACAACAGAAAGCTATGGAACATACTCAAAAACTGTTAGATAAAAGCGATGACCTGTTGGACGCTGAAATGACCAGTTCTCAGTCCTTAATTGAAGACATAAAAAATCTTCATGTTAAGTACCAGGAACTTGAAAGTCGTCATGAAACGCTCTCAACCACTCATGAAAAGCTCTCCTATGATTATCTTCAAAGGAAGCAAGAGCTTGAGAAATTGAGAGCGGCTCATGAAGATCTTCAAAAAGAGAATGAGTCACTTCGCGCTCAACAGATCAGTTCCGCTCAGGAAGGATTTGAACCACCTTGTCTAAAATGCCTTGAGCATGATAACGCTACTTCTGTTGCTGAATGTTCTACTGCTGCTACTGTTGCAATATCTTCAACCGCTGATGTGGTAACTAACCCCTCTGCTGAGGATACCACTACTATTGCTGATGAAAATGCTAGGTTGAAGACATTGCTTGAAATAGGGACGTACAAAAGTCTCAAAGGGCACCAGACACCGTGCGATGTCCTCAAAAAGCAGATTCTGAACCGAAACCCTAGGAAAGAGGGTGTTGGGTTCGAGAGGAAAATAAATGTTGATGGCTCCTACTGGAAGCCTGAGTAGTACCCCAAAACCACATGGGTTGCTGCAAAGGGACCTTCATTGGATCCATCCACCTTATCTGGCTTCACCTGTGCTAACCCTATTATCATTGATGAATCCTTTGATGCAAACTATAAACTATTTAAGAATCAGAATGGTGAAGTGTTTGCCAGATATATTGGTACTAACTACAGGAATGGGCCACCTATGAAGAAGATCTGGGTTCCCAAAAGTTGTCTTGAGAATCTTCCCATGAATGTCATCATGACACCACCTGGGAAGAAGACAAATCCCAGACCAAAGGCTTCATATGGTCCAAAGGCTTCATACAGATACAGGACTCAACTGAGTCACCCTAACGCCAATGTTTTGCAGGGAAACCATACTCAGACTTATGAATATGAGCGTGTGTCTTCAAACCGCTATCTTCATAAAACTAAGAACTTTTCTGCTTATTCATATGAGTATCATTCTTCTCCTGCAAGGCTATTTGCTAGGGCTCCAAAGCCGAAGTTCTCATATGCTGCACTTAGACTCATTGCTTCTAAGCCACCCCTGAAGATGTGGGTGGTTAAGAAGAATTAACTTTCTTTTGCAGGGAAAGGTCTCCAGCCGGAAATCAAAGGCGTCTGATGCTATTGCTGGGGACCTAAAACATCTTGTAGGGCGCAAGATCAAATGCCCAAATGGTCTCACTATGTATTTTGTTCCTGAATCGTTTGCCAATCATCCTATCAGTCCTAATCTTGATCTGAGCTTTGATAATCCTCTTGCCCGTCAAATGTTTATGCTTCACAATACTCTTGGTGAAGCCTATCCCCCTAACTGTACTGTAGGGTATGACACCTCATGCTTCAGAATGGATTATGGACAGCGGATGCACTAATCATATGACTGGTGATCGAAGTCTTCTCATGGACTCAACCTTACGTCCATCTGACAAGAGTCACATCACATTTGCTGACACTGGTAAAAGCAAGGTATTGGGTCTAGGTAGAGTTGCAATCTCAAAGGATCAACACATGGATAAAGTGATGCTTGTTGAATCCCTTGGTTTCAACTTAATGTCTGTCTCAATGCTTTGTGACTTGAACATGATTGTGATATTTGGAAAATATCGTTGCCTTGTACTAATGGAATCTGACAAGTCTCTAGTCTTTGAAGGGTACCGGAAAGATGATCTATACATGGTAGATTTCTCAGCAGGGCCACAGCTTGCAGTATGCCTTCTTGCAAAAGCTTCAGAGTGTTGGCTCTGGCATCGGAGGCTAGGGCATACTGGCATGAGGAACTTGCACTCTCGCAAAGAAGAAGCATGTCATAGGCATCGAGGGCGTCAAGTTCAAGAAGGATCACTTGTGCGGTGCCTGCGAAGCTGGAAAGATGACTAGGGCCAAGCGTCCCTCGAAGACAATCATGACGACATCTCAACCCTTCGAGCTGCTACACATGGACTTATTTGGCCCTACTCACTACTCTACTCTCACTACTACTGCTTGTCTCTATGGCTTCGTCATTGTTGATGATTATTCAAGATATACATGGGTGCACATAATTCTCTACAAGACTGAAGTGCAGGATGTCTTCAGATGCTTCGCCAACCGTGCCATGAACAACTATGGCATCAAGATCAAGCATATCAGGAGTGACAAAGGCACAGAGTTCAAGAACACCGGCCTCGACCTTTACTTGGATACATTGGGAATCACTCATGAGTTCTCTGCTCCGTACACACCTCAGCAGAATGGCATCGTGGAGCGCAAGAACAGAACACTCATTGAGATGGCTCGGACGATGCTCGATGAATACAAGACACCAAGAAAGTTCTGGCCTGAAGCTATTGATACTGCATGCCATGTCATCAACCGTGTTTACCTTCACAAGCTTCTGAAGAAAAGATCCTATGAACTCCTCACTGGTAAGAAGCCAAATGTCAGTTACTTCAGAGTATTTGGTGCTAGGTGCTGGATCAAGGATCCACATCACACTTCAAAATTTGCACCAAAAGCACATGAAGGTTTTATGCTTGGTTACGGAAAGGATCCGCACTCCTACAGAGTCTTCAACCTCTTTCACTATAAAGTGGTTGAAACTGTGGATGTGCGGTTCAATGAGACTAACGGCTCGCAAAGAGAGCACCTGCTAAATGTGCTAGATGAAGTTCCACCTAGTGAATCCATCAAGCTAATGGGAACTGGAGAAATCATACCAACTGATGCACAGCCTGAAGAAGAACTTATCATTTCCGCACCTAATCAACCTGAAGACAATGCTCAGCCTGAAGACAATCCTCCTAACGATGACAATGATCAGCAAGAGCAAAATCTTCATCCTGTTCATCCTCGAGTTGCAAATGAAGTACAGATTGAGAAGATAATTGACAGCATCAATGCGCCTGGTCCACTCACTCGTTCAAGAGCAACACAGCTAGCAAATTTCTGTGGGCACTTTGGATTTGTCTCAATATCTGAACCCAAGAAAGTTGCTGAAGCCTTCATGGAACCTGAATGGATTCAAGCTATGCAAGAAGAGCTTCAACAGTTCAAGCTGAACAATGTCTGGGAACTTGTCAAGCGTCCTGACCCCCGCAAGCACAACATAATAGGCACAAAATGGATATATCGCAACAAACAAGATGAGCATGGTCAAGTTGTCAGAAACAAGGCTCGTCTCGTTGCTCAAGGATACACTTAAGTTGAAGGGATTGACTTCGATGAAACATTTGCTCCTGTGGCTAGGCTTGAAGCTATTCGCATATTGCTAGCCTATGCAAACCATCACAACATCTTGCTGTATCAAATGGATGTGAAGAGTGCATTTCTCAATGGCAAGATTGAAGAAGAAGTGTATGTTGCACAACCTCCTGGCTTTGAAGATCCAAAACATCCTGATATGGTGTACAAGCTAAACAAGGCACTGTATGGCCTCAAACAAGCCCCTCGCGCTTGGTATGACACGCTCAAAGACTTCCTGAAGAGCAAAGGCTTCAAACCTGGTTCCCTGGATCCCACACTCTTCACGAAGACATATGATGGTGAACTGTTTGTGTGCCAAATATATGTGGATGACATTATCTTCGGCTGCACCAACCAGAAATACAGTGATGAGTTTGGACACATGATGCAAGAGCAATATCAGATGTCCATGATGGGTGAGCTGAAGTTCTTCCTTGGTCTTCAAATTCGTCAGCAAAGAAATGGCATCTTCATATCTCAAGAGAAATACCTCAAAGATTGCCTGAAGAAGTTTGGAATGCAAGACTGCAAAGTTTACACGACGCCAATGCCAACCAAGAGTCATCTGGGTCCTGACGCCAATGGTAAAGAGTTCGATCAAAAGGTATACCGCTCCATGATTGGTTCTTTACTTTATTTATGTGCATCTAGGCCAGATATTATGCTTAGTGTTTGCATGTGTGCTCGATTCCAAGCGGCACCAAAGGAATCGCATCACTTAGCTATGAAGTGAATTCTTCGATATTTGGCTTACACCCCAACATTAGGATTATGGTATCCAAAGGGCTCAGAGTTTGATCTAGTTGGATTCTCGGATGCTGATTATGCTAGTGACAAGGTGGATCGCAAGTCTACATTAGGCACATGTCACTTTCTGGGACGATCACTTGTCTGTTGGTCTTCAAAGAAGCAGAACTGTGTATCACTCTCCACTGCTGAATCTGAATAGATTGCTGCTGGATCTTGCTGCGCTCAGCTTCTATGGATGAAGCAAACACTCAAAGACTATGGCATCCATCTGAAACAAGTACCACTCTATTGCGACAACGAAAGCGCCATCAAGATTGCCAACAACCCAGTTCAGCACTCGAAGACAAAGCATATTGAAATTCGTCATCACTTTCTCAGAGATCATGTCATGAAGGAAGATATTGATATCATACACGTCAACACTGAAGAGCAACTGGCAGATATCTTCACAAAGCCCTTGGATGAGAAAAGGTTTTGCAAGTTACGGTGTGAGCTAAATATCTTGGAATCCTCAAATGTCCTGTGATCAGGCACACATCCTAATACTTATGCATGTTGATGACTTAGATGTGCAACACACGAAGTAAAGTATATCTTCAATCAATGAAGACTTACATTCTAAGTGTGAATACATTAACACGGAATTTGACTTCGGAGCACCACGATAATTGTGCGACGTGTCTGGGTCTAATACTTCCTATACGGTGGGTAACGCCACCACCAAATTCTTCTGTTTGAAGTGTTTTTCTCATGGCGTTACATTTGCTATGTCTTCGCATTTGGTTTGTCTTCAATTTCAACTTGTCTTCATGATTATCTTCACTATGTTGATTTGGTTACATTCTGATATATACATATATTAGTGTTCTGTCCTCTACAGCATTCACTTATAGCTATGTCTTCTTGTTTGAATCTTTTGAACTAAGTGAATGTTATCGGACCCTAACCTCTCTATGCTTCCTACCTCAAACTCTGTCTATCCAAATCATATGCATTCTGTTGAAACTGTCGAATGTCTTCTCTGGGTCCTTGTCAGCAGAAGATACGGAGACAAACATTAAATCTCCTTTAAATGTTCAACTCTTATTGCCTGAAACCCGGAGAAGCCGGAACGACCATCCGACCGTCCATGCGGGCATGGGAACATGGGACAACTCTAAATGTGTTGCATTTTCGCCACGTGTCCCTCAGATGTGAACCGCCAGGGGCACCTGCGTAATTGCGTTGTGCCGTCCCCTCTCCCTATAAATACCTGTCCAATCGCGGTCAAAATCCTTCTTCCACCTCGACAAACCCTAGCGCCACCGCTGGCGCTCGACGACGCTGGCGACGAAGCGCTTAGCTGCCGCGACCTCTTCGACACCGTCTTCACGCTGGTCGCGGACATCGTCTTCTCCGCCGCCGCCGTAGGTGTCCTCCGTCGCCAAGTTAGGGCACGGAAGATCGAACTGCTCAGCCTCATCTTCTACTCCGTCTAGCAGTTCATCGTGTGGTAAATTAAAACCCTCTTTTTACCGTCTTTTTGATCCTATAGATTCATCCTTTCTACCAAAAGTGGTTTCTGCCTCCACAAATTTGGATCTATCCTGTCTGCATCTCATATAATGCCTAGTATATTCACTTATGCTTCACACATAGTTAGATTCCTCACTTGTACTTATTCTTGGATTCGTACAAATCTGGAACCAACTCTCAACATATAAGTGAATGTCTTCGCGCTATGAGGTCAATGTCTTCTAAACTGATTTATCTTCAAAATCTTCTGAGAATGCATATGACCTCTTCCCCTTCCCTCGCATCTCTAATGCTGTCACAGGTACATGTCCGTGGGAGAATCCCTTGGTTCTCATAGTCTGCATTCATTTGCAGAATTCTTACAGCATCACATCAACTCTCCCGAAGCCAATTCCTGTCTGACCAGTAGACGGAAGCCCTTGACAGTGTTGAATCCTTTCAGTCTGAACTTCATGGCAACAGAGAAGTCTGCAAGGAAGGGTGGCAGACAGCGCCGCGGAGGCACGTCAATGGATTTTCCTGAAGATCTGTATGAGTTATACAAAACTGATCCTGAAGAAAGCTATGGCCAACACAAAACTCGAATCCAATGAATTCGAAGGTATTGGGCCAAGCAATGGTTCAAGTACAGATTTGTCACCAAGGAATATGCTGAAAAGAATGCCATCAAGCGTCCCTGGGGAGATATTCTCTATAAAAATCTTCAACCCAAGACCAAATCTGAAGCTATTGCTCAAGGCTTCTACCCTTGCATGGTCCGTGGACCACAGCCTGCAGATGCCGACCCATCTTCATTGCTATGGTGTCGTGACGACAATTTGTTCAAGCCAAAGAAAACAAGAAGTCGCGGGGATTAGACTTCAATCTAGGCCCCTCTACTCCTCGTGCCGATGGCACACGCGAAGCTGGACCCAATCTTGTTGGGCCCTTCTACAACCTAGAGGGTCTCATCACTCATATTATGGTTCAAGGGACAGCCGTGGATGAGCCTGCAGACGACGCTGATTCTGACGAAGCGCCTGCACCACCGAAGCCAAAGAAGTTGAAGAAACCTAAAGCTTCGAATCCTTCCCCTACATCAAAAGCTTCACGGGTGAAGCCTCTGGTCACTGCTCCTCCTGCACCAAGTGTGCAGTCTGAAGATCTCTCACGCATCTCCAAGACTGAGAAGAAGAACAAGAAGCCTATGCACACCACTGGTCCAGTTCTGACCCCTGCTGCTGTTCTGAGAAACGTGAATGACGCCATTGATCTGTCAAGTGATGATGATCTTGCTGATGACGCTCTTGAGCAGCTGATAAAGAGCAAGCAAGAGGCGGAAATCTTCAATGATTTGCCTCTCTTTGACGTGGAAGTATTGAACAACTTCATTGATGAGTGGTTTGACACCCCCAATCTCAGCTTTGACGATCTGCAACTTCCCATTGGCCTAAGCGTCTCCTTCCATGGCACCATTGCTCCTGAGCTGGCTCTTGCCCAGAAAATTGTTGAGCTGAAGCACAAGATCGATTATGAAAAGGCTCAGTTCAAGAAGCACATGGCCAAGCTCAGCGTGGTAGACGTCCAAAACTTCAAGGTCATGCTGCATGAGCTCAAGGAAGCGTTTCACAAGAAACGTGATGAAGCCAAAGGTTCTCGTGAGCGCATGAAGATTCTTGCTGCCAAGTGTGTTCAAGCTTACAATGAAGCTGAGAAGCGCAAGGCACTTGGGCATCCTGGCATCGACCCTAAGATGGCTGCCAAGCAGAAGAAGAAGCCATCTGTGGAGCAAACTAAACCATCCAGGCGGGAAGAACCTCGCATTGTCTTCCCCACTAGTATGACAGGCGTGAAGCCTAAGGTCCCCACAGTGGCTTCAGAGCTTCAGAAGACAAGGGCAGCTGAAGCCAAGGCCAGAAAGCACAAGACCAAGAACACCACTGATGATGCTCCACCCACCAAGAAGCGCAAGACCAAGAAGAGAGATCGGGCTGCTCCCACAGAGCCCCTTGTAGTCGAGCCGATTTCTGTTGCTCGTCCTGAATCCGCACAACAAGAACGTCGAATGATAGTTCATGAGCCTGCTTCCATAGAGCCTCCTGAAGCTGAAGACATTCCAGCTGTTGACCCCACCGCAGCTGAAGACATTGGTCATCATGACAATGTTGAAGATGATGAAGTCCTTCCTCAGATCGAGCACAATGTGGTATCATCGCCTGTTCTTACGAACAGCGAACTCATCAGCATTGGTCGTCCTTTGACGCCAATTGCTCAGGATGACTCATGGGCTGATCACCCACAAGACTCCCCCCGTCAAGCAGAAACACCAGCTACTCCCCCAACTCAAGTCACCACTCCGGTGATTGAAGATGAAGACTTTGTGGCCCAACCAACTCCATCTCCACAAGCGTCGCCAGCGTTCCGCAGGCTTCGCAAAGGACCAAGGCCACAGGTCACTCTGTCAAGTGTTCCAGAAGGAGAAGAGCGTCAATCCGTTTCACGTCAAGTCTTTCCTGAAGCCTCTCCAACTGTGAACAACCCCAACACTGAAGCCAACATGGCTGAAGATATTCCGGCTGCATCAGCCGATGACCAAGGAGAACCAAGAGAAGAAGAAGAACGTGTTGCTACACCCCCAACCAACCAAGTTGTTCTCGAGGAGAACGTGTCTGACCCTCCAGCTACTCAAGTGGAGGATAACAACATTGAGGCGGCCACCAACACCAACACTGAAGCCAATGACGTTGTCATGGCTGAAGCTAATGTGGCGCCTGAAGTCAATGTGGTGCCCGAAGTGATAACACCTGAAGTCAATGCTGCACCTGATGCCAATCAGCAGCCTGAAGCCACTGCCACTACTCCGGTACCGCCTCCCAGGCCACATACTATCGAGCAAGCATACAACTATGGTCAGCTGGTTACTGTCAGATGGCCTATTCTGGTTCCTCTTCCTGTTGCTGGTCCGCAATTTGACTATCATGTCGAGCACAGGCCACAGGTTCAGAAGCCTAAGCCAAGACTGCCCAGGTTTCCAGGTACTGCCACTTCACGAGGGTCCTTCAATGCTAATGGCTTCATTGCGCACAACACTTTCTTTGATAGCGCCAAGAACCCCTATTCCAAGCCAAGGATTTCATCAGATCGGTTCTGGAGCTATCAGCAGCGCAGTTATTATTCATGTGTTCTTTACGATCAAGGGCGCATCTTTCCTCATATGCGTCTTGACTGCGAAGCTATTGCTGGATTGCCATGCCTTGAAGAAGCCCTTGACTGCTTCCATGATGCTGGCTTGCTAAACTTTGTGACTGATAAGGAGCATTGGAATGAAGAACTTCTGCTTCAATTCTATGCCACCCTCCACATTCGCGGCTACAACAGGGATCCGAAGACTTGGATCCTTGAGTGGATGACAGGCAATGTCCATCATGAAGCCAAAGCTTTTGACATCATTGAGCTAACCGGCCTGCCCACTCCAGGAGAATTATATGAACCTGGTTGTCAGCTTCACCGCAATGCTTTGGAGAGTATCTTCCATAAGCCAGAGCCCAACATGAGCCAAATGCTGAGCATGATGAGGCCTCTGCCACATGACGCTGATTACCCAAAGGAGTTCTTTGTCAAATACCTAGAGTATCTGCCCCGCACTATTTATCACATCATCAGGCGAACTCTATGGCCTGTCAAAGGACATTCATCAGCAGCAAAACTTGAAGGAGCAATGAAGACTTTGGTCTTTTATATCTTCAATGGCATCAGATTCAATGCTCAAGACTTCTTTATCAGGCAGTTGGCTACATCAGGTCTGATCTCTTTGGACTGAAGTTCTACGCTCCGTGGGTCATGCGCCGCATCAAGCTACACTCAGCTGTGAACTATCAGCCCTCTGCTCGCAACCATCTAATCTTTCTGCCAGAGGTTGATATGTCAGTTGAAGCCATATACCCAGAGCTTGCCGACGAACCTGTTTGTCTTCACAATGCTGATCACCAAAGCTTCACGCAACCCATTGAAGGAGTCCAGGCAGTCACTCCTGTTTATCCTTTGGCTGAAAATACACGCTTACCTCACCATGCTCAAACTGAAGCCACTGAAAGCACTATTGCTCAAAGGCCTCGGAAGCGATCTCGTGTTCTCAATGACCGAGAACTTATTGTTGCCTGCATCAGAAATAGGATAAGCATCACTTCTGGCTGAAGCGTCAGATGCAAAGCCTCTTGGTGGACGTCAATCGCATTCGCAATCTTGCCACCAAGAATTCCTTTGTTACTCATGAAACCTGTCGGAGGTCATGGAAGAGTTTGACATTGCTGAGTGCTGAAGCAGATCTTCAAGACGATGGCTTCACTGAAAGATTCAAGTTTGACTCCACTCATCCAAGGAATGTTGTCTTGCGTCGAACTCCGTCTCTTGAAGACTCTGATTATTCCTCCTCCGCTGCAACGGTGAATGCAAGAGTGATCAATGATCAAGATGATGCTACTTCACCACCTCCAACTTCAGCACGTATCGACACTGCACCAAGTTCGTCTGCACCGCCAAACCCCGACGCCGACCCTGCATCCTCTCCCACTCCTTCTGGGAACAAGTAGAGGCTCTATGTCTTCAAACCTTTTTGGTCCTTACTGACAAAAGGGGGAGAAGCATAGGAGTTGATAGTCTTCAAGCGGGTCCATATGGGTGGTTGCTTTATATTTTGCCTAGTGCTTACAACTCTTGCTTTTGATACATTTGGTTCTTTGAGTTGTAACACTTAAACTTGATGGTCGTCTGCTACGTTTTCTGCTATTCTGTGATGCGATGATAAATTCCGCATGTGCGATGATAAATTCCGCACTTAGTCATTTTTGCAGACGTCCATTTTTCATTGTGCATGTCATTATCTTTGTTATATCAAATCATGCATGATGAATTGTCTTCATAAGTTGAAGAGGATCTCCACAAGTACAACCTGCCATGTGCATTTGCATTCCAAAAGCAAATTACTTATATGCACATCTTCAGGGGGAGCCTTTTGCTACTTATGAAGACAATACCTAAATCCTTTACAATTTCACATATTTTTATCCCCGTTGAAAACTTCAACCAGTTTGTCATCAATCATCAAAAAGGGGAGATTGTAAGTGCATCTAGTGCCACCCCTAGTTGGTTTTGGAGTATTGACGACAAACCTGGTTGAGGGACTAATGTGTTTGTGAGAATTGCAGGATGACACAGGTAGTAGTCCCTCATTGAGTCGGTTTATCTACCGGAGATGACCCCTAAAAATGTATGAAGACATTGAAGACAATGGTGGTATGTGAAGATATTCACATTGAAGACTATGACAAGAGAAGGCATTGCGTGAAGACTATGGAGCGCGAAGACTTAGATGTTTCGTTGTTTCCTTTTCTTCTTTGTTGAGTCGTAGGAACCACCGTACTGTTAAGTGGGGTCCCAGTGAACAAAGTCAGAGTGACTGAAGTGATGCTCAACCAAAATCCTATGTCTTCGAGCGAAGACAATGGGAGCAAATCTTATCCTGAGCTGGATGAGTCAGCTTTACTTGTAGCCCAAGTAAAGTTGCCGCATGTGTGTGAAATCTGACCATTGGAACACGTGTCAGTTCCTTAGTGACCCAGGGTCATTTCAGACAAATCAGGTCGGGTTGCCTAGTGGCTATAAATAGCCCACCCCCTACACCATAAACTGGTGGCTGCTCAGAGTTAGTGCACGGCTTTTGTCGTTTGAGAGCAACCCACCTCCGAAGCTTTTGAGAGAGAGAAATCCTTGCGAGGACAAAGCCCAAACACCCAGAGCCAAAGAGTGTCAGGCATCACTGAAGTCTTCTTGTCCGCGTGACCTAAAGACTTGTTACACTTGAGGACTGTGAATCCTCCAGCCGGTTAGGCGTCGCGTTTTGAGCATCCAAGAGTCATTGTGGATCGCCGGTGAACGAAGTCTGTGAAGGTTTGGAAGTCTACCTTGAAGACTTACCAGAGTGATTGGGCGAGGACTGGGTGTCCTTAGCTCAAGGGGAATAAGGTGAAGACGCGGTCTTCTGAGTTGAATCTCAGCCTCCCTAACCAGACGTACAGTTGTCACAACATCTGGAACTGGTCCAACAAATCCTGTGTCCTCAACAAGTGACTGGTTCTATCCTCTCCCTCTCTTTACTTACAGTTTGTCTTCGTGAAGTCATTGCTTGATTGCATTACCTGTTTGACTTCACTGCGTGACTACTATTGTTGTTTGGCTTCATACTGTCTTCCATCCTGATCTTTACTACCTAGCTGCTATTAGTCTTCGTGCTTTCACTTCATTGCATACTTGACTATGGCTTGCTTAGTGTAGTCTACCTTCCGCTGCATATCAATAGGTTCATTTCTATCGTTTGTCTTCGAAACTATCATGTTTTGAAGACGTTCATAAAAATCGCCTATTCACCCGCCCTCTAGTCGATAACTAGCACTTTCACATAGCCATTCCGAGATATATTGCCATGCAACTTACCACTGTTCCGTTTACTATGACACGCTCCATCATTGTCATATTGCTTTGCATGATCATGTAGTTGACATCGTATTTGTGGCAAAGCCACCGTTCATTATCTTCATACATGTCACTCTTTATTCATTGCATATCCCGGTACACCGCCAGAGGCATTCACATAGATTCATATTTTGTTCTAAGTATCGAGTTGTAATTCTTGAGTTGTAAGTAATAAAAGTGTGATGATCATCATTATTAGAGCATTGTCCCATGTGAGGAAAGGATGATGGAGACTATGATTCCCCCACAAGTCGGGATGAGACTCCGGACAAAAAAAAGAGGCCATAAAAAAAGAGAAAAGGCCCAAAAAATATATTAAAAAAATGAGAGAAAAAGAGAGAAGAAGCAATGCTACTATCCTTTTACCACACTTGTGCTTCAAAGTAGCACACCATGATCTTCATGATAGAGAGTCTCCTATGTAGTCACTTTCATATACTAGTGGGAATTTTACATTATAGAACTTGGCTTGATATTCCAATGATGGGCTTCCTCAAATTGCCCTAGGTCTTCGTGAGCAAGCAAGTTGGATGCACACCCACTTAGTTTCTTTGTTGAGCTTTCATACACTTATAGCTCTAGTGCATCCGTTGCATGGCAATCCCTACTCACTCACATTGATATCTATTGATGGGCTTCTCCATAGCCCGTTGATACGCCTAGTTGATGTGAGACTATCTTCTCCTTTTTGTCTTCTCCACAACCACCGTTCTATTCCACCTATAGTGCTATGTCCATGGCTCATGCTCATGTATTGCGTGAAGATTGAAAAAGTTTGAGAACATCAAAAGTATGAAACAATTGCTTGGCTTGTCATCGGGGTTGTGCATGATTTAAATATTTTGTGTTATGAAGATAGAGCATAGCCAGACTGTATGATTTTGTAGGGATAGCTTTCTTTGGCCATGGTATTTTGAGAAGACATGATTGCTTTATTAGTATGCTTGAAGTATTATTGTTTTCATGTCAATATTAAACTTTTGTCTTGAATCTTATGGATCTGAATATTCTTGCCACAATAGAGAAGATTACATTGATAAATATGTTAGGTAGCATTCCACATCAAAAATTCTGTTTTTATCATTTACCTACTCGAGGATGAGCAGGAATTAAGCTCGGGGATGCTGATACGTTTCCAACGTATCTATAATTTTTGATTGTTCCATGCTATTATATTACCAGTTTTGGATGTTTAATGGGCTTATTTATACACTTTTATATTATTTTTGGGACTAACCTATTAACCGGAGGCCCAGCCCAAATTGCTGTTTTCTTGCCTATTTCAGTGTTTCGAAGAAAAGGAATATCAAACGGAGTCCAAACGGAATGAAACCTTCGGGAGAGTTATTTTTTGGAACGGAAGCAATCCAGGAGACTTGGAGTAGACGTCAGGGAAGCTTCGAGGTGGCCACGAGGCAGGGAGGCACGCCTGCCCCTGGGCGTGCCCCCACCCTCGTGGGCCCCTCGTGGCTCCCCTGACCGACTTCTTTCGCCTATATATAGCCATATACCCTAAAACATCGGAAAACAGAATAGATCGGGAGTTCCGCCGCCGCAAGCCTCCACTACAAAAAATAAACTTCCGTGATGATACGTGTTTGTCACAGTAGGTCACGTTTTCTGTCATGCATGTACATCCATGACAAATTTATGACAGAATCAAGATAGTCATACCTGTGCTGTCGTAGAAGTGTTTCATGACATTACCAAAATTATCATCACGGAAGTGTCCACTTCCATGACGATAAATCGCGTGTCACAGAAGTGCTTTCGTCAAGGGTGACCGACACATGGCATCCACCGTAACGGAACACCGTTAAGCTATCGGGTCCGGTTTTGGATCCGATAACCCGTTAACAGCCCGGACCAATGGGGATTTTCCACATGTAAAATCATCATTGGCCGGAGGAAACACGTGTTGCCTCGCCGTTGGGACAAATGTCATCCATTCATTGGACAGGAGGCGCCTATGATAGGTCGACACGTGGCACGGCCCAACAGTGGCCCATTCCAGTGAAAAAGGCCAGCCCAGTAAAAAATAGCAGGCCGGCCCATTTAAGGCCTACTTGTGTCAGGTCCATTTATGCCCACGGCCCATACGAGATGTGCCAATTCGGCCCGTCAACGGCCCGTTAAAGATTTGACACCATTGCAGCCCATCGTCAGTTCGATCCCGTTAACAGCCCGTTATATATTTGGGCTCAATATCGGCCCGATGAGATTTCGGCCTGTTAACGGCCCATTCAGTGGATGGGCCAATTTTCATGATGTACATCTTTCGGCCTTTTAGCGACCCATTTAAATATTGGGCTAATTTCCGGCCCAGTGTGTCTTTCAGCCTGTTGACGGCCCATAAATCAGTTGGGCCATTTGTAGTCGGACCTGAGTTTCGGCCTTTTAGCGACCCATTTAAGTGTTGGGCCAATTTCCGACCCGGTGTGTCTTTCAGCCTGGTGATGGCCCATATATCTGTTGGGCCATTTGTAGTCGGACCTGAGTTTTGGCCTTTTAGCGACCCATTTAAGTGTTGGGCCAATTCCCAGCCCTGTGTGCCTTTCGTCCTGTTAATGGACCATAAATGAGTTGGGCCATTTGTAGTCGGACCTGAGTTTTGGCGTTTTAACGGCCCATGCCCTTCATGGTCCAATACCAGCCCGGTTTCTCTTTCGGCCTGCGAAAGGCCCACAACACAGTTGGGCCATTTACAATACGACCTGACTTTCGGCCTCTTAGCGGCCCATGCTCTTCATGGTCCTGTACAAGCCCGTTGTCTCTTTCGGCCTGCTAAAGGCCCACAGTATAGTTGGGCCATATGTAGCCCGAACTTAGTAACGGCCTGTGAAATCAATTGGGCCCACCTGTTGCCCGCTTTGATGTCAGCCTGTTAACAACCCCGGAGTTAAGAGGGCCGACCATTAACTTTCGGCCTGGTAACGGCCCATTAACTTAATGGGCCCACTAAAGTTCGTACATGTCTTTAGGCCAAATTAGATAATTTGAGCCCATTACGACGAGCAATTATGCACAGGACCAAAACTGATCAAGCAAAGGTACGGCATACAGGGAAAAACGTTGCACATCCAACATATATTACAGGAAATTACATCCACTCGGCAATCAAAGATTGATGCCAGTGCAAATAAATGAACATAACCTAACGGTCTACAACGTCACAATCTGCAACCTCAGCACAGATGATGCCCATAAGCATGTGGGCAAGTTCTTGCTGCTTTGCTACACTGTCTCTGAAAACATTGATCAGTTGTTGTGTCGCACGACTCTGCACCTCTGATTCCTCCACCATTACCATCATTCCTTCAACCATTAATTGGTTCACAAACATACATTTTTTCCATTGCATTCAAGACAGAGGATACTAAACAGATTCAGATGGCGATTTTGGCAGGCTTGTATTATTGATAGTGGAGAGTGTCTCGACCACTGCATCATAACATAAATTAGGAGGGGAACCAAACAGATTAATCATGAGTTATTGGCATATTACCTGGCCTAGATTTATTGGAAAGAAACAATGGGGTTGCCTTGCTGTTTTCAGAGTTTGTCTTCTTATCTTCAGCAGCCTGCACCAAATTAAGACACTAGCATTGCTATCATTGGCCAAGTCAGATAATAGGAAAGCAACATTGGCACAACGAACGTTTGGGCAACTAGCCAACACCAAATTAACACAATATGGCACAGCTATCATCAGCCAGGTAAGGTAATACGAAAGCAACATTGACACAATGAATGAATGGGCAACCAGAGCAGCACTACAATTCAGTAATGTGCATGATATGAGGTAGTACACTCATGCAGCTCAGTATGCAAAACTACCAGGCAGTTTTCTTTACAAAAATCAACATTGGCACCTTTAACATTTTGCTACAACTAATTTTAGATCAGACAAAGGTTGGATTCACGCCGATTAACAAAATACATGCTCATGTAAAAATATAGTGATATACAATAGGTACTTACATCAGCATTGGAGCACAGAGAATTCCCGCAAGATATTTTCCTCAAATACAATGCCAATGAAGGAAATTTTATATCATTTAACCTTATTTTCTAAAAGAGAGATGAGTAAGAAACATGTAGAAAATATGATCAGAATGCTATAAAATTTCATGATGCGAGGATACGCACACGCTTCTTAGAATGGAGTTGACATTCTTTTGCTGGACTGGAGCGGACTAGTTCTTTGGCCACTAGAATCTGCTTATTATCAGTGGGAGTTGGGTTTCTCTGTGCTAGAGCAGTATCTATGAAAAATGGAGTTGGTTTATTATCTCCTGGCGTTTGGATCTTTTGCAAAGACCTGGTTTGTAACCCTTCAGATTCTAACATAGCCGTCTTCCCCTTGCATGCCTTATATAGAAGAATGTGCTTCAATTATAAAACATGCTACAACAAAGATGGAATAGGTACTGAAGAATAGAAAGGCATGACATATTGACATGTATTCCCTACATCCGGAAATAAATGGATGGGTCTAGGCGTATTTCAGTTCTAGATACATCCAGTTTTATCCATTTCTGCGACATGTAATCCGAACGGAGGGAGTATGATGTAAGAGCTAGGGATACGACAGGACAACACAATAAAAAAACACTGAAAACCCACTGCAGAACCAAAGTAATCAAACCCACTGATATGAGATAGTACACTCATGCAGCTGAGGATGCAAAACTACCAGGCACTTTTCCTTACAAAAATCAACATTGTGGCCTTTAATCATACATTTTGCTACAACTAAATTTAGATCAGATAAAGGTTGGATTCACGCCGATTAACAAAATACATGCTGATGTAAAAATATAGTGATATACAACAGGTACTTACATCTACATTGGAGTACAGAGAATTCCTGCAAGAATCTTTCCTCACAGACGATACCAGTGCAGAAATTCTTCTATCTGTTAAGCTTATTTTCTAAAAGAGAGATGGGTAAGAAACATGTAGAAAATATGATCAGCATGCTATAAAATTTCATGATGCAAGGATACGCACATGCTTCTTAGAATCGAGTTGACATATTTTTGCTGGACTGGAGCGGACTAGTTCTGTGGCCACTGGAATCTGCTTATTATCAGTAGGAGTTGGGTTTCTCTGTGCTGGAGCAGTATCTATAAAAACTGGAGTTGGTTTATTATCTCCTGGCGTTTGGATCTTTTGCAAAGACCTGGTTTGTAACCCTTCAGATGCTAACATAGTCATCTTCCCCTTGCATGCCTTGTATAGAAGAATGGTGCTTCAATTATAAAACATGCTACAACAGAGAGATGGAATAGGTACTGAAGAATAGAAAGGCATGACATATTGACATGTATTCCCCCCATCCGGAAAAAATGGATGGGTCTAGGCGTATTTCAGTTCTAGATACATACTTTTTTATCCATTTCGGCAACATGTAATCCGGACGGAGGGAGTATGGTGTAAGAGCTAGGGATACGACAGGACAACACAGTAAAAAAAACACTAGTTGAATGTAAAACTGTATGCTAGCGGAATATGTACAGAAAAACTAAGGCAACATACACGTGTATGATTGGGAAACTAAGATGGCATTGCAACAGAGCACTAGAACAACACTTCAATGTAAAAAAACATGGTATGGTAGACAGATGAAGTACATACTGATGAATAACAATGCATAAGATATTGAGAAGCATGATGTCCAAATTAAGCAGATGGCATTGCGATAGAGCAAGGACCTTGTGGGGTGAAGAGGATTCAACATCTTTCTGCAAGTCTTCTGAAGAACTGCCTTTACATGTTCCATCATATTGGGTATCATTGACATCAAGTTTATTGGCCTTTACATTGCTCCGTGAGGTTCTTGTGGATATATCAGTGTGTGCAATTATATCTGACATGCATGGAAGACAACTAGTAGTTAGATTTATGTAATGAGTGCCTGTAGGAGACGACATAAATAGTAGGACTGGGGTTAACTAGCAGCAAGAGGTCTCAAAAACTAAAGGGAGAACACAGATGAAAGCTACAGAATATCTATCGTTTGTACTCGAGATTAACTAGATGGCACACAAAAGTAATAAAGAACAACATAGGTAATACTAGAAGTGGTATAATATTACAATCACCAGCCTGTGGGATAGCATTGGCTGATGGATGATAACTATGGAACAACGTTACCTAAAGAACAAGTATCTTAGCTGAACTATGGAACAGCGCTAACTCCTGAAAAAGACCCGTAAGAGATCAGCATGAATATACAGTGAAATGTGATAATCTATTTTCCATGCTTAGATGAATAACAAAGCCATAAATGTTGCACACAAGTAAGATGAGGGTACAACCTATCTGGCCGCCATCCATAGGAGTGAGCATCATGTGCTGACTTGTCGATGGCCCTGTAGTTGTTGTGGTTGTCCATGTCGGGCACGCGCATTCGATGCAGGGAACTGTTGAGTGGGGACTATAGCTCCCTTCTGGTGTATGCTTCCCTTGTTGGAGTAGCTGCGGTGAGTCGGAAGACGGTGTGGCTGAAGATGCAGATAACGCATAATGTTAAGAACGACACATCTCTTTGATCTGAAAAATACACTAAGAGATCAACAGCAAGGTACGAGAGTGGTCACACGTCTGTAGACTGAGACTAAATTGGGGTCACACGATTTTACTTTATTTCGGCACTGTCGGATCTACGCCGGATGGCTTGATGGCCGTCTTGTGCCTCCTGGCTGACACTGTTAGGAATCTTCCCCGAAGACCAGCGACCAACGGCAGAGCAGCTTGCCTCCGCCGTCCGTGGCCCCGGCCAAAACCCCGCTCCCCGCCCCACCGCACTGCCGTGGTTGCGCCGCCCCCGGGCCAATCCACAAAGACTCCCCGTCATCCAGATCCGGCGGCAGCAGCACCTTGAACTCACGCAACTCTAAGATAGCCATCTAAGCGCTACTTCTGCGGCGAACTTGCGGCCCCGCACCCTTACCTTAGACACCAGCCAACCGGCAGCCTAGGAACTCCGCCGCCTCGAGGGGTGCTGCTTCCCATTGGGAATCGATTGGCCCAGAATAAAAATTCAAACAACTGATGCCTAAATAAAGTGATTTGAGATGAGGGTGAGACCTATCTGGCGGCATGGTGAAGTAGGCAGGTCCAGCTGCCGATTCGGTGAGGGCGGCGCGGTTGCGGTGGCCACCGGCGGCAGGGAAACAGCGATGTCGCGACGGTCGACGACTACGGGGAAGCAGCGCCGGGACTCTGGACGGATCCGAAGTTGGAGCCGCTCCGGCGCCGTGAACAACGGCGGGGGTGAATCGGCTCCGGTACGGTTCACGCAGCCGTCGTCGAGGCAGCTCTAGCAGCACGGAGTAAGAGGCACACGGCCCAGTGCACGACGGCAAATGGACAGCGTCTCCGGCATTAGGGAGGAGGGCGGCTGTGAAATTGGTGCGGTGGGGGCGCCATGGAGGAGGGGCTGAGGTTTCGCGGCTCGGGAGAAGGGAGCTTCCGGGGAGAAAGTGATTTGGCACCCACGAGGTATGAATGGGGGGGGGAGTTAGGAGGGGAGTGGAACCATGTTTTACGGACGCATTTGTCTAAAATGTGAGGGGGAGTTACAGTTCTACCCCTTCCTTTAGGCTTCTCGGCTTGGGTCTGTGTACTGAGGGTCGGGGATAGTAGAGTGACTTTTCTTCTCCCCAAATAGTGGGGGGGAGCGATTTCGGGCGAGGAGGGCGTGTTTTGAAATATAGTGGGCGCGAGCGATTTCGGGCGAGGAGAGCGTGTTTTGAAATAGTGGGCGCGAGCTATTTCGGGCGAGGAGAGCGTGTTTTGCCGACCATGGTTTATGAATTATTCGGCACATGTCATTTCGGCCAAGGAGAAGGCGCACTTGGATGAAGTTACGAACCTACCCTCGATGCACAACGGGCCAATTAATGCGTCTCCCACATAGGACGGTAATTTCGCGTCTCCCATTTATTTGCTCGGGCGAATTCCACCGAGCAGAGGATGTTTAACGGTTCGTTCAAAATTTGGGAGAACGAGCATCCACGTCTACCTTACCAAGTCGATTCGAATCAAAATTAGAAATATTAGCTTGCCACTTCTTTTTTAGATGGAGAGATGATGCTCGGGAGTAATGTGTTTTTACATGCTCGTTGCTAGCGATTTACTATATGACAAATAGCGATTTACTATATGACAAATAGTGAACTAAATCCAAAATTGAACACCTCAATCGAATAGCATGTTGTACAGTATTATAGTACTCCATGAACATGTTGAAAGTCAAATTAATGAACTTGTTTGATATACGCATATATCCGTTCATGTGTGGATTGCAGACAACATGTTCTCCAATTTAAATATTTGAATGCAAGTTTATATCGAAACATGGTTTATATCAGTCTTTGATGCATAAAACGCGACCTCCCCCTCTCCCAGACTCCTGCTCTCTCTCTCTTTCTCTCTCTCTCTCTCTCTCTCTCTCTCTCGCCGACAATCTTCAATTCTGTCGCACGCATCCAACACACAAACCTTGTTGGTCCTCTCTCTTTCTCTCCATCTCTCTCTCTCTCTCTTTGTGTGTGTGCGTGGGGGGGTCTTTCTAGTTCACATGCATATATACTCCATCTATAGGTCTCTCTCGCACACTATGTATGATTCTCTAGTCCAAGCTAGATATCTTGGGTGCACTCATCATACGCACACAAATTCCTTGGCTCGTTGCCCGTAACTCTCTCACGCATCACTCTGTCGTCTCGGAGCTCTTCCCCCTCTCTCTCAAACTGTCCATCTACCTAGGTCACACATACACATGCATATCTCACTCGCACTCGATAGGCCCATCTAAAACTCTATCTCTCTCCCTTGTTCTCTCTCCATCTCACACGCACACACACACAATCTCATGCCTAGCTAGCCAAGTATGATGGTCTCTCACTCAATTGTAGGCACACGCAGTCCCCCCTATATGTATATGACTAGCTAATCTTAGTCTCCATCACAAACATGTGCATGGTCTATCTCGATTTCTCTCGGGGCATCTTTCTATCGCGCATGCACCTCCCTCGATCTCCCACCCATATAGTCCCCTCACGATCTCGAGGGGGTCTCTCTATCACAAACACACCCTCTCGCCCTCCCCATGCGTCCATGTTCTCCATGTGTCCCTCTCGACCTTTGTTCCTTGTTGGCCAGACCTCTATTGGACATGTTCTATAGGGGTGTCTCTCTCCGTTACAAACAATCACACACTAGCTATCTTCGTGTATCTCCTCGCCTCGCTTTTCTATCTCGGAGATGCATGCGTGATATGTTCGCCTAAGAAACGAAAAAACACACTCTCTCTCTAATTTATCGTTTGTTGTCACTTTCTCTTTCACACACATACTCTTTTTGCACACTTACTCATTCTCCTTCACACGCACTTGATCCCTCTCGACTTAGGCACTCTCCTCGGTCCATAACATATTGATTTATTGAAAAGTCAAACATCACAAAGTTTGACCATGTACGTGGAGAAAAACAATTACATCTGGAACGGCAAACATATACCATTAGATTCACCATGAGATGTAGTTTCATATGATGTATCTTTGGTATTGAAGATATAAATAACATTTGTGTAAACCTGATCAAAGTTTCCAAAGTTTGACTTCTAAAAAAATTACATGCACTGCATTATCGAGCGGATGGAATATCTCTTTCCCCTCTCAGCTATCTGACGCACCACTCAGCCTTATCGGGGCTCCTCAATCTCTCTCAAACTTAATATCTCCCTGGTTCACACATACACATGTCTCGCTCGCGCTATACATATAGACCCATCCAACACTCTCCGCCCTTGTTCTCTCTCTATGTGACACGCACCCCCCTAATAAGTACCATAATCCCTCACTCCATCATAGGCGCAAGCACCCCCCCTAAGTATGATTCTCTCTCACTAGCCATCAGGAACACACGTATTGTCTCCTTCCATCCATACGTCTATCTCGATATCTCTCGGGGTATCTTCTATCATGCACACACCTTGTCACTCGATCTCCCACCCATGTAGTCCCATCACGATCTCCAGGGGATCTCTCTATGACAAACATACACTCTCTCCTCCCCATGTCTGCATTTTCTCCGTACATCTCTCTCGACCTTTCTCCCTTGTTTGTCAGACCCCTCTTGGCCACGTGCTAGGGGTCTTGCTCTCTCAGTTGCAAAAAACCACACACTATCTCCTCACCTTGCTTCCGTTGTCGAAGATGCATGTGTGATATGTTTGCATAAGACACACACGTTTTTTCTCGACTTTTATCGAGTGTTGTCCATGTCTCTTTCACACACGCACACACACTTTTTTCACTCACTCTTTCTATTTCTCTCTCTCTCTCTCTCTCTAGTTAGGGACTCTCTCACGTCCATAAGCATATGCATGTTTTGAGAAGTCAAACCTCAGAAAAGTTTGACCAGGTATATGTGGAGAAAAACATTTACATCTGGAAAGATCATTAGATTCATCACAACATGTACTTACTTCATACTATCATTTATCTTTGGTGTTGTAGATATAAGTAATTTCTTTATAAACTTGGTCAAAGTTTCAAAAGTTTGACTTTTAAAAAAATGTTGGAACTACATTATCGAACGGAGGGAGTAGCTCTTTCTCTCTCTCTGCTATCTCTCACGGGCCTCCCCTCTCACACGAACACTCTATACCGACGGATTATACGCTCACTGTGCCAGCGTATAGCTCCGTATATTGTTTAGTTGACCGGTCAACCAGTCCACATGCTGCCTTGTCAGCTTGTGTTCTGTATCTTCGTGTGCTGGCCCATGTGGCAGTGGGTGAAAATAAGTAAACTAGAGGCCCATCTGACATGCGGTGAAGTAAACAAAGTTGAAACCACTCGGGGTAGCACCCCGCATGCTAGTAAATTGAGGGCGCATTGAGGACACACTTCTTTCGCGTGGAGGACGCACTCGCGCACAATTCACCATTGCGCGGCGGCATGCACAGAAGGACGCACTCGCGCACACCCATCACACAACACACACCAGCACACGTGTACAGCGGCGTCGCCGCCGGTTGAGATGGACGGCGAGGCAGCCAACAAGCGGAGGCGGCTCGAGCCAAAACCGCATCCGGCGAGCCTGGACTTCATCAGCAGCCTCCCCGACGACATGCTGCTCGTCATCATCAGCCTCCTCCCCACCAAATCTGCCGTGCGGACCGCCCTGCTCTCCCGGCGGTGGCGCCCCCTCTGGCGCCGCATCCCCCTCAACCTCACCGTCGACAGCTGCCTCTGCGATGGGGATTGCAAACGCATGGCTGCAGTCTCCAAGATCCTTTCATCGCACCCTGGGCTAGCCAGACGCCTTGCCATCCGCATGTTCAGTACCAACTGCAAGGTCCAACCCAAGTTCGACGAGTGGTTCTTATCCCCCGCCCTAGATCAGCTCGAGGAGCTCAGCTTTGAAGCTGGACGATGTCGCTCTCTGCCGTCGTCCGTGCTCCGCCTCGCGCCAATGCTGCGCCGCGCCAGCTTCAGCTCCTGCTATCTTCCCCAGATTAATGCCGCGCCCGCCCTTCTTCTCCCTCAACTCAAGTAGCTCGACCTCTTCGACGTTGTCATCTCGAAGAAGGCTATGGAGCACCTGCTCCGCAGCTGTACTGTGCTCGAGTACCTTCGTCTTGAGCAGATCCACGGGTTCATTAGCCTCCACATCGCCTCGATGAATCTCCGATGGATTTATGTGTCTTGCTGGCCCTGCAACAAGACATCAATTGGGAAGACATCACTCCAGCTGTTCCACGTTATGGTCATTGAGAATGCGCCTTTCCTTGAGAGATTGCTTGTATCGGATCTAGAAGGTCCAACAAAAATCAGGGTCATTAACGCGTCGAAATTGACAGCATTGGTGCACTCGTCTGCCAAATTCTCCGAACTCTTTATTGGATCCGTAATCGTTCAGGTACAACACTCATCTTCTTCTCCGTCTTCTTGAAATTCACATTTTTAAATTTCTTCTTGATGTATTTATGACCTTCTTCCAGAAAATGATTCCCACAAGCTTGACCCAGTCGATGCGCAAAGTGAAGATCTTGGCAATAAAATCTATCGGCCCCAATCTGGATCAAGTTGTTGGATTCCTTACATGCTTTCCGTGCACGGCGAAGCTAATCATCGAGGTGAAACTTCTTTCCTATTAGTAAACGGTAATCACAACATAGCTCAATTTTTTTTTGCAATTTTCCGAAATTATGATGACAAGTGTAGTGTTCAAAACTGCATTTACGCACTGCACCGAAAGAAATGTTTTTAGTATTTTTTCTCATGTGATCACCTGCATCGTTTTGTTGTTGTACTACTATAGTAGCCTAGGCTAGTCATAGTGGAAAGTAACTTAGACTACTCCAGTAACTCTATGGTTACCCTAAGAGCAAGTACTACCTCCGTCCTGGTTTACTCTTCCTATTTTGTAGTATCAAAATTTGACCATAGATTTAACTGACAAAATGTTAATGCATGTCACTAAGAACTATATCGTTGGATTCGTATTTGAACATAATTTCAAATGGTGTAATTTTTAGTGACATGCATTGGCATTTTCTTACATAAATATTGTCAGTGTTCTGGGAACGGGGGTCCCCAGACTTGCCTGCCTGCGGCCCACAGCGCGGCTAAGCCAGCAGGCCGTACGGCCCATCTTCATCAACAAGGCAACCAAGACCCTCGCGAGGCGGACGACGCAAGACCTCCTCTGGAGTGGCCTAGCCAGGCAGGCTCACGAGGAGCGGAGATATCAAGGTGGGGCAAACCTCACGAGGCTCTCTTGACGTGAGCCATGACGAACGACACCAGGCGGGCGCCAGCGCGCGCAGCGTCCTTATTTCCTCTTTGGTGCTAAGGAGGCCAGCGTAGGCGAAGAGTACCAAGGCATCAGGCAAAGGTTGCTATATTGGTGCAACGAGACCAAGACCAGAAGGACGCAAGACGAAGGTCATCGTGGATCCCAAGACGGCGTCACCACCAGAGCTTTTGGCAGGCGAAGACCGCTTTTGTCAGGATAGCTTGTACTAGCTGTCCCCCTTCAAATTTGCCCGCCGTTGTTGGCTCCCTTCCCGCTCGATATTTGGGAAGAGGACCAGGGCCTCTATAAATAGGTCTAGCCACCACAGTAGTAGCCATCGGATCCAGAGACACGCACAAGCTCGTACGCACAAGAACACCTCAACCTCAGGAGGCTGTTCTTCCCTTGTACTGTTAATCATCAGCCCTAGAGGCAATCCACCACCACCACACTGGAGTAGGGTATTACACCACAACAGTGGCCTGAACCAGTATAAATCTCGTGTCTTTCTGTGTTGCGAGTTCGTCGAGTTCGTCTGCGAGATCTTAGCGAGCTAGGGCGTAGATCGGTAGGAGGGAAAGACTTCGTGCGCACCCCAGTGTTCGAACCTCAAGGGTTTGTCGGAACCCCACATCCGACATTTGGCGCGCCAGGTAGGGGTGCGCCGGAGCTTCTTCTCCACCAACCAGCTCGCCGACGCTCCACAGCCACGATGTCCGGCGACTCAAGGGCCGGCTCCGACCGCTGGGCAGCCTGGCCAGCCCGGACAGCGCCGCCTACCCATGAAGGTCTCGACCCCGCACTCCAGGCGACACGGGTGCCGCCAAACTCCGCCGGGCGCAGGCAGCGCGGCCAGGCGTCGTCCACCCTCACCCCGCGGCAAGTACGAGCCGCGGCAAGAGCGGCGAGTCATGCCGCAGCAACGGCGCCACACTCACGGCGGGAGCAAGCAAACATGCGGGCAGCGCTCACCGTGGCAAGGGAGCTGCTGCGATGCAGGCTGATGGAAAGCAGCCGGGACACACTACTGGAGCGTGTTGTCGAGCTGTTGGATGCAGCGGCGTCGGGGGCACCACCCTTCTGCCATCGACTTCCTCCTCAGGCCACTGCAGGGCCGCGCGGTGAACCTCACCACATCCGTGTGCCATCAACTACGCCCGGGGGCTTCATCAACATCAGCACGACTAGTGGCGTAGGGGGCTCTGACTCCCCCATGCCGCCCGCGACAAGCACGAGCGCAAGCGTCGCCCTTCATGGTCCCAGCCGGATGCCACGCTACCATCCTCAGGACGCCACCCTGGGCCAAGCAACATGGAGCGTGGGGCACCATGGCGAGGTATTCGGGGTGACAGCCCCGGAAGCCTACGTGCCCCGCATGATGGATCAAGGGTACGCACCAGAGGACGACCTCGGCTCATTCATTGGAGAAGATTGGGGAGAGGGGGCCCTAGGAGTCGAAGCCTTCCAAGAACCAACGGAGAACCACGACGGACACGCCGGCAACGGCAACCACAGGGTACTGCTAATCTCTCAAGAACAAGCTTATGCTAACCATGGGCTGCAGATGACTCAGGTTGCAGCATCGATCGACGACCCTGGCACGGCAGCATCCGTTCCAACAAGGGAGACACGCTGGGGGCCGCCGGGAGGAAGCCAGGAGCAAGGCCCCTCCTCGCGGCGCATGACGCCTGGCGACACCCGGAGGTAGGTCCTCTGCCGGGGAGGCCTCGACAACCCTTCCCCCGGCAGAGGACCTGTGGTCGCTGAGGGAACCGCTGGCGTCCTCTTTCCCTCCTTTGTGTCATCCTGGTGATCGGTCGGCTCAGAGAAGGTCAAGGGTGGCACAAGGCGGGGCCCTCGTCTGGCGATATGAAGCAAGGCCGGTACCTGTGAAGAAGGCCCAGTGCCTGTGAAGCTCGCCGCCCGTGACACTCTCACGTAATAATGAGTTGGGGCTGTACACGCCCCGGAGTCTCAGGGGTGCCGGCCTCAGGCCCTGGGGCTCCCCCCCACGCCTAGTGGCAGCACTTAGCTCCGCGCTGGTGAGAAGACTTGAAGACCAGAAGACTAGACTAGGTGCCAGCCGCGGCCTTTTGCTTTGGATATCTCTCTCTCTGTAGCTTTGCTTTCTGGATCTGGATTTGAGTTGAAGCTGAGTTTTTATTGATGCACGCGGGGGGAGCCTTTTCTTGTTCGAGAAATTTCTTGCCTTCTGGATCTCGTTTTGACTGGGACTCATGTCCATCGCCTTCCCCTCACGAGCTGCTCGCGAGCGGGATAGCGTGAAGCGCGCACGCCAAGTGCGCGCAAGCACTACAACTGGTGCTCAGCCCTAGTGGGGCCCCTTCTGGCGGGGCGGCGAGCTCCGCAGGGTTCTCAGGAACTCGAGACATCGCAGCCCAGCTCAAAGCTGGCACTGACTAAGGTAAACGACGACACAGAACTCGCACCCGGATTCATGAGCTCGCAAAGACACAAACTCGCATTGCACAAGAAAGTAAAAACCGCAGTTTGCTTACATGAGGGCCCCCCCTCTCAAAATGCTCTTACAAGTTTTCCAAGGGCCATGCCCGAGTTTGTGCGCAGGATGAAATGACAGGAGAACAAGGGATCAACCAGAAATGTCACTCGTTGCGTCACCCGCGGATGCGTCACTCGCGTCGTCATCGTCTTCATCGGCATCATCGCCGCCATCGGCGACGCCCCCGTCGCCGTCGTCAACCACGTCGCCTTCGTCTACAACGACCACCACCGCGTCATCCTCCGAAGTGAAGGCCCTGACAAACGCATCCACATTGTCCTCAACCCAACGTGCTAGGTCGCCCCGGACAGCCGTGGGTACGGGGGCGATGGCGGCGTCGAAATCAAAGTTGGGGTCGGTGTTCAAGAGGTGGCTGAAGACACGGGAGAAAGTGCGCTCAAGCAGACCACGACCCCTTTCCTCCACAAGCTGGCGAGCTCTCGCAGATCGGGCCTCCAGGCGCGTCACCACCTCGGTGAAGAAGGTCAGATGGCTGGCATAATCATTCGAGTGAGGGGCCGGCGCCTCCACGTCGCAAATATGGCCCAGGGCGATATTGGCCCTGTTCCGGAGATCTTGAAGCATAGGGGCATGCTCGCGCTCCAGCGTTCGTCGTTGGAGCACTTCCTCCATGTTTTGCCGTGTGACGGCCTCAGCGTCATCAACCCGCCTCCGAAGGGGACGCAGCTCGGCGCGGGCAGAGGCCAAGCCCGCCTGCGCCGTAACCAGGGCGGTGGCCGTGGCTTCCGCGCGCCTCTCAGCCTCATCCAACCTGGGCCTGAGGGCAGCGGCCCTGCCCGCATCCTCCGTACCCGCGAGCTTCAGCTTCAGGTCGTACCTACCCTCCAGGTCTGCACGAACCTCGTCCACCCGGCGATTGACCTCCTCCTCGACTCTGGCCTCGCGAGCCCCGACGGCATCTTCTGCTTGAGCAACTTGACGCTCCCTCGTCTCCAATTGCTCGAGCTCGAGGCTGCGCTCCACGGCTTCCAGGGCCAGCGCCTCGCCGCACTTCCGGACCTCCACATCCTCCGTGGGCGTCCCCCTCAGCGATGCAAGAGCGGCCCTACGCGCCTCCACCTGCAGCTCAAGGGACGCGCTCCAGGCCTGGAGCTCCCACACGCGCTTCTCCGCAACCTCGCGACGACAGTCAGCCTCACGAGCCTCTTCCAAGGCTCGCGAGCGGGCTTCATGGGCAATCTTGAGGGACGCCTCAGCCTTCGCATTCTCAAAGTCGCGCTGATAGCGGCCGAGGTTGATGGCCACCTTCAGCTTGCGCTGCTCCTCCACCAGCCGGAGACCTTCAGCCTCAAGACGCGAGTCAACACCAGCGAGCTCTTCACCCAGTGGACTCATCGCGCCCATCGCCTCCTGGAAGAGCTCGTGACGAACTACGCTCCGCCCTCGCTCGAGCTCGAACGCTCGGTCCACCTCGTCCTCCACCTCCAGGGCAGCGGGCAGGGCGCCAAGTGGCGTGCCACCTCCCGGCAGGGGGCTGGGGGCTGACGCCGCACCCGACGTCAGCCAGTCCTTGCGAGAAGCCTGAGCCAATCGGGGCACGCTGCATGAAGAGGAGCCGAAGATCGAAGCCAACCAGCTGCTGTCTATGAGCAAAGGAGGGGTCTTCGGCACGCCCGCCAGGCTCCACGCCAGACCATGGGAGAGGAGTGACAAAGCCGCGGGCTCAGCGTGCCACGAAGGCGGAGATGCTCCCCCAACCGACCCTGCTCCAGGGGCGGTAAGCAGATCAGGAACGCTCAAGGCCGATGGGGGAGTCGAGGAAGGAGGAGGCCATTTCTCAGGAGGCGCAGCCGCCTCGATGGAAGGAGCCCTGAAGAACTGACGTCAGGAGATGGAAAACAGCACACAAGGAGCCATAGCGATACGATACTTACACGTCAATGGTGATGTACTTCCTCCGCTTCAGCGGTCCAAAGATGTTGCTGCCGCTAGGGGATCCTTTCCTCTTGCGGAGCTCCTCGAAGTCCACACAAAGACGACCGAAACGCTAGACGTGATGGCCGGTGCGCGGCGGGGCCGAAGAAGAGCCCGGAAGGATATCTTCAGGGGTGCCCGGTTGCGGCAAACAGCCGGGCACCGTTTCACCACGACCTCCCGAGGCTCCTGGAGCCTTGGCCTCGGGAGTCGCATGTTGCGTCTCCTTAGCAACCAGTGCCTCGGGAGGGGGGTGTCAAACTCCTGAGGACGATGCCCCAGGATCACCACTCGGCACGTGCTCCTCAGCACTCGAGCCACCGGCCTCCGCCGGAGCTCGCCCACCTGCACCGTCACTTAGGGCGAGCTCAGCACCAGGGGCAAGGAAGGGAACCATGACGACGGGGTTCTCACGAGGCCCCTCCAGGCCGATCGGCCGCGGCCCCCACTCATCAAAAGGAGGCATGTTCTCTGCAAACTCATCCTTGTTCTTGCAGCGGTACAGTAAGCAATTCTTCCCAGGCAGTTCGGCCGGCAAAGGGACACCCGTCAGGACCTTGAGCATTGTCTGCCGCGTCCCGAGAAGGAGCCCAAACTCCTGAAACCTCATGCCGTCCTGGCGGTTGAGCAAGGTCCACATTGGGCGAGAATGGCGCTGAAGCGGAGCAACCCGGCGCTTGACGAATTCCTTCACCACCATCGGCGCGGTCACGCCGCGATCCTTCAGCAACCTCAACCTGAGCCAGACGTGGGCAAGGCGGGGGCTCGTTAGCTGCTGATGGCTCCAGCTGGAGTTAGGAACAACGGGCCCTGGCGGTGCCTGGAGCAGAGGACTGAGCACGCCGGCATCGACGAACACCCATCGTGTCCGAAATTCGCCCATGGATGGAGGAAGCTCAAAGTCGACCCCCTCGCCCACCGTCGCGGCCATGGCCTGGAAGCTCACGCACCCTGAGCTCTACTGAGGGTCGATCAGATGCAATGAGAAGAAATGGCGGAGGAGGGCCACAGAAGGGGCTATGCCAACCATGGCTTCGCACACGAAGGCGAAGACGGCGAGGAGAGTCACAGATTGAGGGTCAAGATGCAGCATGTGGATCTGATAATGCTCAAGCACCGTGTTGTGGAAGGCGGAGAAGGGAGGAATCAGGCCAGCCCAGAGGGCATCTATGAAGATTGGGACTTCGGTGGCCGCCTGAGCCGTGCGGGTGCGAGACGCAGGCCAAGCCACCGTCTCCCCCCACTCGTTGAAGCTGGAAGCAAGCATCGGGCGCACCTTGTCCATGGCCTCGTCGTTGAGCACCCGAGACCGGCCGAGCGTCGGCGCAAAGGACGGAGGCGCAGCTGGCAGAGACAGAGGCCCCTTCCCCTTTTCAGCTTGTTTCGGCGCCATGGCGATGGAGCAAGCGGAGCGCAAGTCAGATTGGAAGAAGAGGAACAGAGTCTCGAGGAAGCAGGGGAATTGGGGAAGCAAGGCGCAGGCGACGGAGGAATAACTGTGTAGGCTGTAGGGGCCGCATAGCCAGGCGGATTCAAAGGCAGCGTGGGGAAGCGGAGGCGCCCACGTCCAATCAACCGCCACGCGTCACCGAGGCCACAGGCTTTTGGGGCCCGCGGTGCTCCGAACTTGACCCTTGGCTTCGCCGCGAAGCCAAGCCCGAGCGCACCTTGGGCCCGGGGGCTGCTGTCGGCGTTCTGGGAATGGGGGTCCCCAGACTTGCCTGCCTGCGGCCCACAGCGCGGCTAAGCCAGCAGGCCGTACGGCCCATCTTCATCAACAAGGCAACCAAGACCCTCGCGAGGGTCCGAGCCTCGCGAGGCGGACGACGCAAGACCTCCTCTGGAGTGGCCTAGCCAGACAGGCTCACGAGGAGCGGAGATATCAAGGCGGGGCAAACCTCACGAGGCTCTCGTGACATGAGCCATGACGAACGACACCAGGCGGGCGCCAGCGCGCAGCGTCCTTATTTCCTCTTTGGTGCTAAGGAGGCCAGCGCAGACGAAGAGTACCGAGGCATCAGGCAAAGGTTTCTATATTGGTGCAACGAGACCAAGACCAGAAGGACGGCAAGATGGAGGTCATCGTGGAGCCCAAGACGGCGTCACCACCAGAGCTTTTCACAGGCGAATACCGCTTTTGTCAGGATAGCTTGTACTAGCTGCCCCCCTTCAAATTTGCCCGCCGTTGTTGGCTCCCTTCCTGCTCGATATTTGGGAAGAGGACCAGGGCCTCTATAAATAGGTCTAGCCACCACAGTAGTAGCCATCGGATCCAGAGACGCGCACAAGCTTGTACGCACAAGAACACCTCAACCTCAGGAGGCTGTTCTTCCCTTGTACTGTTCATCATCAGCCCTAGAGGCAATCCACCACCTCCACATTGGAGTAGGGTATTACACCACAACGGTGACCCGAACCGGTATAAATCTCGTGTCTTTCTGTGTTGCGAGTTCGTCGAGTTCGTCCGCGAGATCTTAGCGAGCTAGGGCGTAGATCGGTAGGAGGGAAAGACTTCGTGCGCACCCCAGTGTTCGAACCTCAAGGATTTGCCGGAACCCCACATCCGACAAATATATGGTCAAAATTTTATACTAAGTAAGAGGTAGTACAAAAGTGGGCTATAACGGCCCTCCACTATGTAGGCCAAAACACGTGCCAAATTCACTTGTGATGCATTTGGCATCGATGCCCCTCCATTGCTCACCTGGTGCCCCAATCTGGATCACCTACTTTGCTCCAGTGCCAAATTAACTCACGCAATGAAAAAACACTTGCGTGGGAGAGAGAGAGGACTGAGGCAATACAAAAACACTTGTTTGGGAGAGTGAGAGGCTGGTGTAGTTGGTTTGATTGATTTGTTTATACATGTGGGTCTGTGTGCACATCGGTGCCAACTCTCTCACATCGCGAGAGCGGTGCCAAAATCTTTTAATTTGACATCGATGCGTATTATGGCATCGGCCACATAGTGGAAGGCAACAAATGCCCAAGCTCTTCACGTACTCCTAGGTAAATGAGAGGAAAGAGAGAGAGAGAGAGAGAGAGAGAGAGAGAGAGAGAGAGAGAGAGTGAAAAATATCACTAGCCAGCCAACCCTATCGTATGAGCGAATGATATTGGTACCTCTTGATGACACGGCAATCTTATACAGCCAGCTGCTCTAATATGTTCTCTGTTTTTGCAGATAAAAAAAGACCCGAAAGTTAAAAATGTGCTGCACTATAACAATCTCATCGAATGCCTTGATCTCCATCTTACATAAATTGATTTGATCGACTACCGAGGCAGCACATCTGAGATTAAATTGGCCAGGTTCTTTGTTCTGGAGGCACGTGTGCTCAAGGTAATGAGGTTTGGCGTTCTCTGGCGCAACAATGAATGGCGTGCTGATCACCGCAAGCGTCTAAGCCTAAATGACAAAGTCTCCGCAGAAGCTGAATTTGTTTTTGAAACATCAAGTGTCCAGAGACTCGAAAACTTATTTGCCCATTAGTGACTTGTCAGGGCGGTGGATTTTAGTTTGTACGATAATGCTGCATCCACCTAAAGTAACGAAAGTTCTTACGTAAACTTCCTACTAATTCCCTCTTCGTAGGTGCAGCATTACTCCTAACATTTGTAATATCAGTTTGAAACTTGTAATATTGTCGTGTCCTATTCCTGCGTTTTCAAAATCCTGCGAATCAAACAGGTCCTGAGTTGGTGATGATGTTGTGCCTGCCATCTTTCACCAATAGCCGTCGGATCTAGATCTGACGCATACAAACCAAACTTCTCTAGTTTTGCAAAAAGATGCCCGCACTTGTTCCCTATTTACAAACAACTCCTTGTCTCTCACAATCAGCCTTATTTCCTCCCCACCACATCTAGAAGGCCATGGAAAAATCTTGCGCGATGGCCGCTGCCGGCGCCGTCCACCCCCCAATCTTGGTGTTCCGTGCAATGCACGGCCATCTACGCACGGGAAATTATGTCGCACACGGCTAGTTGTAAGCAGGCTAGGTATACAGCCATGATGATAGTGACTGCAGACGGTGAGGCTGACTATTGTATGCCGAACACAGCGCCTATACTCAGGTGTCATCTCCGGCGTAGGGTCTTGTCACTTCACTGTGAGGAGCAGCACGTAATAATTTGACCAACGGGTAGTACAGTGCTACTACATTGGTAGTACTACTACTACTAGTACTAGCACCACCGTCTGGATTTAGTAGTACTACCACGTCCATCTAGATTTAGTATTTGACTAGCAATATCTAGTAATGCATGTCACAAAAATGTACTACTCCCTCTGTAAATAAATACATGGTGTATTGTTTTATTCCTATCGGCGAGATAACTTAATGTCTTTTTGCCACTTAATATGATTACATGCAATGAACTAACCACTGCATGCGATGTTTGGTAGTCTCAAGTCATTGAAAGCATGCACGGGCACGGAGGGGGACGCAGCTTCATTGACTTACTGCACCTGCCTTTGGGTGTATGACACGTGGGCCCAACGGGTGGATGGCCAACCTGTCATACAGCCAAAGGCAGGTGCAGTAGAGGGGCGAGGAGTAGATGGCCAACACGCACGTGAATTCAACGCAGTCTCCACTTCTCATATAAAGGCTCCCGCCAGTCCAATCTACGAAATCCTACGCACCTACGCACCCAAGGGCAGAGTGATCACTCCAATCGCAAGATCAGTTGACTAGAAGCTAGACCCATGGAGGCGATGAGCGCGAGCATCAGCCGGCTGTGCCAGATGGTCCACGACGCCGGCCTGCGGCCCAGCACAAAGGAACGTCTCCAGGTAGTGCTTGAGGCCGCCAGGGCGAGGGGCCGCTTGGACGACAGCTTCGTCTCCTTGTTCGACGAGGTCCTCGTCGGCTTCCTCGACAAGTTCACCGTCGTCAAGAAGCTCACGGATAACCTTGACGTACACCTCCAGCCCACGCGCCCAGGCTCTGTGATGCCTGCCACCCTCAACGGCCTCTATGGTGACAACCTCTTCGACGCACCGGTGGCCCTGCGACTGCCCGCCGTCGCGCCGGAGAATGTCCACCTTGAGGTTGCGCTCGCCGCGCAGCGCCTGGCGCAGCAAGACACCATCGACATAATCACCCACGTCTACGCGCAAATCGTCCACAAGGACTACTACATGCAAGAGGAGGACGATAGGATGCTGGCCTTCTTGGACCGCAGGGCAACCTTGGACGGCATTGTCCAGAAGCACGTTGAGCTTGCCGCCAACGCCGCTGCTCCTCACACGTCGGTTGGTGACCCGGTGCACTAGGGCGTGAGGATGTCATTGATGGATCCGTATGTATCTTTATCTTTCTGTCAAATCCATGTAGTAGTATATGGTACTACTAGTAATTATCTTACCTTTCGCATCAACTTCATAATTTTCCTACATACTCCATGCATGAACCGCGCCAGAACCAAACTTCTCATTACTCTAGGGAAAATCGTTATTTCTATCTATCGACCGCGCCATGGAGCAGAACCAAATTTTACAAGTTACAAGTTCAAACGGAAAAGCCTGCCGTGTTCGCGTCGCACCCCCACATGGTTGGTCCGGCACGCCGCTCAAGGGGGAATGCGTGCTGTGTTGCATTTTCACTTACAAGTGGGACCGCAGTTGAGCAAACCAACTATCGGCAAACCCCCACCGCGCCCACCGTGCGATGGCTGAGAAAACAGGAGGGAGAAGAGATGGTTGTAGCACAGACTCCAAGAAAATTGGTGTCGGATGGGACTCGTGTGGGTGGCGTGTGCTGTACTGCTAGACATGAATGCTAGTTATGGCCCATACCACCCCACTATATCGAGGTGCTGGTTACGTAGAACAAATTTCCTGGAGTCCGTGCTCAGCCCTCCTCTATCTCTCTTCCCAGCCAGCCAGCAGACGCGTGGAGCCCATCGTCTGTTTGCTCATATGCGGTCCCACATGTCAGTGAAAACGCAAGAGGACCCACTGAACCTGCACATCTTTCACCTCGATGTGCTGGTGATGAAAAACAAATCCAATAAAGATCTTCGGTGGCCGCTTTTGGAGTTACTCAAGAGTAGTAAGATTCTATTTATAGTTTAACCCAAGATGCACATCACGTGGCTTCAACTACCACTCGATTTTCTTGCATGACACGACCTGGATGCTGGATGTCCCACGTGTCGGCAAAAGGAGGAAGAAATCAACCAAATCTTTGGTTGTGCTCTCGGATTAGACTAGTTGTGCTAACTTAAAATTTTATTGTGTAGAATGGATGCAAGTTTTGGTATTGGGAAGAAGAGTACAACGATATATTGACAGAGCGCAATTTAGTAGATGTTCTAGCACTTTTAGCTAGCATAGAGGCTAGAGATGATACTAGTGCACTTGTTGATAGAATAGAGGATAGACACGTCTACTTCTTTACACTCGAAGAAGAAAGAAGCACGCAGGATCGAGCCTCCGCAGATCAACAATGAATGTATCGAGAAGGCACTAATCCAACTTACAGGAGCAGTTATGGAAGTTGGATATCTTCTAAAATGAATTCTTGTGGTTCTTGTTTTTCTAGTCAAAATTTTGGTGATGTATTTCCATGTACCAAAAAATCAATGATGAAAAAAAGATATGTGTTTGCAAAGAAAAATGTACGCGTCCGGGATGTGTCCGCGCGTTCGGCGCACGGCCACTGCATCCGAGAAATGGCCCGGACACGACCCCATTGCCCCACCCAAACGGGCAAAATCTGGGCAAAACGGAGGTCCGTTTGGGGTCGTGCATTGGAGTTGGCCTTACAAGTGGGACCACAGTTGAGGAAACCGACTATCGGTAAACCCCCACCTCGCCCGCCATGCGATGGCTGAGTTAGAGAAACGACGAGGTTGAAGAGATTGCTGTAGCACGGACTCTAAGAAATATGGTGTCATATGGAAGTCGTGCTAGTGGCGTGTGCCGTACTCCTGGACGTGAATGCTTGTTCTGGCCCATGCCACCCTACTACTCCTACTACTTATAGTAGTAGTATCAAGGATTCGAGGTGCTGGTTACGTACAGCGAACACATTAACATATGGCCCACCTCACACTGTGGCCAAATTTCCTGGAGTCTGTGCTAGGTTAAAAAGTGTTCTTTGTGAGGATGGGTGGCTGGTCTCAAGTTTAAAACTTGTTGTATTACGGCTAAATTTTTTTTAATAATACATTTTTGTTATTAAATTACACAAATATTACGCCAGAAAAATATTTTTCACAAATAATACACCGTCGGCCCGCAGCGGGCCGACTGGACCTAATCGGCCCACAGCAGGCCGACTGGTGGCCTATCTGCTTGCTGCTGGCCGATTGGGCTGTCGGCCACCAGATCAAGTCTAGTCGGCCTACAGTTGGCCGCAGGGTCCAGTCGGCCTGCAGTTGGCCGATAGGCCTGCAGTGGGCCGACAAGTACTAATTGGCCTGTTGTGGGCCGATTGGTGCATGCCACCATTTTTTTCCGAATGATCCCCAGTTTTTTTAAACTATGACGTATTCCGCACAACCCTTTCCCGCCATATGTTCCCGCAAACTCTTTCCCACCATATGTTCGCGCCAACTATTTCCCGCCATCCGTTTCCCGCCACCCATTTCCCGCCATACCGCAGTCGTTCTTTCCCGCCATTTTCTCCTCTCTACCTATAAAACCCCCTTCAGACGGAGGTGGATAAGCATTCCAGTGTAGTGTAGTTGAGATGTCCCATTATCCTTTCGATCGTAGTTTTCACCCTGGGATGAGCAGGACTCTTCTGAGGCTAGCTACCGATTTCAGGATGGATAATAGGATAGTTCCATGGGACGAACTCACCGGTAGTGACACCATAATGAATGAGTTGGCTCACCAATTACGTAGGTCTGGGTGGCCTGAAAGGACCTATGAGGAGGTACGTAAAGAACTTCTTAGGTTGCATGACAGGTGGAAGAAGGTAGTGGTGCCGAAGAGTGAAACTTTCAGAAGGATTGTAGCAAATAATCCATGTTTATGGACTGAGGAGAGCGAGGACGAAGATGATATCTTCATGCCGCCGCTTCCGGGTTCTGCATCGTCGAAGGGCAAGAGTTCTTCATCATCGAAGGGCAAGGTTTCTGCATCGTCGAAGGGCAAGAGTTCTTCATCGTCGAAGGGCAAGAGCTCTGCATCGATCGAGGATGACGATGATGACTTCATGTAGTTTTTATGCTGTATGTTGTGAGTTCAGTTACGTGCCATTTAATTTAGATGTAGTTCTATCTAGTTGTTTGTAATGTCTCGTTGTATGAGTATTATGTTCTATCTAAATATGATCTTGTAGTTCGGATAACAGAGTACTAAAATAGAGTAGGCATATGTCTCATACATAAGTACATAGTCATTTGTCTCATACATAGAATAGACATAAGTCTCACACAGAAATAGATGGTAATGTCTCTACTGATAGATAGAAGCGTCAGTGACGACGTCTGGCCTGGCGGGGAGGCGGATCTGGAAGCGGCGACCATCCCAACCTGTTGGGTGGCCTAATGTGACGAGGAGGAATTTCAGACTCTTCCTGGTCATGCTGTGTATCCTGTGTGGGGCCTGGTGGAGGAGTCGAAAACATGTTCATCCACTGAGTGTGTTGCGACATCTGAGCCTGTATGTTCTCCTCGGGATGTTGATCACTCCCCCACGTATCATGTGATGCCAACATAGATGCCTGATATCCGTATGCTCCTGCACGATGGAATGTTTCATCATGAAGAATGAGGTCGCGTCAATTAATATTGAAAACAAAAAATATGAAGACACATAACTGCTGGATGTGATGGCTGCTCTGGCTCAAACACGAAGCTGGACGAGGGACCGTGCTGCTGTGGCTGTGGAGAAAACACGAAGCTCGACGAGAGACCGTGCTGCTGTGGCTGTGGAGAAAACATGAAGCTCGACGTAGGACCATAGTGTTGTGGTTGCTGCCACGTTGAACTGCCAGGTTGGTCAGGACGGGGTGGCCTGGTTGTCGGCTGATGTGCTAGACGTGGACGTGGTTGATGTCGGTGCGTGGAGTGACGCGGTTGCTGCTGCTGGTGCTGAACAACGTCGGTTCTCCGGGTGCACGTGATAGCCTCATACACAGTCCGTTTCTTATTCTGAATTCTTTCCAAGAAGGGCTGTAGCACTGGACGGTGTTGAAGAAGAGGTCCAGACGACAGTGATCGTCCAAAGGTGGTCACGTCTGTGTAGAGTTCGTGTGTCAAGGTAGCCTGCAAATTTCCATGACGATTAATAATGTCTGTCTCTTGCACGTCAAAGTATGTGACAACATTACTTAAAGAAAATAAATCTTACCGCGTACTGCCTAGAGCCCGAAGTGTCATAGCTCGGGTACATATCCGACGGAGTAGGATCCGGTATCTCCTCTGGGTGGGAATGCTCAACGATGCGTAACCGTGTTCCAGTCATGTAGCGCCGCAAATAGAGATTGAATTCATCCAGATCAAAATCGTGATTCTCGTGCCATAGATGTGTGTTTGCTGTCTCCCATTCTATAACATACGGCTCTAGTCTAACTAGCCAGTCAGCAGTTGTCCTGGTCATGCCCTTCCTTGTCGTCCTAAAATTGTGGTGTGTGTTCAACAATTACCTAAAGCTTCGAATGGAGTACTATGAAAGATAATGCAACATTGAAAAACTGGTTAATACCTGTGGATGTGTGCTGGCACCGGGTTCTCTATAGGGGGAGGCAGCTCCAACTGCAGAAGACCAAATTGCCTCATAACCCTCTATTGTGCCATCTCTTCGACGAAGACATCAAAGATGATCTTTGATTTTGTCATCCAGTAATCTCGGTCCCTTGTGCATAGCACAGACATACCACCAGGGTATCTCGCTTGTATGGCTGCTTCCGTGTAGGGCTGCCAGATGACCCCGGTGTATGCATCGAACTGCTCGTTCAATGCTGGGTATGCCTTCCTAGTCTGATCACTAGCAAAGCGTCTCTGCAGAAAACAAAAGTTAGTAGCCGCTAGCATCGAACTATCTCTTGTGCAGAAAAAAGTTGCATTAAACTACAACACGGTGCATACCTCGCGACGTGTCCAACATAGACCGAAAGTAGGCATGTCGATGCCGTCAACATCAAACATGGCGTCTATAGGCTCACGAACACGTACATCTGGTCGCCCTATAGAGAACCTCTCCCACGACCACAGCTGTAGGAATAGAGGGCATCCAAGAAGGGCTGGCTTTCTCGATGTAAGCTGGCAACCGTTGCACATACCTCGGTATGTAGCCGCCAAGACCGCCGAACCCCAACTCCTCTGTCTGATCTGATCAGCCGTCTGAGCGCTCGCTATCTCGAGTGCCATAGGGATGTAGAGCGCACTAATAGTGGTGACATGGTTCTCTGTGAACATCACCTTGCCGAACAGCCACAGTAAGTACGCCTCCAGGCTCCGAGTGATCTGTTCCGCAGTCAACGGCGCCCGGAAGTTCTGAATCTGCATTAAGCAAATAGAAAGTTTTAGTAAGCCGCAGTTATTCTCTGTAAAACTGTATGCACGATAACTTGAAGATAATAGATAGGGGAAATTACCCAAAAATTGAGCAACCACTCGTACTTAGGTCCGTGATGCTCCCACACCGGATCCGGAGCATCCGGAAATACACCATGAAACCGTTGTGTAAGAGCTCGCTCCCAACCAGCCGGTGCGTCCAACGGTCCTACGGCATGACCTGCCAACGGTAGTCCGAGCAAAAGTGACACATCCTCGAGAGTAGGAGCCATCTCTCCCCATCTGAAGTGAAACGTGTGGGTCTCTGGCTTCCAACGGTCCACTAAGCAGCTCAGCAAGGACCCGTCGATGGCGAGGCGTTTCTCACCCGGGATAGACTCAACCAGACGCGCGAAAGGTAAAAGGCCAGCCCATTTCAACCTTCATCAGAGAACATTTCAGTTAGTGTCTCCCATTAATATGCATGTCAGTGTGCAAATTAATAAAGCACGTACCGCTGAAGCCATCCTGGGTGTATCATCCAGTTTTCCTTAGGAGTGCGAGTGACCAGAGGCTCAAGCTTGCGCTCATACCATATCGCACCGCGATGACCCCTATCAATGTCCCCATTCAGCAACCAAAATCCTGACATTCCTGCACATAAAAAATTTAGAACATAGTGTCACACTTAATACAAATCTCCTCTCAAGCGCTGCATGCATAAAAAATGCAGAACATAGTGTCACACTTAATAAAAATGCAGAACATAGTGTCAAACTTAATACAAATTCAGAACATAGTGCCACGCTTAATACAAATTCAGAACATAGTGCCACACTTAATACAAATTCAGAACATAGTGCCACAATTAATAAAATTCAGAACATAGTGCCACACTTAATACAAATTCAGAACATAATGCCACACTTAATACAAATTCAGAACATACTACTGCTAGCTTAGCTTCTTCCTCTCGCCCTTACTCCTCTACTGCCTCTACCTCCTCTTCTTCCCCTGTTGCCTCGTCCACGCCCAGTGACGAAAGTGGGACAATTAGTGTCCCTATGGCCAAATTCATTGCATAGAATGCATTGCCTAGTCGGACCTCCTGCTTCAGATTCATCCATATCATTCCGGATGCGCTGACACTGTCGCCTGCCTCTACTTGTACGCATATGCTCTGGGTTTGGAATGTAACGCCTTTCAGCGGGGTTGACGCTGTTGAAATTACCCATTGATCGAAAACCCATCAGCTCACCTGTCCAGGTATTGAGGACAGACTCTTTCAGAAAAAATGGAGACACAAACGATATTGCGTCCATTCCAAGCTGCCCGCAAGCAGCAAGTACATGTGAGCAAGGTAGGTGAAGCAATTTCGGTTTGTTGCATGTGCACTCACACGTTGGCCAGGCTTCATTACCAATTTTCACCTCATGCGTCCTCAACTCATTTGCACATCTGAATTTGTTGTTGGCTAAGCGGACCTCAAACCTTCTTTCTTGATTACCGATGGCGACTACAGTGTGTGACCTAGCTTTTCGCATCTTGTTGTCCATGTACTTCGTGACTCTTTCACAGTACCGTGTATTTGGGTTGTTTAAGATATGTTGCTCTGCTTTTTGACGTCTATCTCTGAAATACTTGACGGTGCCATAGAAAATACCCTCAACGATGGCTGTAAGTGGCAATGCCCGGTTTCCTCTGAGGACAAAGTTGTATGTTTCCGCGAGGTTTGTTGTCATGACACCGTACCTTGCTCCATGTGTGTCATGTAGCAAAGACCACCTCTCCAGAGGCTCATGCTCTATCCACTGCTCGAAGGTTTTAATCGACCTCCCGAGCCTTCTCCTAGTACCAGGTGGGTCAAAGCCTGGCAGGTCACATAGCCCAACAGGCTCCTCCTCCACGACCGTTGTTCCTGTTGCCAACTGTGCAGCTACTGCTTCAACATGTGCCCTCACTGCTACATCTCTTGCAGCTTTCCTGTCCCTCATGTGTCTCTGCGTGCACACATTAAGTCTGTCGCGTATCAAATTGTACTTCCATAACTGGTTCTGCTTGCAGAGTTTTTTGAACAGATTCATCAGGTTCTTATTTCTAAACTGCGAGAAGAAATTAGCCCCCAGATGGCGCATGCACCAACGGCTCTGCAAGTCCTGCCATGGAACTTGTTCCTCAGGGCCTGGGTTTGTCAGTGTCCTGATCGCACTGAGTATACCTGCATGCCTGTCATGAAGGATGCACACATTGGGCTTCTCCTTCACAACTGATATTTTCAACTGCCTGAAGAACCATGTCCAACTTTCAATGTTCTCACTCTCCACAAAAGCAAATGCCAGTGGGACGACTTGATTTTGGCCGTCTTGACCTATGGCTGTCAGGATCTGACCCTTGTACTTGCCTGTGAGAAAAGTACCGTCAACACATATCACCGGTCGGCAATGCCTGAAAGCTTTGATGCATACACCGAAAGAGAAGAAGAGACGATGCAACACCCTCACAGTTGGGAACTCTGGCATGAACATGTCTTGGATATCGATATAGGTGCCTGGATTCCGCTGCTGCAGGGTGTGGAGGAGTTGGACAACAAAGTCATATGCATCAAAATAAGAACCAAATCTCCTCTCAAGCGCCGCATGCTTAGCCCTCCAAGCCTTGCCATAAGAAATTCGGTACTTGAACCTGGCGAAGACTTTTGTCTGGACTGCCTACACTTCCATAGCTTTGCCCTGCACTATCTCATCGTAAAACAACCGAGCAATAAGCATGGATGAAAGGTTGGCATGATCTTGAGGGATGCAGGGAATAAGACAAGTGTGATTAACTAAGTCACTTATCACCCAACTTGTGCCATACTTAGGGAGAAAGCCGTGCACCCTTGCGGGACAATTTGCGTTCTTGCATACCATTGTCAGGAATTTCTGACAGGACACCTGAGCTGTGAAAACCCTTTGCGTGGACATTGCCCAATTAATTATTGCATCCTTCAGGGCTTGCTTGTTCGGATACATAGCACCCGTCGCAATATTGTTCTGGTGATATTGCCAGGCTGAATCATGTCCATCATTCACGGTCATTGCAGATGAGAAGTCATGATTCCACGATGCAGGATTCGGGACCTCCTCTTCATCTGACTAGTCAAAATCATCGGCATGACCCCTTTCAACATCGGTGTCTTCTTCTTCCATCTGGTCCTGCATGTGCCCATCTACCTTGTCAGCGTCCACCTCGCCATTGTAATCACCATCGGCATTTCCTCCTTGTACCTGACTACTCTGCCCTGATTCATAACCATAAGCATTTCCTCCTTCTACCTGACTGCTCTGTCCATGTTCGTAACCATCATCTCCAGCATTTGACATAGATAACTGCCTCCCTACACTGCTATGACCAGGATCGTAGCCACCCTCGCCTTCATGTGCAGTGACCTCCTTCACGACGGGAAGCACTAAAGCAACAGGATTGCATCCCCTTCGTTCACAACCTTGTAACCACCACACCTAATCGGAGTCTCCCTCTATTGGCCTCAAATAAAAGTAAATTATTGAACTTGACCGTGTCCATAATGCATGAACACCGACGGTGTGTGTTTCAGTATCAAGACCTAAACTTGCCGCAATCCATTCTTTCAACTGACTGACAGACCATGTTTGTGGTGCGCTCATTGGCACCTCTATGTGAGTAAATTCACTCAGATCTGCTCCCATCTCAGTTGTTTGGACAGTACCAGGACCGTAGTAAAATCTGAACTTCACTACATCGGACATCTCGACTCACCTATTTTTTTCAACAACGAAATACAAGTATTAAGCAACAACTTAATATACCCCCACTAACAAATATTAGATATGTCTATATATTACCTAGCTATATATTACAGAATATTAACGGAGCAACTAATACAATTCACACACCTACAAGTATATTACGAATATTTGCCGTAGCAACTACAAATATTGACAGATTAATATATTTGACTGGACTGCCTATATTACGAACCTTTTTCGGAACTACTGCAAATACTGACACTCCTAAATACTTGACATCCACATATAGTACGGAATATTACCGGAGCAACTACACATTTTTACACAACTAATTAGTTGACATCTAAATATATTTACGTATACTACCGGGGCAAATAACAATAATCGCACACCTAATTTATTTCACATCGAAACATATTAACAAATACTACCGGAGCACCTACGAAAAATAAAATGTTTGCTGAAATATACCCTGAAGCGTGCGTGCGAACGAAGAACGACGAACGGCGACCACCAAACTGCCGGTGCTCCGCCTCCAACGAAGAACGACGAACGACAGCTTCACCTCCACCACACTGCCCCAACTTCACCACCACCACCTCCACCAAAATGCTCACCACGACCACCACGAGCTACCCCATCAGTAGATCGAGACCTCTTTTGGCTGCCCTAACTGAGTTGAATCCATTCACGGTGCCAAAATCGCGAAAAACTTGCTCATTTTGGTGTATAAATTGGTGGCATTTTTGTGTAGAGAGAGGAGAAGGTAAGAACAGAAGAAGAACAGAAGAAGAAGGGAGGAAGGGGAGGATAAGGGAGCAGGGAGCCGGCCAGCCGCGTGCGAGGTGGGGCCGCACCCTGTCGGCCAGCAGCTGGCCGATCGGCCCGCGGTAGGCCGACAGGGGCACGCCCGCGCCGACAGCTCCCTCCCTCCCCCTCGCGACGTGGCCAGCCCAATCAGAGGCCGACGCGTGCCAGGCGGGCCAGCAGTCGGCCAGCAGCAAGCCGATCGGCCTGCTGTGGGCCGATTAGGTCCAGTCGGCCCGCTGCGGGCCGACGGTGTATTATTTGTGAAAAATATTTTTCTGGCGTAATATTTGTGTAATTTAATAAAAAAATGTATTATTTAAAAAAATTAGCTTGTATTACGTACGTAGACGTAGAGAGAGTGCAACATGTAAAGCTAGTACAAATAGTGTACTATTGTTGATTGGCCTCCTCCGATAACCTGTTGCAATGCACGTACAATTATGTATTCGGAAAATATATTTTTTGCCTCGTCGCAGCACCCACTCAGAGAAGCGACTCGAAAGCCATTCATAAATTTAGTAAGTTTATCACAGGCATATCATTTTATTACATACAACAGGTCATCAACCCACAACGACAACGAGGATACATTATAAATACTAAAGTTTTCATCACACAACAAATAACAAGCAATGAAATGAACTTCAACTCAATCAATCCTCAGCGTTGGAAACGCTTGCTTTGAACCACAAGCGATTCTCTGGGAAGAGCCAGCTACTGTCAATCTCGAGACCAACGCAGGACTGATCATCCAGGCTGAAGCGGCCTACTATATCACGAACAGGGTAGGGAACCACCGCAATGTCTGACGTATAGATACAGTTGCGTCTCATAAATGGTAGTAACATTGTGTCAACAGCAATTGGATCGCCTTTCACCATCATTGGATAGTTTTGTCCAAGGAAGAGTGAGTTTGCTCCAAGACTATCAATACTGTACCAGGGAGAATGTGTTGGCGCTAGCACACTAGTATCCATCCCGAATACCATGCAGCGGGTGTTGGAATAGGTCCGGAGAGTGCGACCATGGGAAACAACACCTGCTCCCTCAGTAGTAACATCAGCAGTGGGTTTTATACAGACAAGAAGTGGTGATCCATTGGAATTAGTTGCTAGCCTCCAGTGAGCATATGGGCCCTGCTCGTCCTCATGCTCGTGATCATCACCATCGTCATCTCCTCCTTGGTTATAAAATTTTTCAAGTATAGGTGGTGGAATGTTCACAGGACCTTGGAAACACAAGAAGAAGGTTAATTAGTAGAGAAGGGAAACTTGCTAACTCGCATGCATGTGGATGAAACAATTATAATTACGGTGGAAGACAAACGTACCGAAACTACGAGGATCCCATGCAAAAACAGTGCCACGAGTGGTGGCAGCAAACACAAGACCCTCGTATTCAATTGCATCACAGTACACATCCATGTATAGAAACTGGTTTTTGAGCAATATCCATCCAGTCGAACCACGAAGGATGGCAACAAACTTGTCGAAGATAGCAACAACTTGATAGTTCTTGTAATTCCAAGAGCGGTTGGGAACTTGAGAAATTGCTATCTTCCGTAGACGACAGTCACCATGATCATATTTGAACGTACGTAGATCATCTATGTGCTCAACCTCAGGGCACTCGGAGATTTTTGGAAGTGGAATCCGCTGACGAGTGTACACATTCACAAGTTCCCACTCGCAATTGTACCCAATATAAACAACCCAATCTCCATTTGCGCCTGCCCAAGCCTTGCCCTCAAGCGATGGCATCTTAACATCATACATATCATTATCAAGCGGCATCAACTTGCACAAGGCGAGGCTTCCCTCGTCCCTGCGCCAGTCAGCAGGGTCACGGCGAAGAAGATAGGGGAGATCAAACCGCTCCTGGACCCTTGGGTTCCTTGTAATGATGTTATTAGTTGAGTCGAGAATGTTCTTGAACGAACCTGCCATGCTAGCCGAGGTGATGACGTCGCACCGATCAATGAGTTCCCCCACCACGTCATCTTTCAGATCGGGGCAAGAATAACGGGGTCGTTTCCGGCTTGTTCCCTCCATGGAGAAGACGATCGAACAATGGCAGAAGGAAGGGTGAAGGCAAATGGAGGAGGGAGGAAGAGCGTGCGACAGCAGTTCCAAATTGAGAGGGAAAGGCGAATAATCGGTCGGTGGACGGTTGCCAGTTTGCCACGGTACACGAAGAGGCGCCCCGGCCTACACGTCCTTTCGGAAATTGTACAAAAGGACTCGCCGTCGTCTCACTGACATGTTGGAACGGGACCACATGTCAACGAAACATGGAGTGTAATTTCTCGTGCAAAATGCGATCTGGCCGCGTTGGCCCGAGGTGCCGCATTAGTTATCGACCTTTATTTTTTTAACATACAATCTGAGTGGATAGCTCCTGTGGTCATCACACATGAGTGGATATATAGGTGGGCTAGGTGGGCAGGCAGTAAGTGCTAAAGGAGTCGATCTCGAAAAAATAGTTGATCCAGTGCTTGGTTTTGTTTGGATTTTCCAACTATGACCATTGGATAGAGTGAATCAATGGCTTACCTTCAAAGTTATTCTCATACTATAGAATGGTATAGGAACGTGGAGAGATTTGGTTGATTTTATATCGCTGAATAATATAAAATATTATGAGTGCAGACGCTCCACCCCGAGGTTTGTTGCTCCTTCTCGGTCATCGGGAATCTATGTTCTTCCACTCTTTCGTTTAAGACATGAGCTTTGTTCATCCTTTTGCCGACACGCGGGACATCTATATGCCTCCATTTTACAAAATCATACTATATGCCTCCATGACATGCGGGACATCTAGCATCAAGGTGGCGTGTCATGCAATAAAATGGAGATATGCAGTGCGTAAGTGAGTCGTGCACTTCGATGGCACCTAGTACTACGCAATATTTTTTCTCCTCGATGGCACGTGAATAGTGCACGTACTCAATGACAGAGCACGGGATGGTAGCCATGGACATGGTCGGCCCTTTTTGAAGAGAATACTAATAAATAACTTTGATGTGTCCCGTCAATTCACGGAATGATGAGAAGCTTGCTTACTGCGCCTTCTCCCTCGCCAACGCGTGCGCGGTGGCTCGCAACACGAGGAGAAACTTTTGCTTACAAGCGGTGGATGTGCAGCAGTTCATTTGGTGTCAGATTGCCAGAAGTACTACTATAGTACCATCATTATTGTTCGACTTCCGGAAGAGGAGAAGAGCCAAGCGCAAGGTCACCTACTAACCTAGTACAGTACTACTATAGCCAAAGCTGGTCCACCTTTTTAGAGCATGGTTAATTAATATAGGCGGCTCTTGCAGCGGCACATCATTTAGCGCAAGTACTCTCTTCGTAGGAACAAAGGAAGTGAAACAAAAGTTGGCGTGGATGCTAGATTGCCAATTAAAACATGATTACATAGGAAAAAAATCCTATAGCATTCTATCCTATGAATCAAACGACCAATGTAGGAAAATTATGAGGGGGGTCTCTCCAACAGTGTTCCTTGGCTCGCACCTAGCATCAGGTGGCCAAACTTGGAGTCATTCATCTGGTACATGTGGCATCTCAGATCTGGACCCAAGGTGACGCGACCTCTCACTTCCTCCGCCATTTGAAGCGGCGCGCCGGTGGAGGGCTAGCATACTCCAATATTAGGTTGGCTCTATGTGATGTGGCAACTTCATATACTAACCGGATGCTGGCTATACTACTACGGTACTCACACTCCAAGAAGTGACTCGAAAACCATTCATAAATTGAGTCTATGACATGCATTTGCAAATGTACCATTCATTACATACAACAAGTCATCAACACACAACGACAACGCGGATACATGTTGGATTATAGATTATTTCCAACAAAACATTCTAGCAAATACTAAAGTTTTCATCACACAAAAAATAACAAGCAATGAAATGAACTTCAACTCAACCAATCCTCGGTGTTTTAAACACTTGCTTTGAACCATAGGTGCTCTAGGAAGGGCCAGCTATTGTCAATATCGAGAGCAACGCATGACTGATCATCCAGGCTGAAGCGGCATATATCAGGACCAGGGTAGGGAACCACCGAAATGTCCGAGGTATAGATACATTTGCTTCTCATAAATGGTAGTAACGTTGTGTCAACAGCAGCTGGATCGCCTTTCACCATCATTGGATAGTTTGGTCCAAGGAAGAGCGAGTTTTCTCCAAGACTATCAATACTAAACAAGGGAGAAGGTGTTGGCACTAGCACACTAGTACCCATCCTGAATACCATGCAATGGGTGTTGGAATAGGTCCGGAGAGGGCGACCATGGGAGACAACACCTGCTTCCTCAGTAGTAACAATCTGAGTGCACTGTATACAGACAAGAAGAGGTGATCCATCGGAATTAGTTGCCAGGCGCCACTGAGTATATAAGTTCTGCTCCTCCTCATGCTCGTGATCATCACCATCGTCATCTCCCCCTTGCTTATAAAATTTTTCAAGTATAGGTGGTGGAATGTTCACAGACCTTGGAAAACACAAGAAGAAGGTTAATTAGTAAAGGGAAACTTGCTAACCCGCATGCATGTGGATGAAACAATTATAATTACGGTGGAAGACAAACATATCGAAACTACGAGGATCCCATGCAAAAACAGTGCCACGAGTGGTGGCAGCAAACACAAGATCCTCGTATTCAATTGCATCACAGTACTCATCCGTGTGTAGAAACTGATTTTTGAGCAATATCCATGGACGACGAACCGTGGAATGAGTAAGGATGACAACAAGCTTGTCGAAGATAGCAACAACTTCATAGTTCTTGTAATTCCAAGAGCGGTTGGGAACTCGACAAATTGCTATCTTCAGTAGACGACAGTCACCATGATTGTATTTGAACGTACGTAGATCATCTGTGTGCTCAACCTCATGGCACTATGAGATTTTTGGAAGTCGAATCCGCTGACGAGTGTACACATTCACAAGTTCCCACTCGCAATTGTACCCAATATAAACAACCCAATATCCATTTGTGCCAGCCCAGGCCTTACCGTTAAGCGATGGCATCTTGACATCACACGTATCATTATCAAGCGGCATCAACTTGCACAAGGCGAGGCCTCCGTCGTCCGCGCCCATGCGAACAGGCTTATAGCAAAGAAGATAAGGGAGATCAAACCGCTCCTGGACCCTTGGGTTCCTTGTAATGATGTTATTAGTTGAGTCGAGAATGGGCTTGAATGAACCTGCCATGCTAGCCGAGGTGATGACGTCGCACCGATCAATGAGTTCCTCCACCACGTCATCTTTCAGATCAGGGCAAGAATAACGGGGTCATTTTTGGCATGTTCCCTCCAGGGAGAAGACGATCGAACAATGGCAGAAGGAAGGGTGAAGGCAAATGGAGGAGGGAGGAAGAGCGTGCGACAGCAGTTCCAAACCGAGAGGGAAAGGCGAAGAGTCAGTGGACGGTTGCCAGTTTGCCACGGTACACGAAGAGGCGCCCCGGCCTACACGTCCTTTTGGAAATTGTACAAAAGGACTCGCCGTCGTCTCACTGACATGTTGGAACGGGACCACATGTCAAGGAAACATGGTGTGTAATTTCTCGTGCAAAATGTGATCTGGCCGCGTTGGCCCGAAGTGCCGCATTATTTCTCGACTTTATTTTTTTAATGGCGTGCCGTTCAGTTTTGAAGCACGACTAACTGGTACTGTTTGCAGAGAAAATATAAACTACTCTACCACTACTCCACCTCTAGTACTAGTAGTATAAAAAGGATATATAGGCTGGAGCTTCAGAGCTTTCTTGCTAAGGGCTGCCCACTTGCTTCTCACACTATCACCCTCTCTCCAGATCTAATAAAGACGGCCTCTCTCTCCCTCCTCACCGGTGGTCACAGATCCGTTGGGGAAGAAAAGGACGTGCAGCGTTGACGCACTCGTCATCGGCGAGCGAGGTCACGCACTGACGACAAGGCCGTCCTCTCAGACCTAGCGCCCGTGCGGGATGGCCTCCGTCCCCAAGCTCGCTGCCGTAGTGCGTGCGGAGGACGACGACCACGAGCGAAGCCACTTCCCGCCGACCCTCAGGTATGCTACCTCTTTTCGAACCATACCCTTGTTCTATTGCCCCATCTGCCACGTCGCTGCATGTGGATCTTTTTCCACTCCACCATCTTCCCAATTTCCTGTCCTCTGCTCTGCTGGTCACGCAGATGAAACCCTTAATTTGCACTATTAAAGGAAACCCTACTTCATGCAGACTAATCCATGTCTGGATTGAATAAGGAAAGGAAGGGAGACTGTACTGTCCAAGAGAGTAGCCATCGAACCCGCATCTAGGTTGAAAAGGGGAAAATCAGTAGCTAAGGAACGAGTCTCGTGTCTCTTGGTTGAAGAAGGGTAGAAAGGCATGACAACGCAATAGAGAATGACCAGGTTGATCGGTTTGTTGTCCTCACATAGGAAAATGGTGGCTAAAGAGAACAAAAATGGGACGTAATCCACATATGCTGCCTGGATATTTGTTGCTCTGGGCAACCATACCTCCCTCACCACTCTATGCGTCCATGGAGGTACATCATACTGGTGCGCCCACTGTCCGAATGGGCCTAGCATGTCCCTTAAACCAAACACATCCTTATTGTCACTTTTTTGCTATTAGTATAACGCCAGCAGTCAAGTCAAGCAATGCTACTGCAAAAGTGATGCCACATTTAACTAATGCCGCACTCAGTCTAATGCCACCAATAAATATATTTTTTGACGAAAAGGCAGGGCAACTGCTTTTCATTGCGTATAGAAGAAATAAACAGTTACAAAAACAAGATTAGAGAAGGAGGATTGGGGTTAGAGATACATCAGAAGTACATCAGTCTGGTTCTAGGGGGCGCTCTACAAGAGCCATTGCACGCTTACGCCCAGCGTCAACCCAGTCCTTTGCTTCAACCTGAATCTTCAGAAACAGTTGTGTGGGGTGACAAGAAATATTTCTGAATGTTCCATCATTTCTTTCTTTCCAGAGGTTCCACCAAACCAGGGCCAAAATTGATCTCCAAGATTTTGCTCTTTCCTTTCCCATGGAAGCATTTGTTTGCTGCCACCAGCTAACTAGGGAATCGTCATGAACTGCCGCCATAGCCGGGCTCATGTTCAGCTTGCAGAGTGTCAGGTGCCAAACTTCCTTCGCAAAAGAGCAAGAAGTAAGAAGGTGGGCAGTAGTTTCAGGCTCTTGTAGACATAGCAGACACAACGGATTATGGGGCCACCCTCGCTTAGCAAGGTTATCTGCCGTTAGACATCGATCTTGAGCAGCCAGCCAGACGAAGAACTGACATTTGGGAGGGGCATCCGAGCTCCAGGCCAGCTTCGCATAAGGTGGCCTAATGTTGGCAGTAAGAGTGGCAGTGTACGCCGAGCTGGAGGAAAACTGACCATCGTTTCTCCATCTCTAGGTTAGTGAATAATCCTGAGCCTGAGTGAGTTGGATCGGCTGCAACTCATTCCAAAGGTTCATGAATTGCGCGATGGCCTCTTGAGTTAACCACCGATAAATTTAAGCAATCCCATTTAATGTCATTGGATTATTTCAGGGTTAGCTGTTGATTGTGGATGTATTAAAGATTTTTCAGCTAAGGCATTCTAATGCTGTTGCACAGCCAGTATACCAATGATGAAACTTGTTACTACCTTCAGATTTTTGCACTGTTAATACTTATAGATTACATACCTCACTTTCATGAGATAAGTTAATTTTTTTGTACAGTGTCACCAAAATGCCAAGGCGCTGATGTCATTTTATTTTGGTTAAACTGCACAAAAAATTATGAAGACAAGAGGAAAGGTGAAGAGTGGGCACCTCCTCCTCCGGCTGTTCTCTTGATACGTTCAATCAAGTTTTTATGTTTGATCAATTATCAAGATTGGGATAACAATTTTTAAGGTCCCCCCGAGTTCGAAATGATATTTACCTTGAGGTACATGGTTTGCAATTTTTTTATACTGTCATTAGTTAATAATGCTAGTTACCTTCAGACTTTTGTATTTGGTTTAATGCTCATGCACAACTAGTATACCAATGCTGAAACTTGTTACCTTTACATTTTGTATTGTTAATTCTTATAGAAATCTTCCAGTGCTAGAGTTTATTGAAATCTGTTCAGTAACACCATTGTACTGTACCCTGTAATAAAATAACTACTCTACTGTTGCACTAGCCACTAGATTAGTGTATATTTGTAGTATTCAAATGGTGTTGCATTAGCGTATGGACATAAATAAAGTGTGGCAAGCTTTCCCAGATATGTGCTCAAGAAAACTACTACCTGTTTTTCTAAATACTAGACGTTTGGGTACTTTAAATTGAACCGTGAAAACGTCTTATATTAAGGAACAGAGGGTGTAGAGTTCACTCAAATTATCCAGGTAAAGCTAGTCACACCTTTGTTAAAATTAATGTTCATTATGTTATCGGAGGAGGTCTGTAAGTTTGTCTCTTGTGCATGTCGACTACATACCTGACATCATGATGTAATGTTAAGTCATTTCGTTTTGTTACAGTGTCACTGAATTGTCAAGGCGGTGATGGCATTTTATTTTAGTTGAACTGCACAAAATATGCTTAAAAGAAGAGGAAAGGTCAGGAATCGATCATTCTTTCAGAAAGAACTATATATGCCTTTCTGACATCACCGTTGTTGCCTTATTTATTCCTTCAAACGGGTGGTTAGAAACAGTCTTGCTACCTTTTCCCATTAAGAAATTGGAATGCTTATATTTGTGAGTCTATGCTTCAACTAGTGCCACTTTTATAGTAATCACACTTTCAATATTTATGCAAACAGGGATGCTCGATTTTAGTGGAACTGCACAAAAAAGTCCAACTAGTTCAACATTAGGAGCATGTTTTCTTCCAAACCTTTATATCCAATTGGTGGCACTATGAGCTGTTCATTAAGAAGTTACATGGTTTGCTACTATCTTGCTACTCTTTTTGTACTGTCATTAGATAGTAATACTAGTGGTTTGCATGTGAATTTATTGGCAGGGTGGACCTACATTGGAGGTGCAGGACATGATTCAATGATTGGATGCTCAATTTCAGTTGTATCGATTTCACTTCTTCCATCACTACGAACATGGATATCCTTGGTCTGATGAAGAATAGGCGCTATATTTCTGCTCTGAACAAGCAAATCAATTCAGTATGAAATTGTCCAGGGCAAAACATGACTTTATCAAATTGTCCAGTGCAAAACATGACAGATGCTAAGCGGAAGAGACATGTTTAAACCGAAAATACAAGGTGGGGTATATGTTTACTAGCTGCTTGATTTTTGTGCAGACAGAGATGTCTGCCCGTTGCTATTTGGCAAACACACAAAGTGACCGCAATTTTGGTTGAACTGCACAAGAGAATAGTATAGTCACTGCATGCAGTGCCATTTGAAAATAGACACAGAAAGATTGGATAGTCACTTCATGGACTGCAGAAAAGTAGTACTGTACTATTTATTGGCCAACACTAGGTGCTTCATTACTTTGGTATGATTATACAATGGGCATCATTTTGCCTAAGTTAAAGTTTGTATTCCGAAAATAGAATCGCCGTGTGATCGAGAGAAGACCGAATCATATTGCAGTGGATGTTCCTCCATCATGTGTGGTTCATTCTCATGGTTCCAGCTGTTGGTAAAACCACTTACGTTTGCAAGAGGAATTGTAGACTTCACAAACAAATTTGTCTTTCAGTCTGTACTGAATGTTGGCCCAGAGAAGCATCCATGTTAGTAGGAAGAACATATGTTTTTTCTAGATCTTTGCTTTTGGAGCTACATATTTGTATATGATCTGTGAATCATTGAGATGCATTAACATGTTGATCTTATGTATGGGAATCGTACTAGTTGGTTTTAGTTGTGGCTGATCTTTGCTTTTGGAGCTACATATTTGTATATGATCTGTGAATCATTGAGATGCATTAACAGTTCCTTATATATGTTCGCTCAGTGTTTACAAGTTACTGATCGATCACTAGCTAGCCTACTAATGCGCTCCTGGCAATTTTAGTTGCGACGCAAGATCCGAAGTGGCAGTTTTTTGAATAAAAATGCCTAGCTCTAAAGAAACTGACAAGCTGCTCTGAAGAAAATGCCATGCGAATCTGAAGAAACTGCCAGCGAAAACGTTCGCAAATGCCTTATCTCCCAGCTAAAGTTCATCAACTAATGCCCTTGGCTGCGACTCATTGCATGCTGCTCCGCGTACTGGCTGCGAGCGATTTTGAGTGCCTGCATGCAGCCGGCCGTAATTAAGGCAGCTAACTGATGCGAAAAAAGATGCGCTTTAATTGTTGCGGGCCTTTTAAATCCGTGGAATCATTATTGACAAGGAGGGAGATGATTCGAGTGCACTCGTTTGACCGTCATGCCGGCGTGCGACCCAACACGGGCGGGACGGGACGGCATAGTCATAATTTCAGTTTCTCTAGTTTTCCACGGCAAGCTGGCGTGCTAAGCTATGCCTGCTTAATTATGCATTGAATTCCGATGACCGTCGCGCTACCTTCCGCCTATAAGTACTGTTTCCCGGCCTTCTATGGTGGCACCATGACCCAACTCGCCCTATCCTCATAAGCCCCCACCAGCCCGACGTCGCTCGCCACTTATCCTCGCTCTCGCCACGTCCGCCATGCCCCCGCTCGTCCGCGATAGGCGAGGCCGGAGGCGGTCACCGCCGGAACTAGTGTTCGGTTTTTCACCGGAAGGCAGACGGAGGGAGGAGGCATTCTATCGGTCTTTAGATGGCAATGCGGAGATCGAGGACTTGTTGGAGCGCGACCGCCTGGCGGAGGAGCAGGAGTTGTTGGAGCGCGACCGCTTGGCGGAGGAGCAGCGTATCGCCGATTTGCGCCGCCAGCGGGACATGGAGCAGCAGCGCACCGATGCTCTGAGTCGCGAGCAGAGCGCCCGCAACTAGGACAACTGCGTGGAGGCCGGCGCCCGGCAAATAGCCCTGGAGGCTGTCGGGCACGCACACGTTCGCGACGCCGATTTTTACTACCAGCTCGTCAAGTGGGTTTCCCGCTTAGAAGCCGAAGCTTCGGTGGACCACGCCGGCATGGAAAGGGCCAACGCGCACGAGCAACGCGCCCTATCGCACCTCTGGCAAGTCCGAGGCGAGGCGGAGGACGCCGGTGCCGGCGTTTAGCATGTACCGCAGATGGCGGCCGGCATCGTCTAGTTAGCTAAGAGTAAGTTAGTACTTGTATGCTACTAGAGTATTAGTGGGAGTAGATAGTTAACTTGGCTATGATGGTTGTCAATGTGGAAGTTCAGTACTCTATATGTGGATCAGACATGTTACTTTGCTCTGAATGTTGAACTTTCCGTTTGAACATATGGAATGGGTTGTTATTTTTTTAAATGGGTTGTATTTGTCCTCCACGGTTTTAGAGGCTGACTTGTGGGCCTACCAAGTTGACGCGTACACAATCAGGAGATGATTGTACGTGGAGAGGATGACAGCAGGGACCCGCCAAGGTCATGGCAGTACGCAAGCAAGTGCCTCCTTATTTCAAGCCAATAAAAAAATGGCTCCTCCTAATGGATTTCTGACATCTGGGTCCCATGCCATTGTCAACGTAGTCAATAAACGAGAGAATTGCACAACGAGCGGCTGACACCAGGGACCCAGCAGCTCACCCAGTTATTTTTGTTTTGGGTTAATTTGATAAATGCCACTCCAAATCTGGTGTTTCTGAGAAATGCCACTGCAATTTCCAAACTTTGAAAAATGCCATTTCATGCCATTTCCAGTGGCATTTTTCGAAGTCTGGAGTGGCGTTTTTCAAAGTTTGCAAATTGCAGTGGCGTTTTCCAAAGTTTGCAAAAATTGCAGTGCCATTTTTCAAAGTTTGGAAATTGCAGTGGCATTTTTATGAATCGCCATAATTGGAGTGGCATTTATCTAATTTGTTTTTGAGACGGAAGCAGGGTGTCAACTAGGCTGTGCGGGGCACTCTGGCCTGTCTAGACAGCCTTCTCTTTTATGTTTACCACAGACCAGCCCAGTAGTTTTTTTTTCTTTCTGAAAATGGCTAGCCCAGTTTTTTTGTGATTTGCCAAGTAAGTCGCTTTGTCAGGCCTGTTGGGCTGCAAATCTTTTAAGACGAGGAGAGCTTCATTCGGCTGGACGAGAAAATGGCCTATCAGTAATGAGAAATGGGTTGTACATTTTTAAAACACATCAAACCGGCAATTAGTTTCAAATTTCTTTTTTTTTCATTTTGAGATTTTAAATTGCATTAATTTTTATGCGTGGATAATTTGTTGGATTTTATATTGATATACATTTATTTTTAAAATCAGTTTGAATGTGACTCGAAATTTCGGGATTAAAAACAGTCCGGACCCGCACCGAAATATGCAAAATTTCATATAATTTTTTAACCGTGGCCACAATATGGGCTGTCATGCTAACAAAAAGAATATGGGCTCCAAAAAAAACCTTAAGAATTAGCAAATGGGCTGTAAATTATTAGAAATAATGGCAGATGGGTTGTATGCTGTTTTCCATAGATTTGAGGCTTTCCTAAAAAAAGCTTGACACACAAGCAGTGACTGTTGGATGTCCATCCAACGGCCGTCGTGCTTCTTCAATCTCTGTTCTTCCTGCTCCAGCCGCTCAAACAAGCGCCGGCGGGACTGCCTCCTCCCTCCTTCCCGCGGCCGGCTGTGCTGCCGCGCAGGCCTCACCGCCCCACCGTACTCCCATCCCTGGCCTAGCCATCCCTCTACTCACCCACACCTGCTGTTATTCTCCGGCGACGGCAGATGAACCAGTAAACCCTCATACAGTCGTACTCCCCTCCACGTGGGAAACAACTGCCGAGTCTTCCCTGCCTCCGTGTCGTTCCCTTCCTAGGCCTCGCCGTCGTCCACCGCCCTGGTGCTCTCGGCGCAGCCTGGTCAACGTGGTCAACGACCGACATGCATCTGAAGTGGACGGTATGTGGGGAGGCTGACAGTTGGGTCCACGGCCGCACGCAAGGAAATGCCTCCTTATTACGCGCAAAATAATGATTCCTCCACCGGACATCTGGGACCCACCGAAAGGGCCTCTGTATTTCGCGAAAAAACGTTACCGCCGCTGACAGCTCGGACCCACCAGCTATATCTTCGCACGCAAGGAAGTGCGTCCTTATTACGCACAAAAAAATGAATACTCCCCCTGCTAGCTGGGACCCAGTATAGTGGCAGCCTGACTTGTGGGCCTAATAAGTTGACGGGGACAGAGGGCTTTGTCAACTTAGTCAATATGTACGATTCTAGCTCCAGTGACCGTACGATATCCATCCAACGGCCGTACATAGTGCTTCTTCAACCTCTGGTCTTCTTGCTCCAGCCGCCCAAACCAGCGCCGGTCGTGCCTCGTGCTCCCGCCTCCCGTGGCCGGCTGCGATGCGGCGGAGGCCTCACCGCCCCCTACTACTCCCACCGCTGGCCAGTCCATCCCTCTACTCACTCACACCCCCTGTTATTCTGTGGTGACGGCAGCCTCACACCGCAGCGAACCAGTGAACCCTCATACTCCTCTACGCGTGGGCATCCACTGCCATGTCTTCCCTGGCTCCGCGTCGTCCCTTTCCTAGGCCTCGCCGTCGTCCACCGCCCTGGTGCTCTCGGCGCGGCGTGATCAACATGGTCAAGGAACGACTTCCATCGGAAGAGTACTGTACGTGGAGAGGCTGACAGCTGGGTCCACGGCAGCCGCAAGGAAGTGCCTCCTTATTACGCGGAAAATAATTATTCCTCCACCTGACAGCAGGGACCCACCGGACGGGCCACCATATTTGGCGAAAAAATGTTTCCCCCTGACTGCTGGGACCCACCGGACGGGCCACCGTATTTCGTGAAAAAACGTCCCCCCCCCCCCCCCCCGCTGTCAGCTCGGACCCACCGGAAGTGCCACCTTTTACGCACAAAAAAATGAATACTCCCCCTGCTAGTTGGGACCCACCTTGGTGGGTGGCTGACTTGTGGGCCTACTAAGTTGACGGGGACGGAGTGCTTTGTCAACTTAGTCAATATGAACGATTCTAGCTCCAGTGACCGTACGATGTCCATCCAACGGCCGTAGTGCTTCTTCAACCCCTGGTCTTCTTCCCCAAAGCAGCGCCGGTCATGCCACATGCTCCTGCCTCCCGTGGTCGGCTGTGCTGCCGCGGAGGCCTCACCGCCCCCTACTATTCCCACCGCTGGCCAGGCCCTGCGGCGACAGCAGCCTCACACCGCAGCCGATCCATTGAACCCTCGTACTCCTCTCCGCGCGGGCTTCCACTGCCGCATCTTCCCCGGCTCCGCGTCGTCCCCTTCCTAGGCCTCGTCGTCGTCCACCGCCCTGGTGCTCTCGGCGCGGCGTGGTCAATGTGGTCAAGGAACGACTTCCATCGGAAGAGTACTGTACATGGAGAGGCTGACAGCTGGGTCCACAGCCGCAGCAAGGAAGTGCCTCCTTATTACGCGCAAAATAATTATTCCTCCACCTGACAGCGGGGACCCACCGGACGGGCCACCGTATTTCGCGAAAAAAACGTTTCCCCCTGACTGCTGGGACCCACCAGCTACATCTTCGCACGCAAGGAAGTGCGTTCGGGCAAAAAAAATGATTCGCCCCCTGACTGCTGGGACCCACCAGCTACATCTTCGCAGGCAAGGAAGTGCCTGACAGTCGGGACCCACCTGGTCGAAGTGTACGTAGCGTTGTCATTCTGGTCGCAAACGTGTACGTACATACTGGTCGATGTAGAGGCGCGCACGTGTCGTAGTAGAGGCGCGCACGTAGCATGTACACGTACGTACAACGGCCAGGGTGCAAGAAAGTAAATACGGCCACGTACGTGCATACGGGCGGGGTCTCGAATGCCTACCCGCGCATACGTACGGCCAGGGCTCGTGTACATGGATGGGTCGGAACGGAGAAACAGCGTCGTCGTCGTGTTCATGGGGAGCCAACCGGCTGGGTCGGAACGGAATGCGTCGTCGTGTTCATCGGGAGGGCTGGGACGGAACAACCGATGGAAACGAGGTCTGGCGTACCGCAGAACGGAGGAAACGACCTTGTGTTCGACCGGCCACGTTCGAAACGGGATCCTGTTCATCGGGAGGGGTCTGGCGTACCGCAAAACGGAGGAAACGGACCTCCTATGGTCGAAAGGGGGGTCCTGTTGATCGGGAGGGGTGTGGCGTACCGCAAAACGGAGGAGAACGGACTTGTGTTGGAGCGCTACGGTCGAAACGGGGGTCCTGTTCATCGGGAGGGGTGTGGCGTACCGCAAAACGGGACTCCACAGGATACTGTTCATCTCCACCGTCGACCCCCTCCAGCCTCCACGGGCTACTGTTCATCCACCGTCGACCTCCTCCAGCCTCCACCTGCGACTGTTCATCCACGGGATCCTGTTCATCCAGCCTCCACCACGCGCTACTCCACCGGCTACTGTTCAACCAGCCCTCTCCACGGGCTCCTGTTCAACCACCCCTCCACGGGCTACTGTTCATCCAGCCCTCCACCGTCTACTGTTCATCCTGCCCTCCACGGGGTGGTCCTATTCTTCTAGCCCTCCACGGGGACCTGTTCATCCAGCCCCAACCGGCTCGATCGATCGGGGTCCTGTTCATCCAGAGGCAACACCATGGGGTCCTGTTCATCCACCCCCACCGGGAACTGTTCATCCAACCCCCCCCCCCCAGCAACGCTCACTGTTCATCCAGAGGCAACACCACGGGGTCCTGTTCATCCACCCCCACCGGGAACTGTTCATCCAAACCCCCCAGCAACGCTCACTGTTCATCCAGAGGCAGCATCGATCGGCTTCAGTTAGCAGCAGTAGCGAAGGAATCGCTCGATCGGGTTTACTTAACAGCCATCGATCGATCGCTCAGGTTCAGTAACGCGTAGCCTGCAATGCAGTCGCTTGGGTTCAATTAGAGCCCAACGCCTCGCCCGGGTTCAGTTAGAACCCAACGCCTCGCACCCACGCGCGTGCGTGTATGAGAGAAACGCGCATCGCTCGGCCCCGACCACCCACCGTAACCGGGAAAACCCCGATATTTTCCTCGCCCTCGCTTCTACCACGGTTTTTTCTGTCATGGACGACCCAAAGAATGTCATGCAGCTGCGTCTCCGGCCCGCCCAGGACGAAAAGCCCATTTTCTGTCATGATTTTTTGTCATAGAAGTAGGGCCCCACCACATCTATGATGATACCGGGTTTTTTCACAATTATCGTCATAGAAGTGTCATAAGTAGGACAAAAAAAATCGTTCGGCCCAAAATGTCACGGATGTGTCTTTTTTTGTAGTGCTCTGTAGCCACCAAAAACCAATCGGGACCCTGTTCCAGCACCCTGCCGGAGGGGGGATCCATCACCAGTGGCCTCCTTCATCATCCCGGCGCTCTCCATGATGAGGAGGGAGTATTTCACCCTCAGGGCTGAGGGTATGTACCAGTAGCTATGTGTTTGATCTCTCTCTCTCTCTCTCTCTCGTGTTCTTGAGGTGGTACAATCTTGATGTATCGCGAGCTTTGCTATTATAGTTGGATCTTATGATGTTTCTCCCCTCTACTCTCTTGTAATGGATTGAGTTTTCCCTTTGAAGTTATCTTATCGGATTGAGTATTTAAGGATTTGAGAACACTTGATGTATGTCTTGCATGTGCTTATCTGTGGTGACAATGGGATATCACGTGATCTACTTGATGTATGTTTTGGTGATCAACTTGAGGGTTCCGTAACCTTGTGAACTTATGCATAGGGGTTGGCACACGTTTTCGTCTTGACTCTCCGGTAGAAACTTTGGGGCACTCTTTGAAGCACTTTGTGTTGGTTTGAATAGATGAATCTGAGATTGTGTGATGCATATCGTATAATCATACCCACGGATACTTGAGGTGACATTGGAGTATCTAGGTGACATTAGGGTTTTGGTTGATTTGTATCTTAAGGTGTTATTCTAGTACGAACTCTATGAATGATCGAACGAAAAGAATAGCTTCGTGTTATTTTACTACGGACTCTTGAATAGATCGATCAGAAAGGATAACTTTGAGGTGGTTTCATACCCTACCATAATCTCTTCGTTTGTTCTCCGCTATTAGTGACTTTGGAGTGACTCTTTGTTGCATGTTGAGGGATAGTAATATGATCCAGTTATGTTATTATTGTTGAGAGAACTTGCACTAGTGAAAGTATGAACTCTAGTCCTTGTTTCCTAGCATTGCAATACCGTTTACGCTCACTTTTATCAATAGTTACCTTGCTGTTTTTATATTTTCAGATTACAAAAACCTATATCTACTATCCATATTGCACTTGTATCACCATCTCTTCGCCGAACTAGTGCACCTATACAATTTACCATTGTATTGGGTATGTTGGGGACACAAGAGACTCTTTGTTATTTGGTTGCAGGGTTGTTTGAGAGAGACCATCTTCAACCTACGCCTCCCACGGATTGATAAACCTTAGGTCATCCACTTGAGGGAAAATTGCTACTGTCCTACAAACGTCTAGAAGAAGAAGGTTGCATAGTAGACATCAGTTCAGTAGGTTGAGGAGCAACTCTTTGCTCTACAGGTCGGGGTGAAGATACCCCGAACAAGCCCCTCAAAGGATTATGTTCCATAGTAACAAGTGACAGTAAATTTCAGCACACTATATAAATTTTTCCTTACCAAATTCCACCTACCAAAGGCGCTTCACTCCCCAGGAACGGCGCCAGAAAAGAATCTTGATGAACCACAAGTATAGGGGATCTATCATAGTCCTTTCGATAAGTAAGAGTGTCGAACCCAACGAGGAGCAGAAGGAAATGACAAGCGGTTTTCAGTAAGGTATTCTCTGCAAGCACTGAAATTATCGGTAACAGATAGTTTTGTGATAAGGTAATTTGTAACGAGTAACAAGTGATGAAAGTAAATAAGGTGCAACAAGATGGCCCAATCCTTTTTGTAGCAAAGGACAAGCCTGGATAAACTCTTATATGGAGGAAAACGCCCCCGAGGACACATGGGAATTATCGTCAAGCTAGTTTTCATCACGTTCATATGATTCGCATTCGTTACTTTGATAATTTGGTATGTGGGTGGACCGGTGCTTGGGTACTGCCCTTCCTTGGACAAGCATCCCACTTATGATTAACCCCTATTGCAAGCATCCGCAACTACAAAAGAAGTATTAAGGTAAACCTAACCATAACATGAAACATATGGATCCAAATCAGCCCCTTACGAAGCAACTCATAAACTAGGGTTTAAGCTTCTGTCACTCTAGCAACCCATCATCTACTTATTACTCCCCAATGCCTTCCTCTAGGCCCAAACAATGGTGAAGTGTCATGTAGTCGACGTTCACATAACACCACTAGAGGAGAGACAACATACATCTCATCAAAATATCGAACGAATACCAAATTCACATGACTACATATAGCAAGACTTCTCCCATGTCCTCAGGAACAAACGTAACTACTCCCAAATCATATTCATGTTCATAATCAGAGGGGTATTAATATGCATAAAGGATCTGAACATATGATCTTCCACCAAATAAACCAACTAGCATCAACTACAAGGAGTAATCAACACTACTAGCAACCCACAGGTACCAATCTGAGGTTTTGGGACAAAGATTGGATACAAGAGATGAACTAGGGTTTTAGAGGAGATGGTGCTGGTGAAGATGTTGATGGAGATTGACTCCCTCCCGATGAGAGGATCGTTGGTGATGACGATGGCGATGATTTCTCCCTCCCGGAGGGAAGTTTCCCCGGCAGAACAGCTCCGCCGGAGCCCTAGATTGGTTCCGCCCCGTGGCGGCGGTGTTTCTTCCCGAAAGCTTGCTTATGATTTTTTCCAGGGTAAAAGACTTCATATAGCAGAAGATGGGCACCGGAGGCCTGCCAGGGGGCCCACGAGGCAGGGGGCGCGCCCAGGGGTTAGGGCGCGCCCCCACTCTCGTGGCCAGGGTGTGGGCCCCCTCTGGTTGATTCTTTCCCCAGTATTTTTTATTTATTCCAAAACGTGCCTCCATGAAGTTTCAGGACTTTTGGAGTTGTGCAGAATAGGTCTCTAATATTTGCTCCTTTTCTAGCCCAGAATTCCAACTGTCGGCATTCTCCCTCTTCATGTAAACCTTGTAAAATAAGAGAGAAAAGGCATAAGTATTGTGACATAATGTGTAATAACAGCCCATAATGCAATAACTATCGATATAAAAGCATGATGCAAAATGAACGTATCAATACCCACAGGATTTTTATAAGCTATCCTATAGGCCCAGAGTGCATTATCCAATTTCTTAGACCAATTCTTTCGGGACCTATTGACGATTTTTTGTAATATTAATTTTATTTCTCTATTGCTAAGTTCAAATTGACCACTAGATTGAGGACGATAGGGTGATGCAATTCTATGGTTGACATCATATTTAGCAAGCATTTTATGGAAAAGCACCATGAATAAAGTATGAACCACCATCAGTCACTAAATATCTGGGGACTCCAAACCTTGGGAAAATGACTTCTTTAAGCATTTTAATAGAAGTGTTATGATCAACACTACTAGTTGGAATAGCTTCTACCCACTTAGTAACATAATCAACAACAACCAAAATATGAGTGTACCCATTTGAGGAAGGAAAAGGTCCCATATAATCAAAACCCCAAACATCAAATGGTTCAATAGCAAGAGAATAATTCATAGGCATTTCCCAACGCTTACTGATATTACCAATTCTTTGACATTCATCACAAGATAAAACAAACTTACGGGCATCCTTGAAGAGAGTAGGCCAATAAAAACCAGATTGCAATACCTTATGAGCAGTTCTATCTCCCGCATGATGTCCTCCATAAGCTTCGGAATGGCATTTCCGTAGGATTTGTCCATGTTCATGCTCATGTACACAACGTCTAATAATATCATGTACTCATTTATAAAGATGTGGGTCATCCCAAAAGTAATGTCTTAAATCATAGAAGAATTTTTTTTCTTTTGTTGATATGTGAAACTAGGTGGTATGTATTTAGCAATAATATAATTAGCATAGTTAGCATACCAAGGAGTGTTATGAAAAGCATTTATTGCAGCTAATTGTTCATCGGGAAAATTATCATCAATAGGTAGTGGGTCATCAAGAATATTTTCTAACCTAGACAAGTTGTCAGCTACGGGGTTCTCAGCTCCTTTCCTATCAGTAATATATAAATCAAATTCTTGTAACAAGAGAACCCACCTAATGAGTCTAGGTTTAGCATCTTTCTTTTCCATAAGATATTTTATAGCAGCAAGATTAGTGTGAACAATTACTTTAGAATCAACAATATAGGATCTGAATTTATCACAAGCAAACACAACTGCTAAAAATTCTTTTTTAGTAGTAGCATAATTTCTTTGGGCACTGTTTAGAGTTTTACTAGCATAATGGACAACATTTAATTTCTTATCAACTCTTTGTCCTAGAACAACACCAACAACATAATCACTAGCATCACACATAATTTCAAAAGGCAAATTCCAATCAGATGGTTGAACAATAGGTGCAGAAGTTAGGGCTTTCTTAAGTGTTTCAAAGGCCTCTACACAATCATCATAAAAAACAAATGGAACATCCTTTTGTAAAAGATTTGTAAGAGGCCTAGAAATTTTAGAGAGGTCTTTAATGAACCTCCTATAGAAACCAACATGACCGAGGAAACTACGAATACTTTTAATATCTTTAATTAGAACATGGCATTTTCTCAATTACATCAACTTTAGATTTATCCACCTCAATACCTCATTCAGAAATTTTATGTCCCAAGACAATACCTTCATTAACCATAAAGTGGCACTTCTCCCAATTCAAGACAAGATTAGTTTGCTCACATCTCTGCAAAACTCGATCAAGGTTTCTTAAGCAATCATCAAAAGAAGTTCCATAAACAGAAAAATCATCCATGAAAACCTCAACAATCTTTTCACAAAAATCAGAGAATATGGCAGGCATACATCTTTGAAAGGTAGCAGGCGCATTGCATAAACAAAAAGGCATACGTCTATAAGCATAAGTTCCAAAAGGACAAGTAAAGGTGGCTTTCTCTTGATCAGGTTGCGAAACGGGTATTTGAGAAAAACCAGAATATCCATCAAGAAAACAAAAGTGTGTATGATTAGATAGTCTTTCTAACATTTGATCAATAAAAAGGCAAAGGGTAATGATCCTTCCTAATTGCTTTATTTAATTTTCTAAAATCAATTACCATTCTATAACCAGTAACAATTCTTTGTGGAATAAGTTCATTTTTATCATTAGGAACAACAGTAATACCTCCCTTCTTAGGGACACAATGAACGAGACTTACCCATCTACTATCAGTTGTGGGATATATTATACCTGCTTCGAGAAGCTTTAATATTTTAGTTCTTACCACTTCTTTTATTTTAGGATTCAAACGTCGTTGATGATCAACAACGGGTTTAGCATCATGTTCCATATTAATCTTGTGCTGATAGAGAGTGGGACTAATGCTCTTAAGATCATCAAGAGTATATCCAATAGCAGCTCGGTGCTTCTTCAGAATTTTCAATAATCTTTCTTCTTCATGTTCTGAAAGGTTAACACTAATAATAATAGGATATATCCTTTTTCTCATCCAGATAAGCATATTTCAAAGTGTCAGGCAATTATTTTAATTCAAACACAGGATCACCTTTAGGTGGAGGAGGACCTCCTAGAGTTTCAATAGGCAAATTGTGTTCAAGCAGAGGTCGCCGTTCAAAGAAATTTTTATATATTTCATTTCTTTCATGCATATGCATATCATTCTCATGGTCTACCAAATATTGTTCTAGTGGATCAGTAGGAGGCATGACAATAGAAGCAAGACTAATTATTTCATCCTTACTAGGTAATTCTTTATTATGAGGTTGTCTATTAAACTTGGAGAAACTAAATTCATGAGACTCATCACCAAAGCTAACACTGACAGTTTGTTTATGACAATCTATAGTGGCATTGACAGTGTTCAAGAAAGGTCTACCAAAGATAATGGGATAAAAGTCATCTTGTGAGGAACCAAAACTAGAAAATCAGTAGGATATTTTATTCTCACTGAAGCTGCCGGTGGCCTCCTCCGACTCCTCGTAGGCGAATTGGTGTGTCTGCAGCTTGTGGACGCTGCCGGACTCCAGGTGGCTGCCACCTCTCGAGCGGGGTGTCCCGCCTGAGTTACTGTACTTGAGGAGCCTGGAAGAGGAGGTCACTTGTACTGCCTCCTCTTGGGTATGTACTGGAATGACAACGACGAGAAGCACGGACAGAACCAGAGCAACTGCAGAGCTTGCTGGAGTGGGCATACGCCAATTAAATAGATGAAGAAAGAACCATGCACATTGATGCTTGAATTCATAAGAGAAGAAAAATAAAACACTTAAAGGAAATAATGTAGCTAGGAATAGACAAGTTCTAGACACAACTTGATTTAAACAGCATGTCGAGTAGAGAACATGCTAAAGGTGGGACATTTGAGGGAATTGTCCAGTTCATAGTACTACCTTGTTTATATTTAGGTCATCATCCTACTTAATTTGTTTTGATTTCCTATAGTGAAAGGTCTTGTTTGTTTCAGCTTTGATCTGATTCAAATCACCTAGGGATTCACTTCAGTGGCAAAGCTGATTCACAATTATATAAGATCATATTTGTTTCAGCTTTGATTGGATTCGAATCACCTGTAGATTCGCTTTAGTGGTAAATCTGATTCACAGAATCAGCTTCGCTGTCGAAGTACACTTTGAGGTGCTTCAACAAATTAAACTAAAAATGACCCAAATCCAGACTCACCTTCATTGACAAAACTGATTTGAAATAGCTGTTTGTCTCAGATTACAGATTTAGTTTCACTGGCAAAGCTGATTCGAAATAGTTGTTTGTTTCAGATTCACTCGTAAAGCTGATTCCAGATTCACCTTCACTGACAAAGCTGAATCTGGTTCCTGAAGCTCAAACAAACATGGCCAAAGAGTCATACATACTTTTAGATGAAATGTCAGATTAAACGAAGAGAAGTCTTCCCTGACCAGTAAGTAGACAGGTCAGAAATTAGGATATCTCAAGTTTGATTAGATCAGTTTCAAAAAAAGGTTGATTAGATCAATCAAACATCGTTGACCAACCAATTACGTCTTAGATCAACCAAGGGTACCTGAACCCGACGAAGGAGTAGGGGATGATCCGCTAGCCTGTCCGCCGGAGCAGAAGCTCGTGTGGTCATCCGGCACCCCGCTGTCATACCCGGGCGCCCTCTAAAGGCCTGACACTCACCGCAACACCCGGCGCGGCCTTCCGTCGCACGGAGAAACCTGCCCCTGACGGCGTCCGCGATGGTGGCGTTCCCGGCGGCCAGCGCATCTGCCATGGCCGAGTCATACGACACGACCAAAATCGAGTTGCACCCGCACACGACCCCCAAGCCCATTATGTCCTCCAGTGCCGACGTACCGCTGGACAACCTGTAGTACGACCACCCGCGGCGACTCAGGCAAAGGCGTCGTACACCAACGGCGGCGATGATCCGGCGCTATTGTAGTTCACGTAAGCCATAAGGAACCAGTCGCGACCCACCGCATAACAATTGACCATGCTGCTTACGAGCTCTCCTTCTTCACTGCCGCGAAGCTCGCCTATGGTTGGACGTGATCTAGAGTGGTGCAGATAAGAGGGAGGAATGGAGAAATTGATGGGGCGGACGAGAAGGGAAGAGTCAGAGAAAAAAAATTCTCAGGGGTGGGCCGGGGGTGAGACGGGATCAGGAGTGACTGTGCGCGTGGGACGTGCATTCCTGGGTCTCTTTTCTTCTTCTCTTTTGCCTTTTTCAGGCGGGGATGAAAGAAGAGTCTGTCTAGGACACATCTAGATGTGACATATGTCCACTCGGTTTATGGTCTTTTTTCTTTGTCCTAGTTTTTTTTTGTTTCTTGTTGCTGCATTATATATTTGTGGAAGCTTAGATGTGACATTCTTAAAAAACATCTAGATGCGAATTAGACAAACTGATGAAAGAATCGGCTGGTGAGAGGATAGATCGTACGTGTAAAGAAGGAGGTCGAACCATCACGACGATGACGGCGGCAGATCACTCTATAGTACAACAACTTTTCCCAAAAAAAAAAGACGACAGGTCTGACCTAGCTCCTGTCCCAGTCACCACCGGCTGCTCCTTCGTCGCCTCCCCAGCCTGTTTGTTCGCCGTGGCTTGTTTGTCGATCCTCATGTACTGTTCGTCCAAAACCTCCACCTTTTAATAGGACTCGCAGTCAACTCAATTCATTTATTCTCTCGTTTTGTAAGTGTTGAATCAGGCTCGCTCGCAAGATCCTCCTAGTTGGGACTGAGAGACGTCGATGAAGCGGCGGTTTGTGAATCTGGTGACGCGGAATTGGGAAGATGGGATTTACGCACTGCGCCGCCTCAATCCCGACGTGCATCTCTTCTACCAGTCAACAAATGACGCAAAAGAAGTAGCAGAGATCAACACGATGGATTCTGCAGCATCAGCAACAGATGATAGCAACAAAACGAAGAGATCTTCCAGTCCAAGGATGCGTAGCCTGCGGCGGCTGCCTAGACCAATCGCCAGATTCGATCCGTCGCCGGCCGGCCTGTGGATCAATGACGGCCTGGAGTGGTTCGAGCTCCTGGGCCCCCGCCGCAGCGAAAGCAGGGTCGTCAACGCCAACGTGGCCGGCGACACCGGGCTATACGACGCCGACGAGGGCATCATCTTCAACCTGCCTTCGCTCCACGAGCCCAAGGGAACCAACCCCGTCTGCCTCTCAATCACCCACCCCGACGACGAGGAAGACGCACGTCATGGACCGCTATCCCGGCCGGGCCCTTGCGCGGCGTAACACGGGCAGCCCCCGCATGCGCTCCTGCTTCGAGGTGCTCGAGTACAGGCCCAGCTCCAGATATCTCGACGACAGCATGAAGGGTTGGGGTTGGCGGGCTCTCCCGCCGCCGCCCTTCATCCACGAGCACGGGTACGAGCCCACCAGGATCACGTCCTACGCCGTCGTCGGCGACGGAACTACCTTGTGCATCTCGTCGGACAGGAACGGCATCGGCACCTACTGCTTTGACACGGTGCGCGACGATGCTACCCACCGTCTAGGGTGGGATTACCGGGATGAATGGAGGCACGTCGGGCACTGGGCACTGCCCTTCTACGACAAAGCAGAGTATGTCCCTGAGTTCAAGCTATGGTTTGGCTTCAGCCCACCCAGGCCGAACCACCTGTGCGCCGCTGACCTGTCCACCATGGACCATGGCCAACCGCCCATTGTGCGTCATGTTTGGGAAGATCTTGATCGGCCTGAGGAAGAGGACTGGGTACCAACGCATTTCAGGATATTGAACCTTGGCTCTGGCAAGTTCTGCATTGCTAAAATCATTAGCGCAGAGGCGACTGGCATGAAATTCTCTGTGCTCACTGGCATCGAGATGGTTCGCGGCAAAGATGATCAGAGCCTCCGGATGTTCAAGCACAAGAGTACACGCTACATGTTCAGCACGTCAGATGTAATCCACTGGGTTATCTGAATAATCTTGCATGGTGTGCCATGTTCACTGTCCTATGGACGGTGTGTGGCAGTGTTGGCCTGAGCCTCCCGATGCCCAAGCACACGTTCCATCATTCATTAGGTGCGTTGAATAATCTTGTGCTCTACTAGTACTACCTCCGTCCTTGTTTATTGATCCCCATATCATTTTACGTCAAAATGTGATCATAGATTTAACTAAAATAATAATAATGCATGTAAAAAAAATCCTTGAATTCGTATTTAAGCATAGTATATGATGATATTATTTTTGCTTACATGCATTAATATTTTGTTAGTTAAATTTAAGATCAAAATTTGACACGAAATGCTAAGGGGCTAGTTAAATCTAAGGTCGAAATTTGACACGAAATGCTATGGAACAAATAAATCAGGACGGAGGTAGTACTTATTAGGGTATCTCCAACACGCACCCAAAAACAGTCACGGTGTCCGTCCGCGGATGCGTCCGTAGACAGTGACACGGAAGCCGGCTATCCACCCATGACCGCATACATATCAAAACGGATTTCAACACACCGGATGAAAGTCTAAATGATTGCCGCCACGGGCGGCGCCCGTTTCCCACAACATGTCTTTCTCATGTCCGGCAACAAGTTCATCGGTCGGCCGTGAGCCCCGGGAAGTGGAGATTCAGCGGGAGGGGAAGAGTAGTGGCCTTCGCGAAGCTGCGGGCAAGCTCATCGAATGTGTGACCCGGCAAGACGTCGACAATGGCCTTCCTGGGACCCAAGCAGTGGCGGCCTCCCATGTTCTACTCTTCCTCGCCATCGATAGGGGCGGACGTGGACAAGCCAGCCTCGTCGTCATGGCGGCAGGGTGTGAACGGTGATGGCGGCGTGGTCGACGCAGAGCTGGAGAAGTCCTCGGTCTCGTGCGCCTCCTTTTCCTTCGCCGTCGTGTCGATGTCCAAGAATAGGGCGTCTATCTCTGCCGCAGCACGTGCAGCCGCCATCACTCACGATGGACCTCACGGGCGCTGCAATAGGACAGGAGCAGCACTTGCTCCTCATCGAGGGAGCCTAGACCGTCCACCACCATAGTCATGATGGGCTTATCGTTCGCCTGGTCGCCGACGATTTGTTCGTCGAGGAGTCAGAGAGAAGGCGCGTACATGGGGTCACGACACATGCAACACTTTCGGCCAGTGCGCCGCTTCAATGCAAGCTCTCGTGAGATGTCACTTCCGCTCTTGGCCGGGATGGATGCGGCGTTGGTGCTCTGGAATGACACGGTCCGACATGATTGTGGGGCAACCACTTCATGCGGGAAAGGGCGTGAGCAAGTGAGAGGGTTTTGGGTGTGTCCCGCTGTCGCGTGCTGCCCAACGGTCTGGACGCCCGCAAAGCACCCTAGTTTGCCTCTGATTTGTGAAAGAACGGACGTCCGAACCGGTCCACGGACCGATGAGGTATCATGTTGGATGATAAAGTGGGTTCGGACCGCTTGGTCCGGATGGATGCGAGCGATTTGAGGTCAGTGTTGGAGATGCCCTTAGTCTATTTTAGCTCAAAGTTTGACTATATATTTAACTAGTGAAATTCAGTAAATTATTCACATATTCAACTCTGCGATTTATGAATCGGAGAGAACCTGAACTTGGTGAACGTTATCAGTCTTTTTTCTTCCAATGAAAATTATCAGTATGTCGTTATGTTGTGTTGACCTGAACTTGGTGAACGTTATCAGTCTTTTCTTTCTGAACGAACATTATCAATCTGTTGTTAGCTGCATTGACCTGAACTTGGTGAACTGTATCGGTCTTTTTTTCTTATTCTAAATACAGTACAGACATAGGCTGACGTATCATCTTGACAAAGTCTATCATAGGCATCTTAGAGCATCTCCAACAGGCGCCGAACGCGCCGCGCGCTAAAAACTACTTTGCCACGCGCCCATCGCCTGGTTTGGCGCGGCGCGCGGCGCTGGCTCCAGCAGCCGCGCTAAAATGCAGCGCGCGCAGCTCCAGCAGTACGCAAAAATGCAGCGCGCGCGACTCTCGCACAAACAACATATGCATTCCAAAACAGAAGCAAAAAGATCAAACACAAACAAAAATAAATCAAAATAAATAGTTCAATTTCGTTATTACAACTCGGGCTGTTCGTCGGAGGACGGACGCGCGCGAGGGGCGGCGGGACTAGAGGGGGGGGGGGGGGGGGCGGAGAAGCCGCCGCGGGGCGGGGATTGACCGGGGAAGCGCCGGAACGGTCGCCGGGTGGCGGGTCGCCGGCGGCGGCGCGGCTGGATGGGGGATGGGAGTTGCGAGCGAGCGCGCGGGAGCGGACGCAGCAAATAAGCGGCGCGCGATTGAGTTTCGGCCCGCGCTCTGAACTACATATGCCGCGCGCGCTGTTTTTGCGCGCCCGCTGGAGCAACTATACCGGTTGCGCGCGCGCTAAAACGGGCAATTTTGCGGCGCGGCGCTAGTTTGGCGCGGCTGTTGGAGATACTCTTATAGTTAAGGTCTCCTTCCACACAGACGCATCGTCGGAAATTCTGAATCTCTACCTACTTTAAAAGAATGTAAGGTTTCTATTTCACCTTTCTTCCCACCACCCTTCATCCAACCTTCCATGTATACGATAATCAATCACCTTAATTTACTTACTTTTCTAAACCAAATCCATTTTAATTTACTTAGCTCCTGAGCCAATTTCACTTTAGTTTACTTACTAAACTTCTAATCAGAATATAAGGTAATTCAAGTTCAGAATTTGATAGATATTTATTTAAACGCACGGGCATGGTTCTAGTAAATCTAGAAATATGAGCATCAGAACCTACACTGATGACTGATGGGTTGGCGGTCATTCTTTTCTTTCTGAACAAACATTATCAGTCTGTGGTTGTGTCGTGCTGCGTTGGATCATATACACTCTATTCGATCCTGTACGGCTGTACACTCCTTGCCCTATGTATTTTATATGTATTTGTCGTTCGTGATCAATCGCAACCATCTAAAAAAAAATTCCCTCGCGTGCGCTCCTCCATCACATCCTCTTGCGTCGCATGATCCGGCGGGAGCGCTCTTGGTGATGCCGCCGGCGATCGCTTTGGCGTCGGCGTCGGCGTCGGCGTCGATGCGCGGCGGCGAAAGCGCGAAGGGTACGGCGCGGCGCCCGGACCGCGTGCTGGCCGCGCGCCGGCGGCGAGCTGCCGTGCTGCTCCTCGCTCTAGCGTACACGGCGGCTATGCTCGTGCTCCTCCTGGGCGCTGACGGCACGGGCCTGGGCGCAGGTGGTGGACGCGTGGTGGTAGGCGCGCCGCGTCCGCGGGCGCGGGCGCCAGCGCCGCCCGGATCGGTGTACCGCAGCCACCTCGTGTTCGAGCGGCTCCTGCCGGAAATGCGCGCCCTCGCCTCTCGTCCTAGCCCGGTGAGTTCTTGCTTGTTCGCAGGGACATGATTTTATTCGATCTGTTCCTAGAGGAATGGGTGGATTGGCTTAAAAAGCAGGTGGAAAATTTTCTCCCGGTCATGTGCGTCGGATGAATTTTTCTCGTCTACTCCTTGATTTGCCATTGGATGCTCATAGTTTGATTATAAATCGTCCCAAAATTGTTTGTGGCCTTACCACACATTGCATCCAAGTTTTGTGTTGGCTGTTTGTGAATTGTGACATTGTGACACAAATACAGTACACTGCTACATAGCTTACTACTAATCTCTAGTGAAACTGGTGGTGACACTGATTGTTAGAAGGGAGAGAGAGGTTTGGTGGAATATTTCGTTGTATTGCTTGAGCCTCGTAGGCATATATATATATAGGAGTACATGATCTACTTGGAGTACAAGACAAGCCAGAATACTTCCTAGTTTATCCTATATTTCCTAATACAATCACATTACTCAACATCCCCCCGCAGTCACAACGGTAGCGACGCAGACGGTGAGACTGGAGAAGAATCCGAAGGCAAGCCGACGGACACCCCCCCACAGTCGTAACGGTCGACGCATCGCGGAAGTCGTGGCTGGAGTGGAAACCGACGAGGTTGCTCAAGCAAGGCGGTAGCCCTTTGTGCCGATGTCGATGTAGCCGAGAGCATAGGGTGGTGTAGCCGTGGTCGAGGTAGCCGTGCAAAGAATGTCGTGGTCGATGTCGAGTCGGGGTAGCCAGTGTCGAGGAAGTCGCCGTGGAGCCGCGGGCGCAAGGAGGCGCCGAGTTAGCATGGGCACAGTGGTGTCGAAGTAGTGGTGCACCGGAAAGACGTTGTTGTTGACGACGCGTCGCGGCGGGTTTGCCAAGCCCGGGGACACATCGTAGACGAAGGCACGCACCGGTGTTGCCAGCACCGCGCATGCGTAGACGGACGAAGACGAAGTTGACGAAGCGCCGCACCAGGCTTGCCAGGCCCGGGGACACGTCGTGGACGAAGGCACGCATCGGTGTTGCCAGCACCGGGCATGCGTAGATGAGAGACCTGCACGAGCTGTACGCCATGTCGGAGAAGTCGGAGGGGCCAGCAGAGAAGAACTCGACGACAGTTGCGGCGCCAATCGGCGCGGGGCCGATGTCGCCCGCGGTTGTCGGCGTAGACGAAGTGGTCGGGGTAGATGACGGCGACGCTGGTGACGGGCTGGTGCAGGACGAAGACGAAGGAGGTGGACGGGCGGCGGCGGCTACGGGGGTAGCGGCGATGGCGGCCAAAGAAGAGCGGCGGCGGCGGCGGCCTTACGGCGGCAGCGGCGGCTAGGTTAGGAGCGCGGCGGCGGTGCTTGAAGTAGGCGAAGAACCCTGACAGCGTGACGAAGACCGGCGCGGACGGTGGCGTTCCCGCGCCAAGGGAGACGGCGCGGCGCATACCACGGGAGGTCGATGCGCGGTGACGGCAGAGTGGACCGCGGGCCGCGACGCTACGGCCCGAAGGTGCGACGCAGTGGCGGCGGGTAGGTCGGGGCGACGGCGAGAAGACCTCGGGGCGGCGGCTGGGACCGCGTATCGCAGCACTACGGCCCGTAGGGGCGACGCAGCGGCGACGCACGAGTCGATGCAGCCGCAAGGAGAACCACGGGGCGGCGGCGCTGCGGCCCGACGGGGCGACGCAGCGGCAGCCCGTTGCTCGATCGGTGGAGGGGCGCGCTGAACTCGGGGACGATCTTCACGGGACCTGCGGAGGCGCGCGTAACCAACGGGCCAGGTCGGTCACGCGGCGTAGATGAGGCGGATCGCGGCGGCGAGCGGGTGATCAAGCCGATCGCGCGCGAGGTCGGGGACGCCGCTCGGTGGAGGCGGGGTGGCGGCAGAGTCCGCGATGAGGCCGGCGACGGCGGGCGGCAGGGCGGCTATGATTGGCCGCCGCATGGCGCGAGGCCGCCAGGTCGGGGTGATGCAGGTGTTCCGGTCGGAGCAGGGCGGTGACGGCCGACGCAGGGCGACGGGCGGACCGACGCGCGGACGGCGGCTGGACCGGACAGGCCGCCGCGGCGCGCGTGGCCGCCGGGTCGAAGGAGAGGCCGGCTGGTCGCGCCGGGGTCGGAGTAGAGGCGCACGGGGGTCGACGGCGGCGGCGGGCGACATAAACCGATCAAGATTAGATCGGAAAACCAAAAAGAAAAACGCCGATCAAAACGACCGGCGAGAGAGCGAAAAAACCCTGAGCAAGGGCTCGGGAAAAAGACTGTCTAGGGCAGCCGGCCAACACGGCCGGCGGACGAACCCTAGGTACGGGCGGCGCGGCCCCCAGCAGCGGTCATGGAGGCCGACCGCCCCGGGCGCGCCGCGCGGGTGCGGAAGCGGCGGCGGCTAGGGTTTGGATCGTGATTAGGCTGATACCATGTTAGAAGGGAGAGAGAGGTTTGGTGGAATATTTCGTTGTATTGCTTGAGCCTCGTAGGCATATATATATAGGAGTACATGATCTACTTGGAGTACAAGACAAGCCAGAATACTTTCTAGTTTATCCTATGTTTCCTAATACAATCACGTTACTCAACACGGATAACACTGAATTTGGCTGCTTGTAGGAGGAGACGGCCATTGAATCCTTTATTTATATTGACATAATGCACTACTGCAGGCCAATGAAGATACTTGGCACCTTGAGATGGCAATACATATGACATAAATAATGTACTTATGCATGCGAGTTCTGTTTCATGTTCATATGCCAAAAAGGTGACAGCCCTTCATGTGGCAGGCCTATAATATGTTCTGCAACTTGGGAGATGCTTGGCATTGGAGCTCTTTAAAGGTCAAAGAGGATTTATCTGTCAGTTGTTGATTGTAACAATGGTGTCATGATGATGATCATTTTTAGCATTACAGTGCTAGTAATCCAATCACAACACATGTTCAATGCCTATGATCACTGTGACCAACAACATTTTTTTCTTTTAGTTTACATAGTCATACATACACTCTTCGCATGTATGTAACATGATTTTGCCGTGTCATTGCAGTTAATGGCACCCCATTATAAAAAGTCTGGAAAGAGATGGGTACCTTGCATCAGAAAGAGATTGACACAATCAGGTGCAAATTTGAAATGCTTTTTTATGAATTTCTATACCAAATGTACCAAGATCAGCCAGTCAGAATCAGCTTTAGTATAAGTAGTAACAGGCGACATAGCTAAATAGTTTTTATTGATGGTCCACATTACACTTTTCAGCGTTACCACCTTCAAATGGTTTTCTCGTAATTGAAGCAAATGGTGGTCTGAATCAGCAACGCATTTCTGTAAGTTGCATGATCAATTTCTTACTGAACGTGGACTAACTAGATATATTCCCTCAGAGTCATCTTTATTACATACACTACTGAAACGAGTCACTGTTGGTACCGAAATACCTTTCTTTACTGGTATATTTTAAACAGTAAAAGTATAATGATCCATGGTTTGATATTAATTATCCTGGATTCCTGTTTCACAGACTCCCTTGGATTTGTTTTGAATTTATTTCTTGCATGAACATGCTGTTTCATGTTTTGTTGCAGCTTACCCTTTTATCTTCCACTAAATTCTCATTACGTTCAAAAGTCATTGTGCATTCCACTGATCTTCATATGTAGAATTCTTTTCGTTTTTCTAGTGTCTCAACTGCCAACTTGAATTTCAAACTTCACAACATGTTTGCTCTTTAGTGTTTATCTGAGTCTGACAGAGATGTCTGGATACAGATTTGTGATGCTGTTGCTGTGGCAAGCTTACTTAATGCAACTCTTGTCAGCCCAGCTTTTCATCTGAATAGTGTTTGGCGTGATTCTAGGTAACTATTTTGCCTCTTTGTAGAATATCCACAGATGTGTTTGGAGAAACTGGCATACAGCAGATGCGTCCCTGGGTCACTTTCTTGAGAACTAGCTCTGTAAAAGCGCCGTTTGCATAATCAAGTTTCAAATTTACTTCAGTTAGCATTTTCTGTATTATATAAGTGAAAATTCTTTCTTTGCCCATTGTTTATCTGCTCTCGATAAATAAAATGGATCAGTATCCTTTCCTTTGTGGAAAAGAGAAACTTCATTATGTCTCTTCAAGCCCTTGTCTGCACTCTTTTTTTGTGCTATCAAGTCACTATTTTCTGCCGCGTCATTTCTTTTGTGCTTCCGTTTTAACAATGCATTTTTCAGCACTCTTGTTTTGCTCCTTGTTAAGCATGTACCTCAATAATGTCGATAGTATCACATCGATCTTTGCATTTTCCATTTTATAAGCTGTATCCCTATGAAAATAATTGATTGAATAAAGAATTGTTATTTTTTATGTAGCTTGGTTTTCTTTCATATGTTATTATATTTTCAGTAAATTCTCCTCATGCCTGTGTCATATAATATGTTTTTGATTTTTGATTTTCTCATCACTTTTCCAGAAGGATAATTCTTCTTTGTTCCTGCATAATTTCTTTCAGCAAATTTGGTGATATATTTGATGAAGACCATTTTATTGAGACACTCCGAAAACATGTAAGGGTTGTCAAAGAACTTCCTGAAAATGTTTCTGCGCAGTTTGACCATAATATCAGCAGTATACTGAATATGAGAACCAAAGCCTTCTCGTCTCAGAGTTACTACCTAGAAAAGGTGCTTCCGAAACTGTTGGAGCTAGGGTATGTGCTCCTGTTGCACCTTCCTTTGATATAGCGTCAAATTCTTGTGACTAAAGGCGTTCTATACTACCATATCTTTGCTCATTTTCTGTTCTATGACACAGGGCTGTGCGTATTGCTCCTTTCTCAAATAGATTGGCTAATTCAGTTCCATCAAATATCAATGCGTTGAGATGTTTGGCAAACTATGAGGCATTGAGATTTTCTGAACCCATAAGAATTCTTGCAGATAACATGGTTGACCGAATGATCAAGAAGAGTGCTTTGACTGGTGGGAAGTACATGTCAGTTCATCTTCGCTTTGAAGAGGTTCAAACACAATGCCATGCTAGTTGGTGCCTGTTATTAAATCTTTTCACTAAGACCAAGCTTTATGATGATTGTGTGTGCTGCATTTTAGGATATGGTAGCTTTCTCATGCTGTATATATGACGGTGACTGGAAGGAGAATATTGCAATGGAGAATGCTCGTGAAAGGGGATGGAGAGGGAAGTTTCGCCGACCAGGTCGAGTGATAAATCCCGAGGCCAACCGGAGGAATGGGAGATGTCCTTTAGCTCCTATAGAGGTTGAAATGTTAGTTCCCCGCAATTGTTTTGAGTATGCTCGTATTGCAACACTTCTAGGGCCAGTTAGGGGGACAGTTACCAATTTTAGTAAGCTCTCTAAAGATATTCTTAACTGTTACATCCAAGAATAATAAGTGCTTTTAAATTGCCACTGCAGTACTAAATGGAGCCTTACTCTGTTTTTTTCCTGAGTTCACATCATGTTCATTACTCCTCAGGCTATCTACTGTTGGAGAATACAATTGGACACTCCAAATAGCATCTATGGTGTTGTGCATTGGTGCAAAAAGCATTTTGCAGGCATTTGCATTGCAGACTACAGTAGGTAGTGATGGACGTCATATTTTCAGACCATTTCTAGAATTCCTTATCATAGTTCCTTATTTTTCAGTGGACTGATTAGTTAAACTGGAGTTAAAGCTTTGGTAAATGTATCCTGCCACCACAATTTTCAGATGCATTCCAATAGGCCTTGCTGCAAGCTGCCAAGAGGGATCTTATTTACATGATATCATCGTACAACTTTACTTTTTCCTCACTAGTTTAGTTTATGCAGGTTGGAATGATGCTGCGTGGCATGGGGTTTGATAATACTACCTCACTCTATGTTGCCTCCGGTAAAATATACAATGCTGAGAAGTATATGACTCCTCTTCGCGAGTTGTTTCCACTTCTACAAACAAAGGAAACAATCACTTCACCTGAGGAGCTTGCACAGTTCAAGGTATTTCCCCCTCCCTTAGTTACTCCATTTCTATCATAATTGTTACTGTAGAAAGGATGCATTCTTACATTATTTCACAGCAAGCATCCATAACCCTTATTCAGTTTGTAGGGAGGGTAACACTTGGATAAGAGCCATTTCTTATCTCCATGACAGACTTACCTTTGACTCACATTCCTATATCCAGGGGCATTCATCCAGACTGGCAGCATTGGACTACACAGTCTGTCTACGGAGCGAAGCCTTTGTAATGACTCAAGGAAGCAATTTCCCTCATTTCCTGATGGGACACAGGCGTTATTTGTATGGGGGGCATGCAAAGACAATAACACCGGATAAACAGAAAATGGTGCTACTCTTTGACAACCCGGATATCAGGTCAGCTTTGAGTGACTGTTACCCGACATGTCTAAGTGCACGACGAAGCTGGAGAAGGCCCGAATTTCGCCACGTCAAATCTGGATATCGACATTTAGCTAGTTTCCATTTGGACAGTCAATTTTAGAGACAAATTATTGTGGAAAATCATATTGAATTTTAACTAGTCCATATTATTTTATATGTAAACACTGAATACATTTTAGCTGAATGTAAGGGTGTGACAGAACCTCTGATATCCAACTTGTTTGTTTTGACTGCAGATGGGATCGGTTCAGGCACCTCATGCAGGATATTCGTCGCCACAGTGAATCGAAAGGTTTCGGGTTCAGGAAACATAGTGGATCGATATACAACCTCCCGATGCCCGACTGCATGTGTCAGCAAGCTGAATCATGATGATCTAGAGTACCGATTTATGTACTTGTAAGTAGCAGTTACGCATAGAAATTCGTTACATTTTTTTGTCTGTAGGTAAAGAGTAGTAGACTATAGAGATGCCAAATCGTGCGGTTGTCGATATGAAATCCAGCCCAGAGATGCAGTTATGCTGTCTGAAATGAAAGAGAGCCTTTTTTTGTTCAGAATATGTCACAGCCTATACTGACTATAATACCCAAACTTAACTTTGAGTTGAGAATTGTTTGCCTGGTGTTAATGGAGGTAAACAATATCCTGCCTAAACTAATATAGTACTCCCTCCGTCCCATAATATAAGAGCGTTTTTGACACTAGTGTAGTATAAAAAACGCTCTTGTATTATGAGAGGGAGGGAGTAGTAAAGAGTATGCAGCTTGGTATGATTACTCTGCCAAACAAATTAACTATATATTAACTGTTGCATAAACATATTGAGACACAAACTAACAGCACCGCATAATCTGTGTGACTCTTACACCAAGCAATAGAGGTTCATATTACACAGTCGACTTAGTGCATGGACATATAGAAGTACTACTCCCTCCGTTCATTTTTGTAAGTCCTTTCAGACAGCTCAAAATAGGCTGTTTTGCACATTGTCTGAAATGTCTTTAAGGTCTTATAAAAGTGAACAGAGGTAGTAGTTAATTAGCATAATACAGCGGTCAAAATTTATCACACTCAATGTTCCCCTCACCAGAAAAGATAAACAGCGGGACATGGCTCCCTCCTCGTCCCGAGAACGTACCCTGTACACCAGGTGCTTCAATGGCTTTTGGGCCATTAGATGAAAAAGCAACGGGCTAGATTTTGTCATATGTTGGACTATAACAATCTTATACTCCCTCCGTTTTTATTTACTGCACGTATTAGCTTTGACCTAAGTTAAACTTTATAAAGTTTCACCAAGTTTATCGAGAACAATCTACACTTACACAATAATATATATATATATATATATATATATATATATATATATATATATATATATATATATATATATGGTATGAAAATATATTGAATGATGATTCTAATGGTATTGATTTGGTATCGTGAATGTTAAATTTTTTATATGAACTTGGTCAAAGTTTAGAAAGTTTGACCCGAGATAAAGCTAATATGCAAAGTTAATAAAAGTGGAGGAAGTAGGAACAACCTTATAGATTATTACATTTGACCCGCACTCCACATCCCATCCCCTCATCAATAAATTTGTGTGTTTATTTTTTTGGTCCAAACACAAAAATGTCATATATTTTTTTGGCAGTGAATCTACCGAGGATGAGAACTCTATACCAACCTGCCTGTGACGCGGGTGGAGTTGCAAACCTCGCATTGCTAGATCAAATATGTGTCATTCACCCCTCTTCAGAATCTGCCTCCGATACCTTACTCGACCTTACCGCCTTTTTTACCTCCATCGCCATCATGTGATCTGAATGACCACCACAAAGGTCCTATCACACATGCTACATCATCCTAGACATATAAAGAACATAATGGGATCCATCTAGCCAACCCCAACCGGGCCCTTGGGCAACAATATGACCAAAGTAGGAAGAGAAACACTTAAGAAGACGTTCTCACTGGGCGCGGTACACCTAGGGCCAACCCCTTTTGCGCAACAATCCAGTTTTGAAAACACCATCAAACCGTTCGCCGACATGGACGCTCATGGAAATCACAAAGATGCTCGTGAAAGAAGGAAACAAAAATCCTCTAGCCCCACAGATCTGGATTGAAGGAAATATGCCCTAGAGGCAATAATAAAGTTATTATTTATTTCCTTATTTCATGATAAATGTTTATTATTCATGCTAGAATTGTATTAACAAGAAACTTAGTACATGTGTGAATACATAGACAAACAGAGTGTCACTAGTATGCCTCTACTTGACTAGCTCGTTGATCAAAGATGGTTAAGTTTCCTAGCCATTGACATGAGTTGTCCTTTGATGAACGGGATCACATCATTAGAGAATGATGTGATTGACTTGACCCATTCCGTTAGCTTAGCACTTGATCGTTTAGTATGTTGCTATTGCTTTCTTCATGACTTATACATGTTCCTATGACTATGAGATTATGCAACTCCCGAATGCCGGAGGAACACTTTGTGTGCTACCAAACGTCACAACGTAACTGGGTGATTATAAAGGTGCTCTACAAGTGTCTCCGATGGTGTTTGTTGAGTTGGCATAGATCGAGATTAGGATTTGTCACTCCGATTGTCGGAGAGGTATCTCTGGGCCCTCTCGGTAATGCACATCACTATAAGCCTTGCAAGCAATGTGACTAATGAGTTAGTTGCGGGATGATGCATTACGGAACGAGTAAAGAGACTTGCCGGTAACGAGATTGAACTAGGTATTGAGATACCGACGATCGAATCTCGGGCAAGTAACATACCGATGACAAAGGGAACAATGTATGTTGTTATGCGGTTTGACCGATAAAGATCTTCGTAGAATATGTGGGAGCCAATATGAGCATCCAGGTTCCGCTATTGGTTATTGATCGGAGACGTGTCTCGGTCATGTCTACATAGTTCTCGAACCCGTAGGGTCCGCACGCTTAACGTTCGGTGACGATCGGTATTATGAGTTTATGTATTTTGATGTACCGAAGGTAGTTCGGAGTCCCGGATATGATGACGGACATGACGATGAGTCTCGAAATGGTCGAGACGTAAAGATCGATATATTGGAAGCCTATGTTTGGACATCGGAATGGTTCCGGATAAGTTCGGGCATTTGCCGGAGTACCGGGAGGTTACCGGAACCCCCCGGGGAGTATATGGGCCTTATTGGGCCTTAGTGGAATAGAGGATAGGAAGGGAAAAGGTGGAGGGCGCGCCCCCTAGCCCAATCCGAATTGGATGGGGGCTGGCCCCCCCTTCCTTCCCTCTCTCCTCCCCTTCCTTCTCTCCTGCTCCTACTACATAGAAGGGGGGGGATCCTACTCCCGGTGGGAGTAGGACTCCCCAGGGCGCGCCATAGTAGAGGGTCGGCCCTCCCCCTCCTCCACTCCTTTATATACGGGGAGGGGGACACCCCATGGACACACAAGTTGATCACTGATCTCTTAGCCGTGTGCGGTGCCCCCTCCACCATAATCCACCTCGGTCATATCATTGCAGTGCTTAGGCGAAGCCCTGCGCCGATAGCTTCATCATCACCGTCATCACGCCGTCGTGCTGACGAAACTCTCCCTCGACACTCTGCTGGATCGTGAGTTCATGGGACGTCATCGAGCTGAACGTGTGCTGAACTCGGAGGTGTCGTGTGTTCGGTACTTGGATCGGTTGGATCGTGAAGACGTACGACTACATCAACGCGTTGATAAAACGCTTCCGTTTACGGTCTACGAGGGTACATGGACAACACTCTCCCGCTCGTTGCTATGCATCACCATGATCTTGCGTGTGCATAGGATTTTTTTTTTGAAATTACAGCGTTCCCCAACAGTGGCATCCGAGCCAGGTTTATGCGTAGATGTTATATGCACGAGTAGAACACAAGTGAGTTGTGGGTGATACTAGTCATACTGCTTACCAGCATGTCATACTTTGATTCGGAGGTATGTTGGATGAAGCGGCCCGGACCGACATTACGCGTACGCTTACGCGAGACTGGTTCTACCGACGTGCTTCGCACACAGGTGGCTGGTGGGTGTCAGTTTCTCCAACTTTAGTTGAATCGAGTGTGGCTACGCGCAGTCCTTGTTGAAGGTTAAAACAACACATACTTGACGAAATATCGTTGTGGTTTTGATGCGTAGGTAAGACCGGTTCTTGCTTAGCCCGTAGCAGCCACGTAAAACTTGCAACAACAAAGTAGAGGATGTCTAACTTGTTTTTGCAGGGCATGTTGTGATATGATATGGTCAAGACATGATGCTAAATTTTATTGTATGAGATGATCATGTTTTGTAACGGAGTTATCGGCAACTGGCAGGAGCCATATGGTTGTTGCTTTATTGTATGCAATGCAATCGCCCTGTAATTGTTTTTACTTTGTCACTAAGCGGTGGCGATAGTCGTAGAAACAATAGTTAGCGAGACGACAACGATGCTACGATGGAGATCAAGGTGTCGCACCGGTGACGATGGTGATCATGACGGTGCTTTGAAGATGGAGATCAAAGGCACAAGATGATGATGGCCATATCATATCACTTATATTGATTGCATGTGATGTTTATCTTTTATGCATCTTATTTTGCTTTGATTGACGGTAGCATTATAAGATGACCTCTCACTAAATTTCAAGGTAAAAGTGTTCTCCCTGAGTATGCACCATTGCGAAAGTTCGTCGTGCCGAGACACCACGTGATGATCGGGTGTGATAAGCTCTACGTTCACATACAGCGGGTGCAAGCCAGTTTTGCACACGCAGAATACTCGGGTTAAACTTGACGAGCCTAGCATATGCAGATATGGCCTCGAAACACTAAGACCGAAAGGTCGAGCGTGAATCATATAGTAGATATGATCAACATAGTGATGTTCACCATTGAAAACTACTCCATCTCACATGATGATCGGGCATGGTTTAGTTGATTTGGATCACGTGATCACTTAGATGATTAGAGGGATGTCTATCTAAGTGGGAGTTCTTAATTAATATGATTAATTGAACTTTAATTTATCATGAACTTAGTCCTAATAGTATTTGCATATCTATGTTGTAGATCAATAGCTCGCGATGAAGTTCCCCGTTTATTTTTGATATGTTCCTAGAGAAAAATAAGTTGAAAGATGTTAGTAGCAAAGATGCGGACTAGCTCCGTGATCTGAGGATTATCCTCATTGCTGTACAGAAGTTTTATGTCCTTGATGCACCGTTGGGTGACAGAACTATTGCAGGAGCAGATGCAGACGTTATGAACGTTTTGACAAAAGCTCGGTATGATGACTACTTGATAGTTTAGTGCACCATGCTTTACGGCTTAGAACCGGGACTTCAAAAATGTTTTGAACGCCACAGAGCATATAAGATGTTCCAAGAGTTGAAATTGGTATTTCATACTCATGCCCGTGTCGAGAGGTATGAGACCTCTGACAGTACTTTGCCTACAACATGGAGGAGAATAGCTCAACCAGTGAGCATGTACTCAGATTGTCTGGGTACTACAATTGTTTGAATCAAGTGGGAGTTAATATTCCAGATAAGATAGTAATTGACAAAGTTCTCTAGTCACTATCTCCAAGTTACTAGAACTTCGTGATGAACTATAATATGCAAGGGATGACGAAAATAATTCCCGAGCTCTTCGCGATGCTGAAATCGATGAAGGTAGAAATCAAGAAAGAGCATCAAGTGTTGATGGTTAACAAAACCACTAGTTTCAAGAAAAGGCCAAAGGGATAGAAGGGGAACTTCAAGAAGAACGGCAAGCAAGTTGCTGCTCAAGTGAAGAAGCCCAAGTCTGGACCTAAGCCTGAGACTAAGTGCTTCTACTGCAAAGGGACTGGTCACCGGAAGCGGAACTGCCCCAAGTATTTGGCGGATAAGGAGGATGGCAAAGTGAACAAAGATATATTTGATATACATGTTATTGATGTGTACTTTACTAGTGTTTACAGCAACCCCTCGGTATTTGACACTGGTTTAGTTGCTAAGAGTAGTAACTCGAAACAGGAGTTGCAGAATGAACAGAGACTAGTTAAGGGTGAAGTGATGATGTGTGTTGGAAGTGGTTCCAAGATTGATATGATCATCATCGCACACTACCTATACTTTCGGGATTAGTGTTGAACCTAAATAAATGTTATTTGGTGTTTGCGTTAAGCATGAATATGATTTGATCATGTTTATTGCAATACGTTTATTCATTTAAAATCAGAGAATAATTGTTATTCTGTTTACATGAATAAAATCTTCGATGGTCATACACCCAATGAAAATAGTTTGTTGGATCTCGATCGCAGTGATACACATATTCATAATATTGAAGCCAAAAGATGCAAAGTTAATAATGATAGTGCAACTTATTTGGGGCACTGTAGTTTAGGTCATATTGGTGTAAAACGCATGAAGAAACTCCATGCTGATGGGCTTTTGGAATCACTTGATTATGAATCACTTGATGCTTGCGAACCATGCCTCATGGGCAAGATGACTAAGACTCCGTTCTCCGGAACAATGGAGCGAGCAACAGATTTGTTGGAAATAATACATACTGATGTATGCAGTCCGATGAGTGTTGATGCTCGCGGTGGGTATCGTTATTTTCTGAACATAAGTCTGAAACATTTGAAAAGTTCAAAGAATTTCAGAGTGAAGTGGAAAATCATCGTAACAAGAAAATAAAGTTTCTACGATCTGATCGTGGAGGAGAATATTTGAGTTACGAGTTTGGTCTTCATTTGAAACAATGCGGAATAGTTTCGCAACTCACGCCACCTGGAACACCACAGCGTAATGGTGTGTCCGAACGTCGTAACCGTACTTTATTAAATATGGTGTGATCTATGATGTCTCTTACCGATCTACCACTATCGTTTTGGGGTTATGCATTAGATACAGCTACATTCACGTTAAATAGGGCACCATCTAAATCCATGGAGATGGCACCGTATGAACTGTGGTTTGGCGAGAAACCTAAGCTGTCATTTCTTAAAGTTTGGGACTGCGATGCTTATGTGAAAAAGTTTCAACATGATAAGCTCAAACCAAATCGGAGAAGTAAATCTTCATAGGATACCCAAAAATAAACTATTGGGTACACCTTCTATCACAGATCCGAAGGCAAGATCTTTGTTGCTTAGAACGGATCCTTTCTAGAGAAGGAGTTTCTCTCGAAAGAAGTAAGTGGGAGGAAAGTAGAACTTGATGAGGTAATTGTACCTTCTCCCGAATTGGAAAATAGTTCATCACAGAAATCAGTTCCAGTGATGCCTACACCAATTAGTGAGGAAGATTAATGATGATGATCATGAAACTTCAGATCAAGTTACTACCGAACCTCGTAGGTCAACTAGAGTACGGTCCGCACCAGAGTGGTATGGTAATCCTGTTCTGGAGGTCATGTTACTTGACCATGACAAACCTACGAACTATGAGGAAGCGATGATGAGCCCAGATTCCGCGAATTGGCTTGAGGCCATGAAATCTGAGATAGGATCCATGTATGAAAACAAAGTATGGACTTTGGTGGAATTGCCCGATGATCGGGAAGCCATAGAGAATAAATGGATCTTCAAGAGGAAGACGGACGCTGATAGTAGTGTTACTATCTACAAAGCTCGAATTGTCGCAAAATGTTTTCAACAAGTTCAAGGTGTTGACTACAATGAGATTTTCTCACTTGTATCAATGCTTAAAAGTCTGTCCGAATCATGTTAGCAATTGCCGCATTTTATGAAATTTGGCAAATGGATGTCAAACCTGCATTCCTTAATGGATTTATTAAAGAAGAGTTGTATGTGATGCAACCAGAAGGTTTTGTCGATCCTAAAGGTGCTAAGTGTGCAAAGCTCCAGCGATCCATCTATGGACTGGTGCAAGCATCTCGGAGTTGGAATATACGCTTTGATGAGTTGATCAAAGCATATAGATTTATACAGACTTGCGGTGAAGCCTGTATTTACAAAAAGTGAGTGGGAGCACTACACCCTTTCTGATAAGTATATGTGAATGACATATTGTTGATCGGAAATAATGTAGAATTTTCTAGAAAGCATAAAGGAGTATTTGAAAAGAGTTTTTCAAAAGAAAGACCTCGGTGAAGCTGCTTACATATTAAGCATCAAGATCTATAGAGATAGATCAAGACGCTTGATAAGTTTTTTCAATGAGTACATACCTTGACAAGATTTTGAAGTAGTTCAAAATGGAACTGTCAAAGAAGGAGTTCTTGCCTGTATTGCAAGGTGTGAAGTTGAGTAAAGACTCAAAACCCGACCACGACAAAAAATAGAAAGAGAATGAAAAGTCATTTCCTATGCCTCAGTCATAGGTTCTATAAAGTATGCCATGCTGTATACCAGACCTATTGTATACCCTGCCCTGAGTTTGGCAAGGGAGTACAATTCTGATCTAGGAGTAGATCACTGGACAACGATCAAAATTATCCTTAGAGGACTAAGGAAATATTTCTCGGTTATGCAGGTGATAAAGAGTTACGTCGATGCAAGCTTTGACACCGATCTGGATGACTCCGAGTCTCGATCTGGATACATATTGAAAGTGGGGGCATCTAGCTAGAGTAGCTCCGTGCAGAGCATTGTAGACATAGGATATTTGCAAAATACATACAGCTCTGAATGTGGCAGACCCGTTGACTAAACTTCTCTCACAAGCAAAACATGATCACACCTTAGTACTCTATGGGTGTTAATCACATAACGATGTGAACTAGATTATTGACTCTAGTAAACCCTTTGGGTATTGGTCACATGACGATGTGAACTATGGGTGTTAATCACATGGTGATGTGAACTATTGGTGTTAAATCACATGGCGATGTGAACTAGATTATTGACTCTAGTGCAAGTGGGAGACTGAAGGAAATATGCCCTAGAGGCAATAATAAAGTTATTATTTATTTCCTTATTTCATGATAAATGTTTATTATTCATGCTAGAATTGTATTAACAGGAAACTTAGTACATGTATGAATACATAGACAAACAGAGTGTCACTAGTATGCCTCTACTTGACTAGCTCGTTGATCAAAGATGGTTAAGTTTCCTAGCCATTGACATGAGTTGTCATTTGATGAACGGGATCACATCATTAGAGAATGATGTGATTGACTTGACCCATTCCATTAGCTTAGCACTTGATCGTTTAGTATGTTGCTATTGCTTTCTTCATGACTTATACATGTTCCTATGACTATGAGATTATGCAACTCCTGAATGCCGGAGGAACGCTTTGTGTGCTACCAAACGTCACAACGTAACTGGGTGATTATAAAGGTGCTCTACAAGTGTCCCCGATGGTGTTTGTTGAGTTGGCATAGATCGAGATTAGGATTTGTCACTCCGATTGTCGGAGAGGTATCTCTGGGCCCTCTCGGTAATGCACATCACTATAAGCCTTGCAAGCAATGTGACTAATGAGTAGTTGCAGGATGATGCATTACGGAACGAGTAAAAATACTTGCTGGTAACGATATTGAACTAGGTATTGAGATACCGGCGATCGAATCTCGGGCAAGTAACATACCGATGACAAAGGGAACAACGTATGTTGTTATGCGGTTTGACCGATAAAGATCTTCGTAGAATATGTGGGAGCCAATATGAGCATCCAGGTTCCACTATTGGGTATTGACAGGAGACGTGTCTCGGTCATGTCTACATAGTTCTCGAACCCGTAGGGTCCGCACGCTTAATGTTTGGGTGACGATCGGTATTATGAGTTTATGTGTTTTGATGTACCAAAGGTAGTTCGGAGTCCCAGATATGATGACGGACATGACGATGAGTCTTGAAATGGTCGAGACGTAAAGATCGATATATTGGAAGCCTATGTTTGGACATCAGAATGGTTCCGGATAAGTTCGGGCATTTGCCGGAGTACCGGGAGGTTACCGGAACCCCCCGGGGAGTATATGGGCCTTATTGAGCCTTAGTAGAATAGAGGAGAGGAAGGGAAAAGGTGGAGGGCGCGCCCCCTAGCCCAATCCGAATTGGATGGGGGCCGGCCCCCCTTCCTTCCCTCTCTCCTCCCCTTCCTTCTCTCCTACTCCTACTACATGGAGGGGGGGGGGGGAATCCTACTCCCGGTGGGAGTAGGACTCCCCAGGGCGCGCCATAGTAGAGGGCCGGCCCTCCCCCTCCTCCACTCCTTTATATACGGGGAGGGGGGCACCTCATGGACACACAAGTTGATCATTGGTCTCTTAGTCGTGTGCGGTGCCCCCCTCCACCATAATCCACCTCGGTCATATCATTGCAGTGCTTAGGCAAAGCCCTGCGCCGATAGCTTCATCATCACCGTCATCACGCTGTCGTGCTGACGAAACTCTCCCTCGACACTCTGCTGGATCGTGAGTTCGTGGGACGTCATCGAGCTGAAGGTGTGCTGAACTCGGAGGTGCCCTGCGTTCGGTACTTGGATCGGTCGGATCGTGAAGACGTACCACTACCTCAACCGCGTTGATAAAACGCTTCCGCTTACGGTCTACGAGGGTACGTGGACAACACTCTCCCGCTCGTTGTTATGCATCACCATGATCTTGCGTGTGCGTAGGAATTTTTTTGAAATTACTGCGTTCCCCAACATGGATGTGGGTAAACAAAATGTGGAGATCGACTGCCCAGAACTTAGGAAGGGCGGCCACGTCCGTCCTGACCATGACCCCATGCTTCAGGGAAAGCACCTCCATAAGGCAGTGCATGTAGAATGAGGTCTCCACCGATAAGTGTGACGGGAAGGCACAAGAGGGAAGACAAGTCCCTCACCGCCACCATCCACCGCACAAGGCTTCACACACCAACGCCAGCTGATGGCTGTGAGGGAGGAAGGAAGGGGGCACGGGAGTGGTTTGTCGCGGCGGGGGCTGATCACCGCTAGAGTGGCACTAGGGAGCAATGCAGGGACCAAACTCAAATGAAGTTCAATCGTTTGTCCTATTCTATATCCCTTCAAGACATCCTTATTTAATACTAGAGGGAACACATTAACCCACGTAGAAAAATGTCATCGTGGAAATCTAAACACGGTGAAAAAAGAAGAAAAAACTAATAACAAGTGTGTTATGCATAAGCTCCATTGCAAAAATGGGCAAAGACGTTCTAGCTGGTTCTGGACCATGATTGGCATCTGTGTAGTGCAGTAAAAAGTATAAAACCACCATAATTGTGACGTGATTAGATGTTTGCCATCACTATTCCTTTTTCGATGGAAAACCATTTCCCTTTTCGATGGAAAACCACTAGGGAAATGCTAAATTTTCACCAAACACACTAACTGCTCGTTGAGCATGCTGGAACTACGGTTACAACTTGGCCCGCCTGTCACGCTGAGTTGGCAAAAAATATCCACGTGGACAATTTGACTTGGGTCATTTTCCTCCATCCCCTCCTCCTTACATCAAGCACCTCTTGAGCATCAGTGATGTTTACTACGCAACTTTTATTCTTGTAGACTCGGTTGGACCTCCAAGTGCAGAGTTTTGTAGGACAACAGTAAATTTCCCTCAATTGGATGACCTAAGGTTTATCGATCCGTGGGAGGCGTAAGATGAAGATGGTCTCTCTCAAACAACCCTGCAATCAAATACAAGAAATCTCTTGTGTCCCCAACACACCCAATACAATGATAAATTATATAGGTGCACTAGTTCAGTGAAAAGATTGTGATACAAGTGTACTATGGATAGTACATATAGATTTTTGTAATCTGAAATAATAAAAATAGTAAGATAGAAAGTAACAAAAGTGAGCACAAACGGTATTGCAATGCTTGGAAATGAGGCCTAGGGTTCATACTTTCACTAGTGCAATCTCTCAACAGTGCTAACATAATTGAATCATATAACAATCCCTCAACATGCAACAAAGAATCACTCCAAAATTTCTATCGGAGAACGTAGGATAAAAACTTGTATCAACCCCTATGCCTAGATTACCCCAATGTCACCTGGAAATCCACAAGCCGATTACCAAAACATATATCAAGTGACTCAATAGAATACACCATTATCACCACGGGTATCCACATGCAAGACATACATCAAGTGATCTCGAATCCAATATTCAATCCAACATCAAGACAGGGTGCCGGAAAAGGCCTCCAGATGAGATTGCTTCGGTACAGAGGCTTGCGGTGACGGCGTGGGAGTTCTAGGTTTCTTTCTGGGGGTTTCCTGACTTATAAGAATTTTCATCGTTGGTTTCACGCCAATCGGAGTTACGTGGGACCCACAAGCTCATACAAAACTCCCTACCCCTAGGGCGTGCGGGGTGAGCTCGTGACTCCCTCGTGGGTCTTCTGGTCCTTCCTCGAAGCTTCAGGGGTCTCTTATGTTCCAAAAAAATCACCGTAAATTTTCGTGGCATTTGGACTTTGTTTGGTATGGATTTTCTGGAAAATAAAAAACATTCAGAAAACAGCAACTGGCACTGAGCACTAGGTTAATAGGTTAGCTCCCAAAAATCGTATAAAGTGTACCAGAACCATATAAAATTGTTGTAAACGTGGCATGAATACTTCATAAACTAGATGATACCCCGCACGTTGTTGTGGAAATGTTTTACAATATATTCAGTGAGAATTGGTTGTGTGAAACATGAATATTTACAGTAATAATATGAGATCTAAAACCGAAAATGAATATGATTCGTGGTGTTTGATTACGTATAATATAAATATCGTAACAGAATGTAAATCTTCTTCGCATGCATGTTTGTATATTGAGGTGGCTTTTTATTATGCATGGTTGCATGTCGTAGTGGACCTTTACCATGTATGTTGAATGATGAGGTGGCATAGTTGCATGTTGAGAAAAATAGGTTAATTGGGCTAGCTATTTAGATGTAGAAGATTGGTTGTATGAAACATGAATATTTACAACAATAATATGAGATCTAAAACTGAAAATGACTATGATTCGTGGTGTTTGATTATGTATAATATAAATATCATAACATAATGTAAATCTTCTTCTCATGCATGTTTGTGTTGAGATGGCTTTTTATTATGCATGGTTGCATGTTGTAGTGGACTTTTCCCATGTATGTTCAATGATGCGGTGGCATACTTGCATGTTAAGAGAAATAGGTTAGTGTGGGCTAACTATTTAGATATAGAAGATTATAGATACGTTGGAGACGTATCAATCAGCCATCGCGCTGCCATCACGGCAACTACAGGACAAGCCCACCGCGATATCCACCAAGCGATCAGAGCATGCACATAAGGGCGGTGAAAGATGATGACCGTGACCCCGTGTCGTACGAAGACGCGGAGGTTGGTGGTGGTCCTCGACGTCGACGACAAAGCGGGGAGCAAGTCTCTGGCCAACCTACCACTGTGAGGGCTCTTCCTGCCACCTCGCAGAGTCCGTGCCATCACACCACCAGTAGATGGGGGACCTTGAGCATTGTTGCCGAAGCTCAACGAAGCTAACTTGTCTACTCGTAGGAAGCTGTCGGCTTTAGGTGGCAGCATGCGTCAACGGGTCATCACCGACGCCTGGTGGCTGGGAGCGGCGGGGCGCATGGCCGAGGGTGGGCACGCTATACTGGCACACCGAGGGAGCTCCTGTGGAGAGCGTGTCAGGAATGGGAGGAAGCCGCTCGAGCGATGGGGCTAGGGACCTTGCGATGTGTAAAGGTTGGCCACACCGGTGCCGGTGGGTGGGCGTGCTCCTGGAGGTTGGGGTAGGAGCTCGTCGTGGATCTGATTGCTGCCGTCGAGAGTATGGACGTGCTCTTGGTGGGTGTTGACATATCCAAAGACAGGGGCGCCACCGTGGGTGATCGACCGCCTCTTCTTTCCTCCCAGTTACCTATGAGCTCTACCCAACCTATGCACGGGGCTATGCGCGACGAGCAATAGAGGTGAAGAGGCAGATGGATGCGGCGCGTGGAGGAGGAGGAGGAGGAGAAAGACCTAGTCACAACGTCCACTTGGATTGTTTTTGCCAACTCAGCCTCACAAGCCGGTCCAACTTGTCATAATCGAGATCAAAACGCGCTTAGCGAGTGATCAATGCTTTCTGTGAAAAAAAATAGCATTTTAGCCAATTTTGTGATGGTTTTCGACTAATTTTTGGAAGGACATCCACCCCTGATGAGGGTTTTGGTGTTAATGGGAATAATGATTAGTTGATTAACTATGTTTCGAGCCGACGCGGCAGCATGCCGACACTCAGGCCAGCGACGGTGCTGGCCGAGGGGGCGCTGAAGGCGGCCAAGGCGTGGCAGTTGCGGGGCGAGTTGGGACTAGCCCCTTTGGGGGCCGGGGTAGCCACGACGTTGGCCGTGGCGGGTTAAATGGAGGACGTGTCGGCAATGGAGCGGGCCGCAGATGGAATCAGTGGAACAACGACGGATGGCGCGGTTTTTTCGGAAACCAATGGCAGCGGAACTTTAACCCACCACCCGGCGAGTTCGTCGAAGGCGCCACGGGACCTCACTACCGCCAGAGAGGTGGTTGAGGTGGGGGTGCTGGGTTCGGTCGCAACCCTCCTCCGCGCCGCCCCTATGTGCCGAAGACGACTCCTAAGCTGACACTCCCGCCGGCAGGGACTGGCAGCAAGGCGGCCAAAGCGGCAGACGTCACTGCTTCTTCCTCTGCAACATTGCCCAAGGCGGCGGTGGAGGCGGTTAAGGCATTGGCTACGGTGACTGTTCCCACATCCACACCGTCAGATGACAGGGATGCTCAGAGCCACAAAGGTAGCGATAAAGCGGAGATCGTGCATGCTAATAAGGCGGCGCGTAAGAAGGAAAAGATGAGCTGCTATCGATGTGGTGAGCCAGGTCACTTTGTGATTGATTGCACGGTGGTCTTGTGCGACATTTGCCTCGAACCTGGGCACTCATCGGATAACTGTCCTTTGCTTTCGGTTCCTAAACCTGTGGTGACTATTTAAGGTGTTTGCAACAATAAACTTATGTTCTTTGAGACTCCATGCACGGTCTCGGTGACCTCTCGCCCGGAGTGCTCGAAGTTCGGTCTAGTCAAGGTGACTAAGGGCACACTGACAGAGGGGCAGGTGTGTCAGGAGCTCAGACGGCTGATTTCGGAGTCCTTCCATTAGGCTCCTGTCCTGGTGGATGATCAGGTATACAGAGTTGAGTTTCCCAGGAGGGAGGATCTGGATCGTCTGTTGAAGTTTGGGTTCAACAAGGTGACTGGGAGCAAGTGTGTTTCGAGTTTGATGAGTGCAAAAAACCAGAGCCGACGGGATCACCTTTGGAGCAGATCTGGGTCAGACTGTCAGGCATACTAGAGGAACTGCTTAATGACTTCATCATTGTTTGGAGTCTCGGGTCTTTGCTTGGTAAAACTGAGAAGGTTGATACGCCTTTTACCCGTATGCATGGCACTGCGAGGATGCTAGTCAGCGTTATTGATTCGGAGTATGTTCCGGACTCCGTTCCATGGGTGTATGATGGAGTGGTGTATGATATCCAGGTTGTGGTTGAGGAGATTCATGAGGAAGAGAATGGCTCTACAAGTAAAGATGTGGACATGACCGACAGTGGTGATGACAACGGTAACAAAGAGACAGAGGGGAAGTCTGGTGGTTTTGTTGGATAGAATTTACCGGCAACAAAGCCTGCTCAGTCGGCGCAACCGAGGACTGATAAGGGGTCGGCCCCTTCGTCCATTCCTACAACTTCTTTGCGTTTTGGTTCGTTCTAGGCGATGTCGGCACTGAGTCGCTTATGGGGTGACAGAGGTGGAGGATGACAACATAGCCACGAACTTGGTGGTTGAGCAGCAAGTGGAGGCGGAAGCGGTTCACATCGGGCAGGAGGCCCAAGGGACTACTCCGTCTTCCCAGTTATCTTCAACGCCCACTTCCTTTGAGAGAGGGGAGGGGCGACCTCTTGAGGTTACTCCACCGTCCGTGGATGTAACACCCTGAGAATCATGCTATAGTAACCCCCTGTGATTAAGCTAATCATGTTGCTAAACAGGGCTTGATCACATTTGAATCACACCCTTTTCAAACTCCTAGTTCAAACTTCAATTAAATTTAAAAGTGGAAAATAAAAGTTTTCAAAAATTTAAACAAAAATGTTCTGTGGATGCTAAATAATACACTGGTAATTATGGTGGAGAAAACACATTTTTATAAAACACCTAAATACTTCTAAATGAAATAAAACAGCAAAGAAAATAAACAAATAAAAAGAAAACAGAAAACAGAACAAACAGAGCAGAAAAAGAAAAAGGAGAAGCCCTTCCCCCCCCCCCCACTGGACCCGTGGCCCATCTGGACCGAACCCCCGGCCCAAACTGGGCCGCCACCCCCCGACCCCCGGCCCAGCCCACTCTCCCCCTCGCCCCCTTCCCTGTTCCCCCGACCGGGGTCGAACAGTGGCCGTCCCCGCCGCACCCCCTCGCCGGCGACGGGGAGGATAAGGGCGCCAGCTCCCCCGCCTCCTCGGGCCTCTCTCCCACTCGCCCCCGCTCGTCCCTCGGCCTCTGCGCCTCCCCCCCGCCAGATCCACCTCCCTCTCCCCTTCGTTCCCCTCTGCCCGAGCGCGCTCGCCGCCGTTCACCGTCGAACTCGCGGCCACCGTGCCCCGATTGCCCCGACGACGTGCCCGAACGACTCCCCGCCGTCGACTACGTCGACTACGCCATCGGGAACGAGCCGAGCGCCTCTGCACCGACCTCCCCGAGCTCGTCTTCCCCGCACGCCCGCCGTCGATCGTCGCCGATTCCGGCTACCCCGCGCCCTCCCCGAGCTCACTGCCACTCCCTACGGCTCCGCTGTGAGCTCCCGCTTCTCCTCCCCCTCTCCGTTAGCTCGCCCGCGTTCCGTAGCTGCTCCCCCACACGCGCCCGAACGCCGCGCCGCGGAGCTCGCCGCCGGCGGGTCTCCGGTGACCAAATGGTCACGGGCGTAGGCCCGCTAGCCCGACCGCACCGTGCCGCACCCGCCTAGCTACTTAGTTCGGCCGTTCGCGCGCTCTAACGCAGCCTCCGTCGGACGCCCGTAGCACCTCGCCGCCGGCGAGCTCGTAGCGGTCGTCCCCGGCCGTTCCAGCCCCTCCGACCACCGCAGTTGGACGCGCGACGCCGAGCCGCGTCGAACGCGCCCAGCCACGCCCCCGAAGACCCCCTGTACGTGAAACCCGTACCCCTCCCGAGCCGCGCCGCCGTGCGTTTGGTCGCCGGCGTTGCTCTGGCGCCGGCCGCCGACGTGGCTGGCCTGGGGCCACCCCAGTGCCCCTGCCAGTGGCCCCCACGGGCCCCAGTTGACTGGGTTGACCCAGTCAACTGCTGACTGGGCAGGCCCAGTCACTGACATGCGGGCTCCGCCGCAAAAATTAGAAAAGAAAAAGAAAAAGAAAATGTTTTATAAATAAAAATAATTATTTTAACTAATCACTCACTTACATATGGGGCCCACCCCTCTAATTATACTGTTAGATTAGTTTAACTAAATATTAGACTAACAGAGGCTGACATGTGGGTCCCACTGGACCCACCTGTCTGGTTTGACTGGTCAGCCGACCTGTTGACCTGCTGACGTCAGCATTGCCTCATGCTGACGTCATAATTCATTTTTGCTGAATATAAATAATTCCAGAAATTCAAATAATCTTTGAAAATTCATATCTTTTAAACCGTAACTCGGATGAAAATGTTTTCTATATGAAAATTGCTCAGAACGACGAGACGAATCCGAATACGCAGTCCGTTCATCCACCACACCTCCCTAACCTATCAAACTAGCAACTTTCCCCCTCCGTTCCGTCTGTCCAAAAACGCGAAACATCGGGAATACCTCCCGGATGTCCCCCCCTTCACCGGTACCACCTACTGTCGCGTTAGGACACCCCTAGCACCGTTCATTGTCATGTCACGCATCGTCATGCTTATGTTTGCATTGTATTTACTGTTTCTTCCCCCTCTTCTCTCCGGTAGACTACGAGACCGACACTGCTGCTGCCCAGTTCGACTACGGAGTTGACGACCCCTCCTACTTGCCAGAGCAACCAGGCAAGCCCCCCCCTTGATCACCAGATATCGCCTACTCTTCTCTATTCTGCTTGCATTAGAGTAGTGTAGCATGTTACTGTTTTCCGATATCCTATCCTGATGCATAGCCTATCCTTGTTACTACTGTTGTTACCTTTACCTGCAATCCTACATGCTTAGTATAGGATGCTAGATTTCCGTCAGTGGCCCTACATTCTTGTCCGTCTGCTGTGCTATACTATCGGACCGTGATCACCTGGGCGGTGACCACGGGTATATACTTATATACTTTATACATGACACATGTGATGCCTAAAGTCGGGTCGGCTCGTAGGAGTACCCGCAAGTGGATCTTTGTGGCGAAGCGACAGGGCAGGTTGAGACCGCCTAGGTGAGAGGTGGGCCTGGCCCTGGTCGGCGTTCGCGGATACTTAATACGCTTAACGAGATCTTGGTATTTGATCTGAGTCTGGCCATTTGGTCTATACGCACTAGCCATCTACGCGGGAGTAGTTATGGGTATCCCGGCGTCGTGGTATCAGCCGAAGCCTTCTTGACGTCAGCGACTGAGTGGCGCGCGCCGGATTGGACTGGAACGCCACTAGGCTAGGTCTGCTTCCGGCCGCGTACGCAACGTGCAGGTGTGCATAGGGCGATGGGCCCAGACCCCTACGCGCATAGGGTTAGACCGCTGTGCTGACCTCTCTGTTGTGCTTAGGTGGGGCTGCGACGCGTTGATCTTACGAGGCCGGGCATGACCCAGAAAAGTGTGTCCGGCCAAATGGGATCGAGCGTGTTGGGTTATGTGGTGCACCCCTGCAGGGAAGTTTATCTATTCGAATAGCCGTGTCCCTCGGTAAAAGGACGACCCGGAGTTGTACCTTGAGCTTATGACAACTAGAACTGGATACTGAATAAAATACACCCTTCCAAGTGCCAGATACAACCTGGTGATCGCTCTCTAACAGGGCGACGAGGAGGGGATTGCCGGGTAGGATTATGCTATGCGATGCTACTTGGAGGACTTCAATCTACTCTCTTCTACATGCTGCAGGATGGAGATGACCAGAAGCGTAGTCTTCGACAGGACTAGCTATCCCCCTTTTATTCTGGCATTCTGCAGTTCAGTCCACTGATATGCCCCTTTACACATATAACCATGCATATGTAGTGTAGCTCCTTGCTTGCGAGTACTTTGGATGAGTACTCACGGTTGCTTCTCTCCCTCTTTCCCCCTTTCCTATCTATCTGGTTGTCGCAACCAGATGTTGGAGTCCAGGAGCCAGACGCCACCGTCGACGACGACACCTACGCCACTGGAGGTGCCTACTACTACGTGCAGGCCGCTGACGACGACCAGGAGTAGTTAGGAGGTCCCAGGCAGGAGGCCTTGCCTTTTCGATCGTCGCTACTTTTGTGCTAGCCTTCTTAAGGCAAACTTGTTTAACTTATGTCTGTACTCAGATATTGTTGCTTCCGCTGACTCGTCTATGATCGAGCACTTGTATTCGAGCCCTCGAGGCCCCTGGCTTGTATTATGATGCTTGTATGACTTATTTATGTTTTAGAGTTGTGTTGTGATATCTTCCCGTGAGTCCCTGATCTTGATCGTACACATTTGCGTGCATGATTAGTGTACGGTCAAATCGGGGGCGTCACAAGTTGGTATCAGAGCCGACTGCCTGTAGGAATCCCCCTTTCCACACTCCTTGGCCGAAGTCGAGTCTAGACATTACAAAACTTTTACAAACATGGCTGTGTGTCTTACGGGCCCACGTCGCCATTGGGTGGTACTAGGATCTTTTACTCCTCGACCTTTACTCTGGGACTCTGAACTCTCTTCTACTCGGGTTAAACGAATTTACTAACTTTAACACTAGGATCCCGTGACCGCATTCACCCCAAAGTTGGATAAGCCATAGTTGTTTCCTAGAATAGTATATTGAACAATTCACACACTGTCATTTGACTCCTTTGAAACGTCTTTGCTTTCAGATGGAACCCACGAGGCAGGTCGTTCGTCACACGACGGCCATTGGTGCCTCGGGATCACCTGTGGTGCTAGCTGAGATGATGACCTATCTGGGTTATCGCTGGCACCCTGAGTACACCGTCTACGAGGAGTACCAGGACTTTAACCAAGAGCAGTACCGTGCCATCGTCCACCTCTACTCTCGGGAGTACGACTCCACTACTGTGCTGCACACCGCACATGGTGTTGGTGTGACCATCGATATGGCTGTCCACGATGCTGCCTATGCTGCTCTGACACGTCTTCGTGGAGAGTATCAAGAGTTGGACGCCTCCCCTTTCAGGCACATTGCTATCGCCTCTGATGTTGGTGCGGAGGGATACTATACTGCTGCCTACTCCACCGTCACCCGAGAGCCCTTCTACCATCAGCACCTTGTTCTGCATGCTGATGGGCTGGATCGAGCTAACCGAGCTCTTCGCCACGAGATGTACACCACCCGTCAGCACCTTTACCGTGCTCTGACGCTGCTACACCCCTTTGTCCGATCTGGACAGGTACCGCGTGCTGCGATCTACCCAGCCAGGACCGTGATGCCCCACGGTGTCGGTTGGCCAGAGGTGGGAGGCTACTCTCCCGCACTTGGTCCTCTTCTGCCACCTGAGCGTCGGGCTCTACACCTGAGTATCCGCGGCCCCCAGTCTGCTGACGTGGAGGGCTATCCGTTGCCTCACTACCAGCTGTCGGGCTACGATTACCTCCACAGTACCTCTTGGGACTGATGTAGGCTTGCTAGTAGTATTAGTTGCAGTCGCCGCAAGCCTGTGTGCCGCCTATGATGTATTAGTCTATGTACTGAACTCTGTGTACTGAACTCTGTGCATGACCCCTTTTGTAAGCTATGCCGACTACTATGTAGTAGCTATCGTGCTCCTTTCGTTATGCATGTTTCATCATGAATGATTCTTGTCTTAGCACATTTTCTCAATGCTGAACTACCCCTGTTATATATTAGCAGGATGGTTAGACCAGGTGGTCGTGGTCGTGGTGGCGATGCCCCACCACCACCTGAGTACATGGCTGGTATGATCCAACAGTTTGAACTGAACCGCCAATTCATGGAAAATATGATGGCCCAGTTTCCTCGCCCCAATATGAACCAGCAGCCAGCCCAAGTGACTCTTCAAGATTTCATACGCCTCAACCCAACCATCTACCGCAGCTCAACTCAGCCTCTGGATGCTGATGACTGGCTCCGTGACATCACCTATGAGATGGAGTCTGCTGATGTAGCCCCTTCCAGCTATGTCACCTTTGCTTCCTTCTTCTTGAAGGGACCCGCAGCTCAATGGTGGGACAGCCACAGGCGTACTCTGCCAGCTGGAACAATCATCACCTGGCCAGACTTCCAAGCTGCTTTCCGTGCCCGCTTCATTCCTCAAGGAGTCATGGACCGGAAGAAGCGTGAGTTCCGCAACCTCACCCAAGGCAACAAAACTGTTGAAGCTTATCAGCGGGAGTTTCTGGACCTGTCCCGCTATGCTGAAGAAGACATTGCAACTGATGCACGCAGACAGGAGAAGTTCCGTGATGGCCTTCAAGCTGACATCAAGCTCGCACTTCTAGTGCATGACTTTGCTGATTTCTCCACCTTGGTGAACAAGGCCATCAATGTCAAAACTGGTCTGCAGGAATACCAGAGCTCTCACAGGCGCAACCGTGACACGGGCTCATCTTCGGGCTCGCCCGCACAGAAGCGTAAGATATGGATCCCGAACAGCATGTACCGTCCAAATGCATCTGCCCCAAGGCAGACCTATGCTGCACCTCGTCTGCCTCCACCACCATCTAGGCAGTCAAGACTTCCAGCTCCACCATCCCAAGCTCCTGTTCCCACTCCGAATAATGGCTTGTGCTTCAGGTGTGGTCAACCAGGACACCGTGCTAAAGAATGCAACCAGAACCAGAATCAACTGGCCCTTCCAACAACTGGCCGTGGTAACAATCAGCCCCGCAACAACAATGCTAAGTCTTATGGTCGTGCTCATGCCAACCACGTTGATCTCAACGAGGCTCAAGACCAGCCTGCTACTGTGATGGGTACACTCCTCGTAAATTTAGTACCAGCATCCGTTTTATTTGATACAGGTGCATCACATTCATTCATGTCAGAAGATTTTGCATACAAGCACGACGTTAAATGTGAGGAGATGAACACCTCTGTATTGGTCAAAACCCCCGTGGGACAGTGTCAAACCTCCTTGGTTGGCATCGATGTCCCCGTGGAAATCGAAGGGCTGGACTTCTATGCCTCTCCCATTATCCTGAAGTCGTCTAACATCGACCCCATTTTGGGTATGGATTGGTTGAAAGCGCATACTGCTTCTATAGTTTGCGCCACTAAAATCGTCCATCTGCTACACCCTTCAGATGAAATAGTTGCTTACCAAGCTCATCTGGTGCAAAATGCCGAGGCAAGGCTCTATGCATTGAATGCATTGAACGCTGCACCACTCGAGGGCATTGAGGACATTCCCGTCGTGCGTGAATTCCTCGACGTCTTCCCTGAAGAACTTCCAGGGATTCCCCCTGCTAGAGCTGTCGAATTCATCATCGACTTGAAACCAGGCACCACTCCTATAGCCAAGCGACCCTACAAAATGCCGCCGCATGAACTCCTTGAGCTTAAGGAGGAAATCGACAAGTCTCTTCGCAAAGGATTCATTCGCCCAAGTTGCTCTCCTTGGGGAGCACCTTCTCTCTTTGTCAAGAAGAAGGATGGGACAAACCGGTTAGTTCAAGACTACCGTCCTATAAACCAAGCTACCATTCAGAATAAATACCCTCTTCCTCGGATCAATGATCTGTATGATCAACTGGCGGGATCATCAGTGTTCTCTAAGCTCGACTTGAGGTTGGGCTACCACCAGATCCGTGTTCGCGAAGAGGATATCCCAAAGACCGCCTTCGTGACTCGCTATGGTTCATACGAGTACACCGTCATGTCTTTCGGTTTAACCAATGCTCCAGCCACCTTCTCTCGTCTGATGAACTATATATTCATGGATTACCTCGACAAGTTCGTCGTGGTTTATCTGGATGATATCCTGGTATTTTCCAAGAACGAAGAAGAACATGCTGAACATCTTCGACTTGTGCTGGAAAAGCTACGAGAGCATCAACTATATGCCAAGTTCTCCAAATGTGAATTCTGGCTACCGGAGGTAACCTATCTTGGGCATGTCATCTCTAAGGATGGTATTGCCGTCAACCCCAAGCGAGTTCAGGCTATTCTTGATTGGACTCCTCCCAAGAACGTTAAGCAAGTCAGAAGTTTTCTCGGTCTCGCCAGCTATTGCCGTCGATTTGTTGAGAACTTCTCCAAGATCGCCAGGCCTCTGACTAACCTATTGCATAAGGGTGTCAAGTTCCAATGGACAGACAAATGTCAGGAAAGTTTCCAGGCACTCAAAGACAAGTTGACTTCTGCCCCAGTTCTAGCTCCACCTGATACTAAGAAGGACTTCGTCATTTACTGCGACGCTTCCCGTCAAGGATTAGGCTGTGTCCTAATGCAAGACCGCAAAGTGATTGCTTATGCCTCTCGACAATTGCGCCCTCACGAAGAGAACTACCCAGTTCACGACCTCGAACTTGCTGCTGTCATTCATGCGCTGAAGCAGTGGCGACATTACCTTCTCGGTAATCGTTGCGAGATCTTCACTGACCACCAAAGTCTGAAGTATCTGTTTACTCAGCCAGATCTGAACCTCCGTCAACAGAGATGGATGGAGCTTGTTGCAGACTTTGACTTGGGTATTTCCTATACGCCAGGCAAGGCTAATGTAATGGCTGATGCCTTGAGCCGCAAGTCTTACTGCAACCACCTCCAGGTTCACAAAGTTCAGCCCTCGCTTGTTGAAGAATTCAGGAAGCTGAACCTCCATATTGTTACTCCGGGTGCACTCGCTCCCCCTCCTAAGGAGTTTGGCAAGGTGAACCTCCACGTTGTTACCCAGGGTTCCCTCAATACCCTAGTTGCTAAACCAGATCTCGAGGACAGCATCAAAAGGCTACAGAAATATGACTCTGAAGCCCACAAGATTAAGCGCTACCTCGCAGAAGGAAAGCCCTCATTCTTCACCATTGCTGAAGATGGCACCTTATACTTCAAGGGCCGCCTAGTGGTGCCATGTGCAGAGAAAAACCTGGATATGACACAGGAAGTTATGAAAGAAGCTCATGATACGCCTCTATGTATCCATCCTGGTAGTACAAAGATGTACCAAGATATCCGTCAGAGATTCTGGTGGACTAATATGAAGCAAGACATTGCTCGTTATGTTGCTGAGTGTGACGTTTGCCGTCGTATCAAAGCAGAACATCAAAGGCCTGCTGGAACTCTGCAACCTATCTCTATTCCTGAATGGAAATGGGACCATGTTGAGATGGACTTCGTCACTGGATTTCCCAAATCACAGAAAGGTAATGATGCTATTCTTGTCGTCATTGACCGACTTTCCAAAGTTGCACATTTTCTGGCGGTCAAAGAAACGATCACTGCTAGCCAGTTGGCAACGCTCTATATGACCAGGATTGTTTCACTCCACGGTATTCCATTGGTTATCAGCTCAGACCGTGGTAGCTTATTCACTTCAAGATTCTGGGCAAGTTTCCAAGAAGCAATGGGAACTCATCTGTCATTCAGTACTGCGTTTCATCCTCAATCGCAAGGACAAGTTGAACGCGTCAATCAAGTTCTCGAAGACATGCTTCGAGCTTGCGTTATTTCCTTCAGCAAGAAATGGGAGGAATCTCTCCCGTATGCTGAGTTCTCTTATAATAATAGCTATCAAGCTAGTCTGAAGATGGCCCCCTTCGAAGTGTTATATGGACGAAAGTGCCGAACCCCTCTGAACTGGTCAGAAACTGGGGAACGTCCACTCTTCGGTCCGGATATTATCCAAGATGCCGAAGAACAAGTCCGCATTATTCGCGAGAATCTCAAGACTGCTCAGTCACGTCAGAAGAGTCAGTATGACCGTCATCATAAAGACATGGTCTATCAACCTGGCGAAAAGGCTTATCTTCGAGTCACACCTATGAAGGGTGCTCACCGCTTCGGGATCAAGGGCAAACTAGCTCCTCGCTATATTGGCCCATTCACTATTCTCGAAAGGCGTGGAAAAGTGGCATACCAACTGGAGCTACCGCCGAACCTTTCTCAGGTTCACGATGTGTTCCATGTGTCACAGCTCCGCCGTTGCTTCAAGGATCCAATCCGAGCTGTGGATCATGAAGTGCTCGAATTGCAGCAAGACCTCTCCTATAAGGAGCATCCGGTCCGCATTCTCGACCAAGCTGAACGCCGCACACGTCAGAAGGCGATCAAGTTTCTCAAAGTCCAGTGGTCGCACCATTCTGAAGATGAGGCCACTTGGGAACGAGAGGATCGTCTGCGCGAAGAATACCCCGCACTGTTTCCTTCTACCTCCTAAATCTCGGGACGAGATTTCTTGTAGTGGAGGAGATTTGTAACACCCTGAGAATCATGCTACAGTAACCCCCTGTGATTAAGCTAATCATGTTGCTAAACAGGGCTTGATCACATTTGAATCACACCCTTTTCAAACTCCTAGTTCAAACTTCAATTAAATTTAAAAGTGGAAAATAAAAGTTTTCAAAAATTTAAACAAAAATGTTCTGTGGATGCTAAATAATACACTGGTAATTATGGTGGAGAAAACACATTTTTATAAAACACCTAAATACTTCTAAATGAAATAAAACAGCAAAGAAAATAAACAAAAAAAAAGAAAACAGAAAACAGAACAAACAGAGCAGAAAAAGAAAAAGAAAAAGGAGAAGCCCTTCCCCCCCACTAGACCCGTGGCCCATCTGGACCGAACCCCCGGCCCAAACTGGGCCGCCACCCCCCGACCCCCGGCCCAGCCCACTCTCCCCCTCGCCCCCTTCCCTGTTCCCCCGACCGGGGTCGAACAGTGGCCGTCCCCGCCGCACCCCCTCGCCGGCGACGGGGAGGATAAGGGCGCCAGCTCCCCCGCCTCCTCGGGCCTCTCTCCCACTCGCCCCCGCTCGTCCCTCGGCCTCTGCGCCTCCCCCCCGCCAGATCCACCTCCCTCTCCCCTTCGTTCCCCTCTGCCCGAGTGCGCTTGCCGCCGTTCACCGTCGAACTCGCGGCCACCGTGCCCCGATTGCCCCGACGACGTGCCCGAACGACTCCCCGCCGTCGACTACGTCGACTACGCCATCGGGAACGAGCCGAGCGCCTCTGCACCGACCTCCCCGAGCTCGTCTTCCCCACACGGCCGCCGTCGATCGTCGCCGATTCTGGCTACCCCGCGCCCTCCCCGAGCTCACTGCCACTCCCTACGGCTCCGCTGTGAGCTCCCGCTTCTCCTCCCCCTCTCCGTTAGCTCGCCCGCGTTCCGTAGCTGCTCCCCCACGCGCGCCCGAACGCCGCGCCGCGGAGCTCGCCGCCGGCGGGTCTCCGGTGACCAAATGGTCACGGGCGTAGGCCCGCTAGCCCGACCGCACCGTGCCGCACCCGCCTAGCTACTTAGTTCGGCCGTTCGCGCGCTCTAACGCAGCCTCCGTCGGACGCCCGTAGCACCTCGCCGCCGGCGACCTCGTAGCGGTCGTCCCCGGCCGTTCCAGCCCCTCCGACCACCGCAGTTGGACGCGCGACGCCGAGCCGCGTCGAACGCGCCCAGCCACGCCCCCGAAGACCCCCTGTACGTGAAACCCGTACCCCTCCCGAGCCGCGCCGCTGTGCGTTTGGTCGCCGGCGTTGCTCCGGCGCCGGCCGCCGACGTGGCTGGCCTGGGGCCACCCCAGTGCCCCTGCCAGTGGCCCCCACGGGCCCCAGTTGACTGGGTTGACCCAGTCAACTGCTGACTGGGCAGGCCCAGTCACTGACATGCGGGCCCCGCCGCAAAAATTAGAAAAGAAAAAGAAAAAGAAAATGTTTTATAAATAAAAATAATTATTTTAACTAATCACTCACTGACATATGGGGCCCACCCCTCTAATTATACTGTTAGATTAGTTTAACTAAATATTAGACTAACAGAGGCTGACATGTGGGTCCCACTGGACCCACCTGTCTGGTTTGACTGGTCAGCCGACCTGTTGACCTGCTGACGTCAGCATTGCCTCATGCTGACGTCATAATTCATTTTTGCTGAATATAAATAATTCCAGAAATTCAAATAATCTTTGAAAATTCATATCTTTTAAACCGTAACTCGGATGAAAATGTTTTCTATATGAAAATTGGTCAGAGCGACGAGACGAATCCGAATACGCAGTCCGTTCATCCACCACACCTCCCTAACCTATCGAACTAGCAACTTTCCCCCTCCGTTCCGTTTGTCCGAAAACGCGAAACATCGGGAATACCTCCCGGATGTTCCCCCCCTTCACCGGTACCACCTACTGTCGCGTTAGGACACCCCTAGCACCGTTCATTGTCATGTCACTCATCGTCATGCTTATGTTTGCATTGTATTTACTGTTTCTTCCCCCTCTTCTCTCCGGTAGACTACGAGACCGACACTGCTGCTGCCCAGTTCAACTACGGAGTTGACGACCCCTCCTACTTGCCAGAGCAACCAGGCAAGCCCCCCCCTTTGATCACCAGATATCGCCTACTCTTCTCTATTCTGCTTGCATTAGAGTAGTGTAGCATGTTACTGTTTTCCGATATCCTATCCTGATGCATAGCCTATCCTTGTTACTACTGTTGTTACCTTTACCTGCAATCCTACATGCTTAGTATAGGATGCTAGATTTCCATTAGTGGCCCTACATTCTTGTCCGTCTGCTGTGCTATACTATCGGGCCGTGATCACCTGGGCGGTGACCACGGGTATATACTTATATACTTTATACATGACACATGTGATGACTAAAGTCGGGTCGGCTCGTAGGAGTACCCGCAAGTGGATCTTTGTGGCGAAGCGACAGGGCAGGTTGAGACCGCCTAGGTGAGAGGTGGGCCTGGCCCTGGTCGGCGTTCGCGGATACTTAATACGCTTAACGAGATCTTGGTATTTGATCTGAGTCTGGCCATTTGGTCTATACGCACTAGCCATCTACGCGGGAGTAGTTATGGGTATCCCGGCGTCGTGGTATCAGCCGAAGCCTTCTTGACGTCAGCGACTGAGTGGCGCGCGCCGGATTGGACTGGAACGCCACTAGGCTAGGTCTGCTTCCGGCCGCGTACGCAACATGCAGGTGTGCATAGGGCGATGGGCCCAGACCCCTACGCGCATAGGGTTAGACCGGCGTGCTGACCTCTCTGTTGTGCTTAGGTGGGGCTGCGACGCGTTGATCTTACGAGGCCGGGCATGACCCAGAAAAGTGTGTCCGGCCAAATGGGATCGAGCGTGTTGGGTTATGTGGTGCACCCCTGCAGGGAAGTTTATCTATTCGAATAGCCGTGTCCCTCGGTAAAAGGACGACCCGGAGTTGTACCTTGAGCTTATGACAACTAGAACTGGATACTGAATAAAATACACCCTTCCAAGTGCCAGATACAACCCGGTGATCGCTCTCTAACAGGGCGACGAGGAGGGGATTGCCGGGTAGGATTATGCTATGCGATGCTACTTGGAGGACTTCAATCTACTCTCTTCTACATGCTGCAGGATGGAGATGACCAGAAGCGTAGTCTTCGACAGGACTAGCTATCCCCCTTTTATTCTGGCATTCTGCAGTTCAGTCCACTGATATGCCCCTTTACACATATAACCATGCATATGTAGTGTAGCTCCTTGCTTGCGAGTACTTTGGATGAGTACTCACGGTTGCTTCTGTCCCTCTTTCCCCCTTTCCTATCTATCTGGTTGTCGCAACCAGATGTTGGAGTCCAGGAGCCAGACGCCACCGTCGACGACGACACCTACGCCACTAGAGGTGCCTACTACTACGTGCAGGCCGCTGACGACGACCAGGAGTAGTTAGGAGGTCCCAGGCAGGAGGCCTTGCCTTTTCGATCGTCGCTACTTTTGTGCTAGCCTTCTTAAGGCAAACTTGTTTAACTTATGTCTGTACTCAGATATTGTTGCTTCCGCTGACTCGTCTATGATCGAGCACTTGTATTCGAGCCCTCGAGGCCCCTGGCTTGTATTATGATGCTTGTATGACTTATTTATGTTTTAGAGTTGTGTTGTGATATCTTCCCGTGAGTCCCTGATCTTGATCGTACACATTTGCGTGCATGATTAGTGTACGGTCAAATCGGGGGCGTCACAGTGGAGGAGGTGACTTACATGGTCGGTCGGTCGGATATGTCATCCCCTACCCCGAGATCTTCATCCCCACGACAGACTGGCACGTCACAGGAGGTGGCGTCCCGGTTTGGAGCGGAGGATCGTCTGTCCGACCTCAGCGCATCGACCGGCAGGGTGGACGGTGCACCAGAGGAGTCCGAGACGACGCTTTCTCCCATGGTTGCTGTCGCCGGACACATGGCAGGCAGCCAAAGCTCGGGCGGCGTGACTATTGAGGAGGTGAAAGCTTTTGGTGGGATTCTGGATCCTACGCCCGGGGACAGGCGCTTTAGTCACTGGATTCAGTCTCAGCCGGATGCCGATGACATATAGATGGGGCGAGCGATGAGGGCCGCCAAGCTTCGAGATGTCGAAGCAAATACAGGTATGTCAGTAAATACTAGTTGTTCCATTCTTCATTTTTCTGAACATGAAATGGTAGATAAAACCCACAACCTAGGGATATCTCTTGGTAGCAATGACAAAGAAACCGCCAAATCCATTAATGATTTGTTAGACTTAGAAGTAGATAGAGCCATAGAGTTGATTCATAATATGGCAGCAGTCAAACCTTTGAATAATTCGGACATTAATCAGCTTCGGGTTACATCTTTACAGTCCCTATGTGCGGATTTGATTCCCACAGAGGGAGTAGAAAATGAGGATGGGGATGTGGTTTCAGCGGGGTATATGGCCCCTCTACAAACAGGTATCAGTTCTACCATTGCCATTGGTCATGACGACGCAGAGGTGGTGAAGGATAAGCCAAAAAAACTTGGAAGAAGAAGGTTTATCCTACATCGGCAGTGCGTAGAAGTTCCAGACTTAAACGAAAGAAAAAAAATTCCACGATGATCTATGAAAGGGATATTTTGGAATAGCAGAGGTCTAGCATCCTTGGCTAAAAGAAGATTCCTTAGAGAAACCGCGATACAGCATAAATTGGATTTTATGGCTCTATTAGATACAGGAAGAGATAATTACACTTCACAATTCCTAAACACAATTTCAGGTGGGGTTGATTATGACTGGCGCGTGTTACCTCCAAGGGGTCGGTCCGGTGGGATCCTACTCGGGGTGAAGTGCGAAGCTCTAGAAGTGTTGAATGTGGTTTACGGAGATTTTACCATCAAATTTCGAGTACGGTCGATAGTTGATGGCTTCAGATGGGCTTTGGTGGCCGTATGGTGCGGCCCAGCCAGAGCTCAAACCGGATTTCCTAGCATATCTGGTGAGAATTTGTGGTGATGAAACTCTTCCCATTTTGGTGGGGGAGACTTCAATATAACTAGAAGACAAGACGGAAAAATAATGACAATTTCGATGGGAGATCGTCATTCATGTTTAATACGACCATTGAAAGTCTTGATTTGAGGGAGATTGACCTCACTAGGAGACAATTCACATGGGCTAATTCTTTACTAGTACCTACTTATGAGAAATTAGACCGGGTTCTCACTAGTGTTGAGTGGGAACAGAAATTTCCTTTGGTAACGGTTCATGCCCTACAGAGGGCTATTTCTGATCATACTCCACTGTTGGTCAATTCTGGTGAAGCGACACATGTGGGAAACAGAAATAATTTTGAATTAGGATGGTTCGAGAGGGAAGGTTTCCTTGATCTCGTTGTAGCCGAATGGGCCAAGGAGTTGGGTGGGATATCAAATATTGATAGATGGCAAAACAAGATTAGACACTTGCGCCAATTCTTGAGAGGATGGGCCAAGAATCAAAGTGGTCTATATAAGGTAGAAAAGGAGAGACTAATACAAATTATTAATGAGCTCGATTTGAGAGCGGAAACCACACTTCTTAATATGTCTGACCGGAATATTAAGAATGAGGCGGGGAAGAAGTTACAAGCTCTTCCGCGAGAAGAGGAGATGAAATGGGCACTTAGAGCGAAGGTATCTAAGATAGTCCAAGGGGATGATAATACCCAATTCTTTCATCCCATAGCTAATGGGAGACATAGGAAAAGGAAAAATTATTCAACTTGAACAAGATGAGGGTACAATTGTAGCGCATGAGAACCTCAAACTGTACATTTCCAATTATTACAAGAAGCTTTTCGGAGCACCAGAAGAAAATTCTATATCCCTAGATGAGAGCGAGATCGGGGATATACCTCAGCTTAGCTCCGACAAGAATGAGGTGTTGTCTGCTCCTTTCACTGAGAAAGAGGTGTTTGATGCAACATCACAAATGAAACAAAATAAAGCCCCCGGACCGGATGGGTTCCCGACGGAATTTTATAAGCGGTGGTGTCATATCATCAAGGGAGATCTTATGCCTTTGTTCCAGGACTTGTTTGATGGCCACTTACAGTTATTCCACTTAAATTTTGGAACAATAACATTGTTGCCAAAGAAGGTGGAGGCCATCCGCATTGAGAAATTCAGGCCGATCTGTCTTCTCAATGTAAGCTTCAAGATCTTTACCAAGGTTGGCATGAATGGGTTAACACGGATAGCTCATTCGGTAGTTCAACCAACCCAAACTGCGTTCATGCCAGGACGACACATCCTCGAAGGGGTTGTCGTCTTTCATGAAACTCTCCATGTAATCCACACGAAGAAAATAGATGGTGTTATATTCAAAGTGGACTTTGAGAAAGCGTATGATAATGTCAAATGGCCCTTCCTCCAGCAAGCCTTACGTATGAAAGGGTTCAATGAGTCTTGGAGATCTCAGGTGGATGCATTCATACAAAAAGGTGGTGTTGGGATAAAAGTAAATGATGACATGGGGCATTATTTTCAGACTCACAAGGGGCTAAGACAGGGGGACTCCATGTCTCCAGTGATGTTTGACATAGTAGCGGATATGTTAGCAGTCGTTATCGGTTGGGCTAAAGAGAATGGCCAAGTAGGAGCACTAGTTCCCCACCTAGTAGAGGGGGGGTATCCATACTACAATACGCTGATGACACCATTATTTTCATGGAGCATGACCTCGCGAAGGCCAGGAATATATCATGCTTTGCCTGTTTGATCAATTGTCTGGACTAAAAATAAGTTTTAACAAAAGCGAATTGTTCTGTTTCGGGAGAGCGAAAGAGGAACATGATGATTACACACAATTATTCGGATGTGAAATGGGTTCCTTACCGTTTAGTTACTTAGGGATCCCAATACATCATAGGCGTTTAGCGAACAAGGAATGGAAATGTATAGAAGATAGATTTGAAAAAAGACTAAGTTGCTGGAAGGGCAAGCTAATGTCTTACGGAGGTCGGCTAGTTCCGATAAATTCGGTTTTGACGAGCCTGCCGATGTTCCTTCTATCCTTCTTTGAAGTGCCGGTAGGGGTGCGGAAAAGATTAGACTTCTATAGATCCCGCTTCTTTTGGCAAAGTGATGAGACTAAGAAGAAATACCGATTGGCCCGATGGGATATCATCTGCAGACCCAAGGACCAAGGTGGGTTAGGGATCGAAAACTTAGAGGTAAAAAACAGATGCTTGCTTAGCAAATGGCTTTACAGATTATCTGTGGAGACCGAGGGTATGTGGATACAAATTTTGTGGAATAAGTCTTACACACTAAAACTTTGGCCTAGGTTACAACTAGACCTACAGACTCACCTTTTTGGAAGGGGTTAATGAGGACAAAGGTCAGCTTCTTCCAACGGGTGAGGTTCATCGTAGGCAAAGGTACCACCACTAGATTCTAGGAGGATACGTGGCTAGGGGAGATGCCTCTGGCTCTACAGTATCTATCACTATATAATATTGTGCAACGAAAGGATGACTTTGTCGCCACAATATTAAATTCGATACCGCTTAATATCCAATTTAGGCGATCCCTAGTAGGGGATCGGTGGAACGCATGGCTGCACCTTGTCTGCAGGTTGATGGAAGTTCAACTTTCGGACCACGAGGATACGATTCACTGGAAATTAGCTGCGAACGGGATATTTTCGGTGAAATCTATGTATCTGGACTTAATTGATTCTGGGCCATTGTCTAGGTCTTTACACATGGAAAATTAAAGTTCCACTCCGAATTAAGATTTTCATGTGGTTCGTTCACAAAGGAGTCATTTTAACCAAAGATAATTTGCTTAGAAGAAGTTGGATCGGTAGCTCCAGGTGTTGTTTTTGTGATCACACTGAAACGATTAAGCACCTCTTTCTTGAGTGTCCACTTGCAAAATTATTATGGCGCTCAATTCATATAGCTTTTAACGTACATCCCCCAACGAGCATAAACACGTTATTTGGGACGTGGCTCAATGGAGTGGACTTACATACGGCAAAACACATTCGGATAGTGATATGTGCACTACTTTGGGCGATATGGAATACTAGAAATGATGTTATTTTTAATGGGACAAAGTTCATGAAATTTTTGCAGGTAATCTACAGAGCTACAACGTGGATCTGTATGTGGTCATTACTCACTCATGTGGACTCCAGGGAGCTTTTGGTTACTGGGTGCAACCGTTTGGAGATGGTAGCATGGACTATCTTCAGCCGATTTGGATGGCGTGCTGATAATAGACTAGGTGTACATGCATCATAGTCTAATCTGTATCGCAGGATGTGGCATTTTTCATTTGTTTTATTTTGTTTGGCACTTTGATTATGGGTTCCTAGTGACCCTAAGACTTTGTTTATTTATCGTTAATAAGATGGTTGCATGCATCGATTGATGCAGAGGCCGGGGGTTTTACCTCCTTTTCCAAAAAAATGTTTCAAGCGTGCTTCAGTCCATACATCTATAGAAGTTAAACATTTCCTTGGTTGGCAACCTTCTAAGCAAGAAGGATAAAGGAAGACAACACATCATTTTTCACCGGCGATTTCTTGTTTCGAGTCATAAGTATGTCGTACTATTAAGAGGATGCCCTATGGATCTAGTGTGGAGTCTTTAAACATAAAGTCAAATACCATACAAAATCCATGTGTGAAAGAGTGCTCCAAGAACTATTTGTTATTCGACCTGTCGATGGCTCTATCAGATATCTGATGTATTGTTCGACCCATGTCCAGTAGCCACTAGATAGACTTGGAGACTGCCTCGAAGTCACGGTCAGAACATCGAACATGGTCGGAACATCTGACATTACTGGGAGGGCTATAATGTGCAGATTCTTGGGTTGACTATATGAGCCCCCTTCTTCCTCCTTTGGAAGGGGATGAACTCGACACTTCTCACAAGTCACACCATTGATCCAAAAGCTTACAACTTCAATTCCTCCCTCTTCAGCCACTCAATTAATTCCATATTTTAGAGAGAGCAAGAGGAGCGCCCGACCTACACTTCCATCCAATCAAAACTCGAGTTCATCGATTCCTCACAAGATCCTTGCAAGTCTTGTTACTCTTGGGTTTGTGGGAAATGGTTGTGGTTTTTCGGGAGCTTCCAAGTCATGTGGTTGTACCCCGCGCTCGTTTGTGAGGGTTTGGAGCTCATCTCAAGAGCTACCCCCAGTGGAAGGAAGCCAAAGCATTCGTTGCTTGTGGTTCTCGGAGAGGAAGGTGAGACATTCATTGTCGTGGGAGCATTAATTGTTTCCCCCTCTCTAACGGAGATTAGCACACCCCCAAGTGTTTAACTTCGGATTACATCATCGTCTCCAGTGCTTTCGGTTGTCTCTTTACCCTACCTTTACTTGGTGTTTATACTAGCTTGTGTGCTGCCTTTTGTAGCTTACTAGCTTGTTGTAACTCGTTATATAGGGTTGTATCACCTAGTTGCATTTCTATCGAACTTATATTTCCACATTTGACTCTAAAATCAACTAAGAAAAGAATTTAATTTGGTAGTTGCCTATTGACACCCCTCTAGGCGACATTATCAACATCTTTGATCCTTCAAAAAACTTTGAGCAAAATTTCCTTGATGGTGGACCAGTTGATGATTTTTTACCTCTGTCTGTGTCCTCTCAATAGGGAACAATCCAATGTAAATATTCAATCAAAAGTACGCCATGTTTGATGTCAAAGTATAATTTGATGTAAATGCTACTAAGAATTTCAATAATATGTTTATAGAAATAAAAAGATTTTATACTTATTCATATTGTACATATATGTGTTGACGCTAGTTTTTGGCACGACAGTAAACGTAATTAAGATGGCCACAATTTAAAGAGTTTTCAACACGAAAAGTTATGTCTTGTTGAAGTGAACAATTTTTATGTTTAGGTCATTGTCATCCGACCTCATCTTAGGGGCTGAAACTGAGCTCGGAGTATTGAGATTCAGGGTTCGGGAGTACTTTTTGACCCCTTCAAAGATGACCTCGGATGAAAGAGTTCTCTGCATCCCATGTAATCCTCAGACGTATGCAATCTGCGATCATATTCAATCCGAGGACACATGCAATCTAAGGTCATATGAGATCCGAGGTCACAAACTTCGAGGTGTGGAAATCCGAGGTGTGGGATTTTAAGCCCAACTGTTGTCAGCTAATCGGACCAGAAGTTGAAGATGAACCCGTAAAGTCATCCAGATGGCCTTGGATGAAAAAAATGACCGAGATAGAATTTGTGCGTATCGTCGAAACGGTTAAATTGCTTTTGGGCACGTCTCCATCCGAGGTAGTATATGGCCTGCACAAACCAAAAACCGAACTGTTGTCTGAGGCATACCTGAATCCGAGTTCGGTTAAGTTTGGAAGATTTTGGATGAGGTATGGAGTCCTTTCTTGTACGGGAAGTCCAACAGCCTCTTATATATGTTGGAGGTGACGGCCGATTGAACAACACATAATCGAAATATCAATATACTATTTTTCCATCTACGGTTTATCTCTCCATTGTGTTTCTCTCTTGTTCTTCGATGTTCCTCGTGTTTGAGAGTTGTGAATCCCGGCTCTAGCCGTGAGCGAATCGACCTAGGGAAGCCCATAGCGGCCGCACTCGTTGATGGGGTCTCTCTCAGGCGTGTGGAGTTTCGGGTCTACAAAAGCATCCGCTGGTTGTCCTACGTATCGGGCTGCCGGTCGAATCTCCTTCGACGTGAGTTGCGGTGCATTTTTTAGAGAAAAGGCACAAAGGCCCGACTTCAAATTAATGAAGCCATCAACCGGCTAGGATACAATGGTGCTGAATTACAAAGGCCAAGACTTGACCAAAAACTGAAAAATCCATGCCAAAATCACTACAACCAAGAGCAGCAGCAAATAAGGCAGCAAGAAATACTACGATCAAGCCACCGGAGATCTTGCACAGCTAGAACGGCAGGGCTGAAGCCTCCCGGCAACAGCAAAAGCCGTGAACATGAAGATCCAGACCGCGTGAAGGAAACCATCGACTCCACCGCCCGCCGCCTCGGGCCACAGCCGGAGGAGAGACCACTATCTCCCCTTCGTCCAGACCGTGCCGAGCACGCGGACGCCCACTGCTGGCCGGCGACCAACCAGCAAACAAAGCGAGGAGCCGCTGAAGGATGCGGAAGAACCCACACGCCACCACCAACGCCGGCAACCAAGGGAACCGAGCACCACCGCCGCCACCCACCACCACGCACCAGGTCCACAACCCCCAACCACCCCTTGAACGGCGCCTCCAGGAAGGACCGAGACGCCAGAGCGCCTCCACCGTCCGGCCAAAAAGGCCAAGGCTTTCGCCCGGGGAAGGGAGGACGAGGAGGAGGGGGACAGATCTGGAAGCTCGACCCGCCCTCAAGAGGGAGAACGGCACCGGAGCGCCGCCGGCGTCGAGGTCGATGCGAAATCGACCAGGGGTTTCCCCCGTTCCAAGTCTCCACCGCCCCATCCTCGAAGCCCAGATCTGACGAACCAGCCACCAGATCAGCGAGAGGAGACCACCGCAGGGGGAAGGGGCTGGGAGGAAGAAGATGTTGGAAATATGCCCTAGAGGCAATAATAAATGGTTATTATTATATTTCTTTGTTCATGATAATTGTCTATTGTTCATGCTATAATTGTATTGTCCGGAAATCGTAATACATGTGTGAATACATAGACCACAATGTGTCCATAGTAAGCCTCTAGTTGACTAGCTCGTTGATCAACAGATAGTCATGGTTTCCTGACTATGGACATTGGATGTCATTGATAACGGGATCACATCATTAGGAGAATGATGTGATGGACAAGACCCAATCCTAAGCATAGCATAAAAGATCGTGTAGTTTCGTTTGCTAGAGCTTTTCCAATGTCAAGTATCTTTTCCTTAGACCATGAGATCGTGCAACTCCCGGATACCGTAGGAGTGCTTTGGGTGTGCCAAACGTCACAACGTAACTGGGTGACTATAAAGGTGCACTACGGGTATCTCCGAAAGTGTCTGTTGGGTTGGCACGGATCGAGACTGGGATTTGTCACTCCGTGTGACGGAGAGGTATCTCTGGGCCCACTCGGTAATGCATCATCATAATGAGCTCAATGTGACTAAGGCGTTAGTCACGGGATCATGCATTGCGGTACGAGTAAAGAGACTTGCCGGTAACGAGATTGAACAAGGTATTGGGATACCGACGATCGAATCTCGGGCAAGTAACATACCGATTGACAAAGGGAATTGCATACGGATTGATTGAATCCTCGACACCGGGGTTCATCCGATGAGATCATCGTGGAACATGTGGGAGCCAACATGGGTATCCAGATCCCGCTGTTGGTTATTGACCGGAGAGGCGTCTCGGTCATGTCTGCATGTCTCCCGAACCCGTAGGGTCTACACACTTAAGGTTCGGTGACGCTAGGGTTGTAGAGATATATGTATGCGGAAACCCGAAAGTTGTTCGGAGTCCCGGATGAGATCCCGGACGTCACGAGAGGTTCCGGAATGGTCCGGAGGTGAAGAATTATATATAGGAAGTCAAGTTTCGGCCACCGGGAAAGTTTCGGGGGTTACCGGTATTGTACCGGGACCACCGGAAGGGTCCCGGGGGTCCACCGGGTGGGGCCACCTATCCCGGAGGGCCCCATGGGCTGAAAGTGGAAGGGAACCAGCCCCTAGTGGGCTGGGCGCCCCCCCATGGGCCTCCCCCCATGCGCCTAGGGTTGGGAACCCTAGGGTGGGGGGGCTTCCCCCTTGCCTTGGGGGGCAAGGCAACCCCTTTCCACCCCTTGGCCGCCGCCCCCCAACCCTAGATGGGTTTTGGCCGGCCCCCCCTCCCAAGGGGGCCTATATAAAGGGGGGAGGGAGGGCAGCAACACACAGCCTTGGGCGCCTCCCTCCTCCCCTGCAACACCTCTCTCTCTCTTGCAGAAGCTTGGCAAAGCCCTGCCGAGACCCGCTACATCCACCACCACGCCGTCGTGCTGCTGGATCTCCATCAACCTCTCCTCCCCCCTTGCTGGATCAAGAAGGAGGAGACGTCGCTGCACCGTACGTGTGTTGAACGCGGAGGTGCCGTCCGTTCGGCACTTGGTCATCGGTGATTTGGATCACGGCGAGTACGACTCCGTCATCCACGTTCATTGGAACGCTTACGCTCGCGATCTACAAGGGTATGTAGATGCACTCCTTTCCTCTCGTTGCTAGTAGACTCCATAGATGCATCTTGGTGAGCGTAGGAAAATTTTAAATTATGCTACGATTCCCAACAGTGGCATCATGAGCCAGGCCTATGCGTAGTTACTATGCACGAGTAGAACACAAAGCAGTTGTGGGCGTTGAGTTTGCCAATTCTTCTTGCCGCTACTAGTCGTTTCTTGTTTCGGCGGCATTGTAGGATGAAGCGGCCCGGACCGACCTTACACGTACGCTTACGTGAGACAGGTTCCACCGACTGACATGCACTAGTTGCATAAGGTGGCTAGCGGGTGTCTGTCTCTCCTACTTTAGTCGGAGCGGATTCGATGAAAAGGGTCCTTATGAAGGGTAAATAGAAATTGGCAAATCACGTTGTGGTCATACGTAGGTAAGAAAACGTTCTTGCTAGAAACCTACAAACCACGTAAAAACTTGCAACAACAATTAGAGGACGTCTAACTTGTTTTTGCAGCAAGTGCTTTGTGATGTGATATGGCCAGAAGATGTGATGAATGATATATGTGATGTATGAGATTTATCATATTCTTGTAATAGGAATCACGACTTGCATGTCGATGAGTATGACAACCGGCAGGAGCCATAGGAGTTGTCTTTATTATTTTGCATGACCTGCGTGTCATTGAATAACGCCATGTAATTTACTTTACTTTGTTGCTAAACGCGTTAGCCATAGAAGTAGAAGTAATCGTTGGCGTGACGACTTCATGAAGACACAATGATGGAGATCATGATGATGGAGATCAAGGTGTCATGCCGGTGACGAAGATGATCATGGTGCCCCGAAGATGGAGATCAAAGGAGCATGATGATATTGGCCATATCATGTCACTATTTGATTGCATGTGATGTTTATCATGTTTTTGCATCTTATTTGCTTAGAAACGACGGTAGTAAGTAAGATGATCCCTTATAATAATTTCAAGAAAGTGTTCACCCTAACTGTGCACCGTTGCGAAGGTTCGTTGTTTCGAAGCACCACGTGATGATCGGGTGTGATAGATTCTAACGTTCGAATACAACGGGTGTTGACGAGCCTAGCATGTACAGACATGGCCTCGGAACACACGCAATACACTTAGGTTGACTTGACGAGCCTAGCATGTACAGACATGGCCTCGGAACACGGAGGACCGAAAGGTCGAGCATGAGTCGTATAGAAGATACGATCAACATGGAGATGTTCACCGATCTTGACTAGTCCGTCTCACGTGATGATCGGACACGGCCTAGTTGAAATTCGGATCATGTTTCACTTAGATGACTAGAGGGATGTCTATCTGAGTGGGAGTTCATTAAATAATTCGATTATATGAACTTAATTATCATGAACTTAGTCTAAAATCTTTACACTATGTCTTGTATATCAAATGGCCAACGTTGTCCTCATTTTCAACGCGTTCCTAGAGAAAACCAAGCTGAAAGACGATGGCAGCAACTATACGGACTGGGTCCGGAACCTGAGGCTCATCCTCATAGTAGCCAAGAAAGATTATGTCTTAGAAGCACCGCTAGGTGAAGCACCAATCCCAGAGAACCAAGACGTTATGAACGCTTGGCAATCACGTGCTGATGATTACTCCCTCGTTCAGTGCGGCATGCTTTACAGCCTAGAACCGGGTCTCCAAAAGCGGTTTGAGAAACATGGAGCATATGAGATGTTCGAGGAGCTGAAACTGGTTTTTCAAGCTCATGCCCGGGTCGAGAGATATGATGTCTCCGACAAGTTCTTCAGCTGTAAAATGGAGGAGAATAGTTCTGTTAGTGAGCACATACTCAGAATGTCTGGGTTGCACAACCGCTTGTCTCAGCTGGGAGTTAATCTCCCGGATGACGCGGTCATTGACAGAATCCTCCAGTCGCTTCCACCAAGCTACAAGAGCTTTGTGATGAACTACAATATGCAGGGGATGGAAAAGACCATTCCCGAGGTATATTCAATGCTGAAATCAGGGGAAGGGGAGATCAGAAAAGAACATCAAGTGTTGATGGTGAATAAAACCACTAAGTTCAAGAAGGGCAAGGGTAAGAAGAACTTCAAGAAGGACGGCAAGGGAGTTGCCGCGTCCGGTAAACCAGTTACTGGGAAGAAGTCAAAGCATGGACCCAAGCCCGAGACTGAGTGCTTTTATTGCAAGGGAAGTGGTCACTATAAGCGGAACTGCCCCAAATACTTAGCGGACAAGAAGGCCGGCAACGCCAAAGGTATATGTGATATACATGTAATTGATGTGTACCTTACCAGTACTCGTAGTAGCTCCTGGGTATTTGATACCGGTGCGGTTGCTCATATTTGTAACTCAAAACAGGAACTACGGAATAAACGGAGACTGGCGAAGGACGAGGTGACGATGCGTGTCGGGAATGGTTCCAAGGTTGATGTGATCGCCGTCGGCACGCTACCTCTGCATCTGCCCACGGGATTAGTTTTAAACCTCAATAATTGTTATTTAGTGCCAGCTTTGAGCATGAACATTGTATCTGGATCTCGTTTAATTCGAGATGGCTACGCATTTAAATCCGAGAATAATGGTTGTTATTTATTTGAGAGAAATGTTTTATGGTCATGCCCCGCTGGTCAATGGTTTATTTTTGATGAATCTCGAACGTGATGTTACACATGTTCATAGTGTGAATACCAAAAGATGTAAAGTTGATAACGATAGTCCCACATACTTGTGGCACTGCCGCCTTGGTCACATTGGTGTCAAGCGCATGAAGAAGCTCCATGCAGATGGACTTTTGGAGTCTCTTGATTACGAATCATTTGACACGTGCGAACCATGCCTCATGGGTAAGATGACCAAGACTCCGTTCTCCGGAACAATAGAGCGAGCAACCAACTTATTGGAAATCATGCATACCGATGTGTGTGGTCCAATGAGTGTTGAGGCTCGCGGAGGATATCGTTATGTTCTCACTCTCACTGATGATTTAAGTAGATATGGGTATGTCTACCTAATGAAACACAAGTCTGAAACCTTTGAAAAGTTCAAGGAATTTCAGAGTGAAGTTGAGAATCAACGTGACAGAAAAATAAAATTCTTACGATCAGATCGTGGTGGAGAATATTTATGTCACGAATTTGGTACACACTTAAGGAAATGTGGAATAGTTTCACAACTCACGCCGCCTGGAACACCTCAGAGAAATGGTGTGTCCGAACGTCGTAATCGCACTCTATTGGATATGGTGCGATCTATGATGTCTCTTACCGATTTACCGCTCTCATTTTGGGGCTATGCTTTAGAGACTGCCGCATTCACTTTAAATAGGGCTCCGTCTAAATCCGTTGAGACGACACCGTATGAATTATGGTTTGGGAAGAAACCTAAGCTGTCGTTTCTAAAAGTTTGGGGATGCGATGCTTATGTCAAGAAACTTCAACCTGAAAAGCTCGAACCCAAGTCGGAAAAATGCGTCTTCATATGATACCCTAAGGAAACTATTGGGTATACCTTCTACCTCAGATCCGAAGGCAAGATCTTCGTTGCCAAGAACGGGTCCTTTCTGGAGAAGGAGTTTCTCTCGAAAGAATTGAGTGGGAGGAAAGTGGAACTTGATGAGGTGATAGTCACCCCTTCCGAACCGGAAAGTAGCGCAGCGCGGGAAAATGTTCCTGTGGTGCCTACACCGACTGGGGAGGAAGTTAATGATGATGATCATGAAGCTTCGGATCAAGTTACTGAACTTCGTAGGTCCACAAGGACACGTTCCGCACCAGAGTGGTACGGCAACCCTGTCCTAGAAATCATGTTGTTAGACAACGGTGAACCTTCGAACTATGAAGAAGCGATGGCGGGCCCGGATTCCGACAAATGGCTAGAAGCCATGAAATCCGAGATAGGATCCATGTATGAAAACGAAGTATGGACTTCGACTGACTTGCCCGATGATCGGCGAGCCATAGAAAACAAATGGATCTTTAAGAAGAAGACGGACGCGGATGGTAATGTGACCATCTACAAAGCTCGACTTGTCGCTAAGGGTTATCGACAAGTTCAAGGGGTTGACTACGATGAGACTTTCTCACCCGTAGCGAAGCTGAAGTCCGTCAGAATCATGTTAGCAATTGCCGCATACTATGATTATGAGATATGGCAGATGGACGTCAAAACGGCATTCCTTAACGGCTTCCTTAAGGAAGAGTTGTATATGATGCAGCCGGAAGGTTTTGTCGATCCTAAGAATGCTAACAAAGTATGCAAGCTCCAGCGCTCAATCTATGGGCTGGTGCAAGCATCTCGGAGTTGGAACATTCGCTTTGATGAGATGATCAAAGCGTTTGGGTTTACACAGACTTATGGAGAAGCCTGTGTTTACAAGAAAGTGAGTGGGAGCTCTGTAGCATTTCTCATATTATATGTGGATGACATACTATTGATGGGAAATGATATAGAATTCTTGGAAAGTATAAAGGCCTATTTGAATAAGTGTTTTTCAATGAAGGACCTTGGAGAAGCTGCTTATATATTAGGCATCAAGATTTATAGAGATAGATCAATACGCCTCATTGGTCTTTCACAGAGTACATACCTTGACAAGATATTGAAGAAGTTCAGTATGGATCAGTCCAAGAAGGGGTTCTTGCCTGTATTGCAAGATGTGCAATTGAGCACGGCTCAATGCCCGACCACGGCAGAAGATATAGAAAAGATGAGTGTCATCCCCTATGCCTCGGCCATAGGGTCTACTATGTATGCCATGCTGTGTACCAGACCTGATGTAAACCTTGCCGTAAGTTTGGTAGGAAGGTACCAAAGTAATCCCGGCATGGAACACTGGACAGCGGTCAAGAATATCCTGAAGTACCTGAAGAAGACTAAGGATATGTTTCTCTTTTATGGAGGTGACGAAGAGCTCATCGTAAAGGGTTACGTCGACGCTAGCTTCGACACAGATCTGAATGACTCGAAGTCACAGACCGGATACGTGTATATATTGAATGGAGGAGCAGTAAGCTGGTGCAGTTGCAAGCAAAGCGTCGTGGCAGGATCTACATGTGAAGCGGAGTACATGGCAGCCTCGGAGGCAGCACAGGAAGCAGTCTGGATGAAGGAGTTCATTACCGACCTAGGGGTGATTCCCAATGCGTCGGGCCCGATGACTCTCTTCTGTGACAACACTGGAGCTATTGCCCTTGCGAAGGAGCCCAGGTTTCACAGGAAGACCAGGCATATCAAGCGTCGCTTCAACTCCATTCGTGAAAGTGTTCAAAATGGAGACATAGATATTTGTAAAGTACATACGGACCTGAATGTAGCAGATCCGTTGACTAAACCTCTCCCTAGGGCAAAACATGATCAACACCAGGACGCAATGGGTGTTCGATTCATCACAATGTAACTAGATTATTGACTCTAGTGCAAGTGGGAGACTGTTGGAAATATGCCCTAGAGGCAATAATAAATGGTTATTATTATATTTCTTTGTTCATGATAATTGTCTATTGTTCATGCTATAATTGTATTGTCCGGAAATCGTAATACATGTGTGAATACATAGACCACAATGTGTCCATAGTAAGCCTCTAGTTGACTAACTCGTTGATCAACAGATAGTCATGGTTTCCTTACTATGGACATTGGATGTCATTGATAACGGGATCACATCATTAGGAGAATGATGTGATGGACAAGACCCAATCCTAAGCATAGCATAAAAGATCGTGTAGTTTCGTTTGCTAGAGCTTTTCCAATGTCAAGTATCTTTTCCTTAGACCATGAGATCGTGCAACTCCCGGATACCGTAGGAGTGCTTTGGGTGTGCCAAACGTCACAACGTAACTGGGTGACTATAAAGGTGCACTACGGGTATCTCCGAAAGTGTCTGTTGGGTTGGCACGGATCGAGACTGAGATTTGTCACTCCGTGTGACGGAGAGGTATCTCTGGGCCCACTCGGTAATGCATCATCATAATGAGCTCAATGTGACTAAGGCGTTAGTCACGGGATCATGCATTGCGGTACGAGTAAAGAGACTTGCCGGTAACGAGATTGAACAAGGTATTGGGATACCGACGATCGAATCTCGGGCAAGTAACATACCGATTGACAAAGGGAATTGCATACGGATTGATTGAATCCTCGACACCGTGGTTCATCCGATGAGATCATCGTGGAACATGTGGGAGCCAACATGGGTATCCAGATCCCGCTGTTGGTTATTGACCGGAGAGGCGTCTCGGTCATGTCTGCATGTCTCCCGAACCCGTAGGGTCTACACACTTAAGGTTCGGTGACGCTAGGGTTGTAGAGATATATGTATGCGGAAACCCGAAAGTTGTTCGGAGTGCCGGATGAGATCCCGGACGTCACGAGAGGTTCCGGAATGGTCCGGAGGTGAAGAATTATATATAGGAAGTCAAGTTTCGGCCACCGGGAAAGTTTCGGGGGTTACCGGTATTGTACCGGGACCACCGGAAGGGTCCCGGGGGTCCACCGGGTGGGGCCACCTATCCCGGAGGGCCCCATGGGCTGAAAGTGGAAGGGAACCAGCCCCTAGTGGGCTGGGCGCCCCCCCCATGCGCCTAGGGTTGGGAACCCTAGGGTGGGGGGGGCTTCCCCCTTGCCTTGGGGGGCAAGGCAACCCCTTTCCACCCCTTGGCCGCCGCCCCCCCAACCCTAGATGGGTTTTGGCCGGCCCCCCTCCCAAGGGGGCCTATATAAAGGGGGGAGGGAGGGCAGCAACACACAGCCTTGGGCGCCTCCCTCCTCCCCTGCAACACCTCTCTCTCTCTTGCAGAAGCTTGGCAAAGCCCTGCCGAGACCCGCTACATCCACCACCACGCCGTCGTGCTGCTGGATCTCCATCAACCTCTCCTTCCCCTTGCTGGATCAAGAAGGAGGAGACGTCGTTGCACCGTACGTGTGTTGAACGTGGAGGTGCCGTCCGTTCGGCACTCGGTCATCGGTGATTTGGATCACGGCGAGTACGACTCCGTCATCCACGTTCATTGAAACGCTTCCGCTCGCGATCTACAAGGGTATGTAGATGCACTCCTTTCCCCTCGTTGCTAGTAGACTCCATAGATGCATCTTGGTGAGCGTAGGAAAATTTTAAATTATGCTACGATTCCCAACAGAAGAGCCGCCCACCGCTGCAGCAAGACCTCGCCGCCCTCACGCCACCCACGCGGCCGGGAGGGACGGCCAGCACCCGCGCGCATCATCCACCCGAGAAATCGACGCCGCCATCTCCACCCAGGGCCGCCGCCCTAGCTTCCAAAGCTCCTCACGCTGGCGCGAGGCAGCATATCCTCGCCGCCACCTTCACCGGAAGACGCGCGGCAGCCGGCAGGCTCCTCTGGTGGCGGCGGGGAGGGGGCTGGAGGGAGGAGAGGAGGCGGCGGCTAGGGTTTGGGGGCCGCTCCCGAGTCGCCCGAGAGGGGCGACGCGAGAGCCAGGGAGCTCACCTAACGTCAGTTGCGGTGCATTTAACGTCGAGGGTAATGCGGCCTTACCATTTTATACAAGAGATGAGTTGAACCAAATTCATTCCATTCCATTCCATCCCTGGAACCAAACACCGAACATTACCACTCAATTCCATCAAATATCCCCAACCAAATAAGAGAACATAACCGACGTATTCCAGTGGAATGAAACCATGACATTTCATTTCACTTTATTCCCAAACTAAACACACCCCTAGTTCATTGTCGCGGCATTGCACTCATGAGGATACATTAATTCTGACGACCGGGAACAAGATCGATGACGGGGATTTAGCACGACCAAAAGCACAGCATTTCTTGCTCAAGTTGTTCAACTTGTATGGTCTCATTTGTCAGAGTTGAGAGGAGAAATACTGAGGAGAGAGTAGACGGACTCGCTAACTCAAAAAATTACAAGTGGAAAGATACATGGGCTGAGATGAAATCAACAAGAACTCCAACCATTCCAGCTAACATATCAATCCAACAACCCGCGTGAACACAACTAATCAGGAGACGATGTTCTCGGCGCCTTGCTACTAACCTCGCGAGCAACATCTGCCGGAGCCAGAAAAGTCGAGCAAAAAGGGGGGAAAGTTTCCGGCAAGAAAGCACGGGTTTCTTTCCTTACGCTGCCCATGGATTTCTTGCAAGCACGGCCGCCATGGCGTCCCCGGCCTCCTCCTCCACTAGCTCCATCTGGTCCTCGAGGTACTTGTGCAGCCGCGCCGCCCGGTGGCCATCCGGCTCACTTTCCGGCGGAGGCGATCGATCACCGCCGTGAAAGCAGCGGCCACCCCTAGTCATCATCATTCTCCTCCGCCGGCGGCGGAACCGGACGACGGCGACGGCGAAGGAGAGAAGCGGCAGCCAGAGGAGCAGCAGCGGCAGTACGACCGGGAGGAGGCAGATCGCCACGGCCCCAACACACGCCGACCGACACGCCCGCACGGCGCGGGGGCACCCCATGCATCTATCTAGAGGGAGGGCGAGGCTACCATGGATGCCTGGTCGGGTTGCTCTGTTTCCTCCGGGACAAAGGAGACCATCGTTTTCTTTGCTGACTCTGCTTCTTTAAAACGAAGCGTTTTTATTCATATTATATGTTTTTTTTCTGTGAAAACATCTTATTTTATCTTGTGCTGAAGTGTAAAGTTCCTCCAGCCACTTGTTTCTGCGATCACCTCCCGTATTTCTTAGCTCCTTCTAAATTTTTTCGTCCCATCAAGAAAATGGATCAGGTTTCACTATCTATCAAAGCATAACGGAACAGAGACAAAACAAAAGCCACGAGGCAGCATCGTGCAAAACCTACAGCTTCTGAATCATAAACGCTGGTGTTGCCGAGTTCTTTTTTTTTTTGTTCCCAAGTAAATTACTTGGTTTACTGTGCAAATATGATTTGGTTTGTGAAAAAGCGCAGTTCATCAAAGAATGATGATCTCTTCATCAAAGAAATAAAATAATATAAACTATGACAATATTTGGCACTATGACCTCTCAAGAGAACAGACGTATTGTTTGACAGTCGGATTTAGTACTTCTGATCACGTCAGATTTATATCAGCTTGTTTTTTGGGGACGATTAGTTCTTTGGTGACTGTAGGATATGATGATGCCATGGTCATTCCGCATTGGTATTTCTTAATCCTCAGGCTGCTAGCTACATCTAGCGTTAAACCAAACAAAACAATACGAAGTTTGCCTTGCTTTTTTGGGTCCAATAATTCATCTCTCCACATATTTAATACTACTAGCTAGACAAGGATTGATGGCAATGGATTGGATAGGACATATGATTATGGAGAACATGGAGTAGGAGGTGATTGAATCATTGCATGATTTCCTTTCCGTTGCCAGAGTGATGCTTCCTTTTCTTTGCGAATGAGAGTGATGCTTCCTTGATTTTACATTTTTCTTTTTAATATGATGCTCTTGCTGATTTTGTTTTGTGAACATTTTCCTTGTGATTGTTAACAGTTGTGGCAGGCAGGGAAGCCAAAAACAGGATTAGGCCGGTGGCGATTGGCGGGAGAGGGCACATGGATGACAGGATGAGGCGTCAGCTCCACGCCGGATGCTGCACGCAAGGGCCGACGCACCACCCGCTGCGAGTCTGACAAGGCATCACCGACCAAGTGGCCACTAGCAGGCCTCCACGTCTGCTGTCTCCGGGCTCAACAGCAAGTTTGTACATCGCGCTGGTGCTTAGGGGTAATTCAGGGGAACGCAATAAGAGCATCTCCAGCCGTTTGGCCCCACGCACCCGGCGAATGCCTTTTGGCGTTTGCGCCGGTCGTTTTTTTGCCCTATGGGCGATCGAGTTTCCAACCGCGCCCCCAGATTTCGGCCTCCAGACACCCAAAAATTCGAACTTTCTTTCCCGCTGCCAAAAAAAAGCCATAGGTTCGGCGATCATCATGCCACAAGTCAGCGACCATCATGCCACAGGTCGGCGATTAAAACATAACCAAAAGTCCGGCGATCAAAAGGAAGGAATCGTAGACATGGAACACATCAAACGGCAGGCTCCTCTGCCGTGGGACTGGTCGGGGTGGGCGTCGGCGTCGGCGTGGGCGTGGGCGCGGCTTTAGTGCTCGGGCTCGGCGTCGGCGCAGCGTCAATGCTCGGGCTCGGTGTCGGCATAGCTTCACTGCTCGGGCTCGGCGTCGGCCTCAGCGTAGGGGCGGTGGTCGCCGCCAGTCCGGGCATCTGGTTCAAGATGAGGCCGCGCTCCGCCAGGTACCACGCCTTCACCTGCTCGTCCATCGTCGACATGTCTGCCGCCATCAAGAACGCCAGGTCGGTGTTCCTCTTCTTCACGACGACGTTGGTCCTGAGAAGGTCGAGCTTGACGTCCTGCTTCGTCATCAACGCCGACCACCTCGCGTCGGATTTCTCCTCCCTCTTGGCGGCGCTGTTCTTGGCGTCGGCGATGCACTGCTCGATCGATGATTGCAGCCGTTCGGCAGCTGGTGCCGCGTCCCTCGCCGCCTTGCCTCTTTTGTTGCCATCAGGGCGCCCTTCTGCCGCCGCCGGGGCAGGTGCGTCCAACTTGTAGGTCTCCTTGGCCTTGGCTAGAGCGATCCAGCACTCCCTCCACTTCTCGCACGACTTGGTCCTGGAGAAGACATGAAGGAATTTGAACTCTTCGTCGCTATTGTCCTGGCGAAACATGTGGAACATCCAAACCATCTACACAGCCGAAGAACAAGTGTCGGCGAAGAACACGGCAAAAGAAATGAGTCGACGACTGGGCATACCTGCCCCTCGACGTTGGCGCCACTTTCTGGGCGAGCCGCGACCTCCTCAAGGATCCCATGCAACTTGTTGTAGGCCGCATGGATGGTCGCCCAATGGTTCGCCATGGCCTTCTCGCCGCGATCCATGTGGATGGTGGCGAAGTAGGGGTCGACCAACTTGCGCTCGTTGAACGTCGTCTTGATCCTTCTCCAGTACGTGTCATGTTCTGATTCGAGCCGGTGATCGGGTCGATGTTGTTGGTCTTCCACGCTTCGGCGAGGCACTCATCTTCCTTGGACGTCCACTTGACGCGAGGTTCGCCTGGCCTGGCGTTGGCCGCCCGCTTCTTCTTTCTTCCTTTCGGCGCCGGTTCCGGTTCCGCCTCTGCTTGTTCTTCCTCCTCCGCCTCCTCCTCGGTGTCGTCGAGCTCGTCATCCATGTCGACGGCGGTGTCCATAATCTTAGTCTTGCGCGCGAAACCCGGGGCACGAAGCGGCGGCGCCTGAGCCGCTCGTGATGACCTCGTCCATGTCGGTGTCGGCGTTGCTGAACTTTGGCACCGAGCCGTGTGCGAAGGGTAGGGAGCCACTGCGCAGTGGCGGCGCGGGTGAGCCTGAGTATGCCGGCGACGAGTAGCTGTACTGGTTGTTGAGGCCGGCGGTGAACACGGGGGAGGGTGTGCGCTGGTCGGGGTTGAAGCCGGAGGAGGAGGCACGTGGTGGCGCGCCATGCGGGATGGTGATGTTGGGGTTGAAGCCGCCATGCGCATCATCGTCGGAGTAGCCAGGCGAGGGCGCATACCCTCATAGTGGCGGTGAGAAGTTGGTCGGCGAAGCGATGCCCTGCTGGCTCCCCCACGCGGCTTGTGGGCAATGGTTGGGCAGAAGGTTCATCATCCCCCCGCAAGACGCCTCTCCCTGCTCTGCCGATGCCACCGCGTCCCTGGCCTTCTTCATGATGAGCCTATTCTGCCGGTCGGCGGCGGCCGCCTCCCGGCGATCAACGTCGGCCTTCCACTCGGCGTTCGACATGCCGGGGGGCCTTGCCATCGGCGCCCTCGGCTTCCTCTGCTTTGGTTGGACGACACCATCGGTGGCAAGGCGAGGGGTCGCATATTTCTTCGGCGGCATGGCGGGCGGATCTGGGGAAGAATGGAGGGAGAGGCAGGGGAGAAGGGAGGGACAAGGAGGAAATGGAGGGAAAGGGGAAGAAAACGGCAGGAAATCAATCGGTGTCGCGACAACGGGGGCCCACACGCCTTTTCACTTCAGTCGGCACCCCTAGGTGTGTGGGGTTCGGCTTGGGTTCGCCGGCTGTTATTTCGGCCCAAACCGGCAATAAACAACGATCTGGGGCGTGACTGGGCCGATTTTTCGCCGTCGGCGCTGAAAAGGGTGTTGGGGAACGTAGCAGAAATTCAAAATTTTCTACGCATCACCAAGATCAATCTATGGAGTAATCTAGCAACGAGGGGAAGGGGAGTGCATCTACATACCCTTGTAGATCGCGAGCGCAAGCGTTCAAGAGAACGGGGTTGATGGAGTCGTACTCGTCGTGATCCAAATCACCGATGATCCTAGCGCCGAACGGACGGCACCTCCGCGTTCAACACACGTACGGAGCAGCGACGTCTCCTCCTTCTTGATCCAGCAAGGGGGGGGAGAGGTTGATGGAGATCCAGCAGCACGACGGCGTGGTGGTGGAAGTAGCGGGATTCCAACAGGGCTTCGCCAAGCGCTGCGGGAGGAGGGAGGTGTGTCACGGGAGGGAGAGGGAGGCGCCAGGGCTTAGGTATTGCTGACCTCCCTTCCCCCCCACTATATATAGGGCCAAGGGAGAGGGGGGGCGCAGCCTTGGCCCTTCCTCCAAGGAAGGGTGCGGCCAAGGAGGAGTCCTTCCCCCCCAAGGCACCTCGGAGGTGCCTTCCCCCTTTAGGACTCTCCCTTTTCCTTATCTCTTGGCGCATGGGCCTCTTGGGGCTGGTGCCCTTGGCCCATATAGGCCAAGGCGCACCCCCTACAGCCCATGTCCCCCCCAGGGCTGGTGGACCCCCGGACCCCTTTCGGCACTCCCGGTACAATACCGATAAAGTGCGAAACTTTTCCGGCGACCAAAATAAGACTTCCCATATATAAATCTTTACCTCCGGACCATTCCAGAACTCCTCGTGACGTCCGGGATCTCATCCGGGACTCCGAACAACTTTCGGGTTACCGCATACTAATATCTCTATAACCCTAGCGTCACCAAACCTTAAGTGTGTAGACCCTACGGGTTCGGGAACCATGCAGACATGACCGAGACGTTCTCCGGCCAATAACCAACAGCGGGATCTGGATACCCATGTTGGCTCCCACATGTTCCACGATGATCTCATCGGATGAACCACGATGTCGAGGATTCAATCAATCCCGTATACAATTCCCTTTGTCAATCGGTATGTTACTTGCCCGAGATTCGATCGTCGGTATCCCTATACCTTGTTCAATCTCGTTACCGGCAAGTCTCTTTACTCGTTCCGTAACTCACATCATCCCGTGATCAACTCCTTGGTCACATTGTGCACATTATGATGATGTCCTACCGAGTGGGCCCAGAGGTACCTCTCCATTTACACGGAGCGACAAATCCCAGTCTCGATTCGTGCCAACCCAACAGACACTTTCGGAGATACCTGTAGTGCACCTTTATAGCCACCCAGTTACGTTGTGACGTTTGGTACACCCAAAGCATTCCTACGGTATCCGGGAGTTGCACAATCTCATGGTCTAAGGAAATGATACTTGACATTAGAAAAGCTCTTAGCAAACGAACTACACGATCTTGTGCTAGGCTTAGGATTGGGTCTTGTCCATCACATCATTCTCCTAATGATGTGATCCCGTTATCAACGACATCCAATGTCCATGGTCAGGAAACCGTAACCATCTATTGATCAACGAGCTAGTCAACTAGAGGCTTACTAGAGACATGGTGTTGTCTATGTATCCACACATGTATCTGAGTTTCCTATCAATACAATTCTAGCATGGATAATAAACGATTATCATGAACAAGGAAATATAATAATAACCAATTTATTATTGCCTCTAGGGCATATTTCCAACAGTCTCCCACTTGCACTAGAGTCAATAATCTAGTCCACATCACCATGTGATTAACACTCACAGGTCACATCATCATGTGACCAACATCCAAAGAGTTTACTAGAGTCAACAATCTAGTTCACATCTCTATGTGATTAACACTCAATGAGTTCTGGTTTGATCATGTTATGCTTGTGAGAGAGGTTATTTAGTCAACGGGTCTGAACCTTTCAGATCCGTGTGTGCTTTACGAATATCTATGTCATCTTGTGGATGCTACCACGCGCTACTTGGAGCCATTTCAAATAACTGCTCTACTATACGAATCCGGTTTACTACTCAGAGTTATCCGGATTAGTGTCAAAGTTTGCATCGACGTAACCCTTTACGACGAACTCCTTTTCACCTCCATAATCGAGAAAATTCCTTAGTCCACTAGATACTAAGGATAAGTTCGACCGCTGTCATGTGATCCATTCCTGGATCACTATTGTACCCCTTGACCGACTCATGGCAAGGCACACTTCATGTGCGGTACACAGCATAGCATACTGTAGAGCCTATGTCTAAAGCATAGGGGACGACCTTCGTCCTTTCTCTCTCTTCTGCTGTGGTCAGGTCTTGAGTCTTACTCAATACTCACACCTTGTAACACAACCAAGAACTCCTTCTTTGCTGATCTATTTTGAACTCTTTCAAAATCATTTCAAGGTGTGCGTTCTTTGAAAGTATCATCAGGCGTCTTGATCTATCTCTATAGATCTTGATGCCCAATATGTAAGCAGGTTTATCCAGGTCTTCCTTTGAAAAACTCCTTTCAAACAACCCTTTATGCTTTCCAGAAATTTTACATCATTTTGGATCAACAATATGTCATTCACATATACTTATCAGAATTGTAGCGCTCCCACTCACTTGATTGGAAATACAAGTTTCTCATAAACTTTGTATAAACCCAAAATCTTTGATCACTCCATCAAAGCGTATATTCTGACTCCGAGATGCTTGCTCTAGTCCATGGAAGGATCGCTGGACCTAGCATACCTTTTAGCATCCTTAGGATCGACAAAACCTTTCTTATTGTATCACATACAACCTTTCCTTACGAAAACTGGTAAGGAAACTTGTTTTGACATCCATCTGCCAGATTTCATAAATGCAGCTAATGCTAACATGATCCAACGGACTTAAGCATCGCTACGGATGAGCAAATCTCATCGTAGTCAACTCCTTGAACTTGTGGAAATACTCTTTGCCACAAGTCGAGCTTCATAGACGGTAACATTACCGTCCATGTCCGTCTTCTTCTTAAAGATCCATTTATCTCGGATTTCATGGCTTCCAACCATTCGTCGGAATATGGGCCCACCATCGCTTCTCCATAGCTCGTAGGTTCTGTATTGTCCAACAACATGATATCTCAGACAGGATCACGTACCACTCTGAAGTAGCACGCATCCTAGTCGTCCTACGAGGTTTGGTAGTGACTTGATCCGAAGTTTCATGATCACTATCATAAGCTTCCACTGCAATTGGTGTAGGTGCCACAGGAACAACTTCCTGTGCCCTGCTACACCCTAGTTGAAGTGACAGTTCAATAACCTTATCAAGTCTCCACCATCCTCCCACTCAATTCTTTCGAGAGAAACTTTTCCTCGAGAAAGGACCTGTTTCTAGAAGTAATTACTTTTGCTTCCAGATCTGAAATAGGAGGTATACCCAACTGTTTTTAGGTATTCTATGAAGACGCATTTATCCGCTTTGGGTTCGAGCTTATCAGCCTGAAACTTTTTCACATAAGCATCGCAGCCCCAATTTTTTTTAAGAAACGACAACTTAGGTTTCTCTAAACGGTGTCGTCTCAACGGAATTGCGTGGTGCCCTATTTAAAGTGAATGTGGTTGTCTCTAATGCCTAACCCATAAACGATAGTGGTAATTTGATAAGAAACATCATGGTATGCACCATATCCAATAGGGTGCAGTTATGATGTTCGGACACACCATCACACTATGCTGTTCCAGGCGGTATTAATTGTGAAACACTTTCCACAATGTCTTAATTGTGTGCCAAACTCGTAACTCAGATACTCATCTCTATGATCATATCACACACATTTTATCCTCTTGTCACGACGATCTTCAACTTCACTATGAAATTACTTCAACCTTTCAATAATTCAGACTTGTGTTTCATCAAGTAAATACACTCAGCATCTACTCAAATCATCTGTGAAGTAAGAACATAACGATATCCACTGCATGCCTCAGCACTCATTGGACTGCATACATCAAAATGTATTACTTCCAATAAGTTGCTCTCTTGTTCCATCTTACTGAAAATGAGGACTTTCAGTCATCTTGCCCATGTGGTATGATTTGCATGTTTCAAGTGATTCAAAATCAAGTGAGTCCAAACGATCCATCTGCATGGAGTTTATTCATGCATATATACCAATAGACATGGTTCGCATGTCTCAATCTTTTCAAAAACGAGTGAGTCCAAAGATCCATCTACATGGAGCTTCTTCATGCGTTCTATACCAATATGACTCAAATGGCAGTGCCACAAGTATGTGGAACTATCATTACTATTTTACATCTTTTGGCATGAACATGTGTATCACTACGATCGAGATTCATTTTAGGTGCAAGACCATTGAAGGTATTATTCAAATAAACAGAGTAACCATTATTCTCCTTAAATGAATAACCGTATTGCGATAAACATAATCCAATCATGCTCAACGCAAACACCAAATCTCGATGGTAGAGGGAGCATGCGATGCTTGATCACATCAACCTTGGAAACACTTCCAACACATATCGTCATCTCACCTTTAGCTAGTCTCCGTTTATTCCGCAGCTTTTATTTCGAGTTACTAACACTTAGCAACCGAACCGGTATCTAATACCCTGGTGCTGCTAGGAGTACTAGTAAAGTACACATTCATATAATGTATATCCAATATACTTCTGTCGACCTTACCTGCCTTCTCATCTACCAAGTATCTAGGGTAGTACTGCTTTAGTGACCGTTCCTCTCATTACAGAAGCACTCAGTCTCGGGTTTGGGTTCTGTTGGAAATATGCCCTAGAGGCAATAATAAATTGGTTATTATTATATTTCCTTATTCATGATAATCGTTTATTATCCATGCTAGAATTGTATTGATAGGAAACTCAGATACATGTGTGGATACATAGACAACACCATGTCCCTAGTAAGCCTCTAGTTGACTAGCTCGTTGATCAATAGATGGTTACGGTTTCCTGACCATGGACATTGGATGTCGTTGATAACGGGATCTAATCATTAGGAGAATGATGTGATGGACAAGACCCAATCCTAAGCATAGCATAAAAGATCGTGTAGTTTCGGTTGCTAGAGCTTTTCCAATGTCAAGTATCTTTTCCTTAGACCATGAGATCGTGCAACTCCCGGATACCGTAGGAGTGCTTTGGGTGTGCCAAACGTCACAACGTAACTGGGTGACTATAAAGGTGCACTACGGGTATCTCCGAAAGTGTCTGTTGGGTTGGCATGGATCAAGACTGGGATTTGTCACTCCGTGTGACGGAGAGGTATCTCTGGGCCCACTCGGTAATGCATCATCATAATGAGCTCAATGTGACTAAGGCGTTAGTCACGGGATCATGCATTGCGGTATGAGTAAAGAGACTTGCCGGAACAAGGTATTGGGATACCGACGATCGAATCTCGGGCAAGTAACATACCGTTTGACAAAGGGAATTGCATACGGATTGATTGAATCCTCGACACCGTGGTTCATCCGATGAGATCATCGTGGAACATGTGGGAGCCAACATGGGTATCCAGATCCCGCTGTTGGTTATTGACCGGAGAGGCGTCTCGGTCATGTCTGCATGTCTCCCGAACCCGTAGGGTCTACACACTTAAGGTTCGGTGAAGCTAGGGTTGTAGAGATATATGTATGCGGTAACCCAAAAGTTGTTAGGAGTCCCGGATGAGATCCCGGACGTCATGAGAGGTTCCGGAATGGTCCGGAGGTGAAGAATCATATATAGGAAGTCCAGTTTCGGCCACCGAGAAAGTTTTGGGGGTTACCGGTATTGTACCGGGACCACCGGAAGGGTCCCGGGGGTCCACCGGGTGGGGCCACCTATCCCGGAGGGCCCCGTGGGCTGAAAGTGGAAGGGAACCAGCCCTTAGTGGGCTGGGGCGCCCCCCTTGGGCCTCCCCCCATGCGCCTAGGGTTGGGAACCCTAGGGGGGAGCTTCCCCCTTGCCTTGGGGGGCAAGGCACCCCTTCCCCCCTTTGGCCGCCGCCCCCCGTTGGAGATCCCATCTCCCTGGGCCGGCTCCCCCCCAGGGGGCCTATATAAAGGGGGGAGGGAGGGCAGCAACCTACAGCTTTGGGCGCCTCCCTCCTCCCCTGCAACACCTCTCTCTCTCTCGCAGAAGCTCGGCGAAGCCCTGCCGGAGACCCGCTACATCCACCACCACGCCGTCGTGCTGCTGGATCTCCATCAACCTCTCCTTCCCCCTTTCTGGATCAAGTAGGAGGAGACGTCGCTGCACCGTACGTGTGTTGAACGCGGAGGTGCCGTCCGTTCGGCACTCGGTCATCGGTGATTTGGATCACGGCGAGTACGACTCCGTCATCCACGTTCATTGGAACGCTTCCGCTCGCGATCTACAAGGGTATGTAGATGCACTCCTTCCCCCTCGTTGCTAGTAGACTCCATAGATGCATCTTGGTGAGCGTAGGAAAATTTTAAATTATGCTACGATTCCCAACAGTGGCATCATGAGCCAGGCCTATGCGTAGTTACTATGCACGAGTAGAACACAAAGCAGTTGTGGGCGTTGAGTTTGCCAATTCTTCTTGCCGCTACTAGTCGTTTCTTGTTTCGGCGGCATTGTAGGATGAAGCGGCCCGGACCGACCTTACACGTACGCTTACGTGAGACAGGTTCCACCGACTGACATGCACTAGATGCATAAGGTGGCTAGCGGGTGTCTGTCTCTCCTACTTTAGTCGGAACGGATTCGATGAAAAGGGTCCTTATGAAGGGTAAATAGAAATTGGCAAATCACGTTGTGGTCATACGTAGGTAAGAAAACGTTCTTGCTAGAAACCTACAAACCACGTAAAAACTTGCAACAACAATTAGAGGACGTCTAACTTGTTTTTGCAGCAAGTGCTATGTGATGTGATATGGCCAGAAGATGTGATGAATGATATATGTGATGTATGAGATTCATCATATTCTTGTAATAGGAATCACGACTTGCATGTCGATGAGTATGACAACCGGCAGGAGCCATAGGAGTTGTCTTTATTATTTTGCATGACCTGCGTGTCGTTGAATAACGCCATGTAAATTACTTTACTTTGTTGCTAAACGCGTTAGCCATAGAAGTAGAAGTAATCGTTGGCGTGACGACTTCATGAAGACACAATGATGGAGATCATGATGATGGAGATCATGGTGTCATGCCGGTGACGAAGATGATCATGGTGCCCCGAAGATGGAGATCAAAGGAGCATGATGATATTGGCCATATCATGTCACTATTTGATTGCATGTGATGTTTATCATGTTTTTGCATCTTATTTGCTTAGAATGACGGTAGTAAGTAAGATGATCCCTTATAATAATTTCAAGAAAGTGTTCACCCTAACTGTGCACCGTTGCGAAGGTTCGTTGTTTCGAAGCACCACGTGATGATCGGGTGTGATAGATTCTAACGTTCGAATACAACGGGTGTTGACGAGCCTAGCATGTACAGACATGGCCTCGGAACACACACAATACACTTAGGTTGACTTGACGAGCCTAGCATGTACAGACATGGCCTTGGAACACGGAGGACCGAAAGGTCGAGCATGAGTCGTATAGAAGATACGATCAACATGGAGATGTTCACCGATCTTGACTAGTCCGTCTCACGTGATGATCGGACACGGCCTAGTTAAACTCGGATCATGTTTCACTTAGATGACTAGAGGGATGTCTATCTGAGTGGGAGTTCATAATTAGATGAACTTCATTATCATGAACATAGTCAAAAGGTCTTTGCGAATTATGTCATACGCTTTAGTTCTACTGGTTAAGATATGTTCCTAGAGAAAAAATTAGTTGAAAGTTGGTAGTAGCAATTATGTGGACTGGGTCCGTAAACTGAGGATTGTCCTCATTGCTGCACAGAAGGCTTATGTCCTTAATGCACCACTCGGTGTGCTGAACCTCAGCGTCGTCTGTAGATGTTACGAAACATCTGACATACACGTTTTGATGACTACGTGATAGTTCAGTGCGGTTTAGAATTGTGGCACCAAAGACGTTTTTGAAACGTCGCAGAACATGTGAGATGTTGCGAAGACTGAAATTGGGATTTCAGACTAGTGCCCATGTCAAGAGGTATGAGACCTCTGACAAGTTACTTAAGCCTGCAAACTAAGGGAGAAAAGCTCAATCGTTGAGCATGTGCTCAGATTATCTGAGTGCCACAATCGCTTGAATCGAGTGGGAGTTAATCTCCCAGATGAGATAGTGATAGTTCTCCATAGTCACTGCCACCAAGCTAGTAGAGCTTCGTGATGAACTATAACATATCAAGGATAGTTATGATGATCCTTGAGCTATTCGCGATGTTTGACACCGCGAGAGTAGAAATCAAGAAGGAGCATCAATTGTTGATGGTTCGTAAAACCACTAGTTTAAGAAGGGCAAGGGCAAAAGGGATACTTCATGAAACAGCAAGTCGTTTGCTGCTCTAGTGAAGAATCCCAAGGTTGAACCCAAACCCGAGACTAAGTGCTTCTGTAATGAGGGGAACGGTCACTGAAGCAGGATTACCCTAGATACTTGGTAGATGAGAAGGCAGGCAAGGTCGACAGAAGTATATTGGATATACATTATATGAATGTGTACTTTACTAGTACTCCTAGCAGCACCAGGGTATTAGATACCGGTTCGGTTACTAAGTGTTAGTAACTCGAAATAAAAGTTGCGGAATAAACGGAGACTAGCTAAAGGTGAGATGACGATATGTGTTGGAAGTGTTTCCAAGGTTGATGTGATCAAGCATCGCATGCTCCCTCTACCATCGAGATTTGGTGTTTGCGTTGAGCATGATTGGATTATGTTTATCGCAATATGGTTATTCATTTAAGGAGAATAATGGTTGCTCTGTTTATTTGAATAATACCTTCAATGGTCTTGCACCTAAAATGAATCTCGATCGTAGTGATACACATGTTCGTGCCAAAAGATATAAAATAGTAATGATAGTACCACATACTTGTGGCACTGCAATTTGAGTCATATTGGTATAGAACGCATGAAGAAGCTCCATATAGATGGATCTTTGGACTCACTCGTTTTGAAAAGATTGAGACATGCGAACCATGTCTATTGGTATATATATGCATGAAGAAACTCCATGCAGATGGATCGTTTGGACTCACTTGATTTTGAATCACTTGAGACATGCAAATCATACCACATGGGCAAGATGACTGAAAGTCCTCGTTTTCAGTAAGATGGAACAAGAGAGCAACTTATTGGAAGTAATACATTTTGATGTACGCAGTCCAATGAGTGTTGAGGCATGCAGTGGATATCGTTTGTTCTTACTTCACAGATGATTTGAGTAGATGCTGAGTGTATTTACTTGATGAAACACAAGTCTGAATTATTGAAAGGTTCAAGTAATTTCAGAGTGAAGTTGAAGATCGTCGTGACAAGAGGATAAAATGTCTGTGATATGATCATAGAGATGAGTATCTGAGATACGAGTTTGGCACACGATTGAGACATTGTGGAAAGTGTTTCACAATTAATACCGCCTGGAAAACCATAGTGTGATGGTGTGTCCGAACATCATAACTGCACCCTATTGGATATGGTGCATACCATGATGTTTCTTATCGAATTACCACTATCGTTTATGGGTTAGGCATTAGAGACAACCGCATTCACTTTAAAAGGGGCACCACGCAATTCCGTTGAGACGACACCATTTAGAGAAACCTAAGTTGTCGTTTCTTAAAAGTTTGGGGCTGCGATGCTTATGTGAAAAAGTTTCAGGCTGATAAGCTCGAACCCAAAGCGGATAAATGCATCTTCATAGAATACCCAAAAACAGTTGGGTATACCTCCTATTTCAGATCTGGAAGCAAAAGTAATTGCTTCTAGAAACGAGTCCTTTCTCGAGGAAAAGTTTCTCTCGAAAGAATTGAGTGGGAGGATGGTGGAGACTTGATAAGGTTATTGAACCGTCGCTTCAACTAGTGTGTAGCAGGGCACAGGAAGTTGTTCCTGTGGCACCTACACCAATTGAAGTGGAAGCTTATGATAGTGATCATGAAACTTCGGATCAAGTCACTACCAAACCTCGTAGGACTACGAGGATGCGCACTACTTCAGAGTAATGCGTGATCCTGTCTTGGAAGTCATGTTGCTAGACAACAATGAACCTACGAGCTATGGAGAAGCGATGGTGGGCCCATATTCCGACGAATGGCTCGAGGCCATGAAATCCGAGATAGAATCCATGTATCAGAACAAAGCATGGACTTTGGTGAACTTGCCCGATGATCGGCAAGCCATTGAGATAAATGGATCTTTAAGAAGAAGACGGACATGGACGGTAATGTTACCGTCTATGAAGCTCGACTTGTGGCAAAGAGTATTTTCACAAGTTCAAGGAGTTGACTACGATGAGTTTTTCTCATCCGTAGCGATGCTTAGGTCCGTCGGAATCATGTTAGCATTAGCTGCATTTATGAAATCTGGCAGATGGATGTCAAAACAAGTGTCCTTACCAGTTTTCGTAAGGAAAGGTTGTATGTGATACAATCAGAAGGGTTTTGTCGATCCTAAGGATGCTAAAAGGTATGCTAGCTCCAGCGATCCTTCCATGGATTAGAGCAAACATCTCGGAGTCAGAATATACGCTTTGATGGAGTGATCAAAGTTTTTGGGTTTATACAAAGTTTTTTATAAACTTGTATTTACAATAAAGTGAGTGGGAACGCTACAACATTTCTGATAAGTATATGTGAATGACATATTGTTGATCAGAAATGATGTAAAATTTTTGGAAAGCATAAAGGGTTGTTTGAAAGAAGTTTTTCAAAGGAAGACCTGGATAAAGCTACTTACATATTGGGCATCAAGATCCATAGAGATAGATCAAGACGCCTGATGATACTTTCAAAAGACAGCACACCTTGACATGATTTTGAAAGAGTTCAAAATAGATCAGCAAAGAAGGAGTTCTTGGCTGTGTTACAAGGTGTGACTATTGAGTAAGACTCAAGACCTGACCACAGCAGAAGATAGAGAAAGGACGAATGTCGTCCCCTATGCTTTAGACGTAGGCTCTATAGTATGCTATGCTGTGTACCGCACATGTAGTGTGCCTTGCCATGAGTTGGTCAAGAGGGTACAATAGTGATCCGGGAAAGGATCTCATGACAGCGGTCGAACTTATCCTTAGTACCTAGTGGATTAAGGAATTTTCTCGATTATGGAGGTGGAAAGGAGTTCGTCGTAAAGGGTTACGTCGATGCGAACTTTGACACTAATCCGGATGACTCTGAGTAGTAAACCGGATTCGTATAGTAGAGCAATTATTTGAAATGGCTCCAAATAGCGCGTGGTAGCATCCACAGGATGACATAGATATCCGTAAAGCACACGGTTCTGAAAGGTTCAGACCCGTTGACTAATAACCTCTCTCACAAGCATAACATGATCAACCCAGAACACATTGAGTGTTAATCACATAGTGATGTGAACTAGATTGTTGACTCTAGTAAACTCTTTAGATGTTGGTCGCATGGTGATGTGACCAGTGAGTGTTAATCACATGGTGATGTAAACTAGATTATTGACTCTAGTGCAAGTGGGAGACTGTTGGAAATATGCCCTAGAGGCAATAATAAATTGGTTATTATTATATTTCCTTATTCATGATAATCGTTTATTATCCATGCTAGAATTATATTGATAGGAAACTCAGATACATGTGTGGATACATAGACAACACCATGTCCCTAGTAAGCCTCTAGTTGACTAGCTCGTTGATCAATAGATGGTTACGGTTTCCTGACCATGGACATTGGATGTCGTTGATAACGGGATCACATCATTAGGAGAATGATGTGATGGACAAGACCCAATCCTAAGCATAGCATAAAAGATCGTGTAGTTTCGGTTGCTAGAGCTTTTCCAATGTCAAGTATCTTTTCCTTAGACCATGAGATCGTGCAACTCCCGGATACCGTAGGAGTGCTTTGGGTGTGCCAAACGTCACAACGTAACTGGGTGACTATAAAGGTGTACTACGGGTATCTCCGAAAGTGTCTGTTGGGTTGGCATGGATCAAGACTGGGATTTGTCACTCCGTGTGACGGAGAGGTATCTCTGGGCCCACTCGGTAATGCATCATCATAATGAGCTCAATGTGATTAAGGCGTTAGTCACGGGATCATGCATTGCGGTACGAGTAAAGAGACTTGCCGGAACAAGGTATTGGGATACCGACGATCGAATCTCGGGCAAGTAACATACCGTTTGACAAAGGGAATTGCATACGGATTGATTGAATCCTCGACACCGTGGTTCATCCGATGAGATCATCGTGGAACATGTGGGAGCCAACATGGGTATCCGATCCCGCTGTTGGTTATTGACCGGAGAGGCGTCTCGGTCATGTCTGCATGTCTCCCGAACCCGTAGGGTCTACACACTTAAGGTTCGGTGACGCTAGGGTTGTAGAGATATATGTATGCGGTAACCCAAAAGTTGTTCGGAGTCCCGGATAAGATCCCGGACGTCACGAGAGGTTCCGGAATGGTCCGGAGGTGAAGAATTATATATAGGAAGTCCAGTTTCGACCACCGGGAAAGTTTCGGGGGTTACCGGTATTGTACCGGGACCACCGGAAGGGTCCCGAGGGTCCACCGGGTGGGGCCACCTATCCCGGAGGGCCCCGTGGGCTGAAAGTGGAAGGGAACCAGCCCTTAGTGGGCTGGGGCGCCCCCCTTGGGCCTCCCCCCATGCGCCTAGGGTTGGGAACCCTGGGGGGGAGCTTCCCCCTTGCCTTGGGGGGCAAGGCACCCCTTCCCCCCTTTGGCCGCCGCCCCCCCTTGGAGATCCCATCTCCCTGGGCCGGCGCCCCCCCAGGGGGCCTATATAAAGGGGGGGAGGGAGGGCAGCAACCTACAGCTTTGGGCGCCTCCCTCCTCCCCTGCAACACCTCTCTCTCTCTCGCAGAAGCTCGGCGAAGCCCTGCCGGAGACCCGCTACATCCACCACCACGCCGTCGTGCTGCTGGATCTCCATCAACCTCTCCTTCCCCCTTGCTGGATCAAGTAGGAGGAGACGTCGCTGCACCGTACGTGTGTTGAACACGGAGGTGCCGTCCGTTCGACACTCGGTCATCGGTGATTTGGATCACGGCGAGTACGACTCCGTCATCCACGTTCATTGGAACGCTTCCGCTGGCGATCTACAAGGGTATGTACATGCACTCCTTTCCCCTCGTTGCTAGTAGACTCCATAGATGCATCTTGGTGAGCGTAGGAAAATTTTAAATTATGCTACGATTCCCAACAGGTTCAACCTTGGGATTCTTCACTAGAGCAGCAAATGACTTGCTGTTTCATGAAGTATCCCTTTTGCCCTTGCCGTTCTTAAACCAGTTGTTTTACTAACCATCAACAATTGATGCTCCTTCTTGATTTCTACTTTCGCGGTGTCAAACATCGCGAATAGCTCAAGGATCATCATAACTATCCCTGATATGTTATAGTTCATCACGAAGCTCTACTAGCTTGGTGGCAGTGACTATGGAGAACCATCACTATCTCATCTGGGAGATTATCTCCCACTCGATTCAAGCGATTGTGGTACTCAGACAATCTGAGCACATGCTCAACGATTGAGCTTTTCTCCCTTAGTTTGCAGGCTTAAGAAACTTGTCAGAGGTCTCATACCTCTTGACGTGGGCACTAGTCCGAAATCCCAATTTCAGTCTTCGGAACATCTCATATGTTCTGCGACGTTGCAAAAACATCTTTGGTGCCACAATTCTAAACCGTTATCAATAAGCACTGAACTATCACATAGTCATCAAAACGTGTATGTCAGATGTTTCGTAACATCTACAGACGACGCTGAGGTTCAGCACACCGAGCGGTGCTTTAAGGACATAAGCCTTCTGTGCAGCAATGAGGACAATCCTCAGTTTACGGACCTAGTCCGCATAATTGCTACTACCAACTTTCAACTAAATTTTTCTCTAGGAACATATCTTAAACAATAGAACTAAAGCGCAATGACATAATTTGTAAAGACCTTTTGACTATGTTCATGATAATGAAGTTCATCTGATTATTGAACTCCCACTCAGATAGACATCCCTCTAGTCATCTAAGTGATACATGATCCGAGTCAAACTAGGCCGTGTCCGATCATCACGTGAGACGGACTAGTCATCATCGGTGAACATCTCCATGTTGATCGTATCTGCTATACGACTCATGTTCGACCTTTCGGTCTCTTGTGTTCCGAGGCCATGTCTGTACATGCTAGGCTCGTCAAGTCAACCTAAGTGTTTTGCATGTGTTCCGAGGCCATGTATGTACATGTTAGGCTCGTCAACACCCGTTGTATTCGAACGTTAGAATCTATCACACCCGATCATCACGTGGTGCTTCGAAACAACGAACCTTCGCAACGGTGCACAGTTAGGGGGAACACGTCTCTTGAAATTTTAGTGAGGGATCATCTTATTTATGCTACCGTCGTTCTAAGCAAATAAGATGTAAACATGACAAACATCACATGCAATCAAATAGTGACATGATATGGCCAATATCATTTTGCTCCTTTGATCTCCATCTTCGGGGCACCATGATCATCTTTGTCACCGGCATGACACCATGATCTCCATCATCATGATCTCCATCATTGTGTCTTCATGAAGTTGTCACGCCAACGATTACTTCTACTTCTATGGCTAACGCGCTTAGCAATAAAGTAAAGTAATTTACATGACGTTATTCAATGACACGCAGGTCATACAAAAAATAAAGACAACTCCTATGGCTCCTGCCGGTTGTCATACTCATTGGCATGCAAGTCGTGATTCCTATTACAAGAATATGATCAATCTCATACATCACATATATCATTCATCACATCTTCTGGCCATATCACATCACAAGGCACATGCTGCAAAAACAAGTTAGACGTCCTCTAATTGTTGTTGCAAGTTTTTACGTGGCTTCTATAGGTTTCTAGCAAGAACATTTCTTACCTACGTAAGACCACAACGTGATATGCCAATTTCTATTTACCCTTCATAAGGACCCTTTTCATCGAATCCGTTCCGACTAAAGTGGGAGAGGCAGACACCCGCTAGCCACCTTATGCAACTAGTGCATGTCAGTCGGTGGAACCTGTCTCACGTAAGAGTACGTGTAAGGTCGGTCCGGGCCGCTTCATCCCACAATGCCGCCGAAACAAGATAAGACTAGTAGCGGCAAGAAGAATTGACAACATCGACTCCCACAACTACTTTGTGTTCTACTCGTGCATAGAAACTACGCATAGACCTAGCTCATGATGCCACTGTAGGGGAACGTAGCAGAAATTCAAAATTTTCTACGCATCACCAAGATCAATCTATGGAGTAATCTAGCAACGAGGGGAAGGCGAGTGCATCTACATACCCTTGTAAATCGCGAGCGGAAGCGTTCAAGAGAACGGGGTTGATGGAGTCGTACTCGTCGTGATCCAAATCACCGATGATCCTAGCGCCGAACGGACGGCACCTCCGCGTTCAACACACGTACGGATCAGCGACGTCTCCTCCTTCTTGATCCAGCAAGGGGGGAGGAGAGGTTGATGGAGATCCAGCAGCACGACGGCGTGGTGGTGGAAGTAGCGGGATTCCAACAGGGCTTCGCCAAGCGCTGCGGGAGGAGGGAGGTGTGTCACGGGAGGGAGAGGGAGGCGCCAGGGCTTAGGTATTGCTGCCCTCCCTTCCCCCCACTATATATATGGCCAAGGGAGAGGGGTGCGGCCAGGGAGGAGTCCTTCCCCCCCAAGGCACCTCGGAGGTGCCTTCCCCCTTTAGGACTCTCCCTTTTCCTTATCTCTTGGCGCATGGGCCTCTTGGGGCTGGTGCCCTTGGCCCATATAGGCCAAGGCGCACCCCCTACAGCCCATGTGACCCCCCGGGGCTGGTGGACCCCCGGACCCCTTTCGGCACTCCCGGTACAATACCGATAAAGTGCGAAACTTTTCCGGCGACCAAAATAAGACTTCCCATATATAAATCTTTACCTCAGGACCATTCCGGAACTCCTCGTGACGTCCGGGATCTCATCCGGGACTCCGAACAACTTTCGGGTTACCGCATACTAATATCTCTATAACCCTAGCGTCACCGAACCTTAAGTGTGTAGACCCTACGGGTTCGGGAACCATGCAGACATGACCGAGACGTTCTCCGGCCAATAACCAACAGCGGGATCTGGATACCCATGTTGGCTCCCACATGTTCCACGATGATCTCATCGGATGAACCACGATGTCGAGGATTCAATCAATCCCGTATACAATTCCCTTTGTCAATCGGTATGTTACTTGCCCGAGATTCGATCGTCGGTATCCCTATACCTTGTTCAATCTCGTTACCGGCAAGTCTCTTTACTCGTTCCATAACTCACATCATCCCGTGATCAACTCCTTGGTCACATTGTGCACATTATGATGATGTCCTACCGAGTGGGCCCAGAGGTACCTCTCCGTTTACACGGAGCGACAAGTCCCAGTCTCGATTCGTGCCAACCCAACAGACACTTTCGGAGATACCTGTAGTGCACCTTTATAGCCACCCAGTTACGTTGTGACGTTTGGTACACCCAAAGCATTCCTACGGTATCCGGGAGTTGCACAATCTCATGGTCTAAGGAAATGATACTTGACATTAGAAAAGCTCTTAGCAAACGAACTACACGATCTTGTGCTAGGCTTAGGATTGGGTCTTGTCCATCACATCATTCTCCTAATGATGTGATCCCGTTATCAACGACATCCAATGTCCATGGTCAGGAAACCGTAACCATCTATTTATCAACGAGCTAGTCAACTAGAGGCTTACTAGGGACATGGTGTTGTCTATGTATCCACACATGTATCTGAGTTTCCTATCAATACAATTCTAGCATGGATAATAAACGATTATCATGAACAAGGAAATATAATAATAACCAATTTATTATTGCCTCTAGGGCATATTTCCAACAAAGGGTGCCCTGGGGAGCCTGTTGGGGGGACGAGTGGAAATGCTCTAAGGGCAACTCCAACGTGGCGACCCAAATGGACGCGCGTTTTTGTTCGTTTTTCGTTCGTTCGGGTCGGCCAAGCGAACGGGCGTGTCCGCTTTTTGATTTGGGTCGGCCGGTGCGCCCAACAAAAGCCAGACACCTATTTGCCCGTGGGCAGAAAAAATTGGATATGATAAACATGCGGCGGAAATAAACTTAATAAAACATAATTAAACATGAATGGTTGGTCAACCGCCGGCTAAAGTCCACTTAAACATTAGTGGAACAATAAGAAAAACTTTGTGTATGCACGTTGCTCTAGACGTCCGGCTTGCCTTTGCCCTTTTGTCACGAGGTGAGGACACCACAAGATTGAACCCATTATAAAGCATCTCTCCCACTGGAAAAAATTAATCTAATGGGCCAAACCAAACGGATAGACCGGAGAGAAATATAAAGCTATAATAATCATGCATAATATAGTACAACAAAGACTAAATTATTTTCAATGAATAATCTAATCATAAACCCATAATTCATCGGATCACAACAAACACACCGTAAAAGAAGATTACATTGAATAGAACTCCATGGAGATCATGGAGAACTTTGTATTGAAGATCAAAGAGAGAAGAAGCCATCTAGTTACTAGATATGGACCCGTAGGTCTGTGATAAACTACTCACACATCAGTGGAGGACAACACTGTTGATGTAGAAACCCTCCGTGATCGATTCCCCTCCGGCAGAGTACCGAAAAAGACCTTCAGATGGGATCACGGAAGAACAGAAGCTTGCAGTGGCAAAAAGTGTTTCATGGCTCTCCGTTGGTTTCAGGATTTATGGGAATTTATGGAGTTGGAATTAGGTTAATTGAAGCTCCGTGGGTCCCACAAGCTCAGGGTGCGTGGCTGGTGAGCTTGTGGCTCTCCCGGAGCTCCCCTGGTCTCCACTTGAGGCTCCTAGGGTCCCTTCTGGTCCAGAAAAAATCATCGTAAAGTTTTATCATGTTTTGACTTCGTTTGGTATTGATTTTATGAAAAAACAAAAATATGCAGAAAACCGGAACTAGCACTAGGCACTGAGTTAATAGGTTAGTTTCCAAAAATGATATAAAATTGCATATAAAGCATCTAAAATTGATAATGTAATAGATGAAACAATAAAAAAATTACAGATATGTTGGAGACGTATCAGCGGCTAGTAATTGTATCCGATCAGTGCATCGATGGTGATCAGCTCTTTTTTGGGTTCCTTATTCCAATACACAAATAAAAGCATTTTCAATCACAATAGACTAATGTGAGCAGTCCACGTCCGACGACAGGAGCTGGCGCTTTCATTTGTCCGATGGGTCAACCACATCCCTCATATCGAAAACCTTAAAATCATACAAAGTCATGCACATAGATCATTCGAGCAATATAGCACACAAACAGTTGGACATGGTTAAACCGAGCTCGGATGAACAGTAAAATTAGAAAAAATCTAAACAAATCTAAATGTTTAGATCTGTCGGTTCTTGTGGCTCTAGGTGCATCATCGCGGCCTCGCCGCACGCGGTCACCACCGCTTGGCGGGGCAACTCCTGGCGGCTCGTCCCTGTGGTGCTGGCCTCCAAAACGGAGTTCAACGCCGCCATTGTTTATGGGTGGCCAAACCGGCCAAGAGGCACGACCTGCCCGCCGTGCTAGCTAGAGGGCGCCAGACGACGCGGCAGCCCTTGAGGTGGAGCCGATGGAGTCGCACGTCGGCTTGGACCTCAAAGAGGAAACACCTTCGTGCCCGCATCAGCGGGAAGCGGCAAAGGAGGGTGATGCGCATGGCTGGCAAGGGAGCCAAGTCGGGCTGTCTGTGCCATGGCGGGACAGCCACCCAAAGAGGAGAAGGTGGAGGACCGCGAGGGATTGGACAACTCCGACAGTGGGCAGATTGCCTTGATCCGTTTTGCATCTCAGACCTCTACTTCCGCAACCAAGGCGGCAAGGGTAAAAGGTAGTCGTGGATGAACTTTTTTCATTGGCGTAGCTAGTCGAACATGTCAAAATTTTGGTAGTCCCATGACATGTATGTTCAACTATGTACTCCCTCCGTTTCTTTTTAGTCCGCATATAAGGTTTGGTCAAAGTCAAGCTTTGTAGAGTTTGACTGACTTTATATTAAAAAATATAGACATTCACAATATGAAATCAATATTATCATATGCACCATAATACGTATTTTCATACTATATAGTTTTAATAATGTAGATGTTCATATTTTTTTATATAAATTTGATTAAACTTTGTGTAGTTTGACTTTGACGAACTCTTATATGTGGAGTAAAAAGAAACGGAGGGAGTACGTACGTGAAATTAGTATAGATTTGAGGATTTGGTTTGAGGGAGCCGGTTGTGGAGACTGGAGACGGACTTTTGATATGTGCTCGGTCACCGAGGGCCAGGGATTGCGTAGATGCTCTTACCTCTCACGACATGTCTGGTCAGCTTTTCACATTCAGGGAGGATCGCTGGAGTACACTTACATCGGTAAGTGTTTCTCAAGTAAGATCAACTTTACACCCCTCAAAAAAAAAGTAAGATCAACTTTACTAAATCAGCACTAGTGTACAGTACAACATGCGACTCCAGCTCCATCTATCTACGCAGCAGCCCTTTCATGATCCTGACCAGCGTTTAGTGACCCAACAAAAGAGGAGGAGGAACAACCGAACAAGAGAACAAACGGTAGTGGTTTCGGCTGCACGCAGTGTACGTATCGTGTTCCTTTTTTACAGCGTGTCCTCGGAGTGCAAAGAGAAATCCGGCTCGTCCGGCTTGGCCAGCTTGGGGAACTTCATGGTGGACACGTCGTCGATCCGCTGCGACATGCTCTTCTGGTGCGCGCCCTTCTTGGTGTTCTTGGCGAACTTGGATGCCAGGAACGTGGCGCCCAGGTGCGTGCCGCCGCCGTCGCCGCCCTCCGCGGACGACGACGCCGCACCAGCGCCGCCCTTGTACTCGCCGAGCAGCGGCGTGCTGGCGTCGGCGCCGGCGATGGCGCCGGCCCCGCCCTGCCCGTCGTCGTCGCCGCTGTCGCCCTGGTCGTAGAGGAGCCCCTCCTGCTTCATGAGCTCCCTGGCGAGCTTCCTCTTCTTGTACCGCCTCCAGGCGCCCTGCACGAAGCAGGCGCCCCAGCTCCGCCACTGGTGGGAGTAGTACCGGAACGCGTGCTGCAGCCGCTTGCTGTGGAGGCGCTTGAACTGGTTGGCCACGTACTTGAGGTCCTCGGCGCGGAGCGCGAACGCCTCCACCTCCGTCACCGACCGCACCGTGCGCGTCGACTGCGGGAAGTTGAGGCTCGGGTTGGGCATCAGCGCCCACGTCAGGAGCTCCTCGCCGCAGAAGTCCCCCGGCCGGAGCGTGATGGAGCTGAAGAAGTTGGTCCGGCCGCCGTCCGTCGTCGAGCTCTCCAGCTCGCCGCGGATGATGAAGAGCATCTCGCTCACGGGGTCGCCCTCCCGCACGATGTACGCGTCCTTGGTGCTCAGCGACGACACCAGCCGCTCGCAGATGGCGTCCAGCAGCTGCTCGTCCATCTGCGAGAAGAAGGGCACCTGCAATGCAAGCAAGACCACAGTTAATGCCGACGTTCAGCGTCGGAGTCACAGTCACCGTGCCGGCGGCGGAGAGCAAATGGCATATGGCGTGGCAACGTACCCGCCGGACGAGGGCGAGGCAGAGGTGGCGCTGGATCTCGCGGCGGAGGTCGAGGGGCAGAGACTGGAGGATGGATTCCTCGTCGACGCCTCTGGTGGCCAGCCACTTGTACTGGAAGAACCTCCGGACGCGCTCCTGGAGCTCCAGGGGAAGCTGCCGGTGACGCATCCACTCCTCGATGTCGCGCCGCTTCACCCGCCACTCCTCCAGCCTCACCGTCATCGACTGCAAGTACGTCTGCGAAGCAAAAAACAAAGAGCCAAGATGGGACAACGAACAATGTATGTATGTCGATTTGGGCAATATCCACAGCTGCAGGGTAAATTTTCAAACATGGAAAATGAGCATCCATTTTCAGGATAATAAATAAATAAATACCTGCATGTTTCCAATGAGATGTGAGAAGAAAACAAGGCCCATGATGCAGATGAGGATGCAGAATATAGTCTCCCCTGCGTAGGTGCTGTTCTGCAAATTCTGTCCATAAGAACTTGCAGAAAACAAACACAAATTCAGTTATCCTTGCATCATCATACTCAGTTCAGACATCAAAAGAACTGCATCTTTATACACATGTATGCATACCTCAAGTTCCGGAAACCCCACCAGAGGCAGTAGAGATACTTCTCGAAGAAGGACGCATCGACGATATCGAGCTTGAGAGCATCCTCGAACAATCCGTACTCAAATCTCGCCCCGGGAAGCCCGCACTGCTTAGTGATGTTGCTAGCCGCGTGCCACTTCATCCGAACAGGGTCCTCGAGCGTTTTGCAGTCCAGATAGCTCATGTCACATATGGGCACCCTGGGGTCAGTGCCATTATCGCTTGTGCATTGGTCCACCCAGCAGGTGTACTGCCTCTCTATGGACAGCAGGTACCACAGGGCTCCCAGAACCTACATAACATATACCCACCATGTGAATCTATTGCTCTGTTCGAAATGGAACGAGGAACACAAAAGACGACGGCGTGCATGCATACATACATGACTGGCCAGCGTGTAGAGAAGCAGGTTGTAGGCAGCCCCTGCCCAGGCAGTTCTTGTGACCACTCCACTGGACTTAACGATCTTGGAGTTGAGGGATATGATGAGGAACACTCTGGGTATGTACTGGATCAGCACGATCATCGAGAGCGTGTTGTTGGTGTGGTTTGCTGAGGTGGTGCTCACAGCTGGTATGACAAACCAGATAATGATCTGCAACAATAGGCCTGCTCAGGTTAATTATCACGTACGTAGTAGTATTCAGTATGTGACTTGTGTTTGACCCTCTGAAACATTCCTGCTTATACATTTGAGCTATATATATAACTAACACAACATTTGATCAGGGAAGCTGTATCAAGGTCCGAATGCACTGTCGTTGCATGCACATTAATCATGTCCTTCACAAGGAACACAGGATTAACTGTATCACGTCAAAACTCATCACACTGTAATGACATTTCTGAAATTTAACACAAGAGCACAAATATTGATAAAAATATGCAAAGATTGCCAGATTTGAAATGCGTCGTTGTTGACGATGGAGAGATTGTGAGAAGGACGGAGGGATGGAGGCATGCCTGGGGAATCGGGAGCATGGCGGCGAGATCGATGATGAAGTCGTTCTTGAGGTATCGGATGGCGATCTGGTCGGGGTCCCTGACGAGCTCGCCGCGCCCGAAGACGCGCGAGCTGGGCGCGACGAAAGCGGTGCGGAACTTGAGGATCATGTGCGCGAGGTAGAAGAGGTCGGCGACGGTGCGCACGGCGGTGACGGCGACGCCGATGCCCATGTTCATCTTGACGCACGCCTGCGTCTTGGCGTAGAGGAGGTAGAAGTACATGGGGTCGACGAAGAGGCCGACCATGCAGGTGACGAGGAAGAGGCGGTTCCAGTTAAGGACGACGTCGTCCCCGGGGTCGAGGATGCGGCTGGGCGTCCATGGCCGGCGGCCCTGGGGCTGGTTGGAGGAGGCCGCGGTGCCGGCGCCGTGGCGGAAGAAGGGGAGCGGCGGGCGGCGGAAGGGCGGGAGGACGTGGCGCTGGAGGAAGCCGGCCATGGGCGGTGCTCGTGGCGGTGGGCGTCGGGGCGTCGATCGTCATGCATTGCATGCGCGTGCGCGGGTGGGGTGGGTGTTGCGGCTTCGATCGGGGCCACGAGGTGGTGCGGCGGCCGCGCGTTGCGGGTGCTTTGCCTCGCCGCGCGACCGACCGAGCCACAAATCGGCATTCAGCATTGGGGTGGGTGGGTGCTCTGCTCTCTCCATTCTCCAAGCAAATTTCTAATGTCGAGACAGCTCCAATCCGGACACTTCAAATGTCTTTTAACCAAAAAAAAAACAGACATTATTTGTAGGTTGTGCGAGCCTAAATAACTCTTCCGAATCCATTATATGTGAATTTGGCACCTCAATTCCTTGATCCAGAGGACCCTACATGCTCATTGTTGCATCAGGGTCTCCGTCTTCGTGAAACAAACTTGTTGAAATGCAAAAGTTCATAGAATCAGCGGTCAAAAGATCGTCGATGTAGATCAAGACGTGGGTAGCCACAGTTTGCATAGCAAATCGTCGCTCCGGAGAATAAAACATCGAAGAGGGCTTGTAGAACACCCCAGATCCAGCCACGCAGAGTCGGGAACACAAATCTCACACCCTCCCGACGAAGCCAAGGCTGGCCAACTTTTACCGATCAGAACTTGAACCAGAGAACCAACCAAAACACATAGCCACGTTGTCAGCTCCGCGGAACTAGAAGCAGTGCTTGCCAACGTCACTTGTTTGCACTGCCACAATTAATAATAAAAACATACTAAGCTCTCTAGATTTGGACCTCCTTGTGCATCAATGGTTGTGGGGTCGCTCGGACCCGGCTGTAAGGGTGTGTGCCGTTGGTTGAGGATGGTTTCTGTTCGTTTTTTCCTTTTATTAATTTTTGGTTTTCTTTTCTTTTCTACCCTTAAACTTATTTTTCACATTAAAATGTGTGAACATTTTTAAGATCCTTGATCATTTTCTAAATTCATGAATATTTTAAAAATTCACGAACAGTTTTGGTGTTTGTGAACATTATTAAATTTGCAAATTTTATTTCAAATTTGTGAATATTTTTTGAAATCCATGATTTAAAAAAATTCTTGATCATTTTTTGAGAATGCATTTTTTTAATTTGCAATGTTTTTAAAAGTCCAAGACCTTTAAAATCGGTGAACATCTTTCGATTTAATGAACTTTACAGAAAATGATAGCCAGCTTTTTATCAGATAGTTGTGGAGCGAGCCGGGAAGATTAAACGAGCGAGTGGAGCCAGGAGCCGAGCTGACCGAGCGAGCGCTTAGTGGTTGGGCCCATGTAAACGTTATAGTAGCAATTTTATGGTTTTAGCATGGAATAGGAGCTCCCAAGGTGCTCACACAACGACCACCGGCTGAAACCGAGGCTGAAATGCAGAAGAACAACCCAACCACACACGGTACAACTCCGCTCTCCTGTCGGAATAAATACCATCTCTAGCAACACCTCGGCACTATGAAAAAACACCACCAAAACATACAAGCCAGCACAGATGACAGTGTACTATACCGGGGGTGGCCCATCGGCTAGGAGGCATGTCAATAGGCGTCCTCACGACCCAAGTATCCAGGATATGGCAAGGGCCCCTCACACGTTACAAGGTCTGACTTCAGGAAGGTTGTTCATCTTGGCATGAACGCCAAGGAACAATCAGCCGATCAGGGCTCTAGATTGGTTAAGTTAACTTGTAACCCTAGACTTCGCCCCCTTTACAAAGTGAGGTCGGGGTAGTTTGAGGCCATCTAAGCCACTATCGTTGTCTCGGTAGCATAATCCACTCATGTTGTAACCCCCTCACACGAGATGTTTTCCCCACAATCGCAGAGGAGTAGGTTTTGAAGGAAATATGCCCTAGAGGCACTAATAAAGTTATTATTTATTTCCTTATATCATGATAAATGTTTATTATTCATGCTAGAATTGTATTAACCGGAAACATAATACTTGTGTGAATACATAGACAAACAGAGTGTCACTAGTATGCCTCTACTTGACTAGCTCGTTGATCAAAGATGGTTATGTTTCCTAGCCATTGACATGAGTTGTCATTTGATTAACGGGATCACATCATTAGGAGAATGATGTGATTGACTTGACCCATTCCGTTAGCTTAGCACTTGATTGTTTAGTATTCTGCTATTGCTTTCTTCATGACTTATACATGTTCCTATGACTATGAGATTATGCAACTCCCGTTTACCGGAGGAACACTTTGTGTGATACCAAACGTCACAACGTAAATGGGTGATTATAAAGGTGCTCTACAGGTGTCTCCGAAGGTACTTGTTGGGTTGGCGTATTTCGAGATTAGGATTTGTCACTCCGATTGTCGGAGAGGTATCTCTGGGCCCACTCGGTAATGCACATCACTATAAGCCTTGCAAGCATTGTAACTAATGAGTTAGTTGCGGGATGATGTATTACGGAACGAGTAAAGAGACTTGCCGGTAACGAGATTGAACTAGGTATTGAGATACCGACGGTCGAATCTCGGGCAAGTAACATACCGATGACAAAGGGAACAACGTATGTTGTTATGCGGTTTGACCGAAAAGATCTTCGTAGAATATGTGGGAGCCAATATGAGCATCCAGGTTCCGCTATTGGTTATTGACCGGAGACGTGTCTCGGTCATGTCTACATAGTTCTTGAACCCGTAGGGTCCGCACGCTTAAAGTTTGATGACGGTTATATTATGAGTTTATGTGTTTTGATGTACCGAAGGTTGTTCGGAGTCCCGGATGTGATCACGGACATGACGAGGAGTCTCGAAATGGTCGAGACGTAAAGATCGATATATTGGATGACTATGTTCGGACACCGGAATGGTTTCGGGGAGTTTCGGGCATATACTGGAGTACCGGGGGGTTACCGGAACCCCCCGGGGAGACTAATTGGCCTATTGGGCCCTAGTGGAGAAGAGGAGGGGCGGCCAAGGGCAGCCGCGCGCCCCCTTCTCCCCCAGTCCGAATTGGACAAGGGGGGGGGCGCCCCCTTTCCTTTCCCCCTCTCTCTCCTTCCCTCTCCTCTCTAATTCCCACTTGGAAGGGGGGAGTCCTACTCCCGGTGGGAGTACACTACAAAAAAAAAGACACATCCGTGACATTTTGGGCCGAACGAAAATCTTTTGTCATACTTATGACACTTCTATGACGATAATTGTGACAAAACCCGGTATCATCATAGATGTGGTGGGGTCCTACTTCTATGACAAAAAATCATGACAGAAAATGGGCTTTTCGTCCTGGGCGGGCCGGAGACGCAGCTGCATGACATTCATTGGGCCGTCCATGACGGAAAAAACCGTGGTAGAAGCGAGGGCGCGGAAAATATCAGGGAGTCCCCGGTTACGGTGGGTGGTCGGGGGCCGAGCGATGCGCGTTACTCTCGTACGTTCGCACGTGTGTGCGAGGCGTTGGGCTCTAACTGAACCCGAGCGAGGCGTTGGGCTCTAACTGAACCCGAGTGATTGCACTGCAGGCTACGCGTTACTGAAGCTGAGCGATCGATCGATGGCTGTTAACTGAACCCGATCGAGCGATTCCTTCACTACTGCTGCTAACTGAAGCCGATCGATGCTGCCTTTGGATGAACAGTGAGTGTTGCGGGGGGGGGGGTGGATGAACAGTTCCCGGTGGGGGTTGATGAACAGGACCCCGTGGAGTTGCCTCTGGATGAACAGTGGGCGTTCGTGGGGGGTTTGGATGAACAGTTCCCGGTGGGGGTGGATGAACAGGACCCCGATCGTTCGAGCCGGTTGGGGCTGGATGAACAGGACCCCGTGGAGGGCAGGATGAACAGGACCACCCCGTGGAGGGCAGGATGAACAGTAGACGGTGGAGGGCAGGATGAACAGTAGCCCGTGGAGGGGTGGTTGAACAGGAGCCCGCGGAGAGGGCTGGTTGAACAGTAGCCGGTGGAGTAGCGCACGGTGGAGGCTGGATGAACAGGAGCCCGTGGATGAACAGTCGTTAGTGGAGGCTGGAGGAGGTCGACGGTGGATGAACAGTAGCCCGTGGAGGCTGGAGGGGGTCGACGGTGAAGATGAACAGTATCCCGTGGAGTCCCGTTTTGCGGTACGCCACACCCCTCCCGATGAACAGGACCCCCGTTTCGACCGTAGCGCTCCAACACAAGTCCGTTTCCTCCGTTTTGCGGTACGCCACACCCCTCCCGATCAACAGGACCCCCGTTTCGACCATAGGAGGTCCGTTTCCTCCGTTTTGCGATAAGCCAGACCCCTCCCGATGAATAGGATCCCGTTTCGAACGTGGCCGGTCGAACACAAGGCCGTTTCCTCCGTTCTGCGGTACGCCAGGCCTCGTTTCCATTGGCTGTTCCGTCCAAACCCTCCCGATGAACACGACGACGCATTCCGTTCCGACCCAGCCGGTTGGCTCCCCATGAACACGGCGACGACGCTGTTTCTCCGTTCCAACCCAGCCATGTACACGAGCCCTGGCCGTACGTATGCGCGAGTAGGCGTTCATGACCCTGCCTGTATGTACGTACGTGGCCGTATTTTCTTTCTTGCATCCTGGCCGTTGTACGTACGTGTACATGCTACGTGCGCGCCTCTAGTACGACACGTGCGCACCTCTACAACGACCAGTATGTACGTACACGTTCGCGACCAGAATGACAACGCTACGTACCCTTCGACAAGGTGGGTCCCGACTGTCAGGCACTTCCTTGCCTGCGAAGATGTAGCTGGTGGGTCCCAGCAGTCAAGGGTGCGAATCGTTTTTTTTTGCCCGGACGCACTTCCTTGTGTGCGAAGATGTAGCTGGTGGGTCCCAGCAGTCAGGGGGAACATTTTTTTCGTGAAATACGGTGGCCCGTCCGGTGGGTCCCCGCTGTCAGGTGAAGGAATAATTATTTTGCGCGTAATAAGGAGGCACTTCCTTGCTGCGGCCATGGACCCAGCTGTCAGCCTCTCCACGTACAGTCCACGTCCGATAGAAGCCGTTCCTTGACCACATTGACCACGCCGCGCCAAGAGGACCAGGGCGGTGGACGACGGCGAGGCCTAGGAAGGGGACGACGCGGAGCCGGGGAAGACGCGGCAGTGGATGCCCACGCGTAGAGGAGTATGTGTTGGGGAACGTAGCAATAATTCAAAATTTTCCTACGTGTCACCAAGATCAATCTAGGAGATGCTAGCAACGAGAGAGAGCGAGTGCATCTTCATACCCTTGAAGATCGCTAAGCGGAAGCGTTACAAGAACGCGGTTGATGGAGTCATACTCGCGGCGATTCAAATCGCAGAAGATCCGATCTAGCGCCGAACGGACGACGCCTCCGCGTTCAACACACGTACAGCCCGGGGACGTCTCCTCCTTCTTGATCCAGCAAGGGGAGAGAGAAGTTGAACTCCAGCAGCACGACGGCGTGGTGGCAATGGAGCTCGTGGTTCTCCGGTAGAGCTTCGCTAAGCACTACGGAGGAGGAGGAGTTGGAGGAGGAGAGGGCTGCGCCAGGGATGTGGTCGCGGCTGCCCTCTCTCTCCCTCCCTATATATAGGGGGAAGGGGGTGGAGGAGGCGCCCTAGGGGAGGGGCGGCGGCCAAGGGGAAACCCTAGATGGGTTCTGGGCGCCCCCACCTCTAGGAGACTTGCCCCCCAAGCCAGGAGGGGCGGCTGCCCTAGGGGAGGCGCCCCCATCTCTCCTGGTTACGTGAGAGGGGTTGGGAGGGGCGCACAGCCCCTTAGTGGGCTGGTTTGCCCCTTCCCCTTGGCCCATAAGGCCCCCCAACGCTTGTCGGGGCCTGCGAAACCCCTTTCGGACATGCTGGCCATAATCTGGTACCCCCGGAACAATTCCGGACCCCAATACCCTTCGTCCAATATATCGATCTTCACCTCCGGACCACTCCGGAACTCCTCGTGACATCCGGGATCTCATCCTGGACTCCGAACAACCTTCGGTAACCACATACTTTTTCCCATAACAACTCTAGCGTCGCCGAACCTTAAATGTGTAGACCCTACGGGTTCGGGAACCATGCAGACATGACCGAGACATCTCTCCGGCCAATAACCAACAGCGGGATCTTGATACCCATGTTGGTTCCCACATGTTCCACGATGATCTCATCGGATGAACCACGATGTCGGGGATTCAAACAATCCCGTATACAATTCCCTTTGTCAATCGGTATATTACTTGCCCGAGATTCGATCGTCGGTATCCCAATACCTCGTTCAATCTCGTTACCGGCAAGTCTCTTTACTCGTTCCGTAACGTATGATCCCGTGGCTAACTCCTTAGTCACATTGAGCTCATTATGATGATGCATTACCGAGTGGGCCCAGAGATACCTCTCCATCATACGGAGTGACAAATCCCAGTCTCGATTCGTGCCAACCCAACAGTCACTTTCGGAGATACCTGTAGTGCACCTTTATAGTCACCCAGTTACGTTGTGACGTTTGATACACCCAAAGCATTCCTACAGTATCCGGGTGTTGCACAATCTGATGGTCTAAGGAAACGATACTTGACATTAGAAAAGATCTAGCAAACGAACTACACGATCTTGTGCTATGCTTAGGATTGGGTCTCGTCCATCACATGATTCTCCCAATGATGTGATCCCGTTATCAATGACATCCAATGTCCATGGCCAGGAAACCACGACCATCTATTGATCAACGAGCTAGTCAACTAGAGGCTTACTAGGGACATGTTGTGGTCTATGTATTCACACATGTATTACGGTTTCCAGTTAATACAATTATAGCATGAACAATAGACAATTATCATGAACAAGGAAATACAATAATAACCATTTTATTATTGCCTCTAGGGCATATTTCCTCCGCCGCATCGCAGCCGGCCACGGGAGGCAGGAGCACGAGGCACGACCGGCGCTGGTTTGGGCGGCTGGAGCAAGAAGACCAGAGGTTGAAGAAGCACTACGGCTGTTGGATGGACATCGTACGGTCACTGGAACTAGAATCGTGCATATTGACTAACTTGACAAAGCCCTCCGTCTCTGTCAACTTAGTAGGCCCAAAAGTCAGCCTGCCAATATACTGGGTCCCAGCTAGCAGGGGGAGTATTCATTTTTGTGTGCGTAATAAGGAGGCACTTCCTTGCGTGCGAAGATATAGCTGGTGGGTCCAAGCTGTCAGCGGCGGTAACGTTTTTTTCGCGAAATACAGAGGCCCTTTCGGTGGGTCCCAGATGTTAGGTGGAGGAATCATTATTTTGCGCGTAATAAGGAGGCATTTCCTTGCGTGCGGCCATGGACCAAGCTGTCAGCCTCTCCACGTACAGTCCACTTCAGATGCATGTCGGTCGTTGACCATGTTGACTAGGCCGCGCCGAGAGCACCAGGGCGGTGCACGACGGCGAGGCCAAGGAAGGGAACGACACGGAGGCGGGGAAGACTCGGCAGTTGTTTCCCACGCGGAAGGGAGTACGACTGTACGAGGGTTTACTGGTTCGTCTGCCGTCGCGAGAGAATAACAGCAGGTGTGGGTGAGTAGAGGGATGGCTAGGCCAGCGATGGGAGTACGGTGGGGCGGTGAGGCCTGCGCAGCAGTACAGCCGGCCGCGGGGAGGAGGGAGCAGGCAGTCCCGCCGGCGCTTGTTTGAGCGGCTGGAGCAGGAAGAGCAGAGATTGAAGAAGCACGACGGCCGTTGGATGGAAATCCAATAGTCATTGCTTGTGTGTCAACCTTTTTTTAGGAAAGCCTCAAATCTGTGGAAAACAGCATACAACCCATCTGCCATTATTTCTAATAATTTACATGCCATTTGTTAATTATTAAGGTTTTTTTGGAGCCCATATTCTTTTTGTTAGCATTACAGCCCATGTTGTGGCCACGGTTAAAAAATTATACGAAATTTTGCATATTTCGGTGTGGTCCGAACTGTTTTTAATCCCGAAATTTCGAGTCACATTCAAACTGATTTTGAAAATAAATGTATATCAATATAAAATCCAACAAATTGTCCACGCATAAAAAACAATGCAATTTAAAATCTCGAAATGAAAAAAAAAATTTGAAACTAATTGCCGGTTTGATGTGTTTTAAAAATGTACAACTCATTTCTCATTACTGATAGGCTATTTTCTCGGCCAGCCGAATGAAGCTCTCCTCGTCTTGAAAGATTTGCAGCCCAACAAGCCTGACAAAGTGACTTACTTGGCAAATCACAAAAAAACTGGGCTGTGGCCGTGGACCCAGCTGCGGCCGTGGACCCAGCTGTCAGCCTCTCCACGTACAGTACTCTTCTGATGGAAGTCGGTCGTTGACCACATTGACCACGCCGCGCCGAGATTACCAAGGCGGTGGACAACGGCGAGGCCTAGGAAGGGGACGACGCGGAGCCGGGGAAGACGCGGCAGTGGAAGCCCGCGCGGAGTGGAGTACGAGGGTTCACTGGTTCGGCTGCGGTGTGAGGTTGCCGTCGCCGCAGGTCCTGGCCAGCGTTGGGAATAGTAGGGGGCGGTGAGGCCTCCGCGGCAGCACAGCCGGCCACGGGAGGTAGGAGCATGCGGCACGACTGGCGCTGCTTTGGGCAGCTGGAGCAACAAGAGCAGAGGTTGAAGAAGAACTACGGCCGTCGGATGGACATCGTACGGTCACTGGAGCTAGAATCGTTCATATTAACTAAGTTGACAAAGCACTCCGTCCCCGTCAACTTAGTAGGCCCACAGGTCAGCTTCCGAAACGGTGCGCCCCAGATGTCAGGGGGAGGAATCATTTTTTGGGCGGGTGAAGCTAGAATATCCGAGATTGAAGAAGAAGCACGGCATCCGTTGGATGGACATCCAACGGCCACTACTGCTAGAACCGTGTGTTGACTATAAGTTGACAAAGCCTTACATACGCGTCAACTCTCTTTTTTTAGGGCACGCGTCAACTTAGTAAGGCCACAAGTGTGTGGCAGAGAACTTATAGCCCATTTGTGATTTGTAAGAATGTACAGCCCATTTACAGTTTGTTAAAAGTACAGCCCATTTCAACTAACCGTTCAAAACAGAATTCAATAAAATTTCCCACATTTTGATGGGATCCAAAATATTTTATCCCAAAATTTCTAGTCAGATTAAATACAATTTCAATATAAATTTATATTACGTAAAAATCCAACGAAACATTGTGCATGCAACAATTAATGAAATTAAAATTTTCAATATCCAAAAATAATATTTTATAAAGTAATTACGTGTTTGGTGCATTTTTTATAGTTACTGCCCAGTTTTTATAATTACATCCCATTTATTATTTCTTAAAGCCCATTTTCTTGTTAAGCCTAATATCCCTCCTAGGAAAGATTTGCAGCCCAGCGGGGCGGAGAATAACAACTTGACCTTGCCTGGGTATTCCTAAAAAAAAGTATAGCTGGGCTAGCAATTTTCAGCTTGAAAAAAATTAATATCTGGGCTGGATATCTGGCCTGGGCTAGACAGGCCACAGCCCGCCCAGTTAATAGCTGCAGCGATGTTTTTGTTGTTGTTCACAGGAGAAAAATTAATATCTGGGCTAAACATCGCTCAAGAAAAACTCTGCAGTGCTCACACCTCAAAAACACAAATACTGTTCGAGCTGCTTGGTCCCAGTTGTCGGCCGCTTCTTGTGCAATTCTCTCGTTTATTGACTACATAGGTTCACAATGGTGTGGGACCGTGATGTCAGGAAACCAGGAGGAAGCAAAAAAAAATAGTTTTATATACTAATAAGGAGGCACTTGCTGTCATCCTCTCCAAGTAAAGTCATCTCCTCATCCTCATGTCCGCTGACCATGTTGACAACGTGAGACGGCGGCGCCACGGCGAGCGCAACAACTCGAAGGACGACGGAGAGGGCCTCGCAGGCCCTACGGATGGTATGATATAGCGCCCGCTGCTCATTCGGGAAGCCAGGATCATAGGGCCACATGTCCGCGACGGCATTGTCATTCGCTTGTTCACTGGTGCTCGTTGAGGAGACGGGGGTTGCAGCACAGGTCCTCCTGCGTTGGTAGCTCTTCCGCCATTAGGGCGTCGAAGTGCGGCCGCACCTGCTCTATGGTGAACACGGCATGAACCGGCTTGGACAGTGGCGCCGGCTCCTGGTCGGAAGCTAGGTCCATCGTCTGATTGTCGTCGCTCAGCTCGGCGAGGTAGCTGGCGTGCCAGCACGTCCGACTGCTGGACCGACCCGCTGCCAAGCACGAGTTTGACTGCCCTGGCCCACCCAGACCGCCTCCCTCGCCCACGTGTGCTTTCCGCCCAAAACGGTCAGCGCCGCCCGCCCCGCTTCCCGATGCATGCGATTGCTCCGCCTTCAAACGACACAAGTGCCATCCGTCCGTCCTTCTGCCGCCCACATTAATGATACACGGTTGCCGAGGCAGCTACTCTGGCGCCACACGTCCGTCCCTCCGCCGCCCACCATTGCTATATAAACTGCTGCACCGGCCATAGCCGCAGTCATCCACATCCGTTCCTATTCTCCTGTCCACACCACTACTGCCCACCATGGCTTCCTCGCGCTCCAGCGCTCTTCGGGACGGGCGGACGACGAACCACAAGGAGATGGTAGCCATTGCTGCCGACTGGCTGGCCGGCAGGCAGCCGGAGGACGACGACGTCCCAATGGAGAACATGGTAGTCGACAATCCGGCGCCAACCCCCTCCTCCGCGCCATCCTCGCCGGTGCATTGCACCATGACCATCAGCGAGGCCCGTGCCCAATATATGGACACGGTGAGGTAGAAGCGTGAGGAGCAGTTCCGGGAGGCGCAGGCCGACGCTGCCTACAACCACCATCTCCTCTAGGAGCATATCGCCGCGGAGCGGGCGGAGCAGGAGGCGCTGCTCGACTCATACCGCTCCGCCCGCGAGGGCTGCCTCCAGCGCTGGCGGACCGCATGCGGGTGGCGGAGGCTGCGGCCGCCTACAAAGAGGGCGATGAAGTGGCCGAGGCGCTGTTTGGCGAGACCGAGGACAAGGCAGAGGACAATGCCGGCTCCGACGAGTCCCCGCTCCGCTGGCGTTGACGAGGCCCTGCTCCGCCGAGGCCCCGCGGCGCCAACAACGAGGCAGAGGACACCGCCGGCTCCGCCGAGGCCCCACCCTGCCGGGAACGAGGGGGAGGATTTTCCCCCGCTCCGCCGAGGCGCCGCCCGCCGGCAATGAGACAAAGGACATCGCTGGCTCCGCCGAGGCCCCGCCCCGCTGCCAACGAGGCCGCGCCACACAGAAAACAAGGAAGAGTAGAACACGGTAGGTCACCGCCGCTCGGGTCCAAGTAAGGCCACCGCTGCTACCCTCCGGTTGCTGGCACTGAGCTATACATCATGGAGCAATTCTATGATTACAGGCTGATTGAAGAGCGCTCCGTGGTTGAGCAAGCTCATGAGATACAGTCATTTGCTAGAGAACTTGAGCACTTCAGTTGTATGCTACCGGACAATGTGCAAAGTAAAAAGGAACATAAGGAGTACAAAGAGTTTGAGCAGCTTTTTAGCGTTCCTGTACATTGCAATCACATCGATTCACATGTCATAGAGAACATTCAAAACAATCGATGATTATGCATCTCAGCGATTCACATGTCAGAGCCAATATTTACTTCACAACTAAAGAATAAAGAAAAAATGGATCGACGCTGCAGACAGCAAAGGCTGTCCCATTCGAAAATATCAAACGCATGTCTTCTTGCTAAAATCAATGAGCAAAATTTGACAAGGTTTTCCCATTCCAAAATATCAAATGCCTACGATTGTGGAATGGGCAGGGTTTGCCATCAGTTCGGACATTGACATGGCACCTCGTGCTAAATAAACAAGTTTTTCTTTTTGTGCAGTTCCACCAAAATCAACCAAATTCGCGCGTAGCTTGTATGATTTCGCCCTTATATGTTGCAACGCCTTGAACTTATCGGAACCTCCTTTCTTGTGGTGGAAATGAATGATTCGATGTATTCATGAACATTTTGTGCAGTTCCCATTGAAATCAAGCTGAGCACCCCTGTTTGCACAAATACAAAAAAGTGATTAGTATAAAGCAAACTGTACTATGAATTGACAGTTTAAACAGGCACCTACATGGTCCATGTAGAGCACATTTTTACAAAAATGGAACTCACCGGAAAGAATCCTAGAACAACATTGTACTCTCGCATCACAGCAAGAAAATGGAGATTTGTCAGTCCTTCTGACCTGAAGTTAGTTCTGTCTTGTGGGGGGTAATGTAACCATCCTTCAACTGCTCCTTCTGATGAGAAGATAGACAGGGCTTCTTCATCCTGGCATAATCGGAACTAGTCACTTCACGTACTCCATATTCTTCTTCAGAGGAGGAGGATCCTATTGTGCAAAGATAAGAGGATAACTAAATGCTAGCATCCCTGTTTGCTCAAAAAAAGGAAAGGAAATATTTAAAACAGCACAGATGAAGCACTTCTCAAGGACAATACCACTTTTTGATGACAGCATCTAAACAGTGGCACAACACCAATAGAGATGAAAAAGCTCAATCGTATGGATGAAATCAGTGGGCGAGTACCAACCTTTGTCAGGAGGCTTATTGTGTAGAGCATACAGATGAAGCACTTCTCCGGAACCATCTGTTGATATCTACTGTGGTGGCCATGCTTACTATATACTCCTCAATTAGATAGTGTTTCCAACATCTTCTTGTGCAGTTCCACTAAAATATATGGTATCTTCAAAGAAGATCCCTGTTTGCACAAGTAGAGATAATTACGTATTACATTAAGAGTGGCATCAAATCAATGGCAAAACAATTGCTCGTTCCAGCCATAGCAATAAGTAAGATGCAAAACTATATCATTACTTGTGTCATCACAGTTCCAGTGCTTCATTACAGCACCAGGAGTTGATTTTTGTTTTTCTTCCGCCTGTTCTTCCCCTTCATCACTTGGTTCAATAATAGACAAGCTTCGCCTTCAATGTAAGATTTGGCATGTCAATTAGGTTACACAAGTATAGCACTAAACAATGACATTAATTTTCTGATGAAAGTGGCAAAATACAGGCCAACAGTTGTGAAATACCCTTATGTTACCTCAATGGGATATTACGGTGCACATACAGATTGGAAGTCTTGTCTCCATTTGTGCAGTTCACTAAAATCAAGAAACATTACCGTACATGTAGCACAACATATGAAAGCACACTGCAGAATCATGTGAAAGAAGGCTAGTACTGACCTCTCATGACGCGGAATTCAAACAACTCACAAGAAGAAGTTCTGAACCAAATTTGCCAACACGGATAGGAAGTAAGATCTCCTCTTGTGCAGTTCCACTAAGATCAAGCAATCAAGCAACGTTGTCGGTGTGACATTTTGGTTGAACTGCACAAAACACTCTTAAAACAAAAGTGTTTTGTGCAGTGCAACAAAAGGTCACAATGGCAACGAGGTGAAGTAGATAACCCTGTTTACACAGAGGTGCAAAGGAAACAACTAGTGGTCAATAACGGTGGATGACATAGAAGCCAACAAAAAGAAGCATCTACCTTATCTAAATGGGAAAGAAAGCAAGACAATAGCATTTCTCAAATGGTGGCATTGATTAATATTAACAGAGAGATTATATTAACAATAAAATTCGTTAAACATGTAATTTGCTTTTAACTGTGGCATTGCATCAATTTTCCAGCGACATTATTAGAGGGTGTTTGTTTACAGGGACATTTTGGTGGAGGGACCAAAAAAACTCCGTGTCAGTCTCATCTAAACCAAACAGGAGGGACTTTTAGGGACTAAAAGTGGGCATTTGGGACTAAAGAAAGAAGACCCCGAGGGAGTCTTTTTGGGACTTTTTCCAACAGTTGCCCCTGCCACGCATCGCACCTTGTCTCTATTAGTTCACTACTAGGGGCAACATGGTCTTTTAACATGTCATTTAATAACCTCTAGTCCATGTTTAGTCCCTGGAACCAAGCAGGTAGGGACTAGGGAGTTTTTAACCAAACAGGGCCTTAGATTAACAACAGCTAAAGAGTTGCACAGGACAGTGGACGCACCAGCACCATGTGCATCTACCGATGTACTGGGGTGATGCACAGTCTGTTGCAACAAAGAACAAACAACCAATGAGCATATTTATGTTGGTCCCAGTTTTGTTATCTTTAGACACCTTTCCCTATGTGAGCGCAGCAAATCTAGTCCTGCTCAAACTCTACAGCCTTGTCCCCCAAAACAAAAGATCAGTTCGTTACAGATGTGCGTACTGCGTTTGTCCTTGTTTTTGCTTTTCAACCAACGTAGGTGCTGGATAGCCAGTCTGTACTAGTACTTTCCCCACTTCCTTTCCACTGTGAACCACGTCCTAGATTTATGCTATACAACTTTCCCCACAACTTCCCCCCATTCCTATCCTCTTTGAACCACGTCTTAGATTCATGCGATACAACTTTCCCCACTACTTTCCCCCTTCCTTTCCTTTTTGAACCACGTCCTAGATTCATGCTATACAACTTTTCCACTACTTTCCCCCATTCCTTTCCTCTTTGAACCACGTCCTAGATTCATGGTATACAACTTTTCCCACTACTTTCCTGTTTGATCCAACACCTAGATTCGAGTGCAGAAGGGGAAAAAGCCCACATGCAGCTAGAGCAATGCATGTGGAATAAGTAAATTATACCTTAAGGTTCTTGGGTGTGGTTCGGTGGGCGACCGGAGGTCGTTCGACCCACACTATGTACGGCGGCGAAGAAGAAGGGGTCAGAGGCCCTCCCGCGCCGCCGCTGGGTGAAAGTGAACAGCTGCACCAGTACTGGATTCCCTCCCTCGCCGACGGCGACAGCGTTAAGCCTCCTTCCCTTCCTGACGGACGGATCTTGCCGGCTCTTTGACCAGCAGTGAGGGGAGAGAGAGAGGCCAGCGAAGTCTTGTTTAAATCTGGAGAGGGTGAGAGAGTGTGAAGAGAGAAACTACAAGCAGACCAGCAGTGAGGGGAGAGAGAGAGGCCAACGAAGTCTTGTTTAGATCTGGAGAGGGTGAGAGAGTGTGAAGAGAGCAACTACAAGCGCTGAGGCTCCAGCGTGTATATATATACTGGAGAGAGTGTGAAGAGTGCAAACCCTAGAAAACAAGCGCCGAGGCTGCAGCTTATACGTGATGAGGTGATTATACAGTCACTACGAGATCGTATAGCTCTGTATCCATCCATTTTGACCAGTCAAAGAATCCTCCTGGCACGAATTATGCTCAAGTGTAGTTATCGAACCCGAGACTTCAAGTTTGATGAGCGAACAGGCTAACCAGCTACACAACCCTCTCGTTATGTTCAACGAGAGGAAAATAACCTTTTATACATTCCTGCATTCGTGTGACAAGCATGTTGTGTTTTTTTGTGTGTGGGAGTCATTGGGATTTAAATCATAATCGTGTCATGTGGCTTTGGGGTAAGACTATCCACAGTGGTGCAGAAATAATGCAGCCTTAGTCACCTTACCTCTCTCCACGTAGTACATTGGGTCCCACCAGTCAGAGGGTGAAACAAACAAATTAATAAGAAAAATTAAAAGCGCCAGCGGTGTATCTTACCTCACACATCTCGCTAGTGCTCGGGAACACTGTCCAATTGATCCCTCTAATCGCTCACGTACTATTTTAAGTGAATCCTTATTATAACATGCACACAAGTTTGGGCACTTGTATTCGACCTAAGTCAGTGTGCCATTGTATCTCGTACGACTCCCTCCGTCTAGGTGTAATAAGTCACGTTAGAAGGTGTAGCGGGACCAAGGTGCAAGCAGATTGGAGGAGAAGGAGAAACTTGACCGGTCGTTCCTCCAATCAAAGCCCTGATTTCTGTCTATAAATGCAACAATTAATCCAAACAACTAAGCAATGCCTCTTCTCTTCTTGTACGTACTCCATTTGTATCTCACTTCCTGTGGCTTCGCACTCGCACGATTTTCCTATTCTATGAACCTGTGTGTGCGTGTGCGTGTGTGCGTTTAACAGCATGTGTGTGTTAGAGAGAGCGACAGATCGACCTACTCCTACAAAGAGATGGTGTGTAGTGTACGATTTTAGCCGCGAGAGTCGGTGCATCCTCTCGTTTCCGGGCGTCCGGTAGGGACAGGCGGACAGCTGCCACGCCCGCTCCTGACCAGCCTGGCCCACCCAAAGCCCCTCCATCGCCCGCGCGTGCTTCCCGCCCGAAACGGTCAGCGCCGCTCCAAAGAATCGATGCCGCATTCATGCCCGGGCAGAGTGGACGCGACCTCTCACTGGCGCCTACGTTGAAGGGAGAAGCAGATTCAAGAGTGATGGTTGCTTCGTCCGTCCAACTTACTGCTGGGTCTATGTGATTTGACGGCTCATTGGTCATTATTACTGAGGTGGTAGGACTACTGGATGTACCACGCTTTCGGTGAAAGGAGGTACTACTAGATTACAATTTTCTCCATTCTTACGGCGGAGGAGTGCAAGAGCAGTGAAAACACGCAGGCTCAGTGATTACATGAACCACCTCACACTATCACCATATTTTCTGGACACCGTGCGACACCTAACTCTTTACATAGTACTACTTGTATAGTACGTACTGTAATTTATCAGCGAGATAGTACAATGCTATGAAGCTTCCAGCTTCTGTTACATGTATCTTGCGTCCAAGGTTGCCCGTTGCAACATTTCATCAAATACAAAGGAGACTAACATGCATGCTATTGCATCTCAATGATTGACAGATCGTAGCAAATATGTACTCCCTCCGTTCCAAAATAAGTGTCTCAACTTTATGCTACATACGGAGCAAAATGAGTGAATCTACACTCTAAAATACGTCTATATACATCAGTGTTTGGAGTATGTACTAGTAGTTCATATTGAAATCTATTAAAGGACATATATATTCCAAACAATATGATAATCTCTCTAACCAAGGTAGTAGGGACGAGGAGTAAACGGAGGGAGTACTAGTAAAATTTTCTCCTCGTCCTGCGAGCCACCGCGCGCGTGGGCGAGGGAGCGGGCGTAAGGCGTACAGTACTACTACTACTCATGCAGTCCCTAGCCATTGAAATTGAGACAGCTAAAGAAAAAACGATCCATGCAGTCCCTAGCCCTTGAACCGTAAACCCTAACCAGGCTTTAATTTGCTGGCAACATCGGCGTTTCCTAAGAAATGAAGTTTGCAACCCTTTGACCATCGGATCATTTTGTGCAGTTTCACCAAAATCGAGATGAGCATCCCTGTGGCAAAGAAATTGAAGAAGCGTGATTAGAATAAGATTACTGGGACTAGTTGATGAGACATAAACTCATCACAAATACAGTACGTAGAAGCCAGTAGAGGTATGTGCGGGGCAAAGAAGTAGAGAAATATCCACATGGAGTGATGTGGGCAGCTGGAGCAGTGGTGCAAGCCGGCTGTAAAGGGAGTTGTACCTGAGGGATGTCGGGACGTAGCTCAACCTAGAGGAGGGCGGCGGGAGGAGGCAACTACCCACGTCGCGACAGTGAGCAATGGATGAAGGCAACCTCACCGGCTTTGTGAGAGAGAATGGCGGGGACCCTAATCGGGACGTGCCGACAGTGGGTTTTCGCCGTCGGCGACGGCGACCGCATCTACACTAAGCATCCACCCCTTCCCCCGGCGGACGTGATCCGCCGGGATGTTAGAGATGTGGCCACAATGGTTTTGTGCGAGAGAGTGTGAAAAATGAAGAGAGCAATCCCAGCAAGCAACCGTGTAGGCTCGTCCTGCCTATGTATATAGTGGAGCGGTTTCCTTTTCTCTCCGTATGAACCTATTTATATTGCGTACGTGCCACTGAAGAAAAAAACTATTTATAAATGACGCGGCACCTACTACTCGTTCTCCTATAAACCTTGCGCTTGGCATCTCCAAACTATTAACCTTGCGATTGGCTCGTCGCCTCTTCGGGAAGTCGAGCAATAATGGTACTGTAGTATATATCGTTCTGGCTATATGAGACCGAATGAATTGCTGCACGTCCACCACGTGGCACAGGGTCGAGGGGCGAGGGAGAGTGCGTACTATTACGTCCGTTTCAATACGGACTACATACGGAGCAAAATGAGTGAATCTACACTCTAAAATACGTCTATATACATCAGTGTTTGGAGTATGTACTAGTAGTTCATATTGAAATCTACTAAAGGACATATATTCCAAACAATATGATAATCTCTCTAACAAAGGTAGTAGGGACGAGGAGTAAACGGAGGGAGTACTAGTAAAATTTTCTCCTCGTCCTGCGAGCCACCGCGCGCGTGGGCGAGGGAGCGGGCGTAAGGCGTACAGTACTACTACTAGTAAGCAAGCTTCACCTCATCCTGCGAGCCACTGCGCCCATGGGCGGGGGGGGGGCGTACTAAGCAAGCTTCTCCTCGTTCTGCGAGTTGACGGGACACATCAAAAGTACTCCAGTGTATAGAGCCTTGCCTCTAAGGTAGGCCCCACATGGTTTGCCTCTTTTTTAACATAACGCGTCAAGTCACAATTTGTTTGTTCACCCGTGGTAGACGATCCTCCCTCCATCTAGTGGACAACTAGTACACGTGTCAAGTTACCACGTGGGCTGCCTTTTCGTACATAAATGAGCTCCACCGTGTACCCGCGCGGGTGTGGTTGGGAAAGAGACGGGAGTACGTGCGGCGTGCACCTCTTCTCTTCGTGCACGTCCCCCACCTACGTGGGTGTGTGTGAGAGATACAAACCTAGACAAATGGCTTGTGCATTCGTGAGTGTTTTTTGTTTTGGGGGGGGGGGTGATTTCGTGAATGTATTTGTGGGAATATGTGTCGACGACACCTCAAACAAAATTTTGCATGCAATGTGTGTGAAATGGAGGCCTATCCATATCATATATAGAGGGTCGGGCGATCCACGAGAAGAGAGGGAGGGGTCATAGATATCGATAGAGTCGAAGAGAGGATCAAGTGGGTGGGTGCGAGATCGATGAAGAGAGCCATCGAAATTGTGTGTGTGTGCAAGTGAAAGATATAGGGCGACTGGCCTAGCTACCGGAACGTCAGAGGGCACAGGTCAAGTTTGTGTGTGGCAGGGAGACATGACTAGAGCGCTCGATGTATCGGTGTGTGTGTGTGTGTGCGAGGGGGTGGGGGGAGGGGTAGACAGAGGCCTAACTATAGAGGTAGAACGACTCGTATATGTGTTGAGAAGGAGAGAACCAGCTATGTCTTGAGGGAGATCGATCGACATCCATACATAACTGAAGGACGGGAAATAGGATGGGACAGAGAGAGAGGAGAGAGAGAGGGAGGGAGAGGGGTAGAGTGTTGGATGGGTGATGGAGTTGCTTCTCGAAGATGGTGGGAGAGGCCTACTAGACAAACTGAGGGTGGAACTGCAATATTATCAATAAGAGTGGGGATGTGTTCCCGTGTGTGCCTGTGCGTGATAGATCTGTCGGGACACATCCATGGATGATGAAGGGGAACCATGTGTTTGGTAAGCAAACCTAACTAGATCGGTAGATCAATTGTTGTTTGTCGGAGGAAGGGAGAGACATAACTAATGAGGTAGATCGATCGACGCGTGGGAAAAAAGAGTTATAAGGACCTAGCTAGCTATATGTATAGTGAGAGATCGGTCGGTGTACGTCCATTTGTTAGAGGCAAATAAGGCCCGACGAGACGGATAGACAGAGAGAATGGAGCTAGGAGGTGGTGCGAGAGGCCCAGCTACTAGCTAGATAGGGGGAGGAGTGTGCGGTTGTGAGATCGATGAAAAGAGGGGCGAGAGTTTACACGTGAGTGGGACCGTATGAGAGACACGAGGCAAGGACACATAAAGGAGGAGATTGAAGGTGCGTGTGTATGTTGTAGGCAGACATCGCTGGAGAGGTTTATCGATCGGTGTGTGTCGGAAAGGAGTTGTGGAGACTGTGGGAGAACGACCTAAAGAAGAAGAAAATGAATGTGCGCAATGGATAAAATGCTGAGAGAGGGGGAGGGCGAGGAGGGCGGGTGCATGCACGAGAGAAAGTTAGTGGTAGCTACAAAGGTAAGAGGATTGTGTGGGTGTAAGAGACTAACAAAGATCATAATTTGATATGAAAGTGGATTCATATATTTGAATAGGAGATCATAGTGTTTTAAACATATGCATGCATGAATATAGCGGTGATACGCGTGTTGTGGTTTTGCACATGTTATACCATAATGTGATAATGCATGGCGTTTGCAACTCACAGCTAAATGTCGACAATCTAAACCATACTATACATCGAACAATCTCACATTTTATTTGAATTTGTGATAATGTGTGGCGTTTGCAGCTTACAACTAAATATCGAACAATCTAAACAATACTATATATCGAACATTCTCACATTTTATTTGAATTTGTGGTAATGTGTGGTGTTTGCAACTCACATCTAAATACTTATAGGCGTAGGGGGCGGGGCACCATACATAATGTGATAAACACATTATACATATGAGACATGGTTTAGTTTGTGAAGATCTAGCTAGAGCTTGAAATGTACTATGATTTGAAATCAACATAAAGTGGATTCAAAACATCGAGTTTGAGTTCATATAGTACACATAGTTCATATGTTGTTGGGGAACGTAGTAATTTCAAAAAAAATCCTGTGCACACACAGGAACATGGTGATGCATAGCAACGAGAGGGGAGAGTGTGTCCACGTACCCTCGTAGACCGAAAGCGGAAGCGTTAGCACAACGCGGTTGATGTAGTCGTACGTCTTCACGATCCGACCGATCCAAGTACCGAACGTACGGCACCTCTGAGTTCAGCACACGTTCAGCTCGATGACGTCCCGCGAACTCCGATACAGCAGAGCTTCACGGGAGAGTTCCGTCAGCACGGCAGCGTGATGACGGTGATGATGTTGGTACCGACGCAGGGCTTCGCCTAAGCACCGCTACGATATGATCGAGGTGGAATATGGTGGAGGGGGGCACCGCACACGGCTAAGAGATCAAGAGATCAATTGTTGTGTCTCTAGGGGGTGCCTCCCTCCCCGTATATAAAGGAGTGGAGGAGGGGGAGGGGGCCAGCCTCCCTTGGCGCGCCCCATGAGGAGTCCTACTCCCACCGGGAGTAGGACTCCCCCCTTCCATGTTGGAGTAGGAGAGCAGAGGGAAGGAGAGAGAGGGGGGAAGGAAAGGGGGGGCGCCGCCCCCCTCCTTGTCCAATTCGGACTTGGGGGGAGGGGCGCGCGGCTGCCCCATGGCCGCCTCTCCTCTTCCACCACTTGGGCCCATGAGGCCCAATAACCTCTGGGGGATTCCGGTAACCCCCCGGTACTCCGGTATATATCCGATAACCACCGGAACCATTCCGGTGTCCGAATATAGTCGTCCAATATATCAATCTTCACATCTTGACCATTTCGAGACTCCTCGTCATGTCCCCGATCTCATCCGGGACTCCGAACTACCTTCGGTACATCAAATCACATAAACTCATAATACAATCGTCACCGAAACTTTAAGCGTGCGGACCCTACGGGTTCGAGAACTATGTAGACATGACCGAGACACGTCTCCGGCCAATAACCAATAGCGGAACCTGGATGCTCATATTGGCTCCCACATATTCTATGAAGATCTTTATCGGTCAAACCGCATAACAACATACGTTGTTCCCTTTGTCATCGGTATGTTACTTGCCCGAGATTCGATCGTCGGTATCTCAATACCTAGTTCAATCTCGTTACTGGCAAGTCTCTTTACTCGTTTTGTAATACATCATCCCGCAACTAACTCATTAGTTGCAATGCTTCCAAGGCTTATAATGATGTGCATTACCGAGAGGGCCCAGAGATACCTCTCTGACAATCGGAGTGACAAATCCTAATCTCGAAATACGCCAACCCAACAAGTACCTTCGGAGACACCTGTAGAGCACCTTTATAATCACCCAGTTACGTTGTGACGTTTGGTAGCACACAAAGTGTTCCTCCGGTAAACGGGAGTTGCATAATCTCATAGTCATAGGAACATGTATAAGTCATGAAGAAAGCAATAGCAACATACTAAACGATCAAGTGCTAAGCTAACGGAATGGGTCAAGTCAATCACATCATTCTCCTAATGATGTGATCCCGTTAATCAAATGAAAACTCATGTCTATGGTTAGGAAACATAACCATCTTCGATTAACGAGCTAGTCAAGTAGAGGCATACTAGTGACACTCTGTTTGTCTATGTATTCACACATGCATTATGTTTCCGGTTAATACAATTCTAGCATGAATAATAAACATTTATCATGAAATAAGGAAATAAATAATAACTTTATTATTGCCTTTAGGGCTTATTTCCTTCATACGTAACTCGAGACTAATCATGTGGTGTGTTGTGAAGATAATACACAAACGATGGTTTAACTTGACAATAATGACGATTGTAGATCTTATTAAAACAGAGTAACGAATTCAAACGCTTTGACTTCACAACAATCACTATTGTAGATCTTATTCAAATAGAGAAACGAATTCAAATTTAGTTCATATTGACGCGGTAGTATATACGTTTGGAATGCACTAAAACGTTCATTTGAGTACTAGGTTGCATGCATTATACACGTAGCGAAATATTTTAATTTAACATAACATGAATTCAAAGTTTTCAATGACATTTGTAGTGCGAATTGATTTGGTACAGTACACGTTAGGCTTGTCCGGAAATTTCAACCCGCGCCTTGTTAGCCCAAAATATTTAAGATATATCTTTGTCTCGTTGTGCTCCGACAACTCCCTCCATCTCAACCCGCGCCTTGCTATTCCAAAATAACAACGCGCGCGAAAACTTCCACCTCCTGTGAAATCCCGACACGTGAAATGCCCGTGATACCCCTGAACCGAAAGAACCGCCTCAAATCGGTGGGGGTACTTTCATAACTTACCCCACATTTCGGACAAGCGCGTCCCTAAGCCATGGTTCCCCACTCCCATCCCATCCGCCCACCCATTCGTACGCTGAGGCCGGAAAAACCCGCGAAGCCCCACACCCTCCTCCGTCCGCCACCCAGCCGGAGCCTCTTCCCCGACGACGTCGTCCACAGCAACACCTCAACGTCCCTCATCCATCGTACCGGATGAGGATCCGTCGTCGATCTGGTCGTCCCGCCGGTTCAGCCACCCCGTCCTCCACCTCCAAGGAGCTGCCCCGATGTTCCCCTCGTCTTTCGCGCCACCTCCATTCCCACACCGCCGTCTTCACCTACACTGTTGGGGATATTACCACTGGGCGTAAACCGGCCAGGAGAGGCCAGGTTAACCCCATAAGTAGTTCATCCGTATCTGAAGTCCATGAAGACAGATGGTGACGCTTTATGAAGGCCCAGGTCCCAAAGCCGGTTTAAGGCCTGTAGACATAAACCGGCATTGATATGTAAACTTGTGTTGTAAGATAGAAGTAGCAAAGACCGAGCCGGACATGATTATAAGCCGGCCTCGGGATTCTGTAAACCGACGGGCGTCAACCCATGTATATAAGGGGATGACCCGGCGGCGGTTCAAGGACAACAGACAACAACTCAAGACTCAGGCAAAGCGTATTCGCTCCCTGGTCATCGAAACCCCAGCAATTCCATCACAGCTAGACGTAGGCTTTTACCTTCATCATAAGGGGCCGAACTAGTATAAGACTCTCTTGCGTCCCTTGTCCGCTTTAACCCCTTTAAGTTAACCCGTAGCGATGGCTCCACGACTAAGTCCTTTCTCTAGGACATCTGTCGTGACAAAACCACGACAGTTGGCGCCCACCGTGGGGCTATCGCACGATGGTTTCAAGTTCTTGGAGGGCAACTTCGAAGGACTCAAGGGTTACGCTGTGGGCCGGATGACCAAGAGTCATCGCGGCAAGCTCTACATCGATGATGCAGGCTGGGGCCCCGAGGCCGGCTCAATCGAGTATGGGTACCGGGCCCCCTTTGGTGGCATACACGTTTTCATTGGCAAGATCGGCGAACCGGGCCCTGAGCCGGACATCTGCACCGACCTCGTCGAAAGGGCTCAGCGTGCGAGATCTGCCCGGGTCAAGCCTGACATGAAGCATGCCTTCGTGGGAGTTATCCATGGAGGGGAATCTGAGGATAGATCGGAATCTGGTGGTGAGACCGTCGTTTATTCCGCCGACGAGTCATCGACCGGAGAGACCGAGTCGTTATATGAGTTACAAGATGGCCGGATTGGGGGCTGTTCCGATGGCGACAGTATTCCGGACCCCTCTGATCTGCCAAACCGGGTTGCGATCTTCATGGCCGGTACGCAACCGACGCTCCACTCTTCGACCGCAGCGGCGATGATTTCCGGATCGACAGCGGCAACAGCGGCCGGGGCAGGAGGCCCTCTGCGACCGCCAGCTCAGGTTCTATCGGATTTGTTTGACGCGTTGGCAACGCTGATGGCGGAGGTTAACCCGGCGGATCAGGATGCACACAATGCGGAAATCGCGAAAGTGAAAGATCACCCAGGCCAAAGCCGACTTAGCAGCTGAGGATACCAGGATGGCCGTGGAGCAGGCCGCTTTGGATGCACAAGCTTACCGGATTATGCTGGATCAGAGTGCGTCGCACGAAGTCCTGAAGAGGAGGTACAGATCTCGCCTGCCGCTGGTTTATGACGCTAGAAATCTCTTTAACACCCCAGGAGCAGGGACCAGTAATCCGCCGGTGGTAAACCGGGCGAAGGCACCTGGAGCAGGGGCGCCGGTTCAGCCACGTTTGGTGGATCCGCCTCGTCAGAACAACATTGTAACACCGCATGTCCCCACGCCGCCAGGTCATTACTCTAACCCGATGGACAACATTGTCGCTGCCGCTTCACGGCTGGCGGCCATCCCGATCGAAGGCGATTCTCCGACGGCGGTCGAGACGCGTCGGGTTAAGGAGCTTCTTCAGACAGCCTTGGTTCAATAGGAGGCTTATTCATATAGTCACGATCGGATTCATTCCACTCCCCGTCCAAGCCGGAGTTACAGCAGGCGTATGGATGAACCGACAGTGTCAAGCAATGCGCGGAACCGTGACCCGCCACGTGGCAATAACCCAGCAGGTGGTGCTGGTGATGCTCAGGAGGTGGTGGACCGGGCTCGGGCACGCAGAGAGGCCGAGTTAGCGGCGCAGCATGAAGCCCGTCAGCTTACTCCGGTTCGTCCAACCACATCGGTGGAACCAGTAGTTACCTCTAGTTCTTTGGGAGTGCCGTGTCTCGTCCCGGCGTTGCGCAATGTGCGCCTGCCCAAGGATTTCAAGGGCCCGCGCAAGGTGCCGAATTACACCGCCGATTTATCCCCTGAAACATGGGTCAAAAGCTATGAGATGGCCATGGAGATGCTGGATGTGGATGATGCGGCATGTGTGAAATACTTCACCATGATGCTAGAAGGGACGGCCCGCACTTGGCTAAAGAGCTTACCGGCTAATTCTATCATGTCATGGGCCGAGTTGAGAGCCCGGTTCATTCAAAATTTCAAGGATACATGCAAGCAGCCCATGTCAATTGTGGACTTAGTTGCCTGTGTCCAGGAGGAAGGAGAGTCAACAACCCATTGGGTGCGCCGGGTTTCGGAGATTTTGCATTCATTGGACCGCATCAACGCTGACACCGCAGTTTTATCATTGGAAGGCAATTGCCGGTTTGAACCCCTGAAGTTGAAGTTGGGACGGCTCAAACATCATTTTAATGACATGGGAACCCTCATGGCTACACTAGTGAAGTATGTCGACTCTAATAGTACCAAGGATCCCGAGTCTGACGATGATAAGACAGGGAAGGGAAAAAAGAGCGGCAACACCAAGGGGCAGCACCACAACCCGGCGGGTCATGGAAACGGCGGCAAGCGTAAGGCGGACCATGGTTTAGACTTTGTGGCTAATACTAATACACATGACAAGGGCCGGAGGCGTAAGGGTAAACCGCCCCAGCGCGGTGGAGGGCCAAGTCCTAATCCGGACCGTTTGTCTTATTTGTTGAACCAGCCCTGTCCAAAGCATGGGACGAAGGAGATCCCGTCCACGCACCTCTGGAAAGATTGTTACATCATGCAAGAGTTCAAAAATTCTGATTCTTTCCGGTATGATCATGGACCAGGAGGCGGTTCGGGCCCCGGGTCTCATGGGTCGGGTTATGGTGGGGGAAATTCCAGTTCAGGCTTCCACGGTAATCAGGGTGGACATAACAATCAAAGTAATCAGGGTAACCAAGGTGGCTATAATCATAAGGGCAATCAGCAGCAGCAGCAGTAGTCGGGTTACCAGAGCAACCCGAAGCAGTTGAATAGAGGACAGTATCATGTCTTCACCACTAGCTTGGACAAGCGCGATCAGAAGCTTCATAAAAGGGCGGTGAATGCCGTTGAACCGGCGGTGCCCCGTTATTTGCGCTGGTCGGAGCAGCCGATTGTGTGGAGTAGAGAAGATCATCCACCCCGGGTTGAAAATCCGGGTCATCTAGCTCTGGTGGTGGCACCTCAGGTGGGAGGTTATAAGTTCACTAAGGTACTCATGGATGGAGGGAGTAGTATCAATATCCTTTATTATGAAACTTTCCGTCGCATGGGGTTAACAGATAAAAATCTTAAACCGTCTAATACGGTGTTCCATGGTGTGGTGCCTGGTAAATCGGCATATCCTGTTGGTAAGATAGCTCTGGAGGTGGCTTTTGGAGATGAGCATGACTCAAGATCAGAAACTTTGACCTTTGAAGTGGTGAAAATCAAAAGCCCATATCATGCCCAGTTTGGACGGCCAGCTTATGCTAAGTTTATGGCACGGCCTTGTTATGTCTATCTGCAGCTCAAGATGCCGGGTCACAAGGGAACTATAACCGTGCATGGAAGCCGCAAAGATCGCTCTGGAGTGTGAAGAAGGTGATGCGGCTTATGCAGAGTCGGTTTGTGCAACAGAAGAGTTGAAGTTTTACAAAGACAATGTTAATCCGGCAGATATGACTTCATTAAAGAAACCAACTACAGAGCATGATCCGGCCCTAAAATTCAAATCGGCTGATGAGACTAAGCTTGTTGACTTCGTGCCCGGCGATTTGTCCAAGCAATTTAGCATCAGCGCTAACTTGGATCCGAAATAGGAAAGCGCGCTCATCGAGTTCATCCGTGAGAATCGGGACATCTTTGCGTGGAAGCCTTCTGACATGCCAGGTATACCGAGAGAACTCACTGAGCACACCCTCAATATTGATCCAAACTATAAACCAGTCAAGCAGTTTCTCCGCCGGTTCAATGAAGAAAGACGCAAGGCTATTGGAGAAGAAGTAGCCAGACTCTTGGCGGCTGGATTTATCATTGAAGTATTCCATCCTGAGTGGTTGGCTAATCCGGTGCTGGTCCTCAAGAAGAATGGCACTTGGCGTATGTGTGTGGACTACACAGATCTCAACAAAGCTTGTCCAGCAGATCCTTTTGCCCTTCTCCGTATTGATCAAATTATTGATGCTACGGCGGGTTGCGAGTGTTTAAGCTTTTTGGATGCATATTCTGGTTATCATCAGATCAAAATGGCAGTTAAGGACCAGGAGAAGAAAACCTTCATAACTCCCTTTGGAGCCTTCTACTATGTGTCCATGCCCTTTGGGCTCAAGAGTGCCCAGGCGACTTATCAACGGTGTGTGCAGAATTGTCTTCATAAACAGATCGGCCGCAATGTTCACGCCTATGTGGATGATATTGTGGTAAAATCAAGGAAGAAGGAGACATTGATTGATGACTTGAAGGAAACCTTCGATAACCTGCGGGTTTACAAAATGATGCTTAATCCGGCCAAGTGTGTCTTTGGTGTACCTGCAGGCAAGCTCTTGGGCTTTTTGGTGTCTAACAGGGGCATTGAAGCTAATCCGGAAAAGATCAAAGCCATCACCTCCTTGGCTAAACCGAAGTGTATCAATGATGTTCAACGCCTGGCAGGCCGGATTGCCGCGTTGATCCGGTTTGTCAGTCGCCTTGGCGAGAAGGCCATCCCTTTATATCAGATGCTGAAGAAAACGGATAACTTCGTCTGGAGTGACGCCGCTAATGAAGCATTTGAGGACTTAAAGCGGCAGCTGGCAAATCCGCCGATTCTCGCTGCTCCAGTGGACAAAGAACCATTGTTGCTATATGTGGCAGCTAATGCTCGGGTTGTTAGTGTGGCTATTGTGGTGGAGCGCAAGGAGGCAGGAAAGGAATATCCAGTTCAACGGCCGGTCTACTATATCAGTGAGGTACTTATTGAGTCCAAGCAGAGGTACCCGCATTGGCAAAAATTGGTGTATGGGGTTTTTATGGCAAGCCGGAAGCTTAAGCAGTATTTCCAAGGTCATCCCATCACGGTGGTCAGCTCTGCTCCGTTGGGAGATATAATCCAGAACAGGGAAGCAACTGGCCAAATTGCTAAGTGGGCTATAGAGCTCGGGCCTCACGGGTTGAAATACATACCCCGAACGGCGATCAAATCTCAGGCACTTGTGGATTTCATCAATGATTGGACAGAATTACAAGCACCAGAGGAGAAGCCGGATCATACTTATTGGACTATTCATTTTGATGGGTCCAGGCAATTGGAGGCTCGGGGGCTGGAGTCGTATTAACTTCCCCACGAGGTGATAAGTTTTGCTATGTTCTCCGTTTAATGTTCCCTTGCACTAACAATGCAGCTGAATATGAGGCTTTACTCCATGGTCTTCGGATGGCTAAGGAGATGAACCTAAGCCGAATTAAGTGCTTCGGTGACTCGGATCTGGTGGCTCAACAAGTGTCCGGCACTTGGGATTCCAAGGACCCACTAATGGCAGCATATCGTCGTGAGGTGGATATTGTTGCAAGTCACTTTAAAGGTTATCAGGTGGATCATGTGGACCGGCGGAAGAATGAAGCGGCGGACGCTTTAAGCCGCCTGGGTTCCCAACGTAAACCGGTTCCACCTAATGTCTTCCTGGATGTTTTGCATAATCCGTCCGTCAAGCTCCCTGGTGAAGAGGATTCGGATGTTCCTGATCCGGAGGCTCAGTTGGTGGCAGCTCTTCATGTTATCCCGGATTGGACGGTTCCATATCTGGCGTATATGAACCGGGGCGAGTTACCAGAGGATGAAACTTTGGCCAGGCAGATAATCCGGCGGTCCAAGTCCATGACTATTATCAATGGAGAGTTACATCATTGCAGTGTGACAGGGGCGTTTCAACGCTGTGTGTCTCCTGAGGAAGGCCGTGAAATTTTGCGTGAGATCCACGAAGGAGATTGTGGTCACCACGCCGGTTCAAAATCTTTGGTGGCCAAGGTGTTTCGTCATGGTTTCTATTGGTTGACAGCTCATGCTGATGCCGAGGACTTGGTCAAAAGATGTGATGGCTGTCATAAATTCTCAAGGCGCGCTCATGTACCGGCTCAAGAATTGAGGATGATTCCAATCACCTGGCCGTTTGCAACTTGGGGGCTGGATATGGTTGGGCCTTTCAAGAGGTCCAAGGACAAGAAGACCCACCTTTTGGTGGCGGTTGATAATTTCACGAAGTGGGTGGAGCCAGAGCCAGTTAGTAAGTGTGATGCAGCCACGGCGGTTCAATTCATCAAAAAGGCGATCTTCCGGTTCGGCTTTCCACACAGCATTATAACAGACAATGGTACCAATCTGTCAAAAGGTGCCATGAAGGAGTTCTGTCAATGTGAGCACATCCGGCTTGACATGTCATCAGTGGCTCACCCACAGTCTAATGCTCAAGCGGAGAGGGCCAATCAAGAGATCTTGAGAGGCATCAAACCCCGGCTTATGGTTCCTTTGCAACGGACGTTGGGTTGTTGGGTTGAGGAGTTACCTTCTGTGTTGTGGAGCATCAATACCACACCCAACAGATCGACAGGATACACACCATTTTTCATGGTTTATGGAGCGGAAGCAGTTCTTCCTAGTGACATCCGTCATGACTCGCCTCGTGTAGCGGCATATGTTGAAGCTGACAACAAGAAGGCACGGCAGGAAGCTCTTGACCGGTTAGATGAGGAACGTGACATGGCGGCAGCCCGTTCGGCGATTTATCAGCAAGATCTGTGTCGTTATCATAGCCGTCGGGTTAGAACCAGAACCTTTCAAGAAGGTGATTTGGTGCTTCGGCTCATCCAGGATCAGACGGATATGCATAAGCTATCCCCCCTTGGGAAGGACCCTTTGTGGTCAGCAAGAATCTGCACAACGGGTCATACTACCTAATCGATGTCCGAGAACGCAAAGACTCACGTAAAACGGAGGAGGAGACCAACCAGCCGTGGAATATTGCTCATCTTCGGCCCTACTACACTTGAGCTATAGGCTCTGCTTATGTACATATTATGACATTGTATATATTATGATCAATATAATAAACTGAAACCTCAGCTAAAGCGGGGTATCTATTATTTTTCTTACATCATGTGTGGTTACATGGAGCTTACAAAGCGGCGTCCGGTTTACCCCTTGATTTAGCTTCTCAAAGCTTTATATTTCATCACTTGGGGGCTTGGTCGTATCCGAACCATAGCTACACCTCTTGATCGGCGCAATGCCACAGCATCACTTGGGGGCTTGGTCGTATCCGAACCATAGCTACACCTCTTGATCGGCGCAATGCCACAGCATCACTTGGGGGCTTGGTCGTATCCGAACCATAGCTACACCTCTTGATCGGTGCAATGCCACAGCATCACTTGGGGGCTTGGTCGTATCCACACCACAGTCACACCTCTTGATCGGCTCAAAGGCACATCAATCCGGGGCCAAAGAGAGTGTTGTAAAACAACAGCTCAAACATAGGCACCCACTGAGCACAGCTCACAATGTTGCTTGGGGATTCTTTGCTGTCAAAATGAACTAAGAATCTACACTTGTAACAGGCTATCAAGCCATGGCTTGGAAGCCTGGTGTATACACCTAAAACCCCGGGTTAACCTGCCTATTTAAGTAAGTCACTCCGCCCAGGTAAACCTAGTATGACCCTTCGAACTTTGACAAGTTACTCTAAAATGAAGACCCTGAACTTGTCAAGTTAAAATGATGATTGGTTAAGGATTAAGGACCATCTTAAAAGGCTTTGCAAAAATGGTTTAACGCAGTGGCCTGGCAGCCCATGAAAAGCCTCGAATTTGGGGCCTGGCAGCCCGTGAAAAGCCTCGACTACAACGGTTTTTTATTTGCCTTTTGCTAAGTTTTCTTTGTTTCATAAGATTTGTGATGTTTTTACAACCGGTGTTTATCAACCCGGTTAGGCTGTCAACTACAAGTTGTCAGTACACGATCAAATTATAATCCGGAGACTATCATCCTGGTCTGGTTTTGACTCAAAGGCACCAGTATGGAATAAACCGGTGTTTCTCACAACCCGGAACGGTTTTATTGTAAACCGGCATCATATATCAGGAGTTACTTATCCTCCAGAGTAGGGTTATGGCCCTCACTACAAAGTTGGCCAGCCAACATCATGCCTAAAGGTCACAGGTATTATATATTTCCACATTTGGTTATCTTTTACAACCTTGGTTACAGACCTTGATCATATATATATTTGGGTATCATGACCCGCCCGGGGGTAAACCGCCAGGGCGCTTTAAGCTTCTTATCTGCAGGAACAGCTTGAATAAATGGCTATGGGTTATGAATATCATATCTTAAGCATGTCGGATTAAGCAAGCATCAGTCGCAGATAAATATGCACGAAGGCATACCAGACCAAGTATTTTAACTAGCATATTACAAGGCGTTTCAGTGCCCAAAAGGATAATTGTTTTCTCAAATACATGTTGCAGCATGTAGAAGACTAAACCGGCCTCCGGTTCATGGTTGGTCACCAGCTTGGCCTGACGGCTGCGGATCATCTCGCACCGGTTCAACTCCCTCCTCTCTACCCAGTGGCTGGAAATCAACAGTTGCCCAGTCGATCCCAGTTAGGGCTTGGAATACTGCTTCGTCGCTTATCAGCGTGGACGGTTCAATGTCAGGGGCATAAGTGTTCTTACGGATTGGTGGGATAAGATTTTGCGCTTCTGGAATTGGTGCCGCAACCCGTCTATTCTTATCATCATAACTCGCCTGATAGTATGAAAGATCTGCCTCTTCAACCAGTTGACAAGCCAATGGGCATACTTCCCGGTTTATGATTCAGAGATCATCATTGCCAAATTCTGTTCCGTCTTCCTTTAAACTGGGATAGCCTTGGGCCGCCTCCACTGGATCAAAGTTAGGTACCCACGCTTTTGCCCGGGTTAGTGTGGCCAAAGCGCTCGTTCTAGCGGAGGACTTTTTTAGCTCGTCTACCCGGGCAGGAAGCATAGATAACCTTTCTAAGGTATCCTTGATCAAAGTGGGAGGAGGATTATTATGTGAAGCAGTATAGATGATCCGCTGCGCACCGGTATACAACTGCTCTATCAGAGTGTAGGCAGCTTTCAACTTCTTCTATACATCAGAGCCCAGATGGCTAATGCGAGTTCCTGCACCATTGTACACATCAGTAAACCGACAACACACGGGAGAGATATGTTGAAAATATTAAGGAAAATATGTTTTACCGAACACAGCAGCAGTCATGGCATGAATCTGCCGCTTTACGCCGGTCAGTTCATCAACCACCGGTTTAAGAGCGGCTTCTGCTTTTTCAGCCCTTTTTATCAAAGCGGATTTTTCAGTCTCCCAATCCGCCCGCTCATTGTGGAAGCCCTCTTTTAGTTTCTCCATAGCGCCTAGAACGCTGATCAATTCTCCTTCGCTTTGGAGGTTCCAGCTTGCTAGGATTTGAGGTTCTCTTGCAGATCAGCGGTTTGGCTTTCCTTCTTGCTCAGTTCAGCCTATAAAGAGATAGATATATAATAAGTTGACAGTACATATTTTAAGTACCAAGTACATAACAAGTTATGCCCTTAGTACTTGGGGGCTAATGCATATTTGCTCTTTATCAGAAATTTTTACAAGTCCCAAGCACAATACAAGTATTAAGCTTGGCACTTGGGGGCTAATGTGTATTTGCTCATAAAATGCTGATATGGGAATTCTTCCACAAAGTCCCGGTTCATCTTTATAAAGTTAAACCGGCCCTTGGGGGCTACATCAGTGAAGTTAAGATGCATTGTTGCAAACATGAAATTGTTACTAAGTCCCGGTTTAAATTGGTATCTTAAACCGTCACTTTGGGGCTACTGGAGTTGATAAGCTGTAATTAAATATAAGAGAGAAACACTTATGAAGTTACCTCATAGCGCTCCTTCATCATATTTACCAAACCGGCTTAGTCACGACTGGTGTACAGACGGTTCAGGAAGCCAGTGTGAAGGTCTTGAGCATTCAGATGGGCATAATTTGACAAATCGGCGTTCCATTTGCCTTTGCCAATTGCAAAGAGCTCATCTTTGGCAGTATGCTTTGACAAAGCGACAGGATTGCCCGGAGCGGTATGGCCAGTGCCAGTAATCATAATGTCATCATCTTTGTCATCAGCAGCCGTTACTGGGGTTGGCGGTTTGTCAGTATTTTTAACTGGACTTGCCGGTTTATTGTCAGTTCGGACAGGGCTGGTTGGCTGGTCACATGGCTTGTGGTGTCAACTTCTGCCTGCTCAGCAACGAAGTCATGATCTTGAGGCGGTGGGTCATTCAGTATGGCATCAATGTTGGTCTCTTCAGGATCTGGAGTTTTCTCCGGTTCAACAGCCACGTCTTCATCAGCCGGTTTATTCAACCGAGCTTTCTTGCTGGGTCTAGGCTTGGCGCTAAGAAAAATAAAACATGAGGATCAGTACAGTATATCAAAATAGCAACATCAAGGATAACAACAAGTGTATAGCTCACCCAAGAACCGTTTTGAGGGGTGGAAGTTTTGTGGCCGACGACTCGCCAGAAGATGAGTGAGAAGTACCCTGATAATTTGAATCAGACGGGTTAAGAGGCTGGCGGAAACAACCTGCTTTGGGGCATGAAGTATCAATGGGATAAGAGACCTCTGATTGGCGTTTCTGAACCGGACTGTTCGGTAAACCGGCGGAGGTAACTACCTGGCCGCTGTGCCGGGTTGTGCGGCGAGCCTCGTGCTGCTGCGTCTTCAAAAGAAAGTTTGGGTCCAAGTAAGCAAGGGGGTGAGAAAATTTTACTTTCCGGTTTGCTTGACGGATTTTTGATGTTGGCAGAGGATCTGAATCGGAGGAAAGAATGGTTACCTCTACGTCATCAGCATGACTGCCTTCAGCGTCGTCCTGATAATAATCATTGTCAATGAGATGTACGAAAAATGAACCACGAGAGTCAAGTTCTACCTCTGATTCCGGATTACCCACATCGTCATCAGCTGGTAGCTCGGAGGATGCAGTGGTCCTTTTCTTGCCAGGTTTTTTGATAACCTTGGTCTTTGGACGAACTGGCTTGACCGGTTTATCTTGCGGCTTGACCGGTTTGTCTCGTCGTGGTTTCTTGTTCCAGAATGGATCATCACCCTGTCAGAAAATAATCACACTTTCAGAGAATATTTGGACAAAAGCAACTTCAGATAAAAATATTATATGATTCTTACAGCTGGCGGTTTGTTGAAAGCGCAGAAAGGGAGTAGTCCGGTTTGGGCACATACGGCCTCCGGTTCGTTCAGCATTTTCTTTACAGCCTCAGTGACTTCTGCATCTGTAAGCTGAATGTCAATGTGCCGCTGAGCATCCTTCAAACTCCCCGTATACTCACACATCAAACCGGAGCGCCGGCTTAAGGGCAGAATACTCCAGCTTATCCAGCAACGAGCAAGATCAACTCCTGTCAAACCGTTCGCCATGAAGGCTCTAAGCTTTGATAATTGGGGAGCATAGTTGGCCCTTTCTTTTGCCGTCAACCTCTGAGGAAAAGGATGTGTGTTGCTAAGGCGTTCAGGGCGGTAACCCGGCAGGGGGTTTTCATCAGGTGGAGATGTATCCATGCAATAAAACCAAGTCTGGTTCCACTCTTTGGGGTGACTATGGAGTTTGGGATGAGGGAAGGTGACTTCCTTCCTTTTCTGAACCGCCATTCCGCCCAGTTCCGTATTGGGTCCATCCGACAACTCTGTGCGACGGTTTAAGTGAAAGAAATCCCTAAACAGTTCGACTGTAGGTTCCTCTTGCAGATAAACCTCACAGAAGACTTGGAAGTGGCAGATGTTGGTCACAAAATTGGGACCGATGTCTTGAGGGCGCAGCTGAAAATTGGCTAGTACATCTCGGAAAAATTTCAAACCGGGAGGGCTAAAACCTCGACTCAGATGGTCAGCAAACACGACTACCTCTCCGTCCTTGGGTGTAGGAGGATTTTTCGGGCCAGGGACCCTCCAGTGGATGACATCTTTCTTGGCTAAAGCGCCTGTTTTAACAAGATTGTTTAACTGTTCTTCGGTTACTCGAGAAGGAGCCCAATTGCATTCATAGATTTGCTTGGCCATGGCAATGAAAGATCTGAAACATGATTATTGCCGGTTTAAGATTTACAATGGACAACTATACAGCGGTATAAGGATGTGAGCATATTGTTAAACCGGAATTGGTTATTCGTAAAATGGAGTCTGACAATGAAAATAGTGCAATGATGAATGCATTGGCGGTTCAACAGGGGACTAATGGTATCTACTGGGTCATCATTTTGTATATGAAGTTAAACCGCCCAATCTGGTATTAAAAGCGTATGAGTGAAGGAAGAAACAAGTTTCACATCTTGCCATGGTAATTTCAAATCTACCGCGCGTTGGAAAAACAAAATATATTCTGACCTAATTTCCAGCGTGTTAAAGGTTCACCAAGTTGAGATGAGTTTTATACAAGGCAGATGTTCTAACAAGGAAGCAGGAGTTTAAAGTACAAAGGCTTTGGAAAAAGCAGATCTAAACTAGCCATTGGTACTGCTAAAGAGAAACAAACAGATTCAAGAACTACGAAGAACGACGAACCCTAATGGTCGATCTGGAGTAAGAAAGGAGGAACATACTGGTGCTGAGGAAGCAGCGGAGGATTGCCGCGTTTTTCTGGTCCGATCAGGTTGATGCAGCGGCCGTCGCGGAGGAAGAAACGAAGGTCGACGATGGCGGCGGAGCTCCAAAGGATGGGCAGTGCAAGGAAGAAGATGAGATGAAGAGATATGGGGGGAATGGAAAGACCCCCTGGCTCTATTTATAAGGGCAGAAAGATAAGCGTCAGGCGCGAAAATCGAGGAGCCTAAATTTTGGATATGAGGCGGAGCTGTCGCCTCGATTGTCGGAGGCTCATTAATGAAGGTGGATTATACACAATTTTAAATAACGGGTGACGTCACGGCGGTTTACCATGATCGTAGAAGATGAGGTCATGGTGGTTTACAAGATTACGTGAAGATGTTGAAGAAGAAATTTTCTTAAGTATTGAGGATTGACGTGAACCAGTTCAAATCAATCTGGGGCCTAGTGTTGGGGATATTACCACTGGGCGTAAACCGGTCAGGAGAGGCCGGGTTAACCCCATAAGTAGTTCATCCGTATCGGAAGTCCATGAAGACAGACGGTGACGCTTTATGAAGGCCCAGGGCCCAAAGCCGGTTTAAGGCCTGTAGACACAAACCGGCATTGATATGTAAACTTGTGTTGTAAGATAGAAGTAGCAGAGACCGAGCCGGACACGATTATGAGCCGGCCTCGGGATTCTGTAAACCGACGGGCGTCAACCCATGTATATAAGGGGACGACCCGGCGGTGGTTCAAGGACAACAGACAACAACTCGAGACTCAGGCAAAGCGTATTCGCTCCCTGGTCATCGAAACCCCAGCAATTCCATCACAACTTGACGTAGGCTTTTACCTTCATCGTAAGGGGCCGAACTAGTATAAAACTCTCTTGCGTCCCTTGTCCGCTTTAACCCCTTTAAGTTAACCCGTAGCGATGGCTCCACAACTAAGTCCTTTCTCTAGGACATCTGCCGTGACAAAACCACGACATACACCACCGGAAGAGCATCAGCATCACCGTTTCCTCGGATGAAGCTGCGGCCTAATCGGCGCCACCAAAGAGGGTGTACACTAATCGCCGCATTTTCTTCTTGATTCGATCTCACGGTGCTGTCGGCGCTTGGTCCCGAGCCGACACGGCGCGGCTCCATCCACCGCGGCGTCGCCGGCCACTTCCTCCACGGCGTCGCTCCCTCGGCGGCGACGTCCACATCAGTAGGAGCTGTTGCTGCTTTAGCTCTCTCTCGCCCTGCTGCTCTGCTCTTGCTCATGGTCCCCTTCCTGGTCTGCTCTTGCTCTTGCTCGCGCTGCTGCTCTCGTTCTTGCTCTTGCTTGCGATGCTGCTCCGATTTAGCTAAACTTCAGTCGACTGAATCGACTTTTGGGTCAGTCGATTTTCAGGGGGTGGGGGGCTCACCGGAGTTAAGGAAGAACCAACCGTAGCGGGGAGGGGGGCTCGCCGGAGAAGTACCCCACTATCTATCTTAGGGTTCAGGGTGGGGCGGTGGTCGCCGGTGATGGTGGGGCGGTGGCGTGGGGATCGCCGGAGAAAAAGCTTGGCACGGGGGGGGGGGGCTAGAGGGATGGCCGGGGTGGCGTCGGACCGGCGGTGGGGAGTGTTTTCGGGGCGGGCGGGGCGGCTGTTTGGCCGGTGGTGGCTGGCGGCTCAGGGGGGTGGAGGTTGAACATGAACTACAGGCCCTTGATTTCGTATCCAACGGCTGCAAAATCGACTGACCAGAGATGAAAAAGTTAGTCGACTGACGTGTAGCCTCACCTCTAGTGCGTTCAGTTTCGACAGTAAAATTCAGTTTCGACAGCAAAATTCAGTTTCGACAGTTAAGTTCAGTTTCGACAGTTAAATTCAGTTTCGACAGTTAAGTTCAGAGATGAGCGGCTGATGTATACATCTAGCACTTTGTGGTTATGTATTTTACGTCATCTATTGGAGATGCTATTAGAATTCCACTCAGGTTAACGTTGTCTCTCTTGTCCTGCTTCAGCCTCGGCGTCGTACAACTCACCGGAGCTGCTCCAACGACGAAACCCTCCATCACAGCGGAGTAGTACCTCGGGCTTCATCTCCAGACGCCTAAGATCTTCTTCCCCTCCTCCGACAGCCAAGTCAGCCGGAGCATCCTCACCGGCCAACCCAATCACGCTGAGATCGACATGGCTTCGCCAAAGAGGTTGTACACTTCTTGTGGTTTGACTTAATCTCACCATACTTGTTTGCATCCTGTGATCTTCCAATTCTTGTGAACCAAACACCCAGATTGGCAGAAATCCTGTGTTTTTAAATTCTCTGTTTTGCACGTGCATTCCTATCCTATTCCTGTCTATTTCCTATCCCTGCATTGTTAGAATCCTCAAATTCAAACAAGCCCTTACACAATTACTTCTGTTACAGATATGTGTCAAAGAAAACCTTGTGTGGTTTGTCCTGCTCCTGCGGTGCTGTGTTCCACCCCAGCTCAGCTGCTCCAACGACGGAAGGGTTCACCACAGTAGGGATCCGCTCTCCAGACTGTCTTTTGCCGCCTCAGATCTTCTTCCCCGCCGCCGGCAGCCACGACAACTGCATTACCATCATCAACTGAGCAGATGACCTTGAGGACTACACGGGTCCGCAAGAGAGGTCGCACTCTTCCGTGTCTGCTTACGTTATGCATCGCTTAATATGATGACATGCTACTTTATCGTCGTGTTCACCTATTAGACTCCGACTCAGGTTCAAACTTATGCTGAAACTTGAGTTTTTAAATGGTTGTGGGGTACATATTGGGGCAGCAATCAGTACTATCTGTCTACTATCTGGTTAATCTCGGGTGTCTACTATGAGTTTCATGTTGGGTGCAAACAAACATTAAAGGAGCCATTATCTGTATTTTTTAACTAAAGCTATTATCTGCCTGCTATCATTGGTTTTGGGTCTATCCACAGTTTGCTACCATCACTCTGGATTTGTGCATGCACTCCTTACATAATCTCACTATGTTTTATTCCTATGCATGTCAGTTATTGTACACAATGGAACTGAACATGTAGAGCAAAAGAGACGAGCCTTGCGTGGCAATAAAATTTCATGCAGATGTCGCTCCATGGTGGGTGCAAAGGCAGCCCCCCCTCCACCCATTTCGGATCGTAATCAAGAGGAAGATAACTATGCTGAGGGGGATTCAGAAGCAGAAGACCACTCCTATTTACCCCATGAGGTCTTCGCTCTAACTTGGCATGCTGATGTTGGTTATATCATGCATATGGTGCCTTGCATTGCTTACTTTATACATCAAATATGTCAACTGCTTAGTTTAGACATGCTTTGTGTGAATGCCATCTGTTTAGTTTATTCATCGTTTATGTGAATTATACAATTCCATCTTGTTTAGCCAGGCATCATATATGTGAATTTTGCAATGCCATCCTTCTTAGCCAGTCATCTTATATGTGAATTATATCAGGCCATCCTTTTTTTCCGTTACGTATTACATTTGTCAACAATGTTAGTACATTCAACTACTCTTCGTGTGCATCAGCCATTTGACACGGTGATGGAAAATTCTGGAGTGAAAATAAGGTCTTCAGAGCAGACTATGCTATCTGACGAAGCGCATATCTCACTGGTTACGGATAGCTCCTCAAAGGAGGATTCAGAGACAGATGACCAGTCCTATCCCCCCCCCCCCCCGAGGTGCATGCTCTAACTTGGCAGGGTTATGTTGCTCATATCATGCGTATGGTATCTTGCATTGCTATGTCATTTGCTTAGTTTAGACATGATTTGTGTGAATGCCACCTGTTTAGAGTCTAATTACCATATATGTGAATTATGCAATGCCATCTTTTTGCAAGACATTATATATGTGAATTATGCAAAGCTATCTTGTTGCAAGGCATTATATATGTGAATTATGCAATGCCATGTTGTTTAGCCAAGTGTCATATATGTGAATTATATCATGCCGTCCTTTTTTGTATTTCTCATTGCTTTTGTCGACAATGTTTGTATATTCAACTGCTCTTCCTGTGCATCAGCCATTTGAATTGGTGATGGAGAAATCTGGAGTGAAAACAAGGTCTTCAGAGCAGACAATGCTACCTGGTGAAGCAGATATGTTGCTGGTTACAGATAGCTCTTTAGAGGAGGATTCAGAGGCAGATGACCGGTCCTATTATCCCCCTGAGGTGTATGCTCAAACTTGGCAGAGTTATATTACTCATATCATGCATATGTTGTATTGCAATGCTTAGTTTTTACATCATATACACGATGTTGAATGCCATCTCCTTAGTTGACACATCATATATGCGATTGCCCTCTGCTCACTTCCTTAGTATATAAATCATATATTTGAATTATATCATGCCATGATGTTTACATAGACAGCATGTATCTGAATTATGGCATGCCAACCCATTTTCTAAAGACATAATATAGTTATATCATCTCATCCTGTTCACATAGTCATCATATTTTGAATTATGTCATTCTATCCGTGAATTATATCATGCCATCATGTTTCCATCGACGGCATGTTTGTGATTTATGGCATGCCAACCACTTCAATAGACACATCGTATAGTTATATCATGTCATCATGTTTACATAGTCATCATATTTTGAAGTATGTCATTCTATCCTGTTTAGTTAGCCATCATACATGTGAAATTGTGTCATGCTATCCTGTTTAATTAGCCATCATATATTTGAAATTATGTCCTGCTATTCTGTTTGGTTAGACAACATAAATGTGAATTATTTCATGCCATGTTTTCTTCCCTACTATCCATTGCACCTGTCTATCTTACAATGTCTGTACATTCAATTACTTTTCTTGTTTATCAGCCATTTCAATTGGAGGGGGTGATGGCAGTATCTGTGGGAGTAAAAACACGGTCTTTAGAAAAGATCGTGCTACCTGTCGATGGAGATAGAACCACGGTTGTACTTGCCCAAAAACCAGCCCCACCACACATAACCTAGACTCACGCAGATTGTACCCCTACCTAGTTGGACAGAGAACCAGCTACACCCCTTCTAACCCCAACCCCAGCAGATAGTAACCTAGTTCCCGTTGACACAGCATCGTCTCCACCACAGAGCACCCAAACACGAGCAGTTAGTAAGGCAACTGCAGTGCCCAAAGCACGAGGACCACCACTCCGAACCCCAAGTCAACGCTTAAAGCAGAAGAAGAATTGTTCTCAGGTCAGGTTCCATAGCTATGGTTCATACTACTTTACTCTTGCATCACTGTATTTACTCATACCAACTAATTTCAAATTTGAAGGATGCAATTGAAACTCCAATGCCGCAACAGGTATGTTTTAAACCTGTTTCTTTAACGTGTTTGCTGTTGTAACTTGCTCTATGTTGATTTCAGTTTCAATTGAATAAACAGTTATGTTCTCATGCCATGCACATTACAAGTGTTGTTAATGCTGTGTAGTTTCCCACACTTATATTCTGTCTATGCTGCTTTGTCTTAAATAGATATGATTCAAACTGTATCTATCTTGATTTGGCAACATAAACTAGAATGATATAGACCATACAGTGACCATACTACATAGATATATGTTTGTTTCATGTTGTTATCCTGTCCACCTTACTACTGAACTGGTTTACCAAAATGAGTTTCATATACTACATTGTAAACCTGTGATGTGTTTGTTTGTTTCTCCTTTAGAACGCGGATAAAATATTGGAGAAGAGTACCCCGTTATGCAATGGTAAAGGAAGTAATGCAGATCAGGTTCAAGATAGTGAGACATCCCTGTTGTTCTCCAAGAAAGCTGATAAAAACTATATTGAAGACACTGAGACAACCCCAAAGTCCTGTCTTGATGTAGTGTTCGAGTTACTGGCTACTACTGCTGGCACCAGCTCTTCGTACTCGCTGCCTGAATCAGTTCGGCTTCTTGAGTCTCAACTTCAAGTTGAAAGACATCGATCAGATGTTATGCGACAGGAAGCCGAAGGACTGAGGAAGTCCCTGCAGAATTCAGATGCATACTTTCTGGTGCAACAGCAAGTGCTGGAGGATTTAAGCACTAAACAAGAGAAAGTTAATAAGCTTGCTAAGCATCTTGCCAGCATTATGGGTACCCAGGATATTGTTTCTTGAGCTCTTCTGAAGTGGTTTCAGTTCTGGACTTGTTTTGCTGCGGCGTTTATATGCTGCTTTGTTCCCTATATTTGCACTGGTGGCGAACTTTGATGCCCAGTGGATGTAATATGTGTAATAGCCGTGATAGCCTAGCGTAAGTTACTTGCTTATTTATTTCTATTGTCTTGTTTATTTGCTTTCTTGTAGTCAGTGCAGTTCTTTTTCCGCGGTTTGCTAGTGGCCGAAATAACCTATTTTTTTAAACTAGGCCACATTAACAATGGGCTACATATTTACTGTAGGCCTCCTACGGGCCATAGAAACAATGGGCCTTCTAAGGGCCGTAGACACAATGGGCCTTCTACGGGGCGTAGACACAATGGGCCTTCTACGGGGCGTAGACACAATGGGCCTTCTACGGGCCGTATCATCAATGGGCCTTCTACGGGCCATATGATCGGTTGGCCAAACATGGGCCAATAACAGACCACATTATGGCCGTAAATGGGCTAGAGTTGAAATCGTCCGTTCATGGGCCGACCATAACGGGCCATCGTTAATAGGCTGTATTTGATGACGTTATGAAAACGGCCCAACGTATTAATGGGCCACAAACAGGGCGACTGTAACCACGGGCTGTATTTGGCCCACAAGCTGAAAATGACAGTAACGGGCCAAAAGTAAACGAATGCTGGAAATGAGCCCAAGAATAAATGGGCCCTAAGAAGGCCGAAAGATAACATGGGCTGGAAACGGCCCAACAGAATAATGGGTCGTTAATGGGTATAAAGTGATACACTGTTCATTACGGGCCAGTTTTACCACGGGCCGTTAATGGGACGAGGGTTACTAAGGGCCTCATATGGGCCAAAAGACGTCATGGGCCATACATGGGCCGGAAGTTAAAACGGGCTGGAATTATATTAGACGGCCCAGATGACGCTACTGGGCCTAATTCGGATAGGCCGTAAACGGGCCCTGGGTTAGCAGGCTGTAAATGGGCTATATGCGAACAGGTCGTTAACAGGCTTGCCGTGGGCCGGCCCGCCACCTTTTGACCAAGTCAAACGGGCCGGCCTTTTCACAGGAATGGGCCTCTGTTGGGCCTTGCCACGTGTCGACGTATCATAGGCGCTTTGGGTCCAATGAGTGGATGACGTCTGTTCCAACGGTGAGCTGACACGTGTTTCCTCCAGCCAATGATGATTTTACACGTGGAAAATCCCCATTGGTCGGGGCTGTTAACGGGTTATCGGATCCAAAACCGAACCCGATAGCTTAACGGCGTTCCGTTACGGTGGATGCCACGTGTTGGTCACCCTTGACGAAAGCACTTCTATGACGCGTGATTTATCGTCATGGAAGTGGACACTTCCGTGATGATAATTTTGGTAATGTCATGGAACACTTCTACGACAGCACAGGTATGACTATCTTGATTCTGTCATAAATTTGTCATGGATGTACATGCATGACAGAAAACATGACCTACTGTGACAAACACGTATCATCACAGAAGTGTATTTTTTTGTAGTGGTAGGACTCCTCCTGGGGCGCGCCTAGGGTGGCCGGCCCCCTCCCCCTCCTCCACTCCTTTATATACGGGGAGGGAGGCACCCCTTGGAGACACAAAAATTGATCTCTTGGATCTCTTAGCCGTGTGCGGTGCCCCCCTCCACCATAAACCACCTTGATAATATCATAGCGGTGCTTAGGCAAAGCCCTGCGTCGGTAGAACATCATCATCGTCACCACGCCGTCGTGCTGACGGAACTCTCCCTCAAAGCTCGGCTGGATCGGAGTTCGAAGGACGCATCAAGTTGAACGTGTGCAGAACTCGGAGGTGTCGTGCGTTCGGTACTTGATCGGTCGAATCGTGAAGACGTACGACTACATCATCCGCGTTGTGCTAACGCTTCCGCTTTCGGTCTACGAGGGTACGTGGACACACTCTCCCCTCTCGTTGCTATGCATCACCATGATCTTGCGTGTGCGTAGGAATTTTTTTGAAATTACTACGTTCCCCAACAGTGGCATCCGAGCCTGGTTTTATGCGTACATGTTATATGCACGAGTAGAACACAAGTGAGTTGTGGGCGATACAAGTCATACTGCTTACCAGCATGTCATACTTTGGTTCGGCGGTATTGTTGGATGAAGCGGCCCGGACCAACATTACGCGTACGCTTACGCGAGACTGGTTCTACCGACGTGCTTTCCACACAGGTGGCTGGCGGGTGTCAGTTTCTTCAATTTTAGTTGAACCGAGTGTGGCTACGCCCGGTCCTTGAGAAGGTTAAAACAGCACTAACTTGACGAACTATCGTTGTGGTTTTGATGCGTAGGTAAGAACGGTTCTTGCTCAGCCCGTAGCAGCCACGTAAAACTTGCAACAACAAAGTAGAGGACGTCTAACTTGTTTTTGCAGGGCATGTTGTGATGTGATATGGTCAAGGCATGATGCTAAATTTTATTGTATGAGATGATCATGTTTTGTAACCGAGTTATCGGCAACTGACAGGAGCCATATGGTTGTCGCTTTATTGTATGCAATGCAATCTCCCTTTAATGCTTTACTTTATCACTAAGCGGTAGCGATAGTCCTAGAAGCATAAGTTGGCGAGACGACAACGATGCTACGATGGAGATCAAGGTGTCGCGCCGGTGACGATGGTGATCATGACAGTGCTTCGGAGATGGAGATCACAAGCACAAGATGATGATGGCCATATCATATCACTTATATTGATTGCATGTGATGTTTATCTTTTATGCATCTTATCTTGCTTTGATTGACGGTAGCATTATAAGATGATCTCTCACTAAATTTCAAGGTATAAGTGTTCTCCCTGAGTATGCACCATTGCGAAAGTTCTTCGTGCTGAGACACCACGTGATGACCGGGTGTGATAGGCTCTACGTTCAAATACAACAGGTGCAAAATAGCTGCACACGCGGAATACTCAGGTTAAACTTGGCGAGCCTAGCATATGCAGATATGGCCTCGGAACACTGAGACCGAAAGGTCGAGCGTGAATCATATAGTAGATATGATCAACATAGTGATGTTCACCATTGAAACTACTCCATCTCACGTGATGATCGGACATGGTTTAGTTGATTTGGATCACGTGATCACTTAGAGGATTAGAGGGATGTCTATCTAAGTGGGAGTTCTTAAGTAATATGATTAATTGAACTTAAATTTATCATGAACTTAGTACCTGATAGTATTTTGCTTGTCTATGTTGATTGTAGATAGATGGCCCGTGTTGTTGTTCCGTTGAATTTTAATGCGTTCCTTGAGAAAGTAAAGTTGAAAGATGATGGTAGCAATTACACGGACTGGGTCCGTACCTTGAGGATTATCCTCATTGCTGCACAGAAGAATTACGTCCTGGAAGCACCGCTAGGTGCCAGACCTGCTACAGGAGCAACACCAGTTGTTATGAACGTCTGGCAGAGCAAAGCTGATGACTACTCGATAGTTCAGTGTGCCATGCTTTACGGCTTAGAACCGGGACTTCAACGACGTTTTGAACGTCATGGAGCATATGAGATGTTCCAGGAGTTAAAGTTAATATTTCAAGCAAATGCCCGGATTGAGAGATATGAAGTCTCCAATAAGTTCTACAGCTGCAAGATGGAGGAGAATAGTTCTGTCGGTGAGCATATACTCAGAATGTCTGGGTATAACAATCACTTGATTCAACTGGGAGTTAATCTTCCGGATGATGGCGTCATTGACAGAATTCTTCAATCACTGCCACCAAGCTACAAGAGCTTCGTGATGAACTATACAAGGGATGGATAAGACGATTCCCGAGCTCTTCGCAATGCTAAAGGCTGCGGAGGTAGAAATCAAGAAGGAGCATCAAGTGTTGATGGTCAACAAGACCACCAGTTTCAAGAAAAAGGGCAAAGGGAATAAGAAGGGGAACTTCAAGAAGAACAACAAACAAGTTGCTGCTCAGGAGAGAAACCCAAGTCTGGACCTAAGCCTGAGACCGAGTGCTTCTACTGCAAACAGACTGGTCAATGGAAGCGGAACTGCCCCAAGTATTTGGTGGATAAGAAGGATGGCAAGGTGAACAAAGGTATATGTGATATACATGTTATTGATGTGTACCTTACTAATGCTCGCAGTAGCACCTGGGTATTTGATACTGGTTCTGTTGCTAATATTTGCAACTCGAAACAGGGACTACGGATTAATCGAAGATTGGCTAAGGACGAGGTGACGATGCGCGTGGGAAATGGTTCCAAAGTCGATGTGATCACGGTCGGCACGCTACCTCTACATCTACCTTCGGGATTAGTTTTAAACCTGAATAATTGTTATTTGGTGCCAGCGTTGAGCAAGAACATTATATCTGGATCTTGTTTGATGCGAGACGGTTATTCATCTAAATTAGAGAATAATTGTTGTTCTATTTATATGAGTAATATCTTTTATGGTCATGCACCCTTGAAGAGTGGTCTATTTTTGTTGAATCTCGATAGTAGTGATACACATATTCATAATATTGAAGCCAAAAGATGCAGAGTTGATAATGATAGTGCAACTTATTTGTCGCAGTGCCGTTTAGGTCATATTGGTGTAAAGCACATGAAGAAACTCCATACTGATGGACTTTTGGAACCACTTGATTATGAATCACTTGGTACTTGCGAACCGTGCCTCATGGGCAAGATGACTAAAACGCCATTCTCCGGAACTATGGAGCGAGCAACAGATTTGTTGGAAATCATACATACAGATGTATGTGGTCCGATGAATGTTGAGGCTCGCGGCGGGCATCGTTATTTTCTCACCTTCACAGATGATTTAAGCAGATATGGGTGTATCTACTTAATGAAACATAAGTCTGAAACATTTGAAAAGTTCAAAGAATTTCAGAGTGAAGTGGAAAATCATCGTAACAAGAAAATAAAGTTTCTACAATCTGATCGTGGAAGAGAATATTTGAGTTAAGAGTTTGGTCTACATTTGAAACAATGCGGAATAGTTTCGCAACTCACGCCACCCGGAACAGCACAGCATAATGCTCTGTCCGAACGTCGTAATCGTACTTTACTAGATATGGTGCAATCTATGATGTCTCTTACTGATTTACCGCTATCATTTTGGGGTTATGCTTTAGAGACGGCTGCATTCACGTTAAATCCGTTGAGACGACGCCTTATGAACTGTGGTTTGGCAAGAAACCAAAGTTGTCGTTTCTTAAAGTTTGGGGCTGCGATGCTTATGTGAAAAAGCTTCAACCTGATAAGCTCGAACCCAAATCGGAGAAATGTGCCTTCATAGGATACCCAAAGGAAACTGTTGGGTACACCTTCTATCACAGATCTGAAGGCAAGACTTTTGTTGCTAAATTTGGATCCTTTCTGGAGAAGGAGTTTCTCTCGAAAGAAGTGAGTGGGAGGAAAGTAGAACTTGATGAGGTAACTGTACATACTCCCTTATTGGAAAGTAGTACATCAAAGAAACCGGTTCCTGTGACACCTACACCAATTAGTGAGGAAGCTGATGATATTGATCATGAAACTTCAGATCAAGTTACTACTGAACCTCGTGGTCAACCAGAGTAAGATCTGCACCAGAGTGGTACGGTAATCCTGTTCTGGAGGTTATGTTACTAGACCATGACGAACCTACGAACTATGAAGAAGCGATGGTGAGCCCAGATTCCGCAAAATGGCTTGAGGCCATGAAATCTGAGATGGGATCCATGTATGAGAACAAAGTGTGGACTTTGGTTGACTTGCCCGATGATCGGCAAGCCATTGAGAATAAATGGATCTTCAAGAAGAAGACTGACGCTGACGGTAATGTTACTGTCTATAAAGCTCGACTTGTTGCAAAAGGTTTTCGACAAGTTCAAGGGATTGACTATGATGAGACTTTCTCACCCGTAGCGATGCTTAAGTCTGTCCGAATCATGTTAGCAATTGCTGCATTTTATGATTATGAAATTTGGCAAATGGATGTCAAAACTGCATTCCTGAATGGATTTCTGGAAGAAGAGTTGTATATGATGCAACCGGAAGGATTTGTCGATACAAAGGGAGCTAACAAAGTGTGCAAGCTCCAGCGATCCATTTATGGACTGGTGCAAGCCTCTCGGAGTTGGAATAAACGCTTTGATAGTGTGATCAAAGCATATGGTTTTATACAGACTTTTGGAGAAGCCTGTATTTACAAGAAAGTGAGTGGGAGCCCTGTAGCATTTCTGATATTATATGTGGATGACATATTACTGATTGGAAATGATATAGAATTTCTGGATAGCATAAAAGGATACTTGAATAAGAGTTTTTCAATGAAAGACCTCGGTGAAGCTGCTTACATATTGGGCATCAAGATCTATAGAGATAGATCAAGACGTTTAATTGGACTTTCAAAAAGCACATACCTTGACAAAGTTTTGAAGAAGTTCAAAATGGATCAAGCAAAGAAAGGGTTCTTGCCTGTGTTACAAGGTGTGAAGTTGAGTAAGACTCAATGCCCGACCACTGCAGAAGATAGAGAGAAGATGAAAGATGTTCCCTATGCTTCAGCCATAGGCTCTATCATGTATGCAATGCTGTGTACCAGACCTGATGTGTGCCTTGCTATAAGTTTAGCAGGGAGGTACCAAAGTAATCCAGGAGTGGATCAGGGGACAGCGGTCAAGAACATCCTGAAATACCTGAAAAGGACTAAGGATATGTTTCTCATTTATGGAGGTGACAAAGAGCTAGTCATAAATGGTTACGTCGATGCAAGCTTTGACACTGATCCGGACGATTTTAAATCGCATATCGGATACGTGTTTACATTGAACGGTGGAGCTGTCAGTTGGTGCAGTTCTAAATAAAGCATTGTGGCGGGATCTACGTGTGAAGCGGAGTACATAGCTGCTTCGGAAGCTGCAAATGAAGGAGTCTGGATGAAGGAGTTCATATCCGATCTAGGTGTCATACCTAGTGCATCGGGTCCAATGAAAATCTTTTGTGACAATACTGGTGCAATTGCCTTGGCAAAGGAATCCAGATTTCACAAGAGAACCAAGCACATCAAGAGACGCTTCAACTCCATCCGGGATCAAGTCCAGGTGGGAGACATAAAAATTTGCAAGATACATACGGATCTGAATGTTGCAGACCCGTTGACTAAGCCTCTTCCACGAGCAAAACATGATCAGCACCAAGGCTCCATGGGTGTTAGAATCATTACTGTGTAATCTAGATTATTGACTCTAGTGCAAGTGGGAGACTGAAGGAAATATGCCCTAGAGGCAATAATAAAGTTATTATTTATTTCCTTATATCATGATAAATGTTTATTATTCATGCTAGAATTGTATTAACCGGAAACATAATACTTGTGTGAATACATAGACAAACAGAGTGTCACTAGTATGCCTCTACTTGACTAGCTCGTTGATCAAAGATGGTTATGTTTCCTAGCCATTGACATGAGTTGTCATTTGATTAACGGGATCACATCATTAGGAGAATGATGTGATTGACTTGACCCATTCCGTTAGCTTAGCACTTGATTGTTTAGTATTCTGCTATTGCTTTCTTCATGACTTATACATGTTCCTATGACTATGAGATTATGCAACTCCTGTTTACCGGAGGAACACTTTGTGTGCTACCAAACGTCACAACGTAAATGGGTGATTATAAAGATGCTCTACAGGTGTCTTCGAAGGTACTTGTTGGGTTGGCGTATTTCGAGATTAGGATTTGTCACTCCGATTGTCGGAGAGGTATCTTTGGGCCCACTCGGTAATGCGCATCACTATAAGCCTTGCAAGCATTGTAACTAATGAGTTAGTTGCGGGATGATGTATTACGGAATGAGTAAAGAGACTTGCCGGTAACGAGATTGAACTAGGTATTGAGATACCGACGATTGAATCTCGGGCAAGTAACATACCGATGACAAAGGGAACAACGTATGTTGTTATGCGGTTTGACCGATAAAGATCTTCGTAGAATATGTGGGAGCCAATATGAGCATCCAGGTTCCGCTATTGGTTATTGACCGGAGACGTGTCTCAGTCATGTCTACATAGTTATCAAACCCGTAGGGTCCGCACGCTTAAAGTTCGATGACAGTTATATTATGAGTTTATGTGTTTTGATGTACCAAAGGTTGTTCAGAGTCCCGGATGTGATCACGGACATGACGAGGAGTCTCGAAATGGTCGAGACGTAAAGATCGATATATTGGACTACTATGTTCGGACACCGGAATGGTTTCGGGGAGTTTCAGGCATATACCGGAGTACCGGGGGTTACCGGAACCCCCGGGGAGACTAATGGGCCTATTGGGCCCTAGTGGAGAAGAGGAGGGGCGGCCAAGGGCAGCCGCGCGCCCCCTTCCCCCCAGTCCGAATTGGACAAGGAGGGGGGCGGCGCCCCCCTTTCCTTTCCCCCTCTCTCTCCTTCCCTCTCCTCTCCTACTCCCACTTGGAAGGGAGGAGTCCTACTCCCACCGGGAGTAGGACTCCTCATGGGGCGCGCCTAGGGTGGCCGGCCCCCTCCCCCTCCTCCACTCCTTTATATACGGGGAGGGAGGCACCCCTTGGAGACACAACAATTGATCTCTTGGATCTCTTAGCCGTGTGCGGTGCCCCCCTCCACCATAATCCACCTCGATAATATCGTAGCGGTGCTTACGCGAAGCCCTGCGTCGGTAGAACATCATCATCGTCACCACGCCGTCGTGCTGACGGAACTCTCCCTCAAAGCTCGGCTGGATCGGAGTTCGAGGGACGTCATCGAGTTGAACGTGTGCAGAACTCGGAGGTGTCGTGCGTTCGGTACTTGATCAGTCGGATCGTGAAGACGTACGACTACATCAACCGCGTTGTGCTAACGCTTCCTCTTTCGGTCTATGAGGGTACATGGACACACTCTCCCCTCTCGTTGCTATGCATCACCATGATGCGTGTGCGTAGGAATTTTTTTGAAATTACTACGTTCCCCAACAGGTTTTACCTCGACCATGAGGGCTCAAACCTAGGTAAAATCCTTTCGTGTGATCTACTCTTGAACATCCAGTTGTGCTCCACACCATACCAAGGCTGCTGACAAATTTTAGTACCATTACTTGACATGCCAAACAGGGGTTGCGCCGGTCAGAGACCGAACCCAAAATTGAATATTTAACCATGCCCGGTGAGTTTAGGCCATGCCAGAGCATCATCTTCCGCTCCATCAAACTCATCGCAGATGGGGTTTGTGGGCTCTACAACGACAAGCCGCCCACCCCCGCCCAAACCATGCACATGGAAGCCTTGAATTCACCTTCGAACGGCATGGCGACATTGTATGCCTCTGTGTCTCGTCGTCGCCACCGACACACAGAGTAACGCCGATCTTGGCAAAATCTATGATGACTGGATCTTCAACAACCCACTAGCTCGCCCCGACGCAAGGAGTGCCTACGGCGAGCCCAAAAGCTCACACGCAGAATAGTCTACGTAACGACCACGACAGCTCATACAAAATACATGGAGTGGTCTGACTCCGCCGCCACATTCGATCGTTTTCGATCACTCGGACTGCATCCCTCACCCAGGGAAATTCGCCTTGGTGCTAGAGTCGCTCGTCGTCGTCCACGGCCTCCCCAAAATCCTAATGGATGGGGGTAGCCGAATCAACATCATCTTCTCCAACAAACTTGCAAAGATGGGGATCTCCATATCCCGCTTATGCCCATCGCCAGCCGGCTTCCATGGTTTTGCACGAGGAAAGAAGGTTCAACCTTTGGGGCAAATATCTCTCGAGGTAGTCTTCAGGGACGAGGACAACTTCCGCTTAGAAAAGTTGTGCTTCGAGGTCACTCTGTTCCGGAGCAGCTACAACGCGATCCTAGGCAGGCCATCATATATAAAGTTCATGGAGTTGCCGTCCTACACCTATTTACAGCTAGAACGCTGGGCCCAAATGACACCATCACGGTCAATGGCAACACCGAGAAAGAGCTAGAAGCAGATGTCGCCACCCTGGAGCACGTCAAGGTTGATGTCGCAACAGCGGAGGTGGAAGAAATCAAGAAGACGTTGTACCCGACTACCACTTCAATGTCTAGGAAGCCTAAGCCCCAACCCGCCTTCCAAGCGACGAAAGAAACAAAGAAACATCAAGTGCACTCGAAGGACCCAGCCAAGACAGTTATCATAGGAGATGACTTGTGCCCGGAGCAAGAAGGTGAGCTCATACAATTCCTTTGGGATAACTGGGATCTTCGCTTGGAGACCCACTGACATGTCTGGTGTCCCCGCGCAATACCCAGCACAGCATGGACGTCCGCAAGGATGCGATGCCGGTCAAAGAGGCCCGTCGACACTTCGCCACAGAGAAACGTCGCGCAACCGTAGTGGAAATAGCTCGGCTCCTAGCTACCGGCTTTATCAAGGAGGTTGCCCACCCTGAGTGGTTGTCCAACCCGGTAATGACCAGGAAGAACTTGTTGTGTCAAATGTGCATCGACTACACCGACTCAACGAGGCTTGTCCAAAAGACTCGTTCCCACTACCATGCATCGATCAAGTGATCGACTCTATCGTGGGTTGCAAGCAGCTCTATTTCCTGGATGCCTACTCCGGCTATCACCAAGTTCGAATGAAGGTGTCAGATCAGAAGAAAACCTCATTTATCACACCCTTCGGAACGTTGCTACATCACCATGCCTTTCGGACTTAAGCACACATGCACCACCTACCAGCGAACAATGCGAAAATGTCACCACGATCAAATCAGCAGGAAGCATACGTTCACGTCGTCTCAAGACACATGACAAAGCCAACCTGCTAGCCGACCAAGAGCAAACCTTCGTCGCTTTAGAATGAAACTGAACCCCGACAAGTGTATCTTGGGGTTCCCATAGGCCATCTCTTCGGTATCATCATTTCCTGGCATGGAATAGAGGCGAAACCGGAGAAAATAAAGGCAACCATCGAGCTAGAGCCACTAGAAACAGTCTGCAAGGTCCAGAAACTCGCGGCTGTAAGCCGCTTTATCTCCCACCTCGGCGAAAGGCTCTGCCCGCCTCAAGTGTTTGCTACAATCCAACCCAGTACCGGTATCACCAGCAGAAGCAGAGCCCATGTTACTCTACGTAACCACCACCACACACAGTTGGTCAGTGTCATTATAAAAGTTTGCAAGAAGTACAAAACACCTAAAACATAATAAAAATTACGTCGGTCTCTAGACAACCAAACGACCATTTTACTACCGCTAGAATGAGCCACCAACGCTGCCGTTGCTCCCCTAACGGAGCCGGCTTGACCTTATTTATGACAACCGGGAAGTTTTTGTGCACGTGCCACTACGGACCAATGCCTTGGAGCCACAGTTGTCATCGTTGAACCCTTAAATAGATCTTAAGCAACTGACATCACATCTCGTTGTTGCACATGCACAACAAGAAACCCGAACCTCGCCGCCCCAAGGAAACTGTAGAAATATACGCCGCAGCTCCGTCGACTACGTCTAGATGGACAAACTCGAGGAGGATCAAAACCCAAAAGACAAACTCAAAGAAGTGAGCGCCGCACCTTTAAGAACTAAAAAACCTAACCTAAACTACTAGCTGGAGCGAAGGCACCGGGATTCCCCTCCTAGCCACCAGCCGCCGGAGTGACAGGGAAAGGGAACGCGAATCTACGGGCTCATCAACAAAGTCTGGGTGGAGGGTTTGCCCTTGCCGTCGAGGGGGAGGGGAGAAAAAAAGTCAAGATGCTATTGGTTGCATACCCAACTAAGGATGGCAATTTTATCCATGGACATGGATATCCATGGATATCCGACCCGAATGGATAGGGTTTGGATATGCTTTTCTGTCCATGGGCAGCGCCCAAACCCGACCCGATTGCTCGTGGGTAGGGCATGGATATTAGCTTGTACCCGTGGGTATATCCAAACCCGACCCAATAGTATGACTTAATGGGCAAAAATCAGCTATCCCTACCCCACAGTCACATGTCCTATTGCAATTTTATACTTTGTTATCCAAAACATGCAAAAGAAATTACACAATCCCCGTCATAACTTTTATTAGTTGGCATTCAATACCCTCTGTAACATACCCCAACGCCCTTCCCTTATTTTTATCTCCTTGTTAACTGACTCGTCATTCTCATATGTTAGAAAAATACTAAATGTTCTTATGTTGTTAGTGGAGGTTGATTTACCATAGGTGAAGCCTAGCATGCCACGAAGTGAAGAATGGAAGAGCTTATGTTAACATTGTGTTATAGAGAGTACCCAATGGATATCCAGTGGGTATGGATATCCATATGTCTAGAGAGGACCCAATGAATATCCAGTGGGTATGGATATCCATCGGGTTTAGACATGGACACAATTTTTCACCCGTGGATTTTTTCATGGGTGGGCAAAGACTGTCTTCATGGATATGCATATGGATTTGATATTGTTCAACCCGATCCAAACCCGACCCATTGCTACCAACTGCTGGAATATAACTGAATACGGTTTCTCAAAAAAGAAAGCAGACAAATTATATTACACATCCCTTTATTTGTGATCTTTTTGTTCAAAAAAATCAAAATGTAATCATTCTATGAATAATAAATATAAATTTGTGACCGTGAGGTCACGGGTTCATGTCCTGGAAACATCCACTTGCAAAAATATAGAAAAAAAAAAGCTGTGTATAAAAAGACACAAAATGGTCAGACCCGCAAGCAGGAGCTACGTGCACCAATCTGCCCATTTGTGTACTCAATATGCTCATCTACTAGTCTCCACCTCAGTCTATGCATGGTTGAAAATTTCAGTTACGTTTTCCAAAAATTATACACCTCCTATATGACATGACCTCCTATAGCTTTCATTCTACTGATACGATTACCCTGTTCTTCTATGTACGTTTCTTTTGCAAATCTTGAAGGTGAACGAACCCACCGGTCCAGGTGAACCATATCGTTTGCAGCTAGACGTGGCATTCCCAAACTGTCAAACAAGCATATAGGACTGAAGATACCAACGCTGTAGCAGGCTTAATTGGGCAGATGATAGTACTTACGTCCACAAATCAATCACCATTACTGAATAATATAAGCAGGGCTAATTTCTTTAGTACAACTGCATGCGCACTGCACAAAATACCTGTAAAGAAAAATATCATCTACAGCCTTCCCCCAAAACATACATGGTCACTTCCAAAAACAGGACACCCACGGCACAACTTGTTATGCTAAACATTGTACAAAGCAAACACATATAATAATTGTTTGAACTTTTTTCATGTATGATAGTATCCATGCAACTTTGCAGTCATAAAAAGCAGGCATGTATAGGAAGAAACAGGGAAGGGTCCTCACAAGTCTGAGCATAAATTCATACATATGCACTAACGCTTACAAACTCTTCTGGATTTTGCACCTAAAAACAGGGAACAGTTATAGTAATTATTTTAACTGTTCATGGTTCTAAGAAGTCAGTCCTCGCTTACAGCCTCTCAACACCAACAATTAACCAGCACACTTTCTTCTATCTACTTGAATAACAAGTAACTAACGAGAAGCTGTCACAGGGGAGATAGCTCGCCCCGTGTTACATGAAAATATGTGCAGAAAAAGGACCTATAATCATCGCCGGATACATGACAGTACTCTCTAACATGAAGAAACAGAAAGAACTTTGCCTACCTTGCCAAATGCCAACAAGGGAACTGCTGAAAACTAATACTATTGGACATCAAAGAAGGGAGATGGATAGAAATATATGTCAGCTTCGTAATGAACACTTTTTCTGAGAATGCCCAAGAAGATGACACCGGCCACACTGAACGATCCGTTTCGGCCGTTTCAAGCTTTCCATCTTGAGAATCTTCATTTTGGGACGGCCAGGAGGCCTTCGGATCTTTGGTGGGCGAAGTATCATGTCTGATTTGTATAGGCCTCGCGGCCCAGAGGACGAATTGCTCCAGTGGATCCTGTCTGGAATTGGATAGATCCGCTGAGAGTAAGTTTCCCTATACTTCATTACACTAAAGCAATCATGTGCATACAGGCGAGGATCTTCACCACATGAAAGTAGTGCAGCAGCAGCATGTGCACATGGAATACCATAAATTTGCCACCGACGGCACGAGCAGAACCTGGTTTGAGTATCCACAATGTTTGTTCGCTCAGATGACACGATCTCAAACTCCACCTTGTTTGCTCGGAGTACTTGATAACATCTTGAATCAGAAATGGATTCAGAAATAAGTTTCTCAGCAGATGGAACAAGAACTGAGTTAAGGGATAGTGCCAAGTTGTGACGTTCAGTAAACCAGCAGGTTAGTTGGTGCCTGATGTATTCAACAGTTTGCACAATGGGAAGCTCATGACACTCCAGGGCCCAGTTATATAATATCTCAGTTATCCCAAGACTAAAATGGCCATATCTGATACCCTCAAAGTAAGCAACTGCCCAGAGGTTTGGTGGAAAAATCTGGAACCATGGCATGACATCTTGAACTTGCATCATATCTTTTACCTTTGAATCAAATTCTGCTGTTGTGAGAGCATAAACGGCACCCCAGAAAAGGTTAAGAAGTTTAGGACTCTTGAACTCCTCACGGAAATTCTCACTCACGTATCTCAAGCAAAATCCATGAAAAGCAGTTGGGAAGTTGACCTCGACAGCTTCAACCACCTGTGGTTGTCTCTCAGAGATTATTGTAAAGACAGGCATCTTATCTGTGTTAACACCAAGCATCTTCCTCAGTTCTGAGATAAACCACATCCAGTTCTCATCACTTTCAGAATCAACAACACCAAATGCTACAGGGAACATCATGTGATCAGCATCAACAGCCGAAGCACATAGCAATGTCCCAAGATACTTGCCCTTTAGATCTGCCTTGTCAATTTCCAAAAGGGGTCTACACGCATTTAAGAAACCATAAATAGATGCATGAAATGAAACAAAGAGCCGTTGGAAGGAATTCTCTGGCCCAGCCCCTTTGTATACTGCAACGCTACCAGGATTTGTCTTTCCAATCTGGTCACAGTATGCAGGAAGAAGGCGATATCCATCCTCAAGGGTACCATGAACAGCAGCCATGCTTCTCTCCTTTCCGCGCCATGCCTGCATATAAGACACAGCAACCCCATGCTGATCCCGAATATCCTGCAATATCTCTTTTGGCTTAATCTGCGGATTATCTCTTAGCCTTGCCTCGACAGACCTAGCCACCCAGTTAACAGTGGCCTGCTGATGATGTAGGTCCTGAACACCCTCACATGTGTGCTCTCCTTGCAACGTCCGGACCGTGAAAGTTGGAACACCGTGGCACTTGGCCACATGCACACGCCACGGGCATCCTTCTGTGTTGCATTTGGCGATGAATCGGCTACGGTCCGATTTCACGACGCGGAGCTGGAAATGCAGAGCAACAGCCATATCCTTGATGGCACTCCGGCAAGTGTCAACATTGGTAAACTCTTGGCCGATGAAAAGGAATTGCTCACGCGGTACAGGGTCCTTCTCTGGCTCGAGTAAAATCTGGTCTTCATCCCCCTCAACTAGAACATCGCCATCTTCCACCTGAACTAAAACCTGATTGTCCTCGGCCGGAACTAAAACCTGGGTGTCTTCCGCCTGAACTAAAGCCTGACTGTCTTCCGCATGAACTAAAGCCTGACTGTCTTCCGCATGAACTAAAGCCTGACTGTCTTCCGCACGAACTAAAGCCTGACTGTCTTCCGCATGAACTAATATCTGGCTATCCTCCATAATTGAGCAGCTCTACAGGCCGGATTAAATTACTTTACTCTGAGTGATAAAAACACCAGACAACTCGATAGTGACGGAAAAGATTTTGCTCCAGGCCTCCAGAAGCACCGCCCTGCAAATATTAGCACAACCACATAGCTATTAACGCGAGAAAGAGTCATTCCAGTGGTACAAGAAGTAACAGTGTCAGCACAAGCACGTAATTCACTAACGCGAGAAAGAGCCCATCAAGCGGCACACCACCCCTCCCCAACCCCCATTTTTTAGGAGGAAAACTGAATCTGCAGGCTGGCTTGCAAGTCCTACGGCGTGAGGCGTGGACTGAGACCGATCTCGCGTGCTGAAGAACAGAAAAATCTAATCTTACGAGCCATGGAAAATAAGGGGTGGATCTAGACGTTGCGGCGGGTGAGCACCCAAAATTTGTGAAGGTTGGTCCGGGATTAAGAGCAGGCACTGGATGACTAGAAAGCTCGTACCTGAAAAACGAATGTTCAAGGCTGCGGACGGGGCGGAGACGCCAGCGGGGGGAGGTGGGAGGGGAGGCGCGATGGAACGGGAACGGCCGGGGACGGGCGGCGGGGTCGGACGGCGGCGGCCCTAGGGCACAGCGGTGGTACAGAAGAGATTTTAGTTACAGTGTTGGGTCGGACGGAGGAGGAAGAAAGGATAACGGAAGAAGGGGAAAAGTCTAGCCATGGAGGCGACGATTTTTTACGGCCCGGATCGTTCGCTGGCATGCCTAACGGTGGATGGAGAGATTTTGGCTGTGTTTGTTTGGGCTTCAGTTTCAACAGATTCAGCTGTGGACTTGCTGTGCTGTTAAAACTGCTGTGCCAAGGAAACAGTTGTGGCGAAGGTTAGCTGTTTGGCAATGAAGCTGTGGAAACGACTGTGGGCTGGTGAAAACCCTGAAATGCCCTTAGAGTACCGAGATCAGTGTAACTTGTTGATTCTGTGTTAATATATTGTTTAAATGGTATTTTGACCGACAGGGAATGATTTGTTCTACGATAATGCATAAAGTATTTCATAATAATAATTCTTTCACTTTCTTGCTCATATATACGTAGAATAATATTGAGCAAAAGAATTATGTTGTCACGCAAGTCCATGCAAGTCACGATTGTTCGCACATGTAATTACAGATCCGTACAAATACTATCTCTGCTGCGTTGCGTGTGGTGAACTGGTGAGAGACGAGAGAGAGACGAGTCAGCTCGGATGGATCGGGAGAGGGATGGCTTTCTCGTTGTAAATTGAACGAAACGGCTAGGTTAGTGGTGGGATTATCACGAAGCGCAAGCCGTTTCGTAGCCAAAGTACGCCCCCGATCGCTTCGGCCTATAACACGTAAAACATCACGAAGCTGCTTTGGGCTGTCGCCACGAAGCTGTCCATTTTTAGGTGTTTGTTCCCGTTTCAGTTTTTTCCCACGAGAAACTGGCTCCGGAAGCTGTAACAAACACAGCCTTTACCGTCAGGCAGAGATGGACCGGCGCGTCTTTAGAGCATCTCCAATAACACATATTGAAAAAAAAATAAGACATTGTTTTTTACATGAAAAAACAACAACAGACCTTGATAAAACATCAGCTTGATGGAAAAACCGTTGTTTAGGGCACTTTGGTCAAAAAAAGAACACTGATCCAACAGCTGTCTGTAAACGGTAATGTCAATTTTGTAGGACAGCCATAAATTTTGCACCCCCATTGTTGCATATTTGCAGCGCCGCTACACTTGCTGCCACAAAACCAAAACACAGCCATCAAAGCCAACTACCCCACGGATGTTTCCCTGCTGCCTGGCCCACCGCCACCTCCACTGTAACCCCCAGGCCCAATCGTCACCCCATCGCCAATTCACGCAGCTCCGGATGTCCGTGCCCACCGCCGAGTCCATCCGTCGTTGTTTGATTTGCATCGATTTTGGCAGCTTCTCGCCCCTTTGTCATCTAATATGGCTGCCACAACACCAGGGCTCACCTTCGAGGTCGAATCGTTGTCACCCCTTCCCCAAGTGACAGGTGGCCACAGTCGAGCCGCAGCCGCTGCTCTTCCAAGCTCTTGGTTATCATCCAGCACGACAAGGGCGGCTCTGCCCAAGATCCGCCCGACGGCGGTAGGAGTACCATGACCACGTTCCTAGCCGTCCGGGCGACGCCTCGGCCCCGGCGTGCTATGGCAGCCAGATTTCATCTTCTCGCCCACTAGGTGTAGATAATGAGCTAAATATTATGTCCTACATTTATGTGCTTCCCATATATTGTTCTGTTTTATGTGCAAATCTCTACCAATTTAACTTGCAGGTTTTGAAGTTGGTGTCCCTAATACTCCTTCAAACATTGAACCTTGGTTGATAATTGGAATGAATCAAATATTATTGTTGCAACCGACCGCTCATCCTGTTTTGCAACTAGTCCAATTGCACTCTGGATGGAAGTAATTTGTAAATCTAGTGGAAATGACGTCGGCATTTATAATCCTTGTTTCTGGGGCATGGTATGACTTTTACTTATCTAACCCAAATTCAGGATTCTAAATCTCATGTGACATGAGCTTTTCTCATTTTCCATATACCTATTTAATACAAAGCGACAAAAGATAAATATCCATCACATGTAGATCTTTTGTAGTCACTGCTCATTAGTGACACGGTGCATTAGAGTTGATACAGTATCTGTTATTTTTTATTTCTTTTGTCACCATGATGAGACAATAAAATATTTATTCTTCCAATGCAAATATGCTCCTTCTATATAGTCAGTTGTCCAAATAGCTTCTGGCTTGTATCCTCCTTGTAGTGTTGTTAATGTATTTGGTAACTGGTTACATGGATTGATCACAGGTTTAGAACTCTTCTCAGGGTGGGAGCGTTTGTCGTTATTTGGTCGCTTTGGCTATGTAGAAATGATAAGGTCTTTAACAATAGAAGTACTTCTCTGATGCAGATTATCTACAGATGTACTGGGACTGTTCGTTTATGGTCCTCTCTACAACGCATGGAGAATCAAGACTTATTTACGGAGGTGTGTACACGATTGAAGGCTTCGGCGAGGGATACTTTTACTCAACATGGGTGGCAGCGTGATCTTAGGATCGGCCCCCCTCCGCTTTAAGCGTTATACGGACTCTTTATGTTTTTTTTTATTTTGCCTTTTTATTTTTCATTTGTTTGAGAGTACAATTTTTGGCTGTGTGCATTTTAGTTATGCAGAGGTCGAGTGTAATGTTTAAATCTTTTAAGTAATAAAGTGCCTCTTTTTTCAAAAAATGCGAACAAGTTTGTTTTCAGTGTAGCATTAAGAATCGCTTTTGCTACCATTGTTGTAGAATATTGAGGAAGCAAAGGTTATAAAGTCAGCATGTACATCAGGTCATCAGACTCCATGGATCTAACAATTTCTTTGACAAGTTCAGATAGTCTTCAGAATCTAGCTGCTTATACCATCATGAAAGCAATATTGTGGTTTAATTTACCTACAGTTCAACATCTATTACAACTACGGCTCTTTCTATGTGTAATGGATGTTTGTTATAATTCGATTACCGGTGTTATCCATGTGTCCATCTTTACTACGGAGATTTTTACTGTGCCGGCGAACCCCGTCAGCTCCATCAATAATATTGCAAACATGTATAAGAAATAGTTCTGGATTGTCTGTATTTTCAATCAACTATGCATATCTCTACTCTTATAACAAACCGAGTTGGTGATTATGGAGTGCCTACCATCTTGTAATATAAACCATCCGATCTATATCTGATAGATAGAAAACAAACTATGACAATTTTGCAAAAAGATACCTGCACCTCTCTCCACATTTACAGATAAGGCCTCCCCTCGTTCATCCTTATCTCCCACAACCTCATGTTGAGCAATTAAAAAAGGAAGCCTCTAGAATAATCTGGCATGGTGGCCGCTATCGGCGTCGTCCATCCCCATGCCTCCGCTCAATCAGACCACCACGCCCCACTCCTCCTCACCTTATCACTCTTCTTTCTCAAGATATCATTAGTTTTTACACATGAGATTGCTCTCGCATGGGTCAATCACAGCAGGTCTTTTGTAAAAAAAATGCATCTTGATGTTCCGTGCAATGCACGGGCATCTTGCTAGTTTTTTGCGGTGGAAAAGGGAGCTTTAAAGCATCTCCAACCGTTCGACCCCCCAGGGGCTTGAAATAGTGCCGCCTGGGGGGGCGCCGGCGAAAATAACTGCGTGGGGCGGTCGGTTTCCCAACTGCCGCCCCAAGCCCACCCAGACGTCGTTTTTTGAAAAATAAACTTGGCCAAAATTCGGCCAAACTAGGTGATTTCATTGATGTTTGTACATAGAAACTTAAAAACATAATTTAAAAACTTAGAAACATAATTAAAACTACTGCGTCGCCGTCCGCCGCCCCTCCTACAGGCTGAAGAGTGCGCCAAAGGCGCTGTAGTCGCCGTCGTCGTCGCCGTTGTCCTCCTCCTCCTTCTTCATGTCGTCGCGGTCCTTGCTGCACCCATGCCCTGGGTCGCCTTGGCGGACGGGTTTGGTTGGCGGCGGTGGTGCGTCGTCGTCACTATCCTCAAGGACGATGGCGCCGCCCTCTGATGACCCACAAGTATAGGGATCTATCGTAATCCTTTTGCAAAGTAAGAGTGTCGAACCCAACGAGGAGCAGAAGGAAATGACAAGCGGTTTTCAGCAAGGTATTCTGTGCAAGCACTGGAATTATCGATAACAGATAGTTTTGTGATAAGATAATTTGTAACGGGTAACAAGTAACAAGTGCAACAAAGGTGCAGCAAGGTGGCCCAATCCATTTTGTAGCAATGGACAAGCCTGGACGAACTCTTATATAAAGCAAAGCGCTCCCGAGGACACATGGGAATTATTATCAAGCTAGTTTTCATCATGCTTATATGATTCACGTTCATTACTTTAATAATTTGATATGTGGGTGGACCGGTGCTTGGGTGCTGTCCTCTTTGGACAAGCCTCCCACTTATGGTTAACCCCTCTCGCAAGCATCCGCAACTACGAAAGAAGAATTAAGATAAATCTAACCATAGCAAGAAACATATGGATCCAAATTAGCCCCTTACGAAACAACGCATAAACTAGGGTTTAAGCTTATGTCACTCTAGCAACCCATCATCTACTTATTACTTCCCAATGCCTTCCCCTAGGCGCAAATATTGGTGAAGTGTCATGTAGTCGACGTTCACATAACACCACTAGAGGAAAGACAACATACATCTCATCAAAATATCGAACGAATACCAAATTCACATGATTACTTATAACAAGACTTCTCCCATGTCCTCGGGAACAAACGTAACTACTCACAAAGCATATTCATGTTCAAGATCAGAGGGGTATTGAATATCATTAAGGATTTTAACATATGATCTTCCACCGAATAAACCAACTAGCATCAACTACGAGTAATCAACACTACTAGCGACCCACAGGTACCGACATGAGGTTTTGAGACAAAGATCGGATAAAAGAGATGAACTAGGGTTTGAGAGGAGATGGTGCTGGTAAAGATGTTGATAGAGATTGACCCCCTCTCGATGAGAGGATCGTTGGTGATGACGATGACTTCGATTTCCCCCTTCGGGAGGGAAGTTTCCCCGGCAGAACAGCTCCGCCGGAGCCCTAGATTGGTTCTGCCTAGGTTCCGCCTCGAGATGGCGGCGCTTCGTCCCGAAAGCTTCTTTATGATTTTTCCAGGTCAAAACCCTCCATATAGCAGAAGATGGGCACCGGAGGCCTGCCAGGGGGCCCACAAGCACTACTAGGGAAAATCCTATACACATAATCTTACCAGCAGCGCGCTTTAAAATAAGGCGCTGCTGCTAACTAGCAATAGCGCGCGTGCACAAAACTCGCTGCTGAAATAAATGTATCAGTAGCGCGCCCTCCCTAAGACGCGTTACTGCTATAATTTCCACGCCGCCGCTGCGAGGCTAGTTCTAGCAGCAGCGTGCTAATATGAAGAGCGCTACTGCTATGGACCATAGCAGTAGCGCATTTACACAATAACCGCTACTGCTAAGTTTACTAAAAAATTTAGTCTCACCTCGCTCCGTGAAGAGAGTTTGTACCACCTTAAATATGTTACTTCTCAAACTTTCACAACCACTTGGTCTTCACTGAACTCTATGTGTAGAATTTGTGGCCGCAATATGAGTCTTCACCAGTTCCTAAACTGGTGAGGACTCATATTGACAAATCAGATTGTACACAAAAAGATCATTGATGATCAATGTATTTTTGATGTCTATTTTTACATGCTGACACATAGCAGTAGAGCGCTCTTTGTGAAAGGCGCTACTGCTAGGTCGTTTAGCAGTAGCGCGCGCTACTGCTAAGCCATTCCATCTCCCCCATTCTCTGATCTATCCGATCCACTCACACTGCACACCCACTCGATCTCCCCCTCAACCCCCCACGTCGGTCCTCCCCCGGCGCCCCTCCTCCGATCTGCGCCGCCGCCACCTCCTCTTCCTCGCTGGACTCGGTACCGGCCTCCTCCTCCGTCCTCACTCTAGTCGCCGCTGGCCGGCCCCTCCTCGCTCCGCCTTCCTCCTCCGTCCTCCCACCACTCGCCGCCGGCTGGCCCCTCCTCGCTCCGTCTTCCTCCTCCGTCCTACTCTCTTCTCCCTCCTCGAGTCGCCCCTCCTTCTCCCTCCTCCCTCCTCCATCCACAACCCCTCCTCCCTGCTACATTTTGATTTAGTAGGCTAGTTGATTTAGTAGGCTAGTTGATTTAGAACATTTTGATTTAGTTGATTTAGTATGCTAGTTGATTTAGTTGATTTAGAACATTTTGATTTAGTTGATTTGGTAGGCTAGTTGATTTAGTTGATTTAGTAGGCTAGTTGATTTAGTTGATTTAGTAGGCTAGTTGATTTAGTTGATTTAGAACATTTTGATTTAGTTGATTTAGTATGCTAGCAGATTTAGTAGGCTAGTTGATTTAGTTGATTTAGTATGCACCATTTTATTGTTATTTTTTCTGTACATGGATAGGTAGATGCTTTTGTTTTTTTGTAATAAGTTATTTTTTGGCAAAATGTAGGTGCCAATTTAGTTAAATTTACCACTTGTTTTTTTAATCAATTATCTTAGGCAATAGGGGCCAAATGAGATGAAATGTTTTTTTAAATTGCTTCTCGCGGAAGAACCAAAAATATCACATGCTACTGTTTTTCTTTCCTGTAAAGTGAATCATTAATCCTTTGCTCATATTGCTTTAGGAAAATGGCGCCACCACCACCACCACTATGTCGACTGTGCAAGTCAAGGTGCGCCAACAGCCTTGCAACTGGCAAGCTGTTCGGCATCTACTTCCAGCCGAGTTTTCGTCATGCGGCGGTAAGATATTAGATGAAATGTAACAACTATTTTATTTTTAGTGTTGGCATTACTGCATTGTGTCATTTTGCTTTTTTTACACAGATCGTCCCATGCAATGTGAGGTTGAAATTCAACAAGCTGACAGGAGACACTGTGACATTTGAGGCTCCTGGGGGGCGTACACTATGGAGGTCGAGAAAGGACGCAATATGTCGCAGATTGGAGGAGATGGATGGGCCCGTTTCCTTGCCCACATGCGTCTTACTGGTGGTGAGTTGATCAGCTTCTCCTTCAGAGCAGAAAGACCCAAGCTGGCTGTCATTTATCTCAACCTGGTGGAAGATTATGAAGATGATGAAGATGACGAAGATGATGAAGATAATGAGGACCCACTCGATGAAGATGATGAGAACCCACTTCATGAAGCCATCGTAGCTCAAAGAATGAGGCTGAGCGAGGAGGAGGTGTGCAACCTATGGGACACAATTCCGCCACGTGATGACTTTGTCGGGGTGCCATTCGTGACCCGTCTGACAAGTACCATGGTCGATCGGCATGAAATGGTATGTTATACGTACTGCCTGTAGTAATTTGATGATATATATATATATGCTTTATTGTTATACTTACAAATGCAAATAATTCGATGATATGCTTAGTGAATCCGATGATATGCTTAGTGTAGAGTCCAATGATATGCTTTGTGGAATCTAGTCGATGATATGCTTTAGTGTAGAGTCTGATCACATGCTCTTATTAGTGTAGAATCCAAGGAACTATTAATAGTGTAGATAATCCATATATACTTATTAGTAGAATTCATGATTAGTTAGTACAAATGCGTAGTACTGTGTCTTTTGATAGTGTAGAAATCTAGACTTAATAGAAATATATTTGCAAGAGTATGTGCAAGGCTATTTATTAATTGATATGTTTTTCTTATTCAGAAATTGCCAAAGAACCTATCTGTGAGTTGTGGTATCGAGCCTGATGAAGAAGGCTCAGCTGGACTACGCCTTACCGCAAGGGGCTCCGTCACCACCGTACTTACCGCATGGACACAGACGGTCGCACACACTTAAACTCGGTTGGGTGGAAGAGATTCCTCGTTGGCAAGAATCTTCATGTTGGACAGGCCATCCTAATTACTATCAGGAACACCCACCGCCCAGGCTTGAGGATGACGATCATCGTCGATATCATCTAGAACTACATATGTGTGTCTGTGGCTATATCATCTAGAACTACATATGATGATCGTCGTCGATATCATGTAGAACTACATATGATGATCGTCGTCGATATCATCTAGAACTACATATGATGATCGTCGTCGATATCACCTTGTACTGCTTGAGGATGCATGTTGAGTATATATGAAATTGTTATCTAGTACTCCCTCCATTCCAAATTACTCGTCGTGGTTTTAGTTCAAATTTGAACTAAAACCATGACGAGTAATTTGGAACCGAGGGAGTACTACCTAGTACCTATAATGCTTTATGAAATTGATATCTAGTAGTACCTAGTATCTGGAAATTGCAGTTTATTGAAGCTGAAACGGGGTAGGAAGCCGGGGGGAAATGATGAAAGATATAGCAGTAGCGCGGGGCTGGGAAATCGCTACAGCTAATTAATAGTAGCGAGTTCCGGAAACGCGCTGCTGATATAGTCCATAGTAGTAGCGCGGGTACAGACCGCGCTACTACTAACAGTTAGCTGTAGCGCCTTATTGGTAGCGTGGCTGCCCGCGCTGCTGATAGCCTCAAAATCAACGCTACTACTAGGGTTTTCCCTAGTAGTGAAGCCCTAGGGGGGCGCCCAGGGGGGTAGGGCGCGCCCCCAGGCTTGTGGCCACCTGGTGGGTCCCCTCTGGAATTTTCTTCGCCCAGTATTTTTATTTATTCCAAAATAATTCTCCGTAAATTTTTAGGACTTTTGGAGTTGTGCAGAATAGGTCTATCAGATTTGCTCCTTTTCGGTCTAGAATTCCAGCTGCCGACATTCTCCCTCTTTGTGTAAACCTTGTAAAATAAGAGAGAAAAGGCATAATTATTGTACCATAATGTGTAATAACAGCCCATAATGCAATAAATATCAATATAAAATCATGATGCAAAATAGACGTATCAAGTCCCCCAAGCTTAGACCTCACTTGTCCTCAAGCGGAAGCCAAAATCGATAATCATGTCCACATGTTTAGAGATAGAGGTGTCGAAAGTGCAACTATCCTTGGGTGGTTTTGGTAATTCCTAACAATATATAGCTCATTGAACTAATGCTCTTTCAAGATGATTATTTCAGAAAGTTCAGTGATTGGCATGGCATGGACTAGGAATGTGGACCCCTCAAAATGCTAAGGACACATATTGGCTCAAGCTCAAGACTCTACATTTTCATTTTAGTGATCCAAGATCATATTGAGTCCATAGGAAAAGCAAATACTATTAAAAGGGGATGAGGTGTTGCTTAATGGCTTACTTGCTCAAAATGCTTAGTGATATGCTCCAAAAGCCCTCAACCACTTTCTCATATCCACATATGTCCCAAACCAAAAGTCAAACTCGGCCCCACCGATTTGATCTATCCGGCGCCACCGAGTTCATTTGACATAGCAACTGCCTGAAACCCTAGTCACTTCGCTCTCACCGATAGGGATCTCGGTCTCACCGAGATGGGATTGCAAACTCTCTGTTTCCCTTTGTAACGTTTCGGTCTAACAGAGATGAGAGATCGGTCCCACCGAGTTCGCAATGCAAACTCTCTGTTTCCCTTTTGTAACGTTTCGGTCTCACTGAAATGAGCGAATCGGTCCCACCGAGTTTTCCTGACCAACTCTCTGTTTGCCTACTACATAAATCGTTCCTACCGAGTTTATGTGATCGGTCTCACCGAGATTACGTTATGCCCTAACCGTAATGAAATCGGTCCCACCGAGTTGACATGTCGGTCCCACCGAAAAGCCTAACATTCACATTTTGAACTAAATCGGTCTGACCGAGTTTCATGATTCGGTCTCACCGAGTTTGGTAAATTGTGTATAACGGTTAGATTTTGTGTGGAGGCTACATATACCCCTCTGAGGGAGTCCTGGACTAAGGGGTCCTCGGGCGTCCGGCCTAATCCATGGGCCGGACTGATGGGTTGTGAAGACATGAAGGCCGAAGACTGCACCGTGTCCGGATCGGACTCTACTTGGAGTGGAGGGCAAGCTTGGCGACCAACTATGAAGATTCCTTCTTATGTAACCGACTCCATGTAAACCCTAGATCCCCCCGGTGTCTATATAAACCGGAGGGGTTAGTCCGGAAAGCATACATTCATTACCATATACACATAGGCTAGACTTCTAGGGTTTAGCCATTACGATCTCGTGGTAGATCAACTCTTGTAACACTCATATTCATCAAGATCAATCAAGCAGGAAGTAGGGTATTACCTCCATAGAGAGGGCCCGAACCTGGGTAAACATCGTGTCCCCCGTCTCCTGTTACCATCGATCCTAGACGCACAGTTCGGGACCCCGTACCCGAGATCCGCCGGTTTTGACACCGACATTGGTGCTTTCATTGAGAGTTCCAATGTGCCGTCGCCAAGAGGGTTGATGGCTCGCCTTGTTCTCAAGGATAACATCATCTCCGGAGGAACCCTGGCCCCAGGCCAACCCCTCCGGCTAGGCGGCTTCGTCATGACCACCGGGTCGGCCCTTAAGCCGACGATGACCTCTCAAGTCATCGAAAATCGCCTCCGTGTTGATCCCGAATACTCCGCCCGGATGGATCCAACGGAGTTATCGTCGTTGAACGAACTCCTGGATCGCATGGCCGCCTTGGGGGTCGCTACAGACTACGATTGGGTTGGGCTTAAACCCGACCAGAGAGAAATTAAAACTCCGCCGATCACCCACCAGATAGCGGTAGTCGAGGAGCGGAGCAACTCTTCTACTAATATGAAGACGAACTATGTTCAGATCTCCGATCTTGAAGGGCCGGATATTCTCCGGCAGAAAGGCATGTTCCGTCCCCCGAACATGGAGTTGGACGATGAGCCTAAAAAATCAGTCGATATCCAGGAGCCCGAACTGCCAGGGCCGGTAGATCTTCAAACTCCGGATCCAAAATCGGGTCAGGGTTCGGATTTCGTTCCACCCACCCGGACAATAACGCTCTCATGAGCATCAAACAACAGCCTCAGGAAACGGTCCACCACTTCTGGGCCAGATTCCTCCTTGTCAAAGATAAGGTAAAAGATTGCCGTGACGAAGACGCGATAGCAGCATTCTGTAACAACTGCGCGGACGAAGGTATCCTAAATGCGATCAATCGTTGCCGCATACTAAAGTTCGCTGACTTAACAACTATCGTACAAAAGTACAGCGCGATGGAAAGCGCCTGGAAAATTCAGGCAGCTCGTTGGGAACCTTCGGTGCCAACCCAACTCATCCTACGGGCGAAAAGGACGCACCCCCGCGGTGCACCCAGCCAAACAGTCAAAAAACATAAACCCATCACGCTGCACGACACCGTTCTGGAGGGATGGCTCAATGGCCCATGCAAAATACACACAACGCTGGATACCGCGGCAACCCACAGCCTGAGAGCATGTTGGATACTTCGGCAGGTAGCCAAGAGCGGCGAGGACATCCTTATCAAGAACACCCCAAAACAGCCCCCTCCAGCAAACGATGACACTAGAGTATTGACAGTCTTTGAGACATTCGCTTCAAACAATAAGCATAAAAGGGCACTACGCGATCTCGCCGAAGTTTGCCAGGTCGCCGCAACTGACTCCTGGAACGACACAACCATAACCTTTAACACCAGTGACGAACCCAAATACAGAACAGTCCGAGCACCAGCTGCATTAGTCCTTAGTCCCATCGTGGACGGTTTTCGACTTAAGAAAGTCCTCATGGACGGCGGCAGCGGACTAAACCTCATCTACGAGGACACACTCCACAAGATGGAAATAGACAGGAGCCGCATTGAGAAAAGCAGCACGACCTTTCGAGGTATCATTCCCAGTCGGGAAGCGCGGTGTGCGGGAAAAATTACACTCGATGTGGTATTCGGCACGCCGGAGAATTATCGATCTGAAGAAATAACTTTCCAGGTGGCCCCTTTCAACAGCGGATACCATGCCCTGTTAGGGCGAGAGGCCTTCATGCGCTTTCAAGCCATACCCCATTATGGGTATATGAAGCTAAAAATGCCCGGGCCTAATGGAATAATCACCCTCGTCAGCGACCCGGATATAGAACTCCGCGCCGAGAACAAAACTGCATCCTTGGCCCTCGAGGCATTATCTGAGGCCCTTGCGGCTGAAGAACTAACCGCACTACGCTCCACTATGGACAGAGACGATGTTATCCTGGACAAACGACCCAAATCTACCTCCTTCAAGCCAGCAGAAGAAACGGTCAAATTTCAGGTCCATCCAACAGACCCGAAGAACACAGCCTCTATCGGAGCGCAACTCAGCCCCTCAGTAGACGCAACATTGCGAGACTTCCTGCGCGAAAACTGGGATATATTCACCTGGCACCCATCAGATATGCCAGGAATCCCACGTGAGTTGGCCGAACACAGCCTCAACATACTAAACGGATATAAGCCGGTCAAACAAACCCTGCGGCGCTTTTCAAACCCAAATGACAAGCTATGGGGGAGGAGCTAGCCAAACTCATCGAGGCCGGATTCATCAAAAATATTAAACATCCGGACTGGCTGGCAAACTTGGTAATGGTACCAAAGAAGGACAAATCCTGGCGCCTATGCGTCGATTTCAAAGACCTTAACAAGGCTTTCCCTAAAGATCCCTTCCCCCTTCCTCGCATTGATCAAATCATTGATGCTACCGCAGGACACGACTCGCTATGCTTCCTCGATGCATATTCCGGATACCATCAAATCAAAAAGAAGGAGTCCGATCAAGCTGCAACAGCATTCATTACACCATACGGGCCGTTTTGCTTCAACACCATGCCTTTTGGGCTCAAGAACGCCGTCGCCACCTACCAGCGCATGATCCAAACATGCCTCAAGAAACAGATCGGCAAGACAGTGGAGGCCTACGTGGACGACGTTGTCATCAAAACTAGACACGTCGAAACACTAATAGACGACTTGCGTCTAACATTCGACAACCTCCGCGCATACGACATCAAGCTTAACCCGGAAAAATGCGTCTTCGGCGTCACCGCCGGTAAACTACTGGGCTTCATCGTTTCCAACAGAGGAATTGAAGCAAATCCAGCCAAAATCCGAGCTCTGTCGCAGTTGGCCACGCCAACCGAACTCAAACAGGTCCAAAAACTCGCCAGGTGCGTGGCAGGGTTAAGCCGCTTCATCTCCAGGTTGGGGGAAAAGGCGCTGCCCCTTTATCGCCTTCTGCGGCGCACCGATAACTTCGAATGGACAGGCGCAGCGACAGCCGGACTGGAGGAAATAAAAGCCCTTTTGGAAAGCAACCCAATCCTGGCCGCGCCAAACGTTGGCGAACCAATGCTCCTATATATATCGGCAACACACCAGGTGGTGAGAGCCGTACTCGTCGTCGAACGAGAACAGGACGGACACAAATTTCCGCTCCAAAAGCCGGTATACTACGTATCCACCGTCCTCACACCATGCAAATCCCGGTACCCTCACTATCAAAAGATGGCATATGCAGTCTTCATGGCATCTCGAAAATTGCGACACTACTTTCAGGAGTGTTCGATCACGGTGGCTTCCGAAGTGCCCCTCAATGATATAATCAACAACCGGGATGCAACGGGCTGGATTGCCAAATGGGCCATTGAGCTCCTGCCATTCGGCATCACGTACAAACCACGTCGAGCCATCAAATCCCATGTACTGGCTGACTTCGTCGCCGAATGGACAGAGGCCGAACTCCCTAAAGAGTACGGCGCATATTCCAACTGGGTTATGCATTTTGACGGCTCCAAAATGTTGGCAGGGCTAGGGGCGGGCGTCGTATTAACGTTGTTGGGGATCGTTGCAGAAATTAAAAAATTTCTACGCATCACCAAGATCAATCTATGGAGCTTACTAGCAACGAGAGGGGAGTGCATCTTCATACCTTTGAAGATGGCGATGCGGAAGTGTTGCAAGAACGCGGTCGGTGGAGTCGTACACGAAGCGATTCAGATCGCGGCTAAATCCGATCTAAGCACCGAACAACGGTGCCTCCGCGTTCAACACACGTGCAGCCCGGTGACGTCTCCCGCGCCTTGATCCAGCAAGGAGAGAGGGAGAGGTTGGGGAAGACTCCATCCAGCAGCAGCACGATGGCATGGTGGTGGTGGAGGAGCGTGGCACTCCAGCAGGGCTTCGCCAAGCACTGCGAGAGACGAGGAGGGAGAGGGGTAGGGCTGCGCCAAGAGAGAGGGAGACTCGTGTCTCTGGCAGCCCCAAAACCCCCACTATATATAGGGGAAGGGGAGGGGGGCCGGCCCCCTAGATCCATCTAGAGGGGGGGCGGCGGCCCCTCGGGGGGGGCAGCGGCCCCCTTAGGGTTTCCAACTAGGGGGGCGCCCGCCCCCGGGGGGGGGAGCGGCCCCCCTAGGGTTTCCAACCCTAGGCGCCTTGGGCCCTTGTGGGGGCGCACCAGCCCACTAAGGGGCTGGTTCCCACCCAACTACAGCCCATTAGGTCCTTCGGGGCAGGTGGACCCTCCCGGTGGACCCCGGAACCCCTTCGGTGGTCCCGTACAATACCAATAAACCCCGAAACCTTTCCGGTGACTAAAACTGGACTTCCCATATATAAATCTTCACCTCCGGACCATTCCGGAACTCCTCGTGACGTCCGGATCTCATCCGGGACTTCGAACAACATTGGGTAACCACGTACATCTATTCCCTATAACCCTAGCGTCATCGAACATTAAGTGTGTAGACCCTACGGGTTCGGGAACTATGCAGACATGACCGAGACATCTCTCCTGCCAATAACCAACAACGGGATCTGGATACCCATGTTGGCTCCCACATGTTCCAGGATGATCTCATCGGATGAACCATGATGTCAAGGATTCAACCAATCCCCTATACGATTCCCTTTGTCTACCGGTACAGCACTTGCTCGAGATTCGATCGTCGATATACCGATACCTTGTTCAATCTCGTTACGGCAAGTCTCTTTACTCGTTCCGTAACACATCATCCCGTGACCAACCCCTTAGTCACATTGAGCTCATTACGATGATGTCTTACCGAGTGGGCCCAGAGATACCTCTCCGTCATACGGAGTGACAAATCCCAGTCTCGATTCGTGCCAACCCAACAGATACTTTCGAGGATACCCGTAGTGTACCTTTATAGCCACCCAGTTACGTTGTGACGTTTGGCACACCCAAAGTACCCTTACGGTATCCGGGAGTTGCACAATCTCATGGTCTAAGGAAAAGATACTTGACATTAGAAAAGCTTTAGTAGACGAACTACACGATCTTGTGCTATGCTTAGGATTGGGTCTTGTCCATCACATCATTATCCTAATGATGTGATCCCGTTATCAATGACATCCTATGTCCATGGTTAGGAAACCGTAACCATCTATTGATCGACGAGCTAGTCAACTAGAGGCTCACTAGGGACATGTTGTGGTCTATGTTTTCACACATGTTGTGGTCTATGTATTCACACATGTATTACAATTTCCGGATAACACAATTATAGCATGAACAATAGTCAATTATCATGAACAAGGAAATATAATAATAACCATTTTATTATTGCCTCTAGGGCATATTTCCAATAGTCTCCCACTTGCACTAGAGTCAATAACCTAGTTACATTGTGATGAATCAAACACCCATAGAGTTCTGGTGTTGATCATGCTTTGCACGTGGAAGAGGTTTAGTCAACGGATCTGCGACATTCAGGTCCGTATGCACTTTACAAATCTCTATGTCTCCATCTTGAACATTTTCATGAATGGAGTTGAAGCGACGCTTGATATGCCTGGTCTTCTTGTGAAACCTGGGATCCTTGGCAAGGGCAATAGCTCCAGTGTTGTCACAGAAGAGAGTCATCGGGCCCGACGCATTGGGAATAACTCCTAGGTCGGTAATGAACTCCTTCATCCAGATTGCTTCATGTGCTGCCTTCGAGGCTGCCATGTACTCCGCTTCACATGTAGATCCCGCCACGACGCTTTGCTTGCAACTGCACCAGCTGACTGCCCCACCATTCAAAATATACACGTATCCGGTTTGTGACTTGGAGTCATCCAGATCTGTGTCGAAGCTAGCATCAATGTAACCCTTTACGACGAGCTCTTCGTCACCTCCATAAACGAGAAACATATCCTTAGTCCTTTTCAGGTACTTCAGGATATTCTTGACCGTTGTGCAGTGTTCCATGCCGGGATTACTTTGGTACCTTCCTACCAAACTTACAGCAAGGTTTACATCAGGTCTGGTACACAGCATGGCATACATAATAGACCCTATGGCCGAGGCATAGGGGATGACACTCATCTTTTCTCTATCTTCTGCCGTGGTCGGGCATTGAGCCGCGCTCAATCTCACACCTTGCAATACAGGCAAGAACCCCTTCTTTGACTGATCCATATTGAACTTCTTCAATATCTTGTCAAGGTATGTGCTTTGTGAAAGACCAATGAGGTGTCTCGATCTATCTCTATAGATCTTGATGCCTAATATATAAGCAGCTTCTCCAAGGTCCTTCATTGAAAAACACTTATTCAAGTAGGCCTTTATGCTTTCCAAGAGTTCTATATTATTTCCCATCAATAGTATGTCGTCCACATACAATATGGGAAATGCTACAGAGCTCCCACTCACTTTCTTGTAAACACAGGCTTCTCCATATATCTGCGTAAACCCAAACGCTTTGATCATCTCATCAAAATGAATGTTCCAGCTCCGAGATGCTTGCACCAGCCCATAGATCGAGCGTTGGAGCTTGCATACCTTGTCAGCATTCTTAGGATCGAAAAAACCTTCCGGCTGCATCATATATAATTCTTCCTTAAGGAAACCATTAAGGAATGCCGTTTTGACGTCCATTTGCCATATCTCATAATCATAGAATGCGGCAATTGCTAACATGATTCGGACAGACTTCAGCTTCGCTACAGGTGAGAAGGTCTCATCGTAGTCAACCCCTTGAACTTGTCGATAACCCTTAGCGACAAGCTGAGCTTTATAGATGGTCACATTGCCATCCGCGTCTGTCTTCTTCTTAAAGATCCATTTATTTTCTATGGCTCGCCGATCATCGGGCAAGTCCATACTTTGTTTTCATACATGGATCCTATCTCGGATTTCATGGCTTCAAGCCATTTGTCGGAATCCGGGCCCGCCATCGCTTCTTCATAGTTCGAAGGTTCACCATTGTCTAACAACATGATTTCCAGGACAGGGTTGCCGTACCACTCTGGTGCGGAATGTGTCCTTGTGGACCTACGAAGTTCAGTAGCAACTTGATCTGAAGTTTCATGATCATCATCATTAACTTCCTCTCTAGTCGGTGCAGGCACCACAGAAACATTTTCTTGAGATGCGCTACTCTCCGGTTCAAGAGGCAATACTTCATCAAGTTCTACTTTCCTCCCACTTACTTCTTTCGAGAGAAACTCTTTCTCTAGAAATGATCCATTCTTGGCAACAAAGATCTTGCCTTCGGATCTGAGGTAGAAGGTATACCCAATAGTTTCCTTAGGGTATCCTATGAAGACGCATTTTTCTGACTTGGGTTCGAGCTTTTCAGGTTGAAGTTTCTTGACATAAGCATCGCATCCCCAAACTTTCAGAAACGACAGCTTAGGTTTCTTCCCAAACCATAATTCATACGGTGTCGTCTCAACGGACTTCGACGAAGCCCTATTTAAAGTGAATGCAGCAGTCTCTATAGCATAACCCCAAAATGATAGCGGTAGGTCGGTAAGAGACATCATGGATCGCACCATATCCAATAGAGTGCGATTTCGACGTTCGGACACACCATTACGCTGAGGTGTTCCAGGCGGCGTGAGTTGTGAAACAATTCCACATTTCCTTAAGTGCGTGCCAAATTCATGACTCAAATATTCTCCCCCACGATCTGATCGTAAGAACTTGATTTTCCTGTCACGTTGATTCTCAACCTCACTCTGAAATTCCTTGAACTTTGCAAAGGTCTCAGACTTGTGTTTCATTAAGTAGACATACCCATATCTACTTAAGTCATCCGTGAGGGTGAGAACACAGCGATAACCACCGCGAGCCTCAACGCTCATTGGACCGCACACATCAGTATGTATGATTTCCAGTAAGTTGGTTGCTCGCTCCATTGTTCCGGAGAACGGAGTCTTGGTCATTTTGCCCATGAGGCATGGTTCGCACATGTCAAATGATTCATAATCAAGAGACTCCAAAAGTCCATCTGCATGGAGTTTATTCATGCGTTTGACACCAATGTGACCAAGGCGGCAGTGCCACAAGTATGTGGGACTATCATTATCAACCTTACATCTTTTGGCATTCACACTATGAATATGTGTAACATCACGTTCGAGATTAAATAAGAATAAACCATTGACCAGCGGGGCATGACCATAAAACATGTCTCTCATATAAATAGAACAACCATTATTCTCAGATTTAAATGAGTAGCCATCTCGCATTAAACGAGATCCAGATACAATGTTCATGCTCAAAGCTGGTACTAAATAACAATTATTGAGGTTTAAAACTAATCCCGTAGGTAAATGTAGAGGTAGCGTGCCGACGGCGATCACATCGACCTTCGAACCATTCCCGACGCGCATCGTCACCTCGTCCTTCGCCAGTCTCCACTTATTCCGCAGCTCCTGTTTTGAGTTACAAATATGAGCAACCGCACCGGTATCAAATACCCAAGAGCTACTACGAGCGCTGGTTAGGTACACTTCAATAACATGTATATCACATATACCTTTGGTATTGCCGGCCTTCTTATCCGCTAAGTACTTGGGGCAGTTCCGCTTCCAGTGACCGTTTCCCTTGCAATAAAAGCACTCAGTCTCAGGCTTGGGTCCATGCTTTGGCTTCTTCCCGGCAACTGGCTTACCAGGCGCGGCAACTACCTTGCCGTCCTTCTTGAAGTTCTTCTTACCCTTGCCTTTCTTGAACTTAGTGGTTTTATTCACCATCAACACTTGATGTTCCTTTTTGATCTCCACCTCTGCTGATTTCAGCATTGAATATACCTCAGGAATGGTCTTTTCCATCCCCTGCATATTGAAGTTCATCACAAAGCTCTTGTAGCTAGGTGGGAGCGACTGAAGGATTCTGTCAACGACCACATCATCCGGGAGATTAACTCCCAGCTGAGATAAGCGGTTGTGCAACCCAGACATTTTGAGTATGTGCTCGCTGACAGAACTATTCTCCTCCATCTTACAACTGTAGAACTTGTCAGAGACTTCATATCTCTCGACCCGGGCATGAGCTTGGAAAACCATTTTCAGCTCTTGGAACATCTCATATGCTCTGTGCTGCTCAAAACGCTTTTGGAGCCCCGGTTCTAAGCTGTAAAGCATGCCGCACTGAACCAGGGAGTAATCATCACTACGCGAGTGCCAGGCATTCATAACGTCTTGAGTTGCTGGGAAAACAGGTGCTTCACCTAGCGGTGCATCAAGGACATATGCTTTCTTGGCAGCTATGAGGATAATCCACAGGTTACGGACCCAGTCCGTGTAGTTGCTACCATCGTCTTTCAGCTTGGTTTTCTCTAGGAACGCATTGAAGTTGAGGGCAACATTAGCGTGGGCCATTTGATCTACAAGACATATTGCAAAGTTTTAGACTATGTTCATGATAATTAAGTTCATCTAATCAAATTATTTAATGAACTCCCACTCAGATAGACATCCCTTTAGTTATCTAAGTGATACATGATCCGAGTCAACTAGGCCGTGTCCGATCATCACGTGAGACGGACTAGTCATCATCGGTGAACATCTTCATGTTGATCGTATCTTCTATACGACTCATGTTCGACCTTTCGGTCTTCCGTGTTCTGAGGCCATGTCTGTACATGCTAGGCTCGTCAAGTCAACCTAAGTGTATTGCGTGTGTAAATCTGGCTTACACCCGTTATATGCGAACGTTAGAACCTATCACACCCGATCATCATGTGGTGCTTCGGAACAACGGACCTTAGCAACAGTGCAAAGTTAGGGGGAACACAATTCTTGATATTTTAATGAGGGATCATCTTATTTATGCTACCGTCGTTCTAAGCAAATAAGATGTAAAAACATGATAATCACATGCAATCAAATAGTGACATGATATGGCCAATATCATTTTGCTCCTTTTGATCTCCATCTTCGGGGCGCCATCATCATCATCATCACCGGCATGACACCATGATCTCCATCATCGTGTCTTCATGAAGTTGTCTCGTCAACTATTACTTCTACTACTATGGCGAATGGTTTAGCAATAAAGTAAAGTAATTACATGACGTTTATGTTGATACACAGGTCATAAATAAATTAAGACAACTCCTATGGCTCCTGCCGGTTGTCATACTCATCTACATGCAAGTCGTGATTCCTATTACAAGAACATGATCAATCTCATACATCACATATATCATTCATCACATCCTTTTGGCCATATCACATCACACGGCATATGCTACAAAAACAAGTTAGACGTCCTCTAATTGTTGTTGCAAATTTTTATGTGGCTGCTATAGGTTTCTTAGCAAGAACGTTTCTTACCTACGCCAAAACCACAATGTGATATGCCAATTTCTATTTACCCTTCATAAGGGCCCTTTTCATCGAATCTGATCCGACTAAAGTGGGAGAGACAGACACCCGCTAGCCACATTATGCAACTAGTGCATGTCAGTCGGTGGAACCTGTCTCACGTAAGCGTATGTGTAAGGTCGGTCCGGGCCACTTCATCCCACGATGCCGCCGAATCAAGATAAGACTAGTAACGACAAGTAAATTGACAAAATCGACGCCCACAACAACTTGTGTTCTACTCGTGCATAGAAAATACGCATAGACCTAGCTCATGATGCCACTGTTGGGGATCGTTGCAGAAATTAAAAAAATTCTACGCATCACCAAGATCAATCTATGGAGCTTACTAGCAATGAGAGGGGAGTGCATCTTCATACCTTTGAAGATGGCGATGCGGAAGCGTTGCAAGAACGCGGTCAGTGGAGTCATACACGAAGCGATTTAAATCGTGGCTGAATCCGATCTAAGCACCGAACAACGGTGCCTCCGCGTTCAACACACGTGCAGCCCGGTGACGTCTCCCGCGCCTTGATCCAGCAAGGAGAGAGGGAGAGGCTGGGGAAGACTCCGTCCAGCAGCAGCACGACGGCGTGGTGGTGGTGGAGGAGCGTGGCACTCCAGCAGGGCTTCGCCAGGACGAGGAGGGAGAGGGGTAGGGCTGCGCCAAGAGAGAGGGAGACTCGTGTCTCTGGCAGCCCCAAAATCCCCACTATATATAGGGGAAGGGGAGGGGGCTAGCCCCCTAGATCCATCTAGATGGGGGCGGCGGCCCCTCGGGGGGGGCAGCGGCCCCCTTAGGGTTTCCAACTAGGGGGGGCCCCCGCCCCACGGGGGGGCAATGGCCCCCTAGGGTTTCCAACCCTAGGAGCCTTGGGCCCTTGGGGGGGGGGGCGCACCAGCCCACTAAGGGGCTGGTTCCCACCCAACTACAGCCCATTAGGTCCTTCGGGGCAGGTGGACCCTCCCGGTGGACCCCGGAACCCCTTCGGTGGTCCTGGTACAATACCGATAAACCCCGAAACCTTTCTGGTGATTGAAACTGGACTTCCCATATATAAATCTTCACCTCCGGACCATGCCGGAACTCCTCGTGATGTCCGGGATCTCATCCGGGACTCCGAACAACATTGGGTAACCACGTACATCTATTCCCTATAACCCTAGCGTCATCGAACCTTAAGTGTGTAGACCCTACGGGTTCGGGAACTATGCAGACATGACCGAGACATCTCTCCGGCCAATAACCAACAGCGGGATCTGGATACCCATGTTGGCTCCCACATGTTCCATGATGATCTCATCGGATGAACCACGATGTCAAGGATTCAATCAATCTTGTATACGATTCCCTTTGTCTACCGGTATAGCACTTTCCCGAGATTCGATCGTCAGTATACCGATACCTTGTTCAATCTCGTTACGGTAAGTCTCTTTACTCGTTCCGTAACACATCATCCCGTGACCAACTCCTTAGTCACATTGAGCTCATTACGATGATGTCTTACCGAGTGGGCCCAGAGATACCTCTCCGTCATACGGAGTGACAAATCCCAGTCTCGATTCGTGCCAACCCAGCAGATACTTTCGGGGATACCCGTAGTGTACCTTTATAGCCACCCAGTTACGTTGTGACGTTTGGCACACCCAAAGTACCCTTACGGTATCCGGGAGTTGCACAATCTCATGGTCTAAGGAAAAGATACTTGACATTAGAAAAGCTTTAGCAGACGAACTACACGATCTTGTGCTATGCTTAGGATTGGGTCTTGTCCATCACATCATTATCCTAATGATGTTATCCTGTTATCAACGACATCCTATGTCCATGGTTAGGAAACCGTAACCATCTATTGATCAACGAGCTAGTCAACTAGAGGCTCACTAGGGACATGTTGTGGTCTATGTATTCACACATATATTACGATTTTCGGATAACACAATTATAGCATGAACAATAGACAATTATCATGAACAAGGAAATATAATAATAACCATTTTATTATTGCCTCTAGGGCATATTTCCAACAAACGTCCCCCACAGGAGATATCGTCCAGTACGTACTCCAAATATTATACACAGACTCCAACAACGCAGCCGAATACGAGGCCTTGCTACATGGCCTTCGGATGGCCGTATCAATGGGCATACAACGCCTGGAGGTGCGCGGGGACTCAAACCTCGCAATATCCCAAATTAATGGAGACTTTGATGCCAAAGATCCAAAGATGGCAGCTTATCGCAATGCCGTCTTGAAGATGTCGGCTCGGTTCGAGGGGCTCGAATTTCATCACGTCGCCCGCGAAAGTAATCAGGCGGCAGACGTCCTTGCTCGCATCGGCGCTAAGCGCGACCCCATCCCACCTAACATCTTCCTCGAAAGGCTCTTTAAGACATCCGTGGTGTGGCAAGGGGGAGACAACAACGACAGTCCCGTTCCGAACACAAACACAGATAGCGAACACGCTGATATCATCGGAGGCTCAGCCACCGAAATAACACCATCGGCCCACCTTATCATGGCAGTAATTGCCCCATGGACCGAACCATTCTTGGCCTACTTTATTAGGAAGGAGCTCCCAGAAGATCAGAGCGAGGCTCACCGCATCGTCCGACGTTCGAAGGCCTATAAAGTTCACGAGGGAAAGCTCTACAAGAAAAGCACTACCGGAGTCCTTCAAAGGTGTATCTCCGAGGAGGAGGGGTGGCAACTCTTGGCAGAAATTCACGCCAGTCTCGGTGGGCACCACGCCACAGCCCGAGCACTTGTCAGCAAGGCCTTCCGGACAAGATTTTATTGGCCTACGGCCCGGGCAGACGCACAGGACCTCGTCCAGCACTGTGTTGGATGCCAACTCTTCGCCAACCAAAGCCATATGCCCCCAATCGCCCTACAAACAATCCCCATTACATTGCCCTTTGCGGTCTGGGGCTTGGACATGGTTGGACCCCTTAAAGGGGGAAGCCATAAGAAAAAATATCTGCTGGTCATGGTGGACAAATTCACCAAGTGGATAGAGGCTAGACCAGTTAAAACGGTCGAGTCCGGACCGGTGATCGCATTTATATCCGATGTGGTGCACCGTTATGGTGTACCGCACAACATCATCACTGATAAAGGTTCCAATTTCACAGCTGATGACGTGAAAACCTGGTGTGCTAATCTGGGCATTAAGCTCGATTACACCTTTATCTACCACCCGCAAACAAATGGTCAAGTCAAGCGAGCTAATGGTCTTATTATGAGCGGCATCAAACCCAGGCTAGTGCGGTCTTTGAAAGAATCAGACAAACACTGGGACGAGGAGCTTGACTCCGTACTCTGGGGGCTGCGGACCACGCCCAACCGTACTACCGGATACACACCTTTCTTCATGGTGTAGGGTGCAGAGGCTGTATTGCCCTGCGATATTATACATGACTCACCTCGAGTGCATATGTATGAAGAGAAAGAGGCTGAGTTGGATCGGCAGGACAGCCTAGACGCCCTGGAGGAGGAGCGCGACGTCGCCAAAGCCCGTTCAGCATTTTATCAGCAGCAGGCTCGAAGATATCAAAGCAGAGAAGTACGGGCCAAGACTTACAATGTTGGCGAACTCGTTCTACGCTTGCCGGAGAAGAAAAATGACAAACTCAAGCCCAAATGGGAGGGTCCCTTCATAATTGACGAAGTTCTTACCGGAGGAGCGTACCGTCTTCATGACGCATCAGACAATCGCCTAGAGCCGAACCCCTGGAACGTGGCCAGACTCCGAAGGTTCTATGCCTAAGCGCTGAACTCTTTGTTCGTCTCCTTCTCCCCTATAGTTTCCACTACTTTTTCTCCCTTTTACACAATTCTTTTTTTCTCGCTTTAAACTCTCATTCGGCTCGACCGAACACCGCTGACGTACACATCTTTACATATGTACGTCCATTATACCTGGGGGCTTCTTGAACAGAAGCTTGTTAACATTATTTGCCGAGCGTCAAGCTCATCATACATACGTGTTTTTCCCGTGTGTCTTTTCTTCACCATTATATGCATCGATATGACTTAAGTTTTGGCCAAGCTGGGTTGCCTGGCTCCTGTGCTTACCCCTACGTTCCCGATTGTTTGGCTAGGTGGTAAAGGGAGCACCTCTGCGATTGTTACTGCTGGGTCATCCGGATGTGTACCTCAAACTGGGTGAAGCCGAAAGCTAGCGTTCTTAAGGGAATATTTGGTCGGTGGATGAAAAATATTCTTTGTACTCACTCTATTGTGAACCCCCAGAAGCTATACACACTGTGATTTTTACATCACAATTCGGACATGTCTACTAATGCATGCACACCCAGGGAAAGGAACCCATAACGGAACTATTCTCCCTGGAAGATGTTTCTTACAATCTCAATGTAATATAACATAACTAGCCGGATACAACTTGTCTGTTCGAGCAACTATGACCCCTACGCTTAGTTTTCCATGCATACACCGGCCTGTTCGGCCGTAACGGTATTCGGAAACACTCCGCACCTTCGGGTCCGGTGGTTGAAGTGAAAAGGCCTGCCATGACAAATGATATACAATTCAGCTAGAATTTCACATGGTGAGGAAAGTACATAGTCACTTGGACTCAAACACTTCCTCCTCTATACCATCCAACAGGCAGTCTAGCTTACAATCCTGTTGGGAATATTTTGCGGCCACCTCTACTTGGTCATATACTAAACTAACGGGAATTTCTTCCCCATCTGACCCTAGTGGTCCAACCCTGGCCATATGATTCGGGTCCAGCTTGGTATATCGCGTTTTCACCATGGCCCAGGCTTCTCGCGCACCCTCTCGGCAGGCCGATATCTTCCATAATCGGATACGCCACGCCGCTCCCTTGAACAACTCTACAAGCTCCTCCATACTTCCCGGAGGGGAGGCGGATGGCCATAAGGCCTTGGCAACACTCCGCATGGCCAGCCGAGCATGCTCGTGCACTTGCGACAATCTTTGCAGCAGATCACTTGCTGATCCGGACACCTCCTTTTCAAGACGGCCCGTCAATATACCTGCAAGCATAGCTATATCAGTTCCATTTATCTCTGAACTACTAAAAAACAACAAGTTCGGAAACATACTGAACATGCCGCCCCGCAGCTTCTTGTTCTCCTTTACGGAGTCGGCTAGCTGGGCCCGCACATCTTTCAACTCTTCACCCAACTTAGTGTTGGAATCCTGTAGCTTGTTTTTTTCATCCCTGACGCGGGTCAGCACACGCTCGCCTGCGGCGTGTTGCCTCTTTGCCTCTTTTTCTCCCTCTTGGGCGATCTTCAACTTCTTCTCAAGTTGGTCAGGCGACCCTATTATGCGATCAGTGGTAGTATTAGCACAGTTGGTATACATTTACTGTTCCTCGATGGAGGGGAACGTTACCAGTGGATGACTTCTTCAAGTCTCCCAGTTCAGCGGTAGCAGCTTTTAGCTGCGCCCGACACTGCTCCAGCTCTTGGGCTAGCAGACTATTCTTCTCTGCGAGGACCTGGTTGTTCAACAATCCTTAAATCAGTTGTGCCAACTGCTTTCAGTCTTGGGGGCTACGGGTATATGGCTATCCTTTTTGACAAAGAAAACTTACCTGCACATCTGTCAGATATTGCCTCGTGGCTTTTCTAAGCCCGTCTCGAGCAGCTCGGATGTATGCGTCGCCCAAGCTAAAGGCATTAAATGCCTCGTCCGAGAACTTCGGGTCTCGTAAAATAGCTCTGCAGCGCCAATGATTCATGGCGCTCTCTACTTCCGAGTTGGTAACAGACTATTGTCCGAACCCTCGGCCGAAGTGCAGTCCGGCTTTGTTCCTACATCGGCCCCCGTCTCCCCGACTGGATCTAAATCTTGGTTGTTGGGAGCGCGGCTAGCCGGATCCCTGGACACAGTTCGGCGAGCCTTTTTCCTGTAATCAAACAGGCGCATAGGTCATAGTTGGACATGGCCACTAAAAATATATTTATCCGTACCTCCTCGATGAGGGCCCGGCGGTGCCTTCACCGGCTCTCCTCTTCGAAGGCCTGCCCAGCGCAGGAATCGATTTCCTCGGTATCGTCAAACGCCTCCCCTGTAGAACGCGCAACAATGCGATGGATGAGGCAAAGTAAGAGCACCCTCTCAGAGAAGGTGTTTCTTGATTACTTACCTGTGAAGCAGGAAGAAGACCAGGGTAGTCGGCAAGGATGGCCACCTCTGTGCCATCATAGCTCGTCTGGTAGGACACCCCCTCCGCGAGCACCACAAATATATCCGGATCCTCTTCAAACGTGGGATCAAGCTCCCGGTTGTGGTCCTCCGGCTATGGGGCGGGACTATAAAATCCCTCGGTGAACTTACGCCAGTGCTGTCATAAGCAAACAAACTAGAAATTTATCAAAGGCAATTCGGAGATGGAAGGAGTAAAAACAGAGGGGTCGGGCCTTACCCAACTGGGAGGGTTATACATAGAGTACCCATCTCTGAGTTTAATGCGAAGAAATTCCTTTTCCTCCCCTTTGAACAGTTCGGCTAATATCTTAGCCAGAGCGGCAGGGGTATCTGGACCTTCCCGGCCGCAGCGAGAGGCGTCGTCCTCCCCATTGTAGTGCCACATTGGAAGCCCTCTGTATTGGAGTGGCTGAACCCCTCGCGCTATGGATATTGCCATAACCTCGATCACTGTGAGCCCGGACTGAGTGAGCTCTTTTATCTTGCTCATCAGCTGACAAACCTCCGTGCCATCTTCCTCTTCAAGACTCCGGGGACACCAACTGTGGCGTTTCTTCAGCAGGACGTGCGCAAATTCAGGAAGACCCTTTCAAACCGGGTCGGGAAGCGCAATGTCCTCTCTATAAAACCATTCGGAGGGCCATTCATCAGGAGCCTTCCTTGGTGTGCCGGATGGATATCCGGTATCAGTGACGCGCCATACTTCGGCTCCGCCCACTTCAAATATTGACCCTTCGTGATTGCGCGGGACGAGACAGAATAGCTTCCTCCACAACTCGAAATGAGCCTCGATGCCCAGGAATAGTTCGCATAAAGCGACGTAACCCGCAATGTGCAGAATAGAGGCCGGAGTGAAGTTGTGCAGCTGGAGGCCGTAGTACTCCAGAAGCCCTCGGAGGAACGGATGGATTGGAAATCCAACGCCTCTCAGCAGGTAGGGGACAAAACACACTCGCTCTCCCCCGGACGGATTGGGGAAGTCCTCTGCCTGAGTCCCCTCATTGAAGGAAGCTAACCCCGTTCGAACAGGGACTAGATCTGCATGAGGAAGGAATCCCTGCGTTTGCAACTTCGTCAATCGGCTATGAGACACAGAACACCTCTCCCACTCGCCTTTCTCTGGGACGGGACGAGCGGAGGAGCTGGGAACACTAGCCATGCTGGAATGGTTTCTCCTAAGCAGTCTCTGGGGATTTCTTCTGCGTAGCGCTGAATGGACCTGGGATCCAATCTCTTTAAATAGGCGCTCTTCCTCGCGTGAATGGGGTGTGATTCGCAAAAATACCCTGACTTTCCACATTCGCTCGACACGTGGAGGACGAAGATTATTTAATGTGCGGAAGCCAAGGAGGCGACATTGGATCAATGGCCGAATGCATTACATGGAGATTATTGAAGGGGGAACCCGCCTTGCAATGCCGAAGACAATATGTGTGCCGAGCACCTCGCTATTGAAGACTGGTTCGGGGGCTACTGAGGGAGTCCTGGACTAAGGGGTCCTCGGGCGTCCGGCCTGTTATCCATGGGCCGGACTGATGGGCTGTGAAGACATGAAGGCCGAAGACTGCACCGTGTCCGGATTGGACTCTACTTGGCGTGGAGGGCAAGCTTGGCGACCAACTATGAAGATTCCTTCTTATGTAACCGACTCCATGTAAACCCTAGATCCCCCCGGTGTCTATATAAACCGGAGGGGTTAGTCCGGAAAACATACATTCATTACCATATACACATAGGCTAGACTTCTAGGGTTTAGCCATTACGATCTCGTGGTAGATCAACTCTTGTAACACTCATATTCATCAAGATCAATCAAGTAGGAAGTAGGGTATTACCTCCATAGAGAGGGCCCGAACCTGGGTAAACATCATGTCCCCCATCTCCTGTTACCATCAATCCTAGATGCACAGTTCGGGACCCCCTACCCGAGATCCGCCGGTTTTGACACCGACACCCTCCACCCACTCTTCATTCGTGGAGAGAGCCATCACAACCTGCCTACACTTCCAGCATACATTTTCTGAGAGAGAACCACCTGCTCATGTGTTGAGACCAAGATATTCCATTCCAACCACAAGAATCTTGATCTCTAGCCTTCCCCAAGTTGCTTTCCACTCAAATCATCTTTCCACCAAAATCCAAATATATGAGAGAGAGTTGAGTGTTGGGGAGACTACCATTTGAAGCACAAGAGCAAGGAGTTCATCATCAACACACCAACTATTACCTTTTGGAGAGTGGCGTCTCCTAGATTGGTTAGGTGTCACTTGGGAGCCTCCGTCAAGATTGTGGAGTTGAACCAAGGCGTTTGTAAGGGCAAGGATATCGCCTACTTCATGAAGATCTACCCGAGTGAGGCAAGTCCTTCGTGGGCGATGGCCATGGTGGGATAGACAAGGTTGCTTCTTCGAGGACCCTTCGTGGGTGGAGCCCTCCGTGGACTCGCGCAGCCGTTACCCTTCGTGGGTTGAAGTGTCCATCAACGTTGATGTACGATAGCACCACCTATCGGAACCACGGAAAAAATCTTCACGTCTACATTGCATTTGCTCCCTCCAAACTCCTCCCTTTACCTTCATGTGCAATGTTTTACATTCCGCTACTATACTCTTAGACTTGCATGTGTAGGTTGATTGCTTGACTTGTGTTAAGTTGCTAAAATCTGCCAAGAATTAAAATTGGGAAAAGGCTAGATTTTTATTTGGTCAAGTAGTCTAATCACCCCCCCTCTAGACATACTTTCGATCCTACAGGTGTCGATAAAATAAAATACGGACATAAAGGCATCATGATCATCTTTAGAACAACAACATATTTTGTCATATAATTTCTTATGCCAAAGTACCAATTCGTTCACAAGGTAAAGTGTGGAACAAGAACTTTATTGAAAACTAACAAACTATTATTTCAGTCATTGGAGCAATTGCAATTTATCATAACGTAGGAAAGAGTCAATGTAAGAGCTTTTCAGCAAGCTCACATACTCAAGTATCATTTAGTCTTTCATAATTGCTAACACTCACGCAATACTTATAAGACCAAAGTTTCGATCGGACACAGAGAAAGATAGGGGCTTATGGTTTCGCCTCCCAACCTTTTACCTCAAGGGTAATGCCTGTTGGGGAATGTAGTAATTTCAAAAAATTTCCTACGCACACGAAAGATCATGGTGATGCATAGCAACGAGAGGGGAGAGTGTTGTCTACGTACCCTCGTAGACCGTAAGCGGAAGCGTTATGACAACGCGGTTGATGTAGTCGTACGTCTTCACGATCGACCAATCCTAGCACCGAAAGTACGACACCTCCGCGATCTGCACACGTTCGGCTTGGTGACGTCCCACGAACTCACGATCCAGCAGAGTGTCGAGGGAGAGCTTCGTCAGCACGACGACATGATGACGGTGATGATGAAGCTACCGGCGCAGGGCTTCGCCTAAGCACTGCAACGATATGACCGAGGTGGATTATGGTGGAGGGGGGCACCGCACACGGCTAAGAGATCAATGATCAACTTTTGTGTCTATGGGGTGCCCCCTCCCTCGTATATAAAGGAGTGGAGGAGGTGGAGAGGGCCGGCCTCCTAGGCGCGCCCAAGGGGGGAGTCCTACTCCCGGTGGGAGTTGGATTCCCCCTTCCCCAGTTGGAGTAGGAGAGGGAAGGAAGGGGGAGAAGGAGAGAAGGAAAGGGGGGCCGGCCCTCCTCCAGATTCGGATTGGGCTAGGGGGGGCGCCCCCACCTTGGCCACCTCCTCCTCCTTTCCACTATGGCCCATTAAGGCCCATTGACTCCCCGGGGGTTTCCGGTAACCTCCCGGTACTCCGGTAAATGCCCGAACTCTTCCGGAACCATTCTGATGTCCAAACATAGGCTTCCAATATATCGATCTTTATGTCTCGACCATTTCGAGACTCCTCGTCATGTCCTTGATCATATCCGGGACTCCGAACTACCTTTGGTACATCAAAACACATAAACTCATAATACCAATCGTCAACGAACGTTAAGCGTGCGGACCCTACGGGTTCGAGAACTATGTAGACATGACCGAGACACATCTCCGGTCAGTAACCAATAGCGGAACCTGGATGCTCATATTGGCTCCCACATATTCTACGAAGATCTTTATCGGTCAAACCGCATAAAAAAATACGTTGTTCCCTTTGTCATCGGTATGTTACTTTTCCGAGATTTGATCGTCGGTATCTCAATACCTAGTTCAATCTTGTTACCGGCAAGTCTCTTTAATCGTTCCGTAATGCATCATCCCGCAACTAACTCATTAGTCACATTGCTTGCAAGGCTTATGGTGATGTGGATTACCGAGAGGGCCCAGAGATACCTCTCCGACAATCGGAGTGACAAATCCTAATATCGATCTATGCCAACTCAACAAGTACCATCGGAGACACCTGTAGAGCACGTTTATAATCACCCAGTTACGTTGTGACGTTTGGTAGCACACAAAGTGTTCCTCCGGTATTCGGGAGTTGCATAATCTCATAGTCATAGTGAAGGAAATATGCCCTAGAGGCAATAATAAAGTTATTATTTATTTCCTCATATCATGATAAATGTTTATTATTCATGCTAGAATTGTATTAACCGGAAACATAATACATGTGTGAATACATAGACAAACATAGTGTCACTAGTATGCCTCTACTTGACTAGCTCGTTAATCAAAGATGGTTAAGTTTCCTAACCATAGACATGAGTTGTCATTTGATTAACGGGATCACATCATTAGGAGAATGATGTGATTGACTTGACCCATTCCGTTAGCTTAGCACTTGATCATTTAGTTTACTGCTATTGCTTTCTTCATGACTTATACATGTTCCTATGACTATGAGATTATGCAACTCCCGATTACCGGAGGAACACTTTGTGTGCTACCAAACGTCACAACGTAAATGGGTGATTATAAAGGTGCTCTATAGGTGTCTCCAATGGTACTTGTTCAGTTGGCATAGATCGAGACTAGGATTTGTCACTCCAATCGTCAGAGAGGTATCTCTGGGCCCTCTCGGTAGTGCACATCACAATAAGCTTTGCAAGCAATGTGACTAATGAGTTAGTTACGGGATGATGCATTACGTATCGAGTAAAGAGACTTGCCAGTAACGAGATTGAGCTAGGTATTGAGATACCGACGATCGAATCTCGGGCAAGTAACATACCGATAACAAGGGGAACAACGTATGTTGTTATGCGGTTTGACCGATAAAGATCTTCGTAGAATATGTGGGAGCCAATATGAGCATCCAGGTTCCGCTATTGGTTATAGACCGGAGACGTGTCTCGGTCATGTCTACATAGTTCTCGAACCCGTAGGGTCCGCATGCTTAAAGTTCGGTGACGATCGATATTATGAGTTTTTGTGTTTTGATGTACCGAAGGTAGTTCAGAGTCCCGGATATGATCACGGACATGACGAGGAGTCTCGAAATGGTCGAGACGTAAATATCGATATATTGGATGACTATGTTCGGACACCAGAAGTGTTTCGGGAGGTTTCAGACATATACCGGAGTACCGGGGGCTACCGGAACCCCCCGGGAAGCTATTGGGCCTTAGTGGAGAAGAGAGAGGGCAGCCAGGAGGTGGCGCGCGCCCCCCTTGCCCCAATCCGAATTGGACAAGGGGAAGGGGCGGCGGCCCCCCTCTCCTTCCTTCTCTCCACCTCCTCCTTCCCCCTTCTCCTTCTTGGAATAGGAAAGGTGGGGGACAAACCTACTTGGAGTAGGATTGCCCCCCCTTGGGCGCGCCTCTCCCTTGGCCGGCCCTCTCCTCCTCCCCTCCTTTATATACGAGGGCAGGGGGCACCTCTAGACACAAGTTGATCTGTTGATCTCTCCCAGCCGTGTGCGGTGCCCCCTCCATCATAATCCACCTCGATCATATCGTAGCGGTGCTTAGGCGAAGCCCTGCGTCGGTAGCATCATCATCACCGTCATCACACCGTCGTGCTGACGAAACTCTCCGGCAAAGCTTTGCTGGATCGAGGCTCGCAGGACGTCATCGAGCTGAACGTGTGCTGAACTCGGAGGGGCCGTGCGTTCGGTACTTGGATCGGTCGGATCGTGAAGACGTACGACTACATCAACCGCGTTGTGCTAACGCTTCCGCTTTCGGTCTACGAGGGTACGTGGACAACACTCTCCCCTCTCGTTGCTATGCATCACCATGATCTTGCGTGTGCATAGGAATTTTTTTTAAATTACTACGTTCCCCAACACATAGAAACATGTATAAGTCATGAAGAAAGCAATAGCAGAATACTAAACGATCAAGTGCTAAGCTAACGGAATGGGTCAAGTCAATCACATCATTCTCCTAATGATGTGATCCCGTTAATCATATGACAACTCATGTCTATGGTTAGGAAACTTAACCATCTTTGATTCAATGAGCTAGTCAAGTAGAGGCATACTAGTGACACTCTGTTTGTCTATGTATTCACACATGTACTAAGTTTCCGGTTAATACAATTCTAGCATGAATAATAAACATTTATCATGATATAAGGAAATATAAATAACAACTTTATTATTGCCTCTAGGGCATATTTCCTTTAGTGTCCCACTTGCACTAGAGTCAATAATCTAGATTACACAGTAATGATTCTAACACCCATGGAGTCTTGGTGCTGATCATCTTTTGTTCGTGAGAGAGGCTTAGTCAACAGGTCTGCAACATTCAGATCCGTATGTATCTTGAAAATCTCTATGTGTCCCTCCTTGACTTGATCGCGGATGGAATTGAAGCGTCTCTTGATGTGCTTGGTTCTCTTGTGAAATCTGGATTCCTTTGCCAAGGCAATTGCACCAGTATTGTCACAAAAGATTTTCATTAGACCCGATGCACTAGGTATGACACCTAGATCGGATATGAACTCCTTCATCCAGAATCCTTCATTTGCTGCTTCCGAAGCAGCTATGTACTCCGCTTCACACGTTGCTTTGCTTAGAACTTCACCAACTGACAGCTCCACCGTCCAACATAAATACGTATCCGGTTTGTGACTTAGAGTCATCCGGATCAGTGTCAAAGCTTGCATCGACGTAACCATTTACGACGAGCTCTTTGTCACCTCCATAAACGAGAAACATATCCTTAGTCCTTTTCAGGTATTTCAGGATGTTCTTGACCGCTGTCCAGTGATCCACTCCTAGATTACTTTGGTACCTCCCTGCTAAACTAATAGCAAGGCACATATCAGGTCTGGTATGCAGCATTGCATACATGATAGAGCCTATGGCTGAAGCATAGGGAACACCTTTCATTTTTTCTCTATCTTCTGCAGTGGTCAGGCATTGAGTTAGACTCAACTTCACACCTTGTAACACAGGCAAGAACCCTTTCTTTGCTTGATCCATTTTGAACTTCTTCAAAACTTTATCAAGGTATGTGCTTTGTGAAAGTCCAATTAAGCGTCTTGATCTATCTCTATAGATCTTGATGCCCAATATATAAACAGCGTCACCGAGGTCTTTCATTGAAAAACTCTTGTTCAAGTATCCTTTTATGCTATCCAGAAATTCTATATCATTTCCAATCAACAATATGTCATCCACATATAATATTAGAAATGCTACAGAGCTCCCACTCACTTTCTTGTAAATACAAGCTTCTCCAAAAGTCTGTATAAAACCATATGCTTTGATCACACTATCAAACGTGTATTCCAACTCCGAGATGCTTGCACCAGTCCATAAATGGATCCTGGAGCTTGCACACTTTGTTAGCATCCTTTGGATCGATAAAACCTTTAGGTTGCATCATATACAACTCTTCTTCCAGAAATCCATTCAGGAACGCAGTCTTTACATCCATTTGCCAAATTTCATAATCATAAAATGCAGCAATTGCTAACATGATTCGGACGGACTTAAGCATCGCTACGGGTGAGAAGGTCTCACCGTAGTGAACTCCTTAAACTTGTCGAAAACCTTTCGCAACAAGTCGAGCTTTGTAGACAGTAACATTACCGTCAGCGTCAGTCTTCTTCTTGAAGATCCATTTATTCTCGATGGCTTCCCAATCATCGGGCAAGTCAACCAAAGTCCACACTTTGTTCTCATACATGGATCCCATCTCAGATTTCATGCCCTCAAGCCATTTCACGGAATTTGGGATCATCATCGCTTCCTCATAGTTCGTAGGTTCATCATGGTCAAGTAACATGACCTCCAGAACAGGATTACCGTACCATTCTGGTGCGGATCTTACTCTGGTTGACCTACGAGGTTCCGTAGTAACTTGATCTGAAGTTAAATGATCATCATCATTAGCTTCCTCACCAATTGGTGTAGGAGTCACAGGAACAGATTTCTATGATGAACTACTTTCCAATAAGGGAGCAGGTACAGTTACCTCATCAAGTTCTACTTTCCTCCCACTCACTTTTTTTGAGAGAAACTCCTTCTCTAGAAAGGATCCATTCTTAGCAACAAATGTCTTGCCTTCAGATCTGTGATAGAAGGTGTACCCAATAGTCTCTTTTGGGTATCCCATGAAGATACATTTCTCCGATTTGGGTTCGAGCTTATCAGGTTGAAGCTTTTTCACATAAGCATCGCAGCCCCAAACTATAAGAAACGACAATTTGGGTTTCTTGCCAAACCACAGTTCATAAAGTGTCGTCTCAACGGATCTAGATGGTGCCCTATTTAACGTGAATGCAACCGTCTCTAAAGCATAACCCCAAAACGATAGCGGTAAAATCAGTACGAGACATCATAGGTGCACCATATCTAATAAAGTGCGGTTACGACGTTCGGACACACCATTACATTGTGGTGTTCTGGGTGGCGTGAGTTGTGAAACTATTCCGCATTGTTTCAAATAAAGACCAAACTCGTAACTCAAATATTCTCCTCCACGAACAGATCTTAGAAACTTTATTTTCTTGTTATGATGATTTTCCACTTCACTCTGAAATTCTTTGAACTTTTCAAATGTTTCAGACTTATGTTTCATCAAGTAGATATACCCATATCTTCTCAAATCATCTGTGAAGGTGAGAAAATAATGATACCTGCCGCAAGCCTCAACATTCATCGGACCACATACATCAATATGTATGATTTCCAACAAATCTGTTGCTCGCTCCATTGTTCGGAGAACGGAGTTTTAGTCATCTTGCCCATGAGGCATGGTTTGCAAGTACCAAGTGATTCCAAAAGTCCATCAGAATGGAGTTTCTTCATGCGCTTTACACCAATATGACCCAAACGGCAGTGCCACAAATAAGTTGCCCTATCATTATCAACTGTGCATCTTTCGGCTTCAATATTATGAATATGTGTGTCACTACTATCGAGATTCAACATAAATAGACCACTCTTCAAGGGTGCATGACCATAAAAGATATTACTCATATAAATAGAACAACCATTATTCTCTGATTTAAATGAATAACCGTCTCGCATCAATGAACATCCAGATATAATGTTCATGCTCAACGCTGGCACCAAATGACAATTATTCAGGTCTAAAACTAATCCCAAAGGTAGATGTAGAGGTAGTGTGCCGACGGCGATCACATCGACCTTGGAACCATTTCCGACGCGCATCATCACCTCGTCCTTAGCCAATCTTCATTTAATCCGTAGACCCTATTTCGAGTTGCAAATATGAGCAACCGAACCAGTATCAAATACCCAGACGTTACTACGAGCATTAGTAAGGTACACATCAATAACATGTATATCACATATACCTTTGTTCACCTTGCCATCCTTATTATCCACCAAATACTTGGGGCAGTTCCGCTTCCAGTGACCAGTCCCTTTGCAGTAGAAGCACTCGGTCTCAGGCTTAGGTCCAGACTTGGGCTTCTTCACTTGAGCAGCAACTTGCTTGCCGTTCTTCTTGAAGTTTCCCTTCTTCCCTTTACCCTTTTTCTTGAAACTGGTGGTCTTGTTGACCATCAACACTTGATGCTCCTTCTTGATTTCTACCTCCGCAGCCTTTAGCATTGTGAAGAGCTCGGGAATTGTCTTATCCATCCCTTGCATATTATAGTTCATCACGAAGCTCTTGTAGCTTGGTGGTAGTGATTGCAGAATTCTATCAATGACACTATCATCAGGAAGATTAACTCCCAGTTGAATCAAGTGATTGTTATACCCAGACATTTTGAGTATATGCTCACTGACAGAACTATTCTCCTCCATCTTGCAGCTGTAGAACTTATTGGAGACTTCATATCTCTCAATCCGGGCATTTGCTTGAAATATTAACTTCAACTCCTGGAACATCTCATATGCTCCATGACGTTCAAAACATTGTTGAAGTCCCGGTTCTAAGCCGTAAGCCATGGCACACTGAACTATCGAGTAGTTATCAGCTTTGCTCTACCAAACGTTCATAACATCTGGCGTTGCTCCTGCAGTGGGTTTGGCACCTAGCGGTGCTTCCAGGACGTAATTCTTCTATGCAGCAATGAGGATAATCCTCAAGTTACAGACCCAGTCCATGTAGTTGCTACCATCATCTTTCAACTTAGCTTTCCCTAGGAATGCATTAAAATTCAACGGAACAACAGCACGGGCCATCTATCTACAACAAAATAGACACGCAAAATACTATCAGGTACTAAGTTCATGATAAATTAAAGTTCAATTAATCAAATTATTTAGGAACTCCCACTTAGATAGACATCCCTCTAATCATCTAAGTGACCACGTGATCCAAATCAACTAAACCATGTCCGATCATCACGTGAGATGGAGTAGTTTTCAATGGTGAACGTCACTATGTTGATCATATCTACTATATGATTCACGCTCAACCTTTTGGTCCCAGTGTTCCGAGGCCATATCTGCATATGCTAGGCTCGTCAAGTTTAACCCGAGTATTCTGCGTGTGCAAAACTGGCTTGCACCCATTGTACGTGAATGTAGAGCTTATCACACCTGATCATCACGTGGTGTCTCGGCACGACGAACTTTCGCAACGGTGCATACTCAGGGAGAACACTCGTACCTTGAAATTTAGTGAGAGATCATCTTATAATGCTACCGTCGAACTAAGCAAAATAAGATGCATAAAGGATAAACATCACATGCAATGAATATAAGTGATATGATATGGCCATCATCATCTTGTGCCTTTGATATCCATCTCCAAAGCAGCATCATGATCACCATCGTCACCGGCGCGACACCTTGATCTCCGTCATAGCATTGTTGTCGTCTCGCCAACTATTGCTTCTACGACTATCGCTACCGCTTAGTGATAAAGTAAAGCAATTACATGGCGATTGCATTTCATACAATAAAGCGACAACCATATGGCTCCTACTAGTTGCCGATAACTTCGTTACAAAACATGATCATCTGATACAATAAATTTAGCATCATGTCTTGACCATATCACATCACAACATGCCCTGCAAAAACAAGTTAGACGTCCTCTACTTTGTTGTTGCAAGTTTTACGTGGCTGCTACGGGCTGAGCAAGAACCGTTCTTACCTACGCATCAAAACCACAACTATTTTTCGTCAAGTATGTGTTGTTTTAACCTTCAACAAGGACTGGGCATAGCCACACTCAATTCAACTAAAGTTGGAGAAACTGACACCCGCTAGCCACCTGTGTGCGAAGCACGTCGGTAGAACCAGTCTCGCGTAAGCGTACGCGTAATGTCAGTTTGAGCCGCTTCATCCAACAATACCGCCGAATCGAAGTATGACATGCTGGTAAGCAGTATGACTATTATCGCCCACAACTCACTTGTGTTCTACTCGTGCATATAACATCTACGCATAAACCTGGCTCGTATGCCACTGTTGGGGAACGTAGTAATTTCAAAAAAATCCTACGCACACGCAAGATCATGGTGATGCATAGCAACGAGAGGGGAGAGTGTTGTCTACGTACCCTCGCAGACCGTAAGCAGAAGCGTTATGACAACGTGGTTGATGTAGTCGTACGTCTTCACGATCGACCGATCCTAGCACCAAAAGTACGACACCTACGCGATCTGCACACGTTCGGCTCGGTGACGTCCCACGAACTCATGATCCAGCAGAGTGTCGAGGGAGAGCTTCGTCAGCACGACGGCGTGATGACGGTGATGATGAAGCTACCGGCGCAGGGCTTCGCCTAAGCACTGCAATGATATGATCGAGGTGGATTATGGTGGAGGGGGCACCGCACACGGCTAAGAGATCAATGATCAACTTGTGTGTCTATGGGGTGCCCCCCTCCTCTGTATATAAAGGAGTGGAGGAGGGGGAGAGGGCCGGCCTCCTAGGCGCGTCCAAGGGGGGAGTCCTACTCCCGGTGGGAGTAGGATTCCCCCTTCCCTAGTTGGAGTAGGAGAGGGAAGAAGGTGGAGAAGGAGAGAAGGAAAGGGGGGCCGACCCCCCTCCCTATTCGGATTGGGCTTGAGGGAGGGGGGGCGCCTCAACCTTGGTTGCCTCCCCCTCCTTTCCACCGTGGCCCATTAAGGCCCATTTACTCCCCGGGGGTTTCCGGTAACCTCCCGGTACTCCGGTAAATGCCTGGACTCTTCCGGAACCATTCCGATGTCCAAACATAGGCTTCCAATATATCAATCTTTATGTCTCGACCATTTCAAGACTCCTCGTCATGTCCGTGATCATATCCGGGACTCCAAACTACCTTCGGTACATCAAAACACATAAACTCATAATATCGATCGTCATCGAACGTTAAGCGTGCGGACCCTACGGGTTCGAGAACTATGTAGACACGACCGAGACACGTCTCCGGTCAATAACCAATAGCGGAACCTGGATACTCATATTGGCTCCCACATATTCTACGAAGATCTTTATCGGTCAAACCGCATAACAAAATACGTTGTTCCCTTTGTCATCAGTATGTTACTTGTCCGAGATTCGATCGTTGGTATCTCAATACCTAGTTCAATCTCGTTACCGGCAAGTCTCTTTACTCGTTACGTAATGCATCATCCCGCAACTAACTCAGTCACATTGCTTGCAAGGCTTATAGTGATGTGCATTATCGAGAGGGCCCAGAGATACCTCTCCAACAATCGGAGTGACAAATCCTAATCTCGATCTATGCCAACTCAACAAGTACCATCGGATACACCTATAGAGCACCTTTATAATCACCCAATTACGTTGTGACGTTTGGTAGCACACAAAGTGTTCCTTCGGTATTCGGGAGTTGCATAATCTCATAGTCATAGGAACATGTATAAGTCATGAAGAAAGCAATAGCAATATACTAAACGATCAAGTGCTAAGCTAACGGAATGGGAAAGTCAATCACATCATTCTCGAATGATGTGATCCCATTAATCAAATGACAACTCTTGTCTATGGCTAGGGAACTTAACCATCTTTGATTCAACGAGCTAGTCAAGTAGAGGCATACTAGTGACACTCTGTTTGTCTATGTATTCACACATGTAATAAGTTTCTGGTTAATACAATTCTAGCATGAATAATAAACATTTATCATGATATAAGGAAATATAAATAACAACTTTATTATTGCCTCTAGGGCATATTTCCTTCAATGTCAACAATAATACTTTATGATAACCTACATCCGAGTGGATATATATATCTGGATCTTCCCCAACACATAGTGGTTGCCAAAAAGAAAAGGTGTAAAAAGGAAAGGTGATGATCACCATGACTCTTTCATAGGGGTAGAAGATAAAAGTAAAAGATAGGCCCTTCGTAGAGGGAAGCAGAGGTTGTCATGCGCTTTTATGGTTGGATGCACAAAATCTTAATGCGAAAGAACGTCACTTTATATTGCCGCTTGTGATAAAGAACTTAATTATGCAGTATGTCGCTTTTATTTCTTTCATATCACAAGTTCGTATGAAGCTCATTTTCCTCACACTAATAGATCATACATATTTAGAGAGCAATTTTTATTGCTTGCACCGATGACAACTTACTTGAAGGATCTTACTCAATCCATAGGTAGGTATAGTGGACTATCATGGCAAAACTGGGTTAAGGGATTTTGGATGCACAAGTAGTATCTCTACTTGGTGCAAAAGATTTGGCTAGCATAGGAAGGGAAGCAAGCTCAACATGTTGGAGGATCCATGACAATATAACTTCTATTTGGATATAAGAAAACATAACCCATTACGTTGTCTTCCTTGTCCAACATCAACCTTGCAGCATATAATATTTTAATGAGTGCTCACAATCACAAAAGATGTCCAAAATAGTATATTTATATGTGGGGACTCTCTTTCTTTATTACTTCCTATTAATTGCAACAATGACCAAAACTATGTTTGTCAACTCCCAACAAATTTCATGCGACATACTTCTTATATGTGAAGTCGTCACTTCCCATACGATCATTATATAGTCTTTTTATTTCTTTTATTTTTTATTTCTTTTTCTCAAGATCATAGCAAGAAAGCAAACCCTCAACTCAAAACTAATCTTTATTATATAACTCTCGGACTCGATTACATAGAGGGAACGCAATGCAAAACTCAAATCATAATAAAACTTTATTCTACTAAACCAAGATATAACCAAAAGGGTCGAACTAAGAAAAACGATAAAGGTAAAGATGTGATGGTGATACGATACCGGGACACCTCCCCCAAGCTAGGCAAAAGCCAAGGGGAGTGCCCATACCCATGTATTTAGGTCTCTTTCTTTGGAGGTGGTGATGTTAGAGTTGTTCATGATGAAAGAATCTTATCCTCCGTCTTCCAAGGCATATGTTCACCATCGTAAAAAGATGAACGAGTCTCCGGGATCCTCAAATTTGCAGCCAAACTCATCCTCTTAAATATGTATTTATACTCACAGTTTTGGTTTTGCAGGTCATAGATCTGGGCTTGGAGATGCTCGATTTTCTCATGAAGCTTGAAGATGGCCTCTCCGATGTTCTTGGCGTCCAGCTGGTGGTCATGGGTAAATTCCGTGATCATGGAGTGATTGGAGTTGAGTCCGCATTCCACCATCCCTTGACACTTGAAGACTTGCTGCTCCATTGCTTCGAGCCTTGTCTCCACGCTTCCGGTCTTCTTTGGCCCTTGAACATCGCGGATGTGCAGCACCCCCTCACGCATCTCAATAGTTTGAGGGTGTTGCAGCACTTCCGCGAGGTAGGGATTGATGACCTTCTCGAAGAACTTGTCCTTCGGAGCGCTTGGGGACGTCATAGCGATCTGGATCTGTTAGAAAAACAGCTCGAAACAAGAACAGAGGATTTTGTCATGGTATGGTGGTCAAAACCTTCGGGAGATTATATAATGAATTTTTACCGACCAATAGGAGTGTAATACACAAGAAAACGGAGTTCGGAGGGCACATGAGGTGGCCACAAGCCAGGGAGGCGCGCCTAGGGGGGTAGGGCACGCCCCCAGGGCTTGTCGCCTCCTCATGCACTTTTTGGACTAATTTTAATTTTCCTAATTTTTAATATTCCAAAACGGAGTAAAATTGCCATTGGAAAAGTTTTGGAGTCGGTTTACTTACCATAGCACATACCTATTCCTTTTCGGAATCTGAAACATTTTGGTGGATATCCCTTATGTACTCCTCCGGTGTTATGGTATTAATGATATTGGTTTCAACATTTATGGGAGTACGCGAGATATAATGTTTGATTCTTTGCCCGTTTACCACCTTCGGGTTATTTCCTTCGGTGTTGTTGATTTTGATGGCACCGGAATGATAAACTTCCTCAATAATGTAAGGACCTTCCCATTTAGAGAGAAGCTTTCCTACAATTTTTTTTAGCGAGAATTGCATAGCAAGACATGGTCACCTACATTAAATTCACGCTTTTGTATCCTTTTATCATGCCATCTTTTAACTTTTTCTTTAAACAATTTGGCATTCTCATAGGCTTGGGTTTTCCATTCGTCAAGAGAGCTAATGTCAAATAACCTCTTCTCACCGGCAAGTTTGAAATCATAGTTGAGCTCTTTAATTGCCCAATAAGCTTTATGTTCTAGTTCGAGGTAAGTGACATGCTTTTCCATAAACCATTTTATATGGAGACATACCCATAGGGTTTTTATAAGCAGTTCTATAAGCCCATAATGCATCATCAAGTTTCTTAGACCAATTCTTTCTAGATCTATTAACAGTCTTATGCAAAATCAACTTTATTTCTCGGTTACTTAATTCTACTTGACCACTAGACTGAGGATGATATGGAGATGCAATTCTATGGTTAACATCATATTTAGCAAGCAATTTACGGAAAGCACCATGAATAAAGTGTGAACCACCATCAGTCATTAAATATCTAGGGACTCCAAACCTTGAGAAAATAACTTCTTTAAGCATTTTAATGGAGGTGTTATGATCAGTGATACGTCTCCAACGTATCTATAATTCATGAAGTATTCATGCTATTATATTATCCATCTTGGATGTTTAATGGGCTTTACTATGCACTTTTATATTATTTTTGGGACTAACTTATTAACCCAGAGCCCAGTGCCAGTTTCTGTTATTCCCTTGTTTCAGTATTTCGCAGAAAAGGAATATCAAACGGAGTCCAAACGGAATAAACCTTCGGGAGAGTTATTTTTGGAACGGAAGCAATCCAGGGGACTTGGAGTGCACGTAAGGGAAGTAACGAGGAAGGCACGAGGCAGGGGGGTGCGCCCACCCCCCTGGGCGCACCCTCCACCCTCGTGGGCCCCTCGTGGCTCCTCTGACCGACTTCTTTCTCCTATATATATCAATATACCCTAAAACCATCGGGGAACAGAATAGATCAGGAGTTCCGCCGCCGCAAGCCTCTGTAGCCACCAAAAACCAATCGGGACCCTGTTCCGGCACCCTGACGGAGGGGGGATCCCTCACCGGTGGCCACCTTCATCATCCCGACGCTCTCCATGACGAGGAGGGAGTAGTTCACCCTCGGGGCTGAGGGTATGTACCAGTAGCTATGTGTTTGATCTCTCTCTCTCTCTCGTCTTCTTGAGGTGATACGATCTTGATGTATCGCGAGCTTTGCTATTGTAGTTGGATCTTATGATGTTTCTCCCCCTCTACTCTCTTGTAATGGATTGAGTTTTCCCTTTGAAGTGATCTTATCGGATTGAGTCTTTAAGGATTTGAGAACACTTTATGTATTTCTTGCATGTGCTTATATGTGGTGACAATGGGATATCACGCGATCCACTTGATGTATGTTTTGGTGATCAACTTGCGGGTTCCGCCCATGAACCTATGCATAGGGGTTGGCATACGTTTTCGTCTTGACTCTCCGGTAGAAACTTTGGGGCACTCTTTGAAGTTCTTTGTGTTGGTTGAATAGATGAATATGAGATTGTGTGATGCATATCGTATAATCATACCCACGGATACTTGAGGTGACATTGGAGTATCTAGGTGACATTAGGGTTTTGGTTGATTTGTGTCTTAAGGTGTTATTCTAGTACGAACTCTATGATAGATCGATCCGAAAGAATAACTTTGAGGTGGTTTCGTACCTTACAATAATCTCTTCGTTTGTTCTCCGCTATTAGTGTCTTTGGAGTGACTCTTTGTTGCATGTTGAGGGATAGTTATATGATCCAATTATGTTATTATTGTTGAGAGAACTTGCACTAGTGAAAGTATTAACCCTAGGCCTTGTTTCCTAGCATTGCAATACCGTTTACGCTCACTTTTACCACTTGTTACCTTGCTGTTTTTATATTTTCAGATTACAAAAACCTATATCTACCATCCATATTGCACTTGTATCACCATCTCTTCGCCGAACTAGTGCACCTATACAATTTACCATTGTATTGGGTGTGTTGGGGACACAAGAGACTCTTTGTTATTTGGTTGCAGGGTTGCTTGAGAGAGACCATATTCATCCTACGCCTCCCACGGGTTGATAAACCTTAGGTCATCCACTTGAGGGAAATCTGCTACTGTCCTACAAACCTCTGCACTTGGAGGCCCAACAACATCTACAAGAAGAAGGTTGCGTAGTAGACATCATGCTCTTTTCTAGCGCCGTTGCCGGGGAGGCGAGGAAAGCGGCACTAACACCCCATCAACGAAGCTCTTTTCTGGCGCCGTTGCCGGGGAGGTGAGTGCTTGAAGGTATGTCTTTAGATCTTGCAATCGAATCTTTTTGTTTCTTGTTTTAGCACTAGTTTATTTTATAAAAGAAAACTACAAAAAATGGAATTGAGTTTACCTCATACGTTTCATCTTTTTAATATCTTTCGTGAGTATGATGGGAAGGAAAATTGTGCCAAGGTGTTAGAAGAAGAATGTATGAAAATGTTTGGCACTAAATCTTTGAATGATGAGCATGATTGCAATGTTGTTGGTATGAACTCCTTGAATATCCATAGTACTAATGATGATTGCACTAGTTATGATGAAAATGTCTCCTATAAACATGTCAATTTTTGTGGAGTGCATTGGGTTTGCAAGTACACACCAAATAGGGAAGATAGATATTGCAAGAGGCATAAGCATTTAGAAACTAAATGGTTACAGAAAGGCTAAATGTTAGTGCTAAAAAAATAAAATTTCTTAGCCATACTTGTGAACTTTGCAATGAACATGGTCATTTAAATATCAAATGCAAAATGTTTAATGATCGAATCGTGTCCAATAATTGTGATGACTTGATTTCCCTTGCACACTATAGTGAACTTAGTTTGCTTTTGGGTTATGAAGAAATGAAACGTCAAACTAAGATTATTCCAGAATATAACCTCGAGAAATTCCTCGATATTGATCTAGAAGAAATTTATATGTATTGTGCGGTGAATTGCATTGAAAATCCTTATATTGCCAATTACATAAAGAAAAGAAAACAAATAGAAGATGAAGATAATACTAATGAAAGGGAAGAGACTTCCCAATATCCTCCTATTATTTCTTATGATGAATCAGGTAACGAGGAGGAGCTTTCTATTCAACCAATCTCATCAATAAAGAGCTCAAAAAAGAGGGACAAACCCGCACATGATGTGAAGAAGAAAAAGAAAAAACGGAGAAGCAAAGGTAAAAAGATATCCCTCCCAAATGATGTTGCTCCTACTACTCATTGTGATGATGATAATTGCTATACTATTGGTGCTATCCATACTATTAATAATGAGAGTGATTATGCTTATGATATGAAAAGGCCCAAGCTTGGGGATGCTATGTTTGATGAGGATGACACATTTGAGAATATATTTGCTGAAATTAATGTTTGTCCCAAGCTTGGGGATGCTATGTTTAATGAAGATGATGTTATTAGCCTCCCAAGTTTTGATATGCAAATTTATAATGATGATAGCATGCCTCCTACTTATGATGATTATATTGATGAAAGTGGGTTTGGAAGAGTGTCAAATTTAGGAAGTAATGATCCCACTATTGTGATGAAACTTATGCTATAAAAAGTAGTGATGATTATATTTATAAAACTTGTCATGATTATGATTACCCTTTTTCTGAACATTACTCTTTTAATGTGGAAACAATTTATAGTATTCAAGTCTCTTATGATACTCCCACTATTCCGAATGAGAAGAATTTTGCTTATGTGGAGAGTAGTAAAATTTCTATGCAAGTAGATCATGAAAAGAATGCTTTAGGTGCTGGTTATATTGTTGAATTCATTCATGATGCTACTGAAAATTATTATGAGGGAGGAATGTATGCTTGTAGGAATTGCAATAATATCAAGTTTCCTCTCTATGTGCTTAAATTTTTAAAAGTTATGCTTGTTTTGCCTTCCTATGCTAGTTGATTATTGTTCCCATAAGTTGTTTGCTCACAAAATCCCTATGCATAGGAAGTGGGTTAGACTTAAATGTGCTAATCATATTCTTCATGATGCTCTCTTTATGTTTCAATTCTTATCTTTTGTGTGAGCATCATTGAAATCATCATGCCTAGCTAGGGGCGTTAAACGTTAGCGCTTGTTGGGAGGCAACCCAATTTTATTGTTGTTCCTTTATTTTTGTTCCTGTTTAGTAATAAATAAATCATCTGGCCTCTGGTTAGATATGGTTTTATGTTTTAATTAGTGTTTGTGCCAAGTAGAACCTTTGCGAAGACTTGGGTGAAGTCTTTATGATCTTGCTGTAAAAAACAAAAACTTTAGCGCTCACGAGATTAGCTTCAACTTTTTACTGGAGAGTGCTATTTAGTTGATTCTTTTTGAAGATGATTAATAGACAAATTCCTCAGGTCCACCAATTTATTTAAGAATTTTTGGAGTTACAGAAGTATACGTTTGATACAGATTACTACAGACTGTTCTGTTTTTGACAGATTCTGTTTTCTATGTGTTGTTTGCTTATTTTGATGAATCTATGAGTAATATCGGAGGGTATGAACCATAGATAAGTTGGAATACAGTAGATATTACACCAATATGAATTTAGAATGAGTTCATTACAGTACAAAAAGTGGTGCTTATTTTCTTATACTAACGGAGCTTACGAGTTTTCTGTTGAGTTTTGTGTTGTGAAGTTTTCAAGTTTTGGGTAAAGATTCGATGGACTATGGAATAAGGAGTGGCAAGAGCCTAAGCTTGGGGATTCCCAAGGCACCCCAAGGTAATATTCAAGGATAACCAAGAGCCTAAGCTTGGGGATGCCCCGTAAGGCATCCCCTCTTTCGTCTTCGTTCATCGGTAACTTTACTTGGAGCTATATTTTTATTCACCACATGATATGTGTTTTGCTTGGAGCATCATGTCATTTTATTTTGTTTTGCTTGATGTTTGAATAAAATACCAATATCTGAAATTCTTAAATGGGAGAGAGTCTTCACATAGCTACATAATTATTTAACTACTCATTAATCTTCACTTATATCTTTTAGGAGTAGTTTGTCATTTACTCGTGTGCTTCACTTATATCCTATGAGTAAATGGTTGAATGAATTGAATATCATAAATCTGAAATTATATATGTTTCATATGCTTAGCCCATGGGGAGTAATGACTTTACATATAAGAAGTAGAGGTGGTAAATTTATTGAAGGTTAGCAAACATTGTATTGGTCACTTGAACAATTCATGAAAGAATATTGAAGGAAGAGAGATTTCACATATAAATATACTATCTTGGACATCTTTTGTAATTGTGAGCACTCATTAAAATATGACATGATAGAAGGTTGATGTTGGACAAGGAAGACAACGTAATGGGTTATGTTTTCTTATATCCGAAATAAAGTATATTGTCATGGATCGCCCAACACGCTGAGCTTGCCTTTCCCCCTCATGCTAGACAAATTCTTTGCACCAAGTATAGATACTACTTGTGCTTCCAAACATCCCTTAAACCAGCATTGCCATGAGAGTCCACCATACCTACCTATGGATTGAGTAAGATCCTTCAAGTAAGTTTTCATCGGTGCATGCAATAAAAATTGCTCTCTGAATATGTATGATCTTTTAGTGTGGAGAAAATAAGCTTTATACGATCTTGTGATATGGAAGAAATAAAAGCGACGGACTGCATAATAAAGGTCCCTATCACAAGTGGCAATATAAAGTGATGTTCCCTCGCATTAAGAGTTTGTGCATCCAACTATAAAAGTGCATGGCAACCTCTGCTTCCCTCTGCGAAGGGCCTATCTTTTACTTTTATGCAAGAGTCATGGTGATCTTCACCTTTCCTTTTTTCATTTTATCCTTTGGCAAGCACCTCGTGTTGGAAAGATTCTGATATATATATATATATATATATATATATATATATATATATATATATATATATCCAATTGGATGTAAGGCATCATGAACTATTATTGTTGACATTACCCTTGAGGTAAAAGGTTGGGAGGCGAATCTATAAGCCCCTATCTTTCTCTGTGTCTGATTAAAACTTTGAACCCATAAATATCGCGTGAGTGTTAGCAATTGTGAAAGACTAAATGATAGTTGAGTATGTGGAGTTTGCTAAATCAAAGCTCTGACATAGACTCTTCCTGAAAATAAGATGAATTGTAATTGTTTGATGACTAATAACACGGTTTGTTAGTTTTCAAGAAAGTTTATGATCTATACTTTAACATGTGAATAGTTTGTTACTTGATCATGCAAAGTTTTATGATATGAGCTACTGTTATGACATATAATGATGCTAGAAAAGGTGATTGAAATTATCATTGATCAAACTTATGCACCTTCTAGCATTCACACTTCATAAATTCTTTCTTTTATCATTTACCTACTCGAGGACGAGCAGGAATTAAGCTTGGGGATGCTGATACGTCTCCAACTTATCTATAATTTATGAAGTATTCATGCTATTATATTATCCATCTTGGATGTTTAATGGGCTTTACTATGCACTTTTATATTATTTTTGGGACTAACTTATTAACCCAGAGCCCAGTGCCAGTTTCTGTTTTTTCCATTGTTTCAGTATTTCGCAAAAAAGGAATATCAAACGGAGTCCAAACGGAATGAAACCTTCGGAGAGTTATTTTTGGAACGGAAGCAATCCAGGGGACTTGGAGTGCACGTAAGGGAAGTAACGAGGAAGGCACGAGGCAGGGGGGCGCGCCCACCCCCTGGGCGCGCCCTCCACCCTCGTGGGCCCCTCGTGGCTCCCCTGACCGACTTCTTTCGCCTATATGTATCAATATACCCTAAGACCATCGGGGAACAGAATAGATCGGGAGTTCCGCCGCCGCAAGCCTCTGTAGCCACCAAAAACCAATCGGGACCCTATTCCGGCACCCTGCCGGAGGGGGGGATCCCTCACCGGTAGCCACCTTCATCATCCCGGTGCTCTCCATGACGAGGAAGGAGTAGTTCACCCTCGGGGCTGAGGGTATGTACCAGTAGCTATGTGTTTGATCCCTCTCTCTCGTGTTCTTGAGGTGATACGATCTTGATGTATCGTGAACTTTGCTATTGTAGTTGGACCTTATGATGTTTCTCCCCCTCTACTCTCTTGTAATGGATTGAGTTTTCCCTTTGAAGTGATCTTATCGGATTGAGTCTTTAAGGATTTGAGAACACTTTATGTATGTCTTGCATGTGCTTATCTGTGGTGACAATGGGATATCACGTGATCCACTTGATGTATGTTTTGGTGATCAACTTGCGGGTTCCGCCCATGAACCTATGCATAGGGGTTGGCACACGTTTTCGTCTTGACTCTCCGGTAGAAACTTTGGGGCACTCTTGGAAGTTCTTTGTGTTGGTTGAATAGATGAATCTGAGATTGTGTGATGCATATCGTATAATCATACCCACGGATACTTGAGGTGACATTGGAGTATCTAGGTGACATTAGGGTTTTGGTTGATTTGTGTCTTAAGGTGTTATTCTAGTACGAACTGTTGGGGAACGTAGTAATTTCAAAAATATCCTATGCACACGCAAGATCATGGTGATGCATAGCAACGAGAGGGGAGAGTGTTGTCTACGTACCCTCGTAGACCGTAAGCGGAAGCATTTTATCAACGCGGTTGATGTAGTCGCACGTCTTCACGATCCGACCGATCCAAGTACCGAACGCACGGCACCTCCGAGTTCTGCACACATTCAGCTCAATGACGTCCTCGCCTTCTCGATCCAGCAAGAGGGGCGAAGTAGTAGATGAGTTCCGGCAGCACGACATCGTGGTGACGGTGTTGGTGAAGAACAATCTTCGCAGGGCTTCGCCTAAGCACTACGAAAACTATGACGGAGGATAAACTAGAGGGGACGGGGTTGCCGGCACTGCTTGGTGTTTCTTGATGTGTCTTGGGTGCTAGCCCTACCCCTCTATTTATATGTTGAGCCTTGGGGTCGAAACTTGGAGTAAAAGCCTCCACAAAGTCGGTTTCACCCGAAAGGCAAGAGTCCTTCTCGGACTCCAGGGCCAGACGCCAGGGTTCCCGGCGTCTGGACCCAGATGCCAGGGACCCTGGCGTCTGGCCCCTGGACTCCGCAAAACTTCCTTTTGCACTTTCCAAAAACCTCGTGGGCTTTCCCCTTTGGCCCAGATAAAGTGTTCTCATGCCCAAACATTTCGGGAAAAATCCGGAACCCCTTCCGATGGATTCCGGAACCTTTCCGGAGATCAAACACTACTATCCACATATCAATCTTTACTTCCGGACCATTCCGGAGTTCCTCTTCATATCCGTGATCTCATCCAAAACTCCGAACAACATTCGGTTACCAACATACATAACTCATAGTACTATATCGTCAACGAATGTTTAGCGTGCGGACCCTACGGGTTCGAGAACTATGTAGACATGACCGAGACACCTCTCTGGTTAATATCCAGTAGCGGGACCTGGATGCCCATATTGGCTCCTACATATTCTATGAAGATCTTTATCGGTCAGACCGCATAACAACATACGTTGTTCCCTTTGTCATCGGTATGTTACTTGCCCGAGATTCGATCGTCGGTATCTCAATACCTAGTTCAATCTCGTTACCGGCAAGTCTCTTTACTCGTTCCGTAATACATCATCCCGCAACTAACTCATTAGTTGCAATGCTTGCAAGGCTTATAGTGATGTGCATTACCGAGTGGACCCAGAGATACATCTCCGATAATTGGAGTGACAAATCCTAATCTCGAAATTCGCCAACCCAACAAGTACCTTTGGAGACACCTGTAGAGCACCTTTATAATCACCCAGTTACGTTGTGACGTTTGGTAGCACACAAAGTGTTCCTCCGGTAAACGGGAGTTGCATAATCTCATAGTCATAGGAACATGTATAAGTCATGAAGAAAGCAATAACAGAATACTAAACGATCGAGTGCTAAGCTAAAGGAATGGGTCAAGTCAATCACATCATTATCCTAATGATGTGATCCCGTTAATCAAATGACAACTCATGTTAATGGCTAGGAAACATAACCATCTTTGATCAACGAGCTAGTCAAGTAGAGGCATACTGGTGACACTCTGTTTGTCTATGTACTCACACATGTATTATGTTTCCGGTTAATACAATTCTAGCATGAATAATAAACATTTATCATGAAATAAGGAAATAAATAATAAATTTATTATTGCCTCTAGGGCATTATTCCTTCACAAACCCTATGATAGATCGATCCGAAAGAATAACTTTGAGGTGGTTTCGTACCCTACAATAATCTCTTCGTTTGTTCTCCGCTATTAGTGTCTTTGGAGTGACTCTTTGTTGCATTTTGAGGGATAGTTATATGATCCAATTATGTTATTATTGTTGATAGAACTTGCACTAGTGAAAGTATGAACCCTAGGCCTTGTTTCCTAGCATTGCAATACCATTTACGCTCACTTTTACCACTTGTTACCTTGCTGTTTTTATATTTTCAGATTACAAAAACCTATATCTACCATCCATATTGCACTTGTATCACCATCTCTTCGCCGAACAAGTGCACCTATACAATTTACCATTGTATTGGGTGTGTTGGGGACACAAGAGACTCTTTGTTATTTGGTTGTAGGGTTGCTTGAGAGAGACCATCTTCATCCTACGCCTCCCACGGATTGATAAACCTTAGGTCATCCACTTGAGGGAAATTTGCTACTGTCCTACAAACCTCTACACTTGGAGGCCCAACAACGTCTACAAGAAGAAGGTTGCGTAGTAGACATCAATCAGCACTACTAGTTGGAATAGCTTCTACCCACTTAGTGACATAATCAACAGCAACCAAAATATGTGTATACCCATTAGAGGAAGGAAAAGGTCCCATAAAATCAAATCTCCAAACATCAAATGGTTCAATAACAAGTGAATAATTCATAGGCATTTCCTGGTGTCTACTAATATTACCAATTCTTTGACATTTATCACAAGACAAGACAAACTTACGAGCATCCTTAAAAAGAGTAGGCCAATAAAAACCAGATTGTAATACCTTGTGTGCAGTTATGTCTCCAGCATGGTGTCCTCCATAGGCATAACACCATCTACTCCTTCCTTATAAATGTGTGGGTCAGCCCAAAAGTAATGTCTCAAACCATAGAAAAACTTTTTCTTTTGTTGGTATGTGAAGCTAGGTGGTATAAATTTAGCAACAATATAATTAGCATAATCAGCATACCAAGGAGCACTACGAGAAGCATTTATGACAACTAATTGTTCATCAAGAAAGCTATCATTAATAGGTAGTGGGTCATCAAGAACATTTTCTAACCTAGACAAGTTTTCTGCTACGGGGTTCTCAGCTCCCTTTCTATCAATAATATGCAAATCAAATTCTTGCAGCAAGAGAACCGATCTAATAAGTCTAGGTTTAGCATCTTTCTTTTCCATAAGATATTTAATAGCAGCATGATTGGTGTGAACAATCACTTTGGAATCAACAATATAAGATCTGAACTTATCACAAGCAAAGACAACTGCTAAAAATTCTTTTTCAGTAGTAGCATAATTTCTTTGAGCATTGTCTAGAGTTTTACTAGCATAATGGATAACATTTAGTTTCTTATCAACCCTTTGTCCTAGAACATCACCAACAGCATAATCACTAGCATCACACATAATCTCAAAGGTTAGGTTCCAATCAGGTGGTTGAACAATAGGTGCAGAAATCAAGGCTTTCTTAAGAATTTCAAATGCTTCTACACAATCATCATCAAAAACAAATGGAACATCTTTTTGCAAGAGATTAGTGAGAGTCCTAGAATTTTTTTAGAAGTCTTTAATAAACCTCCTATAGAAACCAGCATGACTAAGGAATCTTCTTATACCTTTGATATCTTTAGGACACGACATTTTTTCAATAGCAAAAACTTTAGCTTTATCAACTTCAATACCTCTTTCAGAAATTTTATGCCCAAGACAATACCTTCATTAACCATAAAGTGGCACTTCTCCCAATTCAAGACAAGATTAGTTTCTTCACATCTCTGTAAAAATCAATCAAGGTTGCTTAAGCAATCATCAAAAGAAGTTCCATAAATGGAGAAATCATCCATGAAAACCTCAACAATCTTTTCACAAAAGTCAGAGAATATATCAGTCATACATCTTTGAAAAGTAGCAGGTGCATGAAATAAACCAAAAGGGATACATCTATAAGCAAAGGTACCGAAAGGGCAAGTAAAAGTAGTTTTTTCTTGATCCTCTTGTGACACAGGTATTTGAGAAAAACCAGAATAACCATCTAAAATGCAAAAGTATGTATGTTTTGATAGTCTTTCTAGCATTTGATCAATAAGTGGTAGAGGATAATGATCTTTCCTAGTAGCTTTGTTTAATTTTCTAAAATCAATAACCATTCTATAACCTGTAATAATTCTTTGCGGAATCAATTCATTTTTATCATTAGGAACAACGGTAATACCTTCCTTCTTGGGGACACAATGAACAGCACTTACCCATCTACTATCAGCAACATGATAAATTATACCTCTTCCAAAAGCTTTAATATTTCATTTCTTACCACTTCTTTCATTTTAGGATTCAACCGTCGCTGGTGATCAACCACCGGTTTAGCGTCAGTTTCCATATTAATTTTGTGCTGACATAGAGTGGGACTAATGCCCTTAAGATCATCAAGAGTAGTATATCCAATAGCGGCATGATGCTTCCTCAGAGTTTTCAATAATTTCTTTTCTTCATGCTCTGAAAGGTTAGCACTAATAATAACAGGATATATCTTCTTTCCATCAAGATAAGCATATTTCAGAGTATCAAGTAGTTGTTTAAGATCAAACACATGTTCACTCTTGGGTGGTATAGGATCTCCAAGAATCTCAACATGCAAATTGTGTTTTACGACATGCATCTGGTTAAAGAATATATCATCTATTTCATTCCTTTCATTCATGAACATATCATTTTCATGGTCTAGCAGATATTGTTCTAAAGGATCAATAGGAGGCACAACAGTAGAAGCAAGACCAATAATTTCATCTTTACTAGGCAATTATTTATCATGGGGTTGTCTATGAAATTTGGAGAAATTAAACTCATGAGACACATCCGCAAAACTTACAGTAACAGTTTCTTTCTCACAACTTATTTTGGCATTAACAGTGTTCAAGAAAGGTCTACCAAATATAATGGGACAAAAATCATCTTGTGGGGAACCAAGAACAAGAAAATTAGTAGGGTATTTTATTTTCCCACACAAGACTTCAACATCTCTAACAATCCCAATTGGTGATATAGTATCTCTATTGGCAAGCTTAATAATGACATCAATATCTTCTATTTCAGTAGGTGCAATATCATTCATAATTTCTTGATATAAAGTAAAGGGGATAGCAATCACACTAGCACCCAAATCACATAAGCCATGATAACAATGATCTCCTATTTTAACAGAAACAACAGGCATGCCAACAACAGGTCTATGTTTATCTTTATCATCAGGTCTAGCAATTCTAGCAGCTTCATCACAGAAGTAAATAACATGCCCATCAATATTGTCGACCAAGAGATCTTTAACAATAGCAATACTAGATTCAACTTTAATTTGTTCAGGGGGTGTAGTTGTTCTAGTATAACACTTACGAACCACAGCTGAAGCTTTAGCATGTTCCTTTATTCTAACAGGGAAAGGTGGTTTCTCAATATAAGCAGTAGGAACAATAGGATCAACATTATAAGTAATAGTTTCCTCTTCAGCTTTAATAGGTTCTACTTTTTTAACTTTAATGGGAGGATAATATTTAAACAACTTATCCTTAGGGAGATCAACATGAGTAGCAAATGATTCATAGAAAGAAGCAACTATCTCAGAGTCAAGTCCATATTTAGTGCTAAATTCACGAAAAGCACAGGTATCCATGAAAGATGATATGTCTCCAACGTATCTATAATTTTTGATTGTTACATACTGATTTATTATCAATCTTGGATGTTTTACAATCATTTATAGTCATTTTATATCATTTTTTGGTACTAACCTATTGACATAGTGCCAAGTGCCGGTTGCTGTTTTTTCCATGTTTTTTACATCGCAGGAAATCAATATCAGACGGAGTCCAAATGCCACGAAACTCCACGATGATTTTTTATGGGCTAGAAGGAAGAAGTTGGGCCCTGGTTGCACCTGGGGGGAGTCCCGAGGAGGGGTCAACCCACCAGGGCGCGCCAGGAGGCCCTGGCGCGCCCTGGTGGGTTGTGTGTTGGGGAACGTAGCAATAATTCAAAATTTTCCTACGTGTCACCAAGATCAATCTAGGAGATGCTAGCAACGAGAGAGAGGGAGTGCATCTTCATACCCTTGAAGATCGCTAAGCGGAAGCGTTACAAGAACGCGGTTGATGGAGTCGTACTCGCGGCGATTCAAATCGCGGAAAATCCGATCTAGCGCCGAACGGACGGCACCTCCACGTTCAACACACGTACAGCCCGGGGACGTCTCCTCCTTCTTGATCCAGCAAGGGGATAGGAGAAGTTGAGGGAGAACTCCAGCAGCACGACGGCATGGTGGCGATGGAGCTCGTGGTTCTCCGGCAGAGCTTCGCTAAGCACTACGGAGGAGGAGAGGGCTGCGCTAGGCAAGGGGTCATGACTGCCCTCTCTCTCCCTCCCTATATATAGGGGGAAGGGGGTGGAGGAGGCGCCCAAGGGGAGGGGCGGCGGCCAAGGGGAAACCCTAGATGGGTTCTGGGCGCCTCCACCCCTAGGAGACTTGCCCCCCAAGCCAGGAGGGGCGGCTGCCCTAGGGGAGGCGCCCCCATCTCTCCTAGTTATGTGAGAGGGGTTGGGAGGGGCGCACAACCCCTTAGTGGGCTGGTTTGCCCCTTCCCCTTGGCCCATAAGGCCCCCCAACGCTTGTCGGGGCCTCCGAAACCCCTTTCGGACATGCTGGCCATAGCCTGGTACCCCAGAACACTTCCGGACTCCAATACCCTTCGTCCAATATATCGATCTTCACCTCCGGAGTTCCTCGTCATGTCCAGGATCTCATCCGGGACTCCGAACAACCTTCAGTAACCACATACTATTTCCCATAACAACTCTAGCGTCACCGAACCTTAAGTGTGTAGACCCTACGGGTTCGGGAACCATGTAGACATGGCCGAGACGTTCTCCGGCCAATAACCAACAGCGGGATCTGGATACCCATGTTGGCTCCCACATTTTCCACAATGATCTCATCGGATGAACCACGATGTCGGGGATTCAAACAATCCCGTATACAATTCCCTTTGTCAATCGGTATGTTACTTGCCCGAGATTCGATCGTCGGTATCCCAATTCCTCGTTCAATCTCGTTACCGGCAAGTCTCTTTACTCGTTTCGTAACGCATGATCCCGTGGCTAACTCCTTAGTCACATTGAGCTCATTATGATGATGCATTACCGAGTGGGCCCAGAGATACCTCTCCGTCATACGGAGTGACAAATCCCAGTCTCGATTCGTGCCAACCCAACAGACACTTTCGGAGATACCTGTAGTGCACCTTTATAGTCACCCAGTTACGTTGTGACGTTTGATACACCCAAAGCATTCCTACAGTATCCGGGAGTTGCACAATCTCATGGTCTAAGGAAACGATACTTGACATTAGAAAAGCTGTAGCTAACGAACTACACGATCTTGTGCTATGATTAGGATTGGGTCTCGTCCATCACATCATTCTCCTAATGATGTGATCCCGTTATCAATGACATCCAATTTCCATGGTCAGGAAACCATAACCATCTATTGATCAACGAGCTAGTCAACTAGAGGCTTACTAGGGACATGTTGTGTTCTATGTATTCACACATGTATTACGGTTTCCAGTTAATACAATTATAGCATGAACAATAGACAATTATCATGAACAAGGAAATACAATAATAACCATTTTATTATTGCCTCTAGGGCATATTTCCAACAGTCTCCCACTTGCACTAGAGTCAATAATCTAGTTCACATCACTATGTGATTGTAATGAATCGAACACCCATGGGGTTTGTTCATATCTCGCTTGTGAGAGAGGTTATTACTCAACGGGTCTGAACCTTTCAGATCCGTGTGTGCTTTACAAATCTCTATGTCGTCTTGTAGATGCAGCTACCACACGCTACTTGGAGCTATTCCAAATAACTGCTCTACTATACGAATCTGGTTTACTACTCAGAGTCATCTGGATTAGTGTCAAAGTTCGCATCGACGTAACCCTTTATGACGAACTCTTTTACCACCTCCATAATCGAGAAAATTCCTTAGTCCACTAGTTACTAAGGATAAGTTTGACCGCTGTCATGTGATCCATTCCTGGATCACTATTGTACCCCTTGACTAACTCATGGCAAGGCACAGTTCAGGTGCGGTACACAGCATAGCATACTATAGAGCCTACGTCTAAAGCATAGGGGACGACCTTCGTCCTTTCTCTCTCTTCTGCCGTGGTCAGGTCTTGAGTCTTACTCAATACTCACACCTTGTAACACAGCCAAGAACTCCTTCTTTGCTGATCTATTTTGAACTCCTTCAAAATCTTGACACGGTATGTATTCATTTGAAAGTACTATTAAGCATTTTTGATCTATCCTTATAGATCTTGATGCTCAATGTTCAAGTAGCTTAATCCAGGTTTTCCATTAAAAAACACTTTTCAAATAACCCTGTATGCTTTCCAGAAATTCTACATCATTTCTGATCAACAATATGTTAACAACATATACTCATCAAAAATTCTATAGTGCTCCCACTTACTTCTTTGGAAATACAAGTTTCTCATAAACTTTGTATAAACCCAAAATCTTTGATCATCTCATCAAAGCGTACATTCCAACTCCGAGATGCTTACTCCAGTCCTTAGAAGGATTGCTGGAGCTTTGCATACTTGTTAGCATCTTTCATGATTGACAAAACCTTCTGGTTGTATCACATACAACCTTTCCTCAAGAAAATCGTCGAGGAAACAATGTTTTTGACATCCTATCTGCAAGATTTCATAAATAATGCAGTAACTGCTAATATAATTCCAACAAATCGCTACGAGTGAGAAAATCTCATCGTAGTCAACTCCTTGAACTTGACGGAAAACATCTTAATGACAAGTCGAGCTTTCTTAATGGTGACACTTACCATCATTGTCCGTCTTCCTTTTAAAATCCATCTGCACCCAACAGCCTTACGGCCATCAAGTAGTTCTTCCAAAGTCTATACTTTGCTTTTATACATGGATCCTCTCTCGGATTTTATGGCCTCGAGCCATTCGTCGGAATCCGAGCCCACCATCGCTTCTCCATAGCTCGTAGGTTCATTGTTGTCTAGCAACATGACTTCCAAGACAGGATTACGTACCACTCTGAAGTAGAGCGCATCCTTGTCGACCTATGAGGTTTGGTAGTGATTTGATCCAAAGTTTCATGACCACTATCATAAGCTTCCACTTCAATTGGTGTAGGTTCCATAGGAACAACTTCCTGTGCCCTGCTACACACTAGTTGAAGTGACGATTCAATAACCTCATCAAGTGTCCACCATCCTCCCACTCAATTCTTTCGAGAGAAACTTTTCCTCGAGAAAGGACCCAATTCTAGAAACAATCCCTTGTGCTTCCGGATCTCAGACAGGAGGTATACCCAATAGTTTTTGAGTGTCCTATGAAAATGCATTTATCCGCTTTGGGTTCGAGCTTATCAGCCTGAAAATTTTCACATAAGCGCCGCAGCCCCAAACTTTTAAGAAACGACAGCTTAGGTTTCTCTAAACCATAGTTCATACGGTGTCGTCTCAACGGAATTGCGTGGTGCCCTATTTAAAGTGAATGCAGTTGTCTCTAATGCCTAGCCCATAAACGATAGTGGTAATTTGATAAGAGACATCATGGTATGCACCATATCCAATAGGGTGCAGTTATGATGTTCGGACACACCATCACACTATGGTGTTCCAGGCAGTATTAGTTGTGAAACAATTTCCACAATGTCTTAATTGTGTGCCAAACTCGTAACTCAGATATTCATCTCATGATCATATCACAGACATTTTATCCTCTTGTCACGACGATCTTCAACTTCACTCTGAAATTACTTGAACCTTTCAATAATTCAGACTTATTTTCATCAAGTAAATATACTCACCATCTACTCAAATCATCTGTGAAGTAAGAACATAACGATATCCACTGCATGCCTCAGCACTCATTGGACTGCGCACATCAAAATGTATTACTTCCAACAAGTTGCTTTCTTGTTCCATCTTACTGAAAACGAGGCCTTTCAGTCATCTTGCCCATGTGTTATGATTTGCATGTCTCAAGTGATTCAAAATCAAGTGAGTCCAACGATCCATCTGTATGGAGTTTCTTCATGCATATATACCAATAGACATGGTTCACATGTCTCAATCTTTTCAAAAACGAGTGAGTCCAAAGATCCATGAACATGGAGCTTCTGCATGCGTTTTATACCAATATGACTCAAATGGCAGTGCCACAAGTATGTGGTACTATCATTACTATCTTATATCTTTTGGCATGAACATGTGTATCACTACGATCGAGATTCAATAAACCATTCATTTTAGGTGTAAGACCATTGAAGGTATTATTCAAATAAACAGAGTAACCATTATTCTCCTTAAATGAATAACCGTATTGCGATAAACATAATCCAATCATGTCTATGCTCAACGCAAATACCAAATAACAATTATTTAGGTTTACACCAATCCCGATGGTAGAGGGAGCGTGCGATGTTTGATCACATCAACTTTGGAAACACTTCCAACACATATCGTCATCTCACATTTAGCTAGTTTCCGTAGCCTTTTATTTCGAGTTACTAACACTTAGCAACCGAACCGGTATTTATTACCCTGGTGCTACTAGGAGTACTAGTAAAGTACACATTAATATAACGTATATCCAAATACTTCTGTCGACCTTGCCAGCCTTCTCATCTACCAAGTATCTAGGGTAGTTCTGCTTCAGTGACCGTTCCCCTCATTACAGAAGCACTTAGTCTCGGGTTTGGGTTCAACCTTGGGTTTCTTCACTAGAGCAGCAACTGATTTGCCGTTTCATGAAGTATCCCTTCTTTCCCTTGCCCTTCTTGAAACTAGTGGTTTTACTAACCATCAACAATTGATGCTCCTACTTGATTTCTACTTTCGCGGTGTCAAACATCGCGAATTGCTCAAGGATCATCATGTCTATCCCTGATATCTTATAGTTCATCACGAAGCTCTAATAGCTTGGTGGCAGTGACTATGGAGAACCATCACTATCTCATCTGGAAGATTAACTCCCACTCGATTCAAGCGATTGTAGTACTCAGACAATCTGAGCACATGCTCAACGATTGAGCTTTTCTCCCTTAGTTTGCAGGCTTAAGAAACTTGTCAGGGGTATCATACCTCTTGACGTGGGCACTAGTCTGAAATCCCAATTTCAGACTTTGGAACATCTCATATGTTCTGCGACGTTTCAAAAACGTCTTTGGCGCCTCAATTCTAAACCGTTAGCATTACGCACTGAACTATCATGTAGTCATCAAAACGTGTATGTCAGATGTTCGCAACATCCACAGACGACGCTCGAGGTTCACACACCAAGCGGTGCATTAAGGACATAAGCCTTCTGCGCAGCAATGAGGATAATCCTCAGTTTACGGACCCAGTCCGCATAATTTCTACTATCAACTTTCAACTAAATTTTCTCTAGGAACATATCTTAAACAGTAGAACCAAAGCGTAAGCTACGACATAATTTGCAAAGACCTTTTGACTATGTTCATGATAATTAAGTTCATCTGATTATTTAATGAACTCCCACTTAGATAGACATCCCTCTAGTCATCTAAGTGATACATGATCCGAGTCAACTAGGCCGTGTCCGATCATCACGTGAGACGGACTAGTCATCATCGGTGAACATCTTCATGTTGATCGTATCTACTATGTGACTCATGTTCGACTTTTCTGTCTCTTGTGTTCCGAGGCCATGTCTATACATGCTAGGCTCGTCAAGTCAACCTAAGTGTTTTGCATGTGTAAATCTGGCTTACACCCGTTGTATGCGCACGTTAGAATCTATCACACCCGATCATCACGTGGTGCTTCGAAACAACGAACCTTCGCAACGGTGCACAGTTAGGGGGAACACATCTCTTGAAATTTTAGTGAGGGATCATCTTATTTATGCTACCGTCGTTCTAAGCAAATAAGATGTAAACATGAAAAACATCACATGCAAATCATAAAGTGACATGATATGGCCAATATCATCTTGCGCCTTTTGATCTCCATCTTCAAGGCGCGGCATGATCACCTTCGTCACCGGCATGAGACCATGATCTCGATCATCATGATCTCCATCATCGTGTCTTCATGAAGTTGTCTCGCCAACTATTACTTCTACTACTATGGCTAACGGTTAGCAATAAAGTAAAGTAATTACATGGCATTTTTCATTGACACGCAGGTCATACAATAAATTAAGACAACTCCTATGGCTCCTGCCGGTTCTCATACTCATCGACATGCAAGTCGTGATTCCTATTACAAGAACATGATCAATCTCATACATCACGTATATATAATTCATCACATCCTTTTGGCCATATCACATCACATAGCATACCCTGCAAAAACAAGTTAGACGTCCTCTGATTGTTGTTGCATGTTTTACGTGGCTGCTATGGGTTTCTAGCAAGAACGTTTCTTACCTACGCAAAAGCCACAACGGTGATATGCCAATTGCTATTTACCCTTCATAAGGACCCTCTTCATCGAATCCGATCCGACTAAAGTGGGAGAGACAGACACCCGCTAGCCACCTTATGCATCAAGTGCATGTCAGTCGGTGGAACCTGTCTCACGTAAGTGTACGTGTAAGGGCGGTCTGGGCCGCTTCATCCCACAATGCCGCCGAATCAAGATAAGACTAGTAACGGCAAGCAAATTGAACAAATCATCGCCCACAACTGCTTTGTGTTCTACTCGTGCATAGAATCTACGCATAGACCTAGCTCATGATGCCACTGTTGGGGAACGTAGCAATAATTCAAAATTTTCCTATGTGTCACCAAGATCAATCTAGGAGATGCTAGCAAAGAGAGAGAGGGAGTGCATCTTCATACCCTTGAAGATCGCTAAGCGGAAGCGTTACAAGAACGCGGTTGATGGAGTCGTACTCGCGGCGATTCAAATCGCGGAAGATCCGATCTAGCGCCGAACGGACGGCGCCTCCGCGTTCAACACACGTACAGCCCGGGGACGTCTCCTCCTTCTTGATCCAGCAAGGGGAGAGGAGAAGTTGAGGGAGAACTGCAGCAGCACGACGGCGTGGTGGCGATGGAGCTCGTGGTTCTCCGGCAGAGCTTCGCTAAGCACTACGGAGGAGGAGGAGGAGTTGGAGGAGGAGAGGGTTGCGCCAGGCAAGGGGTCGCGGATGCCCTCTCTCTCCCTCCCTATATATAGGGGGAAGGGGGTGGAGGAGGCGCCCTAGGGGAGGGGCGGCGGCCAAGGGAAACCCTAGATGGGTTCTGGGCGCCCCCACCCCTAGGAGACTTGCCCCCCAAGCCAGGAGGGGCGGCTGCCCTAGGGGAGGCGCCCCCATCTCTCCTAGTTACGTGAGAGGGGTTGGGAGGGGCGCACAGCCCCTTAGTGGGCTGGTTTGCCCCTTCCCCTTGGCCCATAAAGCCCCCCAACGCTTGTCGGGGCCTCCAAAACCCCTCTCGGACATGCTTGCCATAGCCTGGTACCCCCGGAACACTTCCGGACTCCAATACCCTTCGTCCAATATATCGATCTTCACCTCCGGACCATTCCGGAGTTCCTCGTCATGTCCAGGATCTCATCCGGGACTCCGAACAACCTTCGGTAACCACATACTATTTCCCATAACAACTCTAGCGTCACCAAACCTTAAGTGTGTAGACCCTACGGGTTCGGGAACCATGTAGACATGACCGAGACGTTCTCCGGCCAATAACCAATAGCGGGATCTGGATACCCATGTTGGCTCCCACATGTTCCATGATGATCTCATCGGATGAACCACGATGTCGGGGATTCAAACAATCCCGTATACAATTCCCTTTGTCAATCGGTATGTTACTTGCCCGAGATTCGATCGTCGGTATCCCAATACCTCGTTCAATCTCGTTACCGGCAAGTCTCTTTACTCGTTTCGTAACGCATGATCCCGTGGCTAACTCCTTAGTCACATTGAGCTCATTATGATGATACATTACCGAGTGGACCAGAGATACCTCTCCGTCATACAGAGTGACAAATCCCAGTCTCGATTCATGCCAACCCAACAGACACTTTCGGAGATACGTGTAGTGCACCTTTATAGTCACCCAGTTACGTTGTGACGTTTGATACACCCAAAGCATTCCTATAGTATCCGGGAGTTGCCCAATCTCATGGTCTAAGGAAACGATACTTGACATTTGAAAAGCTCTAGCAAACGAACTACACGATCTTGTGCTATGCTTAGGATTGGGTCTCGTCCATCACATCATTCTCCTAATGATGTGATCCCGTTATCAAAGACATCCAATGTCCATGGTCAGGAAACCATAACCATCTATTGATCAACGAGCTAGTCAACTAGAGGCTTACTAGGGACATGTTGTGGTCTATGTATTCACACATGTATTACGGTTTCCAGTTAATACAATTATAGCATGAACAATAGACAATTATCATGAACAAGGAAATACAATAATAACCATTTTATTATTGCCTCTAGGGCATATTTCCAACATTGTGCCCACCTCGGGTGCCCCTGGACTGCCTCTATAAATACCCCAAAAATCCAGAAACCCTAGGGGAGTCAACGAAATATTCACCCAGCCGCCGCAGAGTCCAGAACCACCAGATCCAATCTAGACACCATCACGGACGGGTTCACCACTTCCATTGGTGCCTCTCCGATGATGCGTGAGTAGTTCTTTGTAGACCTTCGGGTCTGTAGTTAGTAGCTAGATGGCTTCCTCTCTCTCACTGAATTCTCAATACAATGGTCTCTTGGAGATCCATATGATGTAACTCTTTTGCGGTGTGTTTGTTGGGATCTGACGAACTTCGAGTTTATGATCAGTTATATCTTTTTATATCCATGAAAGTTATTTGAGTTTCTTTGATCTCTTATATGCATGATCTCTTATAGCCTCGTATTTCTTCTCCGATATTTGGGTTTTGTTTGGCCAACTTGATCTGTTTATCTTGCAATGGGAAGAGGTGCCCGGTAGTGGGTTCGATCTTACGGTGCTTGATCCCAGTGACAGAAAGGGAATCGACATGTATGTATCGTTGCTACTAAGGATAAAAAGACGGGATCCCTATATGCCATAATAGATAACGGATCTTGTCTACATCATGCCATCATTCTTATTGCATTACTCCGATTTTCCATGAACTTAATACACTAGATGCATGCTGGATAGCGGTCGATGTGTGGAGTAATAGTAGTAGATGCACGTAGGAGTCGGTCTACTAATCTTGGACGTGATGCCTATGTAATGACCATTGCCTGGATATCGTCATAATTATTTGAAGTTCTATCAATTGCCCAACAGTAATTTGTTTACCTACCGTTTGCTATTTTTCTCGAGAGAAGCCACTAGTGAAACCTACGGCCCCCGGGTCTTCTTTCTCATATATTTGCTTTGCGATCTATTTTATTTGCACTTTTTATTCAGATCTATTAAAACAAAAATACAAAAATACTTTGCTGCACTTTATTTTATTTGCGATCTATTATTTCAATCTATTACAATTTTCTCCCGTCTCCGTGCCAATTTCTGGCGCCGTTACCCGAAAGGGATTGACAACCCCTTTAATACGTCGGGTTGCGAGTGGCTGTTATTTGTGTGCAGGTGCTGTTTATGTTGTGTTGCTTGGTTCTCCTACTGGTTCGATAACCTTGGTTTCATATCTGAGGGAAATACCTACCGCCGCTGTGTTGCATCATCCCTTCGTCTTTGGGGAAATACCGACGTAGTTTCAAGCAACATCAAAAGATTTAACACAATCAAACTTAAGGTTTATACCTGACTCCTTACCTTCGTCGAGATCCCAATATTTGGAGTTGCATTTAATTCTTTCCAGCAAATCCCATTTGAATTCAGTAGTCTTCTTCATAAAAGAACCAGTACAAGAAGTATCGAGAAGGATTGATCATTACGAGAAAGCCAAGCATAAAAATTCTGAATAATCATTTCTCTAGAGAGCTCATGATTGGGGCATGAATATAACCATGACTTAAGCCTCCCCCAACCTTCAGCGATACTTTCTCCTTCATGAGGCCAAAAATTATAAATATAATCCCGATCACGATGAACTAGGTGCACAGGATAAAACTTCTGATGAAATTCCAATTTCAATCGGTTGTAATTCAAAGTCCCAATGTCATCGCATAGCCTATACCATATCAATGCCTTATCCTTCAAAGATAAAGGGATGACCTTCTTTTTGACTTCATCCTCGGGCAAACCTGCAAGCTTAAATAATCCACAAACTTCATCCACATAGATTAGATGCATATTAGGATGTAATGTTCTGTCTCCTGCATAAGGATTAGCTCACAGTTTCTCTATCATACCCGAAGGAATTTCATAATAAATATTTTTAGTAGGTTTAGGGGCAACTCTTTGCTCTTCCGGTCGGGGTGAAGATACCCCAAACAAACCCCTCAAAGGATTATTTTCCATAGCAACAAGTGACAGTAAATTTCAGCACACTATATAAATTTTTCCTTACCAAAGGCGCTTCACTCCCTGGCAACGGCGTCAGAAAAGAGTCTTGATGACCAACAAGTATAGGGGATCTATCGTAATCCTTTCGATAAGAGTGTCGAACCCAACGAGGAGCAGAAGGAAATGACAAGCGGTTTTCAGCAAGTTATTCTGTGCAAGCACTGAAATTATCGGTAACAGATAGTTATGTGATAAGATAATTCGTAACGGGTAGCAAGTAACAAGTGTAACAAAGGTGCAGCAAGGTGGCCCAATCCTTTTTGTAGCAAAGGACAAGCCTGGACGAACCCTTATATAAAGCAAAGCGCTCCCGAGGACACATGGGAATTATTGTCAAGCTAGTTTTCATCATGCTCATATGATTCACGTTCGTTACTTTGATAATTTGATATGTGGGTGGACCGGTGCTTGGGTGCTGTCCTTACTTGGACAAGCCTCCCACTTATGATTAACCCCTCTTGCAAGCATCCGCAACTACGAAACAAGAATTAAGATAAATCTAACCATAGCATGAAACATATGGATCCAAATCAGCCCTTACGAAGCAACGCATAGCAACCCATCATCTACTTAATTTTTACTTCCCAATGCCTTCCCCTAGGCTCAAATCATGGTGAAGTGTCATGTAGTCGACGTTCACATAACACCACTAGAGGAAAGACAACATACATCTCATCAAAATATCAAACGAATACCAAATTCACATGATTACTTATAACAAGACTTCTCCCATGTCCTCGGGAAAAAACGTAACTACCCGTAAAGCATATTCATGTTCAAGATCAGAGGGCTATTGAATATCATTAAGGATCTAAACATATGATCTTCCACCGAATAAACCAACTAGCATCAACTATAAGGAGTAGTCAACACTACTAGCAACCCACAAATACCAATCTGAGGTTTTGAGACAAAGATCGGATAAAAGAGATGAACTAGGGTTTGAGAGGAGATGGTGCTGATGAAGATGTTGATGGAGATTGACCCCCTCTCGATGAGAGGATCGTTAGTGATGACGATGGCTTCGATTTGCCCCTCTGGGAGGGAAGTTTCCCCGGCAGAACAGCTCCGCCGGAGACCTAGATTGCTTCTGCCCAGGTCCGCCTCGAGACGCCGGCGCTTCGTCCCGAAAGCTTCCTTATGATTTTTTCTAGGTCAAAACCCTCTATATAGCAGAAGATGGGCACTGGAGACCTGCCAGGGGGCCCACAAGCCCTAGGAGCGCGCCCAGGGGGTAGGGCGCGCCAGGCTTGTGGCCACCTGGTGGGTCCCCTCTGGTATTTTCTTCGCCCAGTATTTTTTATATATTCCAGAATAATTCTCCATAAATTTTCAGGACTTTTGGAGTTGTGCAGAATAGGTCTCTCAGATTTTCTCCTTTCCGGTCCAAAATTCCACCTGCCGGCATTCTCCCTCTTTGTGTAAACCTTGTAAAATAAGAGAGAAAAGGCATAAGTATTGTACCATAATGTGTAATAACATCCCACAATGCAATAAATATCAATATAAAAGCATGATGCAAAATGATGTATCACCCTTGTTGCAGCCGCGACGCTGAGCGGCAATTGTTGGGGAACGTAGCATGCAATTTCAAAAAAATTCCTACGATCACGCAAGATCTATCTAGGAGATGAATAGCAACGAGAGGAGGAGAGTGTGTCCACGTACCCTCGTAGACCAAAAGCAGAAGCATTAGCTTAACGCAGTTGATGTAGTCGAACGTCTCCGCGACACATCTCCGATCAATAACAAACAACGGAACCTCGATGCTCATATTGGTTCCTACATATTCTACGAAGATCTTTATCGGTCAAACCGCAATGAAAACATATGTCATTCCCTTTGTCATCGGTATGTTACTTGCCCGATATTTGATCGTTGGTATCCTCATACCTAGTTCAATCTCGTTACCGGCAAGTCTCTTTACTCATTCCGAAATGCATCATCTCGTAAATAACTCATTAGTCACATTGCTTGCAAGGCTTATCATGATGTGCATTACCAAGAGGGCCCAGAGATACCTCTCCGATACTCGGAGTGACAAATCCTAATCTCGATCTACGCCAACCCAACAAACAACTTCGGAGATACCTGTAGAGCATCTTTATAATCACACAGTTATGTTGTGACATTTGATAGCACACAAGGTATTCCTCCGGTATCCGGGAGTTGCATAATCTCATAGTCAAAGGAATATGTATAAGTCATGAAGAAAGCAATAGCAATAAAACTGAACGATCATAATGCTAAGCTAACGGATGGGTCTTGTCCATCACATCATTCTCCTAATGATGTGATCCCGTTCATCAAATGACTACACATGTCTGTGGTTAGGAAACTTAACCATCTTTGATAAACGAGCTAGTCTAGTAGAGGCTTACTAGGGACACGGTGTTTTGTCTATGTATCCACACATGTATCAAGTTTCCGATTAATACAATTCTAGCATGAATAATAAACATTTATCATGATATAAGTAAATATAAAATAACAACTTTATTATTGCCTCTAGGGCATATTTCCTTCAGTCTCCCACTTGCACTAGAGTCAATAATCTAGTTCACATCGCCATGTGATTTAACACCAATAGTTCACATCTTTATGTGATTAACACCCATAGTTCACATCGCCATGTGACCAACACCCAAAGGGTTTACTAGAGTCAATAATCTAGTTCACATCGCCATGTGATTAACACCCAAAGAGTACTAAGGTGTGATCATGTTTTTCTTGTGAGAGAAGTTTAGTCAACGGGTCTGCCACATTCAGATCCGTATGTATTTTGCAAATTTCTATGTCTACAATGCTTTGCATGGAGCTACTCTAGCTAATTGCTCCCATTTTCGATATGTATCCAGATTGAGACTCAGTCATCCAGATTGATGTTAAAGCTTTGATACGTCCATTTTGCATCATGCTTTTATATCGATATCTATTGCATTATGGGCTGTTATTACACATTATGTCACAATACTTATGCCTACTCTCTCTTATTTTACAAGGTTTACATAAGGAGGGAGAATGCCGGCAGCTGGAATTCTGGGCTGGAAAAGGAGCAAATATTAGAGACCTATTTTGCACAACTCCAAAAGTCCTGAAATTCCACGAAAGTTGTTTTTGGAAATAATAAAAAATACTGAGCGGAAGAAATACCAAAGGGGGCCCACACCCTGGCCACGAGGGTGGGGCGCGCCCTACCCCCCTGGGCGTGCCCCCTGCAGCGTGGGCCCCCTGTTTGCCCTCCGGTGCCCGTCTTCTACTATATGAAGTCTTTCGTCCGAAGAAAAATCAGAAGCAAGCTTTCGGGACGAGACTCCGCCGCCATGAGGCGGAACCAATCTAGGGCTCCGGCGGAGCTGTTCTGCTGGGGAAACTTCCCTCCGGGAGGGGGAAATCATCGCCATCGTCATCACCAACGCTCCTCTCACCGGGAGAGGGCTAATCTCCATCAACATCTTCACCAACACCATCTCCTCTCAAACCCTAGTTCATCTCTTGTATCCAATTCTTGTCTCCAAGTCTGGGATTGGTACCTGTAGGTTGCTAGTAGTGTTGATTACTCCTTGTAGTTGATTCTAGTTGGTTTATTTGGTGGAAGATCATATGTTCAGATCCTTTATGCATATTAATAATCCTCTGATTATGAACATGAATATGCTTTGTGAGTAGTTATGTTTGTTCCTGAGGACATGTGAGAAGTCTTACTATTAGTAGTCATGTGAATTTGGTATTCGTTCGATATTTTGATGAGATGTATGTTGTCTTTCCTCTAGTGGTGTTATGTGAACGTCGACTACATGACACTTCACCATTATTTGGGCCAAGAGGAAGGCATTGGGAAGTAATAAGTAGATGATGGGTTGCTAGAGTGACAGAAGCTTAAACCCTAGTTTATGCGTTGCTTCGTAAGGGGCTGATTTGGATCCATATGTTTCATGCTATGGTTAGGTTTACCTTAATACTTCTTTTGTAGTTGCGGATGCTTGCAATAGGAGTTAATCATAAGTGGGATGCTTGTCCAAGTAAGGACAACACCCAAGCACCGGTCCACCCACATATCAAATTATCAAAGTACCGAACGCGAATCATATGAATGTGATGAAAACTAGCTTGACGATAATTCCCATGTGTCCTCGGGAGCGCTTTTCTCTATATAAGAAATTGTCCAGGCTTGTCCTTTGCTACAAAAAGGATTGGGCCACCTTGCTGCACTTTATTTACTTTTATTACTTGTTGCTCGTTATAAATTATCTTATCACAAAACTATCTGTTACCTAGAATTTGAGTGCTTGCAGAGAATACCTTGCTGAAAACCGCTTATCATTTCCTTCTGCTCCTCGTTGGGTTCGACACTCTTACTTATTGAAAGGACTACGATAGATCCCCTATACTGGTGGGTCATCAGGACTCTTTTCTGGCACCGTTGCCGGGGAGTGAAGCGCCTTTGGTAGGTGGAATTTGGTAAGGAAAAATTTATATAGTGTGCTGAAATTTACTGTCACTTGTTACTATGGAAAGTAATCCTCTGAGGGGCTTGTTCGGGGTATCTTCACCCCGACCAGTAGAGCAAAGAGTTTCTCTTCAACCTACTTAACCTACTGAAAATGAAAATGTCTACTTTGAAATTCCTTCGGGTATGGTGGAAAAACTGCTAGCTAATCCTTTTGCAGGAGATGGAACATTACATCCTGATGAGCACCTAATATATGTGGATGAAGTTTGTGGATTATTTAAGCTTGTAGGTATGCCCGATGATGTTAATAAGAAGAAGGTCTTCCTTTTATCTTTGAAGGGAGATGCATGGACATGGTATAGGCTATGTGATGATATGGGGTCATGGAACTACAGACGATTGAAATTGGAATTTCATCAGAAGTTTTATCCTATGCATCTTGTTCATCGTGATCGCAATTATATATATAATTTTTGGCCTCGCGAAGGAGAAAGCATCGCTCAAGCTTGGGGGAGGCTTAAATCAATGTTATATTCATGCCCCAATCATGAGCTCTCCAGAGAAATGATTATTCAAAACTTTCATGCTCGGCTTTCTGAAAACAATCGCACCATGCTCGATACTTCTTGTGCTGGCTCTTTTATGATGAAGACTATTGAATTCAAATGGGATTTATTGGAAAGAATTAAACGCAACTCTGAAGATTGGGATCTCGACGAAGGTAAGGAGTCAGGTATGACACCTAAGTTTGATTGTGTTAAATCTTTTATGGATACCGATGTTTTCCGTAAATTTAGCACTAAATATGGACTTGACTCTGAGATAGTAGCTTCTTTCTGTGAATCTTTTGCTACTCATGTTGATCTCCCTAAGGAGAAGTGGTTTAAATATCATCCTCCCATAGAAGTAAAAGTAGCTGCACCTATTAAAGTTGAAGAAAAGACTATCACTTATAATGATCCTATTGTTCCTACTGCTTATGTTGAGGAACCACCTTTCCCTGTTAGGATAAAAGATCATGCTAAAGCTTCAACTGTGGTTCGTAAAAGCAATATCAGAACTTATACACCTCCTGAGCAAGTTAAAGTTGAACCTAATATTGCTATGGTTAAAGATATCTTGGCTGATAATATTGATGGGCATGTTATTTATTTCTGTAATGAGACTGCTAGAATTGCTAAACCTTGTGCTAAAGATAAACATAGACCTGTGGTAGGCATGCATGTTATTTCTGTTAAAATAGGAGATCATTGTTATCATGGCTTATGTGATAAGGGTGCTAGTGCTAGTGCAATACCTATTGACTTATACAAAGAAATTATGCATGATATTGCACCTGCTGAGTTAGAAGATATTGATGTCACTATTAAGCTTGCCAATAGAGATACTATTTCACCAATTGGGATTGTTAGAGATGTTGAAGTCTTGTGTGGGAAAACTAAATATCCTGCTGATTTTCTTGTTCTTGGTTCCCCACAAGATAGCTTTTGTCCCATTATATTTGGTAGACCTTTCTTGAACACTGTTAATGCTAAGATAGACTGCGAAAAGGATGTTGTTACAATTGGTTTAGGTGATATGTCTCATGAGTTTAATTTCTCTAAATTTCGTAGACAATACCGTGAAGAGGAATTGCCTAGTAAAGATGAAATTATTGGTCTTGCTTCTATTGCCGTACCTCCTAATGATCCTTTAGAACAATATTTGCTAGACCATGAAAATGATATGTTTATGAATGAAAGAAGGGAAATAGATGAAGTGTTCTTTAAACAGGGACCTATTCTGAAACACAACTTGCCTGTTGAAACCTTAGGGGATCCTCCTCCACCCAAGGGTGATCCCGTGTTTGAGCTTAAACCATTGCCTGATACTCTTAAATATGCTTATCTTGATAAAAAGAAGATATATCCTGTTATTATTAGTGCTAACCTTTCAGAGAAGGAGGAGGAAAAATTATTGAAAACTCTGAAGAAGCATCGTGCTGCTATTGGATATACTCTTGATGATCTTAAGGGCATTAGTCCCACTCTATGTCAACACAAAATAAATTTGGAGAAAGATGCCAAACTAGTTATTGATCATCAACGACGGCTGAATCCTAAAATGAAAGAAGTGGTAAGAAAGGAAATACTAAAGCTCCTTGAGGCAGGTATAATCTATCCCGTTGCTGATAGTCAGTGGGTAAGTCATGTCCATTGTGTTCCTAAGAAGGGAGGTATTACTGTCGTTCCTAATGATAAAGATGAATTGATTCCGCAAAGAATTATTACAGGTTATAGGGTGGTAATTGATTTCCGTAAATTGAATAAAGCTACTAAAAAAGATCATTACCCCTTGCCATTCATTGATCAAATGCTAGAAATATTATCCAAACATACACATTTTTGCTTTCTAGATGGTTATTTTGGTTTCTCTCAAATACCTGTGTCAGCTGATGATCAAGCTAAGACCACATTTACTTGTCCTTTCGGTACTTTTGCTTAAAGACATATGCCTTTTGGTTTATGTAATGCACCTGCTACCTTTCAAAGATGCATCATGGCTATATTCTCTGACTTTTGTGAAAAGATTTGTGAGTTTTTCATGGACGATTTCTCCATTTATGGATCCTCTTTTGATGATTGCTTGAGCAACCTTGATCGAGTTTTGCAGAGATGTGAAGAAACTAATCTTGTCTTGAATTGGGAAAAGTGCCACTTTATGGTTCATGAAGGTATTGTCTTGGGGCATTAAATTTCTGAAAGAGGTATTGAAGTTGATAAAGCTAAAGTTGATGCTATTGAAAAGATGCCATGTCCCAAGGACATCAAAGGTATAAGAAGTTTCCTTGGTCATGCTGGATTTTATAGGAGGTTCATTAAGGACTTCTCAAAAATTTCTCGGCCTCTGACTAATTTATTACAAAAAGATATACCATTTGTCTTTGATGATGATTGTGTAGAAGCATTTGAAATACTTAAGAAAGCATTGATTTCTGCACCTATTGTTCAGCCACCTTATTGGAATTTACCCTTTGAAATCATGTGTGACGCTAGTGATTATGCTATAGGTGCTGTTCTCGGGCAAAGAGTTGATGAAATTAAATGTTATTCAATATGCTAGTAAAACTCTAGACAATGCCCAGAGAAATTATGCTACTACTGAAAAAGAATTCTTAGCAGTTGTATTTGCTTGTGATAAGTTCAGACCTTATATTGTTGATTCTAAAGTAACTATTCACACTAATCATGCTGCTATTAAATACCTTATGGAAAAGAAAGATGCTAGACCTAGACTTATTAGATGGGTTCTCTTGCTACAAGAATTTGATTTGCATATTATTGATAGAAAGGGAGCTGAGAACCCCGTTGCACACAACTTGTCTAAGTTAGAAAATGTTCTTGATGACCCACTACCTATTGATGATAGCTTTCCTGATGAACAATTAAATGTCATAAATGCTTCTTGTACTACTCCATGGTTTGCTGATTATGCTAGTTACATTGTTGCTAAATTTATAACACCTAGTTTCACATACCAACAAAAGAAAAAGTTTTTCTATGATTTGAGACATTACTTTTGGGATGACCCACATCTTTATAAAGAAGGAGTCGATGGTGTTATTAGACGTTGTGTACCTGAGCATGAACAGGAATAGATCCTACGCAAGTGTCACTCCGAGGCTTATGGAGGACACCACGCTGGAGATAGAACTGCACATAAGGTATTGCAATCCAATTTTTATTGGCCTACTCTCTTCAAGGATGCCCGTAAGTTTGTCTTATCTTGTGATGAATGTCAAAGAATTGATAATATTAGTAGACGTCAAGAAATGCCTATGAATTATTCACTTGTTATTGAACCATTTGATGTTTGGGGCTTTGATTATATGGGACCGTTTCCTGCCTCTAATGGATATACACATATTTTAGTTGTTGTTGATTACGTTACTAAGTGGGTAGAAGCTATTCCAACTAGTAGTGCCGATCATAACACCTCTATTAAGATGCTTAAAGAAGTTATTTTTTCGAGGTCTGGAGTCCCTAGATATTTAATGTCTGATGGTGGCTCACATTTTGTTCATGGTGCCTTTCGTAAAATGCTTGCTAAGTATGATGTTAATCATGGAATTGCATATCCTTATCACCCGCAGTCTAGTGGTCAAGTACAATTGAGTAATAGAGAGCAAATTAATTTTGCAAAAGACTGTTATTAGATCTAGAAAGAACTGGTCCAAGAAACTTGATGATGCATTATGGGCCTATAGAACTGCATATAAAAATCCTATGGGCATGTCTCCGTATAAAATGGTTTATGGAAAAGCATGTCACTTACCTCTCGAACTAGAACATAAGGAATATTGGGCCATTAAAGAGCTCAACTATGATTTCAAACTTGCCGGTGAAAAGAGGTTATTTGACATTAGCTCACTTGATGAATGGAGAACCCAAGCTTATGAGAATGCCAAATTGTTTAAAGAAAAGGTTAAAAGATGGCATGACAAAAGGATACAAAAGCGTGAGTTTAATGTAGGTGATTATGTATTGCTATACAACTCTCGTTTAAGATTTTTTGCAGGAAAAATTCTCTCTAAATGGGAAGGTCCTTACGTTATCGAGGAGGTCTATCGTTCCGGTGCCATAAAAATCAACAACTTCGAGGGCACAAATCCGAAGGTGGTGAACGGTCAAAGAATCAAACACTATATCTCAGGTAATCCTATAAATGTTGAAACCAATGTTATTGAAACCGTAACCCCGGAGGAATACATAAGGGACACTTTCTAGAATGTTTCAGACTCCGAAAAGGAATAGGTACGTGGTACGGTAAGTAAACCGACTCCAAAACAGTTCTAATGGCAATTTTCCTTCGTTTTGGAATATTTAGAAAAATAGAAAAATAAGAAGCAGTCCGGGAAGGACACGAGGGCTCCACGAGGGTGGAGGGCGCGCCCTACCCCCTGGGCGCGCCCCCTGCCTCGTGGGCACCTCATGCGCTCTCCTGACTCCGTTTTCTTGCAGGATACGTATTTTGGTGGGTAAAAATTCATTATATAATCTCCCGAAGGTTTTGACTCCTGTATTACGCAAATATCCTCTGTTTTCGTTTCGAGCTGTCCTGCTACAGATTAGAGCAACATGTCATCCCAGGATTCGGAAGGAGAAATGTAACATCCCAAATTTTCAATTTGGTATGTTATACATAGATCATCATTGCATATCATATTTTATTGCATTTTGACAAATCCTCGATAAATCCTAAGCAACTCAAGGACCCTCGGAGAGAGTTGGGGATTTTCTCAAATTTTCATATTTGATTTTCATCAAATAATAAGACGAGGATTTTGGTTTTAATTATTTTCTCTCCGGAAAAATATTTCATTTTAAAAATAAACGAGATGAGAAAATATGACTTCTCCAAAACAATTGAAATACTGGAGGAAAAGTGTTAAAATCATTTATTGGAATTATTCGGATTTTATTTGCAATTTTATTGCATTATAAAAATATTGCATGTTTTCAAAATTTTATTTTGTGTTCAAAAAAATGTTCACCCTATTCTAGATTTTCTAACTAGACGGGAAATTTATTTTATCTTTTTTGGATTTTTATTTATTTTTCTATGAAGTTTTCCGCGGCACGTTTTAAAAAAAAAATTGCGCGCGCCCGCCGGGCCGAAGCCCAGCCGCCCGCGCCCCTCTCCTTCTCCAGCACGCGCCGCCGCCGCCGGTGTCCATGGCGAGCACAGGAGCCGCCCGCCGCTCGGCTTGCCCCTCCCCCAAGCCACCGGACCCCCCCCTCCTATTTATACCCCCGCACCCCCCCTCTTCTACTCATCCCGCCGCCGCCGCACTTGCCCGCCCCGCCGCCGCCGGAGCCGAAGCTTGAAGCTGTCGCCGCCATTTGCCGCCCCTCGCCGCCCCCTCGCACCCCCCCGAGCCCCGCACCCCGCCGCCCCACCGGAGCAGCCAGAGCCCGCCGGAGCCCCGCCCCCGATGACGTACCTCGCCGCCGTTCGGTTGCCGGTTTTCTTTAAAAAACCATTCATTTAAAAAAAAACCTAGATTGGTTTTTTTCGGTTTTGTTATTTTGCGAGCGTTCACCGAACCGTTCGTTTTAACGAACGCGTTCGTCGGTTTTCTCTGTTAACGAACGTCCGTTCTTTAACCGTTCGTCCGTTTTTCTTTTTCGTCGGATTTTTCTGCGATTATCTCAGATTCGATTTCTGATCGAACCTTTGTTTCTGTTTAACTTCTCGCTCGTTTATCGGAATCAGGCGATTCAAGCGCCTAGAGTTTCGTCTCGAAATTCTCTTTCCGTTTAACCTACTCAAACAAGTTTTTGCTACTATAAAATTTGACCTAGATCCAGATTAGTAAACGAAGCTTGTTTCTTTCGCAGTTTGACTTTCGTTGCTTCTTTCGAGTTGATTCTTTTTGCAAACCGGAGTTCTTAAGTTGAACTTTCTGGTTGGATCTTTTATTTGAGTTTTACTTATGCATTAGATGAGTACTGATTGTCTGCTTGTTTGTTTGCGATAGAGTACCCGGAGTGTGCCGCTTGTTACTTCGAATCGCTAGGTTTTGCGGATCATCAGCAAGGCAAGTAACACTTTGATCATATTTTCCATACCCAGTTTTATTGCATTAGATCTATTCCTCAAACACATTGCATGATTAGGATCTGATTAAATTGTGGGTACTGGGAAGTAGTTGAGGTAGTACCTATTACTTGTTTTCTTATCAAACCCTTGGGAGTTACTTCTACGTTGCTATTATATTGCCATGCTATGCTCGTAGACGTGGATTTGGGTTTGAGAGATATTCATGACAGATGTGAGATTGTTAATAATGGTTTACCTAAGGTGGCAACTAAAACTCACATCTGGGTGGATTGAGGCACCTGGAGAATCCAGTGTTGTCTGTTTGTATAAGGACCGCCACCCAGGCTCAAAGGGATCATAAGATTATTCATGCTAGAAACTTCCGTGTGCAGCCACAAGCTATTATGGGCTCTAGCATAGTTGAGTAGGTTACATGATCTCTTGAAGAGGTGGGCTAGCAGATGTAGGGGAAAGTAGGTGTACCGGTCCATCCAGAGTAAAGAGTGATTGTTCCTGAAAGACTGTGTCTCGGTCATCCGTTTCTCAAACATCATGCAGTGCGAGAATCAAGCGGAGGCGATCGAGTCTTGTGGGGAAAAGTGCGCAAACCTCTGCAGAGTGTACAAACTAATCATGGTTAGCCGTGTCCCCGGTTATGGACAACTTGAGTATCTAGTACCTGGATTATCATTTGAATCTCATCACCATGTTACTTTTAATTAATTTTGTGGGTTATGATGACACTTAATTGGGATTGAGTTGGAGGTACCTTCTCAACGTTTCACAACCACCATGATAGTTAAATAAAATTTATTCCTTTGACGTAGGGAAAAATTGGCTTTTCGCATAAACTTAACCGTAGAGCTTTCCACCAGCCATATATGCATGTAGTATAGCATTATTATTGTTCATTATTCTCTGTGTGTTACATTGCCAGCATATTCTATGTGCTGACCCGTTTTCGGGCTGCAACGTTTCATGTTGCAGACTTTTCAAACGACGAGTAAGGTGCCTTAGGTCGTGGTCTTATACTCAGTGATGCCGCTGGAGTTGATGGACTCACTTATCTTCCAAGTCTTCCGCTGTTATCGTTTTTAGATGGCCTTAAGCCATGTTTATCATACTTAATCTCTTTGGAGATATTCGATGTAATAAGTGTGTGATTTCTACTCTGTTATAAATCCTCCATTTGTACTGTGCGTGTCAGCATTACTGATCCAGGGATGACACTGGTGCACAGCAGCACAGACCATTTGAGGTCTGGTCGCTACAAGAAAGCTATGTGGCTGATTACCTTGCAGATCCTAAGGTCTATGGGGATGTGGAGCATTGTGGTTGGACTACGGAAGAAGAAGAGGACTATGAACCCAAGAGAAAGGAGGAGACGAGCTCAGATGAAGATGAAGTCCCATTACCTCAACCTGGGGACATGCATGTGGAGTTCAAAAAGTCAAGCCTCCCTGATAGAGCAAAGAAACTTAAGATCGAGTTTATCCCTTTTCGCCTCTTGCAGGAAAACAAGCAGGAATTATGCAAAAAGATATTAAGCCTGGAGCAGGAGATTGATGACCCGAGGGATCAAAATTATGTCCTCGAGCGCAAATTAAGGAAGAAGCCTATGCCATCAACTAAAGCATCATCTTCTTCACCAACAAAGAAGGAGATATAATCATATGGGCACTCCCCTTGGCAACTGCCAAGCTTGGGGGAGGTGCCCCGGTATCGTATCACCATCACATCTCTATCTTTACCTTTTTCTTAGTTCGATCCTTTTAGTAGTATCTTGATCTAGTAGAATAAAAGTTTTAGTATGATCTAGTTTTGAGTTTTGCTTTATGATTCCTCTATGTAATCGAGTCCGTGAGCTATATAATAAAGATTAGTGTTGAGTTAAGGGCTTGATTATCTTGCTATGATCTTGAGTGAATAAAAGAAAAGAGAAAAGACTAAAAAGAAACAAAGAGATCATATTGATCTTATGGAGAGTAATGACTTCACATAGAAAGAGTATGATGATTAAAAGTTGTTGAGAGTTGTCAAACATAGTTTTGGTCATCGTTGCAATTAATAGGAAGTAATAAAGAAAGAGAGGTTTCACATATAAATATACTATCTTGGACATCTTTTATGATTGTGAGCACTCATTAAAATGTGACATGCTAAAGATTTGATGTTGGACAAGGAAGACAACGTAATGGGTTATGTTTTCTTATATATGAGATAAAGTATATTGTCATGGATCATCCAACATCTTGAGTTTTCCTTCCCCCCTCATGCTAGCCAAATTCTATGCACCAAGTAGAGATACTACTTGTGCTTCCAAAAACCCTTAAACCCAGTTTTGCCATGAGAGTCCACCATATCTACCTATGGATTGAGTAAGATCCTTCAAGTAATTTGTCATCGGTGCAAGCAATAAAAATTGCTCTCTAAATATGTATGATTGACTGGTGTGGAGGAAATAAGCTTTATACGATCTTGTGATGTGGAAGAAATAAAAGTGACGGACTGCATAATAAAGGTCTATATCACAAGTGGCAATATAAAGTGACGTTCTTTCGCATTAAGATTTTGTGCATCCAACCCTGAAAGCGCATGGCAACCTCAGCTTCCCTCTGCGAAGGGCCTATCTTTTATTATTATCTTCTACCTTATGCAAGAGTCATGGTGATCTTCACCTTTCCTTTTTACATTTTATCCTTTGGCAAGCACAGGATGTTGGAAAGATCCTGATATATATATCTAATTGGATATAGGTTAGCATGAACTATTATTGTTGGCATTACCCTGGAGGTAAGAGGTTGGAAGGCGAAACTATAAGCCCCTATCTTTCTCTGTGTCCGATTAAAACTCCGTAACCACAAGTATTGCGTGAGTGTTAGCAATTGTGAAAGACTAAATGATAGTTGAGTATGTGGACTTGCTAAAAAGCTCTGACATAGACACTTTCTGATGTTATGATAAATTGCTATTGCCTCAATGACTGAGATTATAGTTTGTTGGTTCTCAATAAAGTTTCTGATTCATACTTTGCATTGTGAATAGATTATTACTTGAGCATAAGAAATCATCTGACACTATCCATATATGTTGCTGTTATAAGATTAACCATGATGCCCTCATGTCCGTATTTTATTTTATCGACACCTCTACCTCTAAACATGTGGACATATTTATCGTTATCGGCTTCCGCTTGAGGACAAGCGAGGTCTAAGCTTGGGGGAGTTGATACGTCCATTTTGCGTCATGCTTTTATATCGATATTTATTGCATTATGGGCTGTTATTACACATTATGTCACAATACTTATGCCTATTCTCTCTTATTTTACAAGGTTTACATAAGGAGGGAGAATGCCGGCAGCTGGAATTCTGGGCTGGAAAAGGAGCAAATATTAGAGACCTATTCTGCACAACTCCAAAAGTCCTGCAACTCCACGAAAGTTGTTTTTGGAAATAATAAAAAATACTGAGCGGAAGAAATACCAGAGGGGCCCACACCCTGGCCACGAGGGTGGGGGCGCGCCCTACCCCCCTGGGCACGCCCCCCTGCCTCAAGGGCCCCCTGTTGGCCCTACGGTGCCCATCTTCTGCTATATGAAGTCTTTCGTCCGAAGAAAAATCAGAAGCAAGCTTTCGGGACGAGACTCCGCCGCCACGAGGCGGAACCAATCTAGGGCTCCGGCGGAGCTATTCTGCCGGGGAAACTTCCCTCCGGGAGGGGGAAATCATCACCATCATCATCACCAACGCTCCTCTCACCGGGAGAGGGCTAATCTCCATCAACATCTTCACCAGCACCATCTCCTCTCAAACCCTAGTTCATCTCTTGTATCCAATTCTTGTCTCCAAGTCTAGGATTGGTACCTGTAGGTTTCTAGTAGTGTTGATTACTCCTTGTAGTTGATGCTAGTTGGTTTATTTGGTGGAAGATCATATGTTCAGATCCTTTATGCATATTAATACTCCTATGATTATGAACATGAATATGCTTTGTGAGTAGTTACGTTTGTTCCTAAGGACATGTGAGAAGTATTGCTATTAGTAGTCATGTGAATTTGGTATTCGTTTGATATTTTGATGAGATGTATGTTGTCTTTCCTCTAGTGGTGTTATGTGAACGTCGACTACATGACACTTCACCATTATTTGGGCCAAGAGGAAGGCATTGGGAAGAAATAAGTAGATGATGGGTTGCTAGAGTGACAGAAGCTTAAACCCTAGTTTATGTGTTGCTTCGTAAGGGGCTGATTTGGATCCATATGTTTCATGCTATGGTTAGGTTTACCTTAATACTTCTTTTGTAGTTGCGGATGCTTGCAATAGGAGTTAATCATAAGTGGGATGCTTGTCCAAGTAAGGACAGCACCCAAGCACCGGTCCACCCACATATCAAATTATCAAAGTACCGAACGCGAATCATATGAATGTGATGAAAACTAGCTTGACGATAATTCCCATGTGTCCTCGGGAGCACTTTTCTCTATATAAGAAATTTTCCAGGCTTGTCCTTTGCTACAAAAAGGATTGGGCCACCTTGCTGCACTTTATTTCCTTTTGTTACTTGTTGCTCGTTACAAATTATCTTATCACAAAACTATCTGTTACCTAGAATTTGAGTGCTTGCAGAGAATACCTTGCTGAAAACCGCTTATCATTTCCTTCTGCTCCTCGTTGGGTTTGGCACTCTTACTTATCGAAAGGACTACGATAGATCCCCTATACTTGTGGGTCATCAAGCTTGCATCGATATACTCTTTATCACCTCCATAACCGAGAAATATTTCCTTAGTCCTCTAAGGACAATTTTGACAGCTGTCTAGTGATCTACTCCTGGATCACTATTTTACCCCTTTGCCAAACTCATGGAAAGGTACACAATGGGTCTGGTATACAGCATGACATACTTTATAGAACCTATGGCTGAGGCATAGGGAATGACTTTCTCTCTCTATCTTCTGTTGTGGTCGGGTTTTGAGTCTTACTCAACTTCATACCTTACAACTCAGGCAGGAACTCCTTCTTTGACTAATCCATTTTGAACTCCTTGAAAATCTTATCAAGGTATGTGCTCATCGAAAGTTTTATCAAGCGTCTTGATCTATCTTTATAGATCTTGATGCCCAATATGTAAGTTGCTTCACCGAGGTCTTTCTTTGAAAAACTCCTTTCAAACACTCCTTTATGATTTCCAGAAAATTCTACATTATTTCCGATCAACAATATGTCATTCACATATACTTATCAGAAAGGTTGTAGTGCTCCCACTCACGTTCTTGTAAATACAGGCTTCACCGCAAGTCTGTATAAAACTATATGCTTTGGTCAACTCATCAAAGCGTATATTCCAACTCCGAGATGCTTGCACCAGTCCATAGATGGATCGCTAGAGCTTGCACACTTTGTTAGCACCTTTAGGATTGAGAAAACCTTCTGGTTGCATCATATACAACTCTTCTTTAAGAAATCCATTAAGGAATGCAGTTTTGACATCCATTTGCCAAATTTCATTATCATAAAATGAGGCAATTGGTAACATGATTCGGACAGTTTCAAGCATCGCTACATGTGAGAAGGTCTCATCGTAGTCAACTCCTTGAACTTGTCGAAAACCTTTTGAAACAAGTCGAGCTTTGTAGATAGTAACATTACCATCAATATCAGTCTTCTTCTTGAAGATCCATTTATTTTCTATGGCTTGCCGATCATCGGGCAAGTCAACCAAAGTCCATACTTTGTTCTCATACATGGATCCCATCTCAGATTTCATGGCCTCAAGCCATTTCGCAGAATCTGGGCTCATCATCGCTTCCTCATAGTTCGTAGGTTCATCATGGTCTAGTAACATGACCTCCAGAACAAGATTACCGTACCACTCTCGTGTGGAACATACTCTGGTTGACCTACGAGGTTTGGTAGTAACTTGATCTGAAGTTTCATGATCATCATTATTAACTTCGTCACTAATTGGTGTAGGCATCACTGGAACTGATTTCTATGATGAACTACTTTCCAACTCGAGAGAAGGTACAATTACCTCATCAAGTTCTACTTTCCTCCCACTCACTTATTTTGAGAGAAACTCCTTCTCTAGAAAGGATCCATTCTTACCAACAAATATCTTGCCTTCGGATCTTTGGGTTCGAGCATATCAGGCTGAAGCTTTTTCACATAAGCATCGCAACCCCAAACTTTAAGAAATGACAGCTTAGGTTTCTTGCCAAACCACAGTTCATATGGTGTCGTCTCAATAGATTTAGATGGTACCCTATTTAACGTGAATGCAGCCGTCTCTAATGCATAACCCCAAAACGATAGTGGTAAATCGGTAAGAGACATCATAGATCGCACCATATCCAATAAAGTACGATTACGACGTTCGGACACACCTTTACGCTGTGGTGTTCCAGGTGGCATGAGTTGCGAAACTATTCCACATTGTTTCAAATGAAGACCAAACTCGTAACTCAAATATTCGCCTCCGCAATCAGATCGTAGAAACTTCATTTTCTTGTTACGATGATTTTCCACTTCACTCTGAGATTCTTTGAACTTTTCAAATGTTTCAGACTTATGTTTCATTAAGTACATATACCCATATCTACTCAAATCATCTGTGAAGGTCATAAAATAACGATACCCGCCGCGAGCCTCAACACTCATTGGACCGCATACATCAGTATGTATTATTTCCAATAAGTCAGTGGCTCACTCCATTGTTTCGGAGAACGGAGTTTTAGTCATCTTGCCCATGAGGCATGGTTCGCAAGCATCAAGTGATTCCAAAAGCCCATCTGCATGGAGTTTCTTCATGCGCTTTACACCAATATGACCTAAACGGTAGTGCCACAAATAAGTTGCACTATCATTATTAACTTTGCATCTTTTGGTACCAATATTATGATTATGTGTATCACTATGATCGAGATTCAACAAAAATAGACCACTCATCAAGGGTGCATGACCATAAAAGATATTACTCATATAAATAGAACAACCATTATTCTCTGATTTAAATGAATAACTGTCTCAAATCAAACAAGATCCAGATATAATGTGCATGCTCAACGCTGGCACCAAATAACAATTATTCAGGTCTAAAACTAATCCCAAAGGTAGATGTAGAGGTAGCGTGCCGACGGCGATCACATCGACCTTGGAACCATTTCCGACGCGCATCATCACCTCGTCCTTAGCCAATCTTCATTTAATCCGTAGACCCTATTTCGAGTTGCAAATATGAGCAACCGAACCAGTATCAAATACCTAGACGTTACTACGAGCATTAGTAAGGTACACATCAATAACATGTATATAAAATATACCTTTCACTTTGCCATCATTCTTATCCGCCAAATACTTGGGGCAGTTCCGCTTCAAGTGACCAGTCCCTTTGCAGTAGAAGCACTCAGTTTCAGGCTTAGGTCCAGACTTGGGCTTCTTCTTGGGAGCAGCAACTTGCTTGCTATTCTTCTTGAAGTTCCCCTTCTTACCTTTGCCCTTTTTTCTTGAAACTAGTGGTCTTGTTAACCATCAACACTTGATGCTACTTCTTGATTTCTACCTCCACAACCTTAAGCACTGCGAAGAGCTCGGGAATTGTCTTTTTGATCCCTTGCATATTATAGTTCATCACGAAGCCTTTATAGCTTGGTGGCAGTGATTGAAGAACTCTATCAATGACACTATCATCCGGAAGATTAACTCACAGCTGAGTCAAGTGGTTATGGTACCTAGACATTCTCTCACTGGTTGAGCTTTTCTCCTCCATCTTGTAGGCAAAGTACTTGTCAGAGGTCTCATACCTCTCGACTTGGGCATGAGTCTGAAATACCAATTCAGCTCTTGGAACATCTTATATGCTCCGTGGCGTTCAAAACGTTTTTGAAGTCCCGGTTCTAAGCCGTAAAGCATGGCGCACTAAACTATCAGGTAGTCATCATACCGAGCTTGCCAAACGTTCATAACGTCTGCATCTGCTCATGCAATAGGTCTGTCACCTAGCGGTGCATCAAGTACATAATTCTTCTGTGCAGCAATGAGGATAATCCTCAGATCACGGACCCAGTCCGCATCATTGCTACTATCATCTTTCAACTTAGCTTTCTCTAGGAACACTTTAAAATTCAAGGGAACGGTAGCACGGGCCATTGATCTACAACATAGATATGCAAAAACTATCAGGACTAAGTTCATGATAAATTGAAGTTCAATTAATCAAATTACTTAAGAACTCCCACTTAGATAGACATCCCTCTAGTCATCTAAATGATCACGTGATCCATATCAACTAAACCATGTCCGATCATCACGTGAGATGGAGTAGTTTTCAATGGCGAACATCTCTATGTTGATCATATCTACTATATGATTCACGTTCGACCTTTCGGTCTCAGTGTTCCGAGGCCATGTCTGTACATGCTAGGCTCGTCAAGTTTAACCTGAGTATTCTGCACGTGCAAAACTGTCTTGCACCCGTTGTATGTGAACGTAGAGCTTATCACACCCGATCATCACGTGGTGTCTCGGCACGACGAACTGTCGCAATGGTGCATACTCAGGGAGAACACTTATACCTTGAAATTTAGTGAGGGATCATCTTATAATGCAACTGCTGAGGGAGTCCTGGACTAAGGGGTCCTCGGGCGTCCGGCCTGTTATCTACTGGGTCGGACTGATGGGCTATGAAGATATAAAGACCGAAGACTGTACCCGTGTCCGGATTGGACTCTACTTGGCGTGGAAGGCAAGCTAGGCGACCGATTATGACGATTTCCTCCTATGTAACCGACCCCATGTAACCCTAGATCTCTCCGGTGCCTATATAAACCGGAGAGCATAGTCCGGATAGGGACAGACTCATTACCATATACTCATAGGCTAGACTTCTAGGGTTTAGCCATTACGATCTCGTGGTAGATCAACTCTTGTAACACTCATATTCATCAACATCAATCAAGTAGTAAGTAGGGTATTACCTCCATAGAGAGGGCCCGAACCTGGGTAAACATCGTGTCCCTCGTCTCTTGTTACCATCGATCCTAGACGCACAGTTCGGGACCCCCTACCCTAGATCCGCAGGTTTTGACACCGACATTGGTGCTTTCATTGAGAGTTCCACTGTGCCGTCGACGAAAGGTTTGATGGCCCCTTCAATAGTCAGTAATGACGTGGTCCAGAGAGAAACTTTCCTCCCCGGGCAGATCTTAGTATTCGGCGGCTTTGTACTGCGGGCCAACTCGCTCGGCCATCTGGAGCAGATCGATAGCTACGCCCCTGGCGATCAGGTCAGATTTGGAAGCCTGAACTACGTCGCAGACATCCGTGGAGACTTGATCTTCGATGGATTTGAGACTGCGGCGATTGCTCCCCCTCTCTCCGATGAACATGATTTAAATTTGTCATCGGATCACATCCAGGAGATGGATCCTGTTGCTGCAACGGCCTCAGTACCGAAGTAGATCATCCCCTCTGAGGCCATAAAGTCCGTGGCGTTGGAGCTGCACACGGACTCGACATCCTGCAATGCTTGCGTCAATGGAACTCCGGACTCGTCTCTGGCTACACGTTCCGGATCAAGTGCACCTGCGGACACCGAGCTGGATCGGTTATCGATTTTCGAATTTAGCGCCGCAGACATCTTCCAGCATTCGCCTTTGGGTGACGTACTAAATTCTTTGAATAACTTGTCCTTGGAGGAAGACTCACAGCCGAACTGTGTTCGGTTCGAGCTAGAGGCGAACGGCGAGGAATTTTGCTTCCCGCCCGCTGCCCACTTCATAGCCACCGTCGACGACTTAACCGACGCGCTTGACTATGGCTCCGAAGACATCACCGGTATGGACAACGACACCGACAATGAGCAAGGCCAAGACCCGCCATTCACTGGACGTTGGACGGCCACCTCTTCGTACGACGTGTACATGGTTGATACACCCAAAGGATCTGGCGACGACAAAGAAGAGCCGGATAAGAACAAACCCTGTGAGACGCAGTCCAAGCGCCAGCGCCCCAAACGCCATTCTAAGCCTCGTCGCTCAAAGGATGGCAACACTGGCACCGGAGAAAATAGTACTTCGGGCGACGCCGAAAACAATGAAGACCCTGTCGGCGCTGCTTCCGAACGGGAGGAACATGACAAAACGCAAGACAACCCTGATGAATAGGCCATAGAAGATAACTCGGAGGACAATATTTACCATCCACCCTCCGAAGAGGAGACAAGCCTCGGCAATGAAGACTTCATCGTGCCGGAGGACCCTCTGAAGCAGGAGCGCTTTAAGCTTCAGCTCATAGCCACTGCAAGGAGCCTGAAAAAAAAAGCAACAGCTTCAAGCTGAACAAGACCTACTCGTCGACAGATGGACCGACGTCCTGACAGCCGAAGAATACGGCCTCAAGCGCCCAGCCAAGAGCTACCCGGAACGTAGACAGCTACCCCAATTCGACGAGGAGGCACCAGAACACATATCTCCCTCGCGTAATGCGGAACGACCACCGTGTGGTCGAGACAGGGCAGCCGACCGGCTACCCCGCGGCCGGGATAAAGCGGCAACTCAGGCCGAACAGCAGCCTGCCCCACCGCCCCGCAAAAATAAAGACGAAAGAGTTCGAGGTCACACGTACGACCTTCGGCAGACCCTAGACAGTAGAGCAGGACACACAAGATCGATCTACGGATCGCGAGGACGTGCCTCGAGGCACGAAGACGGCTACCTATTCGGACGTGACAAATCAAACCACGCCCGGGCCGAATGCCGCAGACGGACTCCATCAGAGCTACACCGCGATGCGGCCCGGTACAGAGGTGCCGCACACCCTCTCTGCTTCACAGATGAGGTACTGGATCACGAATTCCCCGAGGGATTCAAGCCCGTCAATATCGAATCATACGACGGCACAACCGATCCCGCAGTATGTATTGAGGATTTCATTCTCCATATCCACATGGCTCGAGGAGACGACCTCCACGCCATTAAATACCTCCCACTAAAACTCAAAGGGCCAGCTCGGCACTAGCTTAACAGCCTACCTGAAAATTCTATCGGCAACTGGGAGGACTTCGAGGAAGCTTTCCTGGACAACTTCCAAGGAACTTACGTCCGGCCACCAGACGCCGATGACTTAAGCCACATAGTTCAACAACCTGGAGAATCAGCCAGAAAATTCTGGACTAGGTTCCTAACCAAAAAGAACCAGATCGTTGACTGTCTGGATGCCGAGGCCTTAGCAGCCTTCAAACACAACATTCATGACGAATGGCTAGCACGCCACCTCGGCCAAGAAAAGTCGAAGTCCATGGCAGCCCTCACGGCACTCATGACCCGCTTTTGCGCGGGAGAGGACAGTTGGCTGGCCCGTAGTAACAACACAGCCAGCGAGACAGGCCCCTCTGAGGCCAAGAATAGCACTGGCAAGCTCCGGCGCAATAGGCACAAACGCCGAAGCAATGACAACAACACCGATGACACCACAGTCAACGCCGGATTCAGTGGCTCCAAGTCCGGCCAACGGAAGAAGCCCTACAAAAAGAAACAATGAAGGACCTTCCAGCCTGGACCGCATACTCGACCGTCCGTGCCAAATACACGGCACCCCGGATAAGCAAGCCAATCATACCAACAGGGATTGTTGGGTTTTCAAGCAGGCTGGCAAGTAAATGCCGAAAACAAAGAAAAGGGATCACAAAGTGAGGACGAGGACGAAGAGCCCCGGCAGCCGAACACTGGGGGGCAGAAGAAATTTCCCCCTCAAGTCAAAACGGTGAACATGATATACGCTACACACATCCCCAAAAGGGAGCGCAAGCGAGCACTCAGGGACGTCTACGCGGTAGAGCCAGTCGCCCCAAAGTTCAATCCGTGGTCGTCATTCTCGATCACCTTCGATCGACGGGACCACCCAACTAGCATCCGCCACGGCGGTTCAGCCGCACTAGTCCTGGACCCAATTATTGACGGGTTTCACCTAACACGAGTCCTGATGGACTGTGGTAGCAGCCTCAACCTGCTCTATCAAGACACAGTGCGGAAGATGGGCATTGACCCCTCACGAATCAAATCAACAAAGACTACCTTCAAAGGAGTCATACCAGGCGTCGAGGCCCGCTGTACGGGCTCAATCACGCTGGAAGTGGTCTTCGGTTCTCCGGACAATTTCCGAAGCGAGGAGTTAATCTTCGACATCGTCCCCTTCCGCAGCGGTTACCACGCATTGCTCGGACGAACAACGTTTGCTAGATTCAACGCAGTGCCACACTACGCTTATCTCAAGCTCAAGATGCCCGGTCCATGCGGCGTCATAACAGTCAATGGCAACACGGAACGCTCCCTCTGAATAGAGGAGCACACCGCCGCCCTAGCAGCAGAGGTACAGAGCGGCCTTCTCAAGCAGCACCATAGTGCGGCTGCCGAGCCCCGGGACACCATCAAGAGGTTCCGAACTACACTGTAGCAGGACAGCAAGGCTCATCAAGAGCTCGACTAGCAATTCGGCCTCCATCCCAGTCCCGATGAAGTAGTGGTATTCGTACCACGCGTACATAATTACACACTGGAAATACCATGGACATCGACGGAGGCACAAGCTAACCCGGGATCTACAGTTCGACTAGACCGACCCCGGACACACTTTTTCCTTTCTGTTTCAGGTTCCTTTTCCCGCAAGCCTGATCACCAGCCCCTTCGAAGGATCGGCATACAAAGGGGGCATGCAACATAGGTGCGTAGGGTAACCTCCATACGTTCTTCTTGACGGTATTTTTACTTATTTCCCAGGACCCGCACGCTGCTCCTTCTTGATCCCGACATGTTAAATAGTCCGGGTGCTTATCGCACTATTTGTATAAGATACGCCTTGACGTATCCATTCAATTATAATAAAAATGAACTGCGGCCCAGTTTCTGTGGTTTTCGCTTCTTACTTCATTTCGATCTGCTTATCAGCTGCATCGGTACTCTTTTGTACGTCTCATATTCGCCAGGGGCTGCTTATCACCCCACAATACGGCAGCAAGGTCCGAACACTTCTTATATATAAGTTCGGCACCCCGAATTTAGCATTATATGCATTGGCTCCGAATCATGTCTTTGGTCAATAGTTGGGTTGCCCGGCTCCTGTGCTTGCTACCCTACGTTCTGCTCTATCGGCTAGGGTAGTAAAGGGAGAACTACTGCGATTGTGCCATGGCCTTGACCGGATGAGCACCTCAGTAGAGAAAGCCGAAAAACGACTGTCATGATACGGCGAGAGCCGGTCAGCTGTTCGAAGGTTACAAAATCGTTGGAGATTTTTTCCGCGTCACGCGAAGGATCAGCACTTCCCGATCAGATGCTGACAGCACCCTGGCTTGGACCAGGGGCTGCGCACTTGCTTAATTATAAAACTCCTATGGCTAAGTGAGGGCGTTTAAGCCGTATAGTCTGATTGCCTTGTTCGTTGTGCTAAACAACTCCTTCAAGGACCATATAATTGGATCAAGATTGTTTAGATCCCATCCCGAACACCTCCGTACTAATTACGTGAGGGCAGAAGCCGACGACTGGCCAACCCTCAGATTGCATATAACACGGCCGCACAGGAGGAAACAATTTAAAGCATAACGAAATTACATTACAAAACAAGCTTTGTCTTTATAATACAAGGCAAAGGACAACACGAATGTATTCATTCGAAAATATAAACATTGAGCTGCTGCAAGTCGAGACCCTTCTATGACATCCGCAAAATATTTCTCGGGTGTGCGGTGCTCCTTGCCCTCTGGCGGCCCGCTGGCAACTTCAACAGCGTTCATCTTCGCCCACCACATCTTGCAACGAGCGAAGACCATACGAGCACCTTCAATACATGCAGAGCACTTGACGACGTCCAGCCGCGGACAGGCTTCCACTAGCCGCCTCACGAGTTCGAAGTAGCTGCCAGGCATAGCTTCGGCTGGCCATAGCCGGATTGTCAAATCCCTCATGGCTAGTTCGGCCACCCTGTGCAGCTCCACCAGCTGCTTCAGCTGATCGGTGAAGGACACGGGATGCTCTGGCGTCGCATACTGCGACCAGAATAGCTTCTCCGTAGAACCCCCTCCTTCGGCTCGGTAGAACTCTGCAGCGTCTGATACGCTGCGTGGTAGATCCGCAAAAGCCTCTGGGCAACTCTGTACCCGGGTTAGTACAAGGTACTGCCTCTCCGCATACTTGCTTTGCATCTTAAAAGCCTTACCCGCCGTGATCTTCTTGGCCTCCTGGATCTCTCGGAGAGCGACTTGGGCCTCATTCCGCGCAGTCTCCGTGCTCTGACGAGCCTTGGTAAGTTCGGCCCCTCGAGCCGACGCATCATGCTCCAAGGTCTCACATTTTTTCACCGCATCCTGGAGCTCCTGCTGGACCTCCTTGACTCGGGCCTCAAGCTTTTTCTGGGCGGCTTGCTGCTCGACGGTCAGTACGGTCAGTATACAACGCATGCTGCCAAAGCCTTTTTTAGGGCCTCCACCTCGGTTGCGGCTCCTGCACATATTACGACACTACGATCAGTATACAACGCTTGTTCTTTTCGAACACACAGCACGTCGTCATTTACCTTGATTCTCCCGGAGCCGAATCGTCACCTCGCCGAGCTCGTTCTCAGTCCGCTCCAGCCTCTGCTTCGGTTCAGAGACTTTGGCAGCATGCGAGGTTGCGGCCAACAGCGACGCCTGCTTATGCATACACATCACGTTAGTCTCCTACAATAAAAGATTGATCCTTTGTCCGGTTCTCGTCGCCGAACACCGGACAGTGTCTCAGGGGCTACTGACTACATGGGGTTTTTCTCTTTCTATGTCACTTACCTCGAAACCTGTCAACAGGTTGCTGCAGGCTTCGTTCAGTCCACTCTTGGCAGACTGAACCTTCTCGATCACCGTGCCCATAAGGACACGATGCTCGTCCATAACGGAGGCGCCTCGTAGCGCCTCCATCAGGTCATCCGGTGCCCCTGGATGGACAGGGACCACCGGCGGAAGCGGTGCACCCCCCCTCCTTCAAAGGGGGCTGCCCGCCCAACTCCGGAGCCATATGGGTCTCCGAAATCGTATTCGGCTGAGGGCCAAGCTGGATGCGGCCCTCTTCGCCAGTCTCCATGGGGATCGTCCCCTCCATATGTCTGGCAGTGGAGGCTTCGCCTCGTGGCGCCTCCCGGACAGCGTCCTGGGTTCCTCCCCGGTTCGGATCGGCCCTCCGGGACAGCACTTCAGTGTCGTCCCTGGCCCCGGGGAAATAAGCAGGCGGTGGCGACTGGCTCGCCATCTCCGACAGAGCCAACAAACTTCCAGACGAGGATCGCTGGATTAGGTCGCGGGCCGGACTGCAATGGTACAGTTAACTACATCAAGATAATGAAGAGGAAGGGCTGGATGTGCGCATAAATAAGCCATGTCACTTACGACGCGGCCTGGGGCTTAGTGTGGGGGCGTCGTTCCGGACTGCTGTCAACGTCCCACGCGGTGTTGACCGCTGGAACGCCCTTCCCCTTTTTGGGCGCCTCCGCCTCCAGATGCGCCAGAGCCGCCCTCTTCTTCTTCCTCTCCTCAGGGGGAGGATTGTTTCTTCCTCCTTCTCCTCTTCCCCGTCATTGTCCTCAGGGACAGAGGAATGAATTTCGTTGTCCTCGGACACCACGTCCGAAGTACCCTTACGACAGAGGCCACTCTTGGCCCCCTTTGCCTTCTTCTTGGCCTTCTTCTCCGGCGCCTTATATGGCGCCGATACCAGCATCTTCGCTAGACGCGGGATGACTGGTTCCTCAAGCAGCGGAGCCGGACACTGGATCCGCTTTGCCCTCTCCATCCAGTCCTGAAAGAGCAATAACAAAAGCTCAGACATCATCCTCGAAACAATTAGGTTGAGGACTCGTTCGAAATAACATACCTTGCTGGCGGGGTGTGTACAATCGTGACCACGGTCCGAATCCGTGGCCGGTGGTTTCTCATTGCCCTTGAAGAGCAATTTCCATGCTCCTTCGTGCGTGGTCTCGAAGAGCCTCACCAGGGTCCGGTGCTTCTTTGGATTGAACTCCCATAGCGGGCGGCTTCGGCGCTGGCACGGAAGGATCCGGCGAACTAACATCACCTGGATCACATCAACGAGCTTGACACTCTTGGTTACCATGCTCTGAACATGCGTCTGCAGCGCTATCAGCTCATCAGGAGAACACTAGTCTGGACTCTTCTCGACCCAGGAGGTGAGTCGCATAGGAGCGCCGGAGCGGAATTCGGCAGCTGCGGCCTAGGTGGTGCTGCGTGGTTCTCTGACGTAGAACCACTGCTTCTGCCACTCCTTTACCGTATCTACAAAGGTGCCTTTGGGCCAAGAGACGTTGGACAATTTACTCACCATTGCCCCTCCGCACTCCGCATGCTGGCCATCTACCACCTTCGGCTTCACGTTGAAGACTTTGAGCCACAGTCCGAAGTGGGCGTGGATGCGGAGGAAGGCCTCGCATACGACGATAAACGCCGAGATGTTGAGGAAGGAATTCGGGGACAGATCATGGAAATCTACCCTGTAATAATACATTAGCCCGCGGACGAAGGGGTGGAGTGGAAACCCTAGCCCGCGGAAGAAATGGGGGATGAATACTACCCTCTCTATGGGCTCCGGCGTGGGGACGATCTGTCCCTCGGCCGGCAGACGGTGGGCGATCTCCTTCGCCAAATATCCGGCCGCCCGGAGCTCGGTAATGTCCTCCTCCGTGACGGAGGAAACCATCCACTTGCCCTGACCACCGGATCCGGACATAGTTGCGGAGGTGGAAAGGAGATTGGAACTTGGGCGCTGGAGCTCGAGGTTAGGAAGGCAGAGACAGAGAGAAAGCGTGAGAAGAGGAAGGGGGAATCCTTATCTCCTTATAAAGGCAGCAAATATTAAACGCCTCCTCACTCGCCTTGAGATTCGCCTATTCCAAAGGGCTGTGTAAACGACACGGTTGGGTTACCCATGCCCACATTGATAAGAATCCCGCGATAAGGGGACACGATCTCTGCTTCGACAAGACGTGCCAATAGCAACCGCGTCTTGAAACGTGGGGCAAACGGTTCGAAATTATGACCGAACGGACGTAATGTCACATTGCAGAAAGCTGTCAGCGGATGGAACTCGTGTAAAATATATATATATTCTCTCTGCGGTTGTGCATGGTGTGTAACAGGTCCGGCTATAATCATCGCGTCCGAAGACTATCGTGGAGTTCGGAAGAAGGGGAACCCGCCTTGCAATGTCGAAGACAATCTGCGCGCCGGACTCCTCGTCATTGAAGCCAGGTTCAGGGGCTACTGAGGGAGTCCTGGACTAAGGGGTCCTCGGGCGTCCGGCCTGTTATCTACTGGGCCGGACTGATGGGCTATGAAGACATAAAGACCGAACACTGTACCCGTGTCCGGATTGGACTCTACTTGGTGTGGAAGGCAAGCTAGGCAACCGATTATGAAGATTTCCTCCTATGTAACCGACCCCATGTAACCCTAGATCTCTCCGGTGCCTATATAAACCGGAGAGCATAGTCCGGATAGGGAAAGACTCATTACCATATACTCATAGGCTAGACTTCTAGGGTTTAGCCATTACGATCTCGTGGTACATCAACTCTTGTAACACTCATATTCATCAAGATCAATCAAGCAGGAAGTAGGATATTACCTCCATAGAGAGGGCCCGAACCTGGGTAAACATCGTGTCCCCCATCTCCTGTTACCATCGATCCTAGACGCACAGTTCGGGACCCCCTACCCGAGATCCGCCGGTTTTGACACCGACAACCGCCGTACTAAGCAAAATAAGATGCATAAAAGATAAACATCACATGCAATCAAAATATGTGACATGATATGGCCATCATCAGCTTGTGCCTTTGATCTCCATCTCCAAAGCACCGTCATGATCTCCATCATCACTGGCTTGACACCTTGATCCCCATCGTAGCGTCGTTTTCGTCTTGCCAACTATTGCTTCTACAACTATCGCTACCGCATAATGATAAAGTAAAGCAATTACATGGCGATTGCATTTCATACAATAAAGCGATAACCATAAGGCTCCTACCAGTTGCCAATAACTTTTACAAAACATGATCATCTCATACAATAACATATATCACATCATGTCTTGACCATATCACATCACAACATGCCCTGCAAAAACAAGTTAGACGTCTTCTACTTTGTTGTTGCAAGTTTTACGTGGCTGCTACGAGCTTCTAGCAAGAACCGTTCTTACCTACGCATCAAAACCACGACGATGTTTCTTCAAGTGTGCTGTTTTAACCTTCAACAAGGACCGGCCGTAGTCAAATTCAATTCAACTAAAGTTGGAGAAACAGACACCCGCCAACCACCTTTATGCAAAACAAGTTGCATGTCTGTCGGTGGAACCGATCTCATGAGTGTGGTCATGTAAGGTTGATCCGGGCCGTTTCATCCAACAATACCGCCAAATCAAAATAAGACGTTGGTGGTAAGCAGTATGACTATTATCGCCCACAACTCTTTGTGTTCTACTCATGCATATCATCTACGCATAGATCTGGCTCGGATGCCACTGTTGGGGAACGTAGCATGCAATTTAAAAAAAATTCCTACAATCACGCAAGATCTATCTAGGAGATGCATAGGAACGAGAGGGGGAGAGTGTGTCCACGTACCCTCGTAGACCGAAAGCGGAAGCCTGAGCTTAACGCGGTTGATGTAGTCGAACGTCTTCGCGAGCCAACCGATCAAGCATCGAACGTATGGCACCTCCGAGTTCTACACACGTTCAGCTCGATGACGTCCCTCAAACTCTTGATCCAGCAAAGTGTCGAGGGAGAGTTTCGTCAGCACGATGACATGATGACGGTGATGGTGATGTGATCTGCGCAGGGCTTCGCCAAAGCACTACGACAATATGACATAGGAGTAAACTGTGGAGGGGGGCACCGCACACGACTAAGAGAACAATTGATGTGCTTTGGGATGCCCTCCTGCCCCCGTATATAAAGGAGGAGGGGAGGAGGCCACCGTCCCTAGGGGCGTGCCATGGGGGGAAACCGACTAGGACTCCTAGTCCAAGTCGCCCCCCCCTTCCTTCTCTTGGAGGTGGAAAGGGGGAAGGAGAGGGAAAGGGGGAAAGGAAAGGGGGGCCGCGCCCCCTTCCCCTTGTCCAATTCGGACTGCCCATGGGGGGGTGCGCGCCACCCCTTGTGGGCTGCCCTCTCTCTCCCCTACGGCCCATAGTGGCCCATTACTTTCCCCGGGGGGTTCCAGTAACCCCTCGGTACTCTGATAAATATCCGAAACACTCTGAAACCATTTCGGTGTCCGAATACTATCGTACAATATATCAATCTTTACCTCTCGACCATTTCGAGACTCCTCATTATGTCCGTGGTCTCATCCGGAACTCCGAACAATCTTCGGTCACCAAAACACATAACTCATAATACAAATCGTCACCGAACGTTAAGCGTGTGGACCCTACGGGTTCGAGAACTATGTAGACATGACCGAGACACATCTTCGATCAATAACCAACAACGGAACCTGGATGCTCATATTGGTTCCTACATATTCTACGAAGATCTTTATCGGTCAAACCACAATGACAACATATGTCATTCCCTTTGTCATTGGTATGTTACTTGCCCGAGATTCGATCGTCGGTATCCTCATACCTAGTTCAATCTCGTTACCGACAAGTCTTTTTACTCGTTCCGTAATGCATCATCCCGTAACTAACTCATTAGTCACATTGCTTGCAAGGCTTATCTTGATGTGCATTACCGAGAGGGGAGATACCTCTCCGATACTCGGAGTGACAAATCCTAATCTCGATCTATGCCAACCCAACAAACACCTTCGGAGATACCTGTAGAGCATATTTATAATCACCCAGTTATGTTGTGCCGTTTGATAGCACACAAGGTATTCCTCCGGTATCAGGGAGTTGCATAATCTCATAGTCAAAGGAATATGTATAAGTCATGAAGAAAGCAATAACAATAAAACTGAGCGATCATAGTGCTAAGCTAACAGATGGGTCTTGTCCATCACATATGATGTGATACGTTCATCAAATGACAACACATGTCCGTGGTTAGGAAACTTAACCATCTTTGATAAACGAGCTAGTCTAGTAGAAGCTTACTAGGGACACGGTGTTTTGTCTATGTATCCACACATGTATCAAGTTTCCGGTTAATACAATTCTAGCATGAATAATAAAAATTTATCATGATAAAAGGAAATATAAAATAACAACTTTAGTATTGCCTCTAGGGCATATTTCCTTCAGTCTCCCACTTGCACTAGAGTCAATAATCTAGTTCACATTGCCATGTGATTTAACACCAATAGTTCACATCTTTATGTGATTAACACCCTGAAATGGTTGATATAGTTGACTAGAGGGGGGTGAATAGGCAACTAACAATTTTTAGCTTTTCTTTCCCAAATTAAACTTTGCATCAAAGTAGGTTGTCTAAATATGCAACTAGGTGAGCAACCTATATGATGCAACAGCAACAAGCACACAAGCAAGCAAGGGATATAACACAAATAAGCTTGCACAAGTAAAGGCACGAGATAACCAAGAGTGGAGCCAGTGAAGACGAGGATGTGTTACCAAAGTTCCTTCCTATTGAGGGGAAGTACGTCTCCGTTGGAGTGGTGTGGAGGCACAATGCTCCCCAAGAAGCCACTAGGGCCACCGTGTTCTCCTCACGCCCTCACACAATGCGAGATGCCGTGAATCCACTATTGGTACCCTTGGAGGCGGCGACCGGACCTTTACAAACAAGGTTGGGGAAATCTCCACAACTTAATTGTAGGCTCCCAACGACACCACGAAGCTTCACCACAATGGAATATGGCTCCGCGGTGACCTCAACCGTCTAGGGTGCTCAAACACCCAAGAGTAACAAGATCCGCAAGGGATTTAGTGGGGGAAATCAAACTTCTCTTGGTGGAAGTGTAGATTGGGGCCTTCTCAACCAATCCCTAGAAAATCAACAAGTTTGATTGGCTAGGGAGAGAGATCGGGTGAAAATGGAGCTTGGAGAAACAATGGAGCTTGGGGACGGAAGAGATAGTCAACTCGGAGAAGAAGACACCCCTTATATAGTGGAAGAACAAATCCAACCGTTATCCACCAACTCAGCCTGCGTAGCACGGTACTACCGCGCCAGGGACGCGGTACTACCGCAAGGACACATGGTACTACCGCAGGGCCCCGCGGTACTACCGCCCGTGAAGTAGAAACCAGAATAGCCCAGATGCAATGAAGCAGAGGGCGGTAGAACTGCTGGCGCGGTACTACCGCTCCCCCTTGCGGTACTACCGCAAGGCAGGGATAGTCGAGATTTTGGGAAGGCACGGACATATAAAAATTCATCTGTGGCAACTTCCGCTGAGTTGGGATCTATGCAAAAATCCGACACGGTAGTATGGCAAGCCAGGAGCGGTACTACCGCGCGGGGCACGGATGTAAAAAATTACATCCGCCCCTACTGCCGCGCATGCTTCTGAGCCTGGCCAGAGCGCACGGTACTACCGCGCCAGAGGCGCGGTACTACCATGTAGGGTGTGGATGTAAAAAATTACATCCGCCCCTACTACCGCAAAAGCTGCAGCGCCTGGCCTGAGACCACAGTACTACTGCTCCAAGGAAGCGGTTCTACCGAGGGCACTTGCAGTACTACCGCGCCGGAGGCCGGTACTACTGCAAGGGCCTGCGGTACTACCGCTCCTAGGAGCAGTACTACCCCATGCCGGAACTCAGCAATCACGACATTTTGCATAGACAAGAAAAGACGAAGGATGCTCCAAAGTGCCAAAGGAAAGGTGGTGCAAATGGAGTAGACGTGTACGTGATGATTCCCCCCCCCCAAACCTTTCCAAAGCGGACCCCCTCTTAATAGTACGGCTTTCCTACGACTCGAATCCACCGAAAAGAAACGTAGAGAAACGCCGTCTTCAATAGTCTTCGAGGGGCACCAAATCGTCTTGTGCCTAGTCATGATATATCTGAAATACTCAATGCACACGATTAGTCCGCAAAAGCATTGTCATCAATCACCAAAACAACTAAGGGATAAATATGCCCTTACAATCTCCCCCATTTTGGTGGATTGATGACAATACGGGATTTGCACAAAGGGAGAAAAAATAAACTTGGGCAAACCCCACATCTATAGAATATAGACGGGCTCCCCCTAGATGTGTGCTATCAAGAGAAGTGCTTTGGACTGCATGGCACACATATTAGGATCAATACTCCCTCTATATTTTATAGACAAGGCATATCTTGCAACAAAAAAACTAACGCTAAGCAAGATGATAGAAATGAGCATAAAGTAAATAGCAGAAGATAGCATAAGCTCAATAAGGTACGATAGAGTGCATATGTCTTACACCATATGATAGAAAGGTCTCACAAGTGCAAACCAAACCAAAGCAAACAAGGTCCAACGGAACAAAATCAAACGAAACAAACACGACACACGGCTCGCAAATCCTACACTCTCTCCCCCTTTGGCATCGAGACGCCAAAAAGGCAGAGAGGACACATACAACACTAGTGGTGGCTCAAGCGGAGTAGTCACTCGCACGCTCTCCGTCAGACTCGGCGGCGGGGATGGGCTCCTCCTCAGAATAAATCCACTTGTAGCCCTGTGATGCCATCCATTCGGCCTCTAGAGTGATGTGCTTCTCGGATCCGCTGGAAATGCCCTCGCCAAAAGTCCTCAAGATCCTCTTGTCGCGACGGCGACTCTCCTTGGAGGCAACGTGAGTCCGGTACTGCCCCTTTGCTTGCATGCAGAACAAGGCCTTCATCTTGGCCTTCAGCTTCTTAGCCCATGAGGGCTCAGTAGAGGGAGGAGCATACCCAGCAGAGATGTCCTTATCCGCATCCTCCTCCTCAATCTCCTCCTCATCAACATCCATCCTAGCAGCCTCAGCCTCAGCACGAGTAGTAGTGTTGGCCCACTGGGTCTTGACTCGGAGCTTGATGGGCTCATGACGAGTCTAGTCAGGAGCAAGAAACTCATCAACGGGATACAGCTTCTCCCAAGTCTTCGAGATCAACAGAAACATGTAAGGTCCATAGATGGGTACCTTGCGGTTGAACACCGTGAACCGAAGCTCGCACCACATGATATGTGAGACATCAAGTGGTTGCGTCTGAGAAACGCGCGCCTCCTCACAAAGGAGCATCATATCCACAAGATAGGCATGCACCTTGTCCTTGTCACCAATGCAGGGAAAGAGGGAGTTGCGGAAGATGCGATACATGATGTCAAGGAATGAGTTCAGCACCCACGTCTTCTTGCCACTGGGAAGCAACTTCTCAACATAGTAGGGCTAAAGCTTGTTCTTGTTGGCTGACTCGGAATTGGCATGAGGGCAAACAGCAACGGGCGTGTTGAGCCCCTCATCAGGTACGTGGAGCAAATCCATGAAGTCCTTCCATGTAGCAGTCATCTGGTGTCCATTGGTCATCCTCCCTTCCTCATCAGTATGAAAGTGAATCGAAGCAAAGAACTGGGCCACAATCTCGGGATCAAAGTCCAGGTGGAAAGAGATCACATCCTCAATGGCAAACTGCTCCACGAGATCCAAGGCCTCACCAAAGTAGGCACGGTGCTTATCATCCCTCATGTGATTCATGTCAATCCAGTGCACGTCCACATATATGTTCTGCTTGGCCTTGATCACATCCAGATAAATGAGATTCTGCTGCTTGGTCCATAACAGATCATTCCCTCTAAAGTTGGCACGAGGATTCACATAAGGGTTGATCCTCCTTCGAGTGACAAACTCGGCCAGTGGTATCTCATCCATGCCCATGGAGGGCTCCTTGTTCTTGGTGGCGGTGGTCTTGGTCCTGCGTTGGGGGGCATTGGAGCCCTCTGGAGCTTCATCTTGGTTGTGTAGACGCTTGGAGCCCGTGTCACGGCTGGGATTGGAACGGCGAGCAGGAGCACCGGAGCCACCACCTATGACACAAAATGCAAAACACGCAAGAGAAGCAAGAAGGATCAACGCAAAGACCATAGCAAATAGGTGAAACAAGTAGAACTCGCACTTGGTAATTGCCACTTGGGAGATTTGACAACAACGGTAGTACCGCATGGGTGCGCGGTACTAAATTTCTAGTGCTGCTCCTAGTCATGGTAGTACCGTGCCAGGGTGGCACGGTAGTACCGTGCTAGGGTGGCACGGTAGTACTGTGTCTCGGAGCGGCAGTAAAATTTTAGTTACGCGCCTCGCGCGGTAGTACCGCTCCGGCGGAGTGGTAGTACCGCACCAGAGATGCGGTAGTACAGCACGGTGTCAGATCTGAATCCCCAACTGGATCTGAGCACACCCGTGACAATGAAGCGGTACTACGGTTGATCAAATCTACCACGGGGCAACATATCAAGTACAATCTCTACGCATTACTACTCTCCTACATCCTAGTCTTGCAAAGATTTGGCCTAAAATCTAAAGAACAACATGCATCTCCCCAAAACCTAGAAGCGAAAGAACGAACCAAAGAGAGAGGGATTTGGGGAGAAACCTTGTTCCATGGCAAGAGGAAGTGGTGGGGAACGATCCCACCGGTCGGAATCCGAGGAGAGCGGCCGGAGACGGAGATCCGGCGAGGGTCTCCGGCGCTGTTCTTGGGCAGGAGAGAGAGAGACGGCGTGGGGAAAAAGAGTTGAATGGGTATGGGGAGTTGGAACTCCCCCTGCCCGCTCTTAACCCGCACACGCTCTCGACTGCGCGGTAGTACCGCCTGGGCGGAAGTACCGCGCCGAGGGCGGTAGTACCGCTCCCCCAGCGGCAGTAAAAAAAATTACTGCCATGCTGGGTGCGGTAGTACCGTGCGCAGCTCCCGTGGTAGTACCGTGGCAGGCCACGATAGTACCGTAGAACCAAGAAAATGCATGTTTCGAAAGTAGAGAAGAACAGGGCCTTTGCAATGAAACCTTCCAGCGAACGGACACACCAAAGAGCTGACCCACGAGACAACACACTCAAGCAAGGTACAAAGAAAAGGAAGCATGGGCAACAAGGACTAAACACGCAACGCAACTTCTCCAAAGAGAGGGCGGTGGCCGGAGCCACCTATGTTTGAGTCAATTGGTATGGCACCGCGAAGAATTATCCTTGGGCCCATGACCAAAACTCATCTTTGAAGCACAAGTACCATCAACAATGGCTAATGTGAAAGAGTTGACCAATTTATGCATAATGGGGGGAGGGAGAGTTCATTGAGAGAACAACACTCCCCATATGTCCATGCCTACACCTAAACAAGATAGCAAGTTGAGTATGGTGGGGTGTGCAAGGGTTCAAGCAACATTGCTCGAATCAATGATATTTAGCTCATGCCTTAACTCGCGAAATCTTGCTTCATCCAAGGGCTTCGTGAAAATATCTGCAAGGTTATCATGAGTGTTGACGTAGTTGAGCTCGATCTCCCCTCGCCTAATGTGATCCCGGATGAAGTGATACCGAATCTCAATATGCTTCGTCTTGAAGTGTTGCACCGGGTTGAGAGAAATCTTGATGGCACTTTCATTATCACACCAAAGAGGCACTTTGTCACAAATGACACCGTAATCCTTTAAAGTTTGCCTCATCCAAAGAAGTTGTGCACAACAACTACCGGCGGCCACATACTCCGCTTCGGTGGACGAGAGAGACACACAACTCTGCTTCTTGGAAGACCGACTTACCAAAGAGCAACCAAGAAATTGGCACCCTCCGGAAGTGGACTTCCTATCCACTTTATCTCCCGCCCAATCGGAATCCGAATATCCTGCAAGCTTGAAGTTTGCACCTCTTGGATACCATAAGCCAAAGTTTGGGATATGAGCCAAATATCGAAAGATTTGCTTGACCGCCACAAAGTGGCTTTCCTTAGGTGCGGCTTGAAACCGTGCACAAATTCCCACACACAACATGATATCCAGTCTAGATGCACAAAGGTAAAGCAAGGAGCTAATCATGGAGCGATATACCTTTTGATCCACCGCTTTACCATTGGGATCTATGTCAAGTTGGCATTTGACGGGCATTGGAGTGGAGGTCGGCTTAACATCACTTGGCTTGAATCTCTTGAGCATGTCTTGAGTATATTTGGCTTGGTTGATGAAGGTTCCTTCTCTTCTTTGCTTGACTTCGAACCCGAGAAAGAACTTCAATTCTCCCATCGAAGGCATCTTGAACTTTGAGGTCATGAGAGTGGCAAATTCCTCATTGAAAGCTTTGTTAGGGGAACCAAAGATAATATCATCAACATATAGTTGGCACACAAACAACTCCCCTTTGACCTTCTTAGTAAAAAGAGTGGGGTCGATTTTCCCAACTTCAAAACCACGATCTTGCAACAACTCGGTAAGGTGGTCATACCACGCAGGTGGGGCTTGTTTAAGGCCATAGAGTGCCTTATCGAGTTGGTACACATGATCGGGGAAGTAGGGATCCTCGAACCCGGGGGGGTTGCTTGACATACACCAACTCATTAATAGGACCATTAAGAAAAGCACTCTTCACATCCATTTGTTGCAACTTAAAGATATGATGAGAAGCATAAGCAATCAACAAACGAATGGATTCAAGGTGAGCAACGGGAGCAAAGGTTTCACCGTAGTCGATACCCTCGACTTGGGAGTAACCTTGTGCTACCAATCTTGCCTTGTTGCGAAAGATGGTCCCAGGAGCATCTTGCTTGTTCTTGAATGTCCACTTTGTTCCAATGACATTGTAGTTCCCCGTTGGCCATGGCACCAATCTCCACACCTTGTTGTACTTGAAGTTGTTGAGCTCTTCATGCATGGCATTGAGCCAATCCAGATCTTCGAGCGCCTCATATACCTTTTGGGGTTCAACACAAGAGACAAACGCGTGATGTTCACAATAGTTTGCCATTTGTCTATGAGTGCTTACCCCCTTTTGAATGCTTCCAAGCACATTCTTCATGAGATGACCCTTGGTAGAGAGCTTGGATGCAATCTTGGCGGCACGACGCTCCAATTCCTCCTCGGGGGTGAGTTGAGGAGTGGTCACTTGATCATCTTGAGCGCCGTCGTGAGCTTGTTCTTGATCTTGAGCTTGCTCTTGATCTTGAACTTGCTCGGAGGAGAGAACTTGACCTTGGGCATCACTTGGTGATTCAACACCGTCTTGAGATTGATCTTGCCCTTGGTCTTGTTCATGATGTTGAGGGCCTTCACTTTGTTCTTCGGAAGCATGTGGGCCTTGGGCTGGTGATGGCTCCACTTGAGTGGAGCATTGTCCTTCTCCTTCGGCCACAAGGGGTTCCCCCTCAATGGGTAGGATAAAACCAACTCCCATTCTTCTTATGGCTTGAGGAGGAATTTCATCACCTACATCACAAGTGCCACTTTGCTCCACTTGGGAGCCATTATTCTCATCAAACTCCACGTTACACGTCTCCTCAATAAGTCCCGTGGACTTATTGAGGACACGGTAAGCATGAGAGTTTGTAGCATAACCAACAAATATGCCCTCATAAGCTCTAGCCTCAAATTTAGACAAACGAACACCTTTCTTGAGAATGAAACACTTACACCCGAACACCCAAAAGTACTTGAGGTTGGGCTTGTTACCGGTGAGTATCTCATATGGAGTCTTGTTCAAGCCTTTGCGGAGATAGAGCCGATTTGATGCATGATACGCGGTGTTGATGGCTTCAGCCCAAAAGTTGTATGGAGACTTGAATTCTGCCATCATGGTCCTTGCCACTATTGGGGAACGTAGTAATTTCAAAAAAATTCCTACGCACACGCAAGATCATGGTGATGCATAGCAACGATAGGGGAGAGTGTTGTCCACGTACCCTCATAGACCGAAAGCGGAAGCGTTAACACAACGCGGTTGATGTAGTCGTACGTCTTCACGATCCGACCGATCAAGTACCGAACGCACGGCACCTCCGAGTTCAGCACACGTTCAGCTCGATGATGTCCCTCGAACTCCGATCCAGCCGAGTGTTGAGGGAGAGTTTCGTCAGCACGACGGCGTGGTGACAATGATGATGTTCTACCGACGCAGGGCTTCGCTTAAGCACCGCTACGATATTATCGAGGTGTAATATGGTGGAGGGGGGCACCGCACACGGCTAAGAGATCAATGATCAATTGTTGTGTCTATGGGGTGCCCCCCTGCCCCCGTATATAAAGGAGCAAGGGGGAGGCCGCCAGCCAAGGAGGAGGGCGCGCCAAGGGGGGAGTCCTACTCCCACCGGGAGTAGGATTCCTACTTTCCTTGTTGGGGTAGGAAAAGGGAAGGGAGAAGGAGAAAGAAGGAAGGGGCCACCCCCTCCCTAGTCCATGGGGAGGGGTGCGGCCACCCTTTGGGGCCTTTCTCTCCTTTCCCGTATGGCCCATTAAGGCCCAATACGAATTCCCGTAACTCTCCGGTACTCCGAAAAATACCCAAATCACTCGGAACCTTTCCGATGTCCGAATATAGTCGTCCAATATATCGATCTTTACGTCTCAACCATTTCGAGACTCCTCGTCAAGTCCCTGATCTCATACGGGACTCCGAACTCCTTCGGTACATCAAAACACATAAACTCATAATATAACCGTCATCTAACTTTAAGTGTGCAGACCCTACGGGTTCGAGAACTATGTAGACATGACCGAGACACCTCTCCGGTCAATAACCAATAGCGGAACCTGGATGCTCATATTGGCTCCCACATATTCTACGAAGATCTTTATCGGTCAGACCGCATAACAACATACGTTGTTCCCTTTGTCATCGGTATGTTACTTGCCCGAGATTCGATCGTCGGTATCTCAATACCTAGTTCAATCTCGTTTCCGGCAAGTCTCTTTACTCGTTCCGTAATACATCATCTCGTAACAAACTCATTTGTTGCAATGCTTGCAAGGCTTAAGTGATGTGCATTACCGAGAGGGCCCAGAGATACCTCTCCGACAATCGGAGTGACAAATCCTAATCTCGAAATACGCCAACCCAACAAGTACCTTCGGAGACACCTGTAGAGCACCTTTATAATCACCCAGTTACGTTGTGACGTTTGGTAGCACACAAAGTGCTCCTCCGGTAAACGGCAGTTGCATAATCTCATAGTCATAGGAACATGTATAAGTCATGAAGAAAGCAATAGCAATATACTAAAATGATCGAGTGCTAAGCTAACGGAATGGGTCAAGTCAATCACATCATTCTCCTAATGATGTGATCCCATTAATCAAATGACAACTCATGTCTATGGCTAGGAAACATAACCATCTTTGATCAACGAGCTAGTCAAGTAGAGGCATACTAGTGACACTCTATTTGTCTATGTATTCACACATGTATCAAGTTTCCAGTTAATACAATTCTAGCATGAATAATAAACATTTATCATGATATAAGGAAATAAATAATAAATTTATTATTGCCTCTAGGGCATATTTCCTTCAGTCTCCCACTTGCACTAGAGTCAATAATCTAGTTCACATCACCATGTGATTTAACATCAATAGTTCACATCACCATGTGATTAACACCCATAGTTCACATCGTCATGTGACCAACACCCAAAGGGATTACTAGAGTCAGTAATCTAGTTCACATCGCTTATGTGATTAACACCCAAAGAGTACTAAGGTGTGATCATGTTTTGCTTGTGAGATAATTTTAGTCAACGGGTCTGTCACATTAAGATCCGTAAGTATGTTGCAAATTTCTGTGTCTACAATACTCTGCCCGGAGCTACTCTAGCTAATTGCTCCCTCTTTCATATGTATCTAGACCGAGACTTAGAGTCATCTAGATTAGTGTCAAAACTTGCATCGACATAACCCTTTACGACGAACCTTTTGTCACTTCCATAATCGAGAAACATATCCTTATTCCATTAAGGATAATTTTTACCGCTGTCCAGTGATCTACTCCTAGATCACTATTGTACTCCCTTGCCAAAATCAGTGTAGGGTATACAATAGATCTGGTACACAGCATGGCATACTTTATAGAACCTATGGCTGAGGCATAGGGAATGACTTTCATTCTCTTTCTATCTTCTACCGTGGTCGGGCTTTGAGTCTTACTCAATTTCACACCTTGTAACACAGGCAAGAAACTCTTTCTTTGACTGTTCCATTTTGAACTACTTCAAAATCTTGTTAAGGTATGTACTCATTGAAAAAACTTATCAAGCGTCTTGATCTATCTCGATAGATCTTGATGCTCAATATGTAAGCAGCTTCACCGAGGTCTTTCTTTGAAAAACTCCTTTCAAACACTCCTTTATGCTTTGCAGAATAATTGTACATTATTTCCGATCAACAATATGTCACTCACATATACTTATCAGAAATGTTGTAGTGCTCCCACTCACTTTCTTGTAAATACAGGCTTCACCGCAAGTCTGTATAAAACTATATGCTTTGATCAACTTATCAAAGCATATATTCCAACTCCGAGATGCTTGCACCAGTCCATAGATGGATCGCTGGAGTTTGCATATTTTGTTAGCACCTTTAGGATTGACAATACCTTCTGGTTGCATCATATACAACTCTTCTTTAATGAATCCATTAAGGAATGCAGTTTTGTTTATCCATTTGCCAGATTTCATAAAATGCGGCAATTGCTAACATGATTCGGACAGACTTAAGCATCGTTGCGAGTGAGAAAATCTCATCGTATTCAACACTTTGAACTTTGTCAAAAACCTTTTTTCCGACAAGTCTAGCTTTGTAGATAGTAACACTACTATCAGCGTCCGTCTTCCTCTTGAAGATCCATTTATTTTTTATGGCTCGCCGATCATTGGGCAAGTCAATCAAAGTCCATACTTTGTTCTCATACATGGATCCCATCTCAGATTTCATGGCCTCAAGCCATTTTGCGGAATCTAGGCTCACCATCGCTTCTTCATAGTTCGTAGGTTCGTCATGGTCTAGTAACATAACCTCCAGAACAGGATTAATGTACCACTCTGGTGCGGACCTTACTCTGGTTGACCTACGAGGTTCAGTAACAACTTGATCTGAAGTTTCATGATCATTATCATTAACTTCCTCACTAATTGGTGTAGGTGTCGCAGAAACTGGTTTCTGTGATGATCTACTTTCCAATAAGCGATGAGGTACAGTTACCTCATCAAGTTCTACTTTCCTCCTACTCACTTCTTTCGAGAGAAACTCCTTCTCTAGAAAGGATCCATTCTTAGCAACGAATGTCTTGCCTTCGGATTTGTGATAGAAGGTGTACCCAACTGTCTCCTTTGGGTATCCTATGAAGACACATTTCTCCGATTTGGGTTTAAGCTTATCAGGATGAAACCTTTTCACATAAGCATTGCAACCTCAAACTTTAAGAAACGACAACTTTGGTTTCTTGCCAAACCACAGTTCATAAGATGTCGTCTCAACGGATTTAGATGGTACCCTATTTAACGTGAATGCAGCTGTCTCTAATGCATAACCCCAAAACGATAGTGGTAGATCAGTAAGAGACATCATATATCGCACCATATCTAATAAAGTACGGTTACGATGTTCGGACACACCATTACACCGTGGTGTTCTAGGTGGCGTGAGTAGTGAAACTATTTCACATTGTTTTAACTGAAGGCCAAACTCGTAACTCAAATACTCTTCTCCACGATCATATCGTAGAAACTTTATTTTCTTGTTACGATGATTTTCCGGTTCACTCTGAAATTATATGAACTTTTCAAATGTTTCAGACTTCTGTTTCATTAAGTAGATATACCCATATCTGCTCAAATCATCTGTGAAGGTCAGAAAATAATGATACCTGCTACGAGCCTCAATATTCATCGGACCACATACATCTGTATGTATGTATGATTTCCAACAAATCTGTTGCTCTCTCCATAGTTCCGGAGAACGGTGTTTTAGTCATCTTGCCCATAAGGCATGGTTCGCAAGCATCAAGTGATTCATAATCAAGTGATTCCAAAATCCCATCAGTATGGAGTTTCTTCATGCGCTTTACACCAATATGACCTAAATGGTAGTGCCACAAATAAGTTGCACTATCATTATTAACTTTGCATCTTTTGGCTTCATTATTATGAACATGTGTATCACTACGATCGAGACCCAACAAACCATTTTATTGGGTGTATGACCATAGAAGGTTTTATTCATGTAAATAGAACAACAATTATTCTCTAATTTAAATGAATAACCGTATTGCAACAAACATGATCAAATCATATTCATGCTCAACGCAAACACCAAATAACACTTATTTAGTTTCAACACTAATCCCGAAAGTATAGGGAGTGTGCGATGATGATCATATCAATCTTGGAATTACTTCCAACACACATCGTCACCTCGCCTTTTACTAGTCTCTGTTTATTCTGCAGCTCCCGTTTCGAGTTACTACTCTTTAGCAACTGAACCAGTATCAAATACTGAGGGGTTGCTATAAACACTAGTAAGTACACATCAATAACATGTATATCCAATGTACCTTTTTTCACTTTGCCATCCTTCTTATCCATCAAATACTTGGGGCAGTTCCGCTTCCAGTGACCAGTCCCTTTGCAGTAGAAACACTTAGTCTCAGTCTTAGGTACAAACTTGGGCTTCTTCACTTGAGTAGCAACTTGCTTGCCGTTCTTTTTGAAGTTCCCCTTCTATCCCTTTGCCCTTTTCTTGAAACTAGTGGTCTTGTTAACCATCAACACTTGATGCTCTTTCTTGATTTCTACCTTCATCGATTTCAGCATCGCGAAGAGCTCGGGAATAACTTTCGTCATCCCTTGCATACTATAGTTCATCACGAAGTTCTACTAACTTGGTGATGGTGACTAGAGAATTCTGTCAATCACTATTTTATCTGGAAGATTAACTCCCACTTGATTCAAGCGATTGTAGTACCCAGACAATCTGAGCACATGCTCACTGCTTGAGCTATTCTCCTCCATCTTTTAGCTATAGAACTTGTTGGAGACTTCATATCTCTCACCTCGGGTATTTGCTTGAAATATTAACTTCAACTCCTGGAACATCTCATATGGTCCATGACGTTCAAAACGTCTTTGAAGTCCCGATTCTAAGCCGTTAAGCATGGTGCACTAAACTATCAAGTAGTCATCATATTGAGCTAGCCAAACGTTCATAACGTCTGCATCTGCTCCTGCAATAGGTCTGTCACCTAGCAGTGCATCAAGGACATAATTCTTCTGTGCGGCAATGAGGATAATCCTCAGATCACGGATCCAATCCGCATCTTTGCTACTAACATCTTTCAACATAATTTTCTCTAGGAACATATCAAAAATAAACACAGGGAAGCAACAACGCGAGCTATTGATCTACAACATAATTTGCAAAAATACTATCAGGACTAAGTTCATTATAAATTTAAGTTCAATTAATCATATTACTTAAGAACTCCCACTTAGATAGACATCCCTCTAATCATCTAAGTGATTACGTGATCCAAATCAACTAAACCATAACCGATCATCACGTGAAATGGAGTAGTTTTCAATGGTGAACATCACTATGTTGATCATATCTACTATATGATTCACGCTCGACCTTTCGGTCTCAGTGTTCCGAGGCCATATCTGCATATGCTATGCTCGTCAAGTTTAACCTGGGTATTCCGCGTGTGCAACTGTTTTGCACCCGTTGTATTTGAACGTAGAGCCTATCACACCCGATCATCATGTGGTGTCTCAGCACGAAGAACTTTCGCAATGGTGCATACTCAGGGAGAACACTTTTATCTTGAAATTTTAGTGAGAGATCATCTTATAATGCTACCGTCAATCAAAGCAAGATAAGATGCATAAAAGATAAACATCACATGCAATCAATATAAGTGATATGATATGGCCATCATCATCTTGTGCTTGTGATCTCCATCTCCGAAGCACCGTCATGATCACCATTGTCACCGGCGCGACACCTTGATCTCCATCGTAGCATTGTTGTCGTCACGCCAAATATTGCTTTTACGACTATCGCTACCGCTTAGTGATAAAGTAAAACAATTACATGGCGATTGCATTTCATATAATAAAGCGACAACCATATGGCTCCTGCCAGTTGCCGATAACTCGGTTACAAAACATGATCATCTCATACAATAAAATATAGCATCATGTCTTGACCATATCACATCACAACATGCCCTGCAAAAACAAGTTAGACGTCCTCTACTTTGTTGTTGCAAGTTTTACGTGGCTGCTACGGGCTTAGCAAGAACCGTTCTTACCTACGCATCAAAACCACAATGATAGTTTGTCAAGTTGGTGTTGTTTTAACCTTCGCAAGGACCGGGCGTAGCCATACCCTGTTCAACTAAAGTGAGAGAGACAGACACCCGCCAGTCACCTTTAAGCAACGAGTGCTCGCAACGGTGAAACCAGTCTCGCGTAAGCGTACGCGTAATGTTGGTCCGGGCCGCTTCATCTCACAATACCGCCGAACCAAAGTATGACATGCTGGTAAGCAGTATGACTTATATCACCCACAACTCACTTGTGTTCTACTCGTGCATATAACATCAACGCATAAAACCAGGCTCGGATGCCATTGTTGGGGAACGTAGTAATTTCAAAAAAATTCCTACGCACATGCAAGATCATGGTGATGCATAGCAACGAGAGGGGAGAGTGTTGTCCACGTACCCTCGTAGACCGAAAGCGGAAGCGTTAACACAATGCGGTTGATGTAGTCGTACGTCTTCACGATCCGACCGATCAAGTACCGAACGCATGGCACCTCCGAGTTCAGCACACGTTCAGCTCGATGATGTCCCTCGAACTCCGATCCAGCCGAGTGTTGAGGGAGAGTTTCGTCATCACGACGGCGTGGTGACAATGATGATGTTCTACCGACGCAGGGCTTCGCCTAAGCACCGCTACGATATTATCGAGGTGTAATATGGTGGAGGGGGGCACCGCACACGGCTAAGAGATCAATGATCAATTGTTGTGTCTATGGGGTGCCCCCTGCCCCCGTATATAAAGGAGCAAGGGGGAGGCCGCCGGCCAAGGAGGAGGGTGCGCCAAGGGGGGAGTCCTACTCCCATCGGGAGTAGGACTCCTCCTTTCCTTGTTGGAGTAGGAAAAGGGAAGGGAGAAGGAGAAAGAAGGAAGGGGGCGCCCCCCTCCCTAGTCCAATTCGGACTAGTCCATGGGGAGGGGTGCGGCCACCCTTTGGGGCCTTTCTCTCCTTTCCCGTATGGCCCATTAAGGCCCAATACGAATTCCCGTAACTCTCCGGTACTCCGAAAAATACCCGAATCACTCGGAACCTTTTCGATGTCCGAATATAGTCCTCCAATATATCGATCTTTACGTCTCGACCATTTCGAGACTCCTCGTCAAGTCCCTGATCTCATCCGGGACTCCGGACTCCTTCGGTACATCAAAACACATAAACTCATAATATAACCGTCATCTAACTTTAAGCGTGCGGACCCTACGGGTTCGAGAACTATGTAGACATGACCGAGACACCTCTCTGGTCAATAACCAATAGTGGAACCTGGATGCTCATATTGGCTCCCACATATTCTACGAAGATCTTTATCGGTCAGACCGCATAACAACATACGTTGTTCCCTTTGTCATCGGTATGTTACTTGCCCGAGATTCGATCGTCGGTATCTCAATACCTAGTTCAATCTCATTTCCGGCAAGTCTCTTTACTCGTTTCGTAATACATCATCTCGTAACAAACTCATTTGTTGCAATGCTTGCAAGGCTTAAGTGATGTGCATTACCGAGTGGGCCCAGAGATACCTCTCCGACAATCGGAGTGACAAATCCTAATCTCGAAATACGCCAACCCAACAAGTACCTTCGGAGACACCTGTAGAGCACCTTTATAATCACCCAGTTACGTTGTGACGTTTGGTAGCACACAAAGTGCTCCTCTGGTAAACGGGAGTTGCATAATCTCATAGTCATAGGAACATGTATAAGTCATGAAGAAAGCAATAGCAACATACTAAAACGATCGAGTGCTAAGCTAACGGAATGGGTCAAGTCAATCACATCATTCTCCTAATGATGTGATCCCGTTAATCAAATGACAACTCATGTCTATGGCTAGGAAACATAACCATCTTTGATCAACGAGCTAGTCAAGTAGAGGCATACTAGTGACACTCTGTTTGTCTATGTATTCACACATGTATCAAGTTTCCAGTTAATACAATTCTAGCATGAATAATAAACATTTATCATGATATAAGGAAATAAATAATAACTTTATTATTGCCTCTAGGGCATATTTCCTTCAGCCACATCCATCAACGTCCGATTCTTCCTCTCCACTACACCATTTTGTTGAGGGGTGTATGGTGCGGAATATTGATGCTTGACCCCCTCATCACTAAGAAACTCATCCAAGGTGTAGTTCTTGAACTCGGTGCCGTTGTCACTTCTTATTGTCAAGATCTTTGCATTTTGTTTACGTTGGGCTTCATTTGCAAAGTCAATGACGGTTTGTTGGGTCTCGCTGTTCCTCTTGAAGAAATATACCCAAGTGTATCTTGAATAATCATCCACAATCACCAAGAAATACTTTCTACCCCCAAGGCTATCAAAGGATGGAGGCCCAAAGAGATCCAAGTGAAGGAGCTCCAAAGGCCTCTTCGAGTAAATGATAGTCGTGGGAGGGTGAGCCTTTTCATGTAGCTTTCCTTCGATACAAGCACTGCAAGCACAATCTTTAGCAAAACTAACATTTGTTAGTCCACGGACATGGTCCCCCTTGAGAAGACTTTGCAAAGATCTCATATTGACATGGGCTAAACGGCGATGCCAAAGCCATCCCATGTCAACTTTAGCAATTAGGCATGTCGCGGTCTTAGTGGGTCGCTCCAAAAAGTTAATCACATAGAGACCGTTCTCGACATGCCCAACAAAGGCTACTTTAAGAGTCTTTCTCCACAAGAGGGCCACGGTATCAACATCAAAGAAAGTGGCAAAGCCCATGAGTGCAAGTTGACGAACGGAAAGTAAATTGTATGCAAGGGACTCAACAAGCATGACCTTATCGGTCGTGAGATCATGAGAAATGACAACCTTGCCAAGTCCCAATACCTTAGAGGACGAGGCATCACCCAACTCGACATTGGTGGGCATAGATGGAATCTTGTGCACGTCCACCACCAAGTCCTTGCTTCCGGTCATATGATTTGTATCTCCACTATCGAGCAACCATGATCCCCCAGCGGAAGCAAACACCTACAAGAGATCAATGCTTGGTTTTAGGTACCCATTTTGTAATGGGTCCTTTGATGTTAGTGACAAGGGTCTTAGGAACCCAAATAGACCATTCAATGTACTCATAAGGAGAACCAACAAATTTGGCATAAACATGCCCATCACTAGCACGGCACAACACATAAGAAGGGTTAAAGTCGCCGGCTTTGTTGGAAGGGGTGGTATTGCCCTTCTTGACACCACCACCCTTCACATTGTTCTTCTTCTCCTTGGAAGAACCCTCTCCCTCCACAAAAGTTTGCTTGAGAGGATGAGGTCGTTTGGTCTTGTCATTCTTCTTCTTGTTCTTGGACACGGGTGCGAACCCAATCCCTTCCTTGGCCACAACTTCCTTTTGATTGCTCAAAAGGTTGTTGAGGTTCTTCTCACCTTGTATGCACGACACAAGGCCTTTCTAAAGTTGCTTCTTCAACTTTGCATTCTCCTCAACAAGATGCACATGCTCACAACATGGGTTAGTAGCATTTGCATTATCAATTAAAACCATGTGAGGAAACGTGGCTTTCTCCTTGGTTAGCTTCACTTGGAGTTGATCATAAGACTCCTTGAGGCTAGCATGAACACCTTTCAAGGCCTTGTGAGCCTTGTCAAGTATATCAAACTCCTCCTTGAGTTTAGCAAGATCAACCCCAAGCTTGGCCTTCTCGGAGTTTAGCACATGAGATACAACAAGTGCATGATCAAGATCTTTCTTTAATTTAGAGTGGTCATCGTTGTATGACTCCTCAAGAGCCAAACGAAGACCTCGCTCTTCCTCAAGAGCATTGGAAAGATCCAAAATCTCATCGGCATAGTCATGACTATGCCCTTCCATCTTAGAGATGGTATCTTTGTGAGCCTCGATCATGTCATTGGCTTCACCAAGTTGTTCCAAGAGAGCAACAAAGTGCTTCTTGGATTTACCCTTGAGCTTACTCATAAAAGACTCAAATTCATTCTCCTCCACATTAGACCCCTCATGTTTATCAATGCAATCCGTCAAAGAAGGATTATTAATGATGGTAGTTTTGATGTTGGGGGTTACCTTGTTGGTGGCTTTAGCCATGAGGCACTTGGCGGTGATGTTCTCATTGGGTGAGTCGAAGAGAGACATCCATGGAGTTTTCGCAATGGCAATGGAGGCCACGGCAACCGACTCACCGTATTCATCATCATCATCATCCTCATTGTACTCTTCTTGTGCCACCAACCCCTTGGGAGGAATCTTCTTGGTGAAGTTGCTCTTGCTGGGGAAAGACTTGGCCTTGTCCTTTCGGATGAGCTTGCCACCATTGTCTTCCCTCTTCTCATAAGGACATTCCGCAACAAAGTGGCTCACGTTGCCACAATTATAGCAAGTCCTCACTCGTTGCTTGACCTTCGCGCCACTTGAGTTGTTCTTGTTGAAGTTGGGCCTTGTGTTCTTCTTTCTCCAAAATTGCCTTGAAGCAAGAGCCATGTGTTCATGATAAGCATACTTTGTATCTTCGGGATTGCTCTCCTCTTCTTCCTCTTCTTCCACACTAACCTTGGCCATCAAGGCAAGGTTGGGCTTCTTTGCTCTTTGTGAGCGTAACACCGCATTGTCGGCGGTCTTGTCCAAGATGCTCATAGCCACAAACTCATCCAACACTTCACTGGAGGACAAGGTGTGGAAGTCCGGCCTTTGATGAATGACGGAGGACATGGCCTTGTGGTAAGGCATCATGGCTTTGAGAAATTTGCACTTGATCCAATTGTCAACTGTATCCTTGCTCCCGTAATCTCGGAGTGAGACCGCGAGAGTAGTTAATCTCTGATAAAGCTCACGAGGTTCTTCATCTTCTTTCATTGCAAACTCATTGACTTCATCTTGCACTACTTCATAGTTGCGGCGTTGAATGCTTGTGCTTCCCCTGTAGATGGAAACAACATGCCGCCAAGCATCCTTGGCCATGGTGAAGGGTCGAAGATGAGCAAGATCTTTGGGTGGAATTGCATCTTGGATCATGAAGAGAGCATTCTCATTGAATTGATTATCCGCGGCTTCTCTAGGGGTGAAGTTGCTTCGGTCATGCGGATAAAAACCTTCTTCAATGATTCTCCAAAGGTTAGTGTTAACATGGTTCAAATGACGCTTAAAGCGATAAACCCAAGAATCAAAATCTTCATTTTTCACAATCTTAGGGGAGGACCGGCATGATTCAAATGAGTGGAAGGAATCGGTCCACCATAAGTAAGTGGAGGTTCCACATGGGCAAAGATGTCGTTGCCATTCTTACCACTAGAAGAAGGAGCCTTTTCACTAGTAGCTTCCCCCTTGTCGGAGTTAGCATCTGTCACCTTGTTAGTGGGATCACCCACTTTCATCGGTGCGGTAGAAAGTTTAAGCCCTTCTAAGAATTTATTAAACATGCTTTCTGTTGGGGAACATAGTAATTTCAAAAAAATTCCTACGCACACGCAAGATCATGGTGATGCATAGCAACGAGAGGGGAGAGTGTTGTCCACGTACCCTCGTAGACCGAAAGCAGAAGCGTTAGCACAATGCGGTTGATGTAGTCGTACGTCTTCACGATCCGATCGATCAAGTACCGAACGCACGGCACCTCCGAGTTCAGCACACGTTCAGCCCGATGACGTCCCTCGAACTCCGATCCAGCCGAGCGTTGAGGGAGAGTTTCTTTAGCACGACGGTGTGGTGACGATGTTGATGTTCTACCGACGCAGGGCTTCGCCTAAGCACCGCTACAGTATTATCGAGGTGGACTATGGTGGAGGGGGGCACCGCACACGGCTAAAAGATCAAATCAATTGTTGTGTCCTTGGGGTGCCCCCCTGCCCCCGTATATAAAGGAGCAAGGGGGGAGGTGCGGCCGGCCAAGAGGAGGCGCGCCAGGAGGAGTCCTACTCCCACTGGGAGTAGGACTCCCTTCCTTCCTTGTTGGATTAGGAGAAGGGGGGAAAGAGGAGGGAGAGAGGAAGGAAAGGGGGGGCGTCGCCCCCCTCTCCTTGTCCTATTCGGACTAGGGGGGAGGGGCGCGCGGCCCTGCCCTGGCCGCCTCTCCTCTTCTCCACTAAGGCCCACTATGGCCCATCAAGCCCCCGGGGGGTTCCGGTAACCCCTCGGTACTCCGGTAAAATCCCGATTTCACCCGGAACACTTCCGATATCCAAATATAGGCTTCCAATATATCAATCTTCATGTCTCGACCATTTGGAGACTCCTCGTCTTGTCCGTGATCACATCCGGGACTCCGAACAACCTTCGGTACATCAAAACTCATAAACTCATAATATAACCGTCATCGAAACTTTAAGCGTGCGGACCCTACGGGTTCGAGAACTATGTAGACATGACCGAGACACCTCTCCGGTCAATAACCAATAGCGGAACCTGGATGCTCATATTGGCTCCCACATATTCTACGAAGATCTTTATCGGTCAGACCGCATAACAACATATGTTTGTTCCCTTTGTCATCGGTATGTTACTTGCCCGAGATTCGATCGTCGGTATCTCAACACCTAGTTCAATCTCGTTACCGACAAGTCTCTTTACTTGTTCTGTAATACATCATCCCGCAACTAACTCATTAGTTGCAATGCTTGCAAGGCTTAAGTGATGTGCATTACCGAGTGGGCCTAGAGCTACCTCTCCGACAATCGGAGTGACAAATCCTAATCTCGAAATACGCCAACCCAACAAGTACCTTCGAAGACACCTGTAGAGCACCTTTATAATCACCCAGTTACGTTGTGACGTTTGGTAGCACACAAAGTGTTCCTCCGGTAAACAGGAGTTGCATAAACTCATAGTCATAGGAACATGTATAAGTCATGAAGAAAGCAATAGCAACATACTAAACGATCGAGTGCTAAGCTAACGGAATGGGTCAAGTCAATCACATCATTCTCCTAATAATGTGATCCCATTAATCAAATGTCAACCCATGTCTATGGCTAGGAAACATAACCATCTTTGATCAATGAGCTAGTCAAGTAGAGGCATACTAGTGACACTCTGTTTGTCTATGTATTCACACAAGTATTATGTTTCCGGTTAATACAATTCTAGCATGAATAATAAACATTTATCATGATATAAGGAAATAAATAATAATTTTATTATTGCCTCTAGGGCATATTTCCTTCAGTCTCCCACTTGCACTAGAGTCAATAATCTAGATTACACAGTAATGATTCTAACACCCATGGAGTCTTGGTGCTGATCATGTTTTGCTCGTGGAACAGGCTTAGTCAACGGGTCTGCAACATTCAGATCCGTATGTATCTTGCAAATTTCTATGTCTCCCACCTAGACTAGATCCCGGATGGAATTGAAGCGTCTCTTGATGTGATTGGTTCTCTTGTGAAATCTGGATTCCTTCGCCAAGGCAATTGCTCCGGTATTGTCACAAAATATTTTCATTGGACCCGATGCACTAGGTATGACACCTAGATCGGATATGAACTCCTTCTTCCAGACTCCTTCATTTGCTGCTTCCGAAGTAGCTATGTACTCCGCTTCACACGTAGATCCCGCCACGACGCTTTGTTTAGAACTGCACCAACTGACAGCTCCACCGTTCAATGTAACCACGTATCCGATTTGTGATTTAGAATCGTCCGGATCAGTGTCAAAGCTTGCATCGACGTAACCATTTATGACTAGCTCTTTGTCACCTCCATAAACGAGAAACATATCCTTAGTCCTTTCCAGGTATTTCAGGATGTTCTTGACCGCTGTCTAGTGATCCACTCATGGATTACTTTGGTACCTCCCTGCTAAACGTATAGCAAGGCACACATCAGGTCTGGTACACAGCATTGCATACATGATAGAGCCTATGGCTGAAGCATAGGGAACATCTTTCATCTTCTCTCTATCTTCTGCAGTGGTCGGGCATTGAGTCTTACTCAACTTCACACCTTGTAACACAGGCAAGAACCCTTTCTTTGCTTGATCCATTTTGAACTTCTTCAAAACTTTGTCAATGTATGTGCTTTGTGAAAGTCCAATTAAGCGTCTTGATCTATCTCTATAGATCTTGATGCCCAATATATAAGCAGCTTCACCGAGGTCTTTCATTGAAAAACTCTTATTCAAGTATCCCTTTATGCTATCCAGAAATTCTATATCATTTCCAATCAGCAATATGTCATCCACATATAATATCAGAAATGCTACTGAGCTCCCACTCACTTTCTTGTAAATACAGGCTTCTCCAAAAGTCTGTACAAAACCAAATGCTTTGATCACACTATCAAAGCGTTTATTCCAACTCCGAGAGGCTTGCACCAGTCCATAAATGGATAGCTGGAGCTTGCACACTTTGTTAGCTCCCTTTGGATCGACAAAACCTTCCGGTTGCATCATATACAACTCTTCTTCCAGAAATCCATTCAGGAATGCAGTTTTTACATCCATTTGCCAAATTTCATAATCATAAAATGCGGCAATTGCTAACATGATTCGGACAGACTTAAGCATCGATACGGGTGAGAAGGTCTCAGCGTAGTCAATCCCTTGAACTTGTCGAAAACCTTTCGCAACAAGTCGAGCTTTATAGACAGTAACATTACCGTCAGCGTCAGTCTTCTTCTTGAAGATCCATTTATTCTCAATGGCTTGCCGATCATCGGGCAAGTCAACCAAAGTCCACACTTTGTTCTCATACATGCATCCCATCTCAGATTTCATGGCCTCAACCATTTTGCGGAATCTGGGCTCACCATCGCTTCTTCATAGTTCGTAGGTTCGTCATGGTCTAGTAACATAACCTCCAGAACAGGATTACCATACCACTCTGGTGCGGATCTTACTCTGGTTGACCTACGAGGTTCAGTAACAACTTGATCTAAAGTTCCATGATCATCATCATTAACTTCCTCACTAATTGGTACAGACGTCACAGGAACCGGTTTCTGTGATGAACTATTTTCCAATAAGGGAGCAGGTACTGTTACCTCATCAAGTTCTACTTTCCTCCCACTCACTTCTTTCGAGAGAAACTCCTTCTCTAGACAGGATCCATTTTTAGCAACGAATGTCTTGCCTTCGGATCTGTGATAGAAGGTGTACCCAACAGTCACCTTTGGGTATCCTATGAAGTCACATTTCTCCGATTTGGGTTCGAGCTTATTAGGTTGAAGTTTTTTCACATAAGCATCGCAGCCCCAAACTTTAAGAAACGACAACTTTGGTTTCTTGCCAAACCATAGTTCATAAGGCGTCGTCTCAACGGATTTTGATGGTGCCCTATTTAACGTGAATGCGGCCGTCTCTAAAGCATAACCCCAAAATGATAGCGGTAAATCAGTAAGAGACATCATAGAACGCACCATATCCAGTAAAGTACGATTACGACGTTCGGACACACCATTACGCTGTGGTGTTCCGGGTGGCGTGAGTTGTGAAACTATTCTGCATTGTTTCAAATGTAGACCAAACTCGTAACTCAAATATTCTCCTCCACGATCAGATCGTAGAAACTTTATTTTCTTGTTACGATGATTTTCAACTTCACTCTGAAATTCTTTGAACTTTTCAAATGTTTCAGACTTATGTTTCATTAAGTAGATATACCCATATCTGCTTAAATCATTTGTGAAGGTGAGAAAATAACGATATCCGCCACGAGCCTCAATATTCATCGGACCACATACATCTATATGTATGATTTCCAACAAATCTGTTGCTCTCTCCATAGTACCAGAGAACGGCGTTTTAGTCATCTTGCCCATGAGGCATGGTTCGCAAGTACCAAGTGATTCATAATCAAGTGATTCCAAAAGTCCATCAGTATGGAGTTTCTTCATGCGTTTTACACCAATATGACCCAAACGGCAGTGCCACAAATAAGTTGCACTATCATTATCAACTCTGCATCTTTTGGCTTCAACATTATGAATATGTGTATCACTACTATCGAGATTCATCAAAAATAGACCACTCTTCAAGGGTGCATGACCATAAAAGATATTACTCATATAAATAGAACAACCATTATTCTCAGATTTAAATGAATAACCGTCTCGCATCAAACAAGATCCAGATATAATGTTCATGCTCAACGCTGGCACCAAATAACAATTATTTAGGTCTAATACTAATCCCGAAGGTAGATGTAGAGGTAGCGTGCCGACGACGATCACATCGACTTTGGAACCGTTTCCCACGCACATCGTCACCTCGTCCTTGGCCAGTGTTTGCTTAATCCGTAGTCCCTGTTTTGAGTTGCAAATATTAGCAACAGAACCAGTATCAAATACCCAGGTGCTACTTCGAGCTCTGGTAAGGTACACATCAATAACATGTATATCACATATACCTTTGTTCACCTTGCTATCCTTCTTATCCGCCAAATACTTGGGGCAGTTCCGCTTCCAGTGACCAGTCTGCTTGCAGTAGAAGCACTCAGTCTCAGGCTTAGGTCCAGACTTGGGTTTCTTCTCTTGAGAAGCAACTTTATTGTTGTTCTTCTTGAAGTTCCCCTTCTTCTTCCCTTTGCCCTTTTTCTTGAAACTGGTGGTCTTATTGACCATCAACACTTGATGCTCCTTCTTGATTTCTACCTCCGCAGCCTTTAGCATTCCGAAGAGCTCTGGAATCGTCTTATCCATCCCTTGCATATTATAGTTCATAACGAAGCTCTTGTAGCTTGGTGGCAGTGATTGAAGAATTCTGTCAATGACGCTATCATCCGGAAGATTAACTCCCAGTTGAATCAAGTGATTGCAGTACCCAGACATCTTGAGTATATGCTCACTGACAGAACTATTCTCCTCCATCTTGCAGCTGTAGAACTTATTGGAGACTTTATATCTCTCAATCCGGGCATTCTTTTGAAATATTAACTTCAACTCCTGGAACATCTCATATGCGCCATGACGTTCAAAACGTCGTTGAAGTCTCGGTACTAAGCCGTAAAGCATGGCACACTGAACTATTGAGTAGTCATCGACACGTGACTGCCAGGCATTCACAATGTCTGCAGTTGCTGGCGCAGGTGGTACACCTAGCGGTGCTTCCAGGACGTAACTCTTCTGTGCAGCAATGAGGATAATCCTCAAGTTACGGACCCAGTCCGTGTAATTGCTACCATCATCTTTCAACTTTGCTTTCTCAAGGAACGCATTAAAATTCAACGGAACAACAGCACGGGCCATCTATCTACAATCAACATAGACAAGCAAGATACTATCAGGTACTAAGTTCATGATAAATTTAAGTTCAATTAATCATATTACTTAAGAACTCCCACTTAGATAGACATCCCTCTAATCTTCTAAGTGATAACGTGATCCATATCAACTGAACCATAACTGATCATCACGTGACATGGAGTAGCTTCCAATGGTGAACATCACTATGTTGATCATATCTACTATATGATTCATGGTCGACCTTTCGGTCTCAGTCTTCCGAGGCCATATCTGCATATGCTAGGCTCGTCAATTTTAACCTGAGTATTCTGCGTGTGCAAAACTGGCTTGCACCCGTTGTAGATGGACGTAGAGCTTATCACACCCGATCATCACATGGTGTCTGGGCACGACGAACTTTGGCAACGGTGCATACTCAGGGAGAACACTTTTATCTTGCAATTTAGTGAGAGATCATCTTATAATGCTACCGTCAATCAAAGCAAGATAAGATGCATAAAAGATAAACATCACATGCAATCAATATAAGTGATATGATATGGCCATCATCATCTTGTGCTTGTGATCTCCATCTCCGAAGCACCGTCATGATCACCATCGTCACCGGCGCGACACCTTGATCTCCATCGTAGCATCGTTGTCGTCTCGCCAATCTTATGCTTCTACGACTATCGCTACCGCTTAGTGATAAAGTAAAGCATTACAGGGCGATTGCATTGCATACAATAAAGCGACAACCATATGGCTCCTGCCAGTTGCCGATAACTCGGTTACAAAACATGATGATCTCATACAATAAAATTCAGCATCATGCTTTGACCATATCACATCACAACATGCCCTGCAAAAACAAGTTAGACGTCCTCTACTTTGTTGTTGCAAGTTTTACGTGGCTGCTACGGGCTTAGCAAGAACCATTCTTACCTACGCATCAAAACCACAACGATAGTTTGTCAAGTTGGTGCTGTTTTAACCTTCGCAAGGACTGGGCGTAGCCATACTCGGTTCAACTAAAGTTGGAGAAACTGACACCCACCAGCCACCTGTGTGCAAAGAACGTCGGTAGAACCAGTCTCGCGTAAGCGTACGCGTAATGTCGGTTCGGGCCGCTTCATCCAACAATACCGCCGAACCAAAGTATGACATGCTGGTAAGTAGTATGACTTATATCGCCCACAACTCACTTGTGTTCTACTCGTGCATATGACATCTACGCATAAAACCTGGCTCGGATGCCACTGTTGGGGAACGTAGTAATTTCAAAAAAATTCCTACGCACACGCAAGATCATGGTGATGCATAGCAACGAGAGGGGAGAGTGTTGTCCACGTACCCTCGTAGACCGAAAGCGGAAGCGTTAGCACAATGCGGTTGATGTAGCCGTACGTCTTCATGATCCGACCGATCAAGTACCGAACGCACGGCACCTACGAGTTCAGCACACGTTCAGCCCGATGACGTCCCTCGAACTCCGATCCAGCCGAGTGTTGAGGGAGAGTTTCGTCAGCATGACGGTGTGGTGACGATGTTGATGTTCTACCGACGCAGGGCTTCGCCTAAGCACCGCTACAGTATTATCGAGGTGGACTATGGTGGAGGGGGGCACCGCACACGACTAAAAGATCAAATCAATTGTTGTGTCCTTGGGGTGCCCCCCTGCCCCCGTATATAAAGGAGCAAGGGGGGAGGTGCGGCCAGCCAGGAGGAGGCGCGTCAGGAGGAGTCCTACTCCCACCGGGAGTAGGACTCCCTTCCTTCCTTGTTGGATTAGGAGAAGGGGGGAAAGAGGAGGGAGAGAGGAAGGAAAGGGGGGCGCCACCCCCCTCTCCTTGTCCTATTCGGACTAGGGGGGGAGGGGCGCGCGGCCCTGCCCTGGCCGCCTCTCCTCTTCTCCACTAAGGCCCACTATGGCCCATCAAGCCCCGGGGGGGTTCGGGTAACCCCTCGGTACTCCGGTAAAATCCCGATTTCACCCGGAACACTTCCGATATCCAAATATAGGCTTCCAATATATCAATCTTCATGTCTCGACCATTTAGAGACTCCTCGTCATGTCCGTGATCACATCCGGGACTCCGAACAACCTTCGATACATCAAAACTCATAAACTCATAATATAACTGTCATCAAAACTTTAAGCATGCGAACCCTACGGGTTTGAGAACTATGTAGACATGACCGAGACACGTCTCCGGTCAATAACCAATAGCGGAACCTGGATGCTCATATTGGCTCCCACATATTCTACGAAGATCTTTATCGGTCAGACCGCATAACAACATACGTTTGTTCCCTTTGTCATCGGTATGTTACTTGCCCGAGATTCGATCGTCGGTATCTCAATACCTAGTTCAATCTCGTTACCGGCAAGTCTCTTTACTCGTTCCGTAATACATCATCCCGCAACTAACTCATTAGTTGCAATGCTTGCAAGGCTTAAGTGATGTGCATTACCGAGTGGGCCCAGAGATACCTCTCCGACAATCGGAGTGACAAATCCTAATCTCGAAATACGCCAACCCAACAAGTACCTTCGGAGACACCTGTAGAGCACCTTTATAATCACCCAGTTACGTTGTGACGTTTGGTAGCACACAAAATGTTCCTCCGGTAAACGGGAGTTGCATAATCTCATAGTCATAGGAACATGTATAAGTCATGAAGAAAGCAATAGCAACATACTAAACGATCGAGTGCTAAGCTAACGGAATGGGTCAAGTCAATCACATCATTCTCCTAATGATGTGATCCCATTAATCAAATGACAACCCATGTCTATGGCTAGGAAACATAACCATCTTTGATCAACGAGCTAGTCAAGTAGAGGCATACTAGTGACACTCTGTTTGTCTATGTATTCACACAAGTATTATGTTTCCGGTTAATACAATTCTAGCATGAATAATAAACATTTATCATGATATAAGGAAATAAATAATAATTTTATTATTGCCTCTAGGGCATATTTCCTTCACTTTCAACCACGGTCGTCATGGAGGTTTTCAATGTGTCCAAAGCCACATTGAATTCCTCACGAGAGACCGTGGTTCCCCCATCGGCTGTAGACGAGACCGGATTCACACCGGAGTGCTCCTCCACACCATCTACGGTGTCAACCATACTCTTCGGACGTCAAAGTCCTTAATAAAGAGACGAGGCTCTGATACCAATTGAAAGGATCGATATAGTTGACTAGTGGGGGGTGAATAGGAAACTAACAATTTTTAGCTTTTCTTTACCAAATTAAACTTCGCATCAAAGTAGGTTGTCTAGATATGCAACTAGGTGAGCAACCTATATGATGCAACATCAACAAGCACACAAGCAAGCAAGGGATATAACACAAATAAGCTTGCACAAGTAAAGGCACGAGATAACCAAGAGTGGAGCCGGTGAAGACGAGGATGTGTTACTGAAGTTCCTTCCTTTTGAGGGGAAGTACGTCTCCGTTGGAGCGGTGTGGAGGTACAATGCTCCCCAAGAAGCCACTAGGGCCACCGTATTCTCCTCACGCCCTCACACAATGCGGGATGCTGTGAATCCACGATTGGTGCCCTTGGAGGCGGCAACCGGACCTTTACAAACAAGGTTGGGGCAATCTCCACAACTTAATTGGAGGCTCCCAACGACACCACGAAGCTTCACCACAATGGAATATGGCTCTGCGGTGACCTCAACTCTCTAGGGTGCTCAAACACCCAAGAGTAACAAGATCCGCAAGGGATTAGTGGGGGGAATCAAATTTCTCTTGGTGGAAGTGTAGATCGGGGCCTTCTCAACCAATCCCTAGAAAATCAACAAGTTTGATTGGCTAGGGAGAGAGATCGGGCGAAAATGGAGCTTGGAGCAACAATGGAGCTTGGGGACGGAAGAGATAGTCAACTCAGAGAAGAAGACACCCCTTATATAGTGGAAGAACAAATCCAACCGTTATCCACCAACTCAGCCTGCGTAGCACGGTACTACCGCGCCAGGGACGCGGTACTACTGCAAGGACACACGGTACTACTGCAGGGCCCCGCGGTACTACCGCTCGTGCAGCAGAAACCAGAACAGCCCAGATGTAATGAAGCAGAGGGCGGTAGAACCGCTGGCGTGGTACTACCGCTCCCCCTTGCGGTACTACCGCAAGGCAGGGATAGTCCAGATTTTGGGAAGGCACGGACATATAAAAATACATCCGTGGCAACTTCTGCTGAGTTGGGATCTATGCAAAAATCCGACACGGTAGTACGGCAAGCCAGGAGCAGTACTACCGTGCGGGGCGCGGATGTAAAAATTTACATCCGCCCCTATTGCTGCGCATGCTGTTGAGCCTGGCTAGAGCGCACGGTACTACCACGCCAGAGGCGTGGTACTACCGCGTAGGGCGCGGATGTAAAAAACTACATCTGCCCCTACTACCGCAAAAGCTGCAGCGCCTGGCCTGAGACCACAGTACTACTGCTCCAAGGAAGCGGTACTGCCGTGGGCACTACCGCAAGGGCCTGCGGTACGAACGCTCCTAGGAGCAGTACTACCGCATGCCCGAACTCAGCAATCACAACATTTTGCATAGACAAGAAAAGACGGAGGATGCTCCAAAGTGCCAAAGGAAAGGTGGTGCAAATGGATTAGACGTGTACGTAATGATTCCACCCAAACCTTTCCAAAGCGGACCCCCTCTTAATAGTATGGCTTTCCTACGACTCGAATCCACCGAAAAGAAACGTAGAGAAACACCGTCTTCAATAGTCTTCGAGGGGCACCAAATCGTCTTGTGCCTAGTCATGATATATCTAAAATACTCAATGCACATGATTAGTCCGCAAAAGCATTGTCATCAATCACCAAAACAACTAAGGGATAAATATGTCCTTACACACCCATAGTTCACATCGCCATGTGACCAACACCCAAAGGGTTTACTAGAGTCAATAATCTAGTTCACATCGCCATGTGATTAACACCCAAAGAGTACTAAGGTGTGATCATGTTTTGCTTGTGAGAGAAGTTTAGTCAACGGGTCTGCCACATTCAGATCCGTATGTTTTTTGCAAATTTCTATGTCTATAATGCTATGCATGGAGCTACTCCAGCTAATTGCTCCCATTTTCAATATGTATCCAGATTGAGACTCAGAGTCATCCAGATTGATGTTAAAGCTTGCATCGACGTAACTCTTTATGATGAACTCTTTATCACCTCCATAACCGAGAAATATTTCCTTAGTCCTCTAAGGATAATTTTGACCGATGTCCAGTGATCTACTCCTGGATCACTATTGTACCCCTTTGCCAAACTCATGGCAAGGTACACAATGGGTCTGGTATACAGCATGACATACTTTATAGAACCTATGGCTGAGGCATAGGGAATGACTTTCATTCTCTCTTTATCTTCTGTCATGATCGGGTTTTGAGTCTTACACAACTTCATACCTTACAACTCGGGCAGGAACTCCTTCTTTGACTGATCCATTTTGAACTCCTTCAAAATCTTATCAAGGTATGTGCTCATCGAAAGTTTTATCAAGCGTCTTGATCTGTCTTTATAGATCTTGATGCCCAATATGTAAGTAGCTTCACCGAGGTCTTTCTTTGAAAAACTCCTTTCAAACACTCCTTTATGCTTTTCAAAAAATTCTACATCATTTCCGATCAACAATATGTCATTCACATATACTTATCAGAAAGGTTGTAGTGCTCCCACTCACTTTCTTGTAAATACAGGCTTCACCACAAGTCTGTATAAAACTATATGCTTTGATCAACTCATCAAATCGTATATTCCAACTCTGAGATGCTTGCACCAGTCCATAGATGGATCGCTAGAGCTTGCACACTTTTTTAATACCTTTAGGATTGAGAAAACCTTCTGGTTGCATCATATACAACTCTTCTTTAAGAAATCCATTAAGGAATGCAGTTTTGACATCCATTTGCCAAATTTCATAATCATAAAATGGGGCAATTGCTAACATGATTCGGACAGACTTAAGCATCGCTACACGTGAGAAGGTCTCATCATAGTCAACTCCTTGAACTTGTCGAAAACCTTTTGCAACAAGTCGAGCTTTGTAGATAGTAACATTACCATTAGCGTCAGTCTTCTTCTTGAAGATCCATTTATTTTCTATGGCTTGCCGATCATCGGACAAGTCAACAAAGTCCATACTTTGTTCTCATACATGGATCCCATCTCAGATTTCATTGCCTCAAGCCATTTCGCGGAATCTGGGCTCATCATCGCTTCCACATAGTTCGTAGGTTCATCATGGTCTAGTAACATGACCTCCAGAACAGGATTACCGTACCACTCTAGTGCGGAACATACTCTGGTTGACCTACGAGGTTCGGTAGTAACTTGATCTGAAGTTTCATGATCATCATCATTAACTTCCTCACTAATTGGTGTAGGCATCGCTGGAACTGATTTCTGTGATGTACTACTTTCCAACTCGAGAGTAGGTACTATTACCTCAACAAGTTCTACTTTCCTCCCACTCACTTCTTTCGAGAGAAACTCCTTCTCTGGACAGGATCCATTCTTAGCAACAAATATCTTGCCTTCGGATCTGTGATAGAAGGTGTACCCAATAGTTTATTTAGGGTATCCTATGAAGACGCATTTCTCTGATTTGGGTTTGAGCTTATCAGCCTGAAGCTTTTTCACATAAGCATTGCAACCCCAAACTTTAAGAAACGACAACTTAGGTTTTTTGCCAAACCACAGTTCATATGGTGTCGTATCAACGAATTTAGATGGTGGCCTATTTAACATGAATGCAACAGTCTCTAATGCATAACCCCAAAACGATAGCGGTAAATCGGTAAGAGACATCATAGATCGCACCATATCCAATAAAGTATGATTATGACGTTCAGACACACCATTACAATGTGGTGTTCCAGGTGGCATGAGTTGCGAAACTATTCCAAATTTTTTCAAATGAAGACCAAACTCGTAACTCAAATATTCGCCTCTGCGATCAGATCGTAGACATTTTATTTTCTTGTTACGATGATTTTCCACTTCACTCTAAAATTCTTTGAACTTTTCAAATGTTTCAGACTTATGTTTCATTAAGTAGATATACCCATATCTGCTCAAATCATCTGTGCGGGTCAGAAAATAATGATACCCGTCGCGACCCTCAACACTCATTGGACCGCATACATCAGTTTGTATTATTTCCAATAAGTCAGTGGCTCGCTCCATTGTTCCGGAGAACGGAATTTTAGTCATCTTGCCCATGAGGCATGGTTCACAAGCATCAAGTGATTCATAATCAAGTGATTCCAAAAGCCCATCTGCATGGAGTTTCTTCATGCGCTTTACACCAATATGACCTAAACGGCAGTGCCACAAATAAGTTGCACTATCATTATTAACTTTGCATCTTTTGGCATCAATATTATGATTATGTGTATCACTACGATCGAGATTCAACAAAAATAGACCACTCATCAAGGGTGCATGACCATAAAAGATATTACTCATATAAATAGAACAACCATTATTCTCTGATTTAAATGAATAACCGTCTCGCATCAAACAAGATCCAGATATAATGTTTCATGCTCAACGCTGGCACCAAATAACAATTATTCAGGTCTAAAACTAATCCCGAAGGTAGATGTAGAGGTAGCGTGCTGACGGGGATCACATCGACCTTGGAACCATTTCCAACTTGCATCGTCACCTCGTCCTTAGCCAATCTTCGTTTAATCCGTAGCCCCTGTTTCGAGTTGCAAATATGAGCAATAGAACCAGTATCAAATACCCAGACATTACTACGAGCATTAGTAAGGTACACATCAATAACATGTATATCAAATATACCTTTCACTTTGCCATCCTTCTTATCCGCCAAATACTTGGGACAGTTCCGCTTCGAGTTACCAATCCCTTTGCAGTAGAAGCACTCAGTTTCAGGCTTAGGTCCAGACTTGGGCTTCTTCCTAGGAGCAGCAACTTGCTTGCTATTCTTCTTGAAGTTTCCCTTCTTTCCTTTGCCCTTTTTCTTGAAACTAGTGGTCTTGTTAACCATCAACAATTGATGCTCCTTCTTGATTTCTACCTCCACAGCCTTGAGCATTGTGAAGAGCTCGGGAATCGTCTTGTTCATCCCTTGCATATTATAGTTCATCACGAAGCCTTTATAGCTTGGTGGCAGTGATTGAAGAACTCTGTCAATGACACTATCATCCGGAAGATTAACTCCCAGCTGAGTCAAGTGGTTATGGTACCCAGACATTCTGAGTGTGTTCACTGACAGAACTGTTCTCCTCCGTCTTGTAGCTATAGAACTAGAACTTGTTGGAGACTACATATCTCTCAACTCGGGCATTTGCTTGAAATATTAACTTCAACTCCTGGAACATCTCATATGCTCCATGACGTTCAAAACGTCTTTGAAGTCCCGATTCTAAGCCGTAAAGCATGGCACACTAAACTATCGAGTAGTCATCAGATTTAGCTTGCCAGACGTTCATAACGTCAGCAGTTGCTCCTGCAGCAGGCCTTGCACCTAGCGGTGCATCAAGCACGTAATTCTTCTATGCATCAATGAGGATAATCCTCAAGTTACGGACCCAGTCTGTGTAGTTTCTACCATCATCTTTCAACTTAACTTTCTCTAGGAACGCATTAAAATTCAAGGGAACGGTAGCACGGGCCATTGATCTACAACATAGATATGCAAAAACTATCAGGACTAACAAAAATAACAACAAAGCCTTTAGTCCCAAGCAAGTTGGGGTAGGCTAGAGGTGAAACCCATAAGATCTCGCAACCAACTCATGGCTCTGGCACATGGATAGCAAGCTTCCACGCACCCCTGTCCATAGCTAGCTCATTGGTGATACTCCAATCACGTGATCCATATCAACTAAACCATGTCCGATCATCACGTGAGATGGAGTAGTTTCCAATGGTGAACATCTCTATGTTGATCATATCTACTATATGATTCACGTTCAACCTTTCGGTCTCAGTGTTCCGAGGCCATGTCTGTACATGCTAGGCTCGTCAAGTTTAACCCAAGTATTCCGCACGTCCAAAAATGTCTTGCACCCGTTGTATGTGAACGTAGAGCTTATCACACCCGATCATCACGTGGTGTCTCGGCACGACGAACTGTCGCAATGGTGCATACTCAGGAAGAACACTTATACCTTGAAATTTAGTGAGGGATCATCTTATAATGCTACCGCCGTACTAAGCAAAATAAGATGCATAAAAGACAAAAATCACATGCAATCAAAATATGTGACATGATATGGCCATCATCATCGTATGCCTTTGATCTCCATCTCCAAAGCAACGTCATGATCTCCATCATCACCGGCTTGACACCTTGATCTCCATCGTAGCGTTGTTGTCATCTCGCCAACTATTGCTTCTACAACTATCTCTAACGCATAGTGATAAAGTAAAGCAATTACATGGCGATTGCATTTCATACAATAAAGCAACAACCATAAGGCTCCTGCCAGTTGCCGATAACTTTTACAAAACATGATCATCTCATACAATAACGTATATCAAATCATGTCTTGACCATATCATATCACAACATGCCCTGCAAAAACAAGTTAGACGTCCTCTACTTTGTTGTTGCAAGTTTTACGTGGCTGCTACGGGCTTCTAGTAAGAACCGTTCTTACCTACGCATCAAAACCACAATGATGTTTCGTCAAGTTTGTTGTTTTAACCTTCAACAAGGACCGGCCGTAGTCAAATTCGATTCAACTAAAGTTGGAGAAACAGACACCCGCCAGCCACCTTTATGCAAAACAAGTTGCATGTGTGTCGGTGGAACCGGTCTCATGAACGTGGTCATGTAAGGTTGGTCCGGGCCGCTTCATCCAACAATACCGCTGAATCAAAATAAGACGTTGGTGGTAAGCAGTATGACTATGATCGCGCACAACTCTTTGTGTTCTACTCGTGCATATCATCTATGCATAGACCTGGCTCGGATGCCACTGTTGGGGAACGTAGCATGAAAATTCAAAAAAATTCCTACGATCATGCAAGATCTATCTAGGAGATGCATACCAATGAGAAGGGGAGAGTGTGTCCACGTACCCTCGTAGACTGAAAGCGGAAGCGTTAACTTAACGCGGTTGATGTAGCCGAATGTCTTCGCGATCCAACCGATCAAGCACCGAACATACGGCACCTCCGAGTTCTGCACACGTTCAGCTCGATGACGTCCCTCGAACACTTGATCCAGCAAAGTGTTGAGGGAGAGTTTCGTCAGCAAGACGGCGTGGTGACGGTGATGGTGATGTGATCCACGCAGGGCTTCGCCTAAGCACTACAACAATATGACGGAGGAGTAAATGGTGCAGGGGGCACCGCACACGGCTAAGAAACAATTGATGTGCTTTGGGGTGCCCCCTGCCCCTGTATATAAAGGAGGAGAGGGGAGGAGGCCGCCTAGGCTGCGCGCCAAGTGGGGGGAAACCCACTAGGACTCCTAGTCCTAGTCGGCCCCCCTTCCTTCTTTCGGGGGGGAGGGGGAAAGAGAGGGAGAGGGAGAAGGAAAGGGAGGGCGCGCCCCCTCCCCTTGTCCAATTCGGACTGCCCATGGGGGGCGCGTGCCACCCCTTGTGGGCTGCCCTCTCTCTCCCCTATGGACCATAGTGGCCCATTACTTTCCCCGGGGGGTTCCGGTAACCCCTCGGTACTGCGATAAATACCCGAGACACTCTGAGACCATTCCGGTGTCCGAATACTATCGTCCAATCTATCAATCCTTACCTCTCGACCATTTCGAGACTCCTCATCGTGTCCGTGATCTCATCCGGGACTCCGAACAATCTTCGGTCACCAAAACACATAACTCATAATACAAATCATCATCGAACGTTAAGCGTGTGGACCCTACGGGTTCAAGAACTATGTAGACATGACCGAGACACATCTCCGATCAATAACCAACAACGGAACATGGATGCTCATATTGGTTCCTACATATTCTACGAAGATCTTTATCGGTCAAACCGCAATGACAACATACGTCATTCCCTTTGTCATCGGTATGTTACTTGCCCGAGATTCGATCGTCGGTATCCTCATTCCTAGTTCAATCTTGTTACCGGCAAGTCTCTTTACTCGTTCCGTAATGCATCATCCCGTAACTAACTCATTAGTCACATTGCTTGCAAGGCTTATCATGATGTGCATTACCGAGAGGGCCTAGAGATACCTCTCCGATACTCGGAGTGACAAATCCTAATCTCGATCTATGCCAACCCAACAAACACCTTTGGAGATACCTGTAGAGCATCTTTATAATCACCCTGTTACATTGTGACGTTTGATAGCACACAAGGTATTCCTCCGGTATCCGGGAGTTGCATAATCTCATAGTCAAAGGAATATGTATAAGTCATGAAGAAAGCAATAGCAATAAAACTGAACGATCATAATGCTAAGCTAACGGATGGGTCTTGTCCATCACATCATTCTCCTAATGATGTGACCCCGTTCATCAAATGACAACACATGTCTGTGGTTAGGAAACTTAACCATCTTTGATAAACGAGCTAGTCTAGTAGAGGCTTACTAGGGACACGGTGTTTTGTCTATGTATCCCCACATGTATCAAGTTTTCGGTTAATACAATTCTAGCATGAATAATAAACATTTATCATGATATAAGGAAATATAAAATAACAACTTTATTATTGCCTCTAGGGCATATTTCCTTCAGCAATCTCCTTGAGGGCGCGGTGCTGGCTCTCCGTCTCCAGCTGGACGTAGTCCTCGCGCGCCCACTTGAGGGCGGCCTCATCGGCGATGGCCATGCCGTCGTACTCGCTCTTCATGGCGACGAGCCCCGGCTCCGTCTTCGGCTTGACGAGGCGAGAGGAGGAGGAGCCACGCCCGCCCTCGTTGATGACGAGGGTGCCGCAGCGGGTGCACCGCCCAAGCGGCGTCTCCACGGGCTCGAGCTTGACGCTGGTGAGCACCGGCGTAACGGAGGAGCGGGAGGAGGAGGAGGACGACCCACCTGCCATGCGCCCGGCAGCAAAATGCCGCCGCTCCAGCGGGGGACAGGCGCCAGGGCCGCCGGGTACTGGAGCAGTGGCTGGGTGCCACCCTCGAGGTGCTCGAGGACGTAATGCAGCGTCCGCCCGGGGACGCCCCACCACAGGCGGCGACCGTCGGCGTTGTGGCGCCCCATCACCGGCGTGTTGTTGGTGGAGGCAACCTGCTCCTCGTGGCGGCATTGGAAGTACGTCGCCCAGCTGGCGTGGTTGTTGGCGGTGTACTCCAGGCGGTCGCGCACCTCCTCTGGCAGGGAGGCCCGGACGTGCGCGACCTCGCTGTGGAAGCGGTCGGCGTCGGGCTGCGGGGGGACGGGGACGCCTCCGGTGCTGAGCCTCCACCGCCCCGGCACGCGCATGTCAGGTGGCGCCGGGTAGTTCGCCTCGTGGAGAAGGTACGACTCCCACTCGTGCAGGGTGCGGCGGCCGAAGCCGTTGGCCGCCGCACCATTGCCGGGGAAACGCTCTCCCATCGTCGACGGATGTAGACGCGGTGGCTGCAGGCGAGGGAGGGAGAGATGGGATGGGGCGCTGACGATGAGAGAGGGAGTGCGGGGTGAGGGAGAGTGCGTCCCGGCGAAGGAGGGGGTGTCTTTTTATAGCCGCCGCAGCAGACGTGTGTGTACGCATGGCGGGAGGGGGACGACGCGTCATCGTGCCATCACTGCGCCGCATGTGAGGAATCAATGGAAGGCTGACCGGCGGCAGCCTTGGCATTGATTCCCAGCGGGAAAACGAGGCGATGGGGAAGACGAGATGCGGCTGGTCGCTGACTCGGCAGGCCCGCGAGGCTTTCGTGCCAAAAACGCTTCCCCCGGCGCCCCCCAGCGCGCCAGGTTTGGCCAATTTCGGGCCTAACCGGTGAAAAATGGGTTTCTGGGGGCGCGACTGAGCCGTTTTTTTAGTGCCGGCGGTAAAAAAGGTCCTGGGGGGACCTGTTGGGGACGCGGCTGGAGATGCTCTTATATATTAAGTAATAGGATTACAATATGTAGCCAGTAGGCTAATGAGAGCATCTGGGGTGACCTGCAACCACAACTCGGTTCGATGCTCCGCTCTCGATAAAAAGGCTAGTCGATCTGTAGCTTATTCTGTACACGGTCAATACACATAAGAATATGCTCCCTGTCTCCTAACATTAACATTAACAGATACAATAACCTGATTAGAGCACATAATCCCGCCTCAAGAGACGCTATCAAGGACGTGTCCCAGCCACTAATTAATAAAGCCACCAAGCGTACCACAAGGTTTCAAAGCAACCACACGAAGGCCAACAAAAGCCAACAGAGAAGAAGATAGTACAGACAACCATCACAGGCAATAAGCAGTTCCAGCCCTTCCTACAGGAACATTCGGTACTTATCATTTCTGTTTTCTTTTTCTTTTTATACATCAGGAAGCTTCTCCTACTTCACCTGGTGCCATCCCTTCCTATCTTTCGTGATCGAAACAAATCGTGTAAGCTTCATATTGACATCAATTTTCATTCGTATCGGAACAAACTCCCCGACAAAGCCCGCTTGTAACTTCACTTGGACTTGAAGAACTTCGCCCATGGGCCTACGCATCCCCTTGATAATACTAGCTTCGATCAGGGAGCTGTCAGGGAGTTTGGACACCTGCGCCCAAGGAACCAATTTATCCAGGACAACGGTCCAAGAATTTTGGAACCCATCATATTCTTCGAGTAAAAGTGCATGATTTCTGAACACCCATCGAATCTTGTCTGAACATTTGGTTTCATTTCGATGAAATGGAACAGGGGAGCCGATTCCTGATGATCAAGCAAAACTAGAGTTGAGTGTCTTTGCAGAAAGTGCTCAAAATCTCGACGTGTCACCAAGTCACGAACTTCATAAACCTAGTTAGTCCTCCTGTTATGACATCCAAATCGGGTCCTCAGCCTAAGGCTACAAAGCATATAGTGCTCCTGTAGCCAGAAGTCACTTCTGAACTGCATGTGATCTCAGCGCTCTGACAGCTAGCTTGGTGCACTAATCCAACTTCATTGTTTGCGAGAGCTCAGTGGTCGAGCTTTCGTTCTCCATGAGCGCCGATCAATTGATCGCGAATTTGAGCACTGAGAACGACCTCAGACAAGGACGGAGAAGCTGCTTCGCCCAGGCCAATCCAATGAAGATCCAACATGTATCTCGTCGGTGACACGCATTACGAGTAGCAGTGTAGTACTGTACTAGTGATATAGGACTGTTAACAAAACGATTCATCTCTGTGGTGAGAAGATACGCAGAGGTTGACACTTTATGATGCATGACTGTCGGCCTGACAACACTCACCACTTTCTTCCTTGACTTCTCTCTTGTGCAGATGAACGATCTCGATCTAGTTGTTTGTCATCTTGCAATGGTTAATTTTTTAGTTGTAGCGGTGGATTTTGCTAACAAAAGTAGTTAGTTACACTAAACTTAAATAGTAACTGTATTATCTCCATCCCAATTACTTGTCTTAGATTTGTTTAGATACATACGTACGTACTAATCTACAGTTTATAATACTTTGATTTAGTAGTCGGGTCGAAATCAGCAGTGGTTAACATGAAACCCAAATAGGTGCGTGCTTCGTCAAGCCTACCGGCTGCTTCAGCCTAAACAGCACACGCCTTAATTCCCACAAAAAGGTGCAAGTGACAGGGAAGTGAACTGATCAGATTCACATCAACTCTTTGCATTCATGCATGCAACTGTATCAGAAAACGAGAGCCTACCGAACTCACGAGGGCAGCGTTTCTCCACTTCAGGATCATATATACAACCTGATCTCCCACCCCCAAAAAAAAGAGGATCGTATACAACTGTATGAACAGAAAATTCTACAGAAATAGTAAAAGAAAATCCCAAAACTTGTCCAGGTAGCTGGCTGGTAGCACAAATCAACACGTCAGGCTGAAGCTGTGTGTGTACCTAGGTCTAGGAGTTGTCCTGTTCTATTCACTTGTTCAGATAGCTGGTAACAGTTCGTCGTCCTGTTTGTGTACGTAATAATCAAACATGGTTGGCCAGCTGACTGTGCCAGTTGAAAGATGTGGGAACCATTTTTTGTACTCCAGAATCTTGTCACTGCTCCTCTGTTTGGTTTGTACTACGAGTTTAGCCATCACAGCTCAACAGAGAACACAAAATCATGTCTGCTGCTGGAGTCAGCTGACGACAACGACCTGTACGTCTCACTTGTGTACTTCGAACCGAAAATTACACACGGGAAAAATACCATTTCCCCGTGAAGTAGATTCTGAAATGGCTTAGTGTGCTGCTGATCTGACATCATAGTAAACCCTGTAAACTTCACATTCCTTTCCTCGAATGCGCAAATCGGGTGGGTGGGACTGGGAGAAGGACGTAGTTTCTCCCTGAAAACCCGAAAAGAGATTTCCGTCAAAAAAACCGGGAAAGAGAGAGCGAGATCATGGCCAGATTGACCACAAACATATGCCAAACTGGTTCGTTCAGAGTTGAGAGAGCGATGATGATGGACAGGACAGTGTCCGGTTCATGCGTCTTCCCGGAGAAACCATTTCTTGTATCGACTATGCCTAGTATTTTCTTTGAGACGTCGTACCGACTATGTTACGGAAGGGGGAAAACAGAACACCTGACATGGCCCAGGGAACAACACCTAACGGGACCGTACTCGATCTCAATCGCAAGGCACGATGTCGCTGTTATGCAAAGCACGTCAAATTTCGCCACGACAATTATATAATGTAAATATGTACTTTACACACCTCAAAGCCATCCGCTCACAAATAAGCTAGCGAAAACGGGCAAACCCTAGCCGCGCCGCCGGGCTCACCCCCCTCCCTTCCTCGCCGCCGCCTGAGGCAGCCACCGGGCAAGCCCAGGGCGCCAAGGGTGGTGGCGGCGGGGCCTCCGCTGCCCTGCCTCTGCGTGGGGAGTCCCGGATCTAGAGCGGCGGCTCCTTTGGCGAGGTGCGGCAGACTCTAGCGAGCAACCGTGCGGGCGGTGGATCTGGCGTCCTGGCCTCGCGGGCGGCGGGATCCCGGTGGTCATTGGCGGCTGGCCGGTGCGCGCGATCTTGCTCGAAACCGTTGCATATTCCTCCCCCGCTCCTCCCGCTCCTCCCCCGCTCCCGCGGCGCGCCCCCCGCGCGCGTCTCGGGACATCTAGATCGGCCACCGCCGCCGCCGCCTCATCAGCGTCTCCTTCCCCTCGCCGCCGCCGGAGTGCGCCCGCCGGGCGAAGCCCGTGCGGCGCGGGCGGCGGCGGGGCACTCCCTCCTTCCTCTGGTCCTCGTGGCGGCGGCGCGGGTCGTCTGCTCGGGGACAAGGGGCGCCTCGTCTGGCTGGTCTCCCGGAGGCGAGGACGGCTGGATCCGGCGACGACTGGGCTAGGAGGAGGTGGCGCGGTGCGGCGGCGCTGGTGGCGGGGTTTCCGTCGAGGTCGTCTTCGATCTCGATCGGGATCTCCACCGGGGGCGTCGTACGGCGGTGGGACCGGATCGGCGGCGGCGTCACCGGTTCGGCGGAGGGCTCCGTTCCAGCCAACCGCGAGATCGGGACGCCGTGGCTTCCGGTGAAAATCGAGCCTGACTGCAGTCATGGCGGACGATGGCGGCGTCTCGGACGTCGTTCCCTTCTCGAGGCATCGTCGTTGCAGGTCACGTCAACCTGATCGGAAGGTTCCGAGGGAAACCCTAAATCTGCATCTACCGGATCGGACGATGGCGATGTTTCGATGTCGTTCTCCCTCATGGGGGCATCATTTTGGAGCAAGTGTTGGCTGGAGGGGACAAGAGGAGGAGCGGCGTGGTATCTGACACGTCGACAACGGTGGGTCTTAGCGGCATGGAGCAGCGGGGTCTCTCCGGTGGGCGTGTGATGATGGACGAGCGCATGATGGTGGCGTTGTCTGGCGTCGTGGTGACGTCGACGGCAACTAGACCGGGCAAGGTACATGCAGCAGTATAGCACTAAAGATGGATTGGTGGCAGGTGGCTGCGGCGACCTCATACCCGGCAGGCGTCCAGGTTGAAGAGTGCGCCGGACTTGTGGGTGCCCCATACCCGGCAGGCGTCCTGGTTGGGACCTCAGGCCTTAGATGTTAGGTTTGGCTGCGAGGTCTGTTTTGGTATTAGGCCCAGACTATCAGCATCCCTTCATCACTGGATAGGAATAGCGACAGATGTTGCCTAGACGGTGGCTTTTGTCTTACTTTTGTATGACTTTATAAGGTCTTGTGTGAATAATTAATAAAGTGGTTGCATGTATCGTCCAGATGCAGAGGCCGGTGGTCCTTCTCCATTTAAAAAAAAAACACCTCAAAGTCGACCATGGACATGCATACGAAACTGGGAGAGACAGGGGGCGGGCAAAAGGCATGTGAAACGCAGCAGGCAAAGGTAACCCTTAGAAAGAAGACTGAAGTTAAAAGAAAGACCGAGGAAGAAGACTGGAAACGAAAGACACGCACGCTCTTCCCAATCCTATCTACCACCACCCAGACCCAGGCACGCGTAGATCCAGCCACCAAACGCAGCAAAATTAACTCACAAACGCCTCACCATCTCTCCCTCACCTCCAGTAGTCCAGTCGTCCACTACCCGCGCACGAACACTGCACTGGGACGACATTTGGACCCGGCCCCTCCTCAAGCCAGGTGATTAAATACACGATGCTCTATTCGGCACAACAAAATAATAATAAGGCACAGTTGATTACGTGATGAGTATACGTACGGCGCTCATGTGTAGGAATCATCATGTTGCGCGTACAGACATTGAATGGGCCATTTAGTTTAGCGGCCGGGCATCAAATGTGTTCCTTTTGTTCAGGGGACTTTTTTTTTTTTTTTTGCGAATGTTCAGGTGACCTTTCATCATTCCACTAATTGGAGGTTGATCTTCGATCCACCCAATGCACAACGAACAGTACAGTGAATTCTTGCTTCCATTTTCCCCGCAAATATTTTCGCCGTCGTTAAGATATGAAACAAGTATAAGTAATTTTCTTTCTTTCCCTGCAAACATCTCCGAGCGACGGCTGATCTACGTTGCTTTCAACCTCCTCCACCTCCAAATATAAATGACATGTAAGGAGAAGAAGCGCAGCGGCAAGCGGAAGATTCAGGGTACAAAGCTCCCTGAATGCAGTACGTACATGGTATTCCCTCCGTTCCGAATTACTTGTCGCACGTATGGATGTATCTAAATGTATTTTAGTTCTAGATACATTCATTTCAACGACGAGTAATTTGGAACGGAGAGAGTACGTTCGTAGGTTTCTCGAAACCGGATTCTGAATGTGTATGGCAAGAATGAAAGAAAGGCAGCCAGCTGCTAGCTGGCCTTGCATCTCACTCGTCCTCCCTTCTACGGATAACCATTACATGCGTGTACTGGTGTACATGCCACATATCACCCACTGCATACGTGCCCAAAACGTACATCGTGTACGTATATGTTATGTGCAGTACGATCTTATACGAGCCCACCACATCACTTCAGTCTTCAGTGCTGTACAATTGAAGCAAGACTTTACAAGAGTATGCGTTAACATTGTTGCTTTCTCTCTTTAGTTTTTTTTTTTTTGAGGATCTAATTTCTCTCTTTAGTTGAAAAAAAAGTTAAGCTATCTGCTAGCACATGTATGTTTGTTGCTAACTAACATTGTTAATTTGTCCACTAGCTCGAAACAGAAGCCAAGTCATCTAATATGTTTAACATATATGGTAGGATTGCACCTACTAATCAGATTGAGCGCAAAGATGGCGAAATTAAACTATTTCTGTGACGCCAAAATTAAAGGCCTGCGTGCAGGATTTAGGAAATAGAGCACTAGAGAAGACAAGTCGCAAACCAACACGGTATCTTTGTTTGGTCCTAATTAACTAGTGCGCGTAACCATAAAATACATCTGCAATTTAATTTGTGTGGATGGGCCTCATTTGATTTTTGTGGAAACGAAGCTGCATGGATTCCATCAGGGCCTGCTTTACTCAGTTTTAAAATTCATTTTTGTACGGAGATTTCGCATGGATTCCGGACGTGCTTTACTTAAAATCGTGCTGCCGTGCCTACTCTGAAGAAATAATGTTTTCAAGTCGGGAATCAGAGGCACTATCCGCGGCAATTCAATGAACTTCTAAGCAGCCTTCGGTTAATCATTTTATAATAACGAATCAACTTTGCAAATAAAAAGTAAAATGGAGGACCCATTCCCTTGGCACTTAGCAGCCAGAAAAGAGAGAAATGGAAAAAGGAAAGGAGATATATATAAAAAAGGACAAACGAATAAGCCAGTGGTACATGTAATTTTGATAAACAGAAGGGCCTCAAATGCTAATAGCTCCACCATAGTATTTAGTGTACGTATTTATCTGCCCCTTGTGTTGTGTCCCCGCCTTGCCCACACTCGGCTACCATCTAGCCAGCTACCAGCCTCCTCTCTCGTGCCCATGACGACCCGGACGCAACCACCACTGCCGACGCGGCCGGCTCAGGCTCACCGGCGCCAACGCGCGGCCTCCCACTCGTCCTCGTCGTCCTCGTCGTCGTCTTTCTCCACGGCCTCCTCCACCGCCTCCTCGCCGTCGCCTTCCCCGCGCACCACCTCCATCCCCTTCTCCTGGGAGCACCACCCGGGCATCCCCAAGAGCCACTCCTTCCTCCGCGGCGCCGCGGACCCTGCTGCCTCCCCGTCCGCGCCGCTCCCGCTCCCGCCGCCGATCCGTGCGCCGCCCTCCCGACGCCGCGCCAACCGATCGGCGCCGGGCGCTCCCGGCGCCGCCGCCGCCGACCCCTTCGCCGCCGCGCTGGCAGAGTGCACCAGGGAGCGCACCAACGCCATCGACATCGACGCGCTGTTTCCTCCTAAGCCGGCGTCGGCCGTCCGCGCCGGGCCGCGGCGGTGGTCCATCGCCACTGGCGGGGTGGTAGGATTACTGGACCTGTACGGCTGCAAGAACGCCATGGGCGTCGCCGAGGGCGCCTTCGTCGTACGCCGGCCGGTGGTGGCCGTCGGGCGGGCGGGCCAGGGCCGTGCTGGCCGGCCCGGCAAGAGATAAGGGCCCTTCCGAATTCTGAGATCCATCAACTGTGTGGGCTCAACCAGGTACATAAATAATGGATGTGTGCAGCGAGCGAGTGGTGGGAAAATATCGAAAAGAAATCTCACCTTTTCTTTTCGTTTCTTTTTATTTTCTTTTGGTTGTACTTTGATGGTATTCTCAATTCTACTTAGTGGATGTGATTCATACATATAATTGAGAAAAAGTGATATATCAACCGATATATCTTATATGGCTCTTTGTATATATATGTAAATAATGCATGTGTCTTACTACCATGTTTAAATAGTCAAGCTTTTGCCAAATTTTCGAAATTATGCTGTACGAAAACATGATGCTTTTGAGTAATATATCTATTTTTGGTATATTTACAGTAATATCTAAGTATATAAACCTTCTCAAAGCTTTAGATTTCTTTGGCGAGTGTTCAAGAATTGCGCCGCCTAAAACTAGGCGTCAACAATTTGAATACGGGGAGAATTCAAAAGTAACCAATAGATCGTTGTTGTCTCTATATGCGTGCATAATGCAAACTTATTGATTCGGTGGTTAGGAGGATTATTGTACCATATCACATTAGGGAGCAACCTCTAGCTTAGAGGCCATGCGTGACGGAATATTTCTTCATGGGAGGCAACGAGGTGATTTCTTCTTTTTCACCACGAAGTCTTCCGACCCATTAATAATATGCAACACAATACAAAAGTTCTCCAAAAGTAAAAAAAAAAAAACAGCTGTGTCCATGAAACACATTGCGGCCACTACAAGCACTGAAGCGCATCGAAAGCGTCTGGCCAATTGCCCCTGCTTCAGTGAAGTGAGGAAAATATTGTAGTACACATCTAAGAAGTTGTCGTGCTAGCAAAAACCAGAACAATAACTGTTACCGACGATGAGAAGGGTAGATCAGAAGGGCCATACCTGCAAACACATCAACGAAGACGAGTGCCGGCCAAATCCAAATGGATCCGCCTGAAATGAACGACGGGCAGATCCAAGAAGATCCACCAAAGACCAGCTTCGATCGAATTCAAGAAGATCTAACGAAGACACACCTTCATACATTGTCCGTCAGCGCTAGGCAATGTCGTTGCTCAACATTTTCTTATTCTTTGCACTTACACAAATTCTAAAGGCTAGAACCCACATTCTCAAAAAAAAAATTAAGGCTAGAACCCACATTCTCTAGTTAAGAATAGTTATTTCCGGTGGTTTGATAAATATTCAAAACCCACTATTACTGAGAACCAACGATCAACCTTCTATTGTTAGATACGGCGACTACAGCGCTTACGCAGTGATTCCTTGTCAAGGTGTTGCTTGTGGAGATATTTCTCGTAATCTATGCGTTGTCCAAGACAATGGATAGTGTTGCTGCGTGTGGTTAGTCACCTCCGATTTCTTTGTTTCTTTTCTGATTCCCTTTATCTTTTTGTTGTATGCATCCCCAATATTTTGACTAGGTGTGAATAGTACTCCCTTCATTTTTGTATACAAGGCCACAATCTAGGATTAGGCTGGCCATAGTGGGGTAACATAAGTAGTATCATGCACTTGGGACTCACAAACATGCTTATGTGGCAGGCAATTAAAGAAGAGAGAGATGGTCATGGTAACATAGGTAGATACTGTAACATAATAAATGTTATGCTAATATGTGTCATGCATGGCAAGAAATGAGATTACCTACGATACTAATATATGATATTATGCATTATGGATGTAGTATCATATATGATACTCCCCACTATGACCAGCCTTACAGGTACCAATGTAAAATTTAATGCCTACTTTACAAGTCAGCTTTTCTTCTTGTTTACTGGAATCATTAATACTCCGCATGTATGCAAAGAAACTGAGTGGAGGAAGTAGCTGACTGTCATTATGACTACATGCATACAAGCATTAAACAGGTTGTTAGTATGAGAAAATATCATTAAGTTTGCCTCGAATACTGTTGGTGGCCTTGTATAGATGCAAAATGTATATTCCATAGTGGCTTTGTATATTAAAATGGAGGGAGTACGTTGTTGCATAAATCAGGTGTAATTGATATTATATTGATATTAATATGCTACACATTGGTGGAAAAAAATTGAAGCAAAAGAATGTGGAAAAAACCATATAGCGCGACGAAAAAATGTGGCATTATTGGCCGTCCTGCCTACCGGAGAACAGAATCGCTTGGATCTATCCCACTGGCCGAAGCGGATCCGAAACGTTTGTTAAATGTTCGTGGGGACGTTCGACTGCCCGTGGCCGTGCATTATTTGTCGAGTAGCTGTGCTCCATTCACTAAATTTCTAAATCTCTGAGGCGATGCGGGTGAGGGTGGGCAGACAAGTCTATAAGTTAGCCATAAAACTTCATCGGGATCGCCGCAAGCCGGCGTATAGTAATGGCTGGCAACAGGAAAAGCAGATGGATGTCACGTCCCTACTACTTGCTAATTTGAGTTCAAATGCGTATGATTGATCAAGTCGGCACGTTGCTATCTGATACTCGAAATAGTTCGGATTTTACAACGAAAAAATAAATTGCAATCAAAGTAGGATTTGGCATGTCTCCGGGCTCTCTTGCTGCTGAGCTCCTTCCGTCTTCTATTTCTTGTTACCTGAAGTTTTAGTGTTTTTCTAAAAGCTACTCCCTCCATCTCATAATGTAAGATGTTTTTTGACACTACACTAGTGTCAAAGAACGTCCTACATTATGGGACAGTGGGAGTAAAACTTTACTTAAGTTTGACCAAATATTAAAAGAAATGCTGATGTATATTGAATGAAAATATATCTTATAGGGAATAATGAAACTAATTCAGTATAGTAGATGCTAATATATATCTATATACAAGAAATTTGACCTAGGACAAAATTAGAACCTTAAGTAATTTAGGATGGAGGGAGTGTTTTCTGAATATTGAGAATTAATTTATAGTGAATTCAACTTACTAACTTAGATACAATCACTTTTGAAATTGCAAGTGTTCCCGCAATTTTTATTTTTTTTGCAAGTGGCACTTACCCTATGTTGCCGAGCTGCCACTGTCTTTTGCAGTTCTTCATTGCTTTTAGCATCCGGTTTGGGAGGAAGTAGACAATCACTTGTCAGCACAATTTGCAACAATAGTTGGTCAAACTAAAAGAATTTGATATAGGACAATGTTAGAACTTTAAGTCATTTAGAACCGAGGGGTTACTTGTCATGATATGTAACATTCACAAGTAATTTATAATTAAATTCAACCTAACTACTCCCTTCAATCCATAATGAGTGTTCTGGTTTTAGGTCAGACTTGAACTAAAACTATGACACTTATTGTGGATCGGAGGGGGCAACTTACATATATCATCAGTTTTGGAATTGCAACAGGAACATATCCCATGGATGCCAGCTGACACTGACTTTTGTAATTCTTCACCTTCTTTGGCATTCAGGTCGGGAGGAAGAAGATAGTTACTTCTCCGCACAATTTGCAACAAATAGGTTGCAGTTAAATGACTACGCCCATCAATCACTAACGCCGTCGACTACCTTTTCTAAAGAAAATTATAATTATTTTTTTATTTTTGTACATCAAGCACATAATCATATATTTGGACCGAATTTGGCAAGAGTACTTGTCTTTTTTTAAAGGAAGAGTACTTGTTATAAATGGATGGTTTCCTCCTGGTAGGCCTTTTGTTGTGCCCCCCGCAAAAAAAGGTCTTTTGCTGTGAAGAAAACACAATACAAAAATAGATGTGTTTGGACCTGAGTGCAACAATCTACTTTAGAATAGTTTCATGGTTCAATATGTAGTTGCCGCACTGGTCAATATTACCCCCTCTGGCACATTGCATTCTAATTTTCCGTGATAACATTTTGATCATTATTTTAGTAATAATACCCTTACAATTACTAAGCTCCTTAGGAAGAGATGTCTAGGAGAGCCCCAATGTTTTTTTTCCTCGAAATGGACCCTGCCTGTAAGGCACGATTGGATCATGGTTCCAACACTACGTAGCCAACAGGGCTGCGTGTTGAGTAACGTGATTGTATTAGGAAACATAGGTTAGACTAGAAAATATTCTGGCTTGCCTTGTAATTCAAGTAGATCATGTACACCTATATATGCTCACGAGGCTCAAGTGATACATCAAACTATTCCACCAATCCCTCTCTCCCTTCTAACATGGTATCAGTTTTCGGGTTCTAAACCCTAGCCGCCGCCGCTTCCGCACCTGCGCGCCGCCCCTAGGGCGGTCGGCCTTCATGACCACCGCCGGGGGCCGAGCCGCCCGTATCTAGGGTTCGTCCGCCGGCCTTGTTGGCCGGCTGCCCTAGAGAGTCCTTTTCTTGAGCCCTTGCTCCGGGTTTTTTCGCTCTCTCGCCGGTCGTTTTGATCGGCGTTTTTTTTTTGGTTTTCCGATCTAATCTTGATCGGTTTGCGTCGCCCGCCGCCGCCGTCGACCCCCGTGCGCCTCTACTCCGATCCCGGCGTGACCCGCCGGCCTCTCCTTCGACCCGGCGGCCACGCACGCCGAGGTGGCCCGTCGAGGCCAGCCCGCGCGTCGGTCCGCTCGTCGCCCTGCGCCGGCCGTCACCGCCTTGCTCCGACCGGAACACCTGCATTGCCCCGACCCGGCGGCCTCGCGCCATGCGATGGCCAATCATAGCCGTCGCTCGTGCGCCGGCCCGCCCATCGATCCACGTCACCTGCCTCCGCCGCGTCTGCACGGCAGCCCGGCGGTCTACCTCGTCGGCCTCGTCCTCGGCAACGTCAGGCTCGTCGGCTGCCTCAACTCGGGCGCCGCTGCTCCGTTGGTCGCTCGGGCCTCGCTGCCCGGGCGGCAGCGCTGCTTTGGCAGCCCGGGTGCCGGTGCTGACAAGCTCGTCCGCCCGACGTCCCACGCCATCCGTCGTCGTCGGCCTCATCGCGGACTCCGCCGCCACCCCGCCTCCACCGGGCGGCGTCCCCGACCTCGCGCGCGATCGGCTTGATCACCCGCTCGCCGCTGCGGTCCGGCTCATCTACGCCGCGCGACCGACCTGCCCTGTCGGTTACGCGCGCCTTCGCAGGTCCGGTGAAGATCGTCCCGAGTACCGCGCGCCTCTCCGCCGATCGAGCATCGGGCTGCCGTTGCGTCGCCCCGTCGGGCCACAGCGCCGCCGCCCCGTGGTTCTCCTTGCGGCTGCATCGACTCGTGCGTCGCCACTGCGTCGCCCCTTCGGGCTGTAGTGCCGCGATACGCGGTCCCCGCCACCGCCCCGAGGCCGTCCCGCGGTTGCACCGACTCGCGAACCGCCGTTGCGTCGCCCCTTCGGGTCGCAGCGTCGCGGCCCGCGGTCCCCGCCACCGCCCCGAGGTCTTCCCGCCGTCGCCCCGACCCGCCCGCCGCCGCTGCGTCGCCCCTTCGGGCCGTAGCGCCGCGACCCGCAGTCCACTCCGCCGTCACCACGCGTCGAACTCCCGTGGTATGCGTTGCGCCGTCTCCCTTGGCGCGGGAACGCCACCGTCCGCGCCGGTCTTCGTCATGCTGTCAGGGTTCTTCGCCTACTTCGAGCACCGCTGCCGCACTCCTAACCTAGCCACAGTCGCCGCCGTCAGGCCGCCGCCGCCGCTCTTCTTTTCGTCTTCGTCCAAGCACCAGCCTGTCGCCAGCGTCGCCGTCATCTACCCCGATCACTTCGTCTACTCCGACCACTGTTGGTGACGTTGGCCCCGCGCTGATGGACGCCGCAATCGTCGTCGAGTTCTTCTCTGCTGGCCCCTCCGACTTCTCCGACATGGCGTACAGCTCGTGCAGTTCCCTCGTCTACGCATGCCCGGTGTTGGCAACACTGATGCGTGCCTTCATCCACGACGTGTCCCTGGGCCTGGCAAGCCTGGTCGGCGCTTCGTCAACTTCGTCTTCGTCCGTCTACGCATGCCCGGTGCTGGCAACACCGGTGCGTGCCTTCGCCCATGATGTGTTCCCAGGGCTAGGCAAACCCGCCGCGACGCGTCGTCAATAACATTTTCTTCCTGGCGCACCCCTACTTCGACACCACTGCGCCTATGCTAACTCGGCGCCCCCTTGCGCCCGCGGCTCCACGGCGACTTCCTCGACACCGGCCACCCCGACTCGACATCGACCCCGACATTCTTCGCACGGCTACCTCGACCACGGCTCCACCACACACGCTCTCGGCTACCTCGACAAACGGCACAAAGGGCTCCCGCCTTGCTTGAGCAACCTCGTCGGTTGCCACTCCAGTCACGACTCCGCGATGCGTCGACCGTTACGACTGTGGGGGGGGGGGGGGGGGGGGTCCGACGGCTTGTCTTCGGATTATTCTCCAGTCTCACCGTCTGCGTCGCCACCGTTGTGACTGCGGGGCCGGGGGATGTTGAGTAACGTGATTGTATTAGGAAACATAGTTTAGACTAGGAAATATTCTGGCTTGCCTTGTACTTCAAGTAGATCATGTGCTCCTATATATATATACTCACGAGGCTCAAGCAATACATCGAACTATTCCACCAATCCCTCTCTCCCTTCTAACACTGCGACCCATGTAATGCTATGTGCATATTGTCCTGTCGGGTTTTTTCTCGGCCGGTTTATCAACCACCTTTTTATTTTGGTTGGTTTTCCAACTAAAATACTTCCAGCCTATTTAAAAATTTATGATTTCGAGAAAACACGCAGGTCCCGCCCATGTATAGTGTTATGCACGTTTGCATTGACAATTTTTTCCTTTTAGTTTTTTAGCCTATTTTTATTTCATTCAGTTTTCCAATTAAAACATTTTTATTCTTTCTAAATATATTCCGGAACTTTCTTGTGAATTTATAAATATGTTTATAAATTTGAAGAAATGTTTGCGAATTTAAACATAAATCCCAAAACCAGAAGGATCGCTCTACATGTTAGGCCCAATAGCGCCGTTGCAGTCCATGTTTGCTCGACCGCCTTCGTTGTATGTGCGAAATATGAATTCCTATAATAACCATTGGGAGAAAAAAATAGAATTAATTCTACAACTAAGGAGCAGTGCGACAAAACGCGCATTACATCTAGTAGTAGTTATATGTCGTAAAATTATACTCCCTATGTTCCAAAATAATTGTCGTGGTTTTAGTTGAAACGGAGGGAGTACCATTTAAGATGGTATAACATATATTTTACTTGTTAATGTGTGCGCTATTTAAATAAGGACGGAGAGAGAGTACTTGTTACTAAGGTAGAAATTAAGGCCGTTCTTAACAGAAATTTTTCATGAATGCATGGCCTTTTGATGAAAGTGCTCTGGCTAACAGAAACAATATTTTTTCAAGCTGGCTATCTATTCCCAATGGAACACAACACATTTTCTCCCCCTTTGAAGAATGGTGGAATGATAATATCACAGGCTGTGACGCCGCTTCGTGCACGCGCTTCGGTCAAGCTATCATCTATGTGTTGTGGATTGTTTGAAAAGAGCGAAGTAGACGAACCTTCAATGGCACTTCCTTAACAGTGCTGGGCCGGTTGGCTTTTGCTCAGGAGATGGTTATGTCACCTTTATTGGTTCTCATGTAAACAACTTTATCTTTTCCCCCCTATCTTAATAAAATGAGCGGCGCCCCTGCCTTCTCCGTCAAAAAGGAAAAGAAAACTAAAGTAAAAAAGAGAGCACTCACCAGCAGCAAACGCTCTATGCTCTTCAGATTAACGTCGCAAAATCTGGCCTACAAAACCAATGTTGGTTTTAGTAGCATGATTTATGTGTGTGCACGTATAATAAATGCATAAAACAACACATGCATATCTTCCTTTTGTACCTGTAGTATACGAGGAGAACAAAATAAATTACTGTATAATAATGCATCCATTCAGTAACATATCCAGCATACGTGGGAGAACGGATGGAATCATTGCGTGCAACAACTTCCCTAAATTGGTCTCCCCTTTGCTTTATGTTGGCACCGAATATATAAAAATAAAGCGGGAAAACACTTACAGTGCACTACACTCCTGGGCACCATCCAAACGGATTTTTATCTTTTGAAACGTACACACGGAACTTTTGTGTATATCGGGAAAATATTGATTCCAGCTGAAGCCAATATTATTATTTTGGGTTCGAAATAGAGGGCAACGTCATGCTGATTGTGTTGAACCACTGAGCAAGAACCCCGGTTCAGTTTTCAAATGTCGCAAAATATTTAAATATTGGGAACCCGGGACGCCAAGTGGACATAATCAATGGGTCACCGGACGTGCAGTGCAATAATGGTCGCGGCTATGATTGTTGTAGCGGCTGCAAGCCCACGATAATTCTTTTGGCCATTTTTACAAGTTACAGCATCTACAACCCACAGTTGACATATCTGAGTACCTATACGTCGCGGATTGCTGGCAATGATCGGGTAGTCTACTTTTATCTATGTCCACACCCACAGTACCCGCATCCCAGCATCTAATGCAGCCCTCTCGTGCGCCCGAGGGGGGGGGGGGGGGGGGGCACCTCCGCCGGCAGCGAACCTCCCCGCGCCCGTCCTCCCCTCCTCCGCCGCAGGTAGTCGGCGCCGGGCAAAGCTCGTGCGTGCGACGCGGTGGCGGAGGGCCTCTCCCCTCTCCCCGAATCCATGGATCCCGCGGGCGCCCAGATCCGCGAAGGTGCGGCCCCCACTTCAGCCCCCACGGCGGCGCCTGTGGTGGTGCCGGTAGGAATCAACCGGATGCACAGGGGGCGGCGGTGGCCGGGGCGGCGTCCCCATGGCTGGGTGGCGGCGCGCCCGTTGGTCTGACCGGTTCCGGCTAGTCCCGGATCTGGTGACTACCGGACGGCGCGGGGAGTGGCAGCGGCCCGGCGTGGCCGGCGATCTGGACACGGTGGTGCCGGAGGCTCGCTGGTCTGCCGGAGATCTAGGAGTATCATCGTCCCCGACTCGACCTGCTCCGGTTCATGCTAGCTCCGGTACAGGGAGACCGTCGTCATCTCCCGGTGCTGGATGCATGGATCTGGCGGCGGCGACTGGATCCTTTTAATCTAGTCTCCGACAAAGAAGGCGGCGGTCCATGTACAAGAAGTTGAATGGAGTTCTTCGAACAGATCTGGGTGAAAACCTGCTCTTGGCTAGATGCCAAAGCCGGCGGTGGCGGCGCTCTATGGCGTCGTTCCCTTCTTGAAGGCATCGCTGTGAAGAAGTTCTAGACTACTATCTGCTACCTCCGGGGGAAACCCTAGATCGATAGATCAGAAGACGGCGGCGCGATTGTGTCGTTTCCTCCTTGGGGGCGTCTTTCTTGGAGGTGTACGCGGGCTTGAGGGACCAGTGGACGACGTCTTTGGTGGAACGGTGCTTCATCATACACATTGATGGTGACAGATCTCGATGGCTGGGCGCCCTGGAGATTAGGCGTCTGATGTGCGATGATGGACTCGCGCAAGAAGGTGACGCTATCTGGCGTCATGGTGGCATCGACGGCAGCTAGACCGGGTAAGGTCGATGCAGCAGTACAGCTCTGAAGATGGATTGGTGGCAGGTGGCGGCGGCGGCCTCTGAGTGTGCGCCAGAGTGGTAGGTGCCCCATACCCGGCATGCGTCCTGGTTGGGGCCTCAGGTCTTAGATGTTAGGTTTAGCTGCGAGGTCTGTTTGGTATTAGGCCCAGACTATCAACATCTCTTCATCAACTGGATAGGAGTAGCGACAGATGTTGCCTAGATGGTGGCTTTAGTCTTACTGTTGCATTACTTTGTAAGGTCTTGTGTGAATAATTAATAAAGTGGCTACGACTGGAGGTCTTCCTCCTTTTCTGAAAAAAAGCAACGTAACACATAGGTCAACATCACAAACATGTTTATCGGACAGAGAAATATAGATAGATTCAGATAGTTCATCCAACAGACTAATCGGACCCAAAATAGACAAACTTCACTAGATTAAACTACATATACAAATAAAAGAAGACAATGCAGAGGGCGAGATCACCACTTCTTTGTCGGATCCTTGCCCTTGTTGTCGGCAATTTGGCAGTCCATCTCCTTCGTGTACGTGTCTGTGGCTGGAGGTTCGTCGCCGTCCGAGCTAGTGGTGCCGCTCTCCGACGCGGAGGAGATGTAGCCCGACAGACGGCGGATGGCGTGGCTCTGCTCCCGCGCGTGGTGTGCCACCTTCGCTCTCCTTCTCCCTCGTGAGGCGCTCCGAAGCCTTGAGCCCAAGGCGGAGCGCCTTCACGTTCTTCAGCCAGAGGTGCCTCGTGTCGGTCTCCCCGTGGTGAGCGAGCACCGAATCACCTCGTGGAGGAGTGCCTCCTCCGGACCCACCGACACGGAGCATGTGGGCTGCTGGGACGATCCGGGCTCCACCGCGGCTGCTCCCTGCTGCCACTCGCGTCGGGTGGCCTTCGCCTTCAACTCCGACATGCGCATTCTCACCGGAGCCGCTGGGCACAAGCACCCAGCGCTGCCTGGGCGGCGTCGAAGCCAAAGGGGAAGGGGAGGGGGTCGCCTTGCTCTGGACCTGGAGCGGGTCAGAGCGAGAAGGATGAGCCCGGCCCGCATTGCCGCGGAGCGCCCTAGAGGAGCTGGCGCCGGAAGCCACTAAGCTCGAGCTTCCGTTGGTGTCCAGCCACGACCGCTCGATGATGATGCGGAGCGCGAGCTCCTCGTCGTCGGACGCATCACTGTCGGAGTCGAAGTCCTACTCCTTCACAAAGTCGCCCCAGTCCATGGGACTGGACTGGCTGCCATACTCGTCGTTGGACTTGGCCACGGTGGAGGAGGCGGAGAGATTCAAAGAAGTAGAGAAAACGAGCGGGGAGCGGAGAGGGCGAGTGGACTGAGAGCGACTAGGGTTTGTTCGAGGGGGTGAGTTTTTGAAGTAAATATGCCCTAGAGGCAATAATAAAGTTGTTATTTACATTTATTTATATCATGATGAATGTTTATTATTCATGCTAGAATTGTATTAACTAGAAACTTGTGAAGGAAATATGCCCTAGAGGCAATAATAAAGTTATTATTTATTTCCTTGTTTCATAATAAATGTTTATTATTCATGCTAGAATTGTATTAACCGGAAACTTGATACATGTGTGAATACATAGACAAACATAGTGTCACTAGTATGCCTCTACTTGACTAGCTCGTTGAATCAAAGATGGTTAAGTTTCCTAGCCGTGGACATGAGTTGTCATTTGATTAACGGGATCACATCATTAGGAGAATGATGTGATTGACTTGACCCATTCCGTTAGCTTGATCGTTTAGTATTCTGCTATTGCTTTCTTCATGACGTATACATGTTCCTATGACTATGAGATTATGCAACTCACGTTTACCGGAGGAACACTTTGTGTGCTACCAAACGTCACAACGTAACTGGGTGATTATAAAGGTGCTCTACAGCTGTCTCCGAAGGTACTTGTTGGGTTGGAATATTTCGAGATTAGGATTTGTCACTCCGATTGTCGGAGAGGTATCTCTGGGCCCACTCGGTAATACACATAACTATAAGCCTTGCAAGCATTGTAACTAATGAGTTAGTTGCGGGATGATGTATTACGGAACGAGTAAAGAGACTTGCCGGTAACGAGATTGAACTAGGTATTGAGATACCGACGATCGAATCTCGGGCAAGTAACATACCGATGACAAAGGGAACAACGTATGTTGTTATGCGGTTTGACCGATAAAGATCTTCGTAGAATATGTGGGAGCCAATATGAGCATCCAGGTTCCGCTATTGGTTATTGACCGGAGACGTGTCTCGGTCATGTCTACATAGTTCTCGAACCCGTAGGGTCCGCACGCTTAAAGTTCGATGACGGTTATATTATGAGTTTATGTGTTTTGATGCACCGAAGGTTGTTCGGAGTCCCGGATGTGATCACGGACATGACGAGGAGTCTCGAAATGGTCGAGACGTAAAGATCGATATATTGGATGACTATGTTTGGACACCGGAAAGGTTTTGGACATTTATCGGAGTACCGGGGGTTACCGGAACCCCCCCGGGAACTAATGAGCCTTGTTGGGCCCTAGTGGAGAGAGAGAGGGGCCGGCCAGGGCAAGAGGCGCACCCCCTCCCCTTGAGTCCGAATAGGACAAGGAAGGGGGGCGGCGCCCCCTTGCCTTTCCCCTCTCCCACTCCTTCCTTCCCCCTCCTTCTTGGACTAGGAAAGGGAGGGGAAACCTACTTGGAGTAGGTTTCCCCCTCCTAGGGCGCGCCACCCCCTTGGTCGGCCCTCTCCTCCTCACCCCTTTATATACGGACGGGGGGGGGGGGGGGCACCCCATAGACACAACAATTGATCTCTTGATATCTTAGTCGTGTGCGGTGCCCCCCTTCGCCATAATCCACCTTGATAATATCGTAGTGGTGCTTAGGCGAAGCCCTGCGTTGGTAGAACATCATCATCGTCACCACACCGTCGTGCTGACGGAACTCTCCCTCAAAGCTCGACTGGATCGGAGTTCGAGGGACGTCATCGAGTTGAACGTGTGCAGAACTCGGAGGTGCCGTGCGTGCGGTACTTGATCGGTTGGATCATGAAGACGTACGACTACATCAATCGCGTTGTGCTAACGCTTCCACTTTCGGTCTACGAGGGTACGTGGACACACTCTCCCCTCTCGTTGCTATGCATCACCATGATCCTGTGTGTGCGTAGGATTTTTTTTGAAATTACTACGTTCCCCAACAGTGGCATCCGAGCCTGGTTTTATGCGTAGATGTTATATGCACGAGTAGAACACAAGTGAGTTGTGGGCGGTACAAGTCATACGGCTTACCAGCATGTCATACTTTGGTTCGGCGGTATTGTCGGATGAAGCGGCCCGGACCGACATTACGCGTACACTTACGCGAGACTGGTTCTACCGACGTGCTTTGCACACAGGTGGCTGGCGGGTGTCAGTTTCTCCAACTTTAGTTGAACCGAGTGTGGCTACGACCGGTCCTTGAGAAGGTTAAAACAGCACTAACTTGACGAACTATCGTTGTGGTTTTGATGCGTAGGTAAGAACGGTTCTTGCTCAGCCCGTAGCAGCCACGTAAAACTTGCAACAACAAAGTAGAGGACGTCTAACTTGTTTTTGCAGGGCATCTTGTGATGTGATATGGTCAAGACATGATGCTATATTTTATTGTATGAGATGATCATGTTTTGTAACCGAGTTATCGGCAACTGGCACGAGCCATATGGTTGTCGCTTTATTGTATGCGATGCAATCGCCCTGTAATTGCTTTACTTTATCACTAAGCGGTAGCGATAGTCGTAGAAGCAATAGTTGGCGAGACGACAACGATGCTACGATGGATATCAAGGTGTTGCGCCGATGACGATGGTGATCATGACAGTGCTTCGGAGATGGAGATCACAAGCACAAGATGATGATGGCCATATCATATCACTTATATTGATTGCATGTGATGTTTATCTTTTATGCATCTTATTTTGCTTAGATCGACCGTAGCATTATAAGATGATCTCTCACTAAATTTCAAGGTATAAGTATTCTCCCTGAGTATGCACCATTGTGAAAGTTCTTCGTGCTGAGACACCACGTGATGATTGGGTGTGATAGGCTCTACGTTCAAATACAACGGGTGCAAAACGGTTGCACACGCGGAATACTCAGGTTAAACTTGACGAGCCTAGCATATGCAGATATGACCTCGGAACGCTGAGACCGAAAGGTCGAGCGTGAATCATATAGTAGATATGATCAGCATAGTGATGTTCACCATTGAAACTACTCCATCTCACGTGATGATCGGACATGGTTTAGTTGATTTGGATCACGTGATCACTTAGATGATTAGAGGGATGTCTATCTAAGTGGGAGTTCTTAAGTAATATGATTAATTGAACTTAAATTTATCATGAACTTAGTCTTGGTAGTATTAGCATATCTATGTTGTAGATCAATAGCTCGCTTTTAGCTCCCCTGTTTTATTTTGATATGTTCCTAGAGAAAACTAAGTTGAAAGATGTTAGTAGCAATGATGCGGACTTGGTCCGTGATCTGAGGATTAACCTCATTGCTGCACAGAAGTATTATGTCCTTGATGCACCTCTAGGTGACAGAACTATTGCAGGAGCAGATGCAGACGTTATGAACGTTTTGACAAAAGCTCGGTATGATGACTACTTGATAGTTTAGTGCACCATGCTTTACGGCTTAGAACCGGGACTTCAAAAATGTTTTGAACGCCACAGAGCATATAAGATGTTCTAAGAGTTGAAATTGGTATTTCATACTTATGCCCGTGTCGAGAGGTATGAGACCTCTGACAGTACTTTGCCTACAAGATGGAGGAGAATTGCTCAGCTAGTGAGCATGTGCTCAGAATGTCTGAGTACTACAATCACTTGAATCAAGTGGGAGTTAATCTTCCAGATAAGATAGTGATTGATAGAGTTCTCTAGTCACTATCACCAAGTTACTAGAACTTCGTGACAAACTAATATGCGAGGGATAACAGAAACGATTCCCAAGCTCTTCGTGATACTGAAATCGACGAAGGTAGAAATCAAGAAAAACATCAAGTGTTGATGGTTGACAAGACCACTAGTTTCAAGAAAAAGGGCAAAGGGAAGAAGGGGAAATTAAAGAAGAACGGCAAGCAAGTTGCTTCTCAAGTGAAGAAGCCCAAGTCTGGACCTAAGCCTGAGACTAAGTGCTTCTACTGCAAAGGGACTGGTCACTAGAAGTGGAACTACCCTAGATACTTGGCGGATAAGAAGGATGGCATAGTGAACAAAGGTATATTTGATATACATGTTATTGATGTGTACTTTACTAGTGTTTATAGCAACCCCTTAGTATTTGAAACTAGTTCAGTTGCTAAGATTAGTAACTCGAAACGGGAGTTGCAGAATGAACAGAGACTAGTTAAGGGTGAAGTGACGATGTGTGTTGGAAGTAGTTCCAAGATTGATATGATCATCATCGCACACTCCCTATACTTTCGGGATTAGTGTTGAACCTAAATAAGTGTTATTTGGTGTTTGCGTTGAGCATGAATATGATTTGATCATGTTTATTGCAATACGGTTATTCATTTAAGTTAGAGAATAATTGTTGTTCTGTTTACATGAATAAAACCTTCTATGGTCATACACCCAATGAAAATGGTTTGTTGGATCTCGATCGTAGTGATACACATATTCATAATATTGAAGCCAAAAGATGCAAAGTTAATAATGATAGTGCAACTTATTTGTGTCACTGCCGTTTAGGTCATATTGGTGTAAAGCGCATGAAGAAAATCCATGCTGATGGGCTTTTGGAATCACTTGATTATGAATCTGTTGATGCTTGCGAACCATACCTCAAGGGCAAGATGACTAAGACTCCATTTTCCGGAACAATGGAGCGAGCTACTGACTTATTGGAAATAATACATACCGATGTATGCAGTCCGATGAGTGTTGAGGCTCGCGGCGGTATCGTTATTTCCTGACCTTCACAGATGATTTGAGCAGATATGGGTATATCTACTTAATGAAACTGAAACAGTTGAAAAGTTCAAAGAATTTCAGAGTGAAGTGGAGAATCATTGTAACAAGAAAATAAAAGTTTTTCTGCGATTTGATCGCGGAGACGAATATTTGAGTTACAAGTTTGGCCTTCAATTAAAACAATGTGGAATAGTTTCACAAACTCATGCCACCTGGAACACCACAGCATAATGGTGTGTCCGAACGTCATAACCGTACTTTATTGGATATAGTGCAATCTATGATGTCTCTTACCGGTTTACCACTATCGTTCTAGGGTTATGCATTAGAGACAGCTGCATTCACATTAAATAGGGCACCGTCTAATCCGTTGAGACGACACCGTATGAACTATGGTTTGGCAAGAAACCTAAGCTGTCGTTTCTTAAAGTTTGGGGTTGCGATGCTTATGTGAAAAAGTTTCATCCTGATAAGCTCAAACCCAAATCGGAAAAGTGCGTCTTCATAGGATACCCAAAAGTTACTGTTGGGTACACCTTCTATCACAGATCCGAAGGCAAGATATTCGTTGCTAAGAATGGATCCTTTCTAGAGAAGGAGTTTCTCTCGAAAGAAGTGAGTGGGAGGAAAGTAGAACTTGATGAGGTAACTGTACCTGCTCCCTTATTGGAAAGTAGTTCATCACAGAAATCTGTTCCTGTGACTCCTACACCAATTAGTGAGGAAGCTAATGATGATGATCATGTAACTTCAGATCAAGTTACTACCGAACCTCGTAGGTCAACCGGAGTGAGATCCGCACCAGAGTGGTACGGTAATCCTGTTCTGGAGGTCATGTTACTTGACCATGACGAACCTACGAACTATGAGGAAGCGATGATGAGCCCACATTCCGCAAAATGGCTTGACGCCATGAAATCTGAGATGGGATCCATGTATGAGAACAAAGTGTGGACTTTGGTTGACTTGCCCGATGATCGGCAAGCCATAGAAAATAAATGGATCTTCAAGAGGAAGACGGACGCTGATAGTAGTGTTACTATCTACAAAGCTCGAATTGTCGCAAAAATGTTTTCGACAAGTTCAAGATGTTGAATACAATGAGATTTTCTCACTTGTATCGATGCTTAAGTCTGTCCGAATCATGTTAGCAATTGCCGCATTTTATGAAATCTGGCAAATGGATAACAAAATTGCATTCCTTAATTGATTTATTAAAGAAGAGTTGTATATGATGCAACCAGAAGGTTTTGTCAATCGTAAAGGTGCTAACAAAATATGCAAGCTCCAGTGATCCATCTATGGACTGGTGCAAGCATCTCGGAGTTGGAATATATGCTTTGATAAGTTAATCAAACCATATAGTTTTATACAGACTTACGATGAAGCCTGTATTTACAAGAAAGTGAGTGGGAGCACTACAGCCTTTCTGATAAGCATATGTGAATGACATATTGTTGATCAGAAATGATGTAGAATTTTCTGGAAAGCATAAAGGAGTATTTGAAAGAAGTTCTTCAAAGAAGACCTCGGTGAAGCTACTTACATATTGAGCATCAAAATCTATAGAGATAGATCAAGACGCTTGATAAGATTTTCAATGAGAATATACCTTGACAAGTTTTTGAATTAGTTCAAGATGGAACAGTCAAAGAAGGAGTTCTTGCCTGTGTTTCAAGGTGTGAAGTTGAGTGAAGACTCAAAACCCGACCACGGCAGAAAATAGAAAGAGAATGAAAAGTCATTCCCTATGCCTTAGTCATAGGTTCTATAAAGTATGCTATGTTGTGTACCAGACCTATTGTGTACCTCACCAAGAGTTTGTCAAGGGAGTACAATTGTGATCTAGGAGTAGATCACTGGACAGCGGTCAAAATTATCCTTAGTGGAATAAGGATATGTTTTCTCGATTATGGAGGTGACAAAAGGTTCGTCGTAAAGGGTTACGTCAATGCAAGTTTTGACACTGATCCAGATGACTCTAAGTCTCAATCTGGATACATATTGAAAGTGGGAGCAATTAGCTGGAGTAGCTCCGTGCAGAGCATTGTTGACATAGAAATTTGCAAAATACATACGGATCTGAATGTGGCAGACCCATAGACTAAACTTCTCTCACAAGCAAAACATGATCACACCTTAGTACTCTTTGGGTGTTAATCACGTAGCGATGTGAACTAGATTATTGAGACTAGTAAACCCTTTGGGTGTTGGTCACATGACGATGTGAACTATGGGTGTTAATCACATGGTGATGTGAACTATTGGTGTTAAATCACATGGCGATGTGAACTAGATTATTGACTCTAGTGCAAGTGGGAGACTGAAGGAAATATGCCCTAGAGGCAATAATAAAGTTATTATTTATTTCCTTATTTCATGATAAATGTTTATTATTCATGCTATAATTGTATTAACCGGAAACTTGATACATGTGTGAATACATAGACAAACATAGTGTCACTAGTATGCCTCTACTTGACTAGCTCGTTGAATAAAAGATGGTTAAGTTTCCTAGCCATGGACATGAGTTGTCATTTGATTAATGGGATCACATCATTAGGAGAATGATGTGATTGACTTGACCCATTCCGTTAGCTTAGCACTTGATCGTTTAGTATTCTGCTATTGCTTTCTTCATGACGTATACATGTTCCTATGACTATGAGATTATGCAACTCCCGTTTACCGGAGGAACACTTTGTGTGCTACCAAATGTCACAACGTAACTGGGTGATTATAAAGGTGCTCTAAAGGTGTCTCCGAAGGTACTTGTTGGGTTGGCGTATTTCGATATTAGGATTTGTCACTCCGATTGTCGGAGAGGTATCTCTGGGCCCACTCGGTAATATACATCACTATAAGCCTTGCAAGAATTGTAACTAATGAGTTAGTTGCGGGATGATATATTACCGAACGAGTAAAGGGACTTGCCGGTAACGAGATTGAACTAGGTATTGAGATACCGACGATCGAATCTCGGGCAAGTAACATACCGATGACAAAGGGAACAACGTATGTTGTTATGCGGTTTGACCGATAAAGATCTTCGTAGAATATGTGGGAGCCAATATGAGCATCCAGGTTCCGCTATTGGTTATTGACCGGAGACGTGTCTCGGTCATGTCTACATAGTTCTCGAACCCGTAGGGTCCGCACGCTTGAAGTTCGATGACGGTTATATTATGAGTTTATGTGTTTTTCTGTACCGAATGTTGTTCGGAGCCCCGGATGTGACCACGGACATGACGAGGAGTCTCGAAATGGTCGAGACGTAAAGATCGATATATTGGACGACTATGTTTGGACACCGGAAAGGTTCCGGAAGGTTTCAGACATTTATCGGAGTACCCGAGGTTATCGGAACCCCCTCGGAAACTAATGGGCCTTGTTGGGCCCTAGTGGAGAGAGATAGGGGCCGGCCAGGGCAAGAGGCGCACCCCCTCCCCTTGATTCCGAATAGGACAAGGAAGGGGGGGCGGCGCCCCCTTGCCTTTCCCCTCTCCCACTCCTTCCTTCCCCCTCCTTCTTGGACTAGGAAAGGGAGGGGCAAACCTACTTGGAGTAGGTTTCCCCCTCCTAGGGCGCGCCACCCCCTTGGCCGGCCCTCTCCTCCTCCCCCTTTATATACGGAGGAGGGGGGCACCCCATAGACACAACAATTGATCTCTTGATCTCTTAGCCGTGTGCGGTGCCCCCCTCCACCATAATCCACCTCGATAATATCGTAGCAGTGCTTAGGCGAAGCCCTGCGTCGGTAGAACATCATCATCGTCACCACACCGTCGTGCTGACGGAACTCTCCCTCAAAGCTCGGCTGGATCGGAGTTCGAGGGACGTCATCGAGTTGAACGTGTGCAGAACTCGGAGGTGCCGTGCGTTCGGTACTTGATCGGTTGGATCGTGAAGACGTACGACTACATCAACCGCGTTGTGCTAACGCTTCCGCTTTTAGTCTACGAGGGTACGTGGACACACTCTCCCCTCTCGTTGCTATGCATCACCTGAAGGAAATATGCCCTAGAGGCAATAATAAAGTTATTATTTATTTCCTTATATCATGATAAATGTTTATTATTCATGCTAGAATTGTATTAACCGTAAACATAATACTTGTGTGAATACATAGACAAACAGAGTGTCACTAGTATGCCTCTACTTAACTAGCTCGTTGATCAAAGATGGTTATGTTTCCTAGCCATTGACATGGGTTGTCATTTGATTAATGGGATCACATCATTAGGAGAATGATGTGATTGACTTGACCCATTCCGTGAGCTTAGCACACGACCATTTAGTATTATGCTATTGCTTTCTTCATGATTTATACATGTTCCTATGACTATGAGATTATGCAACTCCCGTTTACCGGAGGAACACTTTGTGTGCTACCAAACGTCACAACGTAACTGGGTGATTATAAAGGTGCTCTACAGGTGTCTCCAAAGGTACTTGTTGGGTTGGCGTATTTCGAGATTAGGATTTGTCACTCTGATTGTCGGAGAGGTATCTCTGGGCCCACTCGGTAATGCACATAACGATAAGCCTTGCAAGCATTGCAACTAATGAGTTAGTTGCGGGATGATGTATTACAGAACGAGTAAAGAGACTTGCCGGTAACGAGATTGAACTAGGTATTGAGATACCGACGATCGAATGTCGGGGAAGTAACATACCGATGACAAAGGGAACAACGTATGTTGTTATGCGGTCTGACTGATAAAGATCTTCGTAGAATATGTGGGAGCCAATATGAGGATCCAGGTTCCGCTATTGGTTATTGACCGGAGACGTGTCTCGGTCATGTCTACATAGTTCTCGAACCCGTAGGGTCCGCACGCTTAAAGTTTCGATGACAGTTATATTATGAGTTTATATGTTTTGATGTACCGAAGGTTGGTCAGAGTCCCGGATGTGATCACGGACATGACGAGGAGTCTCGAAATGGTCGAGACGTAAAGATCGATATATTGGACGACTATGTTTGGACACCGGAAAGGTTCCGGAAGGTTTCGGACATTTATCGGAGAACCGGGGGTTACCGGAACCCCTCCGGGAACTAATGGGCCTTGTTGGGCCCTAGTGGAGAGAAAGAGGGGCCGGCCAGGGCAAGAGGCGCGCCCCCTCCCCTTGAGTCCGAAAAGGACAAGGAAGTGGGTGGGGGGCGGCGCCCCCCTTGCCTTTCCCCTCTCCCACTCTTTCCTTCCCCCTCCTTCTTGGACTAGGAAGGGGGGGGGGCAAACCTACTCTGAGTTGGTTTCCCCCTCCTAGGGTGCGCCACCCCCTTGGCCGGCCCTCTCCTCCTCCACCCCTTTATATACGGAGGAGGGGGCACCCCATAGAGACAACAATTGATCTCTTGATCTCTTAGCCGTGTACGGTGCCCCCTCCACCATAATCCACCTTGATAATATTGTAGCGGTGCTTAGGCGAAGCCCTGCGTCGGTAGAACATCATCATCGTCACCACACCGTCGTGCTGACGGAACTCTCCCTCAAAGCTCGGCTGGATCGGAGTTCGAGGGAGGTCATCGAGCTGAACGTGTGCTGAACTCGGAGGTGCCGTGTGTTCGGTACTTGATCGGTCGGATCGTGAAGACGTACGACTACATCAACCGCGTTGTGCTAACGCTTCCGCTTTCGGTCTACGAGGGTACATGGACAACACTCTCCCCTCTTGTTGCTATGCATCACCATGATCCTGTGTGCGCGTAGGAATTTTTTTGAAATTACTACGTTCCCCAACAGTGGCATTCGAGCCAGGTTTTATGCGTAGATGTTATATGCACAAGTAGAACACAAGTGAGTTGTGGGCGATATAAGTCATACTGCTTACCAGCATGTCATACTTTGGTTTGGTTGTATTGTTGGATGAAGCGGCCCGGACCGACATTACGCGTACGCTTACGCAAGACTGGTTTTACCGCCGTGCTATGCACACAGGTGACTAGCGGGTGTCAGTTTCTCCAACTTTAGTTGAACCGAGTGTGGCTATGCCTGGTCCTTGCGAAGGTTAAAACAGCACCAACTTGACAAACTATCGTTGTGGTTTTGATGCGTAGGTAAGAACGGTTCTTGCTCAGCCCGTAGCAGCCACGTAAAACTTGCAACAACAAAGTAGAGGACGTCTAACTTGTTTTTGCAGGGCATGTTGTGATGTGATATGGTGAAGGCATGATGCTATATTTTATTGTATGAGATGATCATGTTTTGTAACCGAGTTATCGGCAACTGGCAGGAGCCATATGGTTGTCGCTTTATTGTATGCAATGCAAACGCCCTATAATGCTTTACTTTATCACTAAGCGGTAGCGATAGTAGTAGAAGCATAAGTTGGCGAGATGACAACGATGCTACAATGGAGATCAAGGTGTCATGCCGGTGACGATGGTGATCATGACGGTGCTTCGGAGATGGAGATCACAAGCACAAGATGATGATGGCCATATCGTATCACTTATATTGATTGCATGTGATGTTTATCTTTTATGCATCTTATCTTGCTTTGATTGACGGTAGCATTATAAGATGATCTCTCACTAAATTATCAAGGTATAACTGTTCTCCCTGAGTATGCACCATTGCGAAAGTTCTTCGTGCTGAGACACCACGTGATGATCGGGTGTGATAGGCTCTACATTCAAATACAACGGGTGCAAAACAGTTGCACACGCGGAATACTCAGGTTAAACTTGACGAGCCTAGCATATAACAGATATGGCCTCGGAACACTGAGACCGAAAGGTTGAGCGTGAATCATATAGTAGATATGATCAACATAGTGATGTTCACCATTGAAACTACTCCATCTCACGTGATTATCGGACATGGTTTAGTTGATTTGGATCATGTGATCACTTAGAGGATTAGAGGGATGTCTATCTAAGTGGGAGTTCTTAAGTAATATGATTAATTGAACTTAAATTTGTCATGAACTTAGTACCTGATAGTATTTTGCTTGTCTATGTTGATTGTAGATAGATGGCCCGTGCTGTTGTTCCGTTGAATTTTAATGCATTCCTTGAGAAAGCAAAGTTGAAAGATGATGGTAGCAATTACACGGACTGGGTCCGTAGCTTGAGGATTATCCTCATTGCTGCACATAAGAATTACGTCCTGGAAGCACCGCTAGGTGCCAGACCTGCTGGAGGAGCAACACCAGATGTTATGAACGTCTGGCAGAGCAAAGCTGATGACTACTCGATAGTTTAGTGTGCAATGCTTTACGGCTTAGAACCGGGACTTCAACGACGTTTTGAACGTCATGGAGCATATGAGATGTTTCAGGAGTTGAAGTTAATATTTCAAGCAAATGCCCGGATTGAGAGATATGAAGTCTCCAATAAGTTCTATAGCTGTAAGATGGAGGAGAATAGTTCTGTCAGTGAGCATATACTCAGAATGTCTGGGTATAACAATCACTTGATTCAGCTGGGAGGTAATCTTCCGGATGATAGCGTCATTGACAGAATTCTTCAATCACTGCCACCAAGCTACAAGAGCTTCGTGATGAACTATAACATGCAAGGGATGGATAAGACGATTCCCGAGCTCTTCGCAATGCTAAAAGCTGCGGAGGTAGAAATCAAGAAGGAGCGTCAAGTGTTGATGGTCAACAAGACCACCAGTTTCAAGAAAAAGGGCAAAGGGAAGAAGAAGGGGAACTTCAAGAAGAACATCAAAAAAGTTGCTGCTCAGGAGAAGAAACCCAAGTCTGGACCTAAGCATGAGACTGAGTGCTTCTACTGCAAACAGACTGGTCATTGGAAGCGGAGCTGCCCCGAGTATTTGGCGGATAAGAAGGATGGCAAGGTGAACAAAGGTATATGTGATATACATGTTATTGATGTGTACCTTAATAATGCTCGCAGTAGCACCTGTGTATTTGATACTGGTTCTGTTGCTAATATTTGCAACTCGAAATATGGACTACGGATTAAGCGAAGATTGGCTAAGGACGAGGTGACGATGCGCGTGGGAAATGGTTCCAAAGTCGATGTGATCGCGGTCGGCACGCTACCTCTACATCTACCTTCGGGATTAGTTTTAGACCTGAATAATTGTTATTTGGTGCCAGCGTTGAGCATGAACATTATATCTGGATCTTGTTTGATGCGAGACGGTTATTCATTTAAATCTGAGAATAATGGTTGTTCTATTTATATGAGTAATATCTTTTATGGTCATGCACCCTTGAAGAGTGGTCTATTTTTGTTGAATCTCGATAGTAGTGATACACATATTCATAATATTGAAGCCAAAAGATGCAGAGTTGATAATGATAGTGCAACTTATTTGTGGCACTGCCGTTTAGGTCATATCGGTGTAAAGCGCATGAAGAAACTCCATACTGATGGACTTTTGGAACCACTTGATTATGAATCACTTGGTACTTGCGAACCGTGCCTCATGGGCAAGATGACTAAAACGCCGTTCTCCGGAACTATGGAGCGAGCAACAGATTTGTTGGAAATCATACATACAGATGTATGTGGTCCGATGAATGTTGAGGCTCGCGGCGGATATCGTTATTTTCTCACCTTCACAGATGATTTAAGCAGATATGGGTATATCTACTTAATGAAACATAAGTTTGAAACATTTGAAAAGTTCAAAGAATTTCAAAGTGAAGATGAAAATCATCGTAACAAGAAAATAAAGTTTCTACGATCTGATCGTGGAGGAGAATATTTGAGTTACGAGTTTGGTCTTCATTTGAAACAATGCGGAATAGTTTCGCAACTCACGCCACCCAGAACACCACAGCATAATGGTGTGTCCGAACGTCGTAATCGTACTTTACTAGATATGGTGCGATCTATGATGTCTCTTACTGATTTACCGCTATCGTTTTGCGGTTATGCTCTAGAGACAGCTGCATTCACGTTAAATAGGGCACCATCTAAATCCGTTGAGATGACGCCTTATGAACTATGGTTTGGCAAGAAACCAAAGTTGTCGTTTCTTAAAGTTTGGGGTTGCGATGCTTATGTGAAAAAGCTTCAACCTGATAAGCTCGAACCCAAATCGGAAAAATGTGTCTTCATAGGATACCCAAAAGAGACTATTGGGTACACCTTCTATCACAGATCCGAAGGCAAGAATTTTGTTGCTAAATTTGGAATCTTTCTAGAGAAGGAGTTTCTCTCGAAAGAAGTGAGTGGGAGGAAAGTAGAACTTGATGAGGTAACTGTACCTGCTCCCTTATTGGAAAGTAGTTCATCACAGAAACCGGTTCCCGTGACACCTACACTAATTAGTGAGGAAGTTAATGATGATGATCATGAAACTTCTGATCAAGTTGTTACTGAACCTCGTAGGTCAACCAGAGTAAGATCCGCACCAGAGTGGTACGGTAATCCTGTTCTGGAGGTTATGTTACTAGACCATGACGAACCTAAGAACTATGAAGAAGCGATGGTGAGCCCAGATTCCGCAAAATGGCTTGAGGCCATGAAATTTGAGATGGGATCCATGTATGAGAACAAAGTGTGGACTTTGGTTGACTTGCCCGATGATCGGCAAGCCATTGGGAATAAATGGATCTTCAAGAAGAAGACTGACGCTGGCGGTAATGTTACTGTCTATAAAGCTCGACTTGTTGCGAAAGGTTTTCGACAAGTTCAAGGGATTGACTACGATGACACTTTCTCACCCGTAGCGATGCTTAAGTCTGTCTGAATCATGTTAGTAATTGTCGCATTTCATGACTATGAAATTTGGCAAATGGATGTCAAAACAACATTCCTGAATGGATTTCTGGAAGAAGAGTGGTATATGATGCGACCGGAAGGTTTTGTCGATCCAAAAGGAACTAACAAAGTGTGCAAGCTCCAGCGATCCATTTATGGACTGGTGCAAGCCTCTCGGAGTTGGAATAAACGCTTTGATAGTGTGATCAAAGCATTTGGTTTTATACAGACTTTTGGAGAAGCTTGTATTTACAAGAAAGTGAGTGGGAGCTCTGTAGCATTTTTGATATTATATGTGGATGACATATTGCTAATTGGAAATGATATAGAATTTCTGGATAGCATAAAGGGATACTTGAATAAGATTTTTTCAATGAAGGACCTCGGTGAAGCTGCTTATATATTGGGAATCAAGATCTATAGAGATAGATCAAGACACTTAATTGGACTTTCACAAAGCACATACCTTGACAAAGTTTTGAAGAAGTTCAAAATGGATCAAGCAAAGAAAGGGTTCTTGCCTGTGTTACAAGGTGTGAAGTTGAGTAAGACTCAATACCCGACCAGTGCAGAAGATAGAGAGAAGACGAAAGATGTTCCCTATGCTTCAGCCATAGGCTCTATCATGTATGCAATGCTGTGTACCAGACCTGATGTGTGCCTTGCTATAAGTTTAGCAGGGAGGTACCAAAGTAATCCAGGAATGGATCACTGGACAGCGGTCAAGAACATCCTGAAATACCTGAAAAGGACTAAGGATATGTTTCTCGTTTATGGAGGTGACAAAGAGCTAGTCGTAAATGGTTACGTCGATGCAAGCTTTGACACTGATCCGGACGATTCTAAATCGCAAACCGGATACGTGTTTACATTGAACGGTGGAGCTGTCAGTTGGTGCGGTTCTAAACAAAGCGTTGTGGCGGGATCTACGTGTGAAGCGGAGTACATAGCTGCTTCGGAAGCAGCAAATGAAGGAGTCTGGATGAAGGAGTTCATATCCGATCTAGGTGTCATACCTAGTGCATCGGGTCCAATGAAAATATTTTGCGACAATACTGGTGCAATTGCCTTGGCAAAGGAATCCAGATTTCACAAGAGAACCAAGCACATCAAGAGACGCTTCAACTCCATCCGGGATCTAGTCTAGGGGGGAGACATAGAAATTTGCAAGATACATACGGATCTGAATGTTGCAGACCCGTTGACTAAGCCTCTTCCACGAGCAAAACATGACCAGCACCAAGGCTCCATGGGTGTTAGAATCATTACTGTGTAATCTAGATTATTGAGTCTAGTGCAAGTGGGAGACTGAAGGAAATATGCCCTAGAGGCAATAATAAAGTTATTATTTATTTCCTTATATCATGATAAATTTTTGTTATTCATGCTAGAATTGTATTAACCGGAAACATAATACTTGTGTGAATACATAGACAAAGAGAGTGTCACTAGTATGCCTCTACTTAACTAGCTCGTTGATCAAAGATGGTTATGTTTCCTAGCCATTGACATGGGTTGTCATTTGATTAACGGGATCACATCATTAGGAGAATGATGTGATTGACTTGACCCATTCCGTTAGGTTAGCACACGATTGTTTAGTATTCTGCTATTGCTTTCTTCATGACTTATACATGTTCCTATGACTATGAGATTATGCAACTCCCGTTTACCGGAGGAACACTTTGTGTGCTACCAAACGTCACAACGTAACTGGGTGATTATAAAGGTTCTCTACAGGTGTCTCCAAAGGCACTTGTTGGTTTGGCGTATTTCGAGATTAGGATTTGTCACTCCGATTGTCGGAGAGGTATCTCTGGGCCCACTCGGTAATGCACATCACTATAAGCCTTGCAAGCATTGCAACTAATGAGTTAGTTGCGGGATGATGTATTACAGAACGAGTAAAGAGACTTGCTGGTAATGAGATTGAACTAGGTATTGAGATACCGACGATCGAATCTCGGGCAAGTAACATACCGATGACAAAGGGAACAACGTATCTTGTTATGCGGTTTGACCGATAAAGATCTTTGTAGAATATGTGGGAGCCAATATGAGCATCCAGGTTCCGCTATTGGTTATTGACCGGAGACGTGTCTCGGTCATGTCTACATAGTTCTCGAACCCGTAGGGTCCGCACGCTTAAAGTTTCGATGACAGTTATATTATGAGCTTATATGTTTTGATGTACCAAAGGTTGTTCGGAGTCCCGGATGTGATCACGGACATGACGAGGAGTCTCGAAATGGTCGAGACGTAAAGATCGATATATTGGACGACTATGTTTGGACACTGGAAAGGTTCCGGAAGGTTTCGGACATTTATCGGAGAACCGGGGGTTACCGGAACCGCCCCCCGGGAACTAATGGGCCTTGTTGGGCCCTAGTGGAGAGAAAGAGGGGCCGGCCAGGGCAAGAGGCGCGCCCCCTCCCCTTGAGTACGCATAGGACAAGGAAGGGGGGGGGGCGGTGCCCCCCTTGCCTTTCCCCTCTCCCACTCCTTCCTCCCCCCTCCTTCTTGGACTAGGAAAGGGTGGGGCAAACCTACTTGGAGTAGGTTTCCCCCTCCTAGGGCGCGCCACCCCCTTGGCCGGCCCTCTCCTCCTCCCCCCTTTATATACGGAGGAGGGGGGCACCCCATAGAGACAACAATTGATCTCTTGATCTCTTAGCCGTGTACGGTGCCCCCCCTCCACCATAATCCACCTCGATAATATCGTAGTGGTGCTTAGGCGAAACCCTGCATCGGTAGAACATCATCATCGTCACCACACCGTCGTGCTGACGGAACTCTCCCTCAAAGCTCAGCTCGATCGGAGTTCGAGGGACGTCATCGAGCTGAACGTGTGCTGAACTCGGAGGTGTCGTGCGTTCGGTACTTGATCGGTCGGATCGTGAAGACGTACGACTACATCAACCGCGTTGTGCTAACGCTTCCGCTTTCAGTCTACGAGGGTACGTGGACAACACTCTCCCCTCTCGTTGCTATGCATCACCATGATCCTGTGTCTGCGTAGGATTTTTTTTGAAATTACTACATTCCCCAACATCACCATGATCCTGTGTGTGCGTAGGATTTTTTTTGAAATTACTACGTTCCCCAACAACTTGATACATGTGTGAATACATAGACAAAACAGAGTGTCCCTAGTATGCCTCTACTTGACTAGCTCGTTAATCAAAGATGGTTAAATTTCCTAACCATAGACATGTGTTGTCATCTGATGAACGAGATCACATTATTAGAGAATGATGTGATGGACAAGACCCATCCGTTAGCTTAGCATAATGATCGTTAAGTTTTATTGCTATTGCTTTATTCATGACTTATACATATTCCTCTGACTATGAGATTATGCAACTCCCGAATACCGGAGGAACACCTTGTGTGCTATCAAACGTCACAACGCAACTGGGTGATTATAAAGATGCTCTACAGGTGTCTCCGAAGATGTTTGTTGGGTTGGCATAGATCAAGATTAGGATTTGTCACTCGGAGTATCGGAGAGGTATCTCTGGGCCCTCTCGGTAATGCACATCACTATAAACCTTGCAAGCAATGTGACTAATGAGTTAGTTACAGGATGATGCATTACGGAACGAGTAAGACACTTTCCAGTAACGAGATTGAACTAGGTATGATGATACCGACGATCGAATCTCGGGCAAGTAACATACCGATGACAAACGGAATAACGTATGTTGTTATTGCGGTTTGACCGATAAAGATCTTCGTAGAATATGTAGGAACCAATATGAGCATCCAAGTTTCGCTATTGGTTATTGATCGGAGATGTGTCTCGGTCATGTCGACATAGTTCTCGAACCCGTAGGGTCCGCACCCCAAAGCACAACAATTGTTCTCTTAGCCGTGTGCGGTGCCCCCCTCCACAGTTTACTCCTGCGGTCATAGTGTTGATACGTCTCCAACGTATCTATAATTTATGAAGTATTCATGCCAATATATTATCATTCTTGGATGTTTTACAATCATTTTATAGGAACTTTATATCATTTTTTGGGACTAACCTATTGACCCAGTGCCCAGTGCCAGTTGCTGTTTTTTGCTTGTTTTTTACATCGGAGGAAATCAATATCAAACGGAGTCCAAACACTGCGATACTTTTTGTGGATTTTTATGGGCCAGAAGACTCCCGACGGGCTAGAGCAGCACCTGGGGGTGCCGCAAGGGGGGAACAACCCACCAGGGCGTGCCAGGCCCCCCTGGCGCGCCCAGGTGGGTTGTGCCCACCTCGGTGGCCTCCCGCACCCCCTCTTTGCACTGTAAATTCCCAAATATTCCGAAACCCTTCGGGGTTAACCTAGATCAGAAGTTCCGCCGCCGCAGGGCTCTGTAGCCACCGAAAACCAATCTAGACCCATTCCAGCACCCTGCCGGAGGGGGGAATCATCTTCGGTGGTCATCTTCATCATTCCGGCGGCCACCAGGATGAGGAGGGAGTAGTCCACCCTCGGGGCTGAGGGTTTGTACGAGTAGCTATGTGTTTAATCTCTCTCTCGTGATCTATATCATGGGCTTTGTTAATATAGATGGACCATATGATGTTTCTCCCCTCTATACTCTTGTTGTGATAAACGGAATCTTTACCCTTTGAAGTTTTGTCATGTCGGATTGAATGTTCAGATTTGAGAACACAGGATGTATGTCTTGCGGTATGAATACTTGAGGTGACATTGGGGTATCTTATTGATTCACTTGATATACGTTATGGCACTCAACTTGTGGATTCCCGCGGTGATATTGGGGTAATCTATGCATAGGGGTTGATGCACGTTTTTATTATCTTTTCTCCGATAGAAACTTTTGGGTCCCCTTGTAGTTCTTTGTGTGGATTGAGTATTATGAATATGAATATGCTTTGGTGTTATTCTAGTACGAACTCTAGGATAGATCGAACGGGAAAAATAGCTTTGTGTTTTTTTAGTACGAACTCTTGAATAGATCGAACGGAAAGAATAGCTTTGAGGTGGTTTCATACCCTATAAACAATTCCTATCTTTTGTTCTCCGCTAATAGGAACTCGGGAGTGATTCTTTATTGTACTTCGAGGGATAATCATATGATCCAACTATGTTAGCACTGTTGAGAGACTGCACTAGTGAAAGTACGGACCCTAGGCCTTGTTTTTAAGCATTGCAATACCGTTTTTGCGCCCGTTTACTATTTGCTACCTTGCTGTTTTTATTTATTCAGATTATAAAAATATATTTCTACCATCAATATTACACCTTTATCATCATCTCTTCACCGAACTAGTGCACCTATACAATTTGCCATTGTATTGGGTGTGTTGGGGACACAAGAGATTTCTTGTATTTGGTTGCATGGTCATTTTAGAGAGAACATCTTCATCCAACACCTCTCACGGATTGATAAATCTTAGGTCATCGACTTGAGGGAAAATTGCTACTGTCCTACAAAACTCTGCGCTTGGAGGCCCAACACGTGTCTACAAGAATAATGTTGCGTAGTAGACATCCCAAGGATAGTCTTCTTATTCAACTCCAAACATTATGAAAATTTACCACACTATAGATAATTTATCAGAGCTTGTTATGCAAAAAGTTTCAACATTTTATCACACTATGACTTTTCTAGGGAATTTTTGCAACAACGGTAAGCTTTCTGTTTTCAAACAGCAACATGTAGACTTGTAAAATAAGCATAGTAAAGGCTATCCTTGACATTTTTTATTGAAATAAAAGATGAGAAAAATTATTCTAAATAGCAGCAAGCAAATCCTAACAAAATAAATTGACTCTCCAAGCAAAACACATATCATGTGACGAATGAAAACATAGCTCCAAGTGAGGTTACCGATAATGTTGGAGACGAAAGAGGGGATGCCTTCCGGGGCATCCCCAAGCTTAGTTGCTTGGATCTTCCTTGGATATTACCTTGGGGTGCCTTGGGCATCCCCAATTTTAGGGTCTTGTCACTCCTTATTCTCCTCATATCGATATCTCACCCAAAACTTGAAAACTTCAATCACACAAAACTTAACGGAACTCCGTGAGATAGGTTAGTATGATAAAGAGCAAACCATTCCACTTTTGGTACTGCCAAAGACAAGATTAATAATTGTTCTCACACAATGCCTACTGTAGCATATCATTTGTAAAAAATTTATTGAGCAATATAAGCCATAGAAACTAGAAGACAAGCAAACTATGCATTGAGAACAGAATCTGTCAAAAACAGAACACCCTGTAGTAATATGTACTCAAACCATACTTCTGCTACTCCAAGAATTCTGAAAATTTAGGAACACATGAGAAATTTGTATATTAATCTTCTGCAAAAAGAATCAACTCAAAAGCACTCTTCTGTTAAAAATAAGAATTATTTTCGTGAGCACAAAAGTTTCTGTTTTTCAGCAAGATCAAATCAACTATCACCCAACATGATCCCAAAGGCTTTACCTGGCACTTCATTGAAACAAAAGCTAGAAAACATGATTACTACAGTAGCATAATCATGTGAACACACAAAAACATTAGGTAAAAGTGTTGGGTTGTCTCCCAAGAAGGGCTTTTCTTTAATGCCTTTTAGCTAGGCATGATGATTTCAATGATGCTCGCATAAAAGATAAGAATTGAAACATAAAGAGAGCATCATGAAGCATATTACTAGCACATTTAAGTCTAAACCACTTCCTATGCGTAGGGATTTTGTGAGCAAACAACTTATGGGAACAAGAATCAACTAGCATAGGAAGGGAAAACAAGTATAACTTCAAAACTTTCAACACATAGAGAAGAAACTTGATATTATTGCAATATGTAAAAGCATATGCTCCTCCCTCATAATAAATTTCAGTAGCATCATGAAGAAATTCAACAATAGAACCATCACATAAAGCATTCTTTTCATGACACAAAAGCATAGAAAATTTATTACTCTCCACATAAGCAAATTTATTCTCATCAATAATTGTGGGAGCAAACTCAACAAAATAACTCTCATGTGATTGGAAATTAAAATCATGATGACAAGTTTCATGTTTATAATTATTCAATATAGTATACATGTCATCACCATAATCATCATATATAGGAACTTTTTTGTCATAATCAATTGCAACCTCCTCCAAAATAGTTGTACATTTTGCCTATGTGGTAAATTTTGCCTAAGTTTTTGCTTATGTGGTAAATTATCCTTGGTAAGTTTTTGCTTCTTCACACGAGTTGTGCTATCCTTGGGATGTCATTTTATTTTGTTTTCCATGCTGTTTGGATAAAATACTGAAAGTTTTTAAATAAAAGAGAGTCTTCACATAGGCACCTATTTACTTAACTACTCGCTTGATCTTCACTTATATCTTTTTGGAGTAGCTTGTCATTTACTCTTGTGCTTCACTTATATCCTCTGAGTAAATTAATGAATAAATTGAATATCATAAAGTTGAAATCATATCATGCCTAGTGGTAGCTTCACATTGGGTTTAGAAAGTGAAATCTGTTGAGGCTTGACAATCGCAATATTGGTCATACAAGCAATTCACGAATAATTAGTATAAGGAAGAGAACTTTCACATGCAAATATACTATCCTAGAAATCTTCTGTGATTGTGAGCCCCCATCAAAATATTATATGCCAAAATTGTTGACGTTGGACAAGGAAGACAACATAATGATTTATGTTTGCTCATATTCACATAGAAGTCATATTGTCATAGATCCTTCAACATGTGGTGCTTGCCCCCCATCTTTGCTAGCCAAAAATTCCTCACCAAGTAGAGATACTACTTGTGCATCCAAAAACCCTTAAACCCAAATCTTATTTTCAAGAGTCCACCATACCTACCTAAGGATTGAGCCAGATCCTTCAAGTAAGTTGTCATCGGTGCAATAAGGCAATAAAAATTGCTTCTAAAAGTGTAATATCATTTAGTGTAAGAGAAAATTGAGCGTTGTACAAACTTGTGATGGCAAAGCAATAAAAGCGACGGACTGCATAATAAAGTTTGCTATCATAAGGGGCAGTATAACGTGACGTTCTTTTTCACTAAGGGGTTGAGCATACAAACAAATAAGCGCATGGCAACCTCTGCTTCCCTCTGCGAAGGGCCTATCTTTTACTATTCAGTATTTACTTTTATGCAAAGAGTCAAAGTTTTTCTCTTTATTCCTTTTTATTTTTCTCTTTTGGCAAGCATCATGTGGTGAGGAAAGATCTAGGCACATATGTCCAGTTTAATATGGGTAGCATGAGTTATTATTGTTGATATCACCCTTGTGGTGAATACGTTGGGAGGCAAAACAATAAGGCCCTATCTTTCTAAGTGTCCGGTTGAAACGTTTTGCTCATGTGTACAAGTGAGTGTTAGCAATCATAGAAGACTATATGATGGTTGAGTATGTGGAGCTCTTACTTAAAAACTGTTGAATAAGTTGAATTGCAATTGCTTGGTGACTGAGAACATAGGTTGTTGGGTTTCAAGAGAATTCATTGTTTGCACCTTAACATGTGAATTGGTTGCTACTATAACATGCGAAGTTTTATGAGAAAGAAATGCTGTTATGATGCTAGGAAAAGTGATTGAAATTTTCATTGATCAAACTTGTGCACTTTTCTAGCATTCACACTTCATAAATTATTTCTTTTATCATTTACGTACTCGAGGACGAGGAGGAATTAAGCTTGGGGATGCTGATACGTCTCCAACGTATCTATAATTTATGAAGTATTCATGTTGTTATTTTATCATTCTTGGATGTTTTACAATAATTTTATAGCATTTTATATCATTTTTTGGGACTAACCTATTGACATAGTGCCAAGTGCCAGTTGCTGTTTTTTGCATGTTTTTTACATCGCAGAAAATCAATATCTAACGGAGTCCAAACACCGCGGAACTTTTTGTGGATTTTTTATGGGCCAGAAGACTCCCGATGGGCCAGAGCAGCACCTGGGGGTGCCCCGAAGGGGGCACAACCCACCAGGGCGCGCCAGGCCCCCTGGCGCGCCCAGGTGGGTTGTGCCCACCTTAGTGGCCTCCCGCACCCCCTCTTTGCACTATAAATTCCCAAATATTCCGAAACGCTTCGGGGTTAACCTAGATCAGAAGTTCCGCCGCCGCAGGGCTCCGTAGCCACCAAAAACCAATCTAGACCCATTCTGGCACCTTGCCGAAGGGGGGAATCATCTTCGGTGGCCATCTTCATCATCCCAGCGGCCACCACGATGAGGAGGGAATAGTCCACCCTCGGGGCTGAGGGTTTGTACCAGTAGCTATGTGTTTAATCTCTCTCTCTCTCTCGTGATCTATATCATGGGCTTTGTTAATATAGTCGGATCATATGATGTTTCTCCCCTCTATACTCTTGTTGTGATGAATTAATCTTTACCCTTTGAAGTTTGGTCATGTTGGATTGAATATTCAGAGATGAGAACACATGATATATGTCTTGCGGTATGAATACTTGAGGTGACAATTGGGGTATCTTATTGATTCACTTGATATATGTTATGGCACTCAAATCGCGGATTCCCGCGGTGATATTGGGGTAATCTATGCATAGGGGTTGATGCACGTTTTTATTATCTTTTATCCGATAGAAAATTTGGGGTCTCCTTGTAGTTCTTTGTGTGGATTGAGTATTATGAATATGAATTTGTTTTGGTGTTATTCTAGTACGAACTTAGGATAGATCGAACGGAAACAATACCTTTGTGTTATTTTAGTACGAACTCTTGAATAGATCGATCAGAAAGAATAGCTTTGAGGTGGCTTCATACCCTACAAACAATTCCTATCTTTTGTTCTCCGCTAATAGGAACTCGGGAGTGATTCTTTATTGTACTTTGAGGGATAATCACATGATCCAACTATGTTAGCATTGTTGAGATATTGCACTAGTGAAAGTACGGACCCTAGGCCTTGTTTTTAAGCATTGCAATACCGTTTTTGTGCCCGTTTAATATTTGCTACCTTGCTGTTTTTATTTATTCAGATTATAAAAATATATTTCTACCATCAATATTACACTTTTATCACCATCTCTTCGCTGAACTAGCGCACCTATACAATTTGCCATTGTATTGGGTGTGTTGGGGACACAAGAGATTTCTTGTATTTGGTTGCAGGGTCGTTTGGGAGAGACCATCTTCATGCTACACCTCTCACGGATTGATAAATCTTAGGTCATCGACTTGAGGGAAAATTGCTACTGTCCTACAAAACTCTGCGCTTGGAGGCCCAACACGTGTCTACAAGAATAAAGTTGCATAGTAGACATCAATGCTACGTTTGTTGGGGAACGTAGCATGCACTTTCAAAAAAATTCCTGCGATCACGCAAGATCTATCTAGGAGATGCATAGCAACGAGACGGGGAGAGTGTGTCCACGTACCCTCGTAGACCGAAAGTGGAAGCGTTATGTTAACGCGGTTGATGTAGTCGAACGTCTTCACAATCCAATCGATCCAAGTACCGAACGTATGGCACCTCCGTGTTCAGCACACGTTCAGCTCGGTGACGTCCCTCGAGCTCTTGATCCAGTAGATGGTCGAGGGAGAGTTCGGTCAGCACAACGGCGTGGTGACGGTGATGGTGATGTGATCCGCGCAGGGCTTCGCCTAAGCTCTACAACAGTATGACCGGAGGAGTAAACTATGGAGGGGGGCACCGCACACAGCTAAGAGAAATCTTGATGTGCCTTTGGGGTTCCCCCTGCCCACGTATATAAAGGAGGGGAGGAGGAGGTGGCCAACCCAAGGGGGGCGTGCCAAGGGGGGAGTGAAGGAAATATGCCCTAGAGGCAATAAAAAAGTTGTTATTTATATTTCCTTATATCATGATAAATGTTTATTATTCATGCTAGAATTGTATTAACTAGAAACTTAGTACATGTGTGAATACATAGACAAACAGAATGTCCCTAGTGTGCCTCTACTAGACTAGCTCGTTAATCAAAGATGGTTAAGTTTCCTGACCATAGACATGTGTTGTCATTTGATCAACGGGATCACATCATTAGAGAATGATGTGATGGACAAGACCCATCCGTTAGCTTAGCATAATGATTGTTTAGTTTTATTGCTATTGCTTTCTTCATGACTTATACATATTCCTCTGACTCTGAGATTATGCAACTGCCGAATACCGGAGGAACACTTTGTGTGCTATCAAACGTCACAACATAACTGGGTGATTATAAAGATGCTCTACAGGTGTCTCCGATGGTATTTGTTGAGTTGGCATAGATCGAGATTAGGATTTGTCACTCCGTGTATCGGAGAGGTATCTCTGGCCCCTCTCGGTAATGCACATCACTATAAGCCTTGCAAGCAATGTGACTAATGATTTAGTTACGAGATGATGCATTACGGAACGAGTAAAGAGACTTGTCGGTAACGAGATTGAACTAGGTATGAAGATACCGACGATCGAATCTCGGGCAAGTAACATACCGATGACAAAAGGAATAACGTATGTTGTTATGTGGTTTGACCGATAAAGATCTTCGTAGAATATGTAGGAGCCAATATGAGCATCTAGGTTCCGCTATTGGTTATTGACCAGAGATGTGTCTCGGTCATGTCTACATAGTTCTCGAACCCGTAGGGTCCGCATGCTTAACGTTCAATGACGATTTGTATTATGAGTTATGTGATTTGATGACTGAAGTTTGTTCGGAGTCCCGGATGAGATCACAGACATGACGAGGAGTCTCGAAATGGTCGAGAGGTAAAGATTCATATATTGTAAGGTTGCATTCGGACATCGGAATGGTTCCGAGTTATTCGGGCATTTTTTCGGAGTACCGAGGGGTTACCGGAACCCCCAGGGGGAATATTGCACCTACATGGGCCATAAGGGAGAGGGACGCATCCCACAAGGGGTGGGCGCGCCCCTCCCAATAGGGAGTCCGAATTGGACTATGGAGGGGGGCACGCCCCTCCTTTCCTTCTCCTCTTCCTCTCCCTTCCCTCTTTCCCCCTCTCCGTAAAAGGAAAGGGAGTCCAACTAGGATTGGGAGTCCTAGTTGGACTCCCCTCTTTGGCGCGCCCCCTAGGCCGGCTGCCTCCTCCCCTCCTCCTTTATATGCGGGGGAGGGGCACACCCCAAAGGCACAACAAGTCTTCTCTTAGCCGTGTGCGGTGCCCCCCTCCATAGTTTAACACCTCGGTCATATCGTCGTAGTGCTTAGGCGAAGCCCTGCGCCGGTAACTTCATCATCACCGTTGCCACGCCGTCGTGCCGACGGAACTCTCTGATAACCCATAAGTATAGGGGATCACAACATTTTTCGAGGGTAGAGTATTCAACCCAAATTTATTGATTCGACACAAGGGGAGCCAAAGAATATTCTCAAGTATTAGCAGTTGAGTTGTCAATTCAACCACACCTGGATAACTTAATATCTGCAGCAAAGTATTTAGTAGCAAAGTAGTATGGAAGTAACAGTAACGGTGGCAAAAGTAACAGTGATAGTTTTGTAGTAATCGTAATAGTGGCAACGGTAAAGTAACTAAGAAGAGGTCAATATGTGAAAAGCTCGTAGGCATTGGATCGGTGATGGATAATTATGTCGGATGCGATTCCTCATGCAACAGTTATAACCTAGGGTGACACAGAACTAGCTCTAGTTCATCAATGTAATGTAGGCATGTATTCCGAATATAGTCATACGTGGTTATGGAAAAGAACTTGCATGACATCTTTTGTCCTACCCTCCCGTGGCAGTGGGGTCCTATTGGAAACTAAGGGATATTAAGGCCTCTTTTAATAGAGTACCGGACCAAAGCATTAACACTTAGTGAATACATGAACTCCTCAAACTATGGTCATCATCGGTAAGTATCCCGATTATTGTCACTCCGGGGTTAACGGATCGTAACACATAATAGGTGACTATAGACTTGCAAGATAGGATCAAGAACTCACATATATTCATGAAAACATAATAGGTTCAGATCTGAAATCATGGCACTCGGGCCCTAGTGACAAGCATTAAGCATAGCAAAGTCATAGCAACATCAATCTCAGAACATAATGGATACTAGGGATCAAACCCTAACAAAACTAACTCGATTACATGGTAAATCTCATCCAACCCATCACCGTCCAGCAAGCCCACGAAGGAATTACTCACGCACGGCGGTGAGCATCATGAAATTGGTGATGGAGGAAGGTTGATGATGACGACGGCGGCAGATTCCCCTCTCCGGAGGCCCGAACGGACTCCAGATCAGACCTCCCGAGAGAGATTAGGGCTTGGCGATGGCTCCGTATCGTAAAACGCGATGAATCCTTCTCTGTGAATTTTTTCTCCCCGAACGTGAATATATAGAGTTGGAGTTGAGGTCGGTGGAGCTCCAGGGGGCCCACGAGGCAGGGGGCGCGCCCAGGGGGGTAGGCGCGCCCCCACCCTCGTGGCCAGGGTGTGGGCCCCCTTTGGTTGATTCTTTCGCCAGTATTTTTTATTATTTCCAAAAATATTGTCCGTGAAGTTTCAGGTCATTTCGAGAACTTTTATTTCTGCACAAAAATAACACCATGGCAATTCTGCTGAAAACAGCGTCAGTCCGGGTTAGTTCCATTCAAATCATGCAAGTTAGAGTCCAAAACAAGGGCAAAAGTGTTTGGAAAAGTAGATACGATGGAGACGTATCAACTCCTCCAAGCTTAAACCTTTGCTTGTCCTCAAGCAATTCAGTTGATAAACTCAAAGTGATAAAGAAAAACTTTTACAAACACTATTTGCTCTTGTTGTTGTAAATATGTAAAGCCAGCATTCAAGTTTTCAGCAAAGATTATGAACTAACCATATTCACAATAACATTTAGGTCTCATGTTTACTCATATCAATGGCATAATCAACTAGCGAGCAATAATAATAAGTCTCAGATGACAACACTTTCTCAAAACAATCATAATATGATATAACAAGATGGTATCTCGCTAGCCCTTTCTGAGACCGCAAAACATAAATGCAGAGCACCTCTGAAGATCAAGGACTGACTAGACATTGTAATTCATGGTAAAAGAGATCCAGTCATACTCAATATAAATTAATAGTAATGGATGCAAATGACAGTGGTGCTCTCCAGCTGGTGCTTTTTAATAAGAAGATGATGACTCAACATAAAAGTAAATAGATAGGCCCTTCGCAGAGGGAAGCAGGGATTTATAGAGGTGCCAGAGCTCGAGTTTTGAAATAGAGATAAATAATATTTTGAGTGGCATACTTTCATTGTCAACATAACAACCAAGAGATCTCGATATCTTCCATGCTACACACATTATAAGCGGTTCCCAAGCAGAATGGTAAAGTTTATACTCCCCCACCACCAACAACCATCAATCATGGCTGGCCCGAAACAACGGGTGCCTCCAACTAACAACAGTCCTGGGGGAGTTTTGTTTGCAATTATTTTGATTTGGTTTGAGCATGGGACTGGGCATCCCGGTGACCAGCCATTTTCTCGTGAGTGAGGAGCGGAGTCCACTCCTCTTGAGAATAACCCACCTAGCATGGAAGATACAGACAACCCTAGTTGATACATGAGCTATTCAAGCATACAAAACAGAATTTCATTTGAAGGTTTAGAGTTTGGCACATACAAATTTACTTGGAACGGCAGGCAGATACCGCATATAGGAAGGTATGGTGGACTCATATCACTACAAAAAAATACACTTCCGTGATGATACGTGTTTGTCACAGTAGGTCACGTTTTCTGTCATGCATGTACATCCATGACAAATTTATGACAGAATCAAGATAGTCATACCTGTGTTGTCGTAGAAGTGTTCCATGACATTACCAAAATTATCATCACGGAAGTGTCCACTTTCATGAGATAAATCGCGCGTCACAGAAGTGCTTTCGTCAAGGGTGACCGACACGTGGCATCCACCGTAACGGAACGCTGTTAAGCAATCGGGTCCGGTTTTGGATCCGATAACCCGTTAACAGCCCCGACCAATGGGGATTTCCACGTGTAAAATCATCATTGGCTGGAGGAAACACGTGTCGGCTCACCGTTGGGACAGATGTCATCCACTCATTGGACCCAAAGCGCCTATGATACGTCAACACATGGCACGGCCCAACAGAGGCCCATTCCTGTGAAAAGTCCGGCCCATTTGACTTGGTCAAAAGGTGGCGGGCCGGCCCACGGCAAGCCTGTTAACGGCCTGTTCGCATATAGCCCATTTACAGCCCGCTAACCTAGGGCCCGTTTACGGCCCACTGAATTAGGCCAGTAGCGTCATCTGGGCCGTCCAATATAATTCCAGCCCGTTTTAACTTCCATCCCATGTATGGCCCATGATGTCTTTTGGCATATATGAGGCCCTTAGTAACCCTCGGCCCATTAACAGCCCGTGGTAAAACTGGCCCGTAATGAACAGTGTATCACTTTGTACCCATTAACGGCCCATTATTCCGTTGGGCCGTTTCCAGCTGTAACATCCCAAAATTCTAAATTTTGGAAAGTTATAATAAACAGATAGATTGGATTGATTGTTTGATTGATTGACTGAAAGTGAGTGGAATTCGAAATCTTTTGAAAGTTAAATGAGAGGGAATAAAAAGGACTTTCCCAAACTTTCATTTTGCTTTTATGATCTCCATGAATTCAAATTCTTTTCACCACAAAACCCTGGAGAGAAGATGACATGACTTCTTCCATTTATTTAAATGACAAGGGGTGTTGAAAATATTTGAATTTCATTTGAAAATATTTCCCATTTCAGAAACTTTATGCAACTCAATGATTTTCACGAGAGAAGATAAAATGACTTCTTCAAAAAAATATGAAATATGAGTTGGGAGTTTCAAAGGTCAAATTCAAAGTCCTTTTGGAAATCATTTTAGTTTGGACTTATTTGAGTCTTATTCAAATTATTTTTCTCCAAAATAAAAATATACATAAAATAGGGTAACATGATTCCCTACATCAAAAAATTGGAGAAAAATAAATTTGAAATCATTTTGGTATTTTTAAAATGATTTTTATTGGATTTTATCAAGGCAGTAGCACTGTTTGATTTATTAAAATTTGTGTGGATTTTATTTGACTTTACAAAAATGTTCATCCTGTAGGAAATCTTTTTCTGCAAATTTTGATATCTAATATGCCTATATAAAGTTTTATTTTTATTTTCTTTATTTAGTTTTTCCTTTCCTGTCTCTATTTATAAAAAAAACTACATGCGCGTACTCTGTGACTATATGTCGCCCGCATGCGCAGTATAGCAGCTTTTGGCGCCCCATTGTTTTTTTTTGTTAAATAGGCCAGGCCCAGCCGGCCATATTCCTCCCCATATTTCTTTTCTATAGTTTTTTCTTCTTTTTTTTTTCTTTTCAATTGCTAAAAAAAACAAAGACTGGCCGGCCGAACCGCTAAGGCCTTTAGGGCCATTGGAGGCGCTCCCTTTTTGTCTTTTCGTCTACGTTTAGTTCCACATTGCCTAGCCTTTAACCCCTAAACCTCTTTTCCACCTATAAATATAGACCCATAGAGCCTCCAAAAATTATTCATTGCGGGTTAAATCAATATTTTGGTTTGACTAGCTAAAAATATATTTCTCTTCTCCGGCGGGACTTTTGGAAGTTGTCTCCACACTCCGAAGTCGTCTTTTCTATACCTTATAAAGGTATATTTATTCATTCTCTGTATTTATACGTTAGATCTAGAATTCTTTTATCCGTAGCTATTTTTTCTTCCGCAAAACAGCTTGGCCCTGATTTTTCAAATAGCCATAACTTTTTACTCGTTCATCCAAATTAGATGAAACCAACGCCTATAGTTTCGTCTTGTTTTCACCTATCCAGTTAACCTGTCACGTCAACTTTTTGAAATTTTCAAATTTCGAAATTTGTTCAAATTCATATTCAAACTTCTTTTGTTCATAACTTAAGTTCCGTAACTCCGTTTGAGTTGATTCTTTTTGCAAAGCGAAGCTCTTGACCTAAACTTTCTGATAAGGCCAAATTCACATAATTTTGGTACCGTTAGAAATTGTTTTATGTTGCAAGAGTTAATTGCTTGGTTTTGAAGTTTTCCGAATTGTTTTCCTCGTTCTTTCTGATCTTTTGAGTGATTGCTTATGTGTGGTTACCATTGCTTGCTTACGATAGATTGACCGGAGTGTGACGAGTAGATCTATCAAGAGTTTTGAGTGCGAATCATCTCCATCAACATTGCAGGCAAGTAACACTTTGATCATACTTTCCATACCCAGTTTTTTTTGCATTAGATCTTTTCCTCAAACAATTGCATGATTAGGATCTAATTAAATTGTGGGTTTCTGGGAAGTAGTTGAGGTAGTACCTATTACCTGTTTTCTTATCAAACTCTTGGGAGTTACTTCTACGTTGCTATTATATTGCCATGCTATGCTCGTAGACGTGGATTGGGTTTGAGAGATATTCATGACAGATGTGAGATTGTTAATAATGGTTTACCTAAGGTGGCAACTAAAACTCACATCTGGGTGGATTGAGGAACCTGGAGAATCCAGTGTTGTCTGTTTGTATAAGGACCGCCACCCAGGCTCAAAGGGATCATAAGATTATTCATGCTAGAAACTTCCGTGTGCAGCCGCAAGCTATTATGGGCTCTAGCATAGTTGAGTAAGTTGTGGGAAACCTTTCCATGATGGGCTAGCAGATGTAGGGGATTGTAGGTGTACCGGCCTATCTATCGGTTAAGGGGACCTCTTCGGAAAGACTGTGTCTCGGTCATCCGTTTCTCAAACACCTTGTAGTGTGAGAAATCCAACGGAGGAGATCGAGTCTTGTGGGGAAAAGTGCACAAACCTCTGCAGAGTGTACAAACTAATCATGATTAGCCGTGTCCCCGGTTATGGACATTTTGAGTATCTAGTTCTTGGATTATCCCGTTGATCTCATCATGTTACTTTAATTAATATTGTTGGGTTAATGATGATACTTAATTGGGATTGAGATGCTGTCAACCATCTCAATGTTTCACAACCACCATGATAGTTAAATAAAATTTATTCCTTTGCAGTAGGGAAAAATTGGCTTTTTCGCAAAAATATTATAACCATAGAGCTTTTCCACCAGCCATATATGCATGTAGTGTTAGCCTTTGTTCATCATTTCTCTATGGTGTGAATTTGCCAGCATATTCCATGTGCTGGCCCGTTTTCGGGCTGCAACGTTTCATGTTGCAGGATATCTTACGACGAGTAAGTGATTCGTTAGGGTTACGATTTCTACACTCAACTTTGCCGTTGGTGTTGATGGGAATCCACAACCTTGTTACTTCCGCTATTTTGGATTGAGGTAATAGTATTTACGTTACTTTATACATGTGATTTACCTCTGTTGTAAATCCTCGAGTACTGTGTGTGTCAGCATACCGATCCAGGGATGACACTTAAGCACAGAGACTTGATCCATTCGGGTCGGGTCGCTACAAGATGGTATCAGAGCACATGTTGACTGTAGGACGTGACCCTAGAAACTGGCAAGCCCATAGGAAGGATTTTCTCAAAAAACTTTCCTTTTCAAAAAGATCTTTTACCTCTCTTCTTTTCCGAGTCTTATTCAAATATTCCCTTTTAGTGAGACCATACCCTTTTTCCTTTTGGACCACTCGAAGATTCGACGGATGAGACCACTTCAAGAAGTACAAGATATCGGACAACTAAGACCATTTTGGAATGAAGAGGATTTTATCGTGCATAATGATAATGGAAACTACAACGGTTGAAGACTCCGAAGACTGGGAGAATTTGAAGGCTCTGAAGAATTGCTAGATGTGTATGACCTAGGAAGGTTACCCTTATGGAACTTGGCAAACTATGGAAGCCGTCAATGCCCAAGACCAAGGTGTATCGGAGAAAGACCGAAACATGGAGCATTAGAACTCAAAGTTTTTGTTAAGAAAACCCAAAGACAGGAGATATCAGTTATGGAATGAAAGCTCATGGCAGTAACATGGGCATAGACACGGCTGACCATGGTGTTATTACCGTTTATGCTATTGTCACCGTGCGGAGTTAAGCATGCAAATGCATGGAAGGATTGGATGGTAGAAAGCTGATGGAGCATCTATCAGCAAAGGATGCAGTTTTAACCTTAGTTGGTGTATCACCAGGATCTGGAGCATTACATCAGGAAGTTTAAAGATGAACCTTCAGGAAGCAGTATTCAACAAGTAAGCATTTCGTGAAGGACTCATGACCCAGAAGCTGAAAGTAGCCATGATGGAGGAGCAAAACCTCGAGACATCACAGATTCGTCATGAACTGAAGGACAGTAGGATCATGGTCCATGTCGAGGTTGATGAAACCCAGAAGTTTGGAGCGCAACTCCAGAAATATTAAAGGACGTCACGAGAGACTTCGCGTCAACAGAGATGGTTTGGCAAAAGAACTTGAGAAGGACAAGCATGATTGGAAGAAGCCATCGGAGACATTAACAAGACTTGAAGAGTTTGGCGACGTTGAAGATTTGTTGACCTTTAGAAGACCAAACCCCTGTTATACCTATGTTAGATGCGACGTTTGTGAGCTGTCATTTGTTTGTTGTTTTTCCGATAGCCACAATAAAAAAAATCTGTCTTTTCAAAACTATTGTTTGTATTGTGTGTATCCCTCTCTATCTCTCTTATCTCACCCCAAACCCTTGGACCCAATAGAGGATGAATGGAGATGTGCTTGTATTTTCTGGACCGATGAGTCAATTGGAGACGGACCGATGGATTCAGAACATGGAGGATCACATGAAGAATAACCCTATAGTCGGAAAGGATATGACCCGGCATGCTCTTCAATGTTTTGAAAGAGGTGCTGCTACTTGGTGGAGGATGTACCAAACCATCAATGGATGGCAAGGAGTAACCACTTGGAAAGAATTTAAGTGGACTCTACAAAGATCTCGTCTTGTGTCCCAGAAATTGAAGCCTTATGGAAAGGATATGAAGAAACCTTGTGCATACAAGCCTTGTGGAGAAATAGGACACAACCATAAGGAACACAAGGATGAATGCCCAAATTGTGAAGGAAGTCACCCAGCTGAAGAATGCCCAACTAGGCAGATCACTTGTTTCTTGTGTGAAGGGACTACCCACTACCCTGCTCAGTGTCACATCTACCCCATGGTACAAAGGACTATCCAGCAGAAGAAAGAAGCAATGAAAAGAGCCCTCATGGAAAGTTTAGAGGAATCTGTGATGAAGGAAGAGGTGGAGGACACACCCAAAGAAGAACCAATTAAACCCTGCACCAAGTCATGCTATTCATGTGGAGAAGAAGGACACATCTCCCAAAATTGTCTGAATGGGGATTTAGTAGAATTCCCGACAGAGGAAGTAGAGTATGACCCACAGGAAATAGAAGCCCTGATTGGAACGGAAAAGTCCAGGAAGAGAAGTAGATTGGATCCCAGGAACAACCCAATTTCTACAAAGAGAGACCTGAGTCATATCACATGTTTCAGGTGCAAAAATTCAGGACACTACCACAATGATTGCCCAAAAGGGAAGATGAGGACCCCAGGAGGCTATATAATCACAAGGAAACCCCGAGATATGTCAGAAGTAATATGTTTCCGTTGTGATGAAGCAGGGCACTTTGCCAGAGAATGCCCCAAGGAGACGGAGACTTGTGACAAATAGTTGAGCGGAACGAGAAATATAGTAGTAGAAGTGTGGTCTTTTCTTTTATTAGTGAGGTGTCGGATTGAGGCATGTAATGGCATGCAGGAGATTGTAATAATTTGAGAATTAATAAAGTTAGCATCATTGGTATTGATTTGGATTCTATGAGTTGTTACTCTATGAAGAAAGATTTTGACCATTTTCGAGGATATGAGAAATATGGTCTATGGAAGATTGTGCATCTTAAGGGTGGTAGTACCCTGTGAGGAAACTTGACCCTTGGAAAAAGGTAATGATATTCCACGAAGTGGATTTCGAACAAAATAAGTATGAGTTTTATCTTGATATGTTGGATACCCCAAGAATATGAGGGTATGGAGTATTATTGGATGTAAAGGAGGTAGTCTATGAAATTGGAGACGGAGCATGTCTTCGTGCGTCCCCTCTGCAAGGAGTTAAATTATTTGGAGTTAAGGGAAAGTTAGCCCCGAGATTTGTAGGACCATACCGAGTTTTGGAACGTATGGGAGAAGTGGCCAACAAGTTGGAGTCACCCGAAGGACTGTCAGGAGTTCATGATGTGTTTCACGTTTCCCAGTTGAAGAAGTGCCATGCAGAGATGGCCAATATTCCCCTGTAAGGACGCTTGACCCTGGAAAGGATAATGATGTTCCACGAAGTGGAGTATGGACTTCATAAGTATAAGTGTTTTTTTATCTCGGTATGTGGGATATTCCCCGAGGATGAAGAGATGAATTACTATTGGATATAAAGGAGGTATGATGTGGAAATATGGATCAATGGAATTCCATGATGAGTCTGAGTAATCATGTCCTAGTTTGGTGCCAATAGAAGGAAGGAAGACAGTACGATTGGATGGATTTAAGAATACCAGGAAGTTGGATGTTGGGTTAAGGATCAGTTGCCCGATGATGAGTTCAAGGTTTACAAGTGATGAGATGGGCCATAACCCACAGGCCCCAGGACCTTCCAAGAAGCAAGCACACTCTTGTTGAAGGGAAAACCCTGTAAGAAGTTACGATTTTTATCGATAGACGATCTTATAGGAGTTACGCAAAAACCTGGGAGTTGTGAAGGAACGATAGATGTTTGTTAGGCTTGCAGAATCCGTGGATTTATCCGAACTTGGTTCGTCGACAAGAGAAATTCTGCAATGCTTGCGAGGATGACCGAGTGTTAGAATGCGAGATTCGCTAAACCATATACAAGGTAATGATTTGGGTGTGGGATGGATTGATCACCATACCGACTTACTCTTATTGTTCGCTTTGCTATATGGGATGGTAAATCTGAGTGACTTACCTATAGTAGAGTGACAACGATTTAAACCTTGTTTAAACCTTAGAATGGTATAGGTATTGTCCCTTGTACACGGCAGTTGTTGCCAACCGTAGGTTATACGGTGAGGTTCAACCCAGACCCATTTCCTGCAGGAGAAACCATAAATTGTTGACCACCAGGAGATGTCGATAGTTGTTTAGTATTGGCGCCTGACCCGTCAGCTAAGAAGACCCAGTCATGGAATAACCTTACCGAGATGAAAGACAGAAGAATTGAGGAAAAGGTTATGCCGCTACCCAAAGAGCCAGAGAAGGAATTTTTCCGAGAATCTGAGAAGACTGACACTGTCAACAACAAGGATGGAGTATACGAGTTTTGATGGAACCGTAACAATGATTCTAAGGGTGGTAGCACCCCAGACCGTGAGATGATCGATGGATTTTGAGGAGACCCCAAACCTAACCTATTTCTTTCTAGCCTCTCCGAATCTCGAGGACGAGATTCATTTTAAGGGTGGTAGGTTTGTAACATCCCAAAATTCTAAATTTTGGAATGTTATAATAAACAGATAGATTGGATTGATTGTTTGATTGATTGACTGAAAGTGAGTGGAATTCGAAATCTTTTGAAAGTTAAATGAGAGGGAATAAAAAGGACTTTCCCAAACTTTCATTTTGCTTTTATGATCTCCATGAATTCAAATTCTTTTCACCACAAAACCCTGGAGAGAAGATGACATGACTTCTTCCATTTATTTAAATGACAAGGGGTGTTGAAAATATTTGAATTTCATTTGAAAATATTTCCCATTTCAGAAACTTTATGCAACTCAATGATTTTCACAAGAGAAGATAAAATGACTTCTTCAAAAAAATATGAAATATGAGTTGGGAGTTTCAAAGGTCAAATTCAAAGTCCTTTTGGAAATCATTTTAGTTTGGAGTTATTTGAGTCTTATTCAAATTATTTTTCTCCAATATACAGAAAATAGGGTAACATGATTCCCTACATAAAAAAATTGGAGAAAAATAAATTTGAAATCATTTTGGTATTTTTAAAATGATTTTTATTGGATTTTATCAAGGCAGTAGCATTGTTTGATTTATTAAAATTTGTGTGGATTTTATTTGACTTTACAAAAATGTTCATGCTGTAGGAAATCTTTTTCTGCAAATTTTGATATATAATATGCCTATATAAAGTTTTATTTTTATTTCCTTTATTCAGTTTTTCCTTTCCTGTCTCTATTTATAAAAAAAAACTACATGCGCGTACTCTGTGACTATATGTCGCCCTCATGCGCAGTATAGTAGCTTTTGGCGCCCCATTGTTTTTTTTCTGTTAAATAGGCCAGGCCCAGCCGGCCATATTCCTCCCCATATTTCTTTTCTATAGTTTTTTTTCTTTCTTTTCTTTCTTTCAATTGCTAAAAAAAAACAAAGACTGCCGCGCGGCCGGCCGAACCGCTAAGGCCTTTAGGGCCATGCGAGGCGCTCCCCTTTTTGTCTTTTCGTCTACGTTTAGTCCCACATTGCCTAGCCTTTAACCCCTAAACTTCTTTTCCACCTATAAATATAGACCCATAGAGCCTCAAAAAATTATCCATTGCGGGTTAAGTCAATATTTTGGTTTGACTAGCTAAAAATATATTTCTCCTCTCCGGCGGGACTTTTGGAAGTTGTCTGTATTTAACTATTTATACGTTAGATCTAAAATTCTTTTATCCGTAGCTATTTTTTTCTCGTTCATCCAAATTAGATGAAACCAGCGCCTATAGTTTCGTCTTGTTTTCACCTATCCAGTTAACCTGTCACGTCAACTTTTTGAAATTTTCAACTTTTGAAATTTGTTCAAATTCATATTCAAACTTCTTTTGTTCATAACTTAAGTGCCGTAACTCCGTTTGAGTTGATTCTTTTTGCAAAGCGAAGCTCTTGACCTAAACTTTCTGATAAGGCCAAATTCACATAATTTTGGTACCGTTAGAAATTGTTTTGTGTTGCAAGAGTTAATTGCTTGGTTTTGAAGTTTTCCGAATTGTTTTCCTCGTTATTTCTGATCTTTTGAGTGATTGCTTATGTGTGGTTACCATTGCTTGCTTACGATAGATTGACCGGAGTGTGACGAGTAGATCTATCAAGAGTTTTGAGTGCGAATCATCTCCATCAACATTGCAGGCAAGTAACACTTTGATCATACTTTCCATACCCAGTTTTTTTTGCATTAGATCTTTTCCTCAAACAATTGCATGATTAGGATCTAATTAAATTGTGGGTTTCTGGGAAGTAGTTGAGGTAGTACCTATTACCTGTTTTCTTATCAAACTCTTGGGAGTTACTTCTACGTTGCTATTATATTGCCATGCTATGCTCGTAGACGTGGATTGGGTTTGAGAGATATTCATGACAGATGTGAGATTGTTAATAATGGTTTACCTAAGGTGGCAACTAAAACTCACATCTGGGTGGATTGAGGAACCTGGAGAATCCAGTGTTGTCTGTTTGTATAAGGACCGCCACCCAGGCTCAAAGGGATCATAAGATTATTCATGCTAGAAACTTCCGTGTGCAGCCGCAAGCTATTATGGGCTCTAGCATAGTTGAGTAAGTTGTGGGAAACCTTTCCATGATGGGCTAGCAGATGTAGGGGATTGTAGGTGTACCGGCCTATCTATCGGTTAAGGGGACCTCTTCGGAAAGACTGTGTCTCGGTCATCCGTTTCTCAAACACCTTGTAGTGTGAGAAATCCAACGGAGGAGATCGAGTCTTGTGGGGAAAAGTGCACAAACCTCTGCAGAGTGTACAAACTAATCATGATTAGCCGTGTCCCCGGTTATGGACATTTTGAGTATCTAGTTCTTGGATTATCCCGTTGATCTCATCATGTTACTTTAATTAATATTGTTGGGTTAATGATGATACTTAATTGGGATTGAGATGCTGTCAACCATCTCAATGTTTCACAACCACCATGATAGTTAAATAAAATTTATTCCTTTGCAGTAGGGAAAAATTGGCTTTTTCGCAAAAATATTATAACCATAGAGCTTTTCCACCAGCCATATATGCATGTAGTGTTAGCCTTTGTTCATCATTTCTCTATGGTGTGAATTTGCCAGCATATTCCATGTGCTGGCCCGTTTTCGGGCTGCAACGTTTCATGTTGCAGGATATCTTACGACGAGTAAGTGATTCGTTAGGGTTACGATTTCTACACTCAACTTTGCCGTTGGTGTTGATGGGAATCCACAACCTTGTTACTTCCGCTATTTTGGATTGAGGTAATAGTATTTACGTTACTTTATACATGTGATTTACCTCTGTTGTAAATCCTCGAGTACTGTGTGTGTCAGCATACCGATCCAGGGATGACACTTAAGCACAGAGACTTGATCCATTCGGGTCGGGTCGCTACACCAGCCCATGTTATCTTTCGGCCTTCTCAGGGCCCATTTATTCTTGGGCTCATTTCCAGCATTCGTTTACTTTAGGCCCGTTACTGTCATTTTCTGCTTGTGGGCCAAATACAGCCCGTGGTTACAGTCGGCCCGTTTGTGGCCCGTTAACATTGGGCCGTTTTCATAGCGTCATCAAATACGGCCTATTAACGACGGCTCGTTATGGTCGGCCAATGAACGGACGATTTCAACTCTAGCCCATTTACGGTCATAATGTGGTCTGTTATTGGCCCATGTTTGGCCAACCGATCATACGGCCCGTAGAAGGCCCATTGATGATACGGCCCGTAGAAGGCCCATTGTGTCTACGCCTCGTAGAAGGCCCATTGTGTCTACGCCTCGTAGAAGGTCCATTGTTTCTACGGCCCATAGAAGGCCCATTGTTTCTACGGCCCGTAGGAGGCCCATGTTAACTATAGTAAATATGTAGCCCATTGTTAATGTGCCCTAGTTTTAAAAAATAGGTTATTCCGGCCACTAGCAAACCACAGAAAAAGAACTACACTGACTACAAGAAAACAAATAAACAAGACAACGGAAATAAATAAGCAAGCAACTTACGCTAGGCTATCACGGCTATTACACATATTACATCCACTGGGCATCAAAGTTCGCCACAAGTGCAAATATAGGGAACAAAGCAGCATATAAACGATGCAGCAAAACAAGTCCAGAACTGAAACCACTTGAGAAGAGCTCAAGAAACAATATCCTGGTACCCATAATGCTGGCAAGATGCTTAGCAAGCTTATTAACTTTCTCTTGTTTGGCGCTTAAATCCTCCAGCACTTGCTGTTGCACCAGAAAGTATGCATCTGAATTCTGCAGGGACTTCCTCAGTCCTTCGGCTTCTTGTCGCATAACATCTGATCGATGTCTTTCAACTTGAAGTTGAGACTCAAGAAGCCGAATTGATTCAGGCAGCGAGTTCGAAGAGCTGGTGTCAGCAGTAGTAGCCAGTAACTCGAACACTACATCAAGTCAAGACTGTGGGGTTGTCTCAGTGTCTTCAATATAGTTTTTATCAGCTTTCTTGGAGAACAACAGGGATGTCTCACTATCTTGAACCTTATCTGCATTACTTCCTTTACCATTGCATAACGGGGTACTCTTCTCCAATATTTTATCCGCGTTCTAGAAGGGAAACAAACAAACACATCACAGGTTTACAATGTAGTATATGAAACTCATTTTGGTAAACCAGTTCAGTAGTAAGGTGGACAGGATAACAGCATGAAACAAACAAATATCTATGTAGTATGGTCACTGTATGGTCTATATCATTCCAGTTTATGTTGCCAAATCAAGATAGATACAGTTCGAATCATATCTATTTAAGGCAAAGCAGCATAGACAGATTATAAGTGTGGGAAACTACACAACAATAACAACACTTGTAATGTGCATGGCATGAGAACATAACTGTTTATTCAATTGAAACTGAAATCAACATAGAGCAAGTTACAACAGCAAACACGTTAAAGAAACAGGTTTAAAACATACCTGTTGCGCCATTGGAGTTTCAATTGCATCCTTCAAATTTGAAATTAGTTGGTATGAGTAAATACAGTGATGCAAGAGCAAAGTAGTATGAACCATAGCTACGGAACCTGACCTAAGAACAATTATTCTTCTTCTTTAAGCGTTGACTTGGGGTTCGGAGTGGTGGTCCTCGTGCTTTGGGCACTGCGGTTGCCTTACTAACTGATCGTGTTTGGGTTCTCTATGGTGGAGACGGTGCTGTGTCAACGGGAACTGGGTTACTATCTGCTGGGGTTGGGGTTAGAAGGGGTGTAGCTGGTTCTCTGTCTAACTTGGTAGGGGTACAATCTGCGTGAGTCTGGGTTATGTGTGGTGGGGCTGGTTCTTGGGCAAGTACAACCGTGGTTCTATCTCCATCGACAGGTAGCACGATCTTTTCTGAAGACCGTGTTTTTACTCCCACATGTACTACCATCACTCCCTCCAATTGAAATGGCTGATAAACAAGAAAAGTAATTGAATGTACAGACATTGTAAGATAGACAGGTGCAATGGATAGTAGGGAAGAAAACAGGGCATGAAATAATTCACATTTACGTTGTCTAACCAAACAGAATAGCAGGACAAAATTTCAAATATATGATGGCTAATTAAACAGGATAGCATGACACAATTTCACATGTATGATGGCTAACTAAACAGGATAAAATGACATACTTCAAAATATGATGACTATGTAAACAGGATGACATGATATAACTATACGATGTGTCTATTAAAGTGGTTGGCATGCCATAAATCACAAACATGCCGTCGATGGAAACATGATGGCATGATATAATTCACGGATAGAATGACATAATTCAAAATATGATGACTATGTAAACAGGATGAGATGATATAACTATATTATGTCTTTAGAAAATGGGTTGGCATGCCATAATTCAGATACATGCTGTCTATGTAAACATCATGGCATGATATAATTCAAATATATGATTTATATACTAAGGAAGTGAGCAGAGGGCAATCGCATATATGATGTGTCAACTAAGGAGATGGCATTCAATATCGTGTATATGATGTAAAAACTAAGCATTGCAATACAACATATGCATGATATGAGTAATATAACCCTGCCAAGTTTGAGCATACACCTCAGGGGGATAATAGGACTGGTCATCTACCTCTGAATCCTCCTCTGAAGAGTTATTTGTAACCAGCAACATATCTGCTTTAGCAGGTAGTATTGTCTGCTCTGAAGACCTTCTTTTCACTCCAGATTTCTCCATCACCAATTCAAATGGCTGATGCACAGGAAGAGCAGTTGAATATACAAACATTGTCGACAAAAGCAATGAGAAATACAAAAAAAGGACGGCATGATATAATTCACATATATGACGCTTGGCTAAACAACATGGCATTGCATAATTCACATATATAATGCCTTGCAACAAGACAACATTGCATAATTCACATATATAATGTCTTGCAACAAGATGGCATTGCATAATTCACATATATGGTAATTATACACTAAACAGGTGGCATTCACACAAATCATGTCTAAACTAAGCAAATGGTAATTAGACACTAAACAGGTGGCATTCACACAAATCATGTCTAAACTAAGCAAATGGTAATTAGACACTAAACAGGTGGCATTCACACAAAGCATGCACCTCGGGGGGGGGGGATAGGACTGGTCATCTGTCTCTGAATCCTCCTCTGAGGAGCTATCTGTAACCAGCAAGACATGCGCTTCGTCAGATAGCATTGTCTGCTCTGAAGACCTTGTTTCCACTCCGGAATTTTCCATGCCCGTGCCGAATGGCTGATGCACAGGAAGATTAATTGAATGTTCTAAAATTGTTGAAAAATTTAACACGTAATAAAAAATGATGTCATGATATAATTCACATTTAAGATGACTGGCTAACCAGGGTGGCATTGCAAAATTCACATATATGATGCCTGGCTAAACAAGATGGCATTGCATGATTCACATATACGATAAAGAAACTAAACAGATGGCATTGACACAAAGCATGTCTAAACTAAGCAGATGACATCTTTGATGTATACAGTAAGCAATGCAAGGCACCATATGCATGATATTACCAACATCAGCATGCCAAGTTAGAGCGAAGACCTCATGGGGTAAATAGGAGTGGTCTTCTGCTTCTGAATCCCCCTCATAACAGTTATCTTCCTCTTGATTACGATCTGAAATGGGTGGAGGGGGGCTGCCTTTGCGCCCACCATGGAGCAACGTCTGCATGAAATTTTATTGCCACGCAAGGCTCGTCTCTTTTGCTCTACATGTTCAGTTCCATTGTGTACAATAACTGATATGCATAGGAATAAAACATAGTGAGATTATGTAAGGAGTGCATGCACAAATCCAGAGTGAAGGTAGCAAACTGTGGATAGACCCAAAACCAATGATAGCAGGCAGATAATAGCTTTAGTTAAAAATACAAATAATGGCTCCTTTAATGTTTGTTTGCACCCAACATGAAACTCATAGTAGACACCCAAGATTAACCAGATAGTAGACATATAGTACTGATTGCTGCCCCAATATGTACCCCACAACCATTTAAAAACTCAAGTTTCAGCATAAGTTTGGACCTGAGTCGGAGTCTAATAGGTGAACACGACGATAAAGTAGCATGTCATCATATTAAGCGATGCATAACGTAAGCAGACACGAAAGAGTGCGACCTCTCTTGCGGACCCGTGTAGTCCTCAAGGTCATCTGCTCAGTTGATGATGGTAATGCAGTTGTAGTGGCTGCCGGCGGTGGGGAAGAAGATCTGAGGCGGCGAAAGACAGTCTGGAGAGCGGATCCCTGCTGTGGTGAACCCTTCCGTCGTTGGAGCAGCTGAGCTGGGGTGGAACACAGCACCGCAGGAGCAGGACAAACCACACAAGGTTTTGTTTGGCACATATCTATAACAGAAGTAATTGTGTAAGGGCTTGTTTGAATTTGAGGATTCTAACAATGCAGGGATAGAAAATAGATAGGAATAGGATAGGAATGCACGTGTAGGACGAGGAGAAAATTTTACTACTCCCTCCGTTTACTCCTCGTCCCTACTACCTTGGTTAGAGAGATTATCATATTGTTTGGAATATATATATGTCCTTTAGTAGATTTCAATATGAACTACTAGTACATACTCCAAACACTGATGTATATAGACGTATTTTAGAGTGTAGATTCACTCATTTTGCTCCGTATGTAGCATAAAGTTGAGACACTTATTTTGGAACGGAGGGAGTACATATTTGCTATGATCTATCAATCATTGAGATGCAATAGCATGCATGTTAGTCTCCTTTGTATTTGATGAAATGTTGCAACGGGCAACCTTGGACGCAAGATATATGTAACAGAAGCTGGAAGCTTCATAGCATTGTACTATCTCGCTGATAAATTACAGTACGTACTATACAAGTACTTCCTCCGTTCCTAAATATAAGTCTTTGTAGAGATTTCACCATGAACCACATACGGATGTATATAGATGCATTTTAAGTGTAGATTCATTCATTTTGTTCCGTACGTAGTCCACCTAGTGGAATCTCTACAAAGACTTATATTTAGGAACGGAGGGAGTACTATGTAAAGAGTTAGGTATCGCACGGTGTCCAGAAAATATGGTGATAGTGTGAGGTGGGCCATGTAATCACTGAGCTTGCGTGTTTTCACTGCTCTTGCACTCCTCCGCCGTAAGAATGGAGAAAATTGTAATCTAGTAGTACCTCCTTTCGCCGAAAGCGTGGGACATCTAGCAGTCCTACCACCTCAGTAATAATGACCAATGAGCCGTCAAATCACATAGACCCAGCAGTAAGTTGGACAGATGAAGCAACCATCACTCTTGAATCCGCTTCTCCCTTCAACGCAGGCGCCAGTGAGAGGTCGCGTCCGCTCTGCCCGGGCATGAATGCGGCACCGATTCTTTGGAGCGGCGCTGACCATTTCGGGAGGGAAGCGCACGCGGGCGATGGAGGGGCTTTGGGTGGGCCAGGCTGGTCAGGAGCGGGCGTGGCAGTTGTCCGCCTGTCCCTACTGGACGCCCGAAAACGAGAGGATGCACTGACTCTCGCGGCTAAAATCGTACACTACACACCATCTCTCTGTAGGAGTAGGTCGATCTGTCGCTCTCTCTAACACATACATGTTGTTAAACACACACACACACACGCACACGCACACACAGGTTCATAGAATAGGAAAATCGTGCAAGTGCGAAGCCACGGAAAGTGAGATACAAATGGAGTACGTACAAGAAGAGAAGAGGTGACGAATATTCCATCAAACCTGGACTGAGGAGTAGTACTCCCTCCGTCTAGGTGTGAAGTCATCCTACGGAAATCAGATATTCCCAAAATGTTTAGGCGTCGTCCATTAACTTCGCATCTCAATCCCCTCCTGGCCTTGTTGCTAGCGAGCATTGTTACTTAGGGAGCGTTTGGATCCTTAGCAAGAACAGCTTATAGCATAGCCGGGCAAGGTTAGGCGTTTGGAACTGTTAAAATATGTTAGCTTTTGTGGGCCAGCTAGCTTGGGTGGGCTAGAAAAACCTTGCTAGCTCAGGAGAGCCAGATCGGCTCGCTTCCAACGGCAAACTTCGCGTAGTAGTAACATAGACTAGTAACATATGCATGTTGTACTAGTCCAAGTTACTCACCACTATGACCAGCCTAAGCAATGTAACCAAACGCTCCTTAATTACTCTGCCTTGTTATCTCCCCCGGAAACCCAATGCATGGAGCGCAACTACGCATTGATCAGTCAAGAAATCAAAGTCGGCTTGCATGCGAGTTAATACGTGGTCCTGCATGGTAGCTAAAATGGCATCTCTTAGTTGTTTGGATTAATTGTTGCGTTTAGAGACAGAAATCAGGGCTTTGATTGGAGGAATGACCGGTTAAGTTTCTCCTTCTCCTCTAATCTGCTTGCACCTTGGTCCCGCTGCACCTTCTAACGTGACTTATTACACCTAGACGGAGGGATTCGTACGAGATACGGTGGCACACTGACATAGGTCGAATACAAGTGCCCAAAATTGTGTGCATGTTATAATAAGGATTCACTTAAAATAGTACGTGAGCGAACAGAGGGATCAATTGGACAGTGTTCCCGAGCAGTAGCGAGATGTGTGAGGTAAGATACACCGCTGGCGCTTTTAATTTTTCTTATTAATTTGTTTGTTTCACCCTCTGACTGGTGGGACCCAACGTACTACGTGGAGAGAGGTAAGGTGACTAAGACTGCATTATTTCTGCACCACTGTGGATAGTCTTACCACCAAAGCCACATGACACGATTATGATTTAAATCCCAATGACTCCCTCACACACAAAAAACACGGCATGCTTGTCACACGAATGCAGGAATGTATAAAAGGTTATTTTCCTCTCGTTGAACATAACGGGAGGGTTGTGTAGCTGGTTAGCCTGTTCGCTCATCAAACTTGAGGTCTCAGGTTCGATAACTACACTTGAGCATAATTCGTGTTTCTAGGGTTTGCACTCTTCACACTCTCTCCGGTATATATATACACGCTGGAGCCTCAACGCTTGTAGTTGCTCTCTTCACACTCTCTCACCCTCTCCAGATCTAAACAAGACTTCGTTGACCTCTCTCTTCCCTTACTGCTAGTCTGCTTGTAGTTGCTCTCTTCACACTCTCTCACCCTCTCCAGATCTAAACAAGACTTCGTTGGCCTCTCTCTCTCCCCTCACTGCTGGTCAAAGAGCCGGCAGGATCCGTCCGTCAGGAAGGGAAGTAGGCTTAACGCTGTCGCCGTCGGCGAGGGAGGGAATCCAGTACTGGTGCAGCTGTTCACTTTCACCCAGCGGCGGCGCGGGAGGGCCTCCGACCCCTTCTTCTTCGCCGCCGTACATAGTGTGGGTCGAACGGCCTCCGGTCGCCCACCGAACCACACCCCAAGAACCTTAAGGTATAATTTACTTATTCCACATGCATTGCTCTAGCTGCATGTGGGCTTTTTCCGCTTCTGCACTCGAATCTAGGTGTTGGATCAAACAGAAAGTAGTGGGGAAAGTTGTATACCATGAATCTAGGATGTGGTGCAAAGAGGAAAGGAATGGGGGAAAGTAGTGGGAAAAGTTGTATAGCATGAATCTAGGACGTGGTTCAAAAAGGGAAGGAAGGGGGAAAGTAGTGGGGAAAGTTGTATCACATGAATCTAAGACGTGGTTCAAAGAGGACAGGAATGGGGGAAAGTAGTGGGGAATGTTGTATAGCATAAATCTAGGACGTGGTTCACAGAGGAAAGGAAGTGGGGAAAGTACTAGTACAGACTGGCTATCCAGCACCTACGTTGGTCGAAAAGGGAAAACAATGACAAACGCAGTATGCACATCTGTAACGAACTGATCTTTTGTTTTGGGGGACAAGGCTGTAGAGTTTGAGCAGGACTAGATTTGCTGCGCTCACATAGGGAAAGGTGTCTAAAGATAACAAAACTGGGACCAACACAAATATGCTCCTTGGTTGTTTGTTCTTTGTTGCAACAGACTGTGCATCACCCCAGTACATCGGTAGATGCACATGGTGCTGGTGCATCCACTGTCCTGTGCAACTCTTTAGCTGTTGTTAATCTAAGGCCCTGTTTGGTTAAAAACTCCCTAGTCCCTACCTGCTTGGTTCCTGGGACTAAACATGGACTAGAGGTTATTACATGACATGCTAAAAGACCATGTTACCCCTAGTAATGAACTAATAGAGACAAGGTGCGATGCATGGCAGGGGCAACTGTTGGAAAAAGTCCCAAAAAGACTCTCCCTCGGGGTCTTCTTTCTTTAGTCCCAAATGCCCACTTTTAGTCCCTAAAAGTCCTTCCTGTTTGGTTTAGATGGGACTAACATGGAGTTTTTTTAGTCCCTCCACCAAAATGTCCCTGTAAACAAGCACCCTCTAATAATGCCGCTGGAAAATTGATGCAATGCCACAGTTAAAAGCAAATTACATGTTTAACAAATTTTATTGTTAATATAATCTCTCTGTTCATATTAATCAATGCCACCGTTTGAGAAATGCTACTGTCTTGCTTTCTTTCCCATTTAGATAAGGTAGATGCTTCTTTTTGTTGGCTTCTGTGTCATCCACCGTTATTGACCACTAGTTGTTTCCTTTGCACCTCTGTGTAAACAGGGTTATGTACTTCACCTCGTTGCCATTGTGACCTTTTGTTGCACTGCACAAAACACTTTAGTTTTAAGAGTGTTTTGTGCAGTTCAACCAAAATGTCAAACCGACAACGTTGCTTTATTGCTTGATCTTAGTGGAACTACACAAGAGGAGATCTTACTTCCTATCCGTGTTGGCAAATTTGGTTCAGATCTTCTTCTTGTGAGTTGTTTAAAGTCCGCGCCATGAGAGGTCAGTACTAGCCTTCTTTCACATGATTCTGCAGTGTGCTTTCATATGTTGTGCTACTTGTACGGTAATGTTGCTTGATTTTAGTGAACTGCACAAAGACAAGACTTCCAATCTGTATGTGCACCGCAATATCCCATTGAGGTAAGATAAGGATATTTCACAACTGTTGGCCTGTATTTTGCCACTTTCATCAGAAAATTAATGTCATTGTTTAGTGCTATACTTGTGAACCTAATTGACATGCCAAATCTTACATTGAAGGCGAAGCTTGTCTGTTATTGAACCAAGTGATGAAGGGGAAGAACAAGCGGAAGAAAAACAAAAATCAACTCCTGGTGCTGTAATGAAGCACCGGAACTGTGATGACACAAGTAATGATATAGTTTTGCATCTTAATTTATTGCTATGGCTGGAACGAGCAATTTTTTTGCCACCGATTTGATGCCACTCTTAATGTAATATGTAATTATCTCTACTTGTGCAAACAGGGATCTTCTTTGAAGATACCATATATTTTAGTGGAACTGCACAAGAAGATGTTGGAAACATTATCAAATTGAGGAGTATATAGTAAGCAGGGCCACCACAGTAGATAGCAACAGATGGTTCCGGAGAAGTGCTTCATCTGTATGCTCTACACAATAAGCCTCCTGACAAAGGTTGGTACTCGCCCACTGATTTCATCCATACGATTGAGCTTTGTCATCTCTATTGGCGTTGTGCTACTGTTTAGATGCTGTCATCAAAAAGTGGTATTATCCTTGAGAAGTGCTTCATCTATGTTGTTTTAAATATTTCCTTTCCTTTTTTTCGAGCAAACAGGGATGCTAGCATTTAGTTATCCTCTTGTCTTTGCACAACAGGATCACCCTCCTCTGAAGAAGAATATGGAGTACGTGAAGTGACTAGTTCCGATTATGCCAGGATGAAGAAGCCCTGTCTATCTTCTCATCAGAAGGAGCAGTTGAAGGATGGTTACATTACCCCCCACAAGACCAAACTAACTTCAGCTCAGAAGGACTGAAAAATCTCCATTTTCTTGCTGTGATGCGCGAGTACAATGTTGTTCTAGGATTCTTTCCGGTGAGTTCCATTTTTCTAAAAGTGTGCTCTACATGGACCATGTAGGTGCCTGTTTAAACTGTCAATTCATAGTACAATTTGCTTTATACTAATCACTTTTTTTGTATTTGTGCAAACAGGGGTGCTCAGCTTGATTTCAATGGGAACTGCACAAAATGTTGATGAATACATCGAATCATTCATTTCTGCCACAAGAAAGGAGGTGCCGATAAGTTCAAGGCATTGCAACATATAAGGGCGAAATCATACAAGCTACGCGCGAATTTGGTTGATTTTGGTGGAGCTGCACAAAAAGAACAGCTGGTTTATTTAGCACGAGGTGCCATGTCAATGTCCGAACTGATGGCAAACCCTGCCCATTCCACAATCGTAGGCATTTGATATTTTGGAATGGGAAACCTTGTCAAAATTTGCGCATTGATTTTAGCAAGAAGACATGCATTTGATATTTTTGAATGGGACGCCCTTTGCTGTCAGCAGCGTTGATCCATTTTTTCTTTATTCTTTAGTTGTGAAGTAAATATTGGCTCTGACATGTGAATCGCTGAGATGCATAATCATCGATTGTTTTGAATGTTCTTTTTGAATTGCCAGGCCTGTGTGTTTGATTGCAATGTATAGGAACGCTAAAAAGCTGCTCAAACTCTTTGTACTCCTTCTGTTCCTTTTTACTTCGCACATTGTGAAAGTGCATACTTTTTTCTATAAGATTGGTCAAAGTAGAGATACTTTGACTGCAGACAAAACTTGTATGCAGACTAGAAAGGACCGGAGGGAGTACATGTGAAACTGCTGCAAACGAGGTGATCACCCTGGGAATAATGCTAGTACGTATTGTTTTGCATGTTCATCCAATGCCAGTGATACAAGAATTCGAACTAATCGAAATAAATTCATTCATACACGACCGGATTTCATATAAACATGCCGGATTTCATTACATTTCATACATTCTTCAACTAAAAAGGGGTGCGCTGGAGGTATAATTAATTAACCGAAGCTACCCACCTGTGTCCGGCTGAGCCGAACAGAAGCTTTAGTGACTTAACTGCAGGTGCAGTTGCGTAACTGACATGTGGCCCAGATGCCTGTTGGGCCCACGTGTCAGTCAGCCAACTGCACCAGCAGTTAAGTAGAAGCAGCGTCCTTCTCCGACATAGCTCTCCGACTCCACGTCGCCGCCAAGAAGCTAACTGGCCGTCAGTGGTCAACCTGCCTAGCTTGTCATAGCGATTAGGGCAACTAGGAGCCCAATGATTAGGATCCCCACATGACAAACACCTCTCTTCTTGTCATTCTTCTTCTTGAAGTTCGTGTGTTGCACAGCCTTGTTCTTCCCATCAAACTTTGCTTTACCATCAAACTTGCCCTTGTTCTAGAACTTGTGGGGCTGGAAGTTCTTGTTCTGTACCAGATTGGCACTAGATCCTACCTCAATTCCTCGAGCATGTGTGTCCTTTGTTCTCGCCTTTTCTTCCACATCAAGAGTGCCAAGGAGATCCACGAAGGAGGAAGCTTAGTGATGATACCTCCGGCAACAAACTTGTCCGGTAGCATACAACTGAAGTGCTCAAGTTCTCTAGCAAATGACTGTATCTCGTGAGCTTGCTCAACCACGGAGCGCTCTTCAATCATCCTGTAATCATAGAATTGCTCCATGATGTACAACTCAGTGCCAGCAACCGGAGGGTAGCAGCGGTGGACTTACTTGGACCCGAGCGGCGGCGACCTATCGTGTTCTACTCTTCCTCATTTTCTAGGTGGCGCGACCTCGTTGGCAGCGGGGCGGGGCCTCGGCGGAGCCGGCGATGTCCTCTGTCTCATTGCCGGCGGGCGGCGCCTCGGCGGAGCGGGGGAAATCCTCCCCCTCGTTGCTGGCAGGGTGGGGCCTCGGCGGAGCCAGTGGTGTCCTCTGCCTCGTTGTTGGCGCCGTGGGGCCTCGGCGGAGCAGGGCCTCATCGACGCCAGTGGAGCGGGGACTCGTCGGAGCCGGCATTGTCCTCTGCCTTGTCCTCGGTCTCGCCAAACAGCGCCTCGCCGGCTTCATCACCCTCTTTGTAGGCGGCCGCAGCCTCCGCCACCCGCATGCGGTACCGCCAGCGCTCGAGGCGGCCCTCGCGGGCGGAGCGGTACGAGTCGAGTAGCGCCTCCTGCTCCGCCCGCTCCGCGGGGATCAGCTCGTCCGCCTGCAGGTACTCCTGGAGGAGATGGTGGTTGTAGGCGGCGTCGGCCTGCGCCTCCCGGAACTGCTCCTCACGCTTCTGCCTCACTGTGTCCATATATTGGGCACGGGCCTCGCCGATGGTCATGGTGCAATGCACCGGCGAGGATGGCGCGGAGGAGGGGGTTGGCGCCGGATCGTCGACTACCAGGTTCTCCATTGGGACGACGTCGTCCTCCGGTGCCTGCCGGCTAGCCAGTCAGCAGCAATGGCTGCCATCTCCTTGTGGTCCGTCGTCTTCCCGTCCCGAAGAGCGCTTGAGCGCGAGGAAGCCATGCATGGTGGGCAGTAGTGGTATGGACAGGAGAATAGGAACGGATGCGGATGACTGCGGCTATGGCCGGCGCAGCAGTTTATATAGCAATGGTGGGCGGCGGAGGGACGGACGTGTGGCGCCGGAGTAGCCACCTCGGCAACCGCGTATCATTAATGTGGGCGGCAGAAGGACGGACGGACGATACTTGTGTCGTTTGAAGGCGGAGCAATCGCATGCGCCGGGAAGCGGGGCAGGCGGCGCTGACCGTTTCGGGCGGAAAGCGCGCGCGGGCGAGGGAGGCGGTCTGGGTGGGCCAGGGCAGTCAGACTCGTGCTTGGCAGCGGGTCGGTCCAGCAGCCGGACATGCTGGCTCGCCAGCTACCTTGCCGAGCTGAGCGACGACAATCAGACGATGGACGTAGCTTCCGACCAGGAGCCGGCGCCACTGTCCAAGCTGGTTCATGCCGTGTTCACCATAGAGCAGGTGCGGCCGCACTTCAACGCCCTAATGGCGGAAGAGCCACCAGCGCAGGAGGACCTGTACTGCAACCTCCGTCTCCTCAACGAGCACTGGTGAACAAGCGAATGACAATGTCGTCGCGGACATGTGGCCCTACGATCCTGGCTTCCCGAATGAGCAGCGGGCGCTGTATCAGACCATCCGTAGGGCCCGCGAGGCCCTCTTCGTCGTTCTTCCAGTTGTTGCGCTCGCCGTGGCGCCGCCGTCTCGCGTTGTCAACATGGTCAACGGACATGAGGATGAGGAGATGACTTTACTTGGAGAGGATGACAGTGGGGACCCAACAGGGCCATAGCCGCACGTACACAAGTGCCTCCTTATTAGTATACAAAACTATAATTTTTTTGCTTCCTCCTGGTTTCCTGACATCACGGTCCCACACCATTGTCAACCTATGTAGTCAATAAACGAGAGAATTGCACAAGAAGCGGCCGACAGCTGGGACCAAGCAGCTCGAGCAGTATTTGTGTTTTTGAGGTGTGAGCACTGCAGAGTTTTTCTTGAGCGATGTTTAGCCCAGATATTAATTTTTCTCCTCTGAACAACAACGAAAACATCGCTGCAGCTATTAACTAGGCGGGCTGTGGCCCGTCTAGCCCAGGCCAGATATCCAGCCCAGATATTAATTTTTTTCAAGCTGAAAATGGCTAGCCGAGCTATACTTTTTTTTAGGAATACCCAGGCAAGGTCAAGTTGTTATTCTCCGCCCCGCTGGGCTGCAAATCTTTCCTAGGAGGGATGCATTAGGCTTAACAAGAAAATGGGCTTTAAGAAATAATAAATGGGATGTAATTATAAAAACTGGGCAGTAACTATAAAAAATGCACTAAACACGTATTTACTTTATAAAATATTATTTTTGGATATTGAAAATTTTAATTTCATTAATTGTTGCGAGCGCAATGTTTCGTTGGTTTTTTACGTAATATAAATTTATATTGAAATTGTATTTAATCTGACTGGAAATTTCGGGATAAAAATATTTCGGATCCCATCAAAATGTGGGAAATTTTATTGAATTCTGTTTTGAACGGTTGGTTGAAATGGGTTGTACTTTTAACAAACTATAAATGGGCTATAGTAAATTCCATTAGAATTCAAAAATTGGCTGCACATTCTTACAAATCTCAAATGGGCTATAAGTTCTCTGCCACACACTTGTGGCCTTACTAACTTGACGCGTCCCCTAAAAAAGAGAGTTGACGCGTATGGAAGGCTTTGTAAACTTATAGTCAACACATGGTTCTAGCAGCAGTGGCCGTTGGATGTCCATCCAACGGATGTCGTGCTTCTTCTTCAATCTTGGATATTCTAGCTTCACACGCCCAAAAAATGATTCCTCCCCCTGACATCTGGGATGCACCGTTTCGGAAGCAGACCTGTGGGCCTACTAAGTTGACGCGTACCAAGGGCTTTGTCAACTTAGTCAATATAAACGATTCTAGCTGCAGTGATCGTACGATGTCCATCCAACGTCCGTCGTGCTTCTTCAACCTCTGGTCTTCTTGCTCCAGCCGCCCAAAGCAGCGCCGATCGTGCCGCCTGCTCCTGCCTCCCGTGGCCGGCTGTGCTGCCGCGCATACCTCCACTCACCCACACCCCCTGTTATTCTGCGGCGACGGCAGCCTCGCACCGCAGCCGAACCAGTGAACCCTCGTACTCCTCTCCGCGTGGGCATCCACTGTCGCGTCTTCCCCGGCTCCGCGTCGTCCCCTTCCTAGGCCTCGCCGTCGTCCACCGCCATGGTGCTCTCGGCGCGGCGTGGTCAACGTGGTCAAGGAACGACTTCCATTAGAAGAGTACTGTACGTGGAGAGACTGACAGCTGGGTCCATGGCAGCCGCAAGGAAGTGCCTCCTTATTACGCGGAAAATAATTATTCCTCCACCTGACAGCAGGGACCCATCGGACGGGCCACCGTATTTGGCGAAAAAACGTTTCCCCCCTGACTGGTGGGACCCACCGGACGGGCCAACGTATTTCGTGAAAAAAACGTCCCCCCCCCCCGCTGTCAGCTCGGACCCACCGGAGGTGCCTCCTTATTACGCACAAAAAATGAATACTCCCCCTGCTAGTTGGGACCCACCTTGGTGGGAGGCTGACTTGTGGGCCTACTAAGTTGACGGGGACGGAGTGCTTTGTCAACTTAGTCAATATGGACGATTCTAGCTCCAGTGACCGTACGATGTCCATCCAACGGCCGTAGTGCTTCTTCAACCTCTGGTCTTCTTGCTCCAGCCGCCCAAAGCAGCGCCGGTCATGCCGCATGCTCCTGCCTCCCATGGCCGGCTGTGCTGCCGCAGAGGCCTCACCGCCCCCTACTATTCCCACCGCTGGCCAGGCCCTGCGGCGACGGTAGCCTCACACCGCAGCCGAACCAGTGAACCCTCGTACTCCTCTCCGCGCGGGCTTCCACTGCCGCGTCTTCCCCGGCTCCGTGTCGTCCCCTTCCTAGGCCTTGCCGTCGTCCATCGCCCTGGTGCTCTCGGCGCGGCGTGGTCAACGTGGTCAAGGAACGACTTCCATCGGAAGAGTACTCTACGTGGAGAGGCTGACAGCTGGGTCCACAGCGGCCGCAAGGAAGTGCCTCCTTATTACGCGCAAAATAATTATTCCTCCACCTGACAGCAGTGACCCACCGGACGGGCAATTGTATTTCGCAAAAAAAAACGTTTCCCCCTGACTGCTGAGACCTACCAACTACATCTTCGCACGCAAGGAAGTGCGTCCGGGCAAAAAAATGATTCGCCCCCCTGACTGTTGGGACCCACCAGCTACATCTTCGCAGGCAAGGAAGTGCCTGACAGTCGGGACCCACCTGGTCGAAGCGTACGTAGCGTTGTCATTCTGGTCGCGAACGTGTACGCACATACTGGTCGATGTAGAGGCGCGCACGTGTCGTAGTAGAGGCGCGCACGTAGCATGTACACGTACGTACAACGGCCAGTGTGCAAGAAAGAAAATACAGCCACGTACGTACATATGGGCAGGGTCTCGAACGCCTACTCGCGCATATGTACGGCCAGGGCTCGTGTTCATGGCTGGGTCGGAACGGAGAAACAACGTCGTCGTCGTGTTCATGGGGAGCCAACCGGCTGGGTCGGAACAGAATGCGTCGTCGTATTCATCGGGAGGGCTTGGATGGATTAGCCGATGGAAACGAGGCCTGGCGTACCGCAGAACGGAGGAAACGGCCTTGTGTTCGACCGGCCACGGTCAAAACGGGATCCTGTTCATCGGGAGTGGTCTGGCGTACCGCAAAACGGAGGAAACGGACCTCCTACGGTCGAAACGGGGGTCTTGTTGATCGGGAGGGGTGTGGCGTACTGCAAAACGGAGGAAACAGACTTGTGTTGGAGCGCTACGATCGAAACGGGGGTCCTGTTCATCGGGAGGGGTGTGGCGTACCGCAAAACGGGACTCCACGGGATACTGTTCATCTCCACCGTTGACCCCCTCCAGCCTCCACGGGCTACTGTTCATCCACCGTCGACCTCCTCCAGCCTCCACTTGCGACTGTTCATCCACGGGCTCCTATTCATCCAGCCTCCACCGCGCGCTACTCCACCGGCTACTGTTCAACCAGCCCTCTCCACGGGCTCCTGTTCAACCACCCCTCCACGAGCTACTGTCATCCTGCCCTCCACGGGGTGGTCCTGTTCATCCAGCCCTCCACGGGGTGGTCCTGTTCATCCAGCCCTCCACGGGGTCCTGTTCATCCAGCCCCAACCGGCTTGATCGATCGGGGTCCTGTTCATCCAGAGGCAACACCACGGGGTCCTGTTCATCCACCCCACCGGGAACTGTTCATCCAAACCCCCCAGCAACGCTCACTGTTCATCCAGAGGCAGCATCGATCGGCTTCAGTTAGTAGCAGTAGCGAAGGAATCGCTCGATCGGGTTCAGTTAACAGCCATCGATTGATCGCTCGGGTTCAGTAACACGTAGCCTGTAGTGCAATCGCTCGGGTTTAGTTAGATCCCAACGCCTCGCACCCACGCGTGTGCGTGTACGAGAGAAACGTGCATCGCTCGGCCCCGACCACCCACCGTAACCGGGAACACCCCGATATTTTCCTCGCCCTCGCTTCTACCACGGTTTTTTCCGTCATGGATGGCCCAAAGAATGTCATGCAGCTGCGTCTCCGGCCCGCCCAGGACGAAAAGCCCATTTTCTGTCATGATTTTTTGTCATAGAAGTAGGACCCCACCACATCTATGATGATACCGTGTTTTGTCACAATTATTGTCATAGAAGTGTCATAAGTATGACAGAATTTTTTTTCGTTTGGCCCGAAATGTCACGGATGTGTCTTTTTTTGTAGTGTATGGACTAACTTTGGGGTTTATGGAAGTGGATGCAGAAGCAGTATTCCCGCTTAGTACAAGTGAAGGCTAGAAAAAGACTGGGAAGCGACCAACTAGAGAGCGACAACAGTCATGAACATGCATTAAAATTAATAAACATTGAGTGCAAGCATGAGTAGGATATAATCCACCATGAACATAAATATCGTGGAGGCTATGTTGATTTTGTTTCAACTACATGCGTGAACATGTGCCAAGTCAAGCCACTTGAATCATTCAAAGGAGGATACCACCCTATCATACCACATCACAACCATTTTAATAGCATGTTGGCACGCAAGGTAAACCATTATAAACTCCTAGCTAATTAAGCATGGCATAAGCAACTATAATCTCTAATTGTCATTGCAAACATGTTTCATTCATAATAGGCTGAATCAGGAATGATGAACTAATCATATTTACAAAAACAAGAGAGGTCGAGTTCATACTAGCTTCTCTTATCTCAATCAGTCCATCATATATCGTCATTATTGCCTTTCACTTGCACGACCGAACTGTGTGAATAATAATAATAGTGAACGTGCATTGGACTAAGCTGGAATCTGCAAGCATTTAATACAAGGGAGAAGACAAGGTAATATGGGCTCTTTGTTAAATCAACAATAATGCATATAAGAGCCACTCAACATTTTCATTATGGTCTTCTCCGCTCGACCCCCAAAGAAAAGAAATAAAACTATTTATTCAGGAAAGCTCCCAACAATCAAAAGAAAAACGAGAAATCTTTTTTGGTTTTCTTTTAATTATTACTACTACAGGAATGGAAAGTAAACTAACTAAAAGCTACAACTAATTTTTTTGTTTTTCTTAAGGTTTTTCAAACACACAAGAAGAAGACTAAAAACAGAAATTAAACTAGCATGGATAGTACAATGAAAAAGTATGAGAACCGACAACTAGAATGAGTGTGTGAACATGAATGTAATGTCGGTGAGAAATACGTACTCCCCCAAGCTTAGGCTTTTGGCCTAAGTTGGTCTATGCCCATGGATCAAGTGGTCCTCTCCAGTGTACTGAGGATGATCCTCGGGGTGCCACTGGTTGGCGATCTCATCCAGATCCCACTGATAAACAGACTGCCGATAAGGGTCAGGAGATGGCTTCGGCTCAGGATCTGGGGATCGTGTCCGCTCCCAATATGCATAAATGTCATCGGGCAGGATGATGTACGTGCTGTTCGAGATGGTCGTGGAGGAAGTCGGTGAGGCCCGCATTCTCGGCCAAATAATAAAAATCATCATGAATCCCGGCTGCTCTCAAGAACAGGTTCACCTAAGCAGCAAAAATTTGCAATAAATAAAGCACTAGAACAAAAACTAATTGGACCATTGGAGGAGTCACATGCCGAAGAACAATCCCCCAAAGCAGTTTTGTGATGGAGCTTTGAGCAAGGAGATCGAAAATCGCAGCAAGATGAGCTAGAACACGGTTTGAGCTAGGTGGTGATTTTTTCTGGAGGAAGACGAAGTGTGTGGGTGCTGGAATAAGTGGAGGGGGGCCACGAGGGGCCCACGAGGCAGGGGGCGCGCCCAGGGGGGTTGGCTTGCCCTGGAGCCTCGTGGCCAAATGGTGGGTCCCCCTGGTGTGTTCTCAGTGCCAGATATTCTTAAATATTCTACAAAAAATCATATTTCATTTTCGGGACATTTGAAGAACTTTTATTTTCGGGGTATTTTTTTATTGCAAGATAATTCAGAAAACAGACAGAAAATACTATTTTTGCTTTATTTAATCTAAATAACAAAAAGTAAAAGGAGGGTACAGAAAATTGTGCTTTCTAACTTCATCCATCTCATGCTCATCAAAAGGAATCCACTAACAAGGTTGATCAAGTCTTGTTAACAAACTCTTTTCGAATAACATGGAACCGGAGAAATTTTGAATAACACTAGGTTACCTCAACGGGGATATGCACGTCCCCAACAATAAGAATATCATATTTCTTCTTGATAGTAGGAAGAGGAAATTCAAAACCTCCAATAATAATTGATGGAATTTTTCCAATAGAATTGATACTGTGGACTTGAGGTTGTTTCCTCGGAAAGTGTACCGTATGCTCATTACCGTTAACATGAAAAGTGACATTGCCTTTGTTGCAATCAATAACAGCCCCTGCAGTATTCAAAAAGGGTCTACCAAGGATAATCGACATACTATCGTCCTCGGGAATATCAAGAATAACAAAGTCCGTTAAAATAGTAACGTTTGCAACCACAACAGGCACATCCTCACAAATACCAACAGGTATAGCAATTGATTTATCGGCCATCTGCGAAGATATTTTAGTAGGTGTCAACTTATTCAAATCAAGTCTACGATATAAAGAGGGAGGCATAACACTAACACCAGCTCCAAGATCACATAAAGTAGTTTTAACATAGTTTCTTTGAATGGAGCATGGTATAGTTGGTACCCCTAGATCTCCAAGTTTCTTTGGTATTCCACCTTTAAAAGTATAATTAGCAAGCATGGTGGAAATTTCAGCTTCCGGTATCTTTCTTTTATTAGTAACAATATCTTTCATATACTTAGCATAAGGATTCATTTTAAGCATATAAACGCATACGCAAAAAGATAGGTCTAATCATTTCAACAAAGTGCTCAAAATCCTCATCATCCTTTTTCTTGGATGGTTTAGGAGGAAAGGGCATGGGTTTCTGAACCCATGGTTCTCTTTCTTTACCGTGCTTCCTAGCAATGAAGTCTCTCTTATCATAAAGTTGATTCTGTGATTGTGGGTTATCAAGATCAACAGCAGGTTCAATTTCTACATAATTGTTATTGCTAGGTTGAGCATCAACATGAACATCATCATTAACATTATCACTAGGTTCATGTTCATTACCAGATTGTGTTTCCGCATCGGAGATAGAAGTATCATTGGGATTCTGAGGTGTGTCTACAACAGGTTCACTAGAAGCATGCAAAGTCCTATCATTTTTCTTTTTCTTCTTCTTAGAAGGACTAGGTGCATCAACATTAGTTCTCTGAGAATCTTGCTCAATTCTCTTGGGGTGGCCCTCAGGATACAAAGGTTCCTAAGTCATTCTACCCCCTCTAGTCACAACTCTAACAGCATTATCATTTTTCTTATTATTTAATTCATTGAGTAAATCATTCTGAGCTTTAAGTACTTGTTCTACTTGAGTGGTAACCATAGAAGCATGTTTACTAATGTGTTTAAGTTCACCTTTAACTCTAGACATATAAATACTCAAGTGTTCAGTCATATAAGCATTACGTTTCAATTGTCTACCAACATAAGCATTGAAGTTTTCTTGTTTAACAATAAAATTATCAAACTCATCTAAGCATTGGCTAGATGACTTATAACGAGGAGTATCACCTTCATCAAATCTATAGAGAGAATTTACCTTTACTACCTGTGTCGGGTTATCAAGACCATGTATTTCTTCAATAGGTGGTAAATTCTTAACATCTTCAGCTTTAATACCCTTTTCTTTCATAGATTTCTTTGCCTCTTGCATATCTTTAGGACTGAGAAATAGAATACCCCTTTTCTTCGGAGTTGGCTTGGGAGTTGGTTCAGGAAATGTCCAGTCGTTTTCATTACTCAACATATTATTCAATAACAATTCAGCTTGATCAACAGTTCTTTCCCTGAAAACACAACAAGCACAACTATCCAGGTGGTCTCTGGAAGCATCAGTTAGTCCATTATAAAAGATATCAAGTATTTCATTTTTCTTGAGAGGATGATCAGGCAAAGCATTAAGTAATCGGAGAAGCCTCCCCCAAGCTTGTGGGAGACTCTCTTCTTCAATTTGCACAAAATTATATATTTTCCTTAAGGCAGCTTGTTTCTTATGAGCGGGGAAATATTTAGCAGAGAAGTAATAAATCATATCCTGGGACTACGCACACAACCAGGATCAAGAGAATTAAACCATGTTTTAGCATCACCCTTTAATGAGAACGGAAATAATTTAAGGATATAGTAGTAGCGAGTTTTCTCATCATTAGTGAATAGGGTGGCTATATCATTTAATTTAGTAAGATGTGCCACAACAATTTCAGATTCATAGCCATAAAAAGGATCAGATTCAACCAAAGTAATTATCTCAGGATCGATAGAGAAATCATAATCCTTATCGGAAATACAGATAGGTGAAGTAGCAAAAGCAGGGTCATATTTCATTCTAGCATTCAAAGATTTTTCTTTCAGCTTAGCTAATAATTTCTTAAGATCATATCTATCATTGCAAGCAAGAAAATCTCTAGCAGTTTCTTCATCCATAACATAACCCTCAGGCACAACAGGTAATTCATATCTAGGGGGAGAATCTTCATCATCACTTTCATCAATATTATCAGTTTCAATCATTTCATTCTCTCTAGCCCTAGCAAGTTGTTCATCAAGAAATTCACCTAGTGGCACAGTATTATCAAGCATAGAAGTAGTTTTATCATTAGTATCATGCATAGCAGAAGCGGCATCATCAATAACATGCGACATATCAGAATTAATAGCAGAAGCAGGTCTAGGCGTCGCAAGCTTACTCAAAACAGAAGGTGAATCAAGTGTAGAGCTAGATGGCAGTTCCTTACCTCCCCTCATAGTTGAGGGATAAATCTTGGTTTTTTCGCCTTTCAAGTTCCTCATAGTGATGAACAGATATAAATCCCAAGTGACTCAAAGAATAGAGCTATGCTCCCCGGCAACGGCGCCAGAAAATAGTCTTGATAACCCACAAGTATAGGGGATCGCAACAGTTTTCGAGGGTAGAGTATTCAACCCAAAATTTATTGATTCGACACAAGGGGAGCCAAAGAATATTCTCAAGTATTAGCAGTTGAGTTGTCAATTCAACCACACCTGGATAACTTAATATCTGTAGCAAAGTATTTAGTAGCAAAGTAGTATGGAAGTAATGGTAACGGTGGCAAAAGTAACAATGATAATTTTGTAGTAATCGTAACAGTGGCAACGGTAAAGTAACTAAGCGAAGATCAATATGTGAAAAGCTCATAGGCATTGGATTGGTGATGGATAATTATGTCGGATGTGATTCCTCATGCAACAGTTATAACCTAGGGTGACACAGAACTAGCTCCAGTTCATCAATATAATGTAGGCATGTATTCCGAATATAGTCATATGTGCTTATGGAAAAGAATTTGCATGACATTTTTTGTCCTACCCTCCCGTGGCAGCGGGGTCCTATTGGAAACTAAGGGATATTAAGGCCTCCTTTTAATAGAGTACCGGACCAAAGCCTTAACACTTAGTGAATACATGGACTCCTCAAACTATGGTCATCACCGATAAGTATCCCGATTATTGTCACTTCGGGGTTAACGGATCATAACACATAATAGGTGACTATAGACTTGCAAGATAGGATCGAGAAATCACATATATTCATGAAAACATAATAGGTTCAGATCTGAAATTATGGCACTCGGGCCCTAGTGACAGGCATTAAGCATAGCAAAGTCATAGCAATATCAATCTCAGAACATAATGGATACTAGGGATCAAACCCTAAGAAAACTAACTCGATTACATGGTAAATCTCATCCAACCCATCACCGTCCAGCAAGCCTACGATGGAATTACTCACGCACGGCGGTGAGCATCATGAAATTGGTGATGGAGGAAGGTTGATGATGACGACGGCGACAGATTCCCCTCTCCGGAGCCCCGAACGGACTCCAAATCAGCCCTCCCGAGAGAGATTAGGGCTTGGCGGCGGCTCCGTATCATAAAACATGATGAATCCTTCTCTCTGTTTTTTTCTCCCCAAACGTGAATATATAGAGTTGGAGTTGAGGTTGGTGGAGCTCCACGGGGCCCACAAGGCAGGGGGGCACGCCCAGGGGGTAGGCGCGCCCCCACCCTCGTGGCCAGGGTGTGGGCCCCCTTCGGTTGATTCTTTCACCAGTATTTTTTATTATTTCCAAAAATATTCTCCGTGAAGTTTCAGGTCATTCCGAGAACTTTTATTTCTGCACAAAAATAACACCATGGCAATTCTGCTGAAAACAGCGTCAGTACGGGTTAGTTCCATTCAAATCATGCAAGTTAGAGTCCAAAACAAGGACAAAAGTGTTTGGAAAAGTAGATACGATGCAGATGTATCACTCTCCCTCGTCCTCAACTGGATCAAGAGCTCGAGGGACGTCATCGTGCTGAACGTGTGCTGAACTCGGAGGTGCCGTACGTTCGGTACTTGGATCGGTTGGATCCTGAAGACGTTCGACTACATCAACCACATTACTAAACGCTTCCGCTTTTGGTCTACGAGGGTACGTGGACACAATCTCCCGTCTCGTTGCTATGCATCTCCTAGATAGATCCTGCATGATCGTGGGAATGTTTTTGAAATACTGCGTTCCCCAACAGTGGCATCCGAGCCAGGTCTATGCGTAGATGTTATATGCACGAGTAGAACACAAAGAGTTGTGGGCAATAATAGTCGTACTGCTTACCACCAATGTCTTACTTTGATTCGGTGGTATTGTTGGATGAAGCGGCCCGGACCGACATTACATGACCGCACTCATGAGACTTGTTCTACCGACGTGCTTCGCACACAGGTGGCTAGCGGGTGTCTGTTTCTCCATCTTTAGTTGAATCGAGTTTGACTACGGCCGGTCCTTGTTGAAGGTTAAAACAGCACACTTGACGAAAAATCGTTGTGGTTTTGATGCGTAGGTAAGAATGATTCTTGCTAGAAGCCCGTAGCAGCCACGTAAAACTTGCAACAACAAAGTAAAGGACATCTAACTTGTCTTTGAGGGGCATGTTGTGATGTGATATGGTCAAGACGTGATGAGATATAAATTGTTGTATGAGATGATCATGTTTTGTAAAAGTTATCGGCAGCTGGCAGGAGCCTTATGGTTGTCGCTTTGTTGTATGAAATGCAATCGCCATGTAATTGCTTTACTTTATTACTAAGCGGTAGCGATAGTCGTAGAAGCAGTAGTTGGCGAGACGACAACGATGCTACGATGGAGATCAAGGTGTCAAGCCGGTGATGATGGAGATCATGACAGTGCTTTGGAGATTGAGATCAAAGGCACAAGATGATGATTGCCATATCATGTCACATATTTTGATTGCATGTGATGTTTATCCTTTATGCATCTTATTTTGCTTACTACGACGGTAGCATTATAAGATGATCCCTCACTAAATTTCAAGGTATAAGTGTTCTCCCTGATTATGCACCGTTGCTACAGCTCGTTATGCCGAGACACCACGTGATGATCGGGTGTGATAAGCTCTACGTTCACATACAACGGGTGCAAGCCAGTTTTGCACGTGCAGAATACTGAGGTTAAACTTGACGAGCCTAGCATATGCAGAAATGGCCTCGGAACACTGAGACCGAAAGGTCAAATATGAATCATATAGTATATATGATCAACATAGTGACGTTCACCATTGAAAACTACTCCATCTCACGTGATGATCGAACATGGTTTAGTTGATATGGATCACGTGATCATTTAGATGACTAGAGGGATGTCTATCTAAGTGGGAGTTCTTAAGTAATATGATTAATTGAACTTTAATTTGTCATCAACTTAGTACCTGATATTTTTTGCATGTCTATGTTGTTGTAGATCAATGGCCCGTGCTACCGTTCCCTTGAATTTTAATGCGTTCCTAGAGAAAGCTAAGTTGAAAGATGATGGTAGCAACTACACGGACTGGGTCCGTAACTTGAGGATTATCCTCATTGTTGCACAGAAGAATTATGTCATAGAAGCACCGCTAGGTGCAAGACCCACTGCAGGAGCAACTCCGGGCGTTATGAACGTCTGGCAGAGCAAAGCTGATGACTACTCGATAGTTTAGTGTGACATGCTTTACGGCTTAAAATCCGGACTTCAAAAATGTTTAGAACGTCATGGAGCATATGAGATGTTCCAGGAGTTGAAGTTAAATATTTCAAGCAAATGCCCGAGTTGAGAGATATGAAGTCTCCAACAAGTTCTATAGCTGCAAAATGGAGGAGAATAGTTCTGTCAGTGAACACATACTCAGAATGTCTGGGTACCACACCACTTGACTCTGATGGGAGTTAATCTTCCTGATGATAGTGTCATTGACAGAGTTCTTCAATCACTGCCACCAAACTATAAAGGCTTCGTGATGAACTAATAATATGCAAGGGATGGAAAAGACTATTCCCGAGCTCTTTGCGATGCTAAAGGCTGCGGAGGTAGAAACCAAGAAGGAGCATCAAGTGTTGATGGTTAACAAGACCACTAGTTTCAAGAAAAAGGGCAAAAGGAAGAAGGGGAACTTCAAGAAGAACATCAAGCAAGTTGCTGCTCAAGGGAAGAAGCCCAAGTCTGGACCTAAGTCTGAGACTGAGTGCTTCTACTGCAAAGGGACTGGTCACTGGAAGCGGAACTGCCCCAAGTATTTGGCAGATAAGTAGGATGGCAAAGTGAAAGGTATATTTGATATACATGTTATTGATGTGTACCTTAATAATGATCCTAGTAGCGCCTGGGTATTTGATAATGGTTTTGTTGCTCATATTTGCAACTCGAAACAGGGGCTACAGATTAAACGAAGATTGGCTAAGGACGAGGTGACGATGCGCATGGGAAATGGTTCCAAGGTTGATGTGATCGCCGTTGGCACGCTACCTCTACATCTACCGTCGGGATTAGTTTTAGACCTGAATAATTATTATTTGGTGCCAGCGTTGAGCATGAACATTATATCTGGATCTTGTTTGATGCGAGACGGTTATTCATTTAAATCAAAGAACAATGCTTGTTCTATTTATATGAGTAATATCTTTTATGGTCATGCACCCTTTATGAGTGGTCTATTTTTGTTTAATCTCGATTGTAGTGATACACATATTCATAATATTAAAGCCAAAAGATGCAGAGTTAATAATGATAGTGTAACTCATTTATGGCACTGTTGTTTAGGTCATATTGGTGTAAAGTGCATGAAGAAACTCCATGCTGATGGGCTTTTGGAATCACTTGATGCTTGCGAACCATGCCTCATGGGCAAGATGATTAAGAATCCATTCTACAGAACAATGGAGCGAGCAACTGACTTGTTGGAAATAATACATACTGATGTATGCGATCCGATGAGTGTTGAGGCTCGCGGCGGGTATCGTTATTTTCTAACCTTCACAGATGATTTGAGCAGATATGGGTATATCTACTTAATGAAACATAAGTCTGAAACATTTGAAAAGTTCAAAGAATTTCAGAGTGAAGTAGTAAATCATCGTAACAAGAAAATAATGTTTCTACGATCTGATCATGGAGGAGAATATTTGAGTTATGAGTTTGGTCTTCATTTGAAACAATGTGGAATAGTTTCGCAACTCACGCCACCTGGAACACCACAACGTAATGGTGTGTCCGAACGTCGTAACCGTACTTTATTAGATATGGTGCGATCTATGATGTCTCTTACTGATTTACCGCTATCGTTTTGGGGTTATGCTTTAAAGACGGCTGCATTCACATTAAATAGGGCACCATCTAAATCCGTTGAGACGACACCATATGAACGGTGGTTTGGCAAGAAACCTAAGCTGTCGTTTCTTAAAGTTTGGGGCTGCGATGCTTATGTGAAAAAGCTTCAACCTGATAAGCTCGAACCCAAATCGAAGAAATGTGTCTTCATAGGATACCCAAAAGAGACTGTTGGGTACACCTTCTATCACAGATTCGAAGGCAAGATATTCGTTGCTAAGAATGGATCCTTTCTAGAGAAGGAGTTTCTCTCGAAAGAAGTAAGTGGGAGGAAAGTAGAACTTGATGAGGTAATTGTACCTTCTCCCAAATTGGAAAGTAGTTCATCATAGAAATCAGTTCCAGTGATTCCTACACCAATCACTGAGGAAGCTAATGACGATGATGATCATGAAACTTCATATCAAGTTACTACCGAACCTCGTAGGTCAACAAAAGTACGATCTGCTCCAGAGTGGTACGGTAATTGATGACCCACAAGTATAGGGGATCAATTGTAGCTCTTTTCGATAAGTAAGAGTGTCGAACCCAATGAGGAGCAGAAGGAAATGACAAGTAGTTTTCAGTAAGGTAATGTCTGCAAGTGATGAAATTGTAAGTAACGAGTAGTTTGATAGCAAGATAATTTGTAACGAGCAAGTAACGATAATAGTAACAAGTATGCAGCAAGGTAGCCCAATCCTTTTGAGGCAAAGGACAGGCCAAAACGGTCTCTTATGATAAGCAAAGGGTTCTTGAGGGTACACGGGAATTTCATCTAGTCACTTTTGTCATGTTGGTTTGATTTGTGTTCGCTACTTTGATAATTTCATATGTGGGTGGACCGGTGCTTAGGTGCTGTTCTTACTTGAACAAACCTCCTACTTATGATTAACCCTCCCGCAAGCATCCGCAACTACGAGAAAAGTATTAAGAATAAATTCTAACCATAGCATTAAACTCTAGGATGCAATCGGTCCCTTACGGAATAGTGCATAAACTGGGGTTTAAGTTTCTGTCACTCTTGCAACCCACCATCTATTTACTACTCCACAATGCATTCCCTTAGGCCCAAATATGGTGAAGTGTCATGTAGTCGACGTTCACATGACACCACTAAGGGAATAACAACATACATACCATCAAAATATCGAACACATATCAAATTCACATGATTACTTGCAACATGATTTATCCCGTGACCTCAAGAACAAAAGTAACTACTCACTAACAACAAACATGCTCATGATCAGAGGGGTATTAATATGCATAATGGATCTGAACATATAATCTTCCACCAAATAAACCATATAGTAATCAACTACAAGATGTAATCAACACTACTAGTCACCCCCTAGCAACAATCTATGGTTCCAGTAACAATACTGAATACAAGAGATGAACTAGGGTTTGAGATGAGATGGTGCTGGTGAAGATGTTGATGGAGATTGCCCTCCCCAAGATGGGAGAGTTGTTGGTGACGATGATGACGATGATTTCCCCCTCCGGGAGGGAAGTTCCCCTGGCAGAATCGCTCCGCCGGAGGGCAGAAGTGCTCCTGCCCAAGTTCCGCCTCGAGACGGCGGCGCTTCGTCCCGAAAGTCTCCTCCTTATTTTTTTCTAGGTCAAAATGACCTATATACCAAAAGATGGGCACCGGAGGTGGGCCGAGGAGGCCACAACCCACCAGGGCGCACCAGGGGGGCCTGGCGCGCCCAGGTGGGTTGTGCCCACCTGGTGGCCCCCCTCTGGTGTTTATTGGCTCCAATATTTCAGCTCATGGAATTTCAGCTCATTTGGAGATGTGAAGAATAGGTGGCCTGACATAGCTTTTTCAGGTCTAGATTTCCAACTGCCGGAATTCTCCCTCTTGGTGTGTACCTTGTAAATTATGAGAGAAAAGGCATTAGAATTACTCCAAAAGCATTATTATGGATAAAAACATTATAAATAGCATTAAGAAAACATGATGCAAAATGGACGTATCAACTCCCCCAAGCTTAGACCTCGCTTGTCCTCAAGCGAAAACCGAAATCGAGAAACATGTCCACATGCTTTGAGAGAGAGGTGTCGATAAAAACAAAATACTGACATAGAAGCATCATGTTGATTATTATAACAGCAACAAAGTTTAACATAGGACATTTATCATAGAACTTTTATCATACACTTCTCATGAATAAGTAATAGTTCATCACACAATCGAAGTATAAAGCAAAAACTCTATTAGAAACCAACAAACTATGTTCTCAGTCAACTTTGCAACTACAATTCATCATCTTTTCGGGAAGAGTCACGTGTCGTAGCCTTTAAAGCAAGTCCACATACTCAATCATCATATAGTCTTCTATGATTGCTAACACTCACCTTGTACACATGAGCAAAACGTTTCAACCGGACACATAGAAAGATAGGGGCTTATAGTTTCGCCTCCCAACATACTGACCTCAAGGGTGATGTCAACAATAATAACTCATGCTATCTATATTCAACTGGACATATGTGCCTAGATCTTTCCTCACCACATGATACTTGCCAAAACAGAAAATAAAAAGGAATAGAAGGAAAACATTGACTCTTTGCATAAAAGTAAACACATAAAAGTAAAAGATAGGCCCTTCGCGGAGGGAAGCAGAGGTTACCATGAGCTTATTGGTTTGCATGCTCAATCCCTTAGTACAAGAGAACGTCATGTTGTATTGCCCCTTAAGATGACAACTTTATTATGCAGTCTGTCGCTTTTATTCTTTGTCATCCAAGTTCATACAACGCTCAATTTTCTCTTACACTAAATTATCTTACTTATTTAGAAGCAATTTTTATTGCCTTTTTGCACCGATGACAACTTACTTGAAGGATCTTGTTCAATCCATAGGTAGGTATGGTGGACACTTGAAAAATATATAACATCCCAAAATTCTTAAGTGTGAAATTGAGTGAAATTCGAAACTTTATGAAAGTTAAATGAGAAGGAATAAAAGGACTTTCCCAAACTTTCATTTTGCATTTATGAACTCCATGAATTCAAATTCTTTTCTAATACAAACCCTAGAGAGAAGATGATATGACTTCTTCCATTTAATTAAATGAAAAGGATTTTTGAAAAGATTTGAATTCCATTTAGAACTATTTCAAATTTAGAAACTTTAAGCAACTCAATGATTTTCATGAGAGAAGATAAAATGACTTCTTCAAACATATGAAATATGAGTTGGAATTTTAAAAGAATCAAATTTAAAGTCCCTTTGAAATTATTTTCAATTTGGAGTTATTTGATTTTTAGTGAAATTATTTTTCTCCAAAAATAAAATATATGGAAAATGGGGTAACATGATTCCCTACAATAGAAAAATGGAGAGAAATAAATTTGAACTTATTTTGTTATTTTAAAATAATTTTTTTTGGTTTTTAAATAAATCAGTAGCACTGTTTGCTTTAAATTTTTGTAGATTTTATTTGACGCTAAAAAAATATTCATGTTGTAGAAAATATTTTTCTGAAAATTTTGATATATAATAAGCTATATAATTTTATTATTATTGCTATTTATTTTATTTTGTTGTCGGAGTTTTAAAAAAAATTCCTTGGACCGACTGGGCCGGCCCAGCCAACCGGGCCAGGCCGCAGCCCAACGCCCCGCGCCCGTCTCCGAGCTCCCGCGGGAGTCCACCGCCACCACGCCGCGCCGCCTCGCCGACCTCGGCGTCCCTGCCGAGGCCGGACTCCTCCGGCCCCTTCCGCAAGCCACCGCCCCGTCGAGGCCTTTAAATAGCGGAGCCGCCGCCCTCCTCCTCACATCGCACCGCTGCCGCCGCCGCCGCCGCATCTCGCTGTCCCCGCCGTCGCTGATCCACCGCTGTTGCCGCTGCACTCGCCGCCGCGCCTCGCCACCGTGCTGCGCCGCCTCGCCGCCGCCTTCGCGCCGCACCCCGCGCCGCCTGCCATCGCTGCCTCCCCGCAGCACCGCCGCCGCTGCCGCCGGATGCCACCGGAGCTCCGCCACCCGAAACCGACCCGTCGCCCGAACTCGAACCCGCCGGTCAAACTCGGTAAACCACCGTTTTTCGGTTTAGTTCGGTTTTTTAACCCCAGATCGGTTTTTCTTAGAAAACCTAGATCTGTCTTTTTGTTTTAGTTATTTAGTGAATGTCCGCTGTTCAGTTTCAGAAAACGAATGTTCGTTATTTATTCTTTTTCTTTTTCTGTTAGTTTTAGTCAGGGACCTATCCGCAATTTTTTTTAGTTTAGCCCCTAGACTTCAATCTAGCGTTACTTTTTGCTCGTTTGTCAGAATTAGATGAAACCAACGCCAATCTCTTCGTTGTGATATCATATATCCAGTAATCCAACTTAAACATAATTTTGAAATATTTAAAATTTGGTTCAGGCCAATTTGAATTTGAATCTTCTTTTGATCGTAACTTGAGTTTCGTAGCTCCGTTTGAGTTGATTCTTTTTGCGCATCAAAGCTCTTGACCTAAACTTTCTGATAAGGCCAAATTCACTCAATTTTTGTACTATTAGAAATTGTTTTCTGTTGCAAGAGTTAATTGCTTGTTTTCGGAGTTTTCCGAGATCTCTTCTTCGAATTTTATGCTTGAGTGCTTATGTATGCAATTGCTTGCTTACGATAGATTGATCGGAGTGCGACGAGTAGAACTATCAGGAGTTATGAGTGTGACGAATCTTCATCAACAGTACAAGGCAAGTTCACACTTTGATCATACCCTTTTATTACCCAGTTTTTATGCATTAGTCTCAACCCTCAAACATTGCATGAGTAGGATTGGTAACATGTGGGTGTGGTTAAGTAGTTGAAGAGGTAGGAACCTATTGTCTTTTATCAAACCCGGGTATTATACGATATGCTTATACTGCTATGCTATGCACGTAGACGTGGTTTGGTATGTGAGATTTCATGCAAGTTGTGAGAGATAATAACTAAGGGAAACTTAAGGTGGCTACTTTAATACACATCTAGGTGGATTGGTTGGGGCACCCTGGGGATATACCAGTGGCTTTCCCGGACACCTGGGGATATACCAGTGTTGTCCTAGGAGATCCTGGGGTACCTGTATGATCATCCTATGGAATTCTACCCAGGCTCAAAGGGATCATAAGATTATTCATGCTAGAAACTTCCGTGTGCAGCCACAAGCCATTATGGGCTCTGGCATAGTTGAGTAAGTTGTGGGAAACCTTTCCATGATGGGCTAGCAGATGTAGGGAATTGTAGATGTATCGGCCTATCTATCGGTTAAGGGGACCTCTTCGGAAAGACTGTGTGTCGAACATCCGTTTCTCAAACATCATGCAGTGCGAGAAATACAACGGAGGAGATCGAGTCTTGTGGGTAAAAGTGTGCAAACCTCTGCAGAGTGTACAAACAAATCATGATTAGCCGTGTCCCCGGTTATGGACATCTTGAGTATCTGGTACTTGAATTATTGATTTGATCTCATCACTCTATTTAATGAAATTGTTGGATTACTAATGATTTGGTAATATTTTGGGATTGAGTTGGGGTTACCTTATCAATATGGGTAATTTAACTTGGTAGTAAAATAAAATTTATTCCTTTGTTGTGGGGAAAAATTAGCTTTATGCAAAATTAAACCTAGAGCCTCCACCAGCCAAATATGCATGTAGTGATAGCCATTATTCAGCATTGCTCTACAGTGTGAAATTGCCAGTACATTCAATGTACTGACCTACATGGCTACAACGTCTCATGTTGCAAGATTCTTACGACGAGTAAGTGATACGTTAGGGTCACGATGTCTACACTCAACTTTGCCGTTGGTGTTGTTGGGAACTCCACAACTTTGTTGTTACTTCCGCTATATGGATTGAGGTAATAGTATTTACGTTACTTTATACATGTGATTTACCTCTGTTATAAATCCTCGAGTACTATGTGTGTCAGCATACCGGTCCAGGGATGACACTTAAGCACAGAGACTTGATCCATTTGGGTCGGGTCGCTACAAAAGATTTGGGTTTAAGGGTTTTTGGATGCACAAGTAGTATCTCTACTTAGTACGGAATTTTTGGCTAGCAAAGATAGGGGCAAGCATCACATGTTAAAGGATCTATGATAATATGACTTCTATGTGAATATAAACATACATAAACCATTAAGTTGTCTTCCTTGTCCAATGTCAACAATTTTGGCATATAATATTTTGATGAGGGCTCACAATCACAAAAGATTTCTAGGATAGTATATTTATATGTGAATCTTCCCTTCCCTTATAAGTTCTTTCATGAGTTGCATCACTAACTAATGCTATGTTTGTCAATCTCTAATAAAATTTTCTTACTTATACTTTTCCTTATGTGGTGCTATCACCTACCATAGGATTAGTATATGATCTTATTGATTCATTTCCTTTCTTTTATTTGCTTCTTTCTCTTTTTCTTTTCTTTATTTGCAACATGAAAGTAAAGAAAGTAAAAAACTCAAACTAGCTTTCTTATATAACTTGCACATGATTACAATGATAGATCACTAGGCAAAGTCTCGAAGAAGAAAAGATCGAACTAAACTTTATTCATCTAAGCAAAAGATTGAACTAAGATGAGTAAAATCAAAAATATAGTGGGATGATACGATACCGAGGCACCTCCCCCAAGCTTGGCGGAAGCCAAGGGGAGTGCCCATACCCGATACTAAGTTCTCCTTTGGTGGTGAAGAAAGTGATGGTGGTGATGAAAGGATCATGTCTTTAAGGGTCAAGAGATCCTGCAGCCGACGGATGACGCTCCGGAGATAGGTGATATGCTCTTGATGCAGAATATTTTCGCGAGTGAGATACTTATTTTGTATGCGAACTATTTCAAAGACACGAAAAGCTTCAATCTCCGCAGGAGTAAGGTGAGTAAGATAGGGTTTAAGGACATCTTCCTCCTCCTCCTCGGCCAACAGTGTTTGTGTTGCCACCGGGGATGGATCTACGGTAGTTTCCTTGCCCTTGTCTCCCTTGATAGCGTCTGTGGGCTCCTCCCTCTTCGTCTCGATCTTCAGCAGCCAAGCATCTTCTTCCATGTGGTTGGAGGAGCAGGAAGACATGATGCCTAGCTTGACAAATCTGACCAGAAACAGCAAGAAAAGAGAACAGAGGATTTCTCCGCGATACGGTGGTTAACAGGTTCGGGAAGTATCTATAGATTTTTTTATCTTGGAGGACAAGCATATGGAAGAAAAACGGAGTACGAGAGGTGTCCCAGGTGGGCACAACCCACCTGGGCGCGCCAGGCTCTTATGCCCACCAGGGGACGCTTCCTGGAAGTTTCTTTATTTCTAAAATTTTAAAATATTCCAAAACTGATAAAAAATATTTTTGCAGATTTTTCGGAGTCCGTTTACTTACCGTATAACGTACCTCCTTATTTTGACGATTCTGGAGTATTCCGGAAGGACTCTTTTATGTGTTCTTCCGGTGTCAAAGTTTGGATAATATTACTTTCAACATTAATAGGCATACCATGCTTTATTCGTTGCCCGTTGACAACCTTTGGGTTAGTGCCTTCGAAATTATTTATTTTGATGGCACCAGACCGGTACCTCCTCAATGACATATGGGCCTTCCCATTTGGAGAGGGGTTTGCCTGCAAAGAATCTAAAACGAGAGTTGTACAAAAGAACATATTCTCTGACTTTAAACTCACATTTTTTAATTCTTTTGTCATGCCATCTTTTAACTTTTTCTTTGAATAACTTTGCATTTTCATAAGCTTGGGCTCTCCATTCATCTAATGAGCTAATATCAAATAGCCTCTTTTCACCAGCAAGTATGAAATCATAGTTGAGTTCTTTAACTGCCCAATATGCTTTATGTTCTAACTCAAGAGGTAAATGACAAGCTTTTCCATAAACCATTTTATAAGGAGACATACCCATAGGATTTTTATATGTTGTTCTATAAGCCCAAAGTGCATCATCTAATTTCTTAGACCAATTCTTCCTGGACCTATTGACAGTCTTTTGCAAAATTAATTTTATTTCTCTATTGCTAAGTTCAACTTGAACATTAGACTGAGGATGATAGGGTGATGCAATTCTATGGTTAACATCATACTTAGCAAGCATTTTACGGAAAGCACCACGAATAAAGTGTGAACCACCATTAGTATTAAATATCTAGGGACTCCAAAACTTGGGAAAATAACTTCCTTAAGCATTTTAATAGAGGTGTTGTGATCAGCGCTACTGGTTGGAATAGCTTCTACCCATTTAGTGACAGAATCACAGCAACAAGAATATGTGTATACCCATTAGAGGAAGGAAAAGGTCCCATGTAATCAAATCCCCAAACATCAAATTGTTCAATAGCAAGAGATTAGTTCATAGGCATTCTTGATGCTTACCAATATTACCTATTCTTTGGCATTCATCACAAGATGAGATATACTTACGAGCATCCTTGAAGAGAGTAGGCCAATAAAATCCAGATTGCAATACCTTGTGAGTAGTTCTATCTCCAGCATGATGCCCTCCATACGGTTCAGAGCGACATTTACGTAGGATTTGTCTGTGTTCATGCTCAGGTACACAACATCTAATAATACCATCTACTCCTTCTTTATAAAGATGTGGGTCCTCCCAAAAGTAATGTCTTAAATCATAGAGGAATTTTCTTCTTTTGTTGGTAAGTAAAGCTAGGTGGTAAATATTTAGCAATAATGTAATTAGCATAGTCAGCATACCAAGGAGTTCCATTAGCAACATTTATTCCAGCTAACTGCTCATCAGGAAAACTATCATCAATAGGAAGTGGGTCATCAAGCACATTTTCAAGCCTAGACAAGTTATCAGCTACGGGGTTCTCAACTCCTTTTCTGTCAATAATATGCAAATCAAATTCTTGTAGCAAGAGAACCCAACAAATAAGTCTAGGTTTAGCATCTTTCTTTTAGCAGCATGGTCTGTGTGAACAGTTACTTTGGAATCAACAATATAAGGTCTAAACTTATCACAAGCAAACACTACTACTAAGAATTCTTTTTCAGTAGTAGCATAATTTCGCTGAGCACTATCTAGAGTTTTACTAGCATAATGAATAAAATTCAATTCTTTGTCCTAGAACAGCACCAACAACATAATCACTAGCATCACACATAATTTCAAAAGGCAAATTCCAATCAGGTGGTTGAACTATAGGTGCAGTAATTAAAGCTTTCTTGAGTGTTTCAAAGGCCTCAAGACAATCATCATCAAAGACAAAAGGAATATCCTTTTGCAAAAGATTAGTAAGAGGCCTAGAAATTTTAGAAAAGTCTTTGATAAATCTCTTATAGAAACCAGCATGACCTACGAAACTATGAATACCTTTGATGTCCTTGGGACACGGAATTTTCTCAATGGTATCAACCTTAGCTTGGTCCACTTCAATACCTCTTTCAGAAATTTTATGACCCAAGACAATGCCTTCATTAACCATAAAGTGGCACTTCTCCCAATTCAAAACAAGATTTGTTTGTTCACATCTCTGCAAAACTCGATCAAGATTGCTTAAACAATCATCAAAAGACTTCCCATAAACAGAGAAATCATCCATGAAAACCTCAACAATCTTTTCACAAAAGTCAGAGAATATAGCCATCATGCATCTTTGAAAGGTAGCAGGTGCATTATATAAACCGAAAGGCATACGTCTGTAAGCATAGGTTCCAAAAGGACAAGTAAAAGTGGTCTTTTCTTGATCAGGTTGAGAAACAGGTATTTGTGAAAAGCCAGAATATCCATCAAGGAAGCAAAAGTGTGTGTGCTTAGATAATCTTTCAAGAATTTGATCAATAAAAGGCAAAGGGTAATGATCTTTTCTAGTAGCTTTATTTAATTTTCTGAAATCAATTACCATTCTATAGCCTGTTACAATTCTTTGTGGAATAAGTTCATTCTTAGCATTAGGAACAACAGTAATACCTCCTTTCTTAGGGACACAATGAACAGGACTTACCCATCTACTATCAGCTATAGGATAAATTATAACTGCTTCCAGAAGTTTTAATATTTCCGTTCTTACCACCTCTTTCATCTTCGGATTTAACCGACGTTGGTGATCAACAACTGGCTTAGCATCAGGTTCCATATTAATTATATGCTGACATAGAGTGGGACTAATGCCCTTTAAATCAACAAGAGTATATCCAATAGCAGCTCGGTGCTTCATATTTCAAAGTGTCTGGCAATTGTTTTAATTCAAACACAGGATCACCTTTAGGTGGAGGAGGACCTCCTAGAGTTTCAATAGGCAAATTGTGTTTAAGCAGAGGACGTTGTTCAAAGAAAATATTATCTATTTCATTTCTTTCATGCATATGTAAATCATTTTCATGGTCTAGCAAGTATTGTTCTAAAGGAGCAGTAGGTGGCACAGCAATAGAAGCAAGACCAATTAATTCATCCTTACTAGGCAATTCTTTTTCATGATGGTTTCTACTAAACTTGGAAAAATTAAACTCATGAGACTCATCACCAAAGATAACACCCATAGTTTGTTTCTGGCAATCTAACCTAGCATTAACTGTGTTCAAGAAAGGTCTACCAAAGATAATGGGACAGAAGTCATCTTGCGGGGTACCAAGAACAAGAAAATCAGTAGGATATTTTATTTTCCCACACAAGACTTCAACATCTCTAATAATTCCACAAGGTGATATGGTGTCTCTATTAGCAAGTTTAATAGTAACATCTATGTCTTCTAACTTTGTAGGTGCTATGTCTTCCCTAATTTCTTGATATAACTTGTAAGGAATATCACTCACACTAGCACCCATGTCACATAAACCATGATAACAGTGATCTCCTATTTTAACTGAAATGACAGGCAGGCCAACAACTGGTCTATTTTTATCCCTTTTTTGGGTTTGGAAATTCTAGCAGTTCTGCACAGAAGTATATAACATGCCCATCCACATCTTCTTCTAAGAGATCTTTAACCATAGCAATATTAGGTTCAACTTTAATTTGTTCATCTGGTTTAGGTGTTCTAACAGAGCTTTTGTTAACCACAGTTGAAACTTTAGCATGTTCCTTTATCCTAACAGGAAAAGGGGGTTTCTCAATATAAGCAGTAGGAACAACTGGATCAACATTATAGAGTATACTTTCTTCTTTAACTGTTACCGGTTCTTTAATTTATTCTTTAATAGGTGGGTGATATTTAAGCCATTTATCTTTAGGGAGTTCAACATGAGTAGAAAATGATTCACAAAAGGAGGCTACTATCTCAGAGTCAAGTCCATATTTAGTGCTAAACTTTTGAAAAGCATCGGTATCTTAACACAATCATACTTAAGCTTTATACCTGACTCTTTACCTTCATCGAGTTCCCAATCTTCAGAGTTGCGTTTAATTATTTCCAGAAGATCCCACCGGAATTCAATAGTTTTCTTCATAAAAGAACCGGCACAAGAAGTATCCAGCATGGTTTGATCATTACGAGAAAGCCGAGCATAGAAGTTCTGAATAATAATTTCTCTTGAGAGCTCATGATTGGGGCATGAATATAACATTGACTTAAGCCTCCCCCAAGCTAGAGCTATGCTTTCTCCTTCACGAGGCCAAAAATTATATATATAATTCCGATCACGATGAACTAGATGCATAGGATATATTTTTATGAAACTCCAGTTTTAAACGATTCCAATTCCATGATCCAATATCTTCGCATAGCCTATACCATGCCAATGCTTTTCCCTTCAAAGATAAAGGGAAAACCTTTTTCATAACTTCATCTCTGGGTAAGCCTGCAAGCTTAAACAATCCACAAATTTGTTCTACATGTATCAAGTGCATGTCAGGATGTTCGGTTCCATCTCCTGCATAAGGATTAGCTAGCAGTTGTTCTATCATACCCGAAGGAATTTCATATTCAATATTTTCAGTAGGTGCAGTAGGTTGAGGGGAAATTAATTGTAGTTCCGGACGAGGTGAAGATACCCCGAACAAACCCTTCAAAGGATTGTTTTCCATAGTAACAAGTGACAATAAATTTCAGCACACTATACAAATGTTTCCGTACCGAATTCCACTTACCGAAGGCGCTTCACTCCCCGGCAACGGCACCAGAATATAGCCTTGATGACCCACAAGTATAGGGGATCAATTGTAGCTCTTTTCGATAAGTAAGAGTGTCGAACCCAACGAGGAGCAGAAGGAAATGACAAGTAGTTTTTAGTAAGGTAATGTCTGCAAGTGCTGAAATTGTGAGTAGCGAGTAGTTTGATAGCAAGATAATTTGTAACGAGCAAGTAACGATAATAGTAACAAGTATGCAGCAAGGTAGCCCAATCCTTTTGAGGCAAAGGACAGGCCAAAATGGACTCTTATGATAAGCAAAGCGTTCTTGAGGGTACACGGGAATTTCATCTAGTCACTTCCGTCATGTTGGTTTGATTTGTGTTTGCTACTTTGATAATTTGATATGTGGGTGGACCGGTGCTTAGGTGCTGTTCTTACTTGAACAAACCTCCTACTTATGATTAACCCTCCCGCAAGCATCCGCAACTACGATAAAAGTATTAAGAATAAATTCTAACCATAGCATTAAACTCTAGGATCCAATCGGTCCCTTACGAAATAGTGCATGAACTGGGGTTTAAGTTTCTGTCACTCTCGCAACCCACCATCTATTTACTACTCCACAATGCATTCCCTTAGGCCCAAATATGGTGAAGTTTCATGTAGTCGACGTTCACATGACACCACTAAAGGAATAACAACATACATACCATCAAAATATCGAACACATATCAAATTCACATGATTACTTGCAACATGATTTATCCCGTGACCTCAAGAACCAAAGTAACTACACACTAACAAAAAACATGCTCATGATAAGAGGGGTATTAATATGCATAATGGATCTGAACATATAATCTTCCACCAAATAAAACATATAGTAATCAACTACAAGATGTAATCAACACTACTAGTCACCCCCTAGCAACAATCAATGGTTCCGGTAACAAGATTGAATACAAGAGATTAACTAGGGTTTCAGATAAGATGGTGCTAGTGAAGATGTTGATGGAGATTGCCCTCCCCAAGATGGGAGAGTTGTTGGTGATGATGATGACGATGATTTCCCCCTCCGGGAGGGAAGTTCCCCCGGCAGAATCGCTCCGCCAGAGGGCAAAAGTGCTCCTGCCCAAGTTCCGCCTCGAGACGGCGGCGCTTCGTCCCGAAAGTCTCCTCCTTATTTTTTTTCTAGGTCAAAATGACTTATATACCAAAAGATGGGCACCGGAGGTGAGCTGAGGAGGCCACAACCCACCAGGGTGCGCCAAGGGGGCCTGGCACGCCCAGGTGGGTTGTGCCCACCTGGTGGGCCCCTCTGGTGTTTATTGGCTCCAGTATTTCTTAAATATTCCATAAAAAATCCTCGTGGAGTTTTAGCTCATTTGGAGATGTGCAGAATAGGTGGCCTGACGTAGCCTTTTCAGGTCCAGATTTCCAACTGCCGGAATTCTCCCTCTTGGTGTCTACCTTGTAAATTATGAGAGAAAAGGCATTAGAATTACTGCAAAAAGCATTATTATGGATAAAAAATTATAAATAACAGTAAGAAAACACGATGCAAAATGGACGTATCAGTAATCCTGTTCTGGAGGTCATGTTACTTGACCATGACGAACCTACGAACTATGAGGAAGCAATGATGAGCCCAGATTCCGCAAAATGGCTTGAGGCCATGAAATCTGAGATGGGATCCATGTATGAGAACAAAGTGTGGACTTTGGTTGACACACCCGATGATCGGCAAGCCATGGAGAATAAATGAATCTTCAAGACGAAGACTGACGCTGACGATAATGTTACTATCTACAAAGCTCGACTTGTTGCGAAAGGTTTTCGACAAGTTCAAGGACTTGACTATGATGAGACCTTCTCACCCGTAGCGATGCTTAAGTCTGTCTGAATCATGTTAGCAATTGCCGCATTTTATGATTATGAAATTTGGCAAATGGATGTCAAAACTGCATTCCATAATGGATATCTTAAAGAAGAGTTGTATATGATGCAACTAGAAGGTTTTGTCAATCCTAAAGGTGCTAACAAAGTGTGGAAGCTCCAGCGATCCATTTATGGACTGGTGCAAGCCTCTCGGAGTTGGAATATATGCTTTGATAGTGTGATCAAAGCATATGGTTTTATACAGACTTTTGGAGAAGCCTGTATTTACAAGAAAGTGAGTGGGAGCTCTGTAGCATTTATAATATTATATGTGGATGGCATATTGTTGATTGGAAATAATACAGAATTTCTCGATAGCATAAAAGGATACTTGAATAAGAATTTTTCAATGAAAGATCTAGGTGAAGCTGCTTATATATTGGGCATCAAGATCTATAAAGATAGATCAAGATGCTTAATTGGACTTTCACAAAGCACATACCTTGATAAAGTTTTGAAGAAGTTCAAAATGGATCAGTCAAAGAAAGGGTTCTTGCCTGTGTTACTGTTGGGAATCGTAGCATAATTTTAAAATTTTCCTACGTTCACCAAGATGCATCTATGGAGTCTACTAGCAACGAGGGGAAAGGAGTGCATCTACATACCCTTGTAGATCGCGAGCGGAAGCGTTCCAATGAACGTGGATGACGGAGTCGTACTCGCCGTGATCCAAATCACCGATGACCGAGTGCCGAACGGACGGCACCTCCGCGTTCAACACACGTACGGTGCAGCGACGTCTCCTCCTTCTTGATCCAGCAAGGGGGAAGGAGAGGTTGATGGAGATCCAGCAGCACGACGGCGTGGTGGTGGATGTAGCGGGTCTCCGGCAGGGCTTCGCGGAGCTTCTGCGAGAGACGGAGAGGTGTAACAGGGGAGGAGGGAGGCGCCCAAGGCTGTAGGTTGCTGCCCTCCCTCCCCCCCCTTTATATAGGCCCCCTTGGGAGGGGGGCCGGCCAAAACCCATCTAGGGTTGGGGGGACGGTGGCCAAGGGGTGGAAAGGGGTGCCTTGCCCCCCAAGGCAAGGGGGAAGCCCCCCCCTACGGTTCCCAACCCTAGGCGCATGGGGGGAGGCCCAAGGGGGGCGCCCCAGCCCACTAAGGGCTGGTTCCCTTCCACTTTCAGCCCATGGGGCCCTCCGGGATAGGTGGCCCCACCCGGTGGACCCCCGGGACCCTTCCGGTGGTCCCGGTACAATACCGGTAACCCCCGAAACTTTCCCGGTGGCCGAAACTTGACTTCCTATATATAATTCTTCACCTTCGGACCATTCCGGAACCTCTCGTGACGTCCGGGATCTCATCCGGGACTCCGAACAACTTTCGGGTTTCCGCATACACATATCTCTACAACCCTAGCATCACCGAACCTTAAGTGTGTAGACCCTACGGGTTCGGGAGACATGCAGACATGACCGAGACGCCTCTCCGGTCAATAACCAACAGCGGGATCTGGATACCCATGTTGGCTCCCACATGTTCCACGATGATCTCATCGGATGAACCACGGTGTCGAGGATTCAATCAATCCCGTATACAATTCCCTTTGTCAATCGGTATGTTACTTGCCCGAGATTCGATCGTCGGTATCCCAATACCTTGTTCAATCTCGTTACCGGCAAGTCTCTTTACTCGTACCGTAATGCATGATCCCGTGACTAACGCCTTAGTCACATTGAGCTCATTATGATGATGCATTACCGAGTGGGCCCAGAGATACCTCTCCGTCACACGGAGTGACAAATCCCAGTCTCGATCCGTGCCAACCCAACAGACACTTTCGGAGATACCCGTAGTGCACCTTTATAGTCACCCAGTTACGTTGTGACGTTTGGCACACCCAAAGCACTCTTACGGTATCCGGGAGTTGCACGATCTCATGGTCTAAGGAAAAGATACTTGACATTGGAAAAGATCTAGCAAACGAAACTACACGATCTTTTATGCTATGCTTAGGATTAGGTCTTGTCCATCACATCATTCTCCTAATGATGTGATCCCGTTATCAATGACACCCAATGTCCATAGTCAGGAAACCATGACTATCTGTTGATCAACGAGCTAGTCAACTAGAGGCTTACTAGGGACACGTTGTGGTCTATGTATTCACACATGTATTACGATTTCCGGACAATACAATTATAGCATGAATAATAGACAATTACCATGAACAAAGAAATATAATAATAACCATTTATTATTGCCTCTAGGGCATATTTCCAACAGTCTCCCACTTGCACTAGAGTCAATAATCTAGTTACATTGTGATGAATCGAACACCCATTGCGTCCTGGTGTTGATCATGTTTTGCCATAGGGAGAGGATTAGTCAACGGATCTGCTACATTCAGGTCCGTATGTACTTTACAAATATCTATGTCTCCATTTTGAACACTTTCACGAATGGAGTTGAAGCGACGCTTGATATGCCTGGTCTTCCTGTGAAACCTGGGCTCCTTCGCAAGGGCAATAGCTCCAGTGTTGTCACAGAAGAGTGTCATTGGGCCCGACGCATTGGGAATCACCCCGGTCGGTAATGAACTCCTTCATCCAGACTGCTTCCTGTGCTGCCTCCGAGGCTGCCATGTATTCCGCTTCACATGTAGATCCCGCCACGACGCTTTGCTTGCAACTGCACCAGCTTACTGCTCCTCCATTCAAAATATACACGTATCCGGTTTGTGACTTCGAGTCATCCAGATCTGTGTCGAAGCTAGCGTCGACGTAACCCTTTACGACGAGCTCTTCGTCACCTCCATAAACGAGAAACATATCCTTAGTCCTTTTCAGGTACTTCAGGATATTCTTGACCGCTGTCCAGTGTTCCATGCCGGGATTACTTTGGTACCTTCCTACCAAACTTACGGCAAGGTTTACATCAGGTCTGGTACACAGCATGGCATACATAATAGACCCTATGGCCGAGGCATAGGGGATGACACTCATCTTTTCTATATCTTCTGCCGTGGTCGGGCATTGAGCCGTGCTCAATTGCGCACCTTGCAATACAGGCAAGAACCCCTTCTTGGACTGATCCATACTAAACTTCTTCAATATCTTGTCAAGGTATGTACTCTGTGAAAGACCAATGAGGCGTCTTGATCTATCTCTATAGATCTTGATGCCTAATATATAGGCAGCTTCTCCAAGGTCCTTCATTGAAAAACACTTATTCAAATAGGCCTTTATACTTTCCAAGAATTCTATATCATTTCCCATCAATAGTATGTCATCCACATATAATATGAGAAATGCTACAGAGCTCCCACCCACTTTCTTGTAAACACAGGCTTCTCCATAAGTCTGTGTGAACCCAAACGCTTTGATCATCTCATCAAAGCGAATGTTCCAACTCCGAGATGCTTGCACCAGCCCATAAATTGAGTGCTGGAGCTTGCATACTTTGTTAGCATTCTTAGGATCGACAAAACCTTCCGGCTGCATCATACAGAACTCTTCCTTAAGGAAGCCGTTAAGGAATGCCGTTTTGACGTCCATCTGCCATATCTCATAATCATAGTATGCGGCAATTGCTAACTGATTCGGACGGACTTCAGCTTCGCTACGGGTGAGAAAGTCTCATCGTAGTCAACCCCTTGAACTTGTCGATAACCCTTAGCGACAAGTCGAGCTTTGTAGATGGTCACATTACCATCCGCGTCCGTCTTCTTCTTAAAGATCCATTTGTTTTCTATGGCTCGCCGATCATCGGACAAGTCAGTCAAAGTCCATACTTCGTTTTCATACATGGATCCTATCTCGGATTTCATGGCTTCTAGCCATTTGTCGGAATCCGGGCCCGCCATCGCTTCTTCATAGTTCGAAGGTTCACCGTTGTCTAACAACATGGTTTCCAGGACAGGGTTGCCGTACCACTCTGGTGCGGAACGTGTCCTTGTGGACCTACGAAGTTCAGTAACTTGATCCGAAGCTTCATGATCATCATCATTAACTTCCTCCCCAGTCGGTGTAGGCACCACAGGAACATTTTCCCGCGCTGCGCTACTTTCCGGTTCGGAAGGGGTGACTATCACCTCATCAAGTTCCACTTTCCTCCCACTCAATTCTTTCGAGAGAAACTCCTTCTCCAGAAAGGACCCGTTCTTGGCAACGAAGATCTTGCCTTCGGATCTGAGGTAGAAGGTATACCCAATAGTTTCCTTAGGGTATCCTATGAAGACGCATTTTTCCGATTTGGGTTCGAGCTTTTCAGGTTGAAGTTTCTTGACATAAGCATCGCATCCCCAAACTTTTAGAAACGACAGCTTAGGTTTCTTCCCAAACCATAATTCATATGGTGCCGTCTCAACGGATTTCGACGGAGCCCTATTTAAAGTGAATGCGGCAGTCTCTAAAGCATAGCCCCAAAATGAGAGCGGTAAATCGGTAAGAGACATCATAGATCGCACCATATCCAATAGAGTGCGATTACGACGTTCGGACACACCATTTCTCTAAGGTGTTCCAGGCGGCGTGAGTTGTGAAACTATTCCACATTTCCTTAAGTGTGTACCAAATTCGTGACTTCAATATTCTCCACCACGATCTGATCGTAAGAATTTTATTTTTCTGTCACGTTGATTCTCAACTTCACTCTGAAATTCCTTAAACTTTTCAAAGGTTTCAGACTTGTGTTTCATTAGGTAGACATACCCATATCTACTTAAATCATCAGTGAGAGTGAGAACATAACGATATCCTCCGCGAGCCTCAACACTCATTGGACCACACACATTGGTATGTATGATTTCCAATAAGTTGGTTGCTCGCTCCATTGTTCCGGAGAACGGAGTCTTGGTCATCTTACCCATGAGGCATGGTTCGCACGTGTCAAATGATTCGTAATCAAGAGACTCCAAAAGTCCATCTGCATGGAGCTTGTTCATGCGCTTGACACCAGTGTGACCAAGGCGGCAGTGCCACAAGTATGTGGGACTATCGTTATCAACTTTACATCTTTTGGTATTCACACTATGAACATGTGTAACATCACGTTCGAGATTCATCAAAAATAAACCATTGACCAGCGGGGCATGACCATAAAACATATCTCTCAAATAAATAGAACAACCATTATTCTCGGATTTAAATGAGTAGCCATCTCGAATTAAACGAGATCCAGATACAATGTTCATGCTCAAAGCTGGCACTAAATAACAATTATTGAGGTTTAAAACTAATCCCGTGGGTAGATGCAGAGGTAGCGTGCCGACGGCGATCACATCAACCTTGGAACCATTCCCGACACGCATCGTCACCTCGTCCTTCGCCAGTCTCCGTTTATTCCATAGTTCCTGCTTTGAGTTACAAATATGAGCAACCGCACCGGTATCAAATACCCAGGAGCTACTACGAGTACTGGTAAGGTACACATCAATTACTTGTATATCACATATACCTTGGGTGTTGCTGGCCTTCTTCTTGTCCGCTAAGTATTTGGGGCAGTTCCGCTTCCAGTGACCACTTCCCTTGCAATAAAAGCACTCAGTCTCGGGCTTGGGTCCATTCCTTGACTTCTTCCCAGTAACTGGTTTACCGGGCGCGGCAACTCCCTTGCCGTCCTTCTTGAAGTTCTTCTTACCCTTGCCCTTCTTGAACTTAGTGGTTTTATTCACCATCAACACTTGATGTTCTTTTCTGATCTCTACCTCAGCTGATTTCAGCATTGAATATACCTCAGGAATGGTCTTTTCCATCCCCTGCATATTGAAGTTCATCACAAAGCTCTTGTAGCTTGGTGGAAGCGACTGGAGGATTCTGTCAATGACCGCGTCATCCGGGAGATTGACTCCCAGCTGAGACAAGCAGTTATGCAACCCAGACATTCTGAGTATGTGCTCACTAACAGAACTGTTCTCCTCCATTTTACAGCTGAAGAACTTGTCGGAGACATCATATCTCTCGACCCGGGCATGAGCTTGAAAAAACAGTTTCAGCTCCTCGAACATCTCGTATGCTCCATGTTTCTCAAAACGCTTTTGGAGACCCGGTTCTAAGCTGTAAAGCATGCCGCACTGAACGAGGGAGTAATCATCAGCACGTGATTGCCAAGCGTTCATAACATCTTGGTTCTCTGGGATTGGTGCTTCACCTAGCGGTGCTTCTAAGACATAATCTTTCTTGGCTACTATGAGGATGATCCTCAGGTTCCGGACCCAGTCCGTATAGTTGCTGCCATCATCTTTCAGCTTGGTTTTCTCTAGGAACGCGTTGAAATTGAGGACAACGTTGGCCATTAGATCTACAAGACATAGTGTAAAGATTTTAGACTAAGTTCATGATAATTAAGTTCATCTAATCAAATTATTTAATGAACTCCCACTCAGATAGACATCCCTCTCGTCATCTAAGTGAAACATGATCCGAGTTTAACTAGGCCGTGTCCGATCATCACGTGAGACAGACTAGTCAAGATCGGTGAACATCTCCATGTTGATCGTATCTTCTATACGACTCATGCTCGACCTTTCGGTCCTCCGTGTTCCGAGGCCATGTCTGTACATGCTAGGCTCGTCAAGTCAACCTAAGTGTATTGCGTGTGTTCCGAGGCCATGTCTGTACATGCTAGGCTCGTCAACACCCGTTGTATTCGAACGTTAGAATCTATCACACCCGATCATCACGTGGTGCTTCGAAACAACGAACCTTCGCAACGGTGCACAGTTAGGGTGAACACTTTCTTGAAATTATTATAAGGGATCATCTTACTTACTACTGTCGTTCTAAGCAAATAAGATGCAAAAACATGATAAACATCACATGCAATCAAATAGTGACATGATATGGCCAATATCATTATGCTCCTTTGATCTCCATCTTCGGGGCACCATGATCATCTTCGTCACCGGCATGACACCATGATCTCCATCATCATGATCTCCATCATTGTGTCTTCATGAAGTCGTCACGCCAACGATTACTTCTACTTCTATGGCTAACGCGTTTAGCAACAAAGTAAAGTAATTTACATGGCGTTATTCAATGACACGCAGGTCATGCAAAATAATAAAGACAACTCCTATGGCTCCTGCCGGTTGTCATACTCATCGACATGCAAGTCGTGATTCCTATTACAAGAATATGATCAATCTCATACATCACATATATCATTCATCACATCTTCTGGCCATATCACATCACATAGCACTTGCTGCAAAAACAAGTTAGACGTCCTCTAATTGTTGTTGCAAGTTTTTTACGTGGTTTGTAGGTTTCTAGCAAGAACGTTTTCTTACCTACGTATGACCACAACGTGATTTGCCAATTTCTATTTACCCTTCATAAGGACCCTTTTCATCGAATCCGTTCCGACTAAAGTAGGAGAGACAGACACCCGCTAGCCACCTTATGCAACTAGTGCATGTCAGTCGGTGGAACCTGTCTCACGTAAGCGTACGTGTAAGGTCGGTCCGGGCCGCTTCATCCTACAATGCCGCCGAAACAAGAAACGACTAGTAGCGGCAAGAAGAATTGTCAAACTCAACGCCCACAACTGCTTTGTGTTCTACTCGTGCATAGTAACTACGCATAGGCCTGGCTCCTGATGCCATTGTTGGGAATCGTAGCATAATTTTAAAATTTTCCTACGTTCACCAAGATGCATCTATGGAGTCTACTAGCAACGAGGGGAAAGGAGTGCATCTACATACCCTTGTAGATCGCGAGCGGAAGCGTTCCAATGAACGTGGATGACGGAGTCGTACTCGCCGTGATCCAAATCACCGATGACCGAGTGTCGAACGGACGGCACCTCCGCGTTCAACACACGTACGGTGCAGCAACGTCTCCTCCTTCTTGATCCAGCAAGGGGTAAGGAGAGGTTGATGGAGATCCAGCAGCACGACGGCGTGGTGGTGGATGTAGCGGGTCTCCGGCAGGGCTTCGCGGAGCTTCTGCGAGAGACGGAGAGGTGTAACAGGGGAGGAGGGAGGCGCCCAAGGCTGTAGGTTGCTGCCCTCCCTCCCCCCCTTTATATAGGCCCCCTTGGGAGGGGGGCCGGCCAAAACCCATCTAGGGTTGGGGGGGGCGGCGGCCAAGGGGTGGAAAGGGGTGCCTTGCCCCCCAAGGCAAGGGGGAAGCTCCCCCCCCCTAGGGTTCCCAACCCTAGGCGCATGGGGGGAGGCCCAAGGGGGCGCCCCAGCCCACTAAGGGCTGGTTCCCTTCCACTTTCAGCCCATGGGGCCCTCCGGGATAGGTGGCCCCACCCGGTGGACCCCCGGGACCCTTCCGGTGGTCCCGGTACAATACCGGTAACCCCCGAAACTTTCCCGGTGGCCGAAACTTGACTTCCTATATATAATTCTTCACCTCCGGACCATTCCGGAACCTCTCGTGATGTCCGGGATCTCATCCGGGACTCCGAAAAACTTTCGGGTTTCCGCATACACATATCTCTACAACCCTAGTGTCACCGAACCTTAAGTGTGTAGACCCTACGGGTTCGGGAGACATGCAGACATGACCGAGACGCCTCTCCGGTCAATAACCAACAGCGGGATCTGGATACCCATGTTGGCTCCCACATGTTCCATGATGATCTCATCGGATGAACCACGGTGTCGAGGATTCAATCAATCCCGTATACAATTCCCTTTGTCAATCGGTATGTTACTTGCCCGAGATTCGATCGTCGGTATCCCAATACCTTGTTCAATCTCGTTACCGGCAAGTCTCTTTACTCGTACCGTAATGCATGATCCCGTGACTAACGCCTTAGTCACATTGTGCTCATTATGATGATGCATTACCGAGTGGGCCCAGAGATACCTCTCCGTCACACGGAGTGACAAATCCCAGTCTCGATCCGTGCCAACCCAACAGACACTTTCGTATAAACCCGTAGTGCACCTTTATAGTCACCCAGTTACTTTGTGACGTTTGGCACACCCAAAGCACTCTTACGGTATCCGGGAGTTGCACGATCTCATGGTCTAAGGAAAAGATACTTGACATTGGAAAAGCTCTAGCAAACGAAACTACACGATCTTTTATGCTATGCTTAGGATTGGGTCTTGTCCATCACATCATTCTCCTAATGATGTGATCCCGTTATCAATGACATCCAATGTCCATAGTCAGGAAACCATGACTATCTGTTGATCAACGAGCTAGTCAACTAGAGGCTTACTGGGGACACGTTGTGGTCTATGTATTCACACATGTATTACGATTTCCGGACAATACAATTATAGCATGAATAATAGACAATTACCATGAACAAAGAAATATAATAATAACCATTTATTATTGCATCTAGGGCATATTTCCAACAGTTACAAGGTGTGAAGTTGTCAGACTCAATGCCTGACCACTGCAGAAGATAGAGAGAAAATGAAAGTCATTCCCTATGCCTCAGCCATAGGTTCTATCATGTATGCAATGTTGTGTACCAGACCTGATGTGGGCCTTGCTATAAGTTTAGCAGGGAGGTACCAAAGTAATCCAGGAGTGGACCACTGGACAGCGGTCAAGAACATCCTGAAATACCTGAAAAGGACTGAGGATATGTTTCTCGTTTATGGAGGTGACAAAGAGCTTGTTGTAAATGGTTACGTCGATGCAAGCTTTGACACTGATCCGGATGACTCTAAGTTGCAAAACGGATACGTATTTATATTGAATGGTGGAGCTGTTAGTTGGTGCAGTTCCAAGCAGAGCGTCGTGGCAGGATCTACGTGTGAAGCGGAGTACATAGCTGCTTCGGAAGCAGCAAATGAAGGAGTCTGGATGAAGGATTTCATATCCGATCTAGGTGTAATACCTAGTGCATCGGGTCCAATGAAATTCTTTTGTGACAATACTGGAGCAATAGCTTTGGTGAAGGAATCCAGATTTCAGAAGAGAACCAAACACATCAAGAGACACTTCAATTCCATCCGCGATCAAGTCAAGGAGGGAGACATGGGGATTTGCAAAATACATACGGATCTGAATGTTGCAGACCCGTTGACTAAGCCTCTTCCACGAGAAAAACATGATCAGCACCGAGACTCCATGGGTGTTAGAATCATTACTATGTAATCTAGAATATTGACTCTAGTGTAAGTGGGAGACTGAAGGAAATATGCCCTAGAGGCAATAATAAAGTTGTTATTTATATTTCCTTATATCATGATAAATGTTTATTATTCATACTAGAATTGTATTAACCGAAAACTTAGTACATGTGTGAATACATAGACAAACAGAATGTCCCTACTGTGCCTCTACTAGACTAGCTCGTTAATGAAAGATGGTTAAGTTTCCTGACCATAGACATGTGTTTTCATTTGAACAATGGGATCACATCATTAGAGAATGATGTGATGGACAATACCGACCCGTTAGCTTAGCATAATGATCGTTTAGTTTTATTGCTATTGCTTTCTTCATGACTTATACATATTCGTTTGACTATGAGATTATGCAACTCCCAAATACCGGAGGAACACTTTGTGTGCTATTAAACGTCACAACGTAACTGGGTGATTATAAAGATGCTCTACAGGTGTCTCCGATGGTGTTTGTTGAGTTGGGATAGATCGAGATTAGGATTCGTCACTCCGTGTATCGGAGAGGTATCTCTGGGCCCTCTCGGTAATGCACATCATTATAAGCCTTGCAAGCAATGTGACTAATGATTTAGTTACAGGATGATGCATTACCGAGTAAAGAGACTTGCCGGTAACGAGATTGAACTAGGTATGAATATACCGATGATCGAATCTCGGTCAAGTAACATACCGATGACAAAAGGAATAACGTATGTTGTTATCCGGTTTGACCGATAAAGATCTTCGTAGAATATGTAGGAGCCAGTATGAGCATCCAGGTTCCGCTATTGGTTATTGACCAGAGATGTGTCTCGGTCATGTCTACATAGTTCTCAAACCCGTAGGGTCCGCACGCTTAACGTTCGATGACGGTTTGTATTATGAGTTATGTGATTTGATGACCGAAGTTTGTTCGGAGTCCCGGATGATATCACGGACATGACGAGGAGTCTCGAAATGGTCAAGAGGTAAAGATTCATATATTGGAAGGTTGCATTCGGGCATCGGAATGGTTTCGAGTGATTCGGGCATTTTTTCGGAGTACCGAGGGGTTACCGGAACCCCTCGGGGGAATATTGGGCCTACATGGGCCATAGAGGAGAGGGAGGCAGCCCATAAGGGGTGGTCGCGCCCCTCCCTATAGGGAGTCTGAATTGGAGTAGGGAGGGGGGCGCCCCCCCTTTCCTTCTCCTCTTCCTCTCCCTGCCCTCTTTCCCCCTCTCCGGAAAAGGAAAAGGAGTCCAACTAGGATTGGGTGTCCTAGTTGGACTCCCCTCTTTGGCGCCCCCCCTAGGCCAGCCGCCTCCTCCCCTCCTCCTTTCTATACGGGGGAGGGGGCACCCCAAAGGCACAACAAGTCTTCTCTTAGCCGTGTGCGGTGCCCCCTCCACAGTTTAACACCTCGGTCATATCGTCGTAGTGCTTAGGCGAAGCCCTGCGCCGGTAACTTCATCATCACCGTTGCCATGCCGTCATGCTGACGGAACTCTCCCTCGTCCTCAACTGGATCAAGAGCTCGAGGGACGTCATCGTGTTGAACGTGTGCTGAACACAGAGGTGCCGTACGTTCAGTACTTGGATCGGTTGGATCGTGAAGACGTTCGACTACATCAACCGCGTTACTAAACGCTTCCGCTTTCGGTAAAGGAGGGTACATGGACACATTCTTCCGTCTCGTTGCTATGCATCTCCTAGATAGATCTTGCATGATCGTAGGAAATTTTTTGAAATACTGCATTCCCGATAGGGGGTCCTACTTGGACTCCTAGTCCAAGTAGGATTCGCCCCCCCCTCCTTCCAACCAATGGAGAGGGGAAAGGGGAAAGTGGGAGAGGGAGAAGGAAAGGGGGGCCACGCCCCCCACCCCTTGTCCAATTCGGTTTGGGCTTGGGGGCGCCACCTCCTGTGGCAGCTTCCCTCTCTCCACTATGGCCCAATAGTCCCATTAACTTTCCCAGGGGGTTCCAGTAGCCTCCCAGTACTCTGATAAATCCCTGAACCTTATCGAAACCATTCCGATGTCCGTATATAACCTTCCAATATATCAATCTTTACCTCTAGACCATTTCGAGACTCCTCGTCATGTCTGTGATCTCATCCGGGACTCCGAACATCCTTCGGTCACCAAAACACATAACTCATAATACAAATCATCATTGAATGTTAAGCGTGCGGACCCTACGGGTTCGAGAACTATGTAGACATGACCGAGACACATCTCCGGTCAATAACCAATAGCGGAACCTGGATGCTCATATTGGCTCCTACATATTCTACGAAGATCTTTATCGGTCAAACTGCATAACAACATACGTTATTCCCTTTGTCATCGGTATGTTACTTGCCCGAGATTCGATCGTCGGTATCATCATACCTAGTTCAATCTTGTTACCAGCAAGTCTCTTTACTCGTTCTGTAATACATCATCCCGCAACTAACTCATTAGTCACATTGCTTGCAAGGCTTATAGTGATGTGCATTACCGAGAGGGCCTAGAGATACCTCTCTGATACAAAGTGACAAATCCTAATCTTGATCTATGCCAACTCAACAAACACCTTCAGAGACACATGTAGAGCATCTTTATAATCACCCAGTTATGTTGTGACATTTGATAGCACACAAAGTGTTCCTCCGGTATTCGGGAGTTGCATAATCTCATAGTCGGAGGAATATGTATAAGTCATGAAGAAAGCAATAGCAATAAAACTAAACGATCATTATGCTAAGCTAACGGATGGATCTTGTCCATCACATCATTCTCTAATGATCTGATCCCGTTCATCAAATGACAACAGATTTCTATGGTCAGGAAACTTAACCATATATGATTAACGAGCTAGTCAGGTAGAGGCATACTAGGGACACTCTGTTTGTCTATGTATTCACACATGTACTAAGTTTCCGGTTTAATACAATTCTAGCATGAATAATAAATATTTATCATGATATAAGGAAATATAAATAACAACTTTATTATTGCCTCTAGGGCATATTTCCTTCAGTCTCCCACTTGCACTAGAGTCAATAATCTAGATTACATAGTAATGATTCTAACACCCATGGAGTCTTGGTGCTGATCATGTTTTGCTCGTGGAAGAGGCTTAGTCAACGGGTCTACAACACTCAGATCCGTATGTATCTTGCAAATCTCTATGTCTCATTCCTTGACTTGATCGCGGATGGAATTGAAGCATCTCTTAATGTGTTTGGTTCTGTTGTGAAATCTGGATTCCTTCGCCAAGGCAAGTGTGTCGGTGTCAAAACCGGCGGATCTCGGGTAGGGGGTCCCGAACTGTGCGTCTGAGGCGGATGGTAACAGGAGGCGGGGGACACAATGTTTACCCAGGTTCGGGCCCTCTCGATGGAGGTAAAACCCTACTTCCTGCTTGATTGATCTTGATGATATGAGTATTACAAGAGTTGATCTACCACGAGATCGTAGAGGCTAAACCCTAGAAGCTAGCCTATGATTATGATTGTTGTTCTACGAACTAAACCCTCCGGTTTATATAGACACCGGAGGGGGCTAGGGTTACACAGAGTCGGTTACAAGGGAGGAGATCTACAGATCCGAATTGCCAAGCTTGCCTTCCACGCCAAGGAGAGTCCCATCCGGACACGGGACGAAGTCTTCAATCTTGTATCTTCATAGTCCAACAGTCCGGCCAAAGTATATAGTCCGGCAGTCCGAGGACCCCCTAATCCAGGACTCCCTCAGTAGCCCCTGAACCAGGCTTCAATGACGACGAGTCCGGTGCGTAGATTGTTTTTGGCATTGCAAGGCGGGTTCCTCCTCCGAATACTCCATAGAAGATTTCGAACACTATGATCGTGTCCGGCTCTGCAAAACAAATTCCACATACCACCGTAGAGAGTATAATATTCCCACAAATCTAATCTGCTGACAACTTTTCATAGCGTGACGTTCTGCCGTGGTCTGGTCATGACAAACCGTTCTTCCCAGTCTGCCACTGCACGTGTTGCGAGGCGGTTTTATTGGCATGTCTCGTCGAAGCAGAGATCGTGTTCCTTTTATCACGGGATTCTCAACAATACGGGTGTGGGTAACCCAATCGTGCCCGTGGGTATGACTCCTCGATTTTAGGCAAGTTCCAAACGGTCACGCGGAGGACGCTAGATATTCACCCTCTTTATAAAGGGGCCAAGGCCTGTCCTTTTCTTCTCGCGCTCGATCCTTCCCTTCCCCCACCTCGAATTCCAACACCCGAGGCTCCGGCTAAGCGCTTCGGACCTTCAATCATGTCCGGATCCAACCTTCAAGGCCGGTGGATAGCCTCCTCTGTAACAGAGGGGGGACATCAAGAAGCTAAGAGAAGCCAGGTATCTGACCGCCAAAATCTCGCACAGGCTGCCTGCTCCAGGGCAGGTCATCCCTACTCCCGAACCCAACGAGAGCGTCGTATTTGTTTCCCACTTCCTTCAAGGGCTAGGTTTTAGTCTTGATCCCTTTGTTAGAGGGCGTATGTTCTATTACGGGCTCGATTTCCATGATCTGGCTCCGGATTCCATCCTTCACATCTCATCGTTCATCGTCGTGTGTGAGGCCTTCCTCCGCATCACCCCACACTTCGGCTTATGGCTCAAGACCTTCAATGTGAAGCCGAAGATGATAGATGGGCGACACGCAGAATGCGGAGGTGCCATAATAAGCAAAGGCGTCGATGCTCCATGGCCAAAGGGTTCCTTCCCGGAGATGTCCAACTTATGGCAGCGGGAGTGGTTTTACATCACGGCCCCCCGAAGTACTAAGTGGGCAGCTGCCCCCGCCTTCCGTTCGGGCCCCCCGCCACAACTGGCGTCATGGGTCAACAAGGGGCTGGACTGGGGCCAGTTAATGACGTGCCGACATTGCAGAGTCGCATCCGAGATCTCCTCAAGAGAGATGTCGGCCTTGTCAAGGTAATGCAAGTCATGCTAGTTCGTCGGGTCCTGCCATGCCAACGTCGACCTCTCTGTATGTGGGAGTTCAACCCAGAAGGACCGCGAACTATTCAGCAATTCTTCGGCGTGACGCTCGAAGAGATGTATGGATTGTTCTTCAGATCATGAATAAAGTGTCCGGACACCACCGAGGATGCGGGTCTAAACTGCAATCGTCCAGATACCCACGTAAGTAATTCTGCGGCCGAACACGCTGTCTTTTAATTTGTCACAACATCATTCTGAAAAATCGCTCTTTAACCAAGATTGGATAAAAAAAGGCGAAGATGATCAGGTGTTCGGCCCCCCTTCCCGAGGGCTCGCCGGATCCTGTACTAGCCAGGATGCTTGAGCTCGCACCTTATCAAGCGCCATCAGGGGAAGATAAAGGGAGGAATAAAGAAGCCGAAAGCGGGCCTCACTCATTACTCATCCAAACCGGGGGAATTGGTGCCTCCGCGAAGGAGGATAACCGGGGAGAAGAGTCTGAAATTCCCTCTCCCCAAGGAAGGAAAAGGACCGCCTCTGAAGACTTGGAAACAACAGTTTCCAAACGAGGGAAGAAACCTTCACCAGAGGGCCCTGCCCCGGAGGGCATCCTTACCGCACAGTGCCCGCGAGGGGATCAGCCCTCCACCGAGCTGTAAGTGAACAAGAGTACTTTTGGTAAATATATCCTGCTTCATCTTCGAGGACAATAATCGAGACGTATGTCCTGCAGTTCGGATCGTAGCCCTTCTCAACAGAGTTCGTCTTCGGGGGATCTTCTTCCGGAGATGATGGAGAGCGAAATGCCTCCCCCTGTCTACCCGCCTCATGAGGCGGACGACCCTGAGGTGTCTTCACGGAGGATTTCTCCCGATCCGCCAAGGCCGGAAGGTAACCCTTCGGCCACCCGAAGTCCAGAGGATTCGGCTCCTATGGAGAGCAACGGAAAGAGTCCGGGACTGTCCGGTGCACAACCGGACGTACTGATGGGTCTTCTGGAGCAAGCGTCTATCTCAGAGGCGCATCGTACTTTAATGGGTACGGTGGTTGAGAGGATTTCATCCGCCAAAAGTGGGTTGCATGAAGCTTTTATGAGCCTGCTAAAAGGCTTTGAGGTACGCAAAGTAATATATATTTTGACGGTACCGCACACGCTAGGTGTGCCCTATACAGATAGTAGCCCTTGAGACTCTGGTTGCCGTCCTAAAGGCGGCAAACAGAGGATCATAGTCCCAGGTGATGATCATGTTGTTTTCATGTGCAGGCGGCTGAGGGTCCGGTGGCTAGCTGGACTGGTGAGTTTGCCGAACTGAAGCGGCAACTTGATGCGGCAGATGCCGACATCGTGCTTGTAAACAAGCGGCTTGACGAGGCACAGGGTATGTATTCTTCGATGGTTAATAGATATTTAAGAGGAGCATGATGCTAGTATCTATAATATGTTGTGACTGCAGATGGAGCTGCCGCCGTGGAGACCCTTCGGGCGGAGCTTGCCCGAGCCAAGGAACAAGCCAGGAGGAGTGATGCGGCCGCCCTAAAGGCGGTCGAATAATTAAGAGCCGAACAGGCTGCTCATCGCCAGAGCGAAGATAAAATAGCCAAGATGGTTGTTGAGCTGAAGGATGCCGCCGACCGGTATGAGCTTCTTGAAAAGGAAAGCCAAGCGAAAGCGGTGGACCTGAAGAAAGCCATGGTAGCAGCCAAGGAGACCCGCTCTGAAATCAGAGCGGCGAAGGAGGAGCTTCGTCAAGCCGGAGATATCACGGCTGGGAAGCCCTTTTTGTTGCGGACAAAGTTCGGAGATCCAAAGTATGCCCCTCTGGATCAATTATGGAGTGCTGCAGACGCGTACTTGGACTTGGCAGCGAGTGCTGCTGATGCGACTGAGTTTTTCAAAGATCAAAAAGATCATGAAGTGGAAAAGTTGTTCTGGTCGCAGTTCAGTGCTCCAACGCGTCCGCTGCTGTTAAATGAGCAAATGGCTGAGTGAGCTGAGCTCCATAGGTTGTCCGGGCTTGCCATGAGGTCTGTCGTGGATCATCTTTGGCCGGAAGGACCAAGGCCGAATAGTTATTTTGGTTTAGTGCAACGATTCCTTGGTGCTGTGCCGCATATCGACGCTGCAAAGAGGTCGGCGTGCATAGAGGGTGCGCGGATGGCTCTTGCCCGTGTTAAGACATACTGGGCAGAGATGGAGGCCACCACTATTGCGACCCAGAGTTCGGCCGTAGGCCAGGTATCGGCCGAGCACTATTTTGAAGAAGTCCTAGAAGGTGCTCATTTAATAGAGGCTCAGTGCTCGAAGAGTATCATGTTCTAGTGACATGTAACCCGATTGTAAAAACAATGCTATTGGGATTATAAAGGCTATGTTTATATTTTTGCCTGAAAGTATTATGATGCCTCCTGTGCGGCCGTTTATGTATGTATATAACCTGAAAGTTTGCAGTCGTCGGCTTCAGCCCCCACGCATATAATGCGGGGGTTTTCGGAAAAGCGCATATTCACACTTGATCCAACGTCTTGGTCCATTAAGGAGGTGATAGCGCGGCGAACAAGGCAATCGGACTATATTGCTTTAACACTTTCACTTAGCCATAGGAGTTTGACGGTGGGGCTACTATATAGCCCCTGGTACTTCTGCGTCTAGCCGGATACGGTGCGCGTACATACATGACCGGGAAACCGGTCCTTCATTAATGCGGAGGAATCGCGAAGATTCCGATGAGTCATCGAGTGGTTGACCAGTTTCGCACTTTATCATGACAGTCAGTTTTCGGCTTTCTCTACTGAGGTGCTCGTCCAGATGAACCAGGGCACAATCGCAGTAGTTCTCCCGGTGCCACCTTAGCCGATAAAGCGGAACGTAAGGTAGCAAAACACGGGAGTCGGGCAAACCCAACTATTGACCAAAGACATGATTCGGAGCTGATGCATATGAGGCCAAACTCGTGACACCGAACACTCCCTAAGGTATTCGGTCTTTACAACATATACCGGGCTGAGTGACGCCCTTAATAATGAACCCTGAATTTCCAGGTACGTGCATTAGTCTGACGTGGAGAAATGCCAATAACGCCAGCATCCCTCTCGGTTGTGTTTAGTATCCGAAGGGTGTGAAGCAACAAGAGACAGTAAGAAAGGTTTACACAGGGTCTTAATCTAAAAAGAAACCTTTGAGCGGGGCCCTCCTGCACGTCTGCGCCTGTGTCTCCGTTGTGCCGTATCCTGGAAGGGTGTAGCACGATTATCATCTATAAAAGAGAAAAACTCAGGTGAAAGTATTCGTGCGAAAAATTGGTTATTCTTAATAAACCATTAAAATTCAATCTAAATAAGGTCAACCCGAACTGTAGTTCTTTTTACATGCGGGAAGCCCCTAGCGCCACTTATGGGGATATATCCATCAACCCAATCTCAGGTTTATCTGAGCTGTTACAGCCAGTGTTGCGCCGGACTCGTCTACCCGTGTCCGCGGTCTTGACGACAGATCATTTATTCTGGTTGGAGAGGCCAGTTAGTGTTCGGCTGCTAAAGCCGCCACACATTCTTCCGTACGCAAGGAACGCTCTGCGTTTCCGCTAACTATGATGGTGCCACGTGGACCGGGCATCTTAAGCTTAAGATAAGCATAATGCGGTACTGCGTTAAAACGAGCGAAGGCCGTTCTTCCGAGTAGTGCTTGATAGCTGCTTCGGAATGGAGCAATGTCAAAGGTTAACTTCCGAGTAGTGCTTGATAGCTGCTTTGGAAGTTGTTGGGTGAACCGAATACAACCTCTAGTACTAGAGAGCCCGTGCAGCGGGCCTCTGGGCCTGGTATTACTCCTTTAAAGGTAGTATTGCTTTGGTTAATTCTTGTCGGGTCTATCCCCATTTTGCGGACTGTGTCCTGATATATCAGATTGAGACTACTGCCGCCGTCCATAAGGACTCGGGTGAGATGGTATCCATTAATTATTGGGTCTAGCACCAAGGCAGCAGATCCTCCGTGCCGGATACTAGTCGGGTGATCCCTACGATCGAAATGATCGGGTAGGCCGACCAAGGGTTGAACTTGGGGGTGACGGGCTCCACGGTGCATACGTCTCGGAGTGCGCGTTTGCTCCTCCTCTTCGTTACGTGAATCATGTTCACTGTTTTGACCTCTGGCGGGAATTTTTTCTGTCCCCCAGTGTTTTGCCGGCGAGGCTCATCCTTGTCTTCACTTGGTGTTTCCCTCCCCTTGTGCTCGGCGTTTAGCTTGCCGGCTTGCTTGAAGACCCAGCATTCTCTGTTGGTGTGATTTGCAGGTTTGTCGGAGGTGCCATGAATCTGACATAATCTGTCTAGAATCTTGTTAAGGCTGGACGGTCCATCCCTGCTGCCTTTAAATGGCTTTTCCGTTGACCGGGTTGAGAGCCCCTGAATCCGGCGTTTACCGCCGTGTTGTCTGGGCTGTCTTCATTGCTTCGACGCTTGCTTTTATGGCGTCGCAGTTTCCCATTACCATCCCTGAATTCGGATGTGCCTGGGTCGCTGGTGCCACTACGGGCCAGCCAACTATCTTCGCCCGCGCAAAAGCGGGTCATAAGGCTTGTTAAGGCTTCCATTGTCCTTGGTTTTTCCTGGCCGAGGTGTCTGGCGAGCCATTCGTCCCGGACAATGTGTTTGAAAGCCGCTAAGGCTTCGACGTCTGGGCAATCGACAATTTGATTCTTCTTAGTGAGGAATCTGTTCCAAAGCTTTCAGGCTGACTCTCCGGGCTGTTGAATTATATGACTTAAATCATCTGCATCCGGAGGCCGGACATAGGTCCCTTGAAAATTAGCCCTAAAAGCATCCTCAAGCTCTTCCCAACTTCCAATTGAGTTTTCGGGGAGGCTCTTTAGCCAGTGCCGAGCTGGTCCTTTCAACTTGAGGGGCGGGTATTTGATGGCGTGGAGATCATCTCCGCGAGCCATATGGATATGAAGGATAAAGTCCTCAATCCAGACCCCAGGGTCTGTCGTTCCGTCGTATGCCTCTATGTTCACGGGTTTGAACCCCTCTGGAAATTCGTGATCCAGCACCTCATCGGTGAAGCATAGGGGGTGCACGGCACCCCTGTATTTGGATGTGTCATGGCGTTCTGACGGTTGTAGTGTTCGGTTTTGGTTCTGTGCCGGAGCGCGCTTCCGAGATCCATAGATGGACCTGGTCATACCGACATTGTTAGCCGCCCTATCGCGGCCACGGGGTGGTCGATCCGGCTGATCAGCCATTTTATTTTTCGGCTGTATAGGCTCTAGAGCCTCGTCATCGAATTCAGGCAGCAGCTTGTGCTTTGGATAGCTCTTTGTGTGGCGACTGCCACCGTACTTTTCTGCAATGTCGAGCACTTTGTTCCATCTACTGTTGAGTGTATTTTGCGCGGCCTTGAGCCTTTGCTTCTGCTTCTTTAGACTCCTTGCGGTGGCAAGAAGCCTTCTGTGGAGGTTCTCTTGCTCCAAGTGCCTTTCCGGGATGACGTGTGCATCATCGTCCAGACTGTTCTCCTCTCCGGAGACAGGTTGATTAGCTTTACCCTCGGCGTCACCGTTGTTGGACAGAGGTTCCGTACTATGTTCACCGTCCGCTGGCTCATCCTGCTCTATCGCTGGGTCCATGTGGTCGTCGTTTCCTCTGGAGTCGCCCGGGGTATTATTCTTTCTTGCGCTGTTATTGCTGTTTTTGCCGAGGCGGGGTTTGGAGCGGCGCCTGCGTCATCGCTTTGGTTGCTTCTCGAGGGAACTGTCCTTCGCTGCTTCTTCCCATTCCTCGTCGTTTTTGTCTTTGGGGGTGTCCACCATGTATATATCGTATGATGAGGTGGCAGTCCAGCGCCCTGTGGGTGGCGGTTCCTGTTCTTCTCCTGCATCGTCGTCCATACCGTCGATGTCTTCGGAGTCGAAATCGAGCGTGTCGGTTAAGTCGTCGACAGTGGCTATTAAGTGGGTGGTGGGTGGGGACCGAATTTCTTTGTCGTCCGCTTCCCACTCAAGCCGGACATAGTTCGGCCAAGGGTCTCCTGACAAGGAGAGAGACCTTAATGAATTTAGTACGTCGCCCAAGGTCGAGTGCTCAAAGATATCCGCGGAGGAAAACTCCATGATCGATGCCCAATCGGATTCGATAGGCACGGACGCAGGCGGTTCGGAGCCCGTGGCCGGGGACGAATCCAAGGATCCGGCAACACGGGTCTCATAAGAGGTGAAGTCAGTATCCGGCTCTATCGCCGCTGAGTGTGCGGCCTCCGTGCCGGGGTCCATCCACCCGTCCTCGGACGGCGCGAACTGCTCCGAATTGAGGGCCGGAGTAGTTACAGGTGTGATCTCTCGCGCACCGTCTGATGACAGAGCTAAGTCATGCTCATCGTGGCTGTGCGGCACACCTGACATAGGCTCGGATCCGTCGAAGATCAAGTCTCCGCGGATGTCGGCAGTATAGTTTAAGTTTCCAAACCTGACCTGACGGCCAGGGGCGTAGCTCTCGATCTGCTCTAGATGGCCAAGCGAGTTGGCCCGCAGTACGAAGCCGCCGAATACGAAGATTTGTCCGGGGAGAAAAACCTCACCCTGGATCGCATCGTTGTCGATGATCGAAGGAGCCATCAAGCCTTATGGTGACGGCACGGTGAAACTCTCAATGAAAGCACCAATGTCGGTGTCAAAACCGGCGGATCTCGGGTAGGGGGTCCCGAACTATGCGTCTGAGGCGGATGGTAACAGGAGGCGGGGGACACAAAGTTTACCCAGGTTCGGGCCCTCTCGATGGAGGTAAAACCCTACTTCCTGCTTGATTGATCTTGATGATATGAGTATTACAAGATTTGATCTACCACGAGATCGTAGAGGCTAAACCCTAGAAGCTAGCCTATGATTATGATTGTTGTTCTACGAACTAAACCCTCCGGTTTATATAGACACCGGAGGGGGCTAGGGTTACACAGAGTCGGTTACAAGGGAGGAGATCTACAGATCCGAATTGCCAAGCTTGCCTTCCACGCCAAGGAGGGTCCCATCCGGACACGGGACGAAGTCTTCAATCTTGTATCTTCATAGTCCAACAGTCCGGCCAAAGTATATAGTCCGGCAGTCCGAGGACCCCCTAATCCAGGACTCCCTCAAAGTGCTCCAGTATTGTCACAAAAGATTATCATTGGACCCGATGCACTAGGTATTACACCTAGATCGGATATGAAATCCTTCATCCAGACTCATTCATTTGCTGCTTCCGAAGCAGCTATGTACTCCGCTTCACACGTAGATCCTGCCACGACGCTCTGCTTGGAACTGCACCAACTTACAGCTCCACCATTCAATATAAATACATATCCGGTTTGCGACTTAGAGTCATCCGAATCAGTGTCAAAGCTTGCATCGATGTAACCATTTACGACAAGCTCTTTGTCACCTCCATAAACGAGAAACATATCCTTAGTCCTTTTCAGGTATTTCAGGATATTCTTGACGGCTGTCCAGTGATCCACTCCTGGATTACTTTGGTACCTTCCTGCTAAACTTATATCAAGGCACACATCAGGTCTGGTACACAGCATTGCATACATGATAGAACCTATGGCTGAAGCATAGGGAATGACTTTCATTTTCTGTCTATCTTCTCCAGTGGTCGGGCATTGAGTCTGACTCAAGTTCACACCTTGTAACACAGGCAAGAACCCTTTCTTTGACTGATCCATTTTGAACTTCTTCAAAACTTTATCAAGGTATGTACTTTGTGAAAGTCCAATTAAGCATCTTGATCTACCTCTATAGATCTTGATGCCCAATATATAAGCAGGTTCACCGAGGTCTTTCATTGAAAAAATCTTATTCAAGTATCCTTTTATGCTATCCAGAAATTCTGTATTATTTCCAATCAACAATATGTCATCCACATATAATATTAGAAATGCTACAAAGCTCCCACTCACTTTCTTGTAAATACAGGCTTCTGCAAAAGTCTTTATAAAACCATATGCTTTGATCACACTATCAAAGCGTATATTCCAACTCCGAGAGGCTTGCACCAGTCCATAAATGGATCGCTGAGCTTGCACACTTTGTTAGCGCCTTTAGGATCGACAAAACCTTCTGGTTGCATCATATACAACTCTTCTTTAAGATATCCATTAAGGAATGCAGTTTTGACATCCATTTGCCAAATTTCATAATCATAAAATGTGGCAATTGCTAACATGATGCGGACAGACTTAAGCATCGCTACGGGTGAGAAGGTCTCATCATAGTCAACTCCTTGAACTTGACAAAAACCTTTCACAACAAGTCGAGCTTTGTAGACAGTAACATTACTGTCAGTGTCAGTCTTCTTCTTCAAGATCCATTTATTCTCTATGGCTTGCCGATCATCGGGCAAGTCAACCAAAGTCCACACTTTGTTCTCATACATGGATCCCATCTCAGATTTCATGGCCTCAAGCCATTTTGCGGAATCTGGGCTCATCATCGCTTCCTCATAGTTCGTATGTTCGTCATGGTCAAGTAACATGACCTCAAGAACAGGATTACTATACCACTCTGGTGCGGATCGTACACTGGTTGACCTACGAGGTTCGGTAGTAACTTGATCTGATGTTTTTTTTTGACCTTGCTTGATCTGAAGTTTCATGATCATCATCATTAGCTTCCTCACTAATTGGTGTAGGAATCACTGGAACGGATTTATGTGATGTACTACTTTCCAATTCCGGAGAAGGTACAATTACCTCATCAAGTTGTACTTTCCTCCCACTCACTTCTTTCGAGAGAAACTCTTTCTCTAGAAAGGATCCATTCTTAGCAACGAATATCTTGCCTTTGGATCTGTGATAGAAGGTGTACCCAACAGTCTCCTTTGGGTATCCTATGACAACATTTATCCGATTTGGGTTTGAGCTTATCAGGTTGAAGCTTTTTCACATAAGCATCGCAGCCCCAAACTTTAAGAAACGACAGCTTAGGTTTCTTGCTAAACCATAGTTCATATGGCGTCGTCTCAACGGATTTAGATGGTTCCCTTTTTAATGTGAATGTAGCCGTCTCTAAATCATAACCCCAAAACGATATCGGTAAATCGGTAAGAGACATCATAGATCGCACCATATCTAATAAAGTACGATTACGACGTTCGGACACACCATTACGCTGTGGTGTTCCAGGTGGCGTGAGTTGCGAAACTATTCCACATTGTTTCAAATGAAGACCAAACTAATAACTCAAATATTCACCTCCACGATCAGATCGTAGAAACTTAATTTTCTTGTTACAATGATTTTCCACTTCACTCTGAAATTATTTGCACTTTTCAACCGTTTCAGATTTTTGTTTCATTAAGTAGATATACCCATATCTGCTCAAATCATCTATGAAGGTCCGAAAATAACGATACCCGCCGCGAGCCTCAACACTCATCGGACCGCATACATCAGTATGTATTATTTCCAAGAAGTCAGTTGCTCGCTCCATTGTTACGGAGAACGGAGTCTTAGTCATCTTGCCATGAGGCATGGTTCACAAGCATCAAGTGATTCATAATCAAGTGATTCCAAAAGCCCATCAGCATGGAGTTTCTTCATGCGCTTTACACCAATATGACCTAAACGGCAGTGCCACAAATAAGTTGCACTATCATTATTAACTTTGCATCTTTTGGCTTAAATATTATGAATATGTGTATCGCTACAATCAAGATTCAACAAAAATAGACCACTCATCAAGGGTGCATGACCATAAAAGATATTACTCATACAAATAGAACAACCATTATTCTCTGATTTAAATGAATAACCGTCTCACATCAAACAAGATCCAGATATAATATTCATGCTCAACGCTGGCACCAAATAACAACTATTTAGGTTAGAACTAATCTCGATGGTAGATGTAGAGGTAGCGTGCCGACGGCGATCACATCAACCTTGGAACCATTTCCCACGCGCATCGTCACCTCGTCCTCAGCCAATCTTCGTTTAATCCATAGCCCCTGTTTCGAGTTGCAAATATGAGCAACAGAACTAGTATCAAATACCCAGGTGCTACTACGAGCATTAGTAAGGTACACATCAATAACATGTATATCAAATATACCTTTCACTTTGCCATCCTTCTTATCCGCCAAATACTTTGGGCAGTTCCGCTTCCAGTGACCAGTGCCTTTGTAGTAGAAGCACTCAGTCTCAGGTTTAGGTCCAGACTTGGGCTTCTTCCCTTGAGCAGCAACTTGCTTGTTGTTCTTCTTGAAGATCCCCTTCTTCCCTTTGCCCTTTTTCTTTAAACTAGTGGTCTTGTTAACCATCAACACTTGATGCTTCTTCAGCCTTTAGCATCGTGAAGAGCTCGGGAATTGTCTTTTCCATCCCTTGCATATTATAGTTCATCACGAAGCCTTTATAGCTTGGTGGCAGTGATTGAAGAACTCTGTCAATGACACTATCATCAGGAAGCTCAACTCCCAGCTGAGTCAAGTGATTGTGGTACCCAGACATTCTGAGTATGTGTTCACTGACAGAACTATTCTCCTCCATTTTGCAGCTATAGAACTTGTTGGAGACTTCATATCTCTCATCTCGGGCATTTGCTTGAAATATTAACTTCAACTCCTGGAACATCTCATATGCTCCATGATGTTCAAAATGTCTTTGAAGTCCCGATTCTAAGCCGTAAAGCATGGCACACTGAACTATCGAGTAGTCATTAGCTTTGCTCTACCCGCTACTACAGGATGCTGCTAACACGACACTACAATCAGAGACCCTTCGAGAAACTATGTGCGATGCCATAATCGCAAACGGTGGTTTATGAAAACCGTCAGAAATGTATAAAACTTTTGCGATGACGGATGCATCAAACACGGTTCATATTTTAGTTGCGTGTGTGATGCAGGGCATACGATTCAGTTCAATTAACTGTTTGCGATGAGGAGGAACAAAAGAAATGGGCAGCCAGATGAAGGCGTGTGCGATACACAGCATACGGTTCACTCGGATGAACTATTTGTGATTAGGCAACACAAAAGAAACGGGCAGCCAGATGAAGGTGTGTGCGATATACAACATACGGTTCACTCGGATGAACTGTTTGTGATTAGGCAACACAAAAGAAACGGTCAGCCAGATCAAGGTGTGTGCGATATACGCATGCGGTTCACTCGGCCCTTGTCGTCAATGTGTGACCTCTGTGGCAACCCTTCGCTCCCCAGGCGCCTCTTCGTGTACCGTGGCAACCGTCCATCGCCTCTTCGCCTTTACCTCTCGATTTGGAACTGTTGTCGCACGCTCTTCCTCCTTCCATTTGCCTTCACCCTTCCTTCTGCCATTGTTTGATCATCTTCTCCATGGAGGGAACAGGCCGGAAACGACCCCGTTATTCTTGCCCCGAACTGAAAGATGACGTGGTGGAGGAACTCATTGATCGGTGCGGCGTCATCACCTCGGCTAGCATGGCAGGTTCGTTCAAGACCATTCTCGACTCAACTAATAACATCATTACAAGGAACCCAAGGGTCCAGGAGCGGTTTGATCTCCCCTATCTTCTTTGCCGTGACCCTGCTGACTGGCGCGGGGACGAGGGAAGCCTCGCCTTGTGTAAGTTGATGCCGCTTGATAATGATACGTATGATGTTAAGATGCCATCGCTTGAGGGCAAGGCTTGGGCAGGCGCAAATGGAGATTGGGTTGTTTATATTGGGTACAACTGCGAGTGGGAACTTGTGAATGTGTACACTCGTCACCGTGTTCCACTTCCAAAAATCTCAGACGACTGCCCAGAGGTTGAGTATTCTATGTGAGTTCAAATACGATCATGGTGACTATCATCTACGGAAGATAGCAATTTGTCGAGTTCCCAACCGCTCTTGGGATTACACGAACTATGAAGTTGTTGCTATCTTCGACAAGCTTGTTGTCTTCCTTACTTCCACGCCTCAATGGATATTGCTCAAAAATCAATTTCTGTACACGGATGAGTACTGTGATGCAATTCAATACGAGGGTCTTGTGTTTGCTGCCACCACTCGTGGCACTATTTTTGCATGGAATCATCATGCTTTCGGTATGTTTGTCTTCCACCGTAATTATAATTGTCTCATCCACATGCATGCGGGTTAGCTAGTTTCCCTTTATTAATTAATTAACCTTCTTGTATTTCCAAGGTCCTGTGAACATTCCACCACCTATACTTGAAAATTTTTATAACCAAGGGGGAGATGACGATGTTGATGATCACGAGCATGAGGACGAGCAAGACCCATTGATACGTCCATTTTGCATCATGCTTTCATATCGATATTTATCGCATTATGGGTAGTTATTACACATTATGTCACAATACTTATGCCTTTTCTCTCTTATTTTACAAGGTTTACATGAAGAGGGAGAATGCTGGCAGCTAGAAAAGGAGCAAATATTAGAGACCTATTCTGCACAACTCCAAAAGTCCTGAAACTTCACGAAAGTCAGTTTTGGAATAAATAAAAAATATTGAGCGAAGAAAGCACTAGAGGGGGGTCACCCACCGTCCACGAGGGTGGGGGCACGCCGTACCCCCCTGGGCGCGCCCCCTGCCTCGTGGGCCCCCTGGCAGGCCTCCGGTGCCATCTATGGCTATATGAAGTCTTTCGTCCTGGAAAAAATCATAAGGAAGCTTTCGGGACGAAGCACCGCCGCCATGAGGCGGAACCTGGCGAAACCAATCTAGGGCTCCAGCGGAGCTGTTCTTCCGGGGAAACATCCCTCCGGGAGGGGGAAATCATCACCATCATCATCACCATCGATCCTCTCATCAGGAGGGGGTCAATCTCCAGCAACATCTTCACCAGCACCGTCTCCTCTCAAACCCTAGTTCATCTCTTGTATCCAATCTTTGTCTCCAAACCTCAGATTGGTACCTGTGGGCTGCTAGTAGTGCTGATTACTCCTTGTAGTTGATGCTAGTTGGTTTATTTGGTGGAAGATCATATGTTCAGATCCTTTATGCATATTAATACCCCTCTGGTTATGAAAATGAATATGATTTGTGAGTAGTTACGTTTGTTCCCGAGGACATGGGAAAAGTCTTGCTATAAGTAGTCATGTGAATTTGGTATTCGTTCGATATTTTGATGAGATGTATGTTGTCTTTCCTCTAGTGGTGTTATGTGAATGTCGACTACATCACACTTCACCATTGTTTGGGCCTAGAGGAACGCATTGGGAAGTAATAAGTAGATGATGGGTTGCTAGAGTGGCAGAAGCTTAAACCCTAGTTTATGCGTTGCTTCGTAAGGGGCTGATTTGGATCCATACGTTTCATGCTATGGTTAGGTTTACCTTAATACTTCTTTTGTAGTTGCGGATGCTTGCAATATGGGTTAATCATAAGTGGGATGCTTGTCCAAGGAAGGGCAGTACCCAAGCACCGGTCCACCCACATATCATATTATCAAAGTAACGAACGCGAATCATATGAGCGTGATGAAAACTAGCTTGACGATAATTCCCATGTGTCCTCGGGAGCGTTTTCCTTTATATAAGAGTTTGTCCAGGCTTGTCCTTTGCTACAGAAAGGATTGGGCCATCTTGCTGCACCTTATTAACTTCTATTACTTGTTACCCGTTACAAATTACCTTATCACAAAACTATCTGTTACCGATAATTTCAGTGCTTGTAGAGAATACCTTTCTGAAAACCGCTTGTCATTTCCTTCTGCTCCTCGTTGGGTTCGACACTCTTACTTATCAAAAGGACTACGATAGATCCCCTACACTTGTGGGTCATCAAGACTCTTTTCTGGCGCCGTTGTCGGGGACTGAAGCGCCTTTGGTAGGTGGAATTTGGTAAGGAAAATTTTATATTGTGTGCTGAAAATTACTGTCACTTGTTACTATGGAACATAATCCTTTGAGGGGCTTGTTCGGGGTATCTTCACCCCGACCATTAGAGCAAAAAGTTTCTCCTCAACCTACTGAACCTACTGAAAATGTTTACTTTTAAATTCCCTCGGGTATGATAGAGAAACTGCTAGCTAATCCCTTTACAGGAGATGGAACATTGCATCCCGATTTGCACCTAATCTATGTGGATGAAGTTTGTGGATTATTTAAGCTTGCAGCTATGCCCGAGGATGTTATCAAGAGGAAATTACTCCCTTTATCTTTGAAGGGAAAGGCATTCACATGGTTTAGGCTATGTGATGATATTGGATCATGGAACTACAACCGATTGAAATTAGAATTTCATCAGAAGTTTTATCCTATGCATCTGGTTCATCGTGATCATAATTATATATATAATTTTTGGCCTCGCGAAGGAGAAAGCATCGTCAAGCTTGGGGGAGGCTTAAGTCAATGTTATATTCATGCCCCAATCATGAGCTCTCAAGACAAATTATTATTCAAAAAATTTATGCTTGGCTTTCCCTCAATAATCGCTCCATGCTCGATACTTCTTGTACTGGTTCTTTTATGATGAAGACTATTGAATTCAGATGGGATTTATTGGAAAGAATTAAATGCAACTCTAAAGATTGGGAACTCGACGAAGGTAAGGAGTCAGGTATGACACCTAGGTTTGATTGTGTTAAATCTTTTATGGATACCAATGTTTTTCGTGAATTTAGGACTAAATATGGACTTGACTCTGAGATAGTAGCTTCCTTCTGTGAATCATTTGCTACTCATGTTGATCTCCCTAAGGAGAAGTGGTATAAATATCATCCTCCTATTGAAGTAAAAGTAGTTGAACCTATTAAAGTTGAAGAAAAGACTATCTCTTATAATGTTGATCCTATTGTTCCTACTGCTTATATTGAGAAACCACCTTTCCCTGTTAGAATAAAGGATCATGCTAAAGCTTCAACTATGGTCAACAAAAGTAATATAAGAACACCCAAACCCTCTGAGCAAATTAAAGTTGAACCTAGTATTGCTATGGTTAAAGATCTCTTGGTCGATAATATTGATGGGCATGTTATTTACCTCTGTGATGAAGCTGCTAGGATTGCTAAACCCGATACTAAAAATAAACATAGACCTGTTGTAGGCATGCCTGTTATTTCTGTTAAAATAGGAGATCATTGCTGTCATGGTTTATGTGATATGGGTGCTAGTGTCAGTGCAATACCTTATTCTTTATACGAAGAAATTATGCATGATATTGCACCTGCTGAGATAGAAGATATTGATGTTACTATCAAGCTTGCCAATAGAGATACTATCTCACCGGTTGGGATTGTTAGAGATGTTGAAGTCTTGTGTGGGAAAATTAAATATCCTACTGATTTTCTTGTTCTTGCTTCCCCACAAGATAACTTTTGTCCCATTATATTTGGTAGACCCTTCTTGAATACTGTTAATGCTAAGATAGATTGCAAAAAGGATATTGTTTCTGTTGGTTTAGGGGATATGTCTCATGATTTTAATTTTGCTAAATTTCGTAGACAACCCCATGATAAAGAATTGCCTAGTAAAGATGAAATTATTGGTCTTGCTTCTATTGCCGTGCCTCCTAATGATCCTTTAGAACAATATTTGCTAGACCATGAAAATGATATGTTTATGAATGAAAGAAGGGAAATAGATGAAGTATTCTTTAAGCAGGGACCTATCTTGAAACACAACTTGCCTGTTGAAATTTTAGGGGATCCCCCTCCACCAAAGGGAGATCCCATGTTTGAGCTTAAACCATTACCTGATACTCTTAAATATGCTTATCTTGATGAAAAGAAGATATATCCTGTTATTATTAGTGCTAACCTTTCAGAGCAGGAAAAAGAGAAATTATTGAAAACTCTGAAGAAGCACCGCGCTGCCATTGGATATACTCTTGATGATCTTTAGGGCATTAGTCCCACTCTATGCCAGCACAAAATAAAATTGGAGAAAGACGCTAAACCGGTTGTTGATCACCAACGACGGTTAAATCCTAAGATGAAAGAAGTGGTAAGAAAAGAAATACTAAAGCTTCTGGAGGCAGGTAATTTATCCTGTTGCTGATAGTCAGTGGGTAAGTCCTGTCCATTGTGTCCCTAAGAAGGGAGGTATTACGGTTGTCCCTAATGATAAAGATGAATTGATCCCACAAAGAATTGTTACAGGTTATAGAATGGTAATTGATTTTCGCAAACTAAATAAAGCTACTAAAAAGGATCATTACCCTTTACCTTTTATTGATCAAATGCTAGAAAGATTATCCAAACATACACATTTTTGCTTTCTAGATGGTTATTCTGGTTTCTCTCAAATACCTGTGTTAAAAGAGGATCGGGAAAAGACCACTTTCACTTGCCCTTTCGGTACCTTTGCTTATAGACGTATGCCTTTTGGTTTATGTAATGCACCTGCTACCTTTCAAAGATGTATGACTGTTATATTCTCTGACTTTTGTGAAAAGATTGTTGAGGTTTTCATGGATGATTTCTCCGTTTATGGGACTTCTTTTGATGATTGCTTAAGCAACCTTGATCAAGTTTGCAGAGATGTGAAGAAACTAATCTTGTCTTGAATTGGGAGAAGTGTCACTTTATGGTTAATGAAGGTATTGTCTTGGGGCATAAAATTTCTGAAAGAGGTATTGAAGTTGATAAAGCTAAGGTTGATGCTATTGAAAAGATGTCGTGTCCTAAGGACATTAAAGGTATAAGAAGTTTCCTTGGTCATGCCGGTTTTTATAGGAGATTCATTAAAGACTTCTAAAAAATTTCTAGGCCTCTGACTAATCTCTTACAAAAAGATGTTCCTTTTGTCTTTGATGATGATTGCGTAGAAGCATTTGAAATACTTAAGAAAGCCTTGATTTCTGCACCTATTGTTCAGCCTCCTGATTGGAATTTACCCTTCGAAATTATGTGTGATGCTAGTGATTGTGTTGTAGGTGTTGTTTTAGGACAAAGAGTTGATAAGAAATTAAATGTTATCCAGTATGCTAGTGAAACTCTAGAAAGTGCCCAGAGAAATTATGCTACTACTGAAAAAGAATTTTTAGTAGTTGTATTTGCTTGTGATAAGTTCAGACCATATATTTTTGATTCTAAAGTAACTGTTCACACTGATCATGCTGCTATTAAATATCTTATGGAAAAGAAAGATGCTAAACCTAGACTTATTAGATGGGTTCTCCTACTACAAGAATTTGATTTGCATATTATTGATAGAAAGGGAGCCGAGAACCCCGTTGCAGACAACTTATCTAGGTTAGAGAATGTTCTTGATGACCCACTACCTATTGATGATAGCTTTCCTGATGAACAATTAGCTGTCATAAATGCTTCTCGTACTGCTCCATGGTATGCTGATTATGCTAATTACATTGTTGCTAAATTTATACCACCCAGTTTCACATACCAGCAAAAGAAAAAGTTTTTCTATGATTTAAGACATTACTTCTGGGATAATCCACACCTTTATAAAGAAGGAGTAGATGGTGTTATTAGACTTGAGTACCTAAGCATGAACAGGAACAGATCCTATGCAAGTGTCACTCCGAGGCTTATGGAGGACACCATGCTGGAGATAGAACTGCGCATAAGGTATTGCAATCCGGTTTTTATTGGCCTACTCTTTTCAAAGATGCCCATAAGTTTGTCTCGTCTTGTGATGAATGTCAAAGAATTGGTAATATTAGTAGGCCTCAAGAAATGCCTATGAACTATTCACTTGTTATTGAACAATTTGATGTTTGGGGCTTTGATTATATGGGACCTTTTCCTTCCTCTAATGGGTATACACATATTTTAGTTGTTGTTGATTACGTTACTAAGTGGGTAGAAGCTATTCCAACTAGTAGTGCTGATCATAACACCTCTATTAAGATGCTTAAAGAAGTTATTTTTCCGAGGTTTGGAGTCCCTAGATACTTAATGACTGACGGTGGTTCACATTTTATTCATGGTGCTTTTCGTAAAATGCTTGCTAAGTATGATGTTAATCATAGAATTGCATCTCCTTACCACCCGCAGTCTAGCGGTCAAGTAGAACTGAGTAATAGGGAGATTAAATTAATTTTGCAAAAGACTGTTAATAGATCTAGAAAGAATTGGTCCAAAAAACTTGATGATGCATTATGGGCCTATAGAACTGCATATAAAAATCCTATGGGTATGTCTCCATATAAAATGGTTTATGGAAAAGCATGTCACTTACCTCTCGAACTAGAACATAAGGCATATTGGGCCATTAAAGAGCTCAATTATGATTTCAAACTTGCCGGTGAGAAGAGACTATTTGACATTAGCTCACTTGATGAGTGGAGAACCCAGGCCTATGATAATGCCAAATTGTTTAAAGAAAAAGTTAAAAGATGGCATGACAAAAGGATACAAATGTGTGAGTTTAATGTAGATGATTATGTTTTGCTATACAACTCTCATTTAAGATTTTTTGCAGGAAAACTCCTCTCTAGGTCCTTACGTTACAGAGGAGGTCTATCGTTCCGGTGCCATAAAAATCAACAACTTCGAAGGCACAAATCCAAAGGTGGTGAACGGTCAAAGAATCAAACATTATATCTCAGGTAATCCCATAAATGTTGAAACCAATGTTATTGAAACCGTAACCCCGGAGGAATACATAAGGAACACTTTCCAGAATGTTTCAGACTCCGAAAAGGAATAGGTATGTGGTACGGTAAGTAAATCGACTCCAAAATAGTTCTAATGGCAATTTTTCTCCGTTTTGGAATATTTAAGAAAATAGAAAAATAAGAAGTAGTCCGAAAGGGACACGAGGCATCCACGAAGGTGGAGGGCGCGCCCTACCCCCATGGGCGCCCCCCTGCCTCGTGGGCACCTCGTGTGCCCTCCGGACTCCGTTTTCTTGCACGATACTTCTTTTGGTCGGTAAAAATTCATTATATAATCTCCCGAAGGTTTTGACCATCGTACCACGCAAATATCCTCTGTTTTTGTTTCGAGCTGTTTTTCTGACAAATCTAGATCACCATGACGTCTTCGAGCGCACCCAAGGACAAGTTTTTCGAGAAGGTCATCAACCCCTACCTCACGGAGGTGCTGCAACACCCTCAAACCATTGAGATGCATGAGGGGGTGCTGCACATCCGCGATGTTGAGGGACCAAGGAGGACCGGAAGCGTGGAGACAAGACTCGAAGCAATGGAGCAGCAAGTTTTCAAGTGCCAAGGGATGGTGGAACGCGGACTCGACGCCAACCACATGATGATCGCGGAGTTCACCAACAACCACAAGCTGGATGTCAAGAACATTGGGGAGGCCATCTTCAAGCTTCACGAGAAAATCGAGCACCTCCAAGCCTAGATCTATGACCTGCAAAACCAAAACTGTGAGTATGAATATAGATTCAAGAGGATCGTAGATTTGAGGATCCCGGAGACCCGATCATCTTTTTATGATGGTGAGCCTATCCCTTGGAAGAGGGACGACAAGCCTATATCATCGACAACTCCATCATCACCACCTCCGAGGAAGGAGAATTGAGTATCGGGTATGGGCACTCCCCTTGGCAACTGACAAGCTTGGGGGAGGTGCCCCGGTATCGTATCACCATCACACCTCTATCTTTACCGTTTTTCTTAGTTCGGTCCTTTTAGTAATATCTTGATCTAGTAGAATAAAGTTTTAGTATGATCTAGTTTTGAGTTTTGCTTTATGATCCTTTTATGTAATCGAGTCCGTGAGCTATATATAATAGAGATTAGTTTTGAGTCAAGGGCTTGATTATATTACTATGATCTTGAGGGAATAAAAGAAAGAATAAAAATAATTAAAGAGATCATATTGATCTTATGGAGAGTAATGACTTCACATATAAAAGAGTATGATGAATAAAAGTTGTTGAGACTTGACAAACATAGTTTTGGTCATCGTTGCAATTAATAGGAAGTAATAAAGAAAGAGAGGTTTTCACGTATAAATATACTATCTTGGACATCTTTTATGATTGTGAGCACCCATTAAAATATGACATGCTAAAAAGTTGATGTTGGACAAGGAAGACAACAGAATGGGTTATGTTTTCTTATATCCGAAATAAAGTATATTGTCATGGATCATCCAACATGCTGAGCTTGCCTTTCCCCCTCATGCTAGCCAAATTCTTTGCACCAAGTAGAGATACTACTTGTGCTTCCAAATATCCTTAAACCCGGTTTTGCCATGAGAGTCCATCATATCTACCTATGGATTGAGTAAGATCCTTCAAGTAAGTTGTCATTGTTGCATGAATAAAAATTGCTCTCTAAATATGTATGATTTATTAGTGTGGAGAAAATAAGCTTTATACGATCTTGTGATGTGGAAGCAATAAAAGCGACGGACTGCATAATAAAGGTCCATATCACAAGTGGCAATATAAAGTGACGTTCTTTTGCATTAAGATTTCGTGCATCCAACCATAAAAGCACATGAAAACCTCTGCTTCCCTCTACGAAGGGCCTCTCTTTTATTCTTGTCTTATACCTTATACAAGAGTCATGGTGATCTTCACCTTTCCTTTTTACATTTTATCCTTTGGCAAGCACATTGTGTTGGAAAGATCCTGATATATATATATATATATATATATATATATATATATATATCTCCAATTGGATGTAAGTTATCATAAACTATTATTGTTAACATTACCCTTGAGGTAAAAGGTTGGGAGGCAAAACTATAAGCCCCTATCTTTCTCTGTGTCCGATTAAAACTTCATACCCATAAGTATTGCGTGAGTGTTAGCAATTGTGGAAGACTAAATGATAGTTGAGTATGTGGACTTGCTGAAAAGCTCTTATATTGACTCTTTCCGATGTTATGATAAATTGCAATTGCTTCAATGACTGAGATTATAGTTTGTTGGTTCTCAATGAAGTTTTTGATTCATACTTGACATTATGAATAGATTGTTACTTTAGCATAAGAAATCATATGACAATATATATATGTTGCTGTTATAAGAATGATCATGATGCCCTCATGTCCGTATTTTATTTTATCGACACCTCTATCTCTAAACATGTGGACATATTTTGGTTATCGGCTTCCGCTTGAGGACAAGCGAGGTCTAAGCTTGGGGGAGTTGATACGTCCGTTTTGCATCATGCTTTTATATCGATATTTATAGCGTTATGGGCTGTTATTACACATTATGTCACAATACTTATGCCTTTTCTCTCTTATTTTACAAGTTTTACATGAAGAGGGAGAATGCCGGCAGCTGGAAAAGGAGCAAATATTAGAGACCTATTCTGCACAACTCCAAAAGTCCTGAAACTTCACGGAACTCAGTTTTGGAATAAATAAAAAATATTGGGCGAAGAAAGCACCAGAGGGGGGTCACCCACCGTCCACGAGGGTGGGGGGTGCGCCCTACCCCCTGGGCGTGCCCCCTGCCTCGTGGGCCCCTGGCAGGCCTCCGGTGCCCATCTTTGGCTATATGAAGTCTTTCGTCCTGGAAAAAATCATAAGGAAGCTTTCGGGGCGAAGCACCGCCGCTACGTGGCGGAACCTGGCGAAACCAATCTAGGGCTCCGGCGGAGCTATTCTGCCGGGGAAACATCCCTCCGGGAGGGGGAAATCATCACCATCGATCCTCTCATCGGGAGGGGGTCAATCTCCAGCAACATCTTCACAAGCACCGTCTCCTCTCAAACCCTAGTTCATCTCTTGTATCCAATCTTTGTCTCAAAACCTTAGATTGGTACCTGTGGGTTGCTAGTAGTGTTGATTAGTCCTTGTAGTTGATGCTAGTTGGTTTATTTGGTGGAAGATCATATGTTCAGATCCTTTATGCATATTAATACCCCTCTGATTATGGACATGAATATGATTTGTGAGTAGTTACGTTTGTTCCTGAGGACATGGGAAAAGTCTTGCTATAAGTAGTCATGTGAATTTGGTATTCGTTTGATATTTTGATGAGATGTATGTTGTCTTTCCTCTAGTGGTGTTATGTGAACGTCGACTACATCACACTTCACCATTGTTTGGGGCTATAGGAAGGCATTGGGAAGTAATAAGTAGATGATGGGTTGCTAGAGTGGCAGAATCTTAAACCCTAGTTTATGCGTTGCTTCGTAAGGGGCTGATTTGGATCCATATGTTTCATGCTATGGTTAGGTTTACCTTAATACTTCTTTTGTGGTTGCGGATGCTTGCAATATGGGTTAATCATAAGTGGGATGCTTGTCCAAGGAAGGGCAGTACCCAAGCACCGGTCCACCCACATATCAAATTATCAAAGTAACGAACGCGAATCATATGAGCGTGATGAAAACTAGCTTGACGATAATTCCCATGTGTCCTCGGGAGCGTTTTCCTTTATATAAGAGTTTGTCCAGGCTTGCCCTTTGCTACAAAATGGATTGGGCCATCTTGCTGCACCTTATTTACCTTTATTACTTGTTACCCATTACAAATTACCTTATCACAAAACTATCTGTTACCGATAATTTCAGTGCTTGCAGAGAATACCTTACTGAAAACCGCTTGCCATTTCCTTCTGCTCCTCGTTGGGTTCGACACTCTTACTTATCGTAAGGACTACGATAGATCCCCTACACTTGTGGGTCATCACCCATATACTTAGTGGCGCCTGGCAACTTATTCCGATGGATCACCTCTTCTTGTCTGTATACAGGGCACTGCTGATGTTACTAAGGAAGCAGGTGTTGTCTCGCATGGTCGCACTCTCCAGACCTATTCCAACATCCGTTGCAGGGTATTCGGGATGGATACTAGTGTACTAGCTCCAACACCTTCTCCCTGGTTCAGTATTGAAAGTCTTGGAGGAAACTCGCTCTTCCTTGGACAAAACTATCAATGACGGTGGAAGGCGATCCAACTGTTGTTGACACAACATTACTACCATTTATGAGAAGCAATTGTATCTATACCTCGGACATTGCTATGCTTCCCTACCATCCCAATATGGGTCCCGACATAGGCCGCTTTAGCTTGGATGATCAGTCCTGCGTTGGTCTCGAGATTGACAATAGCTGGCCCTTCCCAGAGAATCACTTCTGGTTCAAAGCAAGCGTTTCCAACGCCGACGAGTGGTTGAGCTGAAGTTCATTTCATCGCTTTGTTATTTGTTGTGTGAGAAAAAAATTACTAGAATGTTTTGTTGGAAATGATCTATAACCCAACGTGTATCCTCGTTGTCGTTGTGGGCTGATGACTTGTTGCATGTAATCAATGGTACATTTGCATATGTGTCCATCAACTCACGCTTGCTAGTGGTGTCCATATGAACAATGCTAGTGATTTTAGTTGCAAAAATTAGATAGTGCTAGTGATTTTTAGCTGCATATTTTGACAAATTGCAGTGTTACAAGGTTGACAAATGGCAATGTTACTAGATAAACAAATGTCAATCTTTACAGTTTGACAAATGGCAACATACCCAAAATGACAGATATGCAAATCTTACCCAATTGTTTGTACGTGGTTGCACACGGGTCATGCAAAACAACCATTTGCATTGAAGGGATGCAGAAATCCTGCTCGGCACATTTTCCCTTGGCTTCCTGGGGAAGCTGCCGGTTTGCATCCGGATGTTCTAACTAAAATGTTTGCGATGAGTGTTTTATATTTAAAAACCATTGACATTTTTTTCAAAAGAAAATCATTTGATAGGTCTGTACATTAAGAGAGAAAAACGCAAGTCCGTTCAAACCATATCTTTCATTCAGTCACACTGCGAATTTATATTCATACGATCGAGAATTCGAGATACAGTATTAAACCCCAAAAAACTATTTCCGGCGGCGGCGTGCCACACCGTCGTTGTCGTTGTCGTCCTCCGGGACGCCGTTGTTGAAGTCTTCAAGGCAGCACAAAATGTTCTTCACTTGTAAATCAAACATCATGTCGTCGCGCGATCGACGGGTGGGGCGCGGGAGGACGGCAACTGGCGCCGTTGAGAGGTAGCGGTCGACGACAGCGTCCCATGCTGCTGAGGGGGGGGCGCACGCACGGGCGCGGCGGGTGCAACCAAATGCACGGGGGCCGACGCCACGGTGGGTGGAGGGGCGCGCACGGGCACGGGTACGGGCGCTGGCACTGGCATGTGCACGAGCTCGCGCGGGTCCACGGAGACCTTGCTGACGCCCGCGGCTTCCAGCTCTGTGATAGTGCTCGGCGACCAGCCCGTCAATGCTACGAGGATGGTCGCTGGCGCGGGCGCGGGGATGGGAGCTGGGACGGGAGCGGGGGCAGCAACCGCCGCGGCCAGCTCGTTCTGGGCCATGTCCATGATGCCCCATTCCTCCTTATTTTCTATCTCCTCCGGCTCGGAGTCAACTTGACCAAACTTGAAGACTAGTGGCAGATGATTGTTCTGCGCCATGGCGTTGGTGGAGGTCTGCGGGAGGGAGGGGAATGGGAGGCGAACAGTAAGGCTGCCCGTATTAAACAGCGGCTCGGGCGCCATTAATGGAGAGGAAGGTGGGCGGCCATGGAAGTCAAAGGGCTCGCTTCCCAGTGAGCCTGCGCAGCGTACAGCTCGCACGCTTCCCGACGAGCTTGCGCATTGGAGGACAGCTTGCACGCTCTCGGTTAGCCTGCGCACCGGACTTCGCTCGCACGCCTCCCGTTCAGTCAAGGTCAAGCAGCTGTCCGCACGGCACCTCCTACAGCCATTAAAACCAAGACACGTGGCATCACGTGAATGGTTAACAGAATGCGCACGGTTTGAATTCTACAAACGTTTGAGATATTAAAGTGGCAGCTATTTTTTCAAAATGCCTTTGTTGGCTGTCATTATTCGAGTGCGCCTTCTCTCAAAATGGACGCGAAATATGCCACAGCATGTCGGGTGCCATTCCATGATAGCATGCCAAGTTTCATGAATTTCAGACGAGTTTTGGATTTACTAGAAATTTAAAAACCAGGCATCTCAATGTTTTGCAGGCAATCAACGGTGCCCTGGTGCTTGAAATTCATTCCCATTTCTTGCATGGGACCTAAGCATGCACCCAAGGACACAGATTTGATTTTTCAACCAATTTATAAGCACTGGAGCATGTGCATGTAGTTCAAATTTGAATTATGCACATAAATGCATTGAAAACTCAGTTGATGCATAAAAATGTCTAAACAAACCCCGAAAAATCCCAAAAATTGACACAACACTCCTGTTGTTCTATCTTGACACTAGAATTTTTTTAAAGCAATAAGAGGCAATGGATATCGTTTCATCCCCAAAGGTGGGACGTTCCCTACCGAAACCATCATGCTTGTTGTGAGAAGCTCTGGTTTGTGAGAAGCATATACACGAACCTGCCCCGAATGGGACAATTTTATTACCACGGCATGTTGATGCCGCTCCATGATAGCATGCCAAGTTTCATGAATTTCAGACGAGTTTTGGATTTACTAGAATTTAAAAACCAAGCGTCTCAACGTTTTGCCGGCAATCAACAGTGCACTGGTGTTTGAATTTCATTCTCATCGCTTGCATGGGACCTAGAAATTCACCCAAGGGCACAGATTAGATTTTTCAACCAACTTTAGTGCATTGGGGCATGTGCTTGTAGTTCAAATTTGAATTATGCACATAAAATGCCTAGAAAACCCAGTTAATGCATAAAAATGTCCAAACGAACCCCAAAAAATCACAAAAATTGACACAACACTCCTGTTGTTCTATGTTGACACTAGAAAATTTTGAAAGCAATAAGAGGCAATGGATATCGTTTCGTCCCCAAAGGTGGGACGTTCCCTATCGAAACCATCATGCTTGTTGTGAGAAGCTCTGGTTTGTGAGAAGCTTACACCCGAACCTGCCCCAAATGGGACAAATTTTTTACCACGGCATGTTGATGCCGCTCCATGATAGCATGCCAAGTTTCATGAATTTCAGACGAGTTTTGGATTTACGAGAATTTAAAAACCAGGCATCTCAACATTTTGCCGGCAATCAACAGTGCCCTGGTGTTTGAATTTCATTCCCATCTCTTGCATGGGACCTAGAAATTCACCCAAGGACACACATGTGATTTTTCAACCAACATTGATGCATTGGAGCATGTTCTTGTAGTTCAAATTTGAATTATGCACATAAAATGCCTAGAAAACCAAGTCAATGTATAAAAAAGGCCAAACGAACCCTGAAAAATCCCAAAAATTCACACAACACTCATGTTGTTCTATGTTGACACGAGAATTTTTTTTGAAAGCAATAAGAGGCAACGGATATCGTCTCGTCACCAAAGGTGGTATGTTCCCTATCGAAACCATCATGCTTGTTGTGAGAAGCTCTGGTTGTGAGAAGCTTATACCCAAACCTGTCCCAAATGGGACAAAATTTTCACCACGGCATGTTCATGCCGCTCCATGATAGCATGCCAAGTTTCATGAATTTCATACGAGTTTTGGATTTACCAGAATTTAAAAACCAGGTATCCCAACATTTTGCCGGCAATCAAAAGTGCCCTGGTGTTTGAAATTCATTCCTGTCTCTTGCATGGGACCTAAGCATGCACCCAAGGACACACATGTGATTTTTCAACCAATTTATATGCACTGGAGCATGTGCATGTAGTTCAAATTTGAATTATGCACATAAAATGCCTATAAAACTCAGTTAATGCATAACAATGTCCAAACGAACCCTGAAAAATCCCAAAAATTGACACAACACTCCTATTGTTCTATGTTGACATGAATTTTTTTTTGAAAGCAATAAGAGGCAATGGATATCGTTTCGTCCCCAAAGGTGGGACGTACGTTCCCTACCGAAACCATCAGGCTTGTTGTGAGAAGCTCTGGTTTGTGAGAAGCATATATACCCAAACCTGCCCCAAATGGGACAATTTTTTTACCAAGACAATGCCGCTCCATGATAGCATGCCAAGTTTCATGAATTTCGGACGAGTTTTGGATTTACTAGAATTTAAAAACCAGGCATGTCAATGTTTTGCCGGCAATCAACGATGCCCTGTTGTTTGAAATTCATTCCCATTTCTTGCATGGGACCTAAGCATGCACCCAAGGACACAAATTTGATTTTTCAACCAATTTATATGCACTAGAGCATGTGCATGTAGTTCAAATTTGAATTATGCACATAAATGCATTGAAAACTCAGTTAATGCATAAAAATGTCCAAACGAACCCCGAAAAATCCCAAAAATTGACACAACACTCATGTTTTCTATGTTGACACGAGAAAAAATTTGAAAGCAATAAGAGGCAATGGACATCGTTTTGTCCCCAAAGGTGGGACGTTCCCTATCGAAACCATCATGCTTGTTGTGAGAAGCTCTGGTTTGTGAGAAGCTTATACCCGAACCTACCCCAAATGGGACAAATTTTTACCACGGCATGTTGATGCCGCTCCATGATAGCATGCCAAGTTTCATGAATTTCGGACAAGTTTTGGATTTACTAGAATTTAAAAACCAGGCATCTCAACATTTTGCTGGCAATCAACAGTGCCCTGGTGTTTGAATTTCATTCTCATCTCTTGCATGGGACCTAGAAATTCACCCAAGGACACACATGTGATTTTTCAATCAACTTTAGTGCATTGGAGCATGTGCTTGTAGTTCAAATTTGAATTATGCACATAAAATGCCTAGAATACCCAGTTAATGTATAAAAAAGGCCAAACGAACCCCAAAAAATTCCAAGATTAAACACAACACTCCTGTTGTTCTATGTTGACACTAGAAATTTTTTTGAAAGCAATAAGAGGCAACGGATATCGTCCCATCCCCAAAGGTGGTACGTTCCCTATCGAAACCATCATGCTTGTTGTGAGAAGCTCTGGTTTGTGAGAAGCTTATACCCAAACCTGCCCCAAATGGGACAAATTTTTTACCACGACATGTTGATGCCGCTCCATGATAGCATGCCAAGTTTCATGAATTTCAGACGAGTTTTGGATTTACTAGAATTTAAAAACCAGGTATCTCAATGTTTTGCAGGCAGTCAACAGTGCCCTGGGGTTTGAAATTCATTCCCATCTTTTGTATGGGACCTAGAAATTCACCCAAGGACACACATGTGATTTTTCAACCAACTTTGGTGCATTGGAGCATGTGCTTGTAGTTCAAATTTGAATTATGCACATAAAATGCCTAGAGAACCCAGTTAATGTATAAAAAATGCCAAACGTACCCCGAAAAATTCATTCCCATTTCTTGCCTGGGACCTAAGCATGCACTGAAGGACACAGATTTGATTTTTCAACCAATTTGTATGCACCGGAGCATGTGCATGTAGTTTAATTTTGAATTGTGCACGTGAAATGGCGAGAAAGCCAGTTTAATGTATAAAGTGTCCAAACGAACCCTGAATAATTCCAATTCTTTTACGACACACATATAGTTGCATGTTCACTGCAGATAAAAGGTCTAGCAATTCAAACAATGTCCATTGCCGCTGTGACCCCATTTTGTAATTCAAATCAAGTAGATCCCACACAGTTTATTATCACCAACCGTGTGAGATGTAGTACAAAATATCTTTTTTTAGGGATGTAGTACAAAATATCTTGGAGCACCGTCGGTGTATAGTACGCCTATGGATTACGCGAGAAGGTGCATCGGCTACAGTCCACAGCCGACGTGTCAAGCACACTAGCTCACTCCCCAAAAACTCCTGCCTCTACATCTCTCGCAATCTCGAAAATATCTACCGCCTGGAAGGTTTTAATGTTTTATAGCACACGATTAGTATGTGCGGACCGTGTGCGATGTCTGTTACTCCCGCTCTGCTTCAGTCCCTTGATTCAAATTTTCAGTAGCCCCGGCATTTTACTCCCGCCTCTTCATCCCTCGCAATCTCAAAAATATCTGCTCGCCCTTGATCCAAATTTTCAGTACCCCCGCCTTGTTACTCCCGCCTAGTAAAATTTTCAGTTGCCGCAGTATTTCCTCAAACACAACCTTGCCCCCCTCCACACACACCCCAAAACCTCTGCTCACACAGACACACACAACCCTCGAAACCATTGGTAGGTCGCCGCCATCACCGGCGCCTCCATCCTCAACCTCTGCATGTGTGCCGGGGAGCTCGAGGAGCCAATGGCCAAAAAGAGGTTTATCGCGGCCTTTTCTCCCGACGCCGGCGAGGTGGCCGCCGAGGTGTCCCCGTCGTCCTTCGCGGGCCCGATCCGCCATCGTCGGTCCCCCAATCCGCCCGCCGTCGTGCCCCTATGCCGGTTCGAGGACTTCCCCGTCCTCCCTCGGACCCAGCAGCTGACGAAGTCCTACCTCGGGGTCCGGCAGTGGCGGGGGGGGGGGGGACGTGGGCCGCCGAGATTACAGATCGAGAGACCCATACCCGCCGGTGGCTCGGTAGCTTCCACACGGCCGAGCTCGCGGCCATGGAGTACGACCGCTGGCAGGTCCGCTACCACGGCGCGGCGGCTAGGCTCAATTTCCCCTTCGGCACACGTCCGGTCCACCTCGTTCCGCCGGAGCCAGGGGTGATGAGCTCGGCTATGGCGTGGGAGGACCGCTAGGTGTGGGAGCGCCTCGAGGCCGAGGCCGCCGATGAGGCCTACACGCAAGAGCTCCGCCGGCAGCACCGGGAGCTCGTGGAGGCGGAGCGGGCGATCTTTGCCGGCGCAGAGGGCGGCGAGGTTATCGCGCTCTCCTCTGATGACGAGGTCGAAGGCGGCGAGGACGGTGGCGCGGAGGGCGGCGAGGTTATCGCGCTCTCCTCTGATGACGAGGTTGAAGGCGGCGGCGACGGCGGCACAGAGGGCGTTGAGGTGGGCCCCGAGGACGAGGAGATCGACGTCAACGAGTGGAGGAGTGCCTTCCCCAACGACCCCGATGACGGTACTGGCCCGGACCCGGCTCGCGGCACACCGTACATGACGAGGAAGGATTGGCTCGACCTCTACTTTGACCGAAAGTAGTTTAGCTTAGTTTAAATTTATGTTTTATGTTCGGTTATGCAGAACTATCTATGTTTATGTTTGAATGCATGCAACCTTCGGTTGAACCTGCTTTGAACTTGATCAAATTGAAGTTTACAACCTTAAGTTTAGGGGATCGACTAGAAAAGGCCAAAAATTGCTGGAGTATATATATATATCCACTAAGGGTTTTAGTCCTTTAACTTTTTAAGGATCGCCTAGAGATGTCCTTATGACTTGTTTATTTCAGTACTTCACAATGTGATGCTCTATATGTGCAACTATTTGCCGTGCAGTTCAATTTCATCAATAACAGTTTCAACAATACCACTATGAATTACGATATTTGGTTGCTGTTAAGGATATTGCAGTTAACATGCCTTTTCATTTTTCAATTGTTGTTTAGCAACATGCATTGTACTGAATGACTAAATATGCAATCCCAGGCTACATAGCAACAAGGAAGAGTGTTACCTTAATGTTCTGATGATGTTTAGATATACATGTAATAAAATCTTATATAATGGGATGGATGGAGTGTTGTACTACATCATTTTTCAATTGTTGTTTAGCTTCTAATATTAACTTGGTGCTTTTAGGTACATATGTCATTGCCAAAGATCCACACTTCAACCCTTTCTGCGTATGGGGCAATGAGATATTCATGAACCAGCATCAAGTGAGGAAACTGATAAAGATTGTTATTAAAATGGGTCAAAATGTCAATCAAACTATTTGTTTACACTTTATGCAAGACAACAGTGAACTGCAAGATGGTAAGTAAGAACCCTGTAGCCTTATTTTTACTGCCCGTAATGAGTTGTGTTAGATGACAATATCTGAATCTTTTTTCTTTTGCAGTGGATCCTGAAGCAGTTTACTCAAGATTACCTCTCAAACTACATGATTGGCGGTCGGCCATCACAAGGGGTTGGACTAGAGTCCTGCATGCCTTCTGCATCCAGGAGAGCACAATAGGGCCATTCCACTTCACCTTGTTCAGCAACTGGAATGTCTGTCGCCTCTTTCATTACCATCTGTAATAGTACAAGTATAGAACCCGGGTACATCATTCTTTATTTGGTGCTTATGTAATTCTTAAACATATGTACCTGTGAATCGAATAATGCATTGGTTGTTTGAACCTGATGGATATGAAGAAAGCTATAGCCTACTTTCAAGTTTAAATTAGGTACAATTTTAAATAGCAGCAATTAAATTAGGGCGAAATTACGTTGTGCAGGTCATTACGGCACACACGGTTGGTAAAACACAAATGTTTGCGATATACACCATAATCCGAGATGGTTCACAGAGAGGAAACATGTGCAAGCATGCACACAGTTGCCGTTTGCAAAGCGTGTGTGATGTCAGACACTATCACATACGGTGCGGGAAAACTAAATGTGTGTGATTATCTACCCATCGTACACGGTTTATAATCATGAACTGTTTGTAATGTGCCAGGCATCGTAAAACTCCCGTGCCTAGAATCTGCCTGGAAAACTCCGGTGCCTGGAATCTGCCTAGTTTTAGGCAGAACCACAAAACTCTGACTGCGATGGCAATACGAGCACAAACGAGTAGCAAGGATGAAGCGTTTGGGATATTTGAGATATCGGAAACGGTTTATAGGGACAACTGTATGCATCAAGGCTCCCTATCCCCGGCGATTTCTGGGTCGTGTGGGAAGGACCCCCCCCCCCTTCGCCCACACTCACTTGGCGACGGTTCCAAATGCCGTCGCGGAAAGGGGTTAAAAATCGTTTGTTTAGGACCGACACGTACCAGTGACCAGACGTTCATAACGTCAGAGTTGCTCCTGTAGCGGGTCTTGCACCTAGTGGTGCTTCCATGACATGATACTTCTGTGCAGCAATGAGGATAATCCTCAAGTTACGGACTCAGTCTGTGTAGTTGCTACCATCATCTTTCAACTTAGCTTTCTCTAGGAACGCATTAAAATTCAAGGGAACGATAGCACGGGCCATTGATCTACAACAACATAGATATGCAAAAACTATCAGGTATTAAGTTCATGATAAATTAAAGTTAAATTAATCATATTACTTGAGAACTCCCACTTAGATAGACATCCCTCTAGTTATCTGAATGATCACGTGACCCATATCAACTAAACCATGTCCGATCATCACGTGAGATGGAGTAGTTTTCAATGGTGGACATCACTATGTTGATCATATCTACTATATGATTCACGTTCGACCTTTCGGTCTCAGTGTTCCGAGGCCATATCTGCATATGCTAGGCTCGTCAAGTTTAACCCGAGTATTCTGCACGTGCAAAACTGGCTTGCACCCGTTGTATGTGAACGTAGAGCTTATCACACCCGATCATCACGTGGTGTCTCGACACGACGAACTGTAGCAACGGTGCATACTCAGGGAGAACACTTATACCTTGTAATTTAGTGAGGGGTCATCTTATAACGCTACCACCATACTAAGCAAAATAAGATGCATAAAGGATAAACATCACATGCAATCATAATATGTGCCATGATATGGCCATCATCATCTTGTGCCTTTGATCTCCATCTCCAAAGTACCGTCATGATCTCCATCGTCATCGGCTTGACACCTTGATCTCCATCGTAGCATCGTTGTCGTCTCGCCAACTATTGCTTCCACGACTATCGCTACCGCTTAGTGATAAAGTAAAGCAATTACATGGCGATTACATTTCATACAATAAAGCGACAACCATAAGGGTCCTACCGGTTGCCGATAACTTTTACAAAACATGATCATCTCATACAACAATTTATATCTCATCACGTCTTGACCATATCACATCACAACATGCCCTGCAAAAACAAGTTAGATGTCCTCTACTTTGTTGTTGCAAGTTTTACGTGGCTGCTACGGGCTTCTAGCAAGAACCATTCTTACCTACGCATCAAAACCATAACGATTTTTTGTCAAGTGTGTTGTTTTAACCTTCAACAAGGACCGGCCATAGTCAAACTTGATTCAACTAAAGTTGGAGAAACAGACACCCGCTAGCCACCTGTGTGCGAAGCACGTCGGTAGAACCAGTCTCATGAACGCGGTCATGTAATGTCGGTCCGGGCCGCTTCATCCAACAATATCGCCGAATCAAAGTAAGACGTTGGTGGTAAGCAGTATGACTATTATCACCCACAACTCTTTGTGTTCTACTCGTGCATATCATCTACGCATAGACCTGGCTCGGATGCCACTGTTGGGGAACGTAGCATGAAATTTCAAAAAAATTCCTACGATCACGCAAGATCTATCTAGGAGATGCATAGCAACGAGACGGGGAGAGTGTGTCCACATACCCTCGTAGACCGAAAGTGAAAGCATTATGTTAACGCGGTTGATGTAGTCGAACGTCTTCACGATCCAACCGATCCAAGTACCGAACGTACGGCACCTCCGTGTTCAGCACACGTTCAGCTCGATGACGTCCCTCGAGCTCTTGATCCAGTAGATGGTCGAGGGAGAGTTCTGTCAGCACGACGGCGTGGTGACGGTGATGGTGATGTGATCCGTGCAGGGCTTCGCCTAAGCACTACGACACTATGACCGGAGGAGTAAACTGTGGAGGGGGGCACCGCAACGGCTAAGAGAAATCTTGGTGTGCCTTTGGGGTGCCCCCTGCCCACGTATATAAAGGAGGAGAGGAGGAGGTGGCCGGCCCAAGGGGGGCGCGCCAAGGGGGGAGTCCTACTTGGACTCCTAGTCCAAGTAGGATTCGCCCCCCTCCTTCCAACCAACGGAGAGGGGAAAGGGGAAAGGGGGGAGGGAGAAGGAAAGAGGGGCCGCGCCCCCACCCCTTGTCCAATTCGGTTTGGGCTTGGGGGAGGGGGCGCCACCTCCTATGGCAGCCTCCCTCTCTCCACTATGGCCCAATAGGCCCATTAACTTTCCCGGGGGGCGGGGGGGTTCCAGTAGCCTCCCGGTACTCCGATAAATCCCCAAACCTTATCGGAACCATTCCGATGTCCGTATATAACCTTCCAATATATCAGTCTTTACCTCTCGACCATTTCGAGACTCCTCGTCATGTCCGTGATCTCATCCGGGAATCCGAACATCCTTCGGTCACCAAAACACATAACTCATAAAACAAATCGTCATCGAACGTTAAGCGTGAGGACCCTACGGGTTCGAGAACTATGTAGACATGACCGAGACACATCTCAGGTCAATAACCAATAGCGGAACCTGGATGCTCACATTGGATCCTACATATTCTACGAAGATCTTTATCGGTCAAACCGCATAACAACATACGTTATTCCCTTTGTCATCGGTATGTTACTTGCCCGAGATTCGATCGTCGGTATCATCATACCTAGTTCAATCTCATTACCGGCAAGTCTCTGTACTTGTTCTGTAATACATCATCCCGCAACTAACTCATTAGTCACATTGCTTGCAAGGCTTATAGTGATGTGCATTACCGAGAGGGCCCAGAGATACCTCTCTCCGATACACGGAGTGAGAAATCCTAATCTTGATCTATGCCAACTCAACAAACACCTTCGTAGACACCTGTAGAGCATCTTTATAATCACCCAGTTACGTTGTGAAGTTTGATAGCACACAAAGTGTTCCTCCAGTATTCGGGAGTTGCATAATCTCATTGTTAGAGGAATATCTATAAGTCATGAAGAAAGCAATAGCAATAAAACTAAACGATCATAATGCTAAGCTAACGGATGGGTCTTGTCCATCACATCATTCTCTAATGATGTGATCCCATTCATCAAATGACAACACATGTCTATGGTCAGGAAACTTAACCATCTATGATTAACGAGCTAGTCAAGTAGAGGCATACTAGGGACACTCTGTTTGTGTATGTATTCACACATGTACTAAGTTTCTGGTTTAATACAATTCTAGCATGAATAATAAACATTTATCATGATATAAGGAAATATAAATAACAACTTTATTATTGCCTCTTGGGCATATTTCCTTCAACGTTCCCCAACAGTTTTTGTGGGGACGGTGGTGGGGCGGCGCAGGCATAGCGGGCCAGGCTTACGTGGCGGGCGTAGCCGGGTGCCACTGGGTGTTCCCATATCCGCTCCAAATATGGGCCGGATATGGGAAGTGCCGGTCAGTCCGGACGTTTAGGCCAGATATGGGTAGCCCAGTTGGGTGGCGTTCTTGATCCGAACAGTGAACAGGCAGACCGTCCGGGCGTTTAGGGTGGGTATGGAGGATCCAGTTGTAGATGCTCTTACTAGTAAATATGTAAATGCAATGCACATGGATATTAGGTATGCAATTTATTGCACATTTATATTAAACATAATACTAGTTACATATTAATTACAAACTATAAACATGTTGAGCACTTGTCATTGTAGCAGTCCAGATATTTGATCGACATGGTTAGTTGGATCTGTCTTTTTTGAGTCTTTTATATTGGTACTAGAAAATTGATGGTGCTTTGCAAGAGGACATCAATATTCCAATGGTTCAGCATCTGCTGTGACACACCCACACAAAACAAAAGCACCAGCTCTCATAGACATATATCTTTCAAAATTGTTGTAAATCCGATTTTATATGCCCGGTGCGTGTATGGCAATTCCTTTGGACCATGAGATGGACCAATCAAAAAAATAGGAAAGTCTATATTTGTTGCACAGAACAATTGCAAACATCAAACTTATAGCATGGTTGTATATCTTTAGTATGCTCATACACATCAAGCAATATTGCAGACTTTTCATGGTTAAATCACACCTTTTCTTTCACCAACACTACTGCAGAGAATGCCTACCGGTGGCGATCGCCAAAAGGCCCGCAGTGGCGTGTAAGGCTCTCATGTGCGCCCGCCATTGGACTCCTGTCACTAGTAATCAGTGGCGGGCACACCATCAGTGGCGGGCATTAGTAACGCTCGCCATAGGTTTGGATGTACAATGGCACAAGGGGTGACTAAGGGATTATGCCATGTAAGTAACCCATCCTCTCAGTCCTGGCATAAGCACTAACTGAATCTGATTTCGTGAGTAGCACTTGCTGTATGCAGACCGAGAGTGCGATTCAGAAGAAATAGTCACACTCACACCATTGTCATGAAGTAGGAGCCAACCGTGAGTTTCTAATGCATTCCAGGAGTAACTATTTTCGAGTCAATGGGATAAGGAAATTGTTGTTCCTGTGATAATGCCATGACAAATGGTTTGAGAAGACAGTGACACTCTTTATGCTCGATGTTTAGACAGTATGCCTCCTACCAAATTCAGATTAGGTGTGTAGATGATTTTTGCAGAATCTACACATGGCAAATCGACAAATTGTAGACTTGGATGAGGGCACCAGATAAGTGTATGTTTTGGGCATTTTTTTTCAGAACCAGCCTTTTGAACTAGTGCTCATTCAAATTTTACTACCCATGCCAAATTCAGGCAGAGACCCATGGCAACTTAATTTCCCCCTATGTTTTTACAGGGGCTTTCAGATGATTCTTTTAGCCATGGCAACTAAATTCCCCCCTCTCTTCTGTTTTTGTAGGGGGTTAAGATGATTCTTTTTTGCCATGGCAATTTTATATGTGTTGTAGTTGCACAGATAGTTTGTCCCATGGGGGTACGCATCCCCTCATTGCTTTTTCACCAATCTTTTTAAAACCTTTTTTTGCATTTACTGTGTGAGGTTTCTCAGAATTTGGAGCGGTTTGCGAGTTAGTTTAGTTGGCAAATCACATTAGGTGTAGATAGTGGTTTGCTCCCCCTCTCCCTCACCTCTGACAAACTAGTATGGCAAATTTACATAAGGCGTGTAGATAGCTTTAGTTGGGAAATTCACAACCTATAAACGACCATGGTAATTAGTATGTTTTCTTGCCGTGGCAGTGGCACCTTATATATTTTTTATTGCCATGTTACATAGTCGTGATTTGTGAAGGTAAATTTTTGTTTATTAAATTCACTAGATGTCCCATGGAAAATTTAGTTTAATGCCCATGGCAAGTTTCTTTTTTCTAAACGATGTCAACTTTTTGTTACCATGGCCATTTTTTAAGTGATTTTTCCATGGCAAATTCACTAGATGTCCCAGGCAAATTCAGTTTTATGCCCATGGCAAGTTTCTTTTTTCAAGACGATGTCAATTTTTTTACCATGGCATTTTTAAGGTGATTTTGCCATGGCAAATTCACTAGATGTCTCACGACAAATTCAGTTTAATCTGCATGGCAAGTTTCTTTTTTCAAGGCGATGCCAGAAAGAATACATTTTTAACTAAGGAATCTCATTGCTGCATTCTTATTCACGTAAGATTTTTTCGTATTATATTAGACGGGCAATTATTTCTGTACACTACATGGAGTAGATTTTAGGCAGTTTCATGTTTGTTTTAATATTTTGTAAACAAAGATCTTTTTTGTCCATGGCAAATTTTGCTTTGTTAAAGACAGATGGCAATTTCTGGTTTGCATCACTGGGATTTTTTAGTTCTCAATTTTCTCCTTTTAATGGCAATTTTTTCATAACATGGCAAAATGTGGGCTTTCTTTTTCATAGATAAAAAATGTTTTTTCATTCGCAGTACACACTGGGCGATACTGTGTTTATTTTCCTTTTTTAGTCACAAGGCCGGCAGCTATGTTGGGTTGTTCACGCTGGGTGGGGGGAGGGCGTTGGGGCTAGGGCTCCTCTCATCCGAACGAACTTGTTCGGTCGATGCCCACCTCGACACTGAACGAATTGTTCGATCTGCGGAGTCACTAGGCCGAACGTTCGGCCGTTATCGATGTCCTTGAATTTTCGATGGTAAAATTTACACTACGCGCCATGGTAAATTTATTGGATAGTAGTTGCCCTAGCACAATTTTTGAAGCTTGTGAACTGAAAATGCAAATACTCACATTGAATAAGTGGTAGTTTTGCCACTTTAGAAGCATGTAAACTATTTAGTTTGTAATAACAATTTGTGGCTATTTTATGGACGTCAAATTACATGCATACATTTATTTTTTGAATCCATATTTAGGCTGTTGTTTTATTTCGAAAAGGATGGCAACTTTCTCTGTATGTTAAACTAAAAAGTTAGATGGTGCTATGGCGTGAGATAGCTGGGCCTTTGGCCCACTTGGTTTACTGAGGGACGCTATTTTTTTAAATAATATATTTTTATATTAAATTTCAGAAATATTACGCCGTAATTATATATTTTTTAAATAATACGTCGGCCTACTGCTGGCCAATTGGACCCCAGTTGACCCACTGCCGGCCGATAGGCCCCAGTCGGCCCACTACAGGCCGATTGGCACCTAGTCTGCTTCCTCTAGGCCGACAGGTGCATGCACCCATTTATCTATTGAATAGGTATTTGAAAAATGTTGAAGAAGTATTTAAAAAATGTTGATGATGCATATAAAATTTAATCAAGCATTTGAAAAAAATGTTGAACAAGTATTTGAAAAATGTTGGAAAAATATTTGAAAACTGTTGAATAGGTATTTGAAAAATGTTAAAGAAGTATTTAAAAAAATGTTGATCATGTAAAAAATGTTAATCAAGCATTTGCAAAAAATGTTAAACAAGTATTTGAAAAAATGTTGAACAAGTATTTAAAAAAATATTGCTCATGTATATAGAAATATTGAACAAGTATTTGTAAAAATGTTGATCATGTATATAAAAATGTTGAACAAGTATTTGAAAAAATGTTAAACAAGTATTTAAGAAAAATTGAACAAGTATTTAAAAAAATGTTTAACATGTGTATAGTAAACATGATCAATATTTTTATTTTGATCGATATTTTAATATACATGATCAACATTTTTATATACATGATCAACATTTTACAAATACTTGTCCAACATTTTTATATACATGATCAATATTTTTTTTAAATACTTGTTTAACATTTTTTTGAATACTTGTTTAACATTTTCTGCAAATGCTTGATTAACATTTTTATATACATGATCAACAGTTTTCAAATACCTATTCAACAGTTTCAAATATTGTTTCAACATTTTTCAGACTGGATCCAATCGGCCGGCAGTGGGCCGACTGGGGTCCAATCGGCCAGCAGTAGGCCGACTGGGTATTATTTTTGAAAAATATAATTATGCCGTAATATTTCTGAAATTTAATAAATAAATTGTATTATTTAAAAAAAATAGCCCTTGTTTAGCGATCAGGGGTTTGGACTGGAGCGTGTTTCCCCCTCGTTGTCACGATCGCTTCTGTACGAATCTTTCGTTCGGTGGGAAGGCCCTCCAGACCGAACATTCGGGGCTGTTATCGGGGTCCTTGAACTATTGATACAAACCAGAGGATATTCTTCCTTTCAAAAAAAAAAACAGTAGATATTCTTATAAACAAAATTCTGATCATAGAAATAAGAAAATTACTACTATATATACATAACTCATTGTACGCTTCACATGTACAGTACTAGTGTGTCGTTTGCGATTTGAACCATCGAACGGCAAAGCCCCGGATCACCATAACTTCAACTTGCAGCTCATCCTCTTGACCCCGATCCCGCCCTCGGTGCTCAGCCTGTCCAGCACCAGGTCGCACCGGACACGGGGCGTCACCTTGCCGGTCGTCACCGGCCCGACCTTCACCCGCACTGGCACCTCGCCGCGGAACACCAGCGGCAGCTCGCCGCCGGCCGCGTTCACGTGCCGCATGGCCTCCACCACCCCCGTGCCATGCAGCCGCGCCTCGCTCATGGCGACGTGCACAACCGCGGCGTCGCGGTGCCCTTGGTAGAACGCCGGCAGCGCGCCCTCAGACAGCCGGTACCCGCAGTACCACACCGCGAGGCTGGACCCCTCCTCGTACGAGATGCCGATGGCCCGGTTCGGATTCTCGAACCGGACCGCCGCGTCGAACCGCGCACGCGCGGTCATGTCGTCGTCCATGCCGAAGGCTGTCACGTTGAGCGCGTGCACCGTGTAAAGGGGCATCTTCGGGTCGAGCACCACGTAGAGAGTCCCAAGGAAGGCCGCGAGGGCGATGGCGACGGCTGCCACGGCGATAAGGGCGACGCAGGCGAACCGGCGGCAGCTGTTGCGCCGACGGGCCTTGCCCGTGACGAGCGATGACGGCGGCGTAGCGTGCCCTGCCTCGAGGTCACGCTCATTGTGCGCGTGGATCGTGTCGAGAGCTGGCATGCATGCCTCGTACACAGCGCGCGGTTCTTCGTACTCGATCGATGTCTAAAACGACGATGAGTCGTTCGCGCCGTGATTTTCACAGGTATAATTGCGATTTACTCAGCTGGTGATGTACGTACAAGATACTATATCTATATAGAGAGGTATGAGTGTCGCGAACGGGCGCGCAAAGCCGAGATGGGAAGAGTTTCTACGTAGGAGTAGGACTATAGTTCGCAGCCGAGTCTGACAGGGGATCACAGCGAACCATGGTAGGAGTACGTACAGTTGAGCCGTTTAGGTGTGTCTGAGCGAAAACTGTTTTCTAAGTTGAAGTATGTACAGTAATCGTACGTGCAAGATATCCCTGGATTACGATGATCATGGCCAGCGTGCTCGGATAGACTACCACATTAATTCTGAATCATATTGGGAAACAAGGCGGTTTAGTAGTAGTAGTTGGGTGTGTTTTCCATGTCGTAAGAACTGGTGCTTGTAGCTCCCTTACTGGTTTTCTTTAATGGTAATCGGAGGGGGAAACCATTCTTTGCTCAAAATAATAATAATTGGGGAAACGAGGCGACCCACGACTCCGTCGCCTTCCCCCCTCCACTCCCCTCCTGCCCCCTCATCCCCGCCAGAGGGTGCGACCAGACGAACGCCGGCACGGGCGGCCGCCGTTTCACTTTCTCTTGGATGGTAGCGGCACGGGAGGCAACCGCTGCGAGGAAGCGCGATGCTTATGCGGGGCATGGCGGAGTGGGGCAGGGACGATGGCGTAGGTGCGCGTCGGCGGCACGATGACTGCTTGGTGGTGGGGCATGGCAGTGTGGGGCGGGGACGATGGCGTAGGCGCGCGTCGGCGGCATGATGACTGCATGGCGGTGGGGCATGGCATGCTCGGGGCAGCGGCACCTGCATCTGTGGTTGCCGTGGCGTACGAGTGTGCTCTGTGCATGCTCTGCGGTGTCATCACCGACCTGTTTGTTGAAATGTTTAAAGTAAGGACGATAATTTTAGGGAGTGTGGATGTGTGACAGAAAAGGAAGGGGGGTCAAAGCGGACGCACCCGGGCATCGGGTGCGTTCGCAGACGTTTGAGGGATAAGATTTGCAAAGTGCGGTTGTAGATGCTCTAACCCCCACCTTTTCTGGCACTGATAAGTGACACACTACATCCCCATCATTTGTCGCAACCTAGTGTATCTTTTTTTTAGATTTATTTATTTAAAATATTTTATGTGTGACAGAAAAGGAAGGGGGTCAAAGCGGATGCACCCGGGCATCGGGTGCGTTCTCAGACGTTTGAGGGGTAAGATTTCAAAATGCGGCTGTAGATGCTCTAACCCCCACCTTCTCTGGCACTGATAAGTGACACACTACATCCGCATCATTTGTCACAACCTAGTGTATCTTTTTTTTAGACTTATTTATTTAAAATATTTTATCTCTTGAACCTTGCGTCCAAATCCTGAACTGCGTTCAATGTTGGATTTCTCACGTTGAAATCAGCGAAAGTAGAACTCATGCTAATATGTTTCGATGATTTTTTAAACGAGAAAACAAAAAAAAACTAGAAATACAAATAAAGCCCAAAACATGGAAATAAAAAAGGGAACACCAAAAAACAAAAAGAAGAAAATGAGTCTGTGTCACATCCCTAGTTCTGACAATGCCTGGTACTAGCATCTTGTGTTGCATCATGTCTAAGTTTAAATTAAACTTGAAATGGGGACTGATAAACCCTAGCAGCAAATGAAATACAACTAGGGTCAAATTAAATCTTTTCCATCTACCCAAAATGGCCTTTAGAAAAGTTCATCAACTTTGGAATGGGTGAAAACTTCTTCCAAAAATGATGCACACATTTCTAGGACATTTCTGGATTTTGGAGTTAATTCATACGTATTTGAATTTGGACAATTAAATGCTATATAATATTTTAAATGTCCAAATAATTCTGAACTTAAGTGAGGGCTGTTGGAAATATTCCAAACAGAGCCCAAAATTATTTTCAGGGTTATTTAAAATGCCTTAGCATTTTAATTAAGTCAAAACAATTGCAGAAAAATAGAAAACAGAAACTAAATTAGAAGAGAGAGAGAGAAGTTACCTGGCCACCTACCTGTCGCGGCCCAGCTGGCCAGCCCACTGGCCTCCTCCCTGTCGTCTTCCTCCCCTGCCAGGAGGACGAAGGCGCGTGCTCGCCGCGCGCGTCCACGCGCGAGGCCACCTCCTGCCTGTGTGCTCGCTGCTGGAGACGGCCCCGAGCGCCACGACACCCCTGGAATCCCCTCGACCTCTTCCCCGTGCTTTCCCCCTCCTCGGTTCTCTCTCTCGCTCGGACCCGAGCGCGCCGTCGCCACCGCTCGCTGCCACCGCCCTCTCCGGCAACCCATCGCTCCACCACCGAGCCCAGTCGCACCGCCGTGGACCAGAGCCTCTCCACGCCGAAGATCGCGAGCGCGGGAGCAGCCCATCGTCGCCATCGAGCTCATCATCGTCCTCTGCCCCGACGATCGCCATCCATCGATTCGCCGTCTCCGACGCCTCCCCGAGCCTGCCGAGCTCCGCTTCAACTCCGACGTGAGCTCCGCCGTCTTCTACCCTACTCCTCGAGCTCGTTCCCGTTCACTAGCCGTGCTAGCCGTCGGAGCCGAGAGCTCATCGCCGCCGTTCATGTCGCCGCCGTGGCCACTGTCACCTACGGCCGCGACCGAGCACACCACCGTGCTCAGCGCCACGCCAGGACCCCAAAACCCTCACCTATTGCTCCAGCCGTGCCCCGTAGCGCCCAACCCTTCGATGGCCGAACTCCGGCCGCCGCCTCCATGGTCGCAGCCATCGTTTCCAGCGATCCTGCGGCCTCCTGAGCAGCCATCTAGATGCGCGCGTGCACGGGCTACCTCCTGTTGGCCTTCGCGCGTCCATCCGCCGCCTGTAGCGCAGCCCCGGCGAGCTTCCGCCGTAGTTTGGTCGCCGCCGGCCGTACACCGGTGACAACCGACGTGGCGGGATCATTAGCGCTAAATCCCCACCAGCTGGACCACCCCTAGACGTTGACAGAAGGGCCCCACACCTTAATTAACCACAGGGTTATCCCATGTTTAAATTAAGCTAATGCCCGTGGCCCACCGGTCAGTTTGACCATGCCACCTCACGTTGTCCTGGCCCCACTGGTCAGCCTCTGCTGCTGACGCTGTTACACTGACAGCGGGTCCCAAAGGTCAGGTTTGACCTGGACCGTCTCCATTGACTGCTGACGTCACAGTGACGTCATGCTGACGCAATAAGTATTTTCTGGATTTATTCTTATTCAGGAAATTCCAGAAAATATCACAAACTTAAAAAAATCATAGAAATTAATCTGTAACTCCAAATGCAAAGATTTATATATGAAAATTGATCAGAAAAATTCAATCTTTCCATATGTACTAGTTTCATGCATGTCAGAACACTTTAACCTTGCTGTTTAGATGAAACAAGCTAATGCATTAATATGACTTCATATCATGGGCTTTCATTTGAATCTTTGATTCAAATGGAGATTCAAATGGACTCAAACCAACCTGTTTTAGAATGCATTAGCCAAAACACACCCATATTGCCATGTCATAGCATGCATCATATTGTTGCATATTGCCTTGTGATGATTGTGTTCCGATGTGTTCTTCGTGGTAGGTTCTGTCTCCGAGGATATTCACGAGTATCCAACTGAAGGGCAGAATCCCACTACCACTCTGTCAGGCAAGCAAAACCCCCTTGTTCATTCCGATACAATCCCACTCTCTCGCTCCTGCTCTCAACTGTTACATGCTGCGATAGTTGAACCCGTTTTCTCTGCATGACCTGTCATTGCCACAGTAAATAGATGAAACCCACTAGCATGAGTAGGAGTTGTTTTAGCCCTGATGTGCCTACTCATTCATGCTTGTTGTCATGCCTGCTACTGCTTAGAGTTGAGTCAGGTCTGATTCATCGGGGATGAATTGGAATGTGGTGAACATGTCCTACTGTTGAGAGCTAAGTGTGTGAATAGGATTTGGTAAAGGTAGCGGCGAGAGGCCATGTAGGAGTACATGGTGGGTTGTATCATTGCAGCCGTCTTCAGGAACTGAGTTTTGTGTTTGTGATCCATGAACAGCTACTACCACGCATTGGAATGCTTAAGTGCCCCTCTCGGCTTCTTAACCACCCTTGTCCTTTGTCCAGGAGTTGCAAATAGTTTCTGGTGTTTGTAGTATGCTGGAGGCCGTGCGCAGCGCTGACCCGAGGGGTGGGCTGTGATGCGGTAGGAACGTGGCCGGGTATGCCGGGCGCCTGTTTGGTGTCGCGGAACCCTGTACACATCGTTCGGGGCCGTATGTGGAAACCTCGGCCGGACTCCCTGCGGATGGAACCTGAATAGGCGATAAACCTGGACTAGAGACTTGAGTGTTTAGGTAGGCCGTGGCCGACACCCTCGTTGGGCTTCTTCTTGAAGGTTGCCGAGTACATGTCGTGTAAACGGTGGTAAGTGGTGAGAGTGTGTGTGAAGAAGTACACCCCTGCAGGGTTAACATCATCTATTCGAATAGCCGCGTCCGCGGTAAAGGACCTCTGGGTTGCCTGTACAGTTCATAGATAACTTGAAGTGGATACTCTAAAACTCGCAAGATAAGCGTGAGTGCTATGGATGGCGTTTCTCGTAGGTTGACGGGAGCGGATCCATAGTGGTGTATTGCATGGTGAATATGTGGACTCGTGTGCGCCACCTCAAAAGAGTTACTTGCGGTCGTAGTTCAGGATAGCCACCGAGTCAAAGCTGGCTTGCTGCAGTTAAACTCCACCACCCCCTTTGTTGATACCGATGCATATGTAGTTAGTTCTGATGTAAGTCTTGCTGGGTACATTTGTACTCACGTTTGCTTAATTTATGTTTTTGCAGAGAGACTTCAGTCTCGCTAGTAGTTCCGTGTGGACTTCGACGTTTAGCTTGATACCTCAGCTACGATCTTATGCCCTTAGCAGGATCTGGTAGATAGTCAGGCTTCTCAGCCTTTTTCATTTGTAGATGTCTGTACTCAGACATGTTAAGCTTCCGCATGTGTTTTGACTTGTATGCTCTGAATGTTGGGTCATGAGACCCATGTTTGTAATATCTCGCTCCTCGGAGCCTATTGAATAAATACTTGAGTTGTAGAGTCATGTTGTGATGCCATGTTGTATTTGCACATATCGGGCATATTGTGTGTATGATTGAAATGCTTGGTATGTGTGGGATCCGACAACCTAGTTGTTTATCCTTGGTAGCCTCTCTTATGGGGAAATGTAGTCTGGTGCTTCCACTGAGCCATGGTAGTCTGCTACAGCCCGGTTTACCGGAGTCCTGCTAGCCCAGTTGCTACTCCTTCAGAACACTTAGACTGGCCGGCATGTGATCCACTTCGTTCCTGTGTCTGTCCCTTCGGGGAAATGTCACGCGGCGACTTCCGGAGTCCTGCTAGCCTGCCGCAGCCCGGGTTCCTAGAGTCCTGTTAGCCCAGTTGCTACAGCCCGGATTCACACGCTGATGACCGACACGTTCGATGTTGGTTCATGTATGCCTGTCCCCGTAAGTTAGTGCCACTTTGGGTTCACGACTAGTCATGTCGGCCCAGGTTCTCTGTCATATGGATGCTAGCGACACTATCATATACGTGAGCCAAAAGGCGCAAACGGTCCCGGGCCAGGTAAGGCGACGCCCGTGGGAATACCGTGCGCGAGGCCGCAAAGTGATATGATGTATTACATGCTAGATCGATGTGGCTAAGGACCGGGGTCCTGACAGCTTTGGTATTAGAGCCTGACTGCCTGTAGGATTACCAAGCCAAACTGGTCGAAGTTGAGTCTAGAAATGCTTTAGTTATATAAGGGAATTGATTGTGGAAGGGAACATAAGGCTCTTTTTACTTCTTATACCCTATGCCCTTCTGATCTGAGTCACCCTCTTCTTTTCTGCGGGGATTAAGAACTAGGCTTTCTCATCTTCTATCAGGATCACGTGTTTCTAATCTGTAGACTTATACGATTGTTGGTTTCAAGCCCGAGTTCAATTCCTACTACTTTTGTGTGTTGACAGTTGATCTTAGAACTTTGATATTGTGATGTTAAGTGGTTATGCCACCATTTTGCAGGATGTCTCAAATCATTTTGAGCATTTACAGCCGTTATGTTGTCCGAGTCATCCCAGGTTTCTAAATAGTCTGATGCATTTGCAAATCCCTTCTTCCCATTTTTGATGTTCATTTGGGCCAGATTAATCACACAAATTAGTGTGTTGAGGTACTCCGTTGCCTCGGCATATATGTTGGAGCTGTTATTATGACCCTATGTGTCTTAGAGGATCACCTAGTAATCTAGCAATGCTTTGTATCCCCAGTGTGATGATTCTGGCCATTATTCTCGAAAGCATCCCGTGATGCCATTTAGTTAGTAGGCATTCTATTTCTGGGTTCTTGAGCCCAAGATTCACTCCACTTACCTCCTGTTGATAGTATTTGCTCGTTCCTTTAGGATATTAGTAACTTTTGTGATAGTCCTCGAGGTTCGTGGTTTATCATTCTCCCAACACCATGAGCCATCCTCGGTGGAAGTTCTTCTGAACCAAAAGATCACAATAAGAGTGCTCTTGATGAGTTCTCGATTCTATATTGTGACTCTGCCAGATCAACCTTTCTGCATGGGTTATCTGGAAGAAATATGTTGAGCTTTGTTCGACATACTAATCTATGCATCCACAACTCAGAAAATCGTATGTTCCTCTGAGTTGTTCTCTTTAGTTGATTTCTGACCTTCGTCTATCAATTGGTAGTCAGGAATAGTTGTGCATTCGTGTTCATCGATGCCTATTATTCTTTATGGTCCGTCGGTCCGTTCTATTCCAGAATGACTAGGAGAAACAAACTCCAGTACCTTATCCATTTCTAGGATTGGGTCAAAGTAGTTGTATTCCGCAGATCAAATGCCAAACCAGCCTTTGTTCTGTTCTACCTTGGAGTATTACCCTATTTTATGTCAAGAATATCATAGGAATAGCACCATCTCTTATGAATTCTTGATGCAGTGATACTTCTCACCATCATCATTCATTCCTCGGCCCTCGTGTTGTTGTAACCGGAATGCCGACAAGTGATTGTGATGTGCGAAATCAATACTCCGAGCAACTCCTTGCTTTGTAGTAAATGGACAACATTCTCATTCTTAGCGTGTTGGTTATTAAATCATCATCCTAAGATTGATCGTGCTACCTAGTCCTTATTTCTGGTGCACTCTTCGATCAATGAGTTAGGATTATTAAATCCCTTGCTTATTTGATCATATCGTCTTGCTCTGAAAAGCAAGATTGTTCTCGATCTTAGTAACATATCGATGGTTCGTGATGTTCCGAATATCTTCTCGGAAGTATTACCAGGTTGTCACCTGACCGCTATGTTGAGTTCGTGATCAAGTTGGGTTCTTATAAACCACCCCTTCTCCAAGAATCTGTGTTGGATACCCCTGAGCTAGTTGGTTAAGCTAAACAACAACTTGGAGAGTTGGAAGATAAAAAGCTTTGCCGAATTTGGTTCTTTCTGGAGGGATATCTTTGTGTTTGTGTGTGTGTTGAAGAAAGATGATATCTTCACCAATTGGTCCTCGTGATCAGTTGTTGGATCTATTGTCTTGTCAAAACTTTGACTTGAGTATGGGCTATCGTCAAGTCAAATCAGAACCAATGATGTTTGTAATGTTGTCTTACTCATGGTAGATCCCTCGAGCATACACCATTACATCTTTTGGTCTGACCAATGCTATCACCGTGTTCACATAATGGTGGGAGTCCAGTGATATGGAAATTCCGATGAGTTGCTGTTGAGCCCATCAACAGCATTTTTTCTCCTCCATGATTCGTGTCGAACTTGGAAACTTGTGTAAGCATTTTCTTCATGCCCCGTTCATGAAGTATATGTTTGGATGAAAGTAGTGACTTCCTCTAAGTTCACGTGCAATCGATGCAAGTTGCCGCCGTGAGTTCGAGAAAGATTGTTTTTGTTTCCTCTGGTACCATCCCAAGTCAGTCATACATGTGCGAAGTATGCTATGGTTTGACAGGCTCGCTACCTCCATTCCATATGCATCTCTTAGTACACCAAGCCACTGATTGATTTGTTCCAGGAGAAGAAGTTTCTTCTTAAGAGCATGCCTTATGTAAGGACTTCGATATCCTCGTTGATGGTTCCCCACCTGAACTCGGTAGTGTTTTATTATAAGACTACTATGTGGTCATGCTTGTCTGGGACGGTGTGTTCACATGTATGTAGCAGAACCGGCTCATGTTTTGGAGCTTACTACCGTAGTTCATTCCCCCAAGAATCTTGCGATGTCATCTCGTCGATTTGTGTTGCAAACTTTCATTTTTCTTTCCAGACCCGATGAGTCTGGATTATCCTGACACCAGCCAGATCTGAATCTCAGGCAGATATGATGGTTGGAACGTTTCTCAAGAACTATAATATTGGTCTCTCTGAACCCGGTAAAGTGGATGTTGTGGCCAACACACCCAACCGGAAGACTTATTATTGTAGTATCTTGATTGAGAAAGTTGGCCGCCTCCCCATAAGGATCTCGTAGAATTTATTCCAATAGTTGTTCCTTATGGATTTTTGTGTTCCCGAAGTCCGACATTTTACTTGATGTTCTAGATATCAAACCATACCTATGAATGGATTACGCTAGCACATCAAGGAGAACATTAGAAGCGGAGTGCTAAATGTCTCTCGGTCGATCGTCCAGATTCTGTTTCCTTAGCCTCGCTAAGGGAAAGTCTGAGAAGGTGTTATCTTCCTTTGTATCCACATCATCCATCACTAGTCATCATGGTAGTATGTCGTGTTGCCAGGATCCTTGCCACGGATGTTGGTAAAACCTTGATGAATATGGAAATGCTCAAGTTCTTGAGAGCAGGCTTAGACACTAGGTTACATCCTCGGTATCAATTAGAATGTGCCTTCCGTTTGCCGAGTTGTCTTATAACTCTAGTTTCCTTTCCAAGCTGAGTATGCCATTCTTTCGAACTCCTTCAAATGATCGATTGTGATTTTCCTTAGGCTGGTATAGAGAGTTTCAATGATCTATGCATCAAAAGTAATTCTTTTTGCCACTTAAGGGAATAATTTTACGAGTCACCTCTCCCAAGGTGCCCCGTTATGGAATCATGGCAATTTTTCGTCGCTACTTTGAAACCCTCGTCAATTGTTTCTTCCGTCCGTCCTGATGCATGTTTGCCTCTCAGCTCCAGAGATGTTTCTATGTCCCATTCCGTGAGTTGATCTTGTGATCATTAAGATGATCCTAAGTTGCTCGAACCTCAGGAAGATTGATTCTTCTAAAATTTCCCTTTCTACTCGTTGTCATGTTGGATGTAGTTCTCACAGCAAGACGTCGAGATCAAGGTGATGCAATGAATCAACACCCTCGAGAAAGACATCTGGATCGTGAAGATTGTGTTAGCTTGTGTCCCTTTGTCTTCTTACCTCACGACTTGAATCTCGGGACGAGATTCTTGTTTAGTGGGGGTGAGTTGTCACATCCCTAGTTCTGACAATGCCTGGTACTAGCATCTTGTGTTGCATCATGTCTAAGTTTTAATTAAACTTGAAATGGGGACTGATAAACCCTAGCAGCAAATGAAATACAACTAGGGTCAAATTAAATCTTTTCCATCTACCCAAAATGGCCTTTAGAAAAGTTCATCAATTTTGGAATGCGTGAAAACTTCTTCCAAAATGATGCACACATTTCTAGGACATTTCTGGATTTTGGAGTTAATTCATACATATTTGAATTTGGATAATTAAATGCTATATAATATTTTAAATGTCCAAATAATTCTGAACTTAAGTGAGGGTTGTTGGAAATATTCCAAACAGAGCCCACAATTATTTTCAGGGTTTTTGAAAATGCCTTAGCATTTTAATTAAGTCAAAACAATTGCAGAAAAATAGAAAACAGAAACTAAATTAGAAGAGAGAGGGAGAGAGAGAGAAGTTACCTGGCCACCTACCTGTCGCAGCCCAGCTGGCCAGCCCACCTGGCGGCCCAGCCCACTGGCCTCCTCCCTATCGTCTTCCTCCCCTGCCAGGAGGACGAAGGCGCGTGCTCGCCGCGCGCGTCCACGCGCGAGGCCACCTCCTGCCTATGTGCTCGCTGCTGGAGACGGCCCCGATCGCCACGACACCCCTGGAATCCCCTCGACCTCTTCCCCGTGCTTTCCCCCCCCCTCGGTTCTCTCTCTCGCTCGGACCCGAGCACGCCGTCGCCACCGCTCGCTGCCACCGCCCTCTCCGGCAACCCCTCGCTCCACCACCGAGCCCAGTCGCACCGCCGTGGACCAGAGCCTCTCCACGCCGAAGGTCGCGAGCGCGGGAGCAACCCATCGTCGCCATCGAGCTCATCATCGTCCTCTGCCCCGACGATTGCCATCCATCGATTCTCCATCTCCGACGCCTCTCCGAGCCTGCCGAGCTCCGCTTCGACTCCGATGTGAGCTCCGCCGTCTTCTCCCCTACTCCTCGAGCTCATTCCCGCTCACTAGCCGTGCTAGCCGTCGGAGCTGAGAGATCATCGCCGCCGTTCATGTCGCCGTCGTGGCCACTGTCACCTACGGCCGCGACCGAGCACACCACCGTGCTCAGCGCCATGCCAGGACCCCAAAACCCTCACCTATTGCTCCTGTCGTGCCCCGTAGCGCCCAACCCTTCGATAGCCGAACTTCGGCCGCCGCCTCCATGGTCGCAACCATCGTTTCCGGCGCTCCTGCGGCCTCCCGAGCAGCCATCTAGATGCGCGCGTGCATGGGCTACCTGCTGGCCTTCGCGCGTCCATCCGCCGCCTATAGCGCAGCCCCGACGAGCTTCCACCGTAGCTTTGGTCGCCGCCGGCCGTACACCGGCGACAGCCGATGTGGCGGGATCATTAGCACTAATCCCCACCAGCTGGACCACCCCTAGACGTTGACAGTGAAGGAAATATGCCCTAGAGGCAATAATAAAGTATTATATATTTCCTTATATCATGATAAATGTTTATTATTCATGCTAGAATTGTATTAACCGGAAACATAATACATGTGTGAATACATAGACAAACAGAGTGTCACTAGTATGCCTCTACTTGACTAGCTCGTTAATCAAAGATGGTTATGTTTTCTAGCCATAGACATGAGTTGTCATTTGATTAATGGGATCACCTCATTAGGAGAATGACGTGATTGACTTGACCCATTCCGTTAGCTTAGCACTCGATCGTTTAGTGTGTTGCTATTGCTTTCTTCATAACTTATACATGTTCCTATGACTATGAGATTATGCAACTCCCGTTTACCGGAGGAACACTTTGTGTGCTACCAAACGTCACAACGTAAATGGGTGATTATAAAGGTGCTCTATAGGTGTCTCCAAAGGTACTTGTTGGGTTGACGTATTTCGAGATTAGGATTTGTCACTCCAATTGTCGGAGAGGTATCTCTGGGCCCACTCGGTAATGCACATCACTATAAGCCTTGCAAGCATTGTGACTAATGAGTTAGTTGCGGGATGATGTGTTACGAAACGAGTAAAGAGACTTGCCGGTAACGAGATTGAACTAGGTATCGAGATACCGACGATCGAATCTCGGGCAAGTAACATACCAATGACAAAGGGAACAACGTATGTTGTTATGCGGTCTGACCGATAAAGATCTTCGTAGAATATGTGGGAGCCAATATGGGCATCCAGGTCCCGCTATTGGTTATTGACCGGAGACGTGTCTCGGTCATGTCTACATAGTTCTCGAACCCGTAGGGTCCGCACGCTTAACGTTACGATGACAGTTTTATTGAGTTTTGATGTACCGAAGGAGTTCGGAGTCCTAGATGAGATCGGGGACATGACGAGGAGTCTCGAAATGGCCGAGACGTAAAGATCGATATATTGGACGACTATATTCGGACTTCGGAAAGGTTCCGAGTGATTCGGGTATTTTTCGGAGTACCGGAGAGTTACGGGAATACGTATTGGGCCTTATTGGGCCATACAGGAAAGAAGAAAAAGGGCTTCAAGGGTGGCCGCACCCCTCCCCTTGGTCTGGTCCGAATTGGACTAGGGAAGGGGGGCGCCCCCTTCCTTCCTTCTCTTTTTCCCTTCCTCTTTTCCTATTCCATATGGGAGGTGGAATCCTACTAGGACTAGGGAGTCCTAGTAGGACTCCACACTTGGTGCGCCCCCTCCTAGGGCCGGCCTCCTCCTCCCTTGCTCCTTTATATACGGGGGCAGGGGGGCACCCCAGAGACACAACAATTGATCCTTGAGATCTCTTAGCCGTGTGCGGTGCCCCCTTCCACCATATTACACCTCGATAATACCGTCGCGGAGCTTAGGCGAAGCCCTGCGTCGGTGGAACATCATCATCGTCACCACGCCGTCGTGCTGACGAAACTCTCCCTCAACACTCGGCTGGATCGGAGTTCGAGGGACGTCATCGAGCTGAACGTGTGTAGAACTCGGAGGTGCCGTACGTTCGGTACTTGATCGGTCGGATCGTGAAGACGTACGACTACATCAACCGCGTTGTGATAACGCTTCCCTTATTGGTCTACGAGGGTACGTGGACAACACTCTCCCCTCTCGTTGCTATGCATCACCATGATCTTGCGTGTGCGTAGGAATTTTTTTTGAAATTATTACGTTCTCCAACAGACAGAAGGGCCCCACCCCTTAATTAACCACAGGGTTATCCCCTGTTTAAATTAAGTTAATGCCCGTGGCCCACCGGTCAGTTTGACCATGCCACCTCACGTTGACCTGGCCCCACTGGTCAGCCTCTGCTGCTGACGCTGTTACACTGACATGCGGGTCCCAAAGGTCAGGTTTGACCTGGACCGTATCCGTTGACTGCTGACGTCACAGTGACATCATGCTGACGAATAAGTATTTTCTGGATTTATTCTTATTCAGGAAATTCCAGAAAATATCACAAACTTCAAAAATTCATAGAAATTAATCTGTAACTCCAAATGCAAAGATTTATATATGAAAATTGATCAGAAAAATTCAATCTTTCCATCTGTACTGGTTTCATGCATGTCAGAACACTTTAACCTTGCTTTTTAGATGAAACAAGCTAATGCATTAATATGACTTCATATCATGGGCTTTCATTTGAATCTTTGATTCAAATGGACTCAAACCAACCTGTTTTAGAATGCATTAGCCAAAACACACCCATATTGCCATGTCATAGCATGCATCATATTGTTGCATATTGCCTTGTGATAATTCTGTTCCGATGTGTTCTTCGTGGTAGGTTATGTCTCCGAGGATATTCACGAGTATCCAACTAAAGGGCAGAATCCCACTACCACTCTGTCAGGCAAGCAAAACCCCCTTGTTCAATCCGATACAATCCCACTCTCTCGCTCCTGCTCTCTTTTACTGCATTTGGACAACAACGATTCAACTGTTACATGCTGCGGTAGTTGAACCCCTTTTCTCTGCATGACCTGTCATTGCCACAGTAAATAGATGAAACCCACTAGCATGAGTAGGAGTTGTTTTAGCCCTGATGTGCCTACTCATTCATGCTTGTTGTCATGCCTGCTACTGCTTAGAGTTGAGTCAGGTCTGATTCGTCGGGGATGAATTGGAATGTGGTGAACATGTCCTACTGTTGAGAGCTAAGTGTGTGAACAGGATTTGGTAAAGGTAGCGGCGAGAGGCCATGTAGGAGTACATGGTGGGTTGTATCATTGCAGCCATCTTCAGGAACTGAGTTTTGTGTTTGTGATCCATGAACAACTACTACCACGCATTGGAATGCTTAAGTGCCCCTCTCAGCTTCTTAACCACCCTTGTCCTCTGTCCAGGAGTTGCAAGTAGTTTCTGGTGTTTGTAGTATGCTGGAGGCCGTGCGCAGCGCTGACCCGAGGGGTGGGCTGTGATGCGGTAGGCACGTGGCTGGGTATGCCGGGCGCCCGTTTGGTGTCGCGGAACCCTGTACACATCGTTCGGGGCCGTATGTGGAAACCTCGGCCGGACTCCCTGCGGATGGAACCTGAATAGGCGATAAACCTGGACTAGAGACTTGAGTGTTTAGGTAGGCCGTGGCCGACACCCTCGTTGGGCTTCTGCTTGAAGGTTGTCGAGTACATGTCGTGTAAACGGCAGTAAGTGGTGAGAGCGTGTGTGAAGAAGTACACCCCTGCAGGGTTAACATCATCTATTCGAATAGCCGCGTCCGCGGTAAAGGACCTCTGGGTTGCCTGCACAGTTCATAGATAACTTGAAGTGGATACTCTAAAACTCGCAAGATAAGCGTGAGTGCTATGGATGGCGTTTCTCGTAGGTTGACGGGAGCGTATCCATAGTGGTGTATTGCATGGTGAATATGTGGACTCGTGTGCGCCACCTCAAAAGAGTTACTTGCAGTCGTAGTTCAGGATAGCCACCGAGTCAAAGCTTGCTTGCTGCAGTTAAATTTCACCACCCCCTTTGTTGATACCGATGCATATGTAGTTAGTTCTGATGTAAGTCTTGCTGGGTACATTTGTACTCACGTTTGCTTAATTTATGTTTTTGCAGAGAGACTTCAGTCTCGCTAGTAGTTCCGTGTGGACTTCGACGTTTAGCTTGATACTTCAGCTACGATCTTGTGCCCTTGGCAGGATCTGATAGATAGTCAGGCTTCTTAGCCCTTTTCATTTGTAGATGTCTGTACTCAGACATGTTAAGCTTCCGCATGTGTTTTGACTTGTATGCTCTGAATGTTGGGTCATGAGACCCATGTTTGTAATATCTCACTCCTCGGTATTGAATAAATACTTGAGTTGTAGAGTCATGTTGTGATGCCATGTTGTATTTGCACATATCGGGCATATTGTGTGTATGATTGAAATGCTTGGTATGTGTGGGATCCGACAACCTAGTTGTTTATCCTTGGTAGCCTCTCTTATGGGGAAATGTAGTCTAGTGCTTCCACTGAGCCATGGTAGTCTGCTACAGCCCGGTTTACCGGAGTCCTGCTTGCCCAGTAGCTACTCTTTCAGAACACTTAGACTGGCCGGCGTGTGATCCACTTCGTTCCTGTGTCTGTCCTTTCGGGGAAATGTCACGCGGTGACTTCCAGAGTCCTGCTAGCCTGCTGCAGCCCGGGTTCCCGGAGTCCTGTTAGCCCAGTTGCTACAGCCCGGATTCACACGCTGATAACCGACACGTTCGATGTTGGTTCATGTATGCCTGTCCCCATAAGTTAGTGCCACTTTGGGTTCACGACTAATCATGTCGGCCCAGGTTCTCTGTCATATGGATGCTAGCGACACTAACATATACGTGAGCCAAAAGGCGCAAACGGTCCCGGGCCAGGTAAGGCGACACCCGTGGGAATACCGCGAGTGAGGCCGCAAAGTGATATGATGTGTTACATGCTAGATCGATGTGGCTTAGGATCGGGGTCCTGATAGTCTGGAAGCATGGTTGCGATTTTTCACATTTTTTTGGAGCACACGCATTGCTTTTCCCTTCTTTTTTTGGAGAATATGTGCTTGAAAAACTATGCTTCCATGAGAAGCAACATATATTTTCCGGAGAAGCACAACTCATGGAAGCAAATATATTCCTCTTGTGTAAGCACAAATTTCTTTTCCTTCTGTGCTTCTCTTGGACGCACATTTATTTTTCTCGTTGTGCTTCTTATGAGAGCAAATTCATACTTCTCGTGAAAGCATAGCTGTTTTGAGAGACCGAAGGCAGTTTTCGTGCATCGGACACGTATTTGTTTAGTCATTTAGATAGTGACTCACATTTTTTTAAGTTCAATTAAAACCTTATATTCATACTAGAGCCACGATGATTTAGTCTCAAGCTAAACAAAAGGCAAGGGTTCTTTTTTGCTCAAAAAAAATTCACGGGTAATTTTTCTCTCCAAAACCTAGGGAAAACAAGGCGAAAACTTGAAATCCAAAAATAGACAAAAAAATCATCTAAAATACGAAAATGTGTATAGATTTTTTTTAAAAAGAAATCCAGAGGGAACGCCTAGCATGCAACATGTGGCAGCGGTTGGAGGCTAGAAAAAGTGACCATTAAAGGCCCCCGCCCCTGCCCCCGCAATGGGTAACCTCCAGTTAACTGCTCTGGTTGACGTAAGATGAGACCTCCTAGTCGTCACCTTAAGCGCCGGGTTGGTACGAAGATCTCTCTTTCCCTAGCTCACGCTCTCATCACGATCTCAAAGCTTAGCTCGCCGAACCCGAAGAACAAGGGACACAGGGGTTTATACTGGTTCGGGCCACCGATGTGGTGTAATACCCTACTCTAGTGTGGTGTGGTGGATTGCCTTGCAGGCTGGGATGAACAAGTACAAGGGAAGAACTACCTCCTGAGGAGAGGTGTTCTTGAGCTCGGTGAGCTTGTGTGTGTGAGGATGGTTCGAATGATCCGTTGGGGCCAAATCAGTTGCCCCCTACGGTGGTGGCTAGTCCTATTTATAGAGGCCCGGGTCCTCTTCCCAAATATCAGGCGGGAAGGGATCCCACAACGGCCAATTTGAAGGGGGGCAGCTAGTACAAGCTATCCTGACAAAAGGTGGTCTTCACCTGCCAAAGGCTCTGGCGGTGACGCCATCGTGGGCTCCGCGATGACCTCCTTCCTGCCGTCCTGCTAGTCTTGGACTCGTTGCACCGATATGGAAACCTTTGCCTGATGCCTCGGGACTCCTCACCTGCGCCTGCTCCTTTAGCACCGAAGAGGAAACCAGTACTCTGCGCCCACTGGCGTCCGCCTAGCCTTGGTCGTCATGGCTCACGTCACGGGAACCTCACAAGGTGCCCCTCGCCTTGATCTCTCCACTCCTCGCGATCCTGCCTAGTGAGGCTGCCCCTGAGGAGGTCTTGTGTCGTCCGCCTCGCGAGGCCTGGCCCCTCGCGAGGGTCTTGAGTGTTTGCTGGTAAAGATGGGCCATACCAGGCCGCTAGTGGAGCCACGCCGTGGGCCGCAGGTAGGCAAGTCTGGGACCCCCATTCCCAGAACGCCGACAGTAGCCCCCGGGCCCAAGGCGCGCTCGAACTTGGCTTCGAGGCGAAGCCAAGGGCCAAGTGCGGAGCGCCGCGGGCCCCAACCGCCCGCGGCCTTGACTGACGCAAGGCGATTGGTGGGACGTGGGTGTCTCCGCTTCCCCACGCTGCCTCAGCAACTACCCGACTTGACGAGTCCCTGGTGCATGCAGAAAAGCCATCATTACCTGCGATCGTGGAGGCCGGCGGCTGGCCCCCTCCTACTATAAATGGGGAGGGGGAGTCCCCGTCGCCCATCTCTTCCTCCGTTCCACTTGCTTCCTCTTCCTTACTCCTTGTTTCGCTACTAGCAGCGACAACATGGCGCCGATGCGGAGATTCTCGACCGCCGAGAAGGGAAAAGCCCCCCGCGAAGAGCCGGGGCCACTCTCGCCGGAGAAGAGGCTGGCCCGCAGTCGCGACGTCACCGTGAGGCCGGAGGTGACGAGGCCTTAGCATGAGCGGCCTCCTCCCGGGTATTCGTTGCCTTTGTACGCCCATGCAGAGGGCTCCGGAGGAGGAGGTGGCAATCAACGCCGACCACGCCGCGGCCGTGGTGGCCGCGCCGCGGTGGTGCGCGCCACCACCCCAGGAACCCACGCCGAGGGCTCCTCGCATGAGCTGGTGGTGTGGACGGCGATGCCCCCGCGCTCATGGATTCGCTTCCCGCAGTTCTTCTCCGCCGAGATGCCGTCGAGGGGTCCCCTCGAGCTGTGGCTGAAACACGCTGAGTGTGATGCCCCGGCGACAGGGGCGGAAGTTGAGGTCGTCTCCTCGGGCAAGATCTTCATGACCCGCGGATGGGGTAAGGTCGCCCGAGTTTGCCGTGCGGAGGGCGCCCTCGTCATCCACTTCGAATACGATGGCGCCTCCACGATGTTCTTCAAGGTCTTCGACGAGGAAGGCCGCCGCCTCGAGTGCTGCCCCGGAGGAGGCCGTCGGGACGACACAACGGCAGGAGCCGGGCCAGCCGCTGGCCTCGCCAGCGGTTCCTCCAGCAGCAGCGCTGGCGCTTGGGAGTCCAGCGACTCCCCTGAGCCCTACGAGACTCCGGAGACGAGCGACGACAGCTACGTGCCCCCGAGCTCTCGCCGTGCCCGGAGCGCAGCAGCGGCGTTCGCCTGCCGCCGTTGTTGATCTGGATGGGGTTGGCGTCAGCCTCCCGTGGCCCACTGTTGATGATGGCGTCGGCGGTGTTGAAGCTTGTAGATAGGGCTCCTAGAAACCTTCTTCTTTTTTTCCCTGCGAGGAATCGAGATGAACCCCGTGGGGGCGTGTAAAGGATTTGTAGTGCCTTTTGTTAATATTGTCCTTATTATGAGGATTTACGACTGCATGTCCTGCTTCGGCTCAGTCTCCCCTTTCCAACCTCGCGGTAGCTTGGTGCTCTACGCCGACAGGCCCCGGTCCTCAGGCAGGCTGCAGCCGTCGCTGGTATGCTAGGTCGTGATGCCGTGGTCAAGGCCAGGGAGGTGAGCGGCCCGAGGTCCAGTAAGAGCTCCTGAGGCGCGATGCTCAAGAGGTCCCCTTTAGCGTGCAAGCAGCTAACTAAAGGTAGGAAAGGAAGGCGGCGTTGCCGTAGCAAGGCTGCAAGAGATGGGAATCCTATGCCGCAGCGCTTGGCCGACCCGAGTGCGAAACTTACCTTAGCGGTCCAGAGTCGATTCCTTGTGCAGCGCCAGATTCGTGCGCCGACGGCCACAGTGTAGCCGGGTTAGGCCCGTGCGAGCTTCCCTCTCTTTTTCACGCTCTTCCATGTGCTCTATGTCCTCGGGTCCCGGCCCTCGAGCGAGCTCAGCCGCCGCTGGTATGCCAGGCCGCGATGCCGTGGACAAGGCCAGGGGGTGAGGGCTGGAGAGCTAGTAAGAGCTCCTGAGTCGCGATGCTCAGGACCCACCCCTTCAACGCGCAAGCGAATTGCATGGGAAAAGAAGGAGCCCACGGTACCGCCCGCTGTCATCCTCAGGAGGTTCCTACAAGTTAGTTGGAGCGGGAACATATCCCGTGATCGCGTTGGTTATCCAGCTGTCAATTGTTCCACAGGAAGGCGAAGGCACTGATGATCTGACGAGGTGACGTGCACGGAGCGGGCCGCGAGCCAGAGCTTGATTTGTGAGGTTTATCAGCGTTGCAGGGACGGACCCAGGCACAAGCGCCGTGCCGATATGTGGAGCTCTCGCCGCGGGGTAAACAGGAGATCGGTTAGTAACGTGGGATGCCACGAGATGTAATCAAACAAGTGATAGCCGTAGGGAAACCACGTAGGAAGATAAGCTAGTTCAGATAGATGCAAGAACAATACATGCCACAGGGACGGACCCGAGCGGCCTGGGGATGATGCAGCCCAAGGGGCGCCCCCAACAGAGTAAGCTAAAGATGCAAAAACATACACGTCGCGGGGACAGGCCCGTGCGACTTGGGAATGATGCAGCCCGAGGGCGCTCCCAGCTAAGTAAACCGGAAAATGTCACCTGATTCCGTTGTCGAAGGAGTGTTGAGGTAGCTGAAGGTGCGCCAAAGGGGCCGCTCCTCACGAGCCACCAGGGCCCTGAGCCTCAGGAGGCTCTGGGGGCTCGGGTGGTTCCTTGAGGACCGTAGCCATCTCCGCCCGGACTTCATGATGTCCGACCTCCTGAGCCGCCAGGATGCTCCGCAGGTGACACTGGTAGGTGACAGCCGTGTTCGGCAGGCCAAACTGCATGCGAACATAGATGTGAGGTGGACCCTCGCACCGGCCAACGTGCGAAGGCCAGAAGCGCTCCCAAGATGCGGCCCTGTTGAGCCCTGGAATGTCGACGCAGACGCGCAGCCCGCCGTCGTCGCCAGGATGGGGAGCTGCGCCGGATGGTGGGCGGCGGTTGCCGCGTACGGTGCTTGCTTCCTGAAGCTCCTGGATTGCCTGGGTGATGAACTCTTGAGCACTAGGCGCTCCTTGCCTTGTGCCCTCTTGAGGGAAACGTGCAGCGAAGCACGCCTCCACGTGGTGCCCGAGCACCTCCCTCGTGACATTGGCTACGTCTGAAGCCCTCCAGAAGAGAGCCCCCGAGCCCAGCTTGAGGAGGACGCCAGGCGCACCTTCCTATGCGAGGGAGGGAGGTGCCCCAGCTGCGGGCGCAGATCCTGAGGTGGTGCCGCTGGAGACACCGCTTCCCTGAGGCGCTGGGTGGAGTAGCTGCTTCTTCTTCTTGGGGATGGCCTCAGGAGGGTACACGATGCCTTCATTGTCGGGGTCTTCGACTGCTGCAGCTTGGAAGGCGCGCTCCAGGGAGCACACCACGTCTCTTTCTTCACACGGAACCGTGATGATGCCACCACTCCCTGGCATCTTGAGGACGTTGTAGCCGTGGTGGGTCACTGCCATGAACTTGGCCAATGCTGGATACCCGAGGATGGCGTTGTATGGCAGACGGATGTGGGCGACGTCGAAGTCAATGAGCTCGGTGTGGTAGTTGTCGTGCTGGCCGAAGGTGACAGGGAGGCGGACCTGCCCTATCGGGGTGGTGGAGCCGTCGGTCACTCCTGAGAAAGGCTTGGTAGGCTGTAGCTGATCGTATGGCACTTGGAGGCTGTCGAACGTCTCGACGAACAGGACATTGAGCCCTGCACCGCTGTCGATGAGGGTCTTGGTGACTTGGACGTTGCTGATGAAGGGGGAGCAAAGCATCGAGAGGGCGCCGACAGTAGCCGCGCACTTGAGCTAGTCCGACGAGCTGAAGGTGATGGCGCACTTGGACCACCTGAGCGGGCGCGTGGCCTCGAGCCTGGGAAGGGCCGCGTTCACCTCGCGAGCAAACTGCTTGAAGACGCGCTGGGAAGCTGGGGCCTGAGCACCGCCCAAGATGCAAGCGATAGCGCGCGGCTCCTGGAAGCCCCCAGCCCCCTCGTCCTGATGGTGGTCGTCGTTCCTTCTTGGCGGTGACGACAGCGGAGGGAGGCCAGGATTGCCCTGAGGACGGTCCTCACGAGGCTGGTCCCTCCAGGCGCCCTCACGAGGCTGGTCCTGCCAGTGGTCCTCGCGAGGCCGGTCGCGCCACTCCTGATGGGGGCCGCGGTCGTCCCAGCGTCCTCCACTTCGTCCTCCTCCTCGGCCGTAGCCCCGGTCGTTGCGCTCGGGGCATCGACCGAAGTGACCATCTCGGATGGCCCTGAGCTCTTGGCAGTCATTGGTGTTGTGGTTGTGTATGTTGTGGAAGGCGCAGAACGGACGGCTGCTCTTGGATGACTCGGGTTGGTCCCGGCCGTGCTTCGTATCTGGCTCCGCCACGAGCACGGCTACCCCCTTGCGCTTCACGTCCTTGGCCTTGGCTTTCTTCTCTTCTAGGTCGGCAGTAGGGAGTTCGAGGAGGGAGAGGCGCCCCTCCTCAGCTCTCACACACTTGGTCGCCATGTTGAACATCTCCAGCGCCGTGCATAGCTCATCGTGGATAGCGAGCTCCTCCTTCATCTTGACGTCGCGGACGCCATCAGAGAACGCTGAAATGATGGCCTCGTCCGTTAGCTTGGGGATCTTGAGGCGAACGCTGTTGAAGCGCTGGATGTACTTCTGCAGGGTCTCTCCTGGCTACTGCTTGATGCGGCGTAGGTCACCCACGGCCGGCGGGCGGTCGCGAGTGCCCTGGAAGTTGGCGACGAAGCGGTCGTGCATCTCACCCTAGGAGGAGATCTAACCCAGGGGCAGGTTCAGGAGCCACGAGCGAGCACCATCTTTGAGAGCCATCGGAAACCAGTTCACCATGACTTTCTCGTCGCCGTTGGCCGCCTCGATGCTCAGCTCATAGAGCTGCAAGAAATCCGCAGGGTCGGGGGTGCCGTCGTAGCGCGGAGGCAGGTCTGGCTTGAACTTGCCTGGCCAAACAACGCTACGCAGCTCCGGAGTGAAGGCACGACAGCCTACTGTAGCCACCGGGGCCCGCCGCGGGGGCGGAGCTTGGTCTTGATGTCCGCGCACCGCTGCCGCAGGCGGCATGTGGTCTTGACGTGGTGGCGCTGGGAGTGCGGGAGCGTCTTCTCACGGTCGGGGAACTTCTTGGCAGCTTCCTTCTTCATGCGCGGGAGCCCGGCGCGGCGGGTCACGCCGAGGGGCCGTGCGTCTTGGTGCCAGGGCGCCGTCTTGGTGTGGAGGCGGCGGAGGCGCTCCGTGAGGTACATCGCCCGCAGCTGGAGGAGGGCGAGGCAGCGAGAGGGACGGTGCGGGGGAGCCCCCAGCGGCGCTGACGAGCTCGGCGATGCGGTCCAGCCAGTCCTTGTAGAGGTCGCCAACCGGTCGATAGCGCAGGAGCTCGCGTGCCATGAGCAGCGCGGCCTGCGCGTCCGTGGGTGCGCGACGAGCGTGGGACGATGAGCCGACCGGAGTCAGTGACGGGGTAGCGGTGCGGCCATCCCGCCACACAGAGGGGTGCAGCGAAGACGCTTGCTGCTCGTTTCCTGTCGGGCCGGTGGCGGCGTTGGCGGCGGGTGATGGTGAACGACGGGGAGGCCCGCCGACAGGGGCTGTCTGAGCGACACGGGCGGCCCAACACTCGACGCGAGCTCGACACGCGTCTACCATGGATGCGGTGGAGCGTGGATCGACGGAAAGAAAGCCTCAGCGCATCCCTACCTGGCGCGCCAAATGTTGGATTGCGGGTTCCGGTAAAACCCTTGAGGTTCGAACTCTGGGGTGTGCACGAAGATCTCTCTTCCCCTAGCTCACGCTCTCACCATGATCTCAAAGCTTAGCTCGCCGAACCCGAAGAACAAGGGACACAAGGGTTTATACTGGTTCGGGCCATCGATGTGGTGTAATACCCTACTCCAGTTTGGTGTGGTGGATTGCCTTGCAGGCTGGGATGAACAAGTACAAGGGAAGAACTACCTCATGAGGTGAGGTGTTCTTGAGCTCGGTGAGCTTGTGTGTGTGAGGATGGTCCAAATGATCCGTTGGGGCCGAATCAGTTGCCTCCTACGGTGGTGGCTAGTCCTATTTATAGAGGCCCGGGTCCTCTTCCCAAATATCAGGCGGGAAGGGATCCCACAACGGCCAATTTGAAGGGGGACAACTAGTACAAGCTATCCTGACAAAAGATGGTCTTCGCCTGCCAAAGGCTCTAGCGGTGACGCTGTCGTGGGCTCCGCGATGACCTCCGTCCTGCCGTCCTGCTGGTCTTGGTCTCGTTGCGCCGATATGGAAACCTTTGCCTGATGCCTCGGGACTCCTCGCCTGCGGCTGCTCCTTTAGCACCAAAAAGGAAACCACTACTCTGCGCCCGCTGGCGCCCGCCTAGCCTTGGTCGTCATGGCTCATGTCACGGGAACCTCATGAGGTGCCCCTCGCCTTGATCTCTCCGCTCCTCACGATCCAGCCTAGTGAGGCTGCCCTTGAGGAGGTCTTGTGTCGTCTGCCTCGCGAGGCCTGGCCCCTCGCGAGGGTCTTGAGTGTTTGCTGGTGAAGATGGGCCGTACCAGGCCGCTAGTGGAGCCACGCCATGGGCCGCAGGCAGGCAAGTCTGGGGACCCCCATTCCCAGAACGCCGACACTGGGCTAGGGGGTACTCACCACGCCATCTCCCGATCAGTTGGATTGGGCCGAGGACCCCCACGGCCGTTTGCTCATGGGCCAGTTTGGACAGCCGATGTATACACGAGGAAGATTCCACAAGACTTGGTGATCAAGACAAGGACTCCTCTCCACCGGCATATTCGACTAGGACTCTTGTTATCCCAGGCCTCTGGTACATTATATAAGCCGAGGCCAGGCTAGTTGATAGAGCATCATAACATTACTCATCATACCTCTAGGGTTTAGACTACAACATATGATCTCAAGGTAGATCAACTCTGTAATCATACGCATCGAATACAATCAAAAGCAACATGTAGGGTATTATCTCTTCGAGAGAGCCCGAAGCTGGGTAAAATCCCGTGTCCATGTTACCATCGATCCTAAGACACGACGCTTGGGACCCCCTACCCGAGATCTGCCGGTTTTGACACTGACAATGGTGCTTTCATTGAGAGTTCCGTTGTGTGGTCGGCAAAAGGATCAATGGCTCGCCTACAGATCAACTGCGACGTCGGCGTCTTCGTCGCCGCCTCGACTGGTCGCCTTGGCTTGACCGAGGACTATGACCTACCTCCAATCATCATGTTTGGACGAGGGCCTTCATCAACATCAACTCCGATCTCTATCAAGATCATGGAGGAATCATCCATGGAGCTCGGGGGCTCAACGTCAACATTGCCCTCGGGCGACCGTGCTGTTTTTCCGAACAGCGAACTTGTATCCGCCAACACCACCTCCTCGAGCATCGCTTTGACGATTCCTTTGGTGGAATTTTACGGAATTGAGTCTACAATAACACTGTAAAAATTTGTCGCGTTCCGATGGAGCAATCTCCGCCGGTCTCCGATATACCAGAGCCTTGTCGAATCTGGACGCTTTGGAAGATCCAACCGTTGATCGGCTGCGGAATTCCTATATCTACCAACCCTCAAAATTTCAGCTCGATCCGACCGTGCAAACTCCGGAAACCTTCCGATTAGTGCATCACTTCAGATATGTTTTCTGCGCGAGAACGAATCCGACCCGATTTCATCTTTTTTATGAACGGGATTTTAGACATCCTTTTTGAATGAAGTTTTGTATGGGGTATTGTGTTTTGTTCCCAAACACATCCCACTAATTTTAAAGTCTTTTCCAATATGATCTTCACCATCGCGCCGGTGTCAAACCAGCCCGACAACGTTGCTCCACGGCTGCCGACTTGCGCTAGAAACGTCGTTGCTTTGTTGAGCCGAGCTCAACTTTTTCGGATAATCATCTCGGCAAGCCAAACAAGAGTTCGGCATCGCGAAGGATTAACCATCACCAACCTCGCCTCCCCACGGATTACACGGAGCGGGCACATCGGCATCGCCGCACGGTCACTTCATCAAGCCGGCATTGACCACGTCACGAGTTATGACCTGCATCGGCATGGACGCACCATTGCTTCTCCGAGCTGATGTCCATCACGCCGAACTACTTCAACACTTCGGCTGACATGGCAGCTGCAACGTCTCCTTACCGACCTGCTCCGTCACCTCATCTGGACCGGGGGCTTCGCCATCCCTTCATCAACCTACTCCGGAGACTTCGGCGTCGTCAGCCGACCAGCTTCGTCACGTTAGCTGGACCGGGGGCTTTGCCTCAGCGAGCCAACCTTTACCAGCATCGCCATGTCGTCGCTTCACCGCCCATCAGGCCATGGGTGTGCGGATCGAGTCCCAATTTTGGGAGTCACTTTTCTTCGGACTGCTACAACAAATAAACCAGATGCTATTAATCCTAGCAAATTTTGCTTGTTTGGGTTTATTTTTTCCAAGGAATTATTACTCTGGTTTGTTCCATCATCTGTACACAGGTCTATCAAATGGCGGTCGCATTAACAATGGTCGCGTGGTGGTTCGGTCAGTTTCCGTACAGAGTTCGGCGAACGCCGCATCCGGAACTCGGACCGACCTGTGAATTCAGGCTTTGCCACGCCTTTACCGCACCACGGCGACGCCCTTCATCGACATTGACGTCGGCGCCAGGCCACATATTTTTAAATAAATTATCTTGCGTAAATTAATTACGCGAGGATTTTTATATATTTATATTATTATTGTTGGCCTGCACTATTTTACATGTGCAGGTAATGGACTTCGACTGCGTCACGTGGTCTCTTCAGCAAGCCGACGCCATCGTCCCAATCGGCGTAAATCATCTCGCGTGATCACCTTGTTGGTCGTGTTACCATACCGACGTGTTTGGTTGCCTCGGGGACTTCGGCATCGCCGAGAGAGCTCTACCTCATCGAGCGTTCGGCGCACAGGCCATATTTCTTTTATTACTCACTGTGCATAAATTATTTTTTATGCAACATTTTTAATTAATTATTATTACTATTATCTCCGGTTTGCACTATTTTTTGTGCATATGTAAATGATTCGGGTCGGGCAGTGTTGTCACCTCGGTGTACTGAAATACCACGTCACCTCGACTGGACGGGGGGCTTCGTCAACACTTCATTAACCCACGTCGGAGACTTTGGCGTCACTCTGCCGGCCTGCATTGGCCGTGCTATATCACCACTTCGGAGTGTCGAGCTGTTCGCTCCGGCACTTCGGGACCGGCTTGGAGGATGGAACCTTGTCCTGCATCAAGCTCGGACCGTGTCATCAATGCCGAACACATTAACCAGCTTAGTCGCTTCCATGCTCAAAGTTTTAAAATTTTAACTTGTGTTTGGTTCGACCATGCTCACATACGTTGTTCGTTAAAAGAAACTCCCCTTACCAATGTTAACTTGGGGCTCTTAAAATTTACACGAGCCGTTCTATAATAATGTGTTTCCTTCTTGGTCGTTGCAAAGTCTTTTTCTACCGCTCCTTTTTCGACTCGAGTGTATGGTCAATAGCCGGATACCCTAACTTATCTCTAAAGCCGCTCGAGTTTAGTTCGCTAAACTGGCCTCGGAGAAGCACTCCGCCTTCGGGATAAGGAGCTTGAAGCCGTAGGCTGACCCGCTTGAAGTCTTGAGATCGGATGTGTCATGTTAAAGCACGACAGAAGCACATTTAAAAAAAAAGATCAATTTCCGGATTTGCACCAAAATCTCGGTTTAGTCCAGATGTCAAGCTTTTACATAAGTTTTTGGCTTTTTGAGCCTATGGCACTTTTAAACTATTGGTGTGTTTCTAGCATAAGTCTCGTAGTGCAACGCCGGACACCTTTAGAGATTCTGCAAAAACATTCTCGGATATTGCTATATATGCATCGGTTTCGAATTGTGTCTTTGGTCAATAGTTAGGTTGCCCGGCTCCTGTGCTTGCCTCCTACGTTCCGCTTTGTTCGGCTAGGTGTGCAAAGGGAGAACCACTGCGATTGTGCTTACAGCTCGCATGGTTAAGCACCTCAGTGGAGAAAGCCAAAAACTGACTGTCACAATAAGCGTAAACTGGTTAGCGATCCGATGACTATGTTAAATGACGGGCCGTTCATAACATTGGCCGAAGTGTTTACGGCTTGACCTCGGCTGTCGCCGAACACTAACCATGGGCTAGTAGCTGGCGTCCCAACTTTAAGCTCCTATGACTAAGTGAAAGTTATAAAGCCTGCATATCTGATTGCTCGTTTCCGCTAACACAACCGCCTTCGGGCACCGAGACGTCGGCTAGAGGTTGTTTGTTATTGCGGAAACACCCTGCGTAGCATCTACAAGGGGGAGGAAGCCGACGATGGGCCACTTTCAACTGATAAACGGTCGCAACGGAGTCAAAATAAACATATCATCAGCATTTGTATTTAATATACAAGGGACGCCTTCCATAATCATCGTTATAAAGCCATAAATATGCATCATTTTGACTTAAGATTTCGGCCAAGCTGGGTTGCCTGGCTCCTGTGATTACCCCTACGTTCCCGATTGTTCGGCTAGGAGGTAAAGGGAGCACCTATGTGATTGTTACTTCCGGGTCATCCGTGTTAGTACCTCAGACTAGGAGAAGCCGAAAGCTAGCCATCTTAAAGAATATAATTGGTCGGCAACGGCGGAAGTGAAAATGTTGGTCCATTAAAAGCCACAGAGATCGGGAACTTACCCCGAACTAAATCCTCAATATTTTTCTCCTGCATCGATCAGAGTTGAGGTTTCACGATCATGGTCGGGATGACAACCCAAAGAAAGGAACCGATAGCGGGATTATTTTCTTTGGGAGATGTTTCTTACATCAAATAGTAATATAACATTCTCTCCACATACCTTTATTTATAAAACCATATGGCCGGATTGCCTTGTTTGTCATAAACCTTTGCCCTTGTAAAGGCTTTATAAAGTAGGACAAACACTCCCCGGCCATGGCCGAGGAGGTTGAAGCCGATGGTCGGTCAACAAGGTGTTGTACAATGCGGATCCGAGCATTCATGATGTAAAGTACTTGGATACATAGAATCATTACACATAAAAATTGCGAGTAAAATCCATTTACTGCAATCCATCTTTTAAACCCCTTGGGGCCTACCTTGGCGAGCTCGGATTTTGACCAGCTCTAAGCTCCTTTAAGAGATCTTTATTCTCTTTCTGAGAAGTTTGTGTTAAACACAATTTTTTTCTGTCAAACGGATATCGATCCTTAATTCGGCCACCCGTGCCCACATTAAGGCTCGGGGGCTACTGGCCTTCGCACTCATTATTTATAAATATTAAAGGGGTACATCGATCCCCTGATCTGGTGTTGCCACCTGACCAGTGGCTCGGGGGCTACTGCATTGCCTATTCAATGCAGAAAATTCAAAGTGCTCAGTGTTCGGCATGACCGAACTATGGACAAGTGCGTCTTCGGACAACAATACGTACCATCTGGGGCTTATCCGACATTAAGCTAATATATCACGGTGACTTCTCACGACCCTCTCTCAGGGGCCCGTCCGCCGATCACTATTACCTCTAATATATTACACAGCATTTCTATTCCTACGTATGCTGCCGAGCTAGGAGTTGATCCTCAGGTCGATTTTGCGAATCGACCTGAGTCTCAGGGGCTACTAGGATCAGCAGTTTTATGTTTTCCTTCAGGTGCATCTCGGATTTTAGACCGACACACACCTTGAGGGCTACTGGATATACATATACTGGCTATATATCTCGGCAGAGAATAAATTGCACCAATAAAAAATATTCACAAAAAAATTAGCCCGCGGTCGGGGTGGTGCACCACCTCGGAAGCAGTCCGGCATAAAGCTTGGGCGCTAGTGGCTGGCTCCATAGAGGGCATTTCCGGCATTAAGCTCGGCTGAATTCGTTCAATCTTTTAAAAGACCGAGGTAGTTTACGACACCTTAGACGCTGACCATCGTTGGAGCTCGGAAGTGGTCCGACATAAAGCTCGGATTTGAATGGCTCGTTCCATAGAGAACTTTTCAGCGTTAAACTCGGATAACCTCCTTCAAACTTTTTCAAACCAAGGTGATCTATGACACCTCAGATATAGTCCGGCGTTAGAGCTCGGAGATAATCCGGCGTTGGTGCTCGGCTGCAAAAGATATCTCGAATGCAGTCCGGCGTTGGAGCTCGGATGCAAGAGGACACCGCCGCACGGGAACAACTTCAAACCCGAGGTGTGGCATAAAAAATAATAACAAGGCATTGATAAAGGCTGAGAACTTAAAGGGGCTCCTCGGATACCCGACGTGTAAACTCTTCGGATTCACTTTGGTGATCCTCAAGATCGAAGATGAGACGATTTGTTGAACCAGTTTTCAAGACCGACGGCCGAAGATGAAGAACAGTTCGGAAGAATCGAGGAGCATCCCCAACTTGAAGACCGGTTCAGGGGGCTACTGACAGTGTCCTGGACTAGGGGTACTCCACGCCATCTCCCGATCAGTTGGATTGGGCCGAGGACCCCCATGGTCGTTTGCTCATGGGCCAGTTCAGACAGCCGATGTATACATGAGGAAGATTCCACAAGACTTGGTGATCAAGACAAGGACTCCTCTCCACCGGCGTATTCGACTAGGACTCTTGTTATCCTAGGCCTCTGGTACATTATATAAGCCGAGGCCAGGCTAGTCGATAGAGCATCATAACATTACTCATCATACCTCTAGGTTTAGACCACAACATATGATCTCAAGGTAGATCAACTCTGTAATCATACACGTCGAATACAATCAAAAGCAGCATGTAGGGTATTATCTCTTCGAGAGAGCCCAAAGCTGGGTAAAATCCCGTGTCCATGTTACCATCGATCCTAAGACACGCCGCTTGGGACCCCGTACCCGAGATCTGCCGGTTTTGACACCGACACCTCCGAGATTGGATCTCCCTCTCTGTTCTCTTCTGTTTCACGCTCCCAGATCTGGCCGAAAATCGTTTCCTACATTCCCGGAGATCCCTAACTCCGATTGCGCTGAGATTTTAACATGATTTTTTTTTCCGGATATAAGCTTCCTTGCGCCCGAAGTAGAGATCCAACCAACGTACAAGGTGGGCACAACGCACCACCGCGCGCCAGGGGCCTCTGGTGTGCCCTGGTGTATTGTGGCCTGTGTGGGCCTCCGTTTGCGATGATTCAAACTCCCAAAAAGCACAAATATTCCAAAATAAATCTCCATATTTTTTATTGCATTTGGACTTTGTTTGATATGGATACTCTGCGATACAAAAAACATGCAGAAAACAGGAACTGGCACTAGGCACTTGATCAATAGGTTAGTCCAATAAATCATATAAAAAGTTGCCAAAAGTATGTGAAAGTGGTATAATATTGGCATGAAACAATCAAAAATTATAGATACGATGGAGACGTATCATCATCCCCAAGCTTAATTCCTGCTCGTCCTCGAGCAGGTAAATGATAAAAAAGATAATTTTTTATGTGGAATGCTACCTAGCATAAACTTGATCATATATCTAATCATGGCATGAATATTAAGACATAAGTGATTCAAAGCAATAGTCTATAATTTGACATAAAGACATCAATACTCAGGCATCCCAACAAACAATCATGTCTTTGAAAATATTAACATTAAAGAAAGTTATCCCTACAAAATCATATAGTCTTGTCATGCTCTGTCTTCTTGACACAAAGTATTTATCATGCACAACCCCGATGACAAGCCGAGCAATTGGTTCATACTTTTTAACGCGCTTCAGCTTTTTCAACTCTCACGCAATACATGAGCGCAAGCCATGGATATAGCACTATGGGTGGAATAAACACTACTGCAGGATGATCCAAACGCGACACTACGATCATAGACCCTTCGACGAAACTGTGTGCGATGCCATAATCGCAAACGGTGGTGTAAAAAAATCGTCAAAAAAGGTCCAAAACATTTGCGATGACGGATGCATCAAACCCGATTCAGATTTTAGTTGCGTGTGCGATGCAGGGCATACGGTTCAGCTCAATTATCTGTTTGGGATGAGGAGGAACAAAAGAAATGGGCAGCCAGATGAAGGCGTGTGCGATATACAGCATACGGCTCACTGGGATGAACTGCATGTGATTAGGCAACACAATGGAAATGGTTCAACTGAACAAGTTGTGTGTGATACGCGGCTGTGACGCCCAGATAATTAAGCTACAGTAAACCTCTATTAATGATGCCACATCACCACGATTACTGTTGCTAATCTCATGATAGTTCGAAACGATTCAAATTCAAATTCAAAATCAAGTCAAACGGTAAAAGTTTTCAAACAATGAAACTAAAATGTCCGGGTCATGCCAGATAATGCATAGGTGATTATGGTGCTGAAACCAAACTTTTATGAAATGCTTAACTGCACTAAAAAGATTTAAATAGTAGCAAACCTAATTATTTAAATGCCTTTAATAATTAATAAAATATCAAACTAAATTATTTGGGGACTAAATTGAAATACTAAATTAGATGCCAAGTATATATTTTACAAAAACTAAAACAATAGGAAACAAGGATACAACAGAATAAAAGAAAATAAAACAAAAGAAGAAAAAAAAGCAAACCCCCCTGCTTGGCCGTGGCCCAGCAGGCCATCGGGCCAACCAGGCCGGCCCATCCGACCCCACCCCACTCCCCATAACCCCCCTAGGCAAACCCTAGCCCGACCGCACTACCCCACTCCTCCCCCCACATCGCCCACTCCCCCCTCGATCTGGATCGAGATCGGGGGCTCGACCCCAACGCCGCTCGGTGCTGCCCCGCCGTCGCCTCTCATCACCCTACCGCCCTCGTCGCCGGCGGCCCGGTCGCTGCCCCGTCCTCGTCCTCCTCCTCACTGGACTGCACGCCTTCCTCTTCGTCACAGACGTCGTCCCCGTCATCCTCCCCATGCCCCGCTGCCAAAATCCCTGCAACTCCCCTGTGAGGAGCCCCCCTCCTATCCTCCTCTCTCGTAGTCATCGCTGCCACCGCGTCTCGCCCGTCGTGCCGCTCGCGCTCCCCGCTGTGGCCATCGCCCGCACAAGCGCCCTGGCCGCGCGCCCGCGTTGACTTAGCTCCGTCTGGCCCCCTCGTTGTGCCACCTCCCGGAGCCCCGCTGTTGCTGCGCCCCACTACCTCTATTGCCGCAGCCCCCATCTCGTTGCCGCTGTAAGCACCCGCGGCGCTGGGTCGCGCCCTGCGCCCCCACCCCCGCCGTTCCCAGCTCGCCGCCGCCAGGCTCCGCCGCCTGCGTGCCGTGCCTGCTGCTTCCCCCGGTTCGCGCCAGCCTCACGCTCAACCCCGCGGCCGACGCCCTGCCGCTGCTTCCTGCCGACGCGCTGCCCTGACCCCGCCCCGGCGCACGCCTCCTCTCCTACTGCTACGCGCCCCTCGCGCACGCCTCACCGCCCACGTCCTCCTTCGCCTGGCCTCACCAGCCTCCAGACGCCGCTCCGGCCACCTGGCCCGCCCCGCGGCCACCGGCCTCCCCTGCTCCGGCGGCCGGCCGGGTACGCCCGCCCCTGGGCGTGCGCCCGCTCGGGCCACACTCGCGGCGCCCGGTGCCCATTTCACCTGGCACCCGCAACCTCCCCCTGGGCCACTTACACGCGGGCCCCAGCGCCCCAGAACGATTTAAAATAAAAATGAAAATAAAAATGAATTAATAAAATTTATAATTAATTAATTAATTAGTGAATTAATTAAGTTAATTAATCCTATTTAATTAATCTGATTAACTTGTTAGTTTAATTAAACAGTAATTAGTTTAGCTAAACCCTAATTAACCTAAACAAAGTATGACAGGTGGGTCCCACTGGTCCCACATGTCAGTTTGACCAGTCAACACCTATGTTGACTGCTGACGTCGTGATGACGTCAGCATGCACTATTCTGGATAATGTTGAACTAAATTAATTAAATAAATTCTAAAAATGATTTAAAACTTTATAAAATCATATAAAATAATCCGTAACTCGGATGGAAAAACTTTGTACATGAAAGTTGCTCAGAACGATGAGACGAATCCTGATACGCAGCCCGTTCGTCCGCCACACATCCCTAGCATAGAGAACACGCAACTTTCCTCCTCCGGTTCATCTGTCCGAAAACGCGAAACACCAGGAATACTTTCCCGGATGTTTCCCCCCTTCGCCGGTATCACCTACTACTGCGTTAGGGCACACCTAGCAACGCTCATTGTCATGTCATGCATCGTTATGCATATGTTTGCATTATATTTATTGTTTCTTCCCCCTCTTCTCTCGCTAGACACCAAGACCGACGCCGCTGCTACCCATTACGACTACGGTGTTGATGACCCCTCCTTCTTGCCAGAGCAACCAGGCAAGCCCCTCCTTGATCACCAGATATCGCCTATTCCTCTCTCTACTGCTTGCATTAGAGTAGTGTAGCATGTTACTGCTTTCCGTTAATCCTATCCTGATGCATAGCCTGTCCTTGCTACTACTGTTGTTACCTTTACCTGCAATCCTACATGCTTAGTATAGGATGCTAGTATTCCATCAGTGGACCTACATTCTTGTCCGTCTGCCATGCTATACTATCGGGCCGTGATCACTCGGCAGGTGATCACGGGTATATACTATATACTTTATACATGATACATGTGGTGACTAAAGTCGGGTTGGCTCGTGGAGCACCCGCGAGTGATTCACGGATTGGGGGCTGAAAGGACCTTTGTCCCGACGGCCCTCTGTGTGGATCTTTGTGGCGGAGCGACAGGGCAGGTTGAGACCACTTAGGAGAGAGGTGGGCCTGGCCCTGGTCGGCGTCCTAAATAACACGCTTAACGAGATCTTGGTATTTGATCTTTATGGGCACTCGACGTTGTGGTATCAGCCGAAGCCTTCGTGACGTCAGCGACTAAGCGGCGCGCGCCGGGTTGGACCGCGTAACGCAACTTCCTTTGAAATGGAGGTTGCTAGGTCTGCTCTCCGGCCGCATACGCAACGTGCAGGTGTGCAATGGGCGATGGGCCCAAACCTCTGCGCGCATAGGATTTAGACCGGCGTGCTGACCTCTCTGTTGTGCCTAGGTTGGGCTGCGACGTGCTGATCTTCCGAGGCCGGGCAAGGCCCAGGAAAGTGTGTCCGGCCAAATGGGATTGAGCGTGTTGGGTTATGTGGTGCACCCCTGCAGGGAAGTTTATCTATTCGAATAGCCGTGTCCCTCGATAAAAGGATGACCTGGAGTTGTACCTTGACCTTATGACAAATAGAACCGGATACTTAATAAAACACACCCTTCCAAGTGCCAGATATAACCCGGTGATCGCTCTCTAACAGGGCGACGAGGAGGGGATCGCCGGGTAGGATTATGCTATGCGATGGTACTTGGTGAACTTACCATCTACTCTCTTCTACATGCTGCAAGATGGAGGTGGCCAGAAGCGTAGTCTTCGACAGGATTAGCTTGTGACGCCCCCGATTTGACCGTACACTAATCATGCACGCAAATGTGTACGATCAAGATCAGGGACTCACGGGAAGATATCACAACACAACTCTACAACATAAATAATTCATACAAGCATCATAATACAAGCCAGGGGCCTCGAGGGCTCGAATACAATTGCTCGATCATAGACGAGTTAGCGGAAGCAACAATATCTGAGTACAGACACAAGTTAAACAAGTTTGCCTTAAGAAGGCTAGCACAAAAGTAGCAACGATCGAAAAGACCAGGCCTCCTGCCTGGGACCTCCTAACTACTCCTCGAAGCCGAACTCCATGTAGAATCATCCTCGGGATCTCTAGCTCCTGGACTCCGGCATCTGGTTGCGACAATCAGGTATAGAAAGGGGAAAGAGGGAGAAAAGCAACCGTGAGTACTCATCCAAAGTACTCGCAAGCAAGGAGCTACACTACATATGCATAGGTATATGTGTAAAGGGGCATATCAGTGGACTGAACTGCAGAATGCCAGAATAAGAGGGGGATAGCTAGTCCTGTCGAAGACTACGCTTCTGGCCATCTCCATCTTGCAGCATGTAGAAGAGAGTAGATTGAAGTCCTCCAAGTAACATTGCATAGCATAATCCTACCCGGCGATCCCCTCCTCGTCACCCTGTTAGAGAGCGATCACCGGGTTATATCTGGCACTTGGAAGGGTGTGTTTTATTAAGTATCCAGTTCTAGTTGTCATAAGGTCAAGGTACAACTCCGGGTCGTCCTTTTACCGAGGGACACGGCTATTCGAATAGATAAGCTTCCCTGCAGGGGTGCACCACATAACCCAACACGCTCGATCCCATTTGGCCGGACACACTTTTCTGGGTCATGCCCGGCCTCGTAAGATCAACACGTCGCAGCCCCACCTAGGCTCAACAGAGAGGTCAGCACGCCGGTCTAAACCTATGCGCGCAGGGGTCTGGGCCCATCGCCCTATGCACACCTGCACGTTGCGTACGCGGCCGGAAGCAGACCTAGCCCCCTTAATACAAGCGCGAGCTTACGGTCCAATGCGGCGCCCGCCACTCAGTCGCTGACGTCAAAAAGAGCTTCGGCTGATACCACGACGTCGGGATACCCATAACTACTCCCGCGTAGATGGTTAGTGCGTATAGACCAAATGGCCAGACTCAGATCAAATACCAAGATCTCGTTAAGCGTGTTAAGTATCCGTGAACGCCGACCAGGGCCAAGCCCACCTCTCTCTTAGGTGGTCTCAACCTGCCCTGTCGCTCCGCCACAAAGTAACAGTCGGGGGCCGTCAGGAACCCAGGCCCACCTCTACCGGGGTGGAGCCACCTGTCCTTTCAGCCCCTTCATCAGAATCACTTGCGGGTACTCAACGAGCCGACCCGACTTTAGTCACCACATGTGTCATGTATATAATGTATATAGTATATACCCATGATCACCTCCCGAAGTGATCACGGCCCAGTAGTATAGCATGGCGGACGGACAAGAGTGTAGGGCCACTGATGGAACACTAGCATCCTATACTAAGCAGTAGGATAGCAGGTAAGGGTAACAACAGTAGCAACAATGACAGGCTATGCATCAGGATAGGATTAACGAAAGCAGTAACATGCTACACTACTCTAATGCAAGCAGTATAGAGAAGAATAGGCGATATCTGGTGATCAAGGGGGGGGCTTGCCTGGTTGCTCTGGCAAGTAGGAGGGGTCGTCGACTCCGTAGTCGAACTGGGCAGCAGCAGTGTCGGTCTCGTAGTCTACCGGAGAGAAGAGAGGGAAGAAACAGTAAATACAATGCAAACATAAGCATGACGATGCGTGACATGACAACGAGCGGTACTAGGTGTGTCTTAACGCGACAGTAGGTGGTACCGGCGAAGGGGGGAACATCCGGGAAAGTATTCCCGATGTTTTGCGTTTTCGGACAGATGGACCGGAGGGGGAAAGTTGCGAGTTCGATAGGTTAGGAAGGTGTGGTGGACGAACGGACTGCGTATCCGGATTCGTCTCGTCGTTCTGAGCAACTTTCATGTTGAAAATATTTTAATCCGAGTTACGGATTAAAAGATATGATTTTCTAAAGATTTTATTAATTTCTGGAATTTAATTAATCATTTAATTTAATTCGAAAATGGATTTATGACATCAGCATGATGTCATGCTGACATCAGCAGTCAACTGGGGTTGACTAAGTCAAACTAACATGTGGGTCCAGTGGGACCCACCTGTCATTCTCTGATTAGGTTAATTAGGGTTTATATAATTAATTATTTTTAATTAAATTAATTAACTAATTAGATTAATTTAAACAGGATTAATTAACTTAATTAATTTAGTTAATTAGTTAATTAATTAATTAAATTTATTTTTATTATTTGTTTTATTTATTTATTAATTGCTATTAATTAATTTTTTATTATTATTATTATTATTTTATTAATTTTTTTTAATTGACGTTCTGGGCGCTGGGCCCCATTTGTACACGGGACAGGGCCAAGTTGTCAAAGGCCCCTGTGGCCTTAGCGGGCACGGGGCGCCGCGCGGCCCGAGCGGGCGCACGCCCAGGGGCGGGCGGACCCGGCAGGGCGCCGGAACAGGGGAGGCCGGTGGCCGCGGCCGGAACGGCGACCGGCGAGCAGTTGGAGAGGTGCAGAACGGCGCACGGGGGGGAGGTGAGCGGAGGTAGCCGCGTGGGGAGGTCAGTGCGGCGTGGTGGCGGACGCCGGTGGAGCCGCGAGCGGTGGCATGTGGGGAGGCGCAAGGCGTGGGCGAGGCACAGGCGCGGTCGGCGCGGTGCGTGCTGCGGCAAGGCGGGTGACGGCTGGCGTGGAGCTCGGGCCGCAGCAGCAGTGAGCGTCGCGGGAGGACGGACGCGGCGTGCAGGGTCGGGGCGCAGCAGGGGGACATGGCGGGACGCAGCCAGGAGGCGGCGGGAGCTAGCAGGTGGCGCGCGCGTGCGGGACGGCGAGGGCGCGCGCGTGCGCTGGACGAGGCCGCGGCCATGAGCGCGCGGGTGGACGGAGCCGGTGACAGAGATAGAGGGGAGAGGAGGCCGGTGGCCTCACCAGCGTTGTAGGGTCGAGGGGCGGTGAGGCTTGGTGAAGCTGCTCGGGGGGAGATGAGGATGACGGCGGCGACGGTTGACGGCTCCGGCGAACGGCGCTCGGCGACGGCGGTGCGTGGTGGCGTCGAGGTCGTGCCCCGCATCCACGATGAGGGGTGAGGAGGGGAGGCGAGCGACGGGGTCGAGGCGGCGCCGGATACGACGAGCGGCGCTACGGGAACGCCGACGGTGAGGTGGGCAGCGGGGCACCGGGGTCGGAGTCCGATCTGGATCGAGGGAGGGAGAGGGAGGAGAGGGGATCGTGCGGGGGGGGGGGGGAACGACGGGGTGTCGGTGGAGTGGATAAGGGGAGTGGGGGCGCGGGGTGGGCCGGCCCATTCGGGCGGCTGGGGGCCCGCGTGGATGGCCAGCTGGGCCAAAGGGCCCAGCGGGGGGGGGGGGGGGGGGGTTTCCCCTTTTTTTTTATTTGCTTGTTTTCTGTTTTGATTTCTTTTGTTTATTTTCCTTTTCTGTTTTATTTAATTTTACAGCACTTAAGAATTTTATAAATTTGTGTTTTCTTTACTATAATTATTTTTGTAATATTCGGCACCGCCCGAGCATTTTTGTTTCCACTTCTGAAAACTTTAATTGTTTGACTTATTTTGAATTTAAATTTTGAAACGTTTTCGAATCATTGCGAGGTTAGAAACAGTAACCAAAGTGACGTGGCATGATTAGCGTGGGATTACTGTAGCATGATTATCAGGGCGTTACAAATCTCCTCTACTACAAGAAATCTCGTCCTGAGATTTAAAGGGTGTAGCAGGGGGAAAGACTCGGGAAGGACGGAGCTCAACACAAGATAGGTACCTGGGGACTATCCCAGTGAACGTGGCATAGAGGCAACTCTCGAGTGTAAATTTAAGAAAATCATCGAGAGCAAGGTAAGAAGGTGCAATAATAAGCTTCGCGGGTAGGCAATTGTTCATTGCCTGAAATAGAGGGTGAAAGGGGGTTCAGAGCAATGGGAATAAGTAATTCATCTGGTACCAGAATAGATCACTAGGAAGGTGGCTCGTGATTTACATACGAAGCCAAGTGCGAGGAACAATTTTGGAAATCAGGGATGTACAGGAGAGTCAGGTTTCGATCCTGTGGAACTGTGGGTTATGGGCCCACCATGTGGGTTAAAAGTAGGAAGGGCGACGACGTCTTGCTTGATCATGATAGCAAGGCATGTCAGAGGGTAGCCTGTCAGTTATATGTCAGCAACATCGTCGGTACCAAGGGCGAGGGATGAAGAGAACCATTTTCCTGCTCGTTGAAACAAGGCGGACCATTAGGCAAAGTTCTCGTCCATCGGTGGTTACCGAAATGTCACCATCAATAGTAACAGGGTCTTACTGACAGAGTTGTACACCGAGGTGTTTTACATAAGCAGGAGAATATTACTGCTTAGATCATATAGATCACCAGAAAGGTTAAACCAAACAATGGAAAGGAAAATATGATTATCAGATTAAACAGAAGAATGGAAAGGAAAATGTGTTTAAACACATATTTCAAGGGTATATCCTTCCCAAGGACAAGCAGAGCATGATATCCATGACATGATATAATGTAGAAAACTCTTTAGGTACGGGAGAGAATTTTCATGACATTACCCATACAGCGGTGTTTGGATAATTGCGCAGGAAACATTTAGCATTGTGCTTCAAATGTTCCCGTTGAAAATCGGAGTACCATAGACATTCTTCGAGATAGCATTGACATGGTCAACAGGTGAAGATCAGACTTTGGAAACAAAAAGGATCCATCAGGAACAACTTATAGAATAAGTCTTACAATTTCCTCATGGAAGAACAGCTAACCTTGCTAAAAAGGAAAACTTATAACAATAGGTCCCCTGGCCAGGTGTGTTAGGCATGACATCACCTTACCGGGTCATAAATAGACCAATGTTACAACTCTTGGAAATATGTTCCAACCATCATATCTGACCGAGATTCAGATCTGATTGGTGTCAGGATAACTCAGACTCAGGATGCCTGAGAAGAAAGGTGCAACACGAATTGTCGAGATGACATTGTAAGATTCTCGAGAATTGAACTATGGAAGCGAGTTCCGAAGCAAGAGTTCATCATTAAAGCAAGGAGAGGATGAGGGGGTGGCTGATGGACTCAGCGACAATTCCTCGAGATTTCCAAAACGAGGGATTTCCACACTTATGTGAACAAGGAGATAACATTTGTCAGATCAAATGATATAGTGAGGTACGCTCGAGGAAAACATACTCAATTAAACATTGGTTGAAAGGTGCACCCGAAATATGGGCTTAGGTAGAATGATCAATGTTAGAATGGTGATTCGATAAACAATGGTCTAAGAATGAAATATCGACCATTAACTTCAAAGCAATAGGGTTGCTAGAAGTTTTGAAGTCGCACATCATAGTTCAATTGTCGGTTTTCCGGTTAGAAACAACACGGGGATCAGAAAACAAATGGAGATGGCGAGAAGTATTACTATATCAAGAATTCTCAAGAGGTGGAGAAATTCTCACAATATCCTTGACATAAAATATGGTAATACTCCAAGGTAGAACATAACATAAGCTGGTTAGCAAGGAGCTCCATAACATGATCAAGTTGGTGTTGAGGGGAGGCAAGAATGTTGTCGATGATAACACAATTCATCGAGGGGCAAGGATGGTATTTCTCATCCTGAATTTCGACTGATATCCTAGAAGAGCTCAAAATGTTGGTGCTGATCACGACACATTTGTCGAGAGATTTCATGAAGATGTAATCTATCGGCGATGACATCAAGTCAGAGGAATGATGAAAGCGATAGGTTAATGGAACCAAGGGTACGACACAAACTTGAAATCAAGCTTGTTGTTCAAGGCGAACTAATATGACGAGGAAGATCGACGTAAGCTTAGCTCATCATCGAAAGTTGTGTTCCGGGAAGGACCGGGTAGCACAGTTAAAAAGTTTGCACGATAATGATATAGCCGATAAGGCTAGGAATGACTTGAAGGATTATTAAACTCGTAAGCAACAAGAATTACTTAGAGTTATTGAATCGGAGTGCGGAATCGATTCACTTATCGGTGTTCTCGAGTGACTAATAACTCAGAGCCCGTGGAAAATTGGAATCAGTGAGAATGTAGCACTCGATGAAAACTCATAAGAAGTTATGCAGTTCCATGATAATCTCGAGATACCGGGGTAATACTCGACGACAGATCAAAGTAGAGGATGGATTGGGGTATTGCTCTATAGAAGACAATTACTTTAAACTTGCATAGGAAATGGTATTTAAAGGAGAACATGGTCGAAACCACGATCGCAAAGGATCAATTCACCGATACCTGATGATATTATACCAGGGAAATAGTTATTATTATAAGGAGCTTCCATGATAGGATCTACATCGTGTCCACGGGCATGAACACAAAGGTTCAAGGTCGACTCCCACTTCTCCAATGCATAACCTTTCATTCACTTCTCATTTTTCAAAGAAGTTGTAGTATTGAAATTTTAACTGGCAAAATACTAGGAGAGTATGACTCATGAAAACTTATGAGTTCACACATATTAAGGAAGGCATAGGTTCAACCCATCAGGGCATCTTAGGAACATATACCACAAACTTCGGAGTAAATAATACAAGCTCGAAAGTAGAGCATGGTTCACAAAGCAGAGGATACAATTTACCAAAGGCATCATGTATCCGAGGAAAAGCTCACAAGCTTATTTAATATGGAGGACATTGTCGGATAAAATCCGACAAAAGGGTCTGGTGGTCCACAAGGGATCTGATGTGAGCATCAGTACTCAACCAGAGGAAGAAAGAATGCAAGGATAACAGATTATAGAAACAACTGACTAACTCAAAAGCTCAAATGCAAAGGAATTATGAATTCCAAGACAAGGGATCAGAAGCAATGCTCTAATTAGGGATGGATAAGTTGAATAGCCTTAGGGGTATAATCGATTACGATTTGATTGGTCGAGATCCAGCTCATGTTAAAGATGTCTGAGCCGGAAGGATGAATTCTAGGATCTGATTGAGGATTGCGAGCATTCGCAACATATTGAATCAATGGACTCAAAAAGATAATGACAAAGGGTGCCAATAAGATTTCGAGACTTATGGGATTAATCATAATGCTAGTAAGCAAGAATTTCAAGAGCAACAGGCTCCTGAAGATTTTCGGAAGATCGAATGATATTTTGAACACTTTTGTGAAATACTTGAATCAATTGGGGATGAGCGGATACTCGGTAAGTGCGAGGATTATCCGTAGGGGTATTCAGGTGACAAAGAACAGCAAGGTAGTAAGCTCAAAGGATTCTCGGAACAACAGAGATAATTTCGGGGTATCTTGTACTAACAAGATCAACTGGGAAACATTGTATGAATGGCGAGTATACGTGGTTATCCATAGGAGTTTATCGATGAAAGGGGATTGCAAAAGCGATGAACACAAGTCCTCGGGTTATCAGCAGAGAGTATCTTCAGGGTCTTCACGTGCAGCAGACGATCATCAGTAATAAGGGGCTCTCCGGGTGAAAGTGATAACGAGATCCTAATGTTAGATTTAGTAAAATTCAATTAACCCGAATAGAAGAGAGGTCAGAGTCCCAGAGTATAGACAAGGAGTAAAAGATCCTAATACCACCCAATGGCGAGGTGGGCCCGTAAGCCACACAGCCATGTAAGTAAAAGTTTTTCAATGACTAGACTCGACTTCGGCCAAGGAGTTGGAAAGGGGGATTCCTACAGGCAGTTGGCTCTGATACCAACTTGTGACGCCCCCGATTTGACCGTACACTAATCATGCACGCAAATGTGTACGATCAAGATCAGGGACTCACGGGAAGATATCACAACACAACTCTACAACATAAATAAGTCATACAAGCATCATAATACAAGCCAGGGGCCTCGAGGGCTCGAATACAATTGCTCGATCATAGATGAGTCAGCGGAAGCAACAATATCTGAGTACAGACACAAGTTAAACAAGTTTGCCTTAAGAAGGCTAGCACAAAAGTAGCAACGATCGAAAAGACCAGGCCTCCTACCTGGGACCTCCTAACTACTCCTCGAAGCCGAACTCCATGTAGAATCATCCTCGGGATCTCTAGCTCCTGGACTCCAGCATCTGGTTGCGACAATCAGGTATAGAAAGGGGAAAGAGGGAGAAAAGCAACCGTGAGTACTCATCCAAAGTACTCGCAAGCAAGGAGCTACACTACATATGCATAGGTATATGTGTAAAGGGGCATATCAGTGGACTGAACTGCAGAATGCCAGAATAAGAGGGGGATAGCTAGTCCTGTCGAAGACTACGCTTTTGGCCATCTCCATCTTGCAGCATGTAGAAGAGAGTAGATTGAAGTCCTCCAAGTAACATCGCATAGCATAATCCTACCCGGCGATCCCCTCCTCGTCACCCTGTTAGAGAGCGATCACCGGGTTATATCTGGCACTTGGAAGGGTGTGTTTTATTAAGTATCCAGTTCTAGTTGTCATAAGGTCAAGGTACAACTCCGGGTCGTCCTTTTACCGAGGGACACGGCTATTCGAATAGATAAGCTTCCCTGCAGGGGTGCACCACATAACCCAACACGCTCGATCCCATTTGGCCGGACACACTTTTCTGGGTCATGCCCGGCCTCGTAAGATCAACACGTCGCAGCCCCACCTAGGCTCAACAGAGAGGTCAGCACGCCGGTCTAAACCTATGCGCGCAGGGGTCTAGGCCCATCGCCCTATGCACACCTGCACGTTGCCTACGCGGCCGGAAGTAGACCTAGCCCCCTTAATACAAGCGCGAGCTTACGGTCCAATGCGGCGCCCGCCACTCAGTCGCTGACGTCAAAAAGAGCTTCGGCTGATACCACGACGTCGGGATACCCATAACTACTCCCGCGTAGATGGTTAGTGCGTATAGACCAAATGGCCAGACTCAGATCAAATACCAAGATCTCGTTAAGCGTGTTAAGTATCCGCGAACGCCGACCAGGGCCAAGCCCACCTCTCTCTTAGGTGGTCTCCACCTGCCCTGTCGCTCCGCCACAAAGTAACAGTCGGGGGCCGTCAGGAACCCAGGCCCACCTCTACCGGGGTGGAGCCACCTGTCCTTTCAGCCCCCTCATCAGAATCACTTGCGGGTACTCAACGAGCCGACCCGACTTTAGTCACCACATGTGTCATGTATATAATGTATATAGTATATACCCATGATCACCTCCCGAAGTGATCACGGCCCAGTAGTATAGCATGGCGGACGGACAAGAGTGTAGGGCCACTGATGGAACACTAGCATCCTATACTAAGCAGTAGGATAGCAGGTAAGGGTAACAACAGTAGCAACAATGACAGGCTATGCATCAGGATAGGATTAACGAAAGCAGTAACATGCTACACTACTCTAATGCAAGCAGTATAGAGAAGAATAGGCGATATCTGGTGATCAAGGGGGGGCTTGCCTGGTTGCTCTGGCAAGTAGGAGGGGTCGTCGACTCCGTAGTCGAACTGGGCAGCAGCAGTGTCGGTCTCGTAGTCTACCGGAGAGAAGAGAGGGAAGAAACAGTAAATACAATGCAAACATAAGCATGACGATGCATGACATGACAACGAGCGGTACTAGGTGTGTCTTAACGCGACAGTAGGTGGTACCGGCGAAGGGGGGAACATCCGGGAAAGTATTCCCGATGTTTTGCGTTTTCGGACAGATGGACCGGAGGGGGAAAGTTGCGAGTTCGATAGGTTAGGAAGGTACGGTGGACGAACGGACTGCATATCCGGATTCGTCTCGTCGTTCTAAGCAACTTTCATGTTGAAAATATTTTAATCCGAGTTACGGATTAAAAGATATGATTTTCTAAAGATTTTATTAATTTCTGGAATTTAATTAATCATTTAATTTAATTTGAAAATGGATTTATGACATCAGCATGATGTCATGCTGACATCAGCAGTCAACTGGGGTTGACTAAGTCAAACTAACATGTGGGTCCAGTGGGACCCACCTGTCATTCTCTGATTAGGTTAATTAGGGTTTATATAATTAATTATTTTTAATTAAATTAATTAACTAATTAGATTAATTTAAACAGGATTAATTAATTTAGTTAATTAGTTAATTAATTAATTAAATTTATTTTTATTATTTGTTTTATTTATTTATTAATTGTTATTAATTAATTTATTATTATTATTATTATTATTATTTTATTAATTATTTTTTAATTGAAGTTTTGGGCGCTCGGCCCCATTTGTACACGGGACAGGGCCAAGTTGTCAAAGGCCCCTGTGGCCTTAGCGGGCACGGGGCGCCGCGCGGCCCGAGCGGGCGCACGCCCAGGGGCGGGCGGACCGGGCAGGGCACCGGAACAGGGGAGGCCGGTGGCCGCGGCCGGAACGGCGACCGGCGAGCAGTTGGAGAGGTGCAGAACGGCGCACGGGGGGAGGTGAGCGGAGGTAGCCGCGTGGGGAGGTCAGTGCGGCGTGGTGGCGGATGCCGGTGGAGCCGCGAGCGGCGGCATGTGGGGAGGCGCAAGGCGTGGGCGAGGCACAGGCGCGGTCGGCGCGGTGCGTGCTGCGGCAAGGCGGGTGACGGCTGGCGTGGAGCTCGGGCCGCAGCAGCAGTGAGCGTCGCGGGAGGACGGACGCGACGTGCAGGGTCGGGGCGCAGCAGGGGACATGGCGGGACGCAGCCAGGAGGCGGCGGGAGCTAGCAGGTGGCGCGCGCGTGCGCTGGACGAGGCCGCGGCCATGAGCGCGCGGGCGGACGGAGCCGGTGACAAAGATAGAGGGGAGAGGAGGCCGGTGGCCTCACCAGCGTTGTAGGGTCGAGGGGCGGTGAGGCTTGGTGAAGCTGCTCGGGGGGGGGGGGGGGGGGAAATGAGGATGACGGCGGCGACGGTTGACGGCTCCGGCGAACGGCGCTCGGCGACGGTTGACGGCTCCGGCGAACGGCGCTCGGCGACGGCGGTGCGTGGTGGCGTCGAGGTCGTGCCCGGATCCACCATGAGGGGTGAGGACGGGGAGGCGAGCGACGGGGTCGAGGCGGCGCCGGATACGACGAGTGGCGCTAGGGGAACGCTGACGGTGAGGTGGGCAGCGGGGCACCGGGGTCGGAGCCCGATCTGGATCGAGGGAGGGAGAGGGAGGAGAGGGGGTCGTGCGGGGGGGGGGGGGGAACGACGGGGTGTCGGTGCAGTGGATAAGGGGAGTGGGGGCGCGGGGTGGGCCGGCCCATTCGGGCGGCTGGGGGCCCGCGTGGATGACCAGCTGGGCCAAAGGGCCCAGCGGGGGGGGGGGTCCCCCCTTTTTTTTATTTGCTTGTTTTCTGTTTTTATTTCTTTTGTTTATTTTCCTTTTCTGTTTTATTTAATTTTACAGCACTTAAGAATTTTATAAATTTGTGTTTTCTTTACTATAATTATTTTTGTAATATTCGGCACCGCCCGAGCATTTTTGTTTCCACTTCTGAAAACTTTAATTGTTTGACTTATTTTGAATTTAAATTTTGAAACGTTTTCGAATCATTGCGAGGTTAGCAACAGTAACCAAAGTGACGTGGCATGATTAGCGTGGGATTACTGTAGCATGATTATCCGGGCGTTACAATTAGCTATCCCCCTCTTAATCTGGCATTCTGCAATTCAGTCCACCGATATGGCCCTTTACACATATACCCATGCATATGTAGTGTAGCTCCTTGCTTGCGATTACTTTGGATAAGTACTCATGGTTTCTTTTCTCCCTCTTTTCCACCTTTCCCTTCTACCTGGTTGTCCAACCAGATGCCAGAGCCTAGGAGCCAGACGCCACCGTCGACGACGACTCCTACTACACTGGAGGTGCCTACTACTACGTGCAGGCCGCTGACGACAGCCAGGAGTAGTTTAGGAGGATCCCAGGCAGGAGGCCTGCGCCTCTTTCGATCTGTATCCCAGTTCGTGCTAGCCTTCTTAAGGCAAACTTGTTTACTTATGTTTGTACTCAGATATTGTTGCTTCCGTTGACTCGTCTATGATCGAGCACTTGTATTCGAGCCCTCGAGGCCCCTGGCTTGTATTATGATGCTTGTATGACTTATTTATGTTTTTAGAGTTGTGTTGTGATATCTTCCCGTGAGTCCCTGATCTTGATCGTACACGTTTGCGTGCATGATTAGTGTACGATTGAATCGGGGGCGTCACAAGTTGGTATCAGAGCCGACTGCCTGCAGGAATCCCCCTTCCAACTCCTTGGCCGAAGTCGAGTCTAGTCATTGCTAAACTTTTACTAACATGGCTGTGCGGCCCATGGGCCCACGTCGCCATTGGGTGGTATTAGGATCTTTTATTCCTTGTCTAAACTCTGGGAATCTTATCTCTCTTCTACTCGGGTTAAATGGTTTTACTAACTCTAACTCTAGGTTCTCGTAACTACTTCCTCCCGGAGAGCCACTCGATACAGATGATCGCTTGACGCACTAGAAGATTCCGAAGTTACTCTCTGATGTTCCCTCGATACTTTGTGCCATCGCTTTTGCAATTCCATTCCATCGATAAACCCCAATGGATAACCAAGTACACTTGCCATTCATACAATCATTCCCCGTTGATCTTGTTATTACAAGATACCCCGAAATTCTCTCTAATGTTCTGAGAATACTTGGTACCTACTGCCTTGCAGTTCTTTGCCACATGAATACCCCTATGGATAATTTCTCGCACTTACCGAGTATCCACTCATCCCCAGTTGATTCATGTAGGTCACCAATCTTCGAAATACCATTCGATCTTCTGAAAATCCTCAGCAGCCTATTGCTCTTGAAATTCTTGTTTGCTTACATTATGGATAATCCCATAAGTCTAGTAAACTTATTGGCATCCTTTGTCGCTATCGTTTTGAGTCCGTCGATTCAATATGCTGCGGATGCTTGCAATCCTCAGGATTTATCCTTCTGGCTTAGACATCATTTTAAACATGAGCTGGTTCTCAACCAATTGGATTGCCATCGATTGTACCCCTAAGCCTACGCAACTTATCCATCCTTAATCAGAGCGTTTGCTTCTGACCCCTTGATCGGAAATGATAATTCCTTTGCATTTGAGCTTTGAATTAGTCAGTTGTTTATACAATCCGATGCCCTTTCATTCCTTCTTCCTCTGATAGAGTACCGATACTCGCATCACCTCCGTTGTAGACCACAAGACCCCTTGATTGGATTATTATCCGACAGTGTCCTTCATATTCAATAACCTTGTGAGCCTTTCCATGGGTATATAATGCCTTTGTTAAATTGTATCCTCTGCTTTGTTAACCATGCTCGGCTTTCGAGCTTGTGTTATTTACTCCTGAAGTTCGTGGTATATGTTTCTAAGATGCCCTGATGGGTTGAACCTATACCTTCCCTAAAACCGTATGCACCCGAAAGTTTACGCAAGTCATACCATTCTGGTGTTGTACCAGATAATTTTCTGCTCCACGACTTCTTCAAAGACAAGAAGTAAATGATAGGTTAGGCATTGAAGAAGTGGGAGTCGACCTTGAACTTTGTGTTCATGCCCTTGGACCCGATGTGGAAGTTATCATGGAAGCTTCTTGCAAAATATTTAGTCGTTTGGGTAATTCTTCCGGTGTCATTAAATTGGATCCCTTACAGCTATGGTTCCGACCATATTGTTCTTCTTTGATTCCATTTCTCGCGCAAGTTTAAAGTACTTGCCTTCTACAGATCAATACGCCTGCCCAACCTCTATTTTGACCCCCTTCGAGTATTACCGCCTAGTATCTCGAGGATATCAACCCATTGCATTACATCTTATGAATTTCCAATGAAGTAGTACCTTTCCCCATCATAGTCACTCCACGGGTTCTGGGTTGTCGTCAACCGAGAACACCGATTAGTGAATCGAATAAACATTGTGATTCAATACCCCTAGTACTTTGTGGTTGAGACGTTTAGTACTCCATGTCACTCCTAGCCTGATCGGTTACTTCATGATCATGCTAATTTTAACTGTGCTACCTGGTCCTTCCCGGAGCACAAATTTCGACAGTGAGCTAATCTTACATCAATCTTCCTCGTGATATCATTTCTCCTTGAACAACAAACTTGATTTCGAGTTTGTGTCATACCCATGGTTCCAATAACCTTTCACTTCATCATTCCTTTAACTTGATGTCATCGTCGATCGATTATATCTTCATGAAATCTCTCGACAACTGTGTCGTGATCATCATCAGCATTCTGAGCTCTTCCAGGATATCAATTGAATTCCTGATGAGAAATACCATCCTTGCCCTCGATGATTTGTGTTATCATCGACCACTTTATTGCCTTCCGTTCAACACAAACTTGTTCGTGTTTGGTGTTATACCTTGAGTTCATTGCTATCCAACAATTGTTCTTCTTTACCTTGGAATATTACCATCTTTTATGTCAAGAATGTCGTGGGAATTTCACCACGTCTTAAGAATCCTTGATACATAGTGATACTTCTCACCATCACCCTTCTTTCTTGGTCTCCGTGTTGATTCCAACAAGTGAATGGTGTTGTTTGGATTCTTTCCTTCTAGCAACCCTATTGCTTTGAAGTTAATGGTCGACGTTTCATTCTTAGACCATTGGTTATCGAATCACCATAATAACATCGGTCGTGCTACCTAAGCCCATATTTCGGGTGCACCTTCCAACCAATGTTTAAATTGGGTATGTTTTCCTCGAGCATATCTCCTTATATCATTTGATCTGACAAATGTTATCTCTTTGTTCACATGATTGTGGAAATCCATCTTTTGGAAATCTTCATGAATTGTCGTTTAGTTCATTAGCCACCCTCTCATCCTATCCTTGGTTTAATGATGAACTCTTGTTTTGGGACTCGCTTCCATAGATCATTCCTGAGAATCTTACAATATCATCTCGACAATTTGAGTTGCACCCTTCTTCTCAAGCATCCCGAGTCTGAGTTATCCAGACACCAATCAGATCTGAATCTTGGTCAGATATGATGGTTGGAACATTTTTCCAAGAGTTATAACACTGTTCTTTTATGACCCGGTAAGGTGATGTCATGCCCAGCACACCTGGCCGGAGGACCTACTATTATAATTTCCTTATTAGCAAGGTTGTCCATTCTTCCATGAGGAAATTGTAAGACTTATTCTATAAGTTGTTCTTGATGGATCCTTTGTGTATCCAAAGTATGATCTTTACCCTGTGACCATGTCAATGCTATCTCGAAGCATGTCTGTGGTACTCCGATTTTCAACAAGTCCATTTGAAGCCCAATGCTAAATGTTTCTTTCTCAATTATCCAAACACCGTTGTATGGGTAATGTCATTAAATTTCTCTCCCCTTACCTAAAGGATTTTCTACTTTCTATCCTGTCATGGATATCATGCTCCGCTTGTCCTTGGGAAGGATATACCCCCGAAATAGGTGTGTATATACATTTTTCCTTTCCATTGTTTTGTTTAACCTTTCTTGTATTCTACTTAACTGAGCAGTGATAATTTCCTGCTTAGGTAAACACATCGTTGTACCACTCTGTCAGTAAGACCCTGTTACTATTATTGATGACTTTTCGGTAACCACCGATGGACGAGAACTTTGCCTATTGGTCCGCCTCGTTCAAACAAGCAGAAAAATGGTTCTCTTCGTCCCTCTCCCTTGGTACCGATGTTGTTGCCGACATTACTGACAGGTTATCCTCTGACATGCCTTGCTTATATGATCGTGCAAGACGTAACCGCCCTTCCTAATTTTAACCCGCATGGTGGGCCCATAACCCACAGTTCCACAGGATCGAAACCTGGCTCTCCTATACACCCCCAGTTTCCAAAGTTAATTCCTCGCACTTGGCCTCGTATGTGATTCGCGAGCCACCTTCCGAGAGGTCATCAATTCTGGCATCGGTCACAATAACTTTTTCCGTTGCTTTGAACCCCTTTCACGCCCTGTAACAGGCATCAAATGATTGCCTGCTCGCTCGAAACTTCCCATGATACCTTCTTACCTTGCTCTCAATATTTTTCTTAAGTTTCAATTCGAGAGTTACCTTCCACCACCTTCCCCGATGTTATCAACCAGATGGTCAACCTTGCAGAGGTCCGTTCTCCCGGAATACCCACCCTTTATTCTTTCGTAAGTACGATGGAATTCCCGAAGGAAGAATGCCGACTTCATCACGATGACCTGAAGCAGACAACTGAAGACATCAACGTAATGGACCGACCTCTTCGAGAAGAGCAACCAAGACCGAGAAGATCCGTTAGAGTTTCGCAACCACAACTTTCCCCCTTACACCACCTCTTAAATCTCGGGACGAGATTTCTTGTATTGGAGGAGAATTGTGACGCCCGGACAATTAAGCTACAGTAAACCTCTGTTAATGATGCCACGTCACCACGATTACTGTTGCTAATCTCGTGATAGTTCGAAACGATTCAAATTCAAATTCAAAATCAAGTCAAACGGTAATTTTTTTTCAAACAATGAAACTAAAATGTTCGGGTCATGCCAGATAATGCATAGGTGATTATGGTGGTGAAACCAAACTTTTATGAAATGCTTAACTGCACTAAAAAGATTTAAATAGTAGCAAACCTAATTATTTAAATGCCTTTAATAATTAATAAAATATCAAACTAAATTATTTGGGGACTTAATTGAAATACTAAATTAGATGCCAAGTATATATTTTACAAAAACTAAAACAATAGGAAACAAGGATACAACAGAATAAAAGAAAAGAAAATGAAACAAAACAAGAAAAAAAGCAAACCCCCCCTGCTTGGCCGTGGCCCAGCAGGCCATCGGGCCAACCAGGCCGGCCCATCCGCGCCCCACCCCACTCCCCATAACCCCCCCGGGCAAACCCTAGCCCGACCGCACTACCCTACTCCTCCCCCCACATCGCCCACTCCCCCCTCGATCTGGATCGAGATCGGGGGCTTGACCCCGACGCCGCTCGGTGTTGCCCCGCCGTCGCCTCTCATCACCCTGCCGCCCTCGTCGCCGGTGGCCCGGTCGCTGCCCCGTCCTCGTCCTCCTCCTCACCGGACTGCACACCTTCCTCTTCGTCGCAGATGTCGTCCCCGTCGTCCTCCCCACGCCCTGCTGCCAAAATCCCTGCAGCTCCCCTGTGAAGAACCCCCCCTCCTATCCTCCTCTCTCGTAGTCGTCGCTGCCACCGCGTCTCGCCCGTCGTGCCGCTCGCGCTACCCGCTGTGGCCATCGCCCGCACAAGCGCCCTGGCCGCACGCCCGCATCGACTGAGCTCCGTCTGGCCCTCTCATTGTACCACGTCCCGGAGCCCCGCTGCTGCTGCGCCCCGCTACCTCTACTGCCGCAGCCCCGTCCTGTTGCCGTTGTAAGCACCCGCGGCGCTGGGTCGCGCCCTACGGCCCCACCCCCGCCGTACCCTTCTCGCCGCCGCCTAGCTCCGCCGCCCGCGTGCCGCGCATGCTGCTTCCCCCGGTTCGTGCCAGCCTCGTACTCAACCCCGCGGCCGACGCCCTGCCGCGGCTCCCCGCCGACGCGCTGCCCTGACCCCGCCCCGGCGCGCACCTCCTCCCCTACTGCTACGCGCCCCTCGTGCGCGCCTCGCTGCCCACGTCCTCCTTCGCCTGGCCTCACCTGCCTCCAAACGCCGCTCCGGCCACCTGGCCGGCGCCGCGGCCACCGGCCTCCCCTGCTCCGGCGCCCGGCTGGGTACGCCCGCCCTTGGGCGTGCGCCCGCTTGGGCCACACCCGCGGCGCCCGGTGCCCGTTTCGCCTGGCATCCGCAACTTCCCCCTAGGCCACTTACACGCGGGCCCCAGCACCCCAGAATGTTTTAAAATAAAAATAAAAATAAAAATGAATTAATAAAATTTACAATTAATTAATTAATTAGTGAATTAATTAAGTTAATTAATCCTATTTAATTAGTCTGATTAACTTGTTAGTTTAATTAAACCGTAATTAGTTTAGCTAAACCCTAATTAACCTAAACAGAGTATGACAGGTGGGTCCCACTGGACCCACACGTCAGTTTGACCAGTCAACACCTCTGTTGACTGCTGACGTCGTGATGACATCAGCATGCACTATTCTGGATAATGTTGAACTAAATTAACTAAATAAATTCTAAAAATGATTTAAAACTTTAGAAAATCATATAAAATAATCCGTAACTCGGATGGAAAAACTTTGTACCTGAAAGTTGCTGAGTACGATGAGACGAATCCAGATACGCAGCCCGTTCGTCCGCCACACATCCCTAGCATAGAGAACATGCAACTTTCCCCCTCCGGTTAATCTGTCCGAAAACGCGAAACACCAGGAATACTTTCCCGGATGTTTCCCCCCTTCGCTGGTATCACCTACTACAGCGTTAGGGCACACCTAGCAACGCTCATTGTCATGTCATGCAACGTTATGCATATGTTTGCATTATATTTATTGTTTCTTCCCCCTCTTCTCTCGCTAGACACCGAGACCGACGCCGCTGCCACCCAGTACGACTACGGTGTTGACGACCCCTCCTTCTTGCCAGAGCAACCAGGCAAGCCCTCCTTGATCACCAGATATCGCCTATTCTTCTCTCTACTGCTTGCATTAGAGTAGTGTAGCATGTTACTGCTTTCCGTTAATCCTATCCTGATGCATAGCCTGTCCTTGCTACTACTATTGTTACCTTTACCTGCAATCCTACATGCTTAGTATAGGATGCTAGTATTCCATCAGTGGCCTTACATTCTTGTCCGTCTGCCATGCTATACTATCAGGCCGTGATCACTCGGGAGGTGATCACGGGTATATACTATATACTTTATACATGATACATGTGGTGAGTAAAGTCGGGTCGGCTCGTGCAGCACCCGCGAGTGATTCACGGATTGGGGGCTGAAAGGACCTTTGTCCCGATGGCCCTCTGTGTGGATCTTTGTGGCGGAGCGACATGGCAGGTTGTGACCACATAGGAGAGAGGTGGGCCTGGCCCTGGTCGGCGTCCGTGGTTACTTCTAAATAACATGCTTAACGAGATCTTGGTATTTGATCTGAGTCTGGCCACTGGCCTATATGCACTAACCAACTACACGGGAACAGTTATGGGCACTCGACCTCGTGGTATCAGCCGTAGCCTTCGTGACGTCAGCGACTGAGCGGCGCGCACCGGGTTGGACCGCGTAATGCAACTTCCTTTGGAATGGAGGTTGCTAGGTCTACTCTCCGGCCGCGTACGCAACGTGCAGGTGTGCAATGGGCGATGGGCCCAGACCCCTGTGCGCATAGGATTTAGACCGGCGTGCTGACCTCTCTGTTGTGCCTAGGTGGGGCTGCGACGTGTTGATCTTCCGAGGCCGGGCATGACCCAGGAAAGTGTGTCCGGCCAAATGGGATCGAGCGTGTTGGGTTATGTGGTGCACCCCTGCAGGGAAGTTTATCTATTTCAATAGCCGTGTCCCTCGGTAAAAGGACGACTCGGAGTTGTACCTTGACCTTATGGCAACTAGAACCAGATACTTAATAAAACACACCCTTCCAAGTGCCAGATATAACCCGGTGATCGCTCTCTAACAGGGCGACGAGGAGGGGATCGCCGGGTAGGATTATGCTATGCGATGGTACTTGGTGAACTTACCATCTACTCTCTTCTACATGCTGCAAGATGGAGGTGGCCAGAAGCGTAGTCTTCGACAGGATTAGCTATCCCCCTCTTAATCTGGTATTCTGCAGTTCAGTCCACCGATATGGCCCTTTACACATATACCCATGCATATGTAGTGTAGCTCCTTGCTTGCGAGTACTTTGGATGAGTACTCACGGTTGCTTTTCTCCCTCTTTTCCCCCTTTCCCTTCTACCTGGTTGTCGCAACCAGATGCTGGAGCCCAGGAGCCATACGCCACCGTCGTCGACGACTCCTACTACACTGGAGGTGCCTACTACTACGTGCAGGCCGCTGACGACAGCCAGGAGTAGTTTAGGAGGATCCCAGGCAGGAGGCCTGCGCCTCTTTCGATCTGTATCCCAGTTCGTGCTAGCCTTCTTAAGGCAAACTTGTTTACTTATGTTTGTACTCAGATATTGTTGCTTCCGTTGACTCGTCTATGATCGAGCACTTGTATTCGAGCCCTCGAGGCCCCTGGCTTGTATTATGATGCTTGTATGACTTATTTATGTTTTTAGAGTTGTGTTGTGATATCTTCCCGTGAGTCCCTGATCTTGATCGTACACGTTTGCGTGCATGATTAGTGTACGATTGAATCGGGGGCGTCACAAGTTGGTATCAGAGCCGACTGCCTGCAGGAATCCCCCTTCCAACTCCTTGGCCGAAGTCGAGTCTAGTCATTGCTAAACTTTTACTAACATGGCTGTGCGGCCCATGGGCCCACGTCGCCATTGGGTGGTATTAGGATCTTTTATTCCTTGTCTAAACTCTGGGAATCTTATCTCTCTTCTACTCGGGTTAAATGGTTTTACTAACTCTAACTCTAGGTTCTCGTAACTACTTCCTCCCGGAGAGCCACTCGAGCCTCTCGGCACCGCCCGAGCATTTTTGTTTCCACTTCTGAAAACTTTAATTGTTTGACTTATTTTGAATTTAAATTTTGAAACGTTTTCGAATCATTGCGAGGTTAGCAACAGTAACCAAAGTGACGTGGCATGATTAGCGTGGGATTACTGTAGCATGATTATCCGGGCGTTACAATTAGCTATCCCCCTCTTAATCTGGCATTCTGCAATTCAGTCCACCGATATGGCCCTTTACACATATACCCATGCATATGTAGTGTAGCTCCTTGCTTGCGATTACTTTGGATGAGTACTCATGGTTTCTTTTCTCCCTCTTTTCCACCTTTCCCTTCTACCTGGTTGTCCAACCAGATGCCAGAGCCTAGGAGCCAGACGCCACCGTCGACGACGACTCCTACTACACTGGAGGTGCCTACTACTACGTGCAGGCCGCTGACGACAGCCAGGAGTAGTTTAGGAGGATCCCAGGCAGGAGGCCTGCGCCTCTTTCGATCTGTATCCCAGTTCGTGCTAGCCTTCTTAAGGCAAACTTGTTTACTTATGTCTGTACTCAGATATTGTTGCTTCCGCTGACTCGTCTATGATCGAGCACTTGTATTCGAGCCCTTGAGGCCCCTGGCTTGTATTATGATGCTTGTATGACTTATTTATGTTTTTAGAGTTGTGTTGTGATATCTTCCCGTGAGTCCCTGATCTTGATCGTACATGTTTGCATGCATGATTAGTGTACGATTGAATCGGGGGCGTCACAGCGGCAAACATGTCCGTAATATGAAATGTGTGCGAAGACCAATAATAACACAGACGATTGCTGCTAATAAGCCGTGTGAATTGCTCTGTCTACAGTAGAATAACACACACACACATATATATATATATAACTGAAATAAACATCCAATTACATAAGTGACTATACAGATCATTCGCACACACCTCAATAAACAATTGCATGCATTCTAAAGTAGGAGAAACGATCGTCTAGTCATCTACTTCTTGTGACGCTCCCGCCACTGCTATGTGGCTCGATCCCTCGTCTTTGTCAGGAAGAAGACACTTCCTCATGTCAATGATCCGCCTGTACATCTCGTAGCTTGTGTACGCGTCCATGGCCGCATACTTGACATGTTGTTCATCCAGTCTCTTATGCCACACACTGTGCCAGGCGTTCTTGTCCTTATTGCTCTCATTCTTCATCTTCGCGTAGAAGGGGTCGATGATGGCCGAGGCGAGGTCAATCAGGGAGTTCAATTTGTTTTTGTCGCTGCCCCAGACCTCGTAGTGGTGATGTATGTTGACAAGATTCGGGCATTTCAAGTCCGAAACCTTGAGCGCTTTTAGATCGTTGGTGGTGTCCACCGTAGCGAAATTGTAGTCGGAGCTGTTAATAAACCTGGAGAAACGCTCGCAAGGCCTTGTAGCAAGGTGGAAGTGGTAGACGAGGACGTCATGTCGCACGCACAACTGGGTGACGGCAACCTTCTGATCGTGCCTGGCACGACCGATGGTGTACTCGAGGTCGAAGCCGACCACTCGGTACTTGTCCTCGGCAAGGAACTGCTCCATAGTTTGGATGAAGCTCTCCACCGAGACCGGATCGTTCGTGTACACCACCGAGAGGACCTTCCCCCTCACGTGGGTGTCCACTATGTGATACGTGGTGAACTGCCCGCCGTTGTCGTCGTCGGCCGCTGGGAGCACCATTGGAGCCACGGAGAGCGCCATTGGAACCGCTGGATGTCCTCTCTGTATGTGTCCTCGTGGGTGTGCTTATTGTGTCATGTCAGATGAGAGATGAAGGTAAATGGCCGCAGGAATAAAGGGGGGCCGGGCGGCGTGGATTCTCGGCGCGTCTGCATGGCAGTTTTTGCAGTGGGTAACTGCATCGTTGCGCCGCGCCCGACGCAACCGCTTGCACACGAACGTGCGTGATCGTGCGCCGGCCCCAAACACTGGCAGCGCGTATGGCAGGACGAGGGCAGAGCACCCGGAGGGACGCGAGAGCAGAGCGCGCGCGGCGGGACACGAGCAAAGCGCGCCGCGGCCGCCTGAACCACAAGCAACCACACGCATAGAGCAGTTGAACACGCAGGAAATGGTCGCCTACAAGCCGGCCGACAGTTGCATCCCTGCGTAGAGAGCGGCCGTGTGGTACCACCTCCGTCTAGTCTATAGTCTCCTTTATATTCTGTGCCATACTTTGCCCTCAAATTTAACCAACAAAATGTTAATGCATGTTTTAAAAATTATATAATTGGGAACTATGTTCAAATCCAAATCCAACTATATAATCTTTGGCCACATGCATTCGTATTTTATTAGTTAAATCATACTTATAAACCAGGACGGTGGTATAGTAGGTAATTAAATCTCAAACTTTTTTTATTAACCATATGTGTACGTGGCCTTTCGTCCTCCTCTTGCACGTCTTGTCACCCCGTTGCCTCAAACGGCTTACAGCGCAAGCTTGCGCAGCGCGCGGGGGCGTTCTTTTTGCCAAACGGTGGTGCCAATGAATCATCGGTGAGCCCGTTCCCGCGCAACCTCGCAGGTTCCCGCGCAAGCTTCCCGCCCGACTCGGTGAAATCCCCCAAAATCCCAATGCTTACCGGCCTACTATAAAAACCCTCAGGGCCGGCGAGTCCTGCGTCGCATTTTCCCCTTCATCCCTGTAGCTTATCTCGTCTGCTTCTCCCACAATCGCCAATGGCACCGGTCCGTCGTCGTTGCTCAGCCACTCCGCCGTCATTAGAGGGCAGCTCCAGCTGGAAGGCTACACCGCGGCGGCGGCGCAGTCCCCTGCGTAGTGTAGTGCGCGTGGCGTCCCTGTTGGGTGTGCGCGGAACACCCACCACACGCTCCGCCGCCGGTGCCCGTCGGCAGATGTTGCCGGCCGCCGTTGCCGCCACACCACCGTCGAAAGCTAGGGCCATCGCCTGCTCCGCCGCCGCGGCCCGAAGGTGGGAGGTGGCCGCCGTGGCCGCCACCCCACTGCCGTCCACTGTGGCCATCACCCACTCCGCCACCGCGGCCCGAAGGCGGGAGGTACTGGTCGTGGCCGCCACCCCGTCATCGGCCGCCGTGGCCGCCAGTCCACCATCGACCGTCGGGGTCATCACCCGCTCCGCCACCGCCACCCGAAGGCGGGAGGCGGAGGTGGATGCCCGCACGTGCGTCAACGACCTTGCGCGCTACACCGAGTTCCTGCGGGAGGAGGAAGAGTGCCTCGTCGAGCACGCAAAGAGCCTTACCGCCGCCGTGGCCGCGGCACATGCCGCCTCAGAGGCGAGGAATCAGGAGATCTACGAGGAGAACCACCGCTTTGAGAGGGGTCGTTTGGAGTGGCAGAGGGCGTTCGAGGTGAGCGTCGCTGAAGCTGCATTAGCGGCAGGCACCGCATTGCGGTTGCCCCAGCTCGTCGGCAGGCTCCTCCTCCTCCGCCTCTTACTGAGCGTGCTCGGCAAAGGAGAGGCAGCCGGAAGTAGTACAAAGCCCCTCCGCAGTAGTAGTAGTATTTAGGGGCTATTTTGTTCAGTTCATCTGACTATAGATGTGGTGGAACTGTACAACGTACTTAAAATTAGATAGTATATATAGTTGAACTAGCTATTTCAGTACGTGGTTGGCAACAATTGGGGAAAAGTTTGGTCGGTTCAGCTGTCGAGTTGAACTGTTTGTATAAATTAAGAACGACTGCTTAATCTATGAATGAAATCTATGATTAATTACTGAATTTTAGTTGCAAAAATTAGATACTGCTAGTGATTTTTAGCTTCATATTCTGACAAATTGCAGTGTTACAAGGATTGACAAATCTTACCAAATTGTTTGTACGTGGTTGCACACAGGTCATCCAAAACAACTGTTTGCGTTGAAGGGATGCACAAATCCTACGCTGCTCTCACTTTGCATATGGGTGTTCTATCTAAAACGTTTGCGATCAAGAGCTGTAGAAATCCTGCTCGGCACATTTTATCTTGGCTTCCTGGGGAAGCCGTCAGTTTGCATATGGGTGTTCTAACTAAAACGTTTGCGATGAGTGTTTTATATTTATAAAGCGAATTAAACTGTGGCTTGGGCGCCATTAATGGAGAGGATGCGAGCAAGGCGGGCGGCCATGGAAGTCAAAGGTCTCGCTTCCCAGTGAGCCTGCACAGCGTACAGCTCGCATGCTTCCCGGTGAGCCTGCGCGCTCGAGGACAACTTGCACGCCTCTCGGTCAGCCTGCACACGGGACGGCGCTCGCACACCTCCCGTTCAGTCAAGGTCAAGCAGCTGTCCGCACGGCACCTCCTACAGCCATTAAAACCAAGACACATGGCGTCACGTGAATGGTTAACCGAATTTTGGATTTACTATAATTTGAAAACCAGGCATCTCAATGTTTTGCCGGCAATCAATTTTGCCCTAGTGTTTGAAATTCATTCCCATTTCTTGCATGGGACCTAAGCATGCACCCAAGGACACAAATGTGATTTTTCAACCAATTTATATGCACTGGAGCATGTGCATGTAGTTCAAATTTGAATTATGCACATAAATGCATTGAAAACTCAGTTAATGCATCAAAATGTCCAAACGAACATCGAAAAATCACAAAAATTCACACAACACTCCTGTTGTTCTATGTTGACACGAGAAAAAAATTTGAAAGCAATAAGAGGCAATAGATATCGTTTTGTCCCCAAAGGTGGGACGTTCCCTACCGAAAACCATCATGCTTGTTGTGAGAAGCTCCGGTTTGTGAGAAGCATATACCTAAACCTGCCCCAAATGGGACAAAATTTGTACCACGGCATGTTGATGCCGCTCCATGATAGCATGCCAAGTTTCATGAATTTCAGACGAGTTTTGGATTTACTATAATTTAAAAACCAGGCATCTCAATGTTTTGCCGGCAATTAACGGTGCCCTAGTGTTTGAAATTCATTCCCATTTCTTGCATGGGACCTAAGCATGCATCCAAGGACACAGATTTGATTTTTGACCAATTTATATGCACTGGAGCATGTGCATGTAGTTCAAATTTGAATTATGCACATAAATGCATTGAAAACTCAGTTAATGCATAAAAATGTCCAAACGAACCCTGGAAAATCACAAAAATTCTCACAACACTCCTGTTGTTCTATGTTGACACAAGAAAAAAAATTGAAAGCAATAAGTGTTGGGGAACGTAGTAATTTCAAAAAATTTCCTACGCACACGCAAGATCATGGTGATGCATAGCAACGAGAGGGGAGAGTGTTGTCCACGTACCCTCGTAGACCAAAAACGGAAGAGTTAGCACAACGCGGTTGATGTAGTCGTACGTCTTCACGATCCGACCGATCAAGTACCGAACGCATGGCACCTCCGAGTTCAGCACACGTTCAGCCCGATGACGTCCCTCGAACTCCGATCTAGCCGAGTGTTGAGGGAGAGTTTCGTCAGGATGACGGCGTGGTGACGATGATGATGTTCTACCGACGCAGGGCTTCGCCTAAGCACCGCTACAGTATTATCGAGGTGGACTATGGTGGAGGGGGCACCGCACACGGCTAAAAGATCAATGATCAATTGTTGTGTCTATGGGGTGCCCCCTGCCCCCGTATATAAAGGAGCAAGGGGGGAGAGGCGGCCGGCCAGGAGGAGGCGCGCCAGGAGGAGTCCTACTCCCACCGGGAGTAGGACTCCCTCCCTTCCTTGTTGGATTAGGAGAAGGGGGGAAGGAGGAAGAGGAGAAGAAGGAAAGGGGGGCCGCCGCCCCCTCCTTGTCCAATTCGAACTAGAGGGGGAGGGGGCGCGCGGCCTGCTCTGGCCGCCCCTCCTCTTCTCCACTAAGGCCCACTATGGCCCATTAAACCCCCGGGGGGTTCCGGTAACCCCTCCAGTACTCCCGTAAAATCCCGATTTCACCCGGAATACTTCCGATATCCAAATATAGGCTTCCAATATATCAATCTTCATCTCTCGATCATTTCGAGACTCCTCGTCATGTCCGTGATCACATCCGGGACTCCGAACAACCTTCGGTACATCAAAACTTATAAACTCATAATATAACCGCCATCGAATCATTAAGCGTGCGGACCCTACGGGTTCGAGAACTATGTAGACATGACCGGGACACGTCTCCGGTCAATAACCAATAGCGGAACCTGGATTCTCATATTGGCTCCCACATATTCTACGAAGATCTTTATCTGTCAAACCGCATAAGAACATACGTTGTTCCCTTTGTCATCGGTATGTTACTTGCCCGAGATTCGATCGTCGGTATCTCAATACCTACTTCAATCTCGTTACCGGCAAGTCTCTTTACTCGTTCCGTAATACATCATCCCGCAACTAACTCATTAGTTACAATGCTTGCAAGGCTTATAGTGATGTGCATTACTGAGTGGGCCCAGAGATACCTCTCCGACAATTGGAGTGACAAATCCTAATCTCGAAATACGCCAACCCAACAAGTACCTTCGGAGACACCTGTAGAGCACCTTTCTAATCACCCAGTTACGTTGTGACGTTTGGTAGCACACAAAGTGTTCCTCCGGTAAACGGGAGTTGCATAATCTCATAGTCATAGGAACATGTATAAGTCATGAAGAAAGCAATAGCAACATACTAAACGATCAAGTGCTAAGCTAACGGAATGGGTCAAGTCAATCACATCATTCTCCTAATGATGTGATCCCGTTAATCAAATGACAACTCATGTCTATGGTTAGGAAACATAACCATCTTTAATTAACGAGCTAGTCAAGTAGAGGCATACTAGTGACACTCTGTTTGTCTATGTATTCACACATGTATTATGTTTCCGGTTAATACAATTCTAGCATGAATAATAAACATTTATCATGATATAAGGAAATAAATAATAACTTTATTATTGCCTCTAGGGCATATTTCCTTCAGTCTCCCACTTGCACTAGAGTCAATAATCTAGTTCACATCACCATGTGATTTAATACCAATAGTTCACATCACCATGTGATTAACACCCATAGTTCACATCGTCATGTGACCAACACCCAAAGGGTTTACTAGAGTCAATAATCTAGTTCACATTGCTATGTGATTAACACCCAAAGAATACTAAGGTGTGATCATGTTTTGCTTGTGAGAGAAGTTTAGTCAACGGGTCTGCCACATTCAGATCCGTATGTATTTTGCAAATTTCTATGTCAACAATGCTCTGCATGGAGCTACTCTAGCTAATTGCTCCCACTTTCAATATGTATCCAGATTGAGACATAGAGTCATCTGGATCAGTGTCAAAATTTGCATCGACGTAACCCTTTACGACGAACCTTTTTGTCACCTCCATAATCGAGAAACACATCCTTATTCCACTAAGGATAATTTTGACCGCTGTCCAGTGATCTACTCCTAGATCACTATTGTACTCCCTTGCCAAAATCAGTGTAGGGTATACAATAGATCTGGTACACAGCATGGCATACTTTATAGAACCTATGGCCAAGGCATAGGGAATTACTTTAATTCTCTTTCTATCTTCTGCCGTGGTCTGGCTTTGAGTCTTACTCAATTTCACACCTTGTAACACAGGCAAGAACTCTTTCTTTGACTGTTCCATTTTGAACTACTTCAAAATCTTGTCAAGGTATGTACTCATTGAAAAAACTTATCAAGCGTCTTGATCTATCTCTATAGATCTTGATGCTCAATATGTAAGTAGCTTCACCGAGGTCTTTCTTTGAAAAACTCCTTTCAAACACTCTTTTATGCTTTGCAGAATAATTCTACATTATTTCCGATCAACAATATGTCATTCACATATACTTATCAAAAATGTTGTAGTGCTCCCACTCACTTTCTTGTAAATACAGGCTTCACCGCAAGTCTGTATAAAACTATATGCTTTGATCAACTCATCAAAGCGTATATTCCAACTCCGACATGCTTGCACCAGTCCATAAATGGATCGCTGGCGCTTGCACATTTTGTTAACACCTTTAGGATCGACAAAACCGTCTGGTTGCATCATATACAATTCTTCTTTAATAAATCCATTAAGGAATGAAGTTTTGTTTATCCATTTGCCAGATTTCATAAAATGCGGCAATTGCTAACATGATTCGGACAGACTTAAGCATAGATACGAGTGAGAAACTCTCATCGTAGTCAACACTTTGAACTTGTCGAAAACCTTTTGCGACAATTCTACCTTTGTAGATAGTAACACTACTATCAGTGTCCGTCTTCGTCTTGAAGATCCACTTATTCTCAATGGCCTGCCGATCATCGGGCAAGTCAACCAAAGTCCACACTTTGTTCTCATACATGGATCCCATCTCAGATTTCATGGCCTCAAGCCATTTTGAGGAATCTGGGCTCACCATCGCTTCTTCATAGTTCGTAGGTTCGTCATGGTCTAGTAACATGACCTCCAGAACAGGATTACCGTACCACTCTGGTGCGGATCTCACTCTGGTTGACCTACGAGGTTTGGTAGTAACTTGATCTGAAGTTACATGAACATCATCATTAGCTTCCTCACTAATTGGTGTAGGAGTCATAGGAACAAATTTCTGTGATGAACTACTTTCCAATAAGGGAGCAGGTACAGTTACCTCATCAAGTTCTACTTTCCTCCCACTCACTTCTTTCGCGAGAAACTCCTTCTCTAGAAAGGATCCATTATAAGCAACGAATATCTTGCCTTTGGATTTGTGATAGAAGGTGTACCCAACTGTCTCCTTTGGGTATCCTATGAAGACACATTTCTCCGATTTGGGTTTGAGCTTATCAGGATGAAACTTTTTCACATAAGCATTGCAACCCCAAATTTTAAGAAACGACAACTTTTGGTTTCTTGCCAAACCAAAGTTCATAAGGTGTCGTCTCAACGGATTTAGATGGTGCCCTATTTAACGTGAATGCAGCTGTCTCTAATGTATAACCCCAAAACGATAGTGGTAAATCGGTAAGAGACATCATAGATTGCACCATATCTAATAAAGTACGGTTACGATGTTCGGACACACCATTACGCTGTGGTGTTCCAGGTGGCGTAAGTTGCGAAACTATTCTGCATTGTTTCAAATGAGGACCAAACTCGTAACTCAAATATTCTCCTCCACGATCAGATCGTAGAAACTTTATTTTCTTGTTACGATGATTTTCCACTTCACTCTGAAATTATATGAACTTTTCAAATGTTTCAGACTGATGTTTCATCAAGTAGATATACCCATATCTGCTCAAATCATCTGTGAAGGTCAGAAAATAACGATACCCGCCGTGAGCCTCAACAATCATCAGATCACATACATCAGTATGTATTATTTCCAATAAGTCAGTTGCTCGCTCCATTGTTCCGGAGAACGGAGTCTTTAGTCATCTTGCCCATAAGGCATGGTTCGCAAGCATCAAGTGATTCCAAAATCCCATCAGCATGGAGTTTCTTCATGCGCTTTACACCAATATGACCTAAACGGTAGTGCCACAAATAAGTTGCACTATCATTATTAACTTTGCATCGTTTGGCTTCAATATTATGAATATGTGTATCACTACGATCGAGATCCAACAAACCATTTTCATTGGGTGTATGACCATAGAAGGTTTTATTCATGTAAATAGAACAACAATTATTCTCTAACTTGAATGAATAACCGTATTGCAATAAACATGATCAAATCATATTCATGCTCAACGCAAACACCAAATAACACTTATTTAGGTTCAACACTAATCCCGAAAGTATACGGAGTGTGCGATGATGATCATATCAATCTTGGAACCACTTCCAATACACATCGTCACTTCATCCTTAACTAGTTTCTGCTCATTATGCAACTCCCGTTTTGAGTTACTACTTTTAGCAACTGAACCAGTATCAAATACCGAGGGGTTGCTATAAACACTAGTAAAGTAAACATCAACAACATGTATATCAAATATACTTATGTTCACTTTTCCATCCTTCTTATCCACCAATTACTTGGGGTAGTTCTGCTTCCAGTGACCAGTCCCTTTGCAGTAGATGCACTTAGTCTCAGGCTTAGGTCCAGACTTGGGCTTCTTCACTCGAGCAACAACTTGCTTGCCGTTTTTTTAAGTTCCCCCTCTTCCCTCTGTCCCTTTTCTTGAAACTAGTGGTCTTGTTAATCATCAACACTTGATGCTCTTTCTTGATTTCTACCTTCATCGATTTCATCATCATGAAAAGCTCGGGAATCGTTTTTGTCATCCCTTGCATACTATAGTTTATCACGAAGTTCTACTAACTTGGTGATGGTGACTAGAGAACTCTGTCAATCACTATTATATCTAGAAGATTAACTCCCACTTGATTCAAGCGATTGTAGTACCTAGACAATCTGAGCACATGCTCACTGCTTGTGCTATTCTCCTCCATCTTTTAGCTATAGAACTTGTTGGAGACTTCATATCTCTCAACTCGGGTATTTGCTTGAAATATTAACTTCAACTCCTAGAACATCTCATATGGTCCATGACGTTCAAAACGTCTTTGAAGTCCCGATTCTAAGCCGTTAAGCATGGTGCACTAAACTATGAAGTAGTCATCATATTGAGCTAGCCAAACGTTCATAACGTCTGCATCTGCTCCTGCAATAGGTCTGTCACCTAGCGGTGCATCAAGGACATAATTCTTCTGTGCAGCAATGAGGATAATCCTCAGATCACGAATCCAATCCGCATCATTGCTACTGACATTTTTCAACTTAGTTTTCTCTAGGAACGCATATAAAACATAGGGAAGCAACAATGCGAGCTATTGATCTACAACATTATTTGCAAAATACTATCAGGACTAAGTTCATGATAAATTAAAGTTCAGTTAATGAAATTACTTAAGAACTCCCACTTAGATAAACATCCCTCTAATCCTCTAAGTGATAACGTGATCCATATCAACTAAACCATAACTGATCATCATGTGAAATGGAGTAGCTTTCAATGGTGAACATCATTATGTTGATCATATCTACTATATGATTCACGCACGACCTTTCGGTCTCAGTGTTCCGAGGCCATATCTGCATATGCTAGGCTCGTCAAGTTTAACCTGAGTATTCTGCGTGTGCAAAACTGGCTTGCACCCGTTGTAGATGGACGTAGAGCTTATCACACCCGATCATCACGTGGTGTCTGGGCACGACAAACTTTGGCAACGGTGCAAAATCAGGGAGAACACTTTTATCTTGAAATTTAGTGAGAGATCATCTTATAATGCTACCATCAATCAAAGCAAGATAAGATGCATAAAAGATAAACATGACATGCAATCAATATAAGTGATATGATATGGCCATCATCATCTTGTGCTTGTGATCTCCATCTCCGAAGCACCATCATGATCACCATCGTCACCGGCGCGACACCTTGATCTCCATCGTAGCATCGTTGTCGTCTCGCCAACTTATGCTTCTACGACTATCACTACCGCTTAGTGATAAAGTAAAGCATTACAGGGCGTTTGCATTGCATACAATAAAGCGACAATCATATGGCTCCTGCCAGTTGCCGATAACTCGGTTACAAAACACGATCATCTCATACAATAAAATATAGCATCATGCCTTGACCATATCACATCACAACATGCCCTGCAAAAACAAGTTAGACGTCCTCTACTTTGTTGTTGCAAGTTTTACGTGGCTGCTACGGGCTTAGCAAGAACCGTTCTTACCTACGCATCAAAACCACAACGATAGTTTGTCAAGTTGGTGCTGTTTTAACCTTCTCAAGGACCGAGCATAGCCACACTCGGTTCAACTAAAGTTGGAGAAACTGACACCCGCCAGCCACCTGTGTGCAAAGCACGTCGGTAGAACCAGTCTCGCGTAAGCGTACGCGTAATGTCGGTCCGGGCCGCTTCATCCAACAATACCGCCGAACCAAAGTATGACATGCTGGTAAGCAGTATCACTTATATCGCCCACAACTCACTTGTGTTCAACTCGTGCATATGACATCTACGCATAAAACCAGACTCTGATACCACTGTTGGGGAACGTAGTAATTTCAAAAAAATTCCTACGCACACGCAAGATCATGGCGATGCATAGCAACGAGAGGGGAGAGTGTTGTCCACGTACCCTCGTAGCCGAAAGCGGAAGTGTTAGCACAACGCGGTTGATGTAGTCGTATGTCTTCACGATCCGACCGATCAAGTACCGAACGCACGGCACCTCCGAGTTCAGCACACGTTCAGCACACGTTCAGCCCGATGACGTCCCTCGAACTCCAATCCAGCCGAGTGTTGAGGGAGAGTTTCGTCAGCACGACGGTGTGGTGATGATGATGATGTCCTACCGACACAGGGCTTCGCCTAAGCACCGCTACAGTATTATCGAGGTGGACTATGGTGGAGGGGGGCATCGCACACGGCTAAAAGATCAATGATCAATTGTTGTGTCTATGGGGTGCCCCTGCCCCCGTATATAAAGGAGCAAGGGGGGAGAGGCGGCCGGCCAAGAGGAGGCACGCCAGGAGGAGTCCTACTCCCACCGGGAGTAGGACTCCCTCCCTTCCTTGTTGGATTAGGAGAAGGGGGAAGGAGGAAGAGGAGAAGAAGGAAAGGGGGGGCGCCACCCCCCTCCTTGTCCAATTCGGACTAGAGGGGGAGGGGGCGCGCGGCCTGCCCTGGCCGCCCCTCCTCTTCTCCACTAAGGCCCACTATGGCCCATTAAACCCTCGGGGGGTTGCGGTAACCCCTCCGGTACTCCGGTAAAATCCCGATTTCACCCGGAATACTTCCGATATCCAAATATAGGCTTCCAATATATCAATCTTCATGTCTCGACCATTTCGGGACTCCTCGTCATGTTCGTGATCACATCCGGGACTCCGAACAACCTTCGGTACATCAAAACTCATAAACTCATAATATAACCGTCATCGAAACTTTAAGCGTGCGGACCCTACGGGTTCGAGAACTATGTAGACATGACCGAGACACGTCTCCGGTCAATAACCAATAGCGGAACCTGGATGCTCATATTGGCTCCCACATATTCTACGAAGATCTTTATCGGTCAAACCGCATAACAACATACGTTGTTCCCTTTGTCATCGGTATGTTACTTGCCCGAGATTCGATCGTCAGTATCTCAATGCCTAGTTCAATATCGTTACCGGCAAGTCTCTTTACTCGTTCCGTAATACATCATCCCGCAACTAACTCATTAGTTACAATGCTTGCAAGGCTTATAGTGATGTGCATTACTGAGTGGGCCCAGAGATACCTCTCCGACAATTGGAGTGACAAATCCTAATCTCGAAATACGCCAACCCAACAAGTACCTTCGGAGACACCTGTAGAGCACCTTTATAAGCACCCAGTTACGTTGTGACGTTTGGTAGCACACAAAGTGTTCCTCCGGTAAACGGGAGTTGCATAATCTCATAGTCATAGGAACATGTATAAGTCATGAAGAAAGCAATAGCAACATACTAAACGATCAAGTGCTAAGCTAACGGAATGGGTCAAGTCAATCACATCATTCTCCTAATGATATGATCCCGTTAATCAAATGACAACTCATGTCTATGGTTAGGAAACATAACCATCTTTAATTAACGAGCTAGTCAAGTAGAGGCATACTAGTGACACTCTGTTTGTCTATGTATTCACACATGTATTATGTTTCCGGTTAATACAATTCTAGCATGAATAATAAACATTTATCATGATATAAGGAAATAAATAATAATTTTATTATTGCCTCTAGGGCATATTTCCTTCAATAAGAGGCAATGGATATCGTTTTGTCCCCAAAGGTGGGACGTTCCCTACCGAAAACCATCATGCTTGTTGTGAGAAGCTCCGGTTTGTGAGAAGCATATACCCAAACCTGCCCCAAATGGGACAAAATATGTACCACGGCATGTTGATGCCGCTCCATGATAGCATGCCAAGTTTCATGAATTTCAGATGAGTTTTGGATTTACTAGAATTTAAAAACCAGACATCTCAATGTTTTGCTCGCAATCAACGGTGCCCTGGTGTTTGAAATTCATTCCCATTTCTTGCATGGGACCTAAGCATGCACCCAAGGACATTTGATTTTTCAACCAATTTATATGCACTGGAGCATGTGCATGTAGTTCAAATTTGAATTATGCACATAAATGCATTGAAAACTCAGTTATTGCATAAAAATGTCCAGACAAACCCCGAAAAATCACAAAAATTCACACAACACTCCTTTTGTTCTATGTTGGCACGAGAAAAAAATTTGAAAGCAATAAGAGGCAATGGATATCGTTTCGTCCCCAAAGGTGGGAGATTCCCTACCGAAAACCATCATGCTTGTTGTGAGAAGCTCCGGTTTGTGAGAAGCATATACCCAAACCTGCCTCAAATGGGACAAAATTTGTACCACGACATGTTGATGCCGCTCCATGATAGCATGCTAAGTTTCATGAATTTCAGACGAGTTTTGGATTTGCTAGAATTTAAAAACCAGGCATCTCAATGTTTTGCCGGCAATCAACGGTGCCCTGGTGTTTGAAATTCATTCCCATTTCTTGCATGGGACCTAAGCATGCACCCAAGGACACATATTTGATTTTTCAACCAATTTATATGCACTGGAGCATGTGCATGTAGTTCAAATTTGAATTGTGCACATAAATGCATTGAAAACTCATTTAATGCATAAAAATATCCAAACGAACCCCGAAAAATCACAAAAAATCACACAACACTCCTGTTGTTCTATGTTGACACGAAAAAAAATTGAAAGCAATAAGAGGCAATGGATATCGTTTCGTCCCCAAAGGTGGGACGTTCCCTACCGAAAACCATCATGCTTGTTGTGAGAAGCTCCGGTTTGTGAGAAGCATATACCCAAACCTGCCCCAAATGGGACAAAATTTGTACCACGGCATGTTGATGCCGCTCCATGATAGCATGCCAAGTTCCATGAATTTTAGACGAGTTTTTGATTTACTTGAATTTAAAAACCTGGCATCTCAATGATTTGCCGGCAATCAACGGTGCCCTGGTGTTTGAAATTCATTCCCATTTCTTGCATGGGACCTATAAGCATGCACCCAAGGACACATATTTGATTTTTCAACCAATTTATATGCACTGGAGCATGTGCATGTAGTTCAAATTTGAATTGTTCACCTGAAATGGCTAGAAAACCAATTTAATGTATAAAATGTTCAAACGAACCCTGAATAATTCCAATTCTTTTACGACACACATATAGTTGCGCGTTTACTCCAGATAAAAGGTCTAGCAATTCAAACACCGTCCATTGCCGCTGTGACCCATTATGTAATTCAAATCAAGATGAAAAATCAAGTAGATCGCACAAAGTTTATTATCAGCAACCGTATGAGATGCAACACAAAATATCCTGGATCACCGTCGGTGTATAGTACGCCTATGGCTTACGGGAGAAGGTGCGTCGGCTACAATCCACAGCCGGCATCTCAAGCACACTAGCTCGCTCCCCAAATATCATTTCACTGTTCAATCGTCGCCGGTGAAAGATGGGCACGTGGACCCGCGTTGTGAGGGCAACTTCGGTGGCCCACTCCGGCAAGAGCGTGGCCGCATCCGCCATGCGCGTGCTAACAAGGTGCATGAGCGCGGCCACAATCTATGACCGGGCGGCAAAGACAGCCCAAACGGCCGCTGTTGCTTCTCAGGTGGCGGCCGCAACATCTGCCTCGGGGATAGCAACTGGCGAGAGCGGCACAGCAGCTGTCCGTTCCACAGCGGTGGCCTTAGCCCTGATGGAGGCCGCCCACGACCACGTCGAGGCCGCCCACACCCAGCTCCTGGCGGTCACCGCACAAATCGGACGAAGCTTCTCCAACAACGGTCGGCAACCCACGGTCGAAGAGCTGGCAATCGCCGAGAGCATTCGAGCAGCCATCCGTTCCTCCCCCGCATACCTTGCGACGACGGAGCCCGTCCAAGCCCAGATCACGTCCGCCCACGCCCAGCTCGTGGCGGCCTTTTCCAAAGAGATGGTGGACGCAGATGGCGAGATGCTTGCCGAGTATGGTGCGATGGATGCCATGGAGCCCCTTCCCCAGGAGACCGTCATGCGCGAGCTGGACATGGAGGCGGCGGCGGAGATCGATGAGCACCAGCCGTAGTAGTACTCTTTGTTTTGTTTAATTAAGAGCGCCGGTCTTTAATTTGTTAGAGTAATGTTTACGTCAGCTAGCTCTGTTTAATTGCTGAACTTGCTCGATTAAGAAGTGTGGGTGTGCTGTAGTCTCCTTCGTGTACCCAAATTATGCAATGATGTGGATGACCGCTGTAACCATGGAAATTCGAACCAAAACTTTTGACATTCAAACTCATCACATACGGGTTAAGCTATCTGAATCGTTTGTGATATCCACATATCGTACACAGTTCTGAATAAGGGACCGTGTCTAAAGACACTTTGCGCGCCAGTTTTTTCGCTGAAGCGATTCCAATTTTTCGGCTTCCGCAGAAATATCTACCTCCCCGCCCCCTCCCCCTTACCAAAAGCCACATTTCCCCTCGTTCTGCCTTCCTTTCCAAGTTGAAACCTTCACTCCTTGCTTGCAGCGCCGCCTCCTCGTTGGCGACCCTCCTTCACGCTGCTCGGCCTCCTCTATCCAGGCATGTAATCCACACCTGACCCCCATCCTCCTCCTCCTTCCACATCCCACATGCCCCGACCGCCGGCGTGAGCGCGACACCTTCTACCCAAATCACCGACCCCTCCACCAAATAAGCGCCGGCCTAAGCCATGGTGCACGCAGTATAGCCAGGACCTCAAGGAGCATTTGGCAGCGGAGAAGCAAATCGCGGCCGCACGCGCGGATGAGGTCGCGATGGCTGCCATTCGTGCCGACCCCCAGATCTTGAAGGAGCACCTTGCCATTTGCTAGCTACGCCGGTTAAGCATGCTCGGTTTACCCGTTGCGTGTGCTGCTCCTGCCTTTCCTTCACAAATTCTAGTGAATTGTGTTATCTAATTTTACCATGCAATCTGTTGCTCTAGTGTATATGTTCTATATGTCGTGCAGTGTGGTGCTCACTTATTAACTGTTTTGTTAATTAGTTGTCTTCTTCAGTTAACTGTTTGGTTCAATTCTGCAAATGTGATGTTCAATTCTTCAGACTGCAATTTTGTATTGTCTTCCATGTGAGAAATAAATCGAATTTATCTTTACAAAATTATGGGTGCATTTTGTTATTCTATACCATGTGAGGAATAAATTGAATTTGGCTGTAGTAAATACATGAGAAACAAATACAATTGCTACAATTGGCTGTAGTTAACTGTTTGGTTAACTATCTGATCTTCTATTAGGAGTATGTTATATTGTGCAATGTGGCGCTCAGTTAATGATTGGTTCATTTGTTGTGGTGTTTATTTAACTGCTTGGTTCAATTCTGCAACGCGATGTCCAATTGTCGTGGGTAGAATTTTGTATTGTTGTGCATGTGAGGAATAAATCGAATTTGACTACACTTAATACATGAGAAACATATACACGTGCTATATTTCCTAGTTCTTAATAATGCTTGGTTTGGATAAATGGGTTTTCCGTGTGGCTTGAATTAATCTGATGAAACTACAATGTGATTATTTTTCATCAACATATTTTACTGATAGCATGCGAACCCTTACTTAACCTGATGACTAACTACCTTATATGTGTTGCAGGGAAACAATGGGAAGCACTGAGGTTTAGAATCGAGGTTAGCACGTGCATGGTCCGTTGTCTAATAGCACATTATTGTGCAATTGCAAGAACCATTCTAATATTTAGGTTTTTAACAATTTGGTCTTGCACATGTAGGTCCTGCTGTAAGAGGTTTTGACCCACTGTTCGACCCTTTTTGCATATGGGGAAATGAGTTGTCCATGAATATCAATCAAATCAAGAAACTCAGAATGATTGTTAGGATAAAGAAATTAGCGACAAAAAACAACGAGATCTTTGTCTGCACAATGAAGAAGACATCAGTTCACTACAAGATGGTACTAACTATTATACCTTGCCTTTTTTTATTCCTTTGCCCCATTTCCAATATATAGAAGATATTTATGCACTCAGATATTTATGCACATCCTTGTTCACTGATGATTACCTCTCAAACCACCTCTATGGTCAGGAGGCGAGGAAGGTTTTCATACAACACCCACGGTTCAATATTGAAGTGTTCCTGAAGAGGACGAAGGATGGACAGTCAATCATCCACAGGCACTGGCCTAAAGTTGCAAAGACCTTCAACATGAATGAAGGCTCAATATTCGCCTTCCGCTTCAGCAGTTTTCCAGATGAGATGCATTTGTCTATATACCGTCTATGATGCTAATTTCAAAAGGTTCTACATGTTGCATGTGGAACTTGCTGCTCGTGCAGTTGTGTAATGGGGTAGCAGAGTGCTGAAGCTATATCATGTTGTACTCTTATGTATTTCAATTATGAAATTCTGCTTCCTTAATATGGAAATGAAATATATTGTTTGCTTAATATGAAATGTCCATTAGATTAATAAATGGATTAGGAATAATCAGATAATTAGCCTGCTAATGGCGAATTTGCCTGCTAATTGGGTTTTGCTATTGCAAACGGTTGTTGAAAAAATACCGTGGGCGATGACCTCAGGCAATGCACACAGTTTCTAGGAATAAACTGTGTTGGATCAATGAACAATCACACACGACTTTCTCTTGAAAACTGTTTGCGTTAGGCTACCTTGCCCAAATGTTTACCACATAAAAATTGTGTGTGATGGACAGCCTTTGCCACACAGTTTCTTCTACGGACCGTGTGTGATACATTCAAGAATGCAAATGATTTAACGGGAAAAATTGTGTGATATACCTGTGAACGGAAACGTTTTCCTTGGAGCGACTGTGTGGGATGTGCATACGAACGGAAACGTTTAGCGGAGACTGACTGTGTGGGGTGTACTTGCAACCGGAAACAATTTTGCCATATAATTGTATTTTTTTAGCTCTACTGTAGGTATTTCCGTATTTGAGCGCTCGCCGGTCGCACACGACCTCATTTTGCCGAACGTGTGTGCCAGGAGGGCATATCCCCGACGGTTTCTGGGTCGTGTGGGAAGGACCCCCCTATCGCCCACACTCACTTGGCGACGGTTCCAAATGCCGTCACGAAAAGGGGTAAAAAACCGTTTGTTTAGGACCGACACGCACCAGTGAGAGTATAATGATAGGGGTAAATATAGAGAGGACAAAAAATATAGAAAGTCTCACATCGATGCGGCTAACCAACGGGCTATGGAGATGCCCATCAACTGATATCAATGTGAGGAGTAGGGATTGCCATGCAACGAATGCACTAAGAGCTATAAGTGTATGAAAGCTCAATATGAAAACTAAGTGGGTGTGCATCTAATCTTATAATGAAAAATTCCCACTAGTATATGAAAGTGACAACATAGGAGACTCTCCATATGAAAAACATGGTGCTACTTTGAAGCACAAGTGTGGTAAAGGATACTAACAATGCCCCTTCTCTCTTTGTTTTTTATTTTTTAGTTTTATTTTTTTTTCTTTTATATTTTTTCTCTCATTGTCCGGAGTCTCATCCCGACTTGTGGGGGAATCATAGTCTCCATCATCCTTTCCTCACTGGGGCACTGCTCTAAAAATGAATAATGATGATCATCACACTTCTTTTTACTTATAACTCAAAAGAAATAAAAATTACAACTCGATACCTATGACAAAGTATGACTCTATATGAATGCCTCTGGCATGTACCAGGATGTGCAATGATCTAGTGTAACATGTATGAAAAGTGATGAACGGTGGCTGAGCCACAACTACTATGTCAGCTATATGATCATGCAAAGCAATATTACAATGAATGCTCAAGTCATCAAACAGAAGCGGTGGAAGTTGCATGGCAATATATCTTGGAATGGCCATGGAAAAGCCATAGTAGGTAGGTATGGTGGTTGTTTTGAGGAAGATATAATAAGGCTTATGTGTGATAGAGTGTATCATATCACGGGGTTTGTAAGCACCTGCGAAGTTTGCACCACGTCTCGATGTGAGAAAGGGCAATGCACGGTACCGTAGAGGCTAGCAAATTGCGGAAAGGTAAGAGTGCGTATAATCCATGGACTCACATTAGTCATAAAGAACTCATATACTTATTGCAAAAGTTTATTAGCCCTCGAAGCAAAGTACTACTACGCATGCCCCTAGGGGGATAGATTGGTAGGAAAAGACCATCGCTCGTCCCCGACCACCACTCATAAGGAGGACAATCAATAATAAATCATGCTCCAACATCATAGCATAACGAGAGACTATACGTCCATGCTTCGGGAATCACAAACCTTAACACCAATATTCTTACTAACCACAACCGTTTACTAGTACCTCTCACATATTCCATCTCTATATCGCAAAAGTATTGCAAGGAATCAAACATATCATATTCAGTGATCCATAAGCTTTATGTAGGATTTTATGACTAACCATGCAATTGACCAATTCCTGTTGACTCTCTAAATAGATCTAAGTGAAGCATGAGAGTTAATTCTTTCTATAAAAGATCATGCTCTAACAAATATAAGTGAAGCAAAAGAGCATTCTTCAAACAACGGTTTTCTATGTGAAGAGAAACAGGCAATCCAAACTTCAAATGATATAAGTGAAGCACATGAAGCATTCTAAAAAGCCACACTCAAAAGATATAAGTGAAGTGCAATGAGCGTTCTATAAATCAACCATGGACTATCTCATACCAGCATGGTGCATAAAAGAAAAAAGAAAACTAAAAGCGAAAGACGCTCCAAGATTTGCACATATTACATGAACGAAACGAAACCGAAAACATACCGATACTTGTTGAAGAAAGATGGGATGCTTTCCGGGGCATCGCCAAGCTTAGACGCTTGAGTCTCCTTAAATATTTACTTGGGGTGCCTTGGGCATCCCCAAGCTTGAGCTCTTGTCTCTCCTCCTTCTCCTCATATCGAGACCTCCTTGATCTTTGATCACTTCATCCACACAAAACTCAACAGAAAGTTCGGTAAGATCCGTTAGTATAATAAAGCAAATCACTACTCTAAGTAATGTTGCAAACCAATTCATATTTTGTTTTTGCATTGTAGCTACTGTAATATAAATTTTCCATGGTTTAATCCACTGATAGAAATCGATAGTTTCATCAAAACAAGCAAACAATGCATCAAAAATAGAATCTGTCTTAAACAGGACAGTCTGTAGTAATCTGAACATTCACCATACCTCTAGTACTCCAAAAATTCTGAAAACTTTAGGAAAAATAAAAAATTAGTATAGAAAGACAGTGCAAAAAGTTTCAGAACCATTTGACGTTCCAGTAAAAAAAATGAAAAATCGCGCACTACAGCCAAAGTTTCTGTTTTGCACCGCACAAACCAACAAGCAATCTAAACATCCTAAAGGCAAACCTTGGCACATTATTTTTATAATACAATGGAATTGTACAAGGGGATAATTATTTCTTTTGAAAAGTTTCTGTAATTAAGATTCACAAAGTTTCTGTGAGCATGAACAAAGTTCAAGGAGCTCCCCCACTTCAATAATGCTTGTCTCTCTCACTTTCACTTTCCTTTTTGAAAAGTTTTGGGTTCCCCTCTATATTTTTTTTGTTTTTAAACTTTATAAAAGCACTCAATAGAAATAAATGACTCTCTAAAACTTCCGGGTTGTCTCCCTGGCAGCGCTTTCTTTAAAGCCATTAAGCTAGGCATAAAGTGCCCAAGTAATGGATCCACCCGGATCCCAAGGTATATCAAAGCCAATTTGAATCAACAATGATTTGGCATTTAGTAGTGAGCACAAAGAAACATATATCATGCAATGATGAAGTCTAACTCTCTTCCTATGCATCGGCTTGTTATACAAGAACAATTCATGCACATCAAGTAAAGGCCAATACATAGCATAAGCAGTTTCTTGCAATTTTATCGTGTTGGAAACATAAAGAGGTGGAGATGTAGTTCCTCTCTCATAATAATTGCAAGTAGGAGCAGAAAGCACATGCATATTATATTCATTAAAATCATCATGTGAAATAGTAAAAGGCAACCCATCAACATAATCCTTAATAAGAGCAAACTTCTTCGATATAGTGTAGTTTGGAGAATTCAAAAACATAATAGGACTATCATGTGTGGGTGCAATAGCAACAATTTCATTCTTAACATAAGGAACTATAGCAAGTTCATCTCCATAAGCATAATTCATATTGGCATCTTGGCCACAAGCATAGCAAGCATCATCAAAAAGGGATATTTCAAAAGAATCAATAGGATCATAGAAATCATCATAGCATTCATCCTCCGGTAAGAACGAAGGGAAATTAAACAATGTATGAGTTGAAGAGTTACTCTCATTAGAAGGTGGGAACGGGTGATCAATCCGTCCTTCCTCCATTTGTTCTTCGCTCTCCTCTTCATGTTTTTCATCCAATGAGCTCGCAGTTTCATCAACTTCTTCTTCCATAGACTCCTGCAAAATATTAGTCTCTTCTTGGACAGCAGAGGAGTCCTCAATATATGGTTTAACATAGGCATTAGAAGCATAATTATCATAACAATATTTAAGTATAGCAAAAATTTCAGATTTGTAAAGAGTAGCATCATACTTTTCGACCAAACAAGCAATTTCATAAGCACCCTTAAAAGCAACAAATTCTTCAGTTTGTTCAATATCAAAGTAATTATAAACACCTTTGGCATAAGAAGATACGATTCCATTATCAATAAACTCACATTGGTAGGGAAGGTGTTTCTTAGGGTCTTCAGAACAACAAGTAAAACCATATAATTCACATAAATTCCAAGCATAGCATTGCATAGTATTAATTTGATGCTGTAAAAATTTCCCTTTTTCAGATAAACGATGTCGCACAAAACAAGCATGCTCATCTAGTGATTTTCCCTCAACTAAGCTAGTTGGGTTTTCAGCACGAGCACAAATGGATCGAAGATGATCCAAGTAGAAAGCTTCAGTAGTATGATATATTTTGGGTGGTTCTTCAACCATTGGTTTAGTAGGTACAACTAGTTTTTTTGGTATTTTGCGTTTCCTACCCATAACTAAAGATAGAAAACAAGAGCACAAAATAAATACTACTTAGTGATAAAGCAAACAAGCACACACGAGAATATTCACCCCACACTATTGCTCCCTAGCAACGGCTCCAGAAAAAGGTCTTGATAATCCACAAGTATAGGGGATCAATTGTAGCCTCTTTCGATAAGTAAGAGTGTCGAACCCAACGAGAAGCTAAAGGTAGAACAAATATTCCCTCAAGTTCTATCGACCACCGATACAACTCTATGCACACTTGACGTTTGCTTTACCGGAAACAAGTATGAAACTATTTTGCAAGGATAAAACTACGAGTACTTTGCGAGAATAAACTATGAATAAATTGCAAGGTAATAAAAGTAGAAAGCTTTTGTCAACAAGAAAGTTATTTGTCCCTAGGCAATCGATAACAAGTACCGGTAATCATTCTTGTAATTTTATATGAGGGAGAGGCATGAGCTAACATACTTTCTCTACTTGGATCATATGCACTTATGATTGGAACTCTAGCAAGCATCCGCAACTACTAAAGATCATTAAGGTCATGAAACCCAACCATAGCATTAAGTATCAAGTCCTCTTTACTCCCATACGCCATAACCCACCTATCCGCGTTTAAGTTTCTATCACTCTCGAAACACTGACAATAAGCAAATCATGAACATATTGCAACACCCTACAGCGGGGGCCCCTCACGTTTGCGCGAGACGGAGGGCACTGTAGGACAGCACCATAAATAAAATATACAATCACACCAACCAAGATCACGATTAACCCATAGGACAAAACGGATCTACTCAAACATCATAGGATAACCATAGATCATTGGGAAATAATATATGGAGTTGAGCACCATGTTTAAGTAGAGATTACAGCGGGGAGAAGGGGTGTTACACCGCTGCAAAGAGGGGGAGAGAGTTGGTGTTGCGGTAGAAACATTGTTGATGTAGATCGCCGTCCCGATCGTTGCCCCCGGCGGCACTCCGGCACCACCGGAAGCGAGGGGGAGAGAGGCCCCCACCTTCTTCTTCTTCCTTGGCCTCCCCATCTAGGAGGGTTCCTCCTCTGGTCCTTGGCTTCCATGGTATGGGAGGGGCGAGAGCCCCTCCGAGATTGGATCTCCCTCTCTGTTCTCTTCTGTTTCGCGCTCCCAGATCTGGCCGAAAGCTGTTTCTTATATTCCCGGAGATCCGTAACTCCGATTGCGCTGAGATTTTAACACGATTTTTTCTGGATATAAGCTTCCTTGCACCCGAAGTAGAGGTGCAACTGATGTACGAGGTGGGCACAACCCACCACCGCGCGCCAGGGGCCTCTGGCACACCCTGGTGTATTGTGCCCTGTGTGGGCCTCCGTTTGCGGTGATTCCAACTCCCAAAAAGCACAAATATTCCAAAATAAATCTCTGTGTTTTTTATTGCATTTGGACTTCGTTTGATATGGATACTCTGCGATACAAAAAACATGTAGAAAACAGGAACTGGCACTGGGCACTGGATCAATAGGTTAGTCCAATAAATCATATGAAAAGTTTCCAAAAGTATGTGAAAGTGGTATAATATTGGCATGAAACAATAAAAAATTATAGATACGACGGAGACGTATCATCTTGCAACAAGATGGCATTGCATAATTCACATATATGGTAATTAGACACTAACAGGTGGCTTTCACGCAAAGCATGTCTAAACTAAGCAAATGACATAGCAATGCAAGATACCATACGCACGATATGAGCAGCATAACCCTGCCAAGTTAGAGCATGCACCTCGGGGGGAAATAGGACTGGTCGTCTGTCTCTGAATCCTCCTTTGAGGAGCTATCCGTAACCAGCAAGACATGCGCTTCGTCAGATAGCATTGTCTCCTCTGAAGACCTTGTTTCCACTCCATATTTTTCCATGACCGTGCTGAATGGCTGATGCACAGGAAGAGTAATTGAATGTACTAAAATTGTTGACAAATTTAACACGTAATAAAAAAATGACGGCATGATATAATTCACATATAAGATGACTGGCTAACCAGGGTGGCATTACAAAATTCACATATATGATGACTGGCTAAACAAGATGGCATTGCATGATTCACATATACGATAAAGAAACTAAAAAGATGGCATTCACACAAAGCATGTCTAAACTAAGAAAATGACATATTTGATGTATAAAGTAAGCAATGCAAGGCACCATATACATGATATTACCAACATCAGCATGCCAAGTTAGAGCGAAGACCTCAGGGGGTAAATAGCAGTGGTCTTCTCCTTCTGAATCCCCCTCAGAACAGTTATCTTCCTCTTGATTACAATCCAAAATGGGTGCAGGGGGTCTGCCTTTGCGCCCACCATGGAGCGACGTCTGCATGAAGTTTTATTGCCATGTGAGGCTCTTCTCTTTTGCTCTACATGTTCAGTTCCATTGTGTACAATAACTGATATGCATAGGAATAAAACATAGTGAGATTATGTAAGGAGTGCATGCACAAATCTAGAGTGATGGTAGCAAACTGTGGATAGACCCAAAACCAATGATAGCAGGCAGATAATAGCTTTAGTTAAAAAATACAGATAATGGCTCCTTTAATGTTTGTTTGCACCCAACATGAAACTCATAGTAGACACCCGAGATTAATGAGATAGTAGACAGATAGTATTGATTGCTGCCCCAATATGTACCCCACAACCATTTAAAAACTCAAGTTTCAGCATTAGTTTGGACCTGACTCAGAGTCTAATAGGTGAACACGATGATAAAGTAGCATGTCATCATATTAAGCGATGCATAACGTAAGAAGACACGGAAGAGTGTGACCTCTCTTGCGGACCCGTGTAGTCCTCAAGGTCATCTTCTCAGTTGATGATGGTAATGTAGTTGTCGTGGCTGCCGGCAGCGGGGAAGAAGATCTAAGGCGGCGAAAGACAGTCTGGAGAGCGGATCCCTGCTGTGGTGAACCCTTCCTTCATTGGAGCAGCTGAGCTGGGGTGGAACACAGCACAGCAGGAGCAGGACAAACCACACAAGGTTTTCTTTGACACATATCTGTAACAGAAGTAATTGTGTAAGGGCTTGTTTGAATTTGAGGATTCTAATAATGCAGGGATAGGAAATAGACAGGAATAGGATAGGAATGCACGTGCAAAACAGAGAATTTAAAACACAGGATTTCTGCCAATCTGGGTGTTTGGTTCACAAGAATTGGAAGATCACAGGATGCAAAGAAGCATGGTGTGATTAAGTCAAACCATAAGAAAATGTACAGTTATAATGCTATTATGCTACTATCTCTTAGTCTTGTGCGTCATGAATAGGAATTTGAAAAGGAGGACAAGTGGAAATTAAAATTCCTACGGTTTTTCTTCCAAGGAGACACTAAAGGAACAAATCCTACAGTTTTCCTTTGCTCCATTCCTTTGGACCAAATTCATGAATAGTAGTACCGTAGGAAACTTTCCAATTCCTATGTTTTTCCTTCACTTTTCCTTTCAAGCACTGGCGATTCTAGTAGGCAGGCTTGAGCAAGGAAAAACCTACACTCAAAAAATGTTTTTGTGCTACTTCTACTACTTTGGACCCAGGCCACTGCCCTACTAGCTCAACTCCCAGGCCCATCGACAAATCACAGCTCAAACGCGCAGAGATAAATAATGATGGCATTCAAAAGAGTCCATCACGGATAGCTAAGTTGCCTGGTACCTCACTGCTTGTCATATAGTAGGATAAAATAATTGTATTTCACGTTATTACGTGTGCTCAGTGGACAATATATATAACATGTAGAGTAAAAAAGAGATGCAATAAGTGTACAACCTCTTTGCCGAAGCCATGTCGATCTCAGCGTGATTGGGTTGGTCGGTGAGGATGCTCGACTGACTTGGCTGTTGGAGGAGGGGAAGAAGATCTTAGGCGTCTGGAGATGGAGCCCGGGGTACTGCTCCGCTGTGACGGAGGGTTTCGTCGTTGGAGCAGCTCCATTGAGTTGTACGGCGCCGAGGCTAAAGCAGGACAAGAGAGACAACGTTAACCTGAGTGGAATTCTAATAGCATCTCTAATAGGTGACGTAAAAAACACAACCACAAAGTGCTAGATGTAAAATACATCAGCCGCTCATCTCTGAACTTAACTGTCGAAACTGAATTTAACTGTTGAAACTGAACTTAACTGTCGAAACTAAATTTTGTTGTCGAAACTGAATTTTACTGTCGAAACTGAACGCACTAGTAGCAGTAAAGCAGTAGCAGCAGCGCGTGCGAGAGCCGGGGCAGCTGGTCGTGTAGCAGCATCAGCATGAGGCTACACGTCAGTCGACTGACTTTTTTTTATCTCTGGTCAGTCGATTTTCCAGCCGTTGGATACGAAATCAAGGGCCTGCAGTTCATCTTCAACCTCCACTCCCCTGAGCCGCCAGCCACCACCGGCCAAACCGCCGACCCCCGCCGCCTGCGGCTGGCGGTGTGCCGCCCCGCCCGCCCCGAAACCACTCCCCACCGCCGGTCCGCCGCTGCCCCGGTCATCCCTCTAGGCCCCCCCGTGCCGAGCTTTTTCTCCGGCAATCCCCACGCCACCGCCCCACCACCGTCGGCAACCACCGACCCCACCTAGAACCCTAAGATAGATAGTGGGGTACCTCTCCGGCGAGCCCCCTCCCCGCTGCGGCTGGTTCTTCCTTAACTCCGGCAAGCCCCCCACCCCCTGAAAATCGACTAACCCAAAAGTCGATTCAGTCGACTGTAGTGTAGCCAATCGGAGCAGGATCGCAAGCAAGAGCAAGAGCGAGAGCAGCAGCGCGAGCAAGAGCAAGAGCAATAGCAAGAGCAGACTAGGGAGGGGACCGAGAGCAAGAGCAGAGCAGCAGCGCGAGCGAGAGCTAAAGCAGCAACAGCTCCTACTGATGTGGACGTCGCCGTCGAGGGAGCGACGCTGTGGAGGAAGTGGCCGGCGACGCCGCCGTGGATGGAGTCATGCCATGTCGGCTCGGGACCGAGCGCCGGCAGCACCGTGAGATCGAATCAAGATGAAAATGCGTTGATTAGTGTACAACCTCTTTGGTGGCACCGATTAGGCCTCAACTTCATCCGAGGAAACGGTGATGATGATGCTCTTCCGGTGGTGCAGGTGAAGACGGCGGTGTGGGAATGGAGGTGGCGCGAAAGATGAGGGGAACGTCGGGGCATCTCCTTGGAGGTGGAGGACTGGGTGGCTGAACCGGCTAGACGACGAGATCAACGATGGATCCTCATCCGGTACGGTGGATAAGGGATGTCAAGGTGTTGCTGTGGACGACATCGTCGGGGAAGAGGCTCCGGCTGGGTTGCAGACGGAGGAGGGTGTGGGGCTTCACGGGTTTTCGCGGCCTCGGTGTACGAATGGATGGGTTGATGGGATGGGAGTGGGGAACCATGGCTTCGGGACGCGCTTGTCTGAAATGTGGGGTAAGTTATGAAACTACCCCCACCGATTTGAGCTAGGCGGTTCTTACGGTTCAAGGGTATCACGGGCATTTCGCGTGTCGGGATTTCGCAGGAGGTAGGAGTTTTCGCGCGCGTTGTAATTTTGGGATAGCAAGGCGCGGGTTGAGATGGAGGGAGTTTTCGAAGCACAACGAGACAAAGATATATCTTAAATATTTCAGGGTAACAAGGCGCGGGTTGAATAGGCGGGAGTTTCGAAGCACGATAGACAGAGATGCTAGCTTAAAATTTCGGCATAACAAGGCGCAGCTTGAAATTTCGGGAGAACAAGCTTAACGTGTACCAAAAAAAAGACAATTCGCACCTCATCTCTAGAGAGAGCCACATCCAGTTTTACTATATTACTAGAAATGCATTCAAATACAACAAGAAAAACTAAAAAAATCGGGACAACAAACATAACGTGCACAGTGATACGTCTCCAACGTATCTATAATTTTTGATTGTTCCATGCTGTTTTATTATCAATCATGGATGTTTTATAATCATTTTATAGTCATTTTTTGGGTACTAACCTATTGACATAGTGCCAAGTGCTAGTTGCTGTTTTTTTCCATGTTTTTTACATCACAGGAAATCAATATCAGACGAAGTCCAAATGCCACGAAACTCCAAGATGATTTTTTATGGGCCAGAAGGAAGAAGTCGGGCCCTGGTTGCACCTGGGGGGGAGTCCCGAGGAGGGCACAATCCACCAGGGCGTGCCAGGAGGCCCTATCACCCCCTGGTGGGTTGTGCCCACTTCGGGTGCCCCCGGACCGCATCTTTGCTCTATAAATACCCCAATATTCCAGAAACCCTAGGGGAATCGAAGAAATATTCATCCAGCCGCCACAGAGTCCAGAACAACCAGATCCAATCTAGACACCATCACGGAGGGGTTCACCACTTCCATTAGTGCCTCTCCGATGATGCGTGAGTAGTTATTTGTAGACCTTCGGGTCTGTAGTTAGTAGCTAGATGGCTTTCTCTCTCTCTCTCTCTCTCTCGCTGAATTCTCAATACAATGGTCTCTTGGAGATCCATATGATGTAACACTTTTTGCGGTGTGTTTGTTGGGTTCTGATGAACTTCGAGTTTATGATCAGTCATATCTTTTTATATCCATGAAAGTTATTTTGAGTTTCTTTGATCTCTTATATGCATGATCTCGTATAGCCTCGTATTTCTTCTCCGATATTTGGGGTTTTGTTTGGCCAACTTGATCTATTTATGTTGCAATGGGAATAGGTGCCCGGTAGTGGGTTCGATCTTACGGTGCTTGATCCCAGTGACAGAAAGGGAACCGGCACGTATGTATCGTTGCTACTAAGGATAAAACTATGGGATCTATATCTACCGCCATAGATAAACGGATCTTGTCTACATCACGTCATCGTTCTTATTGCATTACTCCATTTTTTCATGAACTTAATCCACTAGATGCATGCTAGATAGCGGTCGATGTGTGGAGTAATAGTAGTAGATGCAGGCAGGAGTCGGTGTACTAATCTTGGACGTGATGCCTATGTAATGATCATTGCCTGGATATCGTCATAATTATTTGAAGTTCTATCAATTGCCCAGCAGTAATTTGTTTACCCACCGTTTGCTATCTTTCTCGAGAGAAGCCACTAGTGAAATCTACGGCCCCCGGGTCTTCTTTCTCATATATTTGCTTTGCGGTCTATTTTATTTGCACTTTTTATTCAGATCTACTAAACCAAAAAATACAAAAGTACATTGCTGCACTTTATTTTATTTGCGATCTATTTATTCAATCTATTGCAACTTTCTCCCGTAAACACGCAATTTCTGGCGCCGTACCCCGAAAGGGATTGACAACCCCTTTAACACGTCGGGTTGCGAGGTGTTGTTATTTGTGTCCAGGGGCTGTTTACGTTGTGTTGCTTGGTTCTCCTACTGGTTCGATAAGCTTGGTTTCATATCCTAGGGAAATACCTACCGCCGTTGTGCTGAATCATCCCTTCCTCTTCGGGGAAATACCGACGTAGCTTCAAGCGACATCAAAAGGAATTTCTGGTGCCGTTGCCATGGAGGATCTTCAACATATACCAGGTTCCTAATCGCAAATCTCATCTCCTTGTAATTTACATTATTTGCCATTTGCCTCTCGTTTTCCTCTCCCCCACTTCACAAAAATTTGCCGTTTTATTCGCCTCTCTTTTTCGTTCGCCGTTTTCTCGTTAGATCTCATGTTTTCTTGTGTTGCCATGTTGTAAGTGCATCTAGTGCCCCTTAGTGATTTTGGTGTATTGAAGACTTATAGTTTAAGGGACTAATGTGTTTGTGAGTGTACACAGGTCTATAAGTCTATGAGAGTTTGATATTTACAGAGAAAGTCGACCCCTAAAAATGAAGTTCCTCACCTGAAGACTTTGAAGACTTAGTGTGAATAAATTAACGAAGAATTTGGTTCTCAGAGCCCTACGACAATCAATGAAGACTTAGTGTACACATGAAGAAACGTTTTTCTTCAATCAATGAAGACTTAGTGTGAATAAATTAACGAAGAATTTGATTCTCAGAGCCCTACGACAATTGTACACGGTGTCTGAAATCATCATTCTTATACGGTGGGTCACGCCACCACCAAAAGTTGAAAATCTTCAATTTGAGTTTTTCCTCATTTTTGAAATTCCTCAGGTGTTCAATTTTCTTCAACTTTGCATTGTCTTCACTATTTCTGTTGTTTTTCTTCATTGGCTATATATATATATATATATATATATGAGTTTATGTCCTCTACAGCATTCACTTATTTCTATATCTTCAAGTTGCTTTTTCTGCTAAGTGAATGTGATCGGACCCTTCCCCCTCTATGCTAAACTCAACCCAATCTATTCACGAATTCTTCATGTGCGTTCTATTTGAAACTCGTTCAAAATCTTCACTGTGTCCTTGTCAGCTAAAGAATCTGCTAACGGAACTTTTAACTTATCTTATCAAAATTTTCGGCTTTGCCGCTCAAACCGTTCCGCATCCCACGAAAATACTTATCTATTCACCCACGATCTCACACGATCACCACCTCTCAGTACGTGGGTGACACATGTCAAGCTAATGAGAAGGGTGAGGGGCACGTTCGTCCAATTTCTTCGGGCGAACAGTTTTTCACCGTGGTTATATATACCCCTCCCCTTCCTCACTTCACTTTTACTCCGCTCGATCTCTCTCCTGCTCGAGCTTCTTAAACCCTAGCGCCGCCGCTACTTCATTGTCGCCGGTGAGGAAGAGCTTCACTGCCTCGACCTCGTCGCTGTCGTACTCGCGCCGGCTGCGGATTTCTTCACTCCGCCGCCGCTGTAGCTGTCTTCCTCTGCCGAGTTAGGGCGTGGAAGATCTGAACTGACGAACTTCACTTTTACACTTCCCAGTTCGTCGTGTTCTTCGTCAAGGGTAATTAAAAGTTACTTTTACTGCCCTCTTTGATTCGAATGATTTCTACAAAATCTTCAAAGGTGTTTTTTCTTCAAATCCTCACACACCTCACACCTCACATGTCATCTGTTCTTGATCCGTTTCTCTAAGCAATATTTTTCTTCAAGATTCCTCAATTGTGTGGATTTTTGATCTGTACAACTTTGGAACCTAAGACAAAGAACACTTAGTGAAATTCTTCAAGACTCATCTGGTCAAATTCCTCAAACTTGTTCTTTTTGAAAAACCTCTAAGAACGCATATGACCTCTCAAAATTCCTCGCAACTATACTCTATTCACAGGTACACATGTCCGCTGCTGAATCACTAGGTTCTCATCAACTTAACTCATTTGCAGTGTTCCTCGAAGAAAAGTTGCACACCTCTTCAGAAAATTCAGTTGTTCATATTCCTCATCTGAAGAAAATGGCTGACGGTAAGAAGCCACAGAAAGGAGGAAAGAGGCCTGAGGTCAGCACATCGTTTGAAATCCCTGATGACATTTATGCTAGGTACTGCACACCCCCTGAGGAGGACAAAAATCAGCGCAAGGTGCGCATTCAAAAGATTGAGAGGAGATGGGCAAGAGAGTGGCGGGAGTACAGATATGTTACTCCCAAATACATGAAGAAATTCGCTGTTACCCCTCCATGCTCAAGACCTCCATTGGCACCTGGCCAAGTAGCTGATCCCACCAGCCTCAAGCGCGGTGAGGACTATCCTGAAGAATGGGCCAAACGCCAGGCCAAATTGGCCAAACAGGCAAAAGAAGCAGTGAGGAAATTTAATGAAGACTCTGCTGCTGCTGCTACCACTGCTGAGGCCTCTGCAAGCAAGCCGAAGAAGGCCATGGCAAAGAAGCCTGCTCATAAGCCAAGTGCTTCACCCTCAATGCCCTCACGGCCAAGTTCCTCAGCAATGCCCTCACGGCCAGATTCTTCAAAGCCCTCACGGCCAACTCCTCAAGCTGCTCCCGCTCCTCCAAAGTCCTCAGCTCCTCCCCCAAAGTCCTCAGCTGCTCCGACCAAATCCTCTGCACCTGTGCATCTCACCACGTTCCAAAGGACAACCGGCATCTCTATTGCCTCAGGAGCTTCTGCTAGTTCCTCAGCTGCACCAAATTCTTCAACTGGCCCCTCTCTGCTGAAGACAAAGGCCACTGTTGGACGTGGCTCTCGACCAAGTCCTCACAAGAAGTAGGTCGCCTTCCAAGTGTCGTCTGATGAAGACGAAGCTGATGATGAGGAACTTGCCGAAATCATCAGAGACAGACAGCTCAGGGCCGCTAGAGCCAAAGGCACAAATGTGCCTCTACTTTTGGATCCAAAGTTGATCCTTGACTACATTGATCTCTGGCACAAGAACCCCAACACTCCTATGCCTGATTTCAAGCTGACTCCTGGCCAAAGTCATATGCTGATTGCCTTCATCCAAAAAGAAAAATGGAAGTTTGAAAAGGCCAGGCAGATGAGGAAAGCACAGTACAAGAAGGAGCGCTTCCTGAAGAAAAACGTTGTCTCTATGACAACTGAAGAACTTGTCACTATTCAATCAGAGATCAAGAAACTCAATGATGAATTTGACGTATACCGTGCTGACTGGCTTGGAGCCAAAGTTAGGTTTGTGAAATTGACTGAAAAGTTCACTTCCAATGTTGCAGCCCCAACGCAACAAGAAAATCCTCAGGCTGAAGCATCTGCTCAGCCGACTGAATAAAATGCCAGCACCGCTGATGACATTCAGGCTGCTGAAGAAACTCAAAGTACCAGGGCTGACGACTGCATTCCAGCCGCTGAAGAAATTGCCAGGGCAACCACTAGTGTTGCGTCTGAAGAAAATGATAGGACAGCTGAAGCTTCAATGGTTGTGCCTGAAGAAAATGAAGGAGTCAGGGCAACTGCATCAGTTGTGCCTGAAGAAATTAAACCAAATTCCTCTGCTCCTCCTGCACCTACCCCAACTCCAATCCTTCCATCTGCATCAGATGTGAAGAAGACCAAGGCTGCAGAGTGTGCAGCGGTGAAGAAAAGGAAGGCATCAACTTCATCAGATTCTTCAGCTCCGAAGAAGATGAAGCCATTGACGAGCTCATTCGACAACCCAATTGATGTTGTTCCTATCACAACCATGCCATCAAAGGACCTTGTTCCTTTTGATGAAGAATATGTAATTCCAAGTGAATCTGATGATGACATTCCTTCTGCTGCTTCGTCAGAGCAGTTGGATGAAGAAATTGAAGCGGATGCAATCCCTTCAACCCCACTAGTCTCATCGCCCATGCCTCAGTTCACTGCTGAAGAGGCTGACATTGAAGAACAAGAAGAAGATGAAGATGTGGATATTGGGTGTACAACACCAGTGCTGAATGATGCCTTTTGGGAAAGTCAGGACCCCAACTCTCCTCTGTTCACACCACTTCAACAAATTCCTCAGTCCCCTGTCAACACTGAAGTACAAATGGGATCTGAAGAACCTCGTGCAACTCCTTCTGTACATGAAGAGATTCAAGCCACTAGTGCTGAAGAAAATGTAAATGAAGAATTGAAGACCCATGCTGCCACTGAAGAAGAAGCTGAAATTCCTCAGCCTGTGGAACCTGAGATTGCAATTCCTGAGGTAGTAATGCAATTAACTGATACTCCTCAGCCCAAGCCAAAGGATCCATTCTCGAAGAAACAAAAATTCAAGGCTGATGACTTCTTCGGCGAGCACATGTTCTTCCCTGATTATAATCCTTATGACTCTGCTCGTCTTAGAAGGAAGCGCTTCTGGACTGCCAGCCAGGCCAATTTCTATTCTTCACTGCTCTTCAACAAGGACAAAGTCTTCGACCACGAGCATATTCCTCACGTGGACATGGAATCACTGCCTTGCTTCACCCCTGTCCTCAGTGTGCTTCATGACGCAGGCCTCCTCAACTTTTGCTCTGACATTGTTGATTGGAATGAAGAACTTATTCTTCAGTTCTATGCAACGCTGCACATCATAGGAGATGCTGACGATGTGAATACCTGGGTTCTGGACTGGATGACCAAAAACACTCATTATAATGCACCGGCCTCTGAATTACTTCACGCCCTGCCCATCAGTCCACCCCTTGAAGGAGCTCGCTGCCTGTACCAAGAGCCTGAACTCACTGCTCACTATATGCAAGTGCTAATGAAGCCTCTGAAGCCCGGTCAAGCCCCAAGGACAAAAATCCTCGTGAAGGAATTGCTCTATGTGCCCAGAACTGTCTATCGCATTCTGACGAAGACAATGAGTCCTATCAAGGGCCACGACTCGTCTGATGAAGAAGTCGTTGGCATCATGAAGAATCTGCTATTCAACATCGTGCATGGCATCCCTGTCAACTATCACAATTTCTTCATGAGGACTCTGGCAAACGTCGCACTCTCTCCGTTTGAGCTGAAGCCTTATGCTCCTTGGATTATGAGATTCCTCAGAACAAGGTCTTCACTCAACTACAAAGCTGATTTTCAGAATCACCTCAGCTACTTGCCCCCAATTGAAGTCCTCAAGCGGACATATTCCTCAACTGTTGAAAAGGGCAAAGAACCTGCTGTCATTGATGAAGGCATTCGTCCATTGGATGGTCAGTTTCGCAAAGCTGCATCTTATTCCACCAATGATGACTTTGCCACTCATGATTCTGCTGCTAATGCATCCAAGCCAAATCCTCAAGTCACAGCTCCAAGAGTGATGACTGACCGCGAGCTTCTGCTTAGTCTTCACCAGAAGGTGGATTGAAACCATAAATGGGTTAAGCGTCAGTTTGGTTCTATTCTTCACAACATGACTGCTACACATAATGCAGTGAAGAAAAACCATTACTACCTCCATGAAGTCTTCGGTCGCACTTGGGCTATTCTGTCACATGTATATGGTGAAGAAGATCTGAAGCAAATGGGTCTCAAGGAGGACTTTGACTGGTCTGCACCTCCATCGAAGAAATACAAGAAGGTCAAGGTTCCTTCCTTGGTGGCCAGCTCATATTCTTCATCGCGCGAAACCGACGAGCATGAAGACTTGGACGACACTGCGGCAGGCCCTACTACGACAAACAACCCCAACAACGTTGGCGCTACTCCATCAACATGATATTCTTCAGGGGCGTTAGTCCACATTTTCGATCCTTTTGGCCATTCGATGACAAAGGGGGAGAAATTTGAGTTAGTCTTCAAGCGGGTCTATCCTATGTGGGCGTTTTTTTGCGAAGTTACAACTCTCGTTCTTCTGATCACTTTGCTGGATCGAGTTGTAAACTTAAACTCTATGGTGGCCTGATACTTTTGCAGTGTTTTTCTGCATGCTTATTCCTCATTAATGTTAATGCACGCATGCTGAATTTCATCAGTCACCATATTTCATCATGCATTTCAAATTCTTCATATTATATGTCAAATGCGTGTATGAATTACAAGATATAGGGGGAGATCTCCATGATTCTACTCTTCAAGTGTGCATTGCTTCAAAAGCAAATTCCTCACTATGCACATCTTCAGGGGGAGTTCTTCTATATCTTGCAATCAAATTCCTCAATATCAGTATTTACACTTCATATGTTTATCCCCATTGAAAACTTAACCTATATTGTCATCAATCACCAAAAGGGGGAGATTGTAAGTGCATCTAGTGCCCCTTAGTGATTTTGGTGTATTGAAGACTTATAGGTTAAGGGACTAATGTGTTTGTGAGTGTACACAGGTCTATAAGTCTATGAGGAGTTTGATATTTACAGAGAAAGTCGACCCCTAAAAATGAAGTTCTTCAACTGAAGACTTTCTGAAGACTTTGATAGTGAAGAAATTGGTGTGACCCTGAAGACTTGGTATTCATTCGAGGAACATGAAGCGTGAAGACTTTTGTTTTCTTAGTTTCATTTTCTCTTTCTTGAGTCATAGGAAACACCGTACTGTTAAAGGGGGTCGAGGAAATACTAAGGAAAAATTTCCAAGCGATGCTCAACTCAAAATCCTACACCTACCAATCCCTTCGAGTGAAGCCATTGGAAATCTCATGCAGTTCAGTCATATTGTTCAGTGACAGAGACGAAGTTCTTCTGGTCTCTGAGGAATTTGTTCTGACTGAGGAGTTAGGAATTCGCCAGTGCGATTTGCCTACACCGTGAGGAACATGATAGCCCTGAGGAATTTGAGCCTAAAATATCCAACCGTTGTTGTGCTACGTGCCAGCTGTCCCAAAATATCTACCCACCTAACGGTCATATCATTGAAGGGCATTTATGTCTTATCATGTCGGGTTGCTCCCTAGGCTATAAATAGTCGCCCCTACAACCACTAGTTGGTTGGCTGCTCCGAGAGAAACTGACACCTGTCAATTGAGAGCATCCCATCCTCCGAGGACTTTGAGCAAAAATCATCAAGTGAGGAAACCCAAACCCAAACACCTACAAACCCAAAGTGATTGAGCATCACTGAAGAGATTGATCCTGTGTGGATCCGACGCTTGTTACCTTTGAAGACTGTGCTTCTTCCAGACGGTTAGGCGTCATGGTCTAGAGCATCCAAGAGGAATTGTGGATCGCCGAGTGACCGAGTTTGTGAAGGTTTGGAAGTCACCTGAAGACTTACCACGAGTGATTGGGCGAGGTTTGTGTGACCTTAGCTCAAGGAGAATACGGTGAGGACTGTGTGTCCTCAGGTTTAAATACCTAGCCATTCCAACCAGACGTACAACTGAGACAACAGTTGGAACTGGTCTACCACATCATTGTCTTCACCAAGCTTACTGGTTCTATTTCCTCAACTCTTTCATTTCCTCATAATTGTGTTGTGCACTTGTTCATATCTGTCTTTGAAGACTTTGACTGAAGACTTTCTCAATTTCCTCAGTTCAATTTCTTCAGTCTGTTTGTCTTCATCCTGTTTATCCTGTGTTTACGCTTTGTGTACTCTGTGCTTGTCTTCATTTCATCATGATGACCATGCTTGTGTTCTGTTATGTTTACATCTGAGTACTTATTCCGTTGCAAGTAGTTCTTCGCTTAGGAATTTCCTCACCCTGAAATTCCTCATTGAAGAATTCATAAAAATCGCCTATTCACCCCCCCTCTAGTCGATATAACACAGTTTCACATGTGTCCTCTATTTGCTTGCATCTTCGCTTGCTTAAAATTAATTGATATGGATCCTCATCCACTTGCTAATCTTTTTAAGAGATCCAATTATCATGAACCAATTGCTAGTGATTTGAGTGCACTAGATTATCTCTATGAAGTTTTGCTTGAGATTCGTGAATCTAAAAATTGTGATGAAGAAATTTGTAAAGTGATTCATGATAGCTCCTTGAATGAAAAACATGATTGCAATGATTTTACTATAAATTCTATTAATGTCAATAGTGCCAATAATATGCAAAACCCCAAGCTTGGGGATGCTAGTTTTGCTATGTCCACTACTTATTGTAATGATCATGATTGGGGTGATTCTTCTTATGATCTTGAAAATTTATTTAAGCCTCATGATGAATATGCTATTTGCAATAATGATGAAAGTGGGTTTGGAGAGGTCATGACTTTAGTTGATGTTAATCCCACTATCTTGGAAGACTATAAAACTTTTATGCATGTGGATCATGAAGAGAAAATTTTACATGATAGATATATTATTGAATTTGATCATGATCCTACATATAATTATCATGAGAGAGGAAAATATGGTTGTAGAAATTTTCATGTTATTAAATTTCCTCTCATTGTGTTGAGATTGTCAATGTTTTATTCCTCTCCTTTGCATACACTAGATGTTTCTTGTTTTGATAATTTGTTTTCCTATAAAATTCCTATGCCTAGGAAGTATCTTAGACTTAAATGTGTTTGTCACATGTTTCACGATTCTCTCTTTGTGTTTCGATTATTATCTGTTGTGTGAGCATCATTGAAATATTATGCCTAGCTAAGGGCGTAAAACTATAGCGCTTGTTGGGAGGCAACCCAATGAATAAAATTTATTTTTGCTTTTTTTGCTGTCTACTTTGTGTGTTTGCACAATTATGCTACTGGTATCATTGTTTTTTTTGTGTTTTAATTAGTTTTGTGCCAAGTAAAGCCTTTACGATCTTCTAGGGTGATAGTTATTTGATCTTGCTGAAAAAGACATAAACTTTGTGCTCAGGAAAATAATTTTCATAAATCACAAAAAAGCGCTTTTGCCCTGATTCTTTTTGCAGAAGATTAATATACAAATTACCCTGGTCATCCTAATTTTTTAGAATTTTTGGAGTTCAAGAAGTATTCGCAAAAGTCAGATTGCTACAGACTGTTCTGTTTTGTTAGATTCTGTTTTCTTCGTGTTGTGTGCTTATTTTGATGGCTCTATGGTTTTCTTTGATGAGTTTTTGCCATAGAAAAGTTGGAATGCAGTAGATATAATAATAAAATAAAATATGAATTGGTTTGATACAACACTCATAGTAGTGGTTACCTTTCTTATACTAATGGACCTCACGAAGGATTTGTTGAGTTTTGTGTGATTGAAGTTTTCAAGTTTTGGGTTATCTTACGATGGATGAGGGAAGGATGTAAGAGCCTAAGCTTGGGGATGCCCTGGCATCCCAAGCTATTATCCAAGAATGAGCAACCAACTAAGCTTGGGGATGCCCCTGAGTGGCATCCCCGCTTTCTTCCAACAATTATTGGTATTTTACTCAAGACTATATTTTTATTCATCACATGATATGTGTTTTGCTTGGAGCGTCTTGTATGATATGTGTCTTTGCTTGTTTTATTTTGTGTTTTAAGTCATCAATCCTTGCTGGACGCACCTATTTGAGAGAGCCAAAATTATATCATGACTTGTTAGAATTGCTCTCTATGCTTCACTTAAATCTTTTATGAGCTAGGACTTGCTCTAGTGCTTCACTTATATCTTTTTGAGCATGGTGTGCTTTGTTATTTTTGAAGAAATGCTCTCTTGCTTCACTTAGATTTATTTGAGAGTTAGTAAAATTTTGAAGAAATTCTCTCTTGCTTCACTTAAATTATTTTGAGAGAAAGAGAATTTGGTATGCTCATGATCTTCACTTATATTTGTTTGAGCTTATGAAAAGCAACACATGAAAATTAGTCCCAAAGTGATAGATATCCAAGAAGGATAAATAAAAAAATGTCATGAAGATCATTGGACAAAATAATCTTGATTCTTAGTAATAGTTTTGAGATATGATGATGTGATATGTGAGTTATGTTGATGAGTAATTGTGCTCTAGTAAGAATATTGGTGTTAAGGTTTGTGATTCCCTATGCATGCACGAAAGTAAATAATCATGCAGTGAAAATTATATTCTACTTGTGGTGCATTATTCAGTGTTAATTATGCCTAATGCTTGCCTATGAGATTATTCGTTTCTTGGTTGGTCGCTTCTCAATCTTTTTGCTAGCCTTCATTTTGCACCAAGTATGATCTCTACTTGTGCATCCAAAATCCTTTAAACCAGCTTTGCCACATGAGTCCACTATATCTACCTATATGTGGTATTCTTTTGCCCTTCTAAGCAAATTTTCATGTGCCATCTCTAATTTTCAAAATAAACTTCTCTTTTGTGTGTTTGTTTCCCTCGCGGAACGGTAACGGGTGTCTAATATTTTCCATGCTGGATATGTTATTCTCACGATGAGTGTTTATTCACTTGTCATTGCACGAGAGTAAGGCAAAGGTCTTAGGGATGCCCAGTCCCGAATTGCAAAAATGAATTTACTTTATGTTTTCAAATAATAGATTCCTTAGAAAGTGTTGGTATGGAGGGCACCCGTGGATACGGTTAGCCATGGAAAGTGAAAGAATGGTGGAAAAAGGAACAAACTTTATTTTCTGTTTGGGAACCGCCTATGGCATATCTAGCATGGAAAGTCTTCGGAGCTCTGAGTCATTTTCGTTCGTGGGATGGATACACCTCCCAAAATGTTTTTGTCCCTATTTTTTTTTTGCTTTGAGCTCTGGCACCTCTACAAATCCCTACTTCCCTCTGCGAAGGGCCTTTCTTTTACTTTATGTAATTTTTATTTTTATTTTGAGTCTCCATCTTCTCTCATAAAGAACACCAACTAGGAGGCAATATGATCATGCTTAAATATTGGGTGTAGTTAATATTCGAGTGTGTTTCATGAATGGATCAATGTTTGAGGGGCTAGGGATAACTTATTTTAGCATTGATATTTTGAAAGACATGGTCGCTTGTTGATATGATTGAGTATCTAAGTCATTATGTCAAAACTAGACTATTGCTTTGAATCACATAAAAGTCCAAATGTCCATGCTATAAAGAAAAGCATATGATATGACATGATGAACAGCACTCCACATCAAAAATTCTGTTTTTATCACTTACCTACTTGAGGACGAGTAGGAGTTAAGCTTGGGGATGCTGATACGTCTCCAACGTTTCTATAATTTTTTATTATTCCATGCTGTTTTATTATCAATCTTGGATGTTATATAATCATTTTATAGTCATTCTATATCATTTTTTGGTACTAACCTATTGACATAGTGCCAACTGCCAGTTGCTGTTTTTTTACATCGCAGGAAATCAATATCAGACGGAGTCCAAATGCAATGAAACTTCACGATGACTTTTTATGGACCAGAAGGAAGAAGTTGGGCCCTGGTTACACCTTGGGGGGTCCCGAGGAGGGTACAACCCACCAGGGCGCGCCAGGAGGCCCAGGCGCGCCCTGGTGGGTTGTGCCCACCTCGGGTGCCCCCCGGACCGCCTCTTTGCTCTATAAATACCCCAATATACCAGAAACCCTAGGGGAATCGACGAAATATCCATCCAGCCGCCGCAGAGTCCAGAACCACCAGATCCAATCTAGACACCATCACGGAGGGGTTACCCACTTCCATTGGTGCCTCTCTGATGATGCGTGAGTAGTTCTTTGTAGACCTTTGGGTCCGTAGTTAGTAGCTAGATGGCTTTCTCTCTCTCTCACTGAATTCTCAATACAATGGTCTCTTGGAGATCCATATGATGTAACCCTTTTTGCGGTGTGTTTGTTGGGATCTGATGAACTTCGAGTTTATGATCAGTCATATATTTTTTATATCCATGAAGGTGATTTGGGTTTCTTTGATCTCTTATATGCATGATCTCTTATAGCCTCGTATTTCTTCTCCGATGTTTGGGTTTTTTTGGCCAACTTGATAGATTCATCTTGCAATGGGAAGAGGTTCCCGGTAGTGGGTTCGATCTTACGGTGCTTGATCCCAGTGACAGAAAGGGAACCGACACGTATGTATCGTTGCTACTAAGGATAAAAAGTGGGATCTATATCTACCGCCATAGATAAACGGATCTTGTCTACATCATGTCATCGTTCTTATTGCATTACTCCGTTTTTCCCTGAACTTAATACACTAGATGCATGCTGGATAGTGGTCGATGTGTGGAGTCATAGTAGTAGATGCAGGCAGGAGTCGGTCTACTAATCTTGGACATGATGCCTATGTAATGATCAATGCTTGTATATCGTCATAATTATTTGAAGTTCTATCAATTGCCCAACAGTAATTTGTTTACCCACCGTTTGTGATCTTTCTCGAGAGAAGCCACTAGTGAAAGCTACGGCCCCCGGGTCTTCTTTCTCATATATTTGCTTTGCGATGCACTTTTTATTCAGATATACTAAACCGAAAAGTACAAAAATACTTTGCTGCACTTTATTTTTTTGCGATCTATTTATTCAATCTATTGCAACTTTCTCCCGTGAACACGCAATTTCTGGCGTCATACCCCAAAAGGGATTGACAACCCCTTTAACACGTCGGGTTGCGAGGTGTTGTTATTTGTGTGCAGGGGTTGTTTACGTTGTGTTGCTTGGTTCTCCTACTGGTTCGATAAGCTTGGTTTCATATCTGAGGGAAATACCTACCGCCCCTGTGGTGCATCATCCCTTCCTCTTTGGGGAAATACCGACGTAGCTTCAAGCGACATCAAACGGAATTTCTGGCACCGTTGTCGGGGAAGATCTTCAACATATACCAGGTTCCTAATCACAAATCTCATCTCCTTGCAATTTACATTATTCTCCATTTGCCTCTCGTTTTCCTCTCCCCCACTTCATAAAAATTTTCCGTTTTATTCGCCTCTCTTTTTCTGTTCGCCGTTTTCTTGCCGGATCTGTTTTTCCGTGCCTTCTTGTTTGCCGTTATGGATAGTTCTTCCTCTATTGCTTGCACTCCCGAGGACGAGGTCCTCAACTTTAGACAAAGGGGAGGAGAAAATTTAAAAGATGCTTGGTATAGAATTTGCAATGCTCATAATAGATCTATCCGTAAGCAATCTACCGTTGTGCTTCTGCGTTGTTTTTATGTTGGAATCACCACTTGGTATAGATTCATCCTTGATACGATTACCGGTGGAAATTTCTTAATGAGTCCTCCTTTTGATGCTCTTAATGCTATGGGAAATTTAGTGGACTCATTACCTCTTATGGTTAATGAAACAATTTTGACTCTTGAGCATGTTATGGAAAGACTAGATGTTATCGAAAAGAAAATGCTCACCGAAGATCATATGGAAATTATACATAAAAAGATGCATAATTTTTCTACTAATGTTGGATCAAAAGCGGGTGATATTTTTAAGTTGTTAAAAGAGATGGGTACCTTAATCCATGAAAGAATAGAAGAAAGTCCGTCTCGGATTGATAAATTGGAAGAAATCTTTAGTAATCTAAGCATGAATTTTACTAGCACTAAAATTATTGAGGGAACTCCCGCAAAGAGTAGGAGATCCAGGAATAAGGGTGCAACATCTAGTGATAGCAATAAAGGAGATCTTAAGATGATTAGTATCCACCCTGATTTTGTTGAAGTGATAAGAGATCCTTTTTGCAATAATGAAATCTTTAAATTTACCCCTAGAAGTATTGCTAACGAAGGTCTTTATGCTAAATCCTTGAAGGATTCTAAGAGTTTGAATAAAGAGTTGGACAAAGATGACAAAATTTAGATCCTTGCTTTATGCCTAGCTAAGGGCGTAAAACTATAGCGCTTGTTGGGAGGCAACCCAATGAATAAAAATTTATTTTTGCTTTTTTTCTTTCTGTTCTTGTGTGTTTGCACAATTATGCTGCTGTTATGATTGTGTTTTTTATGTTTTAATTAGTGTTTGTGCCAAGTAAAGCCTTTAGGATCTTCTTGGGTGCTAGTTGTTTGATCTTGCTGAAAAAGACAGAAACTTTGTGCACACGAAAATAATTTTCATAAATCACAGAAAAGAGCATTTGCTCTGATTCTTTTTGCAGAAGATTAATATACAAATTACCTGGTCGTCCTAATTTGTTAGAATTTTTGGAGTTCCAGAAGTATCCGCAAAAGTCAGATTACTACAGACTGTTCTGTTTTTACAGATTCTGTTTTCTTTGTGTTGTGTGCTTATTTTGATGGCTCTATGGTTTTCTTTGATGAGTTTTTGCCATAGAAAAGTTGGGATACAGTAGATATAATACAAAAACAAAATATCAGTTGGTTTGTTACAGCACTTATGGTAGTGGTTCGCTTTCTTATACTAATGGATCTCACAAAGGTTTTGTTGAGTTTTGTGTGATTGAAGTTTTCAAGTTTTGGGTTATCTTACGATGGATGAAGGCAGGATGTAAGAGCCTAAGCTTGCGGATGCCCCGGCATCCCAAGCTATAATCCAAGAACGAGCAACCAACTAAGCTTGGGGATACCCCCGGGTGGCATCCCCGCTTTCTTCCAACAACCATCGGTATTTTACTCGAGGCTATATTTTTATTCGTCACATCATATGTGTTTTGCTTCGAGCGTCTTGTATGATATGAGTCATTGCTTGTTTTATTTTGTGTTTTAAGTCATCAATCCTTGCTAGACACACCTATTTGAGGGAGCCAAAATTATATCATGACTTGTTATAATTGCTCTCTATGCTTCACTTAAATCTTTTATGAGCTAGGACTTGCTCTAGTGCTTCACTTATATCTTTTTGAGCACGATGTGCTTTGTTATTTTTGAATAAATGCTCTCTTGCTTCACTTAGATTTATTTGAGAGTTAGTAAAATTTTGAAGAAATTCTCTCTTGCTTCACTTAAATTATTTTGGGAGAAAGAGAATTTGGTATGCTCATGATCTTCACTTATATTTGTTTGAGCTTATGAAAAGCAACACATGAAAATTAGTCCCAAAGTGATAGATATCCAAGAAGGATAAAGAAAAAACATGTCATGAAGATCATTGGACAAAATAAACTTGATTCTTAGTAATAGTTTTGAGATATGATGATGTGATATGTGAGTTATGTTGATGAGTATTGTGCTCTAGTAAGAATATTGGTGTTAAGGTTTGTGATTCCCTATGCATGCACGAAAGTCAATAATCATGCAATGAAAATTATATCCTACTTGTGGTGCATTATTCGGTGTTAATTATGCTTAATGCTTGCCTATGAGATTATTCGTTTCTTGGTTGGTCGCTCCTCAATCTTTTGGCCAGCCTTCATTTTGCACCAAGTATGATCTCTACTTGTGCATCCAAAATCCGTTAAACTAGTTTTGCCACATGAGTCCACTATATCTACCTATATGCGGTATTCTTTTGCCGTTCTAAACAAATTTGCATGTGCCATCTCTAATTTTCAAAATAAACTTCTCTTTTGTGTGTTCGTTTCGCTCGGGGAACGGTAACGGATGGCTAATATTTTCCATGTTGGATGTGTTATTCTCACGATGAGTGTTTATTCACTTGTCATTGCACAAGAGTAAGGCAAAGGTCTTAGGGTTGCCCAGTCCTGAATTGCAAAAATGAATTTACTTTATGTTGTCAAATAATAAATTCCTTGGAAAGTGTTGGTATGGAGGGCACCCGTGGATATAGTTAGCCATGCAAACTGAAAGAATGGTGGAAAAAGGAATGAACATTATTTTCTGTTTGGGAACCGCCTATGGCATATCTAGCATGGAAAGTGTTCTGAACTCTGAGTCGTTTTCGTTGGTGGGATGGATACACCTCCCAAAAATTTTTTGTCTCTAATTTTTTCGCTTTGAGCTCTGGCACCTCTAGAAATCCCTACTTCCCTCTGCGAAGGGCCTTTCTTTTACTTTATGCAATTTTTATTTTTGTTTTGAGTGTCCATCTTCTCTCATAAAAAGCACCAACTAGGAGGCAATATGATCATGCTTAAGTATTGGGTGTAGTTTTTATTCGAGTGTGTTTCATGAATGGACCAATGTTTGAGCATGATGGGCTAGGGATAACTTATTTTAGCATTGATATTTTGAAAGACATGGTTGCTTGTTGATATGCTTGAGTATCTAAATTATTATGTCAAAACTAAACTATTGCTTTGAATCACATAAAAGTCCAAATGTCCATGCTATAAAGAAAAGAATATGATATGAAATGATGAACATCACTCCACATCAAAAATTCTGTTTTCATCACTTACCTACTCGAGGACGAGCATGAGTTAAGCTTGGGGATGCTGATACGTCTCCAACGTATCTATAATTTTTTATTGCTCCATGTTGTTTTATTATCAATCTTGGATGTTTTATAATCATTTTATATCATTTTTTGGTACTAACCTATTGACATAGTGCCAACTGCCAGTTGCTGTTTTTTTACATCGCAGGAAATCAATATCAGATGGAGTCCAAATGCAACGAAACTTCACGATGACTTTTTATGGACCAGAAGGAAGAAGTTGGGCCCTGGTTACACCTGGGGGGGGTCCCGAGGAGGGTACAACCCACCAGGGCACGCCAGGAGGCCCAGGCGCGCCCTGGGGGGTTGTGCCCACCTCGGGTGCCCCCCGGACCGCCTCTTTGCTCTATAAATACCCCAATATACCAGAAACCCTAGGGGAATCGACGAAATATCCATCCTGCCGCCGCAGAGTCCAGAACCACCAGATCCAATCTAGACACCATCACGGAGGGGTTCACCACTTCCATTGGTGCCTCTCCGATGATGCGTGAGTAGTTCTTTGTAGACCTTTGGGTCCGTAGTTAGTAGCTAGATGGCTTTCTCTCTCTCTCTCTCGCTGAATTCTCAATACAATGGTCTCTTGGAGATCCATATGATATAACTCTTTTTGTGATGTGTTTGTTGGGATCTGATGAACTTCGAGTTTATGATCAGCCATATCTTTTTTATATCCATGAAAGTTATTTGAGTTTCTTTGATCTCTTATATGCATGATCTCTTATAGCCTCGTATTTCTTCTCCGATATTTGGGTTTTGTTTGGCCAACTTGATCTATTTATGTTGCAATGGGAATAGGTGCCCGGTAGTGGGTTCAATCTTACGGTGCTTGATCCCAGTGACAGAAAGGGAACCGACACGTATGTATCATTGCTACTAAGGATAAAAAGATGGGATCTATATCTATCGCCATAGATAAACGGATCTTGTCTACATCATGTCATCGTTCTTATTGCATTACTACATTTTTCCATGAACTTAATACACTAGATGCATGTTGGATATCGGTCGATGTGTGGAGTAATAGTAGTAGATGCAGGCAGGAGTCGGTCTACTAATCTTGGACGTGATGCCTATGTAATGATCATTGCCTGGATATCGTCATAAATTTGAAGTTCTATCAATTGCCCAACAGTAATTTGTTTACCCACCATTTGCAATCTTTCTCGAGAGAAGCCACTAGTGAAATCTACGGCCCCCGGGTCTTCTTTCTCATATATTTGCTTTGCGATGTATTTTATGTGCACTTTTTATTCACATCTTCTAAACCAAAAAATACAAAAATATGTTGCTGCACTTTATTTTATTTGTGATCTATTTATTCAATCTATTGCAACTTTCTCCCATCAACACGCAATTTCTGGCGCCGTATCCCGAAAGGGATTGACAACCCCTTTGACACGTTGGGTTGCGAGGTGTCTTTATTTGTGTGCAGGGGCTGTTTACATTGTGTTGCTTGGTTCTTCTACTGGTTCGATTACCTTGGTTTCATATCTGAGGGAAATACCTACCGCCGTTGTGCTGCATCATCCCTTCGTCTTTGGGGAAATATCGACGTAGCTTCAAGCGACATCAACCCCGCAAATAAAACTAAGCACACCTGAAATTAAACTAAGCAACTAATCCGGTAGACACTGCATTAGAACCACCATGAGCAAAGACACTGCCACCTTACTCGGACTCCTCGTCCACGTGCTCAACTTCGTCCTTGTCCCTCTTCCTCTTGGGCGATACTTCTTTGCTTGAACCGCACACTTGGCTCTTGCTCTTCATCCAACCCTTGGAGATACTGAAACAAAGGGAGCCATCCATTGCAGCATAGTGGATGTGGTCTATATCTAGTACATTCCACTGCCATGCACGATGAAACTTGGGCGGAGGTTTCTTCAGTTTACCGTACGAAGGATGAACCATGGCTCCTGCCAGGGTCAGCATTGAAGACTAATCACAGGAGGGCACCAGCCCATTCTTCTGGAGGTCGAAGGGGTTGCCTACAACGAGGCCTATCCGACCCAGGACCGTTCTGTCGTTCGTAAAGTCTATAGTAACGAATTTGACTAGGCCGCCCTTGAGGAAGTTCTTAAATTCCTCGCACTCAACGTTGGCATGGCATATGTGGTAGACCAAGCATAAGTCATGCACGCAAACCTGGATCACAGCGGGCTTCATCTTCTCTTCCTCCTTTAGATTCTTCTCTTTGTCCATGGTTGTGGTGTACTCAACATCTATCCCAGTGAACCACTCATCATTTGATTTTTCGAACATGCGTCTGAAGCGAGCAAGGCATCCTTTCGCCGTCGCGGAAGAATGGGTGTAGATGACGTCGAACTCATCGCCGGTGATGGTTCTAACCTTGTACTCACCGCTGATCATGGAGATTTGGAATGCCATGGATTTGGGAGGAGGGTTTGGATTAGTGGAAATGCCGTAATGTGAAAGGACGGACGACTAGGAGCGAACTGCCGTAATGTTAAAGGACGTCCGGGGACGAGTAGGAGCGAACTGCCAGCGGTTTTTCGATTGTAAAAATGCTGAGTGGGGCGTGCGAACGGCAGGGTAATGGCTTGCCTAGTGGATAAATGGATTCATGCACAGTACTATGGGGCCCAATTAGATGTCATGTCTACTGGACGCCCAATTAAATGGCTTTCGATGTCATGTCAAGCATCGGGAAAATTACAGGTGATATAAAGCTTTCCATTCTCCCATGATACGGGCTTCCGAGAGTCCTTGGATCTGAGATCGAACGGTTGCATGGCGTGATTCTAGACCTATGGGTGAATATCCTATCCTGGAGGGTTATTCTGCAAATTTTCAGCAACTTAGCATGCGACCATTCGATCTCAGATCCAAGGGCTGTCGACAACACGTATCATGGTCGCGCCTACCACGACCGTCGCCTCGCTCGTGCGGTCGCGCCCTTGGAGATTTAACACGGTGCATTAGGCTATCTGATGTTGGCATGTCATACATAGTCATCACTTAGTCACTCATACAACAAGGTTAGCTATAAGGTTGGCTATAAGAGTATCTTTTACTTTTATCTATCTCTTTCTTCGTAGTATTTATTGCATTTGCCAAGGAGTGACCTCTTCCAATGAAATGGTGCTTAAATGAGGTGCTAAGGGCATTAAATGGCTTAGCAACTCAAGTCCCCAATGCATAGGTGCTTAGTTTTTTGTTGCTAAGTTTGCTTCATTTAATTAGCTATAGACTCAAAATTGTCTTTTCACCTAGGTACACGCGCTTAGCATCGTTTCTTCCCGGGGTCACCAAACTAGTTTCTCTCTTCTTAATTAACTTGCCACATCAGACTCTATGCCTATGTGGCAGGCTTAGCACTAGTACGAGCAAGTACAATAGTGGGCTATAAGCCCGCTTACATGGCATTTTTGTATGTGTGGAGGAAAGAGCCAAGGAAAAAGTGGAGTGGGCTCTCATGCAAGAGCCACCCTCTACATGGTGGAGCATTGGGAGAGGCACCTGTATACCATGGAGGTGGTTCGGAATCGGGAGACTCACGCGGTCATTGCGCCGCAGTTAAAATGATAATGGAAAGTCAAATCACGGGGCCCCACCTGTCCAGCAGTAACTCGCTGTCAAATCACACAACCCTACATTTGCAGCAGGCTACTCCCTCATCTTCTCGCGTCTCTGTCGAATCGACTAGGCGGAACTGCCCCGCCTACCGCGTGGGAAAAGCCCCGCCCTCGACTTTTAAATAGTATAGTATACTAATTTTGTATCCATGGATTGCGCCATGGAGCAAAGCCTCAAGATAATGGCGGTACACATGTACGGAGTATACAGCACGCCCGTCGCGTTTGCGTCGCACCCCAGACGGTCGGTCGGCCTGGCACGCCGCTCTCCGAATGGAACGCGCATCATATTGCGTTTGCAGACACATGTGGGACCGCAATTGAGAACCGACCATAGGCACACTCCCCGGCCCCACAAGTCAGGTGAGTTAATAGAAGCGAGAGACGTGCGATAGTTGTCGGGTGGTTGGTGCGACATATGCCAACGGATGGCTTATCATTGTGGGTGCCAATAAGACATCGCCGGTGCCTGGAAACGGGATGAGGCGAAGACATGCATGCCGGCGGATCTTACCCAGGTTCGGGGCTCTCCGAGGAGATAACACCCCTAGTCCTGCTCTGCGGGGTCTCCGCATGATCACTAGATCAGGAAAGGTAGCTACAATCGCTCCTAGAGCTGTTGGGTTTAAGGGAGAAGAAGAACAAGGCTAGCTCTTGCTTCTCTCTATCTCTATGGTGTGTGTGCTGTGTTCAGAAGCTCACCCTTTACATGGGTGCTCCGGGGGGTTTATATAGGCCTACCCCCCGGGGGTACAATTGTAATCTGGCTGGGCTCTGGTCCCAGCCGTCAGTGTCTACACTCGCCGGCTTCTCCGCCGGCTGTTGGGGCCCGCCGACTGGTGGGTCCCGCCGGCTGCCGGCCTCTTGGCCGACAGGCCGGCCCCACCGCCTAGGGTCTTGTCGGCGGCTGCTTACTGTAGCCTCGCCTCTGATGACGAGGGCTTTGTCGAGGTAAGCGTGGCTACAGTGTGCCGCCTCGGGGGCTCTCACTGTAGTCTTACCTCGTCTTGTCTCCTTAATGGGGCTCCTGCTTCGAGGAAGGGAGTAGCCGGCTTCTGGGGGCCGGCTACACCCCTGTCAGACTGGGGGAGGCCGGGCTGCCTTTGCGCCTCTCTCTGGCAGAAGGGGCCCGCCGCCCGTGGGCTGTACAGGAGTCGGTCGTGGATGACGTTGAGGCTGGCGTGGCTACAGTGCCGAGCCGAACGGGAGACGGCCACCCCGTACGGCCTCCTGTGGCCATGCCTGCCTCAGGCCTCGGGGGTAGTGGGCCGTACTGTGGCCACACCCCGTCTTGTCACCGTTATGTGGGTGTAGCTTTGGTGGTTGTGGTCTCGGCCGGCTTCTTGGAGTCGGCGCTCTTCTTGGCCGGCTTCCTGGAGTCGGCCACCCCGTAGTTGTCCTGGGGAGAGGTTGCTGAGGCTGGGTCGCCTTCCGGGAGTCGGTTTCAGAGGTAGCCGGCCAGGGAAGGCGGCCCAATGCTTGGAGGGCTTGAAGGCCCAAAGGCCTGATAATTTTTGCAGAAGAACCAGGGGCAGTCGGTTAGGCTACCCGTGGCCATTTACTCCGACAGTAGTCCCCGAAGCTGATTGGGCTTCGAGGTTGCGTAGGAGTTGAGAAGCTCGATCAGCTTCATATCTTGGCAAGCCGGCAGCTGGGAGCCGGCTTTGGTTAGGCGTGCCGCCTTGGTTGAAAACTCCGGTAGTTGGTGGGCGGGAACTCGCCAGTGCGTGCACCGGGCCGCGGGCCGGCCACTTGCCGTCTGCGAACCACGTGGCCCCTCTTGGCCGGAAAGCCTGCCAGCCCACGCGCGCGACGGGACGTCGCCGCAGGGCGGGGGCCCGCCACGTCCATGCCCGGGCCCAGGCGCGGATTCTCTGCATCCCGAAACCGCCCGCACGTCTTCTTGCGGCAGTTTTGGCTCGCCTTTAGGGCGTAATAATCGCGAGGCGTGGGGTGAGTGGGTGCAGTTAATCCCACGTCTCCCCCCACGTCCGGCCTCCCCGGCCTTGCCTCGCGAGGCTATAAGTAGGGGGAGAGGGAGAGCGGCAGGCTCTCGCACGCTCCTCCTCCTTCCACTGTCTTCTTCTTCTTGCCGTTTCTCGCGACAGCGCCTCGCCGCCGCGCTCTTCCGCAACTCGCTCCTTCGTCGCCGCACTTGTTCTCACCATGCCTCCCGCCACGGAGCAGTATGGCGGGGATTGGGACGGCTCCAATGTCCACGAAGATCACGTCGAGTTCCTCCGCCAGACGCGGCGGCTGCCCGGCGCGGACAAGGTGGAGGTCCGCCTCGCACCGGCGAGGGAAATTACGCCGGAGCCGCGGGAGGGCGAGCGGGTGGTCTTCGGCTCGCACTTCTTGCGCGGCATCGGCCTGCCAGTGAGCGCCTTCTTCCGCTCCTGGCTCGATTTCTACCAGCTCCAGCCGCACCACCTCACCCCAAACGCGGTGGTGCTGCTATCAGCCTTCGTCACCCTGTGCGAGGGCTACCTCGGCGTCCTCCCTACCCTCGAGCTCTGGGGGGAGTTCTTCCAGTCCAAGCTGGGCATGCGCATGCAGGGCGTGCCGGCTCAGACTGGCGCCTTCATCGCGTCGCGGAGGTCGGTCGCCGACAACCCCTTCCCCGTCATCACGCTGATTCAATCGGTGAAGAAGTGGCAAAAGTCGTACTTCTACGTGCGGAACATCGCCCCGCGGGGCGAATACATCAACCTGCCGGCTTACGTAGCCGGCCCACCGGCGGGCAGGCGGCCCCAGTGGTCCTTCCGGGCCGTGACTCTGACGCCGGCCGGGTCCACAGCCGTCGCCCGAGTGCGAGTGCTGACCCAGTCAGAGGGCTTGACGGGGCCCGACCTGCTGGCCGCCTTCGTCACGCGCCGGGTACTTCCGCTCCAGAGCCGCCCTCATCTGATCTGTCAGATGAGCGGCCAGCTCGATCTGAGCCGAATGTGCACCAAGGACATGCCGCACGCGGAGGTCGCCTATATGGTGAACTACCTCGCGAACTGCAAATTCACCGAAGAGTGGTAGTTCGGCAAGGAGCCATATAGCCGAGCCAATCCGCCGCCTACGGTATGTTCTCCTTGTCTCTTTTTCTTCTCTTAACCTCATTGTCGAGTTCCTTTTGACCGACTCTAACTTAGTCGGCTTGTTTTTTGACAGAGCCCTCTTCTTCGGCCGGCCGGCGGGTCAGACGCGGAGCGTCGATTCGTCCCCGACCGGACGGAACATGACCTGGAGGACCCCGACTTGGGGGCGGCCGCTATGGACGACAACATCGAGCCGGGTGGTGGCCAAGCCGGCGGCGAAGCAGGCGGCTCCGGGCACGGAGTCACCTTCGACGACTGGCCGGACTCCGATGAGGCCGAAGTCACCCCGCGCCGCCGGCCGGCATCTGGACGCGGCGCGCGTTCCTTCGCTGCACCGCCTGCTCGGGGCGGAGGGCAGAAGCGTCGCGCCGCCCAGGGTTTGTTCGGCAGTCGGACAAAGAAACCCAGGGGCGGGGCGGCAGCCACCAGGCGGGAGGAGGCGGCCGCGAAGGCGGCTCGCTTCCGCAAGACGGTGTAGCAACCGCAGACCGTGTCGGCGTAAGTTCACATTCTTTCGTATACTCTTTTTTTCTTTCTTTTCTCTGGTGGTTTCTGAACCCTTGTCTTTTTTCTCCAAACGATCAGAGCTCCGTTGTCGCTTGAGCGGGCGGCTGCCGCTTCTGTCGTCGAGTCGCCGAGGGGGTCGGGGAGCACCACTCGCCGCGTGGACCCCCGTGCCGACCTTCAAGAAGCGACAGAACAGAACGCGCGGGAGGTGCGGGAGGAACGGGAGGCGCGAGAGGCGGAGGCACGGAGGGCGGCCGCCGCCCAGGCGGCACGGGAGGAGGAGGCGGCGAAGGCGCTCGCCGACGCCGCAGCCAGGGCCCAAGCGGAGGCTGCAGCTGCAGCGGCGGCGGGGGAGGTCCTGATGGTCACCCCGCTGCGCATCGTAGCGCCTGGGGACATGGAGCCCTCGCCAGAAGGGGCCAGCGGCGACCAGCCAGGACTTGAGAGGGACGACGACGTCATCGTCCTGGAGAGGGCGCCGGTGCCCACCCCGCCAACTGGGGCGGCTCAAGGCGGCAGGCCTGATCCGCCGCCTGCGCAGTCGGCGGGGGGCGAGCCGGTCGCGAGGACTGAGATGGCGGTCCGGATGCCCCCGAGTCGTCGTGCGGGGAAAGCTGCGTCGGAGCCACAGAAGGCCGCGTCGGAGCCGCAGCCGGCCGTGGGCTCCAGCTCGTCGTCCCAAGATGCAGAGGCGGCCAGTGCTACTTCGGGGTGGACGCCAGGCGGAGGGACGGCCGTGATGAACGTGGCCGCGCAGGACGTCCGGACCCGGCTCCAGGGCCAGGCTATGGCGCTGAGGCAGTTCACCGACGAGTTCCTTGCGACGCGGGCGGCTATCCGGGTTAGTCTTCCCATCTTGCTTCTTCTTGATTTTGATTTCTTCTTGATCTTGATATCTTCCGTGGGGGCGCGTTAGCGCACCCACTAGGTGTAGTCCCCGAGTTCTGAGTCGGCTGCTGAGCAGGCGGCTTGGAACTTCTTAGTGGATTTGTCTTTGCTATTCTTGTTCTTACTTCGATCTTCTGTCTATTTTGCAGGACTACCACAATCTTCGTGCGGCCGCGTTCAACTCCCAGGCTCGGGAGCTGACCCAGAAGACCGCCGACCTTACTGAGAGCCGAGGTACGTGCTTTATTCTTTATCTCATGTGGTGGCGCGTCAGCGCACCCACTGGGTGTAGTCCCCGAGATTCGGGCCGACTGCTGAGCAGTCGGGTCGGATCTTCCTTGACGACTTCCTCTTACTGTTCTTTCTTTTTCTGCCGTCTCTGCAGCGGCCAATGCCAGTCTCAGGGCACAGCTGGGGGAGTCTCAGACTGCCCTTCGTGCCAAGGATGCCGAGCTCGCCGCCTTGGTGCAGGAACGCGATCGCCTGGCCAAGAAGTTGGCCGACCAGGAGGAAGGCCACAAGGCGGCTCTGAAGGTGGTGCAGGACCGCGAAGCCGCCCTCCAGGCCGAGTACGAGACGGAGGCGGCTGGCTGGGCTGAGGCCAGGCAGACTCTGATCTCTGGCTACGGTCAGATCGAAGATCTGGTTGACGGTAAGCCGCCTACCTCTTCGTCCTTTCTTACCATCTGCCACTTTTGGCTCGTTTTCTGACTTGGTGCTTTTTTCTTCTTCTCTTCTTCCTTCTTGCGCAGAATATTTCCCTGGCTATTCTACCGCCGCCAACCAGACCATCGAGGCCCGCCGCCAGGCGCGGAGGCAGGCTGGCTTCGAGATTTCGCCAACCGCCGGCCGTTCGCTGGAGGAGCAGCTCTTGGCGATCCAGGCCCGCATCCAGCCAGCTCACCGACTGCTCCGCCGGCTTCAGCGTGCCGGGGCGCAAGTCTTGGCCGCCCTCTGGCCCGGCCAAGTGGTTCCTCGCACCCCCAGTCGGACTGCCGACTGGCTGGAGGTGGCAGTCGGCCGCTTGGAAGCTTGGAAGGCCTCGGCGGCTCGCTCCGGCGCCAGGCGGGCGCTGGAGTTCGTCAAGGCCTGGTATCCCGGCCTGAGCCTGGATCAGCTGGCTACCTGGTGGCAGCAAGCCGACACGGAGCTGGAGCCGGCGCGGCCGGCTATCATCCGGCGGGCTTCGGCGATCGCCGACTACACCGACACCAGCGTCTTCGCCCCCGACGTAGACGACAACGGTGTCGCCCAGCCGGAAGAGTGGTTCGGGCTGAACCCGGTGGACGGTGAAGACTCGGCGGAGGAGATCGACTCCAGCGACGAGGGCGAAGAGGAGGAGGAGGAGGGTGAAGACGCCGAGCCGGCTGGTGGAGCACCGACCCGCCTCAGCTTGACCGCGCCTCCAGCACTACGTCGCGTGCAAGTGCGTCGCTTGCCACTGGTGGTGGCCAAGCCGAGACCCGCTAGGCGGCCACTCCTTCAGCCGGCAAGGCCGTCTCCACCGACCAGCTCGGCTTCCGCGCCGCGCCCTAGTCTGCCATCTTTTGTTTTCCTGTCTTGTTACTTTTGGAACAATGTTTGGTTAAGTCTGCACAATTCCACCCACTGGGTGTAGTCGAACTTATGTCTGTTGCTAGCCTGTTGGGGGCTTTTTATATGTATATATAACTTATGCATGCATTTGGCCTTTCCTTGTACTTTGCTTTTTATCCTTCCACTTTTTCCTTTGCCGCCCTCCCTTGGTTGTCGCCTCCCCTGTCCAACAGTTGCTCTGCAATCTGTAGCTGGAGGAGTGCTTGGCCGATTGGGGGGGGGAGTACTCTAGCTTTGCTGGACTAAAGCTAAGTGTTTAGGAAGCCAGCCAGCCGGCTGTTCTGACAGCCGGCAGGCGTGTTTGGAGGCCGTCCTTTTGCTATATAAGTTCGTTGGTCCTTAGCCGTTTTTCGTGTGGGCATCCTTTCTGCCTTGCCTCTTGCTAGTCGGACAGTCGGTTCTTCGAGCTGCGACTTTCAACAAGAGAGGACTCAGGAGCCGGCACACTACTTTTCTGACTTTAGGTAGAATTTTTAATATAGCTCAAGGCGGCCAGTCCCCGGGCCGACTAGTCGAACCCGGTGCCAGACAATAAATCAAATGTAATAATACATTCATGGATATGACACTTGTCATTCATAGATAAACAAAGGCAGTCCCCGAGTACTGTTCGGGGGGCCTGTTGGTTTGTACTTAACACAAAAGGGGTAGCATGATACATACTGCTTTCAATTGTAAAATCGTCTCAGGAGGTTTGCGTTCCATGGTCGCTTCGACTCCTTGCCGGAGTCGTCTCTCTTGCGTGCTCTTGGTTTTTGTGCGTCGATCAGGTAGTAGGAGTCGTTGCTGAGTGCCTTGCTGACGACGAAGGGGCCTTCCCAAGGGGCCGAGAGCTTGTGCTGGCCGGCTGTTCGCTGGATCAGCCGGAGCACAAGGTCGCCCTCTTGGAAGGATCTTGGCTTGACCTTGCGGTTGTAGTAGAGGCGCAGCCCTTGCTGGTAGATGGCGGACCGGCTGAGTGCTAACAGCCGGCCTTCTTCCAGTAGGTTGACGCCGTCTTCTCTTGCTTCTTTGGCCTCCTCCTCCGTGTACATGGTGATCCGAGGCGAGTCGAACTCGATGTCTGTTGGGATGACAGCCTCGGCACCGTACACAAGGAAAAATGGAGTGAAGCCGGTTGACTTGTTGGGTGTATTGCGCAGACTCCAGAGGACAGCCGGCAGCTCATCGAGCCAGCACCCGGCCGATCGCTCCAGTGGCACAACCAGTCGGGGCTTGATGCCGGAGAGGATGAGTCCATTTGCTCGCTCGACCTGGCCGTTTGACTGCGGGTGGGCAACGGACGCTAGGTCCAGTCGGATGCCCTGCGTCACGCAGAAACGTGCCAGTGCTCCTTTGGCGAAGTTCGTGCCGTTGTCGGTGATGATGCTGTGCGGCAGGCCGTACCGAGTAGTGATGTCGGTGATGAATGTCACGGCAGTCGGCCCGTTCAGCTTCTTGATTGGCTTTGCTTCGATCCACTTTGTGAACTTGTCCACAGCAACAAGTAGATGTGTCAGGCTGCCGCGGGCTGTCTTGAAAGGGCCCACCATGTCCAATCCCCAGACGGCAAAGGGCCAGGTGAGGGGAATGGTTTTGAGTGCAGAAGCCAGCAGGTGTTGCTTGGAACTAAAAACTTGGCATCCTCTGCGGCTCTTGACTATTTCTTTAGCATCCTCCAAGGCAGTCGGCGAGAAGAAACCATGGCGGAAAGCCTTGGCCAGAAGGGATCTTGAGGCTGCGTGGTGGCCGCATTCGCCTTGGTGGATGTCTTTGAGGATTGCCACTCCTTTTTCTGGCTCGACACAACGCTGGAAGACTCTAGTGACGCTGCGCTTCACAAGCTCTCTGTTGATTATTGTATATGCTGCGGCTCGTCGTTGCACTAGTCTTGCTGAGATCTCGTCAGCCGGCAGCTCTCTGCTGACTAGGAACTTGAGGATGGGCTGGGCCCATGACGGAGCTGTGACTTCTTCTTCTGTTAATGTAGCCACCATGACCCGGGTGGGTGGGTTGGGTGGCGTGGAGTTGGAGTCGGCCGCCACTTCTTGTGTCGTTGCAGTCCCCGGGCCGACTGCTGCAGTCCCCGGGCCGGGTTCTGAAGTCCCCGGGCCGGGTGCGACTATGGCAGTCCCCGGGCCAGTTGTCGAAGTCCCCGTGCCGCCTGCGGGGTTCTTCCAGTCGGATCCGGCTGTATCTGGCGCAGGCGGTACGAAGAGGGAGTCCGACTCTGGAGATGGTTTGATGGACGGCTTGAGGAGGCGCTAGAGGGAGACGCCAATCGGTATGGCTTGTCGGGTGGAGCCGATCCGTGCTAGGGCATCTGCTTGGTCGTTGTCGGCCCTTGGCACGTGAAGGAACTCGCACCCTTCAAAGTATCCGCTGATCTACTGGACGAGGAATCGATAGCTCGCCATGTTCGCATCCTTGGCGTCCCAGTCGCCAGACGACTGCTGGACCACCAAGTCTGAGTCGCCGTAACACAGTATCCGGCGTATGCCGAGTTCTTTGGCTAGCCGGAGCCCATGTACGAGCGCCTCGTACTCGGCCACGTTGTTGGAGGCGGCGAAGTGGATCTGCAGCGTGTACTTGAGCTTGTCGCCTTTGGGAGAGGTGAGGACGATGCCGGCTCCCAAGCCGGTGCGCATCTTGGACCCGTCAAAGTGCATCCGCCAATGGGTAGAGTCGGGAGCCGGCGGTAGGTACTGGGTCTCGGCCCAGTCGACGAGGAAGTCGGCCAATGCTTGGGACTTGATGGCGGTGCGAGGTTGGTAGAATATCGTGTAGGGAGCCAGTGCAATGGCCCATTTAGCCATCCGGCCGGATGCATCCCGGCTGCCTATGATCTCGGCGAGCGGGGCGGTGCACACGACCGTGATGGGGTGCTCTTGGAAATAGGGCTTCAGTTTCTTGGCAGCGAAGTGCACCCCATAGCACATCTTCTGATAGTGCGGGTAGTTTTGCTTTGAGCTGGATAGCACTTCGCTGAGATAGTACACCGGCCTCTGGACTAGCTGGGCTCGGCCTTCTTCCGGGCGCTGGACTACAATAACAGTGCTGAAGACTCGGCTAGTCGGGCGATGTAGAGGAGCATGGGCTCCTTCTCAGTCGGCGCTGCCAGGACAGGCGGAGTGGTCAGCATTTTCTTCAACTCATGGAAGGCTTGGTCGGCTTGGTCGTTCCACTCGAAGTGAGTGGACTTCTTCATGAGTCGGTACAGGGGGAGAGCCTTCTCTCCTAGTCGGCTGATAAAACGATTCAGGGAGGCTAAGCAGCCAGTGAAATTCTGCACATCTCGCAGTTTGGTGGGGATCTCCATCCTCTCGATGGCCTTGATCTTGACGGGGTTGCACTCGATGCCGCGTTCGGAGACCAGGAAGCCTAGCAGCTGGCCGGCTGGTACTCCGAACACGCACTTCTCGGGGTTGAGCTTGATTTGGAATCGGCGCAGGTTGGCGAATGTTTCTTTCAGGTCTTCCAGCAGGGTGCCGCGCTTCTCTGTCTTCACCACAATGTCGTCTACATAGACGTGGGCATTTCTGCCGAGTTGTTTCAAGAGACATTTCTGCATGCAACGCTGAAAAGTGGCACCGGCATTTCTCAAGCCGAATGTCATAGTCAGGTAGCAGAAAGCTCCAAAGGGTGTGATGAAGGCAGTCTTCAGGCGGTCAGCTGGGTCCAACTTGATCTGATGGTACCCTGAGTACGCATCCAAAAAACTTAACAGCTCGCATCCGGCTGTGGAGTCTATCACTTGGTCAATCCGTGGCAGAGCAAACGGATCCTTTGGGCAGGCCTTGTTCAGGCTGGTGTAGTCTATACACATACGCCACTTGTTATTCTTCTTCAGAACCAGAACTGGGTTGGCAAGCCACTCTGGAAAAAATACTTCCATGATGAAGCCGGCGGCAAGGAGCCGGGCTATCTCTTCTCCCACAATTCTTCGCTTCTCTTCTGACAGTCGGCGGAGGGGCTGCTTGACCGGCTTCGCATCGTCTCGGACATGTAATTTGTGCTCGGCGAAATCCTTCTGGACAACCGGCATGTCCTTTGGGGACCATGCAAAGATGTCTCGATTCTCACGGAGGAAGTCGACGAGCTCGCCTTCCTATTTACTGTCCAAGTTCGCCCCAATGACAGCGAACCTCTCCGGGTTCTCCGGGTCCAGAGGAATCTTCTTCGTCTCTTTGGCAGGCTAGAAGGAGCCCTACGCATCACAATCCTTGGGGTTGGGGGACAAGGCCGGCTGCTTGCCGGCCATGGCCACAACCCGTTCCAGCATCTTCTTCTCTTCTGCCACCACGAGGGACTCGGCCAGCCGGCTACTGGCCATGGCGCACTCGATGGACTTCTTGTAGTTGCCGGCTACCGTGATGATCCCCTTCGAGCTCGGCATCTTCATCTTCAGGTAGGCGTAGTGGGGCACAGCGATGAACTTGGCCAAAGCAGGTCGGCCAAGCAGCGCATGATAGGGGCTCTCCAAATCCACTACCTCGAACCATATTGCTTCTCGGCGGAAATGATCTTTGTCTCCGAAGAGCACATCCATTTTGATCTTGCCGATTGGGGAGCAAGACAGGCCAGGGACGATACCATGGAAGACAGTGCGGCTCGGCATGAGCTGCTTCGCTTTGACGTTCAGTTTTTCCATGGTATCGCGGTACAGTATGTTGATACTGCTTCCGCCGTCTATCAGGACGCGGGAAAATCTGGCAGCTCGCCTCTCCGTCGCAAGGGTGACATCCAAGACCATTGCATAGGAGCCAGGAGAGGGCATCACCTCTGCGAGGTCGACCTGGCTCCAGCTGATTGGCTTTTCTGACCAGTGCATGAACTCGGGGGCGCTAGAGGCGACTGCATTAACTTCTTGGTGCTGTCGGCGCCGACTGCGTTTGTCGTCGGCTTGACTGGTGAAGACGACGTAGGCGGCGTGCTCTTCAGGGAATTCGTCTTGGATAGCGCCGACTGCCGGCCGAGCCGCCGGCTGCTGGGGGGCTGGAGGCGGCGGGCCGGGAGGCGGAGGCGGCAACATCCCCTCGCCCTTGGTGATGCGGGTGAGCCAATGGCATTTCCAGGTTGTGTGGTTGGACGGCTTCGCGCCGCTGTGGAATTTGCAGGGGGCATCAAGAGCTTGCTCGTAGGAGAAAGCCAGCTGCCAAGCCGGCCTGCCACCCTTCTTCTTGGGAGCGGGCCGTTCTTCAGGCTGCCCATCTTCAACAGTGGCCACCTGCCGACTGGTGGAAGTCGGCATGGGGGCCTTGCGCTTGTGGTTGTTCTGGTAGGGGCGCCGATTAGGGTCGCCAGCCGGCGTCTTGGGAGCCGGGGCGATCACCTTCCCAGAGGCGTCTACTCGCAGCTCGGTCTTCATCGAGGAGTCGGCCGTGGCGTACTTGTCTGCGGTGACCAGTAATTCGTCGAGGGTGGCCGGCTCGTCGCAGAGGAGTCGGTGCTTGAGGAGGGTGCCTGGACCTCATGCACCCCCTCGCAGGAGTTGCGGAGCTCGGCCCACCGCGTGAGGTAGTCGCGGGTCGACTCGTCGGGCCCTTGGATGCAGAGGGAGAGCTGGCGAGGCTTGGGAGGCCGCTTGTAGGTGCTGGTGAAGTTGCGAACAAAGACTTCCGTGAAGTCCAGCCAGCTGTTGATGCTGTACGGCTTGAGGCTGTTGAGCCATGTGCGTGTCGTGCCTTGCAGCATGAGGGGGACGTACTTCACGGCGACGCGCCGATTGCCGTTAGCTATGCTGACAGCCGTGGAGTAGTCGATGAGCCAATCCTCCGGCTTCACTGAGCCGTTGTACTTGGGCGTGTCTCTGGGGAGCGAGAACCCTTTGGGGAAGGGCTCGTCGCGGATGCGGGGGCCAAAACATGGCGGGCCGACATCGTCTTTTTCTTCTAACGCCAAGGATCGAGCAAGGCGGTCGATCCGGTGGCGGGCGTCGCTCTCGCCGACTCCTTCTCGGCGGCCGAGTCGGTCGCCAAGAGTCGGGTGCGTGACAGGCGGCGGAGTGAGACGTCTTTCTCTTCGAGGCGGGGGAGGAGGCAGATTTCCTTGGTGCTCCACGGCTCGAGGGCGGCCCTCCGCGTCGCGCTCGATGGTGATGCGAGTCCGGCTGCGGCTGGCAGCCGGCTCCTTGTCTTTCTTCTGGCGCGCGCCGCTCGCAGTCGGCGAGCGGGACGTCGCGGCGTGCTCCCGGCGCGGGGGTTGACTATCAGCTCGGGCGCCGGCTTCGTGCCGTTCTGCAGCCGCGTCGAGCAGCTGCTGGATCCGTCTCGTCATGTAGGGGAGCTCATCGGCTCCCAACCCATTGAGCTCTTCTGCGGCCGCCTGAGCGGCTCGCAGATTCTCGAGCGGGGTGGCGTAGACGGGGCGATCTGCCCCCAGCATGCTGGCGACGGCCGCGCCGCGCTTCTGGACGAAGCCGGGTCGGCTCGGGCCGCTAGGCGGCGGTGTACCGAAGGCGGCGCGGTCGACTTCGCGCTGGTGGGCCTCGGTGAGGCGTCTCATGGAGGCTATCTTCTGGCCTTCCGCGATGAGGGCAAGGCGGCGTGCCTCCAGGGTCTCGGCGTCGGCGTCGGCCGGGATGGGGACGGAGAGGTCGTGCATTGCCGCTTGCAGGGCGTCGTGGGCATTCTCGCCCGAGTTGGCGACGTGGCTGATGACCAGCACTTCGGTGACAGCGCTGCTGCCACTGTCAGCTCGAGGGAGAGGGTCGTCGAAGACCACCACGTCGGTGGGGTAGGCGTCGAGCGATGTCGTGTCGGAGTCGACGAGCATCGGGTCGGTGGAGCCGACCGACTCCATGTCTGCAGCAGGCTCGCTGGAGACGTGAAGCTGGTCGAGGAGGCTGACGAGGCGGCTCTCGGGGTAGTCCGTGCCTGCGTTGGACGCAGGCTCGTCGGAGATGCGAGTCTCGCCGAGCAGATCGGCGAGGCAGCTCGCTGCGCAGGCGTCGTCGACGCCTTGCAGCGCGTCGAGGCAAACACCATCGGGCGCAGCATGCTGGCTGCGCTCGCGGGGGAGGAAGAGGGTTCCCGTCCAGAACAGGTCTCCGGACGATGGTGCACCTGGCCCCAAGGTGGGCGCCAAATGTCGGGTGGTTGGTGCGACATATGCCAACGGATGGCTTATCATTGTGGGTGCCAATAAGACATCGCCGGTGCCTGGAAACGGGATGAGGCGAAGACATGCACCCCGGCGGATCTTACCCAGGTTCGGGGCTCTCCGAGGAGATAACACCCCTAGTCCTGCTCTGCGGGGTCTCCGCATGATCACTAGATCAGGAAAGGTAGCTACAATCGCTCCTAGAGCTGTTGGGTTTAAGGGAGAAGAAGAACAAGGCTAGCTCTTGCTTCTCTCTATCTCTATGGTGTGTGTGCTGTGTTCAGAAGCTCACCCTTTACATGGGTGCTCCGGGGGGTTTATATAGGCCTACCCCCCGGGGGTACAATTGTAATCCGGCTGGGCTCTGGTCCCAGCCGTCAGTGTCTACACTCGCCGGCTTCTCCGCCGGCTGTTGGGGCCCGCCGACTGGTGGGTCCTGCCGGCTGCCGGCCTCTTGGCCGACAGTCCGGCCCCACCGCCTAGGGTCTTGTCGGCGGCTGCTTACTGTAGCCTCGCCTCTAATAACGAGGGCTTTGTCGAGGTAAGCGTGGCTACAGTGTGCCGCCTCGGGGGCTCTCACTGTAGCCTTACCTCGTCTTGTCTCCTTAATGGGGCTCCTGCTTCGAGGAAGGGAGTAGCCGGCTTCTGGGGGCCGGCTACACCCCTGTCCGACTGGGGGAGGCCGGGCCGCCTTTGCGTCTCTCTCTGGCAGAAGGGGCCCGCCGCCCGCGGGCCGTACAGGAGTCGGTCGTGGATGACGTTGAGGCTGGCGTGGTTACAGTGCCGAGCCGAACGGGAGACGGCCATCCCGTACGGCCTCCTGTGGCCATGCCTGCCTCGGGCCTCGGGGGTTGTGGGCCGTACTGTGGCCACACCCCGTCTTGTCACCGTTATGTGGGTGTAGCTTTGGTGGTTGTGGTCTCGGCCGGCTTCTTGGAGTCGGCACTCTTCTTGGCCGGCTTCCTGGAGTCGGCCACCCCGTAGTTGTCCTGGGGAGAGGTTGCTGAGGCTGGGTCGCCTTCCGGGAGTCGGTTTCAGAGGTAGCCGGCCAGGGAAGGCGGCCCAATGCTTGGAGGGCTTGAAGGCCCAAAGGCCTGATAATTTTTGCAGAAGAACCAGGGGCAGTCGGTTAGGCTACCCGTGGCCATTTACTCCGACAATAGTAGAGAACTAGAGAAGTGTTGTACATACGTTGGTGCCTCGATGATCCCTGCATGACACGGAAGATCAGTTCGTCCATGCATGTGACAAGATTCCAGTAGACACGCCTGGATTGGCTATCGTCTACATATCGTGCAGGCTGTGTTGTACAGGGCTGTAGTTCTGATGAGAAATCTAAAAAAAGGTTTCTTGTCATCTCGCAATATTAAGTGTCATGTGCTTCGGATCACTGTGAGGGTTAAACAGCGACAACTGAGTTCCTCCAAGGCACTGGTCATTGGGGGCACATGCACGAAGACTACTCGGCTGCCATCTACGTCAAGCCGGCTATGTTAATTAGGACATCTATCGATGGACCCCTTTTCTATGAGTTTATCTTTAATTTGAGCTTTGATCCTCGTCTAGTTTGTCCGTCGGGATTCATGTTGTCTCCTTTGGGCAGTGAGGTTATGGTTTCATGTCATGTGGCATTTTTTCATGTTATATGTTATAATCTAGTGCTTCAGATCAAAATGACGACAATTGCGCCTCCAGGGCACGTGCATGAAGACTTCTCGACAGTCATTAACGAGGTCAAGCCGGCTCCGGTAGACAAAAGAAAACTAGTACTCCACATATAGACAGGAGCCTCCGCGCTTGCTTGCTAGTGTTGCTCTCTTCACACTATCTCCTCCTCTCTAGATCTAAACACGACAGCAGTGGCCACACACACACTCTCTCTCTCTCTCTGCTCACCGCTGGTCACAGATCCAGCTGGATCCTCTCCGCCGGGGAAGGTGAGAAGGTGCAATGTTCATGCGGTCGTCCTCGGTGACGGCTCTTACCCACTGTCGGCGCGTCCCGATCAGCGTGTGTCGGGGGGATGGACCCCGGGCAGGCAATGAAACCCGGATCCTCTTCAAAAAACAACGGGGTTGGCACCGCCCCTAAATACCGGCACGCGCTTGGCCGGGTCGCTCGACCCGGCCAAGCCCCGCAAGCCGGCCAGACTAGCCGACCCGGCAAGACACGTCGACTCGGCCCCAACGACTAGCGCAAGACAGCCGAACCCGGCACGGCCAAAGCCTCCTCAACAAGCCAGCGCCACCCATGGCGTGCTACGCAATCCAGCCGCGGGTCAACTCCCGTCCCATCCACGCCGTATGATGGGGATGAGACTTCAATCAACGATGACCGAGGCAACAGTGCCCCGCCCATGCCTCTGGTCAGCAGGAACGTGGCAATAGTGCCCCTCACCTACCCGCTGACCAGGACTGGCGTGGCTACAGTGCCCCCGTCCTCACCGCTGACGACAGCAAGCGGCAACCAGACGGAGAGCACTGTACGCGACTCGACTCGGCCGTGCCCTGACGATCGACAAGACGGCGCACAGTCCCCCTAGGCTTGCGGGGCCCGCACCTAGGGGAACCCGGCGAACCACAAGCCCTCAGCGGGACCCAGCCCGGGTCCCCGGACACCGACAATACGGAACCACCGACTTGTAACATTACCATTGTACCCCCAGGGGGTTGGACTATAAAACCCCCCGGGAGCCCACGATCATTCGGGGAGCGAGCGAGAGGGCAAGCAGAAAACACATACGAGAGAAAAACAAGCATAGGACTAGCCACAAAACAGCAACACCGGAGAGAAGGAGCAGCCCAAACCTTGGCCAGCTTCCTTCCTCCTCCATACAGCTCCAGGAGCAACATTGTACTATCGATCATCCAACTACACGCGGCAAGACTAGGGGTATTATCTCTCCGGAGAGCCCCGAACCTGGGTATGTCCGGCGTCCCGCGCCCGCTCATGCCAACCTCGCCTCTGGAGTCAACCAGCGCCCTCGAGCCTCCTCCTCTCTTTAGCCATCCCTTGGCATCTGCCGTGCACCCACCACGACAGTTGGCACCCACCGTGGGGCAGCTCGAGGAGCTGGCCGGGAGCATGCTTCAGACGGGGCCATTCTCCTACACGGACGAGTCCGTCGCGCTGGCGGACGACGTCGTCGGCACGCTTGTCTCCTCCTTCGCCGCGCTGCGCATCTTCGATGCGTTCGCGGCCGACGAGTACCCCAGCGAGATGCTCAACTACTCCGACTCTCCCCTCTCCCTCGGCGGCGGCGTTTCCGCCGGGGCAATGGACGTCCATGTGGAGGTCTTCGTCACCGGCGACGGCGCCTCCTCCTCGTCGAGCAAGACGAGGAAGGCTTCCGAAGCCAGGGCCACAGCGGATCGGATCGAGCCGTCCGATCTATTGCGCGCCGCGATGCAGAGCCTTCGCATCCCCATCGGCACCAACGTCGACGCCACCAACGTCGCTGAGGCCCGAACCCAGCTCGAGGAAAGGCGCCAGCAGATGCTGGACCTGTCCGAGACGCTCGCCGCCACTCAGCGTCGCCTGGACGCCACTCAGCTGGAGCGCGATGCCGCCTACGGATTCACGCCCGCCGTGGCCGAGCCAAGCCGGGTCGCCGATGTGCGTGCCCGGGGAGGAGCGATCGGCCGGGACCTCGGCGCCGTCCCAACCGTCTGTGAGACCTTAGCGAAGAACATGCACGCTGCCTAGGCAGCCGCAGCCAGCCTGGACCAGCTCGCGGGTGAGGAGCTGAAAGAGCGCATCAGGCGGATGCGCGAACTTCTCCACGCTGCCAACACCCAGCAGGACCGCCTCAACCAGCTCGCCAAGCCGGCGGGGTCCGGTTCCGCCCGCCTTGGCGGGCCCGCGAACTTCTGCACACCGCTTCCTCGCCACCCGGCGAGGCGCACTCTGGCCGAGCCCGGACTCGGCGCGACCCGGCCGCTACAGCCGCCGGCGGATTGGGCGACGAGCCCGTCCTGGAGATCCAGCGCGGACCCGGCCAGCATGGCCGGCGTCCGGCTCCAACCGACCCGGCCCCCGTGGCCTGGCCGCAAGTCGACTCGGCCCACGCGCCATCGACGATGTCGACGCTCGCCACCGCCTCGATCAGCTTGCTCGCTCCCTGGTGGTGGAGGAGAGCGGCGCTATCGGGCCGGCGTGCTTCGGCCCGCGCATCCGGGAGGACCCCTTCCCCAAAGGATTCATGCTCCCCCGCGACACCCCCAAGTACAACGGGACGGTGAAGCCAGAAGACTGGCTCACCGACTACACCACGGCCACCCCCAAGTGCCAATCGTCGTCTCGCTGTGCGCTTCGCACCGCTCATGCTCCAAGGGTCGGCCCGCACGTGGTTGAACAGCCTGCCGATGGGCAGCATCAACACGTGGGTGGACTTCGAGGAAGCCTTCGTCCGCAACTTCACGGGGACCTACAAGCGACCCGGCCGCCCTAGCCAGCTCGCCATGTGCGTGCAAGGGCCTACGGAGACCGGTCGCGAGTACCTCGCATGCTGGACCGAGCTCCGGAACAGCTGCGAGGGCGTCCATGAAGTCCAGGCGATCCAGTACTTCCTCAGCGGGTGCCGAGACGGCACCCTCCTCAAGCACAAGCTCTTACGCTCCGAGCCGGCCACCATGGCCGTGCTCATGGTGATGGCGGACAAGTACGCCAATGCCGACTCTGCCATGAAGATCCAGGTGGCGCTGGATGAAGCCGGCAAGGCGAAGCCGGTTCCCCCTCCGAAGCCGGCCGGCGAAAGCAGCCGGCAGCAGCATCACCAGAACAACAAGCGCAAGGCCGACCAGCCGGCGCCGCGTCACGACAACCGGCTCGTCGTGGCCACCGAGCCCGCGGCGGACCCGGCGGCGGAGCGCCGACAAATCGGCAAGACGGCATGGCAACCCGCCATGAGCTTCGAGCAGATGCTCGACGCCCCTGCAAGCACCACAGTGGCGCAAGACCCTCCACACACACGCTTCAGCAGTGCGCCATCACCAAGCGCATCGTGAGGGGCGACGTCCCGCCCCCTCCGGCCCCGGCTCCAGGCGCGGGACAGCCGCCTCCGCCTCCACCGCCGCCTCCAGCTGGCGGCGCGATGCGCGACGACGCCTACCCGGACCATAACACGGCCTACGTCGTCTTCACCAGCCTCGGCGACGACAAAAGCAGTGAGCGCCTCCTTCGGCAGGAGGTGAACACCGTCGTCCCGGCCAAGCCGGAGTTCATGCATTGGTCGGATCGCCTGATCACCTAGACCCGGGAGGATCACCCGGCAGTCATGCCGAGCCCGGGAGGTTACGCCCTCGTCCTCAACCCCACCATCGTCGCGCGGCACACATGCAAGTTCTCCCGAGTCCTCATCGACGGCGTCAGCAGCATCAACATCCTCTACCGCGACACGATGACCAAGCTCGGCCTCAAGGCCGAGGACCTGGAGCCAACCCGAACGATCTTCCATGGCATCGTGCCCGGCCTCTCCTGCTCCCCCATTGGCCGGGTCCGGCTAGATGTCCTGTTCAGTGACAGCAGCCACTTCCGGCGCGAACCAATCTGGTTCGAGGTGGTGGACCTGTCCAGCGCGTATCACGCGTTGCTGGGCCGGCCCGCGCTCACCAAGTTCATGGTGGTTCCCCACTACGCGTACCTGAAGATGAAGATGCCGGGTCCCAAGGGCCTCATCACCATCACCGGCGATTACCGCAAGTCCCTGGAGTGCGCCCGAGACGGCGCCAAGTTGGCAGAGTGCTGGTCATTGCCGAGGAGCGGCGCCAGCTCGACCGGATCGTCGCCCTGGCAGGCGAGGCCTCCGCCGCGTCGATCCCGACCCCGGACCCGGCCGACGAGGCCGCCTTCAAGCCCTCCAAGGAGACCAAGAAAGTGAAGCTCAACCCAGAAGACCCCAGCTGCAGCAAGTACGTTGTCATAGGCGCCCACCTCGACAGCAAATAGGAAGGCGAGCTTGTCGACTTCCTCCGTGAGAATCGGGATATCTTCGCATGGACCCCCAAGGACATGCCGGGTATCCCGAGGAAGTACGCCGAGCACAAACTTCACGTCCGCAAGGACGCCAAGCCTGTTCGTCAACCCCTACGACGATTTTCCGAAGAGAAGAACCATTGGTGAAGAGGTCGCCAAGCTTTTGGCGGCCGGCTTCATAATGGAAGTGTTTCACCCCGAGTGGCTGGCCAATCCAGTCCTCGTCCTGGAGAAGAACAAGACCTGGCGCATGTGTATCGACTACACCAGCCTCAACAAGGCCTATCCCAAGGATCCGTTCACCCTCCCGCGGATCGACCAAGTCATCGACTCGACCGCCGGGTGTTAGCTCCTGTCCTTCCTGGACGCTTACTCCGGCTACCAACAGATCAGGCTGGACCCGGCCGACGCCTTGAAGACGTCCTTCATCACGCCCTTTGGGGCGTATTGCTACATCACCATGTCGTTCGGCTTGAAGAACGCCGGTGCTAACTTCCAGTGCTGCATGCAGAAATGCCTACTGCCGCAACTCGGCCGCAATATCCACGTATACGTGGACGACATCGTGGTGAAGACCAAGCAGCACCTCACGCTCCTCGACGATTTGAAGGAAACCTTCGCCAACCTCCGCGAATACAAGGTCAAGCTTAACCCAGAAAAATGCGTCTTCGGCGTCCCGGCCGGAAAGCTACTCAGCTTCCTCGTCTCGGAACGCGGCATTGAGGCGAACCCGGAGAAGATCAAGGCCATCGAGCGCATGCGCAAGCCGGCTCGGCTGCGCGATGTCCAGAAGTTCACCGGATGCTTGGCCTCGGTCAGCCGGTTTCTAAGCCGGCTGGGCGAGAGGGCGCTACCCCTGTACCAGCTGATGAAGAAGACGAGCCCGTTCGAATGGAACGGCAAGGCAGACGAGGCCTTCCAAGACCTCAAGCGCATGCTCTCCACCGCACAAGTCCTGGCCGCACCGACCGACAAGGAGCCGCTGTTGCTCTACATAGCTGCGACTTCGCGGGCGGTCAGCATGGTGCTGGTGGTCGAGCGACCAGAGAAGGGCAAGATCAAAGCCGTCCAGCGCCCAGTCTACTACCTGAGCGAGGTGCTCTCCATCTCCAAGCAGAACTACCCGCACTACCAGAAGATGTGTTACGGCGTGTACTTCACCGCCAAGAAGCTGAAGCAGTATTTCCAAGGGCACGTTGTCACCGTGGTCAGCACGGCGCCTATCGGAGAAATCATCGGGTGCCGGGATGCCTTTCCCCGGGTTGCCAAGTGGGCGATCTAGCTAGCCGGCCACACCATCCTCTACGAGCCCCGGACAGGGATCAAGTCTCAAGCCCTGGCCGACTTCCTCGTCGACTGGACCGAGACCCAGTACTTGCCGCCGCCTCCCGACTCGACGCATTGGCACATGCACTTCGACGGGTCCAAGATGCGACTCGGCTTGGGGGCCGGCATCGTACTGTCGTCCCTGAAGGGCGCCCGGCTCCGCTACGCGCTCCAGATCCACTTTGCCGCCTCCAACAACGTCGCCGAGTACGAAGCCCTTGTGCACGGCCTCCGGCTTGCCAAGGAACTCGGCATCCGGCGCATCCTGTGCTACGGCGACTCGGACCTGGTGGTGCAGCAGTGCTCGGCTAATGGGACGTCCGCGACTCCAACATGGCAAGCTACCGCTTCCTCGTCCAGAAGCTGTCCGGATCCTTCGAGGGCTGCGAGTTCCTCCATGTCCCGCGTGCGGAGAACTAAGCAGCCGACACGCTCGCCAAGATCGCCTCGTCACGACAAGCCATCCCGTCCGGCGTCTCCCTCGAGCACCTGCGCAAGCCGTCCGTCAAGCCACCGCCGGACTCCGAGTCCATCCACGTTCCAGACGACCCGGCCGCACCTCAACCCGGCCCGGGGACTGCTGAACCCGGCCCAGGGGCTGCTCAGCTCGACCCGGCCACCATCGTCCCGGACCCGGCCGTCGCCATCCCCGACCCGGGGGCTGCTCAACCCGGCTCGGGGGGTGCCGACTTGGAACCCACCCTGGTGGCCGTCTTCGCCGTGGTTACGGCTCCATCTTGGGCCCTCCCAATATCAGAATTTTTGGAGAACGGGGTTCTCCCCACGGACGAGACCGAAGCTCGGCAAGTGCAGCGCTGGGCGTCCGCCTACAGCATCATCAACAACGAGCTCGTCAAGCGCAGCTCCACCGGCGTGTTCCAGCACTGCGTCGAGCAGGAACGGGGCATCGACATCCTCCTCGACATACATCAGGGCGAGTGTGGGCACCACACCGCATCACGATCCCTGGTGGCCAAGGCGTTCCGCCACGGTTTCTACTGGCCCACGGCCCTCCAAGATGCCGAGTCGCTCGTCCTCAAGTGTGAGGGATGCCAGCGCTTCAGCAACTCAGCCACCAGCCGGCGTCAGCACTCCGCACCATACCGATCGCCCGGCCCTTCGCGGTCTATGGACTCGACATGGTGGGACCCTTCAAAACCGCTCGAGGCGGCATGACGCACTTGCTGGTGGCAGTGGACAAATTCACCAAGTGGATCGAGGCAAGACCAATCAAGAAACTGGACGGGCCAACAGCCGTCCGGTTCATCAAGGACATAGCGGTGGGCTATGGCATGCCGAACAGCATCATCACCGACAACGGCACCAACTTCGCCAAGGGCGCGCTCGAGCAATACTGCTCCGTCTCCGGCGTCCGCCTTGACCTGGCCTCCATTGCACATCCGCAGTCCAATGGGCAGGTCGAGCGGGCCAATGGACTCATTATGTCCGGCGTCAAGGCACGACTCGTCGAGCCACTCATCCGCTCACCCGGCAGCTGGCTTGACGAGTTGCCAGCCGTTCTCTGGAGTCTACGCACCATGCCGAATCGGTCGACCGGGTTCATCCCGTTCTTCCTCGTCTACGGAGCCGAAGCCGTCATCCCGACCGACGTCGAGTTCGACTCGCCGCGCGTCGCGATGTACACCGAAGCCGAAGCCAGAGAAGCCCGCGAAGATGGCGTCGACCTGCTCGAAGAAGCACACCTCCTGGCGCTCAGTCGCTCGGCCATCTACCAGCAAGGCCTGAGGCACTACCACAGCAAGAAGATCAAGCCCCTCGCGTTCCGCGAGGGCGACCTCGTCCTCCGACTCGTCCAAGAGCAGGCAGGCCAGCACAAGTTGTCCCCTCCATGGGAGGGCCCATTCATCGTGAGCAGGGCCTTGCGCGACCGCAACGCCTACTACCTCATCGACGCACGCAAGTCAAGGAAGCGCAAGAAGGACACCGCCGGTGAAGAAACGGCCCGGCCGTGGAATGCGGAACTCCTCCGCCCGTTTTACAGTTAGCCGCACGAGCGTATGTATCATCGCCTTTTGTAAACACATGAAACCATGGGGTCCCCGAACGAGAGTCGGGGGCTGCCTTTTGTCGACCAATTTGTTGTGTCCCTATTTTCTTGGATCACTATACCACTGAACCCGGCCACCGGTCCGACTCGCTCGACCCGGGGGCTCGGGGGCTGGCCGGCTCGGTCGCCACCCCGCCGCCTTACTTGGTGATTCCTGATAAAGTTAGGATGCCGCGGTCCCCCACTTCGCCCTAAAGCCACAGATCCAGCTTTGGCTGTCGGCTGGCAAGCACAACGGGCCAAAGCTCCTTTACGCTTCATACACTAAGTCAAAGGCTGCCGGGTCGATCAACCCGGCCCACCATTCATCAAATGAACAGCCGCACGACCGGCTGCTCGCCAACCGGCTTCGCCGGATTGCCGCCAGCCGGCCCAGTGGGTGTTTCGTTCGCGCTCAACGTTTCGAGGGACCCAAGTCCTGCGCGCTCCTCTCAAAGAACCGAACTCCTTGTCACGGACCGGAGCCTCGGCCGTCTGACTCGCGGGGGGGGGGGAGGTTTGAGAAAGGAAAAGCGCATGAAATCGGTCCAAAAATGGAAGGCAAAAAGCAAAAGCACCCACGACATCTACACAAGTATTTAAGAAAAGGCCCACGGCCCGAGTGCATTACACCCTAAAACCCCCAGTGGGTGGGTGGACCTGCTATTTAACAGATTTTACACAAAGTGTCTCAGGCATCTCCAGCGCCGCGTCCTGACGTCGACGGCTCTCCCCTGGCGGCCTCTGGGTCCAGCGAGGCGCCGGTGTCCTCCTCAGCTCCCGCGTCGCGGTAAACGCCCGTCTCCTCTGAGCTCCCCTCCAGATCATGGAGGAGCAAGCCGTAGTCGTCGCCGTCCACGGCCCTGCCGTCTTCCGTCCGCTCCGGATGGAACTCGTCGTGGAAGGCGAACTCGGCGATGTAACTGGCCCGGGAGGCGATCCGGCCGGCTTGCTCCTGCAAGAGCTGCTCCGTACCGCCCGCTGCCCCATCAACGCGTCCAGCTGCAGGTCCGGATGCCAGGACAGTGCGAACCGGAGTGCTATCTCAGCATCGGCACGAGCGGCGGAGACGCACCACTGGCCAAGCCGGTCTGGCCCCATCTCCAACCAACGCGCCAGGCGCGAGAAGCTGCTCGGTTGGACGGAGTCCGGCCATAGGGCCGCCGTCATTGTGGTGCCGGCCTGGGACAGCCGCCCCAACTGCGTTCCCAGGACCTGCAGGCGGGCCTCAGCGGCAGCGATGATCTCCGGGAAGGTCCAGGCCACCCGCGGATCCGTCCCGGACCCAACGACGCCGGCCGGGTTGCGCTGATAGCGGACGGCTTCCTCCGCCAGCCGCTGCGTCTCTAGGAAGGCCCCTGCCGCAAAGGAAGAAGCGAGTTAGAAGAAGAACAACAAGGAAGACAGGCCGGATCCCGACCTGGCAAATGACAAGAAAAAGCACTTACTGGAGAAGGACTCTTCCAGGTGTTGCGCCTCAAGCAACGTACCACGCCGCTCCCGTTCGATGGCGCGGTCGCGCTCCTCGAGCGCCTTCTCCAGATCGGCCACCTTGGCAAGGGCCGCCTTCAGCTCGGCGTCCTTGTCTTCAGCCGCCTTCTCGGCCGCCTCGCGGCGACGGGCCTCGTCCTGACGGGCCCCCTCAGCCATGGTGACCTGCCCCGCAGGCGATCCACCTCGGCCTGGAGCCGGCCCTTGTCATCGGCCAGCTGGCCGCGCTGCTGGTCCGCCTCCACCAGGGCCTGCTGCGCCTCTGCCACCTTGGCAGCTTCCGCCTTAAGGAGCTCCACCTCGGCCTCGAGGCGGCTCTTGTGACCCGCCGGCTGCTCATGTAGCCGGTTGGCCTCGTCGAGAGACCGCCGAGCCGCGGCCGCCTCCGCCCTCGCCTGCGCCGCCTCGACGCCAAGACGGCCGGTGTCGGCAACGAGCCGGTCGTAGTGATGACCGGCTCGGAGCATACGAGTCCGCCAAGACAGCACCTCGGCTGCGAATCTCGGGGGCTACACCCAGTGGGTGCGCTAGCGTGCCCCCACTAGAAAAGAGCACAAGAATACCTGCGGCGACGCGGAGCTCCTCCTCCTTGGCGGCAAGCTGCTCCATGATCTCCCGGTGCTTGCCCAGGAGACGATTGTAGGCGGTGACCCGGAAGGCGTCGAGATGCTGAAGAAAGCAGAAATCAGAATAAGGCCAACACTCCAAAGATTCAACCCAACTACTACGTAGTTGGCCCGAACCTCGGGGGCTACACCCAGTGGGTTCGCTGGCGCGCCCCCACAAAGAAGAAATTACAAGAAGACTTACCAGAACGACGCGCTCCAGGTCACGCGTCCGCTCCACCTCGGCCTGGGCGAAAGCCTCGGGCCGTTCCGTCCGGCCTCGCAGGCGGCGACTGACGGCATCCAGCGCCGCCTCCTCCTGGGTCTGAGGCCCGAAGACAACGGCGCCCCCGCTCCGCACCGGCTGCGGCACGGCAGCTCGGCGCCCTCCCTGCCGGGGCACCAAGGCGTACTCCCCGCTGGCCGCTCGCGATGCGGCCAGCACCTCCTCCGACGCCCCTCCCAGCGCCAACGACGACCCGGACGCCGGGACGCCCTGCGTCGCCGTCTCTAACCCGGACGCCGGGACGCCCTGCGCCGCCGTCTTCGGCCCAGCTGCCGGGGTGGCCTCCGGCAACGCCGCCCGCGGTGCCTCCTCCAAAACCGGCGGCGCCTCCGACACCGCCGCCCGCAGCGTCTCTTCCAAAACGACGCCGCCTCCACCACCATCAGTCCCCGCTCGCTCAACCACTTCGGCCCGCGGCGGGGTGTCATCCGCCACCTCCACGACCTCCCGGTTGGGGATCACCACCTCAGCCCGGCCTCCACGGCCGCGCTCCCTCACCGACGACGGCTCAAAGACCGTCGCCGCCACCACCGTGCCCTCCGGCATCTCGCGCCAGGCCGGCTCCGCGCCGGCTCGCGCCCATGCTGCCGCCGCGTCTGTCCAAGCACGGACTGACGCCGCCTCCAATTCCGCCTCGGCCCGTTTTCTGTCCTGCCAGGCCAAGGCTTCGGCGTCGTTCGGATCCAGGCCGAGGTCCGAGTCGGCCCGTCCCTCCACCTCGGCCTGGTTGGCGAGGTCGGACCGGCTCCTGCGGAACGTGGCCCCTTCGGCGGTCGCGTCTTCCGCCGCCGCCCACGCCAGCGCGATTGGCGACCTGGAGAAGAAGACAGAATGAGCAGAAAAGAAACAAGACTAGCTCAAGAAAAAAAATCTGAGTGCAAACGAGAGATGAAGCTTACCCCGCCAAGACCGGGACCGGGGTTGGCCTCCCGTGCCCGCCGCCGCACTTCCTCTTGGCCGGCCTCCCGGCCCCGGCCGGGTCCGCCGTGCGCTTCGGGGCCCGGGGTCGTGGCGCGACGCTGTCTTTCCCATGCGGGCGGCTCGGCGCCGCCCCATGCGGGGACCCAGCTCTGCCCGCGTCGCCGCCTCCCCCGCCCAACGCCACTACACCGACAACTGGCGTCAGCACCAACCGTTCCATGCCGCGGTCGGCAATTCAAGACACATGAAGAAAAGCACGAGACTTACCCGCGCGACGCCCAGCGCCGGCGTCGGACTCGGCCTCCTCCTCCCCGCCATGAGCCGCGGGCTCCTCTGGCGCCACCTGCGACGGGGCCCGGGCGTAAGGATGCCGAATCGCGTTCAGAAGTACCCCCCGCATCGCGTCAACGCGGATGAGAAGGTGCGCGGCAGCAAAGTAAGAAGACCAGACACTCACCTGCGGCGCCGGGTTCGACTGGCTGTACGGCGCCTTGCCGAACCGCCAGTCCTCCCCAAGGTTGGCCTTGGAGATGTCATTCACGCCGCGCGCGATCTGCTCCGCGGACAGCCGCGTCGACCCCATGCGGTTGGGGTCGTGAAGGCCGACCATTTCACCGATGAGGCAGGAGCGCCCCTGAAGCGGAAGGACCCGGCGCATGATGAACGCGGCGAGGAGGTCGGTGCCGGTGAGCCCCTCCTGCGTCCTCATCACCGTCACCCGCTCGCAGAGATTGACGATCTCCTGCGACGGGCGCCTGGGCGAGTAGCCCCAGTTCGTCTTCGCCCGCGGCGGTGCGATGGCGAAGGCCGGAAGGTTGATGCGATCCGCACCAAGGTTGCATACGTAGAAGGAGTTCTGCCACTTCTTGGCAGAATCCTCCAGCGGGATCTTGGGGAAATCCGCCCCCGACCGCTTCGAGATGACGGCGGCGCCGCAATCGGCGAACTCCCCAACCGACGGGCCCTGCTGCTTCAAGGAGAAGAAGTGCGCCCAGAGGTCGATCGTAGGCTCGACCCCCAGGTACCCCTCGCAGAGGGTCACGAAGCCGAAGAGCTGACGATGGTGCCGGCGCTAAGATGATGCGGCTGGAGCCCGAAGAACTCCAGGAACGCGCGGAAGAAGGTGCTCGCCGGCAGCCCGAACCCGTGCTCGAAGTGCGTGAGGAAGACCACGCGCTCCTGCCCCTCGGGCCGAGGCCTCTGCTCGCCGTGCGGCAGGCGGACGCCGATGTCCGTCTCCCGCGGCAGGCGCTGAGTCGCCCGGAGTTGGGTGATGTCCTCGGAGGTGACATTCGAACCCATCCAGGAGCCCGATGGCAGCGACATGATCAAAGGAATAAGAAGGAAGATGGACGGCGAAGGAGTTCTGCTCGGAGCAGCGGGCGCCGAAGTGCGTCAGTTGCAAAGAGTGGAGCGAGAGCAAAGGGACAGGAGGGCGCGAGCGAGAATAATGTCCGCCGCCCCCTGCCCCCCGATTTATAACCCTCGGTTTGAATGTGGGGAAGTGGGGAAGTGGGATCGTCTGCACGCGCCCGTTCCACTACCCCGTAATAAGGGCGCACGTACACGCGCAGTAACTGCCCGGGGAAGAGCAACAGGCCCCCGGACGCCGCAATAAATCCGCGCGCTTGGGCCGAGGGCGCGCGGCGGTGGGCCCTAGCCCGTCGCCCAGTCCCGTCACGCGCGTGGCCTGTCAGGCCCCTCCGACTTCCAGGCACCACGTGGCACCCGCGCAAAGCCCGAGGGATTGCCCCAAGATTCGGCAGACTTCTCGGTCCCCGCCACGGCCGGGATGCCACGATCCGGTTTCCGAGAAAACCGGCACACAGTGGGTGTTGCCGGACCCGGCGCTCGCAGAATCCTCCTTGCTTAAGGGGGAAACTGCGAAGGCCCACTCATCCGAAGACGGCGGACCTTCACAGCTTCGGGGACTACATTCGGGGGGATGGACCCCGGGCAGGCAACGGAACCCGGATCCTCTTCAAAAAACAACGGGGTTGGCACCGCCCCTCAATACTGGCACGCGCTTGGCCGGGTCGCTTGACCCGGACAAGCCCCGCAAGCCGGCCAGACTAGCCGACCCGGCAAAACACGTCGACTCGGCCCCAACGACTAGCGCAAGACAGCCGAACCCGGCACGGCCAAAGCCTCCTCAACAAGCCAGCGCCACCCATGGCGTGCTACGCAATCCAGCCGCGGGTCAACTCCCGTCCCATCCAGGCCGTATGATGGGGACGAGACTTCAATCAACGATGAACGAGGCAACAGTGCCCCGCCCATGCCCCTGGTCAGCAAGAACGTGGCAACAGTGCCCCTCACCTACCCGCTGACCAGGGCTGGCATGGCTACAGTGCCCCCGCCCTCACCGCTGACGACAGCAAGCGGCAACCTGACGGAGAGCACTGTACGCGACTCGACTCGGCCACGCCCTGACGATCGACAAGACGGCGCACATTCCCCCTAGGCTTGCGGGGCCCGCACCTAGGGGAACCCGGCGAACCACAAGCCCTCAGCGGGACCCAGCCCGGGTCCCCGGACACCGACAATACGGACCCACCGACTTGTAACATTACCATTGTACCCCCGGGGGGTTGGACTATAAAACCCCCCGGGAGCCCACGATCATTCGGGGGGCGAGCGAGAGGGCAAGCAGAAAACACATACGAGAGAAAAGCAAGCATAGGACTAGCCACAAAACAGCAACACCGGAGAGAAGGAGCAGCCCAAGCCTTGGCCAGCTTCCTTCCTCCTCCATACAGCTCCATGAGCAACATTGTACTATCGATCATCCAACTACACTCGGCAGGACTAGGGGTATTATCTCTCCGGAGAGCCCCGAACCTGGGTATGTCCGGCGTCCCGCGCCCGCTCATGCCAACCTCGCCTCTGGAGTCCATTAGCGCCCTCGAGCCTCCTCCTCTCTTTAGCCATCCCTTGGCATCTGCCGTGCGCCCACCACGACAGCGTGCCTTGCCGTTCTCTCCCAAGCACCGCTAGCTAGGGAGGGCCTCCGACCCCTTCTTCCTCACTACCGTAGTGTGGGCAGATCCGACCTCCCGCCGCCCACCTAGCGACATCCCGGCGACCCTCAGGTATAACTTCCTTCAAAACCGTCCTTGCTCTACTTCCCGAGCTCCTGACGTCGCTGCATTTGTATCTTTTACTATTTCTCAGGCCCCCTCATAGATAGGATCGATCGACTATTCGAAAGCCAGCTAAATTTTTACTATTAAGAGGTAAAACTAGTTCATGCACTCGAATCTAGTACTACTTGGTTCAAACAAGGAAGAAAGGGGATGGGGGTGGGGGGTGGGGGAAGATTTGTTACTTGAATCTAGGACTTGGTCGAAAGAGGAAATAATGGGGGCAAAAAGTAGCAGAGACTGGCTATCCAACTGGTCTCTTGGTCTAATAGGGAAATAAAGGGAAACACAGTACAAACTCAATATAAACCAGATCTATTTGTTGAAAAAGGAAAGAAAGTGGTGACTGGGGGACAAGTCAACGGAGTAAGTCCAGCACTAGATTTGTTAGCCTCACACAGTATAAGGTGGTTATACCGAACAAAAATGGGACCAACCGAGATATCCTGTTCTGATGTTTGTTGCCCCGAGCCACTCTTATGTAATGCCACCGGTAAAATGTAGCAGTCGCACTGTTAAAAGTAAGGACACGTTAAACCAATGTTGTTTTCAATGTAATGCCTCCAGTAATATAAATCAATGGCACTTTTTTCATGTCCTGCTAAATTTCCCATTAAGATAAGTTGCTTCTTTTCGTTAGAAATGCAACTGTCCTGGTCCGCCTACTCTCCCGTGCCCAAATACCAACTCTGTAGCAGCTGTTAATGTAATGTTGCTGGTAAAATGAAGCAATGGTACCATTAAAGTAATGTCGTATTTAACAGTTGTCATAGTTAATCCTAATGCCCACACTAATATCTAGCAATGCTGCTGCTTGAGAAATTGCTACTGTCCTTGTAGGATTGCCATTCAGATAAGGAACATGCTTATTTTCATTTGATGTATGTTTCATCACTTGTTAGTCACCCTCCTTATTTCCACCTTTTTTGTGCAAACAGAGATATACATTTCACACTTGATCTTAGTTGAACTGCACAAATGATATCCAAATTATAGTTCAACATTCCAGGAGCTTCACAACCAACCTTGATGTTGCTCAATTTTATTACAACTAATGAAGAAGAAGCTCTGTGGGTTTCGTTTTCTGATGGAAATGGAACCGGGGCTGGAGCCCTTTTCTTAAAGAAAATGAAGAAGCTGCTAGCTCATGGGACATTGCTTCATTTTAGGTGAACTGCACCAAAAGGTCCCATGAATTGAATCATCCATGTTGGTGACTGGTGTCACCCCTTCTACGATGGCGTTGACTGCAGATATGGTTCCCATCACGAGGTATGTTCCTTTTTGGTCTGACCATTTGCCAAAGATCATGCATGTTGAGTCTGCTCTTGTGCTACTGTTTTGGCACTGCCATGATAAAGCAGTAATGTTATTATTTTGCACCTTAATCTAGTGGCACTATTAATTTGAGGCAATGTTTTGGCACTGTAGTGCCACTGATTTTTTTATATATCGAAAGAGGGGGAAGATAGGGAACCATTATCCGACAACATCTCAGTGTAAACGGGCAGTTATGCAACTACTACTAGAATGGACTGAGTACTAGCAGGAGACAAGTTCGCCACATAAGCTAGGCAGGTAGGGAGACACAGCACCAGCTCGACCAAGTTTGGATTACAACCCAAATCCTACCACAGAAACATCAGGGGGGAACATAGGGACTGAAAGAGCCAGCTTTAGCATCCCAGTCTAAGCACCCCCGGCCTCCATCCTTGTGCCGCACGGTACACCTCGTTTGCCACCTGCTCGACCCTAGTGCCACTGATAAAATGAAGTAATAATATAGTTAAAATAGAGCGAGTGTCCTCTCTATCATTTCATTTCCAATGTAGATAAAGAAAGTGCTTCTCTTTGTTAGTATATGTTTCATCAACTAGTCCCATTGTTAATGTTTAAGCGTTTCTGCAAACTGGGGTGCTTAATTTTAGTTGATCTGCACAAAAATAGAGATTGGAATGTCTCAAGGCCCCTCCTTGTACTACCGCTGTACACTGATGTTCATCACTGGCAGAAGGTGTATCGGGGAGACTTGGGTCGATTTCCAGTATGAGGCGTACCGTATGAGGCATCGCGGGGCCCATCTCGCCCTCGCAGCATGGCATCCTATGATACTATCGCAATATTTTTTCTATTTATTAGTGTATGTTTCCTCAACTAGTGCCACTATAATGTAATCACGCTTTTTCATTATCTGTGCAAACAGGGTTATTCAGCTGCATTTTGGTGGAACTGCACAAATGTACGGATGGAACCGGCATATATGCAAAGTGCAAGGTGTGCCAAGTAAAAATTACCGACACCAACCATGCTCCATGCACGCATTGGCATCCACCACCACCACAGTGGGATGTGTGGCGCTCTCTGTGGACGGATCTTTCTCGGCAGCAAATCCTCCAACCAAATACTAGTAGCTTATATAGGCAATTTTCTAGGGAGTGCTCTTTTCTGAAAGAAGCACCAATCTATTTTTCTTTATTTGTACACAGTGTCACAACTTTGACACAAAGGTCCAGAGCTATTTTAGGGTGATTGGCGTAGTACTCGGAGACTGATTGTAAGCGATTTTCATTAGCTGTCACACTGATTATAAGCATGAGCAGATGGAAGATTAGGTTAGTGCGAAGCTTACCTTAAACCCTACCGCCGCCGTTGAAACGAGGTGAACGTCGAGGGAACCGTGGAGAACGGCGGGGAAGCAACATCGCGCCAACCGACCTCCTCTTACGGTGGGAGAACAAATAATCCTGTGCCTCTGGCTGGTTCTGCACCCTCACGAATGGCACACCATACTCGATCGATTCGTTATCCTCTGGGTGCTCGACCTTCGACCTGTACGCCCACCACCTCCGCCTAACTTCCGCCTTGGGTAAATCTGTCTGCTCCATCTCCCAGAGGAGATACTCGATGAACTCGAAGGACTGCGGTGTGACTGCCGCCGAGGAGTACATCGCCGCCCTCATCGTCGTCGTCTCGCTCTTTCGCATACATTGCCACATGGCCCTCAACGTCCTCGAAATCTCCCACTCATTGTCAAACCAAGTAAAGATCTCCTTCAACCTGGCTAACTTTGCCTTGTCGCCGCCGGCGATCTGCCTGATTCGCTGCTGCATCCTCTCCAAAGATGTCCTTCTGAGTGGTCCGATGCTAGCTTTGGAAGATGGGAGGAGAGACGGTGGTCTTGCAATAGAGAAGAGGGAGGGGCGAGATGCTGGTTTTGAAATGGAGATGATGGAGAGGAGAGGGGTAGTTTTGCAATGGAGAAGAGGGAGAGGAGAGACGGTGGTTTTGGAATGGAGATGATGGAGAGGAGAGGTGGTGGTTTTGCAATGGAGAAGAGGGAGAGGCGAGACGGTGGTTTTGGAATGGAGATGATGGAGAGGAGGGGAGGTGGTTTTGCAATGGAGAAGAGGGAGAGGAGTGTGCGGCGGCGATTTAGGATTGGACGAGAGGGCCGGCGCGCTGTGACGGGATCAAAATCAAAATCAATTTACCCTTCAATTAAGAAAGCGACCCCACATTAACTAGTCTCCCTTTTATTCTGGGTCATAATTGACCATGATTTTAACAAATAAAATATATGTTATACGTTGCAAAAATAATATAATTTGAAAGTACATTCAGATACAAACCAAATGGTACAATTTTTGGTGACATGCATTCACATTTTGCTTGTCAAATACAGTACGTGGTCAAACTTTGACCCAAAATACGCAAAACAAAAAATACTTCCAAGACCAGCGCCACTCCTCTCCTCTTAGACCACCGCCGCTCCTCTCCTATTCCAATCTAAATCCAGCGCCGCTCCTCTCCTCTTCCATTTCAAAACCACCGCCCCTCCTCTCCTGTTCTAATCCAAAACCAGCGTCGCTCCTCTCCCGTTCTAATCCAAAACCAGCGCTGCTCCTCTCCCCTTCCATTCAAAAACCACCGCCAGTGACTGAAGGTGTTGTGGAGAAGTAGATCGATGGAGGAGTACAACTGATATGTGAGGATCGCAGACGGCGACCCTGTGAAGCTAGCTAGGATGTTGGAGATACAGTCTTGGTTTGACAACAAGGACCAACTAGCGGCGACGGCGACATCCATGGCCAAATATCTGCAACAGAGCGAAAAGGCGGCGATACTCCCGAAGGGAGTCGCGTGGGAGTACATAGAGCTGCTCCTCTGGTCCATGGAGCAAACAGATTCACCGAATCCGATCGGAAGGAGCGGTGGTGGGAGTATCGATCCCAGATGGAGCATCCACCAGAGATTGAAGGATCGAGCATCTATAGGGTGCCGTTTGTGCGGGTGTCGTGCTAGAGCGAGCCGGTGGAGTCTTCGTCGACCGAACCCAACTGCAAGAGGAGAAAAGCAGTTGGCCCGATGACGCTTCCCCGCCATCCTCTCCCTCGCCGTTCACATCGCCTCATGGGGCGGCTTGATACGTCTCCAACGTATCTATAATTTTTTATTGTTCCATGCTATTATATTATCTGTTTTGGATGTTTAATGGGCTTTATTATACACTTTTATATTATTTTTGGGACTAACCTACTAACCAAAGGCCCAGTGCAAATTGTTGTTTTTTGCCTATTTTAGTGTTTCGCAGAAAAGGAATATCAAACGGAATCCAAACAGAATGAAACCTTCGGGAGAGTTATTTTTGGAACAAACATGATCCAGGGGACTTGGAGTAGACATCAAGAAAGAAGCGAGGAGGCCACGAGGCAGGGAGGCGCGCCTGCCCCCCTGGGCGCGCCCCCGCCCTCGTGGGCCCCTCGCAGCTCCACCGACCTACTTCTTCCTCCTATATATACCCATATACCCCAAAAACATCCAAGAGCACCACGAAACCCTATTTCCACCGCCGCAACCTTCTGTACCCGTGAGATCCCATCTTGGGGCCTTTTCCGGCGCTCCGCCGAAGGGGGAATCGATCATGAAGGGCTTCTACATCAACACCATAGCCTCTCTGATGAAGTGTGAGTAGTTTACCACAGACCTTCGGGTCCATAGTTATTAGCTAGATGGCTTCTTCTCTCTCTTTGGATCTCAATACAAAGTTCTCCTCGATCTTCTTGGAGATCTATTTGATGTAATTCTTTTTGGGGTGTGTTTGTCGAGATCCGATGAATTGTGGGTTTATGATCAAGATTATCTATGAACAATATTTGAATCTCCTCTAAATTCTTTTATGTATGATTTGTTATCTTTGCAAGTCTCTTCGAATTATCAGTTTGGTTTGGCCTGCTAGATTGATCTTTCTTGCAACGGGAGAAGTGCTTAGCTTTGGGTTCAATCTTGCGGTGTCCTTTCCCAGTGACAGCAGGGGCAGCAAGGCACGCATTGTATTGTTGCCATCGAGGATAAAAAGATGGGGTTTATATCATATTGCTTGAGTTTATCCCTCTACATCATGTCATCTTGCCTAATGCGTTACTCTGTTCTTATGAACTTAATACTCTAGATGCATGCTGGAGAGCGGTCGATGTGTGGAGTAATAGTAGTAGATGCAGAATCGTTTCGGTCTACTTGTCGCGGACGTGATGCCTATATACATGATCATGCCTACATATTCTCATAATTATGCACTTTTCTATCGATTGCTCGACAATAATTTGTTCACCCACCGTAATACTTATACTATCTTGAGAGAAGCCACTAGTGAAACCTATGGCCCCCGGGTCTATTGTCCATCATATAAGTTTCCAATCTATTTTATTTTGCAATCTTTACTTTCCAATCTATATCATAAAAATACCAAAAATATTTATCTTATTATCTCTATCAGATCTCACTTTTGCAAGTGTCCGTGAAGGGATTGACAACCCCTTTATCACGTTGTTTGCAAGGTTCTTATTTGTTTGTGTAGGTACGAGGCGACTTGCGTGTAGTCTGCTACTGGATTGATACCTTGGTTCTCAAAAACTAAGGGAAATACTTACGCTACTTTGCTACATCACCCTTTCCTCTTCAAGGGAAAAACCAATGCAAGCTCAAGAGGTAGCAAGAAGGATTTCTGGCGCCGTTGCCGGGGAGATCTACGCCAAGTCAAGTCAAGTGAAGACATACCAAGTACCCATCACAACTCTTATCCCTCGCATTACATTATTCGCCATTTGCCTCTCGTTTTCCTCTCCCCCACTTCACCTTTGCCGTTTTATTCGCCCTCTTTTCCCGTTCATCTCTTTTCGCTTGCTTCTTGTGTGCTTGTGTGTTGGATTGTTTGTCACGATGGCTCAAGACAATACTAAATTGTGTGATTTTTCCAATACCAACAACAATGATTTTCTTAGCACTCCGATTGCTCCTATTACCGATGCTGAATCTTGTGAAATTAATGTTGCTTTATTGAATCTTGTCATGAAAGATCAATTCTCTGGCCTTCCTACCGCTACACATCTAAACAACTTTGTTGATTTATGTGATATGCAAAAGAAGAAAGACGTGGATAATGATATTGTTAAATTGAAGTTGTTTCCGTTTTCGCTTAGAGATCGTGCTAAAACTTGGTTTTCGTCTTTGCCTAAAAATAGTATTGATTCTTGGAATAAGTGCAAAGATGCTTTTATCTCTAAGTATTTTCCTCCCGCTAAGATCATCTCTCTTAGAAACGATATTATGAATTTTAAGCAACTTGATGAACATGTTTCACAAGCTTGGGAGAGGATGAAATTAATGGTACGTAATTTCCCTACACATGGTTTGAATTTATGGATGATTATACAAAAAAATTATGCTGGATTGAATTTTGCTTCTAGAAATCTTTTAGATTCGGCCGCGGGAAGCACTTTTATGGAAATCACCTTAGGAGAAGCTACTAAACTCCTAGATAATATTATGGTTAATTATTCTCAATGGCACACCGAAAGATCTAATAGTAAAAAGGTTCATGCGATAGAAGAGATTAATGTTTTGAGTGGAAAGATGGATGAACTTATGAATTTTTTTGCTAATAAGAGTGCTTCTTCTGATACTAATGATATGCCTTTGTCTGCTTTGATTGAGAATAATAATGAATCTATGAATGTGAATTTTGTTGGTAGGAACAATTTTGGTAACAACGCTTATAGAGGAAACTTTAATCCTAGGTCGTTTCCTAGTAATTCCTCTAATAATTATGGTAATTCCTACAACAACTCTTATGGAAATTTTAATAAATTGCCCTCTGATTTTGAGACTAGTGTCAAAGAATTTATGATTTATCAAAAGAATTTTAATGCTTTGCTTGAAGAAAAATTGCCTAAAATTGATGAGTTGGCTAGGAACGTGGATAGAATTTCTCTTTATGTTGATTCTTTAAAACTTAGATCTATTCCACCTAAGCATGATATCAATGAGTCTCTCAAAGCTATGAGAATTTCCATTGATGAGTGCAAAGAAAGAACCGCTAGGATGCGTGCTAAAAAAGATTGCTTTGTAAAAGCGTGTTCTTCTAGTTTTCATGATAATAGGGATGAAGATCTAAAAGTGATCGATGTGTCTCCTATTAAATATTTGTTTTGCAATATGAATCTTGATAATGATGGGACTGAAGATGAGTCAACTTTAGTTAAAAGGCATCCCAATGATTCGGAGTTTTTAGATCTTGATGCAAAAATTGCTAAAAGTGGGATTGAAGAGGTCAAAACTTTACATAGCAATGAACCCACTATTTTGGATTTCAAGGAATTTAATTATGATAATTGTTCTTTAATAGATTGTATTTCCTTGTTGCAATCCGTGTTAAATTCTCCTCATGCTTGTAGTCAAAATAAAGCTTTTACCAAGCATATCGTTGATGCTTTAATGCAATCTTATGAAGAAAAGCTTGAATTAGAAGTTTCTATCCCTAGAAAACTTTATGATGAGTGGGAACCTACTATTAAAATTAGGATTAAACATCATGAATGCTATGCTTTATGTGATTTGGGTGCTAGTGTTTCCACGATTCCGAAAACTTTGTGTGATGTATTAGGTTTCCGTGAATTTGATGGTTGTTCTTTAAATTTGCATCTTGCGGATTCCACCATTAAGAAACCTATGGGAAGAATTAATGATGTTCTTATTGTTGCCAATAGGAATTATGTGCCTGTAGATTTCATTGTTCTTGACATAGATTGCAATCCTACATGTCCTATTATTCTTGGTAGACCTTTCCTTAGAACGATTGGTGCAATTATTGATATGAAAGAAGGAAATATTAGATTCCAATTTCCGTTAAGGAAAGGCATGGAACACTTTCCTAGGAAGAAAATTAAATTACCTTATGAATCTATTATAAGAGCCACTTATGGATTGCATACCAAAGATGGCAATACCTAGATCTATCCTTGCCTTTCTGCCTAGCTAGGGGCGTTAAACGATAGCGCTTGTTGGGAGGCAACCCAATTTTATTTTTGTTTCTTGCTTTTTGGTTCTGTTTAGTAATAAATAATTCTTCTAGCTTCTGTTTAGATGTGGTTTTATGTTTTAAATTAGCGTTTGTGCCAAGTAAAACCTATAGGATCTTCTTGGATGATAGTTATTTGATCTTGCTGAAAAAATTAGAAACTTTCTGCTCACGAAAACAATTGTTAAAAATCACCAGAACGTGATAAAATACTGATTCCAATTGTAGTAGATCATAAACAAATTATTTAGGTCGTCCTATTTTGGTAGAATTTTTGAGTTACAGAAAGTTTACGTTTGATACAGATTACTACAGACTGTTATGTTTTTGACAGATTCTGTTTTTTGTGTGCTGTTTGCTTATTTTGATGAATCTATGGCTAGTATCGAAGGGTATAAACCATAGAGAAGTTGGAATACAGTAGGTTTAACACCAATATAAATAAAGAATGAGTTCATTACAGTACCTTGAAGTGGTGGTTTGTTTTCTTTCGCTAATGGAGCTCATGAGATTTTCTGTTGAGTTTTGTGTTGTGAAGTTTTCAAGTTTTGGGTAAAGATTTGATGGATTATGGAATAAGGAGTGGCAAGAGCCTAAGCTTGGGGATGCCCAAGGCACCCCAAGGTAAAATTCAAGGACAACCAAAAGCCTAAGCTTGGGGATGCCCCGGAAGGCATCCCCTCTTTCGTCTTCGTCCATCGGTAACTTTACTTGAGGCTATATTTTTATTCACCACATGATATGTGTTTTGCTTGGAGCGTCTTGTATGATTTGATTCTTTGCTTTTAGTTTACCACAATCATCCTTGCTGTACACACCTTTTGGGAGAGACACACATGAATCGGAATTTATTAGAATACTCTATGTGCTTCACTTATATCTTTTGAGCTAGATAATTTTGCTCTAGTGCTTCACTTATATCTTTTAGAGCACGGTGGTGGTTATTTTATAGAAATTATTGATCTCTCATGCTTCACTTATATTATTTTGAGAGTCCTTTAGAACAGCATGGTAATTTGCTTTGGCTATAAAATTATTCCTAATATGATAGGCATCCAAGATGGGTATAATAAAAACTTTCATAAAAAGTGCATTGAATACTATGAGAAGTTTGATACTTGATGATTGTTTTGAGATATGAAGATGGTAATATTAGAGTCGTGCTAGTTGAGTAGTTGTGAATTTGAGAAATACTTGTGTTAAAGTTTGCAAGTCTCGTAGCATGCACGTATGGTAAACGTTGGGTAACAAATTTGAAGCATGAGGTGTTCTTTGATTGTCATCCTTATGAGTGGCGGTCGGGGACGAGCGATGGTCTTTTCCTACCAATCTATCCCCCTAGGAGCATGTGCGTAATGCTTGGTTTTTGATGACTTGTATATTTTTGCAATAAGTATGTGAGTTCTTTATGACTAATGTTGAGTCCATGGATTATACGCACTCTCACCTTTCCATCATTGCTAGCCTCTTCGGTACCGTGCATTGCCCTTTCTCACCTTGAGAGTTGGTGCAAATTCGCCGGTGCATCCAAACCCCGTGATATGATACGCTCTATCACACATAAACCTCCTTATATCTTCCTCAAAACAGCCGCCATACCTACCTATTATGGCATTTCCATAGCCATTCTGAGATATATTGCCATGCAACTTTCCACCGTTTCATTTATTATGACACGCTTCATCATTGTCATATTGCCTTGCATGATCATGTAGTTGACATCGTATTTGTGGCAAAGCCACCATGGATAATTTATCATACATGTAACTCTTGATTCATTGCCCATCCTGGTACACCGCCGGAGGAATTCATATAGAGTCATACTTTGTTCTAGTATCGAGTTGTAATCATTGAGTTGTAAATAAATACAAGTGTGATAATCGTCATTAATAGAGCATTGCCCCCCAAAAAAAGAGAAAGGCCAAAAAAAAGAGAAAGGCCCAAAAAAAGAAATAAAAAGGGACAATGCTACTATCCTTTTTTCCACACTTGTGCTTCAAAGTAGCACCATGATCTTTATGATAGAGAGTCTCTTGTTTTGTCACTTTCATATACTAGTGGGAATTTTTCATTATAGAACTTGGCTTGTATATTCCAACAATGGGCTTCCTCAAATGCCCTAGGTCTTCATGAGCAAGCAAGTTGGATGCACACCCACTTAGTTTCTTTTGTTGAGCTTTCATACATTTATAGCTCTGGTGCATCTGTTGCATGGCAATCCCTACTCCTTGCATTGACATCAATTGATGGGCATCTCCCTAGCCCGTTGATTAGCCGCGTCAATGTGAGACTTTCTCCCTTTTTGTCTTCTCCACATAACCCCCGTCATCATACTCTATTCCACCCATAGTGCTATATCCATGGCTCACGCTCATGTATTGCGTGAAAGTTGAAAAAGTTTGAGATTACTAAAATATGAAACAATTTCTAGGCTTGTCATATGGGTTGTGCATGATGATAGCATTCTTGTGTGACGAAAATGGAGCATGACCAAACTATATGATTTTGTAGGGATGAACTTTCTTTGGCCATGTTATTTTGAGAAGACATAATTGCTTAGTTAGTATGCTTGAAGTATTATTATTTTTATGTCAATATTAAACTTTTATCTTGAATCTTTCGGATCTGAACATTCATGCCACAATAAAGAAAATTACATAGAAAATTATACTAGGTAGCATTCCACATCAAAAATTCTGGTTTTATCATTTACCTACTCGGGGACTAGCAGGAATTAAGCTTGGGGATGCTTGATACGTCTCCAACGTATCTATAATTTTTGATTGTTCCATGCTATTATATTATCTGTTTTGGATGTTTAATGGGCTTTATTATACACTTTTATATTAATTTTTGGGACTAACCTACTAACCAAAGGCCTAGTGCAAATTGCTTTTTTTTGCCTATTTCAGTGTTTTGCAGAAAAGGAATATCAAACGGAATCCAAACGGAATGAAACCTTCGGCAGAGTTATTTTTGGAACAAACGTGATTCAGGGGACTTGGAGTGGACGTCAAGAAAGAAACGAGGAGGCCACGAGGCAGGGAGGCGCGCCTGCCCCCTAGGCGCGCCCCCACCCTCGTGGGCCCCTTGCAACTCCACCGACCTACTTCTTCCTCCTATATATACCCATATACCCCAAAAACATCCAGGAGCACCACGAAACCCTATTTCCACCGCCGCAACCTTCTGTACCCGTGAGATCCCATCTTGGGGCCTTTTCCGACGCTCCGCCGGAGGGGGAATCGATCACGGAGGGCTTCTACATCAACACCATAGCCTCTTCGATGAAGTGTGAGTAGTTTACCACAGACCTTCGGGTCCATAGTTATTAGCTAGATGGCTTCTTCTCTCTCTTTGGATCTCAATACAAAGTTCTCCTCGATCTGCTTGGAGATCTATTCGATGTAATTCTTTTTGCGGTGTGTTTGTCGAGATCCGATGAATTGTGGGTTTATGATCAAGATTATCTATGAACAATATTTGAATCTCCTCTCAATTCTTTTATGTATGATTTCTTATCTTTGCAAGTCTCTTCGAATTATCAGTTTGGTTCAGCCTACTAGATTGATCTTTCTTGCAATGGGAGAAGTGCTTAGCTTTGGGTTCAATCTTGCGGTGTCCTTTCCCACTGACAGCAGGGGCAGCAAGGCACGCATTGTATTGTTGCCATCAAGGATAAAAAGATGGGGTTTATATCATATTGCTTGAGTTTATCCCTCTACATCATGTCATCTTGCCTAATGCGTTACTCTGTTCTTATGAACTTAATACTCTTGATGCATGCTGGATAGCGGTCGATGTGTGGAGTAATAGTAGTAGATACAGAATCGTTTCGGTCTACTTGTCGCGGACGTGATGCCTATATACATGATCATGCCTAGATATTCCCATAATTATGCACTTTTCTATCAATTGCTCGATAGTAATTTGTTCACCCACCGTAATACTTATGCTATCTTGAGAGAAGCCACTAGTGAAACCTATGGCCCCCGGGTCTATTTTCCATCATATAAGTTTCCAATCTATTTTATTTTGCAATCTTTACTTGCCAATCTATATCATAAAAATACCAAAAATATTTATCTTATTATCTCTATCAGATCTCACTTTTGCAAGTGGCCGTGAAGGGATTGACAACCCCTTTATCGCGTTGGTTGCAAGGTTCTTATTTGTTTGTGTAGGTACGAGGCGACTTGTGTGTAGTCTCCTACTGGATTGATACCTTGGTTCTCAAAAACTGTGGAAAATACTTACGCTACTTTGCTACATCACCCTTTCCTCTTCAAGGAAAAAACCAACGCAAGCTCAAGAGGTAGCACGGCTGTCTGCCGCTGAGGAATAGGAGGGGACTGCCCCCAGCCCAATAGTCGGGCAGGTTGTGAATTGTCAGGAGGAGCTTAGGGTTGTCAGTATTTGCAGGTTGTGAATTGTGTTTTGTGTTGTATATTTTAAGAGTACTTCCGCATATGAATGTCTTTTGAATTTCAGATTTTCCGTATTGAGCATATGAAGTATTTTATGAATTCTAGAGATCTATTTTTAGCACTTAAAAAATGTAGTTTCATAGGAGTATAAAAGTGCAGACAATGTGATTCTCAGAGAAGAAACTGCAAGTTCAGTTTTGGATAAGAAACTGCAACTTTCAGAGGCAGAGCATTTATATTAACACGGCCTTTTCAAACAGGGATAACATCATGTTGGAAGTTTTATTCATGGTCGAAATTGGAACTACCAGCCAGTTAACATCATGCTAATCAATATTCATGCATAGCACATCTTCATATGGTGCACAGTCAAAAAGATATGCTATTTTCAAAATACCCACACAATGTCGAGTGTGCAAAAAACAGAGAAAACGAGGGACGAAGTTTTGGCAAGTGTTGGACGTGGTGTGCATAGATGACAATGGGGACCCACATGTCAATAATGGCAGAGGCAAAAAAATTTGGAGATATTTTCCCTGCATCAGGTGGAATGCAGAGGCAAAAAAATATATTTATAACAAAATGCTCAGCCCCTGTTTATTTTTTGATAACATTGTTGCGCCCAACCCAACATTATAATTAGAATCAGCCCAGCAAAATCGTGTATTTCGAGAAAGTGTAAATGGCCTGTAATTTTTAGGAAAAAAATAAATGGGCCACATGGACGCTATATTATTTGTTCACCCAGCCTAGCAAATGGACTGTAATTCTAAAAAAAAAGATCAAATTGACTGTAAATTCTGAAAAAATCGGCTGAATACGTGCCACATTTTTGGAGGCTGGAATGTGGGCCAATAAGTCGAAGCCAACACAAGTCGTTGTCAACTTAGTCAACAAATGATTCTGACATCGTTAGCCGTTGGATTTACATCCAACGACCGGCATCCATCTTCAATCTCTCGTCTTCTTCCTCCAGCGCCGCCGGGACCACCTGCTCCTGCCTCCTGCTGCTAGCAGCTCTGCTTAGCACGCTTCGCTGTGAAGCGCTAACCCACCGCCGGCCAGGCCATCCCTCGACCCCTCCACACCTCCTATTCTTCTCCACCGACTGTCGAACCACACCGCACCAGAACCAGCTAACCCTCGTACACCTCTCCGTCTGCGACTCCACTCCCGCGTCTTCCCATCTCTGGCTCGTTGCTGTCCGGGGCCTCGTGCTACCTCTTGAGCATGTGTTTGTTTTCCCTTGAAGAGGAAAGGGTGATGCAGCAAAGTAGCGTAAGTATTTCCCTCAGTTTTTGAGAACCAAGGTATCAATCTAGTAGGAGACTACACGGAAATCGCCTAGTACCTGCACAAACAATCAAGAACCTTGCAACCAACGCGATAAAAGAGGTTGTCAGTACCTTCACGGCCACTTGCAAAAGTGAGATCTGATAAAGATAATAAGATAAATATTTTTGGTTTTTTTTGTATAGATTGAAAAGTAAAGATTGCAAAATAAATAGTACACTAGAATTATAGATCGGAAACTTATATGATGTAAAGTAGACACGGGGGCCATAGGTTTCACTAGTGGCTTCTCTCAAGATAGCATATATTACGGTGGGTGAACAAATTACTGCCGAGCAATTGATAGAAAAGCGCATAGTTATGAGAATATCTAGGCATGATCATGAACATAGGCATCACGTCCGTGTCAAGTAGACCGAAACGATTCTGCATCTACTACTATTACTCCACACATTGACCGCTATCCAGCATGCATCTAGAGTATTAAGTTCATAAGAACAGAGTAACGCATTAGGCAAGATGACATGATGTAGAGGGATAAACTCAAGCAATATGATATAAACCCCATCTTTTTATCCTCGATGGCAACAATACAATACGTGTCGGTTCCCTTTCTGTCACTGGGATCGAGCACCGCAAGATGGAACCCAAAGCTAAGCACTTCTCCCATTGCAAGAAAGATCAATCTAGTAGGCCAAACTAAACCGATAATTCAAAGAGACTAGCAAAGATATCAAATCATGCATATAAGAATTCAGAGAAGAATCAAATATTGTTCATAGATAATCTTGATCATAAACCTACAATTCATCGGATCTCAGCAAACACACTGCAAAAATTATTACATCGAATAGATCTCCAAGAACATCGAGGAGAACTTTGTATTGAGAACCAAAGAGAGAGAAGAAGCCATCTAGCTAATAACTATGGACCCGAAGGTCTGTCGTAAACTACTCACACATCATCGGAGAGGCTATGGTGTTGAGGTAGAAGCCCTCCGTGATCGAATCCCCCTCCGGAAGATCGCCGGAAAAGGCCCCAAGATGGGATCTCACGGGTAGAGAAGGTTGCGGCGGTGGAAAAGTGGTTTCGTGGCTCCCTTGGATGTTTTCAGGGTATAATAGTATATATAGGCAAAAGAAGTAGGTCGGTGGAGCTACGAGGGGCCCACGAGGGTGGGGGGCGCCTACCCCCCTGGGCACGCCCTCCTGCCTCGTGGCCGCCTCGTTGCGTCTCTGACTTCCACTCCAAGTCTCCTGGATTGCGTTTGTTCCAATAAAGATCCTCGCGAAGGTTTCGTTCCATTTGGATTCCGTTTGATATTCCTTTTCTCCGAAACACTGAAATAGGCAAAAAAACAGCAATTTGCACTCGGCCTTCGGTTAATAGGTTAGTCCCAAAAATAATATAAAATATTATATTAAAGCCCATTAAACATCCAAAACAGATAATATAATAGCATGGAACAATCAAAAATTATAGATACGTTGGAGACGTATCACCTCGCCGTCGTCCACCACCTTGGATGCGCTCGGCGCGGAGTGGTCAACGAACGACATCCATCGGAAGTGGACTGTACGTGGACAGGCTGACAGCTGGGTCCACGGTCACACACAAGGAAATGCCTCCTTATTACGCAAAAAATAATGATTCCTCCACCTGACAGCTGGGACCCACCAGAAGGGCCTTTGTATTTCATGAAAAAACGTTTCCCCCGCTGACAGGTCGGACCCACCAGCGATATCTTCGCACACAAGGAAGTGCCTCATTATTACGCAAAAAATGAATACTCCCCCTGCTAGCTAGGACCCACCATAGTGGGAGGCTGACTTGTGGGCCTACTAAGTTGACGTGGATAGAGGGATTTGTCAACTTAGTCAATATGAACAATTCTAGCTCCAGTGATCGTACGATGTCCATCCAACGCCCGTAGTGCTTCTTCAACCTCTGGTCTTCTTGCTCCAGCTGCCCAAAGCAGCGCCAGTTGTGCCGCCTGCTCCTGCCTCCCGTGGCCGGTTGTGCTGCCGCAGAGGCCTCCTACTACTTCCACTGCTAGCCAGGCCATCCCTCTACTCACCCACACCCCCTGTTATTCTGCGGCGACGGCAGCCTCACACCGCAGCCGAACTAGTGAACCCTCGTACTCCTCTTCGCGTGGCCATCCACTGCCGCGTCTTCCCCGGCTCCGCGTCGTCCCCTTCCTAGGCCTCGTCGTCATCCACCGCCTTGGTGCTCTCGGCACAGCGAGGTCAATGTGGTCAACAAACGACTTCCATCGGAAGAGTACTGTATGTGGAGAGGCTGACAGCTGGGTCCACGGTCGCGGCAAGGAAGTGCCTCCTTATTACGCGGAAAATAATGATTCCTCCACTTGACAGCAGGGACCCATCGGACGGGTCATCGTATTTTGTGAAAAAATGTTTCCCCCTGACTGTTGGGACCCACCAGCTACATCTTCGCACGCAAGGAAGTGCCTGACAGTCGGGACCCACCTGGGAAAAGCGTATGTAGCATTGTCATTCTGGTCGCGAATGTGTACATACATACGATCGGTCTGTCTGCAGGCTGCAGCGATGAACCGTGGCCGTGTAAGGAAGGGCACGTGTTGTAGTAGAGGCGCGCACGTAGCATGTACATGTAAGTACAGCCAGGGTGCAAGAAAGTAAAGACGGCCATGTACGTACATATGAGCGGGGTCTCGAACGCCTACTCGTGCATACGTACGGCCAGGGCTCGTGTGCATGCCTGGGTCGGAACTAAGAAACTGCGTTGTCTTTGTGTTCATCGGGAGGCAACGGAAGGCGTCGTGTTCATCAGGAGGCAACGGAACACGTCGTGTTCATCAGGAGCCAACCGGCTTGGACGGAACAGCCGATCGAAACGAAGCCTCGCATACCGTACAACGGAGGAAACAGCCTTGTGTTCGACCGGCTGTGGTCGAAACGGGATCCTGTTCATCGGGAGGGGTCTGGTGTACCGCAAAACGGAGGAAACGGACTTCTCTTGGACATCCTACGGTTGAAACGGGGTCCTGTTGATCAGGAGGGGTGTGGCGTACCACAAACGGAGGAAACGAACTTGTGTTGGAGCGCTACGGTCGAAACGGGGGTCTTGTTCATCGGGAGGGGTGTGGCGTACTGCAAAACGGTACTCCACGGGATACTGTTCATCTCCACCGTCGACCTCCTCCAGCCTCCATGGGCTACTGTTCATCCACGGTCGACCTCCTCCAGCCTCCACCTGCGACTGTTCATCCACGGGCTCCTGTTCATCCAGCCTCCACCGCTCCTCCACCGGCTACTGTTCAACCAGCCCTCTCCACGGGGTCCTGTTCAACCACCCTTCCACAGGCTACTGTTCATCCAGCCCTCCACTGGCTACTATTCAACCAGCCCTCCACGGGGTCCTGTTCATCCACCCCCAACCGGCTCGATCGGGGTCCTATTCATCCAGCGACAACAGCCTCTACTAACACGGGGTCCTGTTCATCCAACCCCCCACCAGGAACTGTTCATCCAAACCCCCAACAACGCTCACTGTTCATCAAGAGGCAGCATCAATTGGCTTTAGTTAGAAGCAGTAGCGAAGGAATCACTCGGGTTCAGTTAATAGCAAGGGATCGATCGCTCGGGTTCAGTAACGTAGCTAGTGCAATCGCTTGGGTTCAGTTAGAGCCCAACACCTCGCTCGGGTTCAGTTAGAGCGCAACGCCTCGCACACACGCGCATACATGTATGAGAGAAACGCACATCGCTCGGCCCCCGACCACCCACCGTAACCGGGAACTCCCCGATATTTTCCTCACCCTCGCTTCTACCCAGTTTTTTCCGTCATGGACGGCCCAAAGAATGTCATGCAGCTACGTCTCCGGCCCGCCCAGGACGAAAAGCCCATTTTCTATCATGATTTTTTGGCATAGAAGTAGGAGCCCACCACATCTATGATGATACCGGGTTTTGTCACAATTATCATCATAGAAGTGTCATAAGCATGACAGAAAAAAATTGTTCGGCCAAAAATGTCACGGATGTGTCTTTTTTTGGTAGTGAGCCCTAGAGTTCGTACTGAAATAACACCTTAAGACATACATCAACCAAAACCCTAACGTTAGCTCGATACTCCAATGTCACCACAAGTATCCGCGGGTTTGATTATTTGATATGCATCACACAATCTCAGATTCATCTATTCAAACCAACACAAAGAACTTCAAAGAGTGCCCCAAAGTTTCTACCGGAGAGTCAAGACGAAAACGTGTGCCAACCCCTATGCATAAGTTCAAAAGGTCACAGAACCCGCAAGTTGATCACCAAAACATACATCAACTAGATCACGTGAATATCCCATTTGTCACCACAGATAAGCACATGCAAGACATACATAAAGTGTTCACAATTCCTTAAAGACTCAATCCGATAAGATAACTTCAAAGGGAAAACTCAATCCATTACAAGAAGATAGAGGGGGGGCATCATAAGATCCAACTATAATAGCAAAGCTCGCGGTACATCAAGATCGTGTCAAATCAAGAACACGAGAGAGAGAGAGAGATCAAACACATAGCTACTGGTACATACCCTCAGCCCCGAGGGTGAACTACTCCCTCCTCATCATGGAGAGCGCCGGGATGATGAAGATGGCCACCGGTGATGGTTTTCCCCTCCGACAGGGTGCTAGAACAGGGCCCCGATTGGTTTTTGGTGGCTACAGAGGCTTGCGGCGGCGGAACTCCCGATCTAGGTTTATTTCTGGGGGTTTCTATATTTATAGGAATTTTTTGCGTCGAGGACAAGTCAGGGGGGTCCACGAGTCAACGACAAGGACGGAGGACGCGCCCAGGGGGTAGGGCGCGCCCTCCAACCTTGTGATTGGGTCGGGACTCTTCTGGCCCAACTCTTTTGCTTCGGGGGCTTCTTCTGGTCCATAAAAAATCACCATAAATTTTCAGCTCGTTTGGACTCCGTTTGATATTCCTTTTCTGCGAAACTCAAAAATAAGGAAAAATAGAAACTCGCACTGGGCTCTAGGTTAATAGGTTAGTCCCAAAAATCATATCAAATAGCATATAAATGCATATAAAACATCTAAGATAGATAATATAATAGCATGGAACAATCAAAAATTATAGATACATTGGAGACGTATCAAGCATCCCCAAGCTTAATTCCTGCTCGTCCTCGAGTAGGTAAATGATAAAAACTGAACTTTTGATGTGGAATGCTACCTAACATATTCATCCAAGTAATTTTTCTTTATTGTGGCATGAATGTTCAGATCCATAAGATTCAAAACAAAAGTTTAATATTGACATAAAAAATAATACTTCAAGCATACTAACAAGGCAATTATGTCTTCTCAAAATAGCATGGCCACAGAAAGCTTATCCCTACAGTCTGGCTATGCTCCATATTCATCACACAAAATATTCAAATCATGCACAACCCCAATGAAAAGCCTACCAATTGTTTCATACTTTTGATGTTCTCAAACTTTTCAACTTTCACGCAATACATGAGTGTGAGCCATGGACATAACACCATAGGTGGAATAGAATATGGTGGTTTTGGAGAAGACAAAAAGAGGGAGATAGTCTCACATCAACTAGGCGTATCAAAGGGCTATGGAGATGCCCATCAATAGATATCAATGTGAGTGAGTAGGGATTGCCATGCAACGGATGCACTAGAGCTATAAGTTTATGAAAGCTCAAAAAGAAAACTAAGTGGGTGTGCATCCAACTTGCTTGCTCATGAAGACCTAGGGCAATTTGTGGAAGCCCATCATTGGAATATACAAGCCAAGTTCTATAATGAAAAATTCCCACTAGTATATGAAAGTGACAACATATGAGACTCTCTATGATGAAGATCATGGTGCTACTTTGAAGCACAAGTGTGGTAAAAGGATAGTAGCATTGCCCCTTCTCTCTTTTTCTCTCATTTTTTTGGGCCTTCTCTTTTTTTTGCCTTTCCTATATTTTTTATTTCCTCACATGGGACAATGCTCTAATAATGAAAGTCATCACACTTTTATTTACTTTACAACTCGATACTTAGACCAAAATATGACTCTATATGAATGCCTCAGACGGTGTACCGAGATGTGCAATGAATCAAGAGTGACATGTATGAAAGAATTATGAAAGGTGGCTTTCCCACATATACGATGTCAACTACATGATCATGCAAAGCAATATGACAATGATGAAGTGTGTCATAATAAACGGAACGGTGGAAGTTGCATTGCAATATATCTCGAAATGGCTATGGAAATGCCATAATAGGTAGGTATGGTGGTTGTTTTGAGGAAGGTATATGGTGGGTGTATGGTACCGGCGAAAGTTGCGCGATACTAGAGAGGCTAGCAATGGTGGAAGGGTGAGAGTGCGTATAATCCATGGACTCAACATTAGTCATAAAGAACTCACATACTTATTGCAAAAATCTATTAGTTAACAAAACAAAGTACTACGCGCATGCTCCTAGGGGGATAGATTGGTAGGAAAAGACCATCGCTCGTCCCCGACCGCCACTCATAAGGAAGACAATCAATAATTAAATCATGCTCCGACTTCATCACATAACGGTTCATCATACGTGCATGCTACGGGAATCACAAACTTTAACACAAGTATTTCTCAAATTCACAATTACTCACTAGCGTGACTCTAATATCACCATCTTCATATCTCAAAACAATCATAAGGAATCAAACTTCTCATAGTATTCAATGCACTTTATATGAAAGTTTTTATTATATCCCTCTTGGATGCCCATCATATTAGGACTAAATTCATAACCTAAGCAAATTAACATGCTGTTTAGAGACTCTCAAAATAATATAAGTGAAGCATGAGAGTTCATCAATTTCTTTAAAATAAAACCACCGCCGTGATCTAAAACGATATAAGTGAAGCACTAGAGCAAATGACAAACTACTCCAAATGATATAAGTGAAGATCAATGAGTAGTCGAATAATTACGTAACTATGTGCAGACTCCTTCTTATAAATAAATTCAAATCTTAAGTACCTTATTTAAACAGCAAGCAAAACAAAATAAAATGACATTGCAAGGATAGCTATTATCATGTGAAGAAGCAAAAAGTTAGGCTCAACCAAAACCGACCGATAGTTGTTGAAGAAGAAAGGTGTGATGCCTACCGGGGCATCCCCAAGCTTAGATGCTTGAGACTTCTTGGAATATTAACTTGGGATGCCTTGGGCATCCCCAAGCTTGAGCTTTTGTGTCTCCTTAATTCCTCTCATATCACAATTTCCCTATTCTTAAAAACTTCATCCACACAAAACTCAACAAGAACTCGTGAGATAGGTCAGTATAAATCCATGCAAAACCTTATCATTCTCTACTGTAGAAAATCACTAAAATTATTATTTGATATTTCATATTAAATGCCTATGTATATTTAATACTCCTATCCTCAAATAGAATCATTAAACAAGCAAACATATGCAAACAATGCAAACATAACAGCAATCTGTCTAAACAGAACAGTCTGTAAAGAATTCTAGAGGAATCATACTTCTCTAACTCCAAAAATCCTGAAAACTTACCACACTGTAGAAAATTTGTTGTTACTCATTGTGTAAAAATTTCAAGATTTTATCATGTTCTGACTATTCACAAATATTCAAAACATAACAACAAAATTTCTATTTTTAAAACAGCAACATATGGACTTGCAAAATAAGCATGGTAAAGGCCATACTTGACCTTTTTATTGAACTAAAAGGTGCAAAACATTACTCTAAATAACAGCAAGTAAATCCTAATAAAATAAAATGACGCTCCAAGCAAAACACATACATGTGGTGAATAAAACTATAGCTCCAAGTAAGGTTATCGATGAACGAAGACAAAAGAGGGGATGCCATCCGGGACATCCCCAAGCTTAGTTGCTTGGGTATTACTTGAATATTACCTTGGGGTGCCTTGGGCATCCCCAAGCTTAGGCTCTTTCCACTCCTTATTCCGTAGTCCATCAAAATTACCCAAAACTTGAAAACTTCACAACACAAAACTTAACAGAAAACTCGTAAGCTCCGTTAGTAAAATAAAGCAAATCACCACTTAGGTACTGTCAAGACAAGATTCATAATTTTTCTCACATGATGCCTACTGTACCCTATCATTTCTACAATTTATATTAAGCAATATAAGCCATAGAAACTAGAAAACAAGCAAACTATGCATCGAAAACAGAATCTGTCAAAAACAGGACAGTCTGTAGTAATCTGTAACCCTCGAATACTTCTGTAACTCCAAAAATTCTGAAAAATTAGGAAAACCTGATAAATTTGTTTATTAATCTTCTGCAAAAAGAATCAGTATTTTATCATGCTTCTGTTAAAAATGAGAATTGTTTTCCTGAGCGCAAAAGTTTCTGTTTTTCAGCAAGATCAAATCAACTATCACCATAGACCATCCTAAAGGTCTTACTTGGCACTTTATTGAAACAAAAGCTATAAAATATGATTACTACAGTAGCATAATCATGTGAACACACAAAAACAGTAGCGGTAAATGTTGGGTTGTCTCCCAACAAGCGCATCTCTTTAATGCCTTTTTAGCTAGGCATGATGATTTCAATGATGCTCACATAAAAGATAAGAATTGAAACATAACGGGAGCATCATGAAACATATGACTAGCACATTTGAGTCTAACCCACTTCCTATGCATAGGGATTTTGTGAGAAAACAATTCATGGGAACAAAAATCATCTAGCATAGGAAGGCAAAACAAGTGCAACTTCAAGATTTTCAACACATAGAGAGAAAATTTGATATTATTGCAATATGTAGAAGCATATGTTCCTCTCTCATAATAATTTTCAGTAGCATCATGAATGAATTCAATAATATAACCATCACACAAAGCATTCTTTTCATGATCCACAAGCATAGAAAAATTACTACTCTCCACATAAGTAAAATTCTTCTTATTCATAATAGTGGGAGCAAATTCAAGAAAATAACTATCATGGGAGGCATAATCCAATTGAAAACTAAAATCATGATGACAAGTTTCATGGTTATCATTATTCTTTATAGCATACATGTCATCACAATAATCATCATAGCAACTTTGTTCTGATAATCAATTGGAACCTCTTCCAAAATAGTGGAATCACTAAATAATGTCATGACCTCTCCCAATCCACTTTCATAAATATTATGAGATTCAACACCCTCCAAACTAGTGGGATCATTACCTAGAGTTGACACTCTTCCAAACCCACTTTCATCAATATAATCATCATAAATAGGAGGCATGCCATCATCATAATAATTTTGCTCATCAAAACTTGGGGGACAACAAATATCATCTTCATCAAACATAGCATCCCCAAGCTTGTGGCTTTGCATATCATTAGCATCATGGATATTCAAAGAATTCAAACTAACAACATTGCAATCATGCTCATCATTCAAAGATTTAGTGCCAAACATTTTATAGACTTCTTCTTCTAACACTTAAGCACAATTTTCCTTTCCATCATTTTCACGAAAGACATTAAAAAGATGAAGCATATGAGGCAAACTCAATTCCATTTTTTGTAGTTCTTTTATAGACTAAACTAGTGATAAAACAAGAAACCAAAAGATTCGATTGCAAGATCTAAAGATATACCTTCAAGCACTAACCTCCCCGGCAACGGCGCCAGAAAAGAGCTTGATGTCTACTATGCAACTTTATCCTTGTAGACGTTGTTGGGCCTCCAAGTGCAGAGTTTTGTAGGACAACCGCGAATTTCCCTCAAGTGGATGACCTAAGGTTATCAATCCGTGGGAGGCGTAGGATGAAGATGGTCTCTCTCAAACAACCCTGCAACCATATAACAAAGAGTCTCTTGTGTCCCCAACACACCCAATACAATGGTAAATTGTATAGGTGCACTAGTTCAGCGAAGAGATGGTGATACAAATGCAATATGGATGGTAGATATAGGTTTTTGTAATCTGAAAATATAAAAACTGCAAGGTAACTAGTAACAAAAGTGAGCAAAAATGGTATTGCAATGCTTGGAAACAAGGCCTAGGGTTCATACTTTCACTGGTGCAAGTTCTCTCAACAATGATAACATAATTAGATCATATAACAATCCCTCAACGTGCAACAAATAGTCACTCTAAAGTCACTAATAGCGGAGAACAAACAAAGAGATTATTGTAGGGTACGAAACCACCTCAAAGTTATTCTTTCCGATCGATCTATTGGGCTATTCCTATAAGTGTCACAAACAGCCCTAGAGTTCGTAATAAAATAACACCTTAAGGCACAAATCAACCAAAACCCTAATGTCACCTAGATACTCCAATGCACCACAAGTTTCCGCGGGTTTGATTATACGATATGCATCACACAATCTCAGATACATCTATTCAAACCAACACAAAGAACTTCAAAGAGTGCCCCAAAGTTTCTACCGGAGAGTCAAGACGAAAACGTGTGCCAAACCCTATGCATAAGTTCACAAGGTCACAGAACCCACAAGTTGATCACCAAAACATACATCAAGTAGATCACGTGAATATCCCATTGTCACCCCAGATAAGCACATGCAAGACATACATCAAGTGTTCTCAATTCCTTAAAGACTCAATCCGATAAAATAACTTCAAAGGGAAAACTCAATCCATTACAAGAAGGTAGAGGGGGAGAAACATCATAAGATCCAACTATAATAGTAAAGCTCGCGGTACATCAAGATCATGCCAAATCAAGAACAAGAGAGAGAGAGAGAGAGAGAGAGAGAGAGAGAGAGAGATCAAACACATAGCTACTGGTACATACCCTCAGCCCCGAGGGTGAACTACTCCTTCCTTGTCATGAAAAGCACCGGGATGATGAAGATGGTCACCAGTGATGGTTTCCCCCTCCGGCAGGGTGCCGGAACAGGGTCTCAATTGGTTTTGGTGGCTACAGAGGCTTGCGGCGGCGGAACTCCCGATCTAGGTTTATTTCTAGGGGTTTCTATATTTATAGGAATTTTTGGCGTCGAGAACAAGTCAGGGGGTCCACGAGTCAACGACAAGGACGGAGGACGCGCCCTCCAACCTTGTGATTGACTCGGGACTCTTATGCCCCAACTCTTTTGCTTCGGGGGCTTCTTCTGGTCCATAAAGAATCATCGTAAATTTTCAGCTCGTTTGGACTCCGTTTGATATTCCTTTTCTGCGAAACTCAAAAACAAGGAAAAAACAGAAACTGGCACTGGGCTCTAGGTTAATAGGTTAGTCCCAAAATCATATAAAATGGCATATAAATGCATATAAAACATCCAAGATAGATAATATAATAGCATGGAACAATCACAAATTATAGATACGTTGGAGATGTATCAGAACGCCATGGCCGCGATGGAAGTCCCGACGTCTGTCCTCCGTGCGATTGATGCCCTGCGGCGCTCCTTCCTTTGGTCCGGTGCGGACAAAGCGTCGGGGGCGCAGTGCCTTGTCGCTTGGGACCGCGTCACCCGGGCCAAGGATGAAGGTGGTCCGGGGGTGCGCGCCCTGCCGGTCCAGAATTGGTGCCTCCTGATGAAGCTCCTCCACAGTCCACACTCTTGCCAGGACACCCCGTGGGTGCGCTGGGTTTGGGGTGAGCTGGGTCGCTCATTGCTAACCCCAGCGTCGGCCATGTCGCTCCTCGGACCACATTGGGCCTCCCTGGCCAAGCTTATGCCTCTGTACAGGGCGATCACCAGGGTCTCCATCGGGGACGGGCGCACGACGGCGTTCTGGCTCGACTCTTGGCTCCCCGGCGGCGCCCTCTCTGTCCGGATGAGCTCTCTCTTCTCCCACACCACCTTGCCGGATGTCTCGGTTGCCCACGTCATCCAACACGGGCTGGACAGGGGGCTTGTCCCGCGGCTGAACAACACTGGGGCGCGGGAGCGTGAGGTCCTCCTCCCCATCATCCAGGCGCTGGTGTTGTCTGAGGGGGCCAATGTGCAGACACTTCGCCCTGGCTGTGCCAAAGGCGCCGCTCTCTCCTCTGCCGGGGTCTACCAACTCTGCCACTTCGGTGGAGTGAGAGCGCTGTTCGTCGACTTCGTCTGGGCGAACTACGCCCCCAGCAGGGTCCGATTCTTCGCCTGGCTCCTGGTCCAAGCTCGGATACACACGAGGGATGTCCTCTTGCGTAAACACATTGTTGAGCCTGCCGGAGCAGGTTGCCCAATCTGCTCGACGCTGCTCGAGACGGCCGAGCACCTCATCTTTGCCTACCCCTTTGCCCGGCAGTTGTGGGCCTCGGTTGGGGCGACCGATGGTCTCCTCCGTCAAGCTGCTCCACCTTATGTCCCCGCCAAGCTCGCCCCCCCCCCCCCCGCCCGGACGGGGACGACCTTCCTGCTCCTATGCTGTTGGCAACTTTGGAAGCACTGCAACATGGTCGTCTTCCAGGGCTTGCCCCCGTCGCTTCCCCGACTGCTGCAACTATGTAGAGAGGACGCCGTTCTCTGGCGTGTTTGCCTCCCAGCCGCTCTTAAGCAGGCTGTTGATGTGTGGCTAGGGTGCCTAACCCCCCTGATGTTACACCCTACCCCTTCCTCCTCCTCCTCCTCCTCTCTCTCTGCTTGTAAAAATGTACTGGTGACAGATGTTTTACTCGGGAGTTTTGGCCCAGATATATGACAATTTAGGTGGGGAAATCCCCCCCCCCCCCCCCCCCCCCGCGCGAAAATTCAAGAAAAAAATCTAAGTGAGTTGTAAACAAATATAAGATGTTTCAGATATTTATTTATGAAGGGAGTTTCAGATATTTATTTGTAGACGGAGCACAAGTACACGGTACACTAAATCTTGTGTTTGAGTTTAGTTAAAATCTTAATACCCATTTAAGTTGCATGACAAATGTGTAAGTTTAGTACCACACTGTTAGCTTGGTGAAAGAAAAACACCGATATAAAAGGGGAGATGTTCTAGTCTTCCTTGTACCATGAGAAATGAGCAACAACGCACATGCTTACTCATTCATTTCGTGTCGTGTGAGTCGAGTTTGTGCTAATATATGCACCTTATTAGAAGAACTACAAGTTTGCATGGCAGTACACTGTCCGGCTCTAGTTGTACAACCCATTTATGTAGAGGAGATACAAAAGAGAAAGAGGCTACACACACAATGAAGAATAGAGCAGAAAACAAAACACACCCTCTAGCCGAGTCCTTCTAGTGCTGAGCTGCTTCTATGATGACCGTGTGCACCACCGTCCAGAACGATAGCGCTTCGAAACCACATCCCTTGAGAGCCTGCACCGGCTGAGGAGCGATAAGGGTTTTGAGGAGCAGCTCGGAATGACTACTCGCATAAATTCGAATACATCTGACGTTTCTCTGCATGCTTCGACTGCTTACTCTACGACGGATGACCACCTTGTTTTTCATAACGATGGCTGAAGAAGTTCTTACACCTGAGTTTTCGGTGCCTTCGTATGTTCTCTCCCTCCCTCTGTTCACATGTGCCCTTGATCCATATGCCTATATGCGATGTTCCTAGTCTGTTGTATGTGATTTGTCATGTCAGTAATTTTGTGATGATGCTAATCTAAATTAAGCTTAAAAGAAAATATGTATAATATTAACATATACCCCTAATCTGAATTTAGGGGGGGGGGGGGTTGTACCGAAGGAGAAGTATTGTGTTTTTCTTTGCCTTCGTGTTTCTTGTTTCCTTTTTATTTCTTTTAGTTTTTCCTCATTATTTCCCCACTTTAATTATTCAAAATTATATTTTACTTTTCTTTTTACACTTTTTATAATTTCATTAGTAAAAACACATTTTCATGTTCGTGATCATTTTTATCAAGAGTACATTGTGATTTTTTTTCCAATTTTTTAAGTGTACTATGAACATTTTTTAGTTCATGGTGTACATTTTTTTATATGATGGCCATTTTTAAAGTGTTCACGTATTTTTAGAAATATGTTCACCAACTTTTAGAAAATGATCACATATTTTATAAAAACAAAATCATGTAGATATTTATTGCATATTTTCTTAAGAAAAGAATCAAGGAGTTTACGGGGACAAGAAACCTTACCAAACTGGAGCAGACCCAAAAAACCAAACAAAAAATCACCCAAAACCAGATGAACGCTGCTGGCCGGCCCGTATGTTTGGAAGCATGCGTTGCCTTAACATTTTGACGCATTTCGTAGCGGTACAAAGTGTCTCCTTAAGATAAATAACAGTGCAAGATGGGCTCCCAAGGAAAACAATTAAAGGTGTGTTCTACATATTGCAATGGTGCCATGGTCGAGGATGCTACCCAAAATAAAATGTTCGAAGATGCTCGCTTCAAGGATGAAAGCGAACCTCAAATGGAGAACGCTTACGGTTTGGCGAAAGTGGTAACGGGATTGCCAATGTACCGTTGATGATCTACAAATGAACATACTTCCACTATATAACTATATAGAAAGGGTAGGTACGATGATAGAGAAGTGTATGTTTTCTTTTCACTGTTGTAATAGGGCGCATAATGCTATAAGATTATTTCAGTATTGTACGCATTGTGACGAGTATAGGATGCGAATTCACACTGTTTCAGTATAATAACTGTACTCCACTGAGGAGTGAGGGATCTCAGATTCAGCATCACATTAATTTGGACCGATCTGCGCTTGTATGTCCCAAAGGGAGCAATTTGCATTCTCTCACACATTCATCATCGATAATGATTGTAATGAATCGATCTGATTAGAGAGAGGAATAACATTACACCAGGTTAATCGTAATTGGCCTGCCGGAAGAGACTTGTTGATCCAGCAAGAAACGAAACCAACCAACAGAAAGGGGGAACAAATATCAAGAAGAATAAGAAGACCTGGTTACCGACAACTACATCCCTTTCGTCAGTCCAGCACCCCGTACGTGGAGCATCTTCCCCGACGCCGACGTCGGGCGTCACGCACGGGTCAGTTCAATTCAGTCGCCGTGCCCGCGCGCGCGCGTTCGCCGGCGTCCGTTGCTTATATATCATGCGACCTGGTCGGAATGGTTAATCGATCGACACCTGCTACACCTGCTACGGCTGCGGTGTGGATCACGTCCTGACCCGGCGCAGGGCGAAGTATGCCAGCAGGCGGTAGCCGAAGAACATGGCGACGAGGGCGGCGACGCAGGTCCACGTGCCGGCCTCGCCGTGCGTGGACTCGAGCGGGAGCAGCTGGGCGAGGTGCCCGCTGTACTGCACGGCGATGAGCAGGCGGTAGCAGTAGTAGGTGAAGGAGGAGTACTTGGCCCAGATCATGAAGATCGGCACGTTGTGGACGTAGAAGCCGCCGGTGAGGAGGTAGGCGAGCATGATGACGGTGGCGAGCGTGGAGGCGCGCTTGGCGTCCATCATGAGGGCGCCGATGGCGAGCCCGAGCCCCTCGGCGACGAGCACGTAGGAGAGGATCACGACGAGCGTGAGCGCGAACGCTGCGGGCGCCGGGTTGAGCCCCGCCATGAGGTAGACGATGACGGTGAAGGCGGCGGGCAGCGCGAGCTCCATGGGCAGGTCGCCGGCCATCCTGGCCATGAAGTAGGAGGAGAGGGAGTACATGCCGGAGGCGCGCTCGCGGGCGAGGACGGGGCGCTCCTGCGGGAAGGCGAAGACGGCGTTGAAGGAGGCGAAGACGCCCCAGAAGATGGAGATGAAGAAGAGGAGGCCCATCCGGTCCTGCACCTCCAGCGGCGTGGAGCGCCACCACATGGCCCCCGCCACCAGCGCCGGCGCGATGATCTGGAAGAGGCGGAGCGACGTGAAGGTCTCGTGGCGGCGCTCCTTGAGGCTGCGCCGGAGCAGGATGGCGAACTGGTTGGTCCAGCTGGTGCACCCAGACCCGCTGCAGCTCTCCAGCGGCTGCTCGCCCGCGCCGCCGCCGGCGTGACCATTCTCGACGTGCGCGCCGGCGCCGATGGCGGCCTTTACCTTGGGGGCGAGCTCCCTGGCGTAGGACGCGATCAGCGACTGCTTGACGCTGACTCCCTCCGCCGCGCGATCGCTGTACTCCGCTTGCGCAAAGCCTGCACAGACACACATCGAACAGTCAGAAATACAACCTTTCACGTGGTCTAGAAAAGAAAAGTTGGCGATAATGGGCATCATGATCATCAAACAGCGACAACGATAGGCGCGTGAACGTTCAGTCTGCGTCTGCGGAATCTAGCGGACGTCGCAGTGAACGAACGGATCATAACGAGTTTCGTGTGCGTGCTCTGATGATGTGCCGGTGCAGTCAACAGGTTCGTGCCGTGCCAAGCCAAGCTAAGCAGCAGAAAAGAAAATGACTCTTTCTTCCATCTCTTTCTTCTATCTCGAAAGGGCGCGGAATTGCACCGAGAAACGATTCCTCCTGTCTAAAGCGGGCGGTATATCTCCAACTGTAGCGACACAGGCGCCCGGAACAATATCGACGGTGGTTGCCTCCCGGGATCCGCTTCTCCTTCCTTCTCATCCTCATCTCAGGTGAGGTGGCCGGTGCTAACGCGCCACGGGAAAGACGACGCTAGCTGCCACAGCCGGAAACGGATCCAACTGAAAGCTGCCACAGGTGTCGGACGGATCTACCTACGTATCAACTATTCATTTCTTCAGTTGTCTGATGAAAGTACGTACAGCACTGAAAACACATGCAGTTCTAGCAAGCCTCCAGTCTGCGTATAAAGTGAGGTTGGGAGGAGCATGATGGGATCTTGATGATCCGCGCAAATGGCTAGTGAGATGTGCTTGGGATTTTCTTTGTCTTCTTCAGAAAACTTGTGCGGCGTAGGTCAAATCACCCGTGAAGTGGTAAGCCCGGTCGCCAAAAATGCGGGCAGGTTGCCGCCGAGAGTTCTTTCTTTCTTGACTAGACAGTGGTTACATTACACTACACCGGAGAAGTAGAGTAGGGGGAACGCACTGGACTGGACTGTGTGGCGAGAGCTATCGGCATCGGTCCAGTATTTATGATGTGCAGCCCCACTAGCAGCGTCCCACCGATGGGAGCCCTCCGTGACATGTGTCCGGTGGGTGCGATTATTCAGCCATAATTAAAGTGCTTTGCGCAAAAGCTAGCACACTACTGCTAGTACTAGCTATCTAGGGCACTCGCACCGCTCTTTTTGGTTGTGCACCTTCTCTCGCTCTTCCGATCTTTTTTGTTGGGTGCACTCCACACTCGCCTGCCGGATTTGTTTTGCTCGTCTCCAATGTCATCATCACTAATCCAAAAATCTAGTCACCCGCGATGCTAAAAGGGGGACATAAACATGTACGTACGCTACTATTCCTGCTGCCTTAGCTTTCAGTTTCCTCCTCTAGATTGTGTAGTGCTTCGGTGAATCTAGATCTCTAATCTTACTCTAGTTGGCTAGTTTCATGGAAAGAAGGTTAATTACTGGCGTGAGTGCTCACCATTAGCGAGGTCGAGCATGAAGTCGGCCGGGTTGACGTGGAAGCCCGGCGCGAAGCCGACGGAGGCGAAGTAGTCCATGGCGTCGCGGCCGGGGCCGTGGTACATGCAGCTCCCCTCGGAGAGCAGCAGCACGGAGTCGAACGCCCGGTACACGCGGCTGGACGGCTGGTGCACGGACAGCACCACCGTGCGCCCCCTGCGCGCCAGCGCCGACAGCGTGGCCACCAGCCGGGACGCGGCGGTGGAGTCCAGCCCGGAGGTGGGCTCGTCGAGGACCAGCAGGCTCGGGTTCACCAGCAGCTCGTGCCCGATGCTCACGCGCTTCCGCTCGCCGCCGGACACGCCGCGCACGAACGCGTTGCCCACGATGGTGTCGGCGCAGGCGCCGAGGCCCAGCTCCGCGATCACGGCGTCGGCGGCGGCCAGCTTGGCGGAGGTCGGGGCGGAGGTGGGGAGCCGCAGCATGGCGCAGAAGGCGAGGGTCTCGCGGACGGTGAGGTGCGGGTGGAGGATGTCGTCCTGGGCGACGAATCCCGTGCGGCGCTGCACGGCGCGGCACGGGGCGCGGCCGCCGGTCAGGACCGTGCCCGAGTAGCGGCCGGCGAGGCGGCCACCGAGGATGGACAGGAGCGTCGACTTGCCGCTGCCGGACGGGCCTAGCACGGCCAGGACCTCCCCGGGCCGCGCCTCGCCGGTGATCCCCTTGAGTATCGTCCTCTCCTCAACAGCCGCCGACACGCCGCCGAGGCCACCACCACCACCACCCGAGTGCGATATCCTTCCCGGTGGCTCCTTCGCCGGCCCCGCCGTCCTCTCCACCTTGACGCGGTACGCGACGTCGATGAACTGCAACACACACCATCGAGCGCACGCCCGCCGTCATAAACAAGTCGGCGACTGAAAGTTCAAACCGTGCGCGCGTGCGCATGCAGCAGCACGCACGCACGATCGGCCATGCATGTACGTACCTGGAGATTCAGCGGCGTGCAGACGGACGTGAGGAAGCAGTCCATCTTGGACGACGGCGCCGGCGCGGCCGTGGGCGAGACTAAGCCGCCGCCGCCGCCGCCATGCACGCTCTGCCCGTTCGGAGGCATCGCGGTCGCGGCTCGAACTTAATTTTGCTCGACACCACACGATCGATATGGACCAGCAGAGACGATCGACGCTGACGACAAAGAGAAAGAGCGAGTGGAAATCTGACGGCGAGACGAACGAGAGTGGTGGAGGTGGAGGTGGTTGGCGAGAGCTCGGTCGAGCGGGATGGGATGGTGGAGGTGGTGATCGATCGGGTATGAGAAGATCGAAGGGGATGTGGGAGGTTGGAGGGGTATATAAAGGAGGGGGAGGCCATGGCACATGGACATGGAGGTGGTGAGGGCCACGTCACCGGCGCGGGGGACGGGGCACGTGGCGGGAGGGGCGCGGCGAGTGGAGTGGCGGGCCCACCGGCGGCGGTGAGCTTTTGGCGCGCGGCACCCCACCCATGCCCCCGCCTTTCTGGTTGGACCGGCGCCGCTGGGGTCGCCGTGGAAGAGAAGAGAAGAGAGGTGAGCGAGCACACGTTGCTGCTGGCTGCGTTTGGTTTGGTTCGGGGAATCGAAGCGAGGAGGAAGAAAAGCGCGCGCGCGAGAGGCTGGTGCGCGAGGTGGTGCGGTGGCATCAGCAGAGCGCACCTGCGTGCGCGCCCCACCACGGGCATCACAGCCCTGCCCGGACCTCCTACTGTGCCGGGGCGGTTAATATTAACAAAGCCGCGGTCGCGGATTTTACAAAGTGACTATTGACTTGTCAAATTGCTGTTTCTCAGTCAACTCAGTCGCTGGACATCCTCGAGCGTAATTTTTTCACAAAACATTGTGCGCAGTTAGGCCTAGAAACGCAATGTTTGTTACTATGGTTGCATATTTTGATGTAGAGGACCTGGGTTATCCTCTTTTTGGGAAGAGAAGTTGCATGTTTACCGTGTAAATAAAGTTGCACGTAATCTCTAAACGTGCAGCCGTCTAGTAGACCATCACATTAGAAACCATCGATTTAAAGGTAAAAGTTTTTCCATCACCCGATTATTATTTTCAAAAACGTCGAATTTATATACCCTTCGAGGAAGCTATGCAATGTACAGAGTTTTTTTTCGCGGGAAAAGGATTTTTATTCCATATTGAGAGAGTTACAATCGAGAGGTAAAAGATCCTCAATACATGGTGGTCCTACATGCATCCACACAGCCGTGGTACACTCTATGCGACTATAATTTGCCAAACGATCGGCAACTCTGGTTTGATCACTATTCAACTTATGAGGAATAAACTCCCTATGTCTCATCAACTCCTTAATTTCAGCCACAAGATGACCATAGGCAGAACGAAGAAGTCCGTTCCCTGATAGACATAACAACGCCTCACTTGAGTCAGATTGAACGATGACCGAAAGAGTGGAATGTTGTATAGCTAGCGCCATCCCTTGCATGATTGCATGAATCTCAGCTTCCAGAGAATTGGTACAATTGAAAATGTATTCCGGTCAGTTGTGTGTTTGTGGTACTACTAGTAGAATTCATCAATCAAAGTAAAAAAAATGGAGACATTTTTTTGTCTTTAAATAATGGGCTGGTTCCAATTTTGTGTTACTAGTAGTAAAATTCATCATAGAGTACATGAACGTTAGTAAAACACATTTGATCCCAAAGACTTGGAATTGGAAAAATCTCGTCTTTGAGCTATATTTTTAGTCAAACCAATATGACCAATTAGGTTTCTTTATAAAAGGATGACCAATTAGGTGGTGTGGACTCGCAGGAGAACAAATGTAGGGAAGTAAAAATGCATAAATAAACTAAAGATGCTGAAAAAATAATAAACAACACATAGCGTGACCATGACTTCCTCTCGTATTCCTTCCCTGGCCATAGGCGGTTAGGGTAAACTCTCTCATCCAGGCTTCGGCGGCAAGCCTGTGCCTGGCGCTCCGGCGGCCGGTGGTGGGGTGAGGGATCCCGGTGTCTTCGCTCCGGTTTATAGTTTAGGTTAGGGTTTTTTAGTCTGTGCATTTGCGTCGCTCGGACAGATGGCTGCGCTTCTTCTTCGACTTTTCCTTCTAGGATTTGATCCTCCACGAGTTCTTCCGTCTGGACGTAATCAGCGGAGCACTGGTGTAAATTCCTGTCATCTCCTCGGGCCGGTGAGGTTAGAGTTTCTTGTCATATGTCAAGATTTAGTGTTAGGTGCTTCAGATCCATGCAAGAGTTCAACCAATACAACTGCAACTTCAGGCCGCTAGTTCTTAGGGGCACGTGCGCGAAGACTTCCTGACGGTCATCGACAAGGTCAAGTAGGCCCCAATAGGGGAGCGGCGAAAATGACGCGTCGACAGCTCATTCTAGAGGCATTAGTGATCGTTCGGTGGTCTCTAAACCTTGGTGTAATGTTTATTATGTTTAAGATGCTTTGTATTTTCAATGCACTTCTTTTTCGCCAAAAAAAACAAAAGAAAGAAAGAAACATGTACTTTTTGAACACTATTTTTTATCACTAAATAGGCCAGGGAACAGATTACACAATACGGTGGATTTCGAGGAAAAAAATGAAAACCATGGTTCTCTGAATGATGACCCAAATTTTAATTTTTAAAAATATCATTAGCATTCCACTATTTCGAGTAATTCATGAAAACTGAAACATAATTTAGAAACAATAACTCAAAATCAAGAAATGGTGATTAAGCAATATTAAAAACTTATAAATCATTTGCACTTTTCTGGAGCTCCAGCTTCTTTTCTTACATTCTAATATCCCAACAGTTTTAAGATATTCGTGGAATAATATTACTTTCGGTGATTGCCAATATTTGTTTTCGAGATTCTTATTCACATTATCTAATACTTTGGCCTCCTCTCTTTTTCCACAATTATTGATTTTTTTATCTTTTTCTTTGTTAAAGCACCATCATTGCACTTCATATATGTTGCATCACTTTCCTTTACCTCATCTTGTATCATTTTGGCTGATGTCAAGGATCCAAATTTTCCGTTTTCAAACATTTTAGTCTGGTGTTGAAATTCAAAAAAATAAAATATGGATCATTGAGGCGCCAACAATAGATACTGGCATATGGCATTTTTCCTTTACGACTCTATTTTTTAGCAGGTACCTGATACTTTTGTTGGATCGGTCGATTCTCTCATGCGTGTAGCCTTAAGGCTGAGATGGGGACGTCGAGACCAAACGCAACGTCCCCCGGCGAGCTCTCACCTCGAACAAGTGTAGGATCGAGAAGAGGGGTCTAGAGGGGGGGTGATTTGACCCTTAACAAGTAAAAGTGACAGTTTTTAAGATTTTTCAAGTTAAGGCTGAGTTTAGCACATGTTAAAGGGCACATAATACATTTTACACAAGCATAGCAAGAGTATAGGCAGCGGGAAGAGTAAAGCATGCAAGTGCAAGAATGTAAAAGAGATGTGAATTGGAATGAGCAAACACAAAGGAGAAGCAGATATTTTTGGCGTGGTTCCGATAGGTGGTGCTATCATACGTCCACGTTGATGGAGACTTCAACCCACGGAGGGGAACACTTGCGCGAGTCCACATAGGGCTCCGCCTATGAAGGGTCCACGAAGAAGCTAAAGAAAATATGCCCTAGAGGCAATAATAAAGTTATTATTTATTTCCTTATATCATGATGAATGTTTATTATTCATGCTAGAATTGTATTAACCGGAAACATAATACATGTGTGAATACATAGACAAACAGAGTGTCACTAGTATGCCTCTACTTGACTAGCTCGTTAATTAAAGATGGTTATGTTTCCTAACCATAGACATGAGTTGTCATTTGATTAACGGGTTCACATCATTAGGAGAATGATGTGATTGACTTGACCCATTCCGTTAGCTTAGCACTCGATCGTTCAGTATTCTGCTATTGCTTTCTTCATGACTTATACATGTTCCTATGACTATGAGATTATGCAACTCCCGTTTACCGGAGGAACACTTTGTGTGCTACCAAACGTCAGAACGTAACTGGGTGATTATAAAGGTGCTCTACAGGTGTCTCCGAAGGTACTTGTTGGGTTGGCGTATTTCGAGATTAGGATTTGTCACTCCGATTGTCGGAGAGGTATCTCTGGGCCCACTCAGTAATGCACATCACTATAAGCCTTGCAAGCATTGTAACTAATGAGTTAGTTGCGGGATGATGTGGGGGATCGTAGCAGAATTTTAGAATTTTCCTACGCACCACCAAGATCATCTATGGAGTATACTAGCAACGAGGGGAAAGGAGTGCATCTACATACCCTTGTAGATCGCGAGCGGAAGCGTTCCAATGAACGAGGTTGATGGAGTAGTACTCGCCGTGATCCAAATCACCGATGACCAAGTGCCGAACGAACGGCACCTCCGCGTTCAACACACGTATGGAGCAGCGACGTCTCCTCCTTCTTGATCCAGCAAGGGGGAAGGAGAGGTTGATGGAGATCCATCAGCACGACGGCGTGGTGGTGGATGTAGCGGGATCTCGGCAGGGCTTCGCCAAGCTTCTGCGAGAGGGAGAGGTGTTGCAGGGGAGGAGGGAGGCGCCAAAGGCTGTAGTACTACTGCTCTCCCTCCCCCTTTATATAGGCCCCCGGGGAGGGGGGCGCCGGCCAGGAACCCATCTGCATGGGGGGCGGCGGCCAGGGGGGAGACTTGCCCCCCAAGGCAAGTGGGGCGCCCCCCCCCCACCCTACGGTTTCCAACCCTAGGCGCAGGGGGGAGGCCCATGGGGGGCGCCCCAGCCCACTAAGGGCTGGTTCCCTTCCCACTTCAGCCCATGGGGCCCTCCGGGATAGGTGGCCCCACCCGGTGGACCCCCGGGACCCTTCCGGTGGTCCCGGTACAATACCGATAACCCCCGAAACTTTCCCGGTGGCCGAAACTGGACTTCCTATATATAATTCTTCACCTCCGGACCATTCCGGAACTCCTCGTGACGCCCGGAATCTCATCCGGGACTCCGAACAACTTTCGGGTTTCCGCATACTCATATCTCTACAACCCTAGCGTCACCGAACCTTAAGTGTGTAGACCCTACGGGTTCGGGAGACATGCAGACATGACCGAGACGCCTCCCCGGTCAATAACCAACAGCGGGATCTGGATACCCATGTTGGCTCCCACATGTTCCACGATGATCTCATCGGATGAACCACGATGTCGAGGATTTAATCAATCCCGTATACAATTCCCTTCGTCAATCGGTATGTTACTTGCCCGAGATTCGATCGTCGGTATCCCAATACCTTGTTCAATCTCGTTACCGGCAAGTCTCTTTACTCGTACCGCAATGCATGATCCCATGACTAACTCCTTAGTCACATTGAGCTCATTATCATGATGCATTACCGAGTGGGCCCAGAGATACCTCTCCGTCATACGGAGTGACAAATCCCAGTCTCGATCCGTGCCAACCCAACAGACACTTTCGGAGATACCCGTAGTGTACCTTTATAGTCACCCAGTTACGTTGTGACGTTTGGCACACCCAAAGTACTCCTACGGTATCCGGGAGTTGCACGATCTCATGGTCTAAGGAGAAGATACTTGACATTGGAAAAGCTCTAGCAAACGAACTACACGATCTTTGCTATGCTTAGGATTGGGTCTTGTCCATCACATCATTCTCCTAATGATGTGATCCCGTTATCAATGACATCCAATGTCCATAGTCAGGAAACCATGACTATCTGTTGATCAACGAGCTAGTCAACTAGAGGCTTACTAGGGACACGTTGTGGTCTATGTATTCACACATGCATTACGATTTCCGGATAACACAATTATAGCATGAACAATAGACAATTACCATGAACAAAGAAATATAATAATAACCATTTATTATTTCCTCTAGGGCATATTTCCAACAGTCTCCCACTTGCACTAGAGTCAATAATGTAGTTACATTGTGATGAATCGAACACCCATTGCATCCTGGTGTTGATCATGTTTTGCTCTAGGGAGAGGTTTAGTCAACGGATCTGCTAAATTCAGGTCCGTATGTACTTTACAAATATCTATGTCTCCATTTTGAACACTTTCACGAATGGAGTTGAAGCGACGCTTGATATGCCTGGTCTTCCTGTGAAACCTGGGCTCCTTCGCAAGGGCAATAGCTCCAGTGTTGTCACAGAAGAGAGTCATTGGGCCCGACGCATTGGGAATCACCCCTAGGTTGGTAATGAACTCCTTCATCCAGACTGCTTCCTGTGCTGCCTCCGAGGCTGCCATGTACTCCGCTTCACATGTAGATCCCGCCACGACGCTTTGCTTGCAACTGCACCAGCTTACTGCTCCTCCATTCAAAATATACACGTATCCGGTTTGTGACTTTGAGTCATCCAGATCTGTGTCGAAGCTAGCGTCGACGTAACCCTTTACGACGAGCTCTTCGTCACCTCCATAAACGAGAAACATATCCTTAGTCCTCTTCAGGTACTTCAGGATATTCTTGACCGCTGTCCAGTGTTCCTTGCCGGGATTACTTTGGTACCTTCCTACCAAACTTACGGCAAGGTTTACATCAGGTCTGGTACACAGCATGGCATACATAATAGACCCTATGGCCGAGGCATAGGGGATGACCCTCATCTTTTCTTTATCTTCTGCCGTGGTCGGGCATTGAGCCGTGCTCAATTGCACACCTTGCAATACAGGCAAGAACCCCTTCTTGGACTGATCCATATTGAACTTCTTCAATATCTTGTCAAGGTACGTACTCTGTGAAAGACCAATGAGGCGTCTTGATCTATCTCTATAGATCTTGATGCCTAATATATAAGCAGCTTCTCCAAAGTCCTTCATTGAAAAACACTTATTCAAATAGGCCTTTATACTTTCCAAGAATTCTATATCATTTCCCATCAATAGTATGTCATCCACATATAATATGAGAAATGCTACAGAGCTCCCACTCACTTTCTTGTAAACACAGGCTTCTCCATAAGTCTGTGTAAACCCAAACGCTTTGATCATCTCATCAAAGCGAATGTTCCAACTCCGAGATGCTTGCACCAGCCCATAGATTGAGCGCTGGAGTTTGCATACTTTGTTAGCATTCTTAGGATCGACAAAACCTTCCGGCTGCATCATATACAATTCTTCCTTAAGGAAGCCATTAAGGAATGCCGTTTTTACGTCCATCTGCCATATCTCATAATCATAGTATGCGGCAATTGCTAACATGATTCGGACGGACTTCAGCTTCGCTACGGGTGAGAAAGTCTCATCGTAGTCAACCCCTTGAACTTGTCGATAACCCTTAGCGACAAGTCGAGCCTTATAGATGGTCACATTACCATCTGCGTCTGTATTCTTCTTAAAGATCCATTTATTTTCTATGGCTCGCCGATCATCGGGCAAGTCAGTCAAAGTCCATACTTCGTTTTCATACATGGATCCTATATCGGATTTCATGGCTTCTAGCCATTTGTCGTAATCCGGGCCCGCCAACGCTTCTTCATAGTTCGAAGGTTCACCGTTGTCTAACAACATGATTTCCAGGACAGGGTTGCCGTACCACTCTGGTGCGGAACGTGTCCTTGTGGACCTACAAAGTTCAGCAGTAACTTGATCCGAAGCTTCATGATCATCATCATTAACTTCCTCCCCAGTCGGTGTAGGCACCACAGGAACATCTTCCCGCGCTATGCTACTTTCCGATTCGGAAGGGGTGACTATCACCTCATCAAGTTCCACTTTCCTCCCACTTAATTCTTTCGAGAGAAACTCTTTCTCCAGAAAGGACCCGTTCTTGGCAACGAAGATCTTGCCTTCGGATCTGAGGTAGAAGGTATACCCAATAGTTTCCTTAGGGTATCCTATGAAGACGCATTTCTCCGACTTGGGTTCGAGCTTTTCAGGTTGAAGTTTCTTGACATAAGCATCGCATCCCCAAACTTTTAGAAACGACAGCTTGGGTTTCTTCCCAAACCATAATTCATACGGTGTCGTCTCAACGGATTTCGACGGAGCCCTATTTAAAGTGAATGCGGCAGTCTCTAAAGCATAGCCCCAAAATGAGAGCGGTAAATCGGTAAGAGACATCATAGATCGCACCATATCCAATAGAGTGCGATTACGACGTTCGAACACACCGTTTCGCTGAGGTGTTCCAGGCGGCGTGAGTTGTGAAACGATTCCACATTTCCTCAAGTGTGCACCAAACTCGTGACTTCAATATTCCCCACCACGATCTGATCATAAGAATTTTATTTTTCTATCACGTTGATTCTCAACCTCACTCTGAAATTCCTTAAACTTTTCAAAGGTTTCAGACTTGTGTTTCATTAGGTAGACATACCCATATCTACTTAAGTCATCAGTGAGAGTGAGAACATAACGGATATCCTCCGCGAGCCTCAACACTCATTGGACCGCACACATCGGTATGTATGATTTCCAATAAGTTGGTTGCTCGCTCCATTGTTCCGGAGAACGGAGTCTTGGTCATCTTACCCATGAGGCATGGTTCGCACGTGTCAAATGATTCGTAATCAAGAGACTCCAAAAGTCCATCTGCATGGAGCTTCTTCATGCGTTTGACACCAATGTGACCAAGGCGGCAGTGCCACAAGTATGTGGGACTATCGTTATCAACTTTACATCTTTTGGTATTCACACTATGAATATGTGTAACATCACGTTCGAGATTCATCAAGAATAAACCATTGACCAGCGGGGCATGACCATAAAACATATCTCTCATATAAATAGAACAACCATTATTCTCGGATTTAAATGAGTAGCCATCTCGAATTAAACGAGATCCAGATACAATGTTCATGCTCAAAGCTGGCACTAAATAACAATTATTGAGGTTTAAAACTAATCCCGTAGGTAGATGCAGAGGTAGCGTGCCGACAGCGATCACATCGACCTTGGAACCATTCCCGACGCGCATCGTCACCTCGTCCTTTGCCAGTCTCCGTTTATTCCGCAGTTCCTGTTTTGGTTACAAATATGAGCAACCGCACCGGTATCAAATACCCAGGAGCTACTACGAGTACTGGTAAGGTACACATCAATTACATGTATATCACATATACCTTTGGTGTTGCCGGCCTTCTTGTCCGCTAAGTATTTGGGGCAGTTCCGCTTCCAGTGACCACTTCCCTTGCAATAAAAGCACTCAGTCTCAGGCTTGGGTCCATTCCTTGGCTTCTTCCCAGTAACTGGCTTACCGGGCGCGGCAACTCCCTTACCGTCCTTCTTGAAGTTCTTCTTACCCTTGCCCTTCTTGAACTTAGTGGTTTTATTCACCATCAACACTTGATGTTCTTTTCTGATCTCCACCTCCGCTGATTTCAGCATCAAATATACCTCAGGAATGGTCTTTTCCATCCCCTGCATATTGAAGTTCATCACAAAGCTCTTGTAGCTTGGTGGAAGCGACTGAAGGATTCTGTCAATGACCGCGTCATCCGGGAGATTAACTCCCAGCTGAGACAAGCGGTTGTGTAACCCAGACATTCTGAGTATGTGCTCACTAACAGAACTATTTTCCTCCATTTTACAGCTGAAGAACTTGTCAGAGACTTCATATCTCTCGACCCGGGCATGAGCTTGGAAAACCATTTTCAGCTCTTCGAACATCTCATATGCTCCATGTTTCTCAAAACGCTTTTGGAGACCCGGTTCTAAGCTGTAAAGCATGTCGCACTGAACGATGGAGTAATCATCAGCACGTGATTGCCAAGCGTTCATAACGTCTTGGTTCTCTGGGATTGGTGCTTCACCTAGCGGTGCTTCCAGGACATAATCTTTCTTGGCAGCTATGAGGATGATCCTCAGATTCCGGACCCAGTCCGTATAGTTACTGCCATCATCTTTCAGCTTGGTTTTCTCTAGGAACGCGTTGAAGTTGAGGACAACGTGGGCCATTTGATCTACAAGACATATTGTAAAGATTTTAGACTAAGTTCATGATAATTAAGTTCATCTAATCAAATTACTCAATGAACTCCCACTCAGATAGACATCCCTCTAGTCATCTAAGTGAAACATGATCCGAGTTAACTAGGCCGTGTCCGATCATCACGTGAGACGGACTAGTCAAGATCGGTGGACATCTCCATGTTGATCGTATCTTCTATACGACTCATGCTCGACCTTTCGGTCCTCCGTGTTTCGAGGCCATGTCTGTACATGCTAGGCTCGTCAAGTCAACCTAAGTGTATTGCGTGTGTTCCGAGGCCATGTCTGTACATGCTAGGCTCGTCAAGTCAACCTAAGTGTATTGCGTGTGTTCCGAGGCCATGTCTGTACATGCTAGGCTCGTCAACACCCGTTGTATGCGAACGTTAGAATCTATCACACCCGATCATCACGTGGTGCTTCGAAACAACGAACCTTCGCAACGGTGCACAGTTAGGGGGAACACTTTCTTGAAATTATTATAAGGGATCATCTTACTTACTACCGTCGTTCTAAGCAAAAAAGATGCAAAACATGATAAACATCACATGCAATCAAATAGTGACATGATATGGCTAATATCATTTTGCTCCTTTGATCTCCATCTTCGGGGCACCATGATCATCTTCGTCACCGGCATGACACCATGATCTTCAACATCATGATCTCCATCATTGTGTCTTCATGAAGTTGTCACGCCAACGATTACTTCTACTTCTATGGCTAACGCGTTTAGCAATAAAGTAAAGTAATTTACATGGCGTTATTCAATGACACGCAGGTCATACAAAAAATAAAGACAACTCCTATGGCTCCTGCCAGTTGTCATACTCATCGACATGCAAGTCGTGATTCCTATTACAAGAATATGATCAATCTCATACATCACATATATCATTCATCACATCTTCTGGCCATATCACATCACATAACACATGCTGCAAAAACAAGTTAGACGTCCTCTAATTGTTGTTGCAAGTTTTTACGTGGCTTGTATAGGTTTCTAGCAAGAACGTTTCTTACCTACGTAAAACCACAACGTGATATGCCAATTTCTATTTACCCTTCATAAGGAGCCTTTTCATCGAATCCATTCCGACTAAAGTGGGAGAGACAGACACCCGCTAGCCACCTTATGCAACTAGTGCATGTCAGTCGGTGGAACCTGTCTCACGTAAGCGTACGTGTAAGGTCGGTCCGGGCCGCTTCATCCCACAATACCGCCGAAACAAGATAAGACTAGTAGCGGCAAGAAGAATTGGCAACATCTACGCCCACAACTGCTTTGTGTTCTACTCGTGCATAGTAACTATGCATAGGTCTGGCTCATGATGCCACTGTTGGGGATCGTAGCAGAATTTTAGAATTTTCCTACGCATCACCAAGATCATCTATGGAGTATACTAGCAACGAGGGGAAAGGAGTGCATCTACATACCCTTGTAGATCGCAGGCGGAAGCGTTCCAATGAACGAGGTTGATGGAGTCGTACTCGCCGTGATCCAAATCACCGATGACCGAGTGCCGAACGGACGGCACCTCCGCGTTCAACACATGTACGGAGCAGCGACATCTCCTCCTTCTTGATCCAGCAAGGGGGAAGGAGAGGTTGATGAAGATCCAGCAGCACGACGGCGTGGTGGTGGATGTAGCGGGATCTCGGCAGGGCTTCGCCAAGCTTCTTCGAGAGGGAGAGGTGTTGCAGGGGAGGAGGGAGGCGCCAAAGGCTGTAGTACTACTGCCCTCCCTCCCCCCTTTATATAGGCCCCCTGGCAGGGGGAGCGCCGGCCAGGAACCCATCTGCATGGGGGGCGGCGGCCAGGGGGGAGACTTGCCCCCCAATGCAAGTGGGGCGCCCCCCCACCCTAGGGTTTCCAACCCTAGGCGCAGGGGGAGGCCCATGGGGGGCGCCCCAGCCCACTAAGGGATGGTTCCCTTCCCACTTCAGCCCATGGGGCCCTCCGGGATAGGTGGCCCCACCCGGTGGACCCCCGGGACCCTTCCGGTGGTCCCGGTACAATACCGATAACCCCCGAAACTTTCCCGGTGGCCGAAACTGGACTTCCTATATATAATTCTTCACCTCCGGACCATTCCGGAACTCCTCGTGACGTCCGGGATCTCATCCGGGACTCCGAACAACTTTTGGGTTTCCGCATACTCATATCTCTACAACCCTAGCGTCACCGAACCTTAAGTTTGTAGACCCTATGGGTTCGGGAGACATGCAGACATGACCGAGACGCCTCTCCGGTCAATAACCAACAGCGGGATCTGGATACCCATGTTGGCTCCCACATGTTCCACGATGATCTCATCGGATGAACCTTGATGTCGAGGATTTAATCAATCCCGTATACAATTCCCTTTGTCAATCGGTATGTTACTTGCCCGAGATTCGATCGTCGGTATCCCAATACCTTGTTCAATCTCGTTACCGGCAAGTCTCTTTACTCGTACCGCAATGCATGATCCCGTGACTAACTCCTTAGTCACATTGAGCTCATTATGATGATGCATTATCGAGTGGGCCCAGAGATACCTCTCCGTCATACGGAGTGACAAATCCCAGTCTCGATCCGTGCCAACCCAACAGACACTTTCGGAGATATCTGTAGTGTACCTTTATAGTCACCCAGTTACGTTGTGACGTTTGGCACACCCAAAGTGAAGGAAATATGCCCTAGAGGCAATAATAAAGTATTATTTATTTCCTTATATCATGATAAATGTTTATTATTCATGCTAGAATTGTATTAACCGGAAACATAATACATGTGTGCATACATAGACAAACAGAGTGTCACTAGTATGCCTCTACTTGACTAGCTCGTTAATCAAAGATGGTTATGTTTCCTAGCCATAGACATGAGTTGTCATTTGATTAACGGGATCACCTCATTAGGAAAATGACGTGATTGACTTGACCCATTCCGTTAGCTTAGCACCCGATCGTTTAGTATGTTGCTATTGCTTTCTTCATGACTTATACATGTTCCTATAACTATGAGATTATGCAACTCCCGTTTACCGGAGGAACACTTTGTGTGCTACCAAACGTCACAACGTAAATGGGTGATTATAAAGGTGCTCTACAGGTGTCTCCAAAGGTACTTGTTGGGTTGGCGTATTTCGAGATTAGGATTTGTCACTCCGATTGTCGGAGAGGTATCTCTGGGCCCACTCGGTAATGCACATCACTATAAGCCTTGCAAGCATTGTGACTAATGAGTTAGTTGCGGGATGATGTGTTACAGAACGAGTAAAGAGACTTGCCGGTAACGAGATTGAACTAGGTATCGAGATACCGACGATCAAATCTCGGGCAAGTAACATACCGGTGACAAAGGGAACAACGTATGTTGTTATGCGGTCTGACCGATAAAGATCTTCGTAGAATATGTGGGAGCCAATATGGGCATCCAGGTCCCGCTAATGGTTATTGACCGGAAACGTGTCTCGGTCATGTCTACATAGTTCTCGAACCCGTAGGGTCCGCACGCTTAACGTTACGATGACAGTTTTATTGAGTTTTGATGTACCGAAGGAGTTCGGAGTCCCAGATGAGATCGGGGACATGACGAGGAGTCTCGAAATGGCCGAGACATAAAGATCGATATATTGGACAACTATATTCGGACTTCGGAAAGGTTCCGAGTGATTCGGGTATTTTTCGGAGTACCAGAGAGTTACGGGAATACGTATTGGGCCTTATTGGGCCATACGGGAAAGAAGAAAAAGGGCCTCAAGGGTGGCCGCACCCCTCCCCTTGGTCTGGTCCGAATTGGACTAGGGAAGGGGGGCGCCCCCTTCCTTCCTTCTCTTTTTCCCTTCCTCTTTTCCTATTCCATATGGGAGGTGGAATCCTACTAGGACTAGGGAGTCCTAGTAGGACTCCACACTTGGTGCGCCCCCTCCTAGGGCCGGCCTCCTCCTCCCTTGCTCCTTTATATACAGGGGTAGGGGGGCACCCTAGAGACACAACAATTGATTCTTGAGATCTTTTAGCCGTGTGCGGTGCCCCCCTCCACCATATTACACCTCGATAATACCGTTGCGGAGCTTAGGCGAAGCCCTGCGTCGGTGGAACATCATCATCGTCACCACGCCGTCGTGCTGACAAAACTCTCCCTCAACACTCGGCTGGATCGGAGTTCAAGGGACGTCATCGAGCTGAACGTGTGTAGAACTCGGAGGTGCCGTACGTTCGGTACTTGATCGGTCGGATCGTGAAGACGTAAGACTACATCAACCGCGTTGTGATAACGCTTCCGCTGTAGGTCTACGAGGGTACGTGGACAACACTCTCCCCTCTCGTTGCTATGCATCACCATGATCTTGTGTGTGCGTAGGAATTTTTTTGAAATTACTACGTTCCCCAACACAAAGAACTCCTACGGTATCCGGGAGTTGCACGATCTCATGGTCTAAGGAGAAGATACTTGACATTGGAAAAGCTCTAGCAAACGAACTACACGATCTTTGAGCTATTCTTAGGATTGGGTCTTGTCCATCACATCATTCTCCTAATGATGTGATCCCGTTATCAATGACATCCAATGTCCATAGTCAGGAAAACATGACTACCTGTTCATCAACGAGCTAGTCAACTAGAGGCTTACTAGGGACACGTTGTGGTCTATGTATTCACACATGCATTACGATTTCCGGATAACACAATTATAGCATGAACAATAGACAATTACCATGAACAAAGAAATATAATAATAACCATTTATTATTTCCTCTAGGGCATATTTCCAACAGATGATGTATTACGGAACGAGTAAAGAGACTTGCCGGTAACGAGATTTAACTAGTTATTGAGATACCGACGATCGAATCTCGGGCAAGTAACATACTGATGACAAATGGAACAACGTATGTTGTTATGCGGTTTGACCGATAAAGATCTTCGTAGAATATGTGGGAGCCAATATGAGCATCCAGGTTCCGCTATTGGTTATTGACCGGAGACGTGTCTCGGTCATGTATACATTGTTCTCGAACCCGTAGGGTCCGCACGCTTAAAGTTCCATGACGGTTATATTATGAGTTTATGTGTTTTGATGTACCGAAGGTAGTTTGGAGTCCCGGATGAGATCGGGGACATGACGAAGAGCCTCGAAATGGTCGAGACGTAAAGATCGATATATTGGACGACTATATTCGGACATCTGAAAGGTTCCGAGTGATTCGGGTATTTTTCGGAGTACCGGAGAGTTACGGGAATTCACCGGGGAGTATATGGGCCTTATTGGGCTTTATGGGAAAGAGAGAGGAGAGGCTACGCGCCCCCCCAAGGCCTAGTCCGAATTGGACTAGGGGGAGGGGCTGCGCCCCCTCCTTCCTTCTCTTCTCTCTCCCTTTTCCTTGACTCCTACTCCTACTACTTGGAAGGGGGGAATCCTACTCCCGATGGGAGTAGGACTCCTCCTGGCACGCCTCCTCCTGGCCGGCCGCCTCTCCCTCCCTTGATCCTTTATATATGGGGGCAGGGGGCACCCCATAGACACAACCATTGATCTCTTGATCTCTTAGCCATGTGCGGTGCACCCTTCACCATAATCCACCTCGATAATATCGTAGCGGTGCTTAGGCGAAGCCCTGCGTCGGTAGAACATCATCATCGTCACCACGCCGTCGTGCTGATGGAACTCTCCCTCAAAGCACGGCTGGATCGGAATTTGAGGGACGTCATCGAGCTGAACGTGTGCTGAACTCAGAGGTGCCGTGCGTTCGGTACTTGATCGGTCGAATCGTGAAGACGTACGACTACATCAACCGCGGTGTGCTAACGCTTCCGCTTTCGGTCTACGAGGGTACGTGGATAACACTCTCCCCTCTCGTTGCTATGCATCACCATGATCTTGCGTGTGCGTAGGATTTTTTTTGAAATTACTACGTTCCCCAACAGTGGTATCAGAGCCTGGTTTTATGCGTTGATGTAATATGCACGAGTAGAACACAAGTGAGTTGTGGGCGATATAAGTCATACTGCTTACCAGCATGTCACACTTTGGTTCGGCGGTATTGTTGGATGAAGCGGCCCGGACCGACATTACGCGTACGCTTACGCGAGACTGGTTTTACCGCCGTGCTATGCACACAGGTGACTAGCGGGTGTCAGTTTCTCCAACTTTAGTTGGACTGAGTGTGGCTACGCCCGGTCCTTGCGAAGGTTAAAACAGCACCAACTTGACAAACTATCGTTGTGGTTTTGATGCGTAGGTAAGAACGGTTCTTACTCAGCCCGTAGCAGCCACGTAAACTTGCAACAACAAAGTAGAGGACGTCTAACTTGTTTTCGCAGGGCATGTTGTGATGTGATATGGTCAAGGCATGATACTATATTTTATTGTATGAGATGATCATGTTTTGTAACCGAGTTATCGGCAACTGGTAGGAGCCATATGGTTTTCGCTTTATTGTATGCAATGCAATCGCCCTGTAATTGCTTTACTTTATCACTAAGCGGTAGCGATAGTCGCAGAAACAATAGTTGGCGAGACGACAACAATGCTACGATGGAGATCAAGGTGTCGCGGCGATGACGATTGTGATCATGATGGTGCTTCAGAGATGGAGATCACAAGCACAAGATGATGATGGCCATATCATATCATTTATATTGATTGCATGTGATGTTTATCTTTTATGCATCTTATTCTGCTTAGATCGACGGTAGCATTATAAGATGATCTCTCACTAAATTATCAAGGTATAAGTGTTCTCCCTAAGTATGCACCGTTGCGAAAGTCCTTCGTGCTGAGACACCACGTGATGATCGGGTGTGATAGGCTATACGTTCAAATACAACGGGTGCAAAACAGTTGCACAAGCGGAATGCTCAGGTTAAACTTGACGAGCCTAGCATATAACAGATATGGCCTCGGAACACTGAGACCGAAAGGTCGAGCGTGAATCATATAGTAGATATGATCAACATAGTGATGTTCACCATTGAAACTACTCCATCTCACGTGATGATCGGACATGGTTTAGTTGATATGTATCACGTGATCACTTAGACGATTAGAGAGATGTCTAAGTGGGAGTTCTTAAGTAATATGATTAATTGAACTTTAATTTAGCATGAATTTAGTTCTGGTAGTATTAGCATATCTATGTTGTAGATCAATAGCTCGCGATGTTGCTCCCCGTTTAATTTTTATATGTTCCTAGAGAAAACTAAGTTGAAAGATGTTAGTAGCAATGATGCGGATTGGATCCGTGATCTGAGGTTTATCCTCATTGCTGCACAGAAGTATTATGTCCTTGATGCACCGCAAGGTGACAGACCTATTGCAGGAGCAGATGCAGACGTTATGAACGTTTTGACAAAAGCTCGGTATGATGACTACTTGATAGTTAAGTGCACCATGCTTAACGGCTTAGAATCGGGACTTCAAAGACGTTTTGAACATCATGGACCATATGAGATGTTCCAGGAATTGAAGTTAATATTTCAAGAAAATACCCGAGTTGAGAGATATGAAGTCTCCAACAAGTTCTATAGCTAAAAGATGGAGGAGAATAGCTCAAGAAGTGAGCATGTACTCAGATTGTCTGGGTACTACAATCGCTTGAATCAAGTGGGAGTTAATCTTCCAGATAAAATAGTGATTGACAGAATTCTCTAGTCACCATCGCCAAGTTAGTAGAACTTCGTGATGAACTATAATATGCAAGGGATGACGAAAACAATTCCCAAGCTCTTCGCGATGCTAAAATCGGCGAAGGTAGAAATCAAGAAAAACATCAAGTGTTGATGGTTGACAAGACCACTAGTTTCAAGAGAAAGGGCAAAGGGAAGAAGGGGAACTTCAAGAAGAATGGAAAGCAAGTTGCTGCACAAGTGAAGAAGCCCAAGTCTGGACCTAAGCCTAAGACTAAGTGCTTCTACTGCAAAGGGACCGGTCACTAGAAGCGGAACCACCCCAAGTATTTGGCGGATAAGAAGGATGGCAAAGTGAACAAGCTATATTTGATATACATGTTATTGATGTGTACCTTACTAGTGTTTATAGTAGCCCATGGGTATTTGATACTTGTTCGGTTGCTAAAAATTAGTAACTCGAAACAGGAGTTACAGAATGAACAAAGACTAGTTAAGGGTGAAGTGACGATGTGTGTTGGAAGTGGTTCCAAGATTGATATGATCATCATCGCACACTCCCTATACTTTCGGGATTAGTGTTGAACCTAAATAAGTGTTATTTGGTGTTTGCGTTGAGCATAAATATGATTTGATCATGTTTATTGCAATACGGTTATTCATTTAAGTTAGAGAACAATTGTTGTTCTGTTTACATGAATAGAACCTTCTATGGTCATACACACCAACGAAAATGGTTTGTTGGATCTCAGTCGTAGTGATACACATATTCATAATATTGAAGCCAAAAAGATGCAAAGTTAATAATGATAGTGCAACTTATTTGTGGCGCTGCCGTTTAGGTCATATTGGTGTAAAGCGCATGAAGAAACTCCATGCTGATGGGCTTTTGGAATCACTTGATTATGAATCACTTGATGGTTGCGAACCATGCCTCTTGGGCAAGATGACTAAAACACCGTTCTCCGGAACAATGGAGCAAGCAACAGATTTGTTGGAAATCATACATACTGATGTATGTGGTCCGATGAATATTGAGGCTCGCAGCGGGTATCATTATTTTCTGACCTTCACAGATGATTTGAGCAAATATGGGTATATCTACTTGATGAAACATAAGTCTGAAACATTTGAAAAGTTCAAAGAATTTCAGAGTGAAGTGGAAAATCATCGTGACAAGAAAATAAGGTTTCTACGATCTGATCGCGGAGACAAATATTTGAGTTACGAGTTTCGTCTTCAATTAAAACAATATGGAATAGTTTCACAAATTCGTGCCACCTGGAACACCACAGCATAATGGTGTGTCCGAACGTCATAACCGTACTTTATTGGATATAGTGCAATCTATGATGTTTCTTACCGATTTACCACTATAGTTTTGGGGTTATGCATTAGAGACAGCTGCAGTCACGTAAAAAAAAGGGCACCATCTAAATTCGTTTGGGACGACACCGTATGAACTGTGGTTTGGCAAGAAACCAAAGTTGTCGTTTCTTAAAGTTTAGGGTTGCGATGCTTATAAGAAAAAGTTTCATCCTGATAAGCTCAAACCCAAATCAGAGAAATGTGTCTTCATAGGATACCCAAAGGAGATAGTTGGGTACACCTTCTATCACAGATCCAAAGGCAAGACATTCGTTGCTAAGAATGGATCCTTTCTAGAGAAGGAGTTTCTCTCGAAAGAAGTGAGTGAGAGGAAAGTAGAACTTGATGAGGTAACTGTACCTGCTCCCTTATTGGAAAGTAGTTCATCACAGAAATCTGTTCCTGTGACTCCTACACCAATTAGTGAGGAAGCTAATGATGATGATCATGTAACTTCAGATCAAGTTACTACCGAACCTCGTAGGTAAACTAGAGTGAGATCCACACCAGAGTGGTACGGTAATCCTGTTCTGGAGGTCATGTTACTTGACCATGACGAACCTACGAACTATGAGGAAGCGATGATGAGCCCAGATTCCGCGAAATGGTTTGAGGCCATGAAATCTGAGATAGGATCCATGTATGAGAACAAAGTGTGGACTTTGGTTGACTTGCCCGATGATCGGCAAGCCATAGAAAATAAATGGATCTTCAAGAGGAAGACGGACGCTGATAGTAGTGTTACTATCTACAAAGCTAGACTTGTCGAAAAAGGTTTTTTTTGACAAAGTTCAAGGTGTTGACTACGATGAGATTTTCTCACTCGTATCGATGCTTAAAGTCTGTCTGAATCATGTTAGCAATTGCCACATTTTATGAAATCTGGCAAATGGATAAAAAAATTGTAATCCTTAATGGATTTATTAAAGAAGAGTTGTATATGATGCAACCAGAAGGTTTTGTCAATCCTAAAGGTGCTAAAAAAATATGCAAGCTCCAGCGATCCATCTATGGACTGGTGCAAGCATCTCGGAGTTGGAATATACGCTTTGATAAGTTGATCAAAGCATATAGTTTTATACAGACTTGCGGTGAAGCCTGTATTTACAAGAAAGTGAGTGGGAGCACTACAACATTTCTGATAAGTATATGTGAATGACATATTTTTGATCGGAAATAATGTAGAATTTTCTGGAAAGCATAAAGGAGTATTTGAAAGGAGTTTTTCAAAGAAAGACCTCGGTGAAGCCGCTTACATATTGAGCATCAAGATCTATAGAGATAGATCAAGACGCTTGATAAGTTTTTTCAATGAGTACATACCTTGACAAGTTTTTGAAGTAGTTCAAAATGGAACAGTCAAAGATAGAGTTCTTGCCTGTGTTACAAGGTGTGAAATTGAGTAAGACTCAAAGCCCGACCACGGTAGAAGATAGAAAGAGAATGAAAGTCATTCCCTATGCCTTGGCCATTGGTTCTATAAAGTATGTCATGCTGTGTACCAGATCTATTGTATACCCTACACTGATTTTTGCAAGGGAGTACAATAGTGATCTAGGAGTAGATCACTGGACAGTGGTCAAAATTATCCTTAGTGGAATAAGGATATGTTTCTCGATTATGGAGGTGACAAAAAGGTTCATCGTAAAGGGTTACATCGATGCAAAATACTGATCCAGATGACTATAAGTCTCAATCTGGATACATATTGAAAGTGGGAGCAATTAGCTAGAGTAGCTCCGTGCAGAGCATTGTTGACATAGAAATTTGCAAAATACATACGGATCTGAAGGTGGCAGACCCGTTGATTAAACTTCTGTCACAAGCAAAACATGATCACACCTTAGTACTCTTTGGGTGTTAATCACATAGCGATGTGAACTAGATTATTGACTCTAGTAAACCCTTTGGGTGTTGGTCACATGACGATATGAACTATGGGTGTTAATCACATGGTGATGTGAACTATTGGTATTAAATCACATGGTGATGTGAACTAGACTATTGACTCTAGTGCAAGTGGGAGACTGAAGGAAATATGCCCTAGAGGCAATAATAAAGTTATTATTTATTTCCTTATATCATGATAAATGTTTATTATTCATGCTAGAATTGTATTAACCGGAAACATAATACATGTGTGAATACATAGACAAACAGAGTGTCAATAGTATGCCTCTACTTGACTAGCTCGTTAATTAAAGACGATTATGTTTCCTAACCATAAACATGAGTTGTCATTTGATTAACGGGATCACATCATTAGGAGAATGATGTGATTGACTTGACCTATTTCGTTAGCTTAGCACTCGATCGTTTAGTATTCTGCTATTGCTTTCTTCATGATTTATACATGTTCCTATGACTATGAGATTATGCAACTCCCGTTTACCGGAGGAACACTTTGTGTGCTACCAAATGTCACAACGTAACTGGGTGATTATAAAGGTGCTCTACAGGTGTCTCCGAAGGTACTTGTTGGGTCGGCGTATTTCGAGATTAGGATTTGTCACTCTGATTGTCGGAGAGGTATCTCTGGGCCCACTCAGTAATGCACATCACTATAAGCCTTGCAAGCATTGTAACTAATGAGTTAATTGCGGGATGATGTATTACGGAACGAGTAAAGAGACTTACGGTAACGAGATTGAACTAGGTATTGAGATACCGACGATCGAATCTCGGGCAAGTAACATACCGATGACAAAGGGAGCAACGTATGTTGTTATGCGGTTTGACCGATAAAGATCTTCGTAGAATATGTGGGAGCCAATATGAGCATCCAGGTTCCGCTATTGGTTATTGACCGGAGACGTGTCTCGGTCATGTCTACATTGTTCTCGAACCCGTAGGGTCCGCACGCTTAAAGTTCCATGACGGTTATATTATGAGTTTATGTGTTTTGATGTACCGAAGGTAGTTCGGTGTCCCGGATGAGATCAGGGACATGACGAGGAGTCTCGAAATGGTCGAGACGTAAAGATCGATATATTGGACGACTATATTCGGACATCGGAAAGGTTCCGAGTGATTCGGGTATTTTTCGGAGTACCGGAGAGTTACGGGAATTCGTCGGGGAGTATATGGGCCTTATTGGGCTTTAGGGAAAGAGAGAGGAGAGGCTGCGCGCCCCCCAAGGCCTAGTCCGAATTGGACTAGGGGGAGGGGCTGCGCCCCCTCCTTCCTTCTCTTCTCTCTCCCCTTCCCTTGACTCCTACTCCTACTACTTGGAAGGGGGGAATCCTACTCCCGATGGGAGTAGGACTACTCCTGGCGCGCCTCCTCCTGGCCGGCCGCCTTCCCTCCCCATAGACACAACAATTGATCTCTTGATCTCTTAGCCGTGTGCGGTGCCCCCTCCACCATAATCCACCTCGATAATATCGTAGCGGTGCTTAGGCGGAGCCCTGCGTCGGTAGAACATCATCATCGTCACCACGCCGTCGTGCTGATGGAACTCTCCCTTAAAGCTCGGCTGGATCAGAGTTCGAGGGACGCCATCGAGCTGAACGTGTGCTGAACTCGGAGGTGTCGTGCGTTCGGTACTTGATTGGTCGGATCATGAAGACGTACGACTACATCAACCGCGTTGTGCTAACGCTTCCGCTTTCGGTCTACGAGGGTACGTGGACAACACTCTCCCCTCTCGTTGCTATGCATCACCATGATCTTGCGTGTGCGTAGGAATTTTTTTGAAATTACTACGTTCCCCAACAGAAGCAACCATGTCTATTCCACCATGGATTACGTCCATGAAGGACTAGCCTCACTCGGGTAGATCTTCATGAAGTAGGCGATCGCCTTGCCATTACAAACTCCTTGGTTCAACTCCACATGATCTTGGAGGCTCCCAAGTGACACCTAACCAATCTAGGGGACACCACTCTCCAAAAGGTAATAGATGTTGTGTTGGTGATGAACTCCTTGCTCTTGTGCTTCAAATGATAGTCTCCTCAATGCTCAATCTCTCACATAGATTTGGCTTGGGTAGGATAAGGATTGAAGTGGAAAGCAACTTGAGGAGGCTAGAAATCAAGGTTCAAATGGTAGGAATGGAAACTCTTGATCTCAACACATGAGCAGGTGGTTCTCTCTCAAAAAACAAATGGTGGAAGTTGTATTTCGTTTTGAAGGCTTTCTTACTGGGTAAGAGGGGGTGGAGGGGGTATAAATAGCCTCCACACGAAATCCAACTTTTACACAATTTTGACCAAACTCGGTGGCACTGACTGAAATTATCGGTGAGATCGACTTGTGCAAAAGACATGAATGTTGGGGGGCTCGGTGGGACCAACTAGATCAACTCGGTGAGATCGGGGTGCAGTGGCAAAGGCTGAACCCTATTTCGGTAATTCCGATTAGTTTAACTCGGTGATTCCGAGATGAAGTGATTTCATCAAAGAATCTTGGTCAGGCCATCTCGGTGGGACCGAGAGACGTTTAGGTCATACCGAAAAGCTAGGGTTTTGGTTGTGGCAGTAGTAGGATCATCTCGGTGGGTCCAGAATGGAATGTACCGATGGGACCGAAATGATGAATTAGGGTTTTGGACCGATGTGGTTTCGGAATGTGATTGAGGGTTTTTGGAGCAATATCACTGAGCACTTGAGCAACAACCTCATCAACAATACCTCATCCCCTTTTAATAGTATTGGCTTTCCTACGGGACTTAATGTGATCTTGGATCACTAAACCAAAAATGTAGAGTCTTGGGGTAGCCAAAATTGTTCTTCACATTTTGAGGGGGGGGGGGTCATATCCTCTTTTCCTTGCCACGGCACCATTCAACTTATCTGAAATATTCTAGGTAGAACTGTTAGTCCAATAGTATGTATGTTGACATTGATTACTAGAACACGCAAGGGAGCAAATGTGCTTTCAACAATCCAAATCCGTGATCCCGTGGCCAACTAAATGTGAGTCGGAAGCTTAACGGTTCGGGTGAGGAGAGTGTGGAGAGGTGAATGTTGACGAAGATCGTGATGAGTATAGAGGGACAGTTGGGGTGGAGGAGGTGACAAGTTGGGCAAGATAGGGCGGAACTCAATAGTGGGCGTAGGTCATGGGTGCGGCGGATGGCAACTCAGCTAGCGTCGGAGTGGGGCTCAACAACGTTCAAGGAGGAAGAAGGGGATCACGCTGGGGAGGAAATAAGCTAGATAAAGAAGATAAACAGTGGTCAAAACAAGGGTAGGGCGTTGGACTGACATCTAATGGTACAAACAAAATTGACAAACTTCTTACCTTGAGTCACTGCTTCGAAAGATGAGAGCATCTGACGAGGAGATGGCTCTTTGGTGTTGATCTCCCTTTTATGCAACACGTGAGGCGACTCACCACTGCCACTCTGGCTCTCCCATGTCACCACCTGCCCATCCCCTACCCCTCCTCCCTTCTCACCTCCATCCTCTTATGCTCCTGCCCGGTGTAGATCCAACCGCTTCTGGTCCCTTGCCGTTGACAACGACTCTGAGTCAGAGGACGATGATCTCTTGGGAGAGCCCGTGGTCGGTGCTATGGATCTCGTTCTATCCCGTGTCGGCAGTGATTATCCTCCTTTGGCGAGTGTTGGCTTAGATCAGGGTTCGAGCAAGCGCTTTGCTTTCACGCGGGTGGACATAATTTCGTATTCTCCGACATCGTGGGCTTGGCCGACCTCGCATGTCATGTGATTTTGTCGATATCTCACAAAAAATTGGTTTTTCCTTCTCTCTGTGGCGATCGATGCAAACCTTCTGGGGAAGTTCTCATTGCCACTGGTGCATCTTCCCTCCTCCTTCATGCTCAGGAGTGCGAGGTGACCCTCCCCAACCTCCTGTCACCAGTCTCCATGGGACGATGATGGCGTGCTCTCCTGGTATGAAAACCCTAGTCGATGCTTTGTCTGATGAAACATTCATGGGCCTTGGGCCTCCTATGGATGGTGGGCCTCTAGTCATGGCTAGGCCCATTGTCTCCTCTACAGACCAGCCCGGGCCTTTCAGCTAGTCTTCCGACTTCCTTCATCTCCATGAGACCGTTGTGGGCCGGGCCCATGTGCCTGCTCCTCTGAACTTCCCTCCTCGACATACTATAACACACCCATCGAGATATATATGGCCCCGTAAGGGTTCTTTGGATCATTCATTATGGTTTTCCGCCTCTCTTGCTGAGATCCGTCACGTCGCTCGACTCATAATAAATTTACCATTGAACATCTGTTCCCTAACCGTCCTGTTGTTTGTCCGTTCAATATGGCCACCCTTTTGCAGCAATGGAAGCCGCTCACTAAGGCCATGGACATGGATGCCATATCCATGATCATCTCCAAGATCCGTGCCTCTGCATCACTCTCTGCCATCTTTCTACACCGCCTCTGGCATAGCTTAGTGCTATCTTGTTGTTCTTCTGGGTGGCATAGATGCCTGTTTACCCGACCATGTTTGGTCTACACCTAGCCAGATCACCGATTTATCGTGTTGCTACCCTAACTGTCGTTTATTGGATAATTTGTCGTTATTGCTTTATTTATAAAATCAGGCATACATACTGATTTTTTCTTTGATAGCTTGATTTGTAGGTGACCCCTTTCTCTCAGTATTTCACAATGTTCCTCCAATGTTCTCTCCCTCATGGAGTAAATGATTTGGAAAGCTTAGGCACCACCAAAAGTAAGGTCTTTGTTTGGTTGACACTTCAAGATAGAATTTGAATCGTCGATAGGTTTTCCAAGAGAAGGTGGCGAAATTGTGATCTTTACCTACTTTGCAAGAGAGAGCAAGAATGTGAGTATCCACCTTTTCTTCAATTGTCACTACACCTTTAGGTTTGGAACTTGGTCACTGAGAGGCTACACCATCACAACATGGACACCTTTGTGGCACTTGGAGGACTCTGTCAAGGCTTGGTGGGCTAATAGAACTGCCTTTGGCACCCCCAGTTGATGCCCTTTTCACTATTCTGACCCTTTGAACGAACTTTGTCACAAAATGAACTTGACGTGAAAGTATTTCACGATCTGACCCTTTTAGCAATGTCATAGCCCGCAGCGTTTCTGCCAAACATAAAAACGCCGAGCTAGCTAGCGTTTCTGACCAAAGAAGAAACACCGAGGTAGCTACCATTTCTCACCGAGTAAGAAACGCCGATGCTTATGGCGTTTTTGACCAGGTAAGAAACGCCATATGTCTTGGCGTTTAGGCCCTGGTTATGGAGCAGTTTTTTACCTTGGCGTTTCTAAGAAGGCCGGAAACGTCGCTGACCTTGGCGTTTCTAGCCTGGCGTCTCTGGCGGTTGAGCAGAAAGAACCTGACGGGGCATCTAGTGGGTTGGGTGCCAGCGAAGAAACACCAAGCCCTATGGCGTTTCTTATCTGGTCCGCAACGCGAGCTACCTCGGCGTTTCTTCTTTGGACAGGAACGCTAGCTAGCTCGGCGTTTCTATGTTTGACAGAAACGTCGCAGGCTATGGCGTTGCTAAAAGGGTCAGATCGTGAAATATTTTCATGTCGAGTTCACTTTATGACAAAGTTTGCTGAAAGGGTCAGACTAGTGATTTCGGCCCACAATTGAAATGGCATGGCTTCGCTTATCATGCTTGTGACTTGAACCATTTAGAATGAGAGGGACGTCCAAATGTTTTGTCACAATCGCTCCGCCATAATTGGATCTGGGAGGTGCAATAAAAAACTAGCCAAGGTCAAATGTGTTGTGAGAATAATCATCCATGCCATCTCCTTAATCAATAGATGAGGTAACTCTCTCAAAAAATAAATAAAAATGAGGTAACTCTTATGCCTTTTTCTTCGGAAGAAAACAATGTTCCTCCAAACTTTTCGATCGACACACTTGCAGACGCATGCAACGCAACAGTACCGGAAGGGACGGGTCAAGCGGACGTTCGTTCCCCACGCGCCGAGACGATGGATCAATTAAAGACGCGGTTGCATCTGGGCTAGCGCGGTACGTGAGCACGTCACTCTAGCCGTAGAGTCTCGAGCCGGTGAAGTGCACCGAGGAAGCCGTTTTTACGTACGCGGGGGTTCCGGCAGCGGGCTATAGCAGCAGGCTCCCGCTTTCTGTTGCAGTTGGTAACGCGTGGTGCCGCTGGTGGCGGCAGCGGCAGATGGATAGGCACGCCTACGCCTGCGTAGTATACGTTGCAGACCGCGAAAGGATCCAAAGCTACTTTCTACTACTAGCACTGCATGCTAATCTAGGAGTACTCATCTAGCCATAGGGTGGCAACGGCAGGCAGGGGCAGGCCAGCTGGTGTGCAGCAGTGCAGCACCCTTGTTTTCCTCCCCGATGACGAGGGGTTGCATACACGCTTGAATGCGCGCGTTGATTTTCGTCGATCCCGTCCTCGGTCACCATGCCCCGGCGGGAAACCGGCGACCCTTGCCTTGGACTCGGGCGCGACGTGGACGCCGGCTTACGTGCATGCAAACAAAGTGTACCACATCACGAAACTAGCAGTAGCTCTCTGCAATCTAGTAAGTGCACTTCTTGCGGTGAACCGTCAACGTGTCTTGCTTTTGCATGCTATATATAGCTGGCAAGCTGGCTTGGTATCTACTCATCTCGCTATAAATCGTACCAGTGGCATAGGCATTCTGTACCACTTACACGCATGTGTAAGCGTAATTAGCATCCTTACCTGCTAAACATATAACCGCCGTATTGCGTCACAAAAAAGTTGATAAACTGATGCATGTTTTTCTCCTTTTCTTCCACTAAACGTGGGAGATTCAAGGTAGCCTCCCTCTCGTGAGCTTATCGTTGGTACCGGCGGTTACACCTGCACCGGACATACACGATGGATGCGTGCACGCAAGTGCTGAGCTGAAAAGTTAGAGCGGTGATCATCGAGCATAATGATCACTCTATCTGATATAGTGATATACATGAATGTAGTACTACTTTTAATTAATTCGAGATAATGACTTGCAGATCCATTCCATTGTATGTCTGCCCAGATCTGTATCCGTACGACAAGGAAAGGTGATCAGCTAAATAACAAGGGACATGTGAGGCATCTGGGGTGGCCGGTGCACGTAATTTACAGTTAGTAGTGTACTGCAAGGAAAAGGAAATGTCGGAGAGAATGATGCAAAGCAAGGACAACAACTCAAAGGCGCAGCCACGAGCACATTCTCGCGGGAGAAAAGATTCTAGTGTTTTAGATGTTAACAATTGTAAACATTTGCATTTAGTTTACCTCATCTTTAGTTATGCAGAGGCGGGGTGTTGCTCATCCCTGTCTATGCCTTTAGTTTACCTGTCATGTTTACCCGTGATACCCACGTTTGTGCGTATTCTACAAAAAAAGATGTTTACGCATTTGTGATGGTTGATCTGGATTACAAGGAAGAAAGCTTACTTTTGATATACCTCATGATCCGGTTGTTGTCAAATTTGATTAGTCATTGGCTTCATATGTGGTCTTTGTTGTACACACGGTAGGAAAAGGTAAAATCTTTTGTGAGGAGCAAAGTTGTTTGAACAAGTGGCAAAAGGAGGTTTTACACACAGCAAGGGCTGTCGACCATACAGAGATTAATCTGTTGATACTGCTCAGCGAATTTAAGAAGATTTTAGCCCCCCTACATTGCAAATGGACGTGATCGTATATGCTATCTGTTTGCAGGAGGTTCCTCTTTTGTTCTTTTGCAGTATGTGGTGTGCGGAACCAGATGTTGTAGCTTTTGAGTGCTGCTTTTTGTGCAGTTGATTCAACCTGCATTGTTGTTTTACATGTAGAGTTTCCTGCAATCCGTATCATTCGCTATATGATCTGTAAGAGAAAGTGTAGTGAACTACTGGTTTTTTATAACAGAAATCAGAGAAGGTCCTCTTAAAAATTAATTTTATTCATTTATATGATTTTGTTGTTGTTGATGCATGTGTTTTCATGTTAAAACAGGTTTTCTGCCTTGTGTAAGCAATAACAAGTTTAGTGCCTATTAAATATTTTTACAAGATTTTTTTAAGAAAGAGGCAAAAGCATTGCCTTTTAATTAATTAACAAAGGGAAGACTTTACATGGAAATTACACACTCCAAGGGCCAAGAGTAAGAACAACTCAATGTGGACTACAACATTGCTATAACAATAACTACTCAGTCTGCATCAGGCTACTCAAGTGTTTTACACCCGCCTGTCCTCAAAAAATTATTTTGTCCTTGATCTCAACACAATGGAGAGAGTTGGGGTCTCGACGTGGCGGAACACCCGATCATTTCTCTTATTTCACACATTCTGCGAGATGAAGCTAGCAATGGTCCCAAAGAGCTGATGACACACAGTAGAGGAGCTGATCAAATTCGGAAAGTGGGGGTGTACAAAGACTTCAGGTGAATAATATGAAGGCTAAGCCAAGAAAAAGGCGCAAAATCATGATGGTGAATCTACACTTGAAGAGTAGGTGTGGTGTCCACTCTTGCTTGCACGTACACAGTTGGCAAGAACCATAGTTAGGCCAACCACATCGTCGCAGCTGAACCTCTATCCAAAGGTTTTCCTAGAGGGCTAGGCATATGAAGAACTTATGCTGAGGCGGGTGGAGTAGAAATAGTCCATGGTGAACTCCCAACGAATCAAATCCACTAACTTGTGTTGCATTTGAACCCCACTTACCTCTCCCATAGGGAAGAGAATCCCTGGACCTCCGGGGTGAGAATATTGCTTATCGCAATCCAATCGACCCACTTCTTGTTCTCCAAAGCCTCTTTGACAATTGTTTTCTTCTTTGAGGATAATTCAGAACTTTTTGGGGCATGGCATCCTTTGGCCTCAGACCCTAGACAAAGGCGAGGTCTGGAACTGGAGCTTCTCTATCTCACTCATTGCATGGTTATCCAGATCAATGCATGTCCCAGAAGCATCGGTCCACTCTAACCATGGCCATGGTCTCTTAAGAGTGGAGGCAAGCTTGACTAAGTTGAGGATACCAAGAGAGTCAATCTCCTTGGGCCAGCATACCATGTCCATTGCATTTGCCGCTCGAAATCTTGCTGCACGTGGCCCAAAGATAGGGATGTAGAAGCTTGTCCATCGGAGCATCTAAGGGCGTGAGGTAGTAAATGACCATGGAAGAGAGCACATACTTGACCAACACGTCCTTACGCCACGGGGAGGTGCCTACAGCTCAAAGGCTTCAAGTTACCGACCTCTTTTTCCTCAAGTTTGCTTAAAGTCATGGAGTCTTAGGTGAGTTCTGGAAAGCGGGAGGCCAAGAGAACGTATCATCATGCTTTCACACAAGGCAATGCATATTTTGTTTTGCTCCATGAAAAAACTAAGAAGCATATGGAAAGTTCGAACGTTTACATGAGTGGTTATTTTTGGATTTTTTGCCAGTTATGTATATTTTGTTATTTGTACTATTCATTTTAGTAGTATGTCCACGTGCCAGGGAGGTATCTTGCCTCTCTCTCTCTCTCTCTCACACACACACACACACACACAAACACACACACACTAATTGAGTTATTTCGTCTTGGGAGGCAAAATATTTCAGAACCCTCTGTCCCCGATTTACATTCTCATTTGGTTATTCTTGTTCCATGGATCGTGAAGAGATTATGTTTTAGTGAAGCATCTTATGGCGCAACTTAGGGCATGTACAATGGTGCCATCTTAAGGTGGAACTATGGAAGCAAGGAACAATAACTTGCAATCCGATGTATTACTAATGAGGTGGCCTGGATCAAACCGTAAGGGACACACTGTTGGATCCTTAAATGGAACTTTTCATCTCTTCGGCAAAATTAATAGATGCAACTTCTAATAAACGCTGGGTGAAGTAATGCATGATGCTTAGAGATGCTATTGTTGATTGTTTGGGTTAGCCAGAAGCTAGCTTAAAACTCACAAGAGAGTGTACGATGCTTCTGCTATTAACTAATGAGCAGTGCACCATTTTGTAATTAGATGCTTTTGTCCACTTTGTTCTACATCAGCTAAAGAGCAAAAAAGGTTGATCGAGCGGCGCCCAATAACAAGAACGTCTTTGATTTGATTTTTAAGCAGTCTTTGCTTTATACTATCATATTTTAAGTAGAGAAGAGAATATATAAATTATAACTAATTCCTCTTCAATATGGACCGTGTAACCAGCATATTCTTCTTCATAAAAGATATGACAGTTCCTCAAATATAAATGTTAAAGCCATAATGTAAGTATTTGATATATAAAGCGGTGAAAGCAAGAAAGAACTATAAAATTATAATGTGTACGCACTTTTTGGTTTTTTTTAGCCGAAACACTTTTTGGGTGTTAATTACCACTTTGTTCTCTTCTTGTTTGTTTGCTACTTTAACAGGGAACATCCATTAAGTAATTATTGTTCTTCTCTTTTTTTGCGGGGATTTTTTTCTTTTCTTTGCCCATACCTTAGTGTTAGCATTTAATTATAATAATTAACACCCAAAATGTTATTGGCTGGAAATAGAATTAACTTTCAGCACCGTCCCACATGATCTCCACCTGACGAAACTAACGTTGGAACATAACGTGATATGTTGCTTTGTTTCGGTTTGTTAGAGACACATGTACTACCTAGATGATCAATTTGATCAACCAAATACAAGTTACATGCCAAAAATATGTGTTATTAGAAACATTTTCCAAAAAATGAAAATGATATGATTTTTGTGTGTTATGTAATACGTATTTAGTCGGTTAAACTGATGGTCTAGATCCCGCTAAGACAAAATTGATGATTTACAAATGATATTCGTACCCTATAAACTGAAAGGGCGATAGACGACTCCTTTTTTGTATATGCCTCAATAATCCAGCAATATTCTCTAGAGATCAGAACTTGTGGCATGTTCTACCGAAAAAGTAACATTGGGCAAAACACTTTTTTCCCGCTGATTGGGCAAAACACTTAACGAGATATCATAAGTAAGTTCCAGTGCAAGTCTGTTGCATTGGTGAGAGACAGATATTTTCCACCGGCAAGTTAGAAAACTAAGATACATATTATTCACCGACAAGTTGTAAAACTTACCAAATAGTTTGTCGTTCATATCCAATCTGACCGCTCCGGCTGCCTTTTTATTTTCCACCAGAAGCCTAGTTTTTATTGTAGTTGTCACCACATCACCGTGTCAATCGAGCTTCATTTTGTAGCTTTGCATGCTACATATTGCTTGTTTAGTTCATTTTGGTTTTCTTACGTAGTTGTTGCACTAGATAAACTTTTCAGTTTTGTAATTTAAAAAATCGATTACTTTAGAGAACATTTATAGTTAATTCTATTTGTACCCCAAAGTTTCACACTTTTGACAGGTTTTACTCCATTTAAGAAAATAATCCTCCATTTTACTTCATTTAATCAATTCTTTGCCACTTTTTATTCATTTTTCATTTTTCTCATGACCTGTCAAATCGAACTCACATCTTAGTGCTTATTGGCATGACACATAGATGGGTTTGTTTGTCGCTGGTCCGCGGCTTATTGTCAAGAGCGTTGTCGTCCTCCTTGGTGGCGTACCCGGCCTTGTCTATGGCATCTCATAGTCGCTTACATTGACGACAATGTGGGTCAAGTCAACGGGTGTGTCCTCCCCGGACTTGCTCTCCGGTGACAAGCTCGTCGTAACGTTGCTCGTCGACGCCATCATCCACTCGATGCCGAAGCAGAGCTCCCCTGAAGAGAACGAGTGGGGCCGTCACGCAGGAAGGCACGGGCCGTTGGACGCCACCGCGACGGACGTCCAGCGGTAGCCTCTGGTACCGATCTCAATCAAACTACGACATCTTCCCTTTCCTCTTCATGCTAGTGTATATTGCAATGTGGATCCAACCAACATTCGTGAATAATCGCATCTACTGGAATTTGCAGTGCAGAACGAGGGAAGCACTCAACTAGCAAGTGTTGCAGATCAAGCCTAAAGCGATAGGAGGTGCCCAAGGCGGGCCTCATTAACTTTGTTTGATTATGTGTACCCATCCGCTAAAAGATGTTGATTTCAAGTTTTTTTTTCGTAAAACTATCTACATAACACACGACATAAGTATATGTGGGTTCACATTGCCAGAACTCCAAAAGAACTTAATAGGGGTAAAAACTAGCAAAAGGATTGATTAAATGGAGTAAAATGAAGGAATTTCTGTTAAATGGGATAAATGATGTAAACAAAAATGTGAAACTTAGGGGTAAAAATGGAATTACCTCCACCCCCCCCCCCCCCCCCCCCCCCCCCGCCCCACCACCCGCACACACCCACACACATTCACCCTTAGCTAACAACTTGGTCCTTTGACGACGGCCACCGCAAAGATGATGTCCTAGAGGACGTGCAACCAAACATGTCTAGTTAACCTCAATCATCTTTAAAAGGAAAGAAAATTACACATTTCAGATATTGCATTCACATATTTTTAAAAATGAAGGAAATTGAAAAGAATGAAGGGAGTATCTTCCAACAATTAATAGCTCTGATCTAATTAATTAGCTTTTGCAAAGGGGCAAAGATATTCCTTGTACTAGTAAAACCAATACAAGATACTTGTACACTCCCACCGTCATGTACGCCTCTTCTCATTAAAAACAGGCAACAAAAGGAGGTCCTGTTTGATTAAATACTGCCAAATGATGCAGAGAGAACAAGGGCACAAACAAGGACGTAGTATATATGCACGGATTATCACGATGATTACTTATAGAAAAAAAGGCAAGCTTTGCGTGTTTGGGTCCATTGTCAAGCAAGAACATGATTCCAGGACGATCGATTTGAAACGAAGATCTGTCTGTGAACTTGCTTGCTCTCATGGCCATCCATCTATCCACGTAGGCATGCATTAGTTTGGCAACTTCAACTGATTTTCTAGGCTAAATTTCTGCCAGCCTCTCCTTGTTTTTTCAATCATCTTCTACCTATGGTGTACTGCTGATAGTTTAGGCACCCACTAGCTGCTGGTACATTCACAAAGGCACTAAGATATTTTATTATATGTAGTCCTGCCAGGAAGAATGATATCTATGCCACGCTGTTATTTAGATAAAACATGAGCATCAGAAATATCCTCTTAGATTTTATTTTATTTTCATGAATACGCGTGGAGCGTATCATTCCATTGACAGGGTAGAAAAACTCAGTGGTGAGCCTCGTGATGCCTTAGATATTAGTACTGTATTATGTTTAGTGGTGTTTTGCCAAGATCCTTTGTCCGCCCGACAATTGATGGATGGCCATCCAAACTGGTGGCTCCGCATCGCCGGCGGGCTGAAGCATAGCCCGCATCGGAACGTGCCACTCCTTCAAAAAGAAGAAGCAAAAAACTAGTCCATTTACGTTGAACTAGGAACGTAGGCCATCTAGTCGAATGCACTTACATGCATCTGGCACGGCCCACCACCTACGTACACACGCTCACCGGTCACAGCTATCTCTTCACCAGTCGCCCGATACCGTTATCCGTCCTGTCGACCGTGACGTGGTGATTAATCGACTGTGATCAGCTTTAATCGGCTGGCCGTCGACCATTCGACGAAAGGGTTGGTTGTATCGATCACCCGATGCCATTGCCAGGTCCGTCGATCAGCGCATCAAATCGGGATTCCACATGCGTTCATGCACGCGTGCATGGCCAGTTACCGGCCCTGCGACGAACACGTAGCTCCAGGTTGTCCCGTGGACGACGCGAATCGCCCAGATGGACGTAAAGGAAGAGCCAGCGAGCAGTACACTGAATGAACCACCGATCATCCACACATACACACATTGATAGATAGATAGGCTTTTTGTCCAAAGCGTTAAAGCAGAGCAGGTGGTATATATGGCGCGATCGCGCCGCACTGGCCAGAGGGCGGTACAGGTGTGCGGCTGCTGGCCCGTCTGCGAAAAAGAGGACGACGCATCGCCCGCCCATGCATGTGGGAGCGAGCTAGCCAGCGGTCGATCCATCGACCGACCGACCGACCCGCGCTTGGTCAGCAACACGCAGAAATTTTGGCTTTCTGTCGCTGGCACACTGTATGTAACGTGAGCGCCCATTGACCATGTGTTTAGTGCATGAGAAACACTGGGAAAATATGGATCATGCATGTGATTGCCCACCGTGGATGGAGAGCGATCCATGGCAGTAGGGACGACGCTTGGGAGGGATGGGCCCTACCATCATCTGCGCCGTCAAAAAGTAACTGTTGGTGGGCCCAACCTTTCATTGGAGCTGCCGCTGCTTCCTTTCTAGCAGGCCGACCGCCGGTGGACTGGGCCCGCGCGGCGGCACGTGTCCGCTTGTGGCTCTCGCGTGGATCGGCCGGCCGGTTGTTGCCGTAGTTGGGCCGGAGAAATGGTGCGGGCCCACACATTAGCGTAGTGGTAGTGCAGCGCTGCTTTTTGGTGGAATAATCCTCTTCCCTTTTTGATCAAAATAATTTTCTTCTCTTCTTATTACAACAAAAAAGATGTGCCCCGTAAAAAAACTGAGTAGAATTAATTAATGGTATGGAAGGAAGCTTCGGAATCTTCCTTTCGTTTGCTTTGGCAAGTGTTGCAGTTGTGGTTCAACATGATTGTCTAAAAGGAACTCCTGTCAAAGTAAGGGTTTAATCACTAGTACTACCTCTATAACTTAACATAAGATGTTTTAGTGTAAAAAAACTTATATTTTGATACAGAGGGAGTATTTCCCAACCAGAGAGTATATGTATCTTCTGATCAAAATTTGCTCTTCTAGACCCACTATGATATGATGCTTAATTAATGGGAAACATTAAAAACCTAACATCGAATTTTTAAGCATGGAAAAGCGAACATTTTTATGACAATTTATGTTGCCGTGTGGATAGCAATTTTCTTTAAAGCAAATTCTGACAAAAAACTGAACATGGCGGATTTCTCATGCTTGCTACAGGAAATTATCAGCCTCACAACAACATATTTTACCACAGAAACATTCGTTTTGCCATGCTTATAAAAATCTAACGCCCGCTGGTTATCAGAAATTTATTATTAATAAATAATTAAATGTACGGCAACCAATCCTTTTGTAATAATTAAATAAGTAAGGGTTTAGTCACTGGTACTACCTCTATAACTTAACATAAGATGTTTTAGGGTAAAAAATATCTTATATTTGATACAGAGAAAGTATTTTCCAAAAAGTGAGTATATGTATCTTCTGATCAAAATTTTCTCTAGACCCACTATGATATGATGCTTAATTAATGGGAAATGTTAAAAAACTAATGTCAAATTTTTAAACATGGCAAAACAAACATTTTTTATGGCAATTTATGTCGTCGTGTGTATGGCAATTTTCTTTAAAGCAAATTCAGACAAAAAATTGAACATGTCGGATTTGTCATGCTTGCTACAAACTGAACATGACGGATTTGTCATGCTTGCTACAGAAAATTGTCAGCCTCATGACAACATATTTTACCATAGAAACATTCGTTTTGCCATGCTTATAAAAATCTAACGTCCGCTGGCTATCAAAAATTTATTAATAAATAATTAAATATACGGCAACCGATCCTAGCTTACATTGGACGCTAACCGAAGTCCCAAAGGTTTGGAGCGTTGCAAGAGCTGGCATATCAACCCTTGCAATGCACTCTACACTTGCAAAACCTATGGCACGATCATAACGCGGGAAAGCAAGTTCCAAAACACAGGTCAACCAATAGCAGTGCATAGATCGATACGCATCTTTACAAGTATAGAGATAACATATCTTACGTACGTGCCTAGTAGCTTAGCCCCTGCACACACACACACACAATTGACTTGCATTGTTAATCTTGAGCCGCATGCAGAGGCACACGTACGTACGTCGATCGACACGGCGTCCCGTCCGCTCCTTTCCCTTGCGTGCTCGCTCTTTTTCTAAAGCCATTAAAGGGCGCCAAATTAAAGATGTGGCGCCAGCACAAAGGATATCCGATCTCGCCGAATCTTCCTCCCTACAGCTCAAAGGGTTTTATCTTGTGTTATCTCTAGATAGATGTGTCGCCGGATCGAGCCCGGCCCGTACGGGGCACGTGAATCTTTTTCGCAGAAGATAAACCGATCCCTGTGAAGTTCTTGCGTCTCAAACATGGCAGCGTGGGATGATAGATAAAGTGATAATGTGTATATGTGTCGTCCAACAAATCCCTGAATCTTTCCGTAAAATCATTGTGAAATTTCTGGCTAGAACTATTGCGTTATCTCAATGTTTTATTAGAATGTGCAAGGAGAATGCGAATGAACTCTCCTTATTTAGATGTCTAGCTAGTGTATGATTAGTCATAGTGGGGTATTACAATTTCAATAGTTTGACTACGAACTAAAGGTGAGCTAACTAGCTAGCTAGCTTGCTAAATGTAAAAGTAGGTGACTTACCTCGTGTGGTCGATTTGATAGTGCTGAAGCACGCTTGCTTGCTACAGGTAAGTCAGAATTTTAATCAGCTAAGCATCTGAAGAATCTAGGTGCACAAAATGGCCATGATCATATCTGCAAGTTCAGTGTATATTTGGGTCGTCCATATTGCATGATGTGGGGACAAATAATTCAATGATTAGTCGCATTCCATGCATAGTCATTGTTACCAGCACATAAGATACCAATCTGCATAATGCTAGCTTATGGTAAGGTAGCTAGCTCTAGGCAGCTAGCTACATACTATTTGTGCATGCACTCGTCAAAACTTGACGATCTAGACAATCAATTGACAACGATATATTCCCTCCATCCTACATTACTTGAAGTTTTAGCTTTGTTCTAACTCAAACTTCTTTAAGCTTGACTATTTATAGAAAAAATATGTACAACAAATATTAGTTTCATTAGATTCATCCTAAAATATACCTGCAAAAGAAAGATTCCGCTTAAAATATAATTACATATTTTTTTGATATTCCAGATATTAGCAATTTCTTTGATATATTTGAGACGCAAAGGAAATGTTTTATTAGGATGTGCTACTTTAATATATCTAAATAAGGATGTTTTATTTGAGACGCAAAGGAAATGCTAGCTTATGGTAAGGTAGCTAGCTCTAGGCAGCTAGCTACATACTACTTCTCAAAACATGATCGATCTAGACAATCAATTGACAACGATATATTCCCTCCGTCCTACATTACTTGAAGTTTTAGCTTTGTTCTAACTCAAACTTCTTTAAGCTTGACTATTTATAGAAAAAATATGTACAACAAATATTAGTTTCATTAGATTCATCCTAAAATATACCTGCAAAAGAAAGATCCCTCCTAAAATATAATTACATATTTTTTTGATATTCCAGATATTAGCAATTTCTTCAATAAACTTGTTCAAACTTTTTTTTTGACTTAGGACAAAGCTGCAACTTGAAATATTTGAAACGAAGGGAGTATGCATTTAGCTTTCGCTGCATATAGGGCAGTTGTATATCGTGCATTCATGCATGCATTGAACTAATTGCCAGAATAAGGTTAGGCCAAAGGCATTTGCATATTTGAACAGTCCAAAATATTGGGCTAGCTAGCTAATCAGCACACAACCACTTACTTTCGATGGAACATGAATTATGCAGTCCTGGCTAAATAATGATTCTATATATACACACACACATATACTCCCACAGATTTAGGAAAAGTATAGCAAGGGGCAAAATCAGTATATTCATTTTCTACATATCCAAAACGTGAAGAAGAACTAACCAGGATCGTTATTAGCTCTCTAAGACCGGAAGAAAAATCAAACATACTGTTTGCCACTAGATGGCGGCCAGCTAGCAGCGATATATACGGTTTGGGAATATGAAGGACATTTGGGTCGACGCCTGAGAATATATTTTGGAACAATGATCGAATCTGCAGGACGGATAAACAGTTGCTGTCGAGGTACGAAAATTGAACAGGAGTTGAAGAAAAAGAGAGGCCGGCACAATTCATCTTACGCGTCAGGAATGATGCTATCGCCAGGGAATCCAAGCTTACTTGTCATGCTTACACGCTAAGTGCTCCTCCTGATTGTGCTCTTGTTTTTGATGGCCATAATCATTGGTGGGTCGATATATATGCGCTGATCCTGACATGGATAGATGCTACCTTACACGTTGCATGTAGGTTGCCTTCGTCTTTCTTTTCAAGCCGCTTATTATTGACGACATGTAGCCATCCTCCAAAAAGCTGCCTTCTTTTTCTCGCGGCCTGGCTGGCTACCTCTATCTGTTTCATTTCTCCCTCTTCTTTGTGTGCTTCCTCTGTCTACGCACTAGCTAGGCTTGGCTAGCTACACATGCAAATGCGAGATATGATCGAGCTGTAGCTAGATCTCAGATGGACCTGCCCGCATAATTGGCTGCCGGTTTTTGGAGAAGATCTCTCTCATATAATTGGCTGCCGGTTTTTGGAGAAGATCTCTCTCATATAATTGGCTGCCGGTTTTTGGAGAAGATCTCTCTCATAATTGGTGCACTGTCTGGGAGATCTTGAATACTGTTACACTAGCAGAAATTTAAGCACATGCTGTGTACATTCAGGTACGAAAGCACCAGAGGTGTCTGTGCGCACCTTGTTGATGCCGAGGCCTAGAGACAAGCAGAAAAAAATGGCAGAGCGGGATAACATGTTTTCTAGAAAACGTACTACGAGTAGCATTTTCTCTACCACCCTAGAGCGAGAGCCCCTTTCCCTGACAAAAATCAGGTATTGAGGAAGTTGGGCCAAAAACCTAGGTCCAGCAGATTTCCATCTGCAAAAATATATTGGTAAACACCAATTAAACATCCCAACTTTCATCTATTTAGTAGAAAATGACGCCTCTTCAATATAATAAGCATTAATTATGTCATGTCAGTGCCACCGTCAATACCCACCGCACCGCCGACAACCACAACACTGCCACCGACGAGCACCCTTGTCGTCATCGCTCGTCCGCCCACAACCACCGCCGCCCAACACCGTGTCGCCGCCGTCGCCGCTCACTCGTCTGCCCCCGTGCTGCTGCAACTAATGGCAATGTGTTACTCTCTCTGTAATTGAATATAAAACATTTTTTGACACTGTCATGAACTCTTGAAAGGTTTTATAATTATAGAGGTATTCCCTCTGTTCCTAAACATATGTCATTTTAGAGGTTTTAATTGTGACTGCATACGGAGCAAGATGAGTGAACGTACAATTTAAAAAATGTTTATATACATCTGGATGTTGTTTTTTTTAAATCTCTAAAAAGACTTATATCTAGAAAGGAGGGGAGCATAAATGAAAAGCATGCATGTCCTGGGAGCCAACAGGGCTGACCCACACCATGGTTGCTGAACCTGATCAGGTGCATGCTGCATGTGTGTGTTTACCTTTTTCGCTTTGGATGTGTGACCCTTGCATTCGCAACACCTGGCGCACCAACTTTTCCCCTGTAGGCGTGTAGCCCAGTTGCTGCTGCACGTGGAAGCCTAAGTGCTCCCACTACGCAGGCTAGTAGCTACGGGCCGGCCGGCAGGAGAAATTCCATACCTTATGCTAAGTTCAACGGCTTGTATCAAAACACCTCTAGTATCTGCATCGTGTGACCGGCTTTCAACGTAGTACCTTGTGTTCTTTTTTGAGGGGTGAAACAAACTTTATTCATCGAAAGCCATATGAAGTGGGATACAGCTCGAGTAATGGGGTTGTCCCAACCAAGTGTGACGCCCCGGACCGAGATTAAGAGAGTAATTAGCTAGTATATGTGCTTCATAATTAACAACATGATTTTTAAAAGTAAAATTACATTGAAACGTAGAAGCTCTAAGAGTTATTTCATGGATGATAGACCCGTTCTTCCCTCTGCTGCCTTGAGTATGTCCAATATTGTTTGTTTGGAGTTCGAGGCGACAACAAAATTCTGCAAATTAAGATCTTCTGCTAGCGCTAAAGCCTCTCGGCAGGCTATCGCCTCCAGTATCGCCGGATCACACAGACCTGCGATCACGAGTGAGGAGCTCCCCAAATAATTTCCCTGGCTATCCCGACAGACAGCAGCTGCCGATCCACCCCTTCTAGTCCTCACGCCTGGATCCACATGAATTTTTGCAAAACCAACAGGCGGGGCCTTCGGGCGAGTTGGGAGTGCAGTGGAAGCACCCCGCTGGGCTGTCGATCCTCTATTCTCATTCACCATATGTAGCTCCTCGATGAATCTCGTGACAAAGGCCTGAGTACCTAGTGGTGTTTGGAAAATTCCTTCATGAATCGCCTTACGCCGAGCCGTCCAGATGGCCCAGAGTGTGACAATCAGAAGAACGAACTGATCATGTGGTAATGATTCCATTAGGGTAAACGACCACTGCTTAGCATTCGGCTCCGTCGCTGTTACTAGCTTTTGAGTTAGCTCCTCATCAACTAGTGCCCATGTGCATCTTGATGTAGTACAGCTGATCAAAGAATGCCGCCAAGAGTCCAGGGAGCCGCATAAACCACATGATGAGTCATCTGCCATATGTCTATGCGCCCTAATGTCCTCTGTGGGCAGAGAATGTTTAGATAATCTCCAAAGAAACATCTTTACCTTGGCTGGTACGTGGGTTTTCCACATCCTCTTCCATGATCCTTCCTCAACGGCGCCCGAAGATGAGCCCGCTGACCCCTCCAGCCAGGCTTCACGGCGTTGCCGTGTTGAAACCAGCATACGGTAGGCTGACTTGACTGAAAAATTCCCATTCTTCTCATAGTTCCAGCTCCAAAAATCTTGTATGTTACGAGTACACAGTGGTATTCCCATAATAGTTTGGGCATCCATTGGCAGAAATACCTCGTTGATGCGGTGGGCGTCCCAAGTTGCACTTGTGTGGTCTATTAATTCTGAAACCAACATTGGGGGGTCAGCAACCCTGCAACCGCACGGCCTTAGCATTTCGTCCCTAGGGAGCCATGTATCTATCCATATATGTGTGGACTCACCATTACCAATCCTTCGAATCAGCCCCTGTTTTAGAACATCACGGCCACCCACAATAGCCCTCCAAATCTGACTTGGATGGTTTCCAAGCGGTGCCTGCAAAATTGTAGCGTCGGGATAGTATATGCTTTTCAGCAAACGAGCGGTAAGTGATTTCGGGGCTTGGAGCAATCTCCATGCCTGGCGTGCTAACATTGCAAGGTTAAAAAGTTCAAAGTCCTTGAAACCCAGTCCTCCCATGCCTTTAGGTTGGGTCATAGCCTTCCATGAAACCCAATGTGGTTTCCGTTTTCCATCCTTACTACCCCACCAGAACTTTCTGATAAGCATATTGAGGTGTTCGCACAACCCTCTAAGCAACTTAAAACATGACATAGAATAGACTAGTATGGCTTGGGCAGCCGATTTAACTAGAACTTCTTTACCTGAAGTTGAGAGAGTATTTTCTATCCATCCCTGAACTTTACTCCATAGGCGGTCTTTCAAATATTTGAAAGCACCATTTTTTGAACTCCCCACATCTGAAGGCATACCAAGGTACTTCTCATTTAAAGTCTCATTTGGAACATTGAGCCACCCCTTGATCTCCTGTCTTGCACTATCTGGCACTCCTTTGCTAAAAAAGATGGAAGATATGGCATAATTGATTCGCTGACCAGAAGCTTGACAGTAAGTATTCAAGACATGGTTCACCTCATTGGCTCCCGCACTATTTACCTTACAGAACAGCAGGCTATCATCAGCGAATAGAAGGTGGCTTACTGGTGGCGCCGAAGGTGCCACTTGTAGACCGCCCAAATTTGATGACTCACTTTTTGATTTTAACAGGCACGACAGGCCCTCTGCTGCTAGCAAGAACAAGTACGGGGAAATTCGATCCCCCTGTCTGATCCCACGTGAGGGTTCAAACTCCTCTAATTTCTTCCCATTAAACATGACAGGGAATTTAACAGTGGTGACAAGGCTCATAACAATATTTACCCAATTCTCGGTAAAGCCCAGTTTCAAACATTATTGCTTTGAGATAAGGCCACTCAACTCTATCATAAGCTTTCATCATGTCAAGCTTCAATGCATAAGATTGGTGCTTCTTTGCTTTGTTTCTCTTCATAAAATGGAGACATTCATATGCTACAATGATATTGTCAGTAATCAACCTGCCCGGGACAAAAGCGGATTGCTCCTCCGAAATTATGTCAGGTAGTATCACCTTAAGACGGTTTGAGATCACCTTGGAAGCAATTTTGTATAGAACATTGCACAGACTAATGGGACGAAACTGGGACAACAGGGTGGGGTTGTTTACCGTTGGGATCAGTACTAGAACTGTTTCATTAATGCATGCCGCTGACTCGGTTCCCTCAACAATTTTTAACAACACTTCAGTCACTTCATATCCACAGATCTCCTAGTGGCGCTGAAAAAATGGGCAGGAAACCCGTCGTGACCAGGGGCTTTAATTGGAAACATCTGAAAGAGTGCTGTTTTTACCTCCTCCCTACTGTAAGGTGCATTCAAGGACTCGTTCATCGACTGTGTGACTTTACATGGGACCGTCTCTAGGACCTGCTCCATGTTGCTCACCCCCTCTGATGTATAGAGATCCTTGTAAAACGCTGTCGTCATGTTCTCCATCTCAGCAGCACTATCTGTCATTTGTCCGTCAGGCTTCTGTAACATTTTAATCTGATTCTTCCTCCTGCGCCTACTAGCTCGAAGGTGAAAAAAGTAGGTGTTTTTGTCCCCGTGTATTAACCAATCAACCCTCGCCCTCTGTCTCTAGAGTATTTCCTCTCGATGGAATAGTTCCACAAGGCGATCGGTTATTTTAATTTCCTGGCGGCTAGGACCGGATCTTCCTGGAACTCCTCGTAGCACCGACAGTTCATTTTTTAAAGCTGCTATCTCCTGTCTGACCTTGCCAAATTGCACCCAATCCCATGTCGCTAGTTGATACGTCTCCAACGTATCTATAATTTTTTATTGTTCCATTCTACTATATTATCAATCGTGGATGTTTTATATGCTATTTTATATAATTTTCTGGACTAACCTATTAACCTAGAGCCAATTGTCAGTTCTGTTTTTTCCTTGTTTTTGAGTATCACAGAAAAGGAATACCAAACGGAGTCCAATTGACGTGCCAATTTTTGATGATTTTTTATGGACCAAAAGAAGCCCCCGGAGTAAAAGAGTTGCGCCAGAAGAGTCCCGGGCTGTCCACGAGGGTGGGGGCGCGCCCTACCCCCTGGGTGTGGGCCCCTATCTCATGGATGACTCGGAGACCCCCCTGACGTGAGACCTACGCCAAAAATTCCTATAAATACAGAAACCTCCAGAAAATAACCTAGATCAGGAGTTCCGGCGCCGCAAGCCTCTGTAGCCACCAGAAACCAATCGGGACCCTGTTTCGGCACCCTGCCGGAGGGCGGAATCCCTCACCGGTGGCCATCTTCATCATCCCGGCTCTCTCCATGACGAGGAGGGAGTAGTTCACCCTCGGGTCTGAGGGTATATACCAGTAGCTATGTGTTTGATCTCTCTCTCTCTCGTGTTCTTGATTCGGCACGATCTTGATGTATCGCGAGCTTTGCTATTATAGTTGGATCTTATGATGTTTCTCCCCCTCTACTCTCTTGTAATGGATTGAGTTTTCCCTTTGAAGTTATCTTATCGGATTAAGTCTTTAAGGATTTGAGAACACTTGATGTATGTCTTGCATGTGCTTATCTGTGATGACAATGGGATATTCACGTGATCTACTTGATGTATGTTTTGGTGATCAACTTGCGGGTTCAGTGACCTTGTGAACTTATGCATAGGGGTTGGCACACGTTTTCTTCTTGACTCTCCGGTACAATCTTTGGGGCACTCTTTGAAGTTCTTTGTGTTGGTTGAATAGATGAATCTGAGATTGTGTGATGCATATCGTATAATCATACCCGCGGATACTTGTGGTGACATTGGAGTATCTAGGTGACATTAGGATTTTGGTTGATTTGTGTCTTAAGGTGTTATTCTAGTACGAACTCTAGTATAGATCGAACGGAAAGAATAGCTTCATGTTATTTTACTACGGACTCTTGAATAGATCGATCAGAAAGAATAACTTTGAGGTGGTTTCGTACCCTACAATAATCTCTTCGTTTGTTCTTCGCTATTAGTGACTTTGGAGTGACTCTTTGTTGCATACTGAGGGATAGTTATATGATCCAACTATGTTATTATTGTTGAGAGAACTTGCACTAGTGAAAGTATGAACCTTAGGCCTTGTTTCCTATCATTGCAATACCGTTTACGCTCACTTTTATCGCTTGTTACCTTGCTGTTTTTATATTTTCAGATTACAAAAACCTATATCTACCATCCATATTGCACTTGTATCACCATCTCTTCGCCGAACTAGTGCACCTATACAATTGACCATTTATTGGGTGTGTTGGGGACACAAGAGACTCTTTGTTATTTGGTTGTAAGGTTGTTTGAGAGAGACCTTCTTTATCCTACGCCTCCCACGGATTGATAAACCTTAGGTCATCCACCTGAGGGAAATTTGCTACTGTCCTACAAACCTCTGCACTTGGAGGCCCAACAACGTCTACAAGAAGAAGGTTGTGTAGTAGACATCAGGCTCTTTCTGGCGCCGTTGCCGGGGAGGTGAGTGCTTGAAGGTATATCTTTAGATCTTGCAATCGAATCTTTTAGTTTCTTGTTTTATCAGTAGTTTAGTTTATGAAAGAAAACTACAAAAAATGGAATTAAGGTTGCCTCATATGCTTCATCTTTTTAATGTCTTTCGTGAAAACAAGGATTCCGATAATTGTGCTCAAGTGCTAGAAGAAGAATGCATTAGAATGTTTGGCACTAAATATTTGAATGACGAGCATGATTGCAATGTTGTTAGTATGAATTCTTTGAATACCCATGATGCTAATGATATGCAAAGCCACAAGCTTGGGGATGCTATGTTTGATGAAGATGATATGTTTAGTCCCCCAAGTTTTGATGAGCAAATTTATTACGATGAAAGCATGCCTCCTATTTATGATGATTATTGTGATGACACGTATGCTATAAAGAATAAAGATAACCATGAAACTTGTCATCATGATTTTAATTTTCAATTGGATTATGCTTCACAGGATAGTTATTTTGTTGAGTTTGCTCCCACTACTATTGATGAGAATAAATTTGCTTATGTGGAGAGTAGTAAAATTTCTATGCAAGTAGATCATGAAAAGAATCCTTTATGGGCTGGTTATATGGTTGAATTCATTCATGATGCTACTGAAAAATATTATGAGAGAGGATCATATGCTTCTACATATTGCTATAATATCAAGTTTCCTCTCTATGTGCTTAAAGTTTTGATGTTATGCTTGTTTTGCTTCCTATGCTAGTTGATTATTGTCCCCATAAGTTATTTGCTCACAAAATCCCTATGCATAGGAAGTGGGTTAGACTTAAATGTGCTAGTCATATTCTTCATGATGCTCTCTTTATGTTTCAATTCTTATCTTTTATGTGAGCATCATTGAAATCATCATGCCTAGCTAGGGGCGTTAAACTATAGCGCTTGTTGGGAGGCAACCCAATTTTTTTTTGTTCTTTGCCTTTGCTCCTGTTTAGTAATAAATAATATATCTAGCCTCTGGTTAGATGTGGTTTTATGTTTTAATTAGTGTTTATGCCAAGTAGAACCAATAGGATCTTCTTGGGTGATAGTTGTTTGATCTTGCTGAAAAAGACAGAAACTTTGTGCTCACGAAAATAATTGTTAAAATTCACCAGAACGTGATAAAATACCAATTCTTTTTGCAGTAAATCAATATACAAATTATCCGGGTTGTCCTAGTTTTTCAGAAGTTTTGGAGTTTCATAAGTATTCGAACAAATCAGATTTCTACAGACTGTTTTGTTTTTGACAGATTCTGTTTTCTATGTGTTGTTTGCTTATTTTGATGAATCTATGAGTAGTATCGGAGGGTATACATAGAGAAGTTGGAATACAGTAGATATTACACAAATATAAATAAAGAATGAGTTCACAACAGTACCTAAGTGGTGGTTTTATTTTCTTATACTAACGTAGCTTACGAGTTTTCTGTTGAGTTTTGCGTTGTGAAGTTTTCAAGTTTTGGGTAAAGATTCGATGGACTATGGAATAAGGAGTGGCAAGAGCCTAAGCTTGGGGATGCCCAAGGCACCCCAAGGTAATATTCAAGGACAACCAAGAGCCTAAGCTTGGGGATGCCCCGGATGGCATCCCCTCTTTCGTCTTTGTTCATCGGTAACTTTACTTGAAGCTATATTTTTTATTCACCACATGATATGCGTTTTGCTTGGAGCGTCATTTTATTTTCTTTTATTTTGCTTGCTGTTTGAATAAAATACCAAGATCTGAAATTCTTAAATGTTAGAGAGTCTTCACATAGTTGCATAATTATTCAACTACTCATTGATCTTCACTTATATTTTTCGGAGTAGTTTGTCGTTTGCTCTAGTGCTTCACTTATATCTTTTTTAGAGCATGGTGCTGGTTTTATTTTATAGAAATTATTGATCTCTCATGCTTCACTTATATTATTTTGAGAGTCTTTTAGAACAGCATGGTAATTTGCTTTGGTTATAAAATTAGTCCTAATATGATGGGCATTCAAGATGGGTATAATAAAAACTTCCATATAGAGTGCATTGAATACTATGAGAAGTTTGATACTTGATGATTGTTTTGAGATATGAAGATGGTGATATTAGAGTCGTCCTAGTTGAGTAATTGTGAATTTGAGAAATACTTGTGTTGAGGTTTGCAAGTCCCGTAGCATGCACATATGGTAACCGTTGTGTAACAAATTTGAAGCATGAGGTGTTTCTTTGATTGTCTTCCTTATGAGTGGTGGTCGGGGACGAGCGATGGTATTTTCCTACCAAGCTACCCCCCTAGGAGCATGCGCGTAGTGCTTGGTTTTTGATGACTTGTAGATTTTTGCAATAAGTATGTGAGTTCTTTGTGACTAATGTTGAGTCCATGGATTATACGCACTCTCACCTTTCCATCATTGCTAGCCTCTTCGGTACCGTGCATTGCCCTTTCTCACCTTGAGAGTTGGTGCAAACTTCGCCGGTGCATCCAACCCCCGTGATATGATACGCTCTATCACACATAAACCTCCTTATATCTTCCACAAAACAGCCACCATACCTACCTATTATGGCATTTCCATAGCCATTCCGAGATATGTTGCCATGCAACTTTCCACCGTTCCATTTATTATGACACGATTCATCATTGTCATATTGTCTTCCATGATCATGTAGTTGACATCGTATTTGTGGCAAAGCCACCATGCATAATTTATCATACATGTCACTCTTGATTCATTGCCCATCCTGGTACACTGCCGGCGGCACTCATATAGAGTCAAATTTTGTTCTAGTATTGAGTTGTAAATATATAGAAGTGTGATGATCATAATTAATAGAGCATTGTCCCATAAAAAAGGAAAGGCCAGATAAAAAAATAAAAAAGGAAAGGCCAAATAAAAAAAGGAAGGCCCCCCCAAAAAGGAAGGGACAATGCTACTATCCTTTTTCCACACTTGTGCTTCAAAATAGCACCATGATCTTTATGATAGAGAGTCTCATATTTTGTCACTTTCATATACTAGTGGGAATTTTTCATTGTAGGACTTGGCTTGTATATTCCAACAATGGGCTTCCTCAAATGCCCTAGGTCTTCGTGAGCAAGCAAGTTGGATGCACACCCACTTAGTTTCTTTTGTTGAGCTTTCATACATTTATAGCTCTAGTGCATCCGTTGCATGGCAATCCCTACTCCTTGCATTGACATCAATTGATGGGCATCTCCCTAGCCCATTGATTAGCTGCGTCAATGTGAGACTTTCTCCTTTTTTGTCTTCTCCACACAACCCCCATCATTATATTCCATTCCACCCAAAGTGTTATGTCCATGGCCCACGCTCATGCATTGCGTGAAAGTTGAAAAAAGTTTGAGATTACTAAAGTATGAAACAATTGCTTGGCTTGTCATCGGGGTTGTGCATGATGAGAGCATTTTTGTGTGACGAAAATGAAGCATAGCCAAACTATATGATTTTGTAGGGATAAGCTTTCTTTGGCCATGTTATTTTGAGAAGACATAATTGCTTTGTTAGTATGCTTGAAGTATTATTGTTTTTATGTCAATATTAAACTTTTGTCTTGGATCTTTCGGATCTGAATATTCTTGCCACAATAAAGAAAATTACATTGAAAATTATGTTAGGTAGCATTCCACATCAAAAATTCTATTTTTATCATTTACCTACTCGAGGACGAGCAGGAATTAAGCTTAGGGATGCTTAATACGTCTCCAACCTATCTATAATTTTTGATTGTTCCATGCTATTATATTATCAATCGTGGATGTTTTATATGCATTTATATGCTATATTATATGATTTTTGGGACTAACCTATTAACCTAGAGCCCAGTGCCAGTGCCAGTTTCTGTTTTTTCCTTGTTTTTGAGTATCGGAGAAAACGAATACCAAACAGAGTCCAATTGACGTGCCACTTTTTGATGATTTTTTATGGACCAAAAGAAGCCCCCGGAGTAAAAGAGTTGGGCCAGAAGAGTCTCGGGCTGTCCACGAGGGTGGGGGCGCGCCCTACCCCCTGGGCGTGGGCCCCTATCTCGTGGACGACTCGGAGACCCCCCTGACGTGAGACCTACGCCAAAAATTCCTATAAATACAGAAACCTCCAGAAAATAACCTAGATCGGGAGTTCCGCCGCCGCAAGCCTCTGTAGCCACCAGAAACCAATCGGGACCCTGTTCCAGCACCCTGCCGGAGGGGGGATCCCTCACCGGTGGCCATCTTCATCATCCCGGCGCTCTCCATGACGAGGAGGGAGTAGTTCACCCTCGGGGCTGAGGGTATATACCAGTAGCTATGTGTTTGATCTCTCTCTCTCTCGTGGTCTTGATTCGGCACGATCTTGATGTATCATGAGCTTTGCTATTATAGTTGGATCTTATGATGTTTCTCCCCCTCTACTCTCTTGTAATGGATTGAGTTTTCCCTTTGAAGTTATCTTATCGGATTGAGTCTTTAAGGATTTGAGAACACTTGATGTATGTCTTGCATGTGCTTATCTGTGGTGACAATGGGATATTCACGTGATCTACTTGATGTATGTTTTGGTGATCAACTTGCGGGTTCACTGACCTTGTGAACTTATGCATAGGGGTTGGCACACGTTTTCATCTTGACTCTCCGGTACAAACTTTGGGGCACTTTTTGAAGTTCTTTGTGTTGGTTGAATAGATGAATCTGAGATTGTGTGATGCATATCGTATAATTATACCCGCGGATACTTGTGGTGACATTGGAGTATCTAGGTGACATTAGGCTTTTGGTTGATTTGTGTCTTAACGTGTTATTCTAGTACGAACTCTAGGATAGATCGAACCGAAAGAATAGCTTCGTGTTATTTTACTACGGACTCTTGAATAGATCGATCAGAAAGAATAACTTTGAGGTGGTTTCGTACCTACAATAATCTCTTCGTTTGTTCTCCGCTATTAATGACTTTGGAGTGACTCTTTGTTGCATGTTGAGGGATAGTTATATGATCCAACTATGTTATTATTGTTGAGAGAACTTGCACTAGTGAAAGTATGAACCTTAGGCCTTGTTTCCTATCATTGCAATACTGTTTACGCTCACTTTTATCGCTTGTTACCTTGCTGTTTTTATATTTTCAGATTACAAAAACCTATATCTACCATTCATATTGCACTTGTATCACCATCTCTTCGCCGAACTAGTGCACCTATACAATTTACCATTGTATTGGGTGTGTTGGGGACACAAGAGACTCTTTGTTATTTGGTTGCAGGGTTGTTTGAGAGAGACCATCTTCATCCTACGCCTCCCACGGATTGATAAACCTTAGGTCATCCACTTGAGGGAAATTTGCTACTGTCCTACAAACCTCTGCACTTGGAGGCCCAACAACGTCTACAAGAAGAAGGTTGTGTAGTAGACATCACTAGTTCCCCTGACAGATTCTGTAGTTTACTTTTCACCTGACCAACCGATTCCCCCGGGCCAAGCGCCCAGCTATTACTCACCACATCTGACAACGAGGGGTCCCTCTCCCAGCAGACTTCGTACTTGAAAGGTCGAGGGCCCCTTTTGCATGCATTTACCTCATGTAGGCGAAGAAACAAAGGCACATGATCTGAACTGGCCGCGGTCAAGTGCTCCACTGTGGCCGCTGGGAAGGCAAGAGACCATGCAGGGTTTGCCACTCCCCGATCAAACCGCACTCTTGTGTATGTTCCCCCGGCCACTTTCCTCTCGAAAGTCCAGTCCAGACCCTTGTAACCAATATCAGTTAAGCCACATATATCTAGAGCATCACGGAAAGCATCCATCTGTGTTTGGCTGCGACTACCAATTCCACCATGTTCATATGCATGGAGAATTTCATTTGCTCCTATTACAACCCATGGCTGATTCCCTGACCCTGCAATGCCACGCAAATCTCCCATGTTTTATACCTTTCACTTGTTTGAGCTTCTCCATAGACAAAAGTTATTCTAGTTTGTACTTCTGCCATCTCATCTACAGTCACATCAATATGATATTCCGAGTAACCAATAACTTCAAGCTTTATTTCATTGTTCCAAAAAAAAAATCCAAGACCACCACTCCTACTAGAGCTACTTACAGCAAAGCTTTTATTATATCCTAAAGATCCTACCAGATCCTCAACACGTGAGCCCTCTATCTGAGTTTCAAGGATGCATACAATAGAGGGGGCAAGTTGCCTCGAGAGATCTCGAAGCTCGCGAACTATCGCAGGTTTGCCAATCCCGCGACAGTTCCATACTAAGCAACTCATTATGCTTGGCGCGACCCACTGCTGGGGTCCGCCAGACGCGCATCATTAGTTGTATTTGCTGCTTTGTTCTTCTCATTGTGTTTCTCCACGGTAGTAGGATTTGTCTTTGGCCTCTTAGGAATCTGTTTTGAAGAAGGGCTTTGAGGTATAGTAGATACAGAGGTAGTAGGATCCCCCATCTGTTGTGAGGTCGTCATCGGCGCCATGAGCAAAGGTGTATTGCCTCGAGTCCTCTTGCGGCTACCATCCACATCCACATCCTCCATATCAGCATCGACAGGGTTTTCAGTGTCAAACTGCTCCTCGGGTGATGGTCCTGTGCCCCGGCCTCCACGCCCTGAGCGACCGTTTCCTCGGCCTCCTTGTGATCTACCTCCCCCTCGATTGCCCTTTCCTTCACCAGGTCCACTGCCCGGTCCCCTAAACCAAGAAGCTCGCAGATTCTTAAAAATTAAAGCCTTTGGGGGATGAACTCCGTCCCCACATTCTTTGAAGACATGCCCTAGATGGCCACAAACAGCACACCAGTCAGGCAGCCTTTCATATTTAACTCGGAAGATCTCTCTCTTTTTGTTCTTGACTATGGAAACAACATTCTTTAGTGGCTCTCTGACATTGATTTTCACACGAACACGGTAGAAATTGCCTTCAAAGTCCTGTGACTTCGGCTCTGCAAAGACAAACTCACTAATGGTAGCAGCTAGGGATTTGATTAGCGGGAAGTACCCTTCTAGAAAGTCGTGAATCTGAGCCCAGATTCCCATCTTGTCAAGAGGTATGGTCGATGGTCTGGTGAATCCATCATATGGCTCAATAACCACTGCTTTCCCTTTGTAAGCCCAAGGACCTTCTTCCATGACCCTCTCCCAATCCCCTAAGCACTGAAACTGAAAAGTATACAAATTTTCTTCTAGAGGGCGGATTTTGACTTCCCTCGCAAGGTCCCACGCCACCCTCATGGTGCGATAGAACCAGTACTGACTGTAGGTTTTGTCTGTGTGCACTCGGGCGATCGCCATCCACCTCGTCGCTTCCTGTGGGAGATCGCCGTCGTTCACCACGACATCTTGAAGATTGCCTTCATTCAGACCTAACTCCTCCATCATGGCCTCTAGCTCGGTCGCATCCGAGCCCGAAGCCGCCGCCGCCATTAGATCTCAGTAGTACCTTGTGTGGATCAGTTCGGATTGAATTCTCACAAACCTAAACTAAACTTGAGGAGCTTTGGGGTGTGCCGACCGTTTATTTGGCCCACTATTAGTTGGATTACATGTGTTGCAGCCCATACACTTTTCCCTCTAGGCCCGTGTGGGCCACCTGCTGTTCGGATTTTATGCATATTTAATGCGTATAGTTGGATGACCAACCCCTATCACTATGCGTGGAATGTCCGGACATGTCCGCGTACTTTTGAGGTGTTTAATGTATAACGTTGAAGTTGCCCTTACACCCACGAATTTGCGGACCAAATATACTCTATGTCTCTATGGTTCGAGTATCGTTCATTTGAAGGTTTCAACCTTCAATTTGTGATGACTTCTTATGACTTTTGTGGCTGTATATAGGGCAGCGGAATACAAACTTGATCTGACTTTCTTGCGGAGCTTGACTAGATTTATGCATAAGAATCTTTTCACATGTTGGTGGAAGGGGATTTAACATTATTTGGCGGCAGAAAGAGATAAATAGAAATAATTTCGATGCGACATGGCCATTTATGTCTAGTGGCATTATTGAGAGCTTGGACCTGTGAGAGATAGCTTTAGAGGGTGCTTGGATCCAAGGGACTTATTTTAGTCTGACTAAAAATAGTCTCTTTAAGAGGCTAAAGTTCCAAGCACCCCTGACTAAAGAGGGGCTAAAACTAGTCTTGAGACTAAATTTTTTTAGTCAGGGGTACCCCTACTAAAATGGGATTAGTCCTCTCTCTCCTCATTTAACTCCTCTCCTTTAACATATGCGAGTTCTGGATTGGAGGGTTTGAAGGATAATAAATGCTCATTAACTTGATTTTAGTCTCTTTAGTATTTGGATCCAAGCATGGGTGAGGCTAGCAAGTTTTAGTCCCACTACTTTTAGTCATGAGACTAAAACGTATCCAAGCACCCTCTTATCGGCTCGCCAATTTACTTGGGCTAATAACTTACTCCCACCGAATTATGAAATGCTAGATTGTGTGTTGATGAGTGTTGAGTGGGAATGAAATTTTACTTTGTTGACGGTTCGTGCTCACCATAGAAGTATCTCCGATCACACTCCTCTTCTTTTGGATTTCAGTGAGGAGGCTCATCCGAGAAACAAGACCGCTTTTTTCTTTGAAACATCTTGGTTTGAGAAGGAAAATTTTCTCGGTACCATAGCTCATCAATGGTCAAAGGAGATTACATGAGTTACTAGCATTGAGAAGTGACAATTTAAAATCAGTCACCTTAGAAAATCCCTTCGGGGTTTGGCTAGGTGTATTAGTGGTGACTACAAGAAAGAAAAGGCCTGGATTCTGCGTGACCATGGCCGAGACGACATCGTTGTTCGCCTGCTAGGGCGGTTCGCCCCTCCATGAGTCGGTGCTTGCTACTCATGATGGATTTTTTGGATTTCCCCGAATAGGAAGGGTGAAATAGTATAATAGAATATAATATTTCACTCAGTTAAGAACCAAGGTTATCAAACCAGAAAAAGATGGCACACAAACAACATGAATGGTATCTGCACACACATAAAGCACATGCTTGCACCCAACAAAGGCAACGGGGTCGTCACGCCCCTTGTTCTTGCCAGTTGCAAGAATTAAATCCGGTAGTGATAGGCAAACAAATGAAAATAAAATAAAGCAAAATAAAAAACAAGATAATTGTAGGATTCTTAGTAATAATTGAGAATGGGCCCGGGGGCCATAGGTTCACTAGAGGCATCTCTCTCATAAGCATAGCAACGATGGGTAAACAAATTAACGCTGGACAATTGACAGAATTGTGCATAGGTATGATGATCATCCAAGGCATGATCAATATATAGGCATTTCGTCCGTGACAAGTAGAACGCTAATTCAATTGCATCTACTACTATTACTCCACCCCAAGACCGCTATCCAGCATGCATCTCAAAGTATTAAGTTCAGACAAACAGAATAACACATCAAGCAAGATGACATAATCTAGACAAAGTAAGACCAAACAATATGATCAAACCCCGTCGGTTTATTCTTAGTAGCAACAATACAAATACGTGCCTTACTCCTCCTGAGACAGGGCAAGATCACCCCAAGATTGAACATACTATAAAGCACCTCCCCCACCGAAGATGAATCAGTCTAACTTGGCCAAAGTAGACGGATAGATCGTAGAGAAATACAAAGCTATAAAATTACGTAAAAAATAAATATCAAGGGACTCAAATAGTGGGATAATTCTGATTACAAACTCACAATTCATCATATTTCAACAAACACACCACAGAAATTTACATCGGATTGTTCTTAGAGAAGATCATTGTATCAGAGAGAGAGAGCCATCTAACTACTACTATGGACCCGTAGGTCCCGAAGGAACTACTCACACATCATCTTTGAGGCAGTAAGGTTGATGATGATTGCCTTCCCAATGGTTTCGTCCTCTGGCAGACTGCCGGAATATGGCTCAAGATGGGTTCACTTCGGAACAGAGGTTTGCAGCGGTGAAAGAATTGTTTTAGGGTCTCACTCAGAGGGTTTCAGAAAATATGGAAATTTATAGGACAAAAATTAGGGCAATTAGAGCTACATGGGACCCACAAGTTAGGGGGCGCGCCACCCTAGCTTATGGGGTCCATGTAGGTATTCTGGTCCTCCCCGAAGCTTCTAGGCAATCCTATGTTCCAGAAAAAATTATCGTAAAATTTCATCGTGTTTGGACTTTGATATGTATGGTTTTTCCACGAAACAAAAAACATGCAAAAAACATGAATTGACACTAGCACCGAGTTAATAGGTTATTAGTCCATAAAAATAATATAAAATGACATATAAAGCATACAAAAGTGATAATATAATAGCATGAAACAACCAAAATTATAGATACATTGGAGACGTATCAGTGCTCGTCAAGGAGCCGGAGGTTTGTAGCTTTGGTCCTCCTGCACCTAGTGGACGCCAACACAGGCGGTGCCACTTGCTCTTATGCCATGATGTCGTTGAAGTGTGCCTACAAGGGCGAGTCGTCGGCTCATCATCGGATTCATCCTCCATTGTCTGGTCCTCGTAGCTGACCTCCAGAGAGCTATCCGACAAGCTAAGCCCCAGTCCGTTGTGCGTGACTGGACTGCCAGTAGGCCGCAATGCCGACCAACTGTTGTTGCTGCTCTGTCGAGAGGCACTCCCACATCGCTCTAGAGCTGGACGACGTGGTGCGGTGCGGGTCGTGCCGAGCTAGGAGGCAGCGTTTAAAAGTGGATGCCGGCAAGGCCAAGCGGCGGGTTGTGTCAATGCGGGTGCTGGAATGGGTTTCTCGGCCGTCGTGCCTGTTTAGTGTCGGTAGGCAGACGGATGGGAGCTGTTTTGAATACGGTACACAACTGTCCAGTCTCGTCCGGCCACACGTGTTCTGCATTGGAACAGGCGCGGAAATCGGGGGGCCTCTCGACTGATGCACCGCTTCATTGACGGCTCCAGTGAAAAGCCGCGTCCGCTCTAGGCCGGCATGAATGTGGTGTTGGTACTCTGGGGCAGCGTGGACCGACATGAATGCATGGCAACCGCTTTGCACAAGAGAGGACACCAGCGAGGGAGAGGTTTTTGTGTGGGTCTGGCTGTCGGACGCAGCAGCGGTCCGGACGCCCACAGAGCCCCTTAGTTTGCCTCCAGTTTATGGGATTTCAGATATCTAGACCATAACCGTTTGTGTACCGTGTTGCATGGAAAATTGCATCCGAATCGCTCAATGTAGACGGTTGCGGACGGTTTAAAGGTCCATGTAGAAGATGCCCTAAAAAAGATCAACCACAACATGATAATGCATGTAAAAAATGTACACCACTTGGAATCCTTAAATAGCCTATACATCTCTATAATAATCAAATATTCATGGTCCAACTTCGCCAAAAATATATAACAAACCATTTCCACAATGACATGCGGGGTATCACCTAGTTTCGGTAATACACCTTCCCTACTTGATACATTGTACAACGAAATGGCGAAGACTATTCCTGTTAAGTCGGAAGAAAGTCACTTTCGACATTTTGTCTCACACGTGAGGCTCTGTTGTCATAATGTGCCAGCTCAGTACATCAGTAACCAGCCTTTTTTTTGATAAAACATCACTAACCAGCCTTGTTACGCAGAATAATACTAACATGTAACTAAACCCGCCTGGTAGTGACGGTGCATTCAACCAACGATCGTTGTGGGTCCGGGCCTGACGTTCAGGCAACGCAACACCAACAAAAAAATAATTTATACTATCATGCATGCATGGCAGGCATTAGTAAAAACCTTTGCGGGTCCGGGCCTGACGTTTGGGCAACACAATACCAACAAAAAGATTAAAATGATATCATGCATGCATGAAAGGCATTAGTAAAAAAGATCAATTCTGATCGTGGAGGCTAGGATGTCATCAAGGTAAATGACATGCGCAGTGACGTCATTTTCTTGTCTCTTCATCCCGGAGAAGATTCCACCAAGCAAATAATATAGTTAATCAACTATTAATGGGAAACAAACCTCGATTAAAGGCAATGTGTGTTCTTTTCAATCTTTACATTTCCAGCTTACGCATCCCCGCTGGCCTACACGGCAACAAATGACCCAGCAACACTAGCTCATGTATATTTAAAAGATGAATTAACAGGAAGAAATATACTCCATAGCATTATTGTTCATTTCATTATCCAACAACCTTTTATCTGACTCGAGAAAGGCCCTAAGTGACAAGCTAGGCGTCTGTCTCATTTGCAGCCAGGTGAGCATGCAAACCACCATTTCAAGTACTAGGGCATCTCAACCACTAATCCTCAAACCGTCTGCATCCGTGCGGATCGAATGGCCCAGACAACACAAGTCATCCGAGGAAAACAAATCAGGATCGACTGACTTAGTGAAAAGAAGTGAAACTCGAGGGGCCTTGTGAGCGTCCGGACCACTGCTACACGCGCGCCCGACACCATGGTCCCACCCAAAACCCACTCTCGTTGTCGCGCCCTCTCCCGCGTGATGTGAATCGGAAACACTAGGAAGAAATATAGGGGATGGGGGATGGGATCCTCACCTGCGAATCGGCGGCCATCCACCGAGAACCGGACCATGCCACCGCCCGAAAACGCCACGAATGGAGGAGAGGGAGAGGAGAGGGAGAGCAATGGCCAATGCGAACCGCGGTGCGCGAAACGGGGGAGAAGTAATGCGGGGCGGAGGAGGGGAGAGGGAGTGGAGTTCGTGCGCATTGGGCAAGAGGGGGGTTTCGACCCGGACCCACATGTCATCAACGCCAAATACTGTAACGGCTACACGCAAGCCCCCAGCAACACGCGCTTCACTCGCGCGGAACTGCCAACCAACTATGAGCCGTTTGATTCAAAACAAAGGGCATCTGGGTCATTTGGATCTGAAACAACTGATCGATCAGTCGGAAATTAGCTTTCTCATAATTTGAAGATGAACAGGCGCAACAACGCGCGCCTTCTTGGTCCAGTGTATAACACGAGACCCATGATACCCCGGATCTAGAGTGGAAGATAAAGCTCGGGCACTTTAATTTTGCAACTTTGACTCAGCGAATTAGCTGTAATAAGATGAAATATATTAGCAGCAGAAAAATGAACAAACTGGACGCAATCCGAGGCTGTAAGAGTGTGATGCCGACTGGGTAAGCACCAGTTTATTACTAGTAGTATATGTCAGTTGCGTCCACGTGCACGTACGTACGTACGGCTAGCTGAGTGCAGGCCAGAAATATCTCCATCGCTTTTCACTGTCCGATGACTCCCCGTATATAAAAGCGATGGACTTAACTAATTAGCTAGAGACCCCTCAAAGAAAGCTAATTAGCTACTCCCTCCATCCCTAATATAAGAGCGTTTTTTCACATACACTAGTATAAACAACGTTTTTATATTATGAGACGGAGGAAGTAGATAAGAAGTAAACCGGTAGATTTTTCTTTTTGACGTTCCTTAGATTTTTCTTATCAGAGATAAACATCGTGATCGCGATGCAAGGATGAACTTGGCCCTAGTATCGATCTGAAAAGCTACTAGCTAGGCGGTCTCTCGATTGAACTATTCTACTACTCTACATGGCAAGCTGTCTGTGCTGTGCCCACTGAAGTATGAACATGCTGGATTATCCTTTATTGTTAATCGTTGCTAATGCGGGGTTCTGCTGAAAGCTCGCCGTGGTTAGTCAATGCCGCAAATATCTCTGCATAATATCAGCAGCGCTACCAGTGCACCTTGTGGGAGCCGATTAATGTTAATAATTACATGGATTTTCTTTTAAGCTTAATTCAGATTAGCATCATCACGAAATTATTGACATGACAAATCACATACAACAGACTAGGAACATCGCATATAGGCATATGGATCAAGGGCACACGTGAACTGAGGGAGGGACAGAACATACGAGTTTTCACTACCAGGTAGAACTCAAATGGGTAGTGAAAATTCAAACTGAGGGACAGAACATACAAGGGCACCGGAAACTCAGGTGCAAGAAGTTACACATTTGTCATGCAACTCAAATGGGTAATTAAGGATTTTAACTAAGCTCAGACACAAGATTTAGTGTGTCGTGTACTTGTACTCCCTCTATAAATAAATATCTAAAACGTCTTATATTTTTTTAGAGCTCACTCAGATCACTAAAGACGGAGATGTTTTATATTACTACTTTAATAATCTAAAACATTTTATATTTGTTTACAGAGAAATATATGTATAGCTATTAGAGCATCTATAGCCGCATATGCAAATCTGACCCCTCAAAGCAGTGACCGGGTACTCCTCAAATTAACATAATTACAACCGGACATCTCATACTAAATTCAAAAATCCATACAAAAAGCATAGAAACAATAAAACCTATGTACTACGTAGAGATCTAGCTACTCCTCGTCGGATATGTCGACAATCTACGTGCCCGGCTCCAGCAGTATGGTCGGCAGCTGCAGCTCTCAAGCCTCCGGCGGCCTTGTCAGTGTCAAAACCGGCGGATCTCGGGTAGGGGATCCCGAACTGTGCGTCTAAAGTCGATGGTAATAGGAGATGGGGGACATGATGTTTACCCAGGTTCGGGCCCTCTCGATGGAGGTAATACCCTACTTCCTACTTGATTGATCTTGATGGATATGAGGATTACAAGAGTTGATCTACCACGAGATCGTAATGGCTAAACCCTAAATGTCTAGCATGTATGATTGTGATTGCCTCTACGGACTAAACCCTCCGGTTTATATAGACACCGGATGGGCCTAGGGTTGTACAGAGTCGGTTTACAGAGGAAGGAATCTACATATCTGAACGCCAAGCTTGCCATCCACGCAAAGGAGAGTCCCATCCGGACACGGGAGAAAGTCTTCTGTCTTGTATCTTCACGACCCATTAGTCCGGCCCACGTCACATAGCCCAGACGTCCGAGGACCCCTTCATCCAGGACTCCCTCAGTAGCCCCTGAATGACGATGTGTCCGGCGTGCAGATTGTTTTCGGCATTGCAAGGCGGGTTCCTCCTCCGAATACTCCAAAACAGCCTTCGAACACAGAAAACGTGTCCGGCTCTGCAAAACAAGTACCACACACCCCCGCAGAGAGTATAATATTTCACGAGTCCAATCTACTGACAACCTTTGTAGCGCGACATCACGTCGCTGCCCAGTCATTATTTCGAACCGTTTTTTAGCCTCCCACTCCATGTTTCAAGATGCGGTTTTATTGACACGTCTTGTCGAAGCAGAGATCGTGTCCCCTTATTGCGGGATGCTCATCAATACGGGCGTGGGTAATCCAACCGCGCCGTCTGCACGGCCCTTGGGGAATAGGCGAGTTTTAAGGCGAGTGGGGAGGCGCTTGATATTCGCTGCCTTTATAAGGAGATAAGGATTCACCCTTTCACCCACGCCTTCTTTCTCTCTGCCCACCCATTCTCGAGCTCGAGTGCCCAAGCTCTCATCCTCTCCGCCTCAGAAAAGTACTCCGACCATGTCCGGATCTGGAGCGCAGGTCAAGTGGATGGTCTCCTCCGTCAAGGAGAAGGACATCACCAAGCTCCGAGAGGTTGGGTACTTAGCCCAGGAAATCGCCCACCGGCTTCTGATAACCCACAAGTATAGGGGATCGCAACAGTTTTCGATTGTAGAGTATTCAACCCAAATTTATTGATTCGACACAAGGGGAGCCAAAGGATATTCTCAAGTATTAGCAGTTGAGTTGTCAATTCAACCACACCTGGATAACTTAGTATCTGCAGCAAAGTGTTTAGTAGCAAAGTAGTATGGAAGTAACGGTAACGGTAGCAAAAGTAATATTTTTGCGTTTTGTAGTGATTGTAACAGTAGCAACGGAAAAGTAAATAAGCGGAGAACAATATGTGAAAAGCTCGTAGGCATTGGATCGGTGATGGAGAATTATGCCGGATGCGGTTCATCATGTAACAGTCATAACACAGGGTGACACAGAACTAGCTCCAATTCATCAATGTAATGTAGGCATGTATTCCGAATATAGTCATACGTGCTTATGGAAAAGAACTTGCATGACATCTTTTGTCCTACCCTCCCGTGGCAGCGGGGTCCTAGCGGAAACTAAGGGATATTAAGGCCTCCTTTTAATAGAGTACCGGAACAATGCATTAACACATAGTGAATATATGAACTCCTCAAACTACGGTCATCACCGGGAGTGGTCCTGATTATTGTCACTTCGGGGTTGCCGGATCATAACACATAGTAGGTGACTATAGACTTGCAAGATAGGATCAAGAACTCACATATATTCATGAAAACATAATAGGTTCAGATCTGAAATCATGGCACTCGGGCCCTAGTGACAAGCATTAAGCATAGCAAAGTCATAGCAACATCAATCTCAGAACATAGTGGATACTAGGGATCAAACCCTAACAAAACTAACTCGATTACATGATAAATCTCATCCAACCCATCACCGTCCAGCAAGCCTACGATAGAATTAGTCACGCACGGCGGTGAGCATCATGAAATTGGTGATGGAGGATGGTTGATGATGATGACGGCGACGGATTCCCCTCTCCGGAGCCCCGAACGGACTCCAGATCAGCCCTCCCGGGAGGTTTTAGGGCTTGGGGGCGGCTCCGTATCGTAAAATGTGATGAATCCTTCTCTCTGATTTTTTTCTCCCCGAACACGAATATATGGAGTTGGAGTTGAGGTCGGTGGAGCGTCAGGGGGCCCACGAGGCAGGGGGTGCGCCCCCACCCTCGTGGACAGGGTGTGGGCCCCCTGACGTGGATTCTTCTTCCAGTATTTTTAATATTTTCCAAAAATATGTTCCATGGAGTTTCAGGTCATTCCGAGAACTTTTGTTTCTGCACATAAATAACACCATGGCAATTCTGCTGAAAACAGCGCCAGTCCGGGTTAGTTCCATTCAAATCATGCAAGTTAGAGTCCAAAACAAGGGCAAAAGTGTTTGGAAAAGTAGATACGACGGAGACGTATTAGCTTCCAGCAAAGGGGCAGATCATCCCCACCCCGGAGCCCCATGAGAGGGTGGTATTCATCCTCCACTTCGTCCGCGGATTGGGATTCCCTCTCCACCCATTCGTCCGCGGACTCATGTTCTACTACGGGCTGGATTTCCACGATCTGGCCCCCAACTCCTTCCTCAACATCTCGGCATTCATTGTCGTGTGCGAGGCCTTCCTCCGCATCCCACCCCACTTCGGATTATGGTTAAAGATCTTCAATGTGAAGCCGAAGGTGGTGGGTGGTCAACACGCAGAGTGCGGAGGCGCTGATATGTCTCCAACGTATCTATAATTTATGAAGTATTCATGCTATTATATTATCCTTCTAGGATGTTTTATATGCATTTATATGCTATTTTATATGATTTTTGGGACTAACCTATTAACCTAGAGCCCAGTGCCAGTTTCTGTTTTTTCCTTGTTTTTGAGTTTCGCAGAAAAGGAAAACCAAACGGAGTCCAATTGAGCTGAAATTTTACGGATATCATTTTTGGACCAGAAGAAGCCCACGGAGTACCGGAAGTGGGCCAGAAGAGCCCCGAGGCCACCACGAGGGTGGGGGGCGCGCCCTACCCCCTGGGTGCGCCCCCTGCCTCGTGGCCGCCTCGGGGACCCCCTGACTTGTTCCCAACTCCAACACCTCTTATATAACCCCAAACTTCCAAAAAGAAACCTAGATCGGGAGTTCCGCCGCCGCAAGCCTTTGTAGCCACCAAAAACCAATCGGGACCCTGTTCCGGCACCCTGCCGGAGGGGGGATCCCTCACCGGTGGCCATCTTCATCAACCCGGCACTCTCCATGACGAGGAGGGAGTAGTTCACCCTCGGGGCTGAGGGTATGTACCAGTAGCTATGTGTTTGATCTCTCTCTCTCTTGTGTTCTTGATGTGGCACGATCTTGATGTATCACGAGCTTTGCTATTTTAGTTGGATCTTATGATGTTTCTCCCCCTCTACTCTCTTGTAATGGATTGAGTTTTTCCCTTTGAAGTTATCTTATCGGATTGAGTCTTTAAGGATTTGAGAACACTTGATGTATGTCTTGCATGTGCTTATTTGTGGTGACAATGAGATATTCACGTTATCCACTTGATGTATGTTTTGGTGATCAACTTGCGGGTTCCGTAACATTGTGAACTTATGCATAGGGGTTGGCACACGTTTTCGTCTTGACTCTCCGGTAGAAACTTTGGGGCACTCTTTGAAGTTCTTTGTGATTGGTTGAATAGATGAATCTGAGATTGTGTGATGCATATCATATAATCATACCCACGGATACTTGAGGTGACATTGGAGTATCTAGGTGACATTAGGGTTTTGGTTGATATGTGTCTTAAGGTGTTATTCTAGTACGAACTCTTGAATAGATCGATCCGAAAGAATAACTTTGAGGTGGTTTCGTACCCTACAATAATCTCTTCGTTTGTTCTCCGCTATTAGTGACTTTGAAGTGACTCTTTGTTGCATGTTGAGGGATAGTTATATGATCCAATTATGTTATTATTGTTGAAAGAACTTTCACTAGTGAAAGTATGAACCCTAGGCCTTGTTTCAACGTATTGCAGTACCGTTTGTGCTCACTTTTATCACTTGCTACCTTGCTGTTTTTATATTTTCATATTACAAACACCTATATCTACCATCCATATTGCACATGTATCACCATCTCTTCGCCGGACTAGTGCACCTATACAATTTACCATTGTATTGGGTGTGTTGGGGACACAAGAAACTCTTTGTTATTTGGTTGCAGGGTTGCTTGAGAGAGACCATCTTCATCCTACGCCTCCCACAGATTGATAAATCTTAGGTCATCCACTTGAGGGAAATTTGCTACTGTCCTACAAACCTCTGCACTTCGAGGCCCAACAACGTCTACAAGAAGAAGGTTGTGTAGTAGACATCAAGCTCTTTTCTGGCGCCGTTGCCGGGGAGGTGAGTGCTTGAAGGTATATATTTAGATCTTGCAATCGAATCTTTTTGTTTCTTGTTTTATCACTAGTTTAGTCTATAAAAGAAAACTACAAAAAATGGAATTAAGGGTGCCTCATATGCTTCATCTTTTTAATGTCTTTCGTGAAAATGATGGGAAGGAAAATTGTGCTCAAGTACTAGAAGAAGAATTACATTGAATGCTTGGCATAAAATATGTGAATGATGAGCATGATTGCAATGTTGTTAGTATGAATTCTTTGAATACCCATGATGCTAATGATATGCAAAGCCACAAGCTTGGGGATGCTATGTTTGATGAAGATGATATGTTTAGTCCCCCAAGTTTTGATGAGCAAATTTATTATGATGAAAGTATGCCTCCTATTTATGATGATTATTGTGATGACACGTATGCTATAAAGAATAAAGATAACCATGAAACTTTTCATCATGATTTTAATTTTCAATTGGATTATGCTTCACATGATAGTTATTTTGTTGAGTTTGCTCCCACTACTATTCTGAATGAGAAGAATTTTGCTTATGTGGAGAGTAATAAAATTTCTACGCTTGTAGATCATGAAAAGAATGCTTAAGGTGCTGGCTATATTGTTGAATTCGTTCATGATGCTACTAAAAATTATTATGAGGGAGGAATATATGCTTGTAGGAATTGCAATAATATCAAGTTTCCTCTCTATGTGCTTAAAGTTTTGAAGTTATGCTTGTTTTGCCTTCCTATGCTAGTTGATTATTGTTCCCATAAGTTGTTTGCTCACAAAATCCCTATGCATAGGAAGTGGGTTAAACTTAAATGTGTTTGCCATATGTTTCATGATGCTCTCTTTATGTTTCAATTCTTATCTTTTATGTGAGCATCATTCATCATGCCTAGCTAGGGGCGTTAAACGTTAGCGCTTGTTGGGAGGCAACCCAATTTTATTTTTGTTTGTTGCTTTTTGGTTCTGTTTAGTAATAAATATTTGATCTAGACTCTGGCTAGATGTGTTTTCATGTTTTAATTAGTGCTTGTGCCAAGTAGAACCTATAGGATCTTCTTGGATGATAGTTATTTGATATTGCTGAAAAAGTCAGAAACTTTCTGCTCACAAAAACAATTGTTAAAAATCACCAGAGAGTGATAATATACTGATTTCAATTGCAGTAGATCAATAATAAAATTATCTAGGTCGTCCTATTTTGGAAGATTTTTATGAGTTCCAGAAGTTTGCGTTTGATGCAGATTACTACAGACTGTTCTGTTTTTGACAGATTCTGTTTTCCATGTGTTGTTTGCTTATTTTGATGAATCTATGAGTAGTATCGGAGGGTATGAACCATAGATAAGTTGGAATACAATAGATATTACACCAATATGAATTTAGAATTAGTTCACAACAGTACCTAAGTGGTGATTTATTTTCTTATACTAACGGAGCTTACGAGTTTTCTGTTGAGTTTTGTGTTGTGAAGTTTTCAAGTTTTGGGTAAAGATTCGATGGACTATGGAATAAGGAGTGGCAAGATCCTAAGCTTGGGGATGCCCAAGGCACCCCAAGGTAATATTCAAGGACAACCAAGAGCCTAAGCTTGGGGATGGCCCGGAAGTCACCCCCTCTTTGGTCTTCGTTAATCGGTAACTTTACTTGGAGCTATATTTTTATTCACCACATGATATGTCTTTTGCTTGGAGCGTCATTTTATTTTGTTAGTATGTGCTTGCTGTTATTTAGAATAATGTTTTGCATCTCTATTTTCAATAAAAATGCCAAGGATAACCTTTACCATGCTTATTTTGCAAGTATACATGTTGTTGTTTCAAAACAGAAAGTTTATCGCTGTTGCAAAAGTTCCCTAGAAAAGTCAGAATATGATAAAATATTGAAACTTTTTGCATATTGAGCTCTGATAAATTTTCTACAGTATGGTAGAATTTCATAATGTTTGGAGTTAGGGAAGTATGATGAATCTTGCATTCTTTACAGACTGTACTGTTTTGGCATATTGCTGTTATGTTTGCATTGTTTGCATATGTTTGCTTGTTTAATGATTCTATTTGAGGATAGGAGTTAAATATGCAGAGGAATTTAGTATGCAATGTTGAATAATAATTTTAGTGATTTGTTACAGTAGAAAATGATAAGGTTTTTGCACTGGTTTATACTAATTTATCTCACGAGTTCTTGTTGAGTTTGGTGTGGATGAAGCTTTCGAGATTTAGGAAACCGTGATATGAGAGGAATCAAGGAGACACAAAAGCTCAAGCTTGGGGATGCCCAAGGCACCCCAAGATAATATTTCAAGAAGTCTCAAGCATCTAAGCTTGGGGATGCCCCGGTAGGCATCCCACCTTTCTTCTTCAACAATTATTGGTTAGTATCGATTGAGCCTAAGTTTTTGCTTCTTCACACTACAAGAAATATGTCAACTTGTGACCACCACTATTGGTCACTGAAAGGTCATTGTTTTTCATTTGCGACCTTTTTGTGACCAAAAACAGAAGGTCAAAAGCTGGCAGTCGTAAACTGAAATTAACGACCTTCTCTGTGAAAAGGAAAAGGTCGTTGGTTACACGACCAAATTTTTGGTCACTGGCAGCATCCCCAGGCCACGTAGAATCCAGCGTGGCAAGCTGACGTGGATAAGATTCAGCCCGATCCAATTCAGTGTCTATATGGGCCAAGCCCAACAATTCAGCCTTTCTATATTTTTTTCCTGTGAATTTTTGGTCGACTTCATGGGCCAAGCCCAACAATTTGTCCTTTTGATTTTCTGGGCCATGGCCCTTTTGCGGACCATTTCATTAAGCCTTTTTGTTCAGGTTTTCCAGAAATAAACAATGTTCCAGTCCACTATTATTTGGGCCGTAGCCTTTTTAGAGCCCATATATTATTTGGTCTAATAGAACATTTGGTCTTTTTATCACTGATTTCCAGTTTACACATTTGAACAGCAAACACTCAATAATTCTCTTGATTAAATGATTAAATTCAGAATGATTTAGCCAAATACACACAACAGCACATACAAGTCCGCACGTCCAACATCAACTTAAACAAGCAAAAACAGATGCACAAGCACGATACACAAGCACATACAAGTGTGCTTATAAGCAAAAACAGAGACACAAGCACCAGAACATGGTGCAACATCAACTAAAACTATGGTGCGCATCTCAATGCCTCTTCTGGTCTTCCGTCACAGCAGCAGCAACCTAAACAACATTAGATCCTGATCCAGATCACCAAAAAGAAACATTATTAAATGTTTAGAGACAATGCCATCAACATGAGGCAGTAATCCAACATAACACTTTGTCAACATATTTTACATATGCAAATAACTAAGCTTACTGTATAAGTTTAAGATCCACATGCAATGTGAAACTGAATTGCCAAATAGGAGCATGATACATTGGTACAAGTGCAGTTCGTCAATGAACATCACTGTAACAGGTTCACCACAAGTTCTATGATGCATCCAAACTTGTGAAATTCATGCATAGATTCAAGTATGATACTAAGTGAGCATGGTAGAATCACCCAAGCATGGAGGCAAGTGTCTCACCTGCGGCAACTGAACAGGAGCGAAGTTGAGCATGGCCGTGGATGGAGCAGCTGGATTAGCACGGCCGGCGTTGAGGTCCGGGCATCCACAGCCTGCCTGGCATTGGGTGCCCAGAGCGAGGGGAGCATCGGGGCGTGCCTGCATGATGAAGGAAAGCAGCATCAGAAAGTGAAAGACTAAAGGACATGTGGTAGCAAAAGGAATATCAAACTGCTGTCATAACTTGATTGTGAAGTTAAGGTACCTCTTTAGTCTTTACTTTGCAGAGAAGGGAGCATGTAGGTAATGATAACTAATGTACTAGTAGACAAGTGGTAAATTAGAAGATCCTCTGCACAATGAATGGGCAGATCCATCCTTGAACCCACTCTAATGGCTCGGAAAGATTAATCTCAAACAACAACCAAATTCCAGAGTGCTCAGGCCCAAATTCTACAAGACGTCTTAAGTACAGTACTATACAATACATCATAGCAAACTGACTGGACGAGTTTAGTTTGTACAACCCACTAAACAATTCAGCAATAAGAGCATACAACTACAGCAAAACAGAGCATAATTCAGTTCTAATATGCACAACTGAAACTACTCCAATTTTGGTTTTAATATGTATACATCACACATCATTGACCATGGAGCATAAGGCCACAACAAAACAAGGGAGCAATTCAGGGAAAGGAATACTACAGTTGCTTGAGACATGTGCTACTCGCTCGAAAGTAATCAGCAACCAACGAGTCAATAAAAGTGTGCAAGTAGGGCACTCTACCCAGTGAGATTAATACACTACAGAATCTATATGATGCGTAGTAATTAAAAAGATGCTTGTATAGTTGGTATTTCCAATAGCCGAGGTACCCGTACATATATATTTCTCTAGTTCTAATTCCCTTACATGAGTTCCATATATACGTATCTCATCTTAAAACTGTACCTCAGCCACACAAATCTGTACGTGACTACATTTGAGCATGTCTTGGAGGGACTATAATTATGGCTTGATATTACTCAACATACATGTCAACAGAAAGAGGAGAACATCACAGCACATTTTCATTTTCGAAAAGCACATTAAATAAAAGCCTTTTGACTATTTTATTGTTTGCTTGTCACTAAATTGAAAATATTTTTGAGTGTACAGCAGAATGCAACCAAGGAAGCAAAACATTTAAAAGGACCTGCTTTTCATGTACCAGGACCACTACGGAGCAAAAGAGGGTCAAAGCGAGCTCACCATGGTCAGTAATTAATTGGATAGATATTGATTCAAAACACACAAAACTGGGCACATATATCATCATAAGAATAACAGTGTCAGAGACAAGCATTCTTTTACAACATATCTAATCAGATACACCACATATATGTTTTGCAACAAACTAAAAAACAAAACAAGGCATACATTAATCAGATAGATATTGATTCAAAAATTCCAGACTCCAGAACATAACTAACAAGTTCAAATAAAAAGGGTTTAGGGGTTTAGGGTACGTTGCAAGAAAGAACATGCTTCCACCTTGTTTCAACAGACCTTTTAAATTGTTTTCTTATCCACGGCATCATCAGTCTTAACCAAACCAGAGCAAGTAAAGGATCTTGTGTTTAGAGCATACGCTACACTGGCAGCAGCACAAGCTTATGTTCAGAGCATACACTACAGCCTATCTTACTTAACAGGTGGTTGTTCTAATCACCTACAGCCTGCCTCAAGCCCTCAACTCGATACAGTCAATCTACACAGACAATCGACAGCTAAAGAACAATGCAGCATTCTGGTGAAGCAGCAAGCATGCCTAGATGGTGACCCCCGTGAACAGAGAACCCTACCACTTGGGGACATAAACGAGGAGTAGCCGAGGTTCCTGCTTGTGTTGCCATTGTTGAAAGAAAAGTATACATTAATGCTTAAACAAGATAAACAGTACATGGATACAAAAAGGGTAGCAGGATTAAAAGAATGATTTAGACAATGGACGATTGGTCCACATAAAAGTCAGAACATCAATCAAACAATCGACAATTTTCTTCGACAACGCGAACTGCAAATCCAAATGCAGATTCTAGAAAGTATGCACCCCAAGCATCTGTCCAAAATAAGAACAAAAACAAAAAGGAGGGCTAGCAAACTCAATCTACTCTAAACACTACAGCAAAAGGTCTGTCGGCATGAACGACAAGAATAACATGTAAACCAGAACTTGATGTCATTTTATAGCTAGTTGTTTTAGCCTGTCGACTGGCTAATTAGATACATTTGGCTTTCATCGCACTATAAGCCTCCAAGGTCCAACAGTTAGTAGATAAGCCTCTATAGATGGATACCTTTGGCTGTCATTTAATACATTGAGGACCACAGACAGATAAACCAACTAAATTCAGAAACAAATGTGAGTTATCGACCCTTCAGACTAGCGTACTTATGTCAGTTTATCCTTACGCAGCTTAATGTCCTAAGAAACAGCATGCAGGCTATCCACATCTACTGTCCAGCACACAATAGAAACAACTAGTGGTGCAGCAACTCCTCCAAGACGAAACTAGAATTGTTAGCTGCAAAATTATTTCATTCCTCATGGCCATACAAGCAGTAATCCATATGCTACAGAGTGTGGCTCAGTCACGGGATCTAGGTAGAGGAGGGAGGCAGAGGTAAAGTGCTCACCGAAGAGGTTACTGGCGATGCAGCGGTCGCATTGCAGGTCGGCCACCACCGTCGCAGTAGAGGTGGTCGCGGCAGGATGCACGGCCTCTTGGGAGACCCGGCGGAGGAGGTCAGTGTCGCCGCCGTCCAGCCAACGTGTGCGATCACGCCAATCTACGCCAGCACGAATGGCCTTGGAGTGGAGACGAGGTCTCTTGTGCACCTGTGTATGGAGAACTGGCCGCATCAGGGTAGGGGAGAGAGCAAACCAAATCGTGACTGGGGCGCAGAAAGGAGACCTTGAGGACACGAACCCGCAACCGGAGCACGCATGAATCCACGCCTCCCGGTGGTGGCCGTGGTGGCACCCGGGTCGTGCAGGCCTGATCCGAGGCCAGGGAGGCGCCAATCGGATCTGGTCGGAGCGATGCGAGCCCCTTGTTGCGCGGTGCCGTGTGTGGCGGCGGCGTGCAGTACGGGAGAGAGAGGCCAGGGTGGGGGCTGCAGTGGATCTGGCAGGCGACAGTGTTCAGAGGGCAGGCGAGGGAGGGGGTCGAGGCCGGCGGCGAGCGGCGGTGGATGGCGGCGAGGGAAGGGGAGGGATCTGGATTGGGGAGCGCTAGGGTTCGCTGCATGGGGGAGTGAGAGGAGTGGTGTGCGGTGGAGAGAGAGGAGAGAGAGGATGGCCACGACATGAGTAGCCCGAGTGGATCTAGGAGGAGAGGGGAGGGGCTGCCGGCGATGAGGTTGGAGGTCGCCGGTGCGACTGGAGAAGAGGACGGCGGCGGATTGGGTTGGGCTAGGGTTGGGGCAGCGGTGGATTGAGATATAAGGGAGGGAGAGGGCTAGGGTTGGCAGCCGTGGGTGCGTGGGAGAGAAGGGGCCGTGGGTGCGTGGGTGATTGGGCTACGTGGGGTGAGAGGGTGAGGCCGTGAGGGGGTGAGGGCTGCCGTCGGATCAGGGAGTATCCGACTGTGTGGATGCGTGATCCGCGTGAGATGCTTGTGGACCAATCAAAACGCGGTAAACACTTTGTCAATCTTATGACCATCTAAAATGGTCTTAATTGATTGAAATAAGTATTTTTTGCGTGAAAAAAGCATTTTTCATTTTGATTTTGTTGTGAAGAACCAACCAACTCTTTGTTGCAAACTTGAACCACCTCAATTTTTAAAAATATTAGACCATTTTCCATTTTCATCAGTGAAACAGGAAAAAAATTCCATTTCCCATTTTTTGAATGCCCAAAATGAGTTTTTTTTGTGAATGATGTATCATATATTTGTTGCAAAATTGGATCAAATCAATTTTATAAAGTATTAGAACATATTTAATGCACAATTGACCAAATAGTTGGGTGTCAAAAGTTTCGACCCACCTCTGGTGAAAAATACAAATTTCCGCCAATTCAGCCGGAAGCGGGTCAAATTTGAACTGCAGCTACCTCGTAGTTTACTCTTTATTTTTTTCAAAAATCATTTCTAGATACATAAATATCTATTTAATGAGAGAAACATCAAAAGTTTTCCAATATTCAACCACTAGCTAGGAACGGTCATGCCCGCCGTTTTGACCGCATTTTGATACGGGCATAAAAAATTCAAAAAAAATAAAAATTGGAAAACCTTCGCATTGTGTCATTACATGTGACCAAGTTACCAGTAAAAATAATAAACTTGTAATGCGGCGATTATTTTTAAAAAATGTTCTAAAAAAGAGCTAACATGTGTGAAGATTCATGGCTTTCAAGTCAAATTATCAATCTTATAGCCACATTCATGGCATAGTTTGTTAAAATGATATCATATTATGCACAAGGGTGCATCTTGGAATGGCAAACAATGTTGCCTAAGGGAGTTTTCATTTTCTTTGGACGAAAAATTCATTTCCCATTTTTTGAATGCCCAAAATGAGTTTTTTTTGTGAAGGATCTACCATATATTTGTTGCAAAATTGGATCAAATAAATTTTATAATATATTAGGACATATTTAATGCACAATTTACCAAATAGTTGGGTGTCAAAAGTTTCTACCCACCTCTGGTGAAAAAGACAAATTTCCGTCGATTCAGTTGGAAGCGGGTCAAATTTGAACTACGGCTACCTCGTAGTTTGCTCTTTATCTTTTTCAAAAATCATTTCTAGGTACATAAATATCTATTTAATCAGAGAAACATCAAAAGTTTTCCAATATTCAACCACTAGCTAGGAACGGGCATCCCCGCCGTTTTGACCGCATTTTGAAACGGGCATAAAAAATTCAAAAAAATGGAAAATTGGAAAACCTTCGCATTGTCTCATTACATGTGACCAAGTTACCAGTAAAAATAATAAACTTGTAATACGCCAATTATTTTAAAAAAGTGTTCTCAAAAAAGAGCTATCATGTATGAAGATTCATGGCTTTCAAGTCAAATGATCAATCTTATAGCCACATTCATGGCATAGTTTGTTAAGATGATATCATATTATGCACAAGGGTGCATCTTGGAATGGCAAACAATGTTGCCTAAGGGAGTTTTCTTTTTGTTTGGACGAAAAATTCATTTTCCATTTTTTGAATGCCCAAAATGAGTTTTTTTTGTGAAGGATCTACCATATATTTGTTGCAAAATTGGATCAAATCAATTTTATAATATATTAGGACATATGTAATGCACAATTGACCAAATACTTGGGTGTCAAAAGTTTCTACCCACCCCTGGCGAAAAAGACAAATTTCCGTCGATTCAGTTGGAAGCGGGTCAAATTTGAACTACAGCTACCTCGTAGTTTGCTCTTTATTTTTTTCAAATATCATTTCTAGGTACATCAATATCTATTTAATCATAGAAACATCAAAAGTTTTCCAATATTCAACCCATAGCTAGGAACGGGCATGCCCGCCGTTTTGACCGCATTTTGAAACGGGCATAAAAAATTCAAAAAAATTATAAAATTGGAAAACCTTCGCATTGTGTCATTATATGTGACCAAGTTACCAGTAAAAATAATAAACTTGTAATACGGCAATTATATTAAAAAAGTGTTCTCAAAAAAGAGCTATCATGTGTGAAGATTCATGGCTTTCAAGTCAAATGATCAATCTTATAGCCACATTCATGGCATAGTTTGTTAAAATGATATCATATTATGCACAAGGGTGCATCTTGGAATGAAAAACAATGTTGCCTAAGGGAGTTTTCATTTTCTTTGGACAAAAAATTCATTTTTCATTTTTTGAATGCCCAAAATTAGTTTTTTTTATGAAGGATCTAGCATATATTTGTTGCAAAATTGGATCAAATCAATTTTATAATATATTAGGACATATTTAATGCAAAATTGACCAAATAGTTGGGTGTCAAAAGTTTCTACCCACCTCTGGTGAAAAAGACAAATTTCCGCCGATTCAGTTGGAAGCGGGTCAAATTTGAACTTCAGCTACCTCGTAGTTTGCTCTTTTTAAAAAAAACAATCATTTCTAGGTACATCAATATCTATTTAATCATAGAAACATCAAAAGTTTTCCAAGATTCAACCACAAGCTAGGAACGGGCATGCCCGCCGTTTTGACCGCATTTTGAAACGGGCATAAAAAATTCATTTCCCAATTAAAAAATTGGGAAACCTTCGCATAGTGTCATTACATGTGACCAAGTTACCAGTAAAAATAATAAACTTGTAATACGGCAATTATTTTAAAAAAAGTGTTCTCAAAAAAGAGCTATCATGTGTGAAGATTTATGGCTTTCAAGTCAAATGATCAATCTTATAGCCACATTCATGGCATAGTTAGTTAAGATGATATCATATTATGCACAAGGGTGCATCTTGGAATGAAAAACAATGTTGCCTAAGGGAGTTTTCATTTTCTTTGGACAAAAAATTCATTTTTCATTTTTTGAATGCCCAAAATTAGTTTTTTTTATGAAGGATCTAGCATATATTTGTTGCAAAATTGGATCAAATCAATTTTATAATATATTAGGACATATTTAATGCAAAATTGACCAAATAGTTGGGTGTCAAAAGTTTCTACCCACCTCTGGTGAAAAAGACAAATTTCCGCCGATTCAGTTGGAAGCGGGTCAAATTTGAACTTCAGCTACCTCGTAGTTTGCTCTTTTAAAAAAAAACAATCATTTCTAGGTACATCAATATCTATTTAATCATAGAAACATCAAAAGTTTTCCAAGATTCAACCACAAGCTAGGAACGGGCATGCCCGCCGTTTTGACCGCATTTTGAAACGGGCATAAAAAATTCATTTCCCAATTAAAAAATTGGGAAACCTTCGCATAGTGTCATTACATGTGACCAAGTTACCAGTAAAAATAATAAACTTGTAATACGGCAATTATTTTAAAAAAAGTGTTCTCAAAAAAGAGCTATCATGTGTGAAGATTTATGGCTTTCAAGTCAAATGATCAATCTTATAGCCACATTCATGGCATAGTTAGTTAAGATGATATCATATTATGCACAAGGGTGCATCTTGGAATGACAAACAATGTTGCCTAAGGGAGTTTTCATTTTCTTTGGACGAAAAATTCATTTTCCATTTTTTGAATGCTCAAAATGAGTTTTTTTGTGAAGGATCTACCGTATATTTGTTGCAAAATTGGATCAAATCAATTTTATAATATATTAGGACATATTTAATGCACAATTGACCAAATAGTTGGGTGTTAAAAGTTTCTACCCACCTCCGGTGAAAAAGACAAATTTCCGCCGATTTAGTTGGAAGCGGGTCAAATTTGAACTACAGCTACCTCTTAATTTGCTCTTTATTTTTTTCAAATATCATTTCTAGGTACATCAATATCTATTTAATCATAGAAACATCAAAATTTTTCCAATATTCAACCCATAGCTAGGAACGGGCATGCCCGCAGTTTTGACCGCATTTTGAAACGGGCATAAAAAATTCAAAAAAATTAAAAAATTGGAAAACCTTCGCATTGTGTCATTATATGTGACCAAGTTACCAGTAAAAATAATAAACTTGTAATACGGCAATTATTTTAAAAAAGTGTTCTAAAAAAAGAGCTATCATGTGTGAAGATTCATGGCTTTCAAGTCAAATGATCAATCTTATAGCCACATTCATGGCATAGTTTGTTAAAATGATATCATATTATGCACAAGGGTGCATCTTGGAATGAAAAACAATGTTGCCTAAGGGAGTTTTCATTTTCTTTGGACAAAAAATTCATTTTTCATTTTTTGAATGCCCAAAATTAGTTTTTTTTGTGAAGGATCTACCATATATTTGTTGCAAAATTGGATCAAATCAATTTTATAATATATTAGGACATATTTAATGCAAAATTGACCAAATAGTTGGGTGTCAAAAGTTTCTACCCACCTCTGGTGAAAAAGACAAATTTCCGCCGATTCAGTTGGAAGCGGGTCAAATTTGAACTACAGCTAACTCGTAGTTTGCTCTTTATTTTTTTAAAAAATCATTTCTAGGTACATCAATATCTATTTAATCATGGAAACATCAAAAAATTTCCAAGATTCAACCACAAGCTAGGAACAGGCATGCCCGCCGTTTTGACCGCATTTTGAAACGGGCATAAAAAATTCATTTCCCAATTAAAAAATTGGGAAACCTTCGCATAGTGTCATTACATGTGACCAAGTTACCAGTAAAAATAATAAACTTGTAATACGGCAATTATTTTAAAAAAAGTGTTCTCAAAAAAGAGCTATCATGTGTGAAGATTTATGGCTTTCAAGTCAAATGATCAATCTTATAGCCACATTCATGGCATAGTTAGTTAAAATGATATCATATTATGCACAAGGGTGCATCTTGGAATGACAAACAATGTTTCCTAAGGGAGTTTTCATTTTCTTTGGACGAAAAATTCATTTTCCATTTTTTGAATGCTCAAAATGAGTTTTTTTTGTGAAGGATCTACCATATATTTGTTGCAAAATTGGATCAAATCAATTTTATAATATATTAGGACATATTTAATGCACAATTGACCAAATAGTTGGGTGTTAAAAGTTTCTACCCACCTCCGGTGAAAAAGACAAATTTCCGCCGATTTAGTTGGAAGCGGGTCAAATTTGAACTACAGCTACCTCGTAATTTTCTCTTTATTTTTTTCAAATATCATTTCTAGGTACATCAATATCTATTTAATCATAGAAACATCAAAAGTTTTCCAATATTCAACCCATAGCTAGGAACGGGCATGCCCGCCGTTTTGACCGCATTTTGAAACGGGCATAAAAAATTCAAAAAAATTAAAAAAATTGGAAAACCTTCGCATTGTGTCATTATATGTGACCAAGTTACCAGTAAAAATAATAAACTTGTAATACGTCAATTATTTTAAAAAAGTGTTCTCAAAAAAGAGCTATCATGTGTGAAGATTCATGGCTTTCAAGTCAAATGATCAATCTTATAGCCACATTCATGGCATAGTTTGTTAAAATGATATCATATTATGCACAAGGGTGCATCTTGGAATGACAAACAATGTTGCCTAAGGGAGTTTTCATTTTCTTTGGACAGAAAATTCATTTTTCATTTTTTGAATGCCCAAAATTAGTTTTTTTTGTGAAGGATCTACCATATATTTGTTGCAAAATTGGATCAAATCAATTTTATAATATATTAGGACATATTTAATGCAAAATTGACCAAATAGTTGGGTGTCAAAAGTTTCTACCCACCTCTGGTGAAAAAGACAAATTTCCGCCGATTCAGTTGGAAGCGGGTCAAATTTGAACTACAGCTAACTCGTAGTTTGCTCTTTATTTTTTTTAAAAATCATTTCTAGGTACATCAATATCTATTTAATCATGGAAACATCAAAATTTTTCCAAGATTCAACCACAAGCTAGGAACAGGCATGCCCGCCGTTTTGACCGCATTTTGAAACGGGCATAAAAAATTCATTTCCCAATTAAAAAATTGGGAAACCTTCGCATAGTGTCATTACATGTGACCAAGTTACCAGTAAAAATAATAAACTTGTAATACGGCAATTATTTTAAAAAAAGTGTTCTCAAAAAAGAGCTATCATGTGTGAAGATTTATGGCTTTCAAGTCAAATGATCAATCTTATAGCCACATTCATGGCATAGTTAGTTAAAATGATATCATATTATGCACAAGGGTGCATCTTGGAATGACAAACAATGTTGCCTAAGGGAGTTTTCATTTTCTTTGGACGAAAAATTCATTTTCCATTTTTTGAATGCTCAAAATGAGTTTTTTTTGTGAAGGATCTACCATATATTTGTTGCAAAATTGGATCAAATCAATTTTATAATATATTAGGACATATTTAATGCACAATTGACCAAATAGTTGGGTGTTAAAAGTTTCTACCCACCTCCGGTGAAAAAGACAAATTTCCGCCGATTTAGTTGGAAGCGGGTCAAATTTGAACTACAGCTACCTCGTAATTTGCTCTTTATTTTTTTCAAAAATCATTTCTAGGTGCATCAATATCTATTTAATCAGAGAAACATCAAAAGTTTTCCAAGATTCAACCACTAGCTAGGAACGGTCAAGCCCGCCGTTTTGACCGCATTTTGAAACGGGCATAAAAAATTCAAAAAAAATAAAAAAAATTGGAAAACCTTCGCATTGTGTCATTATATGTGCCAAGTTTTCAGGAAAAATAATAAACTTGTAATACGACAAATATTAAAAAAACATTCTTAGAAATGAGCTATCATGTTTGGAGATCAATGACTTTCAAGGCAAATTCTCAATCTTATGGCCACATTCATGGAATAGTTTGTTCAGATGATATCATATTGTGCACAAGGGTGCATATTGGAATGGCAAACAATGTTGCCTAAGGAAGTTTTCATTTTCTTTGGACAAAAAATTCATTTTCCATTTTTCGAGCGTCCAAAATGAGTTTTTTTGTGAAGAACCTATCAAATAATTGTTACAAAATTGTACCAAATCAATTTTCTAAAATATTAGGCCATATTTAATGCACAATTGACCAAATGGTTGCGTGTAAAAAGTGTTTGATCCACCTCTCGTGAAAAAGACAAATTTCCGCATATTCATTTTCCATTTTTCGAGTTCCCAAAATGAGTTTTTTTGTGAAGAAATTAACAAATATTTGTTGTAAAAAAATTTCTCCATTTTTCAAGAATAATAGACCACATTTTATGAACAAATTTGTGTACACTAGAAACATTTTTTATAGATATTAAACGGTTTTAGTTACATCATTAACATTTTTAATAAATATTTTGATGTCTGATATTTTGAACACATGTCTACATTTTGTAAGACACGTTGTACATATTGTTTATATATGTTTAACTTTTTTCAAATACATGATTAACATATTTTCATGTATTCCCAATAAAAAATATCTTTTCATACATAGGTTTTGATGTCTATATTTGTTTTTACACATTGTACATTTTTGTATACATATAAAACATTGTTGATATTGTTTAGAAAAATTTAAAATATGATTAAGATTTTTAGAAAATCTTGTTTTGTTATCTACTTTTCCATATATATATTGTAAAATTTCCATATATACGTACTGATGATTGTTTTTGCATACACATGAATCTTTTTTTATACACATCTAATATTATTTATGATTATCATTTTTTATATGCATGAAACTTTTCAAATGCACACATTTAGTTTTTTGAACACGTGATTAATTTTTTTGAAATATGTATTAACATTAACATTTTTTTGAATTACATGTTTAATTTTGTAATTGCTAAACCATATAGCAAGATTCACGAAGGAGTTCATTATTTTCCTATTCTAATGAAAAACTTGTTATTTTCCCATTTTTGTTGGGCCGAATATATGTTCTTTTTGAGTAATATGAGGGCATCCCACATTTCTTCCTGGATGGGTCGAGGCCTACATCGCACACAGATTTTTTTTAAAAGAAGGTGGCCTCGTTCCACCGAGGCCCAAGCCCAGCTTGAGCGACACCTTAAGTACCAATGCATCCACGTTCACAACCTGATGACCATTTATATTGTCGTAATCAGGTAGAAGAAGGTCGTTGACCACTCTTGTCTGCTTTATGACCATTTGGTGTAAGGCAATTTCAGGGTTTGAGCCCTTCCAAGCGAAATGGCCGTGAATTTACGACCAATTCAGCCGGGGTCACTGAGAGAAGGTCACTAGTTGACATATTTCTTGTAGTGTCACATGATGAGTGCTATCCTTGAAATGTCGTTTTATTTTGTTTTGCTTGCTGTATGAATAAAATACCAAGATCTGAAATTCTTAAATGAGAGAGAGTCTTCACATAGCTACATAATTATTTAACTACTCATTGATCTTCACTTATATCTTTTTGGAGTAGTTTGTCATTTACTCATGTGCTTCACTTATATCCTATTAGTAAATGGTTGAATGATTTGAATGTCATAAATCTGAAATTATATATGTTTCATATGCCTTTTCCATGGAGAGTAATGCCTTCACATATAAGAAGTAGAGGTGGTAAATTTTTTGAAGGTTAGCAAACATTGTATTGGTCACTTGAACAATTCATGAAAGGATATTGAAGGAAAAGAGATTTCACATATAAATATACTATCTTGGATGTCTTCTATGATTGTGATCCCCATTCATTATTTTCAAACTTGATCAAATTAGTTGAAGTTGGACAAGGAAGACAACATAATGAGTTATGCTTGGGTATATTTGTATAAGTTATATTGTTATGGATCCTCTAACATGTGGTGCTTGCTATTTAGAATCCTTTGCTAGCCAAAATATCTGTACTAAGCGGGAATACTGCTTGTGCATCCAAATGCCTTGAACCAAGTTTCTTCCATGAGTGTCCACCATATCTACCTATATGCGGTATTTACCTGCCGTTCCAAGTAAATTTGCATGTGCCAAACTCTAAACCTTCAAATAATAATCTGTTTTGTATGCCCGAATCGCTCATGTAGCGACTAGGGGCTGTCAGTATCTTCCATGCTAGGTGGGTTATTCTCACGATGAGTGGACTCCGCTCATCATTCACGAGAAAATGGCTGGTAACTGGGATGCCCAGTCCTATGATCAAAAGATCAAAAACAAATTCGCAAATAATTTAAACAAAACTCCCCCAGGATTGTTGATATTTGGACGGCACCCGTTGTTTCGGACAAGCCGTGGAGTGTGATTGTTGGTGGAGGGGGAGTAAAATCTTTACCTTTCTGTTTGGGAACTGCCTGTAATGTATCTAGTATGGAAGATATTGGGAACTCTTGGTCGTTATGTTGACAATGAAAGCATACCTCTCAAAATTATTTTCATCTCCGTTTTAAAGCTTCGAGCTCTGGCACCTCTGCAAATCCCTGCTTCCCTCTGCGAAGGGCCTATCTTTTACTTTTATGCAAGAGTCGTTAGTATTCCTTCTCATTCCAACCTATTTTTAGTTGGCAAGCATCGTGTGATGGAAGATCTAAGCATATATGGCCATTCAAATATATTTGATCATGAATTATTATTGTTGACAATTATCTATATGATAAGTAAGTTGGGAGGCAAAACATTAAGCCCCTGTCTTTCTCTATGTTCAATGGATGCTATTTGTTCTAAAAATATGCTTTCAGTGGTAGCAATCATGGAAGACTACATGATAGTTGAGTATGTGGGATTTGCTAAATCAAAGCTCTCACATAGACCCTTCCTGAAAATAAGATGAATTGCAATTGTTTGATGACTGAGAACATAGTTTGTTAGTTTTCAAGAAAGTTTATGGTCTATGCTTTAACATGTGAATAGCTTGTTACTTGATCATGAAAAGTTTTATGAGTTGAGCTACTGTTATGACTTATAATGATGCTAGAAAAGGTGATTGAAATTATCATTGATCAAACTTGTGCACCTGCTAGCATTCACACTTCATAAATTATTTCTTTTATCATTTACCTACTTGAGGATGAGCAGGAATTAAGCTTGGGGATGCTGATACGTCTCCAACGTATCTATAATTTATGAAGTATTCATACTATTATATTATCCTTCTAGGATGTTTTATATGCATTTATATGCTATTTTATATGATTTTTGGGACTAACCTATTAACCTAGAGCCTAGTGTCAGTTTCTGTTTTTCCTTGTTTTTGAGTTTCGCAGAAAAGGAAAACCAAACGGAGTCCAATTGAGCTAAAATTTGACGGAGATCATTTTTGGACCAGAAGAAGCCCATAGAGTACCGGAAGTGGGCCAGAAGATCCCCGTGGCCACCACGAGGGTGGGGGCGCGCCCCCTGCCTCGTGGCCGCCTCGGGGACCCCCCTGACTTGTTCCCGACTCCAACACCTCTTATATAACCCCAAACTTCCAGAAAGAAACCCAGATCGGGAGTTCCACCGCCGCAAGCCTCTGTAGCCACCAAAAACCAATCGGGACCCTGTTCCGGCACCCTGCCGGAGGGGGGATCCCTCACCGGTGGCCATCTTCATCATCCCGGCGCTCTCCATGATGAGGAGGGAGTAGTTCACCCTCGGGGCTGAGGGTATGTACCAGTAGCTATGTGTTTGATCTCTCTCTCTCTCGTGTTCTTGATGTGGCATGATCTTAATGTATTGCGAGCTTTGCTATTTTAGTCGGATCTTATGATGTTTCTCCCCCTCTACTCTCTTGTAATGGATTGAGTTTTCCGTTTGAAGTTATCTTATCGGATTGAGTCTTTAAGGATTTGAGAACACTTGATGTATGTCTTGCATGTGCTTATCTGTGGTGACAATGGGATATTCACGTGATCCACTTGACGTATGTTTTGGTGATCAACTTGCGAGTTCCGTAACATTGTGAACTTATGCATAGGGGTTGGCACACGTTTTCGTCTTGACTCTCCGGTAGAAACTTTGGGGCACTCTTTGAAGTACTTTGTGATTGGTTGAATAGATGAATCTGAGATTGTGTGATGCATATCGTATAATCATACCCACGGATACTTGAGGTGACATTGGAGTATCTAGGTGACATTAGGGTTTTGGTTGATATGTGTCTTAAGGTGTTATTCTAGTACGAACTCTTGAATAGATCGATCCGAAAGAATAACTTTGAGGTGGTTTCTTACCCTACAATAATCTCTTTGTTTTTTCTCCGCTATTAGTGACTTTGGAGTGACTCTTTGTTGCATGTTGAGGGATAGTTATATGATCCAGTTATGTTATTATTGTTGAGAGAACTTGCACTAGTGAAAGTATGAACCCTAGGCCTTGTTTTAACGCATTGCAATACCGTTTGTGCTCACTTTTATCACTTGCTACCTTGTTGTTTTTATATTTTCAGATTACAAAAACCTATATCTATCATCCATATTGCACTTGTATCACCATCTCTTCGCCGAACTAGTGCACCTATACAATTTACCATTGTATTGGGTGTGTTGGGGACACAAGAGACTCTTTGTTATTTGGTTGCAGGGTTGCTTGAGAGAGACCATCTTCATCCTACGCCTCCCACGGATTGATAAACCTTACGTCATCCACTTGAGGGAAATTTGCTACTGTCCTACAAACCTCTACACTTGGAGGCCCAACAACGTCTACAAGAAGAAGGTTGTGTAGTATACATCAAGCTCTTTTCTGGCGCCGTTGCCGGGGAGGTGAGTGCTTGAAGGTATATATTTAGATCTTGCAATCGAATCTTTTTGTTTCTTGTTTTATCACTAGTTTAGTCTATAAAAGAAAACTACAAAAATGGAATTAAGGGTGCCTCATATGCTTCATCTTTTTAATGTCTTTCGTGAAAATGATGGGAAGGAAAATTGTGCTCAAGTACTAGAAGAAGAATTACATAGAATGCTTGGCATAAAATGTGGCACCCCGGCTCAGAGAAACCGGAATGCCCCATATTCCAGCCCAAAGATCGAGGAGAAGTCTTCTGGAATACGGCACTGCTTAGCATAGAACAAACCAGCTTTCTATTATTACATGAATATGAATACAATGTCTCCGATATTATAGTGAATAACATAGGCACGGCGACACTACGCCTGCCACGGTTGCTCCATGCAAGCAGCAGAACAACACGATGCAGCAGAATAAGTTCTAGCAGCGGAACAACGACGACGGTGGTGAACTCCAATCCGCAGGGACTCTAGCTGGAACGTTTGTCCTAGCTCGCGAACACAGGAACAACACCAAACAAGCAACCAATCTAGGCAGGACCTGCAAGCTGGCATGACACGCCAGGTCAGTACATTGAATGTACTTGCAAGCTCACAATAACCAGAAGCATTCAAGACAAACAACAACATGATAATTACAGGTTAAGCAAGAATTATCATGAGATCATCAGGATGACATGGCATGAACAACATGAACATAATACTGCTAGAACAATATGAGCATGGCATGTACAAATAAATCTGACGATACTAGCATGCAACATGATGACACTTTATGCACCATTTATTCTGCTTGGGTTACCTCGTAACCATCACAGGCATCACTTACCAACCTCGGACATCACACGATCATCTCAGGATCAAATCAAGCTTGGTATAAACAATACCGTAGTAATCATTAAATGACCACAAGGAGCTTGATCTTTACCCACGATTCTCGCACAACATCACGAATATCCAACAACTCGGTATCCTCGATACCACGGTGATCATCTCATGATCACGAACGGAACCACTCTCGGTTCAACGGGTTACCTCGTAACCAAACGGTGATCATTCCGGCGATCACAACCATGACCAACACTCGGTCTCAAACGGTGATCTTTCCGGCGGTCACAACCAACTTATCTCATCATCGAACCGTGGTTGTTATTAAGCACATTATTATTATTACTGTTGACCCATAGTGTGACCGACACGAACTGGGCCCTTATCCGCGGGCATGGCTATCGATAGATTTAGTATACACTCTGCAGAGGTTAGTACACTGTACCCACACCACGGAACCCATGGCCTCGCACTCCCATTCGAGTGGACCAGCGGCGTTCTGAAAAAACCGATCTACTGCCATGACACTCTCCCGGCCACTCTGACTCACTCCCCACTGGGCTAGTCCTGGGTGGCCCCGTGTCTACCAAAGTCACCAACGGCCACCGTCGTGGCAAAACGGTCCCAAACAGGGACAAAAGCGCTTATCATCCAACTACGGGCACACAAGGTTATGTCTGCTTACCGGGCCAGGGTACCGCATGCCCATAACCTTCCCTCGTTGGATGCACCGGCAGAGGCATGACAATAGACCCAGTTAGGACCCTCCCATAAAGGTAAGCGTGGTTGCACTGGTCAGCTCGATATGGTGGCACCATGACTCAGCCAACAGTTGTTCAAGTTCAATTTAATCCGGTTAAACTTGAATGCAATATGCTGAGCCATGATAAAAATAACATGATGCAATTACAATGCATGAGCATGATATCAACATAAGCACGGGGTGCAACATAACTATCCACCATACCCACAATGAATCATATCCAACTGAGCATAGTATAATGACGAGCATGAATATCACAAGTACAACACTACTCATAGAAACCTAGCATGACCACTAGCATCAACAATAAATATCATGCAAGACATATCAACAATGCTACCATGCAATCATTTAACCAACTGGATGCAATGGAACATGCATAACGACGGCACTCGGAACAGACGATAGTCATGCACCGAAGGCCATCACCAACATCAACATGTACTACTAGCAAGCATAAGCATATGAAAGGAATACTAGCAACTAGTACAAGATAACCAGGTGCAAGACAACATAACACGAGAGTGAACATGAAACTCTAAGCAGCACCGGAACAACGATAACCATGTTTTAAACAAGCAAACATTTATTAAATATTTGAGTTGAAAACCATGGCTACTGCATGACGATCATGCAAGTGGGTATTGTGGCTTGCCTCGGGTGAAGAAGGCACCGGGAAGAAGTGCGGTGAAGCCGCGAAAAGATTTGCCGGAAACAGTTCTCTCCCGGAGGGGCTGTTTACGTGCAAGGGCAAAATGGTCATTTTCAGAATGTTAACGCATGGAGAAAGTGTGGCCAACAGAACGGGCTGGACGAGACAAAGAAATGGGCTTCGGAATCACCTCATTTGGAGTTACGAGTAAAAAGTTGTGAGGTGAGGAAGTTTAGGGACTAATCTATAAAAATATCATCACAAACAAGCCCCTGAGTGGATAAGGCAGAAGCAGATTTTGGAAAATACGCTTTCTAGAGAGGAAAGCGCATTTGCGCCAAAGAACAAACGAAATACGCTTACTCAAAGAGGAAGCGCACTTCACGCGATACGCTTTATGCAGATGAAAACGCACACACCCGAATACGTCTCCACTTGCCACGTCAGCGTCAGCGGGGTCAACCCCCGGGTCACTAACTGGTGGGGCCGCGGGGTCAACCCCCGGGTCACTAACTGGTGGGGCCGCGGGGTCCACGCGCTCGGTCAATTCCTTCCTCCCTCTCCTCCTCATCTCCCCCCTGACGCGGGCGTAGAACAGAGGGAGGGGCGCCAGCGCCGGCGCTGGCCTCGCGGCTTCGGCCAACTCCGACCAAGGGGAGGCCACCAACGAGCGCGACGCGGCCCACCGCATCCATCCAGGGGGAAAACAAGCCCCGGGAGGAGTGGGGAGGCGGCGACGGTTGGTGGAAGAAGGAGGCAGAGGCGGCAGTTGATCTTGGGGCATGCGGCCAAGGTGGCTCCGGCGGTGGGGCGAGGACACGGGGAGGACCACCGGGGTCTGGGTGGAGCTATGGTGAGGTCAGGAGGGAGGGGGAGTGCTCGGATGGCTCGGATTTAAGCCGAGCTTCGCAGCGGCCATAGCGGCAGAGAGAGGTGGGGAGGGGCTCTGGAGCTCGAGGGAGAGGCCGGGGAGGTTGCTAGAGGTGGTGTGAGGCTGGTGGTGAGGCCGAACAGCCTCGGGGTAGGCTATATATAGGCGGGGCGAGGAGGGGAGGCCGTGGACGCGTGGCCGTGGCTTGGGTGCCGCCGCTCGCGTCCGGCCATGCTTTGGAGACGGCAGCGATCACCGGAGGGCGTGGGATCACGACGAGAGAGGTGCGGACGAGCTACATAGGCGCACAGGGCGGGAGGGGCCGAGGGGCACAGAGGGGAAGCGGCCGAACGCCATTAAAGCCTTGTCGGCTACAGCTCGCTCGTGGGCGCGCGGCGACGAGCACCGACGAAGAAGCGGATGGAGGGGGAAATGGCTCCAGGAGGACGGCTACGACGCGGGGAACGCGGTAGACAGGCCCGTGCTCGCTGAGACGTCGAGCAGAGAAGGGGCCCGAGCAAGAAGACGTTCTGGGCGCGGCCAGTGTGTGCCAAAGCGATGGTCACCGCGCGCACTGGTGCACACTGTGCCACACCGTCGCCCAAATGGTGTCTGGGGTTTAGTCCTTCCTGGGTAGGTTGCAACTGAGGTGGTAGCTCGGTTAAAGACGTTGTGGTTAAATGGTAAGTGAGCTCTAAAGTTTACTACAGTAAACTTGATCATGAAACAGTGATCAACTGAGGTGAGATTAGAGGCAAACGTGTTGTCTGGTCGATTTAGGTTAGGAAGGACTATAGTCCTGGTAATTATGGAGGGGTTTGGCTCAAGGATTATTGCAGTCGCTTAGCAACTGCATAAATTGGTCCAGAAACAAGATTAGGAAAAAGCACTCACATAGAGTGATGGATTGAGCTGAAAATGAACATGGCAGGGTTATTTTGTGATATGAAGCTGCTGTAAAAGTTTCATGCCATTTGGAAATACCAAAGTGGCAATTGCTTCACAAAACTTCATTCTAGACAGAAACGTGAAAAAATTGCATAGGGCAATTGGATTAACTAATTGAGCTAAAACTTGGAGGGAGTTGATATAGGTAGAAACATGTCCTGGTAAAGTTTCAGCTCAATTGAAGCAATATAAAATATAGTTGCTTCACAAACTGAAAATCTGACCAGAATCTTCTGGACAGAAACTTTGGAAAATCATAATTAAATAATTACTAGACTAATGAGATTGCATTTTGGCATGTGGCAATGATATGGACAGGAAAAGGTGTCCAAGGAGTTTGAGGTCAATTGGGAAAAGGAAAATAGCACTTGCTTCACAATGTGCCATTTAGGGCAGAATAGGAAATGAATTATTTGAGCATGATGATAAACATGACAAATGAAATATTTTGCCATATTTGAGAAAGATATGACCCAAACAATTTATGAGAATTATTTGGGAATTTTAGAAGTGATGGAAATAAAGGTTGCTTCACAACCTAGGGCAATTTGAGTTATTCCTTTAATAGAAAAGGAATATTCCCAATAAAAAGAATATTGGGATTTGGGCTAGGATGAAAATGATAGGGTCTAGGGAAGGATTTGGGAATGACAAGCCACTCTGGAAACAAAGAAGAGCACAACTTCTTCAGTTTCCAGACCACAAAGCCACGGAAAAAGAAAACAGAAGCAAAAACCTCAGAAAAACAAAAGAAAAAGAAAGGGCCAAAAAATCAGGCTGTCACATAAAATTTGTGAATTATGAGCATGATTGCAATGTTGTTAGTATGAATTCTTTGAATACCCATGATGCTAATGATATGCAAAGCCACAAGCTTGGGGATGCTATGTTTGATGAAGATGATATGTTTAGTCCCCCAAGTTTTGATGAGCAAATTTATTATGATGAAAGCATGCCTCCTATTTATGATGATTATTGTGATGACACGTATGCTATAAAGAATAAAGATAACCATGAAACTTTTCATCATGATTTTAATTTTCAATTGGATTATGCTTCACATGATAGTTATTTTGTTAAGTTTGCTCCTACTACTATTCTGAATGAGAAGAATTTGCTTATGTGGAGAGTAATAAAATTCCAACGCTTGTAGATCATGAAAAGAATGCTTTAGGTGCTGGTTATATTGTTGAATTCGTTCATGATGCTACTGAAAATTATTATGAGGGAGGAATATATGCTTGTAGGAATTGCAATAATATCAAGTTTCCTCTCTATGTGCTTAAAGTTTTGAAGTTATGCTTGTTTTGCCTTCCTATGCTAGTTGATTATTGTTCCCTTAAGTTGTTTGCTCACAAAATCCCTATGCATAGGAAGTGGTTAGACTTAAATGTGCTTACCATGTTTTTCATGATGCTCTCTTTATGTTTGTGAGCATCATTGAAATCATCATGCCTAGCTAGGGGCGTTAAACGTTAGGGCTTGTTGGGAGGCAACCCAATTTTATTTTTGGTTCTTGCTTTTTGGTTCTGTTTAGTAAGAAATATTTGATATAGTCTCTGGTTAGATGTGTTTTCATGTTTTAATTAGTGCTTGTGCCAAGTAGAACCAATAGGATCTTCTTGGATGATAGTTATTTGATCTTGCAGAAAAAGTCAGAAACTTTCTTCTCACGAAACAAATTGTTAAAAATCACCAGAGAGTGATAAAATACTGATTCCAATTGCAGTAGATCAATAATAAAATTATCTAGGTCGTCCTATTTTGGAAGATTTTTCTTAGTTCCAGAAGTTTGCGTTTGATGCAGATTACTACAGACTATTCTGTTTTTGACAGATTCTGTTTTCCATGTGTTGTTTGCTTATTTTGATGAATCTATGACTAGTATCGGAGGGTATGAACCATAGATAAGTTGGAATACATTAGATATTACACCAATATGAATTTAGAATTAGTTCACAACAGTACCTAAGTGGTGATTTATTTTCTTATACTAACGGAGCTTACGAGTTTTCTGTTGAGTTTTGTGTTGTGAAGTTTTCAAGTTTTGGGTAAAGATTCGATGGACTATGGAATAAGGAGTGGCAAGAGCCTAAGCTTGGGGATGCCCAAGGCACCCCAAGGTAATATTCAGGGACAACCAAGAGCCTAAGCTTGGGGATGGCCCGGAAGGCATCCCCTCTTACGTCTTCGTTAATCGGTAACTTTACTTGGAGCTATATTTTTATTTACCACGTGATATGTGTTTTGCTTGGAGCGTCATTTTATTTTGTTAGTATGTGCTTGCTGTTATTTAGAATAATATTTTTCATCTCTATTTTCAATAAAAATGTCAAGGATAGCCTTTACCTTGCTTATTTTGCAAGTATACATGTTGCTGTTTCAAAACAGAAAGTTTATCGGTGTTGCACAAATTCCCTAGAAAAGTCAGAATATGATAAAATGTTGAAACTTTTTGAATATTGAGCTCTGATAAATTTTCTACACTATGGTAGAATTTCATAATGTTTGGGGTTAGGGAAGTATGATGAATCTTGCATTCTTGACAGACTGTACTGTTTTGGCAGTTTCCTGTTATGTTTGCATATGTTTGCTTGTTTAATGATTCTATTTGAGGATAGGAGTATTAAATATCTAGAGGCATTTAGTATGCAATGTTGAATAATAATTTTAGTGATTTGTTACAGTAGAAAATGATAAGGTTTTTGCATTGGTTTATACTAACTTATCTCACGAGTTCTTGTTGAGTTTGGTGTGGATGAAGCTTTCGAGATTTAGGAAACCGTGATTTGAGAGGAATTAAGGAGACACAAAAGCTCAAGCTTGGGGATTCCCAAGGCACCCCAAGATAATATTTCAAGAAGTCTCAAGCATCTAAGCTTGGGGATGCCCCGGTAGGCATCCCACCTTTCTTCTTCAACAATTATTGGTTAGTATCGATTGAGCCTAAGTTTTTGCTTCTTCACATGATGAGTGCTATCCTTGAAATGTCGTTTTATTTTGTTTTGCTTGCTGTATGAATAAAATACCAAGATCTGAAATTCTTAAATGAGAGAGAGTCTTCACATAGCTACATAATTATTTAACTACTCATTGATCTTCACTTATATCTTTTTGGAGTAGTTTGTCATTTACTCATGTGCTTCGTCGAACGAGCTGACAGCGCTGCAGATGCGCATCCAGAGAATGGTGGACAAGAACATCAAGCTCGTCAACGTGATCCAAGTGATGCTCTTCCGCCGGATCCTTCCTTGTCAAAGCCGGACTTGCAATTTGTGGGAGTTCGATCCGGCCAAGCACCAGACCTTGCAACAGTTCTTCGGCACTATGCACGAAGACATCTGGAAGGTGCTCTTTAAGGCCAACGAGACGTGGCCGGCGACGACCGAGGACTGTGGGTACAACCTGGCCCATCCTGCCAGTCCGGTAAGTGTTTCATATGCCAAGGTGTATCCTTTACCTGTACACTCAAGGAACATGTCTAAACTTCCCTATTTGTTTTTTCAGGGCTGGACAAAGAAGGCGGAGCAGATCAAGTGTCCGGCTCCGCTGCCCGACGATCCAGCTATCCTGCTTCTGACGAAGATGCTGGTTCCGGCGCCCTACCAGGCACCGGAGAAGAAGGCCAAGAAGAAGGGCCAGGCGGGAAGAAGCGGCCTTCGCCGCAAAGGCACTTCGGACGTGACGTCCGAAGACGCTGAAACCCACTCCTCTCCCGCCATCGATGATGAGGAGGAGGAGGAAAGCAACTCCCCCCCCCTGAGGGGGGAGGAAGAAAATGGCGGCCGCCATGGATCTGGAGGCCGACGCGTCCAAGAAGGGGAGGATCTCCCTCGTGGACAACTCCGCGTTGGGAACTAACAGCAGCTCCGAGTGGCGCCCTAGGGATAAGCCCCTGGCCGAATCGTAAGTACTCAAAGGCACTTATACACACATATTCAACTTCCTTACTTTGTGGTTTTAATGTGCCGAATCATGCGCCGCAGTCCGGCCCACGACAGCCCCCAGGGGTCCTCATCTTCGGGGGGTTCGCTGGATCCAAATGCGATGGACAGTGGGTCACTGCCGGCGGCCTCCTCTCCCAAGGCCACGGACGACGCCGAGGTGCTGTCCCAAAGGACCTTCACTGGCTAGGGAGAGGTACAAGAGGTCATCGGGGCGGCGCCAGAGGGTAATACCTCGGCCGCCGGACACATGGGGGAGCAAATCCCCCTGGAGACTGGCGATGGGGGCCATATCCAATTCAGCCCCCAGCCGAATACCATTCCGGAGACCCATACGGCTCCGGAATCAGGCGAGCAGCCTCCTTTGAAAGAAGGAGGTGCGCCTATTCCGCCGGTGACCTCTGTCCATCCAGAGGCACCGGATACTCTACTGGAAGCGCTGCAAAGTGCTTCCATTGTTGAGGAACACCGAATCCTTATGGGTACGGTGGTTGAGAGGGTTCAGTCCATTAAGAGCGGACTGACTGAAGCCTGCACTAGCCTTCTAACAAGCTTTGAGGTATGCGACGTAATTATGCAAAAAGAATGTCATAGTATAGACAATAGCCCCTGAGACTCAGTCCGGTGTTCGGAAAGAAAAGCCGCACAAAGGATCAAATGATTTTTGCAGGAGACTAACCATGCATGTCTATGTGAATAAGCAGGCATCGTTGCTGGCTGCGACCTCCCATTCTGCCGAAGTCTCCGGACTGAAGCAGAGTCTGGAGCAGACCGAGGAAGACCTCGGCCGTGTGAAAAAACAGCTGGAGGACAAGCAAGGTATGCAATGACCTTTTGTAGATCCAGAAAGGATGAATGATTTGTGTTGACCATAGTGCCATGATATTTCGTAGGAGCGGCGACCGAGGTGGAGACCCTCAAGAAGGCGCTGGCCGAGGCCTAGAAGAGAGCGGCAAAGGAACAAGCCGCCCGCGAAAAACACGAGGCCAGGGTTGGTGAGGTCCAACAGGAGCTCCAGGACGCCGTGAAAAAATGTGAGTCCTTGGAGCGCAAGATTGCGGACCAAGAGTCCGAACTTGCTAAGGCCCACCAAAGCACACAAGAGGCCCGGGTTGAAGCCCAGGGCGCCCTCTAGGAAATCCAGGAGGCCAGAAAAATCGCGGCGGGTAAGGCCTTTATTATGCAGAGCAAGTATGTGAAGAAAAGGTACCTCTTACTGACCCGGATTTGGAGTTCTCCAGGAGCGTTTGCGGATCTGCCACGCAGTGTTGCTGACACTGCAGAGTTCTTCCGAGCCAAAGAAAGGAGCTCAACGGAGAAGCTGTTCTGGTCGCAATACCTTGCGCCAGAGCATCCAGTGCCCTTTAGCGATCAGCTGAAACAGCTGACCGAACTGCATAGGGTGGCCGAATTGGCCATCAAGGATTTGATAATCCGTCTATGGCCTGCCGAAGCCATACCCAGCAGCTACTTCGGGCTCGTGAAGTGGCTGGTCAATTCCTGCCCTCGGCTTGATGCCATCAAGCAGTCGGTCTGCATCGAAGGTGCGCGGATGGCCTTCGCCCGCGTCAAGGTGCAGTGGGCGAAGATGGACACCGTCAAGCTCGCGACCGAGGGACCGGCCGCAGGCAAGGAGCACCGCACGCCCGAGCGGTATTTTGATGATGTCCTGAAGGGATCCCGCATTGTAGAGGGCCAGTGTGCAAAAGACATTATCTTTGAATGAATATATTCATGTTATCATGTCCTGTATTATGGAACAAAGTCGTTATGTAATATAATGTTTGTTGTTTTAAAATTTTACTTCCTGTGCGGCCGTTTTGTTAAATCTGAGAGTTGGTCAGTCGTCCGCTTCTGCCCCCACGTAGGTAGTACGGGGGTGTTCGGGATGGAATCTAAACACTCTTGATCCAAGAGTTTGGTCCTTGAAGAAGGTGTTTAGCGCAATGAACCAGGCAATCGGACTATGTGGCTTTAGCACCCTCACTTAGCCATAGGAGTTTGGCAATAGAAATGTAGGCGCAGCCCTAGTTAGTATTTAATCCGGACTAGGGTGTTGTAGACACCTGATCGGGTGGAGGCCGATTCATCGCATAATGCGGAAAAAATCGCAAAAGATTTTTAACCTCCGAATAGTTGACCGGCTCTCGCCGCATCATGACAGTCAGTTTTCGGCTTTCTCTACTGAGGTGTTTGCTCGGATAAACCAGAAAGACAATCGCAGTAGTTCTCCCTTTATTACCCTAGCCGATAGGACGGAACGTAAGGTAGTAAGCACAGGAGCCGGGCAACCCAACTATTGACCAAAGACATGATTCAGAGCCGATGCATATAATGCTAATTTCGGGGTGCCGAACTATACTATAAAAAGTGTTCGGACTTTGTTGTCGTAGTATGGAGCACAATGAAGCCCCTGGCGAATTAAAGCGTACCAAAGTGTACGGGTGCAATCGATAAGAATAGCGAAATAAAATGAAGTAGTAAGCTAGTGCCACATAAGTTGGGCCGCAAACTGTTTCCATTATAATTTGATTAATACGTCAAAGCGTATTTGTACAAATAGTGCGATAAGAAACAGGGCTATTTAACATGCCAAGACCAAGGGGGAGCTGCGTGCGGGTCCTGAAGACAGGTAGAATGATCGTCAAGAAGAACATCTAGAGATTCCCCCACACGTCTGTGCTGCTTGCCGCCTTGGTATATCCATCCTTCGAAAGGACCGATGATTAGGCCGTCGGGAGGGGCCTATAGAGAAGAAGCCTGAAAAGGGAAAGAAAAAAAGAAAAGGGAAGGCATGTGTGCCCAGGTTAGGTTAAGTTGTATTATGGGCCACCATCTAGTTATGCCTCCGTCTCTGCCCATGGTATTTTGAGTGCGTAGTTATGTACGCGCGGTACGTACACCGCCATTTGGTCGGGACTGAGACGGAGGCCAAATTGCTAGTCCAACTCCTGACGAGCTAGACTGTCATGCTGCGGAGTAGTACAGACTCGTTTGATAGTGTCCGGGAGCTTGGCCGCTGAATTAAAATTCTGCTTGATAAGGCCGCTCTATACTTCCGCTGCGAGGGCCGCGGTGTGCTCCTCGGTACAGAGAGAGCGCTCCGTGTTTCCATTGACTGTTATGACACCGCGTGGTCCGGGCATCTTGAGTTTGAGATAAGCATAGTGTGGCACCGCATTGAATCGAGCAAATGCATTTCGTCCAAGCAGTGCGTGATAGCCACTGCGGAAGGGGACCATGTCGAAGATCAAGTCTTCGCTTCAGAAGTTGTCCGGGGATCCGAAGACGACTTCCAATGTGATTGAACCCGTGCATCGGGCCTCTACACCTGGTATTACTCCTTTAAAGGTAGTTTTTGTGGGCTTGATCCTTGATGGATCGATGCCCATTTTGCGGACTGTATCCTGATAGAGCAGGTTGAGGCTGCTGCCACCATCCATGAGGACTCGCGTGAGGTGGAATCCATCAATGATTGGGTCAAGGACCAGTGCGGCTGAACCGCCATGACGGATACTGGTCGGATGGTCCCTGCGATCAAAGGTGATCGGGCTGGACGACCATGGGTTGAATTTTGGGGCGACTGGCTCTATCGCATAGACGTCCCTGAGCGCTTGTTTGCGCTCCCTCTTGGGGATATGGGTAACGTATATCATGTTCACCGTTTTAACCTGGGGGGACTTCTTCTATCCCCCTGTGTTCGGTGGACGGGGCTCCCCATCGTCGTCCTCACTCTACGACCCCTTCTCCTTGTTCTCGGTATTTAACTTGCCGGCCTGTTTAAAGACCCAACAGCTTCTGTTGGTATGATTGGTTGGTTTATCGGGGGTGCCGTGGATCTGACATGGACGATCGAGTATGCGGTCCAAGCTGGATGAGCCCGGATTGTTCCTTTTAAATGGCTTCTTCCGCTGGCCGGATTTGGAGCCACTGAATCCGGCGTTGACCGCCGTGTCATCGGTATTGTCACCATTGTTTCGATGCTTGTGCCTGTTGAGTCGGTGCTTGTCGTTGCTATTTCTGGCTTCAGAGGTGCCATGTTCGCTTGAATTATTATTTCTACGGGATAGCCAGCTATCTTCGCCCGCTCAAAAGCGGGTCATGAGTGCCGTGAGGGCTATCATGGACTTCGGCTTTTCCTGGCCGAGGTGTCGGGCGAGCCATTCGTCGCGGATGCTATGCTTAAAGGCCGCTAGGGCTTCGGCATCCGGACAGTCGACGATCTGGTTCCTTTTAGTTAGGAACCTAGTCCAGAATTTCCTGGGTGACTCTCTGGGTTGTTGAACTATGTGACTTAAGTCATCGGCATCCGGAGGTCGGACGTATGTACCTTGGAAGTTGTCGCGGAAGGCATCTTCCAAGTCTTCCCAGCTGCCAATGGAGTTTTCAGGCAGGCTGTTCAACAAGTGCCGAGCTGGTCCCTTGAGTTTTAGCGGGAGGTATTTGATGGCATGAAGATCATCACCACGGGCCATATAAATATGGAGAAGAAAATCCTCAATCCATACCGCGGGATCTGCTGTTCCATCATATGATTCGATATTCACGGGTTTAAACCCTTCTGAAAATTCATGCTCCATTACTTCATCAGTAAAGCAGAGGGGGTGTGCGGCGCCTCTATATCGGGCCAAGTCGCGACGTAGCTCGGATGGAGTCCGTCTGCGGTTTTCGGCCCAGACGTGATTATGCTTGTCACGTCCGGCTAGATAGCCGTCATCGCACGTCAGGGCACGCCCCCGCGATCCGTAGATCGATCTGGTCTGACCTGCTCTATTGTCCAGGTCCTGCTGCAGGTCATATGTATATCCCCGAGCTGTTATATCTCTACCTTTACGACGAGGTAGTATGGGCTGGTGTTCAGCTTGAGTTGTCGTTTTGTCCCGGCCACGAGGTGGTCGGTCAGCCACATTATGTGCTGATGGTATGGGCTCGAGGGCCTCGTCGTCAAATTGGGGTAGCAGTTTACGCTTCGGGTAACTTTTGGTTGGCCGCTCGAGGCCGTATTCCTCGGCTGCCAGGACATTAGTCCACCTATCGTTGAGCAGATTTTGATCAGCTTGAAGCTGCTGCTGCTTCTTTTTCAGGCTCCTTGCAGTTGCAATTAGCCGACGCTTAAAGCGCTCCTGCTCGAGAGGTTCCTCAGGTACGATAAAGTCTTCGTCACCGAGGCTCACCTCGTCCTCGGAGAGTGGGAGGTAATTACTGTCCTCCGAGTCTTCGTTTACGGCCTGTTCGTCAGGGCTAACTTGCCCATCTTCCTGATCATCCTGTTCGAAAGTTGGCTCGACAGGGTCTTCTTTGTCTTCGGCATCGTCCAGAGTGTTGTTGTCTCCTGTGCTGATATTGCTGTCTTTTCCACGGCGTGATTTAGAGCGGCGCCGCTGACGTCGGTCTTTGGCTGTATCTCAGGAGGTTTCTCCTCGACTGGATCTTCTTTGTCATTACCGTTACCTTCTTTGGGTGTATCCATCATGTACACGTCATACGAAGAGGTGGTCGTCCAGCGTTCGGTAAACGGCGGGTTTTGGGCCTGCTCTTCTCCGGCATCGTCGTCCATACCGTCGATGTCTTCGGAGCCGTAATCGAGCATGTCAGTTAAGTCCTCGACAGTGGCTATGAAGTGGGTGGTGGGTGGGACGTAAAATTCCCTGCTCTCAGCCCCTAGACCGGGCTGGGCATAGTCCGTACGTTGCTCCTCTGTAATGACAAGGGATCGCATTAAGTCCAGAGCCTTGCTTAAAGGCGAGGTTTGGCCAGGGGGAAGAGAGTCCGTGGAGTACGGCGGGAGGGAGACTCCTTGGCTGAACTCACACAATGCTGACTCTGAGGGTTCGGAGCCAGTGTCCGGGGAAGAGCCCGGCTTCATGATGGTTGCCAGCGACACTACTTCCTCCAGCTCTCCCGTGCTGGGCTTAGTGGTCGCAGATAGTCCGGCGGGCTCAGTAATCCCGTCTTCGGACCTGGCGATGCGCTCTGGATCTAAGGCCAGAGCGGAGGATGGGGTCGTGAACCCTTGGAAGATCAAGTCTCCTTGGATATCAGCGACGTAGTACAGATTTCCAAAACTAATCTGGTGACCTAGGGCGTAGCTGTCGGTCTGCTCTAGATGGCCAAGCGAGTTGGCCCGCAGTGCGAAGCCGCCGAACACAAAGATCTGGTCGGGGAGGAAAACCTCCCCCAGGGCAGCATTGTTGTAGATGACTGATGGAGCCATCGAACCTTCTGATGACGATGCAGCGGAACTCTCAATGAAAGAACCAATGTCTGTGTCAAAACCGGCGGATCTCGGGTAGGGGGTCCCGAACTGTGCGTCTAAGGTCGATGGTAACAGGAGACGGGGGACACGATGTTTCCCCGGGTTGGGGCCCTCTCGATGGAGATAATAACCTACTTCCTGCTTGATTGATCTTGATGGATATGAGGATTACAAGAGTTGATCTACCACGAGATCGTAATGGCTAAACCCTAGATGTCTAGCTTGTATGATTGTGATTGCCTCTACGGACTAAACCCTCTAGTTTATATAGACACCGGAGGGGCCTAGGGTTGTACAGAGTCGGTTTACAGAGGAAGGAATCTACATATCCGAACGCCAAGCTTGCCATCCACGCAAAGGAGAGTCCCATCCGGACACGGGAGGAAGTCTTCTGTCTTGTATCTTCACGGCCCATTAGTCCGGCCCACGTCACATAGCTCGGACGTCCGAGGACCCCTTAATCCAAGACTCCCTCAGCCTCCGGTTGCTCCGCTTTGGCTTCCTCCTCCCCTATCTCCGAGTCAAGTTTGGCGAAGAGCGCGTCGGACGCCGCCTGGTCCTGCCAAAGGAACTGTCAGTTGGCCTTCACGTAGGCCTCATCCTGGATGGACTCCAGGATGGCCTGCTGCTCCACCATCTCCGCGGCTTGGGCGACGGCAAACTCCTCCTCCACCATATTGATGCCCTGCTCCGGCAGCTCCGCCTCGTCCTCCTCCAGATCCGCCTCCTCTGCCGGCTCCAGCAACAGCTCTCCCTCCTCCTCCTTCGTCTGCTGCTCCTTGTCCTCCTCCGGCTCCGACGAGTCCGGAGGCAGCCCGGCGGCGATGCGGGTGGCCCGCCTTGCCTGGATCCTCTCCGTGATCTGCCTCCAGCACTCGGGCGTGAGCATAGCGTATGTGGTGATCAGTTGCCGGACCACGGCGATGTTGGAAATATGCCCTAGAGGCAATAATAAAATGGTTATTATTATATTTCCTTGTTCATGATAATTGTCTATTGTTCATACTATAATTGTGTTATCCGGAAATCATAATACATGTGTGAATACATAGACCACAACATGTCCCTAGTGAGCCTCTAGTTGACTAGCTCGTTGATCAACAGATAGTCATGGTTTCCTGACTATGGACATTGGATGTCATTGATAACGGGATCACATCATTAGGAGAATGATGTGATGGACAAGACCCAATCCTAAGCATAGCACAAGATCGTGTAGTTCGTTTGCTAGAGCTTTTCCAAATGTCAAGTATCATTTCCTTAGACCATGAGATTGTGCAACTCCCGGATACCATAGGAGTGCTTTGGGTGTGCCAAACATCACAACGTAACTGGGTGGCTATAAAAGTGCACTACGGGTATCTCCGAAAGTGTCTGTTGGGTTGGCACGAATCGAGACTGGGATTTGTCACTCCGTATGACGGAGAGGTATCTCTGGGCCCACTCGGTAATGCATCATCATAATGAGCTCAATGTGACCAAGTGTTTGGTCATGTGATCATGCATTGCGGTACGAGTAAAGTGACTTGCCGGTAACGAGATTGAACAAGGTATTGGGATACCGACGATCGAATCTCGGGCAAGTAACGTACCGATTGACAAAGGGAATTGTATACGGGATTGATTGAATCCTCAACATCGTGGTTCATCCGATGAGATCATCGTGGAACATGTGGGAGCCAACATGGGTATCCAGATCCCGCTGTTGGTTATTGACTGGAGAGTCGTCTCGGTCATGTCTGCATGTCTCCCGAACCCGTAGGGTCTACACACTTAAGGTTCGGTGACGCTAGGGTTGTAGAGATATTAGTATGCGGAAATCCGAAAGTTGTTCGGAGTCCCGGATGAGATCCCGGACGTCACGAGGAGTTCCGGAATGGTCCGGAGGTGAAGAATTGTATATAGAAAGTCCAGTTTCGGCCACCGGAAAAGTTTCGGGGGTCACCGGTATTGTATCGGGACCACCGGAAGGGTCCCGGGGGGTCCACCGGGTGGGGCCACCTATCCCGGAGGGCCCCATGGGCTGAAGTGGGAGGGAACCAGCCCCTGGTGGGCTGGTGCGCCCCCCTTGGGCCTCCCCTGCGCCTAGGGTTGGAAACCCTAGGGGTGGGGGGCGCCCCACTTGGCTTGGGGGGCAAGCCACCCCCTTGGCCGCCGCCCCCCCTTGGAGATTGGATCTCCTAGGGCCGGCCCCCCAGGGGCCCTATATAAAGAGGGAGGAGGGAGGGCAGCCGCACCCAAGCCCCTGGCGCCTCCCTCTCCCTCCCGTGACACCTCTCCCTCTCGCTGAGCTTGGCGAAGCCCTGCCGAGATCCCCGCTGCTTCCACCACCACGCCGTCGTGCTACTGGATCTCCATCAACCTCTCCCTCCCCCTTGCTGGATCAAGAAGGAAGAGACGTCTTCCCAACCATACGTGTGTTGAACACGGAGGTGCCGTCCGTTCGGCGCTCGGTCATCGGTGATTTGGATCACGACGAGTTCGACTCCATCAACCCCGTTCACTTGAACGCTTCCGCTCGCGATCTACAAGGGTATGTAGATGAACTCTTTTCCCTCTCGTTGCTAGAAGACTCCATAGATTGTTCTTGGTGATGCGTAGAAATTTTTTAATTTCTGCAACGATCTCCAACAGTGGCATCATGAGCTAGGTCTATGCGTAGTTTCTATGCACGAGTAGAACACAAACTTGTTTTGGGCGTAGATGTTGTCAATTTTCTTGCCACTACTAGTCTTATCTTGTTTCAGAGGCATCGTGGGATGAAGCGGCCCGGACCGACCTTACACGTACGCTTACGTGAGACAGGTTCCACCGACTGACATGCACTAGTTGCATAAGGTGGCTAGCGGGTGTCTGTCTCTCCCACTTTAGTCGGATCGGATTCGATGAAAAGGGTCCTTGTGAAGGGTAAATAGAAATTGGCATATCACGTTGTGGTTTTGGTGTAGGTAAGAAACGTTCTTGCTAAGAAACCTATAGCAGCCATGTAAAAATTTGCAACAACAATTAGAGGACGTCTAACTTGTTTTTGCAGCATATGCCGTGTGATGTGATATGGCCAAAAGGATGTGATGAACGATATATGTGATGTATAAGATTGATCATGTTCTTGTAATAGGAATCACGACTTGCATGTCGATGAGTATGACAACCGGCAGGAGCCATAGGAGTTGTCTTAATTTTTTGTATGACCTGCGTGTCATTGAATAACGCCATGTAAATTACTTTACTTTATTGCTAAACACGTTAGCCATAGAAGTAGAATCGTTGGCGTGACAACTTCATGAAGACACGATGATGGAGATCATGATGATGGAGATCATGGTGTCATGCCGGTGACGAAGATGATCATGGCGCCCCGAAGATGGAGATCAAAGGAGCAATATGATACTGGCCATATCATGTCACTATTTGATTGCATGTGATGTTTATCATATTTTGCTTCTTATTTTCTTAGTACGACGGTAGTAAGTACGATGATCCCTTATAATAATTTCAAGAAAGTGTTCCCCCTAACTGTGCGCCGTTGCGAAAGTCCGTTGTTTCGAAGCACCACGTGATGATCGGGTGTGATAGATTCTAACGTTCACATACAACGGGTGTAAGACAGATTTACACATGCAAAACACTTAGGTTGACTTGACGAGCCTAGCATGTACAGACATGGCCTCGGAACACAAGAGACCGAAAGGTCGGACATGAGTCGTATAGAAGATATGATCAACATGAAGATGTTCACCGATGTTGACTAGTCCGTCTCACGTGATGATCATGTTTCACTTAGATGACTAGAGGGATGTCTATCTGAGTGGGAGTTCATTGAATAATTTGATTAGATGAACTTAATTATCATGAACTTAGTCTAAAATCTTTACAATATGTCTTATAGATCTAATGGCCCATGCTAATGTTGCCCTCAACTTCAACGCGTTCCTAAAGAAAACCAAACTGAAAGATGATGGCAGCAACTATACGGACTGGGTACGGAACCTGAGGATCATCCTCATAGCTGCCAAGAAGATTATGTCCTAGAAGCACCGCTAGGTGACGCACCCATCCCAGAGAACCAAGACGTTATGAACGCTTGGCAGCAGCATGCTGATGATTACTCCCTCGTTCAGTGCGGCATGCTTTACAGCTTAGAACCGGGGCTCCAAAAGCGTTTTGAGCAACACAGAGCATATGAGATGTTCGAAGAGCTGAAAATGGTTTTCCAAGCTCATGCCCGGGTCGAGAGATATGAAGTCTCCGACAAGTTCTTCAGTTGTAAGATGGAGGAAAATAGTTCTGTCAGTGAGCACATACTCAAAATGTCTGGGTTACACAACCGCTTGACTCAGCTGGGAGTTAATCTCCCGGATGACGCGGTCATTGACAGAATCCTTCAGTCGCTTCCACCGAGCTACAAGAGCTTTGTGATGAACTTCAATATGCAGGGGATGGAAAAGACCATTCCTGAGGTATATTCAATGCTGAAATCAGCGGAGGTGGAGATTAAAAAGGAACATCAAGTGTTGATGGTGAATAAAACCACTAAGTTCAAGAAAGGCAAGGGTAAGAAGAACTTCAAGAAGGACGGCAAGGGAGTTGCCGCGCCCGGTAAGCCAGTTGCGGGGAAGAAGCCAAAGAATGGACCCAAGCCTGAGACTGAGTGCTTTTATTGCAAGGGAAGTGGTCACTGGAAGCGGAACTGCCCCAAGTACTTGGCGGACAAGAAGGCCGGCAACACCAAAGGTATATGTGATATACATGTTATTGATGTGTACCTTATCAGCACTCGTAGTAGCTCCTGGGTATTTGATACCGGTGCGGTTGCTCATATTTGTAACTCAAAGCAGGAGCTGCGGAATAAACGGAGACTGGCAAAGGACGAGGTGACGATGCGCGTCGGGAATGGTTCCAAGGTCGATGTGATCGCCGTCGGCACGCTACCTCTACATTTACCTACGGGATTAGTTTTAAACCTCAATAATTGTTATTTAGTGCCAGCTTTGAGCATGAACATTGTATCAGGATCTCGTTTAATTCGAGATGGCTACTCATTTAAATCCGAGAATAATGGTTGTTCTATTTATATGAGAGATATGTTTTATGGTCATGCCCCGCTGGTTAATGGTTTATTCTTAATGAATCTCGAACGTAGTGTTACACATATTCATAGTGTGAATACCAAAAGATGTAAGGTTGATAATGATAGTCCCACATACTTGTGGCACTGCCGTCTTGGTCACATTGGTGTCAAACGCATGAAGAAGCTCCATGCAAATGGACTTTTGGAGTCTCTTGATTACAAATCATTTGACACGTGCGAACCATGCCTCATGGGTAAGATGACCAAGACTCCGTTCTCCGGAACAATGGAACGAGCAACCAACTTATTGGAAATCATACATACTGATGTGTGCGGTCCAATGAGTGTTGAGGCTCGCAGTGGCTACCGTTATGTTCTCACTCTCACTAATGACTTGAGTAGATATGGGTATGTCTACCTAATGAAACACAAGTCTGAGACCTTTGAAAAGTTCAAGGAATTTCAGAGTGAGGTTGAGAATCAACGTGACAGGAAAATAAAGTTCTTACGATCAGATCGTGGAGGGGAATATTTGAGTCACGAATTTGGCACACACTTAAGGAAATGTGGAATAGTTTCACAACTCACGCCGCCTGGAATACCTCAGCGAAATGGTGTGTCCGAACGTCGTAATCGCACTCTATTGGATATGGTGCGATCTATGATGTCTCTTACCGATCTACCGCTCTCATTTTGGGGCTATGCTTTAGAGACTGCCGCATTCACTTTAAATAGGGCTCCGTCGAAATCCGTTGAGACGACACCGTATGAATTATGGTTTGGGAAGAAACCTAAGCTGTCGTTTCTAAAAGTTTATGGATGCGATGCTTATGTCAAGAAACTTCAACCTGAAAAGCTCGAACCCAAGTCGGAGAAATGCGTCTTCATAGGATACCCTAAGGAAACCATTGGGTATACCTTCTACCTCAGATCCAAAGGCAAGATCTTTGTTGCTAAGAACGGATCCTTTCTAGAGAAAGAGTTTCTCTCGAAAGAAGTAAGTGGGAGGAAGGTAGAGCTTGATGAAGTACTGCCTCTTGAAGCGGAAAGTAGCGCAGCTCAGGAAAATGTTCCTGTGGTGCATGCATCGACTAGAGAGGAAGTTAATGATGATGATGATCAAGGTACTTTGGATCAAGCTCCTAGTGAACTTCATAGGTCCACAAGGACACGTTCCGCGCCAAAGTGGTACGGCAACCCTGTCTTGGAAATCATGTTGTTAGACAACGTTGAACCTTCGAACTATGAGAAGCAATGGCGGGCCCAGATTCCGACAAATGGCTAGAAGCCATGAAATCCGAGATAGGATCCATGTATGAAAACGAAGTATGGACTTTGACTGACTTGCCCGATCGGCGAGCCATAGAAAATAAATGGATCTTTAAGAAGAAGACAGACGCGGATGGTAATGTGACCATCTATAAGGCTCGACTTGTCGCTAAGGGTTATCGACAAGTTCAAGGGGTTGACTACGATGAGACTTTCTCACCCGTAGCGAAGCTGAAGTCCGTCCGAATCATGTTAGCAATTGCCGCATTCTATGATTATGAGATATGGCAAATGGACGTCAAAACGGCATTCCTTAACGGCTTTCTTAAGGAAGAATTGTATATGATGCAGCCGGAAGGTTTTGTCGATCCTAAGAATGCTAACAAGGTATGCAAGCTCCAGCGCTCCATCTATGGGCTGGTGCAAGCATCTCGGAGTTGGAACATTCGATTTCATGAGATGATCAAAGCGTTTGGGTTTACACAGACTTATGGAGAAGCCTGTGTTTACAAGAAAGTGAGTGGGAGCTCTGTAGCATTTCTCATATTATATGTGGATGACATACTGTTGATGGGAAATGATATAGAATTCTTGGGAAGCATAAAGGCCTACTTGAACAAGTGTTTTTCAATGAAGGACCTTGGAGAAGCTGCTTATATATTAGGCATCAAGATCTATAGAGATAGATCAAGACGCCTCATTGGTCTTTCACAAAGTACGTACCTTGACAAGATATTGAAGAAGTTCAATATGGATCAGTCCAAGAAGGGGTTCTTGCCTGTATTGCAAGGTGTGCAATTGAGCACGGCTCAATGCCCGACCACGGCAGAAGATAGAGAAAAGATGAGTGTCGTCCCCTATGCCTCGACCATAGGGTCTATTATGTATGCCATGTTGTGTACCAGACCTGATGTAAACCTTGCCGTAAGTTTGGTAGGAAGGTACCAAAGTAATCCCGGCATGGAACACTGGACAGCGGTCAAGAATATCCTGAAGTACCTGAAGAGGACTAAGGATATGTTTCTCGTTTATGGAGGTGACGAAGAGCTCGTCGTAAAGGGTTACGTCGATGCTAGTTTCGACACAGATCTGGATGACTCTAAGTCACAAACCGGATACGTGTATATTTTGAATGGAGGGGCAGTAAGCTGGTGCAGTTGCAAGCAAAGCGTCGTGGCGGGATCTACATGTGAAGCGGAGTACATGGCGGCCTCAGAGGCAGCATAGGAAGCAGTCTGGATAAAGGAGTTCATTACCGACCTAGGGGTGATTCCCAATGCGTCGGGCCCGATGACTCTCTTCTGTGACAACACTGGAGCTATTGCCCTTGCCAAGGAGCCCAGGTTTCACAGGAAGACCAGGCATATCAAGCGTCGCTTCAACTCCATTCGTGAAAGTGTTCAAAATGGAGACATACATATTTGTAAAGTACATACGGACCTGAATGTAGCAGATCCGTTGACTAAACCTCTCCCTAGAGCAAAACATGATCAACACCAGAACTCTATGGGTGTTCGATTCATCACAATGTAACTAGATTATTGACTCTAGTGCAAGTGGGAGACTGTTGGAAATATGCCCTAGAGGCAATAATAAAATGGTTATTATTATATTTCCTTGTTCATGATAATTGTCTATTGTTCATGCTATAATTGTGTTATCCGGAAATCGTAATACATGTGTGAATACATAGACCACAACATGTCCCTAGTGAGCCTCTAGTTGACTAGCTCGTTGATCAACAGATAGTCATGGTTTCCTGACTATGGACATTGGATGTCATTGATAATGGGATCACATCATTAGGAGAATGATGTGATGGACAAGACCCAATCCTAAGCATAGCACAAGATCGTGTAGTTAGTTTGCTAGAGCTTTTCCAAATGTCAAGTATCATTTCCTTAGACCATGAGATTGTGCAACTCCCGGATACCATAGGAGTGCTTTGGGTGTGCCAAACGTCACAACGTAACTGGGTGGCTATAAAGGTGCACTACGGGTATCTCCGAAAGTGTCTGTTGGGTTGGCACGAATCGAGACTGGGATTTGTCACTCCGTATGACGGAGAGGTATCTCTGGGCCCACTCGGTAATGCATCATCATAATGAGCTCAATGTGACCAAGTGTTTGGTCACGGGATCATGCATTACGGTACGAGTAAAGTGACTTGCCGGTAACGAGATTGAACAAGGTATTGGGATACCGACGATCGAATCTCGGGCAAGTAACGTACCGATTGACAAAGGGAATTGTATACGGGATTGATTGAATCCTCAACATCGTGGTTCATCCGATGAGATCATCGTGGAACATGTGGGAGCCAACATGGGTATCCAGATCCCGCTGTTGGTTATTGACTGGAGAGTCGTCTCGGTCATGTCTGCATGTCTCCCGAACCCGTAGGGTCTACACACTTAAGGTTCGGTGACGCTAGGGTTGTAGAGATATTAGTATGCGGAAATCCGAAAGTTGTTCGGAGTCCCGGATGAGATCCCGGACGTCACGAGGAGTTCCGGAATGGTCCGGAGGTGAAGAATTGTATATAGGAAGTCCAGTTTCGGCCACCGGAAAAGTTTCGGGGGTCACCGGTATTGTACCGGGACCACCGGAAGGGTCCCGGGGGGTCCATCGGGTGGGGCCACCTATCCAGGAGGGCCCCATGGGCTAAAGTGGGAGGGAACCAGCCCTTGGTGGGCTGGTGCGCCCCCCTTGGGCCTCCCCCTGCGCCTAGGGTTGGAAACCCTAGGGGTGGGGGGCGCCCCACTTGGCTTGGGGGGCAAGCCGCCGCCCCCCCCCCTTGGCGATTGGATCTCCTAGGGCCGGCGCCCCCCCAGGGGCCCTATATAAAGAGGGGGGAGGGAGGGCAGCCGCACCCAAGCCCCTGGCGCCTCCCTCTTCCTCCCGTGACACCTCTCCCTCTCGCTGAGCTTGGCGAAGCCCTGCCGAGATCCCCGCTGCTTCCACCACCACGCCGTCGTGCTGCTGGATCTCCATCAACCTCTCCCTCACCCTTGCTGGATCAAGAAGGAGGAGACGTCTTCCCAACCGTACGTGTGTTGAACGCGGAGGTGCCGTCCATTCGGCGCTCGGTCATCGGTGATTTGGATCACGACGAGTTCGACTCCATCAACCCCGTTCACTTGAACGCTTCCGCTCGCGATCTACAAGGGTATGTAGATGCACTCTTTTCCCTCTCGTTGCTAGAAGACTTCATAGATTGTTCTTGGTGATGTGTAGAAATTTTTTAATTTCTTCAACGATCTCCAACAGGCGATGCCGGAGAGCGGGGGAGAGGAGGCGGGCGGGCTCGGGTGGCGGCGCAGAGAGAGAGGAGGTGGATGGGCTAGGGTTGCGGGACGCCGGCCGGATTAAATAGCCGGATTTGGCGTAGGGCGGCCAGGCAGAGCGGCGCCACGCGGCGTTCACACCTCGGCGACGGAGAGGCGTCCGTCGGACCGCCCGGTTTCTGGGCGAGTCCGCATGGGACCACATTGTCAGTCTTACGTGACGGGCGCACCCGGCCGCTCGCATATCCGCCCCATATTTGAACTGGATATAAGGAGTGACGGTGAGTTTGGACATTTAAGGCCCGTTTGAGGGGGTCATTTGGGTCAAAAATCATGACCGGTCATTGACCGAGCGACCCGCACAGGCGTATAAGGTGAGATTGGAGCACCTGGCTGTAGATGCTCTTAATAGTTGACAACCCGGAGTAGTTTATAGTCCGGATTGTCAGACGATGTACAGAATTCCGTTCTTGTTTGTCTACGAGTTCGCGATGTACTCGCAAGTTGCTGTCAGAGCCAACTCAACAACTGTACTCGCAAGAATGTGCTGATATTTCTACCGGTGGGGAGCACCAACAAACAACAGTTGTTTTCTCGGCTACATATATATGTGGACCACACGCACGCACTTGCGCGGCAACGGCGTACCCGGGGGAGGACACGTCGAAAGAGCTGAGGGCGCTGCAGGACGTGCGTGACAGTGGGAGCGGGACAAATGGCGGGACGGAGAAGCAGCGGCGCGCGTGGCCCTCTTTTGCCGGGTATCAGCTGGGATGGTGATACGACATGGCGCGCGATTGTGGTCGGGACAGGTCTTTTACGTGCAGCAATAGGAGGCTACTACTACTAGTTGTGTGGTGCATGCATTCACGCACGCAGAGTTGCGTGGGTAGGCAACCATGTTTTGGTGGGTTCGCTTTACAAGTTTCTCCTCGTGAGTTTGGCCAGGGTTCAGTCACTCGGTTAGTGCTGTCCCGCGGCAGCAGCTCCGGCCGTCAGGGCCTCAGGGACGGCCGCTGTCTCGTCGTCAACGAAGAGCTAGGAGAGATAGCGTGCCGGAACTTATTTTTTCCATCCACTGTTTACTCTCTTTGCGATAATTAATATGTAAAGTATTTTGACTAAGAATGCGTTAACCGTATGTCATTATACATTAAAAAGTCGGTGTAGTTGAATTCTCATTGAAAAGCACTTTCGAATGGTATTGATTACACACAAAATATACTGTGCTTTTTTTATGTGTGTAGGTGGAGGAAGATTACATGGAAAACACTATCCTTCCGATGGATGCACACGCAGTGTCCGCCCTCTGCGTAGCCGTCGGAACAACTGTATTGTTTCATAAGGTTTCTGCAACATAGATCTTATTTAGAAATAAAAAAATAATAATTCAGTGGTGACTTTTTTTCCGCAACAGGGTCTAGTTTTGGAAAGTTTCTATAGCAAATGTCTTGTTTCAGAAGAAAAAAAATGTTCGACAGCGAATTTTTTTTTTCTTCTGCAATAGGGGCCTTGCTTCACAAACAGAGCCCCGGTTGCAGAAAGCGTTGGAGGAGCGCACGATGTTAGAGTGTACACGGCCAAGCATTGCAATAAGACGCATGTTTCAGAAACATACCTTCAGTTGCAGAAATCGTCAAAGGAGTGTCCAACGTGGGAGCTCGTCGATGTCATGTTGGAGTAGAGGTCGTGCCTGTTCTCCAAGCAGGGCCCCTCGGTGAGCTTGATTTTCGTCCGATCCAAGCATCTTAACGCGCGACTAGGTGCGTCATGGTGTTGCAGAGAGTTCAATTTAGCTCCTGCTTGTCGGCGGCGGGCCGATTTTGGGGGTTGGCGGAGACGCTATGTTGGGCGCAGCTCTGTTTGGGCCGAGGGCAAGTTTGTTCTCTTGTTTCTGCAACAACGCGCATGTTGCGGAAATAATGTGGGGGGCATGCGGGACGCGCACACTAGATCGGACGGCTAACAGCTTAGGGATCCAACGGCTGTCCACGCGGCGAATAATTTCAGTACATCTGCTGACGGACGCGTAGCGGCGCCCAGATTACATACTGGTACTTCTAGTATACTTCGCAACTACAAATTTCTTCCTTCATTTTTTGTTTTCTCGTATAGGATGCAAGCCCTGTTAGAACTTCCTCGTCACATCGTAATGTCGTTAATCGCACTCCAATCGGCAGCTACATGAATTGGATCATGCTCGTCCACATGCATGACTGATTGACTCTAGCACCTAGGATATACACACAATTGTTGACTCTCATCTTAGCCATGCATGTCACTTTTCACTCAACCAATCACTTAATCCTGACCATGCATGTCACCTTTTCACTCAACTGATCCCTTAATACTAACCATGCATGTCACTTTTCACTCGACCAATTCCTTAATTAATCCTGACCATGCATGTCACTTTTCACTCAACTGATCCCTTAATCCTAACCATGCATGTCAATTTTCACTCAACTAGTCCCTTAATCCTAACCATGCATGTCACTTTTCACTCAACCGATTTCTATTCATCACCGGTCATCGGAGAAGCGACCGTGTTGCCTGTCACGCCCATGATGAACATAGAGTCCCGTCCTTTAACACTTCTCAGCAATAATGTACTCCCTCCGTCCGATTTACTCGTCGTGGTTTTAGTTCAAAATTTGAACTAAAACCACGACGAGTAAATCGGAACGGAGGGAGTACATTGGTCATGATCACCGTAATTGGTTGAAAACATAACACTGAATGGCTGACCTGGGCTCCATGTCGACTCAACTGTCACACTCTTAGTCAAACATCACACAGACACGAGGTAGTTTGGGGGAACCTTGGCGACCACGCAACCATGCATTTTTTTTTTGAGAAAATTTCCGATTTATTCATCTTCAATCATGGCAGTACAATAAATACCAGAAATAATAGAAATTACATCCAGATTCGTAGACCACCTAGCGACGATTACAAGCACTGAAGCGAGCCGAAGGCACGCCGCCGTCATCACCGCTCCATCGCCGGAGTCGGACACAACTTGTTGTAGTAGACAGTCGGAAAATCGTCATGCTAAGGACCTGTAGGACCAACGCACCAGAACAGCAACCGACACAGATGAAGAATAACGTAGATCAGAAGGATCCAATTCGAAGACACACGAACGTAGACGGACAACGACGAGATCCGAGCAAATCCACCAAAGATAGATCCGCCGGAGACACACCTCCACACGCCCATCAACAGTGCTAGACGCACCGCCGAAACAGGGGCTAGGCGGGGAAATCTTTATTCCATATTCAGGAAGCCGCCGCCGTCTAGTCTTCCTGAGTAAGACACAAACCCTAGCAAAACTGAAAGAAACGATTAAAAACGGAGCCCTTCCGCCGGCCTGCGGCGGCGCAGGAAAAGGTAGAAACCCTAGCTTTTTTTGGACGAAGAGGAGGCGGCGGCTCACACGCAACCATGAATATAATGTGCCGCGCAAACTTTCCTCTCGCTTGCTAGGTTACCGGCCAGATTTGACCTGATGTTCCTAGCTGCCGGCTGAACCTGGTATTATGATATATTCATGTATTAGTTCCCTGATTGAAACATGGTGCGTTCGCGTGTCAGCTATGCAGCAAGATGCGTCCAACTTAGCAATCGATCATGGTCCTAATGCTAATCCAAGTGGTCATCTCTTTCGTTTTGCAGTTTCTTTTTTCTTCTCTATTTATTTTTTAATAAATTCAAAAGGAATCTTCCGAATTTTCAAATTAGATCAAATTTTAAATTTTGTTTGGTTTGTAAAATTATTCGGAATTCAAAAATCGTTACAAATTTGGAAAAATGTTCACATTACCAAAACAAATTACTCCCTCTGTCCCATAATATAAGAGCGTTTAGGAAACTTCAAACGTATTTGCATTTTTCAACAAAATGTACCCAGATTTCAAATTTATTAATGAATTAAAAAAATAGTTCTTTTGAAAATTATTTAGGAATTTTATAAAGAGTTTGGAGTTTCAATCATTCTTAAAAATTGCTCACGGATTCAAAAAAATCATGTTTCTACAAGGATTCCTACTAGGCACCTCCAGGTAGTACGTGGTGGTACATAACCAGTGGAATACATTATCTTGGTGTCTAAAAATTGCAGCGTGGCTTATAAGAATTGTGACCGTCGACAGATCTAAATACTGTTTCGAATTTTGAACACATTTTTTATTTAGTAAAGTGAATATTTCTTTAAACAAAAACATTTCAAATTTTTGAAAAAATTCTACAAATTAGTAAATTATATGAAAATGCGAACATTTTATGGAAAAGTGAAATATTTTTCAATCTTGAACAAATTTTTAGAAAAAAGCGGACACTCTTGAAATTTATTGAAAACGTTAACTTTAAGAAAACGAATTTCTTTTGGAAAAAAACGAACCATTTATTGAATATCTAAAGAAAAATTTGAAAGCGAACAATTTTTGAAACCATGAACAAAATTAAGAAATGGCGAACATTTTTTAATATCAAGAACATTTATGAATTTGTTAACAAAAATTGAAAAACTAGGAACATTTCTGAAATTCTGAACAAGTTTTTCAACCCCAATCAAAACTTAGAAAAACGAGTATTTTTCCAATTTGTGAACTTTTTTTGAAAATAGCAAACATTTTCTGAATTGATGAACAAAACTGTAAAGAAAAGAACTTTTTTTAACTTCTGAATTGAAACCCCTGAACTATATTTGGAAAAGGCAAACAATTTTTTCATTATGAGAACAATTTTTGAAACCAAGAAATATTCTGGAAAGATGTGAACAAAGATTTAAAAGGAACTTTTTTTGAACTTTTGAACAATTTTTTGAAACCATCAACAGTTTTTAAAGTGAAGATGCCTTTTTGAAAATGAGAACATTTTTGAACTTTTGAACAATTTTTGAAAGCATGAAAAAATTTTAAAGTCAGGAAAATCTTTGAAAATGAGAACATTTTGTGAAGTTTTGAACAATTTTTTCAAAGAATGAACATTTTTTAAAGGCGGGAAAAAAATTTGAAAATGAGAACATTTTGTAAAGTTTTGAACAATTTATGAGCAACACAAATATTTTAAGAAAAAAAATAACCTTGAAAACAGAAAACAAATAAAAGAAACAGATAAACGAAAAGAAAACAAAAAAATAAAAAACAAACGTTTCGGGAACCTCCTAGAAGGACCCAAAACCGGAGAAAACCGGCTGGGAACAAACTAGAAAAGTTCCCAAAACCGAAAACGCTCAAGCATTTAATGGGCCGGGCCATAGCGAGCGCTCGTTCAGAATCCCTGTGCGTCGGTCCGGCAATTTGCCGCAGCGAGCGGCAAATAGGAAAAACCGATTCAAACTCCACACCTCTTGGTTTAGTACAAATAGCGTAACTAAGTGGCTCACCTTGTTGTACCTACTTTACTTTATCCAATTCAAATGCACCGTTAAAAAAACGCAGTTGTTTCCATGTTTGGTTTTACTTTTTTCAGTTTAGTTTCGCCCTTTTTTGTTCTTTTTTCGTTTTTTTCTTTCTCTTTCCTTTTTATTTTTTTTACTTTTTTAAAATTTAGGAACTTTTTTTAAAATCATGAACTTTTCTTAATTTTATCAATATTTTCTTAAATTCGCAAAAAACCAATCCATGAACTTTTTCTTGAATCTGTGAACTTTTTTTCAAATGCATGAATGTTTTTCAAATCCACGAACTCTTTTGAACTTTTGCGAACCTTTCTTCAAAACATGCGATTTTCTTTTCAAATTACTTGACTTTTGTTTTGAAAATTGCTGAACTTTTTAAATTGCACAAATGTTTTTTCAAAATTTATAGATTTGTTTTCCAAAATCGATGAAGTTTTTCAATTTCGTGTTTTTCCGAAATCTCCTTGAATTTTTTGAATTCATGTTGCTTTCGGAATCACAAACTTTTTGAAATACATGAACCTTTTTATTTTGCAAACTTTTTTCAAATCCATGTACATTTTTTTTCTATTTTTTTATCTTTAGTTTTTGTTAGTTTTTCCGAAAGTCAACAGTATTTTGGTCAACCATCGACATGTCAACCCTGACCGAGGGAACCAAGGCGAATCTGGACGAGCGAGCACGTCGACACGTAATTTGGCCGCCTATAAGGCAGGCACGTGGACCTTGTTTTTCCTAGCTGGCGCTTAAGGTGGTGACTAGGAGGTCTCATATCACGTCAACCAGAGCAATTAACTCGAGGTTGCCTGTTGCGGGGACGGGGCCGGGGGGTGCCTTTAAGGGTCATTTTTGATAGCCTCCATCCACAGCCACATGTCGCGTGCTAGGCGCTACCTCTGGTTTTCTTTTTTAATCTTTTCTATACGCGTTTTCATATTTTAGATGATTTTTTTGTCTTTTTTATTTTCAAGTTTTCTCCTTGTTTTCCCTAGGTTTTGGAAAGAAAAAAGTTTGTGATTCTTTTGAGCGAAAAAAATTATGCATCCATGAGAAACACATATTTACTTTCGTGAGAAGCACATCCGTGCTTCTAAAAAACAGCAATGCTTCTGGGAGAAGTATGGATGTGCTCCTGCGAGAAGCACAACCAGAAAAAAAAGTGCGTCCACGAGAAGCACAAACTGTGCTTCTCGAAAAAGGAAAAAAAATATGTGCTTACAAGAGAGGAACATATTTGCTTCTACAAGTTGTGCTTCTCCAAAAATTATATGTTACTTCTCGTGGAAGCATAGTTTTTCTACCACGAGAAGCACATATTCTCCAAAAAATGAGAAAAGCAATGTGTGTGCTTCAAAAAAAAAAATGAAAACGCAACCATGCTTCCATGCTACTTTTTTTTCATTATTTTGTGTTCATTTTTTTATGAACCATTTTTTTATTTCGTGTTTTGGGATTTATTTGTATCTTTTTTATTTTCCATTTTCGTTAAAAAATCATCGAAACATATTAGCATGAGTTCTAGTTTCGATGATTTCAACGTGAGAAATCCAACATTAAACACGGTTCAGGATATGGACGCAAGCTTCAAGAGATAAAACATTTTCATATATAAATTTAAAAAAGACACCAGGTTCCGACAAATGATGCACATTCAATGTGCCACTTATCAGCGACAGAGAAGGTGGGGGTTAGAGCATCTATAGCCGCATTTTGCAAATTTCACCCCTCAAACTTTTGTGGACGCGTCGGGTCAGTGCTCGGGTGCATCCGCTTTGACCCCCTACTTTTTCGGTCACACATCCGCACTCTCTAAAACTGTGGTCCTTAACTTTAAACATTTCAACAAACAAGTAGCGGACGACACCGCAGAGCATGCACAGAGCACACTCGGACGCCACGGCAACCACAGATGGAGGTGCCACCGCCCCGAGCACGCCATGCCCCACCGCGACGCAGTCATCGTGCCGCCAAATGCGCGGCTACGCCATCGCCCCTGCCCCACGTAAGCATCGCGCTTCCTCAAAGTGGTTGCCTCCCATGCCGCTACCATCCAAGAGAAAGTGAAACAACACCCCGCCGGTGCCGGCGTTCGTCTGGTCATGCCCTCTGGCGGGCATGAGGGGGCAGGAGGGGAGCGGAGGGAGGGAGGCGGCGGAGTCGTGGGTCGCCTCGTTTCCGGTATGATTCCGAATTAATGTGGTATTCTATCCGAGCACGCAGGCCTAATCACCGTAATCCAGGAATATCTTACACGTACTCCCTCCATCCGGTCTCTTTTACTCTGCATATTAGGTTTGTCTGAAGTCGAACTCTTCAAAGTTTGACCAAGTCTATATAAAAATATTACCATTCACATAACAACACAAATTTCATTAGATCCATCTTGGAATATATACTCATAGTACATTTATTAGGTATTATAGATGTTAATATTTTTTAATATAAACTTGGTCAAACTTAGCAAAGTTTGACTTTAGACAAATCTAAAACACAGAGTAAATAGGACCGGATGGAGTACGATTACCGTACATGCTTCAACTTAGAAAACAGTTTGCGCTCAGACACACCTAAACGCGTCGACTGTATGTACCATGGTTCGCTGTGATCCCCTGTCAGACTCGGCTGCGAACAATAGTCCTACGTAGAAACTCTTTCCGTCTCGGCTTTGCGCGCCCGTTCGCGACACTCATACCTCTCTATATAGATATAGTATCTTGTACGTACATCACCACCTGAGTAAATCGCAATTATCTGTGGAAATCACGGCGCGAACGACTCATCGTCGTTTTAGATTAGACATCGATCGAGAACGAAGTACCTCGCGCTGTGTACGACGTGCATGGCAGCCCTCAACACGATCCACGAGCACAATGAGCGTGACCTCGAGGCAGGGCACGCTACGCCGCCGTCATCGCTCGTCACGGGCAAGGCCCGTCGCCGCAACAGCTGCCGCCGGTTCGCCTGCGTCGCCCTTGTCGTCGTGGCAGCCCTCGCCGTCGCCCTCGCGGCCGTCCTCGGGGCTCTCTACGTGGCGCTCGACCCGAAGATGCCCCTTTACACGGTGCACGCGCTCAACGTGACGGCCTTCGGCATGGACGACGACATGACCGCGCGTGCGCGGTTCGACGCGGCGGTCCGGTTCGAGAACCCGAACCGGGCCATCGGCATCTCGTACGAGGAGGGGTCCAGCCTCGCGGTGTGGTACGGTGGGTACCGGCTGTCCGAGGGAGCGCTGCCGGCGTTCTACCAGGGCCACCGCGACGCCGCGGTTGTGCACGTCGCCATGAGCGAGGCGCGGCTGGGTGGCACAGGGGTGGTGGAGGCCATGAGGCACGTGAACGGGGCTGGCGGCGAGCTGCCGCTGGTGTTCCGCGGCGAGGTGCCCGTGCGGGTGAAGGTCGGGCCGGTGACGACCGGCAAGGTGACGCCCCGTGTCCGGTGCGACCTGGTGCTGGACAGGCTGAGCACCGAGGGCGGGATCGGGGTCAAGAGGATGAACTGCAACTTGAAGCTATGGTAATCCGGGGCTTTGCCGTTAAACGACACACTAGTACTGTACATGTGAAGCGTACAATGAGTTATGTATATAGTATATAAGTAGTAGTTTCTTATTTCTATGATCAGAATTTTGTTTATAAGAATATCCTCTGATTTGTATCAATAGTTCAATGCAAAAACACAGCGCCTATCTATGAGAGGACTGAAAACGTTTGCCGTGTCAATCGATTCTTCCTCCTTCCTCCCGACCGTCAAGTGCCAATCGAACGGTTGCAAACAGGTGCATTGTCTATTTTCTTCCTCCCAGGACACCACGGTCCCCTTCTTCTTTCTCCCTCCCGTAGCCTAGCCCTCGCCTTGCGCCGGCCAAATAGTTGTCCGCTGCCACCCGCAGCTGGTGGGCGCTGCTGCCCGCCACCTCACCACCCCACCTTGCTCAATCCATAGTCTCCGTCGTGACTCTGCCATACTCAAGCATCCTTTTAAAACCGCCCTCGTTCTTCATAATTGAAGACCCCGGAACCTGGTAGTCAAGCATCTACCTCACCACCACCATCAGCGGCGTTTCCAACTCGTTCTCGATTCGGCCTCGAGGCTTCACACACGGGAGAAACACAAATTTATTTCCGGTTTGAGGTAGTTACGGGTGAAAAAATATACCAACCAGAGGTTGCCATGATAACGCCAGGCATCGAGCCACACAAGAACACATCGCCGCCGCGAGGACTCTGTGGGAAATGTCATCGCCGCTGGAATGCTAACATTTCTCCGAGGAACCTCCACGCCGCAAGGAATCAGAGCGCGATGACGCCACCGATTCCAATCCATCGGCATTGAAGAATTTGTGCACGGTCATGCCCAAGATCACTATGGAGGTACATGTAATGATGATCTCACGAACAACCATGAAGTGAAAGAAGAGTAGATCGTTGGTGCAGCTTGCCAATTCCCATAATTAAGTATTAGAAATGATATTGCGCTCCCACATGCTTTCTTGTAAACACAAGCCTCTTCGCCATTGTTGATAAAGCCAAATTATTTGACCAGTTCATTGAAACAAATATTCCAACTCTTTAATGCTTTCTTCAGTCCATAGATGGATCTCTAAAGTTTGCACACCTTTCGGACATCCTTTGGATCAACATAACTCTCAGGTTATATCATATACATGTCCTAGGTTAAAAGATGTTAAGAAAAGCCATTTTGATGCCCATCTACCATATCTCGTAATCAAAATACGTAGGCATTACTAGAATAATCCGAACAGACTTAAGAATTACTATGGGCGAGATCGTAGTCAACTCCTTGAGCTTGTCGAAAACCCTTTGCAATAGGTGGAACTTTATGGATTAAAATATTCCTATCCACGTCTGTTTTTTTACATATCCAATTACATTCGATAGGTTGAACGCCTTCTGAAGGGCCAACCAAGTTCCAAACTTGATTCTCATGCATGGAGTATATCTCGAACTTCATGGCTTCTAGCCATTTTACGAAGTCAGGGCCCGCCATCGCCTCTTTGTATGTCATAGGTTTGTTGTTGTCTAACAACCATACTTCATTTTTCATACAGTTGAGGTTTCTAATGAACTCTTGAACAACTTCTAGCTTTTCATCACTTTGACCTGATGCCGAAGATTCACTATTCTCGTCGAGTTGCACTGTCCTCCCACTCAATCTTTTCCGAAGAAAGTCTTTATCGAGAAACATACAATTTTCAGAACACACATTTTTCCTTGAGTGCGATGGTAGAAGTAATAGCCAATGATTTCTTTGGGATAATCAAAAAAGTAGCACTTGTTTGATCTGGGATCGAGCTTATTAGGTTGTAAACGTTTAACATTTGATCGAATACTCTAATTTGGGATAACCAAAACTAGGCTTCTTCCCATTCATATTTGTTATGATGTCGTTTGAAGAAATTTTGATGGCACACCTTTCAGTGAAAAAGCTGCAGTCTCTAAACATAACCCAAAAAGATAATGACAAATTAGTTAACGATATCATCTATATCACTATGTCCAACAAGGTTCGATTACACCTCTCGGACACTCAATTTCCAATTGTGTTCCGGGAGGCGTAAGTTGCGGAACCATTCCAGGACTCTTCACATGTTTGTTGCACTCGTAACTTGAATAGTCCTTCCACGATCCTATGCATAAACTTTAATTTTCTTACGATATTTTTACTTCATTCTGAAATTATTTTAATTTCTCAAATGTTTCTACTTACTTCTCACTAAATAGATATACCTATATCTACTCAAATTGATAGTGGACGTAATGAAGTAGATAAATTCACTGTGTAGCTACTTTACTGAACCACACACATCTGTATGTATCATTTTCAATAAGTCAGTCGCTCGTTCCATATGGCATGTGAACGACGGTTTAGTCATTTTACCATTAGACAAGGTTCGCAAGTGTCAAATTATTCATAATAAAATAAACTCCCAAATAAGTCCGTCCTATGGAGATTCTCCATGTGTTTTTTGCCAATGTGACCAAAATAACAGTGCCACAAATATGTGGAATTTGAATTATTAATCTTGTGATATTTAGCGTCAGTGTTATGAATGTGTGCACTGCCAACAAGATTCATAACACACAATCCATTCACAATGGTAGCATGGGCATAAGGCGGAAACATAGTAACACTTAATAAGCCGACGATAAGCATTTTTACTCTATTTCTAACAAGCGTTAACACCTCATCCTTAGATAGTTGTTAAGGCATTTGTAGTTCATGTATCGAGTTTCAAAAGTGAGCAACTACGTCGCTTCAATGTGGATGCGTCTAACGAAAAGCCTACTTCGGCCGAGGCAGCTGCACCCGCATTGAAGCGGCGCCGGTCCGCCTGCCCTGGCGATTTAAGCAGGCTGGCTCACCAGCAGATCGCATCACCACTCCTCCGTGCACTGTAGCCTTGCCTCTTCTCCACACACCGTAGTGATGGGCAAATCGGACAACGGCTCTCGATGGTTCCCGATGCCGACAGGATCCCCAGGGTCGCTCAAATCGTGGTGCCACCGCCCACAATCCCAGTCAGCGTCCACCACTCTCTTGGCGCACAAGGTCAAGGAGGAGGTGGTCCTCTCCTAAGAGGACAACAAGTAGCATCAGCCGCCTCTTCTCGTTGTGCCCGCGTGCACAGACAAGGAGTTCGTAGCACATATGGTGCTCCTGATCGAGCGGTCGCGCCACGACTGTGGTCCGACCCTACCCTCGTCGCTGCGCAACCGCCGCGTCAAGGAAGACCGCCCTTGCCGCCGTGTGAAGGAGGAGCCGCCATCCTTCATGTCGTTTCCAGGGCGTCAAGGAGGTGGCGCTGTCATCTCCGCCCTATCGAGACTCGAGGAGCCTGTTTTTCCCAGTGAAGAAGGACGAGGATACGCCACAGCAGACCATCGCCAGTTTGCGCGGCCCAATCATCAAATACATCAGACGTGGCAGCGGCACCTCGTCCTTGTGCAGCATGACGGCGCCGACAAGGTGGTAGCCGAGCACGCGCTCGTGGCGGGGTTCGCTACGTCCGACGTCACGCCGGACTAGGTCCTCCACGCCCCGAACTCACGTTGGCCCGGGTCAAGGATCGGTCCAGGACCACCGTGCAGACGACCGCCTACCACTGGTGTTGGATCAACGGTCAACTCTATAGGGCCAGGTTTGCCGAGTCCGAGCGTGCCGCCCATGCCCTCGACGACAAGTGCAAGGGCTAGAGCGCGTTTGCGACTGACCGTTTGCTCCAGGAGGACATGGCCGAGCAGCTGCAAGAGGTGCACATTGGCAGTCAATCAGGGCTGCCGCGGCCTGTGGGAAGCCTTCCACCGCTGGAAGGATTATGACAACGACGACAACAACCATGACGAAGGCGTAGGTGGCTTCGGAATCCAAGCCTACGAGATCACGGTACAGTTATTAGTTTAGTTTTTAAATTCTTAGTTGAACTTGTTAATAGCAATTGGTTTGCGTGTAATATATGGAACTTGCTTAAATTTCATTTGGTTTGCATGAACTCCATTTGTGAACAATCCGTTCAAAATACGGCGGTCATTTGATACACTGGGTTGAATGGCCGACTCTGATTTCACTGTCCACGAACACATCAAGACGTGTCCGCTGAAATTTGGTGTGTCTGATTTAGAGTTCAAGGTTGGAGTTTTTTTTAAGGGTGTACAAGGTTGGAGTTTTTTTTTTGACAGCATGTACAAGGTTGGAGTTGCCCTAACCGAATGGGAACTGAGTGAAAAGGGAAAGGTATTGTGGCCCCTGGAATAAAAAACTATCGGGAGATGGGTGGCCGGTGGGTTCTACTTCACGCAACGGTCACACGTTCTGGCTCTGTGCACTGACACTTTTTCCTGCATAATCTTTGGTTGATTGATTTCAGCAACGACAGATTTGACATAAAAATCGACACAAATTATATCTTCCAAAGAGCTGAAGCGATTAGCAAAACCACAAACCACATACACGAAACAGCACTCAAATCCGTAAATGCACATCATCCATCCCGATAACAAACGCAACAAATCTGCAAAAGTCCACTTATATTCCAAGCAAAAATACAATATTTCCGTCCGGCAGCCGCCGCTACGCCGCAGCAGCCTTGACGTGGATAGTGTACTCGACAACGGTCTCGCCGGACTTGGCGCCGGAGTCCACGGTGCTCGCTTCGACGTAGCCGCGAGCCATCCGGAACTTGCCCGTGCCCCCGATGATGCTCATCTCCCTCACCGCCGAAAGCACCTCGTTGCGGCCGTAGATGGTCAGGCTGCTGCCCTTGTAGTCCCCGGCGGTGAACACGAAGTTCATGTTCATGAGGAGCCCGAAGGTGGCCTGGTCGGCGAACGTGTAGCTCCCCTGCGCGCGGCCCACCTCGTCCTTGGATTTGGCGGAGCCCGTGACGGCGGGGCCGGTGGTGAGCGGGTCGTCGATGGCCACCACCGCGCCGAAGAAGGTCGAGGAGCTGTTGGTGGACGCCGCCTGCGCAATCCGGATCGCCGTCGGGCTCTTCCCCGCTAGCACGTCGTGGAAGTACACCTTGAACTTGGTCAGGTCGTCCGCCGCGGAAGCCGGGCTCAGCATCGCAGCCGCAGCCGCCGCGCACAGGAGGAGGAGCAATGTCTTGCTGCCGGCCATGGTGGATGGATCTAAGTACCTGCGAGCTCTGGGTAATGGCGAAAGAGGGGAGGGGGCTAGTGTGGTGTATTTGTGGAGAGGACAGGCGCTGCGGGTGGCCGACCATGGGGGTGGTTCGCGCACTGCTCGATCTCCTTTTTCTCCTCGAGAATGATGATGCTCGATCTCTATTTCTCGGTGTCCACTCGATTCGGTGCGCATACGGGGCATGTATGATGATTTTTCAGTGTAACGCGAACAAAATAATGTCGGAAAGCATGGATTCTTGTCTCGTTGGGTGAGGCCATCAATACTTTGAAGTACTCAGCGCACAGGACTATAGCTAATTACAAACACGTAAGAGCAACTCCAACGCGGCGACCCATTTTGTCCACCCACGTTCGTTCGGATCACCGCCTATAAAAACACTAGTCCAATGCACCGACCCAATCGCAAAAACGGTCTGCTTTGCGTCCGCGCGGATCCATCTCCGGCCCATAATTGCGCCTGAAATGCGTTGGCGCAGACGCGAATCGGACGAGCCGCGCGTCCCCTTGGTGTCCGCCGCGGTCCCACTTGGCGGCCACTCAAGTATCGTCCGTCGTCTAATTTATGACGACCATCGACATCGGGCCCACTAGTCAGCCAGTGAAGCGTTGTTTTTTAACCCACGCGTGCCGGGGGGTGCTCATCCACTTCCGTCCACATCTGGCCTGCCACCACCCCCTTCGTGCTTCCTCACCGGCGACAACCCCAACCCTAGCCATGGGGCTCTTTGGCAGTAGCTCCGGCAGCGGCAAGGGCAAGGGCACCCCCAACACCTCATCCTCCCGTGCTCCTCCTCCGCCGCCGGCGCATGCCCGTTCAGGTCGGCAGCGTCTGCACATCCCAGTGCACCAAGCGCAGTGGCACTGGGAGTATAGGCAGCTGCTGCCTTACCCCGACGTGACGATGCCGCATCACTAGCACCTCCATCCACAGCGGATCCCGGTGCCGGCGGTTCCGTGGACACAGCGGGCGCACGACGAGGAGGTGCGCAGGCGCCGGGCGCAGCTCACGCTGGCGCAGCGGCTCATGCCCGAGTACGCCACAGACACTCCCAACTGTGACGCCTGGTTTGCCCTCGAACACGAGGAGCAACGGCGGCTCGGCGTCCACATCAACCACGACCTTCCACCACCGCCCCTGCGGGTAGAGCCGGAGGAAGAGGAGGCGGAGACGGATTACCAAGCCGCCCTTGAGGAGGCCCTGCAGCACGCGCTGAAGGCTATCCGGCTTGAGGAGGACGCCCATTGGGATGGGCTGGAGCAAGCCCTAGCTTTGTCCATGGCGGGGGACTTCGTCCAGGCGCCCCTGTTCGTGCCGCCACTCGATTCGGCGCGGTGCTCGTTTCCTCTTTCTGGGTGTGGACTGTCCACTCGATTCGGCGCGCATACGGGTAAATTGCTCAAAATCATCACATGATAATAAGAGCATCTCCAACTGCAACCTGTAAAAATTCTCCCGCATCCGTCCGCTGACAAGGGGCCAGTCCGCGGACATGGATGCAGGAGGACGACATCCAACACTGGCCTTATACATTTCAAGTTCCTTTTCAACAAACCGGATGAAATTCATACAAACAAAACAGAATTTCATATAAACACGTCCGGTTTTCATGTAAACTTGACAGCTTTCATTACATTTACATCAAAACGCTGCTAGTCCGGCTCTAGAGGTATAACTTATATCTAATCTGGCCGGCGTCTGTTCCACGTCTCTGGCCATCAGCCCCGAGAACTGAAGCTTCACCGTCTCCACTTCCGCCCCGGTGCTCTCCAGCTCTGGCTGCGTAACCTCCGCCTCCGGAGGCCTGGGAACTAAAGTTGTCCGCCTCCATTGCTGACCCGCAAATTTGCTTCAGCGTTTGTCCACGGACATCGGGGAGGGGGAACCAGTCCATGGACACGGATGCGGGAGCCAGCCATCAAACGTTTTCCGCATACATTTTAACCACTATTTGAAGTCCAGACAAAATTCATGCAAACACGACGAATTTCATATAAAAACTAGACAAAATTCTTTTTATTTTGGACAATTTTAACTAAAAACTATACCGGACTAAGGTAAAACTAGTCTACGGCCGGCGCCGACGGATATCCATTCCCATGACACAGATGCTCTTGCGGATCTTCATTGTCTTCCCCATGTCTGGTAGCCTGCTCATCAGACTGCCGTGAGCCCTGGGGTATATGCTTCAGCGCAAAGGGTGGCTCACTTCACCATGTTCGGCAACACTACTCATCAGAGTGGCACCGCCGGGATGTTCTTTAGACATAGGGGAAGGGGACGACGGTAGCCTGTGACTGAGCAAGACACCGTCTGTGTACGCCGACGTCGCCTAGGTGGTGGCCTTCATGGGACCCAAGCGGCAGCGGCCTCCCATGCTCTAGTTCTCGATGATAGCGACATGCGCGGATGTGCTGGCCACCGCTTTGTCGATCTCCGTGAAGCCGGCTTGTTTCTCTGCCGGCAGTGCATGGTTATGCGAACGTTGACAGTGGATGACGCGGTCACATGCACAAGAGGAGCGGTACGACACGGCGTCATCCACGACAACCACGATGCCCGTTCTGCCGTGCTCCCCCGTGTGCCGCCCTTGACCAACTCACCACTCCTCTGCGAGCTGGCTTGGATCAGCGAATTGTTGAACGACGCGCCGACTTGGAGCTTTTGCCTCCGTAAGCTGGCCTACAGCGGCCTGGAGAGTCGAGGGACGTGGAACAGAGAGTTACCTGGCTCGTATCTGGCGGGCTCGATGGGCCACCCAGCCGGCTTTTATGCCGGAGAACTCCTCTTCGTGCTCACCGGATGCCATGGAGCTTGTGGAGAAAATGCTGCAAGAAGGAGATGGGAGCGGAGTGTGGTGCGATTTTTGCCCGATGCCTGGCACCGTTTACATAGCGGGTGGACAACCAGAGCCAACCAATATTGTGTTTAATGACGGGCGGCTCGCGAACGGACGTGTGGCCGGAGTAGGTTTCTCGACACACGTGCGGGTTTAATGGAGGAAAGTGGAAATTTTATGACCATTTGAATGCGTTGAGGAGGCGTGTCCAGCGGGTTTGCAGCGGGGCGATCTCTCGGCCGGCGCGCCTCTTCATTGCCGGTAGTGAGAGGTTGCGTCTGTTCTGCACCGGCATCAATGTGGAGTGGCCGCTCTCCAGCGACATGAATGTGGGTAGTTGATACGTCCATTTTGCATCATGTTTTCTTATTGTTATTTATAATGTTTTTATCCATAATACTGCTTTTTGGGGTAATTCTAATGCCTTTTCTCTCATAATTTGCAAGGTACACACTAAGAGGGAGAATTCTGTCAGCTAGAAATCTGGACCTGGAAAAGCTACGTTAGGCCACCTATTCTGCACAACTCCAAACAAGCTGAAAATTCACGGAGATTTTTTATGGAATATTTAAGAATTATTGGAGCAAATAACTACCAGAGGGGGCCCACCAGGTGGGCACAACCCACCTGGGCGCGCCAGGGAGCCCAGGCGCGCCCTGGTGGGTTGTGCCCTCCTCGGCCCACCTCCGGTGCCCATCTTCTGGTATATAAGTCATTTTGACCTAGAAAAAATAAGGAGAGGACTTTCGGGGCGGAGCGTTGCCGTCTCGAGGCGGAACTTGGGCAGGAGCACTTTTTCCCTCCGGCAGAGCGATTCTGCCGGAGGAACTTCCCTCCTAGAGGGGAAAATCATCGTCATCATCATCACCAACAACTCTCACATCTTGGGGAGGGCAATCTCCATCAACATCTTCAACAGCACCATCTCATCTCAAACCCTAGTTCATCTCTAGTGTTCAATCTTGTTACCGGAACTATAGATTGGTGCTTGTGGGTGACTAGTAGTGTTGATTACATCTTGTAGTTGATTACTATATGGTTTATTTGGTGGAAGATTATATGTTCAGATCCATTATGCTATTTAATACTCCTCTGATCATGAACATGTTTATCATTTGTGAGTAGTTACTTTTGTTCTTGAGGTCTCGGGAGAAATCATGTTGCAAGTAATCATGTGAACTTGATATGTGTTTGATATTTTGATAGTATGTATGTTGTTATTCCCTTAGTGTTGTCATGTGAACGTCGACTACATGGAACTTCACCATATTTCGGCCTAAGGGAATGCATTGTGGAGTAGCAATTAGATGATGGGTTGCGAGAGTGACAGAAGCTTAAACCCCAGTTTATGCGCAATTCCGTAAGGGACCGATTGGATCCAAAAGTTTAATGCTATGGTTAGAATTTATTCTTAATACTTTTCTCGTAGTTGCTGATGCTTGCGGGAGGGTTAATCATAAGTAGGAGGTTTGTTCAAGTAAGAACAACACCTAAGCACCGGTCCACCCACATATCAAATTATCAAAGTAGCGAACACAAATCGAACCAACATGATGAAAGTGATTAGATGAAAATTCCGTGTACCCTCAAGAACGCTTTGCTTATCATAAGAGACCGTTTTTCCCTGTCCTTTGCCTCAAAAGGATTGGGCTACCTTGCTGCACTTTTGTTACTACTATCGTTACTTGCTCGTTACAAATTATCTTGCTATCAAACTACTCCACTACTTACAATTTCAGCACTTGCAGACATTACCTTACTTAAAACTACTTGTCATTTCCTTATGCTCCTCGTTGGGTTCGGCACTCTTATCGAAAGGAGCTACAGTTGATCCCCTATACTTGTGGGTTATCAAGACTATTTTCTGGCACCGTTGCCGGGGCGTGAAGCACCTTTGGGAAAAGTATTGGCGTGGTATAGGCTATGCGATGATATTGGATCATGGAATTGGAATCGATTGAAATTGGAGTTTCATCAAAAAATATCCTATGCATCTAGTTCATCGTGATCGGAATTTTATATATAATTTTTGGCCTCGTGAAGGAGAAAGTATCGCTCTAGCTTGGGGGAGGCTTAAGTGAATTTTGTATTCATGCCCCAATCATGAGCTCTGAAGAGAAATTATTATCCAGAATTTTTATGCTCAGCTTTCTCGTAATGATCCAACCGTGCTTGATACTTCTTGTGCTGGTTCTTTTATGAAGAAGACTATTGAATTCCGGTGGGATCTCTTGGAAAGAATTAAACGCAACTCTGAAGATTGCGAACTCGGCAAAGGTAAAGAGTCAGGTATTAAACTTAAGTATGATTTTGTTAAATCTTTTATGGATATCGATGCTTTTCAAAAGTTTAGCACTAAATATGGACTTGACTCTGAGATAGTAGCCTCCTTTTGTGAATCATTTGCTACTCATGTTGAACTCCCTAAAGATAAGTGGTTTAAATATCACCCACCTATTAAAGAAGAAATTAAAGAACCGGTACCAGTTAAAGAAGAAACTATACTTTATAATGTTGATCAAGTTGTCCCTTCTGCTTATATTGAGAAACCACCTTTTCGTGCTAGGATAAAGGAACATGCTAAAGTTTCAACTTGGTTAACAAAAGCTATATATAGAACACCTAAACCTGATGAACAAATCAAAGTAGAACCTAGCATAGCTATGGTTAAAGATCTCTTAGAAGAAGACATAGATGGGCATGTTATTTATTTCTGTGAAGAAGCTGCTAGAATTGCTAAACCAGATAAAAGGGACAAACATAGACCTGTTGTGGGCATACTGTGATTTCAGTTAAAATAGGAGATCACTGTTATCGTGGCTTATGTGACATTGGTGCTAGTGTGAGTGCTATTCCTTACACCTTATATCAAGAAATTATTGAAGATATAGCACCTGCAGAGTTAGAAGAAATAGATGTTACTATTAAACTTGCTAATAGAGACACCATATCACCATTTGGGATTATTAGAGATGTTGAAGTCTTGTGTGGGAAAATAAAATACCCTACTGATTTTCTTGTTCTTGGATCCCCACAAGATGACTTCTGTCCCATTATCTTTGGTAGACCTTTCTTGCACACAGTTTATGCTAAGATAGATTGTAAGAAACTAACTGTCGATGTTAGTTTTGGTGATGAGTCTCATGAGTTAAATTTTCCAAGTTAAGTAGAAATCTTCATGAAAACAGAATTGCCTAGTAAGGATGAATTAATTGGTCTTGATTCTATTGCTGTGCCACCTACTGATCCTTTAGAACAATATTTGCTAGATCATGAAAATGATTTATATATGCATGAAAGAAATGAAATAGATAATATTTTCCTTGAACAACGTCCTCTGCTTAAACACAATCTGCCTATTGAAACTTTAGGAGGTCCTCCTTCACCTAAAGGTGATCCTGTGTTTGAATTAAAACAATTGCCAGACACTTTGAAATATGCTTATCTTGATGAAAATAAAATATATCCTATTATTATTAGTGCTAACCTTTCAGAACATGAAGAAGAAAGATTATTGAAAGTTCTAAGGAACCACCGAGCTGCTATTGGATATGCTCTTGATGATTTAAAGGGCATTAGTCCCACTCTATGTCAGCACAAAATTAATATGGAACCTGATGCTAAACCCGTTGTTGATCACCAACGTCGGTTAAATCCGAAAATGAAAGAGGTGGTAAGAACGGAAATATTAAAACTTCTGGAAGCAGGTATAATCTATCCTATAGCTGATAGTAGATGGGTAAGTCATGTTCATTGTGTCCCTAAGAAAGGAGGTATTACTGTTGTTCCCAATGATAAGAATGAGCTTATTCCACAAAGAATTGTTACATTCTATAGAATGGTAATTGATTATAGAAAATTAAATAAAGCAACTAGAAAAGATCATTACCCTTTGCCTTTTATTGATCAAATGCTCGAAAGATTATCTAAGCACACACACTTTTGCTTCCTTGATGGATATTCTGGATTTTCACAAATACCTGTTTCTCAACCTGATCAAGAAAACACTACTTTTACTTGTCCCTTTGGAACCTATGCTTATAGACGTATGCCTTTTGGTGTATGTAATGCCCCTGATACCTTTCAAAGATGTATGACTGCTATATTCTCTGATTTTTGTGAAAAGATGGTTGAGGTTTTCATGGATGACTTTTCTGTTTATGGGAAGTCTTTTGATGATTGTTTAAGCAATCTTAAGCGAGTTTTGCAAAGATGTGAACAAACAAATCTTGTCTTGAATTGGGAGAAGTGCCACTTTATGGTAAATGAAGGCATTGTCTTGGGTCATAAAATTTCTGAAAGAGGTATTGAAGTGGACAAAGCTAAGGTTGATGCAATTGAGAAAATGCCATGTCCTAAAGACATAAAAGGTATTCGTAGTTTCCTAGGTCATGCTGGTTTCTATAGGAGATTTATCAAGGACTTTTCTAAAATCTAGGCCTCTCACTAATCTTTTGCGGAAGGATATTCCTTTTGTTTTTGATGATGATTGTTTAGAAGCCTTTGAAACACTCAAGAAAGCGTGAATTTCTGCACCTATTGTTCAACCACCTGACTGAACTTGCCTTTTGAAATTATGTGTGATGCTAGTGATTATGCTGTTGGTGTTGTTCTAGGACAAAGAGTTGATAAAAATTGAATGTCATTCATTATGCTAATAAAACTCTAGACAGTGCTCAAAGAAATTATGCTACTACTGAGAAGGAATTCTTAGCAGTGGTGTTTGCTTGTGATAAATTTAGACCTTATATTGTTGATTCCAAAGTAACTGTTCAGACAGACCATGCTGCTATTAAATATCTTATGGAAAAGAAAGATGCTAAACGTAGACTTATTCGTTGGGTTCTTTTGCTACAAGAATTTGATTTGCATATCATTGATTGAAAAGGAGCCGAGAACTCCGTAGCTGATAACTTGTCTAGGCTTGAAAATGTGCTTGATGACCCACTTCCTATTGATGATAGTTTTCCTGATGAGCAGTTAGCTGCAATAAATGTTTCTCATAGTATTCCTTAGTATGTTGACTATGCTAATTACATTGTTGCTAAGTATTTACCACCTAGCTTTACTTACCAACATAAGAAAAAATTCTTCTATGATTTAAGACATTACTTTTGGGATGACCCACATCTTTATAAGGAAGGAGTATATGGTATTATTAGACGTTGTGTACCTGAGCATGAACAGGGACAAATCCTACGGAAATGCCACTCCGAAGCTTATGGAGGGCATCATGCTGGAGATAGAACTGCTCATAAGGCATTGCAGTCTGGATTTTATTGGCCTACTCTCTTCAAGGATGCCTGTAAGTTTGTCTCATCTTGTGATGAATGCCAAAGAATAGGTAATATCGGTAAGCGTCAAGAAATGCCTATGAATTATTCACTTGCTGCTGAACCATTTGATGTTTGGGGATTTGATTACATGGGACCTTTTCCTTCATCTAATGGGTATACACATATTTTGGTTGTTGTTGATTATGTTACTAAGTGGGTAGATGCTATTCCAACTAGTAGTGCTGATCACAACACCTCTATTAAAATGCTTACGAAACTTATTTTCCAAGGTTTGGAGTCCCTAGATATTTAATGACTGATGGTGGTTCACACTTTATTCATGGCACTTTTCGTAAAATGCTTGCCAAGTATGATGTTAACCATAGAATTGCATCACCCTATCATCCTCAGTCTAGTGGTCAAGTTGAACTTAGCAATAGAGAAACAAAATTAATTTTGCAAAAGACTGTCAATAGGTCTAGGAAAAATTGGTCTAAGAAATTAGATGATGCACTTTGGGCTTATAGAACAACATATAAAAATCCTATGGGTATGTCTCCCTATAAAATGGTTTATGGAAAAGCTTGTCATTTGCCTCTTGAGTTAGAACATAAAGCATATTGGGCACTTAAAGAACTCAATTAAGATTTCAAACTTGCTCGCGAAAAGAGGCTATTTGATATAGGCTCATTGGATGAATGGAGAACCCAAGCTTATGAAAATGCAAAATTATTCAAAGAAAAAGTTAAAAGATGGCATGACAAAAGAATCCAAAAGCGTGAGTTTAAAGTTGGAGAATATGTTCTTTTGTACAACTCTCGTTTCAGATTCTTTGCAGGAAAACTCCTCTTGAAATGGGAAGGCCCATATGTCATCGAGGAGGTTTACCGGTCTGGAGCCATCAAAATAAACAATTCCGAAGGTACTAACCCGAAAGTTGTCAATGGACAACAAATAAAGCATTATATCTCAGGTACGCCCATTAATGTTGAAAGTAATATTATCCAAACTTTGACACCGGAAGAACACATAAAAGAGTCCTTCCGGACTACTCCAGAATCGTCAAAATAAGGAGGTACGTGATACGGTAAGTAAACGGACTCTGGAAAATCCGCAAAAATATTTTTTGTCTGTTTTGGAATATTTAATTTTTTTGGAAATAAAGAAACTTTCAGGAAGCGTCCCCTGGTGGGCACAATACACCAGGGCGCGCCAGGCTTGCCTGGCGTGCCCAGGTGGGTTGTGCCCACCTGGGACACCTTTTGTACTCCGTTTTTCTCCCGTATGCTTGTCCTCCAAGATGAAAAAATCTATATATACTTCCCGAACCTGTTAACCACCGTATCGCGAAGAAATTCCCTGTTCTCTTTTCTTGCTGTTTTCTCACAGATTCAACTAGAACAACGTCATGTCTTTCTCACCTTTCAACAATGGAGAAGGAGGCATAAGGTTGGTTCAGGAAGATCTAAGGGGAGATGAAGCTCAAGAGGTTGCTATGGAGGAAGAGGAGGAAAGTCCCTTCGGGATTCATCCTCCGGCCTCTGAGAGGGGCGCACTAGCTGGCATCTCCACTCAACCTAATCCTCATCAAGCCATGGGATCATCGAACAATCAAGCAAGCCTAGAAGTGCAAGAAGATCCCCCACCAAGGAGGCCCTTACATAGGTTACATCGTAACAATTTTCATAACTTGATTCACAATTATGGGTTCGAGAACACTCCTCGTAGGCACATACCATCCAACTGGGACATATCTCGGCCAAGAGAAAACAGTGCAGGAGCCAAACCGTGGATCCCTGAGAATAAACACATAATGGTTGAGGTGAAGAAAAATAGTGAATTAATTCATCAAGCCCTTCGGGAGATTCAAGGTTTGAAGGATCTACTCATGGTTATATTGGAGAATACTACTTCACCATCATCTTCTTCACCACCAAAGGAGAACTGAGTATCGGGTATGGGCACTCCCCTTGGCTTCCGCCAAGCTTGGGGGAGGTGCCCCGGTATCGTATCGTCCCACTATCCTTTTGCTTTTACTTATTTTAGTTTGATCTTTTGCATTAGATGAATAAAAGTTAGTTCGATCCTTTCCTCCTCGAGAGTTTGCCTAGTGATATATCATTGTAATCGTTTGCAAGTTATATAATAAAGTTTAGTTTGAGTTTTTGCTTTCTTTACTTTCATGTTGCAAATAAAGAAAAGATATAAGAAAGAAAGAAAAAGAGAAAGCAAATAAATAAAAGAGAACAGAAATAAATCAATAAGATCATATACTAATCCTATGGTAGGTGATGGCACCACATAAGGAAAAGTATAAGTAGGAAAATTTATTAGAGATTGACAAACATAGCATTAGTCAATGATGCAACTCATGAAAGAATTAATAAGGGAAGAGAAGATTCACATATAAATATACTATCCTATAAATCTTTTGTGATTGTGAGCCCTCATAATATTATATGCCAAAATTGTTGACGTTGGACAAGGAAGACAACTTAATGGTTTATGTTTGTTTATATTCACATAGAAGTCATATTGTCATAGATCCTTCAACATGTGGTGCTTCCCTATCTTTGCTAGCCAAAATTTCCGCACTAAGTAGAGATACTACTTGTGCATCCAAAAACCTTTCAACCCAAATCTTATTTTCAAGTGTCCACCATACCTACCTAGGGATTGAGAAAGATCCCTCAGGTAAGTTGTCATAGGTGTAAAAAGGCAATAAAAATTGCTTCTAAAAGTGTGAGATCATTTAGTGTAAGAGAAAATTCAGCATTGTACGAACTTGGATGACAAATAATAAAAGCGACGGACTGCATAATAAAGGTTGTCATCTTAAGGGGCAATAAAACATGACGTTCTTTTGCACTAAGGGATTGAGCATACAAACAAATAAGCGCATGGCAACCTCTGCTTCCCTCTGCGAGGGGCCTATCTTTTACTTTTATGTATTTAATTTTATGCAAAGAGTCAAAGTTTTCCTTCTATTCCTTTTAATTTTTCTCCTTTGGCAAGCATCATGTGGTGAGGAAAGATCTAGGCACATATGTCGAGTTGAATATAGATAGCATAAGTTATTATTGTTGACATCACCCTTGAGGTGAATATGTTGGGAGGCGAAACTATAAGCCCCTATTGAAAGTGCAACTATCCCCGGGTGGTTTTGGTAATTCCTAACAACATATAGCTCATTGAGCTAATGCTATTTCAAGATAAATATTTCAAGAAAGCTCAATGATTGGCATGGCATGGATTAGAAATGTGGACCCCTCAAAATGCTAAGGACAAAAGATTGGCTCAAGCTCTAAAGCTCAAGACTCTACATTTTTACTTTTAGTGATCCCAGATCACATTGAGTCCATAGGAAAAGCCAATACTATTAAAAGGGGATCAGGTGTTGCTTAATGGATTGCTTGCTCAAAATGCTTAGTGATATGCTCCAACAACCCTCAACCACTTTCTCATATCCACATATGTCCCAAAACAAAAGTCAAACTCGGCCCCACCAAAACATTCTATCCGGCGCCACCGAGTTCATTTGACATAGCCACTGCCACAATCGCTAGTCACTTCGGTCTCACCGAGATGGGATTGCAAAATCTCTGTTTCCCTTCGTAACGTTTCGGTCCAACCGAGATGAGTGATCGGTCCCACCGAGTTCACAATGCAAACTCTCTGTTTCCCCTTCGTAACATTTCGGTCTCACTGAGATGAGCAAATCGGTCCCACCGAGTTTGCCTGACCAATTCTCTTGTTAGCTTATTACCAAAATCGGTTCCACCGAGTTTGTGTAATCGGTCTCACCGAGATTACGTTATGCCCTAACCCTAATGAAATCGGTCCCACCGAGTTGACATGTCGGTCCCACCGAATATCCTAACGTTCACATTTTGAACTAAATCGGTGTGACCGAGTTTCATTATTCGGTCCCACCGAGTTTGGTGATTTGTGTGTAACGGTTAGATTTTGTGTGGAGGCTATATATACCCCTCCACCCACTCTTCATTCGTGAAGAGAGCCATCAGAACATGCCTACACTTCCAGCATACATTTTCTGAGAGAGAACCACCTACTCGTGTGTTGAGGTCAAGATATTCCATTCCAACCACATAAATCTTGATTCTAGCCTTCTCCAAGTTGCTTTCCACTCAAATCATCTTTCCACCAAATCCAAATCTGTGAGAGAGAGTTGAGTGTTGGGGAGACTATCATTTGAAGCACAAGAGCAAGGAGTTCATCATCAACACACCATCTATTACCTTTTGGAGAGTGGTGTCTCCTAGATTGGTTAGGTGTCACTTGGGAGCCTCCGTCAAGATTGTGGAGTCGAACCAAGGAGTTTGTATGGGCAAGGAGACCGCCTACTTCGTGAAGATCTATCCTAGTGAGGCAAGTCCTTCGTGGGTGATGGCCATGGTGGGATAGACAAGGTTGCTTCTTCGTGGACCCTTCGTGGGTGGAGCCCTCCGTGGACTCGTGCAACCGTTACCCTTCGTGGGTTGAAGTCTCCATCAACATGGATGTCTGATAGCACCACCTATCGGAACCACGCCAAAAATCTCCGTGTCTACATTGCGTTTGCTCCCTCCAAACTCCTCCCTTTACCTTCATGTGCAATGTTTTACATTCCGCTGCTATACTCTTAGATTTGCATGTGTAGGTTGTTTGCTTGACTAGTGCTAAGTTGCTAGATCTGCCAAGACTTTAAATTGGGAAAAGGCTAGATTTTTATTTGGTCAAGTAGTCTAATCACCCCCCTCTAGACATACTTTCGATCCTACACCTATCTTTCTATGTGTCCGGTTGAAACGTTTAGCTCATGGGTACGAAGTGAGTGTTAGCAATCATAGAAGACTATATGATGGTTGAGTATGTGGACTTGCCTAAAGGCTCCGACACGTGACCCTTCCTGAAAAAATGATGAATTGTAGTTGCAAAGTTGACTGAGAACATAGTTTGTTGGTTTCTAGTAGAGTTTTTGCTTTATACTCCAATTGTGTGATGAACTATTACTTATTCATGAGAAGTGTATGATAAAAGTTCTGTTATAAAAGTCTTATGTTTAATTTTGTTGCTGTTATAATAATCAACATGATGCTTATATGCCCGTATTTTGTTTTTATCGACACCTCTCTCTCTCTCAAAGCATGTGGACATGTTTTCCGATTTCGGTTTTCACTTGAGGATAAGCGAGGTCTAAGTTTGGGGGAGTTGATACGTCCATTTTGCATCATGTTTTCTTACTGTTATTTATAATGTTTTTATCCATAATAATGCTTTTTGGGGTAATTCTAATGCCTTTTCTCTCATAATTTGCAAGGTACACACCAAGAGGGAGAATTCTGGCAGCTGGAAATCTGGACCTGAAAAAGCTACGTCGGGCCACCTATTCTGCACAACTCCAAACAAGCTGAAACTTCACGGAGATTTTTTATGGAATATTTAAGAATTATTGGAGCAAATAACCACCATAGGGGCCCCACCAGGTGGGCACAACCCACCTGGGCGCGCCAGGGAGCCCAGGCGCGCCCTGGTGCGTTGTGCCCTCCTCGGCCCACCTCCGGTGCCCATCTTCTGGTATATAAGTCATTTTGACCTAGAAAAATAAGGAGAGGACTTTCGGGACAGAGCGCCGCCGTCTCGAGGCGGAACTTGGGCAGGAGCACTTTTGCCCTCCAACGGAGCGATTCCGCCGGAGGAACTTCCCTCCCCGAGGGGGAAATCATCGTCATCATCATCACCAACAACTCTCCCATCTTGGGGAGGGCAATCTCCATCAACATCTTCAACATCACCATCTCATCTCAAACCCTAGTTCATCTCTTGTGTCCAATCTTGTTACCGGAACTATAGATTGGTGCTTGTGGGTGACTAGTAGTGTTGATTACATCTTGTAGTTGATTACTATATGGTTTATTTGGTGGAAGATTATATGTTCAGATCCATTATGCTATTTAATACTCCTCTGATCATGAACATGTTTATCATTTGTGAGTAGTTACTTTTGTTCTTGAGGTCTCGGGAGAAATCATGTTGCAAGTAATCATGTGAACTTGATATGTGTTTGATATTTTGATAGTATGTATGTTGTTATTCCCTTAGTGTTGTCATGTGAACGTCGACTACATGACACTTCACCATATTTCGGCCTAAGGGAATGCATTGTGGAGTAGCAATTAGATGATGGGTTGTGAGAGTGACAGAAGCTTAAACCCCAGTTTATGCGCAATTCCGTAAGGGACCGATTGGATCCAAAAGTTTAATGCTATGGTTAGAATTTATTCTTAATACTTTTCTCGTAGTTGCGGATGCTTGCGGGAGGGTTAATCATAAGTAGGAGGTTTGTTCAAGTAAGAACAGCACCTAAGCACCGGTCCACCCACATATCAAATTATCAAAGTAGCGAACACAAATCGAACCAACATGATGAAAGTGATTAGATGAAAATTCCGTGTACCCTCAAGAACGCTTTGCTTATCATAAGAGACCGTTTTGGCCTGTCCTTTGCCTCAAAAGGATTGGGCTACCTTGCTGCACTTTTGTTACTACTATCGTTACTTGCTCGTTACAAATTATCTTGCTATCAAACTACTCCACTACTTACAATTTCAGCACTTGCAGACATTACCTTACTAAAAACTACTTGTCATTTCCTTCTGCTTCTCGTTGGGTTCGGCACTCTTACTTATCGAAAAGAGGTACTGTTAAGGATATAACCATTAGAGTCACCCGCCCAGGAGGGGCCGGGTTACGTCATAATGGTCATCACGTGAAGCCCAGTACCAAACTTGAAGACGGCGGGTCAATAATGGGCTTAAGACCCGGAGATGGCTTAAGGCCCGTAGTGATAACCGCCGTTAGGGTGAAACTTGTAGTGTAAGGCAAGAATAGTTAAGAGTCCGAGCCGGACACTGTTATGAGCCGGCCGGGACTCTGAGAGCCGCTGGGCGTCAACCTCTCTATATAAAGGGACGACCCGGCAGCGGTTTAGGGACAAGTAAGACCAAATCGATAACCAGGCAGGACGGTTTAGCTCCTGGTCGTCGAAACCCTAATCAATACCACCCCAACTGGACGTAGGCTTTTACCTTCACCGTAAGGGGCCGAACCAGTATAACCCTCGTGTTCCTTGTCCCGTTTAACCCCTTTAAGCTTCCTAGCTGCGATGGCTCCACGACTAAGTCCTTGCACGAGGACATCTGCCGTGACAATTCCACGACAGTTGGTGCCCACCGTGGGGCTGACGCACGGTGGATTTGAGTTCTTGAAGGGCAGCTTCGAAGGGCTCAAGGGATACGCTGTGGGCCGGATGACCAAGAGTCGTCGCGGCAAGCTCTACATCGGCGATGCAAACTGGGGCCCCGACGCCGGCTCAATTGAGTATGGATACCGGGTCCCCTTCGGCGGAATTCATGTCTTTATTGGCAAGATTGGTGAGCCGTGCCCTAAGCCGGACCTCTGCACCGATCTCATCGAGACGGCTCAACGTGCACGACCCGCCCGGACTTTGCCTGCCTTGAAGCGTGTTTTCGTGGGATGCGTCCACGGAGAGCTCTCTGAAGGATCTGGATCTGGTGATGAGACGGCCGCTCGCTCTGACGGCGAGTCATCCACAGAGGAGACCGATTCGTTATACCAACTTCAAGATGGCAGGCTCAGGGGTTGTTCCGATGGCGACAGTATTCCGGACCCCTTTGAGCCGCCGAGCCGGGTTGGAATCTTCATGGCTGGCGCACAACCTGTTCAAAACCCCACCGCCGGGTCAGGAAGCCCTGTGCCTTCGCCGGCTCAGGTGCTGATGGATCTCACAGACAAGATGACGGTCCTGTTGACCGCTACGGTTGCCCCGGCGGATCGAGTTCAGCATGACGCGGAGGTGGCATAGTTAAAGTTGGATCTAGCAAAAGCCAAGGAGGATCTGGCGATGGAAGGGATCAGGATGGCTGCAGAGAGGGCGGCTCTCGACGCCCAGACTCAGCTGATTCAGGCACAGTCTTTCCGGCTCACGATGGATCAAAATGCGTCCAATGAGGTCATGAGAAGGAGGCATCAAAAGGCCCAATCTCAACTCCCTCCGGTTTACGATCCTCGAAACCTCTTCAACACGCCTGGTGCAGGGCCTAGTAACCCGCCAGAGATCATAGTGCCCGGGGCTGGAACGCCAATTCAGCCCCAAGTGATGGGACCTCCCCGGGTGAACCCTGCCCCGCCTCAGTACGTGCCAATACCACCGGGTCATTATGCCAACCCGTTGGAAAACATGGTCGCCGCGGCGGCGCGGCTGGCGGCTCTCCCAATCGATGGTGACTCTCCAACGGCGGTTGAAACCCGCCGGGTCAGAGAACTCCTTCAGACGGCTCTGGCGCAGTAAGAGGCATATTCTTATAGCCAAGACAGGATTCATTCAACCCCTCGTCCAGGCCGGAGCCCGAGTTATAGCAGACACATGGTCTCAGCGACCGGCTCAAGTAATGTCCGACGCCATGACTTGCCTCCTGGCCACGGCCCGGCTCATAACGGAGCCTTTCACGTGGTAGACCAAGACAGAGCACGGCAAGAGGTGGAGCAGGTGCCTTAGTTGACGGCTTACCAGCCACACCCGGCTTATCCGACGGCTTCCATCGACGTGGGTATACCTACGAGGACTGGAGGTGTTCCTTGTCTGGTGCCGGCTCTCCGTAACGAACGTCTGCCCAAGGATTTCAAAGGGCCAAGGAAAGTGCCTAATTACACAGCTGATTTGCAACCCGGAGTATGGATCGAGAGTTACGAGATGGCTATGGATTTGCTGGAGGTCAGTGAAGCGGCAATGGCCAAGTACTTCACCATGATGTTAGATGGGACTGCCCGCACTTGGTTGAAAGGGCCATCGCCGAATTCTATCGGGTCTTGGGCTGAGCTAAAAGCCCGGTTCATCCAAAACTTCAAAAATACCTGTAGGTAGTCTATGTCCATTGTGGATTTGACTAACTGTAAGCAGCAGGAGGGTGAGTCTACAACCCATTGGGTTCGCCGGGTCAAAGAGATAATACATTCATCTGATAAGATGGATGCCGGCTCTGCAGTCTTAATGTTGGAGCAGAATTGTCGTTTCATGCCCCTGAAGATGAAACTCGGGCGGCTCAAGCGCGATTGCAATGATATGGGTACGCTGATGGCGGCTCTCGTCAAGTACGCCGACTCTGATAGTACCAAGGACCCCGCGTCGGATGATGAAAGGACAGGGAAGGGAAAGCAGAACGGCAATGGCAAGGGTCCTCAGCATAACCCGGCGAACCAAGGAGGTAGCAAGCGTAAGGCTGATGGCAGCATAGAGTTTGTGGCCAACGCCAGCTCATAGGGTAACAACCAGCGACGTAAGGGGAGGCCACCTCCCCGAGCCGGCGGGTCAGGCCCGACGCTTGAGCAGTTGTTGAATGAGCCTTGTCCAAGGCATGGCTCTTGGGAGAAGCCAGCTACTCATATATGGAAAGATTTCACAATCATGAAGGCCTTTAAGAATTCCAATGCCTTTAATGGCAACAATGGCTCGGGCGGCGGCTCGGGCGCCGGCGGCTTTCATGGCCCGGGCGGCGGCTCAAATTCCAATCCTCAGAATGTTCAAGGGGGCTTTAATCAGCAGTCCGGCCAGGGTCATCAACAGCAGCAGGGGGATACCAGACCAATCCAAAGCAGCTCAATGGTGGACAGTATCATGTGTTTACCACCAGTCTGTGCAAGCGAGATCAGAAGCTTCATAAGAGGGCTGTGAATGCTGTTGAGCCGGCGGTTCCACGCTATTTAAGATGGTCTGAGCAGCCTATTGTGTGGAGCAGGGAAGATCACCCTCCCCGGGTTGATAATCCGGGTCACCTGGCCCTGGTGGTGGCTCCTTAGGTGGGGGGATATAAATTCACTAAAGTGCTCATGGACGGAGGCAGCAGCATCAACATCCTCTATTATGAGACTTTCCGTCGTATGGGATTGATTGATAAGAATCTCAGCCAGTCCCATACCGTTTTCCATGGTGTGGTGCCTGGTAAGTCGGCGTATCCAGTTGGTAAGATCGAGCTAGAAGTGGCTTTTGGAGATGAGTACAACTACAGGGCGGAAAAATTAACCTTTGAGGTGGTTAAGATAAGGAGCCCGTATCATGCTTTATTTGGGCGGCCGGCTTACGCCAAGTTCATGGCACGGCCGTGTTATGTATATTTGCAGCTGAAGATGCCGGGTCACAATGGGACCATTACGCATCATGGCAGCCGAAAGATAGCCTTGGAGTGTGAGGAAGGTGACGCGGCTTACGCTGAATCTGTTTGTGCAACAGAGGAGTTAAAGTTTTACAAGGACAATGTTGACCCGGCAGATATGACGTCTTTGAAGAAGCCAACCACGGAGCATGAGCCGGTAATGAAATTTAAGTCCGCTGATGAGACTAAACTTGTTGACTTTGTTCCAGGTGACTTATCTTAAAAATTCAGCATCAGTGCCAATCTGGACCCGAAATAGGAAGGCGCGCTCATCGAGTTCATCCATGAGAATAGGGACATCTTTGCATGGAAACCTTCTGACATGCCGGGTGTACCTAGAGAACTCGCTGAGCACACTCTCAATATTGATCCGAAGTTTAAGCCGGTCAGGCAATTCCTCTGGCGGTTTAATGAGGAGAGGCGGAAAGCCATTGGTGAGGAGGTAGCCCGGCTCTTGGCGGCCGGGTTTATCGTTGAAGTTTTTCATCCAGAATGGTTAGCTAACCCGGTGCTCGTGCTTAAGAAGAACGGCACCTGGCGGATGTGTGTGGATTACACAGATTTAAACAAGGCTTGTCCGACTGATCCTTTTGCTCTCCCCCGTATTGATCAGATTATTGATGCTACGGCGGGTTGTGAGCGCTTAAGTTTTTTGGATGCTTATTCTGGATACCATCAGATTAAAATGGCAGTTAAGGACTAGGAGAAGACATCGTTCATCACTCCTTTTGGAGCCTTCTGTTATGTATCTATGCCTTTTGGGCTCAAGAGTGCACAGACGACTTACCAGCGTTGCGTGCAGAATTGTCTTCATAACCAGATTGGGCGCAATGTTCATGCTTATGTGGATGATATCGTGGTTACATCCAGGGAGAAGGAGACCTTGATAGATGATCTGAGAGAAACCTTTGATAATCTCCCGGTCTACAAGATGATGCTTAACCCGGCCAAGTGTGTTTTTGGTGTTCCTGCAGGCAAGCTCTTGGATTTTCTGGTTTCTCACAGAGGCATTGAAGCTAACCCGGAAAAGATCAAGGCAATCACCTCTCTGGCTAAGCCGGCGTGTATAAACGATGTTCAGCGTCTGGCGGGTCGCATCGCGGCTTTAAGCCGGTTTATAAGCCGTTTGGGTGAAAAGGCCATGCCGCTGTACCAGTTGATGAAGAAAACAGATAACTTTGTCTGGAATGATGCTGCCAATGCTGCTTTTGAGGATTTGAAGAGACAACTGGCTGAGCCCCCGATTCTTGCTGCTCCTGTTGACAAGGAGCCCTTATTGTTGTATGTAGCCGCTAACACGCGAGCCGTCAGTGTGGCTGTGGTGGTGGAGCGCAAGGAAGAGGGTAAGGAGTATCCGGTTCAGCGGCCGGTTTACTACGTCAGTGAAGTGCTCATTGAGTCCAAGCAACGGTATCCACATTGGCAGAAGCTTGTTTATGGGGTATTCATGGCAAGTCGGAAGCTTAAGCATTATTTCCAGGGTCACCCTATCACTGTGGTTAGTTCTGCTCCCCTAGGAGATATCATCCAAAACAGAGAAGCCACTGGGAGAGTGGCTAAGTGGGCTATAGAACTTGGGCCTCATGGTCTGAAATACGTGCCACACACTACTGTCAAATCTCAAGCATTGGTGGATTTCATCAATGATTGGACAGAGCTGCAGGTGCCTGAAGAGAAACCGGATAATACATACTGGACTATACACTTCGACGGGTCTAGGCAATTGGAGGGCTCGGGGGCTGGAGTTGTATTAGCTTCCCCTCGAGGCGACAAGTTTTGCTATGTGCTACGGTTGATGTTTCCCTGTACTAACAATGCAGCTGAGTACGAGGCCTTGCTCCATGGTCCTCGGATGGCTAAGGAGATGAGTTTGAGCCGGGTGAGGTGCTTTGGTGACTCAGATTTAGTGGCCTAACAAGTGTCAGGCAAGTGGGATTCCAAGGACCCTCTCATGGCGGCTTATTGCCGCGAAGTTGATGCCATTGCTGGACACTTTCAGGGTTACCAAGTAGAGCACATCGATCGCCGGAAGAACGAGGCGGCTGATGCGTTAAGCCGGCTGGGTTCTCAGCGAAAGCCGATGCCGCCTAATACTTTCTTGGACATTTTGCATAACCCTTCTGTCAAGTTGCCTACAGAGGAAGACTTGGTTGTTCCTGACCTGGAGGCACAGTTGGTGGCGGCTCTCCACATCATCCCAGACTGGACAGTACCATACTTGGCTTACATGACCCGGGGAGATTTGCCTGAGGATGAAACTTTGGCCAAACAAATAACCCGGCGGTCTAAGTCAATGGTCATTATCAATGGCGAGCTGCATCGTCGCAGTGTTACTGGAACTTTCCAGCGTTGTGTTTCCCCTGAGGAGGGTCAAGAAATCTTACGCGAGATTCATGAAGGGGATTGTGGCCATCATGCCGGCTCAAAATCCCTTGTGGCCAAGGCTTTTCGTCATGGTTTTTATTGGCTGACGGCTCATGCTGATGCGGAGGGCTTGGTCAGTAAATGAGACGGTTGTCAGAGGTTCTCGCGACGGGCTCATGTGCCGGCTCAAGAATTGAGGATGATTCCAATCACTTGGCCGTTTGCAGTCTAGGGGCTTGATATGGTTGGGCCTTTTAAAAGGTCCAAGGATAAGAAGACCCACCTCTTGGTGGCAGTTGACAAGTTCACAAAGTGGGTTGAGGTAGAGCCAGTTAGCAAGTGTGACGCGACCACAGCGGTTCAGTTCATGAAAAGGGTGATATTTCGCTTTGGTTTTCCACACAGCATTATAACTGACAATGGTACCAATCTGTCTAAGGGTGCCATGGAGGATTTTTGTCAACGAGAGCATATTCGACTTGATGTTTCCTCAGTGGCTCACCCTCAATCCAATGGTCAAGCTGAGAGAGCTAATCAGGAGATTTTGAAGGGCATCAAGCCCCGGCTTTTGGTCCCTTTGCAACGGACGCCGGGTTGTTGGGTGGAGGAGTTACCCTCCGTGTTATGGAGCATCAATACTACTCCTAACAGATCTACGGGTTACACGCCGTTCTTCATGGTTTATGGAGCGGAAGCAGTCCTCCCTAGCGACATCCGTCATGACTCGCCTCGAGTGGCGGCTTATGTTGAGGCGGATAATGAGCAGGCGCGCCAAGATGCTCTTGACTTGTTGGACGAACAGCGTGATGTGGCAGCAGCTCGCTCGGCGATTTACCAACAAGACTTGCGCCGTTATCACAGCCGCCGGGTTAAGTCCCGGGTCTTCCAGGAAGGTGATCTGGTGCTCCGGCTCATCCAAGATCAAACAGATGCACACAAGTTATCCCCGCCTTGGTAAGGGCCCTTTGTGGTCAGCAAGAACTTGCACAACGGGTCATACTACCTTATCGATGTTCGGGAGCAGAAAGATTCATGCAAGTCGGAGGAAGAGACACGTCGGCCGTGGAACATAGCTCAGCTTCGGCCTTATTACACTTGAGCCACCGGCTCTCATAATGTACATATTTCTATAGCCATGTATATATTATGATAAATAATAAAGCAGGACCTCTGTCCTTTTTTCCTCCAAAGGTAAACGTGTTATTTCCATTACAACATCACATGGTCACTTGGAGGTGGATCCGGCTTACGATCGTATTCGAATCTAGCCGTTAACAATATAATCACCTGGGGGCTTCCTATTCAAACATAGGTCGTATTCGAACCTAAGAGAACATAGCTGTCGATACCCACTTGATTGGCAAATTTCCGAGCTCATTGGGGAGTTTTCTTTGATCATATTTGAATCATAGCTCAACCCCCTTTGGGAACCGACGTGGATCATATTCGAATCAGCATCGTTAAACAACTCTTAAGGTCATTTGGGGGCTTCCTGTTCACACATGGGTCGTATTCGAACCTAAGAGAACATAGCTGTCGGTACCCTCTTGATCGGCAACGCCAAACCCACTGGGGGCTATATGATCGCATTCGAATCTTAGCTTAACCCCTTTGGGACGGTTCTCTGGTCGTATTCGAACCGGAAGCCCCTAAGTTTTGATCTTCTGATTTGCAATAAGTTCTTCTGGTCACATCAACAGTGTGCAAGGGCGGACTTAACTTTGATTCACAATGTTAGTAACACGCAATAAGCATTATCAATGCTGGTGAACCGGAGTTGAGATATCAACCTCATTATTCGGGTTATATAAACCGGAAGTATACTTGAAGGCTTGTAAGTATGCTATTATGGTTACCTCGAGGATATAATTGAGGGCCAGTCTTTTATGATTTTGGTTCATATTCCGGGTTATATATAAAGTATATGACTCTCAGTGCGGTAAGCCGCCCAGAGACTTGTCATTTGTTTTCTATGCAGGATGATTAAAAAATAGCTCTTTATCTTAAGGAAAGCAGATGGTCGAGCATAACCCGGAGGAATATAAAGAAGCAGCTTCAATGGAGTTATGCATTCAACACGTGCACGATGGCACGATAAAATTAAGTGTTTTGTCCTACTCTATTACAAGACTCCCCGAGTCCAAAAGGTGAGGCATTGTTTTTAAGGCGTAACCATGAGCCGCCTAAAAGTCAAGGTGCTTGTTGGGTCGAAGCTTCCGGCTCATCCCTCTCCGCTCCTCCGACTGATTCCATGACCTGGAAGGTTGATGATTTCCAGTCAATGCCGCTCAAAGCTTCAAATTGAGCCTCGTCATCAATTAACCCGGCCGGGTCAACTTCTGGGGCGAAGGTATGCTTACGAGTCGGAGGGATCAAGCTGATTGCTTCATAGCGTGGAGTGGGGATCCTCTGATTTTCCGCGTCATAGCCCGGCTGATACTTGGTCAGGTCAGTGTCATTCCCAATCAGGGTGGCCACCGGGCGCACGCTCTTCACACAGGCAGCGAAGTCTTTCTGGTCAAAGGGGGTGCCGTCTTCCTTCAGGCTGGGGTATCCAAGAGCGATGTCGGCCGGGTCTAGCTCCGGGAGAAAAGCCTTGGCCCGGTTCAGCGCAGCTATAGCTCCGGCTCTTGCAGAGGCCCATCTTAGCTCTTGGAAGCGCTGAGGAAGAACGGCAAGCCGCCTGAGTACGTCCGCCAGGTGAGTCGGAACCTCATTGGACAGAGCCACAACGGCTAACGCACGCTGTGACCCGGTGTAGAGTTGCTCCACCAAGGTGTACACGGCCTTCAGCTTGGTCAGAACATTCTGATTAAGGTTGGAGCTTCTGGGGGCTGTTTAACAAAGTCAGGTGAGCTGAATGGCAATGGTGGGACTTATAAGACATAAAAAATGTAAACTTGTTAAAGGCTGACAAAATGACTCACCGAAGATTGCGGAGACCATCTGTGACACATGGCGTTTTAAGCCGGAGAGTTCGGCGGTTCTCTCAGTCAGAGCAGCCTCTGCTTGTTCGGCCCGGCTAAGCAAGGTAGTTCTATCCTCGGCCCAAGTCTTTCTTTCTGTTTCAAATTTCTTCTTCAGCTTTTCCTGTGCAGCAACACTGAACTCAAATTTGGCATTAGCCTTCCGGGTTTCAGTTTCCTGAGTCTTCAGGCGGTTCTTCAGCTCAGAGATTTCAGATTCCAATTTCTTGCAGGCAGCCTGTATAAATTCCGGGTTACAGTTTGAGTAGTTATCATGCAACATTAAAGTCCCAAGCACTTTGCACGCAAAGACACTTGGCACTTGGGGGCTAATGTATGCTGAAAGATTCTATTTATAATTGTCGGTTCATGAAGGTAAGCCGGAAGTTAAGTCTACAACATATTCTATCATAAGTAATAGACTTGGGGGCTAGCATGGTAAGGATGACTATGGAGTAAGCAAGAGAGTTGTACCTCAGATTTTTGTTGTATCTGCTTCACCATGTCAATCTCCAGGTCCCGGCTGTTGTGCACTTGACCAATGTAACCAGAAACAATGTCTCCAATGCTCAAGTTAGCATAGTCAGTGATATCCAGTCTGGCCCTGCGGCGCTCTAGCAGCTCTTCCTTGGCAGAGCATTTAGCCAGCACAGTGGGTCTCCCCGGCTCGACAAACTCTGTCCGGGTGATTACAATGTCCGGGTCATCGACCGGTTGAGCTGGGCTGGGGATCTCCGGGTTATTAGAACCCTCTATGACTTGCTCGTCAGTTGGAGCTGTGGTTTCAGGGGCTGAGGCAGACGGCGGCTCATGAGCAGAAGCCTCCGGTTCAGTCAAGACCGGCTCTTCGACCGGGTGACTCTTCTTTGCCCTCTTGCTGAGCTTTGCTTGTGCGCTGAAAGTCAAAAGGTTAGTGCAAAAACATGAGTAAGATAAAGCACAAAATAAGATGATCGTCATTACCCGGGTGCAGTCTTGAAAGCCGGCAAGTTAGATTGCATGGAGTCGCCGGAGGAAGGTGAAGTTTCCTGATAATTTGAATCAGAAGAGTTGAGTGGTTGACGTGTGATGCCCGCCAAAGGATGAAGAGGATATAAGTTGGAGATAACCTCGGTCTGGCGCTTCCTTGATGCTTCAGGTAAGTCGGAGGAAAGGTCTGCATCCTTGTTGGCCCGGGTTTGTCTCCGGCTCTCATGAATCTGCTGCTTCAAAAGAAATTGAGGATCTTGATAAGCAAAAGGATGGGAAAATCTTACTTTCCGGGTTACTCTTCGGACTTTCAGCCTTGGCAAGGGCTCCAAGTCGGAGGAAAGTATAGTTACCTCTTCAATCACCGGGTTACTCGCTCCGGTGTCCTCCTGCTGATAATCAGTGTCGGTAAGGTGGTTAAGAACAAAAAAATAACAAGAGAAGATCATAAGAATGAAGGGTTACCTCTGACTCGGAGGTGTCCTCCAGATGAAGCAGGTCTGAAGCGCTAGGTTTACTCCCCTTCTTGCGGGGAGCGGCTTTCTTAGCCTTTCTGGCTTTTTTAGCCGCCTCATGATCATACTCGACCTTCCAGAACTTATCATTAGCCTGAAAAATACAACAAAGATTTCTTAAGGTTCAGATGAAAACTATTAGAAGGGAAAGCAAGGTGCTCACGACAGTGGCTTACCGCCGGAGCCGGGTTAGCTTTGCAGAAGGGGTTTAAGCCTGTCCTCCCACAGTTTGCCAAGCTCTCGTTCAGGAGGGATTTGGTCATGTCGTCAACGACGTCCTCAGGTAAGTCGTTGGGCTGTGCCGCAGAGGGTCATCCTTCCGGCCCGTGTAATCACACATTAAGCCAGGGCGGCGGCTCAAGGGAATCACCCGCCAAGAAATCTAGACCCGGACCAGATCAATGCCGTTGAGGCCATTTCCCAGGAGAGCCTTAATCTTGTTGATGGTGGGGATCAGTGGTTGACGCTCAGCTTGAGATAGTTTGTCTGGCAGGGGGTGATTTGGCTCCAGACGCAGGGCGCGAAAGCCGGGCAGAGGGTTCTCATCAGCCGGAGAAGTATCCTGGCAGTAGAACCATGTCTGGTTCCAGTCCTTCGGGTGGCTTGGCGGTTCAGCATAGGGAAAGAGGCAATCTCTCCGTCGTTGGATAGAAATTCCGCCAAGTTCCAAGCTAGGCCCGTTGGCGCATTCATTCTGGCGGTTCAAGTAAAATAACTCCCTAAAGAGTAGCAGGCTGGGTTCCTCTCCAAGGTATACCTCACAAAACACTTGAAAATTGCAAATATTCAACACGGAATTGGGTCCAATGTCTTGAGGTCGCAGATCAAAAAAGTTCAGAACGTCTCTGAAGAATTTTGAGCCGGGAGGAGCAAAGCCCCGGCTCATGTGATCAGCAAATATCACAACCTCTCCATCTCTTGGTTGAGGTCTTTCTTCGGACGGGTCAGGGGCCCGATAGGACATGACCTCCTTTTTTGGCAGGTAACCCGTCTTCACGAAATCAGCTAAAGTATCATCAGTATAATTGGATCTCATCCAGTTGCACGTGATGGGTGCCTTGGGAGCCTTGGGCGGCATTGTGAAAGACGAAAGCCTATGACAAAAGGAAATGTCCGGTTCAACTATAAGCCGGAGGAAGTTTACAGTTCAGTATTCAAGATGGCGGCTTATGAAGGGGCCTAATGACATATGGCTAATTGTGTCGGGTTATCTAAGCCGCTGTGGGCATCGTGAGTAATTCAAGTTGTTTAAAACTCTATCATAAATGAGCCAGAAATTTCACAGCGCATGGCCTCTTTTAAGCCGGAGATATGAGCCTCCATAGCTAACAGATGCAATTTTTGACTAAGTGTGGCACAAACAAGTTTCACAGATCGCAGTAATTATTTTGGATCAAACGATCGACTAGAAAGAAAAAAATTTCTAGACCTAGAAAGCTGATACAGAGAAGTTCATGAGCTCTAAGGAGATCTCTTTGCAAGTAAAGGGGACATGCTACTATTGAAAATGGGTGCGAAACCACAGCCGCACGAGTTCTATATGGTCTCTGGATCCAAGGGGGCCGTGTAGAAAAAACTGTGAAGAAATGGCGACGAACTGCGAAGAACAGGGGAGAACGACAAGAACCCTAATGCGGATCTACTCTATGGAGTGGCAAGAACTTACTGGTGCGGAAGGAGATGCGGAGGTTGTCGCCGTTTCTCTGGACCGGTCAGGGTGATGCAGCGGCCGAGGTTGACGAAGACCAGGAGAGCGGCGGCGGCGGCGGAGCTCGAGCTCTCGGGTGTCAGAGGAGGAAGACGATGGAGGAGATAAGTAAATGAAGGCTTACGGGCCGGGCCTATTTATAAGGTGCGGCTAATAAGTGGGTGCGAGAAACGAGGAGGCCAAGGCGTGATTATCTCGCTACAGAAGCGCCTCGATTTTCGGGATGGCCATTAAAGATAAGATCCGTTGGAATATGACAGAATAAAAAAATGAACTTAATGGAAGATGACGTCATGGCGGGTTACCAGGAATCCAGAAGATGACGTCACGGCGAGTTATAACCTTCGCACAAATATAAGCCGGAAGATTTTCTCTCAAAGGGATTGAAGATTGACATGAACCAGTTCAAATCAATCTGGGGCCTAATGTTGAGGATATAACCATTAGAGTCACCCGCCCAGGAGGGGCCGGGTTACGTCATAATGGTCATCACGCGAAGCCCAGTACCAAACTTGAAGACGGCGGGTCAATAATGGGCTTAAGACCCGGAGATGGCTTAAGGCCCGTAGTGATAACCGCCGTTAGGGTGAAACTTGTAGTGTAAGGCAAGAATAGTTAAGAGTCCGAGCCGGACACTGTTATGAGCCGGCCGGGACTCTGAGAGCCGCTGGGCGTCAACCTCTCTATATAAAGGGACGACCCGGCGGCGGTTTAGGGACAAGTAAGACCAAATCGATAACCAGGCAGGACGGTTTAGCTCCTGGTCGTCGAAACCCTAATCAATACCACCCCAACTGGACGTAGGCTTTTACCTTCACCGTAAGGGGCCGAACTAGTATAACCCTCGTGTTCCTTGTCCCGTTTAACCCCTTTAAGCTTCCTAGCTGCGATGGCTCCACGACTAAGTCCTTGCACGAGGACATCTGCCGTGACAATTCCACGACAGGTACAATTGATCCCCTATACTTGTGGGTCATCTGTAGGTTGCGCTGGTCGGAAAGCGCGCGGGCGAGGACGAGGTTTTTATGGGTCAGGGTAGTCAAACGCGGGCGCATGGCAGCTGTCCGGACGCTCGAGAAGCTCCCCTTAGAGCATCTACGGTCGGACTTGGCAAATCCGGCCCATCAAACGCCCGCGGATGCGCCTTGGCGCGTCCGCGTGCACTGACCGGCACCCCTCAAATAATGTTATCCATATCCGGACACCTCAATTATCATATCTCAAATCCATACAAACTCATGCAACTACGTCGATGCACACACATCATCCGGCTACTCCATCACTACCAACTAAACATGCCATCGGACTACCAAAATTTGGCATGTTTGGCTATGGTGGAGTTCATCCACAGCTGCTCTTGCCCTTCCCGGCGCTCTTGCCGTCCTTCTCGTGGAAGTACCGCTCGAAGACGCAGTACGGGTCGAGCCGGATCTGCTCGTCGCCGGAGCTGTCCTCGCCGTCGCTGTCCTCCTTCTCCTCTTTCGGTGGCAGTCCGACCATGGCACGGACTGCCCGATTCTTCTCTCGGGCGAGGGTGCGCGTGTTCCTCCGCTGTCATTTCTTCATAGTGTGAGCGCAGATGGCTTCCTCCTCTGCAGCCGCCCGCGCCGCCGCATCAGCTGCCTCTGCCGCCGGCATTTCCGCCGCGATGGGCCTCGACGGACCTTATCCTCTCCTTCCCACGGCGGGCCGCCCGTTCCTGGTGGGAATCATAGTCTGCCCAACCGGTGGTGGGGAAGGAGAGGTGTTCCGGCTGCCGGGGCCGTGAGGATCCAGCACCAGAGGACCCGAGCGCCCGGTGACTATGGCGTCGCGGCGGGCGGATCCGTCCGTCAGCCGGGCGCTGTCCTCCCGGGAGCGGCGGGGTGCAATGCGGACTGACATTGCCTCCTCAAACCCACACGGGATACACCCCAATCGACGGATCCGGACTGGCCAGAATCCGATCCGCTGCCTGCCATGCCGGAGAAGGCCGAAAACTGGCGGAGGGGAATGGAGGAGAGTGAAGTGAAGTGGCTAGGGTTTGCTCCGACGAGCGGATGGGGACGAATATATGTGGGGTCGGGTGGGCCAACATGGGCCGGGTCCGACGTGGCAGGCGTGTCCGGACGCCCCTTATCCGCCCCATATTTGGGCCGGATACGAGGGGTGCCGGTCGGCCCGGGCGTTTGACGCCCGTTTGAGGCGTCCATCTGGGTCAAAAAACATGACCGGACAATAAGCGGCCCGCTCGAGCGTTTGAGGAGGGTTTGAGGTGTCCGGTTGTAGATGTTTATAGTATGTCTACATTTTACAGTAAAAAATGCATCTGGACCGTCGAGCAGACCAATACAAATACGCATTGGATGACAGAATATGTCCGTACCACACGATCGGACGGTTGGAGGTGATTTGAGGGTCCGCGTTGGGAAGCCGTCACCCCGTCACCAGAGATGTGCAATCCACAGCCCAGTGACACAACGCCACGAGTCGAAGCCTCGCCGACGCCGCCGGCCGCACATGCTTCACTCAACGGTGTCCTCTACGGCAGCGGGGAAGACGAAGGGAGGGTTTGGGCGGCCGCTTGTGTCGCCCATTTTTGAACCTTTATCCACTGACCCTTTTTCTCACACAATGTGTGGTTGACTGATTTCAGCAATCACAACAATTAACATAACATAAAATCGATGCAAATTATCCTCCCAAAAAGTTGACGCACCAGTTAGCAAAACCACAAATCACACACAGCCAGCACTCAAATCTGCAAACACCCATCATCCATCACGGCAACAAACGCAGCAAATCTGCGAAATCCATTTATTACAAGCAAAACCATCTTTTCCGTTAGTCATGGACTGGACATCATTAGCTAAATTAAGCTCAGGCAGCCGCCGCTACGCCGCCGCCGCCGCCGCCTTGACGTAGACGGTGTACTCGACGACGGTCTCGCCGGACTTGGCGCCGGAGTCCATGGTGCGCGCCTCGACGTAGCCGCGCGCCATGCGGAACTTGCCCGTGCCCCCGATGATGCTCATCTCCCTCACCGCCGACAGCACCTCGTTGCGGCCGTAGATGGTGAGGCCGCTGCCCTTGTAGTCCCCGGCGGTGAACACGAAGTTCATGTTCATGAGGAGGCCGAAGGTGGCCTGGTCGGCGAACGTGTAGGTCCCCTGCGCGCGGCCGATCTCGTCCTTGGACTTGGCGGAGCCCGTGACGGCGGGGCCGGTGGTGAGCGGGTCGTCGATGGCCACCACCGCGCCGAAGAAGGTGGAGGAGCTGTTGCTGGACGCCGCCTGCGCGATCCGGATCGCGGTGGGGCTCGTCCCCGCCAGCACGTCGTGCCAGTACAGCTTGAACTTGGTCAGGCCGTCGTCCGCCGCGGAGGCCGGGGTCAGCAGCCCCGCCGCGCACAGGAGGAGGAGGAGCGCTGCCTTGCCGCCGGCCATGGCTGGTGGATCTGGCTAGCTGCGAGCCCTGGGTAACGGCGAAAAAGGGGAGCGGGCTAGTGTGGCGTATTTGAGGAGATGTCAGATGAGGTGGGGTGGCCGGACATGGGAGTGGGTGGCTCACTGTCCACTCTATCTCTCTCGGTGGCCACTCGATTCGGTCTCGGTGCGCATGTGGGGCAGGTACCTCCAGTGGTCGGCCCGGTAGGTACGGTAACTTTTTCTTTGCATTGCACGCGCGCTCTCTGTCTCTCCTCCTCCTTTCTCTTTGGGTTTAGTTAAAAAAAAATGGCGATTCTTGAGTGCGGTGCGAGCAAAACGATAACGGAAAGCGTGGACTCGTTAGGTGAGATGAGGCCACGCATACTCCTCAACACGAACCATCAATTCTCTGGTTTCTATACTGGGATCGCAAGATTTACATGGAAAAGGAGACTGGTGAAAGAGATGGTGTGATAACTGATAAACTGAACGAGACCGACTTGGATTGAAGGTGACAGGACAGGCAACAAGCGAAAATGATGAAACGTAATCATGTGTTGGTAGTAGGTGAGCTGCTGTGTCCTGCGGTTTTGGGTTGGGGCTGGGAGACGGAGACCAGATGATTCAGCTACACGATTGCAAGGCTTTATTTTATTTTATTTTATTTTTGCGTGGGATTGCAAGGCATTTGGAAGGGCCGGTAACCTGCTGTCTATGCAAGTAACCAACCACACCTGCTGCTGCAGTACCGTTCCTTGCCTTGCCTTTGCTCTAGAGCAACCCCAACGGCCCCACCTAATCCAGCCCAGCTCATAACGCATGATGGCAGTACTGAGTTGATAGCTCGTCCGTGTGCTATCACGAGGCAAATTCATATTTGTAGATGGATTTTGTGAACGGAAAAACTAATCTTGGCACATTTCTAGATTATTAGGGCTTCTATGTAGGGGGGAGACACTTTGGCTCCTGGTTGTAAACAATAATTACAAAAGAAATCAAAATAGTTCAGAAGTTTTTTTTAGAATGAATTTGCTTTTCATCTGCACTAGTATATAAAATTTCACAAATAAAAGACCGATGTTAACTTCAGGGCAAAAGAATATATTTACTATTATAGGTTACCATTCACACTATTTTGGCTGATTTTTTAAAAACAAGAAGTCAAAGAGTTTTTTCTTTTTGTGAATTTCTTCACAAGAACAATGGGAGGTCAAGTTATTTTAAGAATTTTTCTTAGAAGTTTTTGACTTCTTTATTAAATTTTTTCATATAGAGTGTAGATACACCCAGAAACCAAACGTCCAGGTCCTTCTATGTGGTGTCTTTAACATGACAGGTCTCTACCGGGGACAGAGTGTGCAAGCAAGCAGTGAATATACCACCTCGTACTGACATTACCAGAATTACTTTGTCAATTCAAAATAATTTATCTCCCAAATTATCAATGTTGTTGGTCAATCGTTCTTTGTCACCTCCAACTATGAGGTTACGACGCTGGCGCAACCAAGTTAATAGTGAACAGTGATCACCGTATTAGTGCACAGTTACTAGGCGACGATCCTACATAACTAAATAGTTGATGCCCACTCACTCTAATTTTTTCAACATGCAACTATATCATCTCACCATGCCATCATGCATGAACTAGATCTCCACTAATTCCAGTTCTCTCATCATGCAACTATGCCACGTCATCATGGCACCATGCATGGAAAAATAACCAAATTAACATCTACGATGCCTGCTACTTATATTTAGTAAATATTCCATAATTATAGGATAATCAAATACAACAAATTATATGTTAATTTCATGACATGTTGTTAGTCTAAATATGAAATATTCACACACAAAAAAATCTCAATGTACCTAAGTAGTTAATCTCCACTGACTCTAATTCTCTCAACATGCAAGTATGCTATCTCACGATGTCATCATGCATGATATAAATAATTGATCTCTACTAACTCTAATTCTCTTAACATGCAACTATGCCACCTCATCATGCCACCATGCATGGGAAAGTAACCAAATTAACATCTGCCATGCATGCTACTCATATTTAGTAAATATTCTACAACTATAGAATAATGAAATAGAACACATTATATGTTAATTTCAATTGACATGTTGTTAGTCTAAATACTACTGATTCATACAAACAACTCTCAATGAAATAATTTCTACCAATTCCCGCAACAATGTGCGGGGTATCATCTCTACTTCTATATATAGGCATTGCAATGTTCGCAAATCCAGAGAGTCGGTATATAAGAGATGAAACTGCAAAAAGATGAAGATGATATCACGCAATAGAATTATTACCATGTTAGTCTTACATGAGTGAGGATCAACGTTTAGTACTCCCTCTACTACATCAATGACAATTAATATGGATCGGAGGGAGTGGAATCCTGCTAACCAAGAAATTATATGTCTTTAAGATTGTAAGGAAGTAATTATAGCCTGAGGAATACTAACATGAATGAGTTTTTTTATATCAAAACATATTAATATAGAATCTAGTTTTAGATATCTCGTCCCAACAAAGACAAAATAAAAATGGATCGTCAATTGGTATTTGAATAAGTGTTTTGAAAGACAATTTCTCTAAAGATTAGAAAGCAAGATGCTCATTTTAAGTGACTAGTCAGAAGGTGGTGATATCAAACAAAGGACTCGTGACACCGCATCGCCTCCCTACCCTCCCTTCTCCTCGTCTCGCCGCCACCAGAGGAGCCCACCGGCGAAGCTCAAGACGACTCCAAGGACGATAATGGTGGGCCACATCTCTGGGTGTCTGTCGCATCCTTGGCTTGCGCGACACGAATCTAGGTTTGCGCGTCGCTGCTCGTGGTCGTGGGGTGTGGTGGTCGACAACGAGGTAGGGAGGCCGGGGCTGACGGAGTTGTGCTCTACAATGGTCATCGCACTGTGGTGAGGTTGGGTAGTGGCGTGGCCTGTCACTAGCAGGTGGCTCTCTCTAGATCTGGATTCGGCGCTCCAGTCAACAGGGCTGCTTTGTGGCTAGGCTATGGAGATGGAGAAGTGGAGGTAGAAGGAGGTGGAGAGACAAGATCGACAGTGGTTGTTTTGGGCTTTGTTTTGGTTGGCGTTTGTGAGGAGTGCGGATCTAGGTTGCTATAGCCTCCAGCAGTGCCTTCCACTACGTGGTGTCGGTGGCGCAGGGCCCAAGGGATTGTGGGGGTGAAGGTCAGTGGCATTTGTAGTGGTGGTGGTGGCGGCGGCGGTGCTTCGACTTGGATTCATCTGATGCGCCCAGATATCGCTCCCTCTGGGTAGTGGCTCGCTTGGCCAGTGGTCTTCGTGGTGGTGGCGGGAGGGTCCGATTTGTGGTGGTGTTGGGGTGTTGTGTCCAGTGATGAGGGAATGGGTGTGGGCGAGCAGCCAGAACCGACCCGACTCCTGTTTGTGCAGGTGCTCGAGGTGAGCGACTGTGGCATCACATGCCTCTTGCTGGACCTAGCGGGGATGCTCGCCATGGACTGACAGGAGGGTGGGGAGGTCTTGCTCTGCCAGAATCTACGGCTGACATACGCGGAGATGACCGAGATGGGATGCTTGAGGCGAAATCCTAGTGCCGACCACGACGGCAACGATGATGGCAACGCCTTTGGGCGCCGCTTCCATTCATAAAGGCATCATTGGGGAGTCCCCGCTTCTTTCTGTGCTCTAGCAAAAGCATCATGTCCTTCTTTGGATCGGATAATGAAGACATCTTTGATGCCATTTCCCCTCGTGGGGCATTGTTTTGAACCCACAGATCTGCGGTTGGTTGCCTAATGTCTGGGTTGGCACGGTTGGCAGGTTGTTGGAGTTTTCGGTGGTGGCGTTAGAAATGATCTGTGGCGGTGAACAGTTCTTTGGTCATATTGGTGCCGATGGTTGACCTATATCTTGGGGGTTTGTGACGGCGATGAGGCCTTGGTGTTCGGTGCCCTTCGACGGCTCCTTAGTTTTTGTTGCCTTGCATAGAGGTTTGGTTCCCTCTATTTGTGATGGAGGGTGACGGTGTCCTGGACTAGGGGGTACTCACCACGTCATCTCCCGATCTGTTAGATTGGGCCGAGGACCCTCCTGGCCGTATACTCATGGGCCAGCTCGGACAGCTGCCGCATACAAGGAAGATTCCACAAGACTTGGCGATCAAGACAAAGACTCCTCCCCACCGGCGTATTCGGCTAGGACTCTTGTTATCCTAGGCCTCTGGTGCATTATATAAACCGAGGCCGGGCTAGTCGATAGAGGATACATAAAAACAATCATACCATAGGCTAGCTTCTAGGGTTTAGCCTCTACGATCTCGTGGTAGATCAACTCTTGTAATACTCATATCATCAAGATCAATTAAGCAGGAAGTAGGGTATTACCTCCATCGAGAGGGCCCGAACCTGGGTAAACATCGTGTCCCCCGCCTCCTGTTACCATCCGCCTTAGACGCACAGTTCGGGACCCCCTACCCGAGATCCGCCGGTTTTGACACCGACATTGGTGCTTTCATTGAGAGTTCCGTTGTGTGATCGGCAAAAGGATCAATGGCTCGACTGTAGATCAACTGCGATGTCGGCTTCTTCGTCACTGGCTCGGCTGGTCACCTTGGCTGGACCGAGGACTGCGCCCTACCTCCGATCATCATGTTCGGATGAGGGCCTTCATCAACATCAACTCCAATCTCTATCAAGATTATGGAGGAATCATCCAGGGAGCCCGGGGGCTCAACGTCAACATTGCCCTCGGGCGACCGTGCTGTTTTTCTGGACAGCGAACTTGTATCCGCCGCCACCGCCTCCTCAAGAGTCGTTTTAACGATTGCTTCGGTGGAATTGTGCGGAATTGAGTCTACAACAACCGTGGAAAATTTCGTCGAGTTCCGATGGAGGAATCTCTGGCAATCCGTGTATACTGGAGCCCTGTCAAAACTGGACGGGAATCTGGACGAGTTTAGGGCGTGGTGTCCAGCTTCTAGCTCGGACGTCCTTTGAAAGATCCAACCATTGATCGGCTGCCGAATTCCTATATCTACCACCTCTCAAAATTTCAGCTCGATCCGACCGTCCAAACTCCGAGAACCTTCCGATTAGTGCATCACTTTTCGGATCTGTTTTCTGTGCGAGGACGAATCCGACCCGAATTCATCTTTTTTATGAACGGGATTTCGGACATCCTTTTTTAAGGGAGTTTTGTATGGGGTATTGTGTTTTGTTCCCAAACACATCCCGCTAATTTTGAAGTCTTTTCCAATATGATCTTCACCATCGTGCTGGTGTCAAACCAGCCCGACAACGTTGCTCTACGGCTGCCGACCTGCGCTAGACACGTTGTCACTTTATTGAGCCGAGCTCAACTTCTTCGGATCATCATCTCGGCAAGCCGAACAAGAGTTCGGCACCGCGAAGGACAAATCATCACCAACATCGTCGCCCCACGGATTACACGGAGCGGGCACACCGGCATCGTCGCACGGTCACTTCATCAAGTCGGCATTGACCACGTCACGACCGGCATCGGCAGGGCCACACTGTTGCTTTTTCAAGCTGATGTCCATCACGCCGGCCTACTTTGACTCATCGGCTAACATCGAGGCTTCGACATCTCGGCTGGACCAGGGGCTCCGCCACCTCTTCATCAACCTACTCCGGAGACTTCGGCGTCACTAGCCGACCCGCCTCGTCACGTTGGCTGGACCGAGGGCTTCGCCTCGGCAAGCCAACCTTTGCCAGCGTCGCCATGCCGTCGCTTTATCGCCCGTCAGGCAATGGGTGTGCGGATCGAGTCCCAATTTTGGGAGTCACCTTTCTTCGGATTGCTACAACAAATAAAGCAGGTGCTATTAATCCTAGTAATTTTTGCTTGTTTGGGTTTATTTTTCCCAAGAAATTATTACTCTGATTTGTTCCATCGTCTGTACACAGGTCTATCGAATGGTGGCCGCACTAACAATGGTCGCATGGTGGTTCGGTCAGTTTCCGTACATAGTCCGGCGAACGCCGCATCCGGAACTCGGACCGACCTGTGAAGTAATGGACTTCGACTGTGTCACGTGGTCTCTTCGGCAAGCCGACGCCGTCGTCTCAATCGGCGTAAATCGGCTCGCGTGATCACCTTGTTGGTCGTGTTGCCATACCGACGTGTTCGGTTGCCTCGGGGACTTCGGCATCGCCGAGAAAGCTCTACCTCATCGAGTGTTCGGCGCGCAGGCCATATTTTCTTTTATTACTCACTTTGCATAAATTATATATTATGCAACGTTTTTTTAATTATTATTATTACTATTATCTCCGGTTTGCACTATTTTTTGTGCACAGAAAAATGATCCGGGTCGGGCAGGATCGTCAACTCGGCGTACTGACATACCACGTCACCTCGGCTGGACGAGGGGCTTCGTCAACACCTCATTAACCCACGCCGGGGACTTCGGCGTCACTCTGTCGGCCTGCATTGGTCGTGCTATGACACCACTTCGGAGTGGCGAGCTCTTCGCTCCGCCACCTCGGGACCGGCTTGGGGGATGGAACCTTGTCCCGCATCAAGCTCGGACCGCGTCATCAATGCCGAACACATTAACCAGCTAAGTCGCTTTCATGCTCAAAGTTTTAAATTTTTAACTTGTGTTCGGTTCGACCAAGCATTATACTTTTTTGGCAAAAAGTTGTTTGTGAACAAATTCCTTGTCATAACCTTGTTTGTGACACATAAATTCAAATACTCAGTTCACTCAGGGGCTTCCTTTATGAAGCCTTTTCTCTTGCAAATGATTACACTTGTCCGGCTTCGTTCCATGTTCGTGTATTACGCCACAATATGCACCATGTTGACTTAAGCAATTTGCAAGCTGGGTTGCCTCGCTCCTGTGTTTACCCCTACGTTCCCGATTGTTCGGCTAGGGAGTAAAGGGAGCACCTCTGCGATTGTCACGATCGGGTCATCCGAGCCGGACCTCAGACTGGGTGAAGCCGAAAGCTAGCGCTCTTATTGTTTTCAATTATGGTCGGCACACAACGGAACTCATGAGTACAAAAAATCTATTGCACAAGTCTAATAGTAGCAATGAGCAACCGAAGAAAGTTATCGGTGGGGGTACTATTTTTCTCGAAGATGCTTCTTACACTTCGTCAGTAATATAGCATAAGTTCCCTGAGCGCGCTTTGTCTGTTACAGCCTTATGGCCTGATTGCCTGGTTATCGGAAACACCGTCGATATTCTCGACAGGTGGAGTACATAACACTTTTCGGCCCTTAACCGAAGAGGGAGAAGCCGACGGTCGGTTAAGACGCGTTTAAAGTTCGGGTGAACACATATATGATATAAGTATTTAGGTACATAGAATCATTTTACATAAAATTCTTTTACCCAAGTCACTTGGGGGCTCTTAAATTTATATGAGCGTTTTATAATAAGTGTTCTTCTTCTTAGTCGTTGCAAAGTTTTTATTATTATTATTATTATTTATCACTCCTTTTTTCGACACGAGTGTGTGGTCACTAGACGGGGAGCCTAATTTCTCTCTCAAAGCCGCTAGAGTTTAGTTTGCTAAACTGGCCTAATGAGAAGTACTCCGTCTTCGGGATAGGAGGTTGAAGCCGTAGGCTGACCCGCTTGAAGTCTTGAGATAGGATGTGTCATGTTAAAGCACGACAGAAGCACTTTTTTTCTTTTCTAAAGTCTAATTTTCGGATTGGCACGGACCACTTGATCTTGTTCGGACGTCAGGTTTTCACTGACGTTTTTTGGTTTTCCAAGCCTATGGCACTTTTAAACTATTTGTGTGTTTTCAGCATATGTCTCGCAGTGCAACACCGGACACCTTTTGAGATTCGGCAAAAACATTCTCGGACATTACTATATATGCATTGGTTTTGAATTGTGTCTTTGGTCAATAGTTGGGTTACCCGGCTCCTGTGCTTGCCTCCTACGTTCCGCTTTGTTCGGCTAGGTGTGCAAAGGGAGAACCACTGCGATTGTGCTTCCAGCTCGCATGGTTAAGCACCTCAGTGGAGAAAGCCAAAAACTGACTGTCACAATAAGTGTAAACTGGTCAGCGATCCGATGACTATGTTAAATAATGGGCCGTTCATAACATTGGCCGAAGTGTTTACGGCTTGACCTCGGATGTCGCCGAACACTAACCCGGGGCTCATAGCTAGCTTCCCCAGTTTAAAGCTCCTATGACTAAGCGAAAGTTATAAAGCCCGCATATCTGATTGCCTCGTTTCCGCTAACACAACCGCCTTCGGACACCGAGACGTCGGCTAAGGGTTCTCTTGTTATTGCGGAAACACTCTGCGTAGTATCTACAAAGGGGTAGAAGCCGATGATGGGCCACTTTCAACTGATAAACGGTCGCAATGGAGTCAAAATAATGATGTAAAGTACTTGGATACATAGAATCATTACACATAATCTGTGATTTTACTCTGGATATCGATCCTTAATTCGGCCACCCGTGCCCACATTAAGGCTCGGGGGCTACTGGGCTTTGCGCTCATTATTTACAAATATTAAAGTGGCACATCGATCCCCTGATCTGGTGTTGCCACCCGACCAGTGTCTCGGGGGCTACTGCATTGCCTATTCAATGTAGAAAATTCAAAGGGCTCAGTGTTCGGCTTGATCGAACTATGGGAAAGCGCGTCTTCCGACAACAATAAGTACCATCTGGACCTATCTGGCATCAAGCTAATATATCACGGCGACTTCTCACGACCCTCTCTCAGGGGCCCGTCCGCTGATCATTATTATTTCTAATATATTACACTGCGTTTCTATTCCTATGTATGCTGCCGAGCTAGGAGTTGATCCTCAGGCCGATTTCAAAAATCGACCTGAGTCTCAGGGGCTACTAGGATCAGCAGTTTTATGTTTTCCTTCAGGTGCATCTCGGGTTTTAGACCGACACACACCTTGAGGGCTACTGGATATACATATACCGGCTATATATCTCGGCAGAGAATAAACTGCACCAATCAAAAATATTCACAAAAAATCAGCCCGCTGTCGGGTGGTGCACCACCTCGGAAGCAGTCCGGCATAAAGCTCGAGCGCCAGTGGCTGGCTCCATAGAGGGCATTTCCGGCATTAAGCTCGGCTAAACTCCTTCAACTTTTTTGAACTAAGGTGATCTATGAAACCTCGGATATAGTCTGGCGTTGGAGCTCGGATACAGTCCGGCGTTGGAGCTTGGACACAGTCCGGTGTTGGTGCTTGGCTGCAAAGGATACCTCGAATGCAGTCTGGCGTTGGGGCTCGGATACAAGAGGACACCGCCGCATGGGAACAACTTCAAACCCGAGGCGTGGCATAAAAATAACAAGGCATTGATAAAGGCCAAAGACTTAAAGGGCTCCTCGGATACCCGACGTATAAACTCGTCAGATTTAGCTCGGCAATCCTCAAGAAAGATGATGGGAAGATTTGTTGAACCAGTTTTCAAGACCAACGACCGAAGATGAAGAACAGTTCGGAAGAATCGAGGAGCGTCCCTAACTTGAAGACCGGTTCAGGGGGCTACTGACGGTGTCCTGGACTAGGGGGTACTCACCACGTCATCTCCCGATCTGTTAGATTGGGCCGAGGACCCCCCTGGCCGTATACTCATGGGCCAGCTCGGACAGCTGCCGCATCCAAGGAAGATTCCACAAGACTTGGCGATCAAGACAAGGACTCCTCCCCACCGGCGTATTCGGCTAGGACTCTTGTTATCCTAGGCCTCTGGTGCATTATATAAACCGAGGCCAGGCTAGTCGATAGAGGATACATAAGAACAATCATACCATAGGCTAGCTTCTAGGGTTTAGCCTCTACGATCTCGTGGTAGATCAACTCTTGTAATACTCATATCATCAAGATCAATTAAGCAGGAAGTAGGGTATTACCTCCATCGAGAGGGCCCGAACCTGGGTAAACATCGTGTCCCCCGCCTCCTGTTACCATCCGCCTTAGACGCACAGTTCGGGACCCCCTACCCGAGATCCGCCGGTTTTGACACCGACAGAGGGCAAGGTGTGGCCTAAAGGAGGTGCAGGGGTTGTCTCGGTAGAACAATTGCCCTTCAACACAGTTTGTGGCTCTCTCTGTCGTGACGTTCCGAGGTAGTGGGTGTTGGAAGTATGCCCTAGATGCAATAATATTTATATTATTATATTTCTATATTCATAATTATAGAGTTTATATTCTATGCTATAACTGCTATGATCCTAGAATATGCGATTCAGTAGAAAACTCATATGCACGTGTAGAATGAAAAACGGTAAATACAAGGTTCCTAGTCTTGCCTCTAGGACTAGCTCAAGTGTTGTTGGTGATCACGTTTTCTGGATCTTAGGATATTGTTAAGTTTAATGATAGTCTTAAAACAACTTTGAGATTGTGACCCCGGTAGAACGATCAGATTGAATCAACCCAAACTTGTTGGTTATGAATTGAGTTAATACCATCTGTAATCAATTGACACAACACGAAGTGTTAACGTGTGATTTTTCTCCTTAGACCATGAGAGTATCATAATCACTTCTTACCAGACGGTGGGCTTTGGAGTTGCTCAAAGAAACAACAAACATTACTAGATTTCCATTCAAATTTGAATGGCAGAATGTATCTTCATGTACATGTGTTCCTGGTTTTTGTTTTAACTACAAACAAGCATGTTCATCTCTTATTGTTTCATCAGGTTGTTAGGCAGCCAAAGAAGCAAAGATTAAACAAGATGGATGGATAAACTTTTGGTCACTCAAAAGCTGGATGATCTGGGAGCAATTCATCTTCTATAGAAAAATGCCTACCAAACATAATGTTTAACTTAGAGTTTTTCCTTGTATATGGTTCTATGTTTTTATGTGAACCATGAACTTGTTGTAGCTGATCTGGGAGCAATTTATCTTCTGTGTTTTCTTACTATGGCTTGCTACTTTGCATACCCTGAGAGCAAGTACCCATGAAGTTCGGCATTTCATTATACGAGTTGTTAAACTGATAAAGATTGGATTTTTAACTGTACTTGTGCTATTTTGTATCATCACAGTTATTATAGCAAACCCTGCCTACCAAACAATTTTTTATGAAAGGGGATTGGAGACTTGGGGATGTGAGGGGAATCGAGGGGATTGGGTGGAAGGAATGGATTCATCAAATCCCCTGAAATCTCCTCCTTCCTAAACCTCCTCAATCCATTTATACCAAACAAAGCCTTATGATTTTTTTGTTTGTGTATAAATCCGTTACCGCGATGAAAGTTTATGTACCCCAGATGTATTTAACTCGCGAACCAACTGTGGTTGGATGGTTAGAGGGACTGTGGTATCCATAGCCCATCAGGGTTCAAATCCTGGTGCTCGCGTTTATTCCTGGATTTATTTCAGGATTTCCGGCGATGCGCGTTCAGTGGGACGAGACGTTCCCGTCGACGACGAGGCGCCTACGAGGAGACGTTCCCGTCGACGACGAGGCGCCTATGAAGGAGACGTTCCCGTCGACGACGAGGCGCCTACGGTGAATTCGTAAATTTCAACATGATATCCCGGCTCAGTCTCCGCTCATAGGGGTAAGATGTGTGCGCGTTCGTAGGGGTGAGTGTATGCTTGTGTATATACGCGCTTGTGTCTGTACTAATGTTAAAAAAAAGATGTATTTAACTCAATTTTACTCGGGCAGAACACGCACCCACTAGGCGCACGATTTTTCTCAACAACAAAAGACCCTAGTTCGCACGAACTCTCACAGCCGCCGACCGATCCACGGCTCCACGCACCTGCACGAACTCACGCTCGCGCCGCCGCCTCTCTTCTCAGCCGCCGACCAGGCTCGAGGCCGCCGCCGTCTACCTGTCGCGGGCCGCCGCCGTGGAGCCGTCCACCGACCGCGGCCGTTCCCCCACTTCCCCAGACCCCAGCCTCCAGGCAGAGGCAGCCCCTCCGCGGCTCCGCCCCAGTCTGCTCCCCTAGTCCCGGTCTCCGCAACTGTTCCCGGGCGCGGTGCGCCGTTCGCCGCCGAGCGTCGTTCCCTACTTCCCTCCTTACCAGTGAGTAGTGACCTTGGTAATTTTCTTTGATTATTTTCACTTGTACTCAAGGACCAGTCGACCAGGGACTGTCAGGGACTGCTTGTACTGTGTTCTAAATCAAATGTGTGTGTGGGTGTATGTATTCTGTCATATATGCACGGTATTGTTGAATTCAAATTGATGTATTTGCATATTTCATTTCATGTTGTAGAAATAGAAGTTGAGGAATAAGATGAGAGACGATTGGCTGAATCACACGATGGTTTGCTGTATTGACCGAGATGTATTTGAAAGTAGGGTCTATCTAGGACACGTCTAGATGTGATGTCACATCTAAGCTGATGTCCACTCTGTTTATGATCTATTTTTTTGTCTTAGTTTTTTTATTTCTTATTGCTACATTATATATCTTTGGAAGGTTAGATGTGACATCCTTAAAAAACATTTAGATGTGAATTAGACAAACTGTTGAAAGTATTGATGATGGTGCTATTATACAGGTTTTCTATTTCACATCTAGATGTGAAATAGTTATCTCACATCTAACTTCCTAGCCACATGATATAAGCATTAAAGATTAGTATTTTTTGTTTTTTTATTGATTGATCTTGTTCCTGTATGCGTCACTCACGTCGGGCATCATGGCAGTAGGCCGTTGTCTATCAATTGATCTTGCTCCTCCTACGTTGCCTCCTCGTTGGCTGTTGTGGCCACAGGTGAACTTTTTTCAATCTTCTTTTTTGTTTTTTTCCTTTTTGTTTTTTTGGTTCGAATTCGTAAAAAAAAAAAAGTCAATTCATGATTTTTGTATTTTTTATTTTTTCCACCTTTTCATTTTTCCTTTAAAAATTTTCATGCTTTTTCCCATTGCTATTAGTTGACTATCCACCATTAAACAAGGTCTGTAATTTTTGTCTAAGTTGCAAGTCTAGCCTCAACTTGCAAGGGGGGTCGATCTTCTTTTGTCATAGTTGCAACCCCATCCTTGACCCGCAACTCGACTTCGACCTTTTTTCCCTCAGTTGATAGCCCAACCTTGATTTACAACTGGGGTCAAAAAAATTTCAAGTGGCAAGTCCACCGCCGACTCGCAACTAGGCCCTATCTTTTTCGTCCCAATTGCAAGTCCATCCTTGACTCGCAATCGGGGGTTGAGTTTATTTTGTCCCAACTGCAAGTCCACTTTCGACTCGCAACTGAGCCCAATCTTTTTTTTCCCAGTTGCAAGTCCACCCTTGACTCGCAACCGGGGATGGACCTTTTTTTGTCCCAGCTGCAAGTCCACTCTCGACTCGCAACTGGGTCTAACTTTTTTTGTCCTAGTTGCCAGTCCACCCTCGACTCACAACTAGAGTGCGGCCTTTTTTTTGTCCCAGTTACAAGTTCACCCTTAACTCGCAATTGGGACCCGATCTTTTGTTCCCAATTGCAAGGCTACCATTGACTCGCAACTGGGGCCTGATATTTTTCTCCAGTTGCAAGTCTACACTAGACTCGCAACTGGGGTCTGACCTTTTTTTTTCTAGTTGCAAGCCCATCCTCAACTCGCAACCTGGGTCTGATTTTTTTTTGTCCCAATTACAAGTTCACCATCAACTCGTAAGTGGGGGGATTTTTTTGTCCCAATTACAAGTTCACCATCAACTCGTAAGTGGGGTCTGACCTTTTTTGTCCGAGTTGTGGCACAGTGGGCGTATGATTTTTTGAATTGGCACGAAGAAATATTTGTGTACGTACAAGCTAGCTACAAGCAGCCTGATCGATTCTTTGACGGGACATACTAGTACTAGTTGCTCAATGGCCGAAGCTAGCCTAGCCGAGCAATCAATTTGATCGATTCTAGCCCGTGGCAGCTCACCTACACATGCGACACAGGAAACGATTGGATCGCCACAACCACATTGCGGGATTGTGGCTAACAAGCACGTCAACGAAAATGCGTAAGAGGCTGTAATTCTGATGATGATGTCACGTAGATGTGACGTGAGTACACATCCAACAGCCGGGAAAAACAATGGAAAAAGTGAGATCATTTAGATGTGGCATAAACGGACCCATCTTTTAACGCCCGCATGTATCTCTGGTGGCCTTGGACGTGAGTAGTAGCAGCCTAGAAATCCGTGATTACTCTCAACAAAACACCTCTTCTGTACATGTACAATCTGGACTTGTTTTGGTCGAGGCAACCAAAACAAATAACTAGATTTTGTTTTTTGGAAAAACTTTCAATATATTCATCTTCAATCATGGTAGTACAACGAACACTAGAAATAGTAAAAATTACATTCAGATCCATAGACCACCTAGCGACGACTACAAGCACTGAAGCGAGCCGAAGGCGCGCCGCTGTCATCGCCTCTCCCTCGCCGGAGCCGGGCAAACCTTGTTGTAGTAGACAGTCGGGAAGTCGTCGTGCTAAGGCCCCGTAGAACCAACGCACCAGAACAGCAACCACCGTGGATGAAGAGTGTAGATCAAAAGGATCCAACCTGAAAACACACGAAGACGTACGACGAACAGATCCGAGCAAATCCACCAAAGATAGATCCGCCGGAGACACAACTCCACACGCCCACCGACGATGCAAGACGCATCACCGGAACGGGGGCTAGGCGGGGACACCTTTATTCCATCTTCAGAGAACCGCCACCGTCTCGCCTTCCTGAGCAGGACACAAACCCTAACAAAGCTCGAAAAAAGATCTAAAAACGAATCCCTCCCACCGGCAAGGGCCGAGATCCACTCCGCCTCCATGGCCATAGGGCCACCGGAGACGGGATGGACCGGCACCGGCGCCGGTGGGAGGCAGAAAGCTAGGGTTCTTGGAGAGGGCGGCTAAGAAACAACTAGATTGTTGTACATCTTGGCCAAACGTGAATGTGTTGGAATTCTTTTCATTAGTATCCAAACCATGCATCTTTCCTTGTAGGTTGTACGCAGCATGGGCACAAGTGATCTTAACTAGCGCATCTGTATATTTGTCCTAAATACTTAGGGATGGTAACATCCCTAGAGAGTGAATTGCAAAAAATCATCATATTTTGGGCATCGTTTGCGGAAAGCCACCAGGTCACTAATCTTTTGTAAAAATCACCGCGGATTCGGTAAACATTTTGCAAATAGCACTGATCAGGTGATTTGGCTCATTTAATCACTTTCTGACAACTGGGTCTAACCCTTAGTTCTAAAAAGAAAAAGCAATCAACCCCTCCCTCCGTTCGCTGCCTGCAGGACGCCTCCGTGGCCGCTCCGCCCGCTCAGCCGGCGGCATGCTGCCTCACCGGCGAGCCACCGCGCCGCCACCTTTCATCTCCACCACCACGCCGCAATTGCGCGATCTGCAGCTTGACGACGGCGGCGAACTTGTGAAGCGTCGCCACCGGGAGGCTCACCGGCGCTTGTCCATCCAGCCCTAGCCTCTGGCCGCCGCGGTAGCCTGCTCTGCCCCTGCTCGCCGGCGATGAGGCAATAGAACAGGAAGCTGCACTGCCACCCGTCTCAGCCGGAGCGGCTTGGGTTTGACCGGGAGACGATGCTCCGGCAAGCAGCGCGAGCCAAGATTGCGGCCGACCAGGAGCTTCAACAAGTGCGCATGAGTGTGCACACACGTGCGTGGTTCAAATCAATAGAAAGTACTTAGAAGAGAACATGGGAAGAATTGATATGCTCTGGAGCTCACCCGCTCGCGGCCAGATGCAGACACAGCTCATCCTGCACGACTTCCTTGGCGTCTCTCTCGTCGCCGGCATCCCCAACGTGGCCGACACGCTCGAGGATCCCTACCGCATCCACAGCGCGGCGGACATCCTTGGCCTTGCTGCGCGCCGCATGGACCGCACGCACGCCCGCGTCATCGGGCGGGAGCGGCGGGTAAGGAGAAAGAGGGCCGCGACGCGGTGGCTCGCCGGCGGGGTAGAGGACGCACTGGGTGGCGCCGGAGTGGCGCGGGAGTTGGGCAGCTCGGGGCCTCTCCCGATCCAGACGGGATCGAGGCAGGGGGGGAGGAGGGTCTGATTGCTTTTTCCTTTTACAATCCAGGGGTGTGTCTGTCAAAACTTTGCAAAGTCAGCTCCTTACAATCTGGTCCCATTTGTCAGAAAGTGATCAAATGAGCCAAATCACATGATCAGTGCTATTTGCAAAATGTCTACCGAATCCGCGGTGATTTTTGCAAAAGATTAGTGACCTGGTGGTTTTTCACAAACGATGCCCCAAATGTGGTGGTTTTTTGCAATTCACTCCATCCCTAGATTTTACTTTATCAGCTTGTAATATTTCTGTCTTCTCGCGGCGGCGCGTAACACTGTCATTAGCTGTGCTAGAGATAATCATGACAAAATTATTAGCAATGACACTTGTACTTTGACACATGGTCGTATCAAAGACACACCATCCTGAGAGTTACATGTTGCAATGGGAAATAATAGGTTGGAAGGTTGAGGCCGGTAGTTTATGTGGCGAGAGAGGAATGCCTAAATAGGTATGGGGAAAGGAGGTAATCATAATGCCAAGGTCAAAAGCTAAAGTTGAGGCAGCAGTAGGATCGTTATTCACCGGGATGAACATAGTCTAATGAAAGTTGATGGTAAGTCCCGTGGCATTGGCAAGGTCATCAAGTAGTCATTTCAATATAGAGATCGCGGTGTCCGTGGCCTTAATGAGAATTAATGTCATCTGAATACCACTGAACACGGCAGGGTAGAGTCGGGTGAATGGAGTGGAAGAGTAATTGTTACCACAGGCTTGCATGATTAGTTGTTGAAGTACATCGGTGACAATTATGCATAGGTAAGTTGACAATGGATCACCCTGCCTAAGGGCCATTTTACATTGTATCCACGGTCTAGGGACGCCATTAAACAGGACGGTGGTTTTGCCAGACGTAATAAGTTCCTCAATCAAAGGCACCACTTATCAGGGAAACCCCTAACACAAAGAATATTGAGCAGCGAAGACCAACAAATGGAGTCAAATTCCTGAAGTCAAGCTTGATGACCATGATGGGTGATTTAGTCCTATGACAATAATTTAGGCGATCAGTGGGGTAAAGGAAATTTTGAGAGATGCAATGATCGAAAATGAAGCCAACTTGATCAACATTAAGCAGTAGCAGAACCAATGATAAAAAAACACTATATGCTCTTTGATACAACTTTCTCAAGCATACAACCTTCCCGAGAGAATATCTTTGCATAATATGATCTTGATTCCACTAATTTCAAGAACTTGAAAACTTTACAAGCAAATAATTGTTAGTATGAACAACTACGTAGTAAAAAAGGAGCCACTAAAATGTTCTTGGACTCTAATGGATTCATAAAATTTGAAAAAGTTCATCAAATCTTGAAAAAAACTTCACGAATTCAAAAAAGTGCACCAGATTTTGAAAAAAGTTCATCGACTTGATCACAAAAAGTTCATCAAAATTTTGAAAAAAATATATCATGAATTCAGAAAAGGTTCACCGGATTTGAGAAAAAGTTCATCACTTGATAAAAAATGTTCACAAAATTAAAAAAATTCATGATAGTGTTTTCGTGGATTTCGTAAGTTCGGGAATTTGTAAAAAGTTATCGATTTGGGAAAAAAAATCCAATTTGAAAAAAATCCATGTCTTTTTAAAAAATAAAAGAAAAAGTAACAAGAAAATATAAAACCCAAGTAAAAAACCGGCAAAAAAAACAGAGTCCAAAAGGCATAGAAACTAAGAAAAAGAAGTATTACTAAGCATAGAAGGTTAGTCGGCCGAGTTGGTTGCTGTGTTCCAACGAAACAGAGAGGTTCCGAGTTTGATTCTCATCACCCGCATCATTTTTTTATGGTTGAGAAACAAAATGGGCCGAGCCTAGGATGCAAAGGGGTGTGTGCCGGCTTGTCTACTGGCCTTTAACCGGTGCTAAAGATGTCGTATAGGAAATGCAGGGAGCTCCTAACCGGGGCAATTCCTAAATGGCGCCCACTGCGCTCGTTAATGAGTTGGCAGCAGGGACTCGAACCTTCGATCTCCTAGTGTGAATAAGCTGGCGTAACCACAAGGGTCCCCTCACCTCTTGTGATAAGTTCTCCCTTTCCTTCTTTTTCTTCTTTCTTTGCTTTTTTTCCTATTCTTTTCTTTCCTTTTTCTCAATGTCGTTAAGTTTCAAAATACGTGACTTTTTATTCAAATTGATGAATTTTTTTCTCGAATTTGTTAACTTTTTTTCTGAAAACTGATGAACTTTTTTGATAATCAATTCAATAATAGATTTTGTGAACTTTTTTGGAAAACCGGTGAACTTTTTTTGAAAATTGATGAACTTTTTATCAAATTTGATGAATGTTTTTCAAACTCAACGAATTTTTTTCAAATTTTATGAAATATTTTCAAGTTGATGAACTTTTTATCAAATTTGATGAAAGTTTTTCAAATTTGATGATTTATTTTTTCAAATTGATGAACTTTTTCCAAAAATCCATGAGTTTTTTTTTCAATTTTGATGAACGTTTTTCCAATTTTTTGATGAAGTTTTTTTTTCAAAATCGATGAACTATATTTCAAAATTGATGAATTTTTTTCAAGTTTGTGAACTATTTTGAAATCGTTTTTTTTCTAATTCGTGAATTTTTTTTAATTCGTGAATTGTTCTGAAATCTGTGAACTTTCAAATTTTCTTCATTTTTTTCTCAAAAAATCTCGTTTTTCCAAAAGATATATGCAGTAAACAGCGTGACTGCACTTACTCTTGAATCTTTCGCGCTATAGTTATTCACTAATGCCGGGTTGTTCTAGTGGTTGGGCAACAGTGTCTGGAAAGCTTGACAGCGCGAGCCGGTTGGAGTTTCTCGTGCCTACACGGCTCTTGGTATGGGCCAGCCCATTACGATGCAAACAACTAATGGCCCGCTGGCTCACACCTACCTCTGCTCGTTATCGAAAAATGTTCCGAAAAAGAAGCCGTATGAGTCATTGAACCCCCGCGCTAGATTCCTCAAGGTATCTCGTGAACCACTACACTATCTACATACTTGTCACTAACTGCAGCGCGAACGTTATAAGAATAATTGCAGCCATGCTATTTGTGTATCCGTTATATTTTCGTATTATTTGATAATATTTTGCATAAACGTGTTTTTCTATAAAAAAATGAAAGTTCACAGATTTCAAAAAAAGTCCACAAACCAGCAAAGAAACATTAATCTATTCAAAAAATTCACGAACTAGAAAAATGTTCACACATTCACAAAGTTCATTAACGAAAAAAATTCTAATTTGAGAAACAATTTATACAATTTAAAAAATGACCATGAGTTTTAAAAAATCATTGATTTGAAAAAAGTTCATCGACTTTGAGAAATAGTTCATTGATTCTGAAAAAAGTTCAACTAAAAAAAAGTTCATCGAATTTGAAAACGTTCATCGACACTGGAAAAAGTTCATCAAATTTGAAAAAAAGTTTGTCAATCAAAAAAATGGTCATCAATTTTAGAAAAAGTTCATCAAATTTAAAAAATGTTTAGAGAATTTGGAAAAAAGATCATCGATCTTGAAGAAAACTTCATCAAATTTGAAAAAAAGTTCATCAATCTTGAAGAAACGTTCTTTAATATTGAATAAAAAATCATGAATTTGAAGAAAATGTTAACGCATTTAGCAGAAAAGAAAAAAAAGATCAAAACGGTTCCAATAAAAAAAGGAAACGAAAACACTGTTCCATAAAATGAAAAAGAAAAAGTTCATCGGATTTGACAAAAAGAAAAAAGCATCATTGATTTGAAAAATAGTTCATCAAATTTGAGAAAAAGTTCATCGATTCTGGAAAAAGTTCGTCGAATATGAGAAAAGTTCAACGAATCTAAAAAAGTTCATTGAATTTGAGAAAACGTTCATCGAATTTGAAAAAAGTTCATCGACTCTGAAAAAGGTTCATCGAATTTGAAAAAAAGTTCATCAAATATGAAACAAAGTTTGTTGATTCTAAAAAAAGGTCATCAAATCTGAAAAAAGTTCATCAAATTTTTAAAAAGTTTAGAGAATTGGAAAAAAGTTCATCGATTTTGAAGAAAAGTTCATCAAATTTAAAAAAAAGTTCATCAATCTTGAAGAAAAGTTCTTCAATTTTTTAAAAAAAATCATGAATTTGAAGAAAATGTTCATGCATTTAGCAGAAAAGAAAAAATGAACAAAACGTTCCTATAAAAAAGGAAAAATAAAATAAAAAACTGTTCCAAAAAACGAAAAATGAAAAAGTAGAAAAATATAAAAAAAAAACCATTCCAGCAAAAAAAAGCAAGACTATAAGAAGAACAAACACATCAATTAGGGTGGCTGGTGGGTTGTGACAACGAACTGAGCTAGGAGATTGGAGTCACGGACGCTGTTTTTTGCGTCTTTAAACAGAAAAAAGTGTAACATGGGCTGGCCCAGCGCGGTGAAACGGGTGTGTGCCCGGTCTTGTTAAGCCTATAACAGGCGCTGCGGGCGCCGTTTAGGAAATGCCGGAAATGCATGTGCACAGTGCGTCAAAGAAAAGACTTGTGCATGAAAAAAACTTCTTTCTTATATTTATTAAAACACGATTTTTTTAACATGATGATCATTTTTTGTCAGCATGCCGAATATTTTTTGAAAAATGAGATGAATAATCTGAAATACATGACTTATATTTTATAAAAACACTATGAATGTTTTTTAATGTACGATGAACTAACGAACATAAAAAATGGAAGAAAATTTAAACAAAGGAAGAAAGAACAGAAAAACAAAAAATATTCTTAAATGTGTGAAGAAAGAAAGAATAGAAAAACAAAGAATATTCTTAAATGTGTGCAAGTATTTTAAGTGTTCACATATTATTATGATACACGATGAATTTTTAGAAAATACATGATGAATAGTTTCTAAATGCTCTTATTTTTAAAATGCACAATAAACACTACATAGACGACAATATTTTTATAAAATACACATTGAAAATTTGAAGATAAATAATAAACATTTTTAATGCATAGCGAACATTTATAAAATACATAATCAAAATTTTAGAAGAAAGTAGTCAATAATTTAGAAATAAATGGTGAACATGTTTGTATTACACGATGAACATTTTTTCAACATGCTGAACTTTTTGAAAAATAAGTGATGAATATTTTAAAATCGATGAAAAATTATTAAAAACACACAACAAACTTTTTTAATATATAATGAATAAAAATAACTTCATTTTTTTAAAAGCAAAGAACAAAAAAAGGAAATAAGGAAACAAAAGGAAAAAGTTCAGAAAGTATTTTACATAGTCAAAAACTGGTCAACGTGTATTTGGAAAATGTTTGACGTGCATTTAAAAGTATTCAATGTCTATTAAAAAGAATGTCCAATGCGTAGCTAAATAAAGAAACGTAGACTAAGAGGCAAAAACGATAAGGAATGAAATAAAATAATTGATAGAAATAAGAGAGTGTCAAACTGGGAAAATGAAAAGGAAAATAAGGAAAAAAGAGAAGATAAAGATGAAAATAAAACAAAATTAAAATAGAATAAGGAATATGAAAAGACAAAATAGAATAAATAAAATCAAAAAATCAGAAAATGGAAAAATAGACAAAGGAAACTGAATGAAAAAACTAAGAACCGTGAAATTCGGTGTTGTATATAACACCACATAATGAGGGAGGAAACCCAGATGGAAATCAGTGCTATTGGGCCAACCCAACTCGTGCGTGTCTCTGGGCGAGTGCTATAAGCTCTATATGATTTATCCCTCAATCATTGTGTGTTTATTTTAGCCAATTGTGGAAATCACTCTGAAAAGTGTATCTAATCCCAGGTTGCCTTTTTGTAATTCATGCAACATCTCTCAAAGAATTAATGATACATCAAAGTAGATTTTAAGAAAATCTTCTTTTAGGTACAACATTGGAAGTGGCCCCTAAAATGCTTAAAGATAAGTGTTGGACAAGCCAAAGAATTCTACATTTTCATTTTAGTGATCCAAGATCAAAATTGAGTACATAGGCATGTCGATACTATCAAAAGTGCATGAGGACGTGACAATGAGGCTTTTGCTCCATGTTAAAAGAACATGTGGTGCCCCCATGTGTGGTTTTGGTAATTGATGACATTCTCTATGGACTAATGGTTGCCTTGACTTATATTCGTAGGATTTGTCCATAGGCTTTTCTTGAAGTACATTTGTTGGTTTCAAGGAGTTTATGTGTTGACCAAGATGCCTTTCAAGGAATTATCAACAGATTGGTCATGTGAGAGTTGAGCTTATTGCAAGCATGTCTTGAAGAAGAAGATTGTGTGAACATTCATGTTTACCTTCAAGACATCATCCTAATGAAGAGAGTTGGAAAGATTCAAGGTTGATCAAGACTAAGTACAAAGAGTGATTCAAGTTGATCATCACACAAAGCATAGAAGATGTACCAAGCGGGATCAAGTGATCTCATGGTATGGTAAGCATTGTCAATTATGCTTTGTGTACTAACCCATGGTCTACGTAAGAGTTGTTTATGGGGTTAGGTATGTTTCCATGGTCGTGCATCAAAAGGAAGATATCATATATCCCATGGAGGGTGACATCAAGTGGTGATAGTCATCAAGATTGTGGTGTGCAAGTTCAAGTGGAGCATCATGAAGAGATCATGCTTGAAGCTTGCCGTCCATTGTGGTGACAATGGACTTATGAAGATGTGTCAAAGAGTGGCTCACCCATAGTAGATTATGGGGGAGCAATCAAGTATTCTTCATCGAGCCAACGCAATCAAGAAAGGTGGTCCAACTTGAGGAAGTCAAGATCGTCATCATCTAGCTCAAGTGAACTTTGTGCAAGGCAAAGGTTTGCTCTTGATAGGTTTTCTATTTTACCGATCTCATGGTGGTAGTTGAGAGACCGGGTTATAGGATCGATTGTCGTACTATCAAGGGGGGCTCTCAAGTGAGTAGCTTGATCGTATCGTTCGTAGATAGCTCAAACCATTGCATCCTTGCATCATCTTTTTTGGTTCTTGTTTGGTTTTTCTTGTGTGAGTTTTAGAGCTTTTGGTCATCTTCATGAAAATTCGAGTTCATGGAAAACAGACTTCACATATGCATCTTCTATGATGTTTTCGATGTTGGAGTTTTTGTCAGTTCTTCATTCATAGAGGTTTCATAGAGGTTTCTCTATTGGATAGTATTTGTCATTATCTATCCTACAAGCTTGAGCTTGCTCAATTCGGAGCTCATATGCAGAAGTTATGGCAGTACTGGTTTTCTTGTTCCATTTGTTTTGCTTGGGGCTTGCTTGATGCACCCCTGCAGTAGTACTGCTCTGGGCAGCGGTAGCACCGCTTGTAAGCGGTAGTACCGTTTGCAAGCGGTACTTCCGATGTTCCAGTTCTGCGTGTACTTTCGCTTATTCTGGGGGTTCTGTTTTTCGTGTCGGGTTCAACGGCAATAGGGCGACAGTGAAGTGCGGCAGTACCTCCCTGGTCGGGCGGTAGTACCGCTACTGCAGTACTACCATCGCGTTATGCTCTGCCTGCCTCCTCTGCTCATGTGTTCTGCTTCTCCTGCGGTAGTACCGCTGGGATGAGCGGTAGTACCGTTGGGATGAGCGATAGTACCGCTCCGGCAGCACTACCACCCCAAGGTTCCTAGCCGTTGCTCTATTTTCCTGTTGCTACCGCCCGAGCGGTAGTACCGCTCGTTGGAGCGGTAGTACCGCTCGTTTGCGGGCTGAGCACATAACGGTTGGATTTTTCCCCACCTATAAAAGGGGGTCTTCTTCCCCATTGAATCTTATCCTTTGAGCTCGTGTTCTTCCCCCATTGTTGGACTTCTTCGAGATTGCTATCTCTCAATCCCTCCATGGATTCTTGCTAGTTTTTAGGGGGAAAGAGAGAGGAGATCTAGTTTTACGTTTCCACCAATCACTTTCTCCTCTATGTGAGGGGAACCCCTTGGATCTAGATCTTGGAGTTCTTCGTGTTCTCTTCTTCGTCCTTCCTCTTATTTTCTTCCCTAGCATTAGTTGCTTTGGTGCGATTTGGGAGAGAAGGACTTGGGCACTCCGTGTGCCCTTGCCATTGCATTTGGTGCATCGGTTTGAGTTCTCCATGGTGATACGTGGAGTTGAAAGTTAAGAAGCTTATTACTCTTGGGTGCTTGGTACCCTAGAGCTTGTTCCTCTTGGGTGCTTGGGCGCCCTAGACGGTTGGTGGTGCTTCGGAGCTCAATCATTGTGGTGTAAAGCTCCGGGCAGGCGTCGGGGTCTCCAATTAGGTTGTGAAGATCGCCTCGAGCAATTTGACGGGTACCGATGACCGCCCCCAAGGGTTGCCAAAGTGTACGGGTTCGGTGACCGCCCCCAAGGGTTTCCATTTGTACGGGTTCGGTGACCGCACTCAAGGGTCCCTTAGTGGAATCACGACATCTTGATTGTGCGAGGGCGTGAGGAGATTACGGTGGCCCTAGTGGCTTTTTGGGGAGCATTGTGCCTCCACACCGCTCCAAATAGAGATTAGCATCCGCAAAGGGTGTGAACTTCGGGATACATCGTCGTCTCCGAGTGCCTCGGTTATCTCTTACCCGAGCCCTTTACTTATGCACTTTACTTTGTGATAGCCATAATGTTTCATATTATATATCTTTCTATCACTTAGTTGTTTGTCTTGCTTAGCATAAGTTGTTGGTGCACATAGGTGAGCCTAGTTGTTGTAGGTTTTGTGCTTGACAAATTAACCGCTAGGTTTATTCCGCATTTGTTCAAGCTAAAACCGTAATTATTTTAAAGCGCCTATTCACCCCCCTCTAGGCGACATCCACGATCTTTCACATGTGCTTAAAGATCAAACTCCAAAAATCTGCTCAAAATCCTTCAAGATTTCCACTATATCTACCTAATTCAAATTCCATTCGGTGTGTCAAAGAAGTTTCACTCAGCGCCACTGAAACGACCAGATATAGCCATTGTTTCAAACCCTTGTTCAATCGGAGCCTCCAACGTTCCACTTGGAGCCACCAAAGCAACTTGGCAAACCTTCTGTTATCACATCAGAAATTCCGGGCAAATCTAGTCGACACTTTCGAAGCGTCAATAGAGAGTGTGCCAGTGCCAAGGTACTCACCTCGGAGCCACCAATTGATCTTCATTTGGACCTACCGATACATGTGAAAGTTGACACTTCTGTTCACTTCAAAGACACCAAGCAAAACCAGTCAGAGCCTCTGAGTTGTGCAGAAATGTGTGTAATAGTCAGATTTTTGGTCCATCCTATATAAACCCTCACCTATCCCACCAGTTCAATTTGAAGCAAACTACACTCCCATCATTTGTTCTGAGAGAGAACTCCACCTCATTGCTGATTTCAAATGGCAATCCACTCCAACCATATAATCAAACCTTTGAAATTCAATCCCCATTGCTTTTGATTCCTACCTTTTCAAATCCATAGCCAAATCTTGAGAGATATTGAGTGTTGAAGAGATTATCTTTTGAAGCACAGGAGGAAGGGATTCATTGTGAAGCAACATCTATCTGGTTACTTTTGGAGGGTGTGTGCCTCCTAGATCAGCTAGGTGTGCTTCGAAGTCTTCATGTTTGTGAAGAAGCAAAGAAGTTTGTATAGGCCCGAAGATCACCTACTTCATGAATATCTACGCTAACGAGGATAGTCCTTCGTGGGTGTAAGCCATGGTGGAATAGGTTGGGTTGCTCCTTCATGGACCCTTCCTGGGTGAGTGTACTTTCGTGGATTGTTCATTCATGGAATCTCGCAACCGAGATGCTTGTGATCTTAGATCCTTCGTGGATCGAAGCCTCCATCAATGTGGATGTAAGATAGTGCCACCTATCCGAACCACTGGAAAAATCTTCATTGAGCCTATTGTGTTTGCGATACCCACAACTCTAGTCCTTTATTTTGCACTTACATGTCTTTACTTTCAGCTGCAAATACAAAGTTGGGTTGGCCTCCATCGAAGCAAGCAAGATTGTCAGTATCACTAGCCTTGCTAGTTTGAACTAGAGTATGTAAGATTGATTGCAATGGAAAAGTAAAAGCAAGGAATTGTAAAAGAGCATTGATCGAGGTTACATGCAAAATAAAAGCAAGTAATCTATCACACTAGCAAGTAATCTGTCACACTGATAATCCATCACACGAGCAAGGAGCCTCCAAGATGGAAAAGTAAAAGCAAGTAATCCATCACACTAATAATCTATCACCCATAGTCCAAAGGAAAATACTCATGGGCGATTATGGTGACCTTCAAGTTGATGTTGATGGCCACCGTGATGATTTCTCTCTCCAATAGAGTAACGAAAAATACCCTCAGATTGGATCGCCATGGAACAAAGAGGTGCGGCGGCGGAAAACAGAAAAACTCCTTGATGGTTAGGGTTTCAAAGAAAATGTTAAATATAGGTGTCAAGAGGCGGTGAAACAGAGTTGCTTGGGGCCCACGCAACTATCCCCTGGTTGTGTCCTCTGGCCACATGGGGCCCACAGCACCCCCCTTCGGTGGGGCCCGGGCTCTCTAGAAGCTACCGACACAAAAAATTATGGTTTTATTCAGGATTTTTTGAGCTCCGTAATTTTTTCCCTACAAGTCCAAAAACATGTAGAAAACAAAAATAAGCACTGGGCACTAAGTTAATAGGTTAGTCCATAAAAATGATAAACAATTGGTGCCAAAACTATGCCAAAATGATAACATAGCATGAAACAATATAAAAATTATAGATATGTTCAAGATGTATCATCGACCCTTCCCAAATAATATGTTGTATTTCACCAAATTTATCTACTGGCCCGAGGACTCCCAGTACTCTCGGATTGTGTCTCTGATAACCGGTAGCCCCTTCTTTAATCACCCATTCAACATGATCATATGCCTTCGTCATATCCAGTTTCAAAGCACAATGCAAATTCCTCTTACTCCTTGAGCAAAACACTCATATGCTACTATGATATTGTCATTGAATAATCTCCCAAGTACAAACATTGATTGCTCATGCAAAAAAATCTCCTGCAAAATTCTCGTTGAACAATTAGCATGTACTTTGGATATAATTTTAGATATCACGTGCACAAACTATTTGGTCAAAATTGTGTTAAGGAGTTTGTAAAATCATACCGAAGAAGGAATGCCTACGTTTATCAATCTTCTGAGTACTGACTTGGGCAACAAGAAATAGTTCATGAAGACAATAAAAGTCGACCCCCCTTTGTGAAGTGCAAGGCACGCCATCATGAGAGTTATGTTGCAACGGGAAATAATAGGTTGGACAGCGGAGGTCGGCAGTTTATGTGATGAGAGAGGTAGCCTTAAATAGGTCTAGGGAAAGGAGGCAATTGTTGTGCCGAGGTCAACATCTAAAGTGGATGCAGTATTAGTGTCGATATTCGTCGGGATGAACATAGTCTTGTGAAAATTAATGGTAAATTCCGTAGTGTTGGCAAAGTCATCAAGTAATCATTTCAACGTAGAGGTCGCGGTGTTTGTGGACTTCATAAGAATTAACGTATCATCTACATACCGCTGAACACGGCAGGGTAGAGTTGGGTGAATAGGGTGGAAGAGTAGTTGTTGGTTGCAGGCTTCTAGGATCAGTTTTTTAAGTACATCGATGACAATTATGAATAGGTAAGGTGACATGGATCACCTTGCGAAAGGCTTATTTTACATTGTATCCAGGGTCCAGGGATGCCATGAAGGAGGATGGCAGTTTTCCTAGACGTAAGAAGTTACTCAATCAAAGGCACCACCAGGCCCGGTGTTGAGGGGGGGGGGGGGGGGGCGAATGGGGCGGCCGCCTCGGGCCCTAATACATCTCCAATGTATCTATAATTTTTGATTGTTCCATGCTAATATATTATCAATCTTGGATGTTTTATATGCATTTATTTGCTATTTTATATCATTTTTGGGCCTAACCTATTAACCTAGTGCCCAGTGCTGGTTGTTGTTTTTTGCTTGTTTTTGGCTTTCCAGAAAATCAGTACCAAATGAAGTCCGAATGCGATGAAACTTTACGATGGTTTTTTCTGGACAAGAAGGGACCCTGGAAGGTTCGGGAGGAGGCCAGAAGAGCTACGGGTGAGCCACAAGCTCACAGGGCGCGTCCCAGGGGGTAGGCATGCCCCGTGAGCTTGTGCCCCCCCCCCGTAGCACCCTTTGACCTAATTCCACCTCTATAAATTCAAAAATATCCCAAAGCAACAGAGAGCCACCCGAAACACTTTTTCCGCCGCCACAAACTTATGTTCTTCCACGATCCCATCTGGAGGCCTTTTCCGGTACTCTGCCGGAAAGGGAATCGATCACGGAGGGCTTCTACATCATCCTTATTACCTTCGATGATGCGGGAGTTGTTCACCACAGACCTATGGGTCCATAGCTAGTAGCTAGATGGCTTCTTCTCTCTCTTTGATCTTCAATACAATTTTCTCCTTGGTGTTCTTGGAGTTCTATCCGATGTAATCTTCTTTCGTGGTGTGTTTGTTGGGAACCGATGAATTGTGGGTTTATGATCTAAATATTCATAAGAAGTAACTGAGTCTTTTCTGAACTTTATTATGCATGATTTTTATCTTTGTATTTCTGTCTGATCTATCCGTTTGGTCTGGCCAACTAGATTGATTTATCTTCAGGGGGAGAGGTGCTCTGTGATGGGTTCAATCTTGCGGTGCTCTATATCCCAGTGACAGAAGGGGACAAGATACGTATTTGTATTGTTGTCATTAAGGATAAAACAACGGGGTTTATTCATATTGATTGGATTTACTTTGTATACATCATGTCATCTTGCTTAAGGCGTTACTCCATTTTTCATGAACTTAATACCATAGATGCATGCTAGCTAGTGGTCGATGGGTGGAGTAATAGTAGTAGATGCAGGCAGGAGTCGGTCTACTTGTCTCGGACGTGATGCCTATATACATGATCATTGTCTTGGATGTCTTCATAACTATGCGCTTTTTTTTATCAATTGCCCAATAATAAATTGTTCACCGACCATATGCTATGTGTTTGAGAGAGAAACCTCTAGTGGAAACTATGGCCCCCGAGTCTACTTTAATCATATTTATAAAAACAAAAATCCCTTTGCTGCAATTTTATTTCTTTTATTTTGTTTTGCAATTTATCCATCTGCGTATACAAGGTTTGTTTCTTGCAAGTAACGAGTTCAAGGGGATTGATAACCCTCTTGCTTCGTTGGGTGCAAGTATTTGCTTTTGTGTGTGCAGGTGCTGTTCACGAGGCTTTGCTTGATTCTCCTATTGGTTTGATAAACCTTGGTTCTCATTGAGGGATATACTTATCTCTACTGTACTGCATCTCCCCTCCTTTTCGGGGAAAATCTCAACGCAGCTCACAAGTAGCAGCCTCTGGAACCAAGGGGCCCCATCCCGCCTTTGTACTAGGCCTGGCCCAAAGTGACGATTGACTCCACGATCTCCATCGAGGCCTAGCGCACGATCTCCACCTGTGACCGTGAGGTTGATTCTACGATCTTCTGACTCCTGTGCGCATCGTCATCTCCTGGATTTCCATCGGTTGTTGCTGCACAGGTCAGGTATCGTGTCGTCGCGCCCGAAATATGTGGGTACGGGCGTACGCTGATGATGTCTGCTACGCAACTTTCTTCTTGTAGACTCGTGTTGGGCCTCCAAGCGCAGAGTTTTGTAGGACAATAGCAAATTTCCCTCAAGTGGATGACCTAAGGTTTATCAATCCATGGGAGGCGTAGGATGAAGATGGTCTCTCTCAAACAACCCTACAACCAAATAACAAAGAGTCTCTTGTGTCCTCAACACACCCAATACAATGGTAAATTATATAGGTGCACTAGTTCGGCGAAGAGATGGTGATACAAGTGTAATATGGATAGTAGATATAGGTTTTTATAATCTGAAAATATAAAAAAGCAAGGTAGCAAGTAACAAAATTGAGCAAAAACGGTATTGCAATGCTTGGAAACAAGGCCTAGGGTTCATACTTTCACTAGTGCAAGTTCTCTCAACAATGATAACATAATTAGACCATATAGCAATCCCTCAACATGCGACAAAAGTCACTCCAAAGTTCCTATCACGGAGAACATAAGATGAAATTGCTTGTAGGGTACGAAACCACCTCAAAGTTATTCTTTCCGATCAACCCATTGAGGTATTCCTATAAGTGTCACAAACAGCCCTAGAGTTCGTAGTAAAATAACACCATATGACACACATCAATCAACCCTAATGTCACCTAGCTACTCCAATGTCACCACAAGTATCCATGGGTCAATTATATGATATGCATCAAACAACTTCAGATTCATAATATTCAACCCAACATAAAGAACGTCAAAGAGTGCCCCAAGATTTCTACCGGAGAAACAAGGACGAAAACGTGCATCAACCCCTATGCATAGATTACCCCAATGTCATCTAGGGAATCTGTGAGTTGAGTGCCAAAACATACATCAAGTGAATCAATAGAACACCCCATTATCACCACGGGTATCCCACGCAAGACATACATAAAGTGTTCTCACATCCATAATAGTATTCAATCCGATAATAGTGAAACCTCAAAGGTAAAACTCAATTCATCACAAGAAGGTAGAGGGGGAGAAACACCATATGATCCAACTATAATAACAAAGCTCGCGGTAAATCAAGATCATGCCAAATCAAGAACACGAGAGAGGGAGAGAGAGAGGGAGAGATCAAACACATAGCTACTGGTACATACCCTCAGCCCCGAGGGTGAACTACTCCCTCCTCGTCACGGAGACCACCGGGATGATGAAGATGAGCCCCGGTGATGGTTTCCCCCTCCGGCAGGGTGCCGGAACGGGCTCCCGATTGGTTTTTCGTGGCTACATAGGCTTACGACGGCGGAACTCCCGATCTAGGTTTCTTTCTGGGGGTTTCTGGATTTATAGGAATTTTGGGCGTCATTTTCAAGTCAGGGGTGGTCCACGAGGCAGCGGCAAGGCAGGGGGCGCACCCTCCACCCTTGTGGATGCCTCGTGGCTCCTCTGGTCCATCTCCGATACTCCGTGGCTTCTTCTGGTCCATAAACAATCGTCGTACAGTTTCAACTCGTTTGGACTCTGTTTGATATTCCTTTTCTGTAAAACTCGAAAACAAGGAAAAACAGAAACTGACACTGGGCTCTAGGTTAATAGGTTAGTCCCAAAAATAATATAAATAGCATATAAATGCATATAAAACATCCAAGATGGATAATATAATAGCATGGAACAATCAAAAATTATAGATACGTTGGAGACGTATCAAGCATCCCCAAGCTTAATTCCTACTCGTCCTCGAGTAGGTAAATGATAAAAACAGAAATTTTGATGTGGAATGCTACCTAACATATTTATCCATGTAATTATCTTTATTGTGGCAAGAATATTCAGATTCGTAAGATTCAAAACAAAATTTTAATATTGACATAAAAACAATAATACTTCAAGCATACTAACAAAGGAATCACGTCTTCTCAAAATAACATGCCAAAGAAAGTTATCCCTACAAAATCATATAGTTTGGACATGCTCCATCTTCATGACACAAAGTATTAAATCATGCACAACCCCGATGACAAGCCAAGCAATTGTTTCATACTTTTGATGTTCTCAAACTTTTTCAACTTTCACGCAATACATGAGCGTGAGCCATGGATATAGCACTATAGGTGGAATAAAATATGGTGGTTGTGGAGAAGACAAAAAGAAGGAGATAATCTCACATCAACTAGGCGTATCAACGGGCTATGGAGATTCCCATCAATAGATATCAATGTGAGTGAGTAGGGATTGCCATGCAACGGATGCATTAGAGCTATAAGTGTATGAAAGCTCAAAATAAACTAAGTGGGTGTGCATCCAACTTGCTTACTCACGAAGACCTAGGGCAATTTGAGGAAGCCCATCATTGGAATATACAAGCCAAGTTCTATAATGAAAAATTCTCACTAGTATATGAAAGTGACAACATAGGAGACTCTCTATCATGAAGATCATGGTGCTACTTTAAAGCACAAGTGTGGTAAAAGGATAGTAGCATTGCCCCTTCTCTCTTTTTCTCTCATTTTTTTGTGGGCTTCTTTGGCCTCTTTTTTTATTATTTTTTTTTCGTCCGGAGTCTCATCCCGACTTGTGGGGGAATCATAGTCTCCATCATCCTTTCTTCACATGGGACAATGCTCTAATAATGATGATCATCACACTTTCATTTACTTACAACTCAAGAATTACAAATCGATACTTAGAACAAAATATGACTCTATATGAATGTTTCCGGCGGTGTACCGGGATGTGCAATGACTCAAGAGTGACATGTATAAAAATTATGAACGGTGGCTTTGCCACAAATACTATGTCAACTACATGATCATGCAAAGCAATATGACAATGATGAAGCGTGTCATAATAAACGGGACGGTGGAAAGTTGCATGGCAATATATCTCGAAATGGCTATGAAAATGCCATAATAGGTAGGTAGGGTGGCTATTTTGAGGAACGTATATGGTGGGTGTATGGTACCGGCGAAAGTTGCGCGACACTAGAGAGGCTAGGAATGGTGGAAGGGTGAGAGTGCGTATAATCCATGGACTCAACATTAGTCATAAAGAACTCACATATTTGTTGCAAAAATCTATTAGTCATCGAAACAAAGTACTACGCGCATGCTCCTAGGGGGATAGATTGGTAGGAAAAGACCATCGCTCGTCCCCGACCGCCACTTATAAGGAAGACAATCAATAAATAAATCATGCTCCGACTTCATCACATAACGGTTCACCATATGTGCATGCTACGGGAATCACAAACTTCAACACAAGTATTTCTACAATCCACAATTACTCACTATCATGACTCTAATATCACCATCTTTATATCTCAAAACAATTATAAGGAATCAAACTTCACATAGTATTCAATGCTTTTTATATGAAAGTTTTTATTATATCCCACTTGGATGCCCAATTTGACAGCACATGGAGAGGGGCATTGGGAGGGAGGCGGAGAGGACGGGACTGGCTGCACTCTGGATTGGCAACGCACACCGAAGAGTCTTTTTACAGGAGCAAATAGGGTGAAGCGGTGACATCAGATTCGTTCGGATCTTCAGACCAAAAGAAATATCTAGTCAATCATCGAGTAGTCGAGAAACTGACTGAAGAAATCTATACACGTAGTCCCATCTGCCATGGTGCATGGACATGGTCACATCAAATCGCCTCCACCGCTGCATGCGCATGCTGCACCCGCAAAAAAAAGGCCACCGCCCGCCAGGAGCCCGACAGGATGCATGGCCCACGTGCAGAAGAAGATAACAGAAGGAGCCCTACCCAGAATCGGCATGCAACTCGCTAGGTCCAAATCAAGGCAAATTTGACAATTTTGACCTGGAAACGAAATAAATTCACAGAATGAACTGGGTGCGAAACTATTTCACACCCCTAACCCTTTTGTGTAGCGCCCGCCACGCCGGCGCCACACCCTACGGTGCAGCGCCTAGCTCCGGGGCGTTGCACCTCTGTCCATCGTGGCAGCCCATGGGCCCGCACCCAGCAGTGCAACGCCTCCGAGCTAGGCGCTGCACCTGTAATGTGCAGCGCCTAGCCGCTAGGCGCTACACGTGTAATGTGCAGCGCCTAGCGGCTAGGCGCTGCACTGTGACTTATCTGCAAATGCGCCAGCCCTCTCCTCCCCCACCCTCCCCATTGGCAGTTACAGAAAAACAGGGGGCGGCCATCTGCACTCCCCCTCTCAATCCCCTCTCCCAAATCCTTCCGATCCGACGATTTGGTCCGTGCATTTCTTCACCAATCCATCGTAGAAGGTACTCTCCTCCGATCCCCTTCTTTCTATCCATAGAAAATATTATATTTTGAAGATTTGGGGAACCCTTGTTTGAATCTTGCATGTATTAGATTTGGGCAACTTTTGTTTGAATCTTGCATATATTAGATTTGGGGAACCCTTGTTAGATTAGAATGTGGTTTGGATAGGTAGGTTGACATGTTATTTATATAGTTTGGATACATAGATTGACATGTTATTTCTATGGAGAAGTTATTTGTATGAAGTAGGCCTAGTTTAGTTTATTTGTACTAAAATTATACTCGTATTGAGAAAAATGCTTTGGATACATATGCTTTGAATCTTGCATGTAGTAGGCCTACTTTAGTTTTTTTGAATTGAAAAGATAATTGTGTTGACAAGAATGCTTTGTTGAAATTGTTAGGATGGTTTGGCTTCTCGATGATCATTGGGACAAACAACACCGGTCGTACGCTATGTCGGTGCAGCAGCGGGTAATACTGAAAGTGGCCGGTGTTATGAATTTCGTATGTTTTTTCAAACACAAATGCCCCATATGTAATGTTATGATTTGTTTGTTTGTAGGAGCTTGCACCTCTGAAGCTTCGGTCTCACGGGATCAGCCTTGGAGGGATGCGCTATGATGAGCGGTACACACCTTATGTTAGGGAGGCAGGACTTCTCCCTTTCATTGAGTTGGTCCGCCGGTCGACGCCACCCAACAATGTTGCAGCACTCACCACGCTTATTGATCATTGGAGGCCGGAGACACACACTTTCCATCTTCGGACCGGGGAGATGACCGTGACGCTGCAGGATATTGCTATGATCACCGGTCTTCCTATCGATGGCAATCCTTTATGTATGAACACCGATTCTGAAGGGTGGCGCGCGCAGATGCAAGCCCTTATCGGTATGGTTCCTCCGGAGCCTCGGGAGCCAGAAGCAGAACATAAGAAGAAGGAAAGAGTCGCAGCGGGCGCTACTTTCACGTGGATATCATTGAACTTCTGTCATTGCCCCGATGATGCTAATGAGGACATGGTGAAGACATATGCTCGTGTCTACATGTGGTACGTGATATCGAGGACAATGTTTGCTGATGGCACAGGCAAGAATGCTCCATGGATGTGGCTGAAGGCGTTGACCGTCTTCGATAGCAAATGGAGTTGGGGTTCGGCGACACTAGCTTACTTGTATCGACGGGTATGAAGTTGTTTCCTTTTCACTTCATTGATACATTATCAATGCGCTCTTGCGGCAAATTTGACCATGTTCTTTTTTATGTGCAGTTGGACGATGCCAGTTGTAGGCACACTGGAGGTATTGGTGGTTGTCTGCTCGCACTTTCCATATGGAGCTGGGAGCGTTTGCCGGTTGGACGACCTAAGACCGTGAAGTACGAGGATTGGGACGATAAAGACGACCCACTACGGCTCCCCACTTGGGCTTACAAGTGGGATGTGTTAAATGAGACGACGGATGATCCCTTTGTAATGTACAAGTTGTACAAGAGCGAGCTGGACGCGATCACGCCTGAGCAGGTGAACCGACCTTGCATAAGTGATTATCATGCTTGTATCTTCACTCGATATCAATTTTGCATTCAATACCATTTTGCAGGTGGAATGGGAGCCGTATGGAAAAGGAGAGAGTTTTGGTAACCCTATAGAGTTCAGGCTTAATCCGATGTGCATTAGGGATAGGGATCTCTGGCATATGCGGTGCCCACTGATATGCAACTGGGCGGTTGAGCTTCACCTGCCACATCGGGTGTTCCGTCAGTTTGGTTTGTTCCAGCCACACCCGCCGGAGTGGGAGGACACGGACAAGTTGCTACACGCGTAAGATATAATTAACCTTGAGCACTTAGCAGCTTCTCGACGGTTTCGATGATGCTAATATTCTGTTTCTAACTTGCAGGTTGGATAGGAAAAAGCAGCGGAAGATCAAGGATTGGGCCAGCCATCACAGGAAGTATGTCGTGCAGTTCGCTCTTAGTGTGGAGCAAGCAAGGGCTGGAAAACGAGCCCAGCTTCGTGAGCACTGCCCGATCGCGTTCAACAACTATCTCGCATGGTTTCTTGCAAGTACCCGCGTGGAGGTATGCCAGCCGGCGTATGCTGAGGAGATTCTGGAAGAACCCACCGTTTTTGATGAGGTAGCCCAGCACCAGTACAACGCATCAGTCAGGAAAGGCAACTCGGTGATCCCTTCAGCTCCAATGATGAACTTTGTGGTTAGCCCTTTTTTCTTTTCCATTCGCACTTTTCACATCTTCGCTTGCCTAACACTTTGATACCGTTTCTGTTCATAGCGTGCCCAGATCAAGAAAGCAGCTGACGAGACCGAGACTATTCTGGAAATAACCCCGGCTGGCAAAAGCGATGGGGAAGGTGCACTTCGAGAATTCATTAAGGTTCACATCTCCTTCAAACTAGCACTTAACATTTGTTGGTACGTTCCATGTCTCATTCACTTGTACATGTTGCGGCGCCAGGGCCAAAAGTTAAGGCGACTATCAAACCTTTTCGGTTGTCGTGACCCCGAGTATGTATCACCAGAACGGTCTAGGTCGGCGACACCATCAGATCCCGCTTCGGGGCAGAGCCATGGTGAACCTTTCGAGGATGAGGATGTGGGTGTGGTCACCCAAGAGGTATGTCATGACGATATATATCCATTTGTTGATGCATTGCTAACTATATCCTCACACACGGTCTTTCCATATGTTTTATTGATGCATAGGTTGCTGATGATATGACCTTGGGGACGTACCGGGCTCGGTCTGCATACGAGTTGAAGCCTAGGAGGGGAATCAACAAGTACACACCTGAAGACTTCACCCAAAGAGGCAAAAGGACGGTCGGCACCTCGCGGATGGCGGCTTTGGATGACTATTTGGATGACGATGTCGAACCGGAGGCGGAGCCGGAGCCGGAGCGGGTTCCTCTTCCTAGGAAGGTGAAGAAGATAAGCGTCAAGAGGGGGGGAGGACCCAGCAAGCGTGGAAAGCACTAGTCATCTTAGTTTTTTTATAATGTTGAACTTCGAGTGCGATTTGTTATGTCGTTGAACTTGGAGTGGTCGTACCTTTTATGTCGTTGAACTTGGAGTGGTGGTAGCTCTATGGTAAACTGGAACTTATTGTGATGGTCCTTTCTAAGAAATGATGTCTTTTGTGAACCCTTTTTGAACCTGAATGTTTGTTATACTAATTGTTGAACTGTGGCTGAAAAAGACCCAGTAGAGGGGGGAGGAGGCACAGTAGGTAGGCCTCAAGTTTCAGGCAAAAAAATTGCTAAGTGTTTGTGCAGCGCCTAGCACGGAGGCGCCACACTCTACAGTGCAACGCCTGCGAGCTAGGCGTTGCACTGTAGAGTGTGGCGCCTCCGTGCTAGGCGCTGCATATGTCTGTAACTAGCCATACTTCTGTTGCTTTCTGGATAGCTACAGACATATGCGGCGCCTAGCTCGGAGGCGCCGCACTCTACAGTGTAACGCCTAGCACGCAGGCGCTGCACTATAGAGTGTGGCGCCAACGTGCTAGGAGCTGCATATGTCTGTAACTAGCCATACTTCTGTTGCTTTTCTGGATAGCTACAGACATGTGCAGCGCCTAGCTTGGAGGCGCCGCACTCTACCGTGCAACGCCTAGCACGCAGGCGCTGCACTATAGAGTGTGGCGCCTCCAAGCTAGGCGCTGCACATGTCTGTAACTAGCCATACTTCTGTTGCTTGCTGGATAGCTACAGACATGTGCAGCGCCTAGCTTGGAGGCGCCGCACTCTACAGTGCAACGCCTAGCTCGCAGGCGCTGCACTATAGAGTGTGGCGCCTCCAAGCTAGGCGCTGCACATGTCTGTAGCTATCCAGAGTGCAACAGAAGGTATGCCTCCAGTTTCAGGCAAAAATTTCGCTAAGTGTTTGTGCAGCGCCTAGCACGGAGGCGCCGCCCTATACAGTGCAGCGCCTAGCCCCCAGGCGCTGCACTGTACAGTGTGGCGCCTCCTAGCTAGGCGCTGCACTGTTCTGTAGCTATGCAGCCAGAACAGAAGGTACTTTACAGTTTGAGGCACTTGGACTTGGACTTAGTGAATTTTTTAGCTATCCAGAGAGCCACAGCAGCTAGGCGCCACATGGTAGATTGCAGCGCCCAAGTACTTCACGACACATAGTAGTTCATAACACATAGTACTTCACGACACATAGTAGTTCTTACAACCAAATCAAGGAGAAGACATAGTAGTTCACCGCACATAGTAGTTCACACAACCAAATCGAGGAGGAGACATAGTAGTTCACGGCACATAGTAGTTCACAACCAAATCACATTGGAGACATAGTAGTTCACAACCAAATCGAAGAGGAGACATAGCTCTATTGCGTAGAGCAAGGCCCCTTTCCCTTCTTCTTCTTCCTCTCTTCTTCCTCTTCCTCCTCCCTTTTTCTTATGAGGTGAGCCTCCTTAACCACCCTCTCCATGAATATCTGATTGTCCCTCTCTTCTTTTTCAGCTGCAATTGCCCAAAGCTTCATGGTTCTTTCTTCAAAATCCTGTTGACGCTTCTTCTGTGCCTCCTCAACTTTCCTCATCAACGCTTGCTCCCTAGCGCGCATCGCATTTGCCGCACTCTGTTTTTGCTTCCTCTCCTTCTCAAGCTCCTCTTCCTTCTTCTTCTTTAGCTTGGCTGCATCCTCCTCTCTAAGCTTCTTCGCAGCCTTCTCCCACCATCCGGCCATCTCATCTTCGCCATCCTCCTTCATTGTTGGTTTGTTGGGTTGGGAAGCCGCCATACCTACAATGAGTGGAACATAATGGTTAGTAAGGACAATAAGAACAAATGGAAGCACATATGAAAAAGAAGAACATATGAAAAAACAAGAACATATGATACATTATAGTTAGTGAGGAACATACGGAAACGGTCCATCTAGGTATCCAAACATTCCTCTATAACGAACTTGCGCTTGTCCATCACCACGGCCAAGTCCACCACCAAGGCCAAGACCATCACCAAGGCCGAGACCATCACCACGGCCATTACCACCACGTCGAGCTCTTCCACCACCACGGCCGAGACCACCACCACCACCTCTACCACCACCACGGCCTCTTGTAAGTCCAAGTTGCCGACCTCTTTGTTGCCTAGATCCTCTTTGGCTAACACTTGGTTGGCTAGGCACTTGTTGGCTACCACTTGGTTGCCTTGGCACTTGTTGGCTACCACTAGGTTGGCTACCACTTGGTTGGCTTGGCACTTGTTGGCTACCACTAGGTTGGCTACCACTTGGTTGGCTCCCTTGTGTAGCTCCATGTTGGCTTGTGCTTGCATCATTTTTCTTGGACCTTTTCCTTGGTTTGGTACATTTTCTTTTGTTGTGGCCATGACCTTTGCACTCCCCACAACGGGAGCTCTCACGAGGCTCTTGGAATTGGTCGTTTCCCGCTTCGCGGCGCCCACCATGGCCCCATCCGTCCATGTCGCCTCTAAGACGCTTTGTCTTACGTCTACCCCGTTTAACAACCTTCAACTCCGGATCCGGCCATAGTTGAACTCCATGATACTCCGGCCATTGTGATTGGTCAAAGTATGGGTGAAAGTGGGGAGCCCATGTTTTCTTGACCGTCATGATTGAGAACTCCGACTCCCTCACGGTGCATGGGTGATTGATGTCCACATTCCTAACGCGGCCGGCGGCATACAAATGTGAGCATGGGAGATGAAGCAACAATGGCCTCCCGCAAGTGCAATCACATTGTGTTAACGACACCTTGAAAGCCCGACCTCCGTGTTGCCGGCCATCATTTGTGGTTCCTCCTGGCTCTTTCACTTCGTACTTCCACTCTTCATTGTCATATAATATAGCTTCTTCTGAGTCCGCCTTCCGTGATTGAAATAGCAACCATTCATCAACTTTGGGTGGGAACTTGTACTTGTACTTCCGTGGGTTCTCACCCGCTATCTGTGCATCGTTTTCCATCGAGTACTTTACAAAGTACGCATTCATCTTGTCAAATGTGTATTGAACTATTGCCGTCACGGGTAATCCACGTGCACCTTTGAGCACCCTATTGAAGCATTCGGCCATATTGTTTTTCATTTGACCGTATCTCCGGCCATCTTCATCAAAAGCACGTGCCCACTTGTTCCGGTATTGAATGTGCCTATTGAGAAACTCTTGACCCCCGGGATCAAGTTTTTTGTGTGCGAGCAATTTGTTGTACAAAGTGGTGAAGCGCTTATCGGAGAAAGCGAGACAACAATCTTGAAGATCAACGGCCAACTCCTTAAGGCCACATGCCCTATAGAAGTTCGAACAAAAGTGCCTCATGCACCAGTGACGGTGCAACGGAGCATGCCCGGGAATTTCAATCTCCACGGCGTTAAGAATTCCTTGATTCTGATCCGATATGACACAAATTTCCCTTTGAGCGGGTAACACCTTCGTCCTCAAAAGATGCAGAAACCACTCCTAGTTGTCATTGTTTTCCACCTCAACCAAAGCAAATGCCAATGGCAACACCCGGTTATTGGCATCACTTGCTATCGCAACCAACAAGGTGCCCTTGTATTGTCCGGTCAAGAACGTGCCATCAATTGCGATGACCGGCCTACAATGTTCGAAAGCCCTCACACATTGCTCGAACGCCCAAAAAGCACGGCCAAATACTCTGACTTTCCTTCCTTCATGAACCGTTGTTTGGTGCCCATGAGGCTCGACCACATGAACCATGCCCGGGTTTGTCGCGGCCATGGCTAACAACAACCTAGGGATTCGGTTGTATGCTTCCTCCCATGTACCATACAACATCTTAAATGCGGCTTGCTTCGCCTTCCATGCCTTGCCGTATTTCACCTTGTAATGAAAGATGGCTTTCACAAGGTCAATGACATGTTGGACGCTCATTGTTGGAAGTGTGGATATTGAGTTGAAGAGCCTGTAAGCGATGAACTCGGACGTGAGTTGTTTGTGGTCTTCGGACACAATCTTGCCATCCACCCTTTTGCCTTGGCACATGTGAGTTGGCACACAACTCACTACATGCCAAGTAGGACCTCCTTTCCATGGTCTTGCACGCACAATCCACGGACAACCGCCACGGCGTCTTGCCACTCCTTGTTGGACCTCCTTTCCACGACCTCTACCACCACCACGGCCTCTTGTAAGTCCAAGTTGGACCTTCTTTTCATCTTCACATGCACATGCAACCGTGTAGCGCACATTGACGTCCGAGTGCACCACCTTGTTTGGACGATAATGCGTAACCGAGTAGTTGTCGAGCCACATCTTCAAATCCAACAAGCTGTCGAACTTAGAACCTTTAGCAATCCGGTTCTTGTCGTCTACCAAATCATGGTGAGAGCTTGGCCTAACCCCAGGAGGTACACATTGGCCACCATCTACCACGGCTTCATCCGCGAGACTAACATCCTTGAACAATGTAGTCCGATGATCCCGACCAAATACCTTCTCGAAAGCTTCGGCCTCCTTCACCGTGAACCCCTCCGCATCAACTTGTTCATCGGGACCATCGTCATCCGAGTCCGATGCATATGCACGGGAAAAAGGGATGGAATGGTCCATTGTCTCTTGCAAATGATATTTGTCGAGATCACCCACATTGTTGTCATGGACATCAACTTCATTGTCATCGTCCGCATACTCATCATTGTCCTCTTGCAAAGATTCATCTTGGTTGTTTCTATAAGGGCTCAATGTTGGCCTCACTTCTTGGGTCAAAAGAGGTTCAACAATTTCATCTCGCTTCAAGGATGGGGGGCTACTAGCAACCAAAGGGGAGGGGTTCCGGTTCAAGTCCAAATGCAAACTTGAATCAACCTTCTTCGTTGCAAATAACTCAAGAGCCTTGTCTAGTGATTCGGCCATCGTCTCCTTGTATGCAACCCAACGTTGCTCCGAGTTTACACGCATTGTCTTCCAACGGATGTGCATTCCAAAACCAACATTATGCCTTCCCTCCAACTCAATGATATCACTAGGGTCCATCCAATTCAAATCTTTCCTAACTTGTTGCAAGAGCTCCACATAGCTAGGACTACTATCAAACACCATGTCAAACTCATCTGGGTCCGGTTCTTTATTGCCTTTCAAAAAGGCGTCTTTGTCCCCATGATGAACAAACACACATGTTCTTCCCATCCCTATAAGCAATGAACACAAGGTAACATTGCTTCCATGAGTACTAATCCATGGATTAACACCGAATACAAACCCTAATATATATATGAAACAACAACCCTAACCCTAACCATAACCATAACCCTAGCCCTAAACCTAACCCTAGCACCAACATAAGAACACCCATAAGAATAACCCTAGCATACTAACAAAGCCTAATCATAGAAATTGGCAAACAAACATCTCACATCTCCATGCAAATCTCTAGATCCAAACAAAACTAGGGTTTCCCCAAACTACCAACAAATGAGCAATGGGAGAACTTTACTTCGATCAAAAAAAGGGGATCGGAGATTATTACCTTGAGGGAGGGTTTGACTTCGAAATCCATGAACAAATTCTTCAAATTTGCAAGATTTAGAAGAAGATTTGAGAGGGGGGGGAGTGGGAGAGGGGGCAAAGCTCGGGGAGAGAGTGAGAGAGTGTGTGGTGGGGGGGGGTGGGGGAGGGGGGCCCAGCCAAGTGGCTGGATAAGTCACAGTGCAGCGCCTAGCCGCTAGGCGCTGCACATTACACGTGTAGCGCCTAGCTCGGAGGCGTTGCACTGCTGGGTGCGGGCCTATGGGCTGCCACGGTGGACAGAGGTGCAACGCCCCGGAGCTAGGCGCTGCACCGTAGGGTGTGGCGCCGGCGTGGCGGGCGCTACACAAAAGGGTCAGGGGTGTGAAATAGTTTCGCACTCAGTTCATTCTGTGAATTTATTTCGTTTCCAGGTCAAAATTGTCAAATTTGCCCCAAATCAAACACCGGCCCTGGCCCACACATGCAACCCAATCAAAACACGTCGTTTAGCACACGTTGGACCGGTAGTGAACTGGTGGAGCAAATCCAACGTAAAGTGGTAGAGCCACCCAGCACACACACACAAACGCGAATCACGTTGGCAAAATTTACAACGGAAAACTACAGTCACCACGAATTTGTACCCCACAGTAGCCCAAACTAATGCACGTGTCCTCGCCCCACATGTTCTCAAGTTACTTTCAACCAAGTGGGTAAACCTGGGAGCGTAAACTTCGTTAGATACAGTGGCTTGGTTATATGCTATATACTACCTAAGAGAGCGATCTCCAGTAATTTATTTATCTCAATATACAAGCATACCACATAACCATATAATTATCGTTGAGATAAAACTCATCTTAACACGCAACCACGCATGGAAAGGACCCACCACCACATGCAACCATGCATGAAAAAAAGACCCACCATCACATGCGACCATGCATGGAAAAATATTTTTCATTTTATTATTCTACTTATATTCAATAAATATTTTACAACTATACATAATCAAATATTATAAGTCATATGAATTTTTAATTTTTATTCACATTTTATTAATATAAATATTTATATTTCATACAATCAAATCTTACTAAAATATATTGCAACCGATTCATGTAGCAACGCGTGGGGTATCATTTAGTTCACAATGTAACTATCACTTGGCAACTTAATAATTATAGGTAGCAACGCGACGTTTTGGTGCTTGGATCATCTACACCCGCGTCAATAATAAATTCAAATACAATAGAAAATGTATTAAAAAAATCTAAAGGTGACGGTGTCCTGGACTAGGGGGTACTCACCACGTCGTCTCCCGACCAGCTGGATCGGGCCGAGGACCCCCATGGTGGTTCACTTATGGGCCACTTCGGGCAGCCTATACTGCATACAAGGAGGTTTCTACAAGACTTGGCGCCCAAGCCAAGGACTCTCCTAAACCCTAGGCCTACGGTGCATATATAAACCGAGGCCAGGCTAGCCAATAGACAATTTCATATTGATTACTACAACCTCATGGTAGATACCTGTACTATGTACTATCCTCGTATTAATATAATCAGAAGTAGGACGTAGGGTATTATCTCCTTGAGAGAGCCCGAACATGGGTAAAATCATGTGTCCATGTTACCATCGCTCCAAGACGCCTAGCTTAGGACCCATACTACGAGATCTGCCTGTTTTGATACCGACATTGGCGCTTTCATTGAGAGCCTGCTGAGTGATCGACACGGATCGATGGGACGATCAGGTTGATATCAAGGTCTATAAAATCCGTACTGCGGTCTCCGGATCGGCAGATGGCGGCGTTTAATTGATCGTCAAACTGGTCTCTGACCTCACACGCAATGCTTGATTATAGAGCCGAAGACAAGTCCACTACGGACAGCGATCGCCTAGGGAGATTCCTTCCCTTATTCTCTTTCATTTTTGTCTTTTTAATTCAGCTCTTCGTCGGCCGCTGGCAGTTTCTAATAATCCTTTTCGAAGAATGCATAGACCTAGAGTATTTCTAACCTAGTTGAATACTTGTTTTGCAAGCACGGTCCTTGTGATCTAATCTACAAACACTACTTCACGTATTGATGATTGCCAGCAGTCCAACTAGCATTACTTCGGGCAACGATCAAAGTTCGACCTATGTTTCTTTATTTGTTATGGTCCTCCACGATCATCGTCGTCCAGGTTTATTTTTCTTAGCTATTTGTTTAGCACGTAAATTATTATACAGAGAATATTTTCTGTTCCTTTGTGCTGCATTATTTTTGCAGAGAAAATTTACCGACCCTCGTACATGGCGTCGGTCTGACCAATCTCAGCGCAGTCACGTGGAGATTTGATCTTTCTTTTCTCCATTATTTAGTTAAGTTTGGAGGACGTCTACACTTTCACTAATGGTTTCACTTTCATGTGCTTCCCTGATGCAATTAGCACTACCAGTTGCTTCGCGTCCATTGAGATTGGATTGATGCGACAAGCAGCTTACGTGGTACCTTCCGCATGAAGTTGCATGAGTACTTCGGGGGCGTCTCTTTCACAACAATTGCTACATGCGGATTAGGCCGACAGCCACCGCACCGACCGACACCTTCGCACAATGAGTTCGGATCATACCAGGCCGATGTTGTCGCCCCGCGCATGCCGACCTGCATCGACGGGTCCGCGCTGCCACTCCTTCGAACCAACCCCGGCGCACATGCCAAACTTACCTCATGATTCGCTTCGCATATATTAATTATGCAATTTTTTCTTTCAATTATTATTGTTTTTGCTTGCACTGTTTTATGTGCAGGTAATCGATTTTGACTGCGTTACGCAGTCACTTCGGCATCACCAGCCGACCTGCATGAGACTTCGGCATCCGCCGAACACAGCTTCGCCATGTTAACTGGACCGAGAACTTCATCTCGCCACATCGGCCACGCAGCGTCGTCGCTTCATCAAACTGACGTCCACCATGCCGAACAGGTCGACTGGCGTGGGGGCTTCATTGTCACCTTGCCGACCAACTCCGCCAGCTCGGCTAGACTGGGGGCTTTGCCTTACCACATCGGCCAAGCCATGTCATTACTCCGGAGTGCCGAACTCCTTGCTCGGACACCTCGGGCTTGGGGGCTGGGACCTCGTCCATGCCGAGGACTGCGAACCTTGTCGGATCTATCACAGATCAATGGGCGTCTTCGTCCCGCCACAAGCCCGAATCGCGTCATGAACACCAAGCACATTAACCAGCTAAGTCGCTTTCATGCTCAAAAAATTTCAGTTTTAAATTTTGTTCGGTTCGACCAAGCATTATACTTTTTTGGCAAAAAATTGTTTTAAAAAACTTCCTTGTCAAAACTTTGTTTGTGACACACAAATTCAAATACCCCATTTACTTGGGGGCTTCCTTTATGAAGCCTTTCCTCTTGCATATGATTACACTTGTATGGCTTCGTTCCTTGTTCGTGTATTACGCCATAATATGCACCATGTTGACTTAAGTGTTCCGCAAGCTGGGTTGCCTTGCTTTTGTGTTTACCCCTACGTTCCCGATTGTTCGGCTAGGGAGTGGAGCACCTCTGCGATTGTCACGATCGGGTCATCCGAGCTTGGACCTCAGACTGGGTGAAGCTGAAAGCTAGCGTTCTTATTGTTTTCAATCATGGTCGGCACACAACGGAACTCATGAGTACAAAAAATCTATTGCACAAGTCTCATAGTAACAATGAGCAACCAAAGAAAGGTATCGGTGGGGGTACTATTTTCTTCGAAGATGCTTCTTACACTTCGTCAGAAATATAGCATAAGTTCCATGAGCATGCTTTGTCTGTTATAGCCTTATGGCCTGATTGCCTGGTTATCGGAAACACCGTCGATATTCTCGACAGGTGGAGTTCATAACACTTTTCGGCCCTTGACCGAAGAGAGAGAAGCCGACGGTCGGTTAAGACACGTTTAAAGTTCGGGTGAACACAGATATGATATAAGTACTTCGGTAAATACAATCATTATACATAAAATTCTTTTACCCAAGTCACTTGGGGGCTCTTAAATTAGTATGAGCCGTTTTTGTTAGTCGCTACACAGCCTTTTTCTACCACTCCTTTCTCGACTCGGGTGTATGATCAATAGCCGGGTAGCCTGGTTTCTCTCTAAAGCCGCTCGCATTTAGTTCGCTAAACTGGCCTGAGAAACACTCCGCCTTCGGATAGGGAGGTTGAAGCCGAAGGCTGTCCCACTTGAAGTCTAGAGATCAGATGTGTCATGTCAAAGCAAGACGACAGTACAATTTTAAGACCAATTTCATATTGGCACCAAAACAGCTTGATTCAATCTAGACATAAAGTTTTTTACGCATGTTTGTTGGCCTTTTTTTTGAGCTTATAACATCTTTCACCTATTTTATGTTTCAGGAAGCGGGACATTCTCTTGGTTGAGGTGTTCGGCGTGAAACTCTTTTCTAAAACTACAGTTCGGCATCTTTCCTGCTGAACTCCACCTCGGTATTGTCAAAACATACATGACAGTTGAACTTGTTCCCGAGGAGGTACGATCCTAGGGTCGGCCATTTTGCCGAACCCAATTCTCGGGGGCTACTGCATTGACAATCCAATGCAGAAAATTTAAAGTGCAATATAGTTTTCGAGGAGATTATGATCCACAGGTTGGTCGGCCGCACCCAACCTGAGTCTCGAGGACTTTGCACACCGCTTTTTGTGTCCCGAAGTATTCGGCCGAGCTAGGAGTTGATCCTCAGGCCGATTTTGCGAATCAAACTAAGTCTCAGGGGCTACTGGGATCAGCGGTCTTATGTCATCCTTCAGGTGCATCTCGGGTTTTAGACCGATACACACCTTGAGGGCTACTGGCTATATATCTCGCCAGAGAATAAATGGCACCAATCGAAAATATTGACAAAAAATCGGCCCGCAGTCGGGGTGGTGCACCACCTCGGAAGCAGTCCGGCATAAAGCTCGGGCGCCAGTGGCTGGCTCCATAGAGGGCATTTCTGGCATTAAGCTCGGCTAAACTCCTTCGACTTTTTTGAGCCAAGGTGATCTATGACACCTCGGATATAGCCCGGCGTTGGAGCTTGGATACAGTCCAGCGTTGGAGCTTGGATACAGTCCAGCGTTGGAGCTTGGATACAGTCCGGCATTGGTGCTCGGCTACAAAGGATACCTCGAATGCAGTCCGGTGTTGGGGCTCGGATGCAAGAGGATACCGCCGCATGGGAACAACTTCAAACCCGAGGTTTGGCGTAAAATAATAAGGCATTGTTAAAGGCCGAAGACTTAAAGGGGCTCCTCGGATACCCGACGTGTAAACTCTTCGGATTCACTTCGGCGATCCTCAAGATTAAAGATGAGAAGATTTATTGAACCAGTTTTCAAGACCGACGACCGAAGATGAAGAACAGTTCGGAAGAATCGAGGAGCGTCCCCAACTTGAAGACCGGTTCAGGGGGCTACTGACGGTGTCCTGGACTAGGGGGTACTCACCACGTCGTCTCCCGACCAGCTGGATCGGGCCGAGGACCCCCATGGCGGTTCACTCATGGGCCACTTCGGGCAGCCCATACCGCATACAAGGAGGTTTCTACAAGACTTGGCGCCCAAGCCAAGGACTCTCCTAAACCCTAGGCCTATGGTGCATATATAAACCGAGGCCAGGTTAGTCAATAGAAAATCTCATATTGATTACTACAACCTCGTGGTAGATACTTGTACTATGTACTATCCTCATATCAATATAATCAGAAGCAGGACGTAGGGTATTATCTCCTTGAGAGAGCCCAAACCTGGGTAAAATCATGTGTCCATGTTACCATCGCTCCAAAACGCCTAGCTTAGGACCCCTACTACGAGATCTGCCAGTTTTGACACCGACAGAAGGTTCTACACATCAAAGAAGAAGGACTCTCCTAGGTGCTTGCAATCGCGCTGAGATGGCATTAGAGGATCTCGGTATAAAAGTAATAAAATTGGAGCCCCAAAATGTCCAACGGTGCAACAGAACTTCGAGCTCCGATTTATTTTTTTATGTCGAGCTACTCGGATGTCATCTCAACGCAATAAAGTTGCAAGAACCTAGAAGAGTCTCTCATCTTTGATGTGTGAAAATTTTAGAGTTTTTTTAATTTGTTCAGTATTTTATTTGAATTTACTGTTCAGTTCATCCAAGGAGCATCTCACCTCAGGATCAAAACTAGATTTTCAGGCAGCGACAGTATGCACTAATTTGTCGGGAAATACGTCTTGGTTCCTCGGTGTATATTCACCCTATATGGAGAATAATTATAATAATTACAAAAAAGGTCAAAAGGTTCAAAAGTTTTTTTTGAAATAAACTTCACTTTCTTTTGCACTAGTATATAATCTTTCGCGAATAAAAACACATCGTTGACTTCAGGGCAAAAGAATAAAACATATTGCTATATATAAGTCATTATTCACACTATTTTGACCAAAACATTTGTTTTTTGCCCTAAACTCAACGGGTTTTTTCTTTTGTGCATTTTTTTACGAGTACAATGGAAGGTCAAGTTTATTTCAAAAATATATTCAGAATTTTTATTTAATTACTATTTTTTCATATAGGGTGTATATACACCCATAGACCAAACGTCTGCCCCCCCTAATTTGTCCTACTACATTCTTGTCATGCTAGTTGCTAGGTAGAGTGAACTAGTGACCCAGGCGTCTCCAATGTTGCAAAGACATCCCAAAAATAGCATTAAGACCTATGCTCAGGGATTGTAAGGAAGGGTCTTAGCAAAAACCAAAAAACAAAATCTTAAGAACAGGTCATAGTGCTAAGATCAAGTCATAAGGAATAAGAATCATTTATATCTTCTCTGACATGATTCGAGGGGTTAAAACCAGAAGCAAAAATGTCTGACATTTGGGCTCCACACTAAGACCCATGTGAGTATTAAACATTGGAGGAATGCTAGTGTGTTATAGCACACCGAGTGAAAAATAGCACTGAGTGAAAACCAGCTTAAAACCGACTTAAGAATCAACATCAGCGATGGCAAGAAGTCAATCTCTTCAGCATACTTAAGAAATTATAATTTCTGAACTATTCCCTTGGTTCGAAATTACTAAATCAGCGACACTTAATTTAGAACCGAGGGAGTAGCAAGGATAAAGTCATAAAGCAATCAAATTCAGAAGCGCAAGAAGGGAACACAAATTTAAATGCGATAAATAAGTTTCCATTGATTTAAGAAAACACACACCACATTTCACCTAGGTTCACTTATTTCTTGCCACTTGCTAGACGATTAACCCAAGCAAAGGCACACCAATATTTAGGAAAAGGAAAAGTCCAAATCTCAAAGCACGTCAACCTGAAGTAAGCAATAATAATGAAATGAAATGAAAACACTATGTGAAGCATTACAATCGGTAAGCCCTTAAATTTTTGCATGCTAATGCATGACATAAACGTTGTACTCGACATTGGCGTCGCCGGTCTTGAGGTCCATCGTGTGGGTCCGGGCCTGCGCGTACCCGCGGGCGAATCGGAAGGCGCCGGTGCCGCCGGTGATGGGCATCTCACGGACGTCGGCAAGCGGGTTGTTGCGGCCGAGCACGGTGAGCGAGCTGCCGTTGTAGGGGCCGGAGGTGAGCACGAGGTTCATGACCTGCAGGAAGCCCATTGCTGTCTGGTCCGCCCCTATGTAGACGCCCTGGGCCCGTCCCACGGCCGCTGACCCGAGCTCCGGCCTCTCCGTCAGCGGGTCGTCCATAACGTACACGGCGCCGAAAAGGGTTTGCAATGGCACATTCGCCGGCCCTGCCACCCGCATCGCCGATGGGGACGCACCCCTCGAGCTGTCGTGGAAGTAGAAGTGGAGGTGTGTCGGTGCAGCTGGGTCGGCCCCCGGGCGACGCCCATGGGCTAGGGCCCTGTTACCGGGCCTATGGGCCTCACTCACGGCGGACAGCACCGTGAAGAGAACAAGAAGCATCACCGCTCCCTTGGCCATCTCTTGAGCCAAGTAATGTGTGCTACTCCGTAGATGCTACTACGTGTGTCTGTGGCTTGTGCTCTTTCATGTGTAGGTCACCAGCTATTTATAGTGGATGGAAGGAGCGTAAAAGGAACACAAGCGACACGCGGCGTGCAGCAATTGGGATTCAGAAGGCTGCTCCATAAACTGGAGTGGTAGAGTGGGATAAAATGGACACCAGTGCTAATGGTGATATGCAGCTGGGGAGCAGAATGCACAGGAGCAATGGTCATGATGTTATTTGTGGATTATGGTTCGGGTGGATCGCTAGATTTCGGTGGTGAGTCGACTATGGGGAAATATTAATCGTTGGGGTGGAAATCAAATCGTTAAAGCCTCACAGCCTCTGTGGTATGTGGAGGATGAATACTTGTCAACTGGCAAGATCAAGCATAGGATGGCATTCGTCCATAGTGATAGGTAGGGCTAAGTACACCGAGTCGATTAGATCGACAATAATTGAGATTCCACTGATTATATTGATGGCTATGACAAAAATGATAATCTCACTCTCGAAACAGGCTCGCGCCCCGCTTTATAGATAAAACAACAATCAAAATACACGGCCGAACGATACAAAATAAAGAGGTAACCCTCTTAAAAAATGATAATCATGGCGCGCAATATTAAGTAAGCATTTTACCATTGGACCTGGAGCATTATGACTTTTTTTTAGGGGAACGAGCGTTATGACGTATGACTAGTGTGCATGGTGGATTTGCTGACATTTTAGGCCATAAAGTAAAATCTCCGGACATGAGGAGTAACAAATGGTCCACGAGTTATCATACCGCGAACCGGGTGGCCCGGTGCCCCGGGTGTTTCACAGGAAAACCGTTCAATTTCCATAGGGGTCCCCGGAGAAAATCCATGGATGTTCGGTTGGAGCTAGGCTTGCTCTGAGATGTAAACAAACGGTACGTGAATTATCGAACCCCAACTGTATGATTCCCGCAAAAAAAGAGAAAAAACCAACTTGATGAAATGAAAAATCTGTCTTTGTTGGTAGACAAGCTAGGGTGCAGAATGTTGGCCGTCACAGCCTTTGTGTAGTGGGCCGATCCTGTGGTGCTTGGCTTCCACGCGGGGCAACCAAAGCTGAGAAAACTGAAAAAGCACTCGTGCATGCGTGCCACCGGCAGCAGTGCGAGTCGCTCTTTATGGATCATGGATGAACCAGGGCGGCAGGGCTTGACATGTTCGTGCTTGCACACATGTGCTAGCTAGTGTCCCCGACAATAAATACCGGTCACTTAAATTTGCAAAACAATTACTCCCTCTGTTCCTAAATACTTGTCTTTCTATGCATTTCAAATGACTATCACATACGGATGTATGTAGACATATTTTAGAGTGTAGATTCACTCATTTTACTCCGTATGTAGTCACTTGTTGAAATGCCTAGAAAGACAAGTATTTAGGAACGGAGGGAGTAGAAGAGTTGCATTTGTACTCGTGAAAAAAAAACCTCTTACCTTTTAAAAGAAATGTAGAGCCACATTTTCTCTACATTTTTTAACACGGTAGAGACCCAAACGCTCATATATATGCACATACACTCACCCCTATGAACACACATACACACACTCTACCTCTATGAGCACTTCTAAGAGACTGAGCCGGCATATCATCTTGAGATTGACAAGGTCGCCATAGACTCCTTTTTTGATGTAAATGGCTATGGTTTTATTAAAAAGATAAAGGCGGAACACTTCGCTCTCGCGCTTCCCACCCCGCTCCTAGGCGCCGCCGGCTTCCCTGCCGACGGCGCGGCCGTGCCCCCACCGCCCGGCTGAGGTATCCACCGGCCCAAACACCCCGCGCCATGGCATCCCCTCCAAACCACGCCTCCTCGGAGCAGGTGTGTTTCTCGGACGTGGGGTCCCCTCTCACCTCGCCCGCAAGATCTTTTGCCGACATGGTCCGCTCGGCACCGACACCTCCAAGGAGGGGAACGGTGCCCTCAGGCGTCGCCACCGGCGCGGCCGGTCATGGCCGCCAGGGATTTCACCCGAACTAGATCCCCTCCACCAGCAGCGCCTCCTGTACAGAACCGACGACCAAGAGGAAGCGCGGCCCGACCAGGCTGGCCCGCACACCGAACAGGGGGAGGAGGGGAGGCGTCAGGTCACGCACACCGACCGCCGCAGAAGCAGTCGCCGGCCGCCAACGATCACCGGATCCCGCCGCCCGCGCGACCGAGACGCCCAATCCATCGCCCGCACGGCTGCTAGCCGGTCGTGCCTTGCCAATGGAGCCGGCGGCTCCAGATCCGGGGTTCCCCACGCAGAGGCAGGGCAACCGAGACCCCGCCGCCACCATCCTTGGCGCCCCGGGCTTGCCCGGCGGCTGCCTCAGGCGGCGGCGAGGAAGGGAAGAGGGAGGGGGGGGGGGGTGAGGAGGAGGGGAGGCTAGGGCTGGGACTCTCTTATTGGGTAAAAATTAAAAAAAAAATTAAAAAATCCCTGGCTACAGCGTTAACGGCATTGTCGTGCCAACTGAGAGCGCCCACTCAACTACTTCGCTCTGTGATGGCGGTGAGGAGAACAGGGACGAGATCAACGATGTATTGTTCCGAGGCCATGACGGAGACTTCAATTTTTGAGCAGAGCGACGAGGAGACCTGCAACATCTTGTTCGGCGACAACAACATCTACATCAGTTAGAGAGATAATGTTAGATTGCATAGCTGAAAACACCAGCAGGATCTTTTTGGGTAAAAAAACCTTTTTCAGTAAAACTCCAGCAGGATAATCTTCATTTTGGACGTTAAAAAGACAATGTGTTACTGATATCCCGGGATTCCATGTTACTAGGGTGCGAGAACCGCATACTGTCAAGATTCTAGAGGGCAGCTCCACTGCAAAGAAATGGATTTCATGGGTAAAGTTTCAACCATTGGAAGGATCCACCATGTCAATGTGGTGCTTCTGGTCGGGACCTGCTCAGAGGAGACTTAGAGCATCTCTAGTAGATGGTGTATATGGAGGTGGATGCTAAATATACATGATCAAAATCAAAAAATGTTTCCCAGTGGATCGTGTATCAGGTTGTGTACCTATACACGTCGCTCCCACGAGCGTACCTGGCGTGGGACTAAACACGACCGAACCACGCTCGTGGGCTCGCGAACAGAAGGGAAAAGAAGAGAAAAAAGCCTCCCGCTCCCGCTCCCGTTCCTCTCCGGCCGCCTCCCCAAGGTCGCCGTCGCCCCTCTCCGGCCGCCGCCCAAGGTCGCCGTCGCGTCTCCTCTCCGGCCGCCGCCCAAGGTAACCATTTTTTCCTTTCTCGCGAGCGGGAGCAGAGGGGCGGCGGCCGCACACCCTGCAGCCCGATCTGGCGGCGGCGCCGGTGCCGGCGCGCGCCCTGGTGAAAATAGAGGGCGGGGACGGGGGGCTGGGTGACGAGTGGGGGCTGGGCGGCGGAGCGGGGGGGGGGGGGGAGGGGGGAGATGCAGTAACCTAGCAATGTCTTCTTCATTTGGAGATCTCAGGTACCTTTCCCCAAAAACTTCACAAACTTTGATCACAAATTTCTCGCAAGACTCTAAATTAGTAGCCTCAGCGGACCGGATGTACTCATCAGCACCATCAGCTGCTATTCCATATGTTAGCATCCGCATTGCCGCGGTCATCTTTTGCAGAGGATGTAACCCAAGAGCTCCAGAAGCACTTCTTTTTTGAGTAAAATAACCATCATAATCATGCTCAAGTATACCATCGGCTATGCGTTTGAACAAATTACGGGACATCCTAAATCTGTGCATAAAAAGTAAATGAGACAGGGAAATGAAAAAAGGGCTAAAGCAGAGAAGTGTAGTAATTACGAACCTTCGTCGAAACAAATGTTCGGGATAGCGAGGAACTTCTTTGAAGTAGTCGTCCCACAGAAGAACAAATCCGGCATCTCTTCCTCGATTGATTGTTTGACGTCCATGCTTGGAACCGCCATGGCGTCGAGCGTTCATCCTCTCTTCCTCCTCGCGCTCGGGGAATGCTGCAAGTATGAGTTCATCGTCGCCAGATGAAGATGACGAAGAACTCATGTCCAAAGTGGATGTGTTCATTGTGTTGCGTGAGAGACGATAGAGAAATCTAGGTGAGAAGAGAAGTCACATATAGAAGTGCTAGAAGAGAGATGGTAGGGGTGGTTTATATAGACTAGAAATACGACCGTTGAAAATATAGCCGTTTGAAAATATAGCCATTGGAAATATAGCCGTTTGAAAATATAGCCGTTGGAATATACACGTCCAAATTTACACGTTTCACTGAAAAACTGAGAGGTGTATATTTTAGCAAGGTGTATATGGACGTGTATATGGAGATATACACGTCCAAATTTACACCATCCACTAGAGATGCTCTTAGGAGGGAGCTTGTCTATGAGCACATGCCTCCTGTGAACTTCTATGCGGAAACATATAGTGGCTGTAGCAGTTGGAGGACGGAGGAATCCAAATGTTGTATCCACGCTTAACTGCTAAAATGTACCCCTCTGTCCCACAATATAAGATGTTTTTGTAAGCTGTTTTAGCTTGCAAAAACATCTTATATTGTAGGACAGAGGAAGTAATTATCTTCCTGGGAGACATATGTTTTCAGCTAGTGATGTACTCCCTCCGTCTTAAAATTCTTGTCTTAAATTTGTCTAGATACGGATATATCTAATACTAAAACGTGACTTAACACACCCATATTTAGACAAATTTAAGACAAGAATTTTGGGACGGAGGAATACATGATCGCCAAAAGTTGTAGCCATACCGAGTACTCCCTCCGTCCGGAATTATTTGTCGGAGAAATGGATGTATCTTGATGTATTATAGTTCTAAATACATTCATTTTTATCCATTTATGTGATAAGTAATTCTGGAAGAAGGGAGTATGAAATATCCTGCTATATTTCCCAACTCCTATGAAAGTATATGTGGAAACATGTACTCCCTCTATCCGAAAAAGTTTGTCCTTTAAATGAATGTATCTAGCATCAAATTAGTGCTAAATACATTTATTTAAGGAACAAATTTGGGACAAGTTTTTCTCGGACGGAGTGAGTAATATCTAGCAGAGAACTCCGAGTGTGGTCTGTATCCATGCTTAATTGCATAGTACTCCCTCCCATCGGAAAAAAGTGTCTCGGCTTTGAACTAAGGTTAGTCAAAGCTGAGACACTAATGCAAGCAACTTCCTGGAAGACATATATTATTAGCTGGGTGAGTAATACTAGCTTGCCAAGGCTATAGTGATATCTGCACTTACTGTGAAAACTCTGGTGGCATGCATGAATACCAAAGTTCATGTAGAATATGCAATATACTGATGCTGTCTCAGAAATGCCTATGTCACTAACCTTTTTTCTCTCCCCAGCTGCTGCTGATATTACTATGTATTTTCTGTGTATTTCTGTTACACAGAAGACTTGCAGCAGAGAAATAACTGCAAGAATGACAATTCCTCTGGGCTTTGGCACTTAAGCATTCAGCTGACTTGTTTCAGCTGAGAATCCAGGCAGATAATTACTGCGAATTTTCAGTCAGAAACAGAACCAATAAACTAGAGTATTATAGACAGTAGCAGCATCGGTTGACATTCCTGGTTTCAGCTATATTTAGTTAAGAGTCGGCGTACAAACATGCAAACGAAACCAAAACAAACCTAACAAAAACAAACAATCACAGAAACGACAGGCCATCACAGGAAACTAAGAACACCACCACAATTTTAGCAAGTAGCAGCAGCCAACATCAACAATCTGAGTTTCAGGGTTCTAGTTCCTTCAGCATCAGTCATTTAAACGACATCTCAAAAACTCTCAGCACTACACAAAACTCTTTTGGCTCGAGAGAAGAGCAGCCAAGCACAACCCAGCAGTAAAAACATCTTGAAATCTGACTTGGGAAGCTCAAACTCCCTGGGTTGGCTATTCTTAGGAGCTTAGCTAGACTAAAAGCCACGGTAAAAAAATTCAGATAACATATAAACACCGCTGACCACATTGATGTGATGTGACAAAGTGACAACTAACTCCTGCAGCAGCCCTTTCTTCACCTAGAGAAAATAAAATCATTAATCTGTTAGTTAACTAACACAGACAAAGATAAAATGTAATAGTGGCACCTATGTAACACAGTGTATGAACAACAAGTGTGTACAAACTGATGATGAGCTCATCAACATAAAGAAGGCATATATCACATCGCCTAAAAAAAGAACTATATCACATTACTTGATATATCTCCTAGGAATTACCGATTGACAACAAATAGATCATTCAGCCTTTTTACATGAAAATGTTGGGTGGGGGAGTTGAAAGATGTCACTAGTGTTTGTAATAATAAAAATTTCTGAAACTATATCAGAAGATATTCTTACCTGTTGAACCATTTCAGCACATTAAAATATCGAACCAGGCAGTCATCCTAACATTTCAGCTTCTTTACATCCACTAGTAATGGTTGTGCCTAGAAGCATAAGAACTCAGGTAATTAACAACAGTTCCACAATAAAGACAAATGATACAAGAAGGCAACATGAGACAATTCGAAACTGCAGAAACAAAGTGAAAAATTATGCCAAAACAACAAACTGTAGAAACAAAGTGAGATTGGGTATCTTGATTTAAATAGAGGAGCTCAAGAGACAAGAAATTCAGTTTATTTTCGAGAGATACAAATATACTAGTCACCAGGTGTAGGGGTCATTGGCAAGTGACAGAATCACAACTATTTCAGGAAAGCATAGATTCGATGGAAGTTGTAACTGAAAATATATGTGATACAAATTTTAAATAAAAACAAAATTTATTTCTATGTGCTATGACTGTAACAATCACCTACAGAAGGGGTCATGAACAAATGAGAAAATCAAAATTATCTAAAAAAATAACATTTGATTTGGCATCTTTGAATACAGCAGGCAGGCATATTCAAACAATAACATATACTAAAATAATACGGCTATAAATTCGTCCATCTAGCAAAGGTGCAATTGCTAACTAAGTTCAAGTTGCAAGTGTAACATTTAAGAATCACAATAACACTATGCGAGCAATCATGTAGAAAACATCACAAGATTGGGTTACTTCCTAAGATATACAGGCCAAGGATGAGCAATCACCTGGTGGGAAGAAACCCGTGAAAGGATAACAACACTCCCTATACTCCCTGGAACGGGTTCCATTAAATTTCCTGAATTGCATTGACTTGAGTTGAACCATATAGACACTTTCGTATCTATATAAAAAGATTACATCGTTATCCTCTTCATAGCCCAGAAATTTGTCCTGCCATTTCATCCTTTTATTGCCCCGAGGAGGGATCTTAAGAAGCTTGTGCAATGAAACCGTTTTCTGCAACAACCATATGCAAACACCTTGACAATTGACCTTCCTCTGCCACATTTGAAGGTTATGATAGGACAACATGGCAAGACCAACGGCGCCATCCTCTGCCTGGATGATCTGAAAGTTGCCAGTATCATTCATACCAGGAGGCCCCTTGATCATGGTAAGGTTCTGGCTGTCCAAATCAAACTCAAGTATTGTACCTCTCCCATTCATAACTGGCCAGTAAAGGACATTGCCAACGAGGGTGCTACGACAACCATGAAAATAAGTATTATCTGGAGCCTCAACTGATATGAGATTGCCCCATGTGTCAGTCATCGAGGAGTAAACGTAGGCGAGGAGTTGATTATCCACGCCATCCCAGGACACCAATACCACCTTGAAGGGGCTGGAGGGCCCCTTGTAGCCGGCTGTGCAGAGCACCGCTCCGACAAAGCTCCACTTGAACTTGCATGGAAGAGCCACGCGACACTTCTCACTTGTGATGGGGTCGCACACAATGAGGTATTTCTGCTCCAGGTCTTCGATAAGTACGCGACCGTGGCGGCAGTCGAGCACATAGGTAAGTCGGGGACGTCCAAGGGAGAAGCGCTCCGGAGAGATGTAGTCGGCAACTAGGGGCGGAATGGGGGTGAACACCATACCTTCCTTGCTGCAGTTCTCGAAGATGCCGAGGAGCGGCGGCTTGCGGTGGTGTGCGTAGAACTGGCAGAGGAACTTGGGGTCGATGAGGAGGCCTCGCCAGCGCTTGCAGATGGCAGACGCTCGGGGATATGAGTACAGGTCTGAGGGGAGGCGGAGAAAGATCTCCCTGAGTATATCATCGTTGTCCGGCAGGGAGGAGGGTGCCTCCGACGAGGTGCCGCGGTGGCGTTGACGTCTGCGACGAGTTGTTCCAATATCCTCCTCACCAGCCTGGATCTGGGGACTGACGCACATGCCACATGGGTGGGCAAGTTCGTCACACTCCTCGATGGTGTGGATCTGGGAAAGGAGGCATGCGCTGCGGCGGTGGCTGGCCATTCCACCAACCTCTTCACTTGGGTGGATCTGAGGACGAAGAGGCGTGCCGCGTGGGTGGGCCAATCCGTTGTCCTCCTCAATGGGGTGGATCTCAGAAAAGAGGTGTGTGTTGTAGCGGTGGCTGGCCGTTCCGACGGCACCAACCTCCTCACCGGCCTGGATCTGGGGATGAACACACATGCCATGCGGGTGGGCAAGTCCGTCACCCTTCTCGACGGCATGGATCTGGGTAAGGAATTGCACCCTGCGGCGATGGCTGGCCATTCCAGCAACCGCCTCACTTGGGTGGATCTGGGGACAGAGGGGCGTGCCGCTTGGGTGGGCCAATCCGTTGCCCTCTTCAATGGTGAAGAAAGGAGGAGCAGGGCGATGGCTGGCCATTCCAGCAACCGCCTCACTTGGGCAGATCTGGGGACGGAGGGGCGTGCCGCTTGGGTGGGCCAATCCGTTGCCCTCTTCAATGGTGGAGAAACGAGGAGCAGGGCGATGGCTGGCCATTCCAGCAACCGCCTCACTTGGGCGGATCTGGGGACAGAGGGGCGTGCCGCTTGGGTGGGCCAATCCGTTGCCCTCTTCAATGATGGAGAAAGGAGGAGCAGGGCGATGGCTGGCCATTCCAGAAACCGCCTCACTTGGGCGGATATGGGGACGGAGGGGCGTGCCGCTTGGGTGGGCCAATCCGTTCCCCTCTTCAATGGTGGAGAAACGAGGAGCAGGGCGATGGCTGGCCATTCCAGCAACCGCCTCACTTGGGCGGATCTGGGGACGGAAGGACGTGCCGTTTGGGTGGGCCAATCCGTTGCCCTCTTCAATGGTGGAGAAACGAGGAGCAGGGCGATGGCTGGCCATTCCAGCAACCGCCTCACTTGGGCGGATCTGGGGACAGAGGGGCGTGCCGCTTGGGTGGGCCAATCCGTTGCCCTCTTCAATGGTGGAGAAAGGAGGAGCAGGGCGATGGCTGGCCATTCCAGCAACCGCCTCACTCGGGCGGATCTGGGGACGGAGGGGCGTGTCGTTTGGATGGGCCAATTTGCTGCCCTCTTCAATGGTGGAGAAAGGAGGAGCGCGTTGCAGCGGCGAGTGGCTATCCCGGCGGAGCACCAAGACCTAGATGAAGCAGGAAGGCATGGGGAGAGAGGAGTGTGGTTTGTTTCGTGACACAATTCCTTATTTGACACAAGCAAAATATTTAATTCCTTATTTGACACTAAAAACTTTTTTTTCCTTATTTCACGTCCGATCTAAATCTCTACTCCTATAAAAATGGCAGTTTGTGACGATGGTGTGTGTGCCTCTATGCCATATTAACCGTCCAATCTGGAATGTAAGGCTGAAACTGAGGCAGGTAGTCCCCGAGCACATTTTGCAGAAACACCCCACACATCAGACAAAATTTTGGAGAAGACACCCGAAACACAAAGCCTATACTTTGGAAATTTCTGCTTCCCTCGCGAAACAAACGAGCCTTCGAGAACCCCTCCCAAATTCCTCGCCGTCGGCCCTTCCCATCTCATCCGCGGCGACTGCCGGAGTTGAGTTGCGCGAGGGATCCCCCTCTTCTATACGTAGTTGTAGTTAGGGTTTCAGTAAATTGGATTTTGGCTTCAAGCTCTCCCCCGTATCTCTGCTTCTAGATCTCGCCGTGCAGGCCGCCGGAGATGGAGCCATGGCGGTGGTTGCTTGCTGCCACATCCAAGTGTCCCTCTGCTCTCCCGTCCTGTCCTGCCACCCCTCCTGGTATGGATTTCCTTTTGGAAACACTCGATGCACGCGCACAATTGAGCGCGACCGTTTCACCATGAGGCCTTCGTTGCCGGTGCCGGTCACCCGGCAGGAGGTCCAGGCCGCCGTTGCCAAGGAAGTCGGGCGGCGGGCGCTCCACGGCGCTGTCCGCTGGCGTGGCGTGCTGAATGCTGTCGGTGCCGGCTTGTACGCCAACAGGAGCCCGACCAACATCAGCCTCGTGTCAGCTGCGTCGTCCAATGCAGACTAGGAGTATCCAATGTTTTTTTTTTTTGAAACAACTAGGAGTATCCAATGTTATTCAGACGAGTAGCGCAAGCTCTGAACTGTACACATAAATGTAACGAGGACGCCCCCACCTCAGCTCTCAGGTTCCAGGGATATGCACAGTCACATCGGCACAGAGTCTGGAACATAGAACCCATCGCTCCCGTGTCGCTGGAGGGCGACACCGGGGCGCCCCCAACCCTAGCCGCCCGGATCCTATCTATCACCACTTCGCCGCCGTCGCCGGCAGCCATCGCCGGCGGCGGCGAAGGCCGGCTCCGGCGACCGGACGGGCGCAACTCCCATCTTCCTCTTCCTCTTCAAGACTCCAACATCCATGGATCTGATGAGTCAATCGTGGTGGTTCTTCGTCTCGTTCTCACGGGCCTGGTGCTTGGGGCGCCGCCGGCGCTGATCCGCTGCTGCAAGGCTGCCCTTGCGCTGCCGCTCCGGGAGAGGTGACCGGAGCTCCGCCGCCTCGTCGATCTGCCCCAACACTACCTGCCCGTCCACGTGCTCGCGCTAGGCCTCCGGTGGTGGCGTGCTGCACTTGGCTCCCACGGTGCTGCCGGCAATGGCCAGCCTTCCGCATATGTGGTGGCTGCCGGCGGCGCTACGGTCCGCGGCATGGTGGTGGCGATCTAGATCCGATCGGTCGGATGGTGGTGACTGCAAAATGCAGGGACTTTCTATAGCTCCACGACGACGGTGATCAACGAAAGATTTTGGGGGGTTCATCCCGCTTGATCCGGTTGTTGATTTCGGCGGTGAGATACAAATTATGGACGATGATTTGACGCAGAGGGATGGTTGTACAGTGGCGGCGGTCAAATCGCATGTAGCCACTGAGATTGCGGAAAAGTGGTGGCGACAACACATGACTGACTTCGATGGTGGTGCTACTCGAGCACCTGGTCTTGAGCTTCGGGGCGAAATCCTATGTCAGCCGAGAGTGGTTATGCCTGGCAATGGCGATGTTTTTTTACGTCGTTACCTTGTTGAAGGCATTGCTCGAATATGCTCAGACTGCTTCTTCAGGGTGAAAACTTAGATTCTGACTTTATGATTGGATCCGGTGACGACGACACTTGAGTGTCCCTCCCTTTCTGAAGGCGTTGTTGTTGAAGAACCTCGTCGTCCATGTGATGTCATGAGATAGTTGGTGCCGATATGGTTATTGTTGTAGTTTGTCGATCGCACATCAGATCGCTTTGGGATTTTTTTTCTCGCCTACGCATAGCTTTGGTCTTATATGACTTTGCTAGTTGTGGACGTGTTTTTTACGTGCGTGTGTGGTGTTGGCTGTGTGCATCCTAGCTATGCAAAGGCCGGGTGTATGCTCACTGTGTTATATATCTTCTTGATGCTTCATTTTGAGTCAATAAAATTCACCCTTTATCGAAAAAACATTGGCACAGCGTCTTTCCGTGCAGCCGGGCATCAGTGCTGCTTCCTTGGTGACGACTGACGTGCCATTGCTGCCGCGCTCTGCCTCCACGCTTCGTCGCGGCGATTCTCACCGGGAGGTATGCACACATATATTTCATCCCCAAGATTGCATATGTGATTTGCTTATTTGATCAACTTCGGTCTGCAGGAGTTTAAGCACCTCTTTTTAGAGATGGATAGGCTAATCAATAGCTTTATAATTGTATAATCAGTAAGAACGGTTACTTGAAAAGGCTTAGGCAGTCTGCTCTAACAAGGAAGTGCAAAACTGATTTCGCAAAAGAAGTAGAGGCGATGGCCAGGCTCTGGCATGCCAACCTCGTTTGCCATCTTTCTTACTGCAATGAAGTCGACAAGCGGATACTCATCTACGGTTACATGTCGGACATCAGCATGGATCTCTACATTGTATAATTTGTCTTGCCTATGATCAGAATTGGGATCACAATAGATCATTAAGTTCTCTTCTGCAACTATTGGTTATCGTTGTTCTGTGCTCCAGTAGAGAAGTACAGCTCATTGCTACATGGGCTAGAGTCAGGGAAACACAATAAGTTGCATGTAGATAAAGTTCTGAATAATAGAACTGCAAATTTGGACAATACGTTCAGAGGAAGCTTGTATGCTTGACATGGTGAGCTCCAAACTTTTGTGAACTAGCATTTCCAATAGTTTAGAGCTGCTACTTTACCGCCAGTATTTGGGTGGTCTGTGTTCAAATTTCTAACACAAGTAATTCACTTCGGGAAGTTCTACTATCGTGTGTCCATGCTGCCAATATCTGATATAATTTCATTGCAAGCACCCAAGAACTGCAGCTCTATCGCCATTTATGATTGTTGACCTATGGCCTACGGCCTATGGCCTACAGAGAGAGTAATTAGTGTTTAGTTGTTTACCTCATGCATTATGTGCCATAATGTAGTTGTGCCGTATGCCTCTTATATTATTTTCGCCAACGACATATATAGGTAGCAGATTAGTATTGCAAGATGTTGTGGCTAAAGTGTTGTCTGGTTAATACTGCATTCCTCCATTACCGATGAAGTGTTACTTCTATGTCAGTTATATATTATGTTGCTCTATGTTCATTGCTTTTGTTGACATCAGATTGTGCATATATGCAATCTGCAGATGCATGTCTGACTGCCCTCAGGTTCAGACCGTATTATCATGCAATGCCCGATAGTTGAACTCTCTGCACGCCAGAATTTTGTCTGCAGTCTGATCATCTTGCAGTGTAGTAGTTTCATAGGGATAGAGAATCGCAGATGCAGCTCTCCAGTATCTTCACTTCTTGATTATATTAAGAAAACTTAAACTAAGTATCTCTTATCTAGGCAGTCAAAGGTATGTTATTAGCTTGAAAAGATACAGAGCTCTAGCTTCCTTTATTTAGAGAAAGATTGGGTATCTTGTACTGGCTCACTCTATGATCTATATGTTCTCAACATGCTCTTCGTGACCTATGCAATGATTTTGTACTTCTCTTACTCCCTCTCTCTCAGTTTACAGGGCGTGCGCGTACCCCTAGGTCGTCAATTTGACCAACCAAATACAAGTCATATATTACAAAAAATATACGAATATAAACTTTAGATGTTCTATTTTCAAACGGTATAATTTTTGTGTTATATAGTTTATATTAGGGTGATAAAATTGACAACCTAGATATACGCGTAGGACTTATAAACTGAAACGGAGGGAGTACTGATCATTAGATCTTTATATGTTTGTGAAAGTGCAAGTATCACTTAGATTATATTTTGGTGTGATGACAATGTGGTTAGTGGAACTAATGTTGGTTGCTAAAGTTTATCTCAGGACGTTGGTTCCAAGGTGTCCATTGATGGAGGTGTGCGACCCCCCAGTCCAAAAAGATCAAAGGCGTGGTTACCAGCGACTCGAAGGTTTTTCGTTTTGGTTCGATTTGAGTCGTAGGTAAAACCGCACTATCAAGAGGGGTCTTCGTGGAATTAGTGTCGTGTGGGAATGCCTCCAAGACAGATACACCAGCCCTCCTACACCTCCTCAGATATTCCACTTGTTGTGTGCTTTGTCGTGGTGTCCTGTGATGTTTCATCAGAAATCTTCTGGACACCCCGTGTGCACGGGGTCTCTGACCCCCGTGCGCACGGGGTAGTCAGAATATTTCTGGACACCCCGTGCGCACGGGGATGACTTGGCCCGTGCGCACGGGGTACCTCGAAACTCACTGGACACCCCGTGCGCACGGGGCTGACTTGGCCCGTGCGCACGGGGTACCTTGCATCTCACTGGACACCCCGTGCGCACGGGGCTGACTTGGCCCGTGCGCACGGGGTCCAATGGGCAGAAATCCCCTCCCGGCCAAGAACACTATAAAAGCCCCCTTCTTCCTCCTCCATCCTTTAACCCTAATGTCTTGTTGAGCTCCTCCATTGCTACACCCCATTTTGCTCACTACTCTCAATCCCTCCACCCAATCTTGTTGAAACTTTGGGGATTGGGAGAGCAAGACCTGATCTACACTTTGACCAAACCAAATCGCATTCCCCGCAACATTCATCCACCATGACTTGTTACTCTTGGAGCTTGGGCTCCTAGGCGGTTAGAGGTTCCTCCGGAAGCTTCCTTGCTTGTGGTGTGCTCCGGAGAAGTTTGTAAAGGTGTGGTGGTCGCCTTCAAGACCAACCCCGAGTGATTCGAGACTCATCCGTTGGGGGTGACTCGAAGGAGATTACGGTGAGCCTTCGGTGGCGTTCCGCAAGCTTTGGCTCCGGCACCGCTCCAAACAGAGAGTAGCTCTTCCCCAAGGAAGAGTGAACTTCGGGATAAAATCCGCGTCCTCGTCTCACTTGTGGTTAATCCTTTCCCGCACTTTACTTAGCCTTGTATGCTTGTTGGCTTGCTAATTAGTTTGTTGCCTAGCATACTTAGCTTAGAGCTTGCTTGTCATATAGGTTGTGTTCACCTAGTTGCATATCTAGTGAACCCTTTTTATCCGCTAAGCCTTAAAATTGACAAGAAAGAGTAAAATTTGTAGTCTCCTATTCACCCCCCCCTCTAGTCGACCGTATCGATCCTTTCAATTGGTATCAGAGCCTCGTGCTCTAATATAAGGTTTTACAACCTTAGAGGATATGGCCGATCTAGGGAATGAGGGAGGTGTCGCACCACTTGCGGAGGATGGTCAAAACCTACCCCCCGCCGCGGCCGACGCACTTGTTGCTCCGGCCGTTGCTCCCGTCGCCCCCATTAACCCGGGTGCCCCGTTGACCGCGGCCGATATTCTTTCAATGTTTGCGGACCTCAAAACTTCTATGTTGAAAGAAGTTCGCTCCTCGGTCAAGGAGGAAATTGATGCTCGCTTAAAGCCCTCGACATCCGCCTCAAACTCATTTGATCCAAATGCGGTTCATGATGCGGATGATTCGAGAGAACCTCTTGCATCCCCGGCTCGCACTCAAGTTCCCAAGTACAATGCCGTGGAACCATTTTACTCACCACAACCCTTGCAGCACCCTCGCATTAATCCTGTGGGGCCTCCGCCCCCTTTGAAAGCTAACGCGTTTGCTAAGTGGAAGCTAGATATGGAGTCTCATATTCGCAGTGCATCTACACAACTATGGTGGATTGTGGTCAATGGTTTCAACCCCAAGGATCCCATGAATCTCACTCCAAGAGAAGCAGTTGATGATCAACTCAATGCTACCGCCCACCACATGTTGCGCACCGCGGTGACCGATGACTATAGTGACTCCATTGCTCTCCTCAAGACCGCCAAGGAAATTTGGGATTGCCTTGAGGAGGCCCTCGAAGGTGATGAATCAATTCGAAGATCTCGGTTGGCTTTGCTCAAGCAAGAAGTCAACCTATTTGTGAGAAATGAGGGTGAGTCCGCGGAAGAGATATATCGAAGGTTGAAGTCTCTTGTGCTCAATTTGAGAACCTTTGGGTGCACTTGGGCGAATGATGATTTCATTAAGGACAAGTTCATTGATGCTATGGTTCTCACGGAACATACCATGGTGATGATGATACATCAACGCCCGGACTATCAAAAGTTGACCACGGCACAAGTTGTATCCACTTTCTCAACTCATGTTCTTTTGGAGACCAAGTCCAAGAAGACCTTTGCCATAGCTCAAGCCACCAAGAACTCAAATCTTGCATTGAAGGCCAAGAAAGTAGTTGCCCAACCCTCAAGGGATGAAGAAGTTGTTGAAGAGACTTGTGAGGAAGATGTTGACACCTCATGCCCGGCAAATGACTTTGCGGAAGACTTGGCTCTCTTGGTCAAGAAATATTCCGGGACCATGGCAAACAAAGGGAAGAATCTGCAAGGAAGATCGTTTGGACGAAGAAAATGCTACAATTGTGATAGCCCAAGACATTTTGTGCACGATTGTCCTTATGAGAGACGTGAAGACAAGTCCGAGAAGCTTGTGCTCAAGAAGAAGAAGTTCACCAAGTTTTCCAAGAGGAAAGATGACAAGGCTCTTGTTCATGAGGAGTACATGTCCGGAGATGAAGATGACGGTGATGATGATTATGTGGGCACGACCGCCATTGCCATGCATGCCACTACCTCCTCCTCCACCACCGGCCTCTTCGACTCTCCCAACGAGGACAAGCCGTTCACTCATCATTGCCTCATGGCCAAAGAGGTAAAAATAAAGTCCAACTCTCAAAAACCCTTCATCCACACTCCCAATGTTTCATGTGAGATAGTGGAGGATGAGTGTGATGATGGTGTGGATAATGATGAGGAATCCTTGATGGCTTTCATGAACACTCTTCATGGTGAAGCTCGTGCTCGTTTTAGTGATCTCCTTAAATCACTCGCCGAACGCGATGATTTTATTGAGAACATTGAAAACCTCCTCATAGAGGAAAAAGAGAGAGTCGAACTCCTCGAGCACGAGCTATATGAAGAGAGTGTCATGAGAGCATCACTTGAGTAAGCCTTGTCTTCTCATAAAATTGACTTCGTTAAAACCGATGATGCGTTGCAACTTGCTCTTGAGAACAACATGCCCTTAAAGTAAGGGTTGAAAAGCTTCTAGTTGATCACACGAGACTTGTTGAGGAACATGAGCTCCTTGTGACTAGTTCCAAGGTTGTCAAAGGTGACCTAATTGCCCTCACCGAGTCGTATGCTCAACTTAAAGCTACAACCATTAAGGCTCTTACTTCCGTCCCTCATATTGATTTAAATGATGAATCTTGTACGGCTAACTTTGCTCATGATTGCACCTCTCTCCAAGAGGAGAATAAGAAGTTAAAAGCCCAAATTGAGAAAGGGCTTGTGTCATGCATTCAAGGGGAGAAAAACCTCAATGACCTCTTGAGCAACCAAAAGGAGTGTGTTGCCAAGGAGGGAATTGGGTTTGACCCCTCTTCTAAGAAGAAGAAGACCAAGAAGAAGAGCAACAAGAAGAAGATCGGTCCTACTTCTCCTCCCCAACAAAAGATAGCATTTGTTCATGAAGGACACAAGGAGAAGGAGAAGGAAAAAGGGAATGTCGGGGATGGCAAGGTCACTAGGGACAAGGCCATTCCCAAAGAGTTTGCCGGCAAGAACAACCCATCTTATGTCCTCATGAGAGGAAATGATGGTCATACCTTTGCTAAATTTGTTGGCACTAACTATGATGATTATGCTTGGACTATTTGGGTTCCTAAGACCCTTATTGCTAACTCTCTAGGACCCATTGCAAAATGGGGACCTAAAATCAAAGCTTGATTCTTGTAGGACTATACCTCCGGTGGAACACAATGGGTGATCGATAGTGGTTGCACCAATCATATGACCGGAGAGAGGGAGATGCTTGTGGAGTTCATTGATTCGCTCAAGGCCACTTCAAACATCTCTTTTGGTGACAATAGCAAGGGCAAGGTATTGGGTTTGGGCAAGGTGGTAATCTCTAGTGATGCATCACTTAAGAATGTCATGCTTGTTCAATCTCTTCACTACAATTTACTTTCTACGATTCAATTGGCTCGTGCCGGTTATGATTCTCATTTCGGTGAATTTCATGTGACCGTCTTTAAGAGAAGCAATCTCAAAGTGGTCTTTGTTGGGCATGTTTAAGACAACCTTTACGTGGTTGATTTCTCAAATGAGAAAACTTATCTTGCAACATGTCTAATGGCCAAGGCCGACGTGGGGTGGCTTTGGCATCGCCGGCTAGCACACGTTGGCATGAGAAATTTACAAGCTCTCTTAAAGGGGGAGCACATCCTTGGACTAACCAATGTGTCTTTTGCCAAAGATCGTCCTTGTAGTGCATGCATTGCCAGAAAACTTCATGAAAAAGCTCATAAGGTGTCAACTATCATTACCACTTTGAGGCTTCTCGAGCTCATTCACTTGGATCTCTTTGGGCCTCCATCTTATGATAGTTTGGGAGGGAGGAGGTATTGCCTTGTCATTGTCGATGACTATACAAGATATACATGGGTGTTCTTCCTCAAGACTAAAGATGAAACTCAAGACACCTTCATCAACTTTGCCAAAGAAGCTCAACGTCAACATAATTGTGAGATCAAGGCAATTCGAAGTGACAACGGCACCGAGTTCAAAAATTACACTATGAACGAGTTCTTGAGCGATGAGGGGATCAAGCATCAATATGCCGCGCCATACACTCCCGAACAAAATGGTGTTGCGGAGGAAGAACCGGACTCTCATTGAGATGGCAAGGACCATGCTTGACGAGTACAAGTCTCCATACAAGCTTTGGGCCGAAGCCATCAACACCGCGTGCCATGCTACAAACCGGCTTTATCTTCGTAAGCTCAAGAACAATACTCCCTACGAACTCCTAATCGGGAGAAAGCCTAACGTCAAATACTTTCGAGTATTCGGTTGTAAGTGTTTCATTCTAAATAAGAAATCCCGTTTAGCTAAGTTTGCGCCTAAAACTTATGAGGGCATATTTGTTGGATATGCATCAAACTCGCATGCTTACCGTGTTCTCAACAAATCCACCGGATGTATTGAGGAAACGGTAAATGTGGAGTTTGATGAAGATAATGGTTCCCGTGCGGAGCAAATTGTTCCTAGTGTTGTAGGTGATGAGGCTCCTTCACAAGCTATAAGGACTATGGGGATAGGCCACATTCGTCCACAAGAAACACACCAAGTCCAAGTAGAAGAAGAAGGAGTAAGAGCCTCTCTTGTGGATTCTCCACAAGGGAAGTCATCACCGCCACCACAAGGTCAAGATGCTATGGAAAATCATGAACCTATCCAAGAACAAGATCAAGTCCCTCATGTTCCCGAGCAAGATCAAGGGCAAGCCCAACCAAATGGCGAAGAACCAATCCGTGAGGCCCAAGGTCAAGCTCTTGATCAAGATCAAGATCAATCCCAACCTCAAGTGTCTTCCACATCATCACATCCAAGTGATCAAGAACTAGAGGTTGTGAAGAGAAGGGTGTCTCCAAGGCTAAAGCATTCTCAAGGCCAAGCTTCTTCCACAAGTTCAAAACCAAGTGAAGAAGAGCTTACCCTCAAAGTGCAAAAAGCGCCCGCCAAGTTAAAGCATCCTCAACATCTCACCGACAACATTTATGGAAGCATCAATAAAGGGGTAACTACTCGTAGACGTTTGGCAAACTTTTGTGAACATCACTCGTTTGTCTCTTGTGTTGAGCCCCTTAAGGTTGAAGATGCAATTGACGACCCGGATTGGGTAAATGCCATGCATGAAGAACTCAACAACTTCACCCGCAACAAAGTATGGACTCTTGTGAAGAGACCCAAAGAACATCATAATGTCATTGGAACAAAGTGGATCTTTAAGAACAAACAAGAGGAGCATGGACAAGTCACTAGAAACAAGGCAAGGTTAGTGGCACAAGGGTTCACCCAAGTTGAAGGTTTGGACTTCGGTGAAACCTTTGCCCCCGTTGCCCGTCTTGAGTCCATTCGTATCTTGCTTGCATATGCTTCACATCATGATTTCAAATTGTATCAAATGGACGTGAAGAGTGCATTTCTTAATGGTCCTCTTAAGGAGTTGGTGTATGTCAAACAACCTCCCGGTTTCGAAGACCCCGATCACCCCTCTCATGTTTATGAACTCCATAAGGCGCTCTATGGACTTAAACAAGCACCTCGTGCTTGGTATGATCACCTTACGGCGTTCTTAAGCGAGAAGGGGTTCCAGATCGGGTTAATAGATTCCACTCTCTTCACGAAGAGGGTAAAAGGAGAATTGTTTGTGTGCCAAATATATGTTGATGATATTATTTTTGGTTCCACTAACCATGCTATTAACGTTGAGTTTGAGAATCTTATGACCAAGGAATTTGCTATGAGCATGTTGGGAGAGTTGAAGTTTTTCCTCGGATTTCAAGTGAAGCAATTGAGAGGAGGAACCTTCATCAACCAAGCACTTTATATTCAAGACATGCTCAAGAGGTTCAAAATGCAAGATGTCAAGCCCATGAAGACGCCCATGCCCACAAATGGCCAACTTAATCTTGATCCCAATGGTAAAGATGTGGATCAAAAGGTATATCGCTCTATGATCGGTTCTTTGCTTTACCTTTGTGCATCTAGGCCGGATATTATGTTGAGTGTGTGTATGTGTGCAAGATTTCAATCCGCTCCCAAGGAGAGCCATTTTTCGGCAGTGAAAAGAATCCTTCGATATTTGGTTCATACCCCAAACTTGGGCCTTTGGTACCCCAAAGGAGCAACTTTCAAGTTATTAGGATATTCGGATTCGGATTGGGCCGGAGACAAGGTAGACCGCAAGCCCACTTCCGGGTCTTGTCAATTCCTAGGGAGGTCATTGGTAAGTTGGTCTTCAAAGAAGCAGAATTGTGTGTCCCTTTCAACCGCCGAGGCCGAGTACATTGCTGCAGGAAGTTGTTGTGCACAATTATTATGGATGAGGCAAACTTTGATGGATTATGGTGTCAAATGTGACAAAGTGCCTCTATTTTGTGACAATGAAAGTGCAATCAAGATCGCCGACAATCCAGTGCAACATAGCCGAACCAAACATATCGAGATTCGTCATCACTTCATTCGAGATCATGTGGCCAAGGGAGACATTGATTTATTCCATGTCAACACCGAGAAGCAACTTGCCGACATTTTTACCAAGCCACTTGATGAAGCAAGATTCCGCGAGTTAAGGCATGAGCTGAATATCGTGGATATAAGTAACTTGGATTGAGGTTCTTGCATACACACACATACTCTACTAGTATCTTGTTTTAGATGTAGGCACCTAAGTAGGGGGAGCTAGCTCAACTAATGAGCTATCTTATCCTACTAGTGCATAAATTGATCAAAATCTTTCACATTAGCCATTTGAAGATGGCATTTGTGCTTCAAAGATGAGTATTGGTCTTGGACCCAAGGTTCATATCTTCGCGGTGCCATACCAAACAAACTCAAACATGGTGGCTTCGGCCACCGCCCTCCGTTGGAGGTTGGATCGTTTTTGTCTTTTGTTTGTGTGGTTCTTCTTGTCCTTGTGTTCGTGTTTCCATGAGTGTGTGTTTTCTCGAGTCTCTTCCAGTGCAAGTGCTACACATACTCCTTTCTAGTAGTGTTGGATTTCTTCTGCGACGTGTTCAGAAGTGAGGCGGGAATGCTCTTTGGGGTCTTGGTAAGAATTTTCATTCAGCCATAACCCAACAAGCTTCTTCCTGTCAAAATCCTCTAGATACCCCATGCCCACGGCCCTTGTACCGTGCACACGGGGACCCCGTGCCCACGACCCTTGTACCGTGCGCACGGGGCCTTTAGCCCGTGCACACGGGGTCTGCGGTTTCTGGCCCTGAAGAGGTGGGACGTGGGGGGTTTGGGTTCTTTCCCACCCAGTCGCCCCCTCCACGCCCCAGATCGCCTCCAGGCTGCCGCCGTCGCCTCCTTGTCGCCGGTGCTCCTCCGTGCGCCGTGGGACTTCGCTGCTCCGTGGAGATCTTCCGGGATGGGGTCCTCCTCTGGTATCTCCCTCCCCTTGTTCTTCTTTTTCCTCCTTTGGATCCATTTTAGTCTAGGGTTTCCTCCTCTACTAGTCTAGGCCAGTCGTTCCCTTGTGGTAGACTAGGGGCGGATGGGCATTACTGTGGCAGTTCTCCCTGCCGCACTCACTCCCGGATCTCGATCTGGAAGTGGTTGCCGCTCGGCGAACCCCGTGTCCACGGGCCTTGTACCGTGTGCGCGGGGCCCCCGTGTCCACGGGCCTTGTACCGTGCGCACGGGACCCCCGTGTCCACGGTGGTCAGACCCCCGTGTGCACGGGGTACACAGTGGTGCCAGTCCTGTTTCTTCTCTATCTTCCATTCCTCGCCAGCTTCTCGAGCACTTGTACTTATTTGTGTCTCTCGTGTTTGTTGTGTTTTGTTGCTGTTGTGTCGCCGTACCGCCTCCAAGCAGCCAGTGATTGAAGCCTCCGAGGATTCAGAAGAGGAGTATGATTCGCAGGAAGATGCTCACTATGAGAACCCCGCAGATGCAGAGATAGAAGATGAGGATGATTCTGCTGATGATGTTGATGAGGAGGAAGGAGAGGAACACGTGCTCCCAGGAGGTCGGAATGTCAAGAATCTACCTCTCTCTAAGTGGACCAAGCCAGAGCTTTGGGCTTGCAGGCAGGATTTCCCCTATGTGCCAAACACTGATGCAGGGGTTGACCCAAGATTCAAGAATGATTTTCAACACCGGGTGTTCTCTGAGCTGATCATGACCAAGAAAAACAAGTTTGCCCCCCACAAGCAAATCAATGTGGAGGCTCTTCGGGACAATGATCATACCTATCCCGGTGTGTATAGTGCTCTTGGGAGGCTTGGCTTGATCCCGTTCGTCGCCTTCCACCATCCGTTTAGTGAAGATCTTGTGATGCAGTTCTTTGCCACCGTATACTTCCACAGTGATGAGGCTCGCACTATGACTTGGATGTCTGGCACATATGAGTATGAGGCCTCCATGGCCAAGTTCTCTGACATCATTCCGTATCGGTTCTTTGCTGAGGAGCATCCTGAGTATGGCCGTGTTCGTGAGACAGGTAGAGACAAGGATGAGATTGCTTTTGCTTACAAGCCAGACAAGGCCTTCACCACCGGTTCTATCAAACATTTGAAGCCAACCTATGATACTATGCGTCACATTCTTAGGTACACGCTTAATCCTAAGACCGGGGACTCTCACAATCTGAGGAGCTCCATGTTGGATATCTTTGTCTACCTTCATAACAAGAAGAAAGTGGATGTTCTGGACTTCATGTTCTTTGAGATCAGGCAGTGTGTTCAGGAGAACAAGTCATGCATCTATGCTCCGTTCATCCAAGCTTTGATTGAGTCCGTCTGTCCCGCCAGGTACATTGCCAAGTACCGCACCTCCGTTCCGAAGCGTGAATCCAACTGGCTTCCGGCTGCTCCTCCACCATATGTGCCTCCCAAGAAGGGGCGCAACCCCAGGCCTGAGGATCGTGCTACCTACACTGAGGGATGTTCATCCTATGTGCGGATTCCGCGTAGCAAAGGGAAGCAGGTTGCTACTGATGCCAGTTTCACCAGAGAGGAGAAGAAGTCTCTTCTGAAGACCGTGAGCAACATGTTCAAAATGTGTCAGTCCATTCAGCGCCGTCAGGTCAAGGAGATCAACAAGGGCAAGCTGGTGAGGCGTCAGGAGAAGGCTGAGCATGCTGCAGCTGGTGAGGAGGTTGGTCCAGGGTCCGAGGACATCGACAGTGTGGCCACAGCTCGTTCTTTTCCCTTGGGGGGATGGCACTTTGATGATGATGATGATGCTTCGAGCGCACCTCCTCTTGTCTAGAGTCTCGTTAGCATCGCCTTTTCCCTTTTTGTTGTCTTGATGACAAAGGGGGAGAAGTGTTCTATTAGGGGCATTTGCAGTTGGTTTCAGTTGGGTGAGATCTCAAGGCCTCGTTTCTTCGTGTCTCGTTTGTTTTGGTTGTGTTTATTTGGCTTGAGATACTCTTATTTACTTGCTTTCGCGGTGTGGTCGTGAGCTACCTAGTCTATGTGAGAGACTATCTACTTTATGGAATTTATCTATGCTTATGTTGATGTATCTTGTGGAGTATGATCAAGCTTCTATATGTTAGTCTCACGTTTTCTGCTCACCACACTTGCATGTGATCTAGGCACCGTGTTTGGTTTTATTATGTTGATCACATGCCTTGACAATGGGGATCTAGGGGGAGCCTCATATGTGTGTGCTTGATGCATAATCAAGCATTTTTTTCTTGCACATATATAGGGGGAGCTCCTTTGATCAACTATTGTCGCATGGCTGCTTACTTAAGTTGTATCCTATATGCCATGTCCTAACCATGTTGTCATCAATGCACCAAAAAGGGGGAGATTGAAAGTGCAAGTATCACTTAGATTATATTTTGGTGTGATGACAATGTGGTTAGTGGAACTAATGTTGGTTGCTAAAGTTTATCTCAGGACGTTGGTTCCAAGGTGTCCATTGATGGAGGTGTGCGACCCCCCAGTCCAAAAAGATCAAAGGCGTGGTTACCGGCGACTCGAAGGTTTTTCGTTTTGGTTCGATTTGAGTCGTAGGTAAAACCGCACTATCAAGAGGGGTCTTCGTGGAATTAGTGTCGTGTGGGAATGCCTCCAAGACAGATACACGAGCCCTCCTACACCTCCTCAGATATTCCACTTGTTGTGTGCTTTGCCGTGGTGTCCTGTGATGTTTCATCAGAAATCTTCTGGACACCCCGTGTGCACAGGGTCTCTGACCCCCGTGCGCACGGGGTAGTCAGAATATTTCTGGACACCCCGTGCGCACGGGGCTGACTTGGCCCGTGCGCACGGGGTACCTCGAAACTCACTGGACACCCCGTGCGCACGGGGCTGACTTGGCCCGTGCGCACGGGGTACCTCGCATCTCACTGGACACCCCGTGCGCACGGGGCTGACTTGGCCCGTGCGCACGGGGTCCAATGGGCAGAAATCCCCTCTCGACCAAGAACACTATAAAAGCCCCCTTCTTCCTCCTCCATCCTTTAACCCTAATGTCTTGTTGAGCTCCTCCATTGCTACACCCCATTTTGCTCACTACTCTCAATCCCTCCACCCAATCTTGTTGAAACTTTGGGGATTGGGAGAGCAAGACCCGATCTACACTTTGACCAAACCAAATCGCATTCCCCGCAACATTCATCCACCATGACTTGTTACTCTTGGAGCTTGGGCTCCTAGGCGGTTAGAGGTTCCTCCGGAAGCTTCCTTGCTTGTGGTGTGCTCCGGAGAAGTTTGTAAAGGTGTGGTGGTCGCCTTCAAGACCAACCCCGAGTGATTCGAGGCTCATCCCTTGGGGGTGACTCGAAGGAGATTACGGTGAGCCTTCGGTGGCGTTCCGCAAGCTTTGGCTCCGGCACCGCTTCAAACGGAGAGTAGCTCTTCCCCAAGGAAGAGTGAACTTCGGGATAAAATCCGCGTCCTCGTCTCACTTGTGGTTAATCCTTTCCCGCACTTTACTTAGCCTTGTATGCTTGTTGGCTTGCTAATTAGTTTGTTGCCTAGCATACTTAGCTTAGAGCTTGCTTGTCATATAGGTTGTGTTCACCTAGTTGCATATCTAGTGAACCCTTTTTATCCGCTAAGCCTTAAAATTGACAAGAAAGAGTCAAATTTGTAGTCTCCTATTCACCCCCCCCTCTAGTCGACCGTATCGATCCTTTCAGTTTGCTTGAATGTCTTAACGTCACTGCTATGCCAGTTAACTTCTTGTGATGATACATTTTAGAAAAACTTAATTTAAACAGAGGATAAATAAGTGATTGCTAATTTTGGTGTATGAACTTGAGGCTCGGGTCATAATCCACTTGCTTGTGTAAACCAAGGTAATGTTCCCGCATAAAACACGCTAAGGTAATGCCCTCCTGTTTCTACTAGAAAGAATTTGACCATCAAATTATCATTTTCTGTTTCAAAGGTTAATCAGTTTTCCCAAGAGGCCAAGACCACTACAGAGCCCAGATTTTTTGTTGAAAAAGACCACCTGCCCAACGGAATTGCTAAAAAAGATCCCCTTCAGATGAAACTGACAAAAAAAACCCCTCAGCCGTGACGGCAGGCGCGGCGGGCGACACGTGGCACCTGCCGCCACGGTGCGAGGCGGCGGACCCTGCCGCCACCGGGTCAGACGGCATGCTGGCCAGAACGGGAATCCACACCCGCGACGTAACGGGGCTGGCATTGTGGGCCCGGCCGCCTCAGGGACAGGCGGCATCACTTTAGCTGCTGGGCCCAGCCGCCTAAGGGGCTGGCGGCAGCCGTGTGCACGCTACGCACTGCCGTTTAGCTATGAGGAATACCTGTTAATTAACCTGACAAGACGGCTGCAGCATTCATGCCGTCGAGGATTCAAGGGTTAATCACGACAGGCACGTAGACTGACTACTGACCCATCAATTAGTACTCCTCCTAATTAGCATACTTGCAGAGACAGAGACCAGTGCCAAGAACGGGAGATGTTCTAGTAATGAATTTTTGCATGCAGACGATAACGACAGACGGGGGGAATCGGCAGCGCGCAGCGTGCACAGGGTTGCCGCCAGCCCCACAGGCGGCGGGGCCCAGCAGCTACAGTGCTGCCGCCTGCCCTTGAGGCGGCAGGGCCCACCGCGCCAGCCCCGTTACGTCGCGGGTGCGGGGACGGGGCTTGCCTGCTCCCTCGTAATACTCCCATCCGTGCTCCCGTTTCTTCTTTTTCCATCCGACGGCTACGCCAAATCTCCTCCCCACGTCTCTTCTTTCTCATAAAAATTAAAGAACTAAGACTAGTATTTTCACCTGCTCCCGTATAATACTCAAACAACCACCGTATAATCTTCCAAGTCCAGGTTCGACTTCGCAGAGCACCCGCTTGTGCCCCGATCGAGTTGCCGAAGCACTCGCGCACCTGAAGGTTCATGACATCGAGCAATCTGTGAGCATCCCGTTCATCGGCGCCGTCTGCATGGTCGCCTCCGACCTCGTGCTCGACGACTGGACGTGGTAGTCGCCAACTCCATTGTCGCCGCAAGGGACACAGGGTCATTGGCGTCGTGGTGACAGGGTCGTGGTGATCACCACGCGTGCCCTCCCTCGCCGGCCCACTGCTCTACCAACTTCACTTCTCGCCGCTGAACGACAGCGGCACAACCTCGCGTTGTCGAGCCCTGCCGCAGTCGACTCGATCTGTTCGCGTGCGCGCGGAACTCCTTGTCTGACATGGTGATGCACACTCCAGGATCCGCCTTGTTGGCTCGCCGGGTCGCGGTCCGCTTGGGACGGCGTCGAGGAGTGTTCTGCGTTGGACATGATGCTGCAAGTGCCACCACCCATGCCGAGTCGGGTGCAGCCTTTATTGCCTTCCTAGCACCGCGGTCGACTTCGCCTCCGGCATCGACATAAGAACCATCGGTGCCACAGCTATGCCGGACACGCTGTGCACGCCGTGGTCGTCAACGCGTATGTTGTGGGTCAGCTCGAGTCTTCTCCGCAATCGACGCCACGATCGGCGGTGCCGGCTGCTGCGCCGGCCACATCGCTGTGCACTCCGCTATCGTCAACAAGTACGTCGTTCTCGCTCGAGCCACGCCGCGGTAGTCAGTTCCGTGTGCAGTCCTCACGCGGGGCAGCTCGCACGGCCACCGTCTATTTGGAAAAGTACGGTTGTTGTTTGAGTATATACGGGAGCAGGCGAAAATACTAGTCTTAGTTCTTTATTTTTTATAAGAAAAAAGAGACGTGGGGAGGAGATTTGGCGTAGCCGTCGGATGGAAAAAGAAGAAACGAGAGCACGGATGGGAGCATTACTAGGGAGCAGGCAAGCCCTGTCCCAGGTGTGGATTCCCGTTCTGGCCAGCTTGCCGGCTGACGCGGTGGCGGCAGGGGCTGCCGCCTCGCTCCGTGGCGGCAAGTGCCACGTGTCGTCCGGCGCGCCTGCCGCCACGGTCAAGGGGGTCTTTTTTGTTAATTTCATTTGAAAGGGGTCTTTTTTAGCAATTCTGTTGGGCAGGTGGTCTCTTTCGACAAAAATTCCAGAGCCCACCGCATGTTTTGAACTGCAAAAGGAAAGGGGAGAGTCCTGTTGCTTATCCATATACTGACAAAACATGATATGTGTTGCAAGAACTACAAACTATGTTGGCAATCGGAATATTGGTAGACTAATGAGTATAAAAAAGATGCCGTTCCTTGTATCAGTTGTTGAAACTTCCTTATTTCTTGTGATTCTTGGCACTAGGATATTATCAGTTGTTATCGTATTTGATAGAAACTACTCCCTCCGTCAAGTCTCTAAAACATCTTATATTTGTTTACAGATGTAGTAGCTATCAGAAATAGGATGTTTTGAATGTGATGAAAAACTGTGTGCTATGGCGGAGAGAAGTGAAGTGGAGCAAAGTTGGGTGATGGGCCGAGATGAGTGAGGTAGGAAGAAAGAATAACACGTGCGGCGACTTAGCATGTTCGGCGGGAAATAACACGACACAATTTAAATCAGCGTGTATGCACACTTTGAAACCAAACATTATTTGAGTGCACTTAATATGGATGAAGGGAGTATAATTTATTTCCGTAGCAACGCACGGGCAGCTAATTAGTTTTATTACAAATCTAACACTTTCATAAAGGAAATTCCGCATAACAGTGTTAAATGACATGTGAAAGGACTTTGACGTGTGAGACCCACTGGTCATCCTTTTGCCCCCAAAACATCTAGCCCATCATCCTCTTTCTTTGTTTCCCTCACATACATGTGAGACCCACTAGTCATGTCTTTCTTCGATTGCGTGAACAACCCAACCCGTAATGCCCCTCCTCCTCCCTTCACCGCGGACGAGGCTTCTCTACAATATTGCTTCCATGACGTGGGTGTCACATGTCGGCCCACAGGCAATCTGGCACATAGGTTAGTGATCCCACGCCAATCTGGCACATAGTGATCCCACGCCAAACGATAGTAAGTCAGTGGACTTCACTGCCGGCGGCCGCAGTCACCACCCAAACCTTTGAGCATCTCCAGCCGTTCCGCCCCCCAGGGCGTCGAAAAAGAACCGCAATGCTAAATTGGTGCATGGAGGCGATTTTGTTCCCAGTCGCCGGCCCACAAGTCGCCTGGGTTCGACGATGTTCCGTACAAATTTATGCAAACTCGGCGATTTTTGGCATGAACTCGGCGAAACTTTATTGAAATTTATACAAAAAACATGAAAATATACAAACTACGTCCAAACTACGCCTAGCCGCCGCCGCGTCGTCTACATGCCGAGAAGCCTGTAGAAGCGGGTGTAGTCGCCGCCGTCGCCATCATCGTCGTCGCGTGCCTAGCCTGTGCCGCCGCCGTCCCTGCTGCAGCCCTGGCCATGGTCGCCGACGCGCGGTGGGGCGCTGGACGGCCCGGCCTCGTCCTCCTCGTCGCTGTCGAGGACGATGACGCCGCCCTCCTCGCGCCCGCGGCGCCGGGCCTGGAGCTCCGCGTACGCCCGACGCTGGCGGCGTACCTGCTCTCGGACGTAGTCCTCCTTCGCCCACTTGAGGGCGGACTCGTCGTCGAGGGCCGCCATCTCGACGTGCTCCGGCTTCACCGGGAGCAGCCCCGGCTCCGGCTTCGGCCGGACCAGGCGGAGGGAGCCGCGCGGGGAGGGCCATGCACCCTCGTTGATGACGAGGGCGCCGCTGTGGATGCGTCGCCCGAGCGGCGTCTCCTCCGGCTCGGGCTTGACGGGGTGGAGCGCGGCCGGCGAGCCGGAGCCCGACGACGAGGACGACCCCGGCTCCATTCGCCGCGGCGTCCAGGAGCTACCACGGCGGCGAGAGAAGGACGGCCGCGGCGGGTACTCGAGGCGCGGCACGTTGCCGATCTCGATGTGGTCGAGGATGGCCTCGAGGGTGCGGCCTGGCACGCCCCACCACTCGCGCCGCCCGTCGGCGTTGAGGCGGCCGCGCGGGATGACGCCGTTGGTGGAGGCGATCTGCTCCTCGCGGCGGCGTTGGAAGTACATGGTCCAGAGGGTGTGGTTGTCGGTGGCGTAGCGTGGCTCGTTCCGTTGCTCCTCCGTCAGGGAGGAGCGGATGCGGGCGATCTCGGCCCGCCGCTTTGCCCCTTCGGGCACCGGTGGCACTGGGACGCCGCCGGCGCTCAGCCTCCACGTCCCCGGCACCCGCATGTCCGGGGGCGCCGGGTACTCGGCCTCGTAGAGCAGGCGCACCTCCGGCTCTTGGAGGTGGCGGCAGCCGAAGCCGTTCGCCGCCGCGCCGTCGCCTGGGAACCTCTCGGCCATCTTTTCGTTGGCGGGAAGAGGGGAGAGTGTTGCTTTCTGCGTCGGAGAGGGGGAAATGAGTGTTGTGGCGTCAGGTCGCCTTTTATAGCCGCAACTGGGGCGGCGACGGGCTGCATGCGGGGCGACGCGTGGCGGGAGAGGGCGGGACGCGCGTTGCGGCAGGTTCACTGCGCCGCCCGTGAAGCATCAATGGAGGCTGACCGGCGCGGCAGCGCGACAACCTTCGCATTGATTCCTGCGGGAACCGAGGCGATGAGGGCGACGAGGCGGCGTCTCGCTGCTCGGCGGGCCCATCCTCTTTCGCGCCAAAACGCTCGCCCCGGCGCCCCCGGGCGCCCCCCAGCGCGCCGGGTTTGGCCTGGGTCCGCCGGCGCTCGTTTCGGCCCAAACCGGCGAAAAAAGGGCTCCTGGGGGCGCGACTGGGCCGATTTTTGAGCGTCGGCGCGGAAAAATCGCCTAGGGAGGGCCTGTTGGGGGCGCGGCTGGAGATGCTCTTATAAGAGCACTCACCCTCCAAGCGGCCACACCACATCCCTCTTCAGCCTCCCGGTTGCTGATGGCAGCCGTGCTCGCCCTCACAGCAGCCCCTCCCTTCTTGCCACCTCCTCTACCTTTTCCACACCGACTCACTCAGCCACAAGTCGTCGGAGTCAAGGATGAAGAACTCTGACCGCCTCATCTCTCCTCTGCGAGCTCTGACTCGAAAGCCCAGCACAAGAAACTGTGAGCACCATCTCTCGATTTAGATGCCCGACACGAGAAACTGTGAGCATTATTGCTCGATTCGCTACCCCGTCAGTATCGAGCAGTCCATGGCTTCCCTCCTTGTCACCGGTGAGCAGTCCCGTGGTTGTCCTCCCCCTCCCCACGCCCTCCTCCACCAGGCTAGATCCTCCTCGCAGAGGTCAGCAGTGGCAGAGCCAGGAATGAAGCCAAAACCCCGGGCCAATTTTTTTCCGACAACATAGAAAAACATTGGACCTTATAACAACCCCAAAAATGTACGGCTGTTTGCAAAGTTCTGGTACTGTGATCTCTCGACGACACCCCACATCTACTTGTGTCTCTCGTGGTGATGTCTTATGTTTGTCAGCTAGGTCGTGCCTTGTTCGGTTTTTCGGCCCGGTTTCCCTTATAAACGGGGTCGATTTGTTAAGGTTTTCGATTCGGTTTTTCTTATAAACTGGATCACTACTCAGGCTTTTTGGCCACTTTGAGCAATATATTCAGGTGGGGAAACTCCCCCCGGTGATTCAAAAAAAAAACCCCAAAAATACCTCGTAACATTTCTAAAAAAATACCTCATATGAAAACATATAAAATAAATTTCAATTGCTCAACAAAATTATAATTAAAATTCAATGCACAATGATCCAACAAAATCTATAAAACATGGCAGAAGTACAAATAATAATAACGGGATACAAAAATACCAAATCAATTGATTGCTTCATTCATCGGTGCCTCCCATAACTTGATCAACGGTAGATGAACCAACACCTTCAATGCATTATAAAAGTGTAATTTGATAAGAAAAGGCATAAACATCAAGTGAAACAACTATCATTGATACAAATCTAAAAACTTAACACTTCGATGAGGTAAAAGCCCTTTGCAAGACCTATATCATTGAAAGCGATAAGGGTCCGTCTATGCTAAATCTAGATGTGAGGTAAAAGCCCTTTACAGCCTCTTACGCATTTTTCGTTGACGTGCTTGTTGGCCACAATCCCGCATTGTGGTTGTGGCGATCCAATCGTTTCCTGTGTCGCATGTGTAGGTGAGCTGCCACGGGCTAGAATCGATCAAATTGATTGCTCGGCTAGGCTAGCTTCGGCCATTGAGCAACTAGTACTAGTATGCCTCGTCAAAGAATCGATCAGCCTGCTTGTAGCTAGCTTGTACGTACACAAATATTTCTTCGTATCATTTTAAAAAATCACGCGCCCACTGTGTCGCAACTCGGACAAAAAAAGGTCGGACCCCACTTACGAGTTGATAGTGGACTTGCAATTGGGACAAAAAAGAAAATCAGACCCAGGTAGCGAGTTGAGGATGGGCTTGCAACTAAAAAAAAAGGTCGGGCCCCAGTTGCGAGTCTAGTGTGGACTTGCAATTGGAAAAAATATCGGGCCCCAGTTGCGAGTCAATGGTGGCCTTGCAATTGGGAACAAAACATCGGGGCCCAATTGCGAGTTAAGGGTTAGAATTGTATTGATCGGAAACCTAAATACATGTGTGAATACATAAACAAATACCGTGTACCTAGTAAGCCTCTACTAGACTAGCTCGTTGATCAAAGATGGTTAAGGTTTCCTAACCATAGACATGTGTTGTCATTTGATAATGGGATCACATCATTAGAAAAATGATGTGATGGACAAGACCCATCCGTTAGCTTAGCATAATGATCGTTAAGTTTTATTGCTATTGCTTTTCTCATGTCAAATACAAATTTTCTTCGACTATGAGATTATGCAACTCCCGAATACCGTAGGAATGCCTTGTGTGCTATCAAACGTCACAACGTAACTGAATGATTATAAAGATGCTCTACTGGTATCCCCGAAGGTGTTTGTTGAGTTGGCATATATCGAGATTAAGATTTGTCACTCTGAGTATCGGAGAGGTATATCTGGGCCCTCTCGGTGATACACTCATAGGCTTGCAAGCAAACGACTAAGGAGTTAGTCACGAGGTGATGTATTATGGAACGAGTAAAGAGACTTGCCGGTAACGAGATTGAACTAGGTATGAAGATACCTACGATTGAATCTCGGGCAAGTAACATACCGATGGAAAAAGCGAATTACGTATATTGTCATAACGGTTCGACCGATAAAGATCTTCATAGAATGTGTAGGAGCCAATATGGGCATCCAGGTTCCGCTATTGGTTATTGACCAGAGATGTGTCTCGGTCATGTCTACATAGTTCTCGAACCCGCAGGGTCCGCACGCTTAACGTTCGATGACGATATAGAATTATATGAGTTATGTAATTTGGTGACCGAATGTTGTTTTGGAGTCCTAGATGAGATCACGGACATGACGAGGAGTCTCGAAATGGTCGAGAAGTAAAGATTGATATATATGACGATGGTATTCGGACACCGGAAGTGTTCCGGAGGGTACCGGGTACATATCGGGTCACCGGAAAGGGTTCCGGGCACCCCCGGCAAAAGATATGGGCCTTATGGGCCAAGAGGGGAAACACACCAGCCACAAGGGGCTGGTGCACCCCCCGTATGGGCCGGCCAAGGTGGAGAAGGAAAGGGGAAGGAGGAAAGGTGAGTGTGAATTAGGATTCCCACTTCCTTCTCTCTCCCCCTTCTTTCCTTCCCCCTCCGACATATATGGCAGGGGCGCGGCCATGGGCAGGAGCCCAAGTAGGATTCGGTCCAACTTGCGGCGTCCCTAGGCCTCTCCCCTGTCCCTCCCACCTATATATATTTGGGGGGCACCCTAGCACACACTAGACAATTGCCTAGCCGTGTGCGGCGCCCCCCTCCACCGTTTACACCCCCGGTCATATTTTCGTAGTGCTTAGGCGAAGCCCTGTGGAGATCACTTCACCATCACCGTCACCACGCCGTCGTGCTGACGGAACTCATCTACTACCTCGACATCTTGCTGGACCAAGAAGGCGAGGGACGTCACCGAGCTGAACGTGTGCAGAACACGGAGGTGCCGTGCATTCGGTACTTGATCGGTTGAAGCGCAAAGAAGTTCGACTACATCAACTGCATTGTGAAGCGCTTATGCTTACAGTCTAGGAAGGTACGTAGACACACTCTCCCCTAATTGCTCTACATCTCCATGGATAGATCATTGTGTGTGCGTAGATTTTTTTTTGTTTTCCATGCAATGATTCCCAACAGATAAATCTCCATCCATGTTACCCTAACAGCGCCAAATTGAACTGACGAAGATCGCGGAATCCCATTCCACCCTTCACCTTGGGTGTAGCAAGTTTGTCCCAAGCAATCCAGTGCAAAGATTTCCTATCCAGCGAGCTCCCCCACCAGAACTTTGCCATGCTTGAGGTTAAACCTTTGAACACTTTTTTTGTCAAAAGAAAGTAGCTCATACTGTACGTAGGAATTGCATGAACAACCGATTTCAACAAGGTTTGTCTACCGGCATAAGCAAACAATCTTTCAGACCACCCAGTCATCCTACCTCTTTCCTGTTCCCCTATATGGTCAAAAGTACCACTTGTGATCCGACCAATAGCAGTAGGAAGGCCAAGGTAACGTTCTGAAAACGCTTCTGTTTGAACATTCAGTAGCAGTTTCAGATTTTGTTTGAGAGCCGCGTGTGTATTAGGAGTAAAATATATTGAGCTCTTGTTTCTGTTCCCACATTGTCCTGAGGCCTCACCATAGATCCGCAAGATATCATTGAGCCTAGCAGCACTCTCAACACTCGCCTTGATGAAGATCAAACTGTCATCAGCGAAAAAAAGATGATTCACCAAGGTGCTCTGAAGTTTGATCGAATACCACGATCAATAAAATTTCCATAGGACTTCAGGAGCGATGAGAAGCCTTCTGCACATAATAAGAAAAGGTATGGGGACATGGGATTCCCCTGCTGAAGGCCCTTAGTTGGAGTAAAAAAGGCAATAATTCTCCATTTACCCGAACAGAGAAACGAACTGATGATACACATTTTATGATCAATCTAACCAAGTTAGCACTGAATCCCAAAAGCAAGAGTATAGCTTCCAAGAAGTGCCATTCTACCCGGTCGTAAGCTTTCATCATATCTAGCTTAACAGCACAAGAAAATTTCTTTCCTTTCTTCCGTCTTTTCATCGTGTGAACACACTCATAAGCAACCAAAACATTGTCCGTGATCAGATGACCTGGAACAAAGGCGCCCTATTCTTCACTTATAATATCATCCATGCATGGCCTCATGCGGTTTCTTATCACCTTAGCAACAATTTTATAAAGGACTGGGCACAATGCAATGGGTCGATATTGAGTGATATTTTGAGGGTGACGTGATACGTCTCCAAAGAGAGAAGGGACAATGTTACTATCCTTTTTGCCACACTTGTGCTTCAAAGTAGCACCATGATCTTCATGATAGAGAGTCTCCTATGATATCACTTTCATATACTAGTGGGAATTTTTCATTATAGAACTTGGCTTGTATATTCCAAGGATGGGCTTCCTCAAATTGCCCTAGGTCTTCGTGAGCAAGCGAGTTGGATGCACACCCACTTAGTTTTCTTTTTGAGCTTTCATAAACTTATAGCTCTAGTGCATCCGTTGCATGGCAATCCCTACTCACTCACATTGATATTTATTAATGGGCATCTCCATAGCCCGTTGATACGCCTAGTTGATGTGAGACTAACTCCTTCTTTTTGTCTTCTCCACAACCACCGTCTATTCCACCTATAGTGCTATGTCCATGGCTCACGCTCATGTATTGCGTGAAAGTTGAAAAAGTTTGAGAACGTCAAAAGTATGAAACAATTGCTTGGCTTGTCATCGGGGTTGTGCATGATTTAAATATTTTATATGATGAAGATGGAGCATAGCCAGACTATATGATTTTGTAGGGATAAGCTTTCTTTGGCCATGTTATTTTGAGAAGACATAATTATTTTGTTAGTATGCTTGAAGTATTATTGTTTTTATGTTAATATTAAACTTTTGTTTTGAATCTTACGGATCTGAACATTCATGCCACAATAGAGAATTACATGGATAAATATGAAAGGTAGCATTCCACATCAAAAATTCTGTTTTTATCATTTACCTACTCGAGGACGAGCAAGAATTAAGCTTGGGGATGCTTGATACGTCTCCAACGTATCTATAATTTTTGATTGTTCCATGCAATTATATTATATGTTTTAGATGTTTTATATGTATTAATATGCTATTTTATATGATTTTTGGGACTAACCTATTAACCTAGAGCCCAGTGCCAGTTTCTTTTTTTCCTTGGAGTTTCGCAGAAAAGGAATACCAAACGGAGTCCAAACGGAATAAAACTTTTGCCATGATTTTTCTTGGACCAGAAGACACCCAAGAGACTTGGAGTGCAAGTCAGAAGAGCCTCGAGGTGGCCACAAGGGTGGATGGTGTGCCCAGGGGGGTGGGGCGCGCCCCCCCGACCTTGTGGGCCCCTCGAGGATCCCTTGACCTAGATCTTCCTCCTATATATACTCTTATACCCTAAAAACATCCAGGGGAGCCATGAAACCACTTTTCCACCGCCGCAACCTTCTGTACCCGTGAGATCCCATCTTGGGGCCTTTTCTGGCATCCTGCTGGAGGGGGATTCGATCACGGAGGGCTTCTACATCAACACCATTGCCTTTCCGATGAAGCGTGAGTAGTTTACTTCAGACCTACGAGTCCATAGCTAGTAGCTAGATGGCTTCTTCTCTCTCTTTGATTCTCAATACAAAGTTCTCCTCGATGTTCTTGGATATCTATTCGATGTAATACTCCTTTGCGGTGTGTTTGCCGAGATCCGATGAACTGTGGATTTATGATCAACTTATCTATGAATATTATTTGAATCTTCTCTGAATTCTTATATGCATGATTTGATATCTTTGCAAGTCTCTGATAACCCACAAGTATAGGGGATTGCAACAGTTTTTGTGGGTAGAGTATTCAACCCAAATTTATAGATTCGACACAAGGGGAGCCAAAGAATATTTGAAGGTATTAGCAGCTGAGTTGTCAATTCAACCACACCTGGAGATTAATTATCTCCAGCAAAGTGATCAGTAGCAAAGTAGTATGATAGTTTTGATAATAGTAGCAGCAAAAATGGTAACGGTAACAGTGATAGCAGTAATTTTGTAGCAAGTGCAATAGTAACAATAGCAGTAGTAACTTAGCAAGATCATTATAAGATAAATTCGTAGGCATTGGATCGGTGACTTGTTGGATGATATTCATCATGAGTGTAGCGATCCAACCTCAAACGGCCGAATCTCTGTGCTTAAGTGTCATCCCTGGATCGGTAATGCTGACACACACAGTACTTGAAGGATTTATAACAAAGTAGCAATCACACACTTATTACATCGAATGTCTCAAAAGAGAACTTATTACAATAAATATGGCTTAAGGCCAACTAAATAAGATAACAGCGGAAGGCTTGGAAGATAAAGTGAGTCCATGAACTCCAACGGCATAGCTGAGTGCACGACAAACGACCTAGCGCACCTTACTCTTCGTCTGAAAAGTCTGCAACATGATATGTTGCAGCCTGAAAATGGGTCAGCACATGGAATATGCTGGCAATATAACACAGTAGAGCAATGAGCAGATAAAGGCTATCACTACATGCATATATGGCTGGTGGAGGCTCTATGGTTATAATGTTTTGCGAAAAGCCAAATTTTCCCTACAACAAAGGAATATATTTTATTTAACTATCATGGTGGTTGAAACATTGAGAATGGTACCCCCATATCAATCCCAATTAAAAGTAATTTTCAACCCAACAAAATTAATTTAGAGTGATGAGATCAAATCAATAATTCAAGTACCAGATACTCAAGATGTCCATAACCGGGGACACGGCTAACCATGATTAGTTTGTACACTCTGAAGAGGTTTGCGCACTTTTCCCCACAAGACTCGATCTCCTCCATTGGATTTCTCGCACTTCATGGTGTTTGAGAAATGGATGACCGAGACACAGTCTTTCAGAAGCATTAACTCTAACCCCGGGTAGACAGTACCAACCTACATCCCTACATCTGCTAGCCTACCACTGGAAGAGGTCATGCAACATACTCAACTATGCTAGAGCCCATAATAGCTTGTGGCTGCACACGAAAGTTTCTAGCACCAATAATCTTATGATCTCTTTGAGCCGGGGTGGCGGACCATAGGAGGATCAGACGGTATAACCCCGGGATCTCCTAGGACTACACTGGTATAACCCCAGGTGCCCAAACCAACAATCCACCCAGATGTGTATTAAAGTTGCCACCTTACTTTGAACCATTAATTAACAATCTCACATCTGTCATGGATACACTCAAACCCAATCCACGTCTATGAGCATAGCATGGCAACATGAGCATAACGTAGAAGTAACACCCAAGGGTTTGATAATAAAACAGGTAATAGGTTCTACCTCATCAACTACTTCCCAATACCCACATGTTATCAAATCCTAACCATGCAATGTTTGAGGGTTGTGACTAATGCATAAAAATGGGTATGAAAAGAGTATGATCAATGTGTTACTTGCCTTGCTAACGATCCGCAAATCCTAGAGACTCGTAGTAGCACACTTCGCACTCCGGGAATTCTATCGCAAACAAACAATAGCATACATAAGCACTCAAGCAGAGATGCACGGGTAAAAATCAAATAAGAAGATCAAATCTGAAAATCCAACTAAAGAGATTCGATCTGCAAAAAGAATCAATCGAATCAGAGCTACGGAACTGAAACTACGGTCAAAAGAACTTCGAATTCAAATCTGCTTGAAACCAAATTTTAAATTATCAAAACCTTGTTCAAGTTGATTAAACAGAAAGAGGGGCTCAAGACGAAGATTTTGGCATTGGTTCCACTGGATTTGGACAAACGGTTAAAAAGCTACGAGGGTTTGAAGATCAGGGGCTAATCTGTGATAAAAGTAATCGCGGATAGGTCCCCGGTCGAAAAAAAATGTCGGATCTCGGTTTCCGGCAAAATCCTTAAGGTTCAAACTCTAGGGTGCGCACGAAGATCTCCCCCTACCGATCCACGCTCTAGCTTTGCTAAGATCTCAAGGACTAACTCGACGAACTCGCAACACAAAGAACACAAGATTTATACTGGTTCGGGCCACCGTTGTGGTGTAATACCCTACTCCAGTGTGGTGGTGGTGGATTGCCTCTCGGGCTGAGGATGAACAGTTACAAGGGGAAGAACAACCTCCTGAGGTTGAGGTGTTCTTGTGCTTGGTGTGTGGCTAAGGGTTGGCTAAAGATCAGATGCCTCAGGCTCAGTTGCCGCCTACTGTGGTGGCTAGTCCTATTTATAGAGGCCCTGATCCTCTCCCCAAATATCGAGCAGGAAGGGAGCCAACAACGACCAATTTGAAAGGAGATAACTGGTACAACTTATCCTGACAAAAGCAGTCTTCGCCTGCAAAAGGCTCTGGTGGTGACGCCGCCTTGGGCTCCATGGTGACCTCCGTCCTGCTGGTCTTGGTCTCGTTGCACTGATATGTAAACCTTTGCTTGACGCCTCGGTACTCCGCGCCTGCACTTGCCCCTTTAGCACCAAAGAGGAAACAAGTACACTGTGCGTGCTGGCGCCCGCCTGGTCTCGATCGTCATGGCTCACGTCACGAGAACCTCGCGAGGTTTGCCTTGCCTTGATCTCTCTGCCCCTCGCGAGCCCACCTGGTGAGGCCGCTCCCGAGGAGGTCTTGCGTCGCCCGCCTCGCGAGGCTTGGCCCCTCGCGAGGGTCTTGAGTGCTTGTTGGTGAAGATGGGCCGTACGGGCCCGCTCGCAGAGCCACGTCGTGGGCCGCAGGCAGGCAAGTCTGGGGACCCCTGTTCCCAGAACGCCGACAGTAGCCCCGGGCCCAAGGCGCGCTCGGGTTTGGCTTCGAGGCGAAGCCAAAGGTCAAGTGTGGAGCGCCGCGGGCCCCAATAGCCTGCGGCCTTGGTCGACGCGTGGCGGTTGATTGGACGTGGGCGTCTCTACTTCCCCACGCTGCCTCGGCAACTGCCCGACTTGACAAGTCCCTACGACATGCAAGGAAAAACCATCATTACCAGTGATAGTGGGGGCGCTGGTTGGCCTTCTCCCGCTATAAATGGGGAGGGGGGCGGAGCCCCCGTCGCCCGTCTCTTCCCATTCCGCTTGCCAGCTGTGACACCAATGGCGCCCATCCGAAGGTTTTCTGCCGCGGAGAAAGGAAAGACTCCCCTCGACGGGCTGGTGCCGCTCCCGCCGAAGAAGAGGCCGGTCCACCACCGCGACGCGGCAGGGATGTAGGTGGTGACGAGGCCTTGGTGCGAGGGGCCTCCTCCCGGGTATCTGCTACCCCTGTACGCCCAGGCTGGGGGCTCAGGAGGGAGAGGCGACGAGCGTCGGCGCGCGCGCCGTGGTCATGGTCGTCGTGCCGTGGGGGCGCGCGTCGCCGTTGCGGGAGTCCACGCCTCGGACTCCTCGCGTGAGCTCGTGCTGTGGGCGGCGATGCCCCCGAGCACTTGGATCCGCTTCCCTTCTTTCTTCTCTGCTGAGATGGCGCCGAGGGGGCCCCTTGTGCTTTGGCTGCAGCACGCCGACTGCGACAGGAGCGGAGGTTAAGGCCGTCTCCTCGGGGAAGATCTTCATGACCCGAGGCTGGGGTGAGGTTGCCCGAGTGTGTCGCGCGGAGGGCGCCCTCGCGATCCATTTCGTGTACGACGGCGCCTCCACGCTGTTCTTCAAGGTCTTCGATGTAGAAGGCCGCCGTGTGGAGTGTTGCCCCGGGAGAGGTCATCACGCTGATGCTGCCGCAAGGGCAGGGCCCGCTGCCTGCGTCGCCGGCGGCTCCTCCGGAAGCAGCAGCAACACTTGGGAGTCCGGGGATTCTCCCGAGCTCTACGAGACTCCGGAGACGAGCGATGACAGCTATGTGCCCCCAAGCTCTCGCTGAGCCCGGAACAGGGCTGCAGCGATCGACCGCCGCTGATCTGGATGAGGTTGGCGCCGGCTTCTGGTGGCCCACTGTTGATGATGGCATCATCCACAGGGCGCGTGTAGATAGGATTCCTGAAGTTCTTGTCTTTTGTTCCCTGCGAGGAATCAAGGAGTACCCCGTGGGGGCATGTAAAGGGTCTGTAATGTCTTTTGTCAATATTGTCCTTATTATGAACTTGCGCGAGCGCGAGTCCTGCTTCAGCTCGGTCTCCCCTTTCCGACCTTGCGACGACTTGGTGCTCTACGCTGACAGGTCCCGGTCCCCAGGCAGGCTGCAGCCGTCGCTGGTATGCCAGGTCACGTGCCGTGGTCAAGGCCAGGAGGTGAGCGACCCGAGATCTGGTAAGAGCCCCCGAGGCGCGATGCTCAGGAGGTCCCCTTTAGCGCCCAAGCGGCCGTCGAGTGGTAGGAAAGGGCAGTGACGTTGCTGCAGCAGGGCTGCAGCTAGTGTGGTTCCTAGTCCTTAGTGGTTTAGCCAACCCGGGCATGAGACTTATCTTGACGGTCCGGAGCTGGTTCCTCGCGACGCACCAGATTCGGGCTTAGGTGTCCATAGCATAGCTTGGCCGGGCCCGTACGAGCCTCTCTCTCTTCTCCGCGCTCTCCTTTGTGCTCTACGTCCTCAGGTCCCGGCCCTCGAGCAAGCTGAGCCGCCGCCGGTATGCCAGGTCGCGTGCCGTGGTCAAGGCCAGGGGGTGAGGGCTGGAGAGCCAGTAAGAGCTTCTGAGTCGCGATGCTCAGGAGCCCCCCTTTTAATGCGCAAGCGGATCGCACAGGAGAAGAGGGAGCTCGCGGTGCCGCCTGCCGTCGTCCTTAGGAGATTCCTGCAAGCCAGCACAAGGAGATACACAGTTTGCCATTATGGTTGCCGGGCGGCCGCTGATCGCTTTGCCAGAGAACGGGGGCACTGAGGGCCCGGTGAGGTGGCGCGCATGGCCAGAGCTCGGCCGCTCAGATTTGTCGACGTTGCAGGGACGGACCCAAGCACAAGCGTCATGCCAGAGTGAGCAACTCCCGGGGTAAGTGCCAATCAAGCAGGCGATAGTCATAGGTAGATTAAGCATGGAAAGCAGACTAGCTCAAGTAAATGCAGGAAGGATACAGGCCACTGGGCCTGGCCCGAGCGGCTTGGGGATGATGCAGCCCGAGGGGCGCCCCCGGCAAGGTAAGCTAAAGACATGAAAAGGGATACATGCCACAGGGACGGACGCACGTGGCCTGGGAATGATGCAGCCCGAGGGGCGCTCCCAGCTAAAGAAACTTGGAAAATGTCACCTGGTTTTGTTGATGAAGGGATGTTGGGGCAGCTGAAGGTACGCGGCGAAGGGGTTGTTCCTCACGAGCCGCCGGGGCCCTGAGCCTCGGGAGGCTCTAGAGGTCCAGGCGGTTCCTTGAGGACTGTCTCCATCTCCGTCAGGACGGCGTGGTGCCTGGCCTCCTGAGTCGCCAGGACGCGCCTCAAGTTGCGCTGATAGGCGGACGCCATGCTCGGCAAGCCAAAAGGCATGCGAACGTAGCTGTGCGGTGGACCCTCGCAGCGTCCCACGCGCGAAGGCTGGAAGAGCTCCTGAGATGCGGCCCTGTTGAGCCCTGGGACGTCGATGCAGACGCGCAGCCCGGCATCCTCGCCTGGATGGGAGGTTGCGCCAGGTGAACTACGATCGCCGTGCATGGCCCTCGCATCTTGCAGCTCCTGGGTGGTCTTGGTGATGAATCCTGAGCGGTGGGCGCTCCTCGCCCTGTGTTCTCCTGAGGAAAACATGTCGTGAAGCACGCCTCCAAGTGATGCCCGAGTGCCTCCCTCGTGATGTTGGCAAGGTCGGAGGCCCTCCAGAAGAGAGCCCCCGAGCCCTGCCCGAGAAGGGCCCCGGGCGCGCTTTCCTATGCAATGGAGGGAGGCGCCCCTAGCGCGGGCGCTGATCCTGACGAGGTACCGCTCGCGATGCCACCCTCCTGAGGTCCTGCACGGCGTAGCTTCTTCTTCTTCTTCTTGGGGGTGGCCTCAGGAGGGCACTCGCCCTTGCTGTCGGGGTCATCGATTGCTGCAGCTTGGAAGGCACGCTCGAGGGAGCACGCCGCGTCTCTTTCTTCGCACGGGACTGTGATGATTCCGCCGATTCCTGGCATCTTGAGGACATTGGAGCTGTGGTGGGTCACCGCCATGAACTTGGCCAGGGCTGTATACCCGAGGATGGCATTGTACGGCAGACGGATGTGTGCGATGTCGAAGTCGATGAGCTCGGTGCGGTAGTTGTTGCGTTCTCCGAAGGTGACAGGGAGGCGGACCTGCCCTATCGGTGTGGTGGAACCGTCGGTCACCCCTGAGAAAGGCTTGGTGGGCTGAAGCTGGTCGTAGGGCATTTGAAGGTTGTCGAACGTGTCGACGTCGAAGTCGATGAGCTCGGTGCGGTAGTTGTTGCGTTCTCCGAAGGTGACAGGGAGGCGGACCTGCCCTATCGGTGTGGTGGAACCGTTGGTCACCCCTGAGAAAGGCTTGGTGGGCTGAAGCTGGTCGTAGGGCATTTGAAGGTTGTCGAACGTGTCGACGGACAAGATGTTAAGCCCTGCGCCGATGTCGATGAGGGTCTTGGTGACTTGCACGTTGCTGATGACTGGGGAACAAAGCATCGGGAGGGCGCCAGCGGTAGCTGCGCACTTGAGCCGATCTGCCGAACTGAACGTGATGGCACACTTGGACCATCTGAGCGGGCGCGTGGCCTTGAGCTTGGGGAGGACTTCATTCACTTCACGAGCAAACTGTTTGAAGATACGCTGCGAGGCTGGGGCCTGACCTCCGCCCAAGATGCAGGCGATAGCACGCGGCTCCTGGAAGCCCCCAACCCCCTCGTCTTGATGGTGGTCGTCATTCCTTCTTGGTGGTGGCGGTAGTGGAGGAAGACCGGCGTTGCCCTGAGGACAATCCTCACGAGGCTGGTCCCTCCAGGCGCCCTCGCGAGGATGATCCTGCCAGCGGTCCTCGCGATGTCGGTCGTGCCACTCCTGGCACGGGCCGCGGTCATCCCAGCATCCGCCACCATGTCCTCCTCCTCGGCCGTAGCCCCGGTCGTTGCGCTTGGGGCGTCGACCGAAGCGTCCTTCTCGAATGGCTCTGAGCTCTTGACAGTCGCTGGTGTTGTGGCTATGCATGTTATGGAAGGCGCAGAACGGTCGGCTGCTCCTGGATGACTCAGGCTGGTCTCTGCCACGCTTGGTGTCCGGCTCCGCCGCGAGCACGGCTGCTCCCTTGCGCTTCACATCCTTGGCCTTGGCTTTCTTCTCCTCCGGGTCCGCAGTCTGGAGCTCGAGGAGGGAGAGGCGCCCCTCCTCAGCTCTTGCGTACTTGGTCGCCAGGTTGAATAGCTCTAGGGACGTGCATAGCTCCTCGTGGATGGCGAGCTCCTCCTTCATCTTGACGTCACGGATGCCATCAGAGAACGCGGAGATTATGGCCTCGTCCGTCACCTTGGGGATCTTGAGGCGAACGTTGTTGAAGCGCTGGATGTACTTCTGGAGGGTCTCTCCTGGTTGTTGCTTCACGCGGCGTAGGTCACCCGCGGCCGGAGGGCGGTCGCACGTGCCCTGGAAGTTGGCGACGAAGCGGTCGCGCATCTCGTCCCAGGAGGAGATCGAGCTTGGAGGCAGGTTCAGGAGCCAGGAGCGGGCACCATCTTTGAGAGCCATGGGGAACCAGTTCGCCATGACTTTCTCTTCTCCGTTGGCCGCCTCGATGCTCAGCTCGTAGAGCTGCAGGGACTCCGCGGGGTCGGGGGTGCCGTCGTAGTGAGGAGGCAGATCCGGCTTGAACTTGCCCGGCCAGGCGACGCTACGCAGCTCGGGGGTGAAGGCGCGACAGCCGGCCGTGGTCACCGGTGCCCGTCTTGGAGGTGGAGCTTGGTCTTGGCGCCCGCGCGCCGCCACGGCAAGCGGCGCGGGGCCCTGCCGCAGCAAGCGATCCTGACGTGGCGGTGCGGGGAGTGGCGGAGCGTTCTCTTGCGGTCGAGGGACTTCTTGACAGCTTCTTTCTTCACGCGCGGGCGCCGGACGTGGTAGGTCGCGCCGTGGAGCCGCGCGCCTTGGCGCCAGGGCGCCGTCATGGTGCAGAGGTGGTGGAGGTGCTCCGTGAGCTACGTCGCCCGTAGCTGGCGGAGGGCGTGGCAGTGAGAGGGACGGCGCAAGGGAGCCCCCTGCGGTGCTGACAAGCTCGGCGATGCAGTCGAGCCAGTCCTCGTAGAGGTCGTCGACTAGGCGGTAGCGCAGGAGCTCGTGCGCCATGAGGAGCGCGGCCCACACATCCGTGGGAGCGCGACGAGCGTGAGACGACGAACCAGCGGGAGTCAGCGACGGAGTGGTGGTGCGGCCGTCCTGCCGCACCGAGGGGGTGCAACGAGGATGCTTGCTGTTCGTTCCCTGCCGGGCCGGTGGCAGCGTTGGCGGTAGGCGACGGAGAACGGCGGGGTGGCCCGCCGACGGGAGCCGTCTGAGCAACGCGGGTGGCGAGGAGCTCGGCGCGAGCGCGGCGTGCGTCCGCCATGGAGATGATGAAGCAACGGGACGCGGAGCGATGGAAGGGAAGCTTCGTCGCACCCCTACCTGGCGCGCCAAATGTCGGATCTCGGGTTCCGGCAAAACCCTTAAGGCTCGAACTCTGGGGTGCGCACGAAGATCTCCCCCTACCGATCCACGCCCTAGCTTTGCTAAGATCTCAAGGACTAACTCGACGAACTCGCAACACAAAGAACACAAGATTTATACTGGTTCAGGCCACCGTTGTGGTGTAATACCCTACTCCAGTGTGATGGTGGTGGATTGCCTCTCGGACTGAGGATGAACAGTTACAAGGGGAAGAACAGCCTCTTGAGGTTGAGCTGTTCTTGTGCTCGGTGTATGGCTAAGGGTTGGCTAAAGATCAGACGCCTCAGGCTCAGTTGCCGCCTACTGTGGTGGCTAGTGCTATTTATAGAGGCCCTGGTCCTCTCCCCAAATATCGAGCGGGAAGGGAGCCAACAACAGCCAATTTGAAAGGAGACAACTGGTACAGCTTATCCTGACAAAAGCAGTCTTCTCCTGCAAAAGGCTCTGGTGGTGACGCCGCCTTGGGCTCCATGGCGACCTTCGTCCTGCCGTCCTGCTGGTCTTGGTCTCGTTGTGATATGGAAACCTTTGCTTGACACCTCGGTACTCTGCGCCTGCGCTTGCCCCTTTAGCACCAAAGAGGAAACAAGTACACTGTGCGTGCTGGCGCCCGCCTGGTCTCGATCGTCATGGCTCACGTCACGAGAACCTCGCGAGGTTTGCCTTGCCTTGATCTCTCTGCCCCTCGCGAGCCAACCTGGTGAGGCCGCTCCCGAGGAGGTCTTGCGTCGCCCACCTCGCGAGGCTTGGCCCCTCGCGAGGGTCTTGAGTGCTTGTTGGTGAAGATGGGCCGTACGGGCCCGCTCGTAGAGCCACGTCGTGGGCCGCAGGCAGGCAAGTCTGGGGACCCCCGTTCCCAGAACGTTGACAAAATAAAAAGAAAAGACTACGACACGAACGTCCGCTAACAAAACCAATCTAACGAAAATCGTTCACTAATAGATCTAAACGAATGAACGTTCGTTAAATAAACTAAACCAAATAAAACCGAAATAAAACCTGATCTAAACGAAAAACCAATCAAGGGTTTTTTACCGAAAATAAAACTGAAGAAAACCGGCGACTTTTCCGGCGAACTCCGGCGGACGGCGGCGGGTGGCGAGGCGCGGCGGCGGCGGGGATTGCGGCAGCGGTGGCGCGGACTGCGAGGCATGGCGGGGTGGCGGCTAGGGTTTCCGCAGCGGGGTGGGCTGGTTGGCTGGGGCGGCGGCCTCGGCCTATAAAGCCTGAGCGGACAGAGTCCGGCTCGGGCACGGCCCGTTAGGTCGGTTCGTTTTTTTAATAAGATTCCGCCGAGAAAAATCCTAAATAAAATAAAATAAAAATCTAAAAATGCCAAAACAATTTTCACCATCTAAACAAAATATTTAGAACAAAGTGAACATTTTCTTGGCCTAAAAATGCAATTTTGAAAAATGCATATTTTTCTAATTCAAACAAAATAGCGATAAAACCCAAATAAAATTATTTATTTAATTTTAACATTTTTCCTCCAATATTTCATCTATTGGTGAGAAGTCATATTATCTCCTCTCATATATTTTAATTATGAAATAATTTTGGAGAGAAAAATAATTAAAACCAAATTGATCCCCGTTTCAATATTTGAGAAAATTCAAATATATAAATAATAAAATCCCCAACTCTCTCCATGGGTCCTTGAGTTGCTTAGGATTTTTAGGATCACTACCAAAATGCAAATAAAATATGATATGCATTTGATGACTTATGTATAATATTCAAAATTGAAAATTTGGGATGTTACAATGAGACAATTATAACCTAGGGCGATACGGCATTAGCTCCAGTTCGTCAATATAATGTAGGCATGTATTCCGTAAATAGTCATATGTGCTTATGGAAAGAACTTGCATGACATCTTTTGTCCAACCCTCCCGTGGCAGCAGGGTCCATATTGGAAACTAAGGGATATTAAGGCCTCCTTTTAATAAAGAACCGGAACAAAGCATTAACACATAGTGAATACATGAACTCCTCAAACTACGGTCATCATCGGGAGTGGTCCCGACTATTGTCACTCCGGGGTTGCCGGATCATAACACGTAGTAGGTGACTATAACTTGCAAGATCGGATCTAGAACATGGATATAATGACGATAACATAAACGATTCAGATCTGAGTTCATGGCACCCGGGCCCAAAGTGACAAGCATTAAGCATGGCAAAGTCATAGCAACATCAATCTTAGAACATAGTGGGTACTAGGGATTAAGCCCTAACAAAACTAACTCGATTACATGATGAATCTCATCCAACTCCTCACCGACCAGCGAGCCTACGAAGGAATTACTCACCCCCGGTGGGGAGCATCATGGAATTGGCGATGGAGAAGGGTTGGTGATGACGAAGAACGAAGATCCCCCTCTCCGGAGCCCCAAACGGACTCCAGATCTGGCCTCCCGACGAAGAACAGGAGGTGACGACGTCTCCGTCTCGTGGATCGCAATAATTCTTTCTCCCTGATTTTTTTTTGGAAAAATAGGATTTTATAGCGTCGGTTTCAGGGTCTGTGGGGCCACCAGGTGGGGACAACCCACATGGGCATGCTAGGAGGGGGGCATGCCCTGGTGGGTTATGCCCACCCAGGTGCCCCCCTCCGGTGGGTCTTGGCTCCAGAAATTCTTATTTATTGTATAAAAAATCCTTGCAAAGTTTCGTTCCATTCCGAGAACTTTTATTTCTGCACAAAAACAACACTATTGTAGTTCTGCTGAAAACAACGTCAGTTCGGGGTTAGTTTCATTCAAATCATGCAAATTAGAGTCCAAAACAAGAGGAAAATGTTGGAAATGTGCGCTAGAGGCAATAATAAATTGGTTATTATTATATTTCCTTGTTCATGATAATTGTCTATTGTTCATGCTATAATTGTATTAACCGGAAACTGTAATACATGTGTGAATACATAGATCGTAATATGTCCCTAGTGAGCCTCTAGTTAACTAGCTCGTTGATTAATAGATGGTCGTGGTTTCCTGACCATGGACATTGGATGTCGTTGATAACGGGATCACATCATTAGGAGAATGATGTGATGGACAAGACCCAATCCTAAGCATAGCACAAGATCGTCTAGTTCGTTTTGCTAGAGCTTTTCTAATGTCAAGTATCATTTCCTTAGACCATGAGATTGTGCAACTCTCGGATACCGTAGGAATGCTTTGGGTGTACCAAACGTCACAACGTAACTGGGTGGCTATAAAGGTGCACTACAGGTATCTCTGAAAGTGTCTGTTGGGTTGGCACGAATCGAGATTGGAACTTGTCACTCCGTATGACAGAGAGGTATCTCTGGGCCCACTCGATAATGCATCATCATAATGAGCTCAATGTGACTAAGGGGTTAGCCATGGGATCATGCGTTACGGAACGAGTAAAGAGACTTGCCGGTAACGAGACTGAACGAGGTATGAGGATACCGACGATCGAATCTCGGGCAAGTAACATACCGATGGACAAAGGGAATTGTATACGGGATTGATTGAATCCCTGACATCTTGGTTCATCCGATGAGATCATCGTGGAACATGTGGGAGCCAACATGGGTATCCAGATCCCGCTGTTGGTTATTGGCCGGAGAGATGTCTCAGTCATGTCTGCATGGTTCCCGAACCCGTAGGGTCTACACACTTAAGGTTTGGTGACGCTAGAGTTGTTATGGGAAATAGTATGTGGTTACCGAAGGTTGTTCGGAGTCCCGGATGAGATCTTGGACATCACGAGGACTTCCGAAATGGTCCGGAGGTGAAGATTTATATATGGGAAGTCCAGTTTCAGTCACCGGAATTGTTTCGGGAGTTATCGGTATTGTACGAGGACCACCGAAAGGTGTCCGGGGGTCCACCGGGTGGGGCCACCTGCCTCAGGGGACTTAATGGCCTGAACAAGGGTGGGAACCAGCCCCCTAGTGGGCTGGTGCACCCCCCAAGGGCCCAAGGCGCCTAGGGTTGAAAACCCTAGGGGGTGGGGGCGCCTCCCACCAAACTTGGGGGGCAAGTTCCCCCCCTTGGCCGCCGCCCCCCTCTAGATGGGATCTAAGGGGGCCGGCCCCCTCTCCCCTTCACCCTATAAATAGAGGGGGGTGGGAGGGCAGCAGCACCCTTCCCCTGGTGCAGCCCTCCCCTTCTCCAACACCTCCTCCTCCTCCGTAGTGCTTGGCGAAGCCCTGCCGGAGAACTGCAAGCTCCACCACCACGCCGTCGTGCTACTGGAGCTCTCCCTCAACTTCTCCTCATCCCTTGCTGGATCAAGAAGGAGGAGACGTCCCCGTGCTGTACGTGTGTTGAACGCGGAGGCGCCGTCCGTTCGGTGCTTGGATCGGATCTACCGCATTTGAATCGCCGCGAGTACGACTCCATCAACCGTGTTCTTGTAACGCTTCCGGTTAGCGATCTTCAAGGGTATGAAGATGCACTCCCTCTCTCTCGTTGCTAGCATCTCCTAGATTGATCTTGGTAACACGTAGGAATTCTTTTGAATTATTACTACGTTCCCCTACAGTGGCATCATGAGCTAGGTCTATGCGTAGATTCTATGCACGAGTAGAACACAAAGTAGTTGTGGGCAGTGATTTGTTCAATTTGCTTATCTTACTAGTCTTATCTTGATTCAGAGGCATTGTGGGATGAAGCGGCCCGGACCGACCTTACACGTACGCTTACATGAGACTGGTTCCACCGACTGACATGCACTTGATGCATAAGGTGGCTAGCGGGTGTCTGTCTCTCCCACTTTAGTCGGATCGGATTCGATGAAAATGGTCCTTAGGAAGGGTAAATAGCAATTGTCATATCACCGTTGTGGCTTTTGCGTAGGTAAGAAACGTTCTTGCTAGAAACCCGTAGCAGCCATGTAAAACATGCAACAACAATTAGGGGACGTCTAACTTGTTTTTGCAGGGTATGCTATGTGATGTGATATGTCCAAAAGGATGTGATGAATGATATATGTGATGTATGAGATTGATCATGTTCTTGTAATAGGAATCACGACTTGCATGTCGATGAGTATGACAACCGGCAGGAGCCATAGGAGTTGTCTTAATTTATTGTATGACCTGCGTGTCATTGAAAACGCCATGCAATTACTTTACTTCATTGCTAACCGTTAGCCATAGTAGTAGAAGTAATAGTTGGCGGGACAACTTCATGAAGACACGATGATGGAGATCATGATGATGGAGATCATGGTGTCATGCCGGTGACGAAGGTGATCATGCCGCGCCTCGAAGATGGATATCAAAGGCACAAGATGATACTGGCCATATCATGTCACTTTATGATTTGCATGTGATGTTTGTCATGTTTACATCTTATTTTCTTAGAACGACGGTAGCATAAATAGGATGATCCCTCAGTAAAATTTCAAGAAATGTGTTCCCCCTAACTGTGCACCGTTGCGAAGGTTCGTTGCTTCGAAGCACCACGTGATGATCGGGTGTGATAGATTCTAATGTTCGCATACAACGGGTGTAAGCCAGATTTACACATGTGAAACACTTAGGTTGACTTGACGAGCCTAGCATGTACAAACATGGCCTCGGAACACAAGAGACTGAAAGGTCAAACATGAGTCGTATAGTAGATACGATCAACATGGATATGTTCACAGTTGATGACTAGTCCGTCTCACGTGATGATCGGACACGGCCTAGTCGATTTGGATCATGTATCACTTAGATGACTAGAGGGATGTCTATCTGAGTGGGAGTTCATTAAATAATTTGATTAGATGAACTTAATTATCATAAACTTAGTCTAAAATATCTTTACAATATGTCTTGTAGATCAAATGGCCCACGCTAATGTTGCCTTCAACTTCAACGCGTTCCTAGAGAAAACCAAGCTAAAAGACGATGGTAGCAACTATATGGATTGGGTCCGTAACTTGAGGATCATCCTCATAGCTGCCAAGAAAGCATATGTCCTTGAAGCACCGCTAGGTGAAGCACCCATTTTCCCAGCAACTCAAGACGTTATGAACGCCTGGCAGTCGCGTAGTGATGATTACTCCCTGGTTCAGAGGCATGCTTTACAGCTTAGAGCCGGGGCTCCAAAAGCGTTTTGAGCAGCACAAAGCATATGAGAGGTTCCAAGAACTGAAAATGGTTTTCCAAGCTCATGCCCGGGTCGAGAGATATGAAGTCTCCGACAAGTTCTACAGTTGTAAGATGGAGGAAAACAGTTCTGTTAGCGAGCATATAGTCAAAATGTCTGGGTTGCACAACCGGTTGTCTCAGCCGGGAGTTAATCTCCCGGATGACTCGGTCATTGATAGGATCCTCCATTCGCTTCCACCTAGCTACAAGAGCTTTGTGATGAACTACAATATGCAAGGGATGGAGAAGTCCATTCCTGAGTTATATCCAATGCTGAAATCAGCGGAGGTGGAGATCAAAAAGGAACATCAAGTGTTGATGGTGAATAAGACCACTAGTTATCAAGAAGGGCAAGGGTAAGAAGAACTTCAAGAAGGATGGCAAGGGAGTTGCCGCGCCCGGTAAATCAGTTGCTGGGAAGAAGCCAAAGAATGGACCCAAGACCGAGACTCGATGCTTTTATTGCAAGGGAAATGGTCACTGGAAGCGGAACTGCCCCAAGTACTTAGCGGATAAGAAGGTCGGCAATACCAAAGGTATATATGATATACATGTTATTGATGTGTACCTTACCAGCACTCATAGTAGCTCCTGGGTATTTGATACCGGTGCGGTTGCTCATATTTGTAACACAAAACAGGAGCTGCGGAATAAGCGGAGACTGGCGAAGGACGAGGTGATGATGCGCGTCGGGAATGGTTCCAAGGTCGATGTGATCGCCGTCGGCACACTACCTCTACATTTACCTATGGGATTAGTTTTAAACCTCAATAATTGTTATTTAGTGCCAGCTTTGAGCATGAACATTGTATCTGGATCTCGTTTAATGCGAAATGGCTACTCATTTAAATCTGAGAATAATGGTTGTTCTATTTATATGAGAGATATGTTTTATGGTCATGCCCCGTTGGTCAATGGTTTATTTTTATTGAATCTCGAACGTGATGTTACACATATTCATAGTGTGAATGCCAAAAGATGTAAGGTTGATAATGATAGTCCCACATACTTGTGGCACTGCCGCCTTGGTCACATTGGTGTCAAACGCATGAAGAAACTCCATGCAGATGGACTTTTGGAGTCTCTTGATTACGAATCATTTGACACGTGCGAACCATGCCTCATGGGCAAAATGATCAAGACTCCGTTCTCCGAAACAATGGAGCGAGAAACCAACTTATTGGAAATCATACATACTGATGTGTGTGGTCCAACGAGCGTTGAGGCTCGCGGTGGCTATCGTTATGTTCTCACCCTCACTGATGACTTAAGTAGATATGTGTATGTCTACTTAATGAAACACAAGTCTGAGACCTTTGAAGAGTTCAGGGAATTTCAGAGTGAGGTAGAGAATCAATGTGACAAGAAAATAAAGTTCCTACGATCATATCGTGGAGGAGAATACTTGAGTCACGAGTTTGGCACGCACCTGAAGAAATGTGGAATTGTTTCACAACTCACGCCGCCTGGAACATGCTACCTCTTGAGCACTGCGTTGGCTTTCCCTTGAAGAGGAAAGGGTGATGCAGCAAAGTAGCGTAAGTATTTCCCTCAGTTTTTGGGAACCAAGGTATCAATCCAGTAGGAGGCCACGCACAAGTCCCTCACACCTACACAAACAAATAAATTCTCGCAACCAACGCAATAAAGGGGTTGTCAATCCCTTCACGGTCACTTACGAGAGTGAGATCTGATAGATATGATAAGATAATATTTTTGGTATTTTTATGATAAAGATGCAAAGTAAAATAAAAGAAAAATAAAAGGCAATGGAAATAGCTTGTTGTTGGAAGATTAATATGATGGAAAATAGACCCGGGGGCCATAGGTTTCACTAGTGGCTTTTCTCATGAGCATAAGTATTACGGTGGGTGAACAAATTACTGTCGAGCAATTGACAGAATTGAGCATAGTTATGAGAATATCTAGGTATGATCATGTATATAGGCATCACGTCCGAGACAAGCAGACCGACTCCTGCCTGCATCTACTACTATTACTCCACACATCGACCGCTATCCAGCATGCATCTAGAGTATTAAGTTCATAAGAACAGAGTAACGCTTTAAGCAAGATGACATGATGTAGAGGGATAAACTCATGCAATATGATATAAACCCCATCTTGTTATCCTCGATGGCAACAATACAATACGTGCCTTGCTGCCCCTACTGTCACTGGGAAAGGACACCCCAAGATTGAACCCAAAGCTAAGCACTTCTCCCATTGCAAGAAAGATCAATCTAGTAGGCCAAACCAAACTGATAATTCGAAGAGACTTGCAAAGATAACCAATCATACATAAAAGAATTAAGAGAAGATTCAAATATTGTTCATAGATAAACTTGATCATAAACCCATAATTAATCGGTCTCAACAAACACACCGCAAAATAAGATTACATCGAACAGATCTCCACGAGAGAGGGGGATAACATTGTATTGAGATCCAAAAAGAGAGAAGAAGCCATCTAGCTAATAACTATGGACCCGAAGGTCTGAGGTAAACTACTCACACATCATCGGAGAGGCTATGGTGTTGATGTAGAAGCCCTCCGTGATCGATGCCCCCTCCGGCGGAGCTCCGGAAAAGGCCCCAAGATGGGATCTCACGGGTACAGAAGGTTGCGGTGGTGGAATTAGGTTTTTAGCTCCGTATCTGGTAGTTTGGGGGTACGTAGGTATATATAGGAGGAAGAAATACGTCAGTGGAGCAACATGGGGCCCACGAGGGTGGAGGGCACGCCCTGGGGGGGTAGGCGCGCCCCCCTACATCGTGCCTTCCTGGTTGATGTCTTGACGTAGGGTCCAAGTCCTCTGGATCACGTTCGTTCCGAAAATCACGTTCCCGAAGGTTTCATTCCGTTTGGACTCCGTTTGATATTCTTTTTCTGCGAAACTCTGAAATAGGCAAAAAACAGCAATTCTCGGTTGGGCCTCCGGTTAATAGGTTAGTCCCAAAAATAATATAAAAGTGTATAATAAAGCCCATGAATGTCCAAAACAGAATATAATATAGCATGGAACAATAAAAAATTATAGATACGTTGGAGACGTATCAAGCATCCCCAAGCTTAATTCCTGCTCGTCCTCGAGTAGGTAAATGATAAAAACAGAATTTTTGATGTGGAATGCTACTTGGCATAATTTCAATGTAATTCTTCTTAATTGTGGTTGAATATTCAGATCCGAAAGATTCAAGATAAAAGTTCATATTGACATAAAAGTAATAATACTTCAAGCATACCAACTAAGCAATTATGTCCTCTCAAAATTACATGGCCAAATAAAGTTCATCCCTACAAAATCATATAGTTTGGTCATGCTCCATTTTCGTCACACAAAAATGCTCTCATCATGCACAACCCCGATGACAAGCCAAGCAATTGTTTCATACTTTAGTAATCTCAAACTTTTTCAACCTTCACGCAATACATGAGCGTGAGCCATGGATATAGCACTATGGGTGGAATAGAATATAATGATGGGGGTTATGTGGAGAAGACAAAAAAGGAGAAAGTCTCACATCAACGCGGCTAATCAATGAGCTATGGAGATGCCCATCGATTGATGTTAATGCAAGGAGTAGGGATTGCCATGCAACGGATGCACTAGAGCTATAAATGTATGAAAGCTCAACAAAATAAACTAAGTGGGTGTGCATCCAACTTGCTTGCTCACGAAGACCTAGGGCATTTGAGGAAGCCCATTGTTGGAATATACAAGCCAAGTTCTATAATGAAAAATTCCCACTAGTAAATGAAAGTGACAAAACAAGAGACTCTCTATCATGAAGATTATGGTGCTACTTTGAAGCACAAGTGTGGTAAAAGGATAGTAACAGTGTCCCTTCTCTTTTTTTTTATCCTCACTTGGGACAATGCTCTAAAAATGATGATCATCACACTTCTATTTATTTACAACTCAATGGTTACAACTCGATACTAGAACAAAGTATGACTCTATATGAATGCCTCCGGCGGTGTACCGGGATATGCAATGAATCAAGAGTGACATGTATGGAAGAATTATGAATGGTGGCTTTGCCACAAATACTATGTCAACTACATGATCATGCAAAGCAATATGACAATGATGAATGTGTCATGTTAAACGGAACGGTGGAAAGTTGCATGGCAATATATCTCGGAATGGCTATGGAAATGCCACAATAGGTAGGTATGGTGGCTGTTTTGAGGAAGATATAAGGAGGTTTATGTGTGAAAGAGCGTATCATATCACGGGGTTTGGATGCACTGGCGAAGTTTGCACCATCTCTGAATATGAGAAAGGGCAATGCACGGTACCGAAGAGGCTAGCAATGATGGGAAGGTGAGAGTGCGTATAATCCATGGACTCAACATTAGTCATAAAGAACTCACATACTTATTGCAAAAATCTACAAGGCATCAAAAACCAAGCACTACGCACATGCTCCTAGGGGGATAGATTGGTAGGAAAAGACCATCGCTCGTCCCCGACCGCCACTCATAAGGAGGACAATCAAAGAACACCTCATGTTTCAAATTTGTTACATAATGTTTACCATACGTGAATGCTACGGGACTTGCAAACTTCAACACAAGTATTTCTCAAATTTACAACTACTCAACTAGCACAACTTTAATATCACTACCTCCATATCTCAAAACAATCATCAAGCATCAAGCTTCTCTTAGTATTCAACACACTCATAAGAAAGTTTTTACTAGTCTTGAATACCTAGCATATTAGGATTAAGCAAATTACCATGCTGTTTAAGACTCTCAAAATAATATAAGTGAAGCATGAGAGAACAATAGTTTCTATAAAACAAATCCACCACCGTGCTCTAAAAGATATAAGTGAAGCACTAGAGCAAAAACTATATAGCTCAAAAGATATAAGTGAAACACATAGAATATTCTAATCAATTCCGAATCATGTGTGTATCTCATCAAAAGGTGTGTACAGCAAAGATGATTGTGGTAAACTAACAAACAAAGACTCAAATAATACAAGACGCTCCAAGCAAAACACATATCATGTGGTGAATAAAAATACAGCTCCAAGTAAGTAACCGATGGAAGTAGACAAAAGAGGGGATGCCTTCCAGGGCATCCCCAAGCTTTGGCTTTTTGGTGTCCTTAGATTATCTTGGGGTGACATGGGCATCCCCAAGCTTAGACTCTTGCCACTCCTTGTTCCATAATCCATCAAATCTTTTACCCAAAACTTGAAAACTTGACAACACAAAACTTAATAGAAAATCTCGTGAGCTCCGTTAGCGAAAGAAAACAAAACACCACTTCAAGGTACTGTAATGAACTCATTCTTTATTTATATTGGTGTTAAACCCACCGTATTCCAACTTATCTATGGTTTATAAACTATTTTACTAGCCATAGATTCATCAAAATAGGCAAACAACACACGAAAAACAGAATCTGTCAAAAACAGAACAGTCTGTAGTAATCTGTAACTAACGCAAACTTCTCAAACTTAAAAAATTCAGCCAAAATAGGAAGACCTAGACAATTTGTTTATTGATCATCAGCAATTGGAATCAATTATTTATCACGTTCTGGTGATTTTTAACAATTAGTTTTGTGAACAGAAAGTTTCTGGAATTTTCTGCAAGATCAAATAACTATCATTCAAGAAGATCCTATAGGTTTAACTTGGCACAAACACTAATTAAAACACAAAAACACATCTCACCAGAGGCTAGAGCAAATATTTATTCCTAAACAGAAGCAAAAACAAAAAAAAAAACTAAAAATAAAACTGGGTTGCCTCCCAACAAGCGCTATCGTTTAACGCCCCTAGCTAGGCATAAAAGCAAGGATAGATCTAGGTATCACCATCTTTGGTAGGAAATCCATAAGTGGCTCTCATAATAGATTCATAAGTTAATTTTATTCTCTTTCTAGGGAAGTGTTCAATGCCTTACCTTAACGGAAATTGGAATCTAATATTCCCTTCCTTCATGTCAATAATTGCACCAACCGTTCTAAGGAATGGTCTACCAAGAATAATAGGACATGAAGGATTGCAATCTATATCAAGGACAATAAAATATACGGGCACATAATTCCTATTTGCAATAATAAGAACATCATTAATTCTTCCCATAGGTTTCTTAATAGTGGAATCCGCAAGGTGCAAGTTTAGATAGCAATCATCAAAATCACGGAAACCTAACAAATCACACAAAGTCTTTGGAATCGTGGAAACACTAGCACCCAAATCACACAAAGCATAGCATTCATGATCTTTAATTTTAATTTTAATAGTACGTTCCCACTCATCATAAAGTTTTCTAGGGATAGAAACTTCCAACTCAAGTTTTTCTTCATAAGATTGCATTAAAGCATCAACGATATGTTTAGTAAAAGCTTTGTGTTGAGTGTAAGCATGTGGAGAATTTAGCACGGATTGCAACAAGGAAATACAATCTATCAAAGAGCAATTATCATAATTAAATTCCTTGAAATCCATAATAGTGGGTTCATTAATATCTAGAGTTTTGATCTCTTCAATCCCACTTTTACCAATTTTTGCATCAAGATCTAAAAACTCAGAATTTTAGGAACGCCTTCTAGGTAAAGGTAGATCATTTTCAGTCCCATTGTGACGCCCCCGATTCAATCGTACACTAATCATGCACGCAAATGTGTACGATCAAGATCAGGGACTCACGGGAAGATATCACAACACAACTCTAAAACATAAATAAGTCATACAAGCATCATAATACAAGCCAGGGGCCTCAGGGGCTCGAATACAAGTGCTCGATCATAGACGAGTCAGTGGAAGCAACAATATCTGAGTACAAACATAAGTTAAACAAGTTTGCCTTAAGAAGGCAAGCACAAACTAGGATACAGATCGAAAGTGGCGCAGGCCTCCTACCTGGGATCCTCCTAAACAACTCCTGGTCGTCGTCAGCGGCCTGCATGTAGTAGTAGGCACCTCCAGTGTAGTAGGAGTAGGAGTCGTCGGTGGCGTCTGGCTCCTGGGCTCCGGCATCTGGTTGCGACAACCAGGTAGAAGGGAAAGGGGGAAAAGAGGGAGAAAAGCAACCGTGAGTACTCATCCAAAGTACTCGCAAGCAAGGAGCTACACTACATATGCATGGGTATATGTGTAAAGGGGCCATATCGGTGGACTGAACTGCAGAATGCCAGAATAAAAGGGGGGGTAGCTAGTCCTGTCGAAGACTACGCTTCTGGCAGCCTCCATCTTGCAGCATGTAGAAGAAAGTAGATGGTAAGTTCACCAAGTATCATCTTATAGCATAATCCTACCCGGCGATCCTTCCCTCGTCGCCCTATGTGAGAGCGATCACTTGGTTATATCTGGCACTTGGAAGGGTGTATTTTATTAAGTATCTGGTTCTAGTTGTCATAAGGTCAAGGTACAACTCCAAGTCGTCCTGTTACCGAAGATCACGGCTATTCGAATAGATAAACTTCCCTGGAGGGGTGCACCACATTACCCGACACGCTCAATCCCTCTGGCCGGGCACACTTTCCTGGGTCATGTCCGGCCTCGGAAGATCAACACGTCGCAGCCCCACCTAGGCTCAACAAAGAGGTCAGCACGCCGGTCTAAATCCTATGCGCGCAGGGGTCTTGGCCCATCGCCCATTGCACACCTGCACGTTGCGTACGCGGCCGGAAGCAGACCTAGCCTAGTAGGCGTTCCAGTCCAATCCGGCGCGCGCCGCTTAGTCGTTGACGTCAAAAAGAGCTTCGGCTGATACCACGACGCCGGTTGCCCATATCTTGTCCCACGTGGCGGTTAGTGCGGATAAGGTCAACGACCCAACTAAGATCAAATACCAAGATCTTGTTAAGCGTGTTAATTGAAGTATCCGCGAACGCCGACCAGGGCCAGGCCCACCTCTCTCCTAGGTGGCCTCAACCTGCCCTGTCGCTCTACCACAAAGTAACAGTCGGGGGCCGTCGGGAACCCAGCCCACCTCTACCGGGATGGAGCCACCTGCCCCTTCAGCCCCCATCTCCGAACAGTATCATAAGTAATGTAACAGTATAAAGTATATAGCATATGCCCGTGATCACCTCCCGAAGTGATCACGGCCCAGTAGTATAGCATGGCAGACGGACAAGAGTGTAGGGCCACTGATGGAATACTAGCATCCTATACTAAGCATTAGGATAGCAGGTAAAGGTAACAACTGTAGCAACAATGACAGGCTATGCAGTAGAATAGGATTAACCGAAAGCAGTAACATGCTAGACTACTCTAATGCAAGCAATAGAGAGAAGGAATGGAGAAGAACTCGGTTTGGTCAAACCCAGACGCTCTTGTTCATCGAGCTGTTTCTTCAATTCCTTCAGCTCCTTGGGTCCAAGCTTGTATGGACGCTTGCAAACGGGTTCAGTGCCGGGCTCAAGATCGATAACGAACTCAACTGGCCGGTGAGGAGGCATACCCGGAAGCTCTTCTGGAAAGACATCTTGATACTCACAAACGACTGGAATTTGAGAGATGGCATTCAATTCGCCCTTCTCATTGAGAGAAAACAACCGAATGGTTTCATCACGAGCGGCATAAATGATAACATCCTCAGAAGAGTGTGTCAATTGAATTTCCCTGGCAGCACAATCAAGTTGAGCCTTGTGCTTAGAAAGCCAGTCCATCCCGAGAATTAGATCAATATCCGAGTCACCAATAACAATTGGAGAAGACAGAAATTTATAGTTTCCCATCTTGATGGAAACATCCGGAACCATGTAGCTTGCATTCATGCATTTGCCCGGAGAGACAACTGCTAACGGTCTAGGCAAATCTTGAAAAACCAACTCATGCTTGGATGCAAAAGGTCTTGATATGAAAGAAAGCGATGCACCAGTGTCAAAAAGAACTTTTGCAGGAGAATCATTAACTGAGAGATTACCCATTATCACATCAGTAGATTCCTCCGCTTGAGCTGCATTCATCATGTTCACCTTTGCAAACTTGGAATTATGCTTGACCACTGCATTGCTGGAAGATCTCACATGAGGAGGAGGCGGAAGGCGCCTTTGGTTGAAGCACTTGTTAGCATAGTGACCTTTCTGCTGACACTTGTTGCAAGTCACCTCTGAGAGTGGACGATGATAAGGAGCATTCGACTTGGGAGCTTGATTCTGAGACTTGTTCTGATAGCCAGAGTTGGAAGAGTGGGAAGATCCATGGCCACCTTTGTTCTTCTGCTGGTAAGGCTGACGAACGGAGGAGGAGGAGGCAACCAGAACTTCTGTTGCTTAGCTGCCACAAGTGAGGAAGAAGAAGACTGAACTACGTCCCTGACTCTCTTCTTAGAAGCCTCACACTTGAGCTGAGCAGCCTCTTGCTTCAGTGCCATGTTATAGAATTGATCAAACTGAGTAGGCTCAACAAGAACGAGAGCTAACTACAGATCCTCTCTAAGGCCACCTCTGAAGTGATAGATCATGCTCTTTTCATCAGGAACGTCTTGTTTAGCGAAGCGAGCAAGTTTCTGAAACTGGATGTTGAATTGATACACAGACATGTTGCCTTGCTTGAGATTGCGGAACTCCTCACGCTTGCTCTCAACAACACTTTGTGGAATGTGGTGCGCTTTGAAGTCCCAACAGAAGTCAGTCCAAGTGATCACACGACCTCCTCTGGAATCTTTGTATTGTTGATACCAATCAGCAGTTTGGTCCTTGAGTTGAAAAGAAGCAAACTTGACATAGTCCTCAAGCCTGACATTGCTACATTCAAAATGCTTGTTGATGTCCACGAGCCAATCATCGGCATCCGTGGCCTCGGCACAGTAGCTGAAAGACTTGGGCTGATTTGCGAGAAACTGGTTGAGGGTAGCGAAGTGAGACTGATTGTTGCCTTGGCCTTGATTTCCTTGATTGCCTTGCCCTTGGGTGCGTTCTTGCAAGAGTTGCAGAATCATCTGAGCATTGGCGTTGGTGGCTGCCATGATAGCTTGCCATGCCTGCGGAGGCGGAGGTGGTGGCGGAGGGTTTGCCTGACTCCCTTCATTGCGATCTGGATTCTGACGCGTTGGCGGAGCCATCCTGAAGAGGGTGACATCCGTTAGCATCTTGATAGACAAATTGACAAGTAGAATCAACGGATAGAAATTGCAACATATAGTCTTCACAATAAACATTTGAACGAAGATGAACGAATGAATTCCATAGTAAATCATCACACTTCCATAAGTTGAGAAGCCACTTAGAAAAAGGTATGGAATCAACATTTGAGTTCGAAGCAACTCGAATACCACAAATGAAAACAAAACAAAGCATTGGCTTGCCGAATAAGCCGGAACAAACATATGATAGAGATTTCGTCCAAAGTTTTCGTGGTGGGGCCCACACGGGCTCAATCGTACAGCACCATCATGTACAAGGCAGTGCACATGACATACGAAGCGTCCCCGAGTCAGCATAGCCAAGGACTCTTTAAGACACTACGAGACCACTGTAAAACCAACCGTGGAAAGGCGGACCACTAGACGTCGAACCCCAATCTCATATCATGCGTCTGTCGGAAAGATATCCTAAGAGCTACTTGAATTCCCACTTATAAACTCCCGAAACTTTCTGGTTATGCAATCTGGTGTTGGGGATACAGGGGACACAAAATATATCACCCAAACTACCAATCCCTAGATCCAGCTGTATCCATCCGTCAACACATAACCAAGAAACCTTCGGAAATCGTGTACCTCAACCTTCGAAAAGCATCCGTTATACGAGTTATGGCAATACTCCCGAACTCCCGCCCCAGTATTGGGTGGCGTCGAGCTGATCTCACCAACAACTGCATAAAAGAGATTTCGATGTCGGCGAAACTCAGGTATTCCAGAACTGCAACGATAAAATTGTGACGACAACACCTCGGAGCTCAACTCCTCGGGACACTGCCACAACCCCTAAATGTCAGGAGGCACCAAGAACAATGTTCTCGTCACAAAACCATCAGAACGATTCTAAGATACCCGCGTGATCCTAAATTTTTTTTAGTGAAATTTGAGGAGAGAAGAGTCAAAACTTCTACGTCAGGAGGCCTCACCAGAGCGACGAAGGGACTGGGGAGTAAAAAGAATCCTACTCTCCGATATATATAATCCTAAAACTCAAAACATTTTTGTTCTAGACTCAACAACGCCAGCGATTCGATCAAGCAGGGGGCTCCTAAGTCGGGGATGGCTCTGATTACCAACTTGTAACGCCCACGATGCGGCTATATCTCCCACGTGTCGAGGCACGACTTAGAGGCATAACCGCATTGTGGTTTTGTCGCAAGAAGGGTCATCTTCACACAATCCCATGTAATGAACAAGAATGGGATAACGAGAGTTGGCTTACAATCGCCACTTCACACAATACATAAATATAATTCATACATCAACCACAAAGCACACATAGACCGACTACGGTCAAAATCCAAATGAAAATGAGATAACCCCAAATGCTAGATCCCCGATCGTCCCAACGTGGCTCCACTACTGATCATCAGGAAAAGACACATAGTAACGACCACGTTCCTCGTCAAACTCCCACTTGAGGCCGATCCCATCATCTGCAATGGCATCGTCGGCACCTGCAACTGTTTTGGTAGAATCTGTGAGTCACGAGGACTCAGCAATCTCACACCCGCGAGATCAAGACTATTTAAGCTTGTAGGAAAGGATGGTGTAATGAGGTGGAGCTGCAGCAGGCACTAAGCATATATGGTGGCTAACATACGCAAAAGAGAGCGAGAAGAGAAGCAACGGAACGGTCGTCATCTAGTAATGACCAAGAAGTGATCCTGAACTCCTACTTACGTTCATGCATAACTCAAACCGTGTTCACTCCCCGGACTCCGCCGAGAAGAGACCATCACGGCTACACACACAGTTGATGTATTTTAATTAAGTTAAGTGACAAGATCTCTACAACCGGACATTAAAAAATTCCCATCTGCCTCATAACCGCGGGCACGGCTTTCGAAAGATAATACCCAGCAGGGGTGTCCCAACTTAGCCCATCATAAGCTCTCACGGTCAACGAAGGATAAACCTTCTCCCAGAAAGACCCGATCAGTCTCGGAATCCCGGTTTACAAGACATTTCAACAATGGTAAAACAAGACCAGCAAAGCCGCCCGAATGTGCCGACAAATCCCGATAGGAGCTGCACATATCTCGTTCTCAGGGCACACCGGATGAGCAGTCCGTACAACTAAAACCAGACCTCAAGTTTCCCCAAGGTGGCGCTGCAAAGGGCTCTAGTTTGGACCAGCACTCAGAGGAACACTGGCCCGGGGTGTTGAGGATATAGATCTTAGAGTCACCCGCCAGGAGGGGCCGGGTTACTCATATGGTCATTGCCAGAAGCCCGGCGCCAAGCTTAAAGACGGTGGGCCAAAGATGGGCTTAAGACCCGGATATGGCTTAAGGCACGTAGTTACAATCATTATTATGGTAGAACTTGTAGTGTAAGGCAAGAATAGTTGAGAGTCCGAGCCGGACACTCTTATGAGCCGGCCGGGACTCTGAGAGCTGCAGGGCGTCAGCCTCCCTATATAAAGGGACGACCCGGCAGCAGTTTAAGGGCGACAACAATCTCATCGAGAGCCGGGCATAGCAGTTTAGCTCCCTGGTGATCGTAACCCTAATCAATACCACCTCAAACTGGACGTAGGCTTTTACCTTCACCGTAAGGGGCCGAACCAGTATAAACCCTCGTGTTCCTTGTCCCGCATTAACCTCTTCAAGCTTCCTAGCCGCGATGGCTCCACGACTAAGTCCTAGCTCGAGGACATCTGCCGTGACAATTCCACGACAGTTGGCGCCCACCGTCGGGCCAGCGCACGGTGGATTTGAGTTCTTGAAGGGCAGCTTCGAAGGGCTCAAGGGATACGCTGTGGGCCGGATGACCAAGAGTCGTCGTGGCAAGCTCTACATCGACGATGCAAACTGGGGCCCCGACGCCGGCTCAATTGAGTACGGGTACCGGGTCCCCTTCGGCGGAATTCATGTTTTCATTGGCAAGATTGGTGAGCCGGGCCCTGAGCCGGATCTCTGCGCCGATCTCATCGAGGTGGCTCAGCGCGCACGACCCGCCCGGGCCCGACCTGCCTTAAGGCATGCTTTTGTGGGGTGTATCCACGGAGGACTCTCTGATCGATCTGGATCTGGTGATGAGACGGCCGCCGGCTCTGATGGCGAGTCGGCCACCGATGAGTCCAACTCGTTGTATCAACTTCAAGATGGCAGGCTCATGGGTTGTTCCGATGGTGACAGTATTCCGGACCCGTTTGAGCCGCCAAGTCAGGTTGGAGTCTTTATGGCCGGGGCGCAGCCTGTTCAGAACCCCGCTGCTGGAGCGGGAAACCCGGTGCCTTCTCCGGCTCAGGTACTCATGGATCTCACGGACAAGATAATGGCCCTGTTAACCGCCACGGTTGACCCGGCGGATCAAGCTCAGCATGATGCGGAGGTGGCACAGTTAAAATTGGATCTAGTGAAAGCTAAGGAGGACCTTGCAGCGGAAGGGATCAGGATGGCTGCGGAGAGGGCGGCTCTCGATGCCCAAACTCAGTTGATCCAGGCGCAGTCCTTCCAACTCACGATGGATCAGAACGCGTCCAATGAGGTCATGAGAAGGAGGCATCAAAAGACCCAATCTCGACTCCCTCCGGTTTACGATCCACGCAACCTCTTCAACACGCCAGGTGCAGGGTCTAGTAACCCGCCAGGGGTCATAGTGCCCGGGTCCGGAACCCCTATTCAGCCAATAGTGATGGGGCCTCCCCAGGTGCCCCCTGCCCCGCCTCAGTACGTGCCAATACCCCCGGGTCATTATAATAACCCACTGGAGAACATGGTCGCCGCAGCAGCACGGCTGGCGGCTCTCCCAGTTGACGGCGACTCTCCGACAGCTATTGAAACCCGTCGGGTCAGGGAACTCCTTCAGATAGCACTGGCGCAGCAAGAGGCGTACTCACTACAGCCGGGACAGGATCCACTCGACCCCTCGGCTAGGCCGGAGCCCGAGTTACAGCAGACACATGGTCTCAGCGACCGGCTCAAGTAACGTCCGACGCCATGACCCGCCCCCTGGCCATGGCCCGGTTCATAACGGAGCCTTTCACGCAGCAGACCAGGACAGGGCGCGGCAAGAGGCGGAGCAGGTGCCTCAATTGACGGCTTACCAGACCCCCCGGCTTACCCGACGACTTCCGTCGACGTGGGTATCCCTACGAGGACTGGGGGTGTCCCATGTTTAGTACCAGCTATCCGTAATGAACGTTTACCTAAGGACTTCAAAGGCCCTAGGAAGGTGCCTAATTACACAGCTGACTTACAACCCGCAGCCTGGATCGAGAGTTACGAGATGGCCATGGAGCTGCTGGAGGTCAGTGAGGCGGCAATGGCCAAGTAATTCACCATGATGTTGGATGGGACTGCCCGCACTTGGTTGAAAGGGCTACCATCGAATTCCATTGGGTCTTGGGCTGAGCTGAAGGCCCGGTTCATCCAAAACTTCAAAGATACCTGTAGGCAGTCTATGTCAATTGTGGATTTGACTAACTGTAAGCAGCAGGAGGGTGAGTCTACGACACATTGGGTTCGCCGGGTTAAGGAGATCATACACTCGTCAGACAAGATGGATGCCGGCTCAGCAGTTTTAATGCTGGAGCAGAATTGTCATTTTGTGCCCCTGAAGATGAAACTCGGGCGGCTTAAGCGCGACTGCAATGATATGGGTACACTAATGGCGGCTCTTGGTAAGTACGCCGATTTTGATGGTACCAAGGATCCCCCTTCAGATGATGAAAGGACAGGGAAGGGAAAGAAGAACGGCAATGGCAAGGGTCCTCAGCATAACCCGGGTAACCAAGGAGGAAGCAAGCGCAAGGCTGATGGAAGCCTAGAGTTTGTAGCCAACGCCAGCTCACAAGGTAATAACCAGCGACGCAAAGGGAGGCCCCCTCCCCGAGGAGGCGGGTCAGGCCCGACGCTGGAGCAGCTGTTGAATGAGCCTTGTCCAAGGCATGGCTCTAGAGAGAAGCCGGCGACTCATCTATGGAAGGACTGTGCAATCATGAAGGCCTTTAAGAATTACAATGGCCCGGGCAGCGGCTTGGGCGCCGGCGGTTTCCATGGCCCGGGCGGCGTCTCAAATTCTAATCCTCAGAACGGTCAAGGGGGCTTCAATCAACAGCCTGGCCAGGGTCATCAACAGCAGCAGGGGGGTTATCAGACCAATCCAAAGCAGCTTAGCGGTGGACAATACCATGTGTTTACCACCAGCCTGTGTAAGCGAGATCAGAAGCTTCATAAGAGGGTTGTGAATGCTGTTGAGCCGGCGGTTCCACGCTACTTGCGGTGGTCTGCGCAGCCTATAGTGTGGAGTAGGGAGGATCACCCTCCCCGGGTGGATAACCCGGGCCACTTGGCCTTAGTGGTGGCTCCTCAAGTGGGAGGATATAAGTTTACTAAGGTACTCATGGATGGAGGCAGCAGCATCAACATCCTCTATTATGAGACGTTCCGTCGTATGGGGTTGATTGATAAGAACCTCAGCCAGTCCAACACTATTTTCCACGGTGTGGTACCTGGTAAGTCGGCTTATCCAGTCGGCAAGATCGAATTGTAAGTGGCCTTTGGAGATGAGAACAACTACAGGGTGGAGAAATTGACCTTTGAGGTGGTTAAGATAAGAAGTCCGTATCATGCTATATTTGGGCGGCCGGCTTACGCCAAGTTCATGGCTCGGCCGTGTTATGTGTACTTACAGCTTAAGATGCCGGGTCACAATGGGACCATTACGGTTCACGGCAGCCGGAAAGTGGCCCTGGAGTGTGAGGAAGGCGATGCAGCTTATGCAGAATCTATTAGTGCAACAGAGGAGTTGAAGTTTTACAAGTACAATGTTGACCCAACAGATATGACCTCTCTGAAAAAGCCAACTACGGAGCATGAGCCGGCAATGAAATTTAAGTCGGCTGATGAGACTAAACTTGTTGATTTCGTTCCAGGAGATTCATCTCAGCAGTTCAGCATCAGTGCCAACCTGGATCCGAAATAGGAAAGCGCGCTCATCGAGTTCATCCGTGAGAATAGGGACATCTTCGCATGGAAACCTTCTGACATGCCAGGTGTACCTAGAGAACTCGCTGAGCACACTCTCAATGTTGATCCGAAATTTAAGCCGGTCAGGCAGTTCCTTCGGCGGTTTAATGAAGAGAGGCGGAAAGCTATTGGTGAAGAGGTGGCCCGGCTCTTGGCGGCCGGGTTTATCGTTGAAGTCTTTCACCCAGAGTGGTTAGCTAACCCGGTGCTCGTACTCAAGAAGAACGGCACTTGGCGGATGTGTGTGGACTACACGGACTTAAACAAGGCGTGTCCGGCTGATCCTTTTGCCCTTCCCCGTATTGATCAAATTATTGATGCTACGGCAGGTTGTGCGCGCTTAAGTTTCTTGGACGCCTATTCTGGATATCATCAGATTAAAATGGCAGTTAAGGACCAGGAGAAGACAGCATTCATCACTCCCTTTGGAGCCTTCTGCTATGTCTCCATGCCCTTTGGACTCAAGTGTGCACAGGCGACTTATCAGCGTTGCGTACAGAACTGTCTTCATAAACAGATTGGGCGCAATGTTCATGCTTATGTGGACGACATTGTGGTTAAATCCATAAAGGAGGAAACCCTGATAGATGATTTGAGAGAAACCTTTGATAATCTCCGGGTCTACAAGATGATGCTTAACCCGGCCAAGTGTGTTTTTGGTGTTCCTGCAGGCAAACTTTTGGGTTTCTTGGTTTCTGACAAAGGCATTGAAGCTAACCCGGAGAAGATCAAGGCCATCACCTCTCTGGCTAAGCCGGCGTGTATAAATGATGTTCAGTGCTTGGCTGGTCGCATCGCTGCTTTAAGCCGGTTTATAAGCCGTTTAGGTGAGAAGGCCATGCCATTATATCAGTTGATGAAGAAAACGGATAACTTTGTCTGGAATGATGCAGCTAATACCGCTTTTGAGGATTTGAAGAAGCAGTTGGCAGAGCCCCCAGTCCTTGCTGCTCCGGTTGATAAAGAGCCCTTATTACTGTACGTGGCGGCAAACACACGAGCCGTCAGTGTGGCTGTGGTGGTGGAACGCAAGGAAGAGGGTAAGGAGCATCCGGTTCAGCGGCCGGTTTACTATGTCAGCGAAGTGCTTATTGAGTCCAAACAACGGTATCCACATTGGCAGAAGCTTATTTATGGTGTGTTCATGGCAAGCCGGAAGCGTAAGCATTATTTCCAGGGTCATCCCATAACCGTGGTCAGTTCTGCCCCTCTTGGTGATATCATTCAAAACAGAGAGGCCACAGGGAGAGTGGCTAAGTGGGCTATCGAGCTCGGACCTCATGGTCTCAAATATGTGCCACGCACTGCTGTTAAATCTCAGGCCCTGGTGGATTTCATCAATGATTGGACAGAGTCACAAGTGCCCGAGCAAAAGCCGGATAACACATATTGGACTATTCACTTCGACGGGTCCAGGCAGTTGGAGGGCTCGGGGGCTGGAGTTGTATTGGCTTCCCCTAAGGGTGACAAGTTCCATTATGTGCTACAATTGATGTTTCCTTGCACTAACAATGCGGCTGAGTACGAGGCCTTGCTCCACGGCCTTCGGATGGCTAAGGAGATGAGCTTGAGCCGGGTGAGGTGTTTCGGTGACTCAGACTTGGTGGCTCAACAAGTATCAGGCAAGTGGGACTCTAAGGACCCTCTCATGGCGGCTTATCGCCGCGAAGTTGATGCCATTGCAGGGCACTTTCAGGGCTACCAGGTAGAGCACATTGATCGCAGGAGGAACGAGGCGGCTGATGCCTTAAGCCGGCTAGGCTCTCAGCGAAAGCCGGTGCCGCCTAATACTTTCCTGGATGTCCTGTATAATCCTTCTGTTAAATTGCCTACAGAGGAAGATTTGGCTGTCCCTGACCCGGAGGCACGACTGGTGGCGGCTCTCCATATCATACCAGACTGGACAATGCCGTATCTGGCTTACATAGCCCGGGGCGAGTTGCCTGAGGATGAAACTTTGGCCAGGCAAATAACCCGGCGGGCTAAGTCAATGATTGTTATCGATGGCGAGTTGCATCATCGCAGTGTTACAGGGGCGTTTCAGCGTTGTGTTTCCCCTGAGGAAGGGCAAGAGATCTTGCGTGAGATTCATGAAGGGGATTGTGGCCATCACGCCGGCTCAAAGTCCCTTGTGGTCAAGGCTTTTCGTCATGGTTTTTACTGGTTGACGGCTCATGCTGATGCAGAGGACTTGGTCAGTAAGTGTGATGGTTGCCAAAGGTTCTCGCGACGGGCTCATGTACCGGCTCAAGAGCTGAGGATGATCCCAATTACCTGGCCCTTTGCGGTCTGGGGGATGGATATGGTTGGGCCTTTCAAAAGATCCAAGGATAAGAAGACCCACCTTTTGGTGGCAGTTGACATGTTTACCAAGTGGGTTGAAGCGGAGCCAGTTAGCAAGTGTGATGCAGCCACGGCGGTTCAGTTTATGAAGAAGGTGATCTTTCGCTTTGGTTTTCCACACAGCATCATAACTGACAATGGCACCAATCTCTCCAAAGGCGCCATGGAGGAGTTTTGTCAACGAGAGCATATCCGACTTGATGTTTCCTCAGTGGCTCATCCTCAATCCAATGGTCAAGCTGAGAGAGCTAATCAGGAGATTATGAAGGGTATCAAGCCCCCGCTTTTGGTCCCTTTGCAACGGACGCCGGGTTGTTGGGTGGAGGAGTTGCCCTCCGTGTTATGGAGCATCAACACTACACCTAATAGGTCTACAGGTTTTACGCCTTTCTTCATGGTTTATGGGGCAGAAGCAGTCCTCCCCAGTGACATCCGTCATGACTCACCTCGAGTGGCGGCTTATGTTGAGGCGGATAATGAACAGGCGCGCCAAAATGCTCTTGACTTGTTGGACGAACAACGTGATGTGGCGGCAGCCCGTTCAGCGATTTACCAACAAGACCTGCGCCGTTATCATAGCCGCCGGGTTAAGTCCCGGGTCTTCCAGGAAGGCGATCTCGTGCTCCGGCTCATCCAGGATCAAACTGATGCACACAAGCTATCCCCGCCTTGGGAAGGGCCCTTTGTGGTCAGCAAGAACTTGCACAACGGGTCGTATTACCTCATTGACATTCGGGAGCACAAAGATTCACGTAAGTCGGAGGAAGAAACCCGTCGGCCGTGGAACATAGCTCACCTTCGGCCTTACTACACTTGAGCCACCGGCTCTCATAATGTACATATTTCTCTCAAGCCATGTATATATTATGATAAGCAATAAAGCAGGACCTCTGTCCTTTTTTCTCCTCCATATGTGCACGTGTTGTTTTCATTGCAAGATTACATGATAACGTGAAGGAGGATCCGGCTTATGATCGTATTCGAATCTAGCCGTAGGTAGTAAGGTCACTTGGGGGCTTCCTGTTCAAACATGGGTCGTATTCGAACCAAAGAGAACATAGCTGTCGATACCCATTTGATTGGCAAAGTGCTGAGCTCATTGAGGAGTTTTCTTTGATCATATTTGAATATTAGTTTAAACCCTTTGAGAACCGACGTGGATCGTATTCGAATCAGCGTCGTTAAACAATTCTTAAAGTCATTTGGGGGCTTCCTGTTCAAACATGGGTCGTATTCGAACCAAAGAGAACATAGCTGTCGATACCCTCTTGATTGGCATCGCTACACCCACTGGGGGCTATATGATCGTATTCGAATCCTAGCATAACCCCTTTGGGCCGGGTCTCTGGTCGTATTCGAACCGGAAGCCCCTAAGTTCTTCTGTTTTATAGCAAGTTTCTTCTGATCATTTCAAAGTGTGTACGGCCGGGTCTCACTTTGCCGGTTTAACTTTGGTTTACAGTGTTGGTTGAACACAATGGGTGTCATTAAGACAAGTAAATCGGAATTAAGGTACCAATCTTATTACCCGGGTTATCTAAACCGGAAGTATGCTTGCAGGCTGCTAAGTGTGTTATTACGGCTGTATTAAGGATATAATTGAGGACCAGTCTTTTTTGATTCATATTCCGGGTTATATATCTAAAATATATGATTCTCAGGGCGGTAAGCCGCCTGGAGACTTGTGATTCATCTTTCTATGCAGGATAGTTAAAGACAATTATTTGAGACTAAGGAGAATGAATAACCCGGAGAAGCATAAAGGAGACAACTTCAATAAAACTTCAAGCATTCAAGACGTGCACGATGGCACGGCAAAGATAAAGTGTTGGTCCTACTCTATTACAAGACTCGTTGAGTCCAAAAGGGTGAGGCATTGTTTGGTAAACCGCCAGCAGAATTACGACGCTTGTTGGGTTGATGTCTCCGGCTCGTCTCTTTCTTCTCCTCCGGCTGTTCCCAGGATCTGGAAAGTCAAAGACTTCCAGTCGATGCCGCTCAGAGCTTCGAACTGGGCTTCCTCGTCAATTAACCCAGCCGGGTCAATTTCTGGGGCGAAGGTGTGCTGACGAGCCGGCGGGATCAAACTCAGAGCTTCATAGCGAGGAGTCGGGATCCTCTGATTCTCCGCATTGTAACCCGGCTGATACTTGGTCAGATCTGTGTTGTTGCCAATAAGAGTGGCCACCGGGCGTACAGTCTTCACGCAAGCTGCGAAGTCCTTCTGATCAAAGGCGGTGCCGTCTTCCTTCAGGCTTGGGTAGCCGAGGGCGATGTCCGCCGGGTCTAGCTCTGGCAAGAACGCCTTGGCCCGGCTCAACGCAGTGATTGCTCCGGCTCTCGCAGAGGCCCGTCGCAGCTCTTGGATCCATTGAGGCAGAACGGCGAGCCGGCGGAGGACTTCCGCCAGGTGAGTCGGCACCTCGTTGGAGAGGGCCACCACAGCCAAGGCACGCTGAGACCCGGTGTAGAGTTGCTCCACCAGGGTATACACGGCCTTCAGCTTGGTTACCACGCTCTGGTTGAGGTTGGTACTTCTGGGACCTGTTTAATAGAGTCAGATAAGCCGCCGACAAGGATGAATTATGAGATATGAAAATTCTAAGCTTGATGAAAGCCGGTGAGACGACTTACCGAAGATTGCAGCAACCATCTGGGACACCTGGCGCTTTAGGCCGGAGAGCTCGGCGGTCTTCTCGGAGAGAGTCTTCTCCACCTGTTCAGCCCGGGTCACCAATGCGGCCTTTTCTTCGGCCCATGCCTTCCGCTCAGCGTCGAACTCCGTCTTCAGCTTCTCTTGCGCGGCGATGCTGGACACGAACTTGGCGTTTGCCTTCCGGGTCTCCATCTCTTGCATCTGCAGCCGGCTCTTGAGATCAGCCATGTCCGCCTCTAGCTTCTTGCCAGCAGCCTGCATACATTTCCGGGTTATGACATGAACAGTTACTATATAAATTTTAAGTCCCAAGCGTTTTCCAAGCAAAGACACTTGGCACTTGGGGGCTAATGCATATTGAACGTATTTATCTACAAGCTGCCGGCTCAGTTGAGTAAGCCGGACCCTAAGTCTACAACATATTTAATCATAAGTCGCCGACTTGGGGGCTAGCATGATAAAAGTAACTATGCAGTAAGTAAGAGGATAGCAGAAGGATACCTCAGATTTTTGCTGGATCTGGTTCACCATGGCAACCTCTGCGTCCCGGCTCTTGTGCACTTGGCTGATGTAGCCGGAGACGAGCTCTCCAATGCTCAGGTTGGTGTGGTCGGAGAGGTCCAGGTTCACCCGGTGGGGCTGCAGCAACTCCCCCTTCGCGGAGCACTTAGCCAACGCGGTAGGTCTCCCCGGCTCAACAAATGCCGTCCGGGTGATTACCACGTCCGGGTCATTTGTTGGTTGAGCCGAGCCGGAGGCCTCCAGGTCAGCAGAAGCTTCTACAGGTGTCGTGGCCGTTGGAGTGGTGGCTTCGGGGGCGGAGGCAGCTGGCGGGTCTTGGACCGTCACCTCCGGCTCAGGCAAATCCGGCTCTCCGGCCGACTTGGTTTTCTTCGCCCTCTTGGTGAGTTTTGCCTGGGCACTGAAAGAACAACAAAGGTTAGTATAAAAAGTATGAGCAAGGACCAGAACAAATATGAGAGGGTTATCATTACCCGGGCACGGTCTTGAAAGCCGGAAGACTCGACTGCATAGAGTCGCCCGAAGAGGGGGAGGTCTCCTGATAATTGGAGTCAGTAGAATTGAGTGGTTGACGGATAACACCCGCCAACGGATGAAAAGGGTACAAGTGGGAAATAACCTCTGTTCGGCGCTTCCTTGTTGCGTCGGGTAACCCGGCTGAGAGGTCGGTGTCCTTGTTGGTCCGGGTGTGACGCCGGCTTTCATGAACCTGTCGCTTCAAAATAAATTGAGGGTCTTGATAAGCTAAAGGATGTGAAAATCTTACTTTTCGGGTTACCCTTCGGACTTTCAGCTTGGGCAAGGGCTCCGAGTCGGAGGAAAGTGACATTACCTCTTCAACCACCGGGTTACTTGTGCCGGTGTCATCCTGTCAATGAGCAAATATTGATAAGACGGACAGCAACAAACAACAAATACAGCAAGGACTTAAAGGCTCAGGGGTTACCTCTGACTTGGAGCTGTCGCTTAATTGCATCAGCTCCGAAGCAGTAGGCCTACTTCCTTTCTTGCGAGGGGCGGCTTTCTTCGCCTTCCTGGCCTTCTTGGCCGCTTCATGGTCGTATTTGACCTGCCAGAACTTATCATCAGCCTGAAAAATGCAATGAGGTTTTCTTAAAACAATTCAGATGAAAGTCATGTACAGATAAGATGTTCAGATCAGCGGCTTACCGCTGGGGCTGGGTTGGTCTTGCAGAAGGGGGCTAGCCCGGTCCTTCCGCAGTCTGACAGGCTCTCGTTCAAAAGAGCCTTGGTCATCTCTTCTGCAACGTCTTCAGGAAGATCGTTGCGGCTGTGTCTCTGAGGGTCATCTTTTCGGCCCGTGTACTCACACATTAAGCCGGGGCGGCGGCTCAATGGGATCACCCGCCATGAGATCCAGACCCGGACCAGGTCGATTCCATTCAGACTATTGCCCAGGAGAGCCTTGATCTTGTTGATAGTGGGGAGCAGAGGTTGGCGCTCTGCTTGAGTCAGCTTGTCTGACAGTGGGTGAGTCGGCTCCAGACGCAAGGGGCGAAAGCCGGGCAACGGACTCTCGTCAGCCGGCGACGTGTCTTGGCAGTAAAACCACGTCAGATTCCAGTCCTTGGGGTGGCTGGGCGGCTCTGCGTAAGGGAAAAGGCAGTCCCTATGCCGCTGGATGGAGATGCCACCTAAGTCCAGACTTGGCCCGTTGGCGCACTCATTCTGACGGTTCAAATAAAAAAGCTCTCTGAAGAGCAGCAGACTAGGTTCTTCTCCAAGGTAAACCTCGCAGAACACTTGGAAATTGCAGATGTTGGACACTGAGTTGGGTCCTATGTCCTGAGGCCGTAGGTCGAAGAAGTTCAGGACGTCTCTGAAAAACTTTGAACCGGGCGGTGCGAAGCCCCGGCTCATATGATCCGCAAAAACCACTACCTCCCCGTCCTTTGGCTGTGGTCTCTCTTCTGACGGGTCGGGGGCACGGTAGGACATGACGTCCTTCTTGGGCAGGTATCCGGACTTAACAAAATCTGCTAGTGTCTCACTGGTGACATTGGACCTCATCCAGTTGCAAGTGATGGAAGCTTTGGGAGCTTTGGGAGGCATGGTGAAAGTCGGCAGTCTATGATAAAAGGAAAAATTTCCGGGTTAATTATGAGCCGGAGGAAATCTACAGTTCAATGTCAAGGTGGCGGCTTATGAAGGGGACTAATGGTATACACTTAAGTGCATCGGGCTATTTAAGCCGCCGAGGGATTGAGAGTAATTTGATCGTCTACAGGCCTTATCACAGCTAAGCCGGAAAATTTTATGGTGCATGGTTTCTTTAAAGCCGGACGGTTCTACGGCGCATGGTTTCTTTAAGCCGGAACTGTAAACCGCCGAGATTCAATGATGGCAGTTTTTTACTAAGTGTGGTAAAACAGGTTTCACACATCGCAGTAAAACTTTTGGATCAAAATGGTCAGGTAAAATAAAAAGTTTCTAGACCTAGAAACAGACGCGCGGATGTTCTTGAGCTCGAACAAAGCCGTTATGCAGTGGAAAGAGACCTACTGGCATTTGAAATAAGTACCAAACACCCGCCGCACTAGTTCTATGCAGATATAAGATCAAAAGGGGCAGTAAGAAAAAAAACTGCCGGAGTTTGTGGCAATGGCGACGAACACGAAGAACGCGGACGAATCCTACGGCAGATCTATTCTACAGGACAAGCAGGACTTACAAGAGCTGGAGAGCTGCGGAGGTTGTCGCGTTTCTCTGGTCCGATCAGGGTGATGCAGCGGCCTGAGCTGGTGACGACGAGAAGACCCGCGGCGGCGACGGCGGCGGAGCTCGAGCAGCATGTGACAGTGAGAGGAAGGAGACGACAGAGGAAGGAGAGTGAGAAAGGCCCGTCGGGCCGGCCTATTTATAAGGCGAGCTCGTAAAGCGGGCGCGAGAATCAAGGAGACCGTGGCGTGGTTATCTCCCCACGCAACGCCTCGATTTGCGGGATGACAGTAAAGGTAAAGATCCGTTGCGGATCTGGCGGAGTAAAAAACGGATTTAATGGAAGATGACGTCACGGCGGATTACCCGGAGTCCAGAGGATGACGTCACGCCGGGTTGTGGCCTTCATACAATTGTAAGCCGGAGGTTTTTCTGTCGAAGGAGTTGAAGATTGACATGAGCCGGCTCAAATCAATCTGGGGCCTAATGTTGAGGATATAGACCTTAGAGTCACCCGCCAGGAGGGGCCGGGTTACTCATATGGTCATTGCCAGAAGCCCGGCGCCAAGCTTAAAGACGGTGGGCCAAAGATGGGCTTAAGACCCGGATATGGCTTAAGGCCCGTAGTTACAATCATTATTATGGTAGAACTTGTAGTGTAAGGCAAGAATAGTTGAGAGTCCGAGCCGGACACTCTTATGATCCGGCCGGGACTCTGAGAGCTGCAGGGCGTCAGCCTCCCTATATAAAGGGACGACCCGGCAGCAGTTTAAGGGCGATAACAATCTCATCGAGAGCCGGGCATAGCAGTTTAGCTCCCTGGTGATCGTAACCCTAATCAATACCACCTCAAACTGGACGTAGGCTTTTACCTTCACCGTAAGGGGCCGAACCAGTATAAACCCTCGTGTTCCTTGTCCCGCATTAACCTCTTCAAGCTTCCTAGCTGCGATGGCTCCACGACTAAGTCCTAGCTCGAGGACATCTGTCGTGACAATTCCACGACACGGGGGTTTAAAGAAAGATGACCCTCGGGCTCGCGAAAACCCGGGGGAAAAGGCTTAGGTGGCAAATGGTAAAACCAAGGTTGGGCCTTGCCGGAGGAGTTTTATTCAAGGCGAACTGTCAAGGGGGTCCCATAAATCACCCAACCGCGTAAGGAACGCAAACTCAAGGAACATAATACCGGTATGACGGAAACTAAGGCGGCAAGAGTGGAACAAAACACCAGGCATAAGGCCGAGCCTTCCACCCTTTACCAAATATATAGATGCATTCATTAAATACGAGATATTGTGATATTCCAAAAAAAATCCATGTCCCAACATAGAACAAACTTCAACTTCACCTGCAACTAACAACGCTATAAGAAGGGCTGAGCAAAAGCGATAACTTAGCCAAACAACGGTTTGCTAGGAAAGGATGGTTAGAGGCTGACATGGCAAAAAGGGAGGCATGATATAGCATGTGGTAGGTAGCGCAGCATGGCAATAGAGCGAACAACTAGCAAAGCAAAGATAGAAGTGATTCCGAGGGTATGGTCATCTTGCCTGCAAGGTTCTCAGAGTTGTCGAAAGCTTGATCCTCGTAAGTGTACTCAACAGGTTCCTCGTTCACGAACTCGTCTCCCGGCTCTACCCAAAACAAGAACACAAGCAACGGAACCACAATCAAACACGGGAAATGCACAATCAACATGATGCAAAACATGTATGATATGCAAGATATGATATGCGATGCATATGCGTGCTCCGGAAGGAAAATGATGAACAAGGCAGTAACTTGGCACACCAAGCATGCCACTGGAAAGATGAGATTATTTCGGTCGAAATCGATATAAAGATCACCGGAACCGGATGCACGGTTTGCAAATGGCAAGCAAAACAAGAATGACACGAATCTGCGATTAGCAGCATGATAGCAATTAGAATGCAACAAGTAACAATGCTACAGCACTCCAACGTAGCAACAAATCATATGGCAGCAATCTACAGGAGATGCTTGACAAAAGATGAACACTGAGCTACGGATAGATCACAACATAACAGGTTAAAACAAGCATGGCAAAAGTGCAAAAGATAACAGGTTCACAGACTTGGTGAAATTACTGGACATGTCTGAAACAACATCAGGTAGCAATGTCCAAAGCACGAAATCAACATGCTACAGGAAATTAACATGGCAAAACAAGGCATGACAGTATTCTACTAAATGCATACGACAAAATTCCCTTGACCATAAGCCAAAAAGGACCAGAAGATATGATGGCAACCATGTAAATATAGCAAGTTTCGTTAACAGGTTCCAGACTTGGCAGAAAACAGAGCATGGCAGAAACAATAATATGAAGGCATCTTGGTGAGCTTGATGCACTTACCACAAAGCAATGCATGACAAAACAAGCATACCTACAGCAATATGGCATGTTTATGAAGCTATCCATGGCAAGAGCAAGTACATATCATGTATGGAACAACTACAACAAGCTTGGCAAAATTGAATAACACGTAAACAATCTGCCAGAAATATTTTATAGCAACAGTAGAGCAAGATTGAGTCATGCTATGGCACTCCATAATTGCAAATAAGGGCAGGCATTGATCAACTACAATAATATCTACAAAACATCCTTACTGAACATCTCCAAAATAAGCATGGATCTCTCTGTAGCCACATGGATACATAGCAACAAAATAACAGCAGTCACAGACTTAGAAAAACTACCAAGTCTCTGAAATCAGAAACATTACGGAGCCTAGTTTGCATGCTTGTGCTAGTCACCACAGAGATCACAAAAATACATGGCATACACCCCTGGAAAGATGGCATGGCATACAACAAAACACATGTAGAGCTCATGCCCATAAGATGCACAGATTGAATGCAACAAAAATAACAAATCATCATGTTCTGATAAGTAACAGCAGATAACAGCAACTAGCACTCTTGCACCAGAGATTTGGGCATCAAGATGGCCTCAAATGAACATGGTGCAATGGAGAAAAATGAAGAACATCACAAGACGAACATTTTGATATATTACACGCGCGAAATGGAGCTACTTGCAGAGAGTTATGATGTGTTGAACAGGTGCACATATTGTAAAAATAAAAGACTCAGAGAAAAACGGGGGAGGCAGAAAGTCAACCTCCTGTTTGACTGGATCGAGATCTGGCCGAGGGAGCTCGTCGCCGGCGACAGGAGAGGAGAAGGAGACGGCGGCCGGCGGCGGGGGAAGCTCGAGAGGAGGCCGGGGACGCGGGTCCGGCGAGGGGAGACGGCGGTGCGCGCGTCGGAGGGAGTGGAGGCCGCGGGCGGAGCGGCGGACGGCGGCGAGGTCGCCGGCGCGGCGGAGCGGCGAGGCGGCGGCGGAGGCGCGGAGGCGGCGGGGTGCGGCAGCGCCGGCGCGGGCAGGCGCGCGCGGGGACGGAGGGCGGCGGCGAGGCACGGGCACGGCGGGCTCGCGATGGGCTTCGCAGGCCGGCGCGATGGAGGCGGCGGCGCTGGACACGTGGCGGCTTCGTACTGGTGCGGGCGCGGCGGCGGGTTCGTCCGGCGGCGGCGGACGCGTCCGGCCACGGAGAGGGCGATTTTTAGGGTTTTATCTGCGAAAATGCTTCGGGAGGGGAGGTGTATATATAGGTAGAGGGAGCTAGGAGGCTCCAAATGAGGTGCGGTTTTCGCCCACACGATCGTGATCGAACGACCTAGAGCATGGAAGAGACTTAGATGGGTTTTGGGCTGTTTAGAGAGGGGTTTTGCTGCAACACAAAACGGACTTTGCGGTTGCCCGGTTAACCGTTGGAGTACCAAACGACCTCCAAATGGAACGAAACTTGACCGGTGGTCTCCCGGTGGTATACCAAGGCCACTTGACAAGCCTCGGTCCATTCCGAGAATGTTCAACACCCGCTCACGAAAAGAAACAAGAGGGGTGGGCCGGAGGAGGTGGGAGTGCCGGATTGCAAAACGGACAACGGGGAAAATGCTCGGATGGATGAGACGAACACGTATGCAATGCAATGCACATGATGACATGATATGAGATGCATGACATGAACAAAATGCAAAACGAAAACAAAACCCGACCACGCAGGGAATATCATAACACATAGCCGGAAATGGCAAGAGTTGGAGTTACAAATATGGAAAGTTACATCCGGGGTGTTACAACACTCCACCACTACGAGAGGATCTCGTCCCGAGATCTAGGACTGAAAGAACTCCGGATATTCGGAACGGAGGTGGTCCTCGCGTTCCCAGGTGGCTTCTTGGTCGGAATGGTGCGACCACTTCACTTTCAGGAATTTGATAGACTTGTTGCGAGTCTTGCGCTCAGTTTCTTCAAGAATAGCAACGGGGTGCTCATGATAAGACAAATCTTCTTGGAGGTCAATCTCTTCGAAGTTGATGGTGCGCTCAGGAGTCTTGAAGCACTTGCGGAGCTGTGACACGTGGAACACATCGTGCACGTTCGCGAAGTTGGAAGGAAGCTCAAGTTGATAGGTGAGGTCGCCTCTTTTGCCAATGATCTTGAAAGGACCCACGTAACTAGGGGCAAGCTTCCCTTTGATACCGAAGCGACGAGTGCCTTTCATTGGAGAGACGCGGAGGTAGACATGGTCTCCGATCTCGAATGCCACATCACGGTGCTTACTATCATAGTAACTCTTCTGGCGCGATTGCGCGGCTTTGAGATTTTCACGGATGACTTTACACATTTCTTCAGCCTCTGTGATTAAGTCATTGCCAAGAAGTTGGCGTTCACCAGTCTCTGACCAATTGAGAGGAGTACGGCACTTTCTGCCATAGAGAATCTCGAATGGGGCCTTGCCCGAACTCGCTTGGAAGCTGTTGTTGTAGGAGAATTCGGCATATGGAAGAGAATCTTCCCATTTCATGCCAAAGGAGTTCTTCTTAGAAGCAAACTTCCTAAAGATATTCATCTTTTTCCTATGAACAAAAATTCTGAAACTTTTAGTCCACAAATTTTTCTCAACAAAACTTCACAAAATTGATAGCAACTACTCATAGGGATGCATAGAGGCCATAGCAAGCATTCAAACTACTTAGAACTCTAAGAATTCAACATGCAAGCTCATCTACAGCTGCACTAAGAGTAGCTAATTATTCAAAATATAAACCACTAAAACAAAAACTAATTGGACAAACGGTGGAGTCACATACCAAGCAACAATCCCCCGAAACAGTTTCGGAAATGGAGCTTCGAGCAAAGAGATCGAAATCCGTGGGATTGAGAGCAAGAACATGGGAGAGAGAGCAATGGCGAATTTTTTCTGGAGGTAAGTGATGATGTGGTGTGAAGAGGTAAGTGAGGGGGCCCACGTGGGGACCACAACCCACCAGGGCGCGCTTGGGGGTCCTGGCGTGCCCAGGTGGGTTGTGCCCACCTGGTGCACCTCCCTCTGATATTATTTGCACCAGAAATTCTTAAATATTCAGAAAAAAAATCGTATTCAATTTTCAGAGCATTCCGAGAAATTTTATTTTGGGTCATTTTTTATTGCACGGGAAATTCAGAAAACGGACAAAACATGGCATTTTATTTTATTTAACTAATAAAAACAGAAAACAAAATGTAAGGACAGAAGGTAGTGCTTACTAAATTGATCAACTTCATACCTCTCAAAAATGATCCATTAATAAGGTTGATCAAGTCTTATTAACAACCACTTCCGATTAGCATGAAACCGAAGAACTTTCGTAAATCACTAAGTTACCTCAACGGGGATATGGATGTCCCCAACAATAAGCATTTCATATTTCTTTTTAACAGTAGGTAGAGGTAGACGAAAACTTCCAATAGTGATTGTCGGAGATTTTTCAATAACATTAATACCATTCACTTGGAATTGTTTCTTCGGAAAGTGCACCGTATGCTCATTACCATTGATATGAAAAGTGACCTTGCTTTTATTGCAATCAATAACATCCCCTACAATATTCAAGAAGGGTCTACCAAGGATAATCGACATGTTGTCATCCTCGGGTATCTCAAGTACAACAAAGTCAGTCAAAATAGTAACATTAGCAACAACAACGGGCACATCCTCACAGATACCGATAGGTATGGCAGTTGATTTGTCAGCCATTTGCAAAGATATTTCAGTAGGTGTGAGATTATTCAAGTCAAGTCTTTTATACAAAGAGAAAGGCATAACACTAACACCAGCTCCTAAATCACACAAAGCAGTTTTCACATAATTCTTTTTAATGGAGCAAGGTATAGTCGGTATTCCCGGATCTCCAAGTTTTTTATGTACTCCATCTTTAAAAGTATAATTAGCAAGCATAGTGGAGATTTCAGCTTCCGGTATTTTTCTCTTATTTGTTATGATGTCTTTCATATACTTTGCATAAGGAGCCATTTTCAACATATCAGTCAAGCGAGTACGCAAAAAGACTGGCCTCAGCATTTCAGCAAAGCGTTCAAATTCTTCATCATCTTTCCTTTTAGTTGACTTAGGTGGAAAAGGCATAGGTTTTTGAACCCACGGTTCTCTTTCTTTACCGTGTTTTCTAGCAATGAAGTCTCTTTTATTGGGTTGTGGGTTATCAAGATCAACTGGAGGTTCTATCTCAACATCATTATCTGGTTCTTTTTCATTGTTTGGTTGAGTATCATCATGAACATCAGCATTATCTTTTTCATTATCACTAGGTGAATTTTCATTACCAGGCTGAGTTTTAGCATCAGAGATAGAAACATCATTATCATTATCAGGAGGTTTTTCTATTTCAGGTTCATTAGAAGCATGCAAAGTCCTATCATTTTTCTTTTTCTTCTTATTTTTAGAAGGACTAGGTGCAATGGTGTTGTTCCTTTGTGAATGTTGTTCAATTCTTTTTGGGTGTCCCTTAGGATAAAGTGGTTCCCGAGTCATTTACCTCCTCTAGTTGCAACTCTAACAACAGAGTCATGTATGTTATTATTCATTTCAACAAGCAATTCTCTTTGAGATTTAGCAACTTGTTCTAACTGAGTTTATACCATAGAAGCATGCTTTCCAACACCCCTAACATCATTTGAGATTCCAGATAACAAGTCACTCAAGCGAGCAATCATATCAGAGTTATATTTCAATTATTTCATAACATTTGCATTGAAGTGATCTTGCTTTCTAATATAGTTTTCAAACTCATAAAGGCATTGGCTAGGGTGCATATTGTGAGAATTGTCATTATCATTGAACTTCATTAGAGAATTTACCTCTACCACCTTAGGCAGTGGTGGTGTATTAAGCCCATGTATTTCTTCAATACGAGGTAAATTTTTGACATCCTCAGCTTTAATACCTTTTTCCTTCATAGATTTCTTTGCCTCTTGCATATCTTCAGGACTGAGATATAATATACCCCTCTTCTTCGGAGTGGGTTTTGGCGGTGGTTCAGGAAGAGTCCAATCATCATAATTTTTCAATACGTTATTCAATAATTCTTCAGCTTGTCCAACAGTTTGTTCCCTGAAAACACAACCATCACAACTATCTAGGACGTCCCTACAAGCATCGGTTAGTCCATTATAGAAGATATCAAGTATTTCATTTTTCTTAAGAGGATGATCAGGCAAAGCATTAAGTAATTGGCAAAGCCTCCCCCAAGCTTGTGGGAGACTATCTTCTTTAATTTGCACAAAGTTAAATATTTCCTGTAAAGCAGCTTGTTTCTTATGAGCAGGGATATATTTTTCAGAGAAGTAATAAATCATATCCTGGGGACTACGCACACAACCAGGAGCAAGAGTATTGTACCAAGCTTTAGCATCACCCTTTAATGAGAACGGAAATAATTTGAGAATAAAGTAATAGCTAGTTTTCTCATCATGAGTAAAAAGGGTGGCTATGTCATTCAACTAGTAAGATATGCCACAACAGTTTCAGTTTCATAACCAGGAAAGGATCAGATTCAATCAAAGTAATTAACTCTGGGTCGACAGAGAATTCATAATCCTTATCATCAATAAAGATTGGTGAAGTAGCAAACTTAGGATCATATTTCATTCTAGCATTCAGAGATTTTTCTTTATGCTTGCATAATAATTTCTATAGATCATCTCTATCCTTACAAGCAAGAATATTACCGTTGTCTCCTCATTCATAACATAACCTTCCGGTACCTTAGGCAATTCATATCTAGGAAGGCTAGTTCTAGCAGGTGTTTCAGGAGTTTCAGTTTCAGGCTCATCATCAGATTCAACAACATCATGTTGTATTACTCTAGCAATTTGTTCATCAAGAAATTCACCAAGTGGCACATCATCATTATCAAGCAAGGTACTAGCATCATCATAAGCATTATCCATATCAGAAGTAGCATCATCAATAATTTGCGACATATCAGAATTGATAGCATGTGGTGGTGTTGCAAGTTTACTTATAACAGAAGGTGAATCTAAAGCAGAACTGGATGGCAGTTCCTTACCTCCCCTCATCTTTGAGGGGAAAATCTTAGTCTTAGCATCCTTCATATTCTTCATGGTGATAAAATTGATAATAATCCCAAGTGAGTCAGCAAATATAGCTATGCTCCCCGGTAACGGCGCCAGAAAAAGGTCTTGATCAACCCACAAGTATAGAGGATCGCAAAAGTTTTCGAGGGTAGAGTATTCAACCCAAATTTATAGATTCGACACAAGGGGAGTCAAAGAATATTCAAAGGTATTAGCAGCTGATTTGTCAATTCAACCACACGTGGAGATTAATTATCTGCGGCAAAGTGATCAGTAGCAAATTAGTATGATAGTTTTGATAATAGTAGCAGCAGCAATGGTAATGGTAACAGTGGTAGCAGTAATTTTGTAGCAAGTGCAATAGTAACGATAGCAGTAGTAACTTAGCAAGATCAATATAAGATAAATTCGTAGGCATTGGATCGGTGACTTGTTGGATGATATTCTTCATGAGACATTATAACCTAGGGCGATATGACACTAGCTGCAGTTTGTCAATATAATGTAGGCATGTATTCCGTAAATAGTCATATGTGCTTATGGAAAGAACTTGCATGAAATCTTTTGTCCTACCCTCCCATGGCAGCAGGGTCCATATTGGAAACTAAGGGATATTAAGGCCTCCTTTTAATAGAGAACCGGAACAAAGCATTAACACATAGTGAATACATGAACTCCTCAAACTACGGTCATCACCGGGAGTGGTCCCGACTATTGTCACTCCGGGGTTGCCGGATCATAACACGTAGTAGGTAACTATAACTTGCAAGATCGGATCTAGAACATGGATATAATGACAATAACATAAACGGTTCAGATCTGAGTTCATGGCACCCGGGCCCAAAGTGACAAGCATTAAGCATGGCAAAGTCATAGCAACATCAATCTTAGAACATAGTGGATACTAGGGATCAAGCCCTAACAAAACTAACTAAATTACATGATGAATCTCATCCAACTCCTCACCGACCAGCAAGCCTATGAAGGAATTACTCACTCCCGGTGGGGAGCATCATGGAATTGGCGATGGAGACGGGTTGGTGATGACGAAGAACAAAGATGCCCCTCCGCGGAGCCCCAAACGGACTCCAGATCTGGCCTCCTGATGAAGAACAGGAGGTGACGGCGGCTCCGTCTCGTGGATCGCAATAATTCTTTCTCCCTGATTTTTCTGGAAAAATAGGATTTTATAGCGTTGGTTTCAGGGTCTACGGGGCCACCAGGTGGGGACAACCCACCTGGGCGCGCCAGGAGGGGGGCGCACCCTGGTGGGTTGTGCCCACCCAGGTGCCCCCCTCCGGTGGGTCTTGGCTCCAGAAATTCTTATCTATTGTATAAAAAATCCTCGCAAAGTTTCTTTCCATTCCGAGAACTTTTATTTCTGCACAAAAATAACACCATGGTAGTTCTGGTGAAAACAGCGTCAGTCCGGGGTTACTTTCATTCAAATCATGCAAATTAGAGTCCAAAACAAGAGGAAAACGTTAGGAAAAGTAGATACGTTGGAGACATATCAGTCTCTTCTAACTATCGATTTGGTTTGGCCAACTAAATTGGTTTTTCTTGCAATGGGAGAAGTGCTTAGCTTTGGGTTCAATCTTCCCGTGTCCTTTCCCAGTGACAGGAGGGGCAGCAAGGCATGTATTGTATTGTTGCCATCGAGGATAAAAAGATGAGGTTTTCATCATATTGCTTGAGTTAATCCCACTACATCATGTCATCTTGCTTAATGTGTTACTCTGTTCTTATGAACTTAATACTCTAGATGCAGGCAGGAGTCGGTCGATGTGTGGAGTAATAGTTGTAGATGCAGAATCGTTTCAGTCTACTTGACACGGATGTGATGCCTATATTCATGATCATTGCCTTAGATATCGTCATAACTTTACACTTTTCTATCAATTGCTCGGCAGTAATTTGTTCACCCACCATAATAATTTCTATCTCGAGAGAAGCCTCTAGTGAAACCTATGGCCCCCGGGTCTATTTTACATCATATAAGTTTCCGATCTACAATTTCAGTTTCCTATTTCTTTTATTTTGCAATCTTTACTTTCCATTCCATAAACCAAAAATACCAAAAGTATTACTTTGTCGTTTATCCATCTCTATCAGATCTCACTTTGCGAATAACCGTGAAGGGATTGACAACCCCTTTGTCGATTTGGTTGCAAGTTGGTGTTTGTTTGTGCAGGTATTTGGTGGCTTGTTGCGTAGTCCCCTACTGGATTGATACCTTGGTTCTCAAAACTGAGGGAAATACTTACGCTACTTTGCTGCATCACCCTTTCCTCTTCAAGGAAAAAACCAATGCAAGATCAAGAGGTAGCAAGAAGGATTTCTGGCGCCGTTGCCGGGGAGATCTACACCAAGCCAAGACATACCAAGTACCCATCAAAGACTATCATCCCTCGCATTACAATATTCGCCATTCGCCTCTCCTTTTCCTCTCCCCCACTTCTAAAACGATTTTCGAAAAGATTCACCTTTTCCTCGCCCCTCTTTCGTTCGTCTTTTTCGTTTGCTTTTTTTGTGTGATCGTGTGTTGGATTGCTTGCTTTGTCATGATGGCTCAAGATAATACCAAATTGTGTGACTTTTCCAATACCAACAACAATGATTTTATTAGTACTCCGATTGCTCCTGATGCTAATGCGGAATCTTGTGAAATTAATACTGCTTTGTTGAATCTTGTTATGAAAGATCAATTTTCCGGCCTTCCCAATGAAGATGCCGCATCCCATCTTAATAATTTCTTGATTTGTGCGATATGCAAAAGAAAAAAGATGTGGATAATGATAATGTTAAGTTGAAGCTATTTTTGTTCTCGCTTAGGGATCGCGCTAAAACTTGGTTTTCATCTTTGCCTAAAAGTAGTATTGATTCATGAAATAAGTGTAAAGATGCTTTTATTTCCAAGTATTTTCCTCCCGCTAAGATCATCTCCCTTAGGAACGATATTATGAATTTTAAGCAACTTTATCATGAACATGTTGCACAATCTTGGGAGAGGATGAAATTGATGATTAGAAATTTCCCTACTCATGGTTTGAATTTGTGGATGATTATACAAAAAAATTATGCTGGATTGAATTTTTCTTCTAGAAATCTTTTAGATTCGGCCGCGGGAGGCACTTTTATGGAAATTACTTTAGGAGAAGCTACTAAACTCCTAGATAATATTATGGTTAATTATTCTCAATGGCATACCGTTAATAATGGCTACTAAACTCCTATATTCACGATCATTGCCTTAGATATCGTCATAACTTTGTGCTTTTCTATCAATTGCTCGGCAGTAATTTGTTCACCCACCATAATAATTTCTATCTCGAGAGAAGCCTCTAGTGAAACCTATGCCCCCCGGTCTATTTTACATCATATAAGTTTCCGATCTACAATTTTAGTTTCATATTTCTTTTATTTTGCAATCTTTACTTTCCGTTCCATAAACCAAAAATACCAAAAATATTACTTTTCCGTTTATCCATCTCTATCAGATCTCACTTTGCGAATAACAGTGAAGGGATTGACAACCCCTTTGTCGCGTTGGTTGCAAGTTGGTGTTTGTTTGTGCAGGTATTCGGTGGCTTGTTGCGTAGTCTCCTACTGGATTGATACCTTGGTTCTCAAAACTCAGGGAAATACTTACGCTACTTTGCTGCATCACCCTTTCCTCTTCAAGGGAAAAACCAACGCAAGCTCAAGAGGTAGCATGACGCACCTTAGGAATTAAGGTAATTGAGGTATCATTTAATCCCGTCGGTAGTTCACCACCATTTAGAAAATCAAGCACCGCTAGGACTACCTCATGCTGCAATAAATCCCAGTGACGCTGAAAAACTCGGTGGTAAAACCATCCATTCCTGGCGCTTTACACGGTGCCATCTGAAAAAGTGCATCGTGAACTTCAGAAGCTTCATATGGTCTATCTAGAGTCTGACTCATCTCTGGAGTAATCTAGTTTGGTACATGCTGTAACAGCTCATCCATGTTGTTAAAGCCTTGAGAAGTATATAGGGTCTGATAAAAAGCAAGTACCTCAGCCTTTTCCTCGTCCTCATTTGCACAAGTTAAGCCATCAGATCATTGCAAGTTTGCAATCCTGTTAGTGCATTTTCGCTGCTTTGCTTGTGCTTGCAAATAGGCTGTATTGCGGTCTCCCGCACAGAGCCAGGGAACCCTGGAATGTTGTTTCACCTCTTCCAATCGGAGAGCTTCACGTAATTTAGCTTTGGTAATTTTTCCTCCTCCGACGGACCCCGACCCACCGACTGCTCCCGCAACCTTGTAAGTCATTTTCTTAGCTGTCTAACCGTCCTGGCCAAACAGCCAAACTCACGAGCTCCCCATGGTGCAAGTTGCCGCTGAAGAGCACCAAGGGAATCTAGTATTCCATGCGGCCCTGGTTTCTGAAGCCAACTGATCGTAGTCGCTATGAGACTGCCACATATTCTCATAACGAAACTGTTTTGGCACATAAGAATTATTGGTGAAGGCATGATGACGAAATTCAGCAACAACAAAATAATGGTCAGACTCCATTGCACATACATGCCTCACTCTATTGTGCTCAAACATTTGTCTGGATTCCTCATTACCAAACGCCCGGTCCACGTGTGCTTTTACATTTGCATCTCCTGCTTGACGGTTGTCCCAGACTGTTCTGTTTTTGACAGATTCTGTTTTCAATGCATAGTTTGCTTGTTTTGTAGTTTCTATGGCTTATATTGCTCAATATAAATTGTGGAACTGATATGATATAGTAGGCATTGTGTGGAAACAGTTATGAATCTTTTCTTTGATAGTACCAAAGTGAAATGTTTGCTCTTTATCATACTAACCTATCTCACGAAGTTCCGTTAAGTTTTGTGTGGTTTTCAAGTTTTGGGTGAGATATCTATATGAGGAGAATAAGGAGTGACAAGACCCTAAGCTTGGGGATGCCCAAGGCACCCCAAGGTAATATTCAAGGAAGATCCAAGCAAATAAGCTTGGGGATGCCCCGGAAGGCATCCCCTCTTTCGTCTTCAACATTATCGGTAACCTCACTCGGAGCTATCTTTTCATTCGTCACATGATACGTGTTTTGCTTGGACCGTCAATTTATTTTGTTAGGATTTGCTTGATTTTATTTAGAATAATGTTTTGAATCTTTTATTTCAATAAAAGTGGCAATGATAGCCTTTACTATGCTTATCTTGCAAGTATATGAGTTGCTGTTTCAAAACAGAAAGTTTATCGATGTTGCAAAAATTCCCTAGAAAAGTCAGAATGTGATAAAATGTTGAAACTTTTTGCATAGTAAGCTCTGATAAATTTTCTATAGTGTGGTACAATTTTCATAATTTTTGGAGTTTAAGAAGTATTGACACTCTTGCATTCTTTACAGACTGTACTGTTTTGGCAGATTGCTGTTATGGTTGCATTGTTTGCATATGTTTGCTTGTTTAATGATTATATTTGCGGATAGGAGTATTAAATATGCAGAGGAATTTAGTATGCATTGTTCAATAATAATTTTAGTGATTTTCTACAGTAGAGAATGATAAGGTTTTTGCATTGATTTATACTAACTTATCTCACGAGTTCTTGTTGAGTTTTGTGCGGATGAAGCTTTTGAGATTTAGGAAAACCTTGATATGAGAGGGATTAAGGAGACACAAAAGCTCAAGCTTGGGGATTCCCAAGGCACCCCAAGATAATATTTCAAGGAGTCTCAAGCATCTAAGCTTGGGGATGCCCCGGTAGGCATCCCACCTTTCTTCTTCAACAAGTATCGATTAGTATCGGTTGAGCCTAAGTTTTTGCTTCTTCACATGATGTGTGCTATTCTTAGAATGTCATTTTATTTTGTTTTTGCTTGCTGTTTTAATAAAATACTTAGATCTGAAAGTTTTTCAATAAGAGAGAGTCCACAATTAGCTACCTATTTACTTAACTACTCGCTTGATCTTCACTTGTATCTTTTTGGAGTAGCTTGTTATTTACTCTTGTGCTTCACTTATATCCTATGAGTAAGTTGTTGAATAAATTGAATATCATGAAGTTGAAATTATATCATGCCTAGTGGTAGCTTCACTCTGGGTTTAGAAAGTGAAATCTTTTGAAGCTTGACAATCACAATATTGGTCATACAAGCAATTCATGAATGATTACTAGAAGGAAGAGAACATTCACATGCAAATACACTATCTTGCAAATCTTTTGTGATTGTGAGCCCCCATCAAAATATTATATGCCAAAATTGTTGACGTTGGATAAGGAAGACAACGTAATGGTTTATGTTTCTTCATATTCACATAGAAGTTATATTGTCATAGATCCCTCAACATGTGGTGCTTGCCCCCCATCTTTGCTAGCCAAAAATTCTGCACCAAGTAGAGATACTACTTGTGCATCCAAAAACCCTTAAACCCAAATTTTATTTTCAAGAGTCCACCATACCTACCTAAGGATTGAGCAAGATCCTTCAAGTAAGTTGTCATCAGTGCAATAAGGTAATAAAAATTGCTTCTAAAAGTGTTAGATCATTTAGAGTAAGAGAAAATTAAGCGTTGTACGAACTTGTGATGGCAAAGAATAAAAGTGACGGCGTGCATAAGAAAGGTTGCTATCATAGGGGCAATATATTGTGACGTTCTTTCGCACTAAGGGGTTGAGCATACAAACAAATAAGCGCATGGCAGCCTCTGCTTCCCTCGGCGAAGGGCCTATATTTTACTTTTATGTATTTACTTTCATGCAAGAGTCAAAGTTTTTCTCTCCATTCCTTTTTATTTTTCTCTTTTGGCAAGCATCATGTGGTGAGGAAAGATCTAGGCACATATATCCAGTTGGATATGGGTAGCATGAGTTATTATGGTTGACATCACCCTTGAGGTGAATACATTGGGAGGCGAAATAATAAGCCCCTATCTTTCTATGTGTCCGGTTGAAACGTTTTGCTCATGTGTATGCGGTGAGTGTTAGAAATCATAGAAGACTATATGATGGTTGAGTATGTGGAGCTCTTACTTAAACTCCATTGAATAAGTTGAATTACAATTGCTTGCTGACTGAGAACATAGGTTGTTGAGTTTCAAGATAATTCATCGTTTGAACCTTAACATGTGAATTGGTTGTTACTTTAACATGAGAAGTTTTATAAGAAAGAATTGCTGTTATGATGCTAGGATAAGTGATTGAAATTGCCACTGATCAAACTTATGCACTTTGCTAGCATTCACACTTCATAAATTATTTCTTTTATCATTTACCTACTCGGGGATGAGTAGGAATTAAGCTTGGGATGCTGATACGTCTCCAACGTATCTATAATTTATGAAGTATTCATGCTGTTATATTATCATTCTTGGATGTTTTACAATCATTTTATAGCAACTTTATATCATTTTTTGGGAATAACCTATTGACCCAGTGCCAGTGCTAGTTGCTATTTTTTTGCTTGTTTTTACATCGCAGGAAATCAATATCAAAAGGAGTCCAAACACCGCGAAACTTTTTGAGGATTTTTTATGGACCAGAAGACCACCAATGGGCCAGACTAGCACCTTGGGGGTGCCCCGAGGGGGGCACAACCCACCAGGGTGCACTTTGGGGCCCAGGCGCGCCCAGGTGGGTTGTGCACCTTGGTGGCTTCCTACACCCCCTCTTTACCCTATAAATTCCCAAATATTCCAAAAACCCTCGGGGTTAACCCAGATCAAAATTTCCGCCACCGCAAGGGTCTAAAGCCACCGAAAACCAATCTAGACCCCGTTCCGGCACCCTGCCGGAGGGGGGAATCATCACCGGTGGCCATCTTCATCATCCCAGCGGCCACCACGATGAGGAGGGACTAGTCCACCCTCGGGGCTGAGTGTTTAATCTCTCTCTCTCTCTCTCGTGTTCTTGAGATGTCACGATCTTGATGTATCGCGGGCTTTGTTAATATAGTCGGATCATATGGTGTTTTCCCCTCTCTATCTTGTTGTGATGAATTGAGTTTTTCCCTTTGAGATTTCGTTGTTATCAGATTGAATACTTTTATGGATTTGAGACCACTTGATATATGTCTTGCATATGAATACTCGTGGTGACAATGGGGTATCATATTGATTCACTTGATATGTGTTTTGGCACTCAACTCGCGGATTCCCGCGGTGACATTAGGGTAATCTATGCATACGGGTTGATGCACGTTCTCGTCTTTTGTTTCTCCGGTAGAAATCTTGGGGCACTCTTTCAATTTTTTTGTGTTGGATTGAGTATTATGAATCTGAAATTATTTGGTGTTATTTTAGTACGAACTCTTGGATAGATCGATCGGAAAGAATAGCTTCGAGGTGGTTTCGTACCCTACAAATGATTTCTTCGTATGTTCTCCGCTAGATAGGAACTTTGGAGTGATTCTTTGTTGCATGTTGAGGGATGGTTATATGATCCAATTATATTAGCATTGTTGAGAGATTGCACTAGCGGAAGTACGGACCCTAGGCCTCATTTTTAAGCATTGCAATACCGTTTTTGTGCCCGTTTACTATTTGCTACCTTGCTGTTTTTAATTATTCAGATTATAAAAATATATTTCTACCATCCATATTACAATTTTATCACCATCTCTTCGCCGAACTAGTGCACCTATACAAATTACCACATTGTATTTGGTGTGTTGGGGACACAAGAGACTCTTTGTTATTTGGTTGCAGGGTTGTTTGAGAGAGATCATCTTCATCCTACGCCTCCCACAGATTGATAAACCTTAGGTCATCCACTTGAGGGAAAATTGCTACTGTCCTACAAAACTCTGCGCTTGGAGGCCCAACACGAGTCTACAATAATGAAGTTGCGTAGTAGACATCAAGCTCTTTTCTGGCGCCGTTGCCGGGGAGGTGAGTGCATGAAGGTATATCTTTAGATCTTGCAATTGAATCTTCTTGTTTTAACACTAGTTTGGTTTATAAAAGAAAATTACATAAAAATGAAATTGAGGTTACATCATATTATTGATCATCTCTATAATATCTTTCTTGAAAATGATGGTTCGGAAAATTGTGCTCAATTGTTAGAAGAAGAAGCCAATAAAATGTTTGGCACAAAATATTTGAATGATGAGCATGATTGCAATGTTGTTTAGTATGATATCTTTGGATATCCAAAATGCTAATGATAATTGCACAAGTCATGACAAAAATGTTTCTCATAAGCATGTCAAGTTTTGTGGAGTGCATAAAGTTTGTGAAGACGTGCCTTATAGGGAAGATCGATTTTGCAAGAAGCATAAACATGATGAAACCAATTATTTGCTCAAAGTGATAGATGAATTTGCTACAAAATTATGTTCTCTTTGTCCTATTACTTGTGAACTTTGCAATAAGGTTGGTCATCTTAATTTCCAATGCAAACTTTTTCATGATCGAATCATGGCCAAATATTGTAATGATTTGATCACCCTTGAACTTTATAATGAGCTTTGTCTATTTTTGTGGAGTGAAGAATTGACATATAACAATAGTTGGTTTGAAGTATTCATTCTCATGGACGAAAATGAAACTAAACTAAAAAATATCCATATGTTTTGCATGGTAAATTGCAATGAGAATGCTTATATTACCAACTATAGAAAGATGGGAAAACCAATAGAATATAAAAGGAGTACTAATGAAAGGGTAAAGATTTCCACTTTCCCTCCTATTGTCTCCCATGATGAAATAGGTGATGAGGAGGAGCTCCCTATTCAACCAATCTCATCAATAAGAAGCTTGAAAAAATTAATTAAACCCACACATGATGTGGTGAAGAAGAAGAAGAAAAGAAGAAGAAAGAATAGAGGTAAAAAGGTATCTCTCCCAAATAGTGTTGCTCCTATTATTGTTGTGCCTCATGAAAATGAATCAAAAATAATTGTGGAAGATGATGGACTTGATGATGATATTGCTTCTATGTCTTATGGTACAATGTCTGAGAACACAATTGATGATTATTTTGTTATGCCCATTGCTTGTTGTGATAATTATGATGGGATAACTGGTTTTATACCCTTAGTTGTGCCCCCCTCGTCAGGATTGCCCCTAGTTTCTGAAAACACGTGGTCTTGCCCAACCCACTTTGGCGTCTTGTGCTTTTGTCCTTTGACCGTTTGACCATCACTTTGAAAACTTCATAACTCATTTATACTGAATCAGAAAAATGCAAATAAAATACCAAAATGTTCGGAAAAACATCACATGTATGTCAATGTCACTTGCATTCATGAAAAAAGTGTTGGTAAGTGCCCATCCGAGTTTTAGCTCTTATCATACCACCATGAACAGTAAAATCTAAAAATATTCAAAATATTTTAAAAAGGGTTGGTGGCAAAGAATGACAAATGTTTTAAGTGCTTGCCAAGTTTCATCAGGGAATGACATTCATGGAAGTCGTGGCAAAAAAAAACAATCAACACTCGAAAATAGATTTTTTTGCCACGACTTCCACATATGTCATTCCCTGATGAAACTTGGCAAGCACTTAAAACATTTGTCATTCTTTGCCACCAACTTTTTTTGAATTTTTTCAATATTTTTAGATTTAGTGTTCATGGTGGTATGATAAGAGCTAAAACTTGGATGGGCACTTACCAACCCTTTTGTCATGAATGCAAGTGACATTGACATACAGGTGATGTTTTTCCGAACATTTTGGTATCTTATTTGCATTTTTCTGATTCAGTATGAATGAGTTATGAAGTTTTCAAAGTGATGGTCAAACGGTCAAAGGGCAAAAGCACAAGACGCCAAAGTGGGTTGGGCAAGACCACGTGTTTTCAGAAACTAGGGGCAATCCTGACGAGGGGGACACAACTAAGGGTATAAAACCAATTATCCCAATTATGATTGGGAAGATAATGATGCTTCTTATAATCTCGGAAATCTTTTTGGCACCAACTTGGGAAATCATGATGATAGCAATTGTTATACCATTGGTGCTATTCATACTATTAATGATGAGAATGATTATGCTTATGATATGCCAAGCCACAAGCTTGGGGATGCTATGTTTGATGAGAATTACATGTTTGAGAATTTATTTGCTGCAATTAATGTTTGTCCCAAGCTTGGGGATGCTATGTTTAATGAAGATGATCTTTTTAGTCCCCCTACTTTGAATGATCAAATTTGCTATGACGATTGCATGCCTCCTACCTATGATGAGAACAAAGTTGCCACGTATGATGATTATTGTGATGAAACTTATGTTATAAAAAGTAGTGATAATTATTGTCATAATTTTGAATATCCTTTTAATGAACATTACTCTTTTAATGTGGGAACAATTTATAGTATTCGAGTTTCCTATGATACCCCCACCATTATGAATGAGAATAAAATTGCTTATGTGGAGAGTAATAAAAATACTATGCTTGTTGATCATGAAAGGGGTGCATTGTGTGATAGTTATATTGATGAATCTACTCATGATGCTACCAAAAATTATTATGAGAGATGAACTTATGATTCATGATGCTCTCTTTATGTTTCAATTCTTATCTTTTATGCGAGCATCATTGAAATCATCATGCCTAGCTAAAAGGCATTAAAGAAAAGCGCTTGTTGGGAGACAACCCAACACTTTTACCTACTGTTTTTGTGTGTTCACATGATTAGCTACTGTAGTAATCATGTTTTATTTCTTTCATTTCAATAAAGTGCCAAGTAAGACCTTTGGGATGGCTTACGGTGATAGTTCATTTGATCTTGCTGAAAAACAGAAACTTTTGCGCTCAGGAAAACAATTCTCATTTTTAACAGAAGCGTGATAAAATGCTGATTATTTTTGCAGGAGATTAATAGACAAATTACCCAGGTTTTCCTGTTCTTTCAGAATTTTTGGAGTAGCAGAAATATGGTTGGAGTACAGATTACTACAGACTGTTCTGTTTTTGACAGATTCTGTTTTCAATGCATAGTTTGCTTGTTTTCTAGTTTCTATGGATTATATTGCTCAATATAAATTCTGGAAATGATATGCTACAGTAGGCATTGTGTGGAAAGAATTATGAATCTTGTCTTTGACAGTACCAAAGTGAAATGGTTTTCTCTTTATCATACTAACCTATCTCACGAAGCTCCGTTAAGTTTTGTGTGATTGAAGTTTTCGAATTTTCGGTGAGATATCGATATGAGGAGAATAAGGAGTGACAAGACCCTAAGATTGGGGATTCCCAAGGCACCCCAAGGTAATATTCAAGGAAGATCCAATCAATTAAGCTTGGGGATGCCCCGAAAGGCATCCCCTCTTTCGTCTTCAACATTATCGGTAACCTCACTCGGAGCTATGTTTTCATTCGTCACATGATATGTGTTTTGCTTGGAGCATAAATTTATTTTGTTAGGATTTGCTTGCTGTTATTTATAATAATGTTTTGAATCTTTTATTTCAATAAAAGTGGCAATGATAGCCTTTACTATGCTTATCTTGCAAGTATATGAGTTGCTGTTTCAAAACAGAAAGTTTATCGATGTTGCAAAAATTCCCTAGAAAATTCAGAATGTGGTAAAATGTTGAAACTTTTTGCATAGTAAGCTCTGATAAATTTTATACAGTGTGGTAAAATTTTCATAATTTTTGGAGTTTAAGAAGTATTGATACTCTTGCATTCTTTACAGACTGTACTGTTTTGGCAAATTGCTGTTATGGTTGCATTGTTTGCATATGTTTGCTTGTTTAATGATTCTATTTGCAGATAGGAGTATTAAATATGCAGAGGCATTTAGTATGCATTGTTTAATAATAATTTTAGTGATTCGCCACAGTAGAGAATGATAAGATTTTTGCATTGGTTTATACTAACTTATCTCACGAGTTCTTGTTGAGTTTTCTGTGGATGAAGCTTTTGAGATTTAGGAAAACCGTGATATGAGAGGAATTAAGGAGACACAAAAGATCAACGTTGGGGATGCACAAGGCACCCCGAGATAATATTTCAAGGAGTCTCAAGCATCTAAGCTTGGGGATGCCCCGGTAGGCATCCCATCTTTCTTCTTCAACAATTATCGGTTAGTATCGGTTGAGCCTAAGTTTTTGCTTCTTCACATGATGTGTGTTATTCTTAGAATGTCATTTTTTTTTGCTTTCTGTTTTGATAAAATACTTAGATCTGAAAGTTTTTAAATAAGAGAGAGTCCACAATTATCTACCTATTTACTTAACTATTCGCTTGATCTTCACATATATCTTTTTGAAGTAGCTTGTCATTTACTCTTGTGCTTCACTTATATCCTATGAGTAAATTGTTGAATGAATTGAATATCATGAAGTTGAAATTATATCATGCCTAGTGGTAGCTTCACATTGGGTTTAGAAAGTGAAATCTTTTGAAGCTTGACAATCACAATATTGGTCATACAAGAAATTCATGAATGATTAGTAGAAGGAAGAGAACTTTCACATGCAAATACACTATCTTGGAAATCTTTGGTGATTGTGAGCCCCCATCAAAATATTATATGCCAAAATTGTTGACGTTGGACAAGGAAGACAACGTATTGATTTATGTTTGTTCATATTCACATAGAAGTTATATTGTCATAGATCCTTCAACATGTGGTGCTTGCCCCCCATCTTTGCTAGCCAAAAATTCTGCACCAAGTAGAGATACTACTTGTGCATCCAAAAACCCTTAAACCCATATTTTATTTTCAATAGTCCACCATACCTACCTAAGGATTGAGAAAGATCCTTCAAGTAAGTTGTCATCGGTGCAATAAGGCAATAAAAATTGCTTCTAAAAGTGTTAAATCATTTAGTGTAAGAGAATATTGAGCGTTGTACGAACTTGTGATGGCAAAGAATAAAAGCGACATACTGCATAATAAAGGTTGCTATCATAAGGGGCAATATAACGTGACGTTCTTTTGCACTAAGGGGTTGAGCATAAAAACAAATAAGCGCATGGTAACCTCTGCTTCCCTCGGCGAAGGGCCTATCTTTTACTTTTATGTATTTACTTTCATGCAAGAGTTAAAGTTTTTCTCTCTATTCCTTTTTATTTTTCTCTTTTGGCAAGCATCATGTGGTGAGGAAAGATCTAGGCACATATATCCAGTTGGATATGGGTAGCATGAGTTATTATGGTTGACATCACCCTTGAGGTGAATACGTTGGGAGGCGAAATAATAAGCCCCTATCTTTCTATGTGTCCGGTTGAAATGTTTATCTCATGTGTATGCGGTGAGTGTTAGCAATCATAGAAGCCAATATGATGGTTGAGTATGTGGAGTTCTTACTTAAACTCTGTTGAATAGGTTGTTGAGTTTCAAGGGAATTCATCGTTTGAACCATAACATGTGAATTGGTTGCTACTTTAACATGAGAAGTTTTATAAGAAAGAATTGATGTTATGATGCTAGGAAAAGTGATTGAAATTGCCATTGATCAAACTTATGCACTTTGCTAGCATTCACACTTCATAAATTATTTCTTTTATCATTTACCTACTCGAGGACAAGTAGGACTTAAGCTTGGGGATGTTGATACGTCTCCAACATATCTATAATTTTATGAAGTATTCATGTTGTTATATTATCATTCTTGGATGTTTTACAATAATTTTATAGCAACTTTATGTGATTTTTTGGGACTAACCTATTGACCTGGTGCCCAGTGCCAGTTGGTGTTTTTTGCTTGTTTTTACATCGCAGGAAATCAATATCAAACGGAGTCCAAACACCGCGAAACTTTTTGTGGATTCTTTATGGACCAGAAGACCATCAATGGGCCAGAGCAGCACCTGGGGGTGCCCCGAGGGGGGCACAACCCACCAGGGCGCGGTTGGGGGCCTTGGCGCGCCCAGGTGGGTTGTGCCCACCTCAGTGGCTTCCCGCACCCCCTCTTTACCCTATAAATTCCCAAATATTCCAAAAACCCTTGGGGTTAACCTAGATCAGAAGTTCCGCCGCCACAAGGCTCTATAACCCCCGAAAACCAATCTAGACCCCGTTCCGGCACCCTGCCGAAGGGGAATCATCATCGGTGGCCATCTTCATCATCCCGGCGGCCACCACGATGAGGAGGGAGTAGTCCACCCTCGGGGCTGAGGGTTTGTACTAGTAGCTATGTGTTTAATCTCTCTCTCTCTCTCGTGTTCTTGAGATGTCACGATCTTGATGTATCGCGGGCTTTGTTAATATAGTCGGATCATATGGTGTTTTCCCCTCTCTATCTTATTGTGATGAATTAAGTTTTTCCCTTTGAGATTTCGTTGTTATCAGATGGATACTTTTATGGATTTGAGACCGCTTGATATATGTCTTGCATATGAATACTCGTGGTGACAATGGGGTATCGTATTGATTCACTTGATATGTGTTTTGGCACTCAACTCGTGGATTCTCGCGGTGACATTGGGGTAATCTATGCATAGGGGTTGATGCACGTTCTCGTCTTTTGTTTCTCCGGTAGAAATCTTGGGGCACTCTTTCAATTTTTTTGTGTTGGATTGAGTATTATGAATCTGAAATTATTTGGTGTTATTTTAGTACGAACTCTTGGATAGATCGATCGGAAAAATAGCTTCGAGGTGGTTTCGTGCCCTACAAAGATTTCTTCGTATGTTCTCCGCTGGATAGGAACTTTTGAGTGATTCTTCATTGCACGTTGAGGGATGGTTATACGATCCCATTATATTAGCATTGTTGAGAGATTGCACTAGTGAAAGTACGGACCCTAGGCCTCATTTTTAAGCATTGCAATACCGTTTTTGTGCCCATTTACTATTTGCTACCTTGCTGTTTTTATTTATTCAGATTATAAAAATATATTTCTACCATCGATATTACACTTTTATCACCATCTCTTCGCCGAACTAGTGCACCTATACAAATTACCATTGTATTTGGTGTGTTGGGGACACAAGAGACTCTTTGTTATTTGGTTGCAGGGTTGTTTGAGAGAGACCATCTTCATCCTACGCCTCCCATGGATTGATAAACCTTAGGTCATCCACTTGAGGGAAAATTGCTACTGTCCTACAAAACTCTGCGCTTGGAGGCGCAACACGAGTCTACAAGAATAAAGTTGCGTAGTAGACATCAGTAGCTCGGGAGTCTATGCACTTGAGCATCTTCTCGAAGATGAGGAAGACCTTTTGTGGTTCTTGATGATGACCTTGAGCTCCTCCATGTGCTTGTCCATCTTGGTGTCGATGAAGTTCTTCATGGCATCAAACTCATCATCGTGGTTGTAGACCGGAGATGATGTGTTTTGCCTATCCATCACAAGACTCGAGGAAAGGTGAATAGGAAATGAGATAAGCAATACCAAGCTACCTTTTCCCAAAGTTTAGGATGTATCCCGTATCACTCAATATGAAATGAAAGAATAGCAGAATTGGTACCGGACTTGTTCACTCACACCTACAAAGTAAAGCTTATCGAGTGGCTTGGTTAGGACAAGTGGCACAAATTCATGCAAATTGAAGTCCAAGATATTGTAAATGTTGAAATAAATCCAAAGGACTCAAAATGCAAAGCAAGTGATCACAAATATAGAGGAGGGCAATAAAGAAACACACACGGTGGGATAATGGGGCTTGTGCAACTATAGGGATGAGCAATACAAAATTGCCTAATGAAGACTAAGCTCGTGTTGCACAAACACTAGGAGAGCACTAGCTTGATTGCACACTTGGGCATGATTCACCACTTGGCACCAACCTATATGTATGCAAGCTAAATGTTTCCTATTCCATTTATCCTCATGCACAAGTATCTCTTTTCATGCTCAACACTCTTTTGCTTATAAGCTTATGATCTTTCTTTCTTGCTTAAAAGATTTTTTTGTACTTTTTTTCTCCTCTCTTCCTTTCCACTTTTCTTATTGAGCCTCAACCAAATATATGGGATAAGTATCACTAGATATGCACGGGAGCAAGCAATTACACTATATGATATATCCAATGATGCAAAAATATGATATCGTATCACTATGGTGCACAAGTTTTTGCAAAGCTCGGTAATACTCGGATAGCTAGTCTCAATAGGTATGAAGGTATGCGCAAAGATGGTGGGGCTATCAAGATGTAATGGCAAGGAAGGAATATTTTATGATGGAATGGATACCTTTGTCACACTTAACCTTTCACGAGTCGAGGGTAACCAACCTTGCTTTCGGTTGAAGATGGTCTCAAAGGATGATGGCCGTCGTCGAAGCGGAATGTCATGGTGGATGTAGTCGATGGAACGATACAAGTGTCTGGTAGTGGATGAAGATGTGACCGTCCCTAAGTAGCCTAAACACCTTAGGAGACTCAAATCACAACTCAAACAACCACAAATGCAATAAGAACCAAAATGGGTTAGTTTGCGGAAGTTTTATGAGGTGGTGCAGAAGTTATGGCGGAGGGCCGATGCAAAGATGCCAAAATGCATAAAATTTGATGGAGTCAAATGATGGTAAAACCAAGATGAGCAGCTCGGGCATGTCGCTAGCTTTCCAATGAGCCAAAGAACACCCAAATCGGAGTTTGGGGGTGGGAGATATGAGTAAAACAGTGAAGCGGACGCTGTTGATTCTAGGAGGGCCGTGCGCACGGGGTCTAAGGCCCGTGGACACGGGGTCCCGTGTGCACGGTACACATGCCGTGGACATGGGGTAAATTGGAACTTTGCGTGGGCCCGTGGATACGGGGTCTGGGGCCTGTGGACACGGGGGTGGCGGAAATTTCGTGATTTCAATGTCAAAATTAAAGGGGATAAAGAAAAATTAGGCTATGGGGACGCAATAGAAGGTGGATCTACTTGCTAAACACCATATCCATGTATTGAAATCAACAAAAACACAATAGGAACAACAAATCACAAAAAAATGGCATGGCTCTTTTTGTGGGGAATTTTTGAATTGGGACAAAAACACACAAAATTAGGCTAGAAAACGGTGGGGAAGACTCCAAATTCGTGATCAACATGGCTCTGGATACTAAGATGTTGTAAGGTGGAACCCTAAGTGGAGATCTTTCACAAATTGGAGGGGAATCCACGAAGAATGCAAAGTACAAGAGGGGAAATCACAAGAGGAACACTCAAGAACAAGTCCAATCACACATCCACTAGACCAACAAACACACAAGATCCACAAGGTACATGAACATGAAGAAAATATGCCCTAGAGGCAATAATAAAGTTGTTATTTATATTTCCTTATATCATGATAAATATTTATTATTCATGCTAGAATTGTATTAACCGGAAACTTAGTACATGTGTGAATACATAGACAAACAGAGTGTCACTAGTATGCCTCTACTTGACTAGCTCGTTGAATCAAAGATGGTTAAGTTTCCTAGCCATAGACATGAGTTGTCATTTGATTAATGGGATCACATCATTAGAGAATGATGTAATTGACTTCACCCATCCGTTAGCTTAGCACGATGATCGTTTAGTTTGTTGCTATTGCTTTCTCCATGACTTATACATGTTCCTATGACTATGAGATTATGCAACTCCCGAATACCGGAGGAACACTTAGTGTGCTATCAAACGTCACAACGTAACTGGTTGATTATAAAGATGATCTACAGGTGTCTCCGATGGTGTTTGTTGGGTTGGCATAGATCGAGATTAGGATTTGTCACTCCATGTTTCGGAGAGGTATCTCTGGGGCCCTCTCGGTTATGCACATCACTATAAGCCTTGCAAGCAATGTGACTAATGAGTTAGTTGAAGGATGATGCATTACGGAATGAGTAAAGAGACCTACCGGTAACGAGATTGAACTAGGTATTGAGATACCGACGATCGAATCTCGGGCAAGTAACATACCGATGACAAAGGGAACAACATATGTTGTTATGCGGTTTGACCGATAAAGATCTTGGTAGAATATGTAGGAGCCAATATGAGCATCCAGGTTCCGCTATTGGTTATTGACCGGAGATGTGTCTCGGTCATGTCTACATAGTTCTCGAACCCGTAGGGTCCGCACGCTTAACGTTCGATGACGATCGGTATTATGAGTAGGAGTCCCGGATGAGATCACAGACATGATGAGGAGTCTCGAAATGGTCGAGACATAAAGATTGATATATTGGAAGGTTATATTCGGACACCAGAAAGGTTCCGGGGGTCACCGGATAAATACCGGAGTACGGGGGAGTTACCGGAACCCCCCGGGGGGTCAATGGGCCTTCATGGGCCTTAGTGGAAATAGAGGGCAGCAAGGGAGCTGTGGGGCGCGCGCCTCCTAGGCCCAAACCGAATTGGTTTAGGGCTTGGGAGGCCGGCCCCCTCTTTCCTTCTCCCCTCCTCCTCTTTCCTTCCCCTCCTGGTTGGACTAGGAAAGGGGGAACCTACTCCTAGTAGGAGTAGGATTCCCCCTTGGGGCGCACCCTATGAGGCTGCCGGCACCCTCCCCTTGCTCCTTTATATACGGAGAGGGGGGCACCCCTAGAACACACAAGTTGACAATTGTTTTAGCCGTGTGCGGAGCCCCCCTCCATAGATTTCCACCTCGGTCATATCGTCGTAGTGCTTAGGCGAAGCCCTACGCCGGTAACTTCATCATCACCGTCGCCACGCCGTCATGCTGATGAAACTCTCCCTCGACCTCAGGTGGATCTAGAGTTCGTGGGACGTCACCGAGCTGAACGTGTGCAGATCGCGGAGGTGCCGTACTTTCGGTGCTAGGATCGGTCGGATCGTGAAGACGTACGACTACATCAACCGTGTTGTCATAACGCTTCCGCTTATGGTCTACGAGGGTACGTAGACAACACTCTCCCCTCCTGTTGTTATGCATCACCTAGATAGATCTTGCGTGATCGTAGGATTTTTTTTTGAAATTACTGCGTTCCCCAACAGTGGCATCCGTGCCAGGTCTATGCGTAGATGCTATATGCATGAGTAGAACACAAAAAGTGGTGGGCGATAATAGTCATACTGCTTACCAGCATGTCATACTTCGATTCGGCAGTATTGTTGGATGAAGCGGCCCGGACCGATATTACGTGTACGCTTACGCGAGACTGGTTCTACCGACGTGCTTTGCACACAGGTGGCTGGCGGGTGTCAGTTTCTCCAACTTTAGTTGAATCGAGTGTAACTACGCCCGGTCCTTGTTGAAGGTTAAAACAACACACTTGACGAAAAATCATTGTGGTTTTGATGCGTAGGTAAGGACGGTTCTTGCTCAGCCCGTAGCATCCACGTAAAACTTGCAACAACAAAGTAGAGGACGTCTAACTTGTTTTTGGAGGGCATGTTGTGATGTGATATGGTCAAGACATGATGCTAAATTTTATTGTATGAGATGATCATGTTTTGTAACCGAGTTATCGGCAACTAGCAGGAGCCATATGGTTGTCGCTTTATTGTATGCAATGCAATCACCCTGTAATTGTTTTTACTTTATCACTAAGCGGTAGCGATAGTCGTAGAAGCAATAGTTGGCGAGACGACAACGATGCTACGATGGAGATCAAGGTGTCGCACCAGTGACGATGGTGATCATGACGGTGCTTTGGAGATGGAGATCAAAGGCACAAGATGATGATGGCCATATCGTATCACTTATATTTATTGCATGTGATGTTTATCCTTTATGCATCTTATTTTGCTTAGTTCGGCGGCAGCATTATAAGATGATCCCTCACTAAATTTGAAGGTACAAGTGTTCTCCCTGAGTATGCACCGTTGCGAAAGTTCATCGTGCCGAGACACCATGTGATGATCGGGTGTGATAAGCTCTACGTTCACATACAATGGGTGCAAGCCAGTTTTGCACATGCAGAATACTCGGGTTAAACTTGACGAGCCTAGCATATGCAGATATGGCCTCGGAACACTGAGACCGAAAGGTCGAGCATGAATCATATAGTAGATATGATCAACATAGTGATGTTCACCATTGAAAAGTACTCCATCTCACGTGATGATCGGACATGGTTTAGTTGATATGGATCACGTGATCACTTAGATGATTAGAGGGATGTCTATCTAAGTGGGAGTTCTTAAGTAATATGATTAATTGAACTTTAATTTATCATGAACTTAGTCCTTATAGTATTAGCATATCTATGTTGTAGATCAATATCTCCGGATGTAGCTCCCCGTTTATTTTTTATATGTTCCTAGAGAAATATAAGTTGAAACATGATAGTAGAAATGATGCGGACTTGGTCTGTGATCTAAGGATTTTCCTCATTGCTGCATAGAAAAATTATGTCCTTGATGCACCGCTAGGTAACAGAACTATTGCAGGAGCATATGCAGATGTTATGAACGTTTTGACAAGCTCGGTATGATGACTACTTGATAGTTTAGTGCACCATGCTTTACGGCTTAGAACCGGGACTTCAAAACTGTTTTGAACGCCACGGAGCATATAAGATGTTCCAAGAGTTGAAATTGGTATTTCATACTCATGCCCGTGTCAAGAGGTATGAGACCTCTGACAGTACTTTGCCTACAAGATGGAGGAGAATATCTCAACCAGTGAGCATGTGCTCAGATTGTCTGGGTACTACATTGCTTGAATCAAGTGGGAGTTAATCTTCCAGATAAGATAGTAATTGACAAAGTTCTCTAGTCACTATCACCAAGTTACTAGAACTTCGTGATGAACTATAATATGCAAGGGATAACGAAAACAATTCCCAAGCTCTTCGCGATGCTAAAATCGGCGAAGGTAGAAATCAAGAAAAGCACCAAGTGTTGATGGTTAACAAGACCACTAGTTTCAAGAAAAGGGCAAAGGGATAGAAAAGGAACTTCAAGAAGAATGACAACCAAGTTGTCATCCCCGTGAAGAAGTCCAAAGCTAGACCTGAAGGAAAAATAAGCCCTAGAGGCAATAATAAAGTTATTATTTATTTCCTCATATCATGATAAATGTTTTTATTCATGCTAGAATTGTATTAACCGGAGACATAATACATGTGTGAATACATAGACAAACATAGTGTCACTAGTCTGCCTCTACTTGACTAGCTCGTTAATCAAAGATGGTTGAGTTTCCTAGCCATAGACATGAGTTGTCATTTGATTAACGGGATCACATCATTAGGAGAATGATGTGATTGACTTGTCCCATTCCATTAGCTTAGCACTTGATCGTTTAGTTTACTGTTATTGCTTTCTCCATGACTTATACATGTTCCTATGACTATGAGATTATGCAACTCCCGATTACCGGAGGAACACTTTGTGTGCTACCAAACGTCGCAACGTAAATGGGTGATTATAAAGGTGCTCTACAGGTGTCTCCGATGGTACTTGTTGAGTTGGCATAGATCGAGATTAGGATTTGTCACTCCGTTTGTCGGAGAGGTATCTCTGGGCCCTCTCGGTAATACACATCACTATAAGCCTTGCAAGCAATGTGACTAATGAGTTAGTTGCGGGATGATGCATTACGGAACGAGTAAAGAGACTTGCCGGTAACGAGATTGAGCTAGGTATTGAGATACCGATGATCGAATCTCGGGCAAGTAACATACCGATGACAAAGGGAACAAAGTATGTTGTTATGCGGTTTGACCAATAAAGATCTTCGTAGAATATGTAGGAACCAATATGAGCATCCAGGTTCCGCTATTGGTTATTGACCGGAGATGTGTCTCGGTCATGTCTACATAGTTCTCGAACCCGTAGGGTCCGCACGCTTAAAGTTCTGTGACGAGCGGTATTATGAGTTTATATGTTTTGATGTACCGAAGGTAGTTCGGAGTCCCGGATATGATCACGGACATGACGAGGAGTCTAGAAATGGTCGAGACATAAAGATTGATATATTGGAAGCCTATATTTGGACGTCGGAAGAGTTCCGGGTGAAATCGGGATTTTACCGGAGTGCCGGAGGGGTTACCGGAACCCCCCGGGGGTTAATGGGCCTTGTTGGGCCCTAGTGGAGAGAGAGAGAGGGGCCGGCCAGGGCAGGCTACGCGCCCCCTCCCCCTCTGGTCCGAATTGGACTAGGAGGGGGGCGGCGCCCCCCTTTCCCTCTCCTTCTCCCCCTTCCTTTCCCCCTCCTAGTAGGAGTTGGAAAGAGGGGAGTCCTACTCCTACTAGGAGGAGGACTCCTCCTCCTAGCGCACCCTACAGGGCCAGCCGGCCTCCCCCCTTGCTCCTTTATATACGGGGGCAGGGGGCACCCTAGAACACACAAGTTGATCATTGATCTCTCCCAGCCGTGTGCGGTGCCCCCTCCACCATAATCCACCTTGGTCATATCGTAGCGGTGCTTAGGCGAAGCCCTGCGTCAGTAGCTTCATCAACATCGTCATCATGTCGTCGTGCTGACGAAACTCTCCCTCGAGCTCTGCTGGATCGTGAGTTCGCGGGACGTCACCAAGCTGAACGTGTGCTGAACGCGAAGGTGTCGTACGTTCGATACTGAGGATCGGTCGATCGTGAAGACGTACGACTACATCAACCGCGTTGTCATGACGCTTCCGCTTACGGTCTACAAGGGTACGTAGACGACACTCTCCCCTCTCGTTGCTATGCATCACCATGATCTTGCGTGTGCGTAGGAATTTTTTTGAAATTACTACGTTCCCCAACAAGACCCAAGCCTGAAACTGAGTGCTTCTACTGCAAAGGAAATGGTCACTGGAAGTGGAACTGCCCTAGATACTTGGCGGATAATAAGGATGGCAAAGTGAACAAAGGTATATTTGATATACATGTTATTGATGTGTACTTTACTAGTGTTTATAGCAACCCCTCGGTATTTGATACTGGTTCAGTTGCTAAGAGTAGTAACTCGAAACGGGAGTTGCAAAATAAACAGAGACTAGTTAAGGGCGAGGTGATGATGTGTGTTGGAAGTGACTCCAAGGTTGATAAGATCACCATCGCACACTCCTTTTACCTTCGAGATTAGTGTTGAACCTAAAATAAATGTTATTTGGTGTTTGCGTTGAGCATGAATATGATTGGATCATGTTTATTGCAATACGGTTATTCATTTAAGTCAAAGAATAATTGTTGTTCTATTTAAATGAATAAAACCTTCTATGGTCCTACACTCAATATAAATGGTTTATTGAATCTCGATCATAGTGATACACATATTCATAATATTGAAGCCAAAAGATTCAAAGTTAATAATGATAGTACAACTTATTTGTGGCACTGCCGTTTAGGTCATATTGGTGTAAAGTGCATGAAGAAACTCCATGTTGATGGGCTTTTGGAATCACTTGATTATGAATCACTTGATGCTTGCGAACCATGCCTCATGGGCAAGATGACTAAGACTCTGTTCTCCGGAACAATGGAGCGAGAAACTGACTTATTGGAAATAATGCATATTGATGTATGCGGTCCGATGAGTGTTGAGGCTCGTGGCGGGTATCGTTATTTTCTTACCTTCACAGATGATTTATCTACTTGATGAAACATAAGTCTGAAACATTTGAAAAGTTCAAAGAATTTCAGAGTGAAGTGGAAAATCATCGTAACAAGAAAAAGTTTCTACGATCTGATCGCGGAGACGAATATTTGAATTACGAGTTTGGTCTGCATTTGAAACAATGTGGAATAGTTTCGCAACTCACGCCACCTGGAACACCACAGCGTAATGGTGTGTCCGAACGTCATAACCATACTTTATTAGATATGGTGCGATCGATGATGTCTCTTACCGATTTACCACTATCGTTTTGGGGTTACGCATTAGAGACAGCTGCATTCACGTTAAAAAGGGCACCATCTAAATCCGTTGAGACGACACCGTATGAACTATGGTTTAGCAAGAAACCTAAGCTGTCGTTTCTTAAAGTTTGGGGTTGCGATGCTTATGTGAAAAAGTTTCATCTTGAAAAGCTCAAACCCAAATCGGAGAAGTGCGTCTTCATAGGATACCCAAAAGTAATTGTTGGGTACACCTTCTATCACAGATCCGAAGGCAAGATATTCGTTGCTAAGAATGGATCCTTTCTAGAGAAGGAGTTTCTCTCGAAAGAAGTGAGTGGGAGGAAAGTAGAACTTGATGAGGTAATTGTACCTTCTCCCAAATTGGAAAGTAGTTCATCACAGAAATCAGTTCCAGTGATTCCTACACCAATTAGTAAGGAAGCTAATTATGATGATCATGAAACTTCAGATCAAGTTACTACCGAACCTCGTAGGTCAACCAGAGTACGATGCGCACCAGAGTGGTACGGTAATCCTATTCTGGAAGTCATGTTACTAGACCATGACGAACCTAAGAACTATGAGGAAGCGATGATGAGCCCAGATTCCGCGAAATGGCTTGAGGCCATGAAATCTGAGATGGGATCCATGTATGAGAACAAAGTATGGACTTTGATTAACTTGCCCGATGATCGGCGAGCCATTGAGAATAAATGGATCTTCAAGAGGAAGACGGACGCTGATAGTAGTGTTACTATCTACAAAGCTCGAATTGTCGCAAAAGGTTTTCGACAAGTTCAAGGTGTTGACTACGATGAGATTCTCTCACTCGTATCGATGCTTAAAGTCTGTCTGAATCATGTTAGCAATTGCCACATTTTATGAAATCTGGCAAATGGATGTCAAAACTACATTCCTTAATGGATTTCTTAAAGAAGAGTTGTATATGAGGCAACCAAAAAGGTTTTGTCAATCCTAAAGGTGCTAACAAAATGTGCAAGCTCCAGCGATCCATCTATGGACTGGTGCAAGCATCTAGGAGTTGGAATATACGCTTTGATGAGTTGATCAAAGCATATAGTTTTGTACAGACTTACGGTGAAGCCTGTATTTAAAGAAAGTGAGTGAGAGCGCTACACTTTTCTGATAAGTATATGTGTATGACATATTGTTGATCGGAAATGATGTAGAATTTTTCTGGAAAGCATAAAGGAGTGTTTGAAAGGAGTTTTTCAAAGAAAGACCTCGTTGAAGCTGCTTACATATTGAGCATCAAGATCTATAGAGATAGATCAAGACGCTTGATAAGTTTTTTTTCAATGAGTACATACCTTGACAAGATTTTGAAGTAGTTCAAAATGGAACAGACAAAGAAGGAGTTCTTGCCTATATTGCAAGGTGTGAAGTTGAGTAAGACTCAAAGCCCGACCACGACAGAAGATAGAGAAAGAATGAAAGACATTCCCTATGCCTGAGCCATAGGTTCTATAAAGTATGCCATGTTGTGTACCAGACCTATTGTATACCCTACCCTGAGTTTGGCAAGGGAGTACAATAGTGATCTAGGAGTAGATCACTAGACAGCGGTCAAAATTATCCTTAGAGAACTAAGGAAATATTTCTCGGTTATGGAGGTAATAAAGAGTTCGTCGTAAAGAGTTACGTCAATGCAAGCTTTGACACCGATCTGGATGACTCTGAGTCTCGATCTAGATACATATTGAAAGTGGGAGCAATTAGCTAGAGTAGCTCCGTGTAGAGCATTGTAAACATAGAAATTTGCAAAATACATACGGATCTGAATGTGGCAGACCCGTTGACTAAACTTCTCTCACAAGCAAAACATGATCACACCTTAGTACTCTTTGGGTGTTAATCACATGGCGATGTGAACTAGATTATTGACTCTAGTAAACCATTTGGGTATTGGTCACATAGCGATGTGAAATATAGAGTGTTAAATCACATGACGATGTGAACTATTGGTGTTAAATCACATGGCGATGTGAACTAGATTATTGACTCTAGTGCAAGTGGGAGACTGAAGGAAATATGCCCTAGAGGCAATAATAAAGTTGTTATTTATATTTCCTTATATCATGATAAATGTTTATTATTCATGCTAGAATTGTATTAACTGGAAACTTAGTACATGTGTGAATACATAGACAAACAGAGTGTCACTAGTATGCCTCTACTTGACTAGCTCGTTGAATCAAAGATGGTTAAGTTTCCTAGCCATAGACATGAGTTGTCATTTGATTAACGGGATCACATCATTAGAGAATGATGTGATTGACTTGACCCATCCGTTAGCTTAGCACGATGATCGTTTAGTTTGTTGTTATTGCTTTCTCCATGACTTATAAATATTCCTATGACTATGAGATTATGCAACTCCCGAATACCGGAGGAACACTTAGTGTGCTATCAAACATCACAACGTAATTGGGTGATTATAAAGATGCTCTACAGGTGTCTCCGATGGTGTTTGTTGGGTTGGCACAAATCGAAATTAGGATTTGTCACTCCATGTTTCGGAGAGGTATCTCTGGGCCCTCTCGGTAATGCACATCACTATAAGCCTTGCAATCAATGTGACTAATGAGTTAGTTGCGGGATGATGCATTAAGGAACGAGTAAAGAGACTTGCCGGTAACGAGATTGAACTAGGTATTGAGATACCGACGATCGAATCTCGGGCAAGTAACATACCGATGACAAAGGGAACAACATATGTTGTTATGCGGTTTGACTGATAAAGATCTTCGTAGAATATGTAGGAACCAATATGAGCATCCAGGTTCCGCTATTGGTTATTGACCGGAGATGAGTCTCGGTCATGTCTACATAGTTCTCGAACCCGTAGGGTCCGCACGCTTAACGTTCAGTGACGATCGGTATTATCAGTTTATGTGTTTTGATGTACCGAAGGTTGTTTGGAGTCCCGGATATGGTCACTAACATGACGAGGAGTCTCGAAATGGTCGGGACATAAAGATTGATATATTGGAAGGTCATATTCGAACACCGGAAAGGTTCCGGGGGTCACCAGATAAATACCGGAGTACCAGGGAGTTACCGGAACCCCCCGGGGGGTCAATGGGCCTTCATGGGCCTTAGTGGAAATAGAGGGCGGCAAGGGAGCTGCGGGGCGCGCCCCCCTAGGCCCAAACTGAATTGGTTTAGGGATTGGGAGGCCGGCCCCCTCTTTCCTTCTCCCCTCCTCCTCTTTCCTTCCCCTCCTAGTTGGACTAGGAAAGGGGGAAGCTACTCCTAGTAGGAGTAGGATTCCCCCTTGGGGCGCACCCTATGAGGCCGTCGGCCCCCTCCCCTTGCTCCTTTATACACGGAGAGGGGGGCACCCCTAGAACACACAAGTTGACAATTGTTTTAGCCGTGTGCGGAGCCCCCCTCCACAGATTTCCACCTCGGTCATATTGTCGTAGTGCTTAGGCGAAGCCCTGCGCCGGTAACTTCATCATCACCGTCGCCACGCCGTCGTGCTGACGAAACTCTCCCTCGACCTCAGCTGGATCTAGAGTTCATGGGATGTCACCAAGCTGAACATGTGCAGATCGCGGAGGTGTCGTACTTTCGGTGCTAGGATCAGTCGGATCGTGAAGACGTACGACTACATCAACCGCGTTGTCATAACGCTTCCGCTTACGGTCTATGAGGGTACGTAGACAACACTCTTCCCTCTCGTTGCTATGCATCACCTAGATAGATCTTGCGTGATCGTAGGAAATTTTTTGAAATTACTGCGTTCCCCAACCGAATAATCAAAGGGAAATAAGATACATGATAGAGTTCATCCCAAATCCTATGAAGGAGATGAGGTCTTGATGATCTAGATAGATCCTTCCCACAAGGAGGTCTTGAATCCCTAAGGATCTTCTCCAATGGAGGTCTTGAACTCCAATGGAGCCTTCTCTCTCTCAAGAGGAATCCCACAAGGGGATACAACTAAGCTCTAATGTCTAGATCTATTCTTAGCTAGCTCTAAATGGAGGAGGAGGAAGAGTATATATAGGTCCAAGACATGAAGGGGTAAGGAGGGACGAAATGGGGATACATGGGCAAAGCCCAACAGCTACACACATGGGGCCCTGTGTGCGCGGGGTAAGTGGAGCCCATGCGCACAGGGTCTCCAGCGATCTGACACACTTAGCCTGTGTGCACGGGGTCAGTGAGGCCCGTGGACTCGGGGGTCCCGTGGGCACGGTACTCGCCCGTGCGCACGGGGTCTTCAGGACCGTGCAGCCTGGGAGGCCCGTGGACACGGGGTTGGGAGGCCCGTGTGCACGGGGTCGCCTGGGAGCTGCTGCCTTCTTTCTTGGCGGTTCCTTCTCCGCTTCCAGGCTTCCCTCTTGGATGGTGTAGTTGTTCTCTTGAGCTTGGACTCCTCCTCGATAAATGTGTAGCTCCGCTCACACCTATGTATGCACACGAGAGAGGGGTCAAGTAGTATACCATCCTCGAAGGGCACAAGCAAACACATGTAAAGGAGATGATTCATCTTTATGTATGTAAAGTAGATGTGTCACGTGTCACTTGCCAAACGGACTCCTAACATGGTGATGTCTATAGGATGCTCCGCATCAAATAGCCAATCACCTGGATCTCCCCTTGTGTGCACCATCTCCATTGGCTTGTGCCGCTTTCCATCGACTAGTGTAGACCATCGTTGCCGTCGCCTGCAAGAGAGAGGTTGAGAGAAGCAAAGACGCTAGACTATCATATCGACGCCTCTGCTGGATCCCCCGAGCAAAGAGTTTTTTTTACAAGAGCGGGAACAGATCGCTTTGGACTCTCGATTAGATAAATGGGCTGTGAGAACAATCCTAGTTAACCAGAGGGCTTGGTTTTGGCTTCTGGAGCAGCAGCCCATTAGGACAGCTGGGCCAGTAATTAAAAGGTGTGCCGCTTAGTGTACACTATCGCCGCTATCGCATTTGAGGGAAAAGTGAGAGAAACGGAGGGGCCAAACCATCGGATCAACCCCTCGGTTGGATCCCCTCAAGCAAACAGTTTTTTTACAAGCGCATCAATAGGTTGCTTTGGATATCGGTTAGATAAATGGACTAGGAGAACATGCTCAGTTTACCATAGGGCTCGGTTTTGGCTTCTAGAGCAGTAGCCCATTAGGACAGCTGGGCTAGTAATTAAAAGGTGTGTCGCCTAGTGTACACCATCGCCGCTATTGCCGGTGAGAGAGAGGTTGAGAGAAGGGGGGGCAGACTATCAAATCGAATAGTCTTTTACGAGTGAAGCAACAGATAGCTTTGGGCCCTCGGTTAGATAAATGTGATGAGAGACCAGGCCGAGTTTAATTGATGTCTTGGTTTTGGCTTCTAGAGCAACAGCCCACTAGGACAGTGGGCGAGTAATTAAAAGGTGTGTCGCCCAATGTACACCATCGCAAATGTGTTGCAAATGTGTTGCAAATCTTCTGAACACATGGTTCAGATCTTTGAGTACGTGGATTTGAGGCAGAAAATGTCTTAACATTCCACTAATTTCCTGGCATTCTTTATGGTACTTGAAATCTCCCCCTAATGCCTGGAAATGTTCCTCATTAAATCAGCATACTGGCCTTGAATAACTCCCCATGTGAGGGGCTTGAGGTATTGACGGTAATACAATTATTCCTCACATAGATCCCAACTATATGTTGAAGGGCCAATGATGTATGCCAGGTGGTGATATCGGTATGCAACCGAATTACCGCAGATGGGAAATACTTGGTAGATTTCCACGTATCAAAGATAGAGGGGAATAAAATTATGCAGTTCTGTCATGAGTGTGTAAAACTGCATGACTCCAACGTAAAGTTGGTAAGTTCCAATTTCAAAGTAAAGATCAAGCAATGAGCTTAATTCTTTGGATAGGATTCTACCAAACCATTTTGAGTCTAGAAAAATAGGACAGAGTGCTAAACTTCAATCCTAGGGCCAAAGTGAAAGCACACAAGGAGAATTCTGCAACTTGTCCATTCGATTTGCTTGAAATCGATGTCAGGATAATGAGCCAATGGTTTTTGTGTGAATAAAGTACACACTTAAGACTATCATGTAGATGTGCCTTTTAGAACCATGGAACACCTGAATTGTCTAGTCAATGGATGGGAAGAGCCACTTACCTCAACTTGATGCATTCAAGGAGTCTGAGTGGTTCAGCATAGACTTTAAGGTGTGCGATCCTTAAAATTAGCTTCCCTGTGTCACTTGTAGTGCACATAAAATCCAAATGGTGTTAGAATTTAGCATCATAATAATCATAAACTATTGGAATTGCGGATAGTTTCGGTTTCAACCCAATGTCTCGATGACCAAGGTGAGTATGCCAAGTTTGTCATGTACAAGACATTTTGGAAAACTATCTTGGGCGCAACATGTGCTACGGGTTTTGTAGTATGTGTAGTATAATCCAGATGATACATAGAGAATGTGCTTGCCATATCCGTTGCATATGGTAAAGAGAATGTATTTCTCTTTCTTGTCCGCATAAGTTTTGCTATGGAAACCATTTTGATGAATATCTCTATAGCTTAGTAGGGTACGAGTTAAACTTGGGAAGCAATGAAGCATCCCGACGTTACTCGAGTACCCACAGGGATAGTAAATATGACTCGAGTTGAGCCAACAAATACCTCATCGCGTCTAGCGATTTTAAAATATCCCCTTTCTCTCAATGAGAGTGGAAACATTTCACTTCCCTGAGTATAGAGTTTGTGGTGCATATGTCCACATGGCACAAATCATCTTTCATTAGATTGACCCCCGTAGAAATCGATATATAGACATAAAGATTCTCAAGAAAATCACTGTCGGATATATAGAATACATACAAATGAATTTGTATGAAAGTGCTGATATAATATATTGTGATATACAATATATGATGACAATAATCATGTTCTTATTAGAACATCATAAATGGACATAAATAAATAGATCACTAAGGAGACTAAGGGACTAAATGTATAGTCTCCAAACATGTCGGTTGATGCATATTCAACCATCATGCTCTCCATGCTCATAGGGTCTCGTGACAGCTTGATGGTGTCATGTTGAGGGTTTGAAGTGAGTTTCAAACCATTACCCTTGAGGTCCTTTGCGTCCCGGTGGCGTGGTTTGGATTGCACGCGCTATCCCATGGGATGCAAGGCTGATCTTGATGTCCATGACCCGCTTAATTAAGTTATGGCCATTGAGGGCAAGAGCCTCAAATTGTTAGCCATCGATTACTTATAGGGGCAAGCCAGAGATAATTAATTTACAAGAAGTAAATTAAAAACCATTATGGTTTTTCAATAAAAATGCAAAAATTTCGCTCAAGTGTATATCTTGAAAATGCGCATCCTCAATTGTGGAAACATAACACATTGAAGATCATTAAGATCTCACAGTAATAGAGATAGTCTGCACATGGGCAGTAGATCCAACTCATTACCTTGTGTTTTCCTAATATAATGAAGGAGGTCTGATTGTCAAAAATTTACAAGTTTGTTGTGCGGGAGAAATCAATCTCGACCACTGTGACATGTTCATGAAGAATGTCAATGTGGTAAACACATAGAACATATCGTCCCCGGTGAAAAACCGGTAATTTATTTATATTACAGATTGCGCAATATAAATACATCTTAATGTTGCAAAATTAATAGATTTCAAGAAGGTGGCTCGAAATCATTAGTGTGAATCTCAAATTGCTAAGGATGACACTTTGAATTTTGCATATGTATTTGCAAGAAATTAAAAATCTCAATTGCAAATAGACGTATTAATCTCGACATGTAACGAACATGGAGATACATACATTCCAGAATACCTCATACTCAACGGAAATACACTACTATTGTAATGAATAGTAATGATGTTGTAAACTTGATGTTCAAGTGAGAACTTGAATTGTATAGACCTCAAATTAAATGAGATGATGTTGCATCAAGTTGCAAGATAATTCAGCAAAGTGAATTAATGTTTTGCGAGAGAAAATTAATCTCAATCGCAATGAGATTGTTTTGCGAGAGAAGAAAATTCTCAATCGCAAATCAGTACTCTAGAGATACTAAATTTATCTTTACAAGAGATTGAAAAATCTCAATTGCAAATGAACATAATTAATCTCAACACGTGGTAAACGTGGAAATATATTACATCAACTTAAGATGAATACCTCGGTACTCAACAGAAAACAGTAGTAAAATATATGTACTGATTTTAACAAGAATGAAATCACTGTTAGGAGTGTGTTGGAACACTAATAATCTGCTACTGTGCTCAATCAGAGGAGCAAGTACTCATGGAGTAGCAAATAAAGCAACGCCTGCCGGTTGCCTAAATTTCCACCACATGCACATGGCCACGCAATCCATGTTAGATGAAGCCAGCTTGGTCATGCGAAGAGATAAGGCAGAGGTACCACGGATCAAAAATCCCCAGCGCCTTCCATCCCCACTCCACGCGACCAAGACAGGCGGAGACGACTACGGCCGGTCGGCTACTTCACCGGCGGCGAGAAAAACTCCCGCCGCGCTCTTCCTCGTCCGAGGATCCTCCAGGGAGCAGAGTGCCCGGCGCGACGCCGTTGGAGGCGCCGATCGCGAGCCCGAGTGCCGCGGGGCTCCGCGTGCCGGAGCGGCCGCTCGACGGTGGACTCGCCAGCGAGACGCCGAGGGCCAAGAGGCGGTGACGAACCCCAGAGCGCGGCGAAAACTGAGGGGTGGCCAGCGTCGGGGACGGCAGGCGCGGCGTCGGCGTCGGCGTCGACAACCACGTGGTTGGAGGAGCCGCCCGCGCCCAAACCAAAGACGAAGGAGGATGCGCCGGTCGTCGCCGAGACGAAGGCCAGTGCGTGGCTGGTGGCGACCTCAACGACCGCGGGGGTCGGAGATGGCAGGCGCGGCGGCACGATGGCGTCGCTTGGGACGTGCGCCACCGACGGCAACCTCTGGAGCGCTGTGGAGCCAAGGGCTGCGACAGGCGAGGCAGCGTTTGCCTGGAGCCGACAGGCCCAGATGGAGGCCACCACGGGGGACCTCACCGGGGCCGATGGCCGTCGCGCGAGAAGCGCAACGAGGCTCTGAGCGGGCGCTGTCATGCCGCGGGATCGCATAGCCTCCGCGTCACGCGGCGCCGGTCGTGAAGACCATGCGCACATCCGCCAAGCGACGGAGGGCTCTGCAACTGCCGTGAGGATGCTGCTGTGTGCCTGGAGATAGTCGCCGCGTGCGCGGACCCGGAGAATGCCAAAAAGGTACTCCCTCGATAAACTAATATAAGAGTGTTTAGATCATTATTTTAATGATCTAAACACTCTTATATAAGTTTGCGGAGGGAGTACTATATTTCTTGATGAAATCGTTTGATGCTTGCCAAATTGAAATCGGAAAGTGGCACCTTATTCATGTAGCAATTAGAGTAGATCAAGACTTTGGTCTTTACGTGCTTGCTTGATCTTCTCTCACTCCGACTTCTCTGTTTCTCGAGGCGACCCCTCCAGCGAATGTATTCGCGTGGAGTCTGGACCGGAATTAAGGATCGCCGGATTTGTTGTCTCCGTTGTCGAACGACACCGTCGTCTGTCCGTCGCTTTCTTCTCGTCGTCGTTCTCGCCCAGCGGTTTTGAGCGTGCTGATAACGTGTTGGAACTAATCGAGAGACAACAATGAATCGAACTGTTGTTTATTGATGATGATTGTACACTTATATACATAGGGAACAGACGCCTCGGAGGGATGCGACCGCTCGTAGAGGCGCCGTTCCAGGAACTGCCGTGACCGTTCGCTGGAGTCCTGGAAGCGTACCTGATGTGTAGGAAGCAGGGATTATCCCGTAATAACCGCCAGGGTTATTTATTTTTAACAGTCGTCACCAAATGAGAGAGAGGTTGAGAAAAGCGGAGGGGCAGACTATCCGATTGATGCCTCCGTTGGATCCCCTCAAGTGAACAGTTTTCTTAACGAGTGCAGGAACAGATCACTTTGGACCCTCTGTTAGTTAAATGGGCCGGGAGAACAAACCCAGTTTACCAGAGGGTTCGGTTTTGGCTTCTGGAGCAACAATCCATTAGGACAGCTGTGCTAGTAATTAAAAGGTGCATTGGAGGTCGCTATATACACCAGGTCTGACGGCCAGACAAGGCCAAATCGGCAAAAAGGACAGACTGAAATGAGAGGGCGTGAGAGGGCAAGGATTAGGTGTAGTCCTAAATGTATACTATCTGAGTTCCTAAAAAAGATAAAAATTAATAAAATAGTAAACAAATGTATTGCACCAACACCAACCTGAAATTGTCTAATCTCTTTCTTTTTGTTTCTAAAATTGTTTGATGGGCTATAAGCTAAATTCCCTGATTTCTGGACTACAGATGTTTTTTTTCTTCTGATTTCCTGTAACAATTCAAAAAGTCTCAGCTAAACCGCCACCAATTTCAATGAACTAATTCATCTGAAAACGGCACCTGCGACTATCAACACTCTCCCTGCACCAGAATTTGCATGAACACTTGTATAATTCTACCAGGTCACTCTTTTTTGGAAAAAGGAAAGGAAGCTGCTCCCTCAGGCTCTGCATCAATCGGTGCACACGGCCACAACACTAGTTGGTCATGGTTATTGTTGGGAAACCAGGGCACCGAGGGGTGGCGGCGGCCTCGTGCGTATCGCACGGGCTAGCCCCTCCCGTTTCCCCCACTTTACGTTAAGTGGGTACTTATCCCTTGACCCCTACCCCCTATATAAAGCAACGAGGAGCCATCATTGTAATCCCTGATCATTGATTAATAAAGCTGGTCTCCTCCATCTCTCTGTGTCATTTTACTTTCGCATACTTCGACTACTTCGTCTACGACGCTCGCTCTCGCTCCGCAACCTCGGACCGGACTCGCCGGCGAAGTTGCGGAACACGTTATCAGCACGCTTCGCTCCATCAACTCTCCGTCAAGCCTGCGTCAAGCCTGCATCACGCAGGCTTTCGTCGATCCCGCGGAGGTATAAGATCCGATCCCCACTTTTTTCAAAAATGGATTCCTCTCGTTACTACGATTCCGTTTTTGCGATTAGATTATTATTCGGATTTGATCTACCTATGGTGCGGATTTTCCTCCCAAGAACCGAGCGGACGAACACGTCGCCGACCAATGTCGATGTTCTTGGACTACGAGGGACTTGTTGACTGCACTATAGGGAGTCGGTACAGATCGCGACCCAGATGGTCGCGGTACCGCCGCAAAAGCACCAGATGTGCCATGCGCCGTCGGAGTTCCGGACGAACACGACGAAGATCCGCATCCCGAGGCTGGCGTCCAGATGACGCCGTACCACGCCATCAACGGCGTCGCCTTGGCCCTGCTGGCCACGCGCCGTAGCCCTCTGCCGGTCGCGACCCCGCTGGTCACGCACGCCGCGCCGCGTCCTGCTGACGCCGCCGCCGCCGTCTCGGTGGCCGGCTCGACGCCGCCGTGCCCTGCTGGCCGCGCCGCCGCCGTGGGCGCGCCGCTCCACTGGCGCGTGCCTTGGCCGCCGTCGGGTGGCACCAGGCCCCGCCGCGCGAGCTGGCCGGCCCTAGGCCGCCGTCGGGTGGCACCAGGCCCCGCCGCGCGAGCTGGCCGGCCCTAGGCCGCCGCCGGCGCGTGCCTTGGCCGCCGTCGGGTGGCACCAGGCCCCGCCGCGCGAGCTGGCCGGCCCTAGGCCGCCGCCGGCGCGTGCCTTGGCCGCCGTCGGGTGGCACCAGGCCCCGCCGCGCGAGCTGGCCGGCCCTAGACCGCCGCCGGCGCGTGCCTTGGCCGCCGTCGGGTGGCACCAGGCCCCGCCGCGCGAGCTGGCCGGCCCCAGGCCGCCGCCGGCGCGTGCCTTGGCCGCCGTCGGGTGGCGCCAGCCCCCGCCGCGCGAACTGGCCGGCCCCAGGCCGCCGCCGCCCCTGGGCGCTAGGGGAAACCCTAGCGTCGCTGCGGGCAGGAGCCGAGCGCAGCGCCTGGGCCGGCCCGCTGGCTGTTGGGCCGGATGGGCCGCGGCCGTGGGATCCCTCCAATAAAAAAAAGAAGAGGGGCGCCGGCTGTCGCGTAAAAAAATTGCGGTTTAGCCCCTGTAGTTTTTAGTTTTTGCACGATTTTTATTCCTGCAGCAATATTTCGCGTAGAACCCCCTGGAACTGTCTGTTTTCGCTGAAAATGCGTATTTGGGCTTAAAAATACCTCGGGAATTCAATTTGTGGGCTAGTTTTCACATACTAGATGCGCTTAACATGCTATCTTTTGTAACATGATATTATTGTATGATTTTACTACTGTAGATTAATTGTTTAGCACTCTTAATCATTTAGTAAGTCATATAATAGCATGTTTTAAATATTGGAACGTCATTTTATTGAATAAGTTTATCAACATCGCTTTGTGCAAAAGATTACCTGCTGTAATCTCATGATTTTTGCATAAATCGCAGATGGCCGGAATTGTCCACAAGGAGTTTCCTGAGTTGGCCCAGACAGGGCTGAACTACCTGTCATGGTCCTCGGACTGCGAGATCTTTCTCCAGGGCAAAACCCTCCTGAGGGCGATCGGTAAGGGGGCCCAGCTGGCCGTCACTGATCCCAAGTTCGAGACTGAGAATGCGCAGGCTCTGCACTTTCTCCGTCATCACCTGTCACCTACTCTGAAAGATGAGTATATGGCTGAGCGCAGTGCTTCTGGCCTTTGGACCGCTCTTAAGCAGCGGTTTGAGCGGCTGAAGTACACTGTGAAGCCACGTGCAGAGGCAGAGTGGATCCGTCTGAGGTTTGCGGACTTCAAGACGGTTGGGGAGTACAATTCGGCTCTGCACCGGATTTGTACGACTCTTCGGTTGTGTGGTACTGAGACTACCGACTCCCAGAAGATTGAGAAAACCCTATCCACTTTCCACCCCGACGCGGTCCAGTCCTCACGGAACTACCGCCAGGGGAACTACACGAGGTATTCAGAGTTGATTGATGTCCTCCAGGTGGCGGAGGCGCAAGACGAGGTTCTCAAAAAGAACTTTGTCGCGCAACCACTTGGGGGGAGTTCTCGCCAGGAGGTGAACGCTCTCAAAGTCCGCAAGCCTCAACAGAAGAAGAGGGGCCGGAAGGGCAAGAAGAAGGGCCCTCACCCCCCCCCCCCGCCCCGGCTAAGCAGAACAAGCCGGGCAAGGGAGGGCAAAGGCCTCAGGACTGCTTCCGTTGTGGCTCGGTGGAGCATTTCTCCCGCCAGTGCCGCGCACCACAGGAGGCCGTTGATGCATATAAGGCTCGGAAGGCACGTGAGACGCACCTCGCCTTGGTTCAGGAGGGAGCTCCACCGGCGCCCATGGCGGCACCCGTGATGATTGCTACTCCCCCTGCTGCGCCTATAGAGGCGACCCCCGTGTTGCCCATCGCGGCAGCTTTGGCGGTCTCTACCGACGCCCACGTCGCCATGGAGGTTGACCACATGGCCGCCTCGGCGGCGCCGCCACTAGACATTGATGCTGCCTCCAAGATAATTTCTGAGGAGGATCAACTCACTAGTATGGAGATTGTGGCGGAAGTGAATGGCTTCTTCACCGAGTCCACTTAGCATACCTCATTGGTTATCATGATTCCGTGCTTTGATACAATAAAAAATTGAATAAATTTGATTTGGTTGTAAGCTCTATGAGAGCATAAACTTATTCTTTACTTTGGCGATTGGATGACATTTATTCATTTATTCCATTATTTATACATGATAGCATGTTATGTTCTGAGATGTGTGCATTTATTTTTAATGTATTTTCTTCCTCATTACATTAATTAGATGTCATATTTTAGAACGCGTGTGGCGCCCGAATGGAGGAAACGTGCCTTGCCGATAGCGCCACCACTCATACCATTTTACGAGAAACTAAGTACTTTGAGTCCATTAACAAATCTCCGGGAAGTATTATGACAATCGCCGGCTGCGGTTCTCACATAGTTGGCTCCGGACGAGCCACTATTATACTCCCCATGGGAACAACTTTGATCATTAATGATGCGTTGTTGTACCCGGAGTCGACTCGTACTCTTTTGAGCTTTAGAGACATCCGCGCTAATGGTTTCCATGTTGAGACCGACGATGAAAACGGCAAGGAGTGCCTACTCATCACAAAGCGGGATGCAGGTGGTAAACATGTTATCGAAAGGTTTCCTTCGTTTGACACAGGGCTATACTACACTAAGATAGTAGCACCGCCCGTGTACACTACCCTCAAGACCGTCTTTAGAAGCTCTGAACTCTTCTGCCTCTGGCACGATAGGTTAGGCCACCCCAGACTTAGGATGATGAGAAATATAATTAACAACTCGCATGGCCATAATGTTAACGTGAAGAACTTCCCGAATCCTGATGATTTCGTGTGCTCCGCATGCGCTAAGGGGAAGTTAGTCATTAGGCCATCACCCCTCAAGGTGAGGGATGAAATCCCCGCGTTCTTGGAACGTATCCAAGGGGACATATGCGGTCCAATTCAGCCCCTCACGGGGCCGTTTCGGTACTTCATGGTGCTCATTGATGCTTCCTCTAAATGGTCCAATGTTTGCCTGCTGTCAACAAGGAACCATGCCTTTGCAAAATTGATCTCACAGATCATACAAATGCGGAATAATTTCCCGGATTATCGTATAAAGTCTATTCGAATGGACAACGCCGGAGAATTTACTTCAAAGGCGTTCGATGATTATTGCATGGCAATGGGAATCAAAGTTGAGCACTCGGTACCACATGTTCATACACAAAATGGACTTGCCGAGGCATTGATTAAAAGAATTAAATTCATTGCCCGACCGCTCCTTCAGGGTTGTAATTTACCAACTACATGTTGGGGCCACGCGGTGTTACACGCGGCTAATCTCATCAACTTTCGACCGTCGGCCTACAACATCCACTCTCCTGTTCAACTTGCGCAAGGGTCGGCACCGAAAATTTCCCACCTTCGTAGGTTCGGTTGCCAGGTATATGTACCAATACCACCCCCTCAGCGATCGGCGATGGGCCCGCTCCGTAAGTCGGGGATATACGTTGGTTATGAGACTGTGTCCATAATCAGGTATCTGGACCCCATGACAGGAGACTGTCACACGGCTCGTTTTGCTGATTGCATTTTTGACGAGGATCTTTTCCCGACTTTAGGGGGAGAGAATCAACCCCTTGATGCTAAAAGTCGAGAAATCACGTGGCAAGCCACGGGGATCCACGCTCATGACCCGCGCACTGCTGAGACTGAGAGAGAAGTCCAAAAGATAATAGATTTGCAGTCTTTAGCAAATCAACTGCCCGACCACTTTAGTGACTTAAAGACTGTGACAAAATCGCATGTGCACGCGCGCAATGCACCGGAAAGGGTTGAAATACCGAAGAAAAATGATGGTATGCCCGCTCCCGTCCAAAGGCCTAAAAGGACGAGAAATCCGGCTTCTCAAATCCCAAGTACTCGGGGACGCCCGACGAAAAAGGATAAGAGAGATTTATCACAGCCTGTCGCCAAAGTACCCCAAATTGAAACGGGGAGCCAGTCGAGACCTGGCACAAGTACGGAAAATTCAGTGCACGAAATTCCGGACTTAAACTTTCCCATAGGGGAAACACCCAGCGGAGATGTGAGCGCACACATCGGCGCGGGAAATCTAAAGGACCTTGCTCCCATAATGGGAAATTTGGTAGAGCAAGTGTTTGCGCCTGATGCGCTCCATGACGAAATGGCCATATATTTATACGGGGGAGTCCCTGAACCGAGGAACGGTGATTGTCGACATCAACTTTGCTACGAAAACTGCCTCAATCATAGATCTTGACCCTGAGCCTAACACGCTCGCTGATTGCAAGAAAAGGTTGGATTGGAAAGATTGGCAGCGGGCAATTACTGCCGAATTATTATCTCTCAACAAAAGGAAGGTGTTCGGACCAGTTTGTCGAACTCCTCCCCACATTCGCCCTGTTGGCCATAGGTGGGTTTTTGTTCGAAAGAGAGATGAAAGTAATAAGGTAGTACGGTACAAAGCAAGGCTCGTTGCTCAAGGGTTCACTCAACGACCAGGTGTCGATTTTGAGGAGACTTATTCCCCAGTCATGGATGGAGTTACCTTTAGATACTTGATCTCGATGGCAGTAAACATGGGCTTGAAAATGAAACTAATGGATGTTGTCACTGCTTACCTATATGGTAACTTGGATTCGAACATATACATGAAGGTTCCAGAAGGTATCCCTGTTCCGAACCATGATAGAGCAAATAGGGGTCTATACAGTGTTCAACTTCAAAAGGCACTGTACGGACTCAGATAGTCCGGTAGAATGTGGTACAATCGCTTAAGTGATTTCCTTCATGAGAAGGGCTACACGAGCAATAAAGATTGCCCATGTGTTTTTATACGGCGATCCCAAGATGGATTCTGTATAATCTCGGTGTACGTGGACGATTTAAACATAATCGGTACACCTGAGGATATTGAGGAAGCGAGTTCCTACCTGATGTCAGAATTCGAGATGAAGGATTTGGGTAAAACCAAGTTCTGTCTAGGTCTGCAACTTGAACATTCCCCTGATGGGATTCTATTGCACCAGTCGGCCTACACCCAGAAGGTGTTGGAGAGATTTGGATTTGATAAGGCATATCCTTCTAAGACCCCGATGGTCGGAAGATCTTTACAGCCAGACAAGGACCCGTTCAGGCCAAAGGAAGAGGGGGAGGAAACTCTGGGACCAGAGGTTCCTTACCTGAGTGCAGTTGGAGCACTCATGTACCTCGCAAATTGTACACGGCCAGACATTGCTTTCGCCGTCAGTTTGCTTGCTCGGTACAGTTCTGAACCTACCAAAAGACATTGGAAAGGTGTCAAGGACGTCTTCCGTTACCTGCAAGGGACCAAAGATCTTGGTCTATTTTATAAGAGGAATCAAGACCTATCTATTATAGGCTATGCCGATGCTGGGTACCTGTCGGACCCGCATGATTGCAAATCGCAGACTGGATATGTTTTCCTTTGTGGTGGAACTGCGTTTTCCTGGAAATCGTCCAAGCAAACACTTGTGTCGACTTCCACGAACCACTCGGAAATCATGGCACTATTCGAAGCGTCAAAAGAGTGTGTATCGCTTCGGCGGATGATCGGCCACATTCAGCAGACATGTGGGCTGAACACCGTACAAACCCCTACCATTATCTATGAAGATAATGCTGCTTGTGTTGCACAAGTCCAGATGGGTTATGTGAAGAGTAACCTCACAAAGCATATTAGTCCCAAGTTCTTCTATGCACATGAGCTGCAACAGTTGAACGAGGTGAGAGTTTTGCATACTAAGTCCTGTGACAATCTTGCTGATATGTTCACTAAATCATTACCGGCATCAACCTTAGAGAGGTGTGTGCGTGGAATCGGTATGATGAGACTTAGAGAGATGCAAGGTTCAGGGGGAGAAACTTCACAAACTCGTCGCTAAAATCTCAATCTTGATGATCGAGTACTCAACTTGATGGTTGAGTGGATTGTACTCTTTTTCCCTTGAGTGAGTTTTCCTGATGTTTCTCACACGAGGTTTTTGACGAGGCAATTCGTGCAATACAACAACGTATACCGTGTGCCCTTTCTCCACATTTTTTCCCACTGGGTTTTTCGGAGTTTTGAGGCATGGATATACGGATAATTACCCAAGGGGGAGTGTTGGGAAACCGGGGTCACCGAGGGGTGGCGGCGGCCTCGTGCGTATCGCACGAGCTAGCCCCTCCCGTTTCCCCCACTTTACGTTAAGTGGGTACTTATCCCTTGACCCCTACCCCCTATATAAAGCAACGAAGAGCCATCATTGTAATCCCTGATCATTGATTAATAAAGCTGGTCTCCTCCATCTCTCTGTGTCATTTTACTTTCGCATACTTCGACTACTTCGTCTACGACGCTCGCTCTCGCTCCGCAACCTCGGACCGGACTCGCCGGCGGAGTTGCGGAACAGTTATTGGCCTACTGATCCCCCATTTATTTTCTGCCCTGAACCTGGAAGCTGAACCTAACGCTGTATACTGTCCTGTACAGTTATCATTGATATGGGGATCCGGGGGCTATCCCTTCCATGGTGAAAGGGGCTTGCCGGTCCACTATGGCTAGTGCTAACTGAATTGCTCGCCTCCTGCATCTCCGACCGATCAGAAGTACTGTTCAAGAACTTGTCGAGCCTCGCATTGATCGCACATACGAGATAGTGGAGAGCCAGCACCATCTCCAGAATGTAGTGTTCGGTCTTCTCCTTGTCGGCATGGTATAGCGTCTGAATCTTGAGCGCCTTCCTGCCATTTGTTCCGTTGGGCTCCCTATTAAGAATTCACGAGACAGCATCATCAGTAACATACATTTCAATTTTTGTTGCACACCTAGTGCACGAGAATGTAGACAATAGGATCATTGTTATTATACCCTTGGTCCTGCCATTCACCAAGCATTCGACGCCCCACCCTGATGTTCAGAATGGAGAAAATAAAATGATCAGGTCAGCAGATCATTCATTCAGCAATTTTTTTGCAGAAACTAGTTGAGATGGTTGGATGAATTTGTTGTGTATGTTCAAAGAGTATGCGTCTTTGCGGTACCTTATTGTGGATTCTGCCATTGGCAAGAGCCATTTCATTGTCTTGTTCATGTCATATGTGAGCTGTTCAACTGTCCTCTGAAGAAAGCACATGCCAAGATCAGAAAATGATGAGCATGATAAAACCTATCAAGTTGATCTGTAGAAAACAGTTGCTACCTTTTCTTTGTACTCGTGACATTTCAACTTGGTTTGTATGGCTGATCTGACACATGGAGGCAACGCTTGGTACAATGAATCAACGCCGCTTTTCGGAATCGACGGTACAAATAATGCCTGGTAATGAGAAGCCATGATCAGAAACAAATAAGACAAACTTTGATCATCCAAGTTGGGCATCAAATTAACTGAAAGTCTGAAAGAATGGAACAATGCTTTGTCATTGTGTGTTCTTAGCAGACAAATTTGCACTGAGTACACTATGGGCGGAACTAATTATGTTGATGATGTGTTTATGTCGTTTGCGACTACATTTGATCATTATCCTTAATAATGGCTCAATAAGCTGTGTTTGACATGATAATACATAGAGAAGGATCATACCAAACTCTTTATTTTGAAAATGATGTTCGCATAATGCAGCGCGAGATCGGCAGACCCTAAAGTTAGCTGAATCGTCCCTTTCACTTCCACTGATTCATCTTCGTATTTCTTGAAGACATTTTTTATCTCTAGCCGCAAGAAATGTACAACGCAAACAAGTTTTTCCACAACCTGCAGTAGAACAGTATGGAATATAAGTTTCTTGAAGACATTTATTGAAGTATGGAGTATTTTTCATAAATCATTACTAGTAAAAGTGAAATTTAATCACCAGCATAGGTATAGCATTACATGTTCCATCTTCTTCATCCAAAGTGTTTGCTTCTTCAAGTCCTTGACGAATTTTCTTTCGATTTCCACAGCGTTCGAAAGAGATTGAATTGAACAGAATTGGTCCTCCTGTCCTTCCATGTGCTCTTGATAATTTTTCTTGTATATCTCCTCGGAGATGTCGAACCGACGCATTCCATGGTACAGTTGCTGCGCAACAGAAAATATAAGACATCGACCGCATCAGAATTCCAGTGGTTCTAGAGGAGGGAAATTTATCAAGGACATAAGCATAATGAACTATGAATGAGTCAACTGACCACTGTCTGCTCCGCAAGCGCCATGAGATACTGCATACTGGAAGCTGCTGCTTCTTTAGAGTATTTCTGATGTGTGGGTTCAGACTCCAACCTCGAGAAATGCTGATCCAAGTTGTGCCATTTCGGATCTCTGCATAGGTTTCCATACCGAGCAACATCTGTAGCAAACTCCTTAAACTCCTCCCTGCATATATAAATTAGACCAACAAAAAATGCATATAAGCAAATGTACAACCAGAAAGGAAGAGAAGCACTGCTAGTTAAATTAAGTTGCTTGAAAATGTCACTGCCTACCTTTTTTCGGCTCCGACAAGAGCAAGCAACTTGTTGCAATCATCTGAAACCAAGCATCGGACGCCTTGGGACTGAAGCACCGCGGACTTCAGGTTCCTCATGCTTTGTTCAGAGAGGAATTTCATCAGATTGTAGCCCTTCCCAATTGTGTTGGCAACCTCAAAGGCCATGATCTCTATTGTCCTAGTTTCTTTGGCAGCAATACAGGACCTGATGCGAGAAACTGCGGTTTTCGGGGTACTTGAAGTCCCTGGTGACTTCCCTGATTCTGCTCTGAAGGTTTTGCTGGAAAACATGTCTGTTTGTGATGCCTGTAAGATCAAAGAGACAAAATTAGAGGAGGCTTTTATAGTAGAATGGTTTGGTTGATCCACATTACATGATTAATCATATAGATAACCCATAATTTTCCACGGAATCTATGGTTTTCACGAACAATAGGCAAACAGAAGATATGCTTTTGACAAGAAAAATAAGCATAATTTCAACCACACTCCTATTAACAAATTCATCAACTATATCAAAATCCTAGATGAAAAAATCTATCCCTAAAACACCAATTCTTGTGGGGGGGAATCCATTTTTACAAAAACTACCAATTGCTCAAACAAGATTTCTATCCAAGCAGGAGTACACAAACCAAGCATCAAGGAAGTAATAATATGTCGGGCCACTTGCCTTTGATTTCCCCTTGTCAGACAATGTTGTCTCCTTGGCGGCCAGCGGCGGCGGCCTAACACCCTTCCCGCCTTCGCCGGCGATCTCCGGCGCCGTCTTCCTGCTCCGCTTATTTCCCATCCCAACGGATTGCAACTTCGGCGGCTGCTGCTGCTGCTGCTGCTTCTTCTTCTCCTCCCCCTCCTCCTCATGGCAAGCAGAGGTTTCTTGATCCGAAGACGACAAGGATCCCAGCGCAAGCCTTCCCGAACAGCAGAGCCAACCCATCTTCCTCAATCCGATCAGGAAAGAACTCAAAACTCCACAGTTTCGGCGGCAAGTCGCGGTCTTTAGGGGAGATCCACCAATACGCCCATTCAAAATGATCGTGCGAGAAGCTCTGATTGCAAGAATCGGGAGAAATCAATGACGGGATCCACACAAGAACATCCACGAAGGAGATGACCAGGAAATGGGGGGGACAATCGAAGAACGACGTTAATGTATAGCAGTTTGCAAGTGGGGGGGAGGAAAGTCTACTCGTTAAGTAAACAAGTAAAGAATCCAGGTTTGATGCGCATTTTGCTCTTAGTTTAATGGTTGACTTGTGCATCCAGGTGGGAAGGCGAGATGGTCAAAACCCACAAATCAGATCTATTCTCTTTTTTTACTTCAGAAGAAAAATCAGACAAACCATCTCACATACTCCTAGATCCGTTCCTCTCCATTCTAATTTTGGTAAACTTTTATTTTAGAGTAGATTAGTTTGGTTAGCTTTTAGGCAGCCTGCTTGACTTTGGGGTGGATTATGATAATTCCGGCCTAGCCAATTTCTATCTAATCTATTCTTCATGATTATGCAATACCAAATGCCTTTCCCGTCCCCTCTCATGGAGAAGATATTCAAAGAACTGGAGATAAGGGGCTTACCCGTTGTATTCCTTACACGGCTGATCATCGTCGATGCACGGGGAGGGGGAACTCGGTTTTTTGCCTGATTGTAGTCTCATCTTATGTATGCCTTCACTTGCATATCTTAGTGCGGTGTTGAGGTGGTAGTGGTATCCACGCGATGGAATGAGTTTATTCAGCGGCACCAAGGTTTGGTTGGTCGGTGGAGTCGTGCTCGCATGGTTGGTAGAGCTTACTACCGTATCACGCTATATCTGGCTGACGATAGGTGTGGTCCTTCATTTGGCTTGGTGTGCAAGGTCGTTGGCTCGGTGGTCATCGAGGTTCTCCTGGAATGGTGGGGTCGGGCCAAAATAGTGACAAGCTTGGGATGCGCCCTGTCGATAGTGAAAACACAAGAAGCCAATGCCGAGTAAAAAAATAGAGGTTGTTAGTGTTTTCCGCAACGTTGCTACTCTCAGAGCTTACCACCGCACCACGCTATATCTGTTGAGAATAGAGATGGTCCTTCATTTGGCTTGGTCTGCAAGGTCGTTGGCTCGATGGTCATCGAGATTATTCTCGGGTGGTGGAGTTGGGCCAAAATATTGACAAACTTGGGATGGGCCGTGCCGATATTGTAAACCCAAGAAAGAAGCCAATGCCATATAAAAGCTAGGTTCTTAGTTTTTTTCCTCTGCCTCAGCTACTCTCGTCATTGTATTTGTTTCTTTAACCTGAATCGACAAAAATCATGCTTACCTCCTTGCCCTCCTCCTATCTTCTTTTGTTTGACATTATGCACAATGGTACCAATACGACACTTAATTTTAAAGTTTTCGTGCAAAATACACAGTTTTCCAACTTAACAAGCCCTAACCAAACCCTCTATATATTTTAATAATTTATGTACGGGAATGGTGTTTTAACCCATGGTCCATGAATTTATGTACGGGAATGGTCTTTTTTTGGGGGGGTGGGGGTTAAGATTAAGACATTGAAATCATGAAATGTAATCATACCCATCCAATATATTGCCACATCTATGAAGTTTTTTTTTCTTTTTGCGACAAACCATCATCTATGAAGTTGACAACGAGCATGCAGTTTCCATGCAAAAAAAAAACAGTGGGCATGCAGTTAGAAAGAAAATTGAGAAGCCTTTTATGCATGCAAATTGCCATATGAAAATGAGGACCGCTATTCATGTACGACGCAAAGCAGTATGGCTTAAATATGATGCATCACAGCGACATTGGATCACATAGCTTCGGCTTGGTACCAAATTATTTGCACGTCATTGTGTGCCGAGGTGTTTCCTCTCAAAAAGTGGTACTCTTCGTACGTGTTATGGCTTTAATATGATACATGACACATCAGCATTTGATTTGTAACTTGCATGGAATCAGGCAAGGGGGGGTTGGCAAACTGAGCCGATGGTTAGGTTTTCTTGCGGTGAACCAGCCCATTTTAAGTCCTAGAAAAAACATAGGCGAGAAGTCGTTGCCGTATGAAATGATCGTACCAGATTTGTACCCCGTTTTGTCATATGAAGTACATACGATTATGTTACAGCAGTACTATATCACATCAATATTTCATCACATAACTCAGCATGGCGTCAGAGCAGTAGTTGACTCGACTGAACCTGAGCATAATACAACATTTTTATTTCAAGAGAAACATAATACATACAACATTTTGAACGCGCCAAATCATGTCGTTACTCTAGGACGAATATTAGTATCAAATTACGCAGAGCAAAACAAAACTGATCTCTCAAAGGTTTATTCCTTTATTCCGAAGCATGGAACCCTGTGACTTGTGAGTATTTATATCTGCAGGTAACATGCACACCATGCAACTTGTATCATGTGTGATCCTGTTATCTAATTAGAGAGCACCTGTGCTAGCTTAGATATGATTAACTATATCGAGGAAGTAAACTATGTTGGGGTATCCAAAGGGGATTATTCCCATGTCCTCCCGTAGTCCATAGTCTTCGGCTTTTGTTAATTGTTTTGACTGACACATCTGTGATGTCCATTTAGAAGGGTTTAAATGGCTAATTCAGAAATCTGTGTTCCCTAGACCGCGTGACAGACACCTCATAACATGAGCCAAAGTCAAATATTACAATTATTTTCCCTTTTGCACATTAAGTGTTGGAAAAATTTCTGCTCGTACTCTAGTTTTGTTTCTTGTCAACCATTATTTAAGCTATAGCTTCTGCTCAGCCGTTGGAGCAATGGACAGTGGGTATATTTAGATTAAATTTTTACGTTTCCTCGGCTTGGATCAGTACTAACTAAATCTTCAACTTGCTCGATGACGCTTGGGCTTAGGTGACTGCCAAGTTTAAAATTGGCACGCTAGATTGGATCACAGTGCAGCTTTTAGTTCTCGCAGAAGCATGTTCTCATGCCTTGTTGCTCCTAGCAAAAGCCGGCTCTACGTCTTCGATGCTTCATTAAACTTCATTTGGTTAAGGCCCTGCATCAGCAACTCTTTTCCTAGTTCTTGGAGAACTTACCCACTTGCTCTGAAATTATTGTGAAAAAATTGTAAATTTCCCAAGTTTGGAACAGATGTCCACTCGAATTTCTCAAATTTTATTCTGTTTTACGTAAGATCTTTTCGGTGATCTAGCATGAAAACAGGGACTATTATTTTACATCTCCCCTCCAGATATGTTCTTGTTTCCTTGATGAATTTTGCAATTTTGTATCCTGAGCTCATAGATGTTTGGTCAGTGGCGCATCCGGCTTGGTTTTTCTGGTTGCAATAACTTCCGTGTGTTCATGAGCAGGCCTATTGATGAGATGCAGCCTCCATAGTCCGCCCATGAGAATCCACGGGCAAGAATGTAGGCATATTATCCAGGGATACTTGGCTCACTGGATAAAAATGCTATCCCTTTTGGTGAATGAAACAGGGATAGCCTACATGTCTTTTTTTTCTCGGGACATACAAATATGGACGGCCATATGCTTTGATTCTGGCCTTGAGTTTCAGAAGCGGCATCAAGAACTGGACAGAAACAAACAAGAGGCGTATCAAGAAACGGAGATAGAATGGCTTATGCAGCTTCAATCTCCATTTCTAGATACGTCCGCGTCAAACTTTGGTAGACATCTGAGTTCATACATCTGTCATCAACCCACGCAAGCTAAGGTGGTAATGCACCAGTTGATATGTCAACCTTCTGGCCTCAGCACATAACAATTCAGCAAGAGAAGCAACGCAGGTGAATGCATAGCGGGTACCCACGTGATTCTGGATGTGAGCCAGCCGACACGATCAAATTGGTGAAATCCTGATCAGAAAAGAAAAAGGAAAGTGTCTCCGAGAGCTTCCGGCTGAAATTCGAATTCCAGTCTTCGTGATATACAACAATGATGTCGGCTAAGCTTAACAAATTGAGGAAGTGAGAAGGTGATAGATGGTCAGATACGTCAGGCCGTTACATATGACTCACAATTACCCCTACAGGGAGACAACAAGAAATGAGAAGAAATGTGAGGTTCATGTAATGCAAACCAAGTATATGTTTGCAAATTCTTGAATGTATGAGAATATGTAGAGTCTGACATTATCACGGTGGTATTTCATACATGTTTCTGCATCAAGCTTACCGCCGAAAATGCTTCAGCGCTTCGAATTCCTAATCAGATCTTTCAGCTCATCCGCAATTGCATGATAGCAGAACTTGTATTGTTCCTGCAAAGCCAAGATGTTAGTTATAGAGACGAGAGTTTGAGTTGGTTGATAAGGAATAGTTTGTGTTGCACGGTTTATCCCATATGCATCCAATTGAGTCTAGTCCAGTTGGATTGGACACATAGTATAGCTAGGCAAACTGGATTGTAACCTTTTAGTTCAAGCAGTCAATAAACAAAGTTCTACAACAAGTCTCAGAGCCTCTCTTCCACATCAGAGACAGGCCCTGTCGCCAGCCATATCCTGGTCTTCGGACCTTACTCTACCGCAATCATCTCGCTGTGGATCAAGATCCATAACCTGGGAGGATCCTATAACTGATTTAAAAACTGAAATAAATAAATAACACAATCGTACCTCTGTTTGGACCATGCCAGGTCTCTGGGATCTAAACTTCCCGACAGTTTCCACAAGATTTGTAGCAGCTTGTTCACCACGTAATATCCTCTCTACTGTATTATGGATTGTGATGTAAGCACCAGTTCTCCCAATGCCTGCACTGCAGAAACCAGAAAAGGAATGCAATATTATTTGAATGTGGGCAAGGCCGCAAGGGTGAAAAAGGAATCATGCCATTAATTTGAAACAAACCTGCAATGTGCAACAACTGGGTGCTCTTTAGGAATGTAATATAATCTTTTTAGAATCTTCCGTACAGTACTGCTGTCATCTGGCACACCATGGTCAGGCCAAGTGGAGTGCTGGATGTGGAGAACAGTATGCACTCTATCTGACTGCAAAATAAAGAATTATAAGTTGGGGCAGTACAAACACGAAGACAAGTAATATGGGTGAAAGAGGTATGAAGCATACACAAAGGGGCAATGCAAGATGCATAAAAAGCCATTCATGGAAGAAAATAAGTAAATGTTGCAAACTACGGATGTTCAGCATTTGTAGCAATATGATAAATATTCACCAGTGGTGTAAGCTAACATGTATATGGTGGTTGTCTTGAGACCTCACTTAGCAATGCTACATCAAGTAGTGCTGGAAAGGGTAATCCATCCATCACACTGCGACCAGGACACTTTGTGATAGCCTGTGATGGATCAATGCTGAACTGAAATCTTCACTACCACTAGAGCGTAAGCATGAGCATCCTAAATGAATGAAAAAGTACCCGGCAATATATCTGGTGGAATATACGCAAGGGCCTTTACATCACATGTGAATTACTTCAAGCTACTTCTAATGGACCCTTCCCCGGACCTTGCGCAAGCAGGAGCTACATGCACCGGGCTGCCCTTTTTACTTCTAATGGAAGTATTATGTACTGTTAATGAAGCCTGCAAAGGTACTAAAACTTAAGTGTATGCATCGTTGATGAACAAGAGCAATGGCATACAGTAGTATATGAAAATATGGAACAAATAGTCCTTCACTCGTACAGCATATCTTCACACTTTATTTAGACACAGAAGCAACATTGGTTTTACACATCTTTACCTCGTTATGTTGCACCTTCACACTGCGCAATGTTAATTCCCCATCTTGTCTGGTCTCCATGATTTTAATGTTCAATCTTCCATAGTCTCCTTGCCCCTTGCTCAGTGGAAGATACTCATCACACTGCCATTATTTCAATGTAAATAATATTTGATAGGATTTTACCAAAGGAGAAAGTTAAAACTACAAACTGTGTCTACAAGATTAAGAATCCCAGAAAACCATGATGGTACCAAAGCCGAAAGTATTATTCCAGGAGTCATGTATTAACATGTCAATGTATGAACCGAAATGTCTAAATCACGGCCTCAGAATGGTAAATGATTGGATAAAAAGGAACCAAACCTCTCACTCTCTCCATTCATCTCTCCCGCTAGGGGAATCATGGGTGCATTATACAGGAAGGAGGAAAAGACAGAAACCAAATAACCATGTTTTGGACAAAATAAAGACAAAATCTGAGGGGCAGGCACCCCTTGTTTATTCTAAGAAAAGGAAAGAAACCCAGTTGCATTCCATGTTCTGAATTACACAGGAGACCCATATGTAACACGCTAAAAAATGTAGGTACAGTGTCGCCCTATCGAATTAAGTTTCAAATACTCCCTACGACGGCCAGGTTTATTGGAGCGGACGGTCAATTCTCCAGGATCAAGGAACTCAGTCGTCTTAATTGCGTAGTCCTTCAATCTCCTGCATGTGTTCTATCTCCTGCTTGCATACCCCAATCAATAGCATGCATGCAGCAGTCTATTTCTCTCACCTAGCCTGCATGTCCAATCATCTCGCGGGACCAGCAATAGATTGCGAGAGAAAAAAGGCACTATAAAAGCAATGGCCTAACAAATACGGATGGCGTATGGTGGTCTGCCTGCCCTTTAATCCCGGACGGAGGAAGTACATATGACAAGCTGAAAAGCGTGCATGCAACACATCCATATACAAATGCAACAATTGTTGAGCATTTAGCGTCCTTCAAATATACTAAGCAAAAAAGCCTTGTCCATAGACAGGTGACATTATAAATGGAAAAACGAAGTCATTTTTTGATCAAAAATGGCCATTTACATATTGAAGAACACAGTCCTATCCAGCTTCTCTGTTCATTTCCCATACTGATCGTGCAAGAACAGTCAGTCAGCACCAATCAGGCAGGACGTACAGTAAGCTAAGAATACTGGAAGAAGGTTGTTCTTCTCCTTTCAGGGCGGATCCGAAAGAGAATCTAGTCTTTACTGAGAAATTTGGTTTCGGGAACTTTGCTGATTCCAGTCAAAGAAAAAGCTTTTTCACGAAGAGAAGCAAGCAGTGGACTGAGCAACTATCACGTCAGTTCAATAAATAGATTCTAGTGACGCTTATGCTCCATTCTATTTGAATGTTCTCATGTCCTACTAGTCGCTGTTGATAGGATTTAACGATTAATAAAATAACTCAACACTGTAGGCAAACATGTGGAGTAAGGTTGTGCTAAAATCATGGAAGACGAGAAACTGAAAACTGAACATTAGGCCAACTCAATGAAACATGCAAGTCACAAGTGTTTGTTATTCATACCTTAACAATGTCAAATTTAGTGAGCATGACAATTACAGGACAGCTGTTCTCAAAGACCATCTGCCAAAAGTCTTCGAATGTATTCACTAGCGGACCTTGAGTAGAAATGAACTTTGTCTGATCTTTGTCATCATACTGCAGATTTTATATCCAACAGTGCCAATTAGGATCAGAAAGAAAGAAAACGGCAGGAAATATGCTATTTCTTACCTTTATAAGGCTTGCATTGATGTAATCATTACTTGAAGTCTGATTGCCTGTTGAGGACTGTAGCTTTATCCTGGTTTCATCAACTAAATAACAAAGGTCGAGTTAAATCAAATAATTTATTCACATGGTGGAATTGCAGAATATGCATGACTGCCCCCACAAGTTAATGATGCTCACATGGCAAGACATCAGTGTAGCGGTTCCTTTCCCTATTAGCAGGACTTCGAGCCACAGTAAACTTCTGAGCCAACTGGAGCGATGTTCTTATGGCCTGAAATAATTGTGAATCAATAGTTGCATGATTTGCTTAGGAAAAAACATTCCTTAATTCTTATAACAGCCAATTTCAAAATATTTCTTATATGTACAATTGAAAAAATAATTAGTCCAGGATCAGCTGTCCCCAGTCAACACATATATCTGAATTGTTTCTTTCAGTTGCATTGAACTGAATGTGGACGAGCTAGTGTGGTACCACGAGGTTAGAACTGAATGGTATCGTGATACAATTTCCATACCCATGTTTTTTTTCTTACAAAAAGTTGAGCAAGATGCTAAGGGCAGATAATTCACTTGTTCATAGTTCATACAGCATTTGATACGACGACGGGCATTTGAGAATACACATTTGATATGGTGACAGTCCCATTGAGAATGCATATCCTTTTAATCGTTATCAATATATTGATTGTCATAAAAAAGAAGAGAAAACTACGGATTAAGATTTCAGCGTGTAATTGATAATCTTTAGAGATTAGACTTGGAAACAGAGAGTGAGCTAATTAGGTTAGAAGTTACTAAAACGGTAGAAAATGGATAACTTGGATGTGATTAAGATTCACACAAGCAGTAGAATGGACAAAGTTGTCCCAAACATCATCAGGTAGCTTAAAGTGTCACATAAAATATCCGAAGGCAACAAGCACAGCATTACAGATGACAGAATATCGTCAGGGAGCTTAAAGTTTCACATAAGATATCCGAAGGCAACCAACACAGCACTAGAGATGACAGATAAATACTACCATATTATAAATTAGAAAGAACACCAACTCCAGCAATACTACCTTTTCCTGGTGGCCTAGAAGATCGAAAAATGTGAGCTATTTTCCTCAAAGAGAATACTCAGCTACTTCGCTGAGGTTAAGTCCATCTCAGGTAAGCGCGTGAAAACAAATACTACCTCTGTTCACTTTTATAAGCCGTTTTAGACATTCAGACACTGTCCAAAACAGTACAAAGCAAACTGTCTGAAACGTCTTATAAAAACAAACGGAGGGAGTACATACTAAGGCCAATGGTAGGATTGGTCCAAGGGAGAGGCAATGCCATGAGAGGAGATTGTAGTTTTATTTCCTGAGTGCTGATGTTGACGCGGTATTCTGGAGCTAGCAGCATAACTCCTCAAGAGTATAATTTTGGCAACCCAAAATGGACTTCAATCCCAGTTGCCAAGAGAATCCACATGTTAAAATGTAGCTTTAGAAATAATCTCTATTTTCCCTTAATCATAACCAGCACAATTCTATCTGGCTGTACAGCTATCGCCCACCATGACGCTTCACTTGGAAGCAACAATGTGAAGATCACATGGCACTAAGGGTAACCACTATACATAAAACCACATCCTCCATCATTCACAACTCACTTCTATGATTGCAAAACTAAAAAGATTCTACCTAATGTCACTCTTCTTATTTTTGCCAAAAAAAAAGGAAACAAGGGAAAAAAGATGGTGTGTCCTGATTTCGCAAAGCAAAGAAAATGTTGGTGATATTAACTTGGCCATGCCTCGCCGGACTTGCACAAATAGGGGGTGACCAGGAAAGATTTCCTACCGGAAGGCCTCTAAAGTCGTCAAATATTGCGGCCGGCTTCTTGAGCGTTTTGTCGAGCACCTTGAGCGCCGTCTTGCAGTGCTTCACCTGATCCGGCATCAGGACCCGGGCCGGCGGATCCGCGTTGGGGTCGAGCGGGTCAAACCCTCCCTGCGGCCCTGTAAGCCCAGGCGAAGAGCGGCGCGGGGCGGAGGAGGCCGGCGAGCGGCCTCTCCCGCCGCCGCGCAGCGGCGAGTTCCCCGTGGCTCCGGCGGCGGGGTCAGTCTTCCGGCGGCGCTTAGAGCTAGGAGCGGGCGGAGGGGAGGGGGGAGCCGTCGGGGTCGCCGTGGTGGAGCGCGTGGCCGGGTATAAATAAAGTGCGACGGTTTCCGCCCTGGCCGGTGGTTGGATTGGGGTTTTTTGAGAAGACTTGACTTGGGGAGGAGAGAATGCTGATGCCGCCACGGTGCAAGTGGGGTCTGGTTGTTCGGGGAAAGGGAGGGGGAGGTGGAGGGTGGGAATGGCGGACGCGGTGATGCGGGCCGCCGGCGGAGGGGGTTTTCGCAGGGAAGAAGATGGCGAGACGGATTTTGAAATGCTGATGAAATCCACTAGTTTAGCGCCCGTGCTTTACCAGGGATCAAACTGCTCGTCAGGGTGGGTTAGAGCATCTCCAGCCTTTCGGCCCGAGAGGCTTTGAATAGCACCGCTTAACGCCCAACCGGCGGTAAGACTCGGGTTCCCAGCTGACCCAAAAAACAAATTTTTATCATATCGTTCATCACAGAAATCAATACAAATTAAATAATTCAACGAAGCAAACTCGTAATTCAAACATGAATTAAAACTCATAGCTCATCACACATCGAACTAGGCATTGTCCTTGAGCCTCCATAGATGCTCCACCAGATCATGTTGCAGTTCTTGATGCACCTGTAGGTCTCGGATCTCCTGACGCATATTAAGGAATGCAGCCCATGATGCCGGTAGCTGGTGATCAATTTGGGCAAGATGACCCTGCCTGTAATATGGTTCAATATCGAACACTGTCTCTTCCTACTCGTTCTCAATGATCATGTTGTGCAAGATGACACGGCAAGTCATGACTTCCCACATTTGATCTTTCGACCAGGTCAAAGCGGGGTACCGGACAACAGCAAATCGAGATTGGAGCACACCAAATGCCCGCTCAACATCCTTCATGCAAGACTCCTGGCGCTTGGCAAAGTAGGAGTTCTTGCCTCCTGGCACAGGGTTTGAGATAGTCTTCACAAATGTGGACCATCTCGGATAGATGCCATCTACTAGGTAGTATCCCTTGTTGTAGTGCGCCCATTGAGCTCGAAGTTCACCGGAGGAGCATGACCTTCAACAAGCTTGGCAAAGACATTCAAGCACTGCAGTACATTGATGTCATTGTGAGTTCTTGGCATACCAAAGAAGGAGTGCCAAATCCAGAGGTCATGTGTGGCCACTGCCTCAAGTATCACACTGCAAGCTCCTTTGGCGCCTTTGTACATCCCCTGCCAAGCAAATGGACAGTTTTTCCATGCCCATGCAGTTGATGCTTCCAAGCATCTCAGGAAATCCTCTTGTTGCATTATGTGCTAGGATCCGAGTTGTATCTTCAGCATTGGGTGATCGCAAGTATTGTGGTCCAACCACTGCCACCACTGTCCTGAGAACTTGTACAAACACTCAATGGTGGTGGACTCAGCCATGCGTCCATAGTCTTTCAGTATATCACCGGGAGCTCCGTATGCAAGCATCCTCATAGTTGTCGTGCACTTCTGGAGTGAGGAGAATCCAAGTGCGCCGGTGCAATCCTTCTTGCAAATGAAGTAGTTGTCGAACTCCTGGATGGAATTCACAATCCTGAGGAAGAGCTTTCGGCCCATCGGATAACGGCGCCCTCCAAGCTTGTGGGCCCCCGTGGCACTTCCAACCCTATTTTTTCTTCTATAAGTACCCAAATATTCCCCGTAGACCAGAGGGCATACCAAAAATACTTTTCCGCCGCCGTAAGTTTCTGTTTTCAAGTGCATCTAGTGCCACTTAGTGATTTTGGTGTATTGAAGACTTATAGGTTAAGGAACTGATGTGTTTGTGAGTGTATACAGGCTCTATAAGTCTCTGAGGAGTTTGATATTTCTGAAGAAAGTCGACCCCTAAAAATGAATGTGTTCATTTGAAGACTTTGGTTTTCTTGAAGACTTTGAAAATGAGGAAATTGGTGTGACCTTGAAGACTTTGATACTGATGCGAGGATTATGAAGCATGAAGACTTTTGTTTTTGTAGTTTTTTTTCTCTTTCTTGAGTCATAGGAAACACCGTACTGTTAAAGGGGGTCGAGGTAAAACTAAGGAAATATTTCCAAGTGATGCTCATCTCAAAGCCTACTCCTACCCAATCCTTTCGAGTGAAGCCATTAGAAATCTCATACAATTCAGTCAATTTTTTTAGTGACAGAGACGAAGATCTTCTGTTCTCTGAGGAATATGTTCTGACTGAGGAGTTAGGAATTCGCAGTGCAGATTACCTACAAGTGAGGAACATGATAGCCCTGAGGAATTTGAGAGCTCAAATTTCCGACCGTCGTTGTGTTATGCGCTAGCTATCCCAAATATCTTATCCACCTAACGGTCATATCATTGCAGGGCATTTATGTCTTATCATGTCGGGCTGCTCCCCGGCTATAGATAGCCGCCCCTACAACCACTAGCTGGTTGGCTGCTCCGAGAGAAACTGACACTTGTCATTGAGAGCATCCCATCCTCCGAGGACTTTGAGCGAAATTCATCAAGTGAGGAAAAACCCAAACACCTAAAACCTAAAGTGATTGAGTATCACTGAAGAGATTGTTCCTGTGTGGAACCGACTCTTGTTACCTTTGAAGACTGTGCATCTTCTAGACGGTTAGGCGTCAAGGTCTAGAGCATCCAAGAGGAATTGTGGATCGCCGAGTGACCAATCTGTGAAGGTTTGGAAGTCACCTTGAAGACTTACCACAAGTGATTGGGCGAGGTCTGTGTGACCTTAGCTCAAGGAGACTACGGTAAGGACTGTGTGTCCGGGACTATGTGTCCTTTGGTTTAAATACCTGGCCGCTCTAACCAGACGTACAACTGTCACAACAGTTGGAACTGGTCTACCAAATCATTGTCTTCACCGAGCTACTGGTTCTATTTGCTCAACTCTTTCATTTCATCGCATACTTGCTATGTACTTGATCGTTATTGTTTGAAGACTTTGACTGAAGACTTTCTCAATTTCCTCAATCCTATTTCTTCAGTCATCTTGTCTTCTGCCTGCTTATCCTGTTTACACGCTACCTGTGCTTTGTGTATGTTTTATTTCATCATGATGACCATGCTACTGTCTTGTTATGCATGCACCTGAGTACTTATTCCGCTGCTTGTAGTTCATCACTTAGCAAATTCTTTAAGTTGTATTTCCTCTATGACGAATTCATAAAAATTGCCTATTCACCCCCCCTCTAGTCGATATAACGCACTTTCAATTGGTATCAGAGCAAGGTACTTCATTGTTCTGTGTAATTTTGGTTTAACCACCTAGAGTTTTAGTTATGTCGACTGCAGACATGATCAAGGTCTCAGCTGGGTGTCCTACCTTTGACGGGATGGACTACCCCTACTGGAAGAATAAGATGTGCATGCATCTTGAGGCAATTGACAACGATCACTGGTACGTTGTGGAAAATGGCGTTCCCTCCGTCAGTCCATCACTCCTTCTGTGAACGCTGCTGATGTGAAGAGATTCAAGCAACTCGACTCTCAAGCGAAGAATATCATATGTGGCCATCTAAGCAAAGAAGAGTATGGCAGAGTGAGTGCTTTGGAGACTGCAAAGCTTATCTGGGATAGGCTGTCCAAGGTCAACGAAGGAGTCTCAACTCAACGTGACTCTCGAGTTGACGTTCTTCGCAATCTCTTCAACCGCTTCAAAAGACTCGACAACGAAAATGTTCAGCAAACCTTCGACTGCCTCACGGACATCTCCAATGAGCTGCAAGCACTTGGTGCCACTAACATCAGCGACCATGAGGTGGTGAAGAAATTGTTGAGATCACTTGATTCCTCATTTGACACTCTAGCACTGATGATTCAAGAACGTGGAGACTACAAGTCACTTAATCCTATTGATATCCTTGAAAGACTGAACACTCATGAATTCCAACTAGCCGAGAAAAGAGACCTCTACGGGCCAAGCCATGGAAGATCACGCACGCTAAAGGCCAAGGCAGTTTCCTCATCTGAAGGGGAAGATTCTGACAGCAGCCTTGGTGATCCTGAAGAACTAAGTCAGGAGCTAGCAATGCTCGTGAAGAAATTCCAGAAGTTCTCAAGGTGTGGCCGATTTGGAAAATCTTCAAGAGGTGATGACTTGAGATCGGACTCTTCATCCCACGACTACAAGAAAAGGACTTGCGACAAATGCAATAAGCCTGGTCACTACATAACAGATTGTCCTCAGTGGGCAAAAGAATCAAAGAAGAAGAAGTACAAGGATGACAGTTCAGACGACTCGAAGAAAAAGAAGAAATCTTTGAAGTCCTCATCATCGAAACCTTCAAAGTCTTCATTTTACAAGAAGAGCAGCTCCAAAAAGGCTCGGACATTCATTGGCAAGGAAATGGATTCTGAAGCTGAATCTGAAGAAAATGAGGAAGAGGAGGCATCTGAGGAGTCGGACTCTGGTGTGGTGAGCCTAGCTCTCGCTACTGCTTTCATCAGCAAGTCCATCTTCAACTGTGAAGAAAATGTCGACTCCAACACTACCGACGATGGCAACGATGACTTCACTCCCACATATTGCTTCATGGCAAAAGGTGCCAAGGTACTAAAATATCCCTCCTCTGACTCAGGCGAGGAATGAATTTGATGAAAATCTCAAACCTAGCTATTCCAAACTTGCTAATAATGCCGTGAAACAACAAAAAACCTTGGAAAGTGTTCAAAATTTGCTATACAAAAGCGATGACCTGTTGGGTGAGGAAATGGATCGAACACAAACTCTGACTGATAATCTTCAAGGACCATAGTCTAAGTTCGATAACCTTCAAGGTCGTCATGAAACTCTCTTAGCCGATCATGAGAAGCTCTCTTATGAATTTCTTCAACGAAAGCAAGATCTTGAGAAACTAAGGGTGAGTCATGAAGACCTTCAGAAGGAGAATGGTTCTTTGCTTGCTCAATAGATCAGTTCCGCTCAGGAAGAATTCATTCCACCATGTTTGAAATGCATTGAACGTGAATATGCTAATTCTTCACCTGAAAGTTCAAACACTTCTATTGCTGCAAATTCTTCAACTATTTATGTGGTCACAAATTCCTCATTTGAGGATACCATAAGTATCACTGACGATAATGCAGGGTTGAAGGAATTGTATGTGACAGGCATGTACAAAAGCATCAAAGGGCATCAAGCACTGTGTGATGTGCTCAAAAAGCAGATCTTGAACAGGAACCCTAGGAAAGAGGGTATTGCCTTTGAGAGGAAACTCAATGCTGATGGGACCTACTAGAAACCTGAGCAGTATCCCAAAACCTCATGGGTTGCTGCGAAAGGACCTCCCGTAGATCCATCCACTTTATCTGGCTTTACATGTGAATCTTCATATTCATCTGATGAGTCATTTGACTCCAATTATAAGTTGTTCAAAAATCAGAATGGTGAAGTATTTGCTAGATATGTTGGAACTAACTACAAGAACGGTCCCCCTATGAAGAAAATCTGGGTTCCCAAAAAGTGCCTTGAAAGTCTTCAGGTGAATGTCCTCATGACACCACCTGTGAAGAATAGGAACCCCAGATCAAATTCTTCATATGGACCAAAGTCTTCATACGGATCCAAGTCCTCATATGGACCAAATTCCTCACATGGATCAAATTCCTCATATGAACATCATCGTGCTAATGCTTCTGTTTCGCGGGGGAAATCTAAGAGTTATGAATATGTGCATTATTCCTCAAATCATTATGTTCATAAGTCCTCGAAGAATTTCTCAGCTTATTCATATGCATACTCTAACCCCTCTTCTGTGAAACGAAGTGCACTGGCTTCAATGCCAACTTTCTCTTATGGAGCTCGCAGAATGATGAATTCTTTGCCACCCCTCCAGATGTGGGTGGTGAAGAAAAAGAACTAATCTCTTATGCAGGGTCAGGTCTCCAGACGAACTTGAACGTCTGAAGAATTTGCTAGAGACTTGAGAATGCTTGAAAGGACGCATGCTAATCATGAAGAAATGATTCACTCATTTCTCATGTCCTCATGCTGCTATATATATGTGTTGTATTATTTGATGAAATTTCGTCTGATGAATCTGATGTCATATTCTTCACTCTGAAGTATAAGAGTTCGTAAGATACACTAATTCATCTGCAGGATGATCAACCGAAAGCAACTGAGTGGGCCCTCGACAGTGGATGCATAAATCACATGAGTGGTGACAAGAATCTACTAATGGACTCTGTACTATCTCCATCGCATCTGAAGCATATCACCTACACTGATAAAGGAAAAAAGCAGGGTATTGGGTCTAGGTAGGGTTGCTATCTCAAAGGATCGACACATGTACAAAGTTATGCTTGTCGAGTCACTTGGATTCAACCTCATGTCTGTCTCAATGCTTTGTGATCTTGATATGGTTGTCGTCTTTGGCAAATATCGCTGCATTGTCCTCATGGAATCTGACAATTCCAAAGTCTTCGAAGGCTTTAGGAGAGGAGACTTGTATATTGTTGATTTCTCTACAGGACCACAGCATGCCACGTGTCTACTTGCAAAAGCTTCAGAAGGCTGGCTATGGCATCATCGACTCGGTCATGCTGGCATGAGGAACTTGCACACGCTTGTGAAGAAGAAGCACGTCATTGGCATCGAGGGTGTCAAATTCCTCAAAGATCATCTTTGTGGGGCTTGTTAGGCTGGAAAGATGACCAGAGCCAAGCACCCCTCGAAGACTATCATGACTACCACTCGTCCTTTTGAATTGCTTCACATGGACCTTTTTGGCCCTACTCATTATGCCACACTAACAAATGCAACATCTCTACATGGCTTTGTTATTGTTGATGATTATTCTCGTTACACCTGGGTGCATATCATTATGTACAAAACTGAAGTGCAGGAAGTCTTCAAACGATTTTCCTCAAGGGCCTCGATGAATTTCGGTGTGGAGATCAAGCACATCAGGAGTGACAATGGGACCGAGTTCAAGAATACTGGTCTTGATGACTATCTTGATGAACTTGGTATTACTCATGAGTTATCTGCCCCATACACTCCTCAGCAGAATGACGTCGTGGAGCGCAAGAACATGACTCTTGTTGAGATGGCTCGCACTATGCTTGATGAATACAAGACACCTCGTCGCTTCTGGCCTGAGGCTATTGATACTGCTTGCCACATCATCAACATGGTATATCTTCACAAATTCTTCAAGAATACCTCATATGAACTCCTCACTGACAAGAAGCCCAATGTGAGTTATTTCAAAGGCTTCGGTGCTAAATGTTGGATTAGAGATCCTCGTCATAATTATAAATTTGCACCGGAAGCACATGAAGGTTTTATGCTTGGTTACGGAAAGGACTCGCACACCTACAAAGTCTTCAACACCTATCACAACAAGGTTGTTGAAACTGTAGATGTGCGGTTCGATGAAACTAACGGCTCGCAAAGAGAGCACCTACCTACTGTGCTAGATGAAATGTCTCCTGAGGAATCCATCAAGTTCAAGGCTACTGAGGATGTCATACCTACTGAAGAATCTGCTGAAGAAGTTATTCCAGAACGTGAAGAAAATTATGCTGGTGCATTTGGAGAAAATCTCACTGAAGAAAATGCTCATCCCAATCAAAGTCGTCAACCTGCTCATCCTCGCATTGCAAGTGAAGTGCATATTGAGAGAATCATCTACGACATCAACGCACCAGGTCCTCTCACACACTCAAAAGCTTCACATTTGTCTAACTTTTGTGGGCACTTCGCTTTTGTCTCTATCACAGAGCCCACCAAAGTTGATGAGGCATTTCTGGAGCCTGAGTGGATTCAAGCTATGCAAGAGGAATTACATCAATTCGAGCTCAACAATGTGTGGGAACTTGTCAAGCGACCAGATCCTCGCAAGCACAATATCATCGGTACTAAGTGGATCTACCGCGACAAGCAAGACGAAAATGGCCTAGTGGTGAGGAATAAGGCTCGTCTTGTAGCTCAGGGCTACACATAGGTTGAAGGAATTGATTTTGATGAAACTTTTGCACCTGTTGCTAGACTTGAGGCTATTTGCATATTGCTTGCTTATGCTAACCATCATAATATCATCTTATATCAAATGGATGTGAAAAGTGTATTTCTCAATGGTAAGCTTGAGAAAGAAGTATATGTTGCTCAACCACCAGGTTTTGAAGATCCTAAGCATCCTAACAAAGTCTTCAGACTCAATAAGGCCCTCTATGGCCTCAAGCAGGCCCCTCGGGCGTGGTATGATACACTAAAGGAATTCCTCTTGAAGAAAGGCTTCAAACCCGGTTCACTTGACCCAACTCTTTTCACCAAAACATATGATGATGAATTATTCGTGTGCCAGATATATGTTGATGATATTATCTTTGGCTGTGCTAACCAACGTTACAGTGACGAATTTGCCTATATGATGAGTGAGGAATATCAAATGTCTCTGATGGGAGAACTGAAATTCTTCTTAGGTCTTCAAATTTGTCGACAACGCAATGGCATCTTCATATATCAAGAGAAATACCTCAAGGATGTGCTAAGGAAATTCGGCATGCAAGATTGCAAAGGCGTCAAAATCCCAATGCCCACTAATGGCCAGCTATGCACCGATGAAAATGGTAAAGACTTCAATCAAAAGGTATACCGCTCCATGATTGACTCTTTATTGTATCTATGTGCATCTAGGCCAGATATTATGCTTAGTGTTTGCATGTGTGCCCGTTTTCAAGCTACACCGAAGGAATCACACCATAAGGCTGTGAAACATATTCTTCGATATCTAGCTCACACTCAACACTTGGATCATGGTATCCCAAGGGCTCGGCTTTTGATCTCATTGGATATTCTGACTCTGACTATGTTGGTGATCGGGTGGATCGCAAGTCAACATCAGGCACATGTCATTTCCTCAGACGATCCTTAGTATGGTGGTCCTCGAAGAAGCAGAACTACGTATCACTCTCTCTTGCTGAAGCTGAGTACATTGCTGCTGGTTCTTGCTGTGCTCAATTGATGTGGATGAAGCAAACCCTCAAGGACTCTGGCATCAACATGAAGAATGTGCCACTCTACTACGACAATGAGAGTGCCATCAAGATTGCTCACAACCCAGTTCAGCACTCGAAGACTAAGCACATCTAGATTCATCATCATTTTCTTCGAGATCATGTGTTGAAGGGTGACATCTCCATCGACCATGTAAAGACTGAAGATCAGCTGGCAGATATCTTCACAAAGCCCTTGGATGAGAAGAGATTTAGCTGCGGTGTGAGCTAAATATCTTAGAATCGTGTTCTTTGAAAGGACACACATCCTAATACTTCCACAAAATTGATGACTTAGATGTGCAACACACGTAGTAACGTTTTTCTTCAATAAATGAAGACTAACCATCTAGGTGTGAAGAAATTAATGAAAAAATTGATTCTCAGAGCCCTACGACAATTGTACGCTGATACGTCTCCAACGTATCTATAATTTTTGATTGTTCCATACTATTATATTATCTGTTTAGGATGTTTTATATGCATTAATATGCTATTTTATATTATTTTGGGGACTAACCTATTAACCTAGAGCCCAGTGTCAGTTCCTGTTTTTTCCTTGTTTTTGAGTTTCGCAGAAAAGGAATACCAAACGGATTCCAAACGGAATGAAACATTCGCGATGATTTTTCTTGGACCAGAAGACAACCAGCAGACTTGGAGATGAAGTCGGAGGAGCCACGAGACGCCACATGGACGGAGGGCGCACCCAGGGGGTAGGGCGCGCCCCCACCCTTGTGGCCCCCCCATGACCCTCCTGACCTAATTCATTCACCTATATATTCCCATATATCCCCAAACCACCAGAGGCATCCATGAAAACACTTTTCCACCGCCGCAACCTTCTATACCCGTGAGACCCCATCTAGGGACCTTTTCTGGCACCCTGTTGGAGGGGGATTCGATCACGGAGGGCTTCTACATCAACTTTATTGCCCTTTTGATGAAGCATAAGTAGTTTACCACAGACCTACGGGTCAATAGCTAGTAGCTAGATGGCTTCTTCTCTCTCTTTGATTCTCAATACCATGTTCTCCTCGATGATCTTGGAGATCTATTCGATGTAATACTTTTTTGCGTGTGTTTGCCGAGATCCTATGAATTGTGGATTTATGATCAGCTTATCTATGAATATTATTTGAATCTTCTCTGAATTCTTATACGCATGATTTGATATCTTTGTAATTCTCTTCGAACTATCGGTCTGGTTTGGCCAACTAGATTGATTTTTCTTGCAGTGGGAGAAGTGCTTAGCTTTGGGTTCAATCTTGCGGTGTCCTTTCCCAGTGACAGTAGGGGCAGCAAGGCACATATTGTATGGCATCGAGGATAAAAAGATGGGGTTTTCATCGTATTGCTTGAGTTAATTCCTCTACATCATGTCATCTTACTTAATGTGTTACTCTGTTCTTCATGAATTTAATACTCTAGATGCAGGCAGGAGTCGGTCGATGTGTGGAGTAATAGTAGTAGATGCAGAATCGTTTCGGTCTACTTGACACGGACGTGATGCCTATATTCATGATCATTGCCTTAGATATCGTCATAACTTTGCGCTTTTCTATCAATTACTCGGCAGTAATTTGTTCACCCATGTGACGCACTCGATTCAATCGTACACTAATCATGCACGCAAATGTGTACGATCAAGATCAAGGACTCACGGGAAGATATCACAACACAACTCTAGACACAAATTAAAATAATACAAGCTTTATATTACAAGCCAGGGGCCTCGAGGGCTCGAATACATATGCTCGAATACACAAGAGTCAGCGGAAGCAACAATATCTGAGTACAGACATCAGTTAGACAAGTCTGCCTTAAGAAGGCTAGCACAAAAGCAACATCGATCGAAAAGGCAAGGCCTCCTGCCTGGGAGCCTCCTAACTACTCCTGGTCGTCGGCGGTCTCCACGTGGTGGTAGGCACCCTCGGGGTAGTAGCAGTCATCGTCGAAGGTGGCGTCTGGATCCTGGGCTCCACCATCTAGTTGCGACATCCGAGAAGAATGGAAAGAGGTGAAAAAATAGGAAGCAAAGCAACCGTGAGTACTCATCCAAAGTACTCGCAAGCAAGGATCTACACTACATATGCAACATTAACAAAGAGAGGCTGTATATGTGGACTGGGTTGCAGAAATGCCAGAATAGAGGGGAAAGCCTAGCCTATCGAAGACTAGCAACTTCTGGAAACCACCATCTTGCAGCAACAAGAGGGAGTAGAGTAGCATAAAGTAAAGTAGTAGAAGTGTTATCAACCTCGGCCAGAGATCCTTTCTCGACTCCCTGCGATAAAGCAATCCCAGAGCCACACTATCCAGTTATCATCTCATATACAAGTCTCATCACAAGTATCCAGTTCTAGTTGTATCGATCGGGATACAACTCCAAGTGCCCGTTACCATAGGACAGGCTATCGATAGATGTTTTCTTCCCTGTAGGGGTGCACCAACTTACCCACCACGCTCGATTAACTCCGGCCGGACACACTTTCCTGGGTCATGCCCGGCCTCGGCCAAACAATACGCCGCAACCCGACCTAGGCTTAATAGAGAGGTCAAGCACGCCAGACTAAACCTATGCCCCCAGGGGTCATGGGCCATCGCCCCGGGAACTCCTGCACGTTGCGTGGGCGGCCGGTGAGCAGACCTAGCTACCTCCTTAAAAAGGTAGGAGCTTACCAGTCCAACCCGGCGCGCGCCGCTCAGTCGCTTGACGTCTATTAAGCTTCGGCTAATGCATACGACGCAGAACGCCCATACTATGCCCACGTGATGGTTAGTGCTATCAGGCCAGAGGCCCCTTGGATCAAATATCCAAATCGTAGAGGATTAGGAACGCGCGGTAACAAGCAGAGACTCACGAAAGATGTGACCCCGTCGCCCCGTCTCGAGGACTTGCGGCAAGGACTAGGAATGCCCGGCCACGCCTCGTAATTATCTCGCGGGCACCTTCCAGGTCAACCCGACTCCACATCACTCGCAATTAAGCTCGCGCGGGTACCCCTCAGGGCCGACCCGTCTTTAGTAACATGGTTCAGTGTAAAGTCATAGTAACCATAGTAACTGTGTGTCCAAACATCAAGGGGAAAACCCGAGGAATCACCCCCGGTGAATTCCACTCGATGTAATCATCAAGGTGAACGTAAGAGGAACCACCCCCGAGGTTCACACTTGAGGGGTGGCACGACAGAGTCGTATCGGAAGTGGTTAAGGCGGAATCACCCTCGATGACCACGACCGAATAGCTACACTACAGGGTTAACATCAGAAGTGCTGTAGAGGTCTCACCCTCGGCACTCGATAGTAACCCAGTAGTGTCGAGCAACTAAGGGGAAAGTGATGTGCGGTGCCGGGGCCTGGTCTTCGATCTTGTTTATCGGGTCTTCAATGATGAAGCGGGGGCAACAAGGACAAGGTGGGGGTCACTGATGGATCACTAACCAACCTATACTAAGCAGTTTAGGATAAGCAGGTAGGTAACAATGAACAGGTTACAAAAGAGGCCAAGCATCAGAATAGGAGCAAACAATAACAGTAGCAAAATCTAATGCAAGCATGAGAGAATGGAATGGGCGATATCGGGATGATCAAGGGGGGGGGGGCTTGCCTAGTTGCTCTGGCAAGGAGGGGTCGTCGTCGACGTAGTCGATCACAGGGGCGGCATCGGTCTCGGGGTCTACCGGAGAGAAGAGGGGGAAGAAACAATAAATATAAAGCAAACAAAGCATCACAAAGCATAACAAGACGAAAAGCAGAACTAGGGTCGACCTAACGTAGTACTGAACGATATAGGTGAAGGGGGGAAATCAACCAGGAATGTATTCCCGGTACCGGACTTGTGTTAGCCAGATGACTGGAGGGGGAATGTTCCATGTTCAGCATGCTAGAGGCACGTGACAGATGAATGGACCGCGTATTCGGATTCGTCTCGTCGTTCTGAGCAACTTTCATGTAGAAAACATTTTCATCCGAGCTATGGTTTATTTTCTATGATTTTTCAAAGATTTGAACATTATTCTGAAATTATTATTAATTATTTAAATCGACAGAAGAGGACAATATGACATAATCCTGGCGTCATTACTGCATCAGCGGTCAACATACTAGCTGACCAGTCAACGGGGCCCACGGGGGACCCACTGGCAGTGACTGGGCGATACCAAGTCAGCCGTTGACTGGGTCAACAAGGCCAGCCGGGCCACTGGGCAGTGACCTAAGGGGGTGGCCCCGGTCGGCCACGTCGGCACCGGCGCCGGTGGAGCCCCGGCGAGCGCTCCCGTGGCGGAGATGCGCTGGATCTCGCCGGAATCCGGCTCCGGGCGGCCGTCCGGGGCGCGGCCGGTTGTTTTCAAACGACCACTTCGCCGCGGGTCCGATGGTGGCGACAGAACGAGCGGAGGGGGCCGGCAAGGACGCCGGCGATGAGCCGTGGCGGCTTCCGCGTACGGACCAGGCGGAGGTGCGGCTACAGGGTGTTTGCGAGCGCGTTTAGTAGGTGGGCGGGACCTGCAGCGCACCCCGAGCACGCTAGGGCGGTTGGGAGGGGCAGCAGCGGCTTGGGAGCGCGGGGCGGGCAGCAACGGCGGCAACCAGAGCGCGGCAAAGGCGGCAGGGGTTCGTCCTTCAGACAAAACAAGGCGGGAGCGGGTCAGGGGCGAGCTAGGGTGGCGCTCGGCGCTAGGGGCGCTCTGGAGCGCGCGCACCGTACGCGCTGGAGCTGGAGAGCTCGAGCGTCTCGCGCAGCACGGTCATAGCGATGGCCGAAGCACGAGGGCGGGGCCGGCTAGCTAGAGAGCACGCGAGGACACGAGGAGAGAGGGGAGTCTATAGGGTGCTCACCGGGCCCTGCAGGTGTGCACACGCGTGCTCGGGGAGGGCTCGGTGGAGAGAATCGACGGCGGCGACGATGGAGGTCCGAGGTTGAAGAAGGGGTCGTCCGCGTCGATGCAGGCGCTCCGGACGGGGACGAGGCAGTCGGCGATGATGGAGCTGCTGGACAGGTTGGCAAGGCGAGGCGAGGCCGGTGGCTACGCGGGCAAGCAAGCAGAGGAGACGGCAGTGGCGGCCATGGTGGAGAGGAGAAGCAGCAGCGCGTGGGGAAGGGGGAAAAGATCTCGGCGGAAGCCAGGGCGTCGACGCTGGCGTCCTTATCCTACCCGCGGCGCCTGTAGCGGCGTGGTCGGCGAGGTGGGTTCGGCGGCGACTAGCCCCTGTAGCGACCAGGTGGGTCGAACAGGGAAGACGACCCGGGGGAGTGGGATGGTTGGGCCGGCCTGTTAGTCCAAGGCCCAGTGGAGGGATACAGGGGAGGTTTTCACTTTTATTTAAATAGCTTTGCTTTTCTGTTTTTTTAATAATCAGAGATGGGTAAGAAAATATTGGGCATGCCATTTTCTTTGAAAAAATATGGGAAGTGTCCCTTTTATTCCCTGGTGATATTAGACAGTGCCACAAATATTTTGGAGACTAGAAGAATTCATTTGCTATTTTTCATAAATAGGATAGCATTTAAAAATGCTGAATTGGTGCTGTTATAATTGCTAATGCTCATCTTTGCACAAAAGTGATGTTGTGTTCCTTAACAAAGGAGTGTTATGGAATTTTTGACAAATGATGAACATTTTTCTAGCAACTTTTGAGCAACTTCAAACTTCACTTGAATTTGAATTGACTGGAATTTCAAATGGGATATTGAACAAGATGATTAAGCACCGTTTGAAAAAAAAATGATTAGCTTAATCACAGGGAGTTACTGTAGCATGACACTGGGGTGTTACAAATCTCCCCCACTACAAGAAATCTCGTCCCGAGATTTAAGTGGAGAAGTAAAGAGTAACTTGGGAGAACTGACCCTTATAGGGTTAATTATCTGCTGAACAATTCAGGGAATGAGGCGAAACTATCTCTCGAGTTGAAACTTAATAAAACATCGAGAGCAAAGTATGAAGGTACCATAAGAAGTTTCAAGCGAGCAACCAATCGTTCGATGCCTAATAAAAAGGTGAAAGGGTTTTAGAACAACGGAAATAAGATTGTGTTTGATACGGGAGTTGATCATCTCTAAGAAGGTGGCTCGTGATTAGCATATGAAGCCAAGTGTGAGGAATAACTTTGGAAACAGGGGTGTACGGTAGAGTCAGGTTTCGATCCTGTGGAACTATGGGTTATGGGCCCACCATGTGGGTTAAAGTAGTAGGAAGGGCGATGATAGCAAGGCATGTCAAAGCATAGACTGTCAATTATGTTGGCAACAACGTTGGTACCAAGGGCGAGGGATGAAGAGAACCATTTTCCTGGTCGTTAAGGCGAGGCAGACCAATATGCAAAGTTCTCATCCATCGGTGGCTACTGGAATGTCATCAACAATAGTAACAAGGTCTTACTGACAGAGCTTGTACATCGAGGTGTTTTCATAAGCAGGGAACTATTACTGCTTAGATCTCATAAACCACAAGAAAGGTTAAACAAAACAATGGAAAAGAAAAGGTGATCATTAGATTAATCAGAACATTGGAAAGGAAAATGTGTTTACACACAAGAATTGGGAGTATATCCTTCCCAAGGGTAAGTGGAGCAGGATATACATGATATGACCGCAAGTTCAAAAGCATTTAGATAAAGGGGGCGAGGGAAGAATCATGATATTACACATACAACGGTGTTTGGATAATAGATCAAGAAACATTCAACAATGTGCTTCCAATGTTCTTGTTGATATTCGGAACACCTCAGTCATGCTTCAAGGTAGCATTAACATGGTGTTACAAGTAGGGGTTGGAGTTCAAGATCACAAGAAATACTCAAGGAACAAATACATGAATAGCAAGGAGTCCAAGGTAAAACCAAGACATGATCAAACATGTTTTGGAAAGAAGACAAGGGGGTTGTCGATGATAACTCAAATCATCGAAGGTCAAGAATGGTATTTCTCATCATGAATTCGATTGATATCCTGGAACAGCTCAGAATGTTGGTGATGATCACGACACATTTGTCGAGAGATTTCATGAAGATGTAACCGATCGGCGATGACATCAAGTCAAAGGAATGATGAAGCGAAAGGTTATTGGAACCATGGGTACAACACAAACTCGAAAACAAGCTTGTTGTTCAAGGCAAAAAATGATAAGACAAGGAAGATCGATGTAAGCTTAGCTCATTGTCGGAAATTGTGCTCCGGGAAGAAGGACCAGGTAGCACAGTTAAATTTTTTAGTATGATAATGATATAGTCGATCAGGTTAGGAATGACTTGAAGGACTATTAAACTCGTAAGCAACAAAAATTACTTAGAGCTATTGAATCAGAGTGTGGAACCGATTCTCTTATAGGTGTTCTTGAGTGACTAATAACTCAGAACCCGGGGGAAAATCTGAAATCGGTGAGAAGCAATACTAGATGAACACTCATAGGAAGCAACACAGTTCTTTGATATTCTCGAGGTACCGGAGGGTAATACTCGAAGGAAGATCAAAATAGAGGTTGCGGAGATGCATTGATCTGCAGAAGACAAGTGCTTTAACTTGTCCGAGAAATGGAATTAAAGGGGAACAATCATGGTGAGAACCACACTTGCAAAGGACCAAACATAGATACCATATGAACTTATAATAAGGGGATTATTATATCACAAGAAGCTTCCATGATAAGTTCCACATTAGGTCCATGGGCATGAACACAAAGTTCAAGGTCGACTCCCACTTCTCCAATGCAAAACCTTTCATTCACTTCTCATATTTCGACATTGACATTACTTGTTGAAAGTTTTACCTGGTGCAATACCAGATAAGTATGACTGGTGAAATCTTTCGGGTTCACACAGATAAGGGAAGGCATTGGTTCAACCCATCGGGGCATCTTAGGAACATTTGCAAAAACTTCAGAGTAAATTATACTAGCTCGAAAGCAGAGCATGGTTGACAAAAGTAGATGATAGAATTTACCAAAGGCATTATGTGTCAGGGGAAAACTTACGAGAATTTATAATGTGAAAGACAATGTCGGATAATAATCCAACAAAGGATTTGGCGGTCCACAAAGGATCTGATGTGATTATCGGTACTCAACCAGAGGAAGAAAGAATGCAAAGGCATCAGATTATATATATATCTAGATAACTTCAAAGCTTAAATACAAATGGATTACAATTTTTAAATCAGAAGATCAGAAGCAGAGGCTCTGATCAAAAGATAATTGAGTTGAATCGATATAGATCGACAATCGATCAAGGTTTCATTTGCCAAGAACAAGCCCATGTTCGGAGTGACGTCCGAGCCGGAAGGATGAATGCTAGGATCTAATTGAGGATTTCGAGCATTCGCAACAAATTGGATGAAGGGACTCGAAATGATAGAGACATAGGATGTCAACGGAGATTACTAGCAATATGGAATTAACCATAATGCCGGCACGCAAGACTTTCCAAAGCAATAGGTTGCAAAGGATTCTCGGAAGGTCGAATAGCATTTCGGGATATTTTGTGAAACACATGAATAACAATGAACAAATCCTCGATAAGTGTGAGGAATTATTCGAACATGTATTCATGCGGAAAAGGAGCTGCAAGGCAGCAGGCGCAACGGATTTTCGGAATATCGGAAAGTATTTCAGGGTATCTTGTAATAACAAGAGCAATTGGAAAAGAAAAGGTTTGGACGGCAAGTTTATGTCGCTATCCATAGGGATTCATCGGTGGCAGGGAATTGCAACGGCGAAGGGCACAAGGGTCTCGGGAAAACATCGAAGAAGTATCTTCAGAGTCTTCTGATGTAGCAGACGATCATCTGTGTTGAAGGAGCGCTCCGGGAAGAAGCGGTTACGAGAGCCTAGTGTTAGAGTTAGCAAAATTATTTAACCCGAATGGAAGAGAGATCAGAGTCCCAGAGTATAGACGAGGAGTAAAAGATCCTAATACCACCCAATGGCGATGTGGGCCCGTAAGACACACAACCAATGTTAGTAAAAGTTTTTTTTTTGTGACTAGACTCAACTTCGGCCAAGGAGTTGGAAAGGGGGCTACCTACAGGCAGTCGGCTCTGATACCAACTTGTGACGCCCTTGATTCAATCGTACACTAATCATGCACGCAAATGTGTACGATCAAGATCAAGGACTCACGGGAAGATATCACAACACAACTCTAGACACAAATTAAAATAAGACAAGCTTTATATTACAAGCCAGGGGCCTCGAGGGCTCGAATACATAAGCTCGAATACACAAGAGTCAGCGGAAGCAACAATATCTGAGTACAGACATCAGTTTGACAAGTCTGCCTTAAGAAGGCTAGCACAAAAGCAACATCGATCGAAAAGGCAAGGCCTCCTGCCTGGGAGCCTCCTAACTACTCCTGGTCGTCGGCGGTCTCCACGTGGTAGTAGGCACCCTCGGGGTAGTAGCAGTCATCGTCAAAGGTGGCGTCTAGATCCTGGTCTCCACCATCTGGTTGCGACATCCGAGAAGAATGGAAAGAGGTGGAAAAATAGGAAGCAAAGCAACCGTGAGTACTCATCCAAAGTACTCGCAAGCAAGGATCTACACTACATATGCAACATTATCAAAGGGAGGCTGTATATGTGGACTGGGTTGCAGAAATGCCAGAATAGAGGGGAAAGCCTAGCCTATCAAAGACTAGCAACTTCTGGAAACCACCATCTTGCAGCAACAGGAGGGAATAGAGTAGCATAAGGTAAAGTAGTAGAAGTGTTATCAACCTCGGCCAGAGATCCTTTCTCGACTCCTGCGAGAAAGCAATCCCAGAGCCATACTATCCAGTTATCATCTCATATCCAAGTCTCATCACAAGTATCCAGTTCTAGTTGTATCGATCGGGATACAACTCCAAGTGTCCGTTACCGTAGGACAGGCTATCGATAGATGTTTTCTTCCTTGCAGGGGTGCACCAACTTACCCACCACGCTCGATTAACTCCGGCCGGACACACTTTCCTGGGTCATGCCTGGCCTCGGCCAAACAATACGCCGCAACCCGACCTAGGCTTAATAGAGAGGTCAAGCACGCCGGACTAAACCTATGCCCCCAGGGGTCATGGGCCATCGCCCCGGGAACTCCTGCACGTTGCGTGGGCGGCCGGTGAGCAGACCTAGCTACCTCCTTAAAAAGGTAGGAGCTTACCAGTCCAACCCGATGCGCGCCGCTCAGTGGCTTGACGTCTATTAAGCTTCGGCTGATGCATACGACGCAGAACGCCCATACTATGCCCACGTGATGGTTAGTGCTATCAGGCCAGAGGCCCCTTGGATCAAATATCCAAATCGTAGTGGATTAGGAACACACGGTAACAAGCAGAGACTCACGAAAGATGTGACCCCGTCGCCTCGTCTCGAGGACTTGCGGCAAGGGCTAGGAATGCCCGACCACACCTCGTAATTATCTCGCGGGCACCTTCCAGGTCAACCCGACTCCACATCACTCGCAATTAAGCTCGCGCGGGTACCCCTCAGGGCCGACCCGTCTTTAGTAACATGGTTCAGTGTAAAGTCATAGTAACCATAGTAACTGTGTGTCCAAACATCAAGGGGAAAACCTGAGGAATCACCCCCGGTGAATTCCACTCGATGTAATCATCAAGGTGAACGTAAGAGGAACCACCCCGAGGTTCACACTTGAGGGGTGGCACGATAGAGTCGTATCGGAAGTGGTTAAGGCGGAATCACCCTCGATGACCACGACCGAATAGCTACACTACAGGGTTAACATCAGAAGTGCTGTAGAGGTCTCACCCTCGGCACTCGATAGTAACCCAGTAGTGTCGAGCAACTAAGGGGAAAGTGATGTGCGGTGCCGGGGCCTGGTCTTCGATCCCGTTTATCGGGTCTTCAATGATGAAGCGGGGGCAACAAGGACAAGGTGGGGGTCACTGATGGATCACTAACCAACCTATACTAAGCAGTTTAGGATAAGCAGGTAGGTAACAATGAACAGGTTATAAAAGAGGCTGAGCATCAGAATAGGAGCAAACGATAACAGTAGCAAAATCTAATGCAAGCATGAGAGAATGGAATGGGCGATATCGAGATGATCAAAGGGGGGCTTGCCTGGTTGCTCTGGCAAGGAGGGGTCGTCATCGACGTAGTTGATCACAGGGGCGGCATCGGTCTCGGGGTCTACCGGAGAGAAGAGGGGGAAGAAACAATAAATATAAAGCAAACAAAGCATCACAAAGCATAACAAGACGAAAAGCAGAACTAGGGTCGACCTAACGTAGTACTGAACGATATAGGTGAAGGGGGAAAATCAACCGGGAATGTATTCCCGGTACCGGACTTGTGTTAGCCAGATGACCGGAGGGGAATGTTCCATGTTCAGCATGCTAGAGGCATGTGACAGATGAATGGACCGCGTATTCGGATTCGTCTCGTCGTTCTGAGCAACTTTCATGTAGAAAACATTTTCATCCGAGCTATGGTTTATTTTCTATGATTTTTCAAAGATTTGAACATTATTATGAAATTATTATTAATTATTTAAATCGGCAGAAGAGGACAATATGACATCATCCTGGTGTCATTACTGCATCAGCGGTCAACATACTAGCTGACCAGTCAACGGGGCCCACGGGGGACCCACTGGCAGTGACTGGGCGATACCAAGTCAGCCGTTGACTGGGTCAACAAGGCCAGCCGGGCCACTGGGCAGTGACCTAAGGGGGTGGCCCCGGTCGGCCACGTCGGCACCGGCGCCGGTGGAGCCCCGGCGAGTGCTCCTGTGGCGGAGATGCGCTGGATCTCGCCGGAATCCGGCTCTGGGCGGCCGTCCGGGGCGCGGCCGGTTGTTTTCGAACGACCACTTCGCCGCGGGTCCGATGGTGGCGACAGAACAAGTGGAGGGGGCCGGCAAGGACGCCGGCGATGATCCGTGGCGGCATCCGCGTACGGACCAGGCGGAGGCGCGGCTACGGGGTGTTTGTGAGCGCATTTAGTAGGTAGGCGGGACCTGCAGCGCACCCCGAGCACGCTAGGGCGGTTGGGAGGGGCAGCAGCGGCTTGGGAGCGCGGGGCGGGCAGCAACGGCGGCAACCAGAGCGCGGCAAAGGCGGCATGGGTTCGTCCTTCAGACAAAACGAGGTGGGAGCGGGTCAGGGGCGAGCTAGGCTGGCGCTCGGCGCTAGGGGCGCTCTGGAGCGTGCCCACCGCACGCGCTGGAGCTAGAGAGCTCGAGCGGCTCGCGCAGCGCGGTCATAGCGATGGCCGAAGCACGAGGGCGGGGCCGGCTAGCTAGAGAGCACGTGAGGACACGGGGAGAGAGGGGAGTCTGTAGGGTGCTCACCGGGCCCTGCAGGTGTGCACACGCGTGCCCGGGGAGGGCTCGGTGGAGAGAATCGACGACGGCGACGATGGAGGTCCGAGGTTGAAGAAGGGGTCGTCCGCGTCGATGCAGGCGCTCCGGACGGGGACGAGGCAGTCGGCGACGATGGAGCTGCTGGACAGGTTGGCAAGGCGAGGCGAGGCCAGTGGCTACGCGGGCAAGCAAGCAGAGGAGACGGCAGTGGCGGCCATGGTGGAGAGGGGAAGCAGCAGCGCGTGGGGAAGGGGGAAAAGATCTCGGCGGAAGCCAGGGCGTCGACGCTGGCGTCCTTATCCTACCCGCGGCGCCTGTAGTGGCATGGTCGGCGAGGTGGGTTCAGCGGCGACCAGCCCTTGTAGCGACCAGGTCGGTCGAACAGGGAAGACGACCCGGGGGGAGTGGGATGTTTGGGCCGGCCTGTTAGTCCAAGGCCCAGTGGGGGGATACAGGGGAGGTTTTCTCTTTTATTTAAACAGCTTTGCTTTTCTGTTTTTTTAATAATCAGAGATGGGTAAGAAAATATTGGGCATGCCATTTTCTTTGGAAAAATATGGGAAGCGCCCCTTTTATTCCCTGGTGATATTAGACAGTGCCACAAATATTTTGGAGACCAGAAGAATTCATTTGCTATTTTTCATAAATAGGATAGCATTTAAAAATGCTGAATTGGTGCTGTTATAATTGCTAATGCTCATCTTTGCACAAAAGTGATGTTGTGTTCCTTAACAAAGGAGTGTTATGGAATTTTTGACAAATGATGAACATTTTTCCAGCAACTTTTGAGCAACTTCGAACTTCACTTGAATTTGAATTGACTGGAATTTCAAATGGGATATTGAACAAGATGATTAAGCACTGTTTGAAAAAAAAAATGATTAGCTTAATCACAGGGAGTTACTGTAGCATGACACTGGGGTGTTACAACCCACCGTATTATTTTCTATCTTGAGAGAAGCCACTAGCGAAACCTATGGCCCCGGGTCTATTTTCCATCATATAAGTTTCCGATCTACTATTTTGCAATCTTTTACTTTCCGATCTATAAACCAAAAATACCAAAAATATTTACTTTATCGTTTATCTATCTCTATCAAAGCTCACTTTTGTAAGTAACCGTGAAGGGATTGACAACCCCTTTATCGCATTGGGTGCAAGTTGTTTGATTGTTTGTGCAGCTAGTCGGTGATTTGTGCGTTGTCTCCTACTGGATTGATACCTTGGTTCTCAAACTGAGGGAAATACTTATCTCCACTTTGCTGCATCACCCTTTCCTCTTCAAGGGAAAAACCAATGCAAGCTCAATAAGTAGCATACACGGTGTCTGAAATCATCATTCTTATACGGTGGGTCACACCACCAACCAAAGTTGAAAATCTTCAAATTTGAGTTTTTCTTCATTTTGCAAATTCTTCTATTTTCAAATTCCTCAAGTTTGCAATTTCTTCATCTTTTTGATTGGTATTCTTCGTTACCTATATATATATATATATATATATTTGAGTTCTATGTCCTCAATAGCATTCATTTATTGCTAATTCTTCAAGTTGATCTTTCATCTAAGTGAATGTGATCGGACCCGTTCCCCCTCTATGCTAAATTCAACCCAGTCTGTTCATAGATTCTTCATGTGCGTTTGATACGTCCATTTTGCATCATGCTTTTATATTGATATTTATTGCATTATGGGCTGTTATTACACATTATAGCACAATACTTATGCCTTTTCTCTCTTATTTTACAAGGTTTACATGAAGAGGGAGAATGCCGGCAGCTGGATTCTAGACTATAAAAGGAGCAAATCTGAGAGACCTATTCTCCACAACTCCAAAAGTCCTGAAACTTCACAAAGAATTTTCTTGGAATATATAAAAAATATTGGGCGAAGAAAGCACCAGAGGAGGCCAGCAGCCATCCACAAGGGTGGGGGCGCCCTACCCCCTGGGCGCGCCCCCTGCTTTGTGGGCTCCCTGGCAGGCCCCCGATGCCCATCTTCTGCTATATGGTGTGTTCTGACCTGGAAAAAATCATAAGGAGGCTTTCGGGACGAAGCGCCACCGTCTCGAAGCGGAACTTGGGCAGAACCAATCTAGGGCTCCAACGTAGCTGTTCTGCCGGGGAAACTTCCCTCCCGAAGGGGGAAATTGTCGTCATCGTCATCACCAACGATCCTCTCATAGAGAGAGGGTCAATCTCCATCAACATCTTCACCAGCACCATCTCCTCTCAAACCCTAGTTCATCTCTTGTATCCGATCTTTGTCTCAAAACCTCAGATTGGTACCTGTGGGTTGCTAGTAGTGTTGATTACTCCTTGTAGTTGATGCTAGTTGGTTTATTCGGTGGAAGATCATATGTTCACATCCTTAATGTTATTCAAAACCTCTCTTATTATGAACATGACTATGCTTTGTGAGTAGTTACGTTTGTTCCTGAGGACATGGGAGAAGTCTTGTTATAAGTAATCATGTGAATTTGGTATTCGTTCGATATTTTGATGAGATGTATGTTGTCTTTCCTCTAGTGGTGTTATGTGAGCATCAACTACATGACACTTCACCATTGTTTGGGCCTAGGGGAAGGCATTGGGAAGTAATAAGTAGATGATGGGTTGCTAGAGTGACAGAAGCTTAAACTCTAGTTTATGCGTTGCTTCGTAAGGGGCTGATTTGGATCCATATGTTTCATGCTAAGGTTAGATTTATCTTAATTCTTCTTTTGTAGTTGCGGATGCTTGCGAGAGGGGTTAATCATAAGTGGGAGGCTTGTCCAAGTAAGGACAGCACCCAAGCACCGGTCCACCTACATATCAAATTATCAAAGTAACGAATGCAAATCATACGAGCATGATGAAAACTAGCTTGATAGTAATTCCCATGTGTCCTTGGGAGCGCTTTGCTTTATATAAGAGTTCGTTCAGGCTTGTCCTTTGCTACAAAATGGATTGGTCCACCTTGCTGCACCTTAGTTACTTTTGTTACTTGTTACCCATTACGAATTATCTTATCACACAACTATCTATTACCGATAATTTCAGTGCTAGTAGAGAATACCTTGCTGAAAACCACTTATCATTTCCTTCTGCTCCTCGTTGGGTTCGACACTCTTACTTATCGAAAGGAATACGATAGATCCCCTATACTTGTGTGTCATCAAGACTCTTTTCTGGCGTCCGTTGCCGGGGAGTGAAGCGCCTTTGGTAAGTGGAATTTGGTAAGGAAACATTTATATAGTGTGCTGAAATTTACTGTCACTTGTTACTATGGAAAATAATCCTTTGAGGGGCTTGTTCGGGGTATCTTCACCTCGACCGGAAAAACAAAGAGTTGCTCCTCAACCTACTGCACCTACTGAAAATATTTATTATGAAATTCCTTCGGGTATGATAGAGAAACTGCTAGCTAATCCTTATGCAGGAGACGGAACATTACATCCTGATATGCACCTAATCTATGTGGATGAAGTTTGTGGATTATTTAAGCTGACAGGTTTGCCCGAGGATGATGTCAAGAAGGTCTTCCCTTTATCTTTGAAGGGAAAGGCATTGACATGGTATAGGCTATGTGATGATATTGGATCTTGGAACTACAACCGATTGAAATTGGAATTTCATCAGAAGTTTTATCCTATGCATCTGGTTCATCGTGATTGGAATTATATTTATAATTTTTGGCCTCGTGAAGGAGAAAGTATCGCTCAAGCTTGGGGGAGGCTTAAGTCAATGTTATATTCATGCCCCAATCATGAGCTCTCAAGTGAAATTATTATTCAGAATTTTTGTGCTCAGCTTTCTTGTAATGATCAATCCATGCTTGATACTTCTTGTACTGGTTCTTTTATGAAGAAGACTATTGAATTCAAATGAGATTTATTGGAAAGAATTAAATGCAACTCCGAAGATTGGGAACTCGACGAAGGTAATGAGTCAGGTATAAAACTTAAGTTTGATTGTGTTAAATCTTTTATGGATACCGATGCTTTTCATGAATTTAGCACTAAATATGGACTTGACTCTGAGATAGTAGCTTCCTTTTGTGAATCATTTGCTACTCATGTTGATCTCCCTAAGGAGAAGTGGTTTAAATATCATCCTCCCATTGAAGTGAAAGTAGTAGAACCTATTAAAGTTATAGAAGAAACTATTACTTATAATGTTGATCCTATTGTTCCTACTGCTGATATTGAGAAACCGCCTTTTCCTGTTAGAATAAAGGATCACGCTAAAGCTTCAATTATGGTTCATAAGAGTTATACTAGGACACCTACACCTCCTGAACAAATTAAAGTTGGACCTAGTATTGCTATGGTTAAAGATCTCTTGGTTGATAATATTGATGGACATGTTATTTATTTCTGTGATGAGGCTGCTAGGATTGCTAAACCTGATATTAAAGATAAACACAGACCTATTGTTGGCATGCCTGTTGTTTCTGTTAAAATAGAAGATCATTGTTATCATGGCTTATGTGATGTGGGTGCTAGTGTGAGTGCAATTCCTTTTACCTTATATCAAGAAATTATGAATGATATTGCACCTGCTGAGATAGAAGATATTGATGTTACTATTAAGCTTGCCTATAGAGATAAAATACCCTACTGATTTTCTTGTTCTTAGTTCCCCACAAGATGATTTTTTGTCCCATTATATTTGGTATACCTTTCTTGAATACTATTAATGCTAAGATAGACTATGAGAAAGAAATTGTTACTGTAAGTTTTGGGGATATGCCTCATGATTTTAAGTTCTCTAAATTTCGTAGACAACCCCATGATAAAGAATTGCCTAGTAAGGATGAAATTATTGGTATTGCTTCTATTGCCATTCCTCCTACTGATCCTTTAGAACAATATTTGCTAGACCATGAAAATGATATGTTTATGAATGAAAGGAGGGAATTAGATGAAATATTCTTTAATCAAGGGCCTGTTTTGAAACACAATTTGCCTATGGAAATCCTTGGAAATCCTCCTCCACCCAAGGGTGATCCCGTGTTTGAGATTAAACAATTAACCGATACTTTGAAATATGCTTATCTTGATGAAAAGAAGATATATCCTATTATTATTAGTGCTAACCTTTCAAAGCATGAAGAAAAGAAATTATTGAAAACTCTGAAGAAGCACCGTGCCGCTATTGGATATTGTCGTGGGAAACCACTGCCACCTATGGGACCAAGGGCCCCTTGCTGGTTCGGCAGGGGGGTGTCGCGTTGCACAAAGAGCAGAAGAACATGAGACGGCGCGACAGCGATCACACGGGCGATTTTACCCAGGTTCGGGCCGCCGCGAGGCACAAAACCCTACTCCTACTTTGGTGGATTGATGGTGGAAGAATGATGGCAGAGCATAGTACACTTGCCTGGCAGGGGCGGTAGTGGCTATGTGCATATGGGTGTGTGTGTTGTCCAACATTCCAACCCTTTCCACTGTTGCCATGGGCCTCCTTTTATAGATTAAGGGGTTACCACAATGTCAAAGTAGTCATTATGCACTGATAAGATAGCAAACAGTGCTATCATACCTAACTCTGCAGGCTGACAGGGTGCATTAAATGCACCGCTTAACGCCACGTCATTGGTTGCCCGGTAAGCCTTGCCGGGCTGTTTTGCTAGCTTCACACCTGCTTGCTTGACACATCGCAAGAGGGTGTCGTTCATGGGCATTTCTCGTAGATAAAGGCCACCATGTGGTGAATGGCTGCCACTTAGTCACTTTGAGGCTTGACACCGCATCGATCGTCAACGTGGGTCGTGGTGGAGTAGTTGGGTGAGGTGGTTTTGCCTTCGTGAGTCCCGGCAGGCCCTGCCAGGACATCTTGGACGTCCTCTTCCGGGGGCGACCCCGTCCTTGTCGAGCTCGTCTGCCCGGCAAGGGAGGCTTTTCTCCTGGTGGCATCTTGTTTCTCTGGCTTGATCTCGGTCCTCTTGATCTGCATGTTGGTCCTTTGAAGCTCTTGGTTCCTTGCATCAAGGCACGGCCTTGGTCGGTCCGTGCATGAGTCAGGGGAAAATATATACCTCTGTTTCTTTTCTCTGACATAAGCCCCCGGGCCTGAGCCACACGTGTCGCGTGGCACGTTGGGTTAGGCCCCAAAACAGTTCATGGACACGTGGCAGGAGAGGGCTGTGCATGCCAGTTTGCTATGGCGACTAGTCAATCCAATGTCCACTTCGCGTAATTACTGCGCGTCGTGGGGTCGTGGGACTGTTGCAGTTAAGGTAAAACGGTAACTTTCTGAAGCGTCGCGCCTCTGTTCCGCACTTCTCCCCCTTAAGAGTAGGGAAAAGCGGAGCAACACGGTTCACCTGTCTCTTGCCTTGCTCTCCCATCTTCTTCCCCCGCAAGTCAAACGACTGTTCCTTCTCTTACTCTCCCGTCCATCGCCGCCCTTTCCCACCGAATCCCTTCTCCATCCGCATCACCGCCGCGGAAATGGGGAAGAAACCCGCAGAGAAAGGAAAGCAGGCGGCCGCGGCGAAGGAGGTAGCCGCTGAGGGGAGCAAGAGGGCAGCGGAGCTGAATAGGAAGCGGAGGGGAGACGTCGTCTTCCTCCCGTCGACCTTGAGCGGTCCAGTCCTTCAAGCGAGGTATGGGTATCTGTGGGGGAGGCCAGTCCCGAAAGGGCATGGAGCGCCCAATGTTTTTTGGCGGAGGGGAAGGAGGATCCGCCGAACTCATATCGGTTTTTCTGTGCTTACTTCATCTGCGGCCTCTGTCCCCCCTTCTCCAAATTCTTCAAAGCGATCATGACCATTTATGGATTCCACCTCCTTGATTTCACGCCGAATGTGATGGCGACTGATACGTCTCCAACGTATCTATAATTTTTGATTGCTTCATGCTATATTATATTCTGTTTTGCATGATTAATGGGCTTTGTTATACACTTTTATATTATTTTTGGGACTAACCTATTAATCGAAGGCCCATCCCAAATTGCTGTTTTTTGCCTATTTCAGAGTTTCGCAGAAAAAGAATGTCAAACGGAGTCCAAACGGAATGAAACCTTCGGGAACGTGATTTTCGGAACAAACGTGATCCAGAGGACTTGGAGTCTACGTCAAGACATCAATCAGGAGAGCACGAGGCAGGGGGCGCGCCTACCCCCTGGGCGCGCCCTCCACCCTCGTGGGGCCCACGTTGCTCCACCGACGTACTTCTTCCCCCTACATATACCTACGTACCCCCAAACCAACAGAAGCATCCACGAAAACCTAATTCCACCGCCGCAACCTTCTGTACCCGTGAGATCCCATCTTGGGGCCTTTTCCGGCGTCCTACCGGAGGGGGCGTTGTCACGGAGGGCTTCTACATCAACACCATAGCCCCTCCGATGATGTGTGAGTAGTTTACCTCAGACCTTCGGGTCCATAGTTATTAGCTAGATGGCTTCTTCTCTCTCTTTGGATCTCAATACAAAGTTCTCCACGATTCTCGTGGAGATCTATTCGATGTAATCTTCTTTTGCGGTGTGTTTGTTGAGACCAATGAATTGTGGGTTTATGATCAAGTTTATCTATGAACAATATTTGAATCTTCTCTGAATTCTTTTATGTATGATTGGTTATCTTTGCAAGTCTCTTCGAATTATCAGTTTGGTTTGGCCTACTAGATTGATCTTTCTTGCAATGGGAGAAGTGCTTAGCTTTGGGTTCAATCTTGCGGTGTCCTTTCCCAGTGATAGCAGGGGCAACAAGGCACGTATTGTATTGTTGCCATCGAGGATAATAAGATGGGGTTTATATCATATTGCATGAGTTTATCCCTCTACATCATGTCATCTTACTTAAAGCATTACTCTGTTCTTTTGAACTTAATACTCTAGATGCATGCTGGATAGCGGTCGATGTGTGGAGTAATAGTAGTAGATGCAGGAAGGAGTCGGTCTACTTGTCGCGGACGTGATGCCTATATACATGATCATACCTAGATATTCTCATAACTATGCTCAATTCTATCAATTGCTCAACAGTAGTTCGTTCACCCACTGTAATACTTATGCTCTTGAGAGAAGCCACTAGTGAAACCTATGGCCCCCGGGTCTATTTTCCATCATATTAATCTTCCAACACTTAGCTATTTTTATTGCCTTTTATTTTACTCTGCATCTTTATTATAAAAATACCAAAAATATTATCTTATCATATCTATCAGATCTCACTTTCGTAAGTGACCGTGAAGGGATTGACAACCCCTTTATTGTGTTGGTTGCGAGGTTTTTATTTGTTTGTGTAGGTGCGAGGGACTTGAGCGTGGCCTCCTACTGGATTGATACCTTGGTTCTCAAAAACTGAGGGAAATACTTACACTACTTTACTGCATCACCCTTTCCTCTTCAAGGGAAAACCAACGCAGTGCTCAAAAGGTAGCAAGAAGGATTTCTGGCGCTGTTGCCGGGGAGATTTGCGCCAACCCTTTTGTTATTCTACGTGCACTCTTCCGTAAACTTCGGCAGATCGCTTAGCCCCGTTCATCTTCAGCGCAAGGGCGCGTTCTTGTAAATTATGGCCAATACCAGGTATATAAGCAGTGATTTCAAGTCAAGATTTGACTCCCGACAACGAGCCATTTCTGGCGCCGTTGCCGGGGAGTCTACGCAAAAGTCAACATACCAAGTACCCATCACAAACTCTTATCTCCCGCATTACATTATTTGCCATTTGCCTCTCGTTTTCCTCTCCCCCACTTCACCCTTGCCGTTTTATTCGCCCTTCTTCCGTTCGTCCTTTTGTTTGCTCGTGTTGCCATGTGCCTTCTATATGCTTGCATCTTCGCTTGCTAAAAATCTATTGATATGGATCCACTTAAAGTGTTCTACTTGGATCATCTTCGATCCTTATGCGCTCGTGCTGAAACCCCAACTAGCCTAGTTGATGGGAAATCTTTAGATGAGCATGCTCATTTTGTGCGTCACCGTTTGTCTGAAAAAGGGAAACTCTTATGGAATCAAATAAACAAATTGCTATGTTATGCTTGGAATCTTTGTGAAATTTGTGATATTACTTGTTGCTCTAAGAACCCTAAAAAACACCTTCCCTACCTATGTGAGTTTAATGAAAATGAAATCTTATCTTCTTATGCAAAGGGTGTTTATAGTTACTACGATATCGAACAAATTGAAGAATTTGTTGCTTTTAAGGGTGCTTATGAAGTTGCTTCTTTGTTTGAAAAGTATGATACTACTCTCTACGAATCTGAAAATCTTGACATACTTAAATATTGCTATGAAAACTATGCTCATAATGTCTATGTCAAAGAATTTATTGAAAGAATGACCGTTGCTTCGGAAGAAAATAATGATATGCATGAATCTATAGATAATTATGATTCTGATGATTTGATTGAAATATCCCTTGATGAACATGATGCTTGCTATTCTTGTGGCCATGATGCCAATATTTATGAAGATGAATTTGCTTTCCTTGTGTTAAACATGAGATCGTTGCTGTTGCACCCATATTTGATGATACCTTCGATGAAAAGAATGATTGCAATGATTTTACTATAAATTCTCTTGATGTCAATTGTGCTAATAATATGCAAAACCCTAAGCTTGGGGATGCTAGTTTTGCTATGTCTACTACTTGTTGCAATGATCATGATTGGGGTGATTCTTCTTATGATCTTGAAAATTTATTTAAGCCCCATGATGAATATGAAATTGATAATAGTGTTTGCAATAATATTGAAAGTGGGTTTGGAAGAGTGTCAACTTTAGATCCCACATATTTGGAGAATGTTCAATCTTATGGTATTTTTGATAAAAGTGGGTTTGGAGAGGTCATGACTTTAGTTAATGATAATCCCACTATTTTGGAAGAGCGTCAACTTCGCATGCATGTGGATCGTGTTAAGAATATGTTATGTGATAGCTATATTGTTGAATTTTCTTATGATCCTACATGTAATTATTATGAGAGAGGAAAATATGGTTATAGAAATTTTCATGTTACTAAATTACCTCTCGTTATGTTGAGATTGCTATTGTTTCTTTCCGCTTCCTTGCATATGCTAGTTTTTGCTTGCCTTGATAATTTGTTTGCCTATAAGATGCCTATGCATAGGAAGTATGTTAGACTTAGATGTGTTTTTCACGTGTTTTATGATGCTCTCTTTGTGCTTCAATTCTTGTCTTTCTTGTGAGCATCATTGAAATCTCAATGCCTAGCTAAAAAGGATTTAAATAAAAGCGCTTGTTGGGAGGCAACCCAATTTTATTTTAGTTTTTTGATTTTTGCTTCTGTTTATGAATAAATATTTGATCTAGCCTCTGGTTAGATTTGTCTTTTATGTTTTAATTAGTTTTTGTGCCAAGTTAAACCTATAGGATCTTCTTGGATGAGAGTTATTTGATCTTGCTGTAAATTCCAGAAACTTTCTGTTCACGAAAACAATTGTTAAAAATTACCAGAACATGATAAAATATTGATTACAATTGCTGCTGATCAATAAACAAATTTTCCAGGTCGTCCTATTTTGGTAGAATTTTTTTGAGTTACAGAAGTTTGCGTTAGTTACAGATTACTACAGACTGTTCTGTTTTTGACAGATTCTGTTTTTTCGTGTGTTGTTTGCTTATTTTGATGAATCTATGGCTAATAAAATAGTTTATAAACCATAGAGAAGTTGGAATACAGTAGGTTTAACACCAATATAAATAAATAATGATTTCATTACAGTACCTTGAAGTGGTGTTTTGTTTTCTTTCGCTAACGGAGTTCACGAGATTTTCTGCTAAGTTTTGTGTTGTGAAGTTTTCAAGTTTTGGGTAAAAGATTTGATGGATTATGGAACAAGGAGTGGCAAGAGCCTAAGCTTGGGGATGCCCATGGCACCCCAAGATAATCTAAGGACACCAAAAAGCCAAAGCTTGGGGATGCCCCGGAAGGCATCCCCTCTTTCGTCTACTTCCATCGGTAACTTTACTTGGAGCTATATTTTTATTCACCACATGATATGTGTTTTGCTTGGAGCGTCTTGTATGATTTGAGTCTTTGCTTTTTAGTTTACCACAATAATATTTGCTGTACACACCTTTTGATAGAGACACACATGATTCGGAATTTATTAGAATACTCTATGCGCTTCGCTTATATCTTTTGATCTATATAGTTTTTGCTCTAGTGCTTCACTTATATCTTTTAGTGCACGGCGGTGGTTTTGTTTTATAGAAACTATTATTCTCTCATGCTTCACTTATATTATTTTGAGAGTCTTAAACAACATGGTAATTTGCTTAAATTGGGAAATTAATCCTAATATGATAGGTATTCAAGATTAGTAGAAAACTTTCTTATGAGTGTGTTGAATACTAAGAGAAGTTTGATGCTTGATGATTGTTTTGAGATATGGAGGTAGTGATATTAAAGTTGTGCTAGTTGAGTAGTTGTGAAATTGAGAAATACTTGTGTTGAAGTTTGCAAGTCCTGTAGCATGCACGTATGGTAAACGTTATGTAACAAATTTGAAACATGAGGTGTTCTTTGATTGTCTTCCTTATGAGTGGCGGTCGGGGACGAGCGATGGTATTTTCCTACCAATCTATCCCCCTAGGAGCATGCGCGTAGTGCTTGGTTTTTGATGACTTTTAGATTTTTGCAATAAGTATGTGAGTTCTTTATGACTAATGTTGAGTCCATGGATTATACGCACTCTTACCCTTCCATCATTGCTAGCCTCTTCGGTACCGTGCATTGCCCTTTCTCACATTGAGAGTTGGTGCAAACTTCTCTGGTGCATCCAAACCCTGTGATATGATACGCTCTGTCACACATAAACCTCATTATATATTCCTCAAAACAGCCACCATACCTACCTATTATGGCATTTCCATAGCCATTCTGAGATATATTGCCATGCAACTTTCCACCGTTCTGTTTATCATGACACATTCATCATTGTCATATTGCTTTGCCTAATCATGTAGTTGACATCATATTTGTGGCAAAGCCACCATTCATAATTTTGCATACATGTCACTCTTGATTCATTACCTATTCCGGTATACCGCCGGAGGCATTCATATAGAGTCATACTTTGTTCTAGTATCGAGTTGTAATCATTGAGTTGTAAATAAATAGAAGTGTGATGATCATCATTCATAGAGAATTGTCCTAATAAAAAATAAGATAAAGGCCAAATAAAAAAAGGAAGGCCCAAAAAAAAGAAAATAAAAAGGGACAATGCTACTATCCTTTTTTTCCACACTTGTGCTTGAAAGTAGCACCATGATCTTCATGATAGAGAGTCTCTTGTTTTGTCACTTTCATATACTAGTGGGAATCTTTCATTATAGAGCTTGGCTTGTATATTCCAACAATGGGCTTCCTCAAATGCCCTAGGTCTTCGTGAGCAAGCAAGTTGGATGCACACCCGCTTAGTTTCTTTTGTTGAGCTTTGATGCATTTATAGCTCTAGTGCATCCGTTGCATGACAATCCTTACTCGCATTAACATCAATCGATGGGCATCTCCATAGCCCATTGATTAGCCGCGTTGATGTGAGACTTTCTCCTTTTTTGTCTTCTCCACATAACTCCCATCATTATATTCTACTCCACCCATAGTGCTATATCCATGGCTCACGCTCATGTATTGCGTGAAGGTTGAAAAAGTTTGAGATTACTAAAGTATGAAACAATTGCTTGGCTTGTCACCGGGGTTGTGCATGATGAGAGCATTCTTGTGTGACGAAAATGGAGCATGACTAAACTATATGATTTTGTAGGGATGAACTTTCTTTGGCCATGTTATTTTGAGAAGACATAATTGCTTAGTTAGTATGCTTGAAGTATTATTACTTTTATGTCAATATTAAACTTTTATCTTGAATCTTTCGGATCTAAATATCCATACCACAATTAACAAGGTTACATTAAAAATTATGCCAAGTAGCATTCCGCATCAAAAATTCTATTTTTATCATTTACCTACTCGAGGATGAGTAGGAATTAAGCTTGGGGATGCTTGATACGTCTCCAACGTATCTATAATTTTTTATTGCTTCATGCTATATTATATTCCGTTTTGGATGATTAATGGCTTTGTTATACACTTTTATATTATTTTGGGACTAACCTATTAACTGGAGGCCCAGCCCAAACTATTGTTTTTTGCCTATTTCAGAGTTTCGCAGAAAAAGAATATCAAACGGAGTCCAAACGGAATGAAACCTTCGGGAACGTGATTTTCGGAACAAACGTGATCCATAGGACTTGGAGTCTATGTCAAGACATCAACCAGGAGAGCACGAGGCAGGGGGCGCGCCTACCCCCTGGGCGCGCCCTCCACCCTCGTGGGGCCCACGTTGCTCCACCGACGCACTTCTTCCCCCTATATATACCTACGTACCCCCAAACCAACAGAAGCATCCATGAAAACCTAATTCCACCGCCGCAACCTTCTGTACCCATGAGATCCCATCTTGGGGCCTTTTTCGGCGTCCTACCGGAGGGGGCATTGATCACTGAGGGCTTCTACATCAACACCATAGCCCCTCCGATGATGTGTGAGTAGTTTACCTCAGACCTTCGGGTCCATAGTTATTAGCTAGATGGCTTCTTCTCTCTCTTTGGATCTCAATACAAAGTTCTCCACGATTCTCGTGGAGATCTATTCGATGTAATCTTCTTTTGCGGTGTGTTTGTTGAGACCGATGAATTGTGGGTTTATGATCAAGTTTATCTATGAACAATATTTGAATCTTCTCTAAATTCTTTTATGTATGATTGGTTATCTTTGCAAGTCTCTTCGAATTATCAGTTTGGTTTGGCCTACTAGATTGATCTTTCTTGCAAAGGGAGAAGTGCTTAGCTTTGGGTTCAATCTTGCGGTGTCCTTTCCCAGTGACAGCAGGGGCAGCAAGGCACGTATTGTATTGTTGCCATCGAGGATAACAAGATGGGGTTTATATCATATTGCATGAGTTTATCCCTCTACATCATGTCATCTTACTTAAAGCATTACTCTGTTCTTTTGAACTTAATACTCTAGATGCATGCTGGATAGCGGTTGATGTGTGGAGTAATAGTAGTAGATGCAGGCAGGAGTCGGTCTACTTGTCGCGGACGTGATGCCTATATACATGATCATACCCAGATATTCTCATAACTATGCTCAATTCTATCAATTGCTCAACAGTAATTCGTTCACCCACCATAATTCTTATGCTCTTGAGAGAAGCCACTAATGAAACCTATGGCCCCCGGGTCTATTTTCCATCATATTAATCTTCCAACACTTAGCTATTTTTATTGCCTTTTATTTTACTTTGCATCTTTATTATAAAAATACCAAAAATATTATCTTATCATATCTATCAGATCTCACTTTCGTAAGTGATCGTGAAGGGATTGACAACCCCTTTATTGCGTTGGTTGCGAGGTTTTTATTTGTTTGTGTAGGTGCAAGGGACTTGAGCGTGGCCTCCTACTGGATTGATACCTTGGTTCTCAAAAACTGAGGGCAATACTTACGTTACTTTACTGCATCACCCTTTCCTCTTCAAGGGAAAACCAACGCAGTGCTCAAGAGGTAGCAGCGACCATGGCCATTTTCGCGCATTTGTGTGAGAAATTCGTCGGGGTCACCCCCAATGTGGATCTGTTCCGGCATTATTTCGTTCTGCGAGTGGAGAACAAGGGCCACCGCTCCGGGAACATTAGCTGGATGCCACGGGTAGCGAGGAGGCTCTGGGATTATATCCCTAGGAAGCAGCGCGAGAGGTGGGATGAGTGGAGAGGGGATTGTTGCTGGATCCAAGATGAGGAAGCCCTGAATTTTGTGAAGCACGGAAGGAATGGGTTGAGCGCGACAAGGAATGGAGTGCTCATGGCCTTACTGAAGATAGGCTGCGCCCGACAATCAACAGAATTACACACTTGAAGGCTGCCAGGCTAACCATTGAGCATGTGGGGCAGATTTTCTTCTTCGCCGCATCTTGCTGCTGCAGGAGAGGGACAGACCCGCCTGGCTGTATGGCGATGCTGCTGATAGGATGAGGTTGCTCCCAGGATTGGACAACAATTTATCAGTTTATGGTCATGCCTGGTTGTGCGACCAATTGTTCAGCCGCTTCGAACTGTTCAAGCTCCCAGCAACCGTCATCCCTCTAAACATCAATTCAGCCCGGGACCAGATACTGAAATGGATGTCGGAGTGCAATGCTCATGGGGTGGCAGGTGATTGGTGACTGCCCACTCTTGATGAAGAGCTTCAGTGGTCGAACACCCTGGTGGAGAAGGCCACTAGGGTTGAGGCTGGAATGTACAAACGCACCTCCTCTGTGGAGGTGGCGTATATCTTAAGGAGGGTTGAGGAGGACAAGGCCGCCTGTTTCGCGGAGATGACAAAGGCCACAAAGGCCGGGAAGGACAAGGGAAAAGCCGAGGACGAGAGCTCTTCTCATGGTGGCAGCGAAGTGCAAGCCACGGAAAGAGTTGCCGGGGAAGAGCTTGCCGGGGATATTCGTACCGGGGATAACCTTGTCGGGCTTGACGCCTTGGCCATAGTGGCAATGAAGCTTCAGGAGGAGGAGGAGATAGGTGAGGTAGCAGAGCTCGAGGAGGAATGGCTTGCGGCCGGGCCTCAAGCCCCCAAGCCGGTCCCGGACCAGCGCACCCGTAGGCGCGCCGCCAACCGAGGGGCGGCGGCCCCCAATCCAGCGCCAGCCGCCAAGAGGGTGAAGAAGACCACTACCAAGGTCACCAAGGTTGAGGTGGCATGTCACCAATCTCCTCGCCTTGCTCGGACCAAGGCTGTAACGCCCCGAGACCGACACTTCAGAAGACTTCCTTATTTTCGTGATCGCCGTGTGTTTCTTTTGCTTGCTCTATTTATTTTGCATTACATCATGTCATCATGCCATCATGTCATTTAATTTTTAAAAACTCAACTAAGTAAATTGCATGGATCTTCGATCCATTTAAATCGAGGGAAATGCACATGGTGAATTCTCTTTATAACTTATCCTCCCAATATTAGGGAGCTATATTAAAAATATTCCATTAATTGGAGTTCACCATAACACACTTGCAAATATCCCAATGCCTTTGTTATCTTAATTCTTGGTCTCCAACCTCGCCATATATTTTTTTCATCATATTCCGGAGCTCCACCAATAAATCTGAACATTTTTGGGACCGTCCCAACCCTCACTTCCTATTCAAATCATTTGAATTTAAATCAAATGAATTTGAATTTATATTTTTCAATCTGGCTTTTTCTATTTTCTCGGAACAAGCACATTTTTATGAGCCCGGGAAAATTGTCCGCATGCGCAAATTCTTTCTCTAACCCTCTCTTTCTTTTCCTTTCTCCAATTCTTTTCTGCCAAAGAAATAAGGGAGAGAGAAGAGAGAGACCCTAGTCGGCCACTTGGGCCTCCTGTAGCCGTAGCCCACTAAAACCCATCCTAACCCTAGCCGGTTCCCTGCTCTCTCTCGATCCCTTGACCCCTCCTCCTCGTTCCCTTCCGCCGCCACCACCCACGCACGCAGGGGCCTCGCGCCCGATCCCCATCTCTCCCTCTCTCGCTCCCCTCACTCGTCCTCCTCCAAACCCCGTCGCCTCCGTACCTCCAGCCGGCCACCGGAGCCCGCTCGCTGCAACCAGGCTTCGCCTCGCCGCGCTGCCCAAGACGTCGCTCCCCTGCCGTCTCCGGCGCCACAGCACCGGAGCTGCTCCTTCCCCGCGACAACGAGTCCCAAGCGCCGCCTCGTCTCCTCTGCAGTTCGCTGTGCCTCCGCCTCCAGTGATCACCAACGGCCTGCTCGTCCTCGCCGTGTACCCCGCCACCGCCGGAGCTGCTCCGCCCGCCCCGCCGCTGCTCCGTCCGCCACACGCTACCCTCCGTCCCGGCCGACGTCGACCTCGTCTCGGCCTCGCCCGTCGCCTCTGCTGCCCTCCTCGACGTCCTGCTCGTCCTCGCGTGGGCCATGGACGTGCGCCGCCGCTAGCCTCTGCTGGACGTCGTCCTCGCTCGGATCCTCGTCGCCAGCCCCAATCCTCGCCACCGCTGCCTCCGCTTCGCCGGAACCGCGCCCCCTGCAACCCCTCCCTCTTCCTAGAGCTGCAGGCTCCACTGCCATCGTCCAAGCATGCCATGTCCGGCGGAGGCAAGCAGAAGAAGAAGGACCAAGACCCGAGACCCATGTACGATTACGCAATGAACGGTGGAGTTACACGAGCTACAAGTACCGCGACGACCCCGGGGACTGGATTCTGTCAAGTTCCTCTATGATATGTGTACCACTACTTCCACAACATGTCGTGTACGACTACCGTCGCTCGGATTCGTCAAGACAATGTGTACGACTACCGTTGCTCGGTTTCGACAAGACAACGTGTACCACTACCGTCGCCAAGTTCGACTGCCGCACGGTTACGCCAAGTTCATCTACGAAACGTGTACAACTACTTCCCACGACGGCCCGTGAATGACTACTTCCTCTACATCGTTCCGACTCGATCCGTCCCGAAAACGCACGCTTCAAAGGTTTATCCTTCGTTGACCGTGAGAGCTTATAATGGGCTAAGTTGGGATACCCCTGCAGGGTATTATCTTTCGAAAGCTGTGCCCGCGGTTATGTGGCAGATGGGAATTTGTTAATATCCGGTTGTAGAGAACTTGACACTTGACTTAATTAAAATACATCAACCGTGTGTGTAGCCATGATGGTCCCTTTTCGGCGGAGTCCGGGAAGTGAACACGGCTTTTGGGTTATGTTTGACGTAAGTAGGAGTTCAGGATCACTTCTTGATCATTGCTAGCTTCACGACCGTTCCGTTGCTTCTCTTCTCGCTCTTATTTGCGTATGTTAGCCACCATATATGCTAGTGCTTGCTGCAGCCCCACCTCACTACCCCCTTTCCTACCCATAAGCTTAAATAGTCTTGATCTCGCGGGTGTGAGATTGCTGAGTCCTCGTGACTCACAGATACTTCCAAAACAGTTGCAGGTGCCGATGATACCAGTGCAGGTGATGCAACCGAGCTCAAGTGAGAGCTCGATGAAGCTCTTGTTCGTTGGGTTGTTTTGTTTCCTGTTGATCAGTAGTGGAGCCCAGTTGGGACGATCGGGGATCTAGCAGTTGGGTTGTCTTCTTTTCTTTTGGCTTTGACCGTAGTCGGTCTATGCGTGTATCTTGAATGATGTATGAATTTATTATGTATTGTGTGAAGTGGCGATTGTAAGCCAACTCTTTATCCCATTCTTGTTCATTACATGGGATTGTGTGAAGATGACCCTTCTTGCGATAAAACCACAATGCGGTTATGCCTCTAAGTCGTGCCTCGACACGTGGGAGATATAGCCGCATCGTGGGCATTACAAGTTGGTAATCAGAGCCATCCCCGACTTAGGAGCCCCCTGCTTGATCGAATCGCTGGCGTTGTTGAGTCTAGACCAAAAAATGTTTTGAGTCTTAGGATTATATATATCGGAGAGTAGGATTCTTTTTACTCCTCAGTCCCTTCGTCGCTCTGGTGAGGCCTCCTGACGTAGAAGTTTTGACTTTTCTCTCCTCAAATTTCACTAAAAAATTTTTAGGATCACGCGGGTATCTTGGAATCGTTCCGATGGTTTTGTGACGAGAACATTGTTATTGGTGCCTCCTGACATTTAGGGGTTGTGGCAGTGTCCCGGGGAGTTGAGCTCCGAGGTGTTGTCGTCACAATTTTATCGTTGCAGTTCTGGAATACCTGAGTTTCGCCGACATCGAAATCTCTTTTATGCAGTTGTTGGTGAGATCACCTCGACGCCACCCAGTACTGGGGCGGGAGTTCGGGAGTATTGCCATAACTCGTATAACGGATGCTTTTCGAAGGTTGAGGTAAATGATTTTCGGAGTTTTCTTGGTTATGTGTTGAAGGATGGATACAGCTGGATCTAGGTATTATTAGTTTGGGTGATATATTTTGTGTCCCCTGTATCCCCAACACCTGATTGCATAACCATAAAGTTTTGGGAGTTTATAAGTGAGAATTCAAGTAGCTCCTAGGATATCTTTCCGACAGATGCATGATTTGAGATTGGGGTTCGACGTCTAGTGGTCCGCCTTTCCATGGTTGGTTTTACAGTGGTCTTGTAGTGTCTTAAAGAGTCCTTGGCTATGCCGACTCGGGGACGCTTCGTATGTCATGTGCACTGCCTTGTACATGATGGTGCTGTACGATCGAGCCCGTGTGGGCCCCACCACGAAAACTTCGGACGAAATCTCTATCATATGTTTGTTCCGGCTTATTTCCTAAGCCAATCCTTTGTTTTGTTTTAAGTTGTGGTATTCGAGTTGCTTCAATGTCAAGTGTTGATTCCATACCTTATTCTAAGTGGTGTTCTCATATTCCTATGGGGATACTAATCCTTCTTGACCATCGAGTTTGTCATCCCAATTCTTTCCAACCGACGTGCTCTTTTTCAAGTGGATCCGATCATTTTAACATTCATGAGATCAATTCTCAGTTCTTTGCAACGGTGTTTGCTTCATCCGTCCCAAGTTGTCTTTGTTTTTCCCGCCCTCCCACCCTTTTTCTTGAAACACTCAGATTTCTTAACCAAGTATCCATCTTATGGATGTGAAGTCTCTTCATTCTTTTCCTCCATGTTCTTAACCGATGATTTCTCATGAAGATGCTCAACAGTTTCAAGTTCATCATCCTTCGTTGTTGTTTCTTCTCCGGTGGATCCAATTCAAGCTTATAGTGTTGATCATATTCCTTTCCTCGTTTCAAATGTTTTCTCATGCCGGTGCACCTCTTAATCATCCATTTTTCGCCATTCATTCGTATCCGGAGCGCTGAAGATATCTCAGAAAATTCAAGCTTCCATTCTTAATCAGTTTAAACTATTTTGAGGTTGTTATCTCATTCAAGCCATTTAATTCAACCGGTGCTATCTCCTTTTCAAGTAATCATTTCAACGGTGTTTCTTTTGAGTGGACCCTAACCCACAGGTCTTTTTCCAGGATCTTACCTGGCTCTTCTAATTTTTCTGGAGTTATTCTCAAATTCATTGCAAAGTTTGACGTAAGAATAAATTATCATCAGTCAAATGTCTTTCTCCAAGATCTTTCAAATTCTTTTCGTCGTTGTTTCAACCTTTCCAATTTTTCATTCCGGAGTGCCTCAATAATTCTTGATGGTGTTTCTCATCATCATTCTCCACATTTGAAGACCGAAGAAGAATTTCTCCTAAATCTTGGTCCGTTCTCTTGAAGATTCATGGTTCTTACTTGTTGCCATCCTCTCAAATTGTTTCCAATCGCGTAATTCTTTTCTTACCCATCCGGAGCATTTCAGAGTTGTTTTCATTTCTTGATCATCCAAAGGCCATCATTTCAGAAGATTTCTTCGTTCTAAGTTTTCAGCTTCGTTCTCCATTTATTCTAATTGATGTCTCTGCGTTCATCTCCATATTCTTACCGGTGCATCGCTCAAGTATCCTCTAGTCAGTTCATGATCTCTTCGTTTCACTTGTATCTAAATTCTGTCAAGTATCTTCATTCATTTTCTAATTCTTTCCATGGAGTTGTGCCTTTGCTACTTTCATTTTCAATTCTCGCGGTGGTTCGTTCAAGAGTTCTTTTTCTTGGTTATCATATCAATTCATTCGTTGTTTCCAAATCCTAGTGGTGGTTCGATGAAGACCTTCCCAAGTTGAGCAATATCTCTCTTTAATCCTTTCTACGAGAATAAGTAGTATGCCAAATCCGTTGCTTGTCATCAATTTAAACTGGTGAAGGATATGCATAACATAATTCTTATTCTTGTTTCATCGAGTAAAATTCAATTCCTTATTCCGAAGATTCATCAAAAATTCTTGATCTCATTTGTTCATTTTCTTTCCGGAGTTCCAAGTTTTTCTCGGTTATATCATATCAAAGCTCCATCTAAATCATTGCAAGGCTTCACCTTGTGTTGTCAACTTCTCTTTCTTTCTATCATCCTTTTGTATACCGGAGTTCTTCATGGAGGCTCTACATGGTGCTTAACACATGTCTCTCTTGAGGAGTTCAAGCATTCTTCATCTCGCATTCCAAAGTGCAATTCTTTCTACCTTATCTTTTGAGATGGTGCTATGTCATTCTGGATAATTTCCCTTCGGGTTCATGATTCACAAAGTTTTCAAGAGTGACATATCTAAATCCATCATTTTATCTTCGTTCAAGAGGTCTTTTCAACCAATCAATATTTTTGTTGGAGTTGTATTGGGTTATATTTCACCTATAGCCTTCCCTAAGGAATGTAGCTATTTGTGGTGTTTATCAATGACCCAAATTTTCTCCTATCCTCTTGGCGAGAGAAGTTTTCATCTCTTCGTTGATCTCAAGCAAGCAATTGTTTTCATTAGTGGCAGAATTTCACCTCAAGTTTCGAGATGTCTCCATAAGCCCACGAAGTTCATATCCTTTCTTTGTTGATTTTTCAACAACTCCGTTCTTCTCCGTTCTTTTCATTGCATTCTTTCATTTCTACCGGAGGCATTGTGATATCGCTCTCTTCGAACCCATCTTGTTGTTTTGTCAAGATCATCTTCTTTCCCTGTTTATCCTTTTAACCGGAGTGCTGTCTGAAATCTTTCTTACCCCTTGTGCCATTCTTTTAATAGTTCCGGAGGCAGTGTGTTGTTGATTTCGTCAAGTATCCCCTCATCTTGTCAAATTCATGTTCAATTCCTTCCAGTTACAGTCGGAGTGCTGTCCAGATTATATCACAATTATTCCTTATCTATCTTGTTTTAACCGGAGTGTTTTCAACTTTGTTCATCTTCGTTGTATTCCTTCTTTAAATTTGTTCAACCTCGCAAGGTTCTTTGGTTTCACTCATTTGACTAAGAAGCAATTAGTTTCACCTCTTCTCTTCCTCTTCCGTTTCTCTCCGGTGCCATCCTAGATCTCGGGACGAGATCCTCTCGTAGTGGTGGAGTGTTGTAACGCCCCGAGACCGACGCTTCAGAAGACTTCCTTATTTTCGTGATCGCCGTGTGTTTCTTTTGCTTGCTCTATTTATTTTGCATTGCATCATGTCATCATGTCATTTAATTTTTAAAAACTCAACTAAGTAAATTGCATGGATCTTCGATCCATTTAAATCGAGGGAAATGCACATGGTGACTTCTCTTTATAACTTATCCTCCCAATATTAGGGAGCTATATTAAAAATATTCCATTAATTGGAGTTCACCATAACACACTTGCAAATATCCCAATGCCTTTGTTATCTTAATTCTTGGTCTCCAACCTCGCCATATATTTTTTTCATCATATTCCGGAGCTCCACCAATAAATCCGAACATTTTTGGGACCGTCCCAACCCTCACTTCCTATTCAAATCATTTGAATTTAAATCAAATGAATTTGAATTTATATTTTTCAATCTGGCTTTTTCTATTTTCTCGGAACAAGCACATTTTTATGAGCCCGGGAAAATTGTCCGCATGCGCAAATTCTTTCTCTAACCCTCTCTTTCTTTTCCTTTCTCTAATTCTTTTCTGCCAAAGAAATAAGGGAGAGAGAAGAGAGAGACCCCAGCCGGCCACTTGGGCCTCCTATAGCCGCAGCCCACTAAAACCCATCCTAACCCTAGCCGGTTCCCTGCTCTCTCTCGATCCCTTGACCCCTCCTCCTCGTTCCCTTCCGCCGCCACCACCCACGCACGCAGGGGCCTCGCGCCCGATCCCCGTCTCTCCCTCCTCTCGCTCCCCTCACTCGCCCTCCTCCAAACCCCGTCGCCTCCGTACCTCCAGCCGGCCACCGGAGCCCGCTCGCTGCCGTCGGGCTTCGCCTCGCCGCGCTGCCCAGGACGTCGCTCCCCTGCCGTCTCCGGCGCTGCAGCACCGGAGCTGCTCCTTCCCCGCGACACCGAGTCCCAAGCGCCGCCTCGTCTCCTCTGCAGTTCGCCGCGCCTCCACCTCCAGTCATCACCAACGGCCTGCTCGTCCTCGCCGTGTACCCCGCCACCGCCGGAGCTGCTCCGCCCGCCCCGCCGCTGCTCCGTCCGCCACACGCTACCCTCCGTCCCGGCCGTCGTCGACCTCGTCTCGGCCTCGCCCGTCGCCTCTGCTGCCCTCCTCGACGTCCTGCTCGTCCTCGCGTGGGCCATGGACTTGCGCCGCCGCTGGCCTCTGCTGGACGTCGTCCTCGCCCGGATCCTCATCGCCAGCCCCAAGCCTCGCCGCCGCTGCCTCCGCTTCGCCGGAACCGCGTCCCCTGCAACCCCTCCCTCGACCTAGAGCTACAGGCTCCACTGCCATCGTCCAAGCATGCCAAGTCTGGCGGAGGCAAGCAGAAGAAGAAGGACCAAGACCCGAGACCCATGTACGATTACGCAACGAACGGTGGAGTTACACGAGCTACAAGTACCGCGACGACCCCGGGGACTGGATTCTGTCAAGTTCCTCTATGATATGTGTACCACTACTTCCACAACATGTCGTGTACGACTACCGTCGCTCGGATTCGTCAAGACAACGTGTACGACTACCGTCGCTCGGTTTTGACAAGACAACGTGTACCACTACCGTCGCCAAGTTTGACTACCGCACGGTTACGCCAAGTTCATCTACGAAACGTGTACAACTACTTCCCACGACGACCCGTGAATGACTACTTCCTCTACATCGTTCCGACTCGATCCGCCCCGAAAACGCACGCTTCAAAGGTATAACCCCGATACGACGCCCGTGAACGAATGCGTGTGTGTTGTATGAGATGCTCGTGTTTGCACCGTTTTCGAGAGAGGTCTTTGCACGTTCCTCGATTGCCATGCCGCCGTACCGTGGGAACCCGGAATCCGGGAGCACCCCACTATCTTTTGCATGTTTCGCACATCCGCACACTTGCTCTTTTGCACTGGTATCTCAATGAGTTATCGGATCATCGGAAGGTTGCCGTGGCACCATTTTCGTTATCGTTGCCGTGGCACCCTTTTCGTTCCACCACGGTAACAAATGCTTCATAACATGCTTATGTCAACATTTTCATAAAATTGCTTAAAAAACTTGCATTGTCATCCGCATCATGATAACAACATTTAAATGTTTAAAATTGTGTTTGTATTAAATTGCTAATTGACATGGGGATTTATCGGAATTGTTGCTTGTTGTTCCGGCCTCATTTAAATTGCCTAGATAGTTAGTTTATTTATGCTTCACCTCTTGCCATGTTAATCAACATTTAATATTGTTGGGTACATAAACGGGAGAGAACTAAATAATTGATGTGGTGTTTCGTCAATATGCAACTCGTTGCATATTGAGCTCCACTTAATTTGTAGTTTGTTTGTTGCATTTTCCCATGCCATGCTCATTAAACCGGACATGCATCATACTTGACTGTGCATCATGCCATGTGTATGTGGTGGTTGTTTACTATGTTTTTTGTTTCTTTCCGGGTTGCTTCTCTCGTTAGCTTTAGTTTCTTTCCGGAGTTGTGAGGATTTGTTCGACTTCGTCCATTTGTCTTCTTCTTGGACTCGTTCTTCTTCCTTGCGGGATCTCAGGCAAGATGACCATACCCTCGAAATCACTTCTATCTTTGCTTGCTAGTTGTTCGCTCTATTGCTATGTCGCGCTACCTACCACTTGCTTATCAAGCCTCCCAAATTGCCATGAACCTCTAACCTTTGTCACCCTTCCTAGCAAACCGTTGTTTGGCTATGTTACCGCTTTTGCTTAGCCCCTCTTATAGCGTTGCTAGGTGCAGGTGAAGATGAAGATTGCTCCATGTTGGATTATGTTTATGTTGGGATATCACAATACCTCTTATATTATTAATGCATCTATATACTTGGTAAAGGGTGGAAGGCTCGGCCTTATGCCTGGTGTTTTGTTCCACTCTTGCCGCCCTAGTTTCCGTCATACCGGTGTCATGTTCCTTGATTTTGTGTCCCTTACGCGGTTGGGTGATTTCTGGGACCCCCTTGACAGTTCGCTTTGAATAAAACTCCTCCAGCAAGGCCCAACCTTGGTTTTACATTTGCCTCACCTAGCCTTTTTCCCTTGGGAGTCGCGCTCCCGAGGGTCATCTTATTTTACCCCCCCGGGCGAGTGCTCCTCGGAGTGTTGGTCCAAACTAGAGCCACTTGCAGCGCCACGTCGGGGAAATTGAGGGCTGGTTTTAGTTGTACGTAGTGCTCATCCGGTGTGTCCTGAGAACGAGGTACGTGCGACTCCTATCGGGATTGTCGACACATCGGGCGGCTTTGCTGATTTTGTTTTACCATTGTCGAAATGTCTTGTAACTGGGATTCCGAGACTGATCGGGTCTTCCTGGGAGAAGGTTTATCCTTCGTTGACCGTGAGAGCTTATAATGGGCTAAGTTGGGACACCCCTGCAAGGTATTATCTTTCGAAAGCCGTGCCCGCGGTTATGTGGCAGATGGGAATTTGTTAATATCCGGTTGTAGAGAACTTGACACTTGACTTAATTAAAATACATCAACCGTGTGTGTAGCCGTGATGGTCCCTTTTCGGCGGAGTCCGGGAAGTGAACACGGCTTTTGGGTTATGTTTGATGTAAGTAGGAGTTCAGGATCACTTCTTGATCATTGCTAGCTTCACGACCGTTCCGTTGCTTCTCTTCTCGCTCTTATTTGCGTATGTTAGCCACCATATATGCTAGTGCTTGCTGCAGCCCCACCTCACTACCCCCTTAGCTACCCATAAGCTTAAATAGTCTTGATCTCGCGGGTGTGAGATTGCTGAGTCCTCGTGACTCACAGATACTTCCAAAACAGTTGCAGGTGCCGATGATACCAGTGCAGGTGACGCAACCAAGCTCAAGTGGGAGCTCGATGAAGCTCTTGTTCGTTGGGTTGTTTCGTTTCCTGTTGATCAGTAGTGGAGCCCAGTTGGGACGATCGGGGATCTAGCAGTTGGGTTGTCTTCTTTTCTTTTGGCTTTGACCGTAGTCGGTCTATGTGTGTATCTTGAATGATGTATGAATTTATTATGTATTGTGTGAAGTGGCGATTGTAAGCCAACTCTTTATCCCATTCTTGTTCATTACATGGGATTGTGTGAAGATGACCCTTCTTGCGACAAAACCACAATGCGGTTATGCCTCTAAGTCGTGCCTCGACACGTGGGAGATATAGTCGCATCGTGGGCGTTACAAAGGCTTCCTCCGCCAAGCAATCGACGGACGTGGAAGTGGATTCCAGCCCCCACTCTGGCTCGAGCTCCTCACAGATCTCGTCTTCCCCGGAGCCCCAGGCACCACGCCGGGCACCGAAGCTGCCGGGGAGTTCTGCCCCTCCACCTCCAAAGAGACGAAGGGAGTCCTCGCCTCCTATGGAGTTCAACTTGAACTCCATGCTTATTGAAGAAGAGTAAGGAAGATTTTTCCTGCCCTTCGTAAGCATCTTCGATATGCTTGATTACCTTCACTGACTGACCTTTCGTTTTGCTCTTGCTGGCAGGGAAGTGGAGGAGGATACGGAAGCCCTTATTTACCGCCCATGAAAGAAGCTCCGCCGTCTTGGATCGTTGAGGGGCGCGGAGAACCCATCCTTGGCGGGGAGCGATGCAGAGGACCCCGTGATGAGCCTCCAGTCCAGCCCTCGGCTCAGGAGTGGGAACTTGGTTCCATCCGCTGGAGGTGATGGGGACGGCCTCCCTGTTCCCTCGACTGGAGGGGGAGGTGAGACGATGTTGGGCGACCCCTCCCAGAGGGGCATGCTTCCCCCGCCTCTCAGGCCGAAAGAACCCCCACGGAACGCTCCGTGGATGAGTTCGCGTAGAAGGCTGTCGTGACTACCACGGCAGAGGGCGAAGTCCATGGCCCGGCATCAAACGTTACCGGGGAAACTGAGGTCCCCGCCCGGCAGACTTCCCCAGGTATTCCACTTATCTTATTTTTGCTTTCTTGCTCTGATCACTTCTCCTGATTTCCCTTTTTGCCTGAAACTTCCGTTTCTTCATTGTTTGCCGGCCTTTTCATATGCAGCCCCCCAAGCCAAGGAGCCAGAGATGCTGGAGGTGGTGGCTGATATAGGAAGGGCTGCCGCAGATGAGGCCATAGAGATTGTTGCCGCTGAGGGACGGGACCTTGCTGCCGGGAGCGCCCGGGATTCCTTGGCGGTGGCAGAGCATTCCTCGGAGAATGCCCCGGAGGAGGGAGTGGTAGTTGAGGGGAAAGTTCCTCTCCAAACCATGGACCCACTTCCTTCCTCTGGGATCATCATGGAAATTCTGCCGCCCCCCTCAAGTACACTGGCCATGGTGTCGTCGTCGCCCGGAACTGGAGCCCTCAGCCCATCTCTGACGACGGGCGCAGAGCTCGACGAAGAGCTTCAACACCTCCTAGCACCGCTTTATCAGGGAGCTGGAGAGGCCGATGACTCGGCAGCCGTCATGATGGACTTGTCCTTCATGGAATCCATGGAGACGGGCGTGAAGGAGATGCAGGCCCGACACAACCAGAAGTGGCAGGCGCTCAAGGAGCGGCGTGAGCCCACCAGCAAGGTGGACCAGAAGCTGAAGGATAAATGCCTGGAGTTGTGCAAGTGGCATGACAAGCAGTTCAAGGTGCTCATGAGGTTGCAAGAGACGCTCCTGATGACAAGGGAAGATGTCATGGCCCGCGAGGCGCGCCTGGCAGACCGCAAGGCATCCCTGGACGCCAGAGAGCAAGAGATCTCCCTCCGTGAGGAGAAGCCTGAAGCCACTCTCCATGCCAAGGACGACAACCTAGAGGCTCTTGTGCGCCATCGTACCAAGGAACTGGAAGACAAGCATGGAGCTGCCCTGGATGCCCTTGCTGCTGACTCTGCCGCCCAACTGAAGAAGCTTACCGATGACCTGGCTGCCGCGTCCACTGCCAAGACTAACCTCGACCAGCAGGTGGCTAAGCTGATGGAAGACCTTGCCGGGAGCACCAAGGAGGTGAAGGTTCTCAAACAAGAAGCACGAAAAGCGGAGATGCTCTTGGCTGATGTGTAGTTGCAGCTCTCTTCCAAGACCCAGAGCCTTGATACTACCAACGGCACCATCACAGACATGAAGTCCAGGATCGACACCTTGGAAGGCGCGGCAGAGTCCATCGAGTCCCGCCAGCAGCTGCTGTCCAAGGATCTGGACACCGCCAAGCGTCTTGCCGCCCAAGCTGTGGTGATGGGCATGGACGACCCAACCTTCTCGGTCAACAAGCACGAGGCCCCAAGCGCCAAGATGGGGGTCTTCTTCAACGAGTTGATCAAGAAGCTGAAGGTGCATGAGGAGGGGAGGGCCGAGCGTTTTGCGACCGAGTCTCGGAAGCTTGCCCACGATGCCCTCTTCATGGTCTTGAGCAATATTGCCTACCGCCATCTGGACCTCGATCTTCACGATGGATTCAAGAAGCCGCCAGCGGGCGCTGATGTCGTAGCTGCCAAGGAGAAAGCTGCTCCCCGGGCCGCCAGGTTCCTTCACGTCTGAACCGCTTCACCTAACCATCAGACCATATCGAGCCACTGTCGCTCCTGCGTTGCCCTGTAATGAAACATGACGCATACTTCGTGTTTAGTCACTTTATCTCTCGTATTTGCGTGGAACTGATATTCTTGGCTAGACCTTAAATGCGCGTTTATCCCTTTGAGCTCTATATGTTTGTGTTCGTATGATCAATCCCTATGTCTGCTCTAGATGCCTGCCGGTATCATATTGCCGCGATTGTCGTAAGGGTCTGGCCCTTAACATTCATCTTGGTGGGGATGCATCTCGGCAGGTTTTTCCTAGGTAGCTCTCGACGCAGCCTCTCTACCTGCGAGCATGGCTCGGGACAAGACGATGGTGCGAACAAAGAAACTAGCCAAGGTTCCATCACATAAGGGTTTTCACGATGCGAACACCCACTATAAAGTCAAGGGATAAACAACTGCAAAGATCCGAAATGTATCAACAAGAAGCGATAATGTATACTTAGGTTTTGTTTTAAGCTCCTTTCTCCTCTGCCAGGCCACGCGCGCTTGGCGCGCTCTCAATGCCCGAAGGGGCGGAGGCTAATCCGGCGGCTCTTTCGTTCCCGGCAGGGATTGAAATGCATCTCGTGCGGTTGGCGGGCATCGGGGTACGGTGCCGGACTCTCCTGGTCCCCCTCCTCCCCCTCCCTTCTTTGAAACAGCCTGGCGGAAGCTATCGCGCGGACTATACCAACGCAGACGGCTTCGCCGGAGCACACTTGCCGAGGCATCAACCAACGGATTCATACCAGCGCTTCACTCAGGATTTCCCGAAATAGGGTAAATACTAGACCGAGTATCGCACGGTAGTCATCGACATCGGCGATGCCAGGGCCAAAAATGGCTTGATTGCTGTTGAAGGGAAGGAACGGGAAAGAGGTGCCTTGCGCCCGCATGGTCCGCCTCCTTTTCCCGAACGACGCCTGAACGGCGGGCGCACTGCCTGGGTCGCCGAGAGGAGCATATCACCACCAGCGACGATCTTCTCCATAGCCGTAGCTACGGCGAGGCGTGGAGACGAACAATGTGGCGTGGGGATGGCCCCGCTTAGTTCCCATATCTTCGTGGGCACCGCTGATGCCAAAGGCTTCGAGCGGGCTATCATGGATGGAGCACGCTGCTCACGCTTTCAGGTTCGCGCAAGCGATCCCCCTACCTGGCGTGCCAAAGATGTCGTGGGAAACCACGGCCACCTATGGGACCAAGGGCCCCTTGCTGGTTCGGCAGGGGGGATGTCGCATTGCACAAAGAGCAAAAGAACGTGAGACGGTGCAACAGCGATCACACAGGCGATTTGACCCTGGTTCGGGCTGCCATGAGGTGTAAAACCCAACTCCTGCTTTGATGGATTGATGGTGGAAGAATGATGGCGGAGCGTAGTACACTTGCCCGGTAGGGGCGGTAGTGGCTATGTGCGTATGGGTGTGTGTGTTGTCCAACCTTCCAACCCTTTCTACCGTTGCCATGGGCCTCCTTTTATAGATTAAGGGGTTACCACAATGGCAAAGTAGTCATTATGCACTGATAAGATAGCAAACAGTGCTATCATACCTAACTCTGCAGGCTGACAGGGTGCATTAAATGCACCGCTTAACGTCACGTCATTGGTTGCCCGACAAGCCTTGCTGGGTTGTTTTGCCAGCTTCACACCTACTTCCTTGACACGTCGCAGGAGGGTGTCGTTCGTGGGCATTTCTCATAGAGAAAGGCCGCCATGTGGCGAATGGCTGCCACTTAGTCACTTTGCAGCTTGACACCGCATCGATCGTCGACGTGGTTCGTGGTGGAGTAGTTGGGTGAGGTGGTTTTGCCTTCATGAGTCTCGGTAGTCCCTGTCGGGACGTCTTGGACGTCCTCTTCTGGGGGCGGACCCGCCCTTGTCGAGCTCGTCTGCCCGGCAAGGGAGGCTTTTCTCCTGGTGGCATCTTGTTTCTCTGGCTTGATCTCGGTCCTCTTGATCTGCATGTTGGTCCTTTGAAGCTCTTGGTTCCTTGCATCCAGGGACGGCCTTGGTCGGTCCGTGCACGCGCGAGGGGAAAATATATACACTTGTTTGTTTTCCTCGACAGATATACTCTTGATGATCTTAAGGGCATTAGTCCCACTCTATGTCAACACAAAATTAATATGGAGCCTGATGCTAAACCGGTTGTTGATCATCAACGACGGTTAAATCCTAAGATGAAGGAAGTGGTAAGAAATGAAATGTCGGCGTCCTGGGAACGGGGGTCCCCAGACTTGCCTGCCTGTGGCCCACGACGTGGCTCCACCAGTGGCCCCGTACGACCCATCTTCACCAGCAAACACTCAAGACCCTCGCGAGGGGCCAAGCCTCGCGAGGCGAATGACGCAAGACCTCCTCGGGGGCGGCCTCATCAGGCTGGCTCGCGAGGGGCGGAGGGATCAAGGCAAGGGGCACCTCGCGAGGTCCCTGTGACGTAAGCCATGACGACCGGGGCTAGGCGGGTGCCAGCACGCGCAGTGTCCTCGTTTCCTCTTTGGTGCTAAAGAGGCAAGCGCAGGCGAGGAGTCCCGAGGCATCAGACAAGGTTTCCATATCAGTGCAACAAGACCAAGACCAGCAGGACGGCAGGACGGAGGTCACAGTGGAGCCCAAGACGGCGTCATCACCAGACCCTTTGGCAGGCGAAAACCACCTTTAGTCAGGATAACTTGTACTAGTTGTCTCCCTTCAAACTTGGCCGTTGTGGGATCCCTTCCCACTCAATATTTGGGAAGAGGACCAAGGTCTCTATAAATAGGACTGGCCACCACCATAGAGAGGGGACAGATCTAGACTGGCTGGAGAGACACCACACCAGCTCACCGAGCACAAGAGCACCTCTCCTCAGGAGGCTCTTCTTCCCTTGTAACTGTTCATCCTCAGCCCAAGTGGCAATCCACCACACCACACTGGAGTAGGGTATTACACCACATCGGTGGCCCGAACCAGTATAAATCTTGGTCCCTTTGTTCTCCGGGTTCATCGAACGAGGCCGTGAGATCGTGGAGCGTGTGAGCTAGGGGGAGGAGAGATCTTCGTGCGCCCCCAGTGTTCAAACCTTAAGGGTTTTGCCGGAACCCATGATCCGACATTTGGCGCGCCAGGTAGGGGTGCGCTGAAGCTTTCCTCTTGTCGATCCGCGTTCCATCGCTCCACCGCATCCATGGTGGACGCACGTCGAGCCCGCGCAGAGCGCCGGGCCGCCCTCGCGTCGTGTCGGTCAGACATCCCCTGTCGGTGGGCCTCCCCGTCGTTCTCCGTCACCCGCCGCCAACGCCGCCACCGGCCCGGCTGGAAACAAGTAGCAGGTATCCTCACTGCACCCCTCGGTGTGGCGGGATGGCCGCACCGCCACTCCGTCGCTAACCCCAGCCGGCTCGTCGTCTCACGCTCGTCGCGCGCCCATAGCCGCGCAGGCCGCGCTGCTCATGGCACGCGAGCTCCTGCGCTACCGCCCGGTCGACGACCTCTACGAGGACTGGTTGGACCGCATCACCGAGCTCATCAGCACCGCTGGGGGCTCCCCCGCACCATCCCTCTTGCTGCCTCGCCCTCCGCCAGCCGCGGGCGACGTGGCCCACGGAGCACCTCCGCCACCTCCGCACCAAGACGGTGCCCTGGCGCCAAGACGCGCAGCCCCCCAGCACGACCCGCCGCGCCGGGCACCCGCGCGAGAAGAAGGAAGCTGCCAAGAAGTTTCCCGGCCGCAAGAAAACGCTCCACCACTCCCAGCACCGCCACGTCAAGATCGCTTGCCGCGGCAGGGCCACGCGCCGCTTGCCGTGGCGGCGCGAGGACACCAGGATCAAGCTCCGCCCCCACGACGGGCCCTAGTGGCGACAGCAGGCTGCCGCGCCTTCACTCCGGAGCTGCGTAGCATTGTCTGGCCGGGCAAGTTCAAGCCGGATCTGCCTCCTCGCTACGACGTCACCCCCGCCCCTGCGGAGTTCTTGCAGCTCTACGAGCTGAGCATCGAGGTGGCCAACGGCGATGAAAAGGTCATGGCGAACTGGTTCCCCATGGCTCTCAAGGACGGCGCCCGCTCGTGGCTCCTTAACCTGCCCGCGGGATCAATCTCCTCCTGGGGTGAGATGCGCGACCGCTTCGTCGCCAACTTCCAGGGCACTCGCGACTGCCCTCTGGCCGCGGGTGACCTGAGCTGCATCAAGCAGCAGCCTCGAGAGACCCTGTAGAAGTACATCCAGCGCTTCAATAGCATTCGTCTCAAGATCCCCAAGGTGACGGATGAGGCCATCATCTCCGCGTTTTCTGATGGCGTCCGCGACGTCAAGATGAAGGAGGAGCTCGCCATCCATGAGGAGTTATGCACGACATTGGAGCTGTTCAACCTAGCGACCAAGTGCGCGAGAGCTGAGGAGGGACGCCTTCCCCTCCTCGAGCTCCCAGCTACCGACCCAGAGGAGAAGAAAGCCAAGGCCAAGGACGTGAAGCGCACGGGAGTGGGCGTGCTCACAGCGGAGCCAGATACGAAGCGCGGCCGGGACCATCCCGAGTCGTCCAAGAGCAGCCGACCATTCTGCGCCTTCCACAACGTACACAGCCGCAACACCAATGACTGTCAAGAGCTCAGGGCCATTCGAGATGGACGCTTCGGTCGACGCCCCGAGCGCAACGACCGGGGCTACGGATGAGGAGGAGGACGAGGCAGAGGACGCTGGGATGACCGCGGCCCCCGCCAGGAGTGGCGCGACCGGCCTCGCGAGGACCGCTGGCAGGACCAGCCTCGTGAGGGCGCCTGGAGGGATTAGCCTCGCGAGGACCGCCCTCAGGGCAACGCTGGTCTTCCTCCGCTGCCGCCACCACCAAGGAGAAACGAAGACCACCATCAGGACGAGGGGGCTGGGGGCTTCCAGGAACCGCATGCCATCGCCTGCATCTTGGGCGGAGCTCAGGCCCCAGCGTCTCAACGTATCTTCAAGCAGTTTGCTCGCGAGGTGAACGCGGCTCTTCCCAGGCTGGAGCCAACACGCCCGCTCAGGTGGTCCAAGTATGCCATCACTTTCAGCTCAGCGGACCAGCTCAGGTGTGCCGCGACCGCTGGGGCAATCCCAATGCTCTGCTCGCCTGTCATCAGCAACGTCCAAGTCACCAAGACCCTCATCGATGGCGGTGCGGGGCTTAACGTCATGTCCGTTGATACGTTCGATCGCCTTCAAGTACCCTATGATCAGCTACAACCGACCAAGCCCTTCTCAGGAGTGACCGATGGTTCCACCACCTCGATCGGGCAGGTCCGCCTCCCTGTCACCTTTGGTGGGCGCGACAACTACCACACCGAGCTCATCGACTTCGACGTCGCCCACATTCGTCTGCCATACAACACCATCCTCGGGTACCCAGCATTGGCCAAGTTCATGGTAGTGACCCACCATGGCTACAACGTCCTCAAGATGCCAGGAACCGGTGGTATCATCGCAGTCGCCTGTGAGGAGAAGGATGCGGTGTGCTCCCTTGAGCGCGCCTTCCAGGCCACAGCATTCGAAGACCCCGACAACGAAGGAATCCTGTACCCTCCTGAGGCCATCCCCAAGAAGAAGAAGCAGCTGCTCCGCACAGGGCCTCAGGAGAGAGGCGTCACTAGCAGCACCACCTCAAGACCTGCGCCCTCAGACGGGGCGCCTCCCTCCAGCGCATAGGAAGGCGCGCCCGACGCCCTCCTCGGGCAAGGCTCGGGGGCTCTCTTCTGGAGGACCTTAGGCCTCGCCAACGTCATGAGGGAGGCGCTCGGGCACCATGTGGAGACATGCTTTGCTGCATGCTTCCCCCAAGCGGGCACTAGGCGAGGAGCGCCTGGTGCTCAGGAGTTCATTGCCAAGACCACTCAGGAGCTGCAGTGTGGCACCCCGACTCAAAGAAACCGGAACGCCCCGTATTCCAGCCCATAGATCGAGGAAAAGTCTTCTGGAATACGGCACTGCTTAGCATAGAACAACCCAGCTTTCTATTATTACACGAATATGAATACAAGGTCTACGATATTACAAGGAATAACATCGGCATAGCGACACTACGCCATCCTCAGTTGCTCTATGCAAGCAGCAGAACAACTCGAAGCAGCGGAAAAACTTCTAGCAGTGGAACAGCGACGACGGTGATGAACTCCACTCCGTAGGGACTCTGGCTGGAACGCTTATCCTAGCTCGCACGAACGAAAACAATGACAAGCAAGCAATCAAATTCGGCAGGACCTACAAACTGGCATGACACGCCAGGTCAGTACATTGAATGTACTTGCAAGCTCACAACAACCAGAAGCATTCAAGACATACAACAGCATGATAATTACAGGTTAAACACGGATTAACATTATATTATCCGAACAACATAGCCTGAACAACATGATACAACTAGAACAATATGAGAATGGCATAAACATGATGACACTATCATGCAACATGATGACATTATCATGCACAAACTTACTCTACTCGGGTTATCTCGTAACCATCACATGCAGCACTTACCAACCTCGGACATCACACGATCATCTCAGGATCAAATCAAGCTTGGTATAAACAATACCATAGTAATTATTAAATGACCACAAGGAGCTTGATCTTTACCCACGATTCTCGCACAACATCATGAATATCCAACAACTCGGTATCCTCGATACCACGGTGATCATTCAAAGATCACAAACGGAACCACTCTGGGCTCAACGGGTTACCTCGTAACCAAACGGTGATCATTCACGGATCACATAACCAACTTATCTTATCATCGAACCGGGGTTGTGATTAAGCACATTATTATTATTATTATTATTATTATTGACTCACAGTGTGACCGACACGAACTGGGCCCTTATCTGCGGGCGCGGCTATCGATAGATTTAATATACACTCTGCAGAGGTTAGTACACTGTACCCACACCACGGAACCCATGGCCTCGCACTCCCATTCGGGTGGACCAATGGTGTTCCGACAAAACCATCCTACTGCCATGACACCCTCCCGGCCACTCCGACCAACTCCCCTTTGGGCTAAGTCCTGGGTGGCCCCGTGCCTACCAAAGGCACCAACGACCACCGTTGTGGAAAAACATAAATGGTCCCAAACGGGGACAACCCGGGTACAACAACAACAACGGGCACACAAGGCTTATGTCTGCCTACCTGATCAGGGTTGCGTGCGCCCATAACCTTCCCTCGTTGAAGGCACCGGCGAGAGGCATGACAATAGACTCAGTTAGGACCTTCCCATAAAGGCAAGCGTGGTTGCACTGGTCAGCTCGATATGGTGGCACCATGACTCAGCCAACAGTTGTTCAAGTTTGATTTAATCCGGTTAATCTTGAATGCAAATGTGCTGAGCCGTGATGAAATAACATGATGCACTTACGATGCATGAGCATGATATCAACATAAGCATGAGGGTACAATATAACTATCAACCATATCAACAATGAATCATATCCAACTGAGCATGGCATAATGATGAGCATGAATATCACAAGTACAACACTACTCATAGTATAACATAACCATTAACATCAACAATAAATACCATGCGAGAACACATCAATAACATTACCGAGTAAACACTTAACCAACTATCAACAAGGAACAATACATATTAACGGTACTCGGTAACCGACGTCAGTCATGCACCGAAGAACATGACCAACCCAACATGTACTGCTATCAAGCATGACCAATATGAAAGTAATACTAGCAGGTAGCACATGATAACAGAGTGCAAGAAAACATAGCATGACGGTAATCACCGACCCACAAGCATAACAGAAATAACAACAACAGTAGCAAAACAATCATACAGTTATTAAAGATTCAAGTTGAAAACCAATGCTACTGCATGGCTATCATGAAAATGGTGGTTGTGGCTTGCCTGGGGATGAAGAATACTCCGGGAAGAAGTGCGAGAAGCTTGCAGAAAGAATCGCCGGAAAACGTTCTCTCTTGGAGGGGGCTGATTAAGCATAAGGGAAAAATGGTCATTTTCAGAATCTTAACACATGGTGAAAATGATACCAATGGAACGGGCTCGACGAAACAAAGAAGTGGGCTTTGGATTCACCTCAAATGGAGTTGCGAGCAAAAAGTTATAGCCCGACGAAATTCAGGGACCAATCTGTAAAAATAACTCTACAAACAGGCCCTTGAGCTAAAAAACAGAAAGCGCATTTCTCAGGTTACGTCTTCAGAAAGTGAAAACGTATTTTAAGCCGAAGGAGAAACAGAATACGCTTTCTTCAGAGGAAAGCGTATTTCAGAGAATACACCTTTACTAAAAACAATCAGCGGGGCCACCGGGTTAACACGAGAGACTTATAGGTGGGGCCAGCCACTTATCCACGTGGGCAAGGCAGGGTCAACGCCCGTGCGGCCGACCGGTGGGGACGGGGGCGACGCGGGGCCTGCCTGGCCAGCTGGACTGGTCGTCGTCCTCTTCCTCGCTCTCGCCCGCGAGGCAGAGGCAGAGGCGCGACGCCGGCGACTGCCCTGGCCGGCTCCGGCCACCTCCGGCGAGGCCCCGGCTACCAAACTGCGTGGGATGGAGAGGCGCATCCATCCAGGGTCTTCACGCACGCCGGGGAAGACCAGGGTGGTGGCTGCCTCGAGCATGGCGGACGGTGGCGTCGGGCGCCGATGGGGACCGCGCCAGAGGCCAACAGAGGAGGATGGAAACGTCGGGGAGGCTTCTAGGGGTGTGGGGAGGCTACAGGTGGTGCTGGAACAGAGAGAGGAGGCGCGGCTCACCGGAATCGAAGCGGACAGAGACGACGGCCATGGCGGCGATGGTGGACACAGAGAGCTCCTCGAGCTCGTTTGAGAGGCTGGGGAGGGGTAGTGGAGCGAGGCAAGGCTGGTGGAGTGCTCGGGAGGGGCTCGAGGCCTTATATAGGCGCGGGGGCGAGGTGGCGAGCCGGTTGCCGCCGCTCAAGCTCGGCCAAAGCTCTGGTGACGCGCAGCGAGCACGGGGTGGCACGGGAAGGCTACGAGGGAGGTGCGGACGAGCTACAGAGGTGCATCGTGACGAGTAGAGCTCGTGAACAAGAGGAGGAAGAAGCCACAGCGCGAACAGAGCCGGTCGGCTACAGCTCGCCCGTGGGCGCGCGGCAAAGAGCGCTGACGGAGGGGCTTACGGAGGGGGAGATGGCTCCAGGAGGACGAAGACGACGCAGTGAAGCTGTTGGACACGCTCACGCGTGCGAAGACGACGAGAGGGGGAGGGGCCCGAGCAAGAAACCATCCTGGACGCGGCCATGGCATGCCAGAGAGGTGGTGACCGCGTGAGCTGGCGAGGAGAAGGTGCCAAAGGTTGGCAAACATTGCCTAGTGGTAAGTTCTTCCAGGGGAGGTTTCAACCGCGGTGGTAGATCGATGAAAACTGCTCTGGTTAAATGGTAAGCAACCTCTGAAGTTTACTACAGTAAACTTGGTCGTGTACTGCTGATCAACAGGGAAGTGATTGGGAGCAATGGAGTTGTCTGCGAGGTTTAGGTTAAGAAGGACTTTCATCCTGGTAACTTTGAGAAGATTTGGACCAAGATTTAATATAGTTGCTTTGCAACTGCCAAATCTGGTCCAGAAATGAGATTTGGATGATGCACTCACATGGTGATGCCACTTGAGCTCAAATTTGGCAAGGCTTAGTGATTTGGTCATACAATGATGCTGTAAAAATTTCATACCAATTGAATTCACCAAAATGGTACTTCCTTCACAGCTATCTTCACTAACCAGAATCTTGGAATAATTTTGGTGAACAAATGACTCAATGAAATGATCCCAAATTGGGTGGAGAGATGTTATATAGGTAGGAGCATGATCTGGTAATTTATCAGGATTTTTTAAGCAATATAAAATGCACTTGCTTCACAACCTGAAAATTTTGCCAGAAGCAAAGATTTGATCATGTGCTCACATAGATGATTGGATGGGGCTGAAATTTGTAGGAGTGAGATAATATGAGCACAAGAAGAGGCATGCAAAATTTCAACTCATTTGGATTCTCCTAGATAGTACTTCCTTCACAGTGGCTTCTGTTTAACAGAAACTTTGAAAAATCACTGAGGAAGATTGGCTAGGCAAATAAAGTTGAATTTTGGCATGTGGCAATTATTTGGACATAAAAGAATGCCCAACAAGTTTGGGAGCAAACAAGATAAGATAAATGACACTTCCTTCACAAAGTGCCACTCTGGACAGAAAGGAAGAATAATTATTGGGGAATTATTCTTGGGCTAGGACAAGAAAGTTTGGGCATATTTGAGCAATATATGACCCAAAGAAATTTTGAGAATTTTTTGGATGGACAGAACTATAGGTTGCTTTACAACCTGGGACAGACAGGGCTATTCCCTTAATAGAAAAAGGAATATTCCTGAGAAAAAGAAATTAGGGTTTGGTCAAGCAGTGAAGGCATGATCTTGTCAAGGTTTTGGGAATGATGAGCCACTTGGGAGAGGAGATGAAGATGATTTCCCAGGTGGCAAGGCCACAGAACCACTCCAAAAAGAAAAACAGAGCAAAAACCAATAAATCAAAAAGGAAAAGAATAATTCACGTCGCCCATCACGTCGCCGGTGTACCCCGTGCTCATCCCGCAACGGGGGCTACTCATGCTGGCACGACGCTTGTGCTCGGGTCCGTCCCTGCAACACCGACAAATCTGAGCGGTCGAGCTCTGACTCGCGGCACGCCCTGCGCACGTCACCTCACCAGGCCCTCAGTGCCTTCATCTTCTTGCGGAGCGACCAGCGGCAGACCGGCAATCGTAGTGGCAATCTGTGTCCCTCCTCGTGCTAACCTGCAGGAACCTCCTGAGGACAACAACAGGCGGTACCGCGGGCTCCCTCTCCTCCCATGCAATTCGCTTGCGCGTTAAAAGGGGGGCTCCTGAGCATCGCGACTCAGGAGCTCTTACTGGCTCTCCAGCCCTCATCCCCTGGCCTTGACCACGACATCGCGACCTGGAATACCGGTGGCGGCTGAGCTCGCTCGGGGGCCGAGACCTGAGGACGTAGAGCACATAGAAGAGCATGGAGAAGAGGGGGAGACTCGCACGGGCCCAACCTAGCTACACTACAGCCGTCGACGCACGAGTTTGGTGCGGCACAAGGAACCGACTCGGGACTGCCAAGATAAGTTTTGCGCCCGGATCGATCAAGCACTGCGGCATAGGACTTTCACTTGTTACAACCTTGTTACGACAACGTCACCTCCCTTTCCTACCTCTCGGTGGCTGCTTGCACGCTAAAGGGGACCTCTTGAGCATCGCGCCTATGGAGCTCTTACTGGACCTCGGGCCGCTCACCTCCTTGGCTTGACCACGGCATAGCGACCTGACATACCAGCGATGGCTGTAGCCTGCCTAGGGACCGGGACCTGTCGGCGTAGAGCACCAAGGTGCCGCGGGGTTGGAAAGGGGAGACCGAGCCGAAACAGGACATGCGTTCACAAATTTTCATAATAAGGATAATATCAACAAAAGACATCACAGACCCTTTACACGCCCCCGCGGGGTCCATCTCAATTCCTCGCAGGGAACAAAAGAAAGGGGATCTGGAGCAAGACGAAGGAAGGCAAATACAACCCGCGCCAGTCTTTTGTCAGGCGGGCACTTGCCGAGGCAGCGTGGGGAAGCGGAGACGCCCCCGTCCAATCAATCGCCACGTGTCAAGCGGGGCCGCAGGCTGTTGGGGCCCGCGGTGCTCCGCACTTGCCCTTTGGCTTTGCCTCGAAGCCAAGCCCGAGCGCGCCTTGGGCCCGGGGGCTACTGTCGGCGTCCTGGGAACGGGGGTCCCCAGACTTGCTTCCCTGTGGCCCACGGCGTGGCTCCACCAGTGGCCCCGTACGGCCCATCTTCATCAGCAAACACTCAAGACCCTCGTGAGGGGCCAAGCCTCGCGAGGCGGACGACGCAAGGCCTCCTCGGGGGCGGCCTCATCAGGCTGGCTCGCGAGGGGCGGAGAGATCAAGGCAAGGGGCACCTCGCGAGGTCCCTGTGACGTAAGCCATGACGACCGGGGCCAGGCGGGCGCCAGCGCGCGTAGTGTCCTTGTTTCCTCTTTGGTGCTAAAGAGGCAAGCGTAGGCGAGGAGTCCTGAGGCATCAGGCAAAGGTTTCCATATCAGTGCAACAAGACCAAGACCAGCAGGACGGCAGGACGGAGGTCATCATGGAGCCCAAGACAGCATCATCACCAGAGCCTTTGGCAGGCGAAGACCACCTTTAGTCAAGATAACTTGTACTAGTTGTCTCCCTTCAAACTTGGCCGTTGTGGGATCCCTTCCCGCTCAATATTTGGGAAGAGGACCAAGGCTTATATAAATAGGACTAGCCACCACCATAGAGAGGGGACAGATCTAGACTGGCTGGAGAGACACCACACCAGCTCACCGAGCATAAGAGCACCTCTCCTCAGGAGGCTGTTCTTCCCTTGTAACTGTTCATCCTCAGCCCAAGAGGCAATCCACCACACCACACTGGAGTAGGGTATTACACCACATCGGTGGCCCGAACCAGTATAAATCTTGTGTCCCTTTGTTCTCCGGGTTCGTCGAACAAGGCCGTGAGATCGTGGAGCGTGTGAGCTAGGGGGAGGAGAGATCTTCGTGCGCACCCCAGTGTTCGAACCTTAAGTGTTTTTCCGGAACATGTGATCCGACATGAAATACTAAAGCTTCTGGAGGCAGGTATAATTTATCGTATTGCTGATAGTAGATGGGTAAGTCCCATTCATTGTGTCCCTAAGAAGGGAGGTATTACTATTGTTCCTAATGATAAGAATGAATTGATCCAACAAAGAATTGTTACAGGTTATAGAATGCTAATTGATTTTCGCAAATTAAAGAAAGCTACTAGGAAAGACCATTACCCTCTACCTTTTATTGATCAAATGCTAGAAAGATTGTCCAAACATACGCATTTTTGCTTTCTAGATGGGTTTTCTGGTTTTTCTCAAACCCCCGTGTCAAAATATGATCAGGAAAAGACCACTTTTATTTGCCCTTTGGGTACCTTTGCTTATAGACGTATGCCTTTTGGTTCATGCAATGCACCTGCTACTTTTCAAAGATGTATGACTGCTATATTCTCTGACTTTTGTGAAAAGATTGTTGAGGTTTTCATGGATGATTTTTCCGTTTACGGGACTTCTTTTGATTGTTTAAGCAATCTTGATCGAGTCTTGCAGAGATGTGAAGAAACTAATCTTGTCTTGAATTGGGAGAAGTGCCACTTTATGGTTAATGAAGGTATTGTCTTGGGGCATAAAATTTTCGAAAGAGGTATTGAAGTTGACAAAGCTAAAGTAGATGCTATTGAAAAGATGTCGTGTCCTAAAGATATCAAAGGTATAAGAAGTTTCCTTGGTCATGCTGGTTTCTGTAGGAGGTTTATTAAAGATTTCTCAAAAAATTCTAGGCCTCTCACTAATCTCTGGCAAAAAGATGTTCCTTTTGTTTTTGATGATGATTGTGTAGAAGCATTTGAAATACTTAGGAAAGCCTTGATTTCTGCTCCTATTGTTCAACCACCTGATTGGAATTTACCCTTTGAAATTATGTGTGATGCTAGTGATTATGCTATTGGTGTTGTTCTAGGACAAAGAGTTGATAAGAAATTGAATGTTATTCACTATGCTAGTATAACTCTAGACAGTGCCCAGAGAAATTATGCTACTACTGAAAAAGAATTTTTAGCAGTTGTTTTTTCTTGTGATAAGTTCAGATCCTATATTGTTGATTCAAAGTAACTATTCACACTGATCATGCTGCTATTAAATATCTTATGGAAAAGAAAGATGCTAAGCCTAGACTTATTAGATGGGTTCTCTTGTTACAAGAATTTGATTTGCATATTATTGATAGAAAGGGAGCTGAGAATCCCGTTGCAGACAACTTGTCTAGGTTAGAAAATGTTCTTGATGACCCACTACCTATTGATGATAGCTTTCTTGATGAGCAATTAGCTGTTGTAAATGCTTTTCATAATACTCCATGGTATGCTAATTATGCTAATTACATTGTTGCTAAATTTATACCACCTAGTTGCACATACCAGCAAAAGAAAAAGTTTTTCTACGATTTGAGACATTAATTTTGGGATGACCCACACCTTTATAAAGAAGGAGTAGATGGTGTTATTAGACGTTGTGTACCTGAGCATGAACAGGAACAGATCCTATGCAAGTGTCACTCCGAGGCTTACGGAGGACACCATGATGGAGATAGAACTGTGGACAAGGTATTGCAATCTGGTTTTTATTGGCCTACTCTCTTCAAGTATGCTCGTAAGTTGGTCTTGTCTTGTGATGAATGCCAGAGAATTGGCAATATTAGTAGACGATAGGAAATGCCTATGAATTACTCACTTGTTATTGAACCATTTGATGTTTGGGGCTTTGATTGTATGGGACCTTTTCCTTCCTCTAATGGGTATACACATATTTTAGTTGCTGTTGATTACGTTACTAAGTGGGTAGAAGCTATTCCAACTAGTAGTGCTGATCATAACACTTCTCTTAAGATGCTTAAAAAAATTATTTTCCCGAGGTTTGGAGTCCCTAGATACTTGATGACTGATGGTGGTTCACATTTTATTCATGGTGCTTTTCGCAAAATGCTTGCTAAGTATGATGTTAACCATAGAATTGCATCTCCTTATCATCCTCAGTCTAGTGGTCAAGTAGAATTGAGCAATAGAGAGATTAAATTGATTTTGCAAAAGACTGCTAATAGATCTAGAAAGAATTGGTCTAAGAAACTTGATGATGCATATGGGCTTATATAACTGCTTATAAAAACCCTATGGGCATGTCTCCATATAAAATGGTTTATGGAAAGGCATGTCACTTACCTCTCGAAGTAGAACATAAAGCTTATTGGGTTATTAAAGAGCTCAACTATGATTTCAAACTTGCCGTTGAGAAGAGATTATTTGACATAAGCTCGCTTGATGAATGGAGAACCCAAGCCTATGAGAATGCCAAGTTGTTTAAAGAAAAAGGTTAAAAGATGGCATGAGAAAATGATACAAAGCTTGAGTTTAATGTAGGTGATCATGTTTTGCTATACAACTCTCGTTTAAGATTTTTTGCAGGGAAGCTTCTCTCTAAATGGGAAGGTCCTTACATTATCGAGGAGGTCTATCATTCCGGTGCCATCAAAATCAACAACGCTGAAGGCACAAATCCGAAGGTGGTAAACGGTCAAACAATAAAACATTATATCTCACGTACTCCCATAAATGTTGAGACAAATATAATTAATACCATAACACCGGAGGAGTACATAAGGGATACCTTCCATAACGGTTCAGACTCTGAAAAGGAATAGGTATGTGGTACGGTAAGCAAACCGACTCCAAAACGTTTCCAATGTCATTTTTTCTCTGTTTTGGAATATTTAAAAAATTAGGAAAAATAAAAGTAGTCCGAAAGATGCACGAGGAGACCACAAGGGTGGAAGGCACGCCCACCTGCCTTGTGGCCACCTCGTGTTTCCTCTGGACTCCGTTTTCTTGCACAATACTTCTTTTGGTTGGTAAAAATTCATTATATAATCTCCCGAAGGTTTTGACCACCGTAACACGACAAAATCCTCTGTTCTTGTTTCGAGCTGTTTTTCTGACAGATCTAGATCACCATGACGTCTCCAAGCGCCCCAAAGGACAAGTTTTTCGAGAAGGTCATCAACCCCTACCTTGCGGAGGTGCTGCAACACCCTCAAACGATTGAGATGCGTGAGGGGGTGCTGCACATACGCAATGTTGAGGGCCGAAGAAGACCGGAAGCGTGGAGACAAGACTCGAAGCCATGGAGCAGCAAGTTTTCAAGTGCCAAGGGATGGTGGAACATCGACTCAACGCCAATCACTTGATGATCGCGGAGTTCACCAACAGTCACAAGCTGGATGCCAAGAACATAGGAGAGGCCATCTTCAAGCTTCATGAGAAAATTGAGCATCTCCAAGCCCAGATCCATGACCTGCAAAACCAAAACTGTGAGTATGAATACAGATTTAAAAGGATGAGTTTGGCTGCAGATTTGAGGATCCCGAGACTCGTTCATCTTTCTATGATGGTGAGCCTATGCCTTGGAAGATGGATGACAACAATATAACCACCACATAAAGCATTCTTTTCATGATCGACATGCATATAAATTTTATTACTCTCCACATAAGCACATTTCTTCTCATGATTAGTAGTGGGAGCAAACTGAACAAAATAACTATCATGTGAGGCATAATCCAATTGAAAATTAAAATCAAGATAACAAGTTTCATGGTTTTCATTATTCTTTATAGCATACATGTCATCATAACAAGTTTCATGGTTATCATTATTCTTTATAGCATACATGTCATCACAATAATTATCATAGATAGCAACTTTGTTCTCATAATCAATTGGAACCTCTTCCAAAATAGTGGATTCATCACTAAATAAAGTCATGACCTCTCCAAATCCACTTTCATAATTATCACAATAAGATTCAACACCCTCCAAAACAGTGGGATCATTACTTCCTAAAGTTGATACTCTTCCAAACCCAATTTCATCAATATAATCATCATAAATAGGAGGCATGCTTTCATCATAATAAATGTTCTCATCAAAACTTGGGGGACTAAAAATATCATATTCATCAAACATAGCATCCCCAAGCTTGTAGCTTTGCATATCATTAGCATCATGGATATTCAAAGAATTCGTAGTAACAACATTGCAATCATGCTCATCATTCAAAAATTTAGTGCCAAACATTTTATAGATTTCTTCTTCTAACACTTGAGCACAATTTTCCTTTCCATCATTTTCACGAAAGATATTAAAAAGATGAAGCATATGAGGCAACCTCAATTCCATTTTTTGTAGTTTTCTTTTACAAACTAAACTAGTGATAAAACAAGAAACTTAAAGATTCAATTGCAAGATCTAAAGATATACCTTCAAGCACTAACCTCCCCGGCAACGGTGCCAGAAAAGAGCTTGATGTCTACTACGCAACCTTCTTCTTGTAGACTCGTATTGGGCCTCCAAGCGAAGAGTTTTGTAGGACAGTAGCAAATTTCCCTCAAGTGGATGACCTAAGGTTTATCAATCCATGGGAGGCGTAGGATGAAGATGGTCTCTCTCAAATAACCCTGCAACCAAATAACGAAGTGTCTCTTGTGTCCCCAACACACCCAATACAATAGTAAATTGTATAGGTGCACTAGTTCGGCAAAGAGATGGTGATACAAGTGTAATATGGATGGTATATATAGATTTTTGTAATCTGAAAATACAAAAACAGCAAGGTAACTAGTAACAAAAGTGAGCAAAATCAGTATTGCAATGCTTAGAAACGGGGCCTAGGGTTCATACTTTCACTAGTGCAAGTTCTCTCAACAATGATAACATAATTAGATCATATGACAATCCCTCAACGTGCGACAAAAGTCACTCCAAAGTTCCTATCACGGAGAACATAAGATGAAATTGCTTGTAGGGTACGAAACCACCTCAAAGTTATTCTTTCCGATCAATCCATTGGGCTATTCCTATAAGTGTCACAAACAGCCCTAGAGTTTGTAGTAAAATAACACCAGATGACACACATCAATCAACCCTAATGTCACCTAGATACTCCAATGTCACCACAAGTATCCGCGGGTCAATTATATGATATGCATCAAACAACTTCAGATTCATAATATTCAATCCAACACAAAGAACCTCAAAGAGTGCTACCAAGATTCCTACCGGAGAAACAAGGACGAAAATGTGCATCAACCCCTATGCATAGATTACCCCAATGTCACATCGGGAATCCGCGAGTTGAGTGCCAAAACATACATCAAGTGAATCAATAGAACACCTCATTGTCACCACGGGTATCCCACGCAAGACATACATCAAGTATTCTCAAATCCATAATAGTATTCAATCCGATAATAGTGAAACCTCAAAGGTAAAACTCAATTCATCACAAGAAGGTAGAGGGGCAGAAACACCATATGATCCAACTATAGTAATGTAACGCCCGGATAATTAAGCTACAGTAATCTTTGCTAATGATGCCATGTCATCGCTTTTACTGTTGCTAGGTCCCACGTTGATTCTAACCGATTCGAAATTCAAGTTTAAAATAAAGTCAAACAATGAAAGTTTTCAGATGTCAAATCTAAAATGTGCAACTGTGGTAAATAATTCATAAGTATAGTTGGTGCAGAAACCAAATTTTTATAAAATGTTTAAGTGCTCAAAATTAATAAAAACAGTAGTAAAACTATTAGTTAAATGCCTTTTCTTATTTTATAAATTAGCAAACTATTTTATTTAGGACTAGAACTTTTTGTGGCAGAGGTATAAATAGTACAATAATTTAGAAACTACTTTTGTATTTTAACTAACTAAAGTATTGTGGGAATTAAATAAACATGTAAAAAGAAAATAAAAGAAAAGAAAACAGAAATAAAACAAAGCCCCCTCCCTTGGGCCACCCGGCCCATCTATCTAGCAGGCCTGCACAGCCCAGCCCAACACCCCCTGTTTTCCCCTTCCTCCCGCTACAGAAACAGACGGTGCCGTGGCGGCCATCCACGGCGCCATGGCCGCGGTGGCGACCATCGGCGCCCCATCCCGCCTATTTAGCCGACCCCGGCGCCCCCTTCTCCCCCTGGAACCCTAACCCCTATCCCCTCGCGCCGCCTCTCCCTCTGGCCTCTCCCCCCCGTCGCCCGACGCTGTCGTCGCTGTTCTTCTCGCACCGCCACGGCGACCGGCGACCCTGAGCTTCACCAACGCCTCCACGATCTCCGGCGTTCTCCGCTCCTTCGTCCCCGACCATCAGCAGGAGCTGGGAGGCTCCGCTGAGGGCATTCTGCTCCGCCCCCTTCCGCCTCTGTCGCCGACGATCCTCGTCGTCTCCGACAAACCCGATAGCTACTAATCCGTCGAGGGCTTTTCTTGGCCGCTCGGTGAGCTCCTCTCTCCCTCCATTCCTCCTTCCCGCAGCCGCATTCGTCCCTAGCTAGTTCGCCGCCGTTGCCGTGCCTCTGCTTCTGCCGGCGTGCTCGTAGCCGTGTCGTTGCTGCCCGTCGAGCTCAGATGAGCTCGGGATCGTGCTCAGCACGTCCGTGCGGGCCCGTTGCCCCCTCCCTCGTGCTTTGTCGAGCCCCGTAGCCCCGAACCCGTGCTCCGACCGGATGCGCCTCCGCGTAGCTCGTCGCCGGCGTCGTTCCGGCGACCTTTTGGTCTTTTGCTCGCGCCCATCTTGCTCGCGCGTGCACGTAGGCCTCGCCCCGCTCTCTGGATTGCCAGATCTCGCGCCGTACCACCGTTGCCATTGCTCGCCCGAAGCACCTCGCTGCCGGCGAGCTCGAAGCACTCGCCCCCGTCCGTTCCAGCCACTCCGGCCACCACCGTTGGACGCGCGGCGCCGAGCCGCGTCGAACGCGCCCAGCCACAACCCCGCAGACCCCCTGTGCGCGAAACCCGCGCCCCTCCCGAGCCGCGCCGCCGCGTTTTTCTCGTTGGAGTCAACTCCGGCGCCTCTCCGGCCGGTGTCCGACGTGGCACCGCATGGCCTCCCCTGTGAGGCTGACGTGTGGGCCCATGGGGCCTTGTTGACTATGTTGACCCAGTCAACTCGCTGACTGGGCAGCCCAGAGCCACTGACAGGCAGGCCCCATTCCTTTAATCAACGTTTTAATAATTAAAACTTATTTAGTTAAACTAATTAGACACTGACAGGTGGGGCCTACTAGCTAATTAACTTAGTTTAGTTAAATTAACCACTGTTAATTAGTCCAGTCACTGACCAGTGGGACCCACTAGTCAGTTTTGACCTGGTCAGCGTGTCTGTTGACCGCTGACATCATCCCCATGCAATGCTGACGTCATATTTCCTTTTCTGTTAATTCTGTTAATTTAAATAATTTCAGAAAATGTTTAAACCTTTAGAAATTCATAGAAAATAAACCGTAACTCCGATGAAAATGTTTTCTACATGAAAGTTGCTCAGAAAAATCCAACGAATCCGAATATGCGGTCCGTTCATCTGTCACATGCCCCTAGCACGCTGAACATGGAACATTCCCCCCTCCGATCATCTGTTTGATACAGGTCCGGAACCGAGAATACATTCCCGGTTGAATTCCCCCTTCACCTTTATTGTGTAGCCATACGTTAGGTCACACCCGACACAGCATATTGCCATGTTATGCTTTGTGATGCTATTCTTGCTTTATATTTATTGTTTCTTCCCCCTCTTCTCTCCGGTAGACCCCGAGACCGATGCCGCCCCTGTGATCGACTACGTCGAAGACGACCCCTCCTTGCCAGAGCAACCAGGCAAGCCCCCCCTTGATCACCAGATATCGCCTATTCTTCTCTATACTGCTTGCATTAGAGTAGTGTAGCATGTTATTGATTTCGGTTAATCCTATTCTGTTGCATAGCCTGTCATTGTTGCTACAGTTGTTACCCTTACCTGCTATCCTACTTCTTAGTATAGGATGCTAGTGTTCCATCAGTGGCCCTACACTCTTCTCCGTCTGCCATGCTATACTACTGGGCCGTGATCACTTCGGGAGGTGATCACGGGTATATACTATATACTTTATATACATGACACATGTGGTGACTAAAGTCGGGTCGGCTCGTTGAGTACCCGCAAGTGCTTCTGATGAGGGGGCTGAAAGGACAGGTGGCTCCATCCCGGTAGAGGTGGGCCTGGGTTCCTGACGGCCCCCGACTGTTACTTTATGGCGGAGCGACAGGGCAGGTTGAGACCACCTAGGAGAGAGGTGGGCCTGGCCCTGGTCGGTGTTCGCGGATACTTAACACGCTTAACGAGATCTTGGTATTTGATCCGAGTCTGGCCATTTGGTCTATACGCACTAACCAACTACGCGGGAACAGTTATGGGCACTCGACGTCGTGGTACCAGCAGAAGCTCTTCTTGACGTCAGCGACGGAGCGGCGCGCGCCGGATTGGACTGGAACGCCTGCTAGGCTAGGTCTGCTTCTGGCCACGTACGCAACGTGCAGGTGTGCAATGGGCGATGGGCCCAGACCCCTGCGTGCATAGGATTTAGACCGGCGTGCTGACCTCTCTGTTGAGCCTAGGTGGGGCTGCGACGTGTTGATCTTCCACGACCGGGCATGACCCAGAAAAGTGTGTCCGGCCAAATGGGATCGAGCGTGTTGGGTTATGTGGTGCACCCCTGCAGGGAAGTTTATCTATTCGAATAGCCGTGTCCCTCGGTAAAAGGACGACCCGGAGTTGTACCTTGACCTTATAACAACTAGAACCGGATACTTAATAAAACACACCCTTCCAAGTGCCAGATACAACCCGGTGATTGCTCTCTAACAGGGCGACGAGGAGGGGATCGCCGGGTAGGATTATGCTATGCGATGCTACTTGGTGAACTTACCATCTACTCTCTTCTACATGCTGCAAGATGGAGGTGGCCAGAAGCGTAGTCTTCGACAGGATTAGCTACCCCCCTCTTATTCTGGCATTCTGCAGTTCAGTCCACCGATATGCCCCTTTACACATATACCCATGCATATGTAGTGTAGCTCCTTGCTTGCGAGTACTTTGGATGAGTACTCACGGTTGCTTTTCTCCCTCTTTTCCCCTTTCTATACCTGGTTGTCGCAACCAGATGCTGGAGTCCAGGAGCTAGAGATCCCGAGGATGATTCTACGTGGAGTTCGGCTTCGAGGAGTAGTTAGGAGGTCCCATGCAGGAGGCCTTGCCTTTTCGATCGTTGCTACTTTTGTGCTAGCCTTCTTAAGGTAGACTTGTTTAACTTATGTCTGTACTCAGATATTGTTGCTTCCGCTGACTCGTCTATGATTGAGCACTTGTATTCGAGCCCTCGAGGCCCCTGGCTTGTATTATGATGCTTGTATGACTTATTTATGTTGTAGAGTTGTGTTGTGATATCTTCCCGTGAGTCCCTGATCTTGATCGTACACATTTGCATGCATGATTAGTGTATGGTCAAATCGGGGGCGTCACAAGTTGGTATCAGAGCCAACTGCCTGTAGGAATCCCCCTTCCACACTCCTTGGCCGAAGTTGAGTCTAGTCAGTGAAAACTGTTTTACTAACATGGCTGTCTGGCTTACGGGCCCACGTCGCCATTGGGTGGTAGTAGGATCTTTTACTCCTCGATCTTTACTCCGGGACCCTGAGCTCTCTTCTATTCGGGTTTAATGAATTTACTAAAATCTAACGTTAGGATCTCGTTACTACTTCCTCCCGGAGGACCCCTCACTCCAGATGATTGCTCCGTGAACCAGAAGAATTTGAAGATACTCTCTGATATTCTCTCGAGACCTTGTGCCTGTCGCTTTTGCAATTCCCTACCGCCGAAACATCCCTATGGATAGATACTTACACATGTCGTTCTTACTTTTATTCCCAGTTGATCTTGTTATTACAAGATGCCCCAAAATTCTCTCTAATGTTCCGAGAATACTTTGTGCCTACTGCCTTGCAGTTCTTGCCACATGAATATCCCTACGGATAATTTCTCGCACTTACCGAGTATCCACTCATCCCCAGTTGATTCATGTATGTCACCAATCTTCGAAATACCATTCGATCTTCCGAAAATCCTCAGGAGCCTTTTGCTCTTGAAATTCTTGCTTACTTGCATTATGATTAATCTTAAGTCTCGTAATCTTATTGTCATCTCTTGTCATTATCATTTTGAGTCCGTTGATTCAATTTGTTGCGAATTCTTGCAATCCTCAATCAGAGCCTAGAATTCATCCTTCCGGCTCAGACGTCATTTGAAACATGAACTGGTTATCGACCAATCAAATTGTCGTCGATTGTACCCCTAAGTCTATTCAACTTATCCATTCTTAATCAGACCATTGGCTTCTGATCCCTTGATTTGGAAATGATAATTCCTTTGCATTTGAGCTTTGAATTACTCAGTTGTTTTTATAGTCCGATGCCCTTTCGTTCCTTCTTCCTCTGGTAGAGTACCGATACTCGCATCAGCTCTTGTAGACCACAAGACCCCTTGTTGGGTTATTATCCGACAGTGTCCTTCATATTCAATAACCTTGTGATCATTTCCATGGATATATAATGCCTTTGGTAATTTGTATCCTCTGCTTGATAACCATACTCTACTTTTGAGCCGGTGATTTTACTCTTGAAGTTTGAGGTATATGTTTCTAAGATGCCCCGATGGATTGAACCTATACCTTCCCTAAACACCGTATGAACCCGAAGGTTTTCACAAGCCATACCCTTCTGGTATTTTACCAGATAATTTTCTACCATACAACTTCATTGAATGCGAGAAGTGAATGAAAGGTTATGCATTGGAGAAGTGGGAGTCGACCTTGAACTTTGTGTTCATGCCCATGGACATGATGTAGATCTTATCATTAAAAGCTTCTCTTAAATTAATTAATCCCTTGGTATAAGTTCATCTTATATCTGGGATCTGGCCTTTTGCAATCGTGGTTCCGACCATGTTCTCCTTTAAATACCATTTCTCGTACAAGTTGAGCACTTGTCTTCTACAGAGCAATACCCCAGTCCAACCTCTACTTTGGTTTGTCGTCGAGTATTACCCCCCTGGTATCTCGAGATTATCACGGAACTGCATAACTTCTTATGAGTTCTTCATCAAGTACTACATTCTCACTGATTATAGTTTTTCACGGGCTTCGAGTTATTAAACACTCAAGGACATCGATAACTGAATCGAGTCCGCGGCGCGATTAAACAACTCTTAGTAATCTTCTTTACTTGCGAGTTTGTACTCGGTCACGTCATTCCTAGCCTGATTGGCTATATCATTATCGTGCTAAATTTTAACTGTGCTACCGGGTCCTTCTTCCCGGAGCACAAATTGCGACGGTGAGCTAATCTTACAATCGATCTTCCTCATCATATCACTTCTCCTTGAACAGCAAACTTGATTTCGAGTTTGTGTCCTAACCGTGGTTCCAATAACCTTTCGCTTTCATCATTCCTTTGACTTGATGTCATCATCAATTAATTACATCTTCTTGAAAACCTCTCGACAAATTTGTCATGATCATTGTCAACAATTTGACTTCTTCCAAGTTGTGTGTTGAAATTCAGGATGAGAAATACCATCCTTGCCCCTCGATGAATTGTGTTATCATCGACAACATTCTTGCCTCCCCCCAACACAAACTTGTTCATATTTTGTGTTGTATCTTGATTTCCCTGCTATCCAACTTATGTTATGTTCTACTGTGGAATGTTACCATCTTTGATGTCAAGAATGTCGTGAGCATTACTCCACCTCTTAAGAATTCTTGGTACAGTGATACTTCTCACCATCACCATTCTTTCTTGGTCCCCGTGTTGTTTCTAAACGAAATACCGACAAATGGTCTGTGATGTGTAAATTCTAAACTTCTAGCAACCCTATTGCTTTGAAGTTATTGGTCTATAGTTTCATTCTACGTCTATGGCTTAATGAATCATCATTCGAACATTGATCGTGCTACCTAGCCCATATTTCGGGTGCACATTTCAACCAATGTTTAACTGTGTATGTTTTCCTCGAGCATACATCATTAAGTCATTCGATCTAGCTAATGTTATCTCCTTGTTCACATAGTTGTGGACATCCATCTTTTGAAAATCTCAATGAATTGTCGCTGAGTCCAACAGCCACCTCCTTATCCTCTCCTTGATTTAATGATGAACTCTAGTTTCGGAACTCGCTTCCATAGTTCAATTCTTGAGAATCTTACAATGTCATCTCGTCAATTTGCGTTGCACCTTTTCTTCTCAGGCATCCCGTGTCTGAGGTATCTTGACACCAATCAGATCTGAATCTTGGTCAGATATGATGGTAGGATCATATTCCCAAGAGTTATCACATTTTGTCATTATATGGCCCATTAAGGTGATGTCATGCCTAGCACACCTGGCCGGAGGACCTACTATTATAGTTTCCTCTTTAGCAAGGTTAGCTATTCTTCCATGAGGAAATTGTAAGACTTACTCTATAAGTTGTTCCTGATGGATCCTTTGTGTATCCATAGCCTGATCTTACCTAATGACCATGTCAATGCTATCTCGAAGCATGTCTGTGGTACTCCGATCTTCAATAAAAACATTTGAAGCACAATGCTAAATTTTCGTTATCAATTATTCAAACACCGTTGTTTGGGTAATGTCATGAACTTCCTCTTCCCTAACCTAAATGGTTCTCTTCTAACCATTGTCCTTGGGAAGGATATACCCCTGAAATATTTGTTTAAACACATTTTCCTTTCCATTGTTTGGCTTAGCCTTTCTTGTGATCTGTATGACCTAAGCAGTAATATTCTCCTGCTATTGTAAACACCTCAGTGTACAATTCTGTCAGAAAGACCCTGTTACTTTTGATTGATGACATTCCGGTAACCACCGATGGACGAGAACTTTGCCTATTGGTCCGCCTCGTTCAACGAGCAGGAAGATGGTTCTCTTCGTCCCTCACCCTTGGTACCGACGTTGTTGCCGACATAACTGACAGGCTATCCATTGACATGTGTTGCCTACATGGTCATACAAGACGTCACCGCCCTTCCTACTTTTAACCCACATGGTGGGCCCATAATCCACAGTTCCACAGGATCGAAACCTGGCTCTCCTTTACACCCTTGTTGCTAAAGTTATTTCTCGCGTTTGGCTTCGTATGTAAATCGCGAGCCAACTTCCTAGTGATCCATTCCGGTATCAGACGCAATACTTATTCTCGTTGCTCTGGACCCCTTTCACACTTTGTTTCAGGCATCGAACGATTGCCTGCCCGCTCGAAACTTCTCATGGTACCTTCTTACTTTGCTCTCGATATCTTCTTAAGTTACAATTCGAGAGATACCTATGCTTCTTCCCCTGAGTTAACCGTCTGATGCTCGATCTTGTTAGAATCCGTCCTTATAGAGTTTCCCCTTCTTACCCTTTCGTAAGTACGATGAAGAACCTGAAGAAAGGATGCCTACTTCATCATGATGATCTGAAGCAGAGAAATGAAGACATCAACGTAATCGATCGACGGCTTCGAAAAGAACAACCAAGATCGAGAAGACTCGTTAGAATTTCGTAACCAATTTCTTCCTTTTAACTCTACCTCTTAAATCTCGGGACGAGATTTCTTGTAGTGGAGGAGAATTGTAACGCCCAGATAATTAAGCTACAGTAATCTTTGCTAATGATGCCATGTCATCGCTTTTACTGTTGCTAGGTCCCACGTTGATTCTAACCGATTCGAAATTCAAGTTTAAAATAAAGTCAAACAATAAAAGTTTTCAAATGTCAAATCTAAAATGTGCAACTGTGATAAATAATTCATAAGTATTGTTGGTGCAGAAACCAAATTTTTATAAAATGTTTAAGTGCTCAAAATTAATGAAAACAGTAGCTAAAACAATTAGTTAAATACCTTTTATTATTTTATAAATTAGCAAACTATTTTATTTAGGACTAGAACTTTTTGTGGCAGAGGTATAAATAGTACAATAATTTAGAAACTACTTTTGTATTTTAACTAACTAAAGTATTGTGGGAATTAAATAAACATGTAAAAAGAAAATAAAAGAAAAGAAAACAGAAATAAAACAAAGCCCCCTCCCTTGGGCCACCCGGCCCATCTATCTAGCAGGCCTGCACAGCCCAGCCCAACACCCCCTGTTTTCCCCTTCCTCCCGCTACAGAAGCAGACGGTGCCGTGGCGGCCATCCACGGCGCCATGGCCGCGGTGGCGACCATCGGCGCCCCATCCCTCCTATTTAGCCCACCCCGGCGCCCCCATCTCCCCCCTGGAACCCTAACCCCTATCCCCTCGCGCCCCCTCTCCCTCTGGCCTCTCCCCCCCCCCCCCGTCGCCCGACCCTGTCGTCGCTGTTCTTCTCGCACCGCCACGGCGACCGGCGACCCCGAGCTTCACCAACTCCTCCACGAGCTCCGGCGTTCTCCGCTCCTTCGTCCCCGACCATCAGTAGGAGCTGGGAGGCTCCGCTGAGGGCATTCTGCTCCGCCCCCTTCCGCCTCTGTCGCCGACGATCCTCGTCGTCTCCGACGAACCCGGCAGCTACTAATCCGTCGAGGGCTTTTCTTGGACGCTCGGTGAGCTCCTCTCTCCCTCCATTCCTCCTTCCCGCAGCCGCGTTCGTCCCTAGCTAGTTCGCCGCCGTTGCCGTGCCTCTGCTTCCGCCGGCGTGCTCGTAGCCGTGTCGTTGCTGCCCGTCGATCTCAGATGAGCTCGGGATCGTGCTCAGCACGTCCGTGCGGGCCCGTTGCCCCCCTCCCCCACGCTTTGTCGAGCCCCGTAGCGTCGAGCCCGTGCTCCGACCGGATGCGCCTCCGCGTAGCTCGTCGCCGGCGTCGTTCCGGCGACCTTTTGGTCTTTTGCTCGCGCCTATCTTGCTCGCGCGTGCATGTAGGCCTCGCCCCGCTCTCTGGATTGCCCGATCTCGCGCCGTACCACCGTTGCCGTTGCTCGCCCGAAGCACCTCGCTGCCGGCGAGCTCGAAGAGCTCGCCCCCGTCCGTTCCAGCCACTCCGGCCACCACTGTTGGACGCGCGGCGCCGAGCCGCGTCGAACGCGCCCAGCCACAACCCCGCAGACCCCCTGTGCGCGAAACCCGCGCCCCTCCCGAGCCGCGCCGCCGCGTTTGGCTCGTCGGAGTCAACTCCGGCGCGTCTCCGGCCGGTGTCCGATGTGGCGCCGCGTGGCCTCCCCTGTGAGGCTGACGTGTGGGCCCATGGGGCCCTGTTGACTATGTTGACCCAGTCAACTCGCTGACTGGGCAGCCCAGAGCCACTGACAGGCAGACCCCATTCCTTTAATCAACATTTTAATAATTAAAACTTATTTAGTTAAACTAATTAGACACTGACAGGTGGGGCCTACTAGCTAATTTACTTAGTTTAGTTAAATTAGACACTGACTTATGTGGTGACTAAAGTCGTGTCGGCTCGTTGAGTACCCGCAAGTGCTTCTGATGAGGGGGCTGAAAGGACAGGTGGCTCCATCCCGGTAGAGGTGGGCCTGGGTTCCTGACGGCCCCCAACTGTTACTTTATGGCGGAGCGACAGGGCAGGTTGAGACCACCTAGGAGAGAGGTGGGCCTGGCCCTGGTCGGCGTTCGCGGATACTTAACATGCTTAACGAGATCTTGGTATTTGATCTGAGTCTGGTCATTTGGTCTGTACGCACTAACCAACTATGCGGGAACAGTTATGGGCACTCGACGTCGTGGTATCAGCCGAAGCTCTTCTTGACGTCAGCGACGGAGCGGCGCGCGCCGGATTGGACTGGAACACCTGCTAGGCTAGGTCTGCTTCTGGCCGCGTACGCAACATGCAGGTGTGCAATGGGCGATGGGCCCAGACCCCTGCGCGCATAGGATTTAGACCGGCGTGCTGACCTCTCTGTTGAGCCTAGGTGGGGCTGCGACGTGTTGATCTTCTGCGGCCGGGCATGACCCAGAAAAGTGTGTCCGGCCAAATGGGATCGAGCGTGTTGGGTTATGTGGTGCACCCCTGCAGGGAAGTTTATCTATTCGAATAGCCGTGTCCCTCGGTAAAAGGACGACCCGAAGTTGTACCTTGACCTTATGAGAACTAGAACTGGATACTTAATAAAACACACCCTTCCAAGTGCCAGATACAACCCGGTGATCACTCTCTAAGAGGGCGACGAGGAGGGGATCGCCGGGTAGGATTATGCTATGCGATGCTACTTGGTGAACTTACCATCTACTCTCTTCTACATGCTGCAAGATGGAGGTGGCCAGAAGCGTAGTCTTCGACAGGATTAGCTATCCCCCTCTTATTCTGGCATTCTGCAGTTCAGTCCACCGATATGCCCCTTTACACATATACCCATGCATATGTAGTGTAGCTCCTTGCTTGCGAGTACTTTGGATGAGTACTCACGGTTGCTTTTCTCCCTCTTTTCCCCTTTCTATACCTGGTTGTCGCAACCAGATGCTGGAGTCCAGGAGCTAGAGATCCCGAGGATGATTCTACGTGGAGTTCGGCTTCGAGGAGTAGTTAGGAGGTCCCAGGCAGGAGGCCTTGCCTTTTCGATCGTTGCTAGTTTTGTGCTAGCCTTCTTAAGGCAGACTTGTTTAACTTATGTCTGTACTCAGATATTGTTGCTTCCGCTAACTCGTCTATGATCGAGCACTTGTATTCGAGCCCTCGAGGCCCCTGGCTTGTATTATGATGCTTGTATGACTTATTTATGTTGTAGAGTTGTGTTGTGGTATCTTCCCGTGAGTCCCTGATCTTGATCATACACATTTGCGTGCATGATTAGTGTACGGTCAAATCGGGGGCGTCACAAGTAATAAAGCTTGCGGTACATCAAGATCGTGCCAAATCAAGAACACAGGAGAGAGAGATCAAACACATAGCTACTGGTACATACCCTCAGCCCCGAAGGTGAACTACTCCCTCCTCGTCATGTTGACCACCGGGATGATGAAGATGGCCACCGATGATGGTTTCCCCCTTCGACAGGGTGCCGGAATGGGCTCCCGATTGGTTTTTCATGGCTATAGAGGCTTGCAGCGGCGGAACTCCCGATCTAGGTTTCTTTCTGGGGGTTTCTAAATTTATAGGAATTTTTGGTGTCGGTTTCACGTCAAGGGGGTCCACGAGTCAACAACAAGACAGGGGGCGCGCCCTAGGGGGGCCCGTGCCCTCCACCCTTGTGGATGACTCGGGACTCTTTTGGCCCAACTCTATTGCTTCGGGGGCTTCTTCCGGTCCATAAAAAATCACCGTAAATTTTCAGCTCGTTTGGACTCCATTTGGTATTCCTTTTCTGTAAAACTGAAAAACAAGGAGAAAACAAAAACTGGCACTAGGCTCTAAGGTAATAGGTTAGTCCCAAAAATAATATAAAATAGCATATAAATGCATATAAGACATCCAAGATGGATAATATAATAGCATGGAACAATCAAAAATTATAGATACGTTGGAGACGTATCAAGCATCCCCAAGCTTAATTCCTGCTCGTCCTCGAGTAGGTAAATGGTAAAAACAGAATTTTTGATGTGGAATGCTACCAAGTGCACAAGTTTGATCAATGATAATTTCAATCACTTTTTGTAGCATCATTATATATCATAGCAGTAGCTCACCTCATAAAACTTCTCATGATCAAGTAACAAGCTATTCACATGTTAAAGCATAGATCATAAACTTTCTTGAAAACTAACAAACTAGGTTCTCAGTCATCAAACAATTGCAATTCATCTTGTTTTCATGAAGGGTCTATGTAAGAGCTTTGATTTAGCAAATCCCACATACTCAACTATCATATAGTCTTCCATGATTGCTTCCACTCAAAGCATATTTTTAGAACAAATAGCATCCATTGAACACAGAGAAAGATAGGGGCTTAATGGTTCGCCTCACAACTTATTTATCATATAGATAATTGTCAACAATAATAATTCATGATCAAATATATTTGAATGGCCATATATGCTTAGATCTTTCCCCATCACATGATGCTTGCCAACTAAAGAGTAGGTTGGAATGAGAAGGAATACTACTAACTCTTGCATAAAAGTAAAATATAGGCCCTTCGCAGAGGGAAGCAGGGATTTGCAGAGGTGACAGAGCTCGAAGCTTTTAAAACAGAGATGGAAATAATTTTGAGAGGTATGCTTTCATTGTCAACATAAAAACCAAGAGTTACCAACATCTACCATACTAGATACATTATAGGCGGTTCCCAAACAGAATGGTAAAGTTTTTACTCCCCCACCACCAACAAGCAAATTCCACGGCTGGTCCGAAACAATGGGTATCGTCCAACTATCGATAATCCTGTGGAGTTTTGTTTAATTATTTGCGATTTCGTTTTTGATCTTTTGATCATAGGACCGGGCATCCCAATTACCAGCCACTCTCTCGTGAATGATAAGTGAATAAACACTCATCGTGAGAATAACCCACCTAGCATGGAAGATACTGACAGCCCCTAGTCGCTACATGAGTGATTCGGGCATACAAAACATATTATTATTTGAAGGTTTAGAGTTTGGCACATGCAAATTTACTTGGAACGGCAGGTAAATACCGCATATAGGTAGATATGGTGGACACTCATGGAAGAAACTTGGTTCAAGGATTTGGGATGCACAAGCAGTATTCCCGCTTAGTACAGAAATTTTGGCTAGCAAAAGATTCTAACTAGCAAGCACCGCATGTTGGAGGATCCATAACAATATAACTTCTATACAAACATACCCAAGCATAACTCATTATGTTGTCTTGCTTGTTCAACTTCAACTAATTTGCTCAAGTTTGAAAATATTTAATGGGGCTCACAATCATAGAAGATGTCCAAGATAGTATATTTATATGTGAAATCTCTCTTCCTTCAATATACTTTCATGAATTGTTCAAGTGACCAATACTATGTTTGCTAACTTTCAATAAATTTACCACCTCTACTTCTTATATGTGAAGTCATTACTCCCCATGGGATAAGCATATGAAACATATATAATTTCAGATTTATGGTATTCAATTCATTCAACCATTTACTCATAGGATATAAGTGAAGCACACAAGTAAATGACAAACTACTCCAAAAAGATAAAAGTGAAGATCAATGAGTAGTCAAATAGCTATGTGAGGACTCTCTCTCATTTAAGTATTTCAGATCTTAAGTAGTTTATTCAAACAGCAAGCAAAACCTAATAAAATAAAATGACGCTCCAAGCAAAACACATATCATGTGGTGAATAAAAATATAGCCTCAAGTAAGGTTACCGATGAACGAAGATGGAAGAGGGGATGCCATCCGGGGCATCCCCAAGCTTAGGCTCTTGGTTGTCCTTGAATATTACCTTGGGGTGCCTTGGGCATCCCCAAGCTTATGCTCTTTCCACTCCTTATTCTGTAGTCCATCGAAACTTTACCCAAAACTCACTTCACAACACAAAACTCAATAGAAAATCTTATGAGATCCGTTAGTATAAGAAAGCAATTCACCACTTAGGTACTGTTATGAACTCATTCTAAATTCATATTGGTGTTATATCTACTGTATTTCAACTTATCCATGGTTCATACCCTCCGATACTACTCATAGATTCATCAAAATAAGCAAACAACACAATGAAAACAGAATCTATCAAAAAACAGAACAGTTTGTAGTAATCTGGAAACTTTCCATACCTCTGTAACTCGAAAAATTCTGAAAAATTAGGACAACGTAGAAAATTTGTATATGAATCGTGTGTCAAAAATTCAGATCAAAATCACGTCCTAGTGAATTTTCAAAATTCCTAGACTGGGAGAAAAATTTCTGTTTTTTCACAGAATCAAGTTAACTATCATCCACACTATCCCAAAGCCTTTACTTGGCACTTTATTGAAACAAAAGCTACAAAACATGATTACTAAAGTAGCTTAATCATGTGAACACACAAAAACAGTAGGTAACAGTGTTGGGTTGTCTCCCAACAAGCGCTTTTCTTTAATGCCTTTTTAGCTAGGCATGATGATTTCAACGATGCTCACATGAAAGATAAGAATTGAACCACAAAGAGAGCATCATGAAGCATATGACTAGCACATTTAAGCCTAACACACTTCCTATGCATAGGGATTTTATGATCAAACAATTTATGGGAACAAGAATCAATTAGCATAGGAAGGCAAAACAAGCGTGACTTTAGAACTTTCAACACATAGAGAGGAAACTTGATATTATTGCAATATGTAGAAGCATAAGTTCCTCTCTCATAATAATTTTCAGTAGCATCATGAATGAATTCAACAATATAACCACCACATAAAGCATTCTCATTCTTTTCATGATCTACATGCATAGAAATTTATTACTCTCCACATAAGCAAATTTCTTCTCATGAATAGTAGTGGGAGCGAACTCAACAAAATAACTATCATGTGAGTCATAATCCAATTGAAAATTAAAATCAAGATGACAAGTTTCATGGTTATCATTATTCTTTATAGCATACATGTCATCACAATAATCATCATAGATAGCAACTTTGTTCTCATAATCAATTGGAACCTCTTCCGAAATAGTGGATTCATCACTAAATAAAGTCATGACCTCTACAAATCCACTTTCATAATTATCACAATAAGATTCAACACCCTCCAAAATAGTGGGATCATTACTTCCTAAAGTTGACACTCTTCCAAACCCACTTTCATCAATATAATCATCATAAATCGGAGGCATGCTTTCATCATAATAAATGTTCTCATCAAAACTTGGGGGACTAAAAATATCATATTCATCAAACATAGCATCCCCAAGCTTGTAGCTTTGCATATCATTAGCATCATGGATATTCAAAGAATTCATACTAACAACATTGCAATCATACTCATCATTAAAAAATTTAGTGCCAAACATTTTATAGATTTCTTCTTCTAACATTTGAGCACAATTTTCCTTTCCATCATTTTCACGAAAGACATTAAAAAGATGAAGCATATGAGGCAACCTCAATTCCATTTTTTTGTAGTTTTCTTTTACAAACTAAACTAGTGATAAAATAAGAAACTAATTCAATTGCAAGATCTAAAGATATATGTCGGGGAAAACAACACCTATGGGACCACGAGGATCCCTTCTACGGTTGGCGGGCGCGGGGCTGTGGAAAGAGCGGGTCTGGTGAGTTAGTATGAGGTGATTTTACCCAGGTTCGGGCCGCAAACGATGTGTAACACCCTAGTACTGCTTTGGTGTATATTTGGTGTTCTTGAGCTCTTGAACTAGCTACGGTGCGTGCGTAGTCCAAAATGTCCGAATCCTCCCTCAGTATGCCTCGGGCCTCCTTTAATAGCCACAAGGGGTTGCCACAGTGGCACGCGGGAGGTGGAAAGTATACACAGTGTACAAGCTTATCGCCCGACATCACAGGACAAACGCATTTAATGCACTACTTAAGTGTCCTCCTTCTTTATCGGGGACGGCAACGAATCCCGTCCCGTCCGTCGCCGCTTCGCCTTACTTCGACACGCGTCCAGGCCAACGAGGCATGTAGTGCCATGTAGGCAGGCAGGCTGCTGAGCTAGTGCGGTGGCAGTGTCTTCACGAAGATCTGCATGCCACCACGCAGGTGCTTGACTAGTTGGTCTAGAAGCCACGCACTGCCACGTGGGTACTTGCTTAGTTGGTGGGTCGGCCGTTGAGCTGGGTCGGCGACGGGGCGGCAAAGCCTTGCCGCAGTCTTGCTGATATTCCCGGCAAGGGTCTGGCCGGGGCCTTGTGAGCGCCCTCGGCAAGGGTCTTGCCGGGGCTTCGTGGATGTCTTCAGGAGGAGCCTTGCCGGGGCCTCGTGGGCGTCCTCGGCAAGGGGCCTCGTCGGTGTCTTGCCTTCTGGTTCTCATTCAGGCCTCGAAGGCCTTTTGTCTTCACAAAGATCTGCATGCCACCAAGCAGGCGCCTCCCGAGCCTTGGTCCCAGCGTTATCGATGGTGTCGGAACTCTTAGGCTCAAGGGTGGTGGCCTTGCTGGTGTTGGGTAAGTTGCCCCGACAAGGCTCTTGCCGGGGCTACGTAGGCCGCTCCGGCAAGGCTCTTGCTGGGGGAAGCCCATCTTGTCGCTTTGTCCTTTGCGCCCCTGGTTTGAGCGCTGCTCTGGTAGTCTTGTACTTTTGCTTCCTTCCTCTGCCCCGCTAAGCATGGCCACAGGTGTGGCTCTGACTGCCCGTACACAAGTAAAGGGGTACAAAGAGGGTCCCTACTTTTGTACACTGACAGGAGCCTCCGGGCCTGGACCACACATAAGCGCGACGCGTTGTTGGGCTAGGCCCAAAACGGTGCGCGGGCATGCATGGCAGAGTTTCTACCGCGGTAATTCCTTCGCCAGTTGCGCTTCCCCATGACCCGCATTGAATGCGTGACGTGGGGGTCGTGCGCAGAGCAGTCCCTGCTCGCTTCCGTCATATCGTGGTAAATGGTAAAGAGGCGGCCTGCGTCTTCCCCATAAAAAAGGAAAAACTGCAGGGGCGCTGCTCATTTACCCTATGCGCCTTTTCCAATCTCGGAACCGCCGTTCCCCTCTTCTTCCTCAAGCGAAAAATCAAAGCTCTCGCGTCTGCTCGCCGCCGCCGCGCCCCCATTGCTGTCGATCCCTTATCTCTTTCTTAGCCACCATGGCACCCAAAACCAGCAAGGGCAAGGGAATGGCCAAGGACGCCGGGGAGAAGGAGCCACCAGAGAGCGAGTTGGCGGTGCTGCGGATGCAGCGCGCCCTCTTCTACTCGACGGTCGACGCGATCATCCTCAAGGACTACTTCAGACCCCTGTGGGGGAGGGAGACGTTGGGACATCCTGCCACGCGCATCGTCCCCGCCGATTTCGCCAAGGCTGGTCCAAATCGGCATCCCTTCTTCACCGACTACTTCTCTTGCGGGCTCTGCCCCCTTTCTCTGATTTCTTCAACAACGTCATGCACACCTACGGCTTCCACCTTCTGGATTTCACGCTGAACGCCATGGCGTGCATGGCTTTTTTCGCCCATCTTTGCAAGGGTTTTGCTGGAGTGCTCCCCAGCACGGCGCTCTTCCGCCACTACTTCTACCCTCGCATTCAACAAGGGGGCGCCATCTCTGGCTGCGTCACCTTGATCCCGAGGACAAAGGGCGGGGGCATGTACCCGGAGGGTGCCCAGAAGGAGAGGTGGGAAGAGTGATGGGGCCGGTGGTGTTGGATTGAAGAAGCAGATCCACAGGAGTTCTGCCGGGTCCATCGGGCGCCGCCGTGTCGGTGTACAAAAGAAGGGGCGCACCTTTGTACCCCTTTACCTGTGCACGGGCAGTCGGAGCCCCACCCACGGTCGCACCAAGCAGAACAGGGGAGGTAAACCGAGGTAAAACCAAAGCCCAAGACAAATAAAGCGACGCCAAGGCCAGAGACACGAAGAACAGAGGGGCAAAGCAGGTCCCGCCAGCAAGGCCCTTGCCGGGGCGGCCTCGGCGGCCCCGGCGAGAACCTTGCCGGGGCAACTTGTCCAAGCACCAGCGGGACGAGCCACCCGTGACCCCATGGCTTTCGACGTAGTCAACCACGTTAAGGCAAGGGCTCGGGAGGCACCTCCTTGGTGGCATGCAGATCTTCGTCAAGATCATGAACACACAAGATCAGATGAGAACCAGAAGACGGCGACCCTTGGCAGGATTCTAGCCGAGGAGATCCACGAGACCCCCGGCAAGCGCCTTGCCGGGGACAATGGCAATGCCACGGCAAGACCCTTGCCGGGCCTCCGGCAAGGCCCTTGCCGAGGGCATCAGCGGGGCCACAGCCAGGCTCGCGTCGATCAAGACTCCGCCGACCATCCCCAAGCAGCCGCTAGCTCAACCAGCTGGGCACGCACCTGCGTGGCGACGAGCGGCCTCTACGCCAACTCAGCAAGCACCTGCGTGGTGGCATGCAAATCTTCATGAAGGCTCCACCACCGCGCCACCTCAGCTGCCTGCCTGCCTATATGGCGCCACTCGCATCGCTGGCCTGGGCGCGTGTCAAAGCCAGGCGAGGCGGCAACGGACGGGACGGGCTCCGTTCCCGTCCCCGATAAAGCAAGGGACACCTAAGCGATGCATTAAATGCATCTTGTCCTATAATACGGGAGATAAGCTCGCAACATTGTTACCTTTCCACCTCCTGTGTGCCATTGTGGCGACCCCTTTTCCTATAAACGGAGGCCCGAGGCGACCAGGAGAAGGATTCGGCTTTTCTGGGCTCGTTCCACCTCGTAGCTAGCTCAAGAACACTCAAATACATCCACCAAAGCAGGACTAGGGTTTTACGCATCCTCGCGGCCCGAACCTGGGTAAACGAACCGCGTGCTTCCTATTAAATTCGCTCTTCGCTCAACCCCGCGCCCCGCCAACCGTAGTCGGGATTCTTGTGATCCCATAGGAGTCGTTTCCCCGACATCTTTGGCGCGCCAGGTAGGGGCCGCTCGTCGCCACGCAGGTGCGTGAAAGGGCGCCGCCTGCGAACGCGAAGGATGCCAGCGCGGTAGCAGAAAAGCTAAGTCATTCGGAACTTTGAGTTACTACCTTTTTATATATAAGGCTATAGTCCCCGGAGGTCTTGCCTATGTATGAGAAACCTGCACGCAAAGGGGCCCTCCCGCAATTGGCAATGCCCTTGTTCTATTTTGAGTTCGCTCAACAGCTCAAAGCAGCTGCGTCGAGAGTGGCAGGGTAGCCTTCCGCACTTGGCAACGTTCCTGACTCTGACTCGAGTCAAACTCGATAGTCCGGGCAGCCGCGCTAAGGGCGGTAAGGTGGTTCGCCCGGCAGCAAGCACACCCGGCAGGCCAAAGGGGATCCGTCCCCAAGACGCCGCCCTGGGTTTACGCGCCGGCAAACCTACTCGGTTGACGTAGGGTGGACGCACAAAGGGAAATCGAACGGGAAAATAACATGCATGATGCTAAACGTGTTGCAGAGTAATATTACATCAAATTGTTGCTGCGGTTCTAACTAGAGATAGCAATTGTCTTGGTTGTGAACCTGCAGCGGCGATAAAAAATAGGGTGCCTAATCCCGGCGCTGGCCCTCCTCCCTTAGAATTCCGCCGACACGGCTGATGATGGGCTTGATGCGCTCCCTGGGCGACGCGAGGTCGGTACCTTCCGGCAAGCTCTCCAGGGCGGCGTCGAAGTCGAGGTCGGGGTACCAGTATGCCACCTTGGTGAGAACCTTGGTCATGGCACCCTGGCAAAGCCTCCGGGCCTCGTCGGCCAGCGAGGCCGCCCGGTTGGCGTGAAGCTGCTCCAGGGCCCCGAGAACGCACTCGAAGAACAAGGTCAACTTGGCGTTGGTGGTCCCGCTGCGCTCCGGGGCGTACCTCACACTTGTCGTCCCCATGGTAGCCAACTGCGCGGTGATCCTGTCGGCGACATCCTCGAGGCGGCCGATCCAGCGCTTCACGCCCTCCTTGAAGTCCTTGTGATCGGCAGCCTCGTTCTTCTGCAGCTGCTTCTCAGTCTCCAGCTCCTTGGCCAGGATCCCCTCCAGGGTTTTGGACTCTGTGAGCATCCCCTCGAGGCCCTCCAGCTTTAGCGTGAGGTCCTTGACGGACTTGTTGGCCTCGGAGAGCTCCTCGGCCCTGCTGACGGCCGCGCCCTGCGCCTCCATCAGGGCGACGTTGAGCGTGTCCTTCTCCTGGGATAGCTTCATGGCCTGCTCCTTCAGCCCGTCCCGCTCCGCCTCCAGCTCCTTCACCTTGTCGGCGTGAACCTGGGCCTGGGCATCGAGCGCCTCTTTTGTGCCTCTGCTCCAGCTCACTGGTCTGCTGCAAGACAAGCTTCTCCACCTCTTCATCCTTGTCGCGAAGCGTAGTGGCAAGCTTCTCCTCGCGCGTGGCGAGGTCCTCCTCCTGGGAGTTCAGCGCGGCCTGGTGCTGGGTTCGGGCGGCCTCGGCTGCCGCGGCCAAGCCCGCCGCCGTCTCCTGGGCCTTTTCGATGTCAACCAGCTTCATGGTGAGCTCCACTTCACGCTTGGCCTGCTCGCCCTGGGCGGCCTTCAGCTCATCGCGAGCCTGGCGGAACCAGTCCTGCGTCTCGGCGACGCGCTTCTGGAGGTCCGCCTCCGCTTTCTCCACCACCGCCGTCCTGGACTTATCTTTGCCCAGGCGGGCGCGGTGGAGCGCGTGGAGCTTCCGGTAGCTGGCGCCCATGGCGTGGAGGAGCCTCTCTTCCTGCGAGCCGTCGCCGCCAATGCTCGGCTCGTCGACGACCTCAAGCCCGACGATGGCAAGCACTTCGTCATTGGACAGCTCTCCCTCGACAGGTGTCCTGGTGCTCGACGCGCCTGGAAGGTGGACGAACAAGTTGTCACTCACCCTCAGGTACTTGCCGGGGCCGGAAGCTGCGGAGGAGGAAGGCTGGTCATCAGCCGCCTCCTCCTCCTCCCCGGCAGCGGCCCTGCCGGCCTCCCCGGCAGGCCCCTTGCTGGTCTCCTCAGCGGTGGCCTTGCCGGTCCCCTCAGCGGTGGCCTTGCTGCCCCCCCCGGCAGGCCCCTTGGCGGCGTCCTCAGCAGCGCCCTCGGCGGCGATCTTCTTGATGTCCGCCTCGGCGGCCTTGGCAACGTCCTCGATGACAGCGTCCACGTCCTCTGGGTTCACCGAGGAGGAATCTGGACGCCGAAGAAGGGGGTGAGGCAAGGACAAGACCAAGGGTCAGCAAGAAAGAAAAAGGAACAGGGACGAGAGGCGAGTGACTTACCAGCGCCGGTGCCAGGCTGGGAAAAAGAAGTCCCCTCCCCGCCAACATCTAGCGTCGAGGCAAAACCGCCAGCACCCAAGTTCTCCTCCTCCTCCTCCATGTGCATGGGCTCGGTGCTTGGCGCCCTTACTGGGGACGCCCCTTGGGGCGGCGTGGTCGATGGGGGCGGCGTGCTGGGAGTAGCCCTCTGCGGCTCCTCCTGCTGCCGCTCTCCTCCTGCATACCCGGCAAGGTCAGCACCAAAAGTGTCATACCCCTGACACATGTCGACAAGGGGAGGGTAATGAGCTTACACTAGGGGCTGGACCGGGGGCTGCTGTCCGGGCTACTCAGCACCACCAGTGGCGCCCTTGAAGCACCGGCCGGGGGCTTGCCGCCACCCGTCGAGGTCTTGGCCCTCTTCACCCTTTGGGCTAGCGTCTCCACATCCCTGCCAAGATAAAACAAGTCAAGACAAGCGACACGGATTGAGGAGGCAGAGATGACGGGAAAGAGCTATATACTTACTCGCCGTCCGCCTCCTCCTCTGCTGTCTTCCTTTTCCTCCTCGGGCTGAGGGACCCGTAGTCAAAAGTGACCCCCGCGTCGGCATCTGCCGGGAGAGGGGAGGAGCGCGGAGTCTGCGGATGCATGGACGAAGAAGAAGCAGATGCCTTCTTCCTCGCTGCCGCAGCCTTCACCACCTTCTTCGCCGCCGCGGCCCTCGTCTGGCGCACGGACTCTTCCGGGGACTTTGGCCGCCGCGCGGCCCTGGCGGACCGCACTGGCTCGCCGAAGGACTCGCCCTCTCCCCGTGGCCGGAGGGACAACAGCCCCGGCCTCCTCCTCCGACGACTCGTCGGCCGCTTCTTCAACCAGAGCAGCCTCGGTGCCGGCACTGTTGGCCTCCCCGGCGGCCGCTGCCCACCGGGCGAGCTCCTCCTCCTCCGCGGCCGTCGCGGCCTTGTCCTCCATGCCACCAGCACTGCCGGCCTCCTCGGCAAGCTGTGCCTTCCTCGCCCTGGTGACGATGTAGTCCAGTTCCGCCTGGGTGGTGTCCTGGACAAGCAGCCGCTTGGCGTCAGCATTGACGTACCCCTCGTGCAGAGTGTCAAAGAACTGCTGCACCCCGACGTCCTCCGCCTCCTTCCAGCTCGGGTCAGGGCCATGCGCGTTGCAGTCTGGCATCATGGTGATGATCTCGGTCCGGCGCGAATTATTGCATAGTGGGACCACTCCCGCTGGCAGCTTGAACAAGGGCCCCTTGAAGACCTTGCCGGCCTTCGCGGCAGTCCTCGCGACCTTGCCGGTCTGCTCGACCTCGCTGTCGCGGCCCACATCGAGCTGGAAGAGCCGCTGGCAGAAATGGGCGTGCCCCATCACTGTGAAGTTGTGGTCGAGGCCGGGGCGAAGCCGCATGATGTCGGCGGGGTTCATGAAGAGCCAGGCCGGCCGCCCCTTGTTGTGCAGTGGAGCAATTTGGCGGCGGATGAAGTCCGCCCCGATCATCTCAAGGGTGAGCCCGGCCTCAGTGAGCCGAAGGATCCTGGTGGTGGCGACCATGAGCTTCTCGTCGTCGGCATCGACATCGCCCCAATCGCTTCTGCGGACCGGCGGCGCCCGACGAACTTTGCAGAACGCCGGCGGGTCCTTCTCTTCGATCCAGCACCACCGGCTCCGCCATTCTTCCCACCTCTCTTTCATGGCACCCTCCGGATACACCCCCTTGGACCTTGGGATCCAGGTGATGCAACCGGAGATGGCGCCCCCTGGCTGGATCCGAGGGGAGAAGTAATGGCGAAAGAGCGTCGTGTTGGGGTGCACCCCGGCGAAGCCTTCGCAGAGATGTGCGAAAAGGGCCATGCACGCCACCGCGTTTGGAGTAAAATCCAAAAGGCGGAAGCCAAAAGTTTGCATGATGTCGCTGAAGAAATCGGAGAAGGGAGGACAAAGCCCGCAGGAAAAATAGTCAACAAAGAAGGGGTACCGATTTGAGGCAGCCTTGGCGCAGTTGGCGGGGATGACGCGTGTGGTTGGGTGCCCTGACTTCTCTCCCCCCGTCTTCATCCCCACAAGGGCCTGAAGGATTCCCGAAGCTCAAAAATGTCGACTGTCGAGGGGAAGAAGGCGGACTGCGTCCGCTGCACCGCCAGCGCACTCTCCGGTGGCTCCGCCGCTCCGGCGTTCTTGGCCACGCCCTTGCCCTTGATGGATTTCGGCGCCATGGCGGCTGGGAGAGAAGGGCAAGGCAGAGAGCACCGGGAACGCAACGGCGGCGAGCAAGTGCGAAGCTTGGGAAAGAAGAGGAAGGTGAGCAAACGCTTCCGAGATTGGGATTGCGCGAAGGGTAAAAGGAACAGTGCGCTCGCGGTTCCCCCCTTTTATGGGGAAGGTGCGGGTCGCGCTGCCCATTTACTGCGATGTGACGCATGCATGCGGGAACCGCCCCACGCATGCCGCCCACACCACGCGCACCCCTCCACGCCTTGCCATGCCGCGCGCGGGTCGTGGGAAGCAAAACGCGCGAAAAGTTTTACCACGGTAAAAAACCGCCCCTCCTGCCCGCGCACCGTTTTGGGCCTGGCCCAACAACGTGTCGCGCTTATGTGTGGCGCAGGCCGGGGGCTCCTGTCGCTGTACAAAAGAAGGGGCGCACCTTTGTACCCCTTTACCTGTGCATGGGCAGTCGGAGCCGCGCCCACGGTCGCACCAAGCAGAACAGGGGAGGTGAACCGAGGTAAAACCAAAGCCCAAGACAAACAAAGCGACGCCTAGGCCAGAGACACGAAGAATAGAGGGGCAAAGCAGGTCCCCCCGGCAAGGCCCTTGCCGGGGCGGCCTCGGCGGCCCCAGCAAGAACCTTGCCGGGGCAACTTGTCCAAGCACCAGCGGGACGAGCCACCCTTGACCCCATGGCTTTCGACGTAGTCAACCACGTTAAGGCAAGGGCTCGGGAGGCACCTCCTTGGTGGCATGCAGATCTTCGTCAAGATCATGAACACACAAGATCAGATGAGAACCAGAAGACGGCGACCCTTGGCGGGATTCTAGCCGAGGAGATCCACGAGACCCCCGACAAGCGCCTTGCCGGGGACAATGGCAACGCCACGGCAAGACCCTTGCCGGGCCTCCGGCAAGGCCCTTGCAGAGGGCATCAGGCCACAGCCAGGCTCGCGTCGACCAAGACTCCACCAACCATCCCCAAGCAGCTGCTAGCTCAACCAGCTGGGCACACACCTGCGTGGCGACGAGCGGCCTCTACGCCAACTCAGCAAGGACCTGCGTGGTGGCATGCAAATCTTCATGAAGGCTCCACCACCGCGCCACCTCAGTTGCCTTCCTGCCTACAAGGCGCCACTCGCATCGCTGGCCTGGGCGCGTGTCAAAGCCAAGCGAGGCAGCAACGGACGGGACGGGCTCCGTTCCCGTCCCTGATAAAGCAAGGGGACACCTAAGCGATGCATTAAATGCATCTTGTCCTGTAATACGGGCGATAAGCTCGCTGCACTGTTACCTTTCCACCTCCTGTGTGCCACTGTGGCGACCCCTTTTTCCTATAAAAGGAGGCCTGAGGCGACCAGGAGAAGGATTCGGCTTTTCTGGGCTCGTTACATCTCGTAGCTAGCTCAAGAACACAAGAACACTCAATACATCCACCAAAGCAGGACTAGGGTTTTACGCATCCTCGCGGCCCGAACCTAGGTAAACGAACCGCGTGCTTCCTGTTAAATTTGCTCTTCGCTCAAGCCCGCGCCCCGCCAACCGTAGTAGGGATTCTTGTGATCCCATAGGTGTCGTTTCCCTGACACGCCGGTCCGCAGAAAATACCGGGGCGATGTCGACGCCAACGATGAAAAGCTCACGGTTGCCACCACCAGGATCCATCGCCTCACTTTGGCCGGGCTCACCATCGAGATGATTGGGGCTGACTTCATCCGTCGCCGGATTGCCCCAGTACACAACAAGGGGAGGCCGGCCTGGGACTTCAGGAATGCGGCCGACATCATGAGGCTCCGCCCTGGCTTGAAGCACCATTTCACGGTGATGTAGCATGCCCATCTTTGTCAGAGGCTCTCCCAGCTCAGACTGGACGAGGCCAGCGGAGTTGAGAGGACCGGCAAGGCCGAGAGGGCCGGCAAGGCTGTCAAGGCCGGCGGGTCTTTGTTTGGGCTGCCAGCGGGGGTGGTCCCGTTGAGCAACAATTCTCGCCAGACCGACATTATCGCCATGATGCCGGACTTCAACGTGCACGGCCTCGACCCAAGCTGGGCCAAGTCGGAAGCGGAGCGGGTGCAAGAGTTCTTCGACAATCTGTCGGAGAGGTACGTCCGCCACGAGCCACTGCTTATCAACGACACCACCAAGGCCGAGTTGGAGCACATCGCCGCTAGGGCGGCGGAGGCAGCACTTGCCGAGGAGGCCGGCAGCCGTGGCGCTGTGGAAGACGAGGCCGACACAGCCACCGAAGAGAGAGAGTTTGCTGAGTGGATGGGGCCGCCGGGGAAGCCAGTAGTGCTGGCGCCGGGGCTCCCCTTGTTGAAGACGTGGTCGAGGAGTCGACCGAAGAGGAGACCGAGGTGGAAGATTCAACGGCCTCGGGGAGGAAAAGGGTCCTGCATCGGGCCAGCTCCGGCGAACCGGTCCGGCCTGCCAGGACCGCGCAGCGGCAACTGGCCCAGGTGTAGCCTGTGCGCTGGACAAGGGCTGTGGCAGCGAAGGAGGCAGCGGTTGCCGCCTCCTCCTTGTCCAAGCGGCGCAGGACTCCATCCCCTTCCCCTCCTCCTACGGATGCCAGCCTGGAGGCTGATTCCGATCTTGGGTCCTTAAGCCCGAAGAGGAAGAGGAGGCCAGTGGAGGATGAGTAAGCATCTTGCCCTTCATCATTCCTGATCCTTAGCTCATGCCACCTTCCCTAACTTGTTTTCATCTTCACAGGGACATGGAGACGCTGGCCCAGAGGGCGGCGAAGAGGGCCAAGGCCTCGACGGGCCACAAGCCCCCGGCAGGCACTTTGCATACCTTGGTGTTGGTGGAGAGAAGCCCAGACACCAGCCCCCGACGCAGCCCCCGCTTCAGCCCCCAGTGTGAGTTCATACTCACTCCTTCATTGACAAGAATTGGGGCATGAATCCTTGATGCTAACCTTGCCGGGTTTATAGGAGGAGAGCGGCAGCAGGAGGAGCCACTGAGGGACACTCCCAACATGCCGCCCCCATCAACCACGCCGCCCAGAGGGGCGTCCCCGACAAAGGCATCCACTGCCGAGCCCACGCGCATGGAGGAGGAGGAGGCGAGCCTGGGTGCTGGTGGCTCCGTCCCGACAACGAATGTTGGTGGGGAGGGCACCACTTCTTCTTAGCCCGGCACGGGTGAGGGAGTCCTAGATTAGGGGGTCCTCGGACAGCCGGACTATGTACTTTGGCCGGACTATTGGACTATGAAGATACAAGATTGAAGACTTCGTCCCGTGTCCGGATGGGACTCTCCTTTGCGTGGAAGGCAAGCTTGGCAATACGGATATGTAGATCTCCTCCCTTGTAACCGACACTGTGTAACCCTAGCCCCCTACGGTGTCTATATAAACCGGAGGGTTTAGTCCGTAGGACAAGAACAACAATCATAATCATAGGCTAGCTTCTAGGGTTTAGCCTCTACGATCTTGTGGTAGATCAACTCTTGTAATACTCATATCATCAAGATCAATCAAGCAGGAAGTAGTGTATTACCTCCATCGAGAGGGCCCGAACCTGGGTAAACATTGTGTCCCCCGCCTCCTGGTACCATCCGCCTTAGACGCACAGTTCGGGACCCCCTACCCGAGATCCGCCGGTTTTGACACCGACATTGGTGCTTTCATTGAGAGTTCCACTGTGCCATCACCATAAGGCTTGATGGCTCCTTCGATCGTCAACAACGATGCGACCCAGGGTGAGGTTTTTCTCCCCGAATAGATCTTCGTATTCGGTGGCTTCGTACTGCGGGGCAACTCGCTTGGCCATCTAGAGCAGATCGAAAGCTACGCCCCTGGCCGTCAGGTCAGGTTTGGAAGCTTAAACTATACTACCGACATCTGCGGAGACTTGATCTTCGATGGATTCGAGCCCATGTCAGGTGTGCCGCACAGTCACGACACTACAAAAAAAAGACACATCCGTGACATTTTGGGCCGAACGATTTTTTTTCTGTCATACATATGACACTTCTATGACGATAATTGTGACAAAACCTGGTATCATCATAGATGTGGTGGGCTCCTACTTCTATGACAAAAAATCATGACAAAAAATGGGCTTTTCGTCCTGGGCGGGCCGGAGACGCAGCTGCATGAGATTCTTTGGGCCGTCCATGACGGAAAAAACCGTGGTAGAAGTGAGGGCGAGGAAAATTTCGGGGAGTTTCCGGTTACGGTGGGAGGTCGGGGGCCGAGGGATGCGCGTTTCTCTCGTACACATACGCGCGTGTGTGCGAGGCGTTGGCTCTAACTGAACCCGAGCGAGGCGTTGGGCTCTAACTGAACCCGAGTGATTGCACTGCAGGCTACGCGTTACTGAACCCGAGCGATCGATCGATGGCTGTTAACTGAACCCGATCGAGCGATTCCTTCGCTACTGCTGCTAACTGAAGCCGATCGATGCTGCCTCCGGATGAACAGTGAGCGTTGCTGGGGGGTTTGGACGAACAGTTCCCGGTGTTGGTGGATGAACAGGACCCCGTGGTGTTGCCTCTGGATGAACAGGACCCCGATCGATCGAGCCGGTTGGGGCTGGATGAACAGGACCCCGTGGAGGGCAGGATGAACAGGACCACCCCGTGGAGGGCAGAATGAACAATTGATGGTGGAGGGCTGGATGAACAGTAGCCTGTGGAGGGGTGGTTGAACAGGAGCCCGTGGAGAGGGCTGGTTGAACAGTAGCCGGTGGAGTAGCGCGTGGTGGAGGCTGGATGAACAGGAGCCCGTGGATGAACAGTCGCAGGTGAAGGCTGGAGGAGGTCGACGGTGGATGAATAGTAGCCCGTGGAGGCTAGAGGGGGTCGATGGTGGAGATGAACAGTGTCCCGTGGAGTCCCGTTTTGCGGTACGCCACACCCCTCCCGATGAACAGGACCCCCGTTTCGACCGTAGCGCTCCAACACAAGTCCGTTTCCTCCGTTTTGCGGTATGCCACACCCCTCCCGATCAACAGGACCCCCGTGTCGACCGTAGGAGGTCCGTTTCCTCCATTTTGCGGTACGCCTGACCCCTCCCGATGAACAGGATCCCGTTTCAAACGTGGTCGGTCGAACACAAGGCCGTTTCCTCCGTTCTGCGGTACGCCAGGCCTCGTTTCCATCGGCTGTTCCCTCCAAGCCCTCCCGATGAACACGATGACGCATTCCGTTCCGACCCAGCTCATTGGCTCCCCATGAACACGACGACGACGCTATTTCTCCGTTCCGACCTAGCCATGTACACGAGCCCTGGCCGCACGTATGCACGAGTAGGCGTTCGAGACCCTGCCCGTATGTACGTACGTGGTCGTATTTTCTTTCTTGCACACTGGCCGCTGTACGTACGTGTACATGCTACGTGCGCGCCTCTACTATGACACGTGCGCGCCTCTACATCGACCAGTATGTACGTACACGTTCGCGACCAGAATGACAATGCTACGTACGCTTTGACCAGGTGGGTCCCGACTGTCAGGCACTTCCTTGCCTGCGAAGATGTAGCTGGTGGGTCCCAGCAGTTAGGGGGCGAATCGTTTTTTTGCCCGGACGCACTTCCTTGCGTGCGAAGATGTAGCTGGTGGGTCCCTGCAATCAGGGGGAAACGTTTTTTCATGAAATACGGTGGCCCGTCCGGTGGGTCCCCGCTGTCAGGTGGAGGAATAATTATTTTCCACGTAATAAGGAGGCACTTCCTTGCTGCGGATGTGGACCCAGCTGTCAGCCTCTCCATGTATAGTCCACGTCCGATGGAAGCCGTTACTTGACCACGTCGACCACGCCGCGCCGAGAGCACCAGGGCGGTGGACGACGGCGAGGCCTAGGAAGGGGATGACGCGGAGCCGGGGAAGACGCGGCAGTGGAAGCCCGCACAGAGAGGAGTATGAGGGTTCACTGGTTCGGCTACGGTGTGAGCCCGTCGCCGCAGGGCCTGGCCAGCGGTGGGAATAGTAGGGGGCGGTGAGTTCTTCGCGGCAGCATAGCCGGCCACGGGAGGCAGGAGCATGCAGCACGACCGGCGCTGCTTTGGGCGGCTGGAGCAACAAGACCAGAGGTTGAAGAAGCACTATGGCCGTTGGATGGACATCATACGGTCACTGGAGCTAGAATCGTGCATATTGACTAAGTTGACAAAGCCCTCCGTCCCCGTCAACTTAGTAGGCCCACAAGTCAGCCTGCCACTATACTGGGTCCCAGCTAGTAGGGGGAGTATTCATTTTTTGTGCGTAATAAGGACGCACTTCCTTGCGTGCGAAGATATAACTGGTGGGTCCGAGCTGTCAGCGGCGGTAACATTTTTTCACGAAATACAGAGGCCCTTTCGGTGGGTCCCAGATGTCAGGTGGAGGAATCATTATTTTGCGCGTAATAAAGAGGCATTTCCTTGCGTGCGGCCGTGGACCCAGCTGTCAGCCTCTCCACGTACAGTCCACTTCAGATGCATGTCGGTCGTTGACCACGTTGACCAGGCTGCGCCGGGAGCACCAGGGCGGTGGACGACGGCGAGGCCTAGGAAGGGAACGACACGGAGGCAGGGAAGACTCGGCAGTTGTTTCCCACGCGGAGGGGAGTACGACTATACGAGGGTTTACTGGTTCGTCTGCCGTCGCCGGAGAATAACAACAGGTGTGGGTGAGTAGAGGGATGGCTAGGCCAGCGATGGGAGTACGGTGGGGCGGTGAAGCCTGCGCGGCAGCACAGCCGGCTGCGGGGAGGAGGGAGCAGGCAGTCCCGCCGGCGCTTGTTTGAGCGGCTAGAGCAGGAAGAGCAGAGATTGAAGAAGCACGACGGCCGTTGGATGGACATCCAACAGTCACTGCTTGTGCGTCAACCTTTTTTTAGGAAAGCCTCAAATCTGTGGAAAACAACATACAACCCATCTGCCATTATTTCTAATAATTTACAGCCCATTTGCTAATTCTGAAGGTTTTTTTCGGAGCCCATATTCTTTTTGTTAGCATTACAGCCCATATTGTGGCCACGGTTAAAAAATTATACGAAATGTTGCATATTTTGGTGCGGTCCGAACTGTTTTTAATCCCGAAATTTCGAGTCACATTCAAACTGATTTTAAAAATAATGTATATCAATATAAAATCCAACAAATTGTCCATGCATAAAAATTAATGCAATTTAAAATCTTGAAATGAAAAAAAGAATTTTGAAAGTAATTGCCGGTTTAATGTGTTTTAAATATGTACAGCCCATTTCTCATTATTGATAGGCCATTTTCTCGTCCAGCCGAATGAAGCTCTCCTCGTCTTGAAAGATTTGCAGCCCAATAGGCCTGACAAAGCGACTTACTTGGCAAATCACAAAAAAACTGGGCTAGCCATTTTCAGAAAGAAAAAAAACTACTAGGCTGGTCTGTGGTAAACATAAAAGAGAAGGCTGTCTAGACATGCCAGAGTGCCCCGCACAGCCCAGTTGACACCCTGCTTCCGTCTCAAAAACAAATTAGATAAATGCCACAACAAATATGGCGATTCATAAAAATGCCACTGCAATTTCCAAACTTTGAAAAATGCCACTGCAATTTTTGCAAACTTTGGAAAACGCCACTGCAATTTGCAAACTTTGAAAGACGCCACTCCAGACTTCAAAAAATGCCACTGGGAATGGCATGAAATGGCATTTTTCAAAGTTTGGAAATTGCAATGGCATTTCTTAGAAACACCGGATTTGGAGTGGCATTTATCAAATTAACCCAAAACAAAAATAACTGGGCGAGTTGCTGGGTCCCTTATGTCAGCCACTCGTTGTGCAACTCTCTCGTTTATTGACTACGTTGACAATGGCATGGGACCCAGATGTCAGAAATCCATTACGAGGAGCCATTTTTTTATTGGATTGAAATAAGGAGGCACTTTGCTTGCGTACTGCCATGACCTTGGCGGGTCCCTGCTGTCATCCTCTCCACGTACAATCATCTCCTGGTTGTGTACGCGTCAACTTGGTAGGCCCACAAGTCAGCCTCTAAACCCGTGGAGGACAAATACAACCCATTTAAAAAAATAACAGCCCATTCCATATGTTCAAACGGAAAGTTCAACATTCAGAGCAAAGTAACAGGTCTGATCCACATATAGAGTACTGAACTTCCACATTGACAACCATCATAGCCAAGTTAACTATCTACTTCCACTAATACTCTAGTAGCGTACAAGTACTAACTTACTCTTAGCTAACTAGACGATGCCGGCCGCCATCTGCGGTACACGCTAAACGCCGGCACCGGCGTCCTCTGCCTCGCCTCGGATTTGCCAGAGGTGCGATAGGGCGCGTTGCTCGCGCGCGTTGGCCCTTTCCATGCCGGCGTGGTCCACCGAAGCTTCGGCTTCTAAGTGGGAAACCCACTTGACGAGCTGGTAGTAAAAATCGGCATCGCGAATGCGTGCGTGCCCGACAGCCTCCAGGGCTATTTGCCGGGCACCGGCCTCCACGTAGTCGGCCCACGTGCGGGCGCTCTGCTCGCGACTCAGAGCGTCGGTGCGCTGCTGCTCCATGTCCCGCTGGCGGCGCAAATCGGCGATACGCTGCTCATCCGCCAAGCGGTCGCGCTCCAACAACTCCTGCTCCTCCGCCAGGCGGTCACGCTCCAACAAGTCCTCGATCTCCACATTGCCATCTAAAGACCGATAGAATGCCTCCTCCCTCCGTCTGCCTTCCGGTGAAAAACCGAACACTAGTTCCGGCGGTGACCGCCTCCGGCCACGCCTATCGCGGACGGGCGGGGGCATGGCGAAAGTGGTGAGAGCAAGGATAAGTGGCGAGCAACGTCGGGCCAGTGGGGATTATGAGGATAGGGCGAGTTGGGTCATGGTGCCACCATAGAAGGCCGAGAAACAGTACTTATAAGAGGAAGGTAGCGCGACGGTCATCGGAATTCAATGCATAATGAAGCAGGCATGGCTTAGCGCACTAGCTTGCCGTGGAAAACTAGAGAAACTGAAATTCTGACTGTGTCGTCCCGTCCCGTCCGTGTTGGGTCGCACGCCGGCCTTACGGTCAAACGAGTGCACTCGAATCATCTCCCTCCTTGTCAATAATGATTCCACGGATTTAAAAGGCCCGCAACAATTAAAGCGCATCTTTTTCGCATCAGTTAGCTGCCTTAATTACGGCCGGCTGCATGCGGGCACTCAAAATCGCTCGCAGCCAGTACGCGGAGCAGCATGCAATGAGTCGCAGCCGAGGGCATTAATTGATGAACTTTAGCTGGGAGATAAGGCATTTGCGAACGTTTTTGCTAGCAGTTTCTTCAGATTCGCATGGCATTTTCTTCAGAGCAGCTTGTCAGTTTCTTCAGAGGTAGGCATTTCCATTCAAAAAACTGCCACTTTGGATCTTGCGTCGCAACTAAAACAGCCAGGAGCGCATTAGTAGGCTAGCTAGTGACCGGTCGGTAACTTGTAAACACTGAGCTAACAGATATAAGGAACTGTTAATGCATCTAAATGATTCACAGATCATATACAAATATGTAGCTCCAAAAGCAAAGATCAGCCACAACTAAAACCAACTAGTACGATTCTCATACATAAGATCAACATGTTAATGCATCTCAATGATTCACAGATCATATACAAATATGTAGCTCCAAAAGCAAAGATCTAGAAAAAACATATGTTCTTCCTACTAACATGGATGCTTCTCTTGGCCAACATTCAGTACAGACTGAATGACTAATTTGTTTGTGAAGTCTACAATTCCTCTTGCAAACGTAAGTGGTTTCACCAATAGCTGGAACCATGGGAATGAACCACACATGATGGAGGAACATCCACTTCAATATGATTTGGTCTTCTCTTGATCACACGGCAAGACTATTTTCGGAATACAAACTTTAACTTAGGCAAAATGATGCCCATTGTATAATTAGACCAAAGCAATGAAGCACCTAGTGTTGGCCAATAAATACTACAGTACTACTTTTCTGCAGTCCATGAAGTGACTATCCAATCTTTCTGTGTCTATTTTCAAATGGCACTGCATGCAGTGACTATACTATTCTCTTGTGCAGTTCAACCAAAATTGCGGTCACTTTGTGTGTTTGCTAAATAGCAACGGGCAGACATCTCTGTCTGCACAAATATCAAGCAGCTAGTAAACATATACCCCACCTTGTATTTTCGGTTTAAACATGTCTCTTCCGCTTAGATCTGTCATGTTTTGCACTGGACAATTTGATACAGTCATGTTTTGCCCTGGACAATTTCATACTGAATTGATTTGCTTGTTCAGAGCAGAAATATAGCGCCTATTCTTCATCAGACCAAGGATATCCCTGTTCGCAGTGATGGAAGAGGTGAAATCGATACAACCGAAATTGAGCATCCAGTCATTGAATCATGTCCTGCACCTCCAATGTAGGTCCACCCTGCCAATAAATTCACATGCAAACCACTAGTATTACTATCTAATGACAGTACAAAAAGAGTAGCAAGATAGTAGCAAACCATGTACCTTCTTAATGAATAGCTCATAGTGCCTCCAATTGGATATAAAGGTTTGGGAGAAAAAAATGCTCCTAATGTTGAACCAGTTGGACTTTTTGTGCAGTTCGACTAAACTCGAGCATCCCTATGTGCATAGATATTGAAAGTGTGATTACTATAAAAGTGGCACTAGTTGAAGCATAGACTCACAAATATAAGCATTCCAATTTCTTAATGGGAAAAGGTAGCAAGACTGTTTCTAACCACCTTTTTGAAGGAATAAATAAGGCAACAGAGGCTGATGTCAGAAAGGCATATATAGTTCTTTCTGAAAGAATGATCGATTCCTGACCTTTCCTCTTCTTTTAAGCATATTTTGTGCAGTTCAACTAAAATAAAATGCCATCACCGCATTGACAATTCAGTGACACTGCACAAAAGGAAATGACTTAACATTACATCATGATGTCAGGTATGTAGTCGACAGGCATTAGAGACAAACTTACAGACCTCCTCCGATAACATAATGAACATTATTTTTAACAAAGGTGTGACTAGCTTTACCGGGATAATTTGAGTGAACTCTACACCCTCTGTTCCTTAATATAAGAGGTTTTTGCGGTTCAGTTTAAAGTACCCAAACGTCTACTAGTATTTAGAAAAACAGGTAGTAGTTTTCTTGAGCACATATCTTGGAAAGCTTGCCACCCTTTATTTATGTCCATACGCTAATGCAACACCATTCGAAATTTCGAATACTACAAATATACACTAATCCAGTGGCTAGTGCAACAGTAGAGTAGTTATTTTATTATAGGGTACAGTACAATGGTTTTACTGAACAGATTTCAATAAACTCTGGCACTGGAAGATTTCTATAAGAATTAACAATACAAAATGTAAAGGTAACACGTTTCAGCATTGGTATACTAGCTGTGCATGAGCATTAAACCAAGTACAAAAGTCTGAAGGTAACTAGCATTATTAACTAATGACAGTATAAAAAAATTGCAAACCATGTACCTCCAAGGTAAATATCATTTCGAACTCGGGGGGGACCTTAAAAATTGCTATCCCAATCTTGATAATCGATCAAACATAAAAACTTGATCGAACGAATCAAGAGAACAGCCGGAGGAGGAGGTGCCCACTCTTAACCTTTCCTCTTGTCTTCATAATTTTTTGTGCAGTTTAACCAAAATAAAATGACATCAGTGCCTTGGCATTTTGGTGACACTGTACAAAAAAATTAACTTATCTCATGAAAGTGAGGTATGTAATCTATAAGCATTAACAGTGCAAAAATCTGAAGGTAGTAACAAGTTTCATCGTTGGTATACTGGCTGTGCAACATCATTAGAATGCCTTAGTTGAAAAATCTTTAATACATCCACAATCAACAGGTAACCCTGAAATAATCCAGTGACATTAAATGGCATTGCTTAAATTTATCGGTGGCATTAGACTGAGTGCGGCATTAGTTAAATGTGGCATCACTTTAGCAGTAGCATTGCTTGACTTGACTGCTGGCGTTATACTAACAGCAAAAAAGTTAGACTAAGAGCATGCGAGGCCCATTCGGACAGTGGGCGCACCAGTACGATGTACCTCCACGGACGCATAGAGTGGCGAGGGAGGTATGGTTGCCCAGAGCAACAAATATCCAGGCATCATATGTGGATTACGTCCCATTTTTGTTATGTTTAGCCACCTTTTTCCTATGTGAGGACAACAAACCGATCGACCTGGTCATTCTCTATTGCGTTGTCATGCCTTTCTACCCTTCTTCAACCAAGAGACACGAGACTCGTTCCTTAGCTACTGATTTTCCCCTTCTCAGCCTAGATGCGGGTTCGATGCCTACTCTCTTGGACAGTATAGTCTCCCTTCCTTTCCTTATTCAACCCGGACATGGATTAGTCTGCACGAAGTAGGGTTTCCTTTAATAGTGCAAATTAAGGTTTTTGTCTGCGTGACCAGCAGAGCAGAGGATAGCAAATTGGGAAGATGGTGGAGTGGAAAAAGATCCACATGCAGCGACATGGCAGATGGGGCAATAGAACAAGGGTATGGTTCGAAAAGAGGTAGCATACCTGAGGGTCGGCGGGAAGTGGCTTCGCTCATGGTCATCGTCCTCCACACGCACTACGACAGCGAGCTTGGGGACGAAGGCCATCCCGCGCGGGCACTAGGTCTGAGAGGACGGCCTTGTCGTCAGTGCGTGACCTTGCTCGCCGACGACGAGTGCGTCAACACTGCACGTCCTTTTCTTCCCCGGCGGATCTGTGACCACCGGTGAGGAGGGAGAGAGAGGCCGTCTTTTTTTAGATCTGGAGAGAGGGTGATAGTGTGAGAAGCAAGTGGGCAGCCCTTAGCAAGAAAGCTCTGAAGCTCCAGCCTATATATCTTTTTTATACTACTAGTACTAGAGGTGGAGTAGTGGTAGAGTAGTTTATATTTTCTCTGCAAACAGTACCAGTTAGTCGTGCTTCAAAACTGAACGGCACGCCATTAAAAAAATAAAGTCGAGAAATAATGCGGCACCTCGGGCCAACGCGGCCAGATCGCATTTTGCACGAGAAATTACACACGATGTTTCATTCACATGTGGTCCCGTTCCAACATGTCAGTGAGACGATTACGAGTCCTTTTGTACAATTTCTGAAAGGACGTGTAGGCCGGGGCGCCTCTTCGTGTACCGTGGCAAACTGGCAACCGTCCACCGACTCTTCGCCTTTCCCTCTCGATTTGGAACTGTTGTCGCACGCTCTTCCTCCCTCCTCCATTTGCCTTCACCCTTCCTTCTGCCATTGTTCGATCGTCTTCTCCATGGAGGGAACAAGCCGGAAACGACCCCGTTATTCTTGCCCCGCTCTGAAAGATGACATGGTGGGGGAACTCATTGATCGGTGCGACGTCATCACCTCGGCTAGCATGGCAGGTTCGTTCAAGCCCATTCTCGACTCAACTAATAACATCATTACAAGGAACCCAAGGGTCCAGGAGCGGTTTGATCTCCCTTATCTTCTTCGCTATAAGCCTGTTCGCATGGGCGCGGACGACGGAGGCCTCGCCTTGTGCAAGTTGATGCCGCTTGATAATGATACGTGTGATGTCAAGATGCCATCGCTTAAGAGTAAGTCCTGGGCTGGCACAAATGGAGATTGGGTTGTTTATATTGGGTACAATTGCGAGTGGGAACTTGTGAATGTGTACACTCGTCGGCGGATTCCACTTCCAAAAATCTCTGAGTGCCCTGAGGTTGAGCACACAGATGATCTACGTACGTTCAAAAATGATCATGGTGACTGTCGTCTACTGAAGATAGCAATTTGTCGAGTTCCCAACCGCTCTTGGAATTACAAGAACTATCAAGTTGTTGCTATCTTCGACAAGCTTGTTGCCGTCCTTCGTAGTTCGACTGGATGGATATTGCTCAAAAACCAGTTTCTATACACGGATGTGTACTGTGATGCAATTGAATACGAGGATCTTGTGTTTGCTGCCACCACTCGTGGCACTGTTTTTGCATGGGATCCTCGTAGTTTCGGTACGTTAGTCTTCCACCATAATTACAATTGTTTCATCCACATGCATGCGGGTTAGCAAGTTTCCCTTTACTAATTAACCTTCTTCTTGTGTTTCCAAGGTCCTGTGAACATTCCACCACCTATACTTGAAAAATTTATAAGCAAGGGGGAGATGACGATGGTGATGATCACGAGCATGAGGAGGAGCAGAACTTACATACTCAGTGGCGCCTGGCAACTAATTCTGATGGATCACCTCTTCTTGTCTGTATACAGTGCACTCAGACTGTTACTACTGAGGAAGCAGGTGTTGTATCCCATGGTCGCCCTCTCCTGACCTATTCCAACACCCGTTGCATGGTATTCAGGACGGATACTAGTGTGCTAGCGCAAACACCTTCTCCCTGGTTCAGTATTGATAGTCTTGGAACAAACTCGCTCTTCCTTGGACCAAACTATCCAATGATGGTGAAAGGAAATCCAGCTGCTGTTGACACAACGTTACTACCATTTATGAGAAGCAACTGTATCTATACGTCGGACATTTCGGTGGTTCCCTACCCTGGTCCTGATATATGCCGCTTCAGCCTGGATGACCAGTCCTACGTTGCTCTCGATATTGACAATAGCTGGCCCTTCCCAGAGCACTTATGGTTCAAAGCAAGCGTTTCCAACGCCGAGGATTGGTTGAGTTGAAGTTCATTTCATCGCTTGTTATTTGTTGTGTGATGAAAACTTTAGTATTTGCTAGAATGTTTTGTTGGAAATAATCTATAATCCAACATGTATCCTCGTTGTCGTTGTGTGTTGATGACTTGTTGTATTTAATGAATGGTACATTTCAGTTGCTAATGCATGTCATAGACTCAATTTATGAATGGTTTTCGAGTCACTTCTTGGAGTGTGAGTACCGTAGTAGTATAGCCAGCATCCGGTTAGTATATGAAGTTGCCACATCACATAGAGCCAACCTAATATTGGAGTATGCTAGCCCTCCACCGGCGCGCCGCTTCAAATGGCAGAGGAAGTGAGAGGTCGCGTCACCTTGTGTCCAGATCTGAGATGCCACGTGTACCGGATGAATGACTCCAAGTTCGACCACCGTGATGTTAGGTGCGAGCCCAGGAACACTGTTGGAGAGACCCCCCTCATAATTTTCCTACATTGGTCGTTTGATTCATAGGATAGAATGCTATAGGATTTTTTTTCCTATTTAATCATCTTTTAATTGGCAATCTAGCATCCACTCCAACTTTTGTTTCACTTCCTTTGTTCCTACAAAGAGAGTACTTGCTCTAAATGATGTGCCGCTGCAAGAGCCGCATATATTTATTAACCAAGCTTTAAAAAGGTGGACCAACTTTGGCTATAGTAGTACTGTACTAGGTTAGTTGGTGACCTTGCGCTTGGCTCTTCTCCTCTTCCGGAAGTCGAACAATAATGATGGTACTACAGTAGCACTTCTGGCAATCTGACACCAAATGAACTGCTGCACGTCCACCGCTTGTAAGCAAAAGTTTCTCCTCATGCTGCGAGCCACCGCGCACGCGTTGGCGAGTGAGAAGGCGTAGTAAGCAAGCTTCTCGTCGTTCTGCGAGTTGACGGGACACATCAAAGTTATTTATTAGTACTCTTGGAGTAAACTCGCTCTTCCTTGGACAAAACTATCCAATGATGGTGAAAGCCGATCCAGCTGCTGTTGACACAATGTTACTACCATTTATGAGAAGCAACTGTATCTATACGTCGGACATTTCGGTGGTTACCTACCCTGGTCGTGATATAGTAGGCCGCTTCAGCCTAGATGATCAGTCCTGCGTTGGCCTCGAGATTTACAATAGCTGGCCCTTCCCAGAGAATCACTTGTGGTTCAAAGCAAGCGTTTCCAACGTCGAGGATTGGTTGAGTTGAAGTTCATTTCATTGCTTGTTATTTGTTGTGTGATGAAAACTTTAGTATTTATAATCTATCCTCGTTATTGTTGTGGGTTGATGACCTGTTCTATGTAATAGAATGATATGCCTGTGATAAACTTACTAAATTTATGAATGGCTATCGAGTCGCTTCTCTGAGTGGGTGCTGCGACGAGGCAAAAAAATATTTTCCGAATACATAATTGTACGTGCATTGCAACAGGTTATCGGATGAGGCCAATCAACAATAGTACACTATTTGTACTAGCTTCACATGCTGCACTATCTCTATGTCTACGTATGTAATACAACAATTTTTAAACTTGAGACCAGCCACCCATCCTCACAAAGAACACTTTTTAACCTAGCATAGACTCCAGGAAATTTGGCCACAGTGTGAGGTGGGCCATATGTTAATGTGTTCGCTGTACGTAACCAGCACCTCGAATCCTCGATACAACTACTATAAGTAGTACTAGGAGTAGAGGGTGGCATGGGCCAGAACAAGCATTCACGTCCAGGAGTACAGCACACACCACCAGCACGACTTCCATCTGACACCATATTTCTTGGAGTCCGTGCTACAGCAATCTCTTCAACCTAGTCGTTTCTCTAACTCAGCCATCGCGCGGCGGGCGAGGTGGGGGTTTGCCGATAGTCGGTTTCCTCAACTGCGGTCCCACTTGTAAGGCCAACTCCAACGCACGACCCAAACGGACCTCTGTTTTGCCCGGATTCTGTCCGTTTGGGTAGGGCAATGAGGTCATGTCCGGGCCATTTCTCGGATGCGGTGGTCGTGTGCCGAACGCGCGACCGCATCCCGGCCGCGTACATTTTTCTTTGCAAACACATATCTTTTTTTCATCATTGATTTTTTGGTACATGGAAATACATCACCAAAATTTTGACTAGAAAAGCAAGACCAAAGAAAACAAGAACCACAAGAATACATTTTAGAAGATATCCAACTTCCATAACTGCTCCTGTAAGTTGGATTAGTGCCTTCTCGATGCATTCATTGTTGATCTACGGAGGCTCGATCTTGCGTGCTTCTTTCTTCTTCAAGTGTAAAGAAGTAGACGTGTCTAGCCTCTATTCTATCAACAACTGCACTAGTCTCATCTCTAGCCTCTATGCTAGCTAAAAGTGCTAGAACATCTACTAAATTGTGCTCTATCAATATATCATTATACTCTTCTTCCCAATACCAAAACTTGCATCCATTCTACACAATAAAATTTTAAGTTAGCACAACTAGTCTAATCCGAGAGCACAACCGAAGATTTGGTCGAGTTCTTCCTCCTTTTGCCGACACGTGGGACATCCGGCATCCAGGTCGTGTCATGCAAGAAAATAGAGTGGTAGGTGAAGCCACGTGATGTGCATCTTGGGTTAAATTATAAATAGAATCTTACTACTCTTGAGTAACTCCAAAAGCGGCCACCGAAGATCTTTATTGGATTTGTTTTTCATCACCAGCACGTCGAGGTGAAAGATGTGCAGGTTCAGTGGGTCCTCTTGTGTTTTCACTGACATGTGGGACCGCATATGAGCAAACAGACGATGGGCTCCGCGCGTCTGCTGGCTGGCTGAGAAGAGAGATAGAGGAGGGCCGAGCACGGACTCCAGGAAATTTGTTCTACGTACTCGATATAGTGGAGTAACCAGCACCTCGATATAGTGGGGTGGCATGGGCCATAACTAGCATTCATGTCTAGCAGTACGGCACACGCCACCCACACGAGTCCCATCCGACACCAATTTTCTTGGAGTCCGTGCTAGCTACAGCCATCTCTTCTCCCTCCTGTTTTCTCAGCCATCGCGCGGTGGGCGGATGGGGGTTTGTTGATAGTCAGTTTGCTCAACTGCGGTCCCACTTGTAAGTGAAAATGCAACACAGCACGCATTCCCCCTTGAGCGGCGTGCTGGACAAACCGTGTGGGGGTGCGACGCGAACACGGCAGGCTTTTCCTTTTGAACTTGTAACTTGTAAATTTTGGTTCTGCTCCATGGGGCGACCGATAGATAGAAATAATGATTTTCCCTAGAGTAATGAGAAGTTTGGTTTTGGCACGGTTCATGCATGGAGTACGTAGGAAAATTATGAAGTTGATGCAAGAGGTAAGATAATTACTAGTAGTACCATATACTACTACATGGATTTGACGGAAAGATAAAGGGGATGTTTGGATTGTGACTATGGTTGCCATATATTGCCACATTATTTTTGCCACACTTGCCACATTTGCCTAACTTGAGTTGCTCAAATTGTTAGCCACACTTTGGCTTGCCTAAGGGAATCTTGCCACACTTTTTGTGTCTATAACATGTGGGGTTCACTTCTCATTAAAAAAAATCTTGCCTTAGGTGTGGCTAGAACCAAACACACACCTAACTTGGTCAAACTTGCCTGAGGTGATGTGTGGCAAAGTGTGGCAAAATGTGGATAGAAACCAAACAACCCTAAAGATACATACGGATCCATCAACAACATCCTCACGCCCTAGTGCACCGGGTCACCAACCGATGTGTGAGGAGCAGCGGCGTTGGCGGCAAGCTCAACGTGCTTCTAAACAATGCCGTCCAAGGTCGCCCTGCGATCCAAGAAGGCCAGCGCCCTATCATCCTCCTCTTGCATGTAGTAGTCCTTGTGGATGATTTGCGTGTAGACGTGGGTGATTATGTCGATGGTGTCTTGTTGCGCCAGGCGCTGTGCGGCGAGCGCGACCTCGAGGTGGACATTCTCCGGCGCGACGGCGGGCAGTCGAAGGGCCACCAGTGCATCGAAGAGGTTGTCACCATAGAGGCTATTGAGGGTGGCAGGCATCACAGAGCGTGGGTGCGTGGGCTGGAGGCGTACGTCAAGGTCGTCCGCGAGCTTCTTGACGACGGTGAACTTGTCAAGGAAGCCGACGAGGACCTCGTCGAACAAGCAGACGAAGCTGTCGTCCAAGCGGCCCCTCGCCCTGGCGGCCTCAAGCACTACCTGGAGACATTCCTCGGTGCCAGGATGCAGGCCGGCGTCGTGGACCATCTGGCACAGCCGGCTGATGCTCGCGCTCATCGCCTCCATGGGTCTAGCTTCTAGTCAACTGATCTTGCGATTGGAGTGATCACTCTTGCCCTTAGGTGCGTAGGTGCGTAGGATTTCGTAGATTGGACTGGCGGGAGCCTTTATATGAGAAGTGCAGACTGCGTTGAATTCACGTGCGTGTCGGCCATCTACTCCTCGCCCCTCTACTGCAACTGCCTTTGGCTGTATGACAGGTTGGCCAGCCACCCGTTGGACCCATGTGTCATACACCCAAAGGCAGGTGCAGTAAGTCAATGAAGCTGCGTCCCCCTCCGTGCCCGTGCATGCTTTCAATGACTTGAGACTACCAAACATCACATGCGGTGGTTAGTTCATTGCATGTAATCCTATTAAGTAGCAAAAAGACATTCAGTTACCTCGCGGATAGGAATAAAACAATACACCATGTATTTATTTACAGAGGGAGTATAGCCAGCATCCGGTTAGTATATGAAGTTGCCACATCACATAGAGCCAACCTAATATTGGAGTATGCTAGCCCTCCACCGGCACGCCGCTTCAAATGGCGGAGGAAGTGAGAGGTCGCGTCACCTTGTGTCCAGATCTGAGATGCCATGTGTACCAGATGAATGACTCCAAGTTCGACCACCGTGATGCTAGGTGCGAGCCAAGGAACACTGTTGGAGAGACCCCCCCTCATAATTTTCCTACATTGTCGACGACGAGGTGCCTATGGTGACTTCGTAAATATCAAGATGATAGTGCCGTGCGTGTGTGCGTTCATAGGGGTGAGTGTATGTGCGTGTATATGAGCGCTTGCGTCTGTACTGTGTAAAAAAACGTAAATGCGTGTCAAAAAGAGACTAGTCAGTATACTCAATATTGTGCACCTCGGAGAGGAAAACGATAGAACTAGTACGTATTTATTTATGGTGCAGATTCACTCATTTTGCTCCATATGTACTCCGTCTCGATGTAGTCTAGTCACTTGTTGAAATCTCTAGAAGGGCAAATACTCCTTTCTGGTTTACAGGGCTATACTAGCAAGTAGTTGTACGTACTAGTACAATAGTGGGCTCACATAGCAATTTTGTCTCATGCAAGAGCCTGGCTATATGCGTGCTCCAATGTTCGCAACTGCAACGTTCAGTTTGCGCTTGGCTCTTCGCCTCTTTGAGAAGACGAACAATGATGTTACTACTACTGCTTCTACAGTGTCGAATCCACTGCTGCATGTCCGTCCACCGCGAGTGGGACGGATAGCTTGTTGTAGAAGTACTACTAAGCAAAAGCCTGCCCTCGTTTGCGAGCAACCGCGCGCATGGGTGAGGGAGAAGGCGTGTAGTAAAATCAAGCTTCTCCTCGTTGTACGAGTTGACGGGACACATCATAGCACTGGCCCCACATGCTTGCCTCTAAACTTGGCTGAAAGACCCGCAGTGTATAATATATTTGCTGCAACCTCTAACATTTACCCACCACAAATTAAAATATATGTGGCCGTATGCATCGTTCTGATGCAGAGGCCGGGGAGTCCCCCCTTAAAAAAAACAAATTAAAATATATATTCCTGTCTTGACCAGATGAGCGTGCAAACTACAATCACCAGGGTGTCAGGTAGGGCCAGAAGACTATTTTAATTTTTTTTAAAAACTTCGAGACGGCCACATAGCATGGAGCCAACCCCAACGATTTTAAGCTTACAGGCATGGTACACGCTATCCTAGACTAGTCTACACATGAAACTGCCACACGAGCATCCGAGCTGCGCTTGGCTCTTCGCCTCTTCGGGAAGTCGAACAATGATGGAGTACTACTGCACTGGAGGAGTACTATAGTACGCTTCTGGCCATCTGACACCGATTGAACTGCTGCATGTCCACCGCGTGCGGGAGGGAGAGCGTGTAGCGAAAGCTTCTCCTAGTCTTGCCAGCCACCACGCTCATGGGCGAGGGACGGACGCTCCTGCCTTTGCGTGTATGACAGGTGGGCCCGACAGGTGTGTGGCCAACCTGTCATACAGCCAAAGGCAGGTGCAGTAAAGTCTGCGAGGGAGAGGATAATCAAACTTCTCGTTGATGTACGAGTTGGCGCGACACATCAAAGCACTGCGCTCGATATATTTCAATAATTTGCGTTTACCGATGCATTAATTACAACGCATGCATGCATGCATGCCGTGACTCTCCTTTTGATACTTGCATGTGTTGATTTAATGCACCTTGAAGTAGTATAAAATATGTGACGGTAAAGCTTTGTAATACCCCGGCCCAAGTCGAGAGATGGTTGTGCACGACGAGGGCGAGATCATGCAGACCGAACAGGACCCGACGATGGAGCTCTCTAAGGTCTCGATGGACCTCACCGTGCTCCACTGCCCCTTGTGCCTCCACCCCTTGAATTGTGGTTTCTCAACGAGTTGTGCTGAACTTCTTGTGAATTGTGGTGGTTTTCAGTAATGAAAATCAGAAGGGGCAAGCCCTTCTTTGATAAAAAAATTTAATCATCCTTATATATTCATCAGTCTTGCTATAAGTCGCAGTAGATGCTATATAGGTCCGTCGGATCTTACATCAAGATCCGTGCTTTCAGATTTTCTTTTTTCTCTCTTAAATCTCAGTCGAGTGAGACATAGCCACGCCATTAAACAAAGGCTCGGGCGCCATTAATGGAGACCTTGGGAGAGAGGTGGACGGCGGATGGACGTCAAAGGGCTCTCCTCCCGATAAGCACACGCAGGGGTCTGATCGCATGCCTCTCGTACTCAAATAGCTACCCTGCACGGCGCCTCCTAGCTAATAAAAAATGGGGACGCGTGGTGGCACGTAAATGGTACTAGTAAGTAGAACGCGCACGGTTTCAATAATACTTGTGTTTCTGATTGTAACGTGACAGCACTTGTTCCAAAATGACTTTGTTGATTGTTAATGTGTGCGCCTTCGCAAATCGGACTGCAAATTTACCACAACATGTTGGTGCCATGTCATGGCACCAAGCCAAGTTTCATTATTTTCATGCGTGTTTTGGATTTACAGGAATTAAAAAACTAAGTTTCTCAATGTTTCCAACCCAGCCACGACGCCCAGAATTTTGAATTTCATTCCCATTTCTTGCATGGAACCTAGAAATTTACCCGAGGACACACATGTGATTTTTCAACCAACTTTGGTGCACTGGAACATGTGCTTGTATTTCAAATTTGAATTATGCACACAAAGGTGACACGTTCCCTCCCAGAACCACGAGCCTTCTTGAGAGAAGCTCCGATTTGCAAGAAGCTTATACCAAAATTTGTTCCTATTCGGCCAATTTTTTTACCACGGCATGGTACTACCATGACATGACACCATGCCAAGTTTCATGATTTTAAAACCAAGTTTTTCAATGTTCTCGACCGAGCCACGATGCCCAGATGTTTGAATTTTATTCTCATTTTTTGCATGGGACCTACTCCCTCCTTCCATCTATATAGGGCCTAATGTGTTTTTCAAGACAACCTTTGACTATTGACAAGATTAATAGCACATGAGATGTATACTATGAAAATTATATTATTGGAAGCTCCTTTGACATACAAATTTGAAGGTATGCTTTGTGTAAGTTGCATGTCATATATTATTGCTCTAACGTTTGGTCAAAGTTAGCCTCGAAAATCGCATTAGGACCTATATAGATGGAAGGAGGGAGTAGAAATTCACCCGAGGACACAAATGTGATTTTTCAACCAACTTTGGTGCACGGGAGCATGTGCTTGTAGTTCAAATTTGAATTATGCACATTAAATGACCAAAAACTCAATTAATGTGTAAATAAGGCCAAACGAAGCCGGAATAATTCCAAAATTTAACAGGGCACTCATGTAGTTCTATGTTGCCTTTGTAAATAAACTCAAGGGGGACAACGTATATCATTTCGCACTCAAAGGTGGCACGTTCCCTCTCAGAACCACGAGCCTTCTTGAGAGAAGCTTCGGTTTGCAAGAAGCTTATACCAAAATCTGTTCCTATTCGGCCAATTTTTTTACCACAACATGGTAGTACCATGACATGACATCCATGCCAAGTTTCATGATTTTCAGACGTGTTTTGGATTTACAAGAATTTTAAAACCAAGTTTCTCAATGTTCTCGGCCGAGCCACGATGCCCAGATGTTTTAATTTTATTCTCATTTCTTGCATGGGACCTAGAAAGTCACCCGAGGACACAAATGTGAATTTTGAACCAACTTTGGTGCACGAGAGCATGTGCTTGTAGTTCAAATTTGACTTATGCACATTAAATGACCAGAAACTCAATTAATGTATAAAAAACCACAAACGAACCCGGAATAATTCCAAAATTTAACAGGGCACTAATGTAGTTCTATGTTGCCTTTGTTAAGAAACTCAAGGGGGGCAGCGTATATCGTTTCACACTCAAAGGTGGCACGTTCCCTTTTAGAACCACGAGCTTCCAAATCGGCCCAATTTTTTACCACAACATGTTAGTGCCCTGACATGACACCATGCCAAGTTTCATGATTTCCAGGCGAGTTTTGGATTTACATGAATTTAAAATCAAAGTTTCTCGATGTTCTCGGCCGAGTCATGACGCCCAGATGTTTGAATTTCATTCTCATTTCTTCCATGGGACCTAGAAATTCAACCAAGGACACACATGTGATTTTTCAACCCACTTTGGTGCACCGGAGCATGTGCATGCAATTCATATTTAGATTATGCACATTAAAAGTCCAGAAACTCAATTAATGTATAAAAACGCCAAATGAACCCGAAATAATTCCAAAATTTAACAGGGCACTCATATAGTTCTATGTTGCCTCTGTAAATAAAATCAGGGGGGAGGCAGCGTATATCGTTTCGCACACAAAGGTGACACGTTCCCTCTCGGAACCACGAGGCTTGTTGAGAGAATCTCCGGTTTTGCAAGAGGCTTATACCAAAACTTGTCCCAATTCAGCCAAAAATTATACGTATGAAAACAGGGTTTAGATTATCCCAAACATCTCGCTACCTAGACCAATAATGTACTATGATTTGAATTCAACATAAAATGGATACAAATATTTGAATTGGAGAGCGTATGGTACATGTAGTTCATAGTGAAATATGATTACTGCTATATGTATGTTTTTTGTTATCAAGATAATATTTAAATTATTGTATAACTTGACAACAATCGTATTCAAATAAGGAAAATTGATTCAAATTTAGTCCATATGGTAGACGACAATATATATGTTCACATGGTGGAGTAAAATGTTCATATATGATGGAAGATCAAAATGTACGACTACATCAATTATAAACCGCAAGGTCACCTAACGATATATTTGAATTCAACATAACGTGGATTCAAAAATTGAAATTCGAGATCATGGCATCTGTAATCATATAAAATGGGACATTACTCTTTCTTTGGTGGGAATTGATTTGTTTTTTGTTGTTGTTGAGGGAAGTGCGAATCGATTTGGTACTGTGCAGGGTAATCTTGTTCTCCCGATTTTTTTACATTTTTCTTGTAGTTTTTTCAATGGCATCTATAGCAATATAGTAAAAGGGGACATGACTCTCTTGTGTCTTGTATGAATTGTTTTTTTACACGTTAAGTTTGTTCTGCCGAACAAGGAATCCGCACCTTGTTATCCCGAAATTTTCAAGCTCGAGTATCTTTTGTCTCACCTGCTTTGAAACTCCCGCTTCTTCAACCCGCGCCGCGCCTTGTTATCCCGAAATTTGGACGCGCGCGAGAACTCCCTCCTCATCCGAAATCGCTCCCGCAGCCCAGACACGCGAAATCCCCCTTCTACCCCTCAGCCGGAAATGAAGCTCCACGTCGCGGTGTCAAAACCGGTGGGGGTGCGCTGGTAACTTACCCTACATTTCGAACAAGCGCGTCCCTAAGCTTGGCTCCCCCCTCCCCCTTCGCCCCCCATTCGTACACCGAGGCCGCCAAAACCCGCGAAACCCCATGCTCCTCCGTCGGCCTCCCGACCGCCGCCCAGCCGGAGACTCTTCCCCGACTACGTCGTCCACCGCAACAGCTCGCCGTCCCTCATCCACCGCACCGGATGAGGATCCGTTGTCGATCTCGTCGTCCCGCCGGATCAGCCGCCCCGTCCTCCACCTCCAAGGAGCTGCCCCGACGTTCGCCTCGTCTATTGCGCCACCTCAATCCCCACAGCGCCGTCTTGACCTGCCCCACTGGAACCACATCACCCTCACCAATTCCTCCGATGAAGCTGAGGCCAACTCGGCGCCACCAAGGAGGTTCTGCACTCACCGCTGCATTTTATCTTTTATTCGATCTCACGGGGCTACCGGTGCTCGATACCAAGCAGACATGGCGTGTCTCCATCGACGGCGCCGTTGCCGGCCACATCATCCACGGCGTCTCTCCCCCATGTCGTTGCTTCCTCGGCGGCGACTTCCACAACGGCACTAGCTGCAGCTGCTCCGGCTCTCGCTCGCGCTGCAACTTTGTTCTTGCTGTCGGTCGCGCTGCTGCACCGCTCCTGCTTTCGTTCGTGCTGCTGCTCTACTCTTGCTCTCGCTTGCGCTGCTGCTGCTGCTGCACGACCTCCGGCAGCTACAGGAGTTGCTGCTTTAGCACTCGCTCGCGGTGCTACTGCACGACTTGCTCTCTGCTAGTGCATTCCCTGCTCGAGCGTCTGCTGATTTAGATCACTGCTTCTCTGCTACTAGTGCTCGAATGCCCTAAACATCTATTGCAATGCTCTGTTACTAGTTCAATCAGTTTCGACAGTAAAATTCAGTTTCGACTGTGAAGTTCATTTTCTTCAGTTAAGTTCAGAGTGAACAGTACTTACAGCATCTGTCGGAGCGGCCGTGGCGCGGCTGATGCATTTTACATCTAGCACTTTTTGGTGATGTATTTTACATCATCTATTGCAGATGATATTAGGGTCCCACTTCAAATTAACGTTGTCTGTCTTGTCATGCTTCAGCCTCGTCGCCGTACACCTTAACGGAGCTGCTCCAACAACGGAACCGTCCATCACAACGGAGCAGTACCCTCGGCGCCGTTTCGAGCGGCCTCGGATCTTCTTCCCCGCCTCCGACAGTCACACCAGCATCATCACCATCCTCCACGTTCAACCCAATGATGCTGAGGTCCACAAGCTTATGCCAAAGAGGTTGTACACTCGTCGCATCACTTTGTTTCTCCATTCCTCTGTTCTTCCAATTCATGTGAGCCAAACACCCAGGTTGACTGAAATCCTATGTTTCCAAATTCTCTGTTTTGCACGTGCATTCCTATCCTATTCCTGTGTTTTTCCTGTTCCTGCGTTTATAGAATCCTCCAATTCTAAGGAGCCCTTACATATTTACTTCATTTTTAGATAGGCGTCAAAGAAAACTCTATGTGTTATGTCCTGCTCCTGCCGTGCTGTCATCCACCCCACCTGAGGTGCACCATCGACAGAAGCGTTCACTGCAGCAGAGATCCCCCCTACAGACTTCCTTTCGCCGCCTTAGATCATCTTCCCTGTTGCTGGCAGCCACACCAACTGCATTACCATCATCGACTTAGCAGATGAACCTGAGGACTACACAGTTCCGGAAGAGAGGTCGCAGTCTTTCGTGTTTGCTTACGTTATACATCGGTTATTATTACCTGCTACTTTATCGTTCAATCTTGAGTTTTGAATTGCCCATGGGTCTCATATCGAGCCAGCAACGAATAGTATCTGTCTACTATCTGGTTCATCTGGGGTCGTGGTTCATGTTGGGTGGGCAACAAACAATAGATGATCCATTGTCTATCTTTTTAAACTAAAGCTATAATCTACCTGCTATCATTAGTTTTGGATCCATCCACTCGTTTGCTACCATCAGTCTTGATTTTTGCATGCACCCCTTAGGCCTTACAAAATCTAACTATTTTTTTATTATGCATGTCAGATATTGTACACAATCGTACTGAACATGTATAGAAAAAGAGAAGACCGTTGCGTGCGAATATAATGTCATGCAGACGCCGCTCCATGGTGGGCGAAGTGCCCCCCCTCCTGCATTTCCAGATTGTATTCCAGAGGAAGATAACTGTTCAGATGGAGATTCAGAAGGAACCGACCACGCCTGTTTACCACCTGAGGTGTTTGCGCTAACCTGGCATGCTGATGTTGGTCATATCATGCATATGGCGCCTTGCATTGCTTACATTATACATCTTATATGTCATCAGCTTAGTTTAGATTTGCTTTGTGTGAATGCCACCTGTTTGGTTTCTATATCATACTCCCACCATTCCTAAATATTTGTCTTTTTAGAGATTTCAACTAGTGACTACATACGGAACAAAATGAGTGAATCTACACTCTAAAATATGTCTATATACATCCGTATGTGGTAGTCCACTTGAAATCTCTAAAAAAGAGAAATATTTAGGAACGGAGGGAGTATATGGGAATTATGCAATGACATCTTCTTTAGCCAGGCATCATATACGTGAATCATGCAATGCCCTCCTGTTTAGCCAGTCATCGTATATGTGAATTGTATTGTGCCATATTTTTTTCCATAATGTATTCCATTTGTCAACAATGTTTATACATTCATCTACTCTTCCTGTGCATCAACCATTTGAGTCGGTCATGGGAAAATCTGGAGTGAAAACAAGGTCTTCTGAGCAGTCAGTGCTACCTGTCGATGCAGATTTGCTGGTTACAGATAGCTCCTCAGAGGAGGATTCAAAGAGAGATGACCAGTCGTATTCCCCCCCCCCCCGAGGTGCATGCTCTAACTTGGCTGGGTTATATTGCTCATATCATGCATATGGTGTCTTGCATTGCCATGCCATCTGCTTAGATTAGACATGCTTTGTGTGAATGCCTCCTGTTTGCTTTCTATATCAGATATGTGAATTATGCAATGCCATGTTTTTCAGCCAGTTATCATATATGTGAATCATGCACCGCCATGGAGCCAGGCATCATATGTGTGAATTATCTCATGCCATCTTTTTTTTCATTACGTATTCCATTTGTCGACAATCTGTGTATATTGAACTACTCTTCATGTATATCAGTCATTTGCGCCAGTTATGGAAAAATCTGGAGTGCAAACAAGGTCTTTAGAGCAGGCAATGGTACCTGTTGAAGCATATATCTCGATGGTTACAGGGAGCTCCTCAGAGAAGGATTCAGAGACAGATGACCAGTCCTATATCCCACCTGAGGTGTATGCTCTAAGTTGCAATGTTTATATTTCTCATATGATGCATATGGTGTCTTGCATTGCTTAGTTTAGACATCATATGCACAATATTGAATTCTATCTGCTTAGTTTAGAGATCATACATGCGAGTGCCAGCTGCTTAGTATATGAATCAATTATGTCAATTATATCATGCCATCCTGTATACTTAGACAACATGTATGTGAATTATTTCATCCCAACCTATTTTAGAAAGACATCATATAGTTTTGTCATGTCATCCTGTTTAGGTACTCATCATATGTTGAATTATGCCATTATATCCTGTTAAGTTATCCATCATATATCTGAAACTGTGTCATGCTATCCTGTTTAGTTAGGCATCATATATGTGAAATTGTGTCATGCTGTCATGTTTGGTTAGACAAAATATATGTGAATTGCCACATATGTCTATCATACAATGTCTGTACGTTCAATTTCTTTTCTTGTTTATCAGCCATTTGAATTGGAGGGGATGATGGCAGTATCTAAGGGAGCAAAAACCCGTTCTTCACAAAAGACAGTGCTACCCGTCGATGCAGATAGAACCATGGTTTTACTGGCCCACAAACTAGCCCCACCACACATAATCGAGACTCTTCCAGATTGCACACTTACACCGTTGGGCAGAGAACCAACTACAACCCATCTAACCGCAACCCCAGTGTATAGTAACCCACTTATAGTTGACAAAGCACCATGTCCACCACAGAGTACCCCCACACGAGCAATCTGTAAAGCTACTGCAGTGCCCAAAGCACGAAGACCACCACAGCTAACCCAAACTCCACGTTTAAAGCAGAAGAGCAACTGTTCTCAGGCCAGATTCCGTAGCTATGGTCCATACTCCTTTGCTGTTGCATCACTGTATTTACTCAACCAACTACTTTCGAATTTGAAGGATCCAATTGAAACTCCAATGGCGCAACAGGTATGTTTTAAACCTATTTCTTTAACTAGATTGTTGTTCTAACTTGTTGCTCTATGTTGATTTCTGTTTAAGTTGTATAAATAGTTATGTTCTCATGTGATGCTCATTACAAGTGCTGCCAATGCTGTGTAGTTTCTCACACTTATATTCTGTCTATGCTGCTGTGTCTTAAAAATATATGAGTTGAACTGTGTCTCTATCTTGATTAGGGAACGATATGGACAATACAGTGACCATAGTACATAGATATATGTTTGTTTCATGCTGTTATCCTGTCCACCTTACTACTGAACCGGTTTACCAAAATGAGTTTCGTATACTACAAGCTAAACCTGTGATGTGTCTGCTTGGTTCTCTTGTAGTATGCAAACAGAATATTGGAGAAGAGCACCCCACTATGCAATGGTAGAGAAAGTAATGCAGATAAGGTTCAAGATAGTGAGACAACCCTGTTGGTCTCCAAGAAAGGTGATAAAAACGATCTTGTAGACAGTGAGAAAACCCCATTGTCCTGCGTTGATGTAGTGTTTGAGTTACTGGCCAGTACCGCTGGCACAAGCTCTTCGAACTCGCTACCTGAATCACTTCGGCTTCTTCAGTCTCAGCTACAAGCTAAAAGGCATCAGTCAGCTGTGCTGTGGCAAGAAGCCGAAGGACTGAGGAAGTCCCTGCAGAATTTAGATGCGTACTTTCTTGTGTAACAGCAAGCGCTGGAGGATTTAAGCGCCAAACAAGGGTGCAGGGCACTGGTTGGTTTGAGCTAAACTCAAGCCGCCCGAAAGGGCATGCCTGAAGAAAGTTAATAAGCTTGCTAAGCATCTTGCCAGCATTATGGGTACCCAGGATATTGTTTCTTGAACTCTTCTGTAGTGGTTTCAGTTCTGGACTTGTTTTGCTGCAGCGTTTATATGCTGCTTTGTTCCCTATATTTGCACTGGTGGCGAACTTTGATGCCCAGTGGATGTAATATGTGTAATAGCCGTGATAGCCTAGCATAAGTTGCTTGCTTATTTATTTCCTTGTTGTCTTGTTTATTTGTTTGCTTGTAGTCAGTGCAATTCTTTTTCCACGGTTTGCTAGTGGCTGCAATAACCTATTTTTTAAAACTAGGCCACAATAACAATGGGCTAATATTTACTGTAGTGACACTGGGCCTCCTACGGGCCGTAGAAACAGTGGGCATTCTACGGGCCATAGAAACAGTAGGCCTTCTACGGGCCGTAGAAACAATGGGCCTTCTACGGGCCGTAGAAACAATGGGCCTTCTACGGGCCGTATCATCAATGGGCCTTATACGGGCCGTCTGATCGATTGACCAAACATGGGCCAATAACAAGCCGCATTATGGCCGTAAACGGGCTAGAGTTGGAATCGTTCGTTCATGGGCCGACCATAACGGGCCATCGTTAATATGCCGTATTTGATGACGCTATGAAAACGGCCCAACGTATTAACGGACCACAAACGGGCCGACTGTAACCACGAGCTGAATTTGGCCCACAAGCAGAAAATGATAGTAACGGGCGTAAGTAAACGAATGCTGGAAATGAGCCCAAGAATAAATGGGCTCTGAGAAGGCCGAAAGATAACATGGGCTGGAAACGGCCCAACGGAATAACGGGCCGTTAATGGGTATAAAGTGATACACTGTTCATTACGGGCCAGTTTCACCACGGGTCGTTAATGGGTGTAAAGTGATACACTGTTCATTACGGGCCAGTTTCACCACGGGCCGTTAATAGGCCAAGAGTTACATAGGGCCTCATATGGGCCGAAAGACGTCATGGGCCAGAAGTGAAAACGGGCTGGAATCATATTGGATGGCCCAGATGACGCTACTGGGCCTAATTCGGATAGGGCGTAACGGGCCTTGGGTTAGCGGGCTGTAAATGGGCTATATGCGAACAGGCCGTTAACAGGCTTTCCATGGGCCGACCCGCCACCTTTTGACCAAGTCAAACGGGCCGACCTTTTCACAGGAATGGGCCTCTGTTGAGCCGTGCCACGTGTCGACGTATCATAGGCGCCTTCTGTCCAATGAGTGGATGACATCTGTCCCAACGATGAGCCGACACGTGTTTCCTCCAGCCAATGATGATTTTACACGTGGAAAATCCCCATTGGTCAGGGCTATTAACGGGTTATCGGATCGAAAACCCGACCCGATAGCTTAACGGCGTTCCGTTATGGTGGATGCCACGTGTCGGTCACCCTTGACGAAAGCAGTTCTGTGACGCGCGATTTATCGTCATGGAAGTGGACACTTCCGTGATGATAATTTTGGTAATGTCATGGAACACTTCTACGACAGCACAGGTATGATTATCTTGATTCTGTCATAAATTTGTCATGGATGTACATGCATGACAAAAAACGCGACCTACTGTGACAAACACGAACCATCACAGAAGTGTATTTTTTTGTAGTGCGACGAGCACGACTTAGCTCTGCCGTCGGACGGTGTTCGGGAGATCACACCTGTGGCTACTCCGGCCCTAGATCCGGAGCCGATTGCGCCGTCCGAGGATGGGTGGATGGACCCTGCCTCGGAGGCCGCACACTCAGTGGTGATAGAGCCGAATACTGACTTCACCTCCTATAAGACCTGTGTCGCCGGATCCTTGGATTCGTCCCCGGCCACAGGCTCCGAACCGCCTGCGTCTAGGCCTATCAAATCTGATTGGGCACCGACCATGGAGTTTACCTCCGCGGATATCTTTCAGCACTCGCCCTTTGGCGATGTGCTAAATTCACTAAGGTCTCTCTCCTTGTCAGGAGGCCCTTGGCCGAACTATGTCCGGCTCGAGCGGGAAGCGGACGACGAAGAAATTCGTTCCCCACCCACCACCCACTTAATAGCCACTGTCGACGATTTAACCTACATGCTCGATTTCGGCTCCGAAGACATCGACGGTATGGACGACAATGCAGGAGACGAATAGGAACCACCGCCCACAGGGCGCTGGACTGCCACCTCATCATATGATATATACATGGTGGACACCCCCAAAGAAGGCGATGGCGATAAGGCAACGGAGGATAATCCCTTCAAGAAGCAATCCAAGCACCGGCGTCAGCGGCGCCGCTCTAAGTCCCGCCATAGCAAAAGCAGCGATACCAGCACAAGAGACAATAACGCTCTGGATAGTGCCGAAGACGAAGACAATCCCCTCCAGCCAGGCCTCGAGCTGGAGGATGAACAAGCTAGCCCTCAGGAACAGGCAGCAGACGGAGAATCAGAGGATGAGAATTACATGCCTCTCTCCGAAGACGAGGTGAGCCTCGGCGATGAAGAATTTATCGCGCCTGAGGATCCCGTCGAGCAAGAGCGCTTCAAGCGCCGGCTTATAGCCACAGCAAATAGCCTGAAGAAAAAGCAACAACAGCTTCGGGCAGATCAAGATCTCCTAGCGGATAGATGGACTGAGGTCCTGGCGGGCGAGGAAGACGAACTCGAACGCCCAACCAAGAGTTACCCAAAGCGTAGGTTGCTACCCCAACTCGAGGAGGAAGCATTAAAACCTACATTACCAGTGTACGATGCGGCTGATCGGCCATCTCGTGGCCGAGACAGAGTGGCACATCAGCCTGAAGTCCAACCCGCACCCCGCCGCCATTCAAACAAAAATACCAAGGCCCGGGGCAACACACAGGACCTGCGAGACGTATTGAAAAACAAAGCAGGACATACAAGATCGATCTACGGATCACGGGGGCGCGCCCCAACGTGTGACGACGATCGTCACGCCGGATACACTAAAAGCAAATCTGGCCTGGCCGAATACAGCAGACAAGACTCGTATGAATTACGTCGTGACATAGCCAGACACAGAGGCGCCGCACACCCCCTATGCTTCACTGACGAAGTAATGGATCACGAATTCCTAGAAGGGTTTAAACTCGTAAACATTGAATCATATGATGGCACGACAGACCCCGCGGTATGGATCGAGGATTTCCTCCTCCACATCCACATGGCCCGCGGTGACGATCTACATGCCATCAAGTACCTCCCACTAAAACTCAAAGGACCAGCTCGGCATTGGCTGAATAGCTTGCCAGCAAACTCCATGGGCAGTTGGGAGGATTTGGAAGATGCATTCCTTGACACCTTCTAGGGCACTTATGTGCGACCACCGGACGCTGATGACTTGAGCCATATAACTCAGCAGCCAGGGGAATCGACCAGGAAATTCTGGACCCGGTTCCTAACTAAAAAGAACCAAAATGTCGACTGTCCGGATGCAGAGGCCTTAGCGGCATTTAAGCATAATGTCCGTGATGAGTGGCTCGCCCGGCACCTCGGCCAAGAGAAGCCGAAGTCTATGGCAGCCCTCACGACACTCATGACCCGCTTTTGCGTGGGCGAGGACAGCTAGCTGGCTCGCAGCAACAACACATCAAGAAATCCTGGCAATTCAGATGCCAAAGATAGCAACGGCAGACCACGTTGCAACAAACACAAGCGCCACAACAATGGCGACAACGCCGAAGACATGGCAGTCAATGCCGAATTCAGTGGCTCTAAATCCGGTCAGCGGGAAAAGCCGTTCAAAAGAAGCAATCCGGGCCCATCCAGTTTGGACCGCATACTCGATCGCTCGTGTCAAATTCACGGCACCCTCGATAAGCCAGCCAACCACACCAACAGAGAATGCTGGGTGTTCAAACAGGCCGGCAAGTTGAATGTCGAAAACAAGGAAAAGGGGCTGCATAGCGACGACGAGGAGGAGCCCCGGCCGCCGAACGCAGGAGGACAGAAGAAATTTCCTCCCCAAGTGAAAACGGTGAACATGATATACGCAACCCATATTCCCAAGCGGGAACGGAAGCGTGCACTAAGGGACGTCTATGCGATGGAGCCAGTCGGCCCAAAGTTCAACCCATGGTCTTCTTGTCCGATCACTTTCGATCGAAGGGACCACCCCACTAGTATCCGTCATGGCGGTTCTGCCGCATTGGTCCTTGATCCCATCATTGACGGATTTCACCTCACTCGAGTCCTTATGGACGGTGGCAGCAGCCTGAACCTGCTCTATCAGGATACAGTGCGCAAAATGGGTATAGACCCCTCGAGGATCAAACCCACAAAAACCACCTTCAAAGGTGTCATACCAGGTGTAGAGGCCTGTTGCACGGGCTCGATCACACTGGAAGTGGTCTTCGGATCTCCGAACAACTTCCGAAGTGAGGAGTTAATCTTTGATATCGTCCCCTTCCGTAGTGGCTATCACGCACTACTCGGACGAACCGCATTTGCTAGATTCAATGCGGTACCGCACTATGCATACCTCAAGCTCAAAATGCCAGGACCGCGCGGGGTTATAACAGTTAATGGAAACACATAATGCTCGCTCCGCACAGAGGAGCACACTGCGGCCCTCGCAGCGGAAGTACAAAGCAGCCTTCTGAGGCCAACCGCCAATTCGGCGAAGAAGCCACCGGACACCTTCAAGCGAGTCCGGAGTAACCTGCAACAGAATCGCCAGGCACGTTCAGAGCTCGCCTAGCAATCGGCCTCCGTCCTAGCCCCAGTCAAGCGGCGAAATTTGCGCCGCACGTACATAATTACGCACTCAAGATACCATGGGCATAGGCGGAGGCACGACTATGGCACGGTCCACAATGCGGCTCAACCGCCTCAGGACCCGAACATTTTTACCATTTTCTTCCTTTCAGGACCATATTCTCTGGAAGCCCTTTCCGATGGACTGACTATCGGACCCATCACAGGAAGGGAACACCAAGGAAGCAAGGAACTTTGACGTACAAGGGAATCTCCAGGTGGTCTTTGATAACGATCGCTATACCTGTTTTACATACCCACACGCAGTTCGCCCTTGGATAGGACATGTCAAATAGTCCTATTTTTGCTTATTGCATTACTTGTATACATATGCTTTGACGTATCATTTAAATAACAACGTACAGCGTTAGCTTACTATTGCATTTCTTCATCTTTCTTTTTTCCTTGTCTGCTTATTTTACGACAAATTGCATCCGTACATTCTGGTACGACCAGTGCGCCAGGGGCTTCAGTACACCCCATAACACGGCGTGAAAAGTCCGAACACTTTCGACAGTGCGGCACCCCGAACTTATAGCATTATATGCATCAGCTCCGAATCATTTCTTGGGTCAATAGTTGGGTTTGCCCGGCTCCCATGTTTTGGTACCTTACGTTCCGCTATATCGGCTAAGGTAGCACTGGGAGAACTACTGCGATTGTGTCCCGGTTCTTCCAGACGAGCACCTCAGTAGAGAAAGCCGAAAACTGACTGTCATGATGAGGCGAGAGCTAGTCGCTGTTCGAGAGGTCTCAAGTCCTTAAAGACTTTTTCCGCTTCGGGCGAGGAGTCGGCCTTGCCCGACTTAGGCGTATATAGCGCCCCAAATTCAGCCTTCCGAATACTAGGGGCTTCGCCGAAATTAAAATTGTAGACTTCTATGGCTAAGTGAGAGTGATAAAGCTTTATAGTCTGATTGCTTGGTTCGTTGTGCTGAACACCTCCTTCGAAGGACCCAAAATTGGGATAAAGAGTGCTCAGGTTTATCCTGAACACCTCAGTACTAGTTACATGGGGGCAGAAGCCGACGACTGGCCAACTCTCAGATTTTATAAACGGCCGCACAGAAGATAATATTTTGAATTAACAAGCGTTGCATAGCGCAGATGAACTCGTTTCATATTACAGGATCACATGAGTACATTCATTCAAATATTACATCCTTAGCACATTCCTCCGCCACAAGGCGAGCACCCTTCAGGACACTGTCATAATACTTTTCGGGGTGGCGATGCTCCTTGCCCTCCGGCGGCCCCTCCTTCACCAGCTTTTTGGCGTCCAGCTTTGCCCAGTGCACCTTCGCTCGGGCAAAAGCCCTGCGCGCACCCTCGATGCAGACGGACCGCTTTATGACTTCAAACCGTGGACAGGCATTCACAAGCTGCCTCACCAGACCGAAGTAGCTACCAGGCAGGGGCTCGCCAGGCCACATCCGGACTACAAGACCCTTCATGGCCTATTCGGTCGCCTTGTGAAGCTCGACCAGTTGCTTCAACTGGTCGCTCAAGGGCATTGGGTGTTCGGTCCCAGTATACTGAGACCAGAACAACTTCTCCGTCGAGCTCCCCTCCTCGGCCCGGTAGAACTCCGCGGCATCCGACACACTGCGGGGTAGATCTGCGAACGCTCCTGGAGAGCTCCGAACTCGGGTAAGTAAAAAGAAAGTTTCCTTCACATGCTTGCTTTGCATAATGAATGCTTTACCCGCCGCTCTCTTCTTAACCGCCTCAATTTCCTGGAGGGCCTTTTGGGCTTCGGCCTTGGCATGTTGTGCGTTTTCGAGGGCCTTCGCAAGCTCGGACCCTTGCGTCTTAGAGTCAAGCTCCAAGGACTCGTGTTTCTTGACGAGAGCCTGGAGCTCTTGCTGCACATCGCCTATTCGGGCCTCTTGCTTCTCTCGCTCGATGCGCTCCTTGGCCGCTTTGTCTTCGGCCTCGGATAGCGCCTTCTACAGGGCCGCCACTTCGGTCGTGGCCCCTAGCAAAATTCATGACAATCCTATTATTCCAAAGCCAATTTTTTTCTTTATCAATATTCAGACGGGGTGTCACTTACCTTTTTTCTCTTCGAGCTGTCTCTTGGTAAGGCCGAGCTCTTCCTTGGACCGCTCAAGGTCCCGCTTCAGTACGGAGACCTCCGCAGTACGTGCGGCAGCGGCCAGCAGTGAAGCCTGCGTATGCATATAGACATATTCTGATTAGACTCCTGCGATTATATTATTTGATCCTCCATTCGACCTTTCTTCGCGAACGCCAAACAGAGCATCAGGGGCTACTGTCTATGCTATAACATTTTCTTATAATTTGATTACTTACCTCAAAGCCTGTTAGGAGGCTGGCACAGGCTTCAGTCAGTCCGCTCTTGGCGGACTGAACCTTCTTGACCACCACACTCATAATAGTGTGGTGCTCTTCATCAATGGAAGCGTCGCGAAGCGCTTCCAACAAGTTGTCCGATGCCTCTGGATGGACAGAGGCCATCGGCACATACGGCTTGCCCCCCTCAGCGAGGGGTTGCCTGACAGAATCCGGAACCACTGGAGGTTCCAGCGCCGTATTCGGCTTGGGGATAGACCTGCTGCCCCCGGCGTTAGGGCCCAGGGGAGTCTTGCCCCTCATACGCCCAACGCCTGGAATGTCGCCTTGGGGCGCCTCCGGAACTGTCTCCCCATGGTTCAGTGCCCTTTGAGACAACACCTCGGCTTCGTCCGTAGGGCGGGTGGAGGAGGCGGTCGGGAGTGAATCGCTGTTCATATCCGACGGGCCCAAAGAATCATCCGACGAAGATATGTCAATATGGGCTCGGGATGGACTGCATAATCATGTTCGGCGTGATAAGAAGCAGTAAAATAAAACGTACCAAGAAATATTATGGTATCCGGATACTTACGACTTCGCCAGGGGCTTATCCCTAGGCAGCCACTCGTCGTCGCTGTAGGCGGCGGTTGTGGAGTTGTTCGGAAGGAGGGTCCTTCCCTTCTTGGACCCTTCAGCCTCCCCAGATGGGGCGGCCTTCCTTTTCTTGTCTCCCCCGGCTGGAGGGGGAGAACTTTCCTCTTCCCTCCTCGTTTTCGTGGGAGGAGTGCACCTCGGTGTTTTCGGACGATGAGTCCGATATAACCTTGCGCCAGAGACCCTTCCTGGTCCCCGTGGCCTTCTTCTTGGCCTTCTTCTCTGGCACCTCATAAGGCGCCGGAACCAGCATCTCCGTTAGGAGAGCATCTGCTAGATCTTCGGGCAGGGGGGCTGGACAATCGATCTACTTCGCTGTCGCTACCCAGTCCTGTTAAATGGCGTGGAGGCTTAGATCCCGCGCATGGTTATACTAGGGAAAAGAACATCTTATGAGATATAGAAGACTTATCGGATTGGCAGGGCGCTTTGCGCTGAGTCCGCGGTCCTCGGTAAGAGGAGGAGGTACCTCGGCGCCCTTGAATAGCACCTTCCAGACGTCCTTGTGCGTCGTGTCGAAGAGCTCTGGCAGCGTCTGGTGCTCAGCCGGGTCGAACTCCCACAAATTGAATGCTCGTCTTTGACACGGGAGGATCCGGCGGAAGAGCATGACTTGGACCACGTTGACAAGCTTGATTTTCTTGCTTATCATGTTTTTGACGCAGGTATGGAGTCCGGTCAGCTCCACCGATGAACCCCAGGATAGGCCCTTCTCTTTCCAGGAGGTGAGCCGCATGGGGATTCCGGATCGAAATTTGGGGGCCGCCACCCAGTTGGTGTCGCGCGGCTCAGTGATGTAGAACCACCCCGATTGCCACCCCTATACGGTCTCCACATAGGAGCCTTCGAGCCAAGTGACGTTGGGCATTTTAACCACCATGGCGCCTCCGCACTCCGCTTGCTGGCCCACCACCACCTTCGGTTTAACGTTGAAGGTCTTCAGCCACAGGCTGAAGTGGGGCTTGATGCGGAGGAAGGCCTCGCACACGACGATAAACGCCGAGATGTTGAGGATGAAATTGGGGGCCAGATCATGAAAATCCAGCCCATAGTAAAACATGAGCCTGCGGACAAACGGGTGGAGGGGAAATCCCAGTCCGCGGAAGAAGTAAGGAATACAACCCTCTCATGGGGTTCTGGAGTAGGGATGATCTGCCCCGCGTCGGGGAGCCGATGCGCAATGTCTGCGGCTAGGTATCCGGCTTCCCGGAGCTTCGCGATGTCCTCCTCCGTGACGGAGGAAGCCATCCACTTGCCTCCCGCTCCGGACATGTTTGGAATGGTTTCGCGGAGAAAATGCGAACTTGGGCGCTGGAGCTCGAGTGCGCGAGAATGGATAGGCAGGGAAGAAGAGGGCGTGGGTAAAAAAGAGAGGAGTCCTTGTCCCTTTATAAGGGCGGTACAAACTATGCGCCTCCCCACTTGCCTGGTAAAATAGCTTATTTCCCAAGCGTCATGATTGATGGCACGGTTGGGTTACCCACACCCGTATTGATGAGAATCCCGTGATAAGGGGACACGATCTCTGCTTCGACAAGACATGCCAAGGAAACTGCCTCGCAATATGTGCAGCAGCTGGTTGAGAAAAGCGGTTCGAATAATGACTGGGCCGTGGCGTGATGTCATGCCCTGAAACTTGTCAGCAGATTAGATTTGTGGAATATTATACTCTCTACGGTGGTATGTGGAATTTATTTTGCAGAGTCGGACACTATCCTTGTGTTGAAAATCTTCTATGGAGTATTCGGAGGAGGAACCCGCCTTGCAATGCCGAAGACAATCTGCGCGCCGGACTCATCGTCATTGAAGCCTGGTTCAGGGGCTACTGAGGGAGTCCTGGATTAGGGGGTCCTCGGATAGCCGGACTATGTACTTTGGCCGGACTGTTGGACTATGAAGATACAAGATTGAAGACTTCGTCCCGTGTCCGGATGGGACTCTCCTTTGCGTGGAAGGCAAGCTTGGCAATACGGATATGTAGATATCCTCCCTTGTAACCGACTCTGTGTAACCCTAGCCCCCTCTGGTGTCTATATAAACCGGAGGGTTTAGTCCGTAGGACAAGAACAACAATCATAATCATAGGCTAGGTTCTAGGGTTTAGCCTCTACGATCTCGTGGTAGATCAACTCTTGTAATACTCATATCATCAAGATCAATCAAGCAGGAAGTAGGGTATTACCTCCATCGAGACGGCCCGAACCTGGGTAAACATTGTGTCCCCCGCCTCCTGTTACCATCCGCCTTAGATGCACAGTTCGGGACCCCCTACCCGAGATCCGCCGGTTTTGACACCGACAACGGGTAAGTTGCTTGCTTCCCGTCCCTGTTCTTTCTTTTGCTCTGAGTTTTGATCTTGGCCTCGTTCCATCCCTTCTTTCTGGTTTCCAGACCCTCCCTCGATGGACCAGGAAGATATCGACACCGTCATCGAGGAGGTCGCCAAGGACGCCAAAGCTGAGGCCGCCAAGATCGCGGCTGGGGAAGCCACCAAATCTACCGCCGAGGAGGCCGCCAAGGGGCCTACCGGGGAGACCGGCGAGACCGCTACCGGGGAAGCCGGCAAGGGGCCTACCGGGGAGCCCGGCAAGGCTGCCACCGAGGAGGCCCCCAAGGAGCCCGTCGAGGAGGAGGCGGCCAACGACCAACCTTCCTCCCCTGCAGCCCCTGTCTCGGACAAGTATCTGAAGGTGGGTGACAACTTGTTCGTCCGCCTCCCAGGGACGACGGGAAACAGAGCGCCAGCCGAAGGGGAGGTGTTTGACGACGAGACGCTCACCACCGCCAGGCTCCAGGTTGTCGACGAACCGAGTGTCGGCGGCGATGGTTCTCAGGAGGAGCAGCTCCTTCGGGCCATGAGCGCCAACTTCCAGAAGCTCCAAGCGCTCCACCGTGCCCGCCTCGACAAGGTGAAATCAAGGCTGGCGGCAGCGGACAAGGCGGAGGCGGATCTTGAGGAGCGCGTCGCTCAGACGCAGGTCTGGTTCCACGAGGCCCAGGAAGAACTGAAGGATACTCAGGGCGAGCTGGCTGAGCGCAAGAGGGAGCTCATCCTGAAGTAGGCTGATATCAAGAAGGCTCAGGAGGTGGTGAAGAACCAGGCCGCCGCGGACGAAGCTGCCCGGCAACAGCAGAAGGCTCTGCTGGACTCCTAGGAGGAGGACCTGGCCGCTCATGAGGAGGCGCTCGCCGCCATGCTCCGCGGCAAGGACGAGGAGGTCGAGAAGCTCGTCGTGCAGCGGACCCAAGAGCTGGAGCACAGGCACAAGGACACACTCGATGCTCTGGCTCGGGTTCACGCCCGCGAAGTGGGGAAGCTGGAGCTGGAGCGGGATGGGCTGAAGAAGGAGGCCTTGGGGCTGACGGAGGAGAGGGACATGGCCAACCGCGCCTTGGCGGATGCGCAGGCCGCAGTCTCTGACAAGGCCAAGCTGCTTTCCGAGGCCAACGGCTCCATCGATGATCTGAAGCGAAAGTTGGAGGGACTGGAGGGGAAGCTTTCGGAGGCCAGGGCCCGTGAGGGGACCCTGAACAAGGCCCTGGAGGACGAGAAGCAGCTGCGGAGCAATGACGCCGTCAACCACGAGGATTACGTGAAGAGCGTAAACCTCTGGATCAGCCGCCTCATCAACGTTGCGGAGAGGCTCACCACGCAGCTGGCCGCCATGGGCATGCTGACCTTTAGGTATTCCCCAGAGGCGAACGTGAGTCCCAATGCCAGGCTGGCCCTGTTCTTTGAGGGTGTCCTTGAAGCTCTGGAACAGCTCCGTTCCAACCAAGCGACCCATCTGGCCAATGAGGCCCGAAAGCTCTACCGGGGCGCCCTGACCAAGGTTCTCACCAAGGTGGCGTTCTGGAACCCCATCGTCGACTTCACCAACGCGCTGGAGAGCTTGCCGGAGGGCGTGGACCTCGCGGCGCTCGAGGAGCGTATCGAGCCCATCATCAGCCACGTCGACGGAGTCATGAGAGTGGAGGGCCAGCGCCGGGACTAGGCACCCCGTTTCTCATCGCCGCTGCGAGTTCATGACCAAGACGATTTTATCTTAAGTTAGAACCGCAGCAACAATTGATGTAACATAACTCCGCAGTACTTTGAAATGATGCACGCTATCTTCCTCTTCGATCTCTCTTTGTATGTACACCCTACGCTTAGTTGGATAGGTTTGCCGGCACGTAAACCCATGCTATGGCGCTTTGAGGACAGATCCTTAGCAGCCTGCGGGGTGCGTTTGCCGCCAGGCAAACCACCTTGCCGCTCTCAGCGCGGTCGCTTGAACTGTTGAGCGGACTCGAAACAGAACAAGGGCGTTGCCAATAGCGGGCAGGCCACCCTGCCGTTCTCAGCGCGGCCGCTCGAACTGTTGAGCGGACTCGAAACAGAACAAGGGTGTTGCCAAAAGTGGAAGGGTCCCATCGCGTGCAAGTTATCCATACAAAGAGCGAGATCTTTCAAAGAAAATAATCTTATATGAAAAAGGAATTGCTCAAAGTTTTGCGTGACTTAGCTTTTCTGTCGCCGCGCGAGCGGTTGCTGCGCCTTCAGACGATGCCGCTCGCTCGGGCCGCCTTCCTCTTTGGAGTCATGGCGATGAAGGAACTGCCATCCTAACTGCTAGACCAGATTTTCACAGCTGCATCCCGTACATGGCGTGCCAAATATGTCGGGGAAAACGACACCTATGGGACCACGAGGATCCCTTCTATGGTTGGTGGGCGCGGGGCTGTGGAAAGAGCGGGTCTGGTGAGTTAGTACGAGGAGATTTTACCTAGGTTCGGGCTGCAAACGATGCGTAATACCCTAGTCCTGCTGTCGGTGTCAAAACCGGCGGATCTCGGGTACGGGGTCCCGAACTGTGCGTCTAAGGGTGATGGTAACATGAGACGGGGGACACAATGTTTACCCAGGTTCGGGCCCTCTCTATGGAGGTAATACCCTACTTCCTTCTTGATTGATCTTGATGAATATGAGTGTTACAAGAGTTGATCTACCACGAGATCGTAATGGCTAAACCCTAGAAGTCTAGCTTGTATGATTATGATTGTCCGTCTACGGACCTAGCCCTCTGGTTTATATAGACACCGGAGGGATCTAGGGTTACATAAGGTCGGTTACAGAGAAATAATTCTACATATTTGATCGCCAAGCTTGCCTTCCACGCCAAGGAGAGTCCCATCCGGACACGGGTAGAGTCTTCAGTCTTCGTATCTTCACAGCCCATCAGTCCGGCCCATGGCTAACAGGCCGGACGCCCGAGGACCCCTTAGTCCAGGACTCCCTCAGTAGCCCCCGAACCAGACTTCAATGACGAGGTGTCCGGCGCGGAGATTGTCTTCGGCATTGCAAGGCGGGTTCCTCCTCCGATGACTTCAAAGTCGTGTATTCGGCCTTGCATTTAAGGTCATACCCCTCGGCTTCTGTGTATCAACAACTTCAGCTTCCACGTGTCAAGCGAATGCGAGAGGTCAGGGTATTTTTGCATATAACACCCCGGCCACGCGAGAGAAAGTGTCTATTTAAAGAGATTGGATCTCAGATCCATTTGGCACCTCGCGGAAAAATCCTCAGAGATTGTCAGGAAAGACCACTCCAACATGTCTAGCATTCCCAGCTCCTCCTCCCGTCCATGCGGCCCAGAAAAAGGCGAGTGGGAGAGGTGCTCTATATCCCATAGTCAACTGGTGAAGTTGCAAACACAGGGATTTCTTCCTCCTGCGGATCTGGTCCCTGTGCGAGCAGGGCTGGCCTCCTTCAATGGCGAAACCCAGGCGGAGGACTTTCCCAATCCATCCGGGGGAACGAGTGTGTTTCGTCCCCTATCTGCTAAGAGGCGTCAGATTTCCAATTCATCCGTTCCTCCGAGGGTTCTGGAGTATTATGGCTTCCAACTACACAATTTCACTCCGGCCTCCATCCTGCACATCGCAGGTTATGTCGCTTTATGCGAGCTATTTCTGGGTTGTGAGGCCCATTTTGAATGTGGAGAAAGCTATTCTGCCTTGTCCCGTGTAACCACGAGGGATCAATATTCGAAGTGGGCGGAGCCGAAATATGGCGCATCGCCGATACCGGATACCTGTCCGGCACACCAAGGAAGGCATCCGAAGAATGGTCTTCCGAATGGTTTTATATCGAGGACGTCGCACTTCCCGACCAAGTTCGCAAGGGTCTCCCCGAGTTTGTAAGCATTCCGTTGAAGAAACGCCATAGCTGGCGCCCTCGGAGTCTTGAGGAGGATGATAGTGCGGAAGCTCGTCAACTTATGAGCAAGATAAAGGTGCTCGCCCAGTCCGGATTAACAATAGTCGAGGTAATGGCGACCTCCATAGTATGGGGGGTTTAGCCACTCCAATACAGAGGGCTTCCAATGTGGCACTATAACGGGGAGGATGACGCCTCCCGCTGCGGTCGGAAAGGTCCGGACACTCCCGCCGCTCTGGCCAAGATATTGGCCGAGCTGTTTAAAGGGGAGGAAGAGGAATTTCTTCGTATCAAGCGCAGAGATGGGTATTCTATGTATGATCCACCTAGCTGGGTAAGTCCCAACCCCTCCGCATTACTCATTCCACTCCCCAAGTCATTTTTAATGAATTCTTAATCCGCCTGTTTATAACAGCACTGGCGAAAGGTCTCCGAGGTGCTTCACGGTCCTGCCCCACAGCCCGAGGACCATAGACGTGACCTTGACCCTGGATACGAAGAGAATTCGGATATATTCGTGGTGCTCACGGGCGGGGTGTTTTACTAGGCGAGCTGTGACGGCACGAAAGTGGCCATCACCGCCGACTATCCCGGTCTTTTGCCTGCCTCACATGTAAGTAATCAGGAGACATTTTCCCCGAAAGAGTTCCCTCGTTCTGCCTCACCCACCGCACTGTCTTGTGCTCCAAAGGGGAGACGTTCGACGTGCCGTGCTACTCCAGAAGCGACTCCGAAGAGAGCGGCTCCTGCACCGGGCAAGCCTTCGAAGAGGAAGGCAAACAAAGACACGGTCGGGCCCTCATCGAAGAGGTATGGGTTTGCAAATATGTTTTTAGCAGTCGCATCCAACTATGACTTTCATGTTCGTCCTGTATCAGGAAAAGAGTTCGCCGGACTGTGTCCGGTGATCCGGCCGGTTATACTCCCAATAGCCGGGATCCGGCCCCAGCCGAGGAGACGAGGGCTGATATGGGAGTGATGCCGGATTGTCCTTTGGCTGAGGGCTCGGAAGATATGTCCGTCACCAACTCGGAAGTGGAGAGTGCCATGAATCATCGGCGCCGGAGGGCCATTTTACGAGACCCCCGCTTCTCGGAAGGGGCGTTTAATGCCTTCAGCTCGGCTGATGCATACATCCGAGCTGCTCGAGATGGGCTTAGCAGAGCCACAAAGCAGCATTTAAAAGATGCACAGGTAAATTTACCGTGTCCGAATATGATAACCATATGCCAGTAGCCCCCGAGACTTAAAGTAGTTGGTACAACTGATTTAAGGATCGTTGTATGACTAGGTTCTCACTAAGAAGAACGACCTGCTAGCCCAAGAGCTAGAGAAGTGTCGGACACAGCTAACTGCTATTACCGCCGAACTGGAAAAATCCAAGAAGGTGTCCTCTGGTAATATTTTCCCTCCATCGAGAAACAGTGATTATATACCAGCTGTGCTAATGTTGTTGCTTATCTCATAACAGGATCGTCGGATCAGCTGGAGGAGAAAGGGAAAACCGCTCAAGCGGGCGAGAAAGAGTCGAAAAGACTACATGCCGCAGGCGAGCGGGTTCTAGCCCGAGTCAGACAGGAGAAAAACAAACTCCAGGATGCAAACACCCAGCTGGGCGAAGAACTAAAAGATGTGCGGGCCCAGTTGGCCGACTCCGTAAAGGAGAACAAAAGGCTGCGAGACGGCATATTCAGTATGCGGCCGAACTTACCTTGTGATAGTTTGGATATTAAAGGAACTAATAGAGTTATGTTTGTAGGTATGCTGACGGGCCGTCCCGAAGAGGAGACGTCCGAATCATCGGACGATCTACTGCAAGGGCTATCTCAAATGCACGAACAAGCTCGGCAGGCAATGCGGAGTGTTGCCAAGGCCTTGTGGCCCTCCGCCTCCCCTCCAGGAAGTATGGAGGAGCTTATAGAGCTATTCAAGGGAGCACGGCGGCGTTTCTGATTATGGAAAATGTCGGCCTACCGGGAAGGTGCACGGGAGGCCTGGGCCATGGTGAAAACACGGTATACCAAGCTTGATCCGAATCGCATGGCCCGGGTAGGACCTCTAGGGTCAGATGGGAAAGAAGTTCCCGTTAGTTTGGTATATGACCAAGTAGAAGTAGCCGCCAAGTATTCCCAACAGGATTGCAAATTAGACAGCCTGCTGGATGGTATAGAACATGAAGTTTTTGAGTCCTAAGTGACTATGTACTTTCCTTTGCATATGTAACTCTAGCTGAATTCTAAAACGATTGTCATGGCAGACCTTTTCGCTTCAACCTCTGGACCCGAAGGTGCGGAGTATTTCCGAATACCAGAGCGGCCGAGTAGACCGGGGTATGCGTGGAAACCAGGCGTAGGGGTCATAATTGCTTGAACAAACAAGTATCCGGCTAGTTATGTTATATTACATTAAAATTATAAGAAACATCTTCCAGAGAGAATAGTTCCGTTAAGGGTTCCTTTCCCTGGGTGTGCATGCGTTAACGTGCATGTCCGAACTGTGATTGAAAAATCGCAGTATATGTAACTTCTGGGGTTTCACAATGGAGTGAATGCAAGAGACATCTTTAGTTCACCGACCGAATATTCCCTGAAGAACGCTAGCTTTCGGCTTCACCCGGTCTGAGGTACACATCCGGATGACCCGACAGTAACAATCATAGAGGTGCTCCCTTTATGCCCTAGCCGAACTAACGGGAATGTAGGGCATAGGCACAGGAGCCAGGCAACCCAGCTTGGCCAAAACTTAAGTCATATCGATGCATATAATGGCGAAGAAAAGGTACATATGGGAAAGAATGCATATGTGATGAGCTTGATGCTCGGAATAATAATAGCAAGCTTCTGTCCAAGAAGCCCCCAGGTATGATGGACGTACATATTTGAGTATGTGTATGTCACCGGTGCACGGTTGAGCCGACGAAAAGCTTTAAGGCTAAAAAGGGAAAAAAAGTGAAAAGAGAGGAAAAAACAAAGGGAACAACAGGGAGAAGGAGACGAACAAAGAGTTCGGCGCTAGGCATAGAATCTTTGGAGTCTGGCCGCGTTCCAAGGGTTCGGCTCTAAGCGATTATCTGACGCATCACGCAGGCGGTACGCTCCTCCAGTGAGAACTTCGTCAATGATGAAGGGACCCTCCCATTAATTTGGGCTTGAGTTTGTCCTTTTTTTCTCCGGCAAGCGTAGAACGAGTTCGCCAACATTGTAAGTCTTGGCCCGTACTTCTCTGCTTTGATATCGGCGGGCCTGTTGTTGATCAAATGCGGAACGGGCTTTTGCAACGTCGCGCTCCTCCTCCAGGGCGTCTAGGCTATCCTATCGATCGAGCTCGGCCTCTCTCTCTTTGTAAATGCGCACTCGAGGTGAGTCATGAATAATGTCGCAGGGTAGCACCGCCTCTGTGCCGTACACCATAAAGAAAGGTGTGTATCCGGTAGTGCGACTGGGCGTGGTCCTCAACCCCCAGAGTACGGAGTCGAGCTCCTCAACCCAGTGCTTGTCTGATTCCCTCAAAGACCGCACCAACCTAGGTTTGATGCCGCTCATAATAAGACCATTGGCCCGTTCAACTTGACCGTTTGTTTGCGGGTGATAGACGGAGGCGTAATCGAGCTTAATGCCCAGATTGGCGCATCAATTTTTCACCTCGTCGGCTGTAAAGTTGGAGCCGTTATCAGTGATGATGTTGTGTGGAACACCATAACGGTGTACAACACCGGATATAAAGTCTATCACTGGTCCAGCCTCGGCCGTTTTAACTGGTTTGGCCTCTATCCACTTAGTGAATTTATCCACCATGACCAGAAGATATTTTTTCTTATGGCTTCCTCCTTTTAGGGGTCCGACCATGTCAAGCCCCCAGACAGCGAAAGGCCAAGTGATGGGGATTGTTTTCAGAACGGTGGGTGGCATATGGCTCTGGTTGGCGAAAAGCTGGCATCCGACGCAACGCTGGACAAGGTCCTGTGCGTCTGCTCGGGCCGTCGGCCAGTAAAAACCTGTACGGAAGGCCTTGCTAATAAGGGCCCGAGCTGCGGCATGGTGACCACCGAGACCGGCGTGAATTTCAGCCAAGAGCTGCCGCCCCTCCTCCTCGGAGATACATCTTTGAAGGACTCCGGTAGTGCTTTTCTTGTAGAGCTCTTCGTCGTGGACCTTGTAGGCCTTCGAACGCCGGACAATGCGGCGGGCCTCATTCTGACCTTCGGGGAGTTCCTTCCTATTAAGGTAGGCTAAGAAGGGTTCGGTCCATGGGGCAATGACTTGCATAATGAGATGGGCCGACGGTGTTATTTCGGTGGTTGATCCCCCGATGATATCGGAGTGCTCAGGATCTGGGGTTGTATTCGGATCCGGACTAGTCTAGTGTCGCCGCTCTCCCCTTGCCACACTATGGATGGCTTGAAAAGCCTTTCCAGAAAAATGTTGGGTGGGACGGGGTCACGCTTGGCGCCGATGCGAGCGAGGACGTCCGCCGCTTGATTACTCTCTCGAGCCACCTGATGAAACTCGAGCCCCTCGAACCGAGCCGACATTTTCAAGACTGCATTGCGATAAGCCGCCATCTTCGGATCTTTGGCGTCAAAATCTCCATTTATTTGGGGTATTGCGAGGTTTGAGTCCCCGCGCACTTCCAGGCGTTGTATGCCCATGGAGACGGCCATCCGAAGACCATGCAATAAGGCCTCGTATTCGGCTGCTCTGTTGGAGTCTGTGTATAATATTTGGAGTACATACTGGACTACGTCTCCAGTGGGGGACGTTAAAACGACGCCCGCTCCTAATCCTGCCAGCATTTTGGAGCCATCGAAATACATGACCCAGTTGGAATATGTGCCGTACTCCTTAGGGAGTTCGGGCTCTGTTCGGCGATGAAGTCCGCCAATACTTGGGATTTAATGGCTCGACGTGGTTTGTATGTTATGTCAAATGGAAGGAGCTCAATGGCCCATTTGGCAATCCGGCCTGTAGCATCGCGGTTGTTTATTATATCATTGAGTGGTACTTCGGAAGCCACCGTGATCGAACACTCTTGAAAATAGTGTCGCAGCTTCCGGGATGCCATGAAGACCGCATATGCTTGTCAGTATTCTGGTAACAGGGGTCCCCAGACTTGCCTGCCTATGGCCCACGGCGTGGCTAAGCTAGCGGGCTGTACGACCCATATTCATCAGCAAAGCATCCTAGAGCTTCGCGAGGGGCCAAGCCTCGCGAGGCGGACGACGCAAGACCTCCTCGGGAGTGGCCTAGCCAGGCCGGCTCGCGAGGAGCAGAGATATCAAGGCGGGGCAAACCTCGCGAGGCTCAAGTGACGTGAGCCATGACGATCGACACCAGGCGGGTGCCAGCGCGCACAGCGTCCTTGTTTCCTCTTTGGTGCTAAGGAGGCAAGCGCAGGCCAGGAATACCGAGGCATCAGGAAAAGGTCGCCATATCGGTGCAACGAGACCAAGACCAGCGGGACGGCCAGGCGGAGGTCACCATGGAGCCCAAGACGGCGCCATCACTAGGGCCTTTTGCAGGCGAAGACCGCTTTTGTCAGGATAGCTTGTACTAGCTGTTCCCCTTCAAATTCGCCCGCTGTTGTTGGCTCCCTTCCTGCTCAATATTAGGGGAGAGGACTAGGGCATATATAAGTAGAGCTAGCCACCACAATAGGGGCATCGGGTAGTTCATCGAGCTCTCACCCACTAGTCCACAAAGCACAAGAACACCTCAACCTCAGGAGGCTGTTCTTCTCCTTGTACTGTTCATCATCAGCCCAAGAGGCAACCCACCACCACCACACTAGAGTAGGGTATTACACCACAACAGTGGCCCGAACTAGTATAAATCTAGTGTCTTTCTGTGTTGTGAGTTCGTCGAGTTCATCCGCAAGATCTTAGTGAGATAGGGCGTGGATCGGTAGGAGGGAAAGAACTTCGTGCACACCCCGGAGTTCAAACCTTGAGGGTTTTGCTAGAACCCCACATCCGACATTTGGCGCGCCAGGTAGGGGTGCGCCGTAGCTCCTCTCCACCAGCCTACTTCCCATGCCGCCGCACTTCGCCCCCATGGCAGGTGCCCCGCCATCCGCTTCTGCGGCCAGCACCGACGACGGGCCATCTGGGTACCGAGCCCTGGCCCCCGCCCTGCGGCGGGTGCGGTGGCCGACCAAGTTCAGGCCGGAGATACCGCCGCGCTACGACGACGCGGCAGACCCGTTGCCGTTCCTGCTGGCGTACGAGGAGGCCGTCCTCGAGGCCGGGGGCGACGACAAGGTCATGGCCAACTGGTTCCCCATGGCCCTTGCCGGCGAGCCACGCGCCTGGCTGCTCAACCTCCCTGGATCCACGGTGGCGTCCTGGGGGGAACTCCGCGACCTCTTCACTGCTTGCTACGCGGTGCCGGCGCACCATGCAGTCGCGGCCCTACTGGGCGGCTCTCAAGCACCACCTTCAGATCGCCACGTCAAACCGTTCCTCCGTCAAATTGGGGCCGCCTCCAAGCGCCCGGGGGCTCCGCCGGGTTGGGCTGCGCTAGAGGCCGACCTCACTTTCGACTCAGAAGACCACCCCGACTCCACCGCTGGCTCGGGTATGCTTCCGATGCTCTGCACGCCCACCATCTGCAACGTGGCTGTTACCAAGACCCTCATCGACGGCGGCGCCGGTCTCAACTTGCTCTCCGTAGAGGCCTTCAGCCTTCTTCACGTGCCGCTCGAGTGGCTCAGTCTCAGTAAGCCCTTCTCAGGAGTTGGTGGCACTACTCACTCTCTAGGGCAGATCCGTCTCCCCGTCACCTTCGGCACACGTGACAACTACTGCACCGAGCTGGTCGACTTCGACATCGCCCGCATCGGTCTCCCGTACAACGCCATCCTCGGGTACCCATCTCTCGCTCAGTTCATGGCGGTGACTCACCCGGCCTACAACCTCATGAAGATGCCTGGGAGCAGAGGCATCCTCACCATCAAGGGGGACACTAAGGAGGCCGTGATGGCACTCAGGCTCGCCTTCAAGACCGCGGCGGCAGCACAGCCTGCCGGCGCCAGTACCCCCGACGCCAAGGAGGCCGCGCCTACCAAGAAGAAGCAGCTGTTCACCCAAGACAAGGCGGAAACCAAGCAGGTGCCGGTCAACGAGGACAGATCCTCGGGAGCCACCTTTACCATAGGCGCAGGCCTCGACCTGGTCATGAGGAGGCGTTGGTGAGGTTCTTGCGCACAAACAAGGAGATATTCGCGTCGGAGCCTAATCAGCTGGTAGGGGTCCCGAGGGAGGTAATTCAGTATCATCTAAGGGTATGCCCCAACATACGCCCCGTGAAGCAGCAAGCGAGACGACAGTCCACTGAGAAGCAGGCCTTCATCGTCCAGGAGACCCGCAAGCTGGAGGCGGCGGGTGCCATTCGCGAAGTCCGATATCCCGAATGGCTGGCGAACCCCGTTGTAGTGCCAAAGAAAGGCGGGAAGGAACGGATGTGCGTCGACTTCACCAACCTTAACAAAGCCTGCCCCCAAGATCCATTCCCGCTCCCGCGCATCGACCAGATCATCGACTCCACTGCCGAGTGCGACCTGCTGTGCTTCTTGGATGCGTTTTCAGGGTATCATCAGATCAAGATGGCGGTGGAAGATGTGGAGAAGACAGCCTTCCTGACACCATGTGGGGTGTACTGCTACACCTGCATGCCCTTCGGGCTGCGTAATGCGGGCGCGACTTTTCAGCGGCTGATGCACATCGCCCTGGGGCGGCAGCTCGGGAGAAACACAGAGGCTTACGTCGATGACATAGTGGTAAAGTCTCGGGAGGCGAGAACATTGATTCAGGACTTGGAGGAGACCTTTGAAAGCCTGCGCCAAGTGAACTTGAGGCTTAAACCGGAGAAGTGTGTGTTCGGCGTCCCCTCCGGCAAGCTACTAGGATTCCTCGTGTCCCACAGAGGGATCGAGGCGAACCCGGAGAAGATCAAGGCCATCGAAGACATGAGCCCACCACAAACCCTCAAAGAGATGCAGAAGCTAGCGGGGCGGGTGACCGCGTTGGGGCGTTTTATCTCCAAACTGGGAGAGCGCGCCTTACCCTTCTTCAAGCTCATGAAGAAGAGGGGCCCGTTCGAGTGGACCCCGGAGGCCGATCGAGCTTTCCAAGACCTCAAGAAATACCTTACCAGCCCTCCGGTGATGGTGGCTCCACGACCTCTCGAGCCCCTAGTACTCTACCTTGCCGCCACCCCGTACTCCGGCGCGGCGCTTGTGCTGGTTAGGGAGGAGCACTAGGCCAAGGGTGCGTCGTGCCAAGCCGGAGCTAAAGTGGTGCAGGGTCAGGAAGGTGCAGCAAAGGCCCGAGCGGCAGAAGACCAAGCTCGGCAGGACGATGTCGCCGAAACTCCTGAAGACAGTCAGGTCTCAGGAGCCCCTCAACTCAGGAGATGCCCCAATCTCCGCAAGACCCGAGCCTCAGCCGTGTGCCAGCACTCGTCGAACACCCGGTGTACTTCGTCAGCATCGTATTGCGAGATGCGAGGGCACGATACCCCATGCCTCAGAAGCTCCTGCTCGCGCTCTTGGTGGCTCACGCAAGCTGCGGCACTACTTCCAGGGCCACCCCATCAAGGTCGTCTCGGCCTACCCATTGGAAAGGGTGCTCAGAAGCCCCAACTCAGCTGGAAGGGTCGCTGAGTGGAACATCGAGCTGCAAGCATTCCAGTTGGAATTCAGCACTACTAGGGTCATCAAGGGGGCCGCGCTCGCTGATTTTGTGGCAGAGTGGACGGATGCCCCGACACTTGAAGAAGGCAAAGACCGATCCACCTCGCCAGGAAGTGAGGCACCGGACGGCTGGATCATGTACTTCGATGGCGCCTTCGCGCACCAGGGCGCGGGGGCTGCAGCAGTGCTCATCTCGCCCACTCAAGACAAGCTCTACTATGCCGTGCAACTCTGTTTTCAGCACGGCGAGAAGGTCTCCAACAATATCGCAGAATACGAAGGCCTCATAGCTGGCCTGAAGGCCGCGGCAGCTCTGGGGGTGAAGCGCCTGACCGTCAGAGGCGACTCGCAACTCCTCGTCAACTTCTCCAACAAGGTATATGAGCCAAAGGATGAGCATATGGAGGCATACCTCACGGAGGTGCGTAAGATGGAGAAGCAGTTCTCGGGCCTGGAGCTGCAGCATGTGCCCCGGGGCACCAACAAGGAAGCCGATGACATCGACAGGAGAGCATCCAAACGGCAACCGCAAGAGCCCGGCGTCTTTAAGGAACGACTCTTCAAGCCGTCGGCTACACCGCCACTTTCAAGCACGACTCAGCCTCGGGAGGAGCTCCCACAACCTCCAGCCACAGGAGCCCCAGCCTGTGGCCCGACCTCAGGAGCTCGCCTACTCTTGGCGCTCGAGCCCCAGGAGGAATCTGGACCAAGGAATTCAAGGAGTGCCTGATGCAAGGGACGCTGCCGGAGAAGGAAGAGGACGCAGAGCGCGTGGCCCGGCAGGCCACGGCATACTGTATCCAAGACGGTGAGTTGTACAGGAAAGGACCGAACGACGTCACGCTGCGCTATATCTCCAGTGATCAAGGAAGGGAGTTGCTGGTTGACATACACGATGGGGACTGCGGGCACCATTCGTCGTCATGGACCCTCGTCGGCAAGGTGTTCCGCAGTGGATTCTACTGGCCTACAGCACTCAACGACGCAGCCGAGCTGGTGAAGTCCTGCGAAGCTTGCCAATTCCACGCGAAGCAAATTCATCAGCCAGCTCAGGGCCTCCAGACCATCCCACTCACGTGGCCGCTCGCGGTCTGGGGGCTGGACATCTTAGGCCCGTTCCCTCGGGCGCCAGGGGGCTACCGCTATCTCTACGTCGCCATCGACAAGTTCACCAAGTGGGCGGAAGTGGAAGCCGTCCGTACCATCCCGGCCGGCTCTGCTGTCAAGTTCATCAAGAGCCTCATGAGCCGTTTTGGGGTCCCCAACCACATCATCACAGATAACGGCTTGCAGTTTACTAGTAACCTCTTCAACACCTACTGTGCTAACCTTGGAACGCAGATCTGCTACGCTTCGGTGGCGCACCCCAGGAGCAATGGTCAGGCCGAACGCGCCAACGCGGAGGTCCTGAGGGGCCTCAAGACCAGGACCTTCAAGAAGAAGCTAGAGGCCTGCGGCAGGGGCTGGCATGACGAGCTTCAGTTCGTGCTGTGGTCCATCCGCACCACCGCCACCAAGCCGACGGGCGAGACTCCATTCTTCCTCGTCTACAGAGCTGAAGCGGTCCTTCCTCGCGAGGTCAAGCATCGCTCCGCATGGGTCCTGGCGTTTGATGAGGCGCAGCAGGACGCCACGTGGGGGATGGATCTCGTGCTGGGGGGGGGGAACGCCGTCGCGAAGCTACATTAAGGGCGGCAAGGTACCAAGAAGCGCTGCAGCGATACCACTGCCGCAACGTCCGCTCCAGGACGCTCGAGGTAGGCGACCTCGTCCTGAGGCGGGTCCTCTCCAGGGAAGGGCTACACAAGCTTTCGCCCATGTGGGAGGGCCCGTTCAGGGTCGTCCATGTCTCCAGGCCTGGTGCAGCGCGCCTGGAGACGCAGGACGGGATGCCCATCCAGAACGCCTAGAACATCCAGCACCTCCGGAAGTTCTATCCATGAAGCAAGGCCCAGAGCCTGAGAAGCAAGTCCCAGAGCCTGAGAAGCAAGGCCCAGAGCTAGAGAAGAAAGGCCCAGAGCCTGTGAAGAAGGCCCGGTGCCTGTGAAGAATCGCCGCCCGTGACACTCACGTAATAATGAGTGGGGCCGTACACGCCCCGGAGTCTCAGGAGCGCCGGCCTCAGGCCCTGGGGCTCCCTCCCACGCCTAGTGGCAGCACTTAGCTCCGCGCTGGTGAGAAGACTTGAAGACTAGATTAGGTGCCGGACGCGGCTTTTCATTTGCTTTCCGTAGTTGGCTCGTTTTTCCTTAATCGAAGTTTGCCTTTGGTGTTCCTTACTGATTCGATTCCCTTGCCTCTTACTGCGTTTTCCGGCTCTGGTTCGCTCATGTTATCTCTCTCGCATACCTCGCGAGGGGGCTAGGCAGGTGCCCTCGCGGGCATTTCTCTCCTCTCTGCCTTCTCGCTAGGCACCCTCGTTCGAGCCCAAAAACTGGCGCATCTCTCCTAGTCTGTGCCCCTCGGGTACCGTGACACAAAGCACCAGGCCAAGGCTCGGGTGAACGGAGAATCTCCTAGCGAACCTTCTAACAAATTTTCGCAATTCCTGAGCAAACAGGTCAAGATGAACACGAGGGAACAAACACCTCGTAAGGAGGGGGGCATTCTGAACGCATCAGGTTAAGGTATCTTTGCGCAAAATAAGGGCACGACACAGGAACAACACGCATAGTGCAATAGCCAAGGAACCACGGTTCGATACACGCCCCTCTGGGCCCATACTGGTTTCATCTTTGATGCAGGTAAAAGAGAAAAACAAAAGCAATGTTGCAGCGATCTCCGGAGGCAGGCCCCTAGCAACGCCCCGAGCTTAGCCAGACCCCTCCTCGCGCTTCACGGAGGTGACGAGACGACCCGCTGCCACATTCGAAGCGGGCGCGGCGGCGCGGCGGCTGGTCGTACCCACCGCTTCTGGAGCTGTCGCCAGAGGAAGAGCCGTCGTAGCTGGATGAAACACGGTCGCCGCCAAGGGCGGGCTTGCCCTCATCCTCGCCGCGGCCGTCACCAAGGCCGAGTACCTCCTCGCCGTCATTCGCCTCGAGGCAGCACCCGGCGCGGCAACCATCTTCCTCGAACACCCTCACGTAGAGGGTCATCCCACCATCATACTTGAAATGGAGGGTGCACCGCCTGCCCAAGCCGCGCGCGCGGGTGAACGTCTGCCAGCCACGGGCCAGGGCTATGTTGCCCGCGGCGGAAGTCTCGACCGCGACCCAGGAGGCCTTGCTGCAACAGCCATCCGCCTGCAACCAGAGCCCGCCTGGACCGAAGGCCCGCAGCTCGTCGACGAAGAAGCGCGAAAGCTGGAGCCAGTTGCTGGCCGGGTTCTCCGACCAAACAACGAACTCCGGCGACACCTCCGCTGAATGGAAGTGCGGACGGGGAGGCCGCGCCGCTATGGCGTGCCTCCCTTCGTCAACTGGGCTGCCATGACTAGGACGACCCCCTCCGCGGGCCGCGGCGGGGGTCACGACGTGCTTGCGCGGACGGCCGCGTCCGTGCTTGGGCGCGGGGGAGCCGGGTCCTTCGCGAGGGGTTTTCCCCTTCTCAGCGGCAGAGAACTTCCTCCGTGGCGCCATGGATGGCGCTGCTAGCAGTGGAACGAGGAGGAAGAAGCAAGCAAGCAAGGAAGAGATGGGCGACGGGGGCTCCGCCCCGTCCCCTTTTTTATAGCGGAAGAAGGCCAACCGGCGCCTCCCACGGTCGCAGGTAATGATGGTTTTCCTTGCATGTCGCAGGGACTTGTCAAGTCGAGCAATTTCCGAGGCAGCGTGGGGAAGCGGAGACGCCCACGTCCAATCAACTGCCACGCGTCAACAGAGGCCGCAGGCTTTTGGGGCCCGCGGCGCTCCGCACTTGACTCTTGGCTTCGCTGCGAAGCCAAGCCCAAGCGCGCCTTGGGCCCGGGGGCTACTGTCGGTGTTCTGGGAACAGGGGTCCCCAGACTTGCCTGCCCGCGGCCCACGGCGTGGCTAAGCTAGCGGGCTGTACGGCCCATCTTCATCAGCAAAGCATCCTAGACCTTCGCGAGGGGCCAAGCCTCGCGAGGTGGACGACTCAAGACCTCCTCGGGAGTGGCCTAGCCAGGCCGGCTCACGAGGAGCGGAGATATCAAGGCAGGGCAAACCTCGCGAGGCTCAAGTGACGTGAGCCATGACGATCGACACCAGGCGGGCGCCAGCGCGCATAGCGTCCTTGTTTCCTCTTTGGTGCTAAGGAGGCAAGCGCAAGCGAGGAATACCGAGGCATCAGGCAAAGGTTGCCATATCGGTGCGACGAGACCAAGACAGCGGGACGGCTAGGCAGAGGTCACCGTGGAGCCCAAGACGACGTCATCACTAGAGCCTTTTGCAGGCGAAGACTGCTTTTGTCAGGATAGCTTGTACTAGCTGTTCCCCTTCAAATTCGCCCGCCGTTGTTGGATCCCTTCCCGCTCAATATTAGGGGAGAGGACCAGGGCCTATATAAGTAGAGCTAGCCACCACAGTAGGGGCATCGGGTAGTTCGTCGAGCTCTCACCCACTAGTCCACAGAGCACAAGAACACCTCAACCTCAGGAGGTTGTTCTTCTCCTTGTACTGTTCATCATCAGCCCAAGAGGCAACCACCACCACCACACTGGAGTAGGGTATTACACCACAATGGTGGCCCGAACCAGTATAAATCTCGTGTCTTTCTATGTTGTGAGTTCGTCGAGTTCATCCGCAAGATCTTAGTGAGCTAGGGCGTGGATCGGTAGGAGGGAAAGAACTTCGCGCGCACCCCAGAGTTCGAACCTTAAGGGTTTTGCCGGAACCCTACATCCGACAATGCTATCTTTTGATAATGGGGGTACCGGGATTTGCATGGTGTGAGAACAGTGGATACGTAATATACCGGCTTCTGAAGCGGGAACTTGTGTCCGACCTGCTCTCGCTCAATGACGAGCACGGTGCTCACCACCTGGTGTGTTGCCGATATGTATAATAGCATGGGTTTGCCGATGTTTGGCGCGGCCAGGATTGGGTTGCTCGCTAGAAGGGCTTTTATTTCTTCCAGTCCGACCGTTGCCGCATCGGTTCACTCGAAGTGATCAGCGCCTTTTCTCCCAATCTGGAGATAAAGCGGCTTAATGCTGCCACGCATCCGGCGAGTTTTTGGACCTGTTTAAGGTCTGCTGGTGTAGCCAATTGTGACAAAGCTCGGATTTTGGCTGGATTTGCTTCGATTCCTGTACTAGAAACAATGAAGCCTAGTAGTTTTCCGGCAGGGATGCCGAAAACACACTTTTCTGGATCGAGCTTAATGTCGTATGCACAGAGGTTGTTGAATGTGAGTCATAAATCGTCTATTAGCGACTCGACATGCCTGGTCTTAATGACGATGTCGTCCACATATGCTTCTATTGTCTTGCCGATCTGCTTTTCCAGGCATGTTTGAATCATGCGTTGGTAAGTGGCGCCAGCATTTTTGAGCCCGAAAGGCATAGTGTTGAAGCAGAAGGGCCCATATGGGGTAATGAATGCCGGTGCGGCTTGATCGGACTCCCTCATATTGATCTGATGGTATCCGGAGTATGTGTCGAGAAAACACAGTGAGTCGTTTCTTGCGGTTGCGTCAATGATCTGATCGATCCGGGGGAGGGGGAAGGGTTCCTTAGGGCAAGCCTTGTTGAGGTCTTTGAAATCGACACATAGGCGCCAGGATTTATCCTTCTTTGGTACCATCACCAGGTTTGCTAGCCAGTCCGGGTGTTTTATTTCTCTAATGGATCCGGCTTCGAGTAACTTGGCTAGCTCTTCTCCCATAGCTTGCCATTTGGGTTCGGAAAAACACCGCAGTATTTGTTTGACCGGTTTATATCCCTTTAGGATATTGAGGTTGTGTTCGGCTAGCCTGCGTGGGATTCCTGGCATGTCAGAAGGGTGCGAGGTGAATATGTCCCGGTTCTCGCGCAGGAACTCTCGTAGCGCGGAATCGACCGTTGGGTCGAGTTGTGCCCCAATAGATGCTGTCTTGTTGGGGTCCATTGGATGGACTTGGAATTTGACTATTTCTTCTGCTGGTTTGAAGGAGGTGGACTTGGGTCGTTTGTCTAAGATCACATTGTCCCTATCCACCGTAGAGCGCAATGCGGTTAATTCTTCGGCCGCGAGGTCTTCAGATAATGCCTCAAGGGCCAGGGATGCGGTTTTGTTTTCGCCGCGGAGTGCTATGTCCGGATCACTGACAAGAGTGATTATGCCGTTGGGCCCGGGCATCTTGAGCTTCATGTACCCATAATGAGGTATAGCTTGGAAGCGTGTAAAAGTGTCTCGCCCCAGCAGGGCGTGATATCCGCTGTTGAAAGGGGCCACTTGGAAGGTTATTTCTTCGAACCGATAGTTCTCCGGTGTGCCTAATACCACGTCAAGTGTGATTTTTCCCGCACACCGCGCCTCTCGACTGGGAATGATTCCTCGAAAGGTCGTGCTGCTTTGCTTGATGCGGCTCTTGTCTATTTCCATTTTGTGGAGTGTATCCTCGTAGATGAGGTTTAGTCCGCTGCCACCGTCCATGAGAACCTTGGTGAGCCGAAAGCCATCCACGATTGAACTGAGGACCAAGGCGGCTGGTGCTCGGACTGTCCTGTATTTTGGTTCGTCACCGGCATTAAAAATTATAGCCGTGTCGTTCCAAGGATTTATTGCTGCGATTTGGCAGACCTCGGCGAGTTCACGGAGTGCCCTTTTGCGCCTATTGTTTGAAGCAAATGTTTCGAAGATAGTCAATACTCTGAGGTCGTCGTCTTCTAGGGGGTGTTGTTCTGGGGTATTGTTGGTGAGGATGTCCTCGCCGCTCTTGGCCACTTGCCGGAGTATCCAACATGCTCTAAGGCTATGGGTTGGTGTGTTATCCGGTGTTGTGTGTATTTTGCATGGCCCATCGAGCCATCCTTCCTGAACGGTTCTGCGCCCCGTAATGGGCTTATATTTCTTTACTATTGGACCGGGCGTGCCACGAGGGTGCGCCCTTTTCGCCTGAACGAGGGGTTGAGTGGGGAACGATGATTCCCAATGGGCTGCCTGGGTTTTCCAGGCGCTTTCCATTGCGCTGTACTTCTGTACAATAGTTGCCAAGTCAGCGAAGTTTAATATGCGATGAAGGTTGAGGGCGTTAAGGATTCATTGCTCTGTGCAATTGTTGCAGAACGCTGAGATAGCGTCTTCGTCACGGCAATCTTTAACCTTGTTTTTGACAAGGAGGAATCTGGCCCAGAAGTGGTGGACCGTTTCCTGAGACTGCTGTTGTATACTCATGAGAGCGCTTATGTCTGGGTGGGTCGATGGATTTAAATCCGAACCCTGACCCCACTTTGGATCCAGAGTTTGAAGATCTTCCAAACTTAACAGTTCGGGCTCCGGGATATCAACTGATTTTTTAAGCTTGTCGTCCGATTCTATGTTCGTTGGACAAGGCATGTCTTTCTACCGGTAGGTGTCCGGCTCTTCGAGATCGGAGATCCGAACATAGTTCGTCCTCAATATAGAGGAAGAGTTGTCTTGCTCCTCGACTCCTGCTATCTAGTGGGTGATCGGTGGAGTTTTAATTTCTCTCTGGTCGAGTTTAAGCCCAATCCGATCGTGGTCTGTAGCAACCCCCAAGGCGGCAATGCGATCTAGGAGTTTGTTTGAAGACAATAACTCCGTCGGATCCATCCGTTTGGAATTTCCGGGATCAACGCGCAGGCGACTTTTGATGACTCAAGAGGTCATCGTCGGCTTAAGGACCGAACAGGCGATCATGATGAAGCCGCCCAGCCGGAGGGTTTGGCTTGGGGCCAGGGCTCCTCTGGAGGTGATGTTTTCCTTAACGACAAGGCGAGCCATCAACCCTTTTGACGATGGTATAGTGGAACTCTCAATGAAAGCACCAGTGCCGGTGTCAAAACCGGGGGATCTCGGGTAGGGGGTCCCGAACTGTGCGTCTAAGGGTGATGGTAACAAGAGATGGGGGACACAATGTTACCCAGGTTCGGGCCCTCTCTATGGAGGTAATACCCTACTTCCTGCTTGATTGATCTTGATGAATATGAGTGTTACAAGAGTTGATCTACCACGAGATCGTAATGGCTAAACCCTAGAAGTCTAGCTTGTATGATTATGATTGTCCGTCTACGGACCTAGCCCTCCGGTTTATATAGACACCGGAGGGATCTAGGGTTACATAAGGTCGGTTACAGAGAAAGGAATCTACATATTTGATCGCCAAGCTTGCCTTCCACGCCAAGGAGAGTCCCATCCGGACACGGGTAGAGTCTTCGGTCTTCGTATCTTCACAGCCCATCAGTCCGGCCCATGGCTAACAGGTCGGATGCCCGAGGACGCCTTAGTCCAGGACTCCCTCACCTGCTTTGGTGTATATTTGTTGTTCTTGAGCTCTTGAACTAGCTACGGTGCGTGCGTAGTCCAAAAAATCCGAATCCTCCCTCAGTATGCCTCGGGCCTCCTTTTATAGCCACAAGGGGTTGCCATAGTGGCACACAGGAGGTGGAAAGTATACAGAGTGTACAAGCTTATCGCCCGACATCACAGGACAAAAACGCATTTAATGCGCTACTTAGCTGTCCTCCTGCTTTATCGGGGATGGAAACGAAGCCCGTCCTGTCCGTCGCCACCTCGCCTTGCTTCGACACGCATCCAGGCCAACGAGGCATGTAGTGCCATGTAGGCTGGCAGTCTGCTGAGCTGGTGCGGTGGCGGTGTCTTCACGAAGATCTGCATGCCACCACGCAGGTGCTTGACTAGTTGGTCTAGAAGCCACGCACTACCATGTGGGTACTTGCTTAGTTGGTGGGTTGTCCATTGAGCTGGGTCGGCGACGGGGTGGCAAAGCCTTGCCGCGGTCTGGCTGATATTCCTGGCAAGGGTCTTGCCGGGGCCTTGTGAGCGCCCTCGACAAGGGTCTTGCCGGGGCTTCGTGGATGTCTTCGGGAGGAGCCGTGCCGGGGCCTCGTGGGCGTCCTCGGCAAGGGGCCTCGTCGGTGTCTTGCCTTCTAGTTCTCATTCAGGCCTCGAAAGCCTTTTGTCTTCACAAAGATCTGCATGCCACCAAGCAGGCACCTCCCGAGCCTTGGTCCCAACGTTGTCGATGGTGTCGGAACTCTTAGGCTCAAGGGTGGTGGCCTTGCTGGTTTTGGGTAAGTTACCCCGGCAAGGCTCTTGTCGGAGCCTTGCCGGGGCTACGTAGGTCGCTCCGGCAAGGCTCTTGCCGGGGGAAGCCCATCTTGTCCCTTTGTCCTTTGCGCCCCTGGTTTGAGCGCTGCTCTGGTAGTCTTGTACTTTTGCTTCCTTCCTCTGCCCTGCTAAGCATGGCCACAGGTGCGGCTCTCACTACCCGTGCACAAGTAAAGGGGTACAAAGAGGGTCCCTACTTTTGTACACCGACAATATACCTTCAAGCACTAACCTCCCCGGCAACGGCGCCAGAAAAGAGCTTGATGTCTACTACGCAACCTTCTTCTTGTAGACTCGTGTTGGGCCTCCAAGCGCAGAGTTTTGTAGGACGGTAGCATATTTCCCTCAAGTGGATGACCTAAGGTTTATCAATCCATGGGAGGCGTAGGATGAAGATGGTCTCTGTCAAACAACCCTGCAACCAAATAACGAAGAGTCTCTTGTGTCCCCAACACACCCAATACAATAGTAAATTGTATAGGTGCACTAGTTCGGCGAAGAGATGGTGATACAAGTGTAATATGGATGGTAGATATAGGTTTTTGTAATCTGAAAATATAAAAACAGCAAGGTAACTAGTAACAAAAGTGAGCAAAAACGGTATAGCAATGCTTAGAAACAAGGCCTAGGGTTCATACTTTTGCTAGTGCAAGTTCTCTCAACAATGATAACATAATTAGATCATATGACAATCCCTCAATGTGCGACAAAAGTCACTCCAAAGTACCTATCGCAGAGAACATAAGATGAAATTGCTAGTAGGGTACAAAACCACCTCAAAGTTATTCTTTCCGATCAATCCATTGGGTTATTCCTATAAGTGTCACAAACAGACCTAGAGTTCATAGTAAAATAACACCAGATGACACACATCAAGCAACCCTAATGTCACCTAGATACTCCAATGTCACCACAAGTATCCGCGGGTCAATTATACGAAATTCATCAAACAACTTCAGATTCATAATATTCAATCCAACACAAAAAACCTCAAAGAGTGCCCCAAGATTCCTACCGGAGAAACAATGACGAAAACGTGCATCAACCCCTATGCATAGATTACCCCAATGTCACCTCGGGAATCCGCGAGTTGAGTGCCAAAACATACATCAAGTGAATCAATAGAACACCCCATTGTCACCACGAGTATCCCACGCAAGACATACATCAAGTATTCTCAAATCCATAATAGTATTCAATCCGATAATAGTGAAACCTCAAAGGTAAAACTCAATTCATCACAAGAAGGTAGAGGGGAGAAACACCATATGATCCAACTATAGTAACAAAGCTCGCGGTACATCAAGAACGTGCCAAATCAAGAACACGAGAGAGAGAGAGATCAAACACATAGCTACTGGTACATAACCTCAGCCCCGAGGGTGAACTACTCCCTCCTCATCATGGAGACCACCGGGATGATGAAGATGGCCACCGGTAATGGTTCCCCCTCCAGCAGGGTGCCAGAACGGGCTCCCGATTGGTTTTTCGTGGCTACAGAGGCTTGCGGCGGCGGAACTCCTGACCTAGGTTTCTTTCTGGGTGATTCTAGATTTATAGGAATTCTTGGTGTCGGTTTCACGTCAGGGGGGTCCACGAGTCAGACAGGGGGGCGCGCCCTGCACCCTTGTGGATGACCCGGGACTCTTCTGGCCCAACTCTTTTGCTTCGGGGGCTTCTTCTAGTCCATAAAAATCACCGTAAATTTTTGGCTCGTTTGGACTCCATTTGGTATTCCTTTTCTATAAAACTCAAAAACAAGGAAAAAACAGAAACTGGGACTGGGCTCTAAGTTAATAGGTTAGTCCCAAAAATAATATAAAATAGCATATAAATGCATATAAAACATCCAAGATGGATAATATAATAGCATGGAACAATAAAAAATTATAGATACGTTGGAGACGTATCAAAGTGTCGTGGTGATCTTCACCTTTCCTTTTCACACTTTTTCTTTTAGCAAGCACTATGTGTTTGTCACATCCCTAGCTCTACCTTGCTCTAGGCTAGCACTTGATTGATGCATCATGTTCACTTTTCTAGAAACTTGAAATGGGGATGATCCAAAACCCCCAGCACCACCTAAACCAACTAGGGTTACTAAATAATTCTCTCAATGAACCTGAAATGCTCTTCTAAAATGTTCATCATCTTTACCTTGGTCTAGGACCTGTGACAAAAATGGTGCACAATTTTCTAGGACACATAAGGTCACTGATTTAAATCATATGCTATTTGCAATTGGGCATTTAAATGTTGTATATTATTTTAAGTGCTCAATTAATTCTGAACTTAAGTGAGGGCTGTTAGGAATAATCCAAACAAAGCCGACAATTAATTTTCAGGATTTTTGAAAATGTTTTGGTATTTTTAATAAAGCCCCGAAGTTACAGAAAAATAGAAAAACATTAACAAAGAGAGAGAGAGAGAGAGAGAGAGAGAGAATACCTGGCGCTTACCTGGCCGGCCTGGCACTGTAGCAGCCCACCAGGCCCATCTGCCAGTCGTCTCCCACCTCGCGCCAGAAGGACGCGAGGCGTGTGTTCGCCGCATGCCGGCACGCGCCCGTGCCACCTCCTGCTTCCGCCGCTTCTGGAGCCAGCCCCGAGTGCCACGCACTCCCTCTCGACCCCCTCGCTCTCTCCCTGGACCCCCTCCCCCTCCTCTGCTCGCTTCCGCAACGCCACCGAGTGCTGCCGTCGACGCCGCTCGCCACCACCGCGGCCACCAGCATCCCCGCGGCCTTCCAGCTAGCCCACAAGCTCCGCCTCGGATCCATGAAGCTCTACGCCGACGCACGCGACGCCGGGTGCCCCGAAGCCACGCCATCACCGCCGTCCTCACCGCCATGGCCGGCGATCGCCGCTCCTTGATTCGCAGCAACGAGGACGTCCCCGAGCACGCCGAGGCCACCTCTGCACCCGCCGTGAGCTCCTCTACCAATCCCCTCTACTCACATGTCCATTAGCTCATCGTAGCCCTTGTTTCCGTCGAGACCGAGACCTCACCGGCGCCGGACTTGTCGCCGACGTCGTTTTGGTTCGCCTCCATATAAACCGAGCGTGTCACTGCACCGAGTGCACTCCCAGGAGCGCGTAGCGCCCATCAGTTCCTCCTCCCATGCACCGTAGCCGCAACCCCGTGCACCCCCGAACTCCGGCGGCCGCAACCGAGCCCGCCGCCGTCGACTCCGGCCACCCCAGGCCCGGAGACCACCACCATCCGACGCGCCATCGCGCCAGCTCTCGGTAGGGCCAAAGGGCACACCGAACGGTGCATCATAGGCGAAACCCGAGCCCCTCCAGTGTACCTCCGCCGCGTTTTTGGTCGCCGCCGGCATACCTCCGGTGACACTGACGTGGCAAAGTCATTAGCCGCTAACAGCCTAGTTATTTAACATCTAGGGCCACTGACAGTCGGGCCCCACCGGTTTAATTAACAAGCTAACGAAATAAGTTAGAATTAATCTAAGTCCAGTGGCCCCACGTGTCAGTTTGACTACGCTGACGTGGCCGTTGACCTGGCCCCACCGGTCTGCCTCTGTTCTTGCCCTGTTACACTGACGTGCGGGTCCCACGGGTCAGGTTTGACCGGACCAGCCCCTGTTGACCTGCTGACATCACAGTGACGCAATGCTGACGCAGTATTACATTTTCTGGATTTATTTTTAATCAGGAAATTCCAGAAAATACCCAAAACTTCTAAAATTCATAGAAATTCAACCATAACTCCAAATGAAACAAGTTATATATGAAAAATTATCAGAAAAATGCAATCTATCCATCTGTATCATTTTCATGCATGTCAAACTAAGTTATACCTGCTCTATAGGTGAAAACATGATAATGACATTTTAAATGCTAAATGTGGAGTTTGCATATGAACCCTTAGTTCATATGGACTTCATTTAAACTGTTGTTAGATGCATTAATGTAAATCATAACATTCTTGACATGTCACGACAATGCATCATATTTTTGCATTGCATTGATTGTGTTTTGTCTCTGTTGCCGGTAATTGTCCCCTCTCGATAGCCGTGATTCCGACGATGAGTTCGATGACACTGATGAAGAGCTATATGATCTTCGGAAGTGCCAGGCAAGCAGAACCCCCCTTGTTCATTCCGATACAAACCCACTCTCTTGCTCTGCTCTATTTTACTGCATTAGGACAACAACGATGCAACTGTTTCATGCTGCGGTAGTTGAACCTCTTATCCTCTGCATGACCTGTCATTGCCACAGTAAATAGATGAAACCCACTAGCATGAGTAGGCGTTGTTTGAGCCCTGATGTGCCTACTCATTCCTGCTTGTTTGTCATGCCTGCTACTGCTTAGAGTTGAGTCAGGTCTGATTCATCGGGGATGAATCGGAGGTGTGTGGACATGTCCTACTGTTGAGAGCTAAGTGTGTGAACACGATTTGGTAAAGGTAGCGGTGAGAGGCCATGTAGGAGTACATGGTGGGTTGTCTCATTGAAGCCGTCCTCAGGAACTGAGTTCTGTGTTTGTAATCCATGAAACAGTTACTACCACGCATTGGGCCCGAAACCAATGGACCCTCTCGGCTTCTTAATCACCCTTGTCCTCTGTCCAGGAGTTGCAAGTAGTTTCTGGTGTTTGTAGTATGCTGGAGGCCGTGGGCAGCACTGACCCAAGGGGTGGGCTGTGATGCGGTAGGCACGTGGCCGGGTATGCCGGGCGCCCGTTTGGTGTCGCGGAACCCTGTACACATCGTTCGGGGCCGTATGTGGAAACCTCGGCCGGACTCCCTGCGGATGGAACCTGAATAGGCGATAAACCTGGACTAGAGACTTGAGTGTTTAGGTAGGCTGTGGCCGACACCCACGTTGGGCTTCCGCTTGAAGGTTGCCGAGTACATGTCGTGTAAACGGCTGTAAGTGGTGAGAGCGTGTGTGACGAAGTACACCCCTGCAGGGTTAACATCATCTATTCGAATAGCCATGTCCGCGGTAAAGGACTTCTGGGTTGCCTATAACAGTTCATAGACAAGTGAAAGTGGATACTCTAAAATGCGCAAGATAAGCGTGAGTGCTATTGATGGCGTTCTCGTAGGGAGACGGGAGCGGATCCTTAGTGGTGTATTGATATGGTGAATATGTGTACTCGTGTGCGCCACCTCAAAAGAGTTACTTGCAGTCGTAGTTTAGGATAGCCACCGAGTCAAAGCTGGCTTGCTGCAGTTAAACTCCACCACCCCCTTTGTTGATACCGATGCATATGTAGCTAGTTCTGATGTAAGTCTTGCTGGGTACATTTGTACTCATGTTTGCTTAATTTATGTTTTGCAGAGAGACTTCAGTCTCGCTAGTAGTTCCGCGTGGACTTCGACGTTTAGCTTGTTACCTCAGCTACGATCTTGTGCCCTCGGCAGGATCTAGTAGATACTCAGGCTTCTCAGCCTTTTTCATTTATAGTTGTCTGTACTCAGACATGTTAAGCTTCCGCATGTGTTTGACTTGTGCTCTGAATGGTGGGTCGAGAGACCCATGTTTGTAATATCTGGCTCTTCGGAGCCTAATGAATAAATACTCTGAGTCGTAGAGTCTAGTTGTGATGCCATGTTGTACTTGCACATAGTGAGCATATTGTGTGTATGATTGAAATGCTTGGTATGTGTGGGATCCGACAATCTAGTTGTTTATCCTTGGTAGCCTCTCTTATGGGGAAATGTAGTCTTGTGCTTCCATGAGCCATAGTAGTCCGCTACAGCCCGGTTCACCAGAGTCCTGCTAGCCCAGCACTACTGCTCCGAAACACTTGACTGGCCGGCATGTGATTCACTTCGTTCCTGTGTCTGTCCCTTCGGGGAAATGTCACGCGGTGACATCCGGAGTCCTGCCTAGCCTACTACAGCCCGGGTTCCCGGAGTCCTGTTAGCCCAGTGCTACAGCCCGGATTCACATGTTGCTGACCGACATGCTCGATGTTGATTCATGTATGCCTGTCCCCGTAAGTTAGTGCCGCTTTGGGTTCACGACTAGCCATGTCGGCCCGGGTTCTCTGTCATATGGATGCTAGCGACACTATCATATACGTGAGCCAAAAGGCGCAAACGGTCCCGGGCCATGGTAAGGCGACACCCGTGGGAATATCGTGCGTGAGGTCGCAAAGTGATATGAGGTGTTACAGGCTAGATCGGTGTGACTTAGAATCGGGGTCCTGACAGCTTTGGAAAGATATATATTTATATATATATATATATCCACTCGGATAAGGTTATCATAAAGTATTATTGTTGACATTACCCTTGAGGTAAAAGGTTGGGAGGCGAAACTATAAGCCCCTATCTTTCTCTGTGTTCGATTGAAGCTTTGAACTCATAAGTATCACGTGAGTGTTAGCAATTGTGAAAGATGAAATGATAGTTGAGTATGTGGACTTGCTGAAAAGCTCATATGAATTGACTCTTTCCGATGTTATGATTAATTGCAATTGCTTCGGTGACTGAGATCATAGTTTGTTAATTCTCAATTAAGTTTCTGATTCATACTTTACCTTGTGGACGAATTGTTACTTTAACACAAGAAATTACATGACAATATATGTTGTTGTTCTAAAGATGATCACGATGCCCTCATGTCCGTATTTATTTTATCGACACCTCTCTCTCTCTCTAAACATGTGGACATATTTTTTGATTTGGGCTTTCGCTTGAGGACAAGCGAGGTCTAAGCTTGGGGGAGTTGATACATCCATTTTGCATCATGCTTTTATATTGATATTTATTGCAATTGGGCTATTATTACACATTATAGCACAATACTTATGCCTTTTCTCTCTTATTTTACAAGGTTTACATGAAGAGGGAGAATGCCGGCAGCTGGATTCTGGACTTGAAAAGGAGCAAATCTGAGAGACCTATTCTGCACAACTCCAAAATTCCTGAAACTTCACGGAGAATTATCTTGGAATATATAAAAAATATTGGGCGAAGAAAGCACCAGAGGGGGGCCACCAGCCATCCACAAGGGTGGGGGGCGTGCCCCTGCCTTGTGGTCTCCCTGGCAGGCCCCCGATGCCCATCTTCTGCTATATGGTCTCGAGGCGGAACTTGGGCAGAACCAATCTAGGGCTCCGGCGGAGCTGTTCTGCCGGGGAAACTTCCCTCCCGAAGGGGGAAATCATCGTCATTGTCATCACCAACGATCCTCTCATCGAGAGGGGGTCAATCTCCATCAACATCTTCACCAGCACCATCTCCTCTCAAACCCTAGTTCAACTCTTATATCCGATCTTTGTCTCAAAACCTCAGATTGGTACCTCTGGGTTGCTAGTAGTGTTGATTACTCCTTGTAGTTGATGCTAGTTGGTTTATTCGGTGGAAGATCATATGTTCAGATCCTTAATGCTACTCAAAACCTCTCTGATTATGAACATGAATATGCTTTGTGAGTAGTTATGTTTGTTCCTGAGGACATGGGAGAAGTCTTGTTATAAGTAATCATGTGAATTTGGTATTCGTTCGATATTTTGATGAGATGTATGTTGTCTTTCCTCTAGTGGTGTTATGTGAACGTCGACTACATGGCACTTCACCATTGTTTGGGCCTAGGGGAAGGCATTGGGAAGTAATAAGTAGATGATGGGTTGCTAGAGTGACAGAAGCTTAAACCCTAGTTTATGCGTTGCTTCGTACGGGGCTGATTTGGATCCATATGTTTCATGCTATGTGTCGTGGACTTAACATGGCAGATGTCCTAGCGTAAGGACTTAGTCATGGATCCATCGCAACTATGTTATCTTAAAGGGGTTAAACGGGACAAAGGACACAGAGAGTTTATACTGTTTCAGCCCCTCGTGGTGGAGGTAAAGGCCTACTCCAGTTTGGGATTGTATTGCTTGGGCATCGATTACCAGGGAGCGAATACGCTTGACCTAGTTCTCGATCTCTTGTTTCTCGCCCCTAACTCGCCGCTGGGTCACCCCTTTATATACACAGGTTGATGCCCGGCCGCTTACAGAGTCCCGGCCGGCTCATACACATCGTGTCCCGCTCGGTGACTAACTAAGCTTGCCTTACAATACAAGTCATACATATGGCGGTTCATCCTCTTGGGCTTCAAGTCGCCTTTGGGTCTTGGGCCGTCAATAGGCTTGCTATGACCCACCATCTTCATCGATAAGTCGCCAGTGGTATAACCCAGCCCCTCCTGGGCGGTTCATACCCAGTAGTTACATCCCCAACATTAGGCCCCAGGTTGATTTGAACTTGTTCATATTAATCTTCAATACCTGACTTGTCAAAATCTTGCATCACTTGTTTGATAAACCTTGTTTTAACCCGCCATGACATCAGCTCACAGAATCTTCTTAACCCGCCATGACGTCATTCCGCATTAATTTCGCACAAGGCCCAGAACATCTTAACTGATCCTTATCTTAATAATCATCTTGAAAATCAAAGCGTCCATATAGCCACATGATGATTTCGGCCTCCTCGATTCCCGCGCATGCCTTGTATCCACCCCTTTATAAATAGGGACGGGGGTTCTTTTCATTTCCCCCTTGCCTCATCTCCTTCGTCTTCCTCTGCCGCCCGAGCTCTGCCGCTGCGACCTTCGACCGCTGCTCCAACTTAGGCCGCTGCATCAACCTGATCAGACCAGAGAACTCCGGCGCGCCACCACTGTCCCTTATCATCCATAAGTACTCCTCTTGTTTTACCTCAGATCTGCATTAGGGTTTCATCTGTTCGTCAGTGTTCTTCGCCGTTCTTCATTGTCTCCTTCAACTCACATAGCTTTTGATCTAAATAGGCCATGAACCTCATGTGGTAGTAGTTTAGCATTCATTTTTATCACTAGAATAGTATCTCTCCATAGAAGATCTCATCGAAGCACCCAAACTTTTCTACTGCCGCCACCTTAGGTTTAGAATTTTACTGCTTTTTCTGAACTATGGTAGATCCGAAATTATTGCCCCAGCTTGTAAAATCTGTTTGTCCAACACTTAGCAAAATTTTCACTGATAAATTTGAAGTACCATAACTGCTATGGCGGCTTATACCGTAAACCGTGATCCACCATATAACACTAGGCCTTGTTTAAACCGCCATCATATGCTTCATAACTTGCATGTCCCGGCCATACTTCTTCGGTTTAACCATGCTTGCTTATTCATCCTCATAATATGGTTCTGCATAATACACTTGAATTTTAAATTATGTCCGGCTTAACAGCAGAATCCTTAATTCGGTGGGTACCATTAGTCCCCTTTTAAGCTGCCAATATGGATATCTATGTACTTCAATGTTCATCCTCCGGCTTAATCTGTTAGCCGTTTATAGCATTTCACCTTTGAATCAATGGTCCGGTTTTATAACATAATCTTAATCCGGTAATATTTCTTTCTTTTAGGCCTTTTTCCTCAAAAATGGTCAAGACTGTCACCGCCTGCAACTGGGTCGTTTCCCGGGTCACCGAGGAAGACTTGAACGAATATGTTCAGACTGGCGTCCTAGCCAAAAAGGATGTCATTCATTGGAGGGTTCCAGGCAATGAAACTCATCCTGAGCCCAAGGACGGCGAAGTAATTGTCTTTACTGATCACATAAACCGGAGCTTCAGCCCTCCCGGCTCAAAATTCTTCTGCGATGTGCTGCATTTTTTCAAGCTCCATCCACAAGATATTGGACCCAACTCCGTTTCAAACATCTGCAACTTCCAAGTATTCTGCGAGGTGTATCTTCAGCAGGAGCCCACCATGGAACTATTCAGAGAGTTCTATTACTTAAACCGGCAGAACGAGTTCACAGACGGGCCTAGCCTAGAGCTAGGCGGCATTTCTATACAGCGTCGGAAAGAAGCCACCTTCCCAGCTGCCACTCTTCCCAGTCATCCCAAAGACTGGAACCAAACTTGGTTTTATTGCAAAGATACTTCTCTAGAAGGGGAAAATCCCTTGCCGGGTTATCGCGCCAGCCGGCTTAGTAACAGACATCATCTTCCAGGCCGTATCAGCACAGTAGAGCGAAAGAAATACATGCTAGTTTTTTCAAAGATCCAGGCCTTGATGGCCAACAGCTTGACAGGAATTGATCTAGTTCGATGCTGGGTCGCCTGGAGAATCTTGCCTCTAAGCCGCCGGCCCGGCTTAATGTGTGAATACACCGGCGAGTTAACAGATCCTCAACACCACTGTTAGATCAAAATGACTGATGAAGACATCAATAATATGACCAAAACTCTGCTGAATGAGAGCTTGGAAGATTGCAGTCAAGTCGGATTAAATCCTTTCTGTGTTCTGAATAAGCCGCCAGCTGTAAGCTTTGAATCAATTCCATATTTGAATCATGTTTCCATTTGTATTGCATGTTCATACTCATTCAATGTTTACTGGCCGATTCACCTTTTTGGACCAAGAAGCTGCAGGATAAACAGGTCAAGAAAACCCGGACAAAGAACAAGGCTGTCAAAAAGCCTGCCAAGAAGAAGACCAATCCTGCCCAATTATTCAATTTGGACGATAAAGATGATGATGACGAGTCGGAGGTAGAACTTGATTCCCTTGGCTCGTTTTTTGTACATCTTATTGACAATGACTATTATCAGGATGATGCGGAGGCCAGCCGTGCAGATGATGAAGAGGTAATTACTCTTTCCTCCGGCTCAGAACCTCTGCCAACACATAAAACTCGACAAGCAAGCCGGAAAGTAAAATTTTCTCACCCCTTAGCTCACTTGGATCCTAAATTTATTTTGAAGAAACATCAACATGATGCTCGCCGCACAACCTGGAATAGTGGCAGTGGAATTTTATCCTCCAGCTTACCGAACACCCCAGCACCTCATAAATGTCGAACGGGGGTTTCAAATATTTCTGATTTATCTTATCCAAAGGCGGGTCTTTTTTAACAACCTCTTAACCCGTACGATTCAAACTATTAGGGAACATCTCATTCCTCCTCCGGCGACTCAACGGGGTCTCAAATCCCAGCCTTCAAGACTGTGTCTGGGTAAGTGTGTATTCCATCATTCGAAACTTCATGCCTGATTGATATGCTGACCTCTTTGTATTTCTTCTTTTCAGTGGCATGGCGAAGCCCAGCAAGAAGGCGAAAATGAACAAGCCGGCTGAAGATTCCAACCCTTCTGAGCCGGAAAAGCAATTGCCAGAGGCCTGTCATCCAACCGCCGAGGCTACCATTGATGACCCGCCACCAGAAGAGCATAACATCTCCACAGATCATATGGACGTTAAGCCAGTCATCAGTAAGCCGCCAAGTCCCATCAAGCCCACTGAAGAGAAAGCTGACAATGTCATCATCACCGGGCTTGGTTATACAGCGCCGGGTAATCGTACTGCCTTATCCAAGCACAGCGCCAAGGAAGAATTTTCTGCTGCTGATAAAGGCAAGTGGAAGGTAGACTTAGAAAGCTACGCCCAGTTCGGCGCCCAAGAGATCCATTCCGGTTATTTGAACCATCTATATACCAGCCGTGATTTTGAAGTCGACTTGGTCAACTTGATGAAGGAGCACTATGAGGTAATCCAATAAAATCCCCCTCATAAATATATCTCTATCAGCCGCCAAGTCTATAGAATATGATATAATTTGAATATACTGTAGACTTTCAAATAGTCACAAATAGATGAACACCATCACTAGTAACCCCCAAGGGCCGACTTAAACTATCAAGTTAAGCCGAGACTTTAATTAGCAGTAATCAACTTTGCATCTGTAGCCCCCAAGGGCCGGTTTAATTAGTATAAATAAACCGGGACTTATCACCATTGCTGAAACCAATATCCCAATATGTAGCCTTTATAAACCGGATCATATCAATTTGCCCGGGTCATCAGATAAATTTGTATTGAAAAGAGAAATAGGCATTAGCCCCCAAGTGCCAAGAAAAATACTTGTATTGTGCTTGGGACTTCAAAAATAATCATAATCATAATACCTTCCATGTTTGTTCATGTCGCAGGCTGAACTAACTGAGAAGAACTCGCAGATCAATGATCTAAGGGCCAATATTAAAACTCAGCAATTTGAGACGTCCAAGGCCAAGTCAGAATTGAAGACTACATTGGAAAACATTGAGCAGCTGAAACAGGGCTTCAGTGCTGATAAAACCGGCTGGGAGACCGAGAAGGCGGCTCTATTAAAGAGAGCAGAAGATGTCGAGGCAGCCCTTAAACCGGTGACTGATGAGCTGTCCGGTTTAAGGCATGAGATCAACAGCATGACATCAGCCATCTTCGGTAAGCAATTAAAATGACTCCTTTACATCACCAGGCATATCATAATCATCTGCCGGTTGATTAATAATTTTACTGATGCAGGCTCCCGAAGCGTCAAGTTGGGCTCAAACATGCGTATAAAGCTTAAGGCTGTTCTACACTCTTGTAGAACAGTTATACACTGGCGCTCAACGGGCTATTGCTGTTGCTATTCATAAGAAACATCCACCCATCCTCTTCAAGGAAACATTGGATAACTTATCAGTGCTGCCCCAAAGGATTGACTACTTGAAGCGAGCATCTTCTAGAGCCGGCGCCTTGACTGCTTTGAGCCGGGCAAAGGCGTGGCAAACAGATCTTGATCTAGAAGACTTGGCCAATGGTTGCCCAAGTGTAAAAGAAGACGGGTCTCCCTTCAGCACTGATGAGTTTGCAAAAATAGCAAGAGCAATGCGTCCGTTAGCAAGCAAACTGGCCGAGGAGACCAATCTATCCCAATACCAGGCGGCTTATGATGTTGAGGACAAGAAGATAAAGGCGCCGGTTCATCAAGAGGTGGATCTCATCCCACCGACGCGTAAGCATATCTTCGCTCCTGACATTGATCCATCCAACCTTATTGATGATGAAGTCGTGTTTAGAGCTTTGACCGGTATCAACTGGTCTACGCCTGACTTCCAGCCAATGGATAATCAAGGAGCTGAAGAGGAAGAAGCGCAGGATGATCCGGAGGCTTCAACCCGCCAAGAGTAGAAGTCTGAACTCATGAGCCGGCTTGCCAGTCATAGCATTTTGATGCTATGTCTTGAACAACACTTGTCCCTTTTGAGCCATCAGATGCCTTGTAATAGGCTAGTTAAACAGTTCTGATCTGTCACACCATCATGCATGTTTGTTTGCATAACACTGCTGATCCATAATTTCAAGATCTGCCACTTATGCTGATAATATTCGCAATTATGCAGGTCAGACTTATCATTTTTTTCTTGCACATAACAAGTGCCCTGGCGGTTTACCCCAGGGCGGGTCACAATACCCCATATAAAAACCACTGATGACTAAATAGTCCATAACCAGGGCCGGTTTATTAAAACCTCATATAATCATAACAAAATAAATATCATACCTGTGATATTTATGCGCACTGCCGGCTTATCATGCCAGTAAGGGTAACGGCCCAAAGACAGAGCACAATGCCCTGTTCAATATATTCATACTGCCGGCTCATCACGCCATATGCAGCAAGGGGCAACATCCCAAAGCTTAGATGTAACGCCCACGATGCGGCTATATCTCCCACGTGTCGAGGCACGACTTAGAGGCATAACCGCTTAGTGGTTTTGTCGCAAGAAGGGTCATCTTCACACAATCCCATGTAATGAACAAGAATGGGATAAAGAGTTGGCTTACAATCGCCACTTCACACAATACATAAATATAAATCATACATCATCCAAAATACACACATAGACCGACTACGGTCAAGATCCAAATGAAAATAAGATAACCCCAAATGCTAGATCCCCGATCGTCCCAACTGGGCTCCACTACTGATCATCAGGAAAAGACACATAGTAACGACCACGTTCCTCGTCGAACTCCCACTTGAGATCGATCCCATCATCTGCACTGGCATCGTCGGCACCTACAACTGTTTTGGTAGAATCTGTGAGTCACGAGGACTCAGAAATCTCACACCCGCGAGATCAAGACTATTTAAGCTTAAAGGAAAGGATGGTGTAATGAGGTGGAGCTGCAGCGGCAATAAGCATATATGGTGGCTAACATACGCAAAAGAGAGCGAGAAGAGAAGCAACGGAACGATCGTCAACTAGCAATGACCAAGAAGTGATCCTGAACTCCTACTTACGTCATTCATAACTCAAACCGTGTTCACTTCCCGGACTCCGCCGAGAAGAGACCATCACGGCTACACACGCAGTTGATGTATTTTAACTAGGTCAAGTGACAAGTTCTCTACAACTGGACATTAACAAATTCCCATCTGCCTCATAACCGCGGGCACGGCTTTCGAAAGATAATACCCTGCAGGGGTGTCCCAACTTAGCCCATCATAAGCTCTCATGGTCAACGAAGGATAAACCTTCTCCCGGAAAGACCCGATCAGTCTCAGAATCCCGGTTTACAAGACATTTCGACAAGGGTAAAACAAGACCAGCAAAGCCGCCCGAATGTGCCGACAAATCCCGATAGGAGCTGCACATATCTCGTTCTCAGGGCACACCGGATGAGCAGTCCGTACAACTAAAACCAATCCTCGAGTTTCCCCAAGGTGGCGCTGCAAAGGGCTCTAGTTTGGACCAGCACTCAGAGGAACACTGGCCCGGGGGTTTAAAATAAAGATGACCCTCGGGCTCTAGAAAACCCGGGGGAAAAAGGCTTAGGTCGCAAATGGTAAAACCAAGGTTGGGCCTTGCTGGAGGAATTTTATTCAAGGCGAACTGTCAAGGGGGTCCCATAAATCACCCAACCGCGTAAGGAACGCAAACTCAAGGAACATAATCCCGGTATATCAGCAACTAGGGCGGCAAGAGTGGAACAAAACACCAGGCATAAGGCCGAGCCTTCCACCCTTTACCAAATATATATAGATGCATTAATTAAATAAGAGATATTGTGATATCCAAACATATCCATGTTCCAACATGGAACAACTTCAACTTCACCTGCAACTAGCAACGCTATAAGAAGGGCTGAGCAAAAGCGGTAACTTAGCCAAACAACGGTTTGCTAGGAAAGGATGGTTAGGGGCTGACATGGCAATATGGGAGGCATGATATAGCAAGTGATAGGTAGCGCAGCATGGCAATAGAGCAAACAACTAGCAAAGCAAAGATAGAAGTGATTTCGAGGGGTGGTCATCTTGCCTGCAAGGTTCTCAGAGTTGTCGAAAGCTTGATCCTCGTAAGCGTACTCAACAGGTTCCTCGTTCACGAACTTGTCTCCCGGCTCTACCCAAGACAAGAACACAAACAAACGGAACCACAATCAATCACGAGAAATGCACAAGCAACATGATGCAAAACATGTATGATATGCAGGATATGGTATGCGGTGCATATGCGTGCTCCGGAAGGAAAATGATGAACAAGGCAGTAACTTGGCAAACCAAGCATGCCACTGGAAAGATGAGATGATTTCGGTCGAAATCGATATAAAGATCACCGGAAACGGATGCCCGGTTTGCAAATGGCAAGCAAAACAAGAATGACACGAATCTGCGATTAACAGCATGATAGCACTTAAAATGCAACAAGAAACAATGCTACATCACTCCAACATAGCAAAAAAGCATATGGCAGTAATCTACAGGAGATGCTTGACAAAAGAGGAACACTGAGCTACGGCTAGTTCACAACATAACAAGCTCAAACAAGCATGGCAAAAGTGCAAAAGATAACAGGTTCACAGACTTGGTGAAATTACTGGACATGGCAGAAAACAGCATCAGGTAGCAATGTTCAGAGCACAAAAACTACATGCTACAGGAAGTTAACATAGAAAAACAAGGCATGGAAGTATTCTACTAATTGCATATGACAAAAGTCCCTTACTGACCATAAGCCAAAAAGGTTCAGAAGATATGATGGGAAGCATGTAAATATAGCAAGTTCCGTTATCAGGTTTCAGACTTGATGCACTCACCACAAGGCAATGCATGACAAAACAAACATACCTACAGCAAGATGGCATATTTATGAAGCTATACATGGCAAGAACAAAAGCATAGCATGTATGGATCAACTACAACAAGCTTGGCAAAATTGCATATCATGTTAAGAATCTGCCAGAAATATTTTATAGCAAAAGTAGAGCAAGATTGAGTCATGCTATGGCACTCCATAATTGCAAACAATGGCAGGAATGGATCAATTACAACAATATCTACAAAACATCATTACTGAAACATCTCCAAAATATGCATGGATCTCTCTGTAGCTTCAAGTTTACATGGCAACAAAATAACAGCTGACAAGGACTTAGATCAGAAACATTACGGGGCCTACTTTTCATGCTTGTGCTAGTCAACACAGAGATCACAAAAATACATGGCATACACCACTGGAAAGATGGCATGGCATACAACAAAACACATGTAGAGCTCATGCCCATAAGATGCACAGATTTAAAGTTACAAAAATGACAAATCTCCAAGTTCTGATAAGAACCAGCAGATAACGGCAACTAGCCATCTTGCACCAGAGATTTGGGCATCAAGATGGCCTATAATGAACATTGTGCAATTGAACAAAATGTAGAGAATCACGAGGCGAACAATTTGACATATTACGCGCGTGAAACGGAGCTATATGCAGAGAGTTATGCACTCTTGAACAGGAGCACTTAATGCAAAATATCAAAGACTTGGAAGTTTTTCGGGTTCGGGAAAGTCAACGTACACTGCTCCAGATCCGATCGAGGGAGCTCGCCTCGATGGAGCTCACCGGCGGGAGGAGAGGAGAGGGAGGAAGGAGAGGAGGCGGCGCCCGGCGCCGAGGAAGGAGGCGGCGGCGTCGGAGGGCGGCGACGGGAGGCCGGCGGCGGACGGCGTCGGGGCACCGCGGCTCGTGCGGGGCGCGGCGCACGGCGGCGGCCGGCGGGCGCGGCAGCGGCGGCGCGGAGGCCGGGCGGCGGCGGCGCTGGCGCGGGAGGCGGCGGGCGAGCGCGGGCTCGGGCGGGCCGGCGGCGGAGGGAGGTGGCCGGGTGCCACGTGGCGCTCCCAGGATGGCTGGGCGCGGCGGCGGGATGTGTCCGGCGGCGTACGGACACGTCTGGCGTCGCCGGAGGGCGATTTTTAGGGTTGGACTGCGAATTATTTCGGGAGGGGAGGTGTATATATAGGTAGAGGGAGCTAGGAGAGTCCAAATGAGGTGCGGTTTTTGCCCACACGATCGTGATCGAACGACCTAGAGCATGGAAGAGAGTTTGGTGGGTTTTGGGATAGTTTTTAGGGGGGTTTTGCTGCAACACACAGAAGGCATCTGCGGTTACCCGGTTAACTGTTGGAGTACCAAACGACCTCCAAATGGAACGAAACTTGACCGGTGGTCTCCTAGTGGTATACTAGGGCCACTTGACAAGCCTCGGTCCATTCCGAGAATGTTTGACACCCGCACACGAGAGAAAACAAGAGGGGTGCACCGGAGGAGATGGGAGCGCCGGATTGCAAAACGGACAACGGGGAAAATGCTCGGATGCAAGAGACGAACACGTATGCAAATGCAATGCACATGCTGACATGATATGAAATGCATGACAAGAACAAAATGCAAAACGAAAGACAAAACCCGACCACGGATGGAATATCATAGCACATAGCCGAAAATGGCAAGAGTTGGAGTTACAAATATGGAAAGTTACATGCGGGGTGTTACATTAGAGCACAACACTCAAGCACATAATCATCATAAGCTGGCGACTTAAAGTCCAAAACCAGGCCGGGTTTAACAAAACTCCGGATGGAATCATATATGAATCATAAGGCAACATGGCCCTAATCAGTTTTCAATCATGTATCAATATGGCATAAAAGATGAATCTCAAAAAAAATGTTCAAACCAAATATAAAGCGGCAAAACGAAAAACAAGGCTTTCATAGGTTGCCAAGCCTTCATGTCAAGCGTTATTCAAGGGCCACGCAGCCGCTGAGTTAAACCTTAATTCAAACCTTGTAAGCCGGACCTCACATGACCAATCGCTGCTTAACTTTGACAAATTCACGGTCTTTTAGAAGATTGATTGTCAAGAGTACAATGAGTCATTCCAGGATTACCTGGTCGGAGTGGCAGGCAAACAAAGGCAGGATAACCCGGATTTTTTGGTGAATACACCTGGCGTCCAAGCCTATTACAAGGGTCAACAAAGCTCTGTTCATTAACAAGAAGCCCCCAAGTAATATTTTACTCCATGCCTATAAGCCGGATGAATAGGGTAGTCATAGCTATGCTCAATGAGCAGGAAGCCCCCAAGTATTTTGTAATCATGGCGTACAAGCCGGATCAAGAGGGTAGTCATAGCTATGCTCAATGAGCAGGAAGCCCCCAAGTGATCGTATGAAGTGATAATAAAGACTCATATTCTCATAAATGAAACGACAGAGGCCCTGAATTATCAGGGATGCCGGCTTTATTATATTCATCATAATATATACATTGGTATAATAAGAGCCGGTGGCTCAAGTGTAATAAGGCCGAAGATGGGCAATATTCCACGGCCGCGTGTCTCCTCCTCCATGTGCGTGAGTCCTTGTTGTCTCAAACATCGATAAGGTAGTATGATCCGTTGTTCAGATTTTTACTGATCACAAAGGGCCCTTCCCAAGGTGGGGATAACTTGTGCATGTCAGTTTGATCCTGGATGAGCCGGAGCACCAAATCTCCTTCTTGAAAGGTTCTGGTTTTAACCCGGCGGCTACGATAACGACGCAGATCTTGCTGGTAAATCACCGAATGAGCCGCCGCACGGTCACGCTCCTCATCTAACAGGTCAAGAGCATCCTGACGTGCTTTTTCATTATCAGCTTCAACATAAGCCGCCACACGGGGCGAGTCGTGATGGATGTCACTAGGGAGAACCGCCTCTGCTCCGTAAACCATGAAGAAAGGTGTGTAACCCGTAGATCTATTGGGGGTAGTATTGATACTCCATAGCACTATGGGCAATTCCTCCACCTAACAACCCGGCGTCCTCTACAAAGGGACCATAAGCCGGGGCTTGATGCCTCTCAAAATCTCTTGATTGGCTCTTTCAGCTTGGCCATTGGACTGGGGGTGAGCCACTGATGACACATCAAGACGAATATGCTCACATTGACAGAACTCTTTCATAGCACCCTTGGACAAATTAGTGCCATTATCAGTTATAATGTTGTGGGGATAACAAAAACGGAAAATCACCTTTTTGATGAATTGAACCGCTATCGCCGCATCACACCTACTGACCGGCTCTGCCTCAACCCAGTTCATAAATTTGTCAACCGCCACCAAAAGGTGGGTCTTTTTATCCTTGGATCTTTTGAAAGGTCCAACCATATCAAGCCCCCAAACTGCAAATGGCCAAGTAATTGGAATCATCCTCAATTCTTGAGCCGGCACATGAGCTCGTTTTGAAAATTTCTGACAGCCTTCACATTTACTGACCAAATCTTTCGCATCAGCATGAGCCGTCAGCCAATAAAATCCATGACGGAAAGCCTTGGTTACGAGGGACTTAGAGCTGGTATGATGACCACAATCTCCTTCACGAATCTCTCGTAGAATCTCACAGCCTTCCTCAGGAGAAACACAATGTTGAAACACCCCTATGACACTGCAGCGGTGCAATCTACATTGACAATAGTCATTGACTTAGACCGCCGGGTTATCTGTCTGGCCAAAGTTTCATCCTCGGGTAACTCGCCCCGGGTCATAAGCTAAATATGGAACTGTCCAATCAGGAATAGCATGAAGACCCACCACCAATTGCGTCTCCGGGTCAAGAATAGCAAGATCTTCCTCCGTAGGCAATTTGACAGAAGGGTTATGCAGAATATCAAGGAAAACGTTAGGTGGCACCGGCTTACGCTGGGACCCTAACCGGCTCAAAGCATCAGCCGCCTCATTTTTCCTGCGATCAACATGTTCCACTTCATAACCTTTGAAATGACCAGCAATAGCATCAACCTCGCGGTGGTAAGCCGCCATGAGCGGGTCCTTAGAATCCCAAGTGCCTGAAACTTGCTGAGCCACCAAATCTGAGTCACCCGGCTTAGATTCATCTCCTTAGCCATCCGAAGACCATGGAGCAAGGCTTCATACTCAGCTGCATTGTTAGTACAAGGGAACATCAACCTCAAAACATAACAAAATTTATCACCTCGTGGGGAAGTTAAAACAACTCCAGCCCTCGAGCCCTCCAACTGCCTGGATCCATCGAAGTGAATAGTCCAATATGTGCTATCCGGCTTCTCCTTAGGCATCTGCAGTTCAGTCCAGTCATTTATGAAATCCACCAGTGCTCGAGACTTGATGGATGTGCGAGGCATATATTTCAAACCATGGGGTCCAAGCTCAATGGCCCACTTGGCTACCCGACCTGTGGCCTCTCTATTTTGACTAATATCCCCAAAGGGAGCAGAACCAACCAAAGTGATGGGATGACCAAGGAAATATTGCTTGAGCTTTCGACTAGCCATGAACACCCCATATACCAGCTTCTGCCAATACGGATACCTCTGCTTGGATTAAATAAGCACCTCACTGATATATTAAACTGGCCACTAAACCGGATGTTCCTTGCCTGCTTCCTTCCGTTCCACCACAATCGCTACACTGACGGCCCGGCCATTGCAGCCACATATAACAACAAGGGCTCCTTATCAATAGGAGCGGCAAGGACCGGCGGCTCAGCTAACTGTTTCTTCAAGGCTTCAAACGCCTGATTAGTAGCATCACTCCAGACAAAGTGATATGTCTTCTTCATCATCTGGTGCAGAGGGATAGCTTTTTCACCCAACCGGCTTATGAACCGGCTTAAGGCCGCAATACGACCCGCCAGACACTGAACATCATTAATACATGCCGGTTTAGCCAGGGAATTGATGGCCTTGATCTTCTCCGGGTTAGCTTCAATGCCCCGTTCAGAAACCAGAAAGCCCAAGAGCTTGCCTGCTGGTACACCAAAGACACACTTGGCCGGGTTAAGCATCATCTTGTAGACCCCGAGATTGTCAAAGGTCTCTTTCAAATCATCTATCAGGGTTTCCTTCTTCCCGTACTTCACAACAATATCATCCACATAAGCATGCACATTACGTCCAATCTGATCATGAAGGCAATTTTAACACACTGCTGGTAAGTCGCCTGGGCACTCTTGAGCCCAAAAGGCATAGACACATAGCAGAAGGATCCGAAGGGAGTGATGAAAGTTGTCTTCTCCTGGTCCTTAACTGCCATCTTGATCTGATGATACCCAGAATAAGCATCCAAAAAACTCAAACGCTCACAACCCGCCGTAGCATCAATAATCTGATCAATACGAGGGAGAGCGAAAGGATCATCCGGACAGGCTTTATCAAGGTCTGTGTAATCCACACATATGTGCCAAGTACCATTTTTCTTAAGTACCAGCACCGGGTTAGCCAACCATTCAGGGTGAAAAACTTCAGCGATGAACCCAGCTGCCAAGATCCGGGCCACTTCTTCACCAATGGCCTTACGCCTCTCTTCGTTGAAGCGACAAAGGAATTGCTTGAATGGTTTAAACTTTGGATCAATGTTGAGAGTGTGCTCAGCGAGTTCCCTCGATACACTTGGCATATCTGAAGGCTTCCATGCAAAGATGTCCCGGTTCTCACGGATGAACTCGATGAGCGCGCTTTCCTATTTCGGATCCAGATTAGCACTGATACTGAACTGCTTAGATGAATCGCCAGGAACAAAATCAACCAACTTAGTGTCATCTGCCGACTTAAATTTCAACAGAGGGTCATGCTCTGTGGTTGGCTTCTTCAAAGGTGTCATATCTGCTGGGTCAACATTATCTTTGTAAAACTTCAACTCTTCTGTTGCACCAACAGACTCAGCATAAGCAACATCGCCCTCTTCACATTCCAAGGCTATCTCCGGGTTCCCATGCACTGTGATAGTACCCTTGTAACCCGGCATCTTAAGCTGCAAATAAACATAACAAGGTCTTGCCATGAACTTAGCATAAGCCGGTCACCCGAACAAAGCGTGATAAGGGCTCTTAATTTTGACCACCTCAAAGGTCAATGTCTCAACTCTGGAATCATGATCATCACCAAAAGCCACTTCCAAAGCTATCTTACCCACTGGATATGCCGACTTACCAGGCACCACACCATGAAAAACAGTGTTAGACGGCTTAAGATCCTTATCAGTCAAACTCATACGATGAAAAGTTCCGTAGTAAAGGATATTGATGTTGTTGCCTCCATCCATGAGGACTTTAGTGAACCTATATCCTCCAACCTGAGGCGCCACCACTAAATCCAAGTGACCCGGATTGTCAACCCGGGGCGGGTGATCCTCACGGCTCCAAAGAATCGGATGTTCAGACCATCACAAATAATGGGGAATCGCCGGCTCAACTGCGTTTACCGCCCTTTCACGAATCTTCTGGTCTCGTATACATAGACTCATGGTGAACACATGATACTGTCCACTATTCAATTCGTCGGATTACTCTGATAACCAGACTGCTGCTACTGATTCCCTTGACCAGACTGCTGATTAAAACCACCTTGATTGCCTTGGCCCTGGAAACCAGAGTTTGAACCGCCACCACCAAAGCCAGGTCCATGTGAACCGGATCCAGAACCGCCATTCGGGCCATGATTATTCTGGAAAAAATTGGAATTCCTATATTCCCTCATGATGAAGCAATCCTTCCACAGATGAGTGGTCGGCTTCTTGTGTGTACCATGCTTTGGACAAGGCTGATTCATCATCGCCTCAAGGTTAAATTTTGGCCCTCCAAGCCGGGGCGGCTTTCCCTTGCGACGCTGATTATTATTCTGCATATTGGTGTTAGACACAAAGTCTAAATTGCCATCAGCCTTGCGCTTACCATTGCCACCTTGGCATGCCGTATAATGCTGCTGCCCCTTCGTATTACCGCTCTTCTTCCCTTTACCAGCCTTCTCTTCACCAGACTCAGGGTCTTTGGTACTATCAGAGTCGGCATACTTGACGAGAGCCGCCATGAGCTCCCCCATGTCATTGTAGTGGCATTTAAGCCGCCCCAGTTTCTGCTTAAGGGGGAGGAAACAACAATTTTTCTCCAACATCAGGACTGCTGAACCGGCATTGATGCTATCCGATGAGTGTATAACAGCTGAGATCCGGCGCACCCAATTGGTTGTTGACTCGCCCTCACCTTGGACACAAGAATCCAAATCCAGGATCGACATAGGCTGCTTGCACGTGTCTTTAAATTTTTGGATGAAATGCGTTTTCAACTCTGCCCATGACCTAATGGAATTAGTGGGCAACCCTTTCAACCAAGTACGAGCCGGCCCATCCAACATCATGGTGAAATACTTAGCACATGCAGCATCACTAACATCCAGCATCTCCATGGCCATCTCATAACTCTCAATCCAAGCTTCAAGGGGCTGATCCGCTTTATAATTAGGCACCTTACGCGGACCCTTGAAATCCTTAAGTAAGCGCTCATTACGCAGAGCCGACACTAAACATGGTACGCCCAAGGTCCTAGAGGTCACTCCTGCCTCCATAGATGCTGACGGATAAACCGGGAATTGCTGTCCGCTAGCTGAGCCGCCAGTTCCGCCTCCCGGCGCGCCCTGCCCTGATCCACCAAAGTCTGGGCATCGACAGCACCTTGTGCCGGGTCATGCCCACGAGGCTGGTTACGGCGTCGCTCACTGCTTGAAACTTTCGGCGAGTCAATGTGCCTGCTATAACTCCGGCTTGGTCGAGGGGTTGAGTAAATCCTTTCAGGGTTGTATGAATAAGCCGCCTATTGATCCAGTGCTGTTTGAAGAAGTTCTCTGGCCCTTCGTGTCTCTACCATAGCCGGAGACTCACCTTCAACTGGGAGAGCCGCCAATCGTGTTGCCTCAGCAATCATATTATCCAAAGGGTTAGAATAATGACCTGGCGGTGTCGGAACATGCTGAGGCGGAGTAGTATTCAAATGAGGCTGATCGATCGCACGCGGCTGAACTGGCGCTCTAGTCACGGGTGCCTCAACCGCCCGGTTCACCACCGGTGGGTCACTGGTCCCTGCTCCAGGCGTATTGAAGAGGTTTCTTGCATCATAAACCGGAGGTAAATGACTCTGGTGCCTCCTCCTCATGATTTCATTTGAAGCGTTTTGATCCAAGGTGAGCCGGAAAGAGTCTACCTGAATCCGTTCCGCGTGAGCGTCCAAAGCAGCTCGCTCTGTGGCCATCCTAGCGTTCTCATCCGCAAATTCCTCCTTAGCTTGAGCTATGTCATCCCGTAGCTTCGCAACATCCACCTTATGATGTTCTTGAGTATCCGGGGTTATCTCCATCCCCATCAAAGTCGCCAAAGCCTCCAACAACACTGACAGAACTTGAGCCGGCGGGCGCGCAGAGCCACTAGCACCAGCCGTCACCGCAGCCGTTGAGCTGGAGGTCATAGCTGTGGCAGTTGTTGAACCGAGCGCCCGCTGTGTACCGGCCATGAAGATCGCCACCCTGTTCGGCGGCTCATAGGGGTCCGTCATACTGTCGCCATCGGAACAGCCTCCAAGCCGGCCGTCTTGCAGTTGATACATTGAATTGGTCTCACCGGTTGACGACTCACCATCAGAGTAGATGGCTGTCTCACCACCAGACACAAATCCTTCCTCTAATTCCACCCCATGGATGAAACCAACAAAGGCATGCTTCACGGCAGGTTGAACCTGGGCGGGTCGTGCACGCTGAGCTGTCTCAATGATGTCGGTGCAGGTGTCCGGCTCAGGACCCGGTTCGCCAATCTTGCTGATGAAGACGTGGATTCCGCCGAAGGGACCCGGTACCCGTAGTCAATTGATCTGGCCTCAGGGCCCCAGCTTGCGTCGTCGATGTAGAGCTTGGTGCGACGACTCTTGGTCATTCGGCCCACAGCATATCCCTTGATCCCTTCGAAGCCGCCTTTCAAGAACTCGAAACCACCGTGCGCTGGCCCCATGGTGGGCGCCAACTGTCATGGACTTAACACGGCAGATGTCCTAGCGTAAGGACTTAGTCGTGGAGCCATCACAACTATGTTAGCTTAAAGGGGTTAAACGGGACAAAGGACACAGAGAGTTTATACTGGTTCAGCCCCTCGCGGTGGAGGTAAAGGCCTACTCCATTTTGGGATTGTATTGCTTGGGCGTCGATTACCAGGGAGCGAATACGCTTGACCTAGTTCTCGATCTCTTGTTTCTTGCCCCTAACTCGCCGCCGGGTCACCCCCTTATATACACAGGTTGATGCCCGGCCGCTTACAGAGTCCCGGCCGGCTCATACACATCGTGTCCGGCTCGGTGACTAACTAAGCTTGCCTTACAATACAAGTCATACATATGACATTCATCCTCTTGGGACTCAAGTCGCCTCTAGGTCTTGGGCCGTCAATAGGCTTGCTATGACCCGCCATCTTCATCGATAAGTCGCCAGTGGTATAATCCGGCCCCTCCTGGGCGGTTCATACCCAGTGGTTATATCCCCAACACTATGGTTAGATTTATCTTAATTCTTCTTTCGTAGTTGCGGATGCTTGCGAGAGGGGTTACTCATAAGTGGGAGGCTTGTCCAAGGAAGGACAGCACCCAAGCACCGGTCCACCCACATATCGAATTATCAAAGTAATGAACATGAATCATATGAGCATGATGAAAACTAGCTTGACAGTAATTCCCATGTGTCCTCGGGAGCGCTTTGCTTTATATAAGAGTTCGTTCAGGCTTGTCCTTTGCTACAAAAAGGATTGGGCCACCTTGCTGCACCTTAGTTACTTTTGTTACTTGTTACCCATTACGAATTATCTTATCACACAACTACCTGTTACCGATAATTTCTGTGCTAGCTGAGAATACCTTGCTGAAAACTGCTTGTCATTTCCTTCTGCTCCTCGTTGGGTGAAAACCCACAAGTATAGGGGATCGCAACAGTTTTCGAGGGTAGAGTATTCAACCCAAATTTATAGATTCAACACAAGGGGAGCCAAAGAATATTTGTAAGTATTTGCAGCTGAGTTGTCAATTCAACCACACCTGGAGATTAATTATCTGCAGAAAAGTGATCAGTAGCAAAGTAGTATGATAGTTTTGATAATAGTAGCAGTAGCAATAGTAACGGTAACAGTGATAGCAGTGGTTTTGTAGTAAGTGCAACGGTAACGATAGCAGTAGTAACTTAGCAGAAACAATATAAGATAAATTCATAGGCATTGGATCGGTAATTTGTTGGATGATATTCATCATGTGACAATCATAACCTAGGGCGATACGACACTAGCTCCAGTTCATAAATATAATGTAGGCATGTATTCTGTAAATAGTCATACATGCTTACGGAAAGTACTTGCATGACATCTTTTGTCCTACCCTCCTGTGGCAGCGGGGTCCTATTGGAAACTAAGGGATATTAAGGCCTCCTTTTAATAGAGAACCGGAACAAAGCATTAACACACGGTGAATACATGAACTCCTCAAACTACGGTCATCACCGGGAGTGGTCCCAACTATTGTCACTCCGGTGTTGCCGGATCATAACACGTAGTAGGTGACTATAACTTGCAAGATCGGATCTAGAGCATGGATATAATGGTGATAACATAAACGGTTCAGATCTGAAATCATGGCACCCGGGCCCAAAGTGACAAGCATTAAGCATGGCAAAGTCATATCAACATCAATCTCAGAACATAGTGGATACTAGGGATCAAGCCCTAACAAAACTAACTAGATTACATGCTGAATCTCATCGAACTCCTCACCGACCAGCGAGCCTACGAAGGAATTACTCACTCCCGGTGGGGAGCATCATGGAATTGGCGATGGAGAAGGGTTGGTGATGACGAAGATTGAAGACCCCCTCTCCGAAGCCCCAAACGGACTCCAGATCTGTCCTCCCGATGAAGAACAGGAGGTGACAGCGGCTCCGTCTCGTGGAACGCGATAATTCTCTCTCCCTGATTTTTCTGGAAATATGTGATTTTATAGCGTCGGTTTCAGGGTCTGCGGGGCCACCGGGTGGGGACAACCCACCTGGGCGCGCCTGGAGGGGGCGCGCCCTGGTGGGTTGTGCCCACCCAGGTGCCCCCTCCGGTGGTTCTGGGCTCCAGAAATTCTCTTTATTGATATAAAAAATCCTCGCAATGTTTCGTTCCATTCCGAGAACTTTTATTTCTGCACAAAAACAACACCATGGTAGTTCTGCTGAAAACAGCGTTAGTCCTGGGTTAGTTTCATTCAAATAATGCAAATTAGAGTCCAAAACAAGAGGAAAAGCGTTAGGAAAAGTAGATACGTTGGAAACCTTTGCTTGTCCTCAAGCAATTCAGTTGATAAACTGACAGTGAAAAAGAAAAACTTTTACGAACTCTTTTGCTCTTGTTTGCATAAATAAGCTTAAACAACACCCATGTTTTTAGCCAATATTATAACTAACCATGTCGACAATAACTCTTAAAAATTATATTAACTCATATCAATGACATAATTAGCTAGCGAGCAACAATAAGATATCCCAAACAGCAACACATTATCAAAACAACCATGATATAATATGACAATAGTGGTATCTCGCTAGCCCTTTCTGAGACCACAAAACATAAATGCAGAGCACCTCCAAAGCTCAAGCAACGACTAAACATTGTAATTCATGGTAGAAAAGATCCAGTCATGATGCACCCAACATTAGCTACACACAATGCATCAGCATGACTGCAGTGCTCTCAGGTTCTGGCGCTTATTTTAGAAGGTGATGACACAACATGAAAGTAAATAGATAGTCCCTTCATAGAGGGAAGCAGTGATTTGCAGAGGTGCCAGAGCTCAAGTTTTTAAAACAAAGGTAGAGGATATTTTGAGACATGCACCCTTCTTGTTTACTTCACGACCATCAGTTATCAATATCTTCCATGCTAAACACGCTAGTGGCAGTTCCCAAGCGATAAATTAAAGGTTATGACTCCACTGGAGTTTTTGTTTGATTATTTGTAAGCTCTTTTCTGTTTGCAGTTTGGGACTGGGCATCCCTATTACCGCCCTTTTCTCATGCGATGGTGAGTGAATAAACACTCATCCTGAGAATAACCCTCTTAGCATGGAAGATACAGACTACCTCCTGTCGTTCCATGAACGATCCAGGCACACAAAAAGGATATTTATTTGAAGTTTTTAGAGGTGGCACATGCAAATTTACTTAGGACGGCAAGGTAATAACGCATATAGCAGGTAGGTATGGTGGACTCATCTGGAATAACTTGGGTTCAAGGTTTTTGATGTACAAGCAGAATTCCCACTTAGTACAGGCGAAGGCTAGCAAATAGGTTGAGAAGCGGCCAGCTAGAGAGCAACAACGCGGTCATGAACATGCATTATGCGTATGTAACATTGGACACTATCATGAGTAGGATATGAACACCATGAACATAAATATCACAGAGGCCATGTTGGTTTTGATTCAACTACATGCATGAACATGTGCCAAGTCAAGCCACTCGAACATTCAGAGGAGGATACCATATCATCATACTACGTCACATTCATTTTAACACAATGTTGATATCCAAGATAGATCATTATCCACCCCTAGCTACTTATGCATGGCATGAGAAACTATAATATCTAATTGTCATTGCAAACATGTTTAATCATAATGGGCTGAATCATGAATACTAGGTTAAAATTATTTACAAAAACAGAACAGGTCGAGTTCATACCCGTTTCTCTCTGCCACGGCCAGTTCACCAAATATCGTCATTATTGCCTTTCACTTGCACGACCGAACGATATGAAAATAATAATAGTGCAAGAGTGCCATGGACTAAGCTAGAATCTGCAAACATTGTATTCAACAGTAGAAGACAAGGTAAATGGGCTCTTTGTTAGATTAACAATTATGCATAAGAGAGCCACTCAACATTTTCATCATGGTCTTCTCCTTGGTACGAATCAATAAACAGAAAATAAATTCAGAGAAACACACTGAAATATTTTTGGAGTTTTTGATTTTCTAGAACAAGCAAATAAAAAGGGAAAAGCAAAAATGAGAAAAACTATTTACACGGGAAAGCTCCCAACAAGCAAAATAAGAACAAGGAAATCTTTTTGGGTTTTCTTTTTAGTGCCACAGCTAACTACTCTAGAAAGAAAATAAAAAAGAAGCAGGAAATATTTTTGTATTTTCTCAAGTTTTTCAAACACACAAGAAGAAAAAGAGAAAATATATTTAACATGGATAATACAATGAAAAAGTGTGGAACCGACAACTAGAATGAAATGTGTGAACATGAATGTAATGTCAATGGGAATACGTACTCCCCCAAGCTTAGGCTTTTGGCCTAACTTGGTAATCAGTCAGTAGCCTGGATAATAGTCGGGGTGGTAGCTCACAGAGGCTCTCGGTGCGGATGCCTCGGCCTGTCGTGAAGCCACAACTGCCGCGTTGTGAGCTCGGGCGTCGCTCTCAAGAACGAAATATCTTCCCCTGCTGTGATATTCAAAGAGAGCAGGCGCATGTAAATATGTGTATACAATGGATTCTTGATTAAACAACAATTTGTAGGTGAAGTTATCAGGTTCGCCCCTAAGAATCTTATGATGTTTCATAGCATCAAAGTCTAAATACTGTGTGGGTAAAATAGGGTCATATGACAAAGGTGAAACACCCAGCTCTCTTGCTAAATGCGTGGCATAAATTCCACCATAGAAATAACCACTATTTTCGTTGTATTGCAACCTGCGTGCAACAATCGCCCCAAGATTATAACTTCTATCACCAGTGAGAGCAGTGCGTATGAGGCTCAAGTCTGGAGCACAAAGTGTACTACAATCTTGTTTGCCTACTATACATTTTCCATTAAATAATGCAAAGTACTGAATTGCGGGAAAATGAATGCTCTTTATTCTACCTTGGGTCACTCCCCTATTCTCACCGTAGCAAAGACTAGTCAAGAATGTTTGGAACTCAGCTCTTGTTGGTTCATCAAGCGAACCCCAGAATGGAATTTTGCAGTGGTGAGCAAATCTCTCTAGTGATATGGAAAATGAATTTTTGTACAGTTTAAATGACACCCTAGACTCACAGGGATGGAATTTAAATCCTTTGACAAATGATTCAGTGAGAGTGTGGTGTTGATTGCACTTCCCTGAAATGTAGGGACCGAGATTAGCATTGTGAACATATTGCTCAAATTCCTCCTTAATGCCCACACTCACCACATAGTCGTCGCATGGCCATAAGCATGTTTTGGTGGTAGCATCTCGTATGGAACGCTCACTTGGTTCAACATAAGAACGACGAACGGAACTGTCACTAGAAGTTGCCTTCGAAGATCTCCTCTTCGAAGACCTCCTTCTAAAGAGGTTCATCATATTCGCGTACAATTTTCTGGAAAAAATTGGACGAGAAAAATGTATCAACAAAACTTTACAAAATTGATAGCAACTACTCATAGGGATGTATAGAGGCGATAGCAAGCATTCAAACTACTTAGAACTCTAAGAATTCAACATGCATGCTCATCTACAACAACACCAAGAGTAGCTATTTATTCAAACTATAAACCACTAAAGCAAAAACTAATTGGACAAACGGAGGAGTCACATACCAAGCAACAATCCCCCGAAACAGTTTCGGAAATGGAGCTTCGAGCAAAGAGATCGATATCCACGGGTTTGAGAGCAAGAACACGAGAGAGAGAGAGAGAGAGAGAGAGAGAGAGGGAGAGAGAGAAGTGGTGATTTTTTTCTGGAGGTAGGTGGTGATGTGGGATGAAGAGATAAGTGAGGGGGCCCATGTGGTGACCACAACCTACCAGGGCGCGCCTGGGGGTCCTGGCGCCCCCAGGTGGGTTGTGCCCACCTAGTGCACCTCCCTCTGATCTTATTTACACAAAAAATTCTTAAATATTCAGAAAAAATCGTATTAAATTTTCAGAGCATTCTGAGAACTTCTATTTTTGGGTCATTTTTTATTGCACGGGAAATTCAGAAAACAGACAAAACATGGCATTTTATTTTATTTAACTACTAAAAATAGCAAACAAAAGGTAGGGACAGAAGGAAGTGCTACTAAATTCATCAACTTCATACCTCTCAAAAATGATCCATTAATAAGGTTGATCAGGTCTTATTAACAACCACTTTCGATTAGCATGAAACCGAAGAACTTTCATCAATCACTAAGTTACCTCAACGGGGATATGAATGTCCCCAACAATAAGCATTTCATATTTCTTTTTAAAAGTAGGTAGAGGTAGTTGATAACTTCCAATAGTGATTGTCGGAGATTTTTCAATAACATTAATACCATTCACTTGGAATTGTTTCTTCGGAAAGTGCATCGTATGCTCATTTCCATTGATATGAAAAGTGATTTTACTTTTATTGCAATCAATAACAGCCCCTGCAGTATTCAAGAAAGGTCTACCAAGGATAATCGACATGTTGTCGTCCTCGGGCATCTCAAGTATAACAAAGTCAGTCAAAATAGTAACATTAGCAACAACAACGGGCACATCCTCACAAATACCGATAGGTATGGCAGTTGATTTGTCAGCCATTTGCAAAGATATTTCAGTAGGTGTGAGTTTATTCAAATCAAGTCTTTTATAAAAGAGAAAGGCATAACACTAACACGAGCTCCTAAATCACATAAAGTAGTTTTCACATAATTTCTTTTGATGGAGCAAGGTATAGTTGGTATTCCTGGATCTCCAAGCTTTTTAGGTACTCCATCTTTAAAAGTATAATTATCAAGCATGGTGGAGATTTCAGCTTCCGGTATTTTTCTCTTATTGGTGATGATGTCTTTCATGTACTTTGCATAAGGAGGCATTTTAAGGATATCAGTCAAGCGAGTACGCAAAAAGACTGGCCTCAGCATTTCAGCAAAGCGTTCAAATTCTTCATGATCTTTCTTTTTAGTCGACTTGGGTGGAAAAGGCATAGGTTTTTGAACCCACCATTCTCTTTCCTTACCGTGTTTTCTAGCAATAAAGTCTCTTTTATCATATCGTGTATTCTTGGGTTGTGGGTTATCAAGATCAACAACTGGTTCTATTTCGACATCATTATCTGGTTCTTTTTCATTGTTTGGTTGAGTATCTTCATGAACATAACCATTATTCTTTTCATTATCACTAGGTGAATGTTCATTACCAGATTGAGTTTCAGCATCAGAAGTAGAAACATCATTATCATGATCAGGAGGTTTTTCTACTTCAAGTTCACTAGAAGCATGCAAAGTCCTATCATTTTTCTTTTTCTTCTTCTTTTTAGAAGGACTAGGTTCAGTGGTATTGTCCCTTTGTGAATCATGTTCAATTCTTTTTGGGTGTCCCTCAGGATAAAGTGGTTCCTGAGTCATTTTACCTCCTCTAGTTGCAACTCTAACAGCAGAGTCATGTATGTTGTTATTCATTTCATGAAGCAATTCTCTTTGAGATTTAGCAACTTGTTCTAACTGAGTTTGTACCATAGAGCATGCTTCCCCACACCTCTAACATCATTTGAGATTCAAATAACAAGTTACTCAAGTGAGCAATCATATCAGAATTATATTTCAATTGTTTCATAACATTTGCATTGAAGTGATCTTGCTTTTTAATATAATTCTCAAACTCATAAAGGCATTGGCTAGGGTGCATATTATGAGGATTATTATTGTCACTGAATTTCATTAGAGAATTTACCTCTACCACCTTAGGCAGTTGTGGTGTATCAAGCCCATGTATTTCTTCAATAGGAGGTAATTTTTTTACATCCTCAGCTTCAATACCTTTTTTCTTCATAGATTTCTTTGCCTCTGGCATATCTTCAGGACTGAGATATAATATACCCCTCTTCTTCGGAGTGGGTTTAGGCAGTGGTTCAGGAAGAGTCCAATCATCATAATTTTTCAATATGTTATTCAATAATTCTTCAGCTTGCCCAATAGTTCGTTCCCTGAAAACACAATCGGCACAACTATCTAGGAAGTCCCTAGAAGCATCAGTTAGTCCATTATAGAAGATATCAAGTATTTCATTTTTCTTAAGAGGATGATCAGGCAAAGCATTAAGCAATTGGAGAAGCCTCCCCCAAGCTTGTGGGAGACTCTCTTCTTCAATTTGCACAAAGTTAAATATTTCCTGTAAGGCAGCTTGTTTCTTATGAGCAGGAAAATATTTTTCAGATAAGTAATAAATCATATCCTGGGGACTACGCACACAACCAGGAGCAAGAGTATTGTACCAAGCTTTAGCATCACCCTTTAATGAGAACGGAAATAATTTTAGAATATAGTAATAGTGAGCTTTCTCATCATGAGTAAAAAGGGTGGCTATATCATTCAACTTAGTAAGATGTGCCACATCAGTTTCAGTTTCATAACCATGGAAACGATCAGATTCAACCAATGTAATCAACTTTGGGTCGACATAGAATTCATAATCCTTATCATCAATAAAGATAGGTGAGGAGGATCATATTGCATTCTAGCATTCAGAGATTTTTCTTTATACTTGCATAATAATTTCTCTAGATCATCTCTATCCTTACAAGCAAGAATATCTCTAGTTGTCTCCTCATTCATAACATAACCTTCTGGTACCTTAGGCAATTCAAATCTAGGAAGGCTAGTTCTAGCAGGTGTTTGAACATTTTCAGTTTCAAGCTCATCATCAGTTTCAACAATATCATGTGTCTTACTCTAGCAATTTGTTCATCAAGAAATTCACCTAGTGGCACATCATCATCAAGCAAGCTACTAGCATCATCATAAGCATCATTCATAGCAGAAGTAGCATCATTAATAACTTGCGACATATCAGGATTGATAGCATGTGGTGGTGTTGCAAGTTTACTTATAATAGAAGGTGAATCTAAAGTAGAGCTAGATGGCAGTTCCTTACATCCCCTCGTCTTAGAGGGAAAAATTGTAGTCTTAGCATCCTTCAGATTCTTCATAGTGATAAATTGATAATAATCCCAAGTGACTTAACAAATATAGCTATGCTCCCCGGCAACGGCGCCAGAAAAAGGTCTTGATAACCCACAAGTATAGGGGATCGCAACAGTTTTCAAGGGTAGAGTATTCAACCCAAATTTATAGATTCGACACAAGGGGAGCCAAAGAATATTTGTAAGTATTTGCAGCTGAGTTGTCAATTCAACCACACCTGAAGATTAATTATCTGCAGCAAAGTCATCAGTAGCAAAGTAGTATGATAGTTTTGATAATAGTAGCAGTAGCAATAGTAACGGTAACAGTGATAGCAGTGGTTTTCTAGTAAGTGCAACAGTAACGCACTACAAAAAAAGACACATCCGTGACATTTTGGGCCAAAAGAATTTTTTTCTGTCGTGCTTATGACACTGCTATGACGATAATTGTGACAAAACCCGGTATCATCATAGATGTGGTGGGCTCCTACTTCTATGACAAAAAATCATGATAGAAAATGGGCTTTTCGTCCTGGGCGGGCCAGAGACGCAGCTGCATGACATTCTTTGGGCCGTCCACGACAGAAAAAACCATGGTAGAAGCGAGGGCGAGGAAAATTTCAGGGAGTTCCTGGTTACGGTGGGTGGTCAGGGGCCGAGCGATGCGTGTTTCTCTCATACACGTACGCGCGTGGGTGCGAGGCGTTGGGCTCTAACTGAACCCGAGAGAGGCGTTCGCCTAATTGAACCCGAGCGATTGCACTGCAGGCTACGCGTTACTGAACCCGAGCGATCGATTGATCCCTTACTGTTAACTGAACCCGATCGAGCGATTCCTTCGCTACTGCTGCTAACTGAAGCCGATCGATGCTGCCTCTGGATGAACAGTGAGCGTTGTTGGGGGGGTTTGGATGAACAGTTCCCAATGGGGGGTTGGATGAACAGGACCCCGTGGTAGTAGAGGCCATTGCCACTGGATGAACAAGACCCCGATCGAGCCGGTTGGGGGTGGATGAACTGGACCCCGTGGAGGGTTGGATGAGCAGGACCCCGTGGAGGGCTAGTTGAACAGTAGCCGGTGGAGGGCTGGATGAACAGTAGTCCGTGGAGGGGTGGTTGAACAGGACCCTGTGGAGAGGGCTGGTTGAACAGTAGCCGGTGGAGGAGCGCGCGGTGGAGGCTGGATGAACAGGAGCCCGTGGATGAACAGTCGCAGGTGGAGGCTGGAGGAGGTCGACGGTGGATGAACAGTAGCCCGTGGAGGCTGGAGGAGGTCGATCGTGGAGATGAACAGTATCCCATGGAGTCCAGTTTTGCGGTACGCCACACCCCTCCCGATGAACAGGACCCCCGTTTTGACCGTAGCGCTCCAACACAAGTCAGTTTCCTCCGTTTTGCGGTACGCCACACCCCTCCGGATCAACAGGACCCCATTTCGACCGTAGGAGGTCCAACAAAAGTCCGTTTCCTCCGTTTTGCGGTATGCCAGACCCCTCCCAATGAACAGGATCCCGTTTTGACCATGGCCGGTCGAACACAAGGTCGTTTCCTCCGTTCTGCGGTACGCCATGCCTCGTTTCCATCGGCTGTTCCGTCCAAGCCAGTTGGCTCCCGATGAACAGCACGCGTTCTGTTGCCTCCTGATGAACACGACGCATTCTGTTGCCTCCCCATGAACACGATGATGACGCAGTTTCTCCGTTCTGACCCAACCATGTACACGAGCCCTGGCCGTACGTATGTGAGAGTAGGCATTGGAGACCCCGCCCGTATGTATGTACGCGGCCGTATTTACTTTCTTGCACCCTGGCCGCTGTACATATGTGTACATGCTACGTGCACGCCTCTACTATGACACGTGCCCTTCCTTACATGGCCACGGTTCATCGCTGCAGCCTGCAGACAGACCGATCATATGTACGTACACGTTCGCGACCAGAATGACAATGCTACGTATGCTTCGACCAGGTGGGTCCCGACTGTCAGGCACTTCCTTGCGTGCGAAGATGTAGCTGGTGGGTCCCAGCTGTCAGGGGGCGAATCAATTTTTTTGCCCGTAATATGGACGCACTTCCTTGCGTGCGAAGATGTAGCTAGTGGGTCCCAGCAGTCAGGGGAAACATTTTTTCGCGAAATACGGTGGCCCGTCCGGTGGGTCCCTGACGTCAGGTGGAGGAATCATTATTTTCCGCGTAATAAGGAGGCACTTCCTTGTTGCGGCCGTGGACCCAGCTATCAGCCTCTCCACGTACAGTACTCCTCCGATGGAAGTCAGTCATTGACCACATTGACCACGCCGTGCCGAGAGTACCAAGGCGGTGGACGACGACGAGGCCTAGGAAGGGGACGACGCGGAGCCGGGGAAGATGCGGAAGTGGATGCCCACATGGAGAGGAGTACGAGGGTTCACTTGTTCGGTTGCGGTGTGAGGCTGCCGTCGCCGCAGGGCCTAGTGAAAGTGCGTTCTATCGACTAGAGGGGGGTGAATAGGCGATTTTTATAAATTCTTCACTAAGGAATTTGTGGGTAAGGAAATTTCTTTAGCGAAGAACTACTTGCAGCGGAATAAGTACTCAGAAGTAAACATAACAGAATACAAGCATGGTCATCATGATGAAATGAAGACAAGCACAGAGTGCAGAAAGCGTAAACACAGGATAATACAAGATGAAGACAAACAGACTGAAGAAATTGAACTGAGGAAATTGAGAAAGTCTTCAGTCAAAGTCTTCAAACACAGATATGAACAAGTGCACAACACAGTTATGAGGAAATGAAAGAGTTGAGGAAATAGAACCAGTAAGCTCGGTGAAGACAATGATTTGGTAGACCAGTTCCCACTGCTGTCTCAGTTGTACATCTGGTTGGAGCGGCTAGGTATTTAAACCTGAGGACACACAGTCCCGGACACCCAGTCCTGAACACACAGTCCAGGACACCTAGTCCTCACCGTATTCTCCTTGAGCTAAGGTCACATAGACCTCGCCCAATCACTCGTGGTAAGTCTTTAGGTGACTTCCGAACCTTCACAAACTCGGTCACTCGGCGATCCACAATTTCCTCTTGGATGCTCTAGACCATGACGCCTAACCGTCTGGAAGAAGCACAGTCTTCAAAGGTAACAAGCGTCGGATCCCCGCAAGATCAATCTCTTTAGTGATGCTCAATCACTTTGGGTTTGTAGGTGTTTGGGTTTGGGGTTTTTCCTCACTTGATGATTTTCGCTCAAAGTCCTTAGAGGATGGGATGCTCTCAAATGACAAGTGTTAGTTTCTCTCGGAGCAGCCAACCAGCTAGTGGTTGTAGGGGGCGGCTATTTATAGCCTAGGGAGCAGCCCGACATGACAAGACATAAAGGCCCTTCAATGATATGACCGTTAGGTGGGTAGATATTTTGGGACAGCTGGCGCATAGCACAACAACGGTCGGAAATTGGAGTATCAAATTCCTCAGGGCTATCATGTTCCTCACTGTGTAGGCAATCCGCACTGGCGAATTCCTAACTCCTCAGTCAGAACAAATTCCTCAGAGACCAGAAGAACTTCGTCTCTGTCACTGAAGAATATGACTGAACTGTATGAGATTTCCAATGGCTTCACTCGAAGGGATTGGTAGGTGTAGGATTTTGAGTTGAGCATCACATGGAAATTTTTCCTTAGTATTTCCTCGACCCCCTTTAACAGTACGGTGTTTCCTATGACTCAAGAAAGAGAAAATGAAACTACGAAAACAAAAGTCTTCACGCTTCATATTCCTCAAATGAATACCAAGTCTTCAAGGTCACACCAATTTCTTCACTTTCAAAGTCTTCAGAAATCCAAAGTCTTCAGTCGAAGAACTTCATTTTTAGGGGTCGACTTTCTCTGTAAATATCAACCTCCTCATAGACTTATAGACCTGTGTACACTCATAAACACATTAGTCCCTTAACCTATAAGTCTTCAATACACCAAAATCACTAAGGGGCACTAGATGCACTTACAATCTCCCCCTTTTTGGTGATTGATGACAATATAGGTTAAGTTTTCAACGGGGATAAACATATGAAGTGTAAATACTGATATTGAAGAATTTGATTGCAAGATATAGAAGAACTCCCCCTGAAGATGTGCATAGTGAGGAATTTGCTTTTGAAGCAATGCACACTTGAAGAGTTGAATCATGGAGATCTCCCCCTATATCTTGTAATTCATACACGCATTTGACATAATATATGAAGAATTTGAAATGCATGATGAAATATGGTGGCTGATGTAATTCAGCATGCGTGCAATAACATTAACGAGGAATGTAGAAGAAATAGCAAAAGTATCAAGTCACCATAGAGTTTAAGTTTACAACTCGATCCAGCAAAGTCTTCAAAAGAACGATAGTTGCAACTTAAAAAACGCCCATTTAAGATAGACCCGCTTGAAGACTAACTCAAATTTCTCCCCCTTTGTCATCAGATGACCAAAAGGGTCGAAAATGAGGACTAACGCCCCTGAAGAATATCAAGGTGATGAAGGAGCATCAGCGTTGTTGGGGTCGGTTGTTGGAGTAGGGCCTGCCGCAGTGTCGTCCAAATCTTCATGTTCATCAGTGTCACGTGATGAAGAATAGGAGCTGGCCACCAAGGAAGGAACCTTGACCTTCTTGTACTTCTTCGGTGGAGGTGCAGCCCAGTCAAGATCGTCCTTGAGACCCATTGTCTTCAGATCTTCTTCACTATAGACTTGAGACAGAACAGCCCAGGTGCGGTTGAGGATTTCATGAAGGTAGTAGTGGTTTTTCTTCACTGCATTGTGGGTAGCAGTCATGTTGTGAAGAATTGAACCAAACTGACGCTTGACCCATTTATGATTGTGATCAACCTTCTGGTGAAGACTGAGGAGAAGCTCACGGTCAGTCATCACCCTGGGTGCTGTGCCTTGAGGATTTTGCTTGGGTGCGTTGGCGGCAGAGTCATGGGTGGCAGAGTCATTATTGGTGGAGTAGGATGCAGCCTTGCGAAATTGTCCATCCAATGGATGAATGCCTTCATCAATTACAGCAGTAGCCTTGCCCTTTTCATCAGCTGAGGAAAATGTCTGTTTGAGGACTTCAATTAGGGGCAAGTAGCTGCAATGGTTCAGTGTATCAACTTTATAGTTGAGTGAAGACCTTGTCCTAATGAATCTCATAATCCAAGGTGCATAAGGCTTCAACTCAAATGGTGACATGGCGACATTAGCCAGAGTCCTCATGAAGAAATCATGGAAGTTTATGGGAATGCCATGAATGATATTGAAAAGCAAATTCTTCATGATGCCAACGACTTCTTCTTCATTTGAGTCGTGGCCCTTGATTGGACTCAATGTCTTCGTCAGAATGCGATAGACAGTCCGAGGCACATACAACAATTCCTTCACAAGGAATTTTGTTCTTGAGGTCTGACCTGGCTTCAAAGGCTTCATCAGCACTTGCATGTAGTGATCGGTTAGCTCAGGTTCATTGTAGACGCAACAAGCACCTTCAAGGGGCGGACTGAGAGGTAAGGCACGAAGCAATTCAGTAGCTGGTGCCTTGTAGTGAGTGTTTTCAGACATCCTGTCCAGCACCCATGAATTCACATCTTCAGAATTTCCGGTGCTGTGCAGCGTTGCATAGAATTGAAGAATAAGTTCTTCATTCCAATCACAGATGTCAGTGCAGAAATTTAACAGTCCAGCGTCGTGAAGAACACTGAGGACTGGCCCGAAGCACGGCAGAGATTCCATGTCCACGTGAGGAATGTGCTCATGATCGAAGACTTTGTCTTTGTCGAACAGCACTGAGGAATAGAAATTTGCCTGGCTGGCAGTCTAGAAACGCCTCTTCCTTATGCGAGCAGAGTCATAAGGGTTGTAATCAGTGAAGAATACATGCTCGCCAAAGAAGGCATCAATCTTGAATTTTTGCTTCCTGGAGAATGGATCCTTTGGTTTGGGCAGAGGAGTGTCAGTGAGTTGCATCACAACCTCAGGAATCGCAATCTCAGGTTCTTCAGGCTGAGGAATTTCTGGTTCCTCTTCAGTGGCAGCCTGGTTCTTGAATTCTTCATTTTCAGTTTCTTCAGCACTAGCAGCTGGAATGTCTTCATGAGCTTCATCAGATCCCATTTGAACTGTAGTGACTGGGGACTGAGGAATTTGCTGCAATGGAGTGAAGAGTGGAGAATTGGGGTGCTGACTTTCCCAAAAGTCATCATTCATCACAGGTGTGGTACAGCCAATGTCCACATCTTCATCTTCAATTTCTTCAACGCCGGCCTCTTTAGCAGTAAACTGAGGCACAGGCGAGGAAACAACTGGGGTTGAAGGGATTTCATCCACTTCAATTTCTTCATCCATCTGCTCTGACGTAGCAGCAGAAGGAGTTTCTTCATCAGATCCGCTAGGGATCACATATTCTTCATCAAAAGGAACAAGGTCCTTTGATGGCATGGTTGAGATTGGAACAACATCAATCGGGTTTGCAAAAGAGCTGGTCATAGGCTTCATTTTCTTCGGAGCAGAAGAATCTGAAGAGGCTGATGCTTTCCTTTTCTTCACTGCTGCACGCTCTGCAGCCTTGGTCTTCTTCACATCTGATGCAGATGGAAGGATTGGAGTTGGAGTAGGCGCAAGTGGAGCAGAGGAATTTGGTGCAGTTTCTTCAGGCACAACTGATGCAGTTGCCCTGACCTCTTCATTTTCTTCAGGCGCACCACAAGTGGGTGCCCTGGGAATTTCATTAGCGGCTGGAATGCAGTCATCAGCCCTGGAACTCACATTATCTTCAGCAGCCTGATTGTCATCAGCGGTGCTGGCATGTTCTTCAGTTTGCTGAGCAGATGCTTCAGCCGGAGTGACTTCAATATGCACAGGGGCAGCGGCACTTGAAGTGAGTGTCTTCGTCAGATTGACGAACCTGACCTTGGCTCCTTTCCAATCAGCATAGTAAGCGTTGAAATCATCGCTGAGGACTTTGATTCCAGACTAGAGCTTTACGAGTTCATCAGTTGTCATAGAGACAACGTTGTTCTTCAGAAACTTCTCCTTCCTGTACTGTGCTTTCTTGAGTTGCCTGGCCTTCTCATATTTCCATTTTTCTTCACTAATGAAATGGGTCAGCATGTGACTTTGGCCAGGTGTCAACTTGAAATCAGGCATAGGAGTGTTTGGGTCCTTGTACCAGAGATCAATATAGTCGAGGATCAGCTTTGGATCCAAAAGCAGTGGCACTTCTGTGCCCTTGGCTCTAGCGGCCCTGACTTGCCTGTCTCTGATGATCTTAGCAAGTTCTTCATCATCTTCAGACGGCACTTGGAAGGCGACCTGCTTCTTCTGAGGACTTGGGCGAGAGTCTCGTCCTGCGGTGGTCTTAGTCTTCAGCAGAGAGGGTCCTATTGAAGAATATGGTGCAGCTGAGGAACTAGCTGAAGCTCCTGAGGAAATGGAGATGCCTGTAGTCCTTTGGCACGTGGCAAGATGCACAGGTGCTGAGGATTTTGTTGGAGCAGCTGAGGACTTTGGAGGAGCAGGAGCGGCTTGAGGAATTGGCCGTGAGGGCTTAGCTGAGGAAATTGGCTGTGAGGGCATTGAAGAAGACGCACTTGGCTTGTGCGCAGGCTTCTTTGCCATGGATTTCTTCGGCCTTACAGAGGCCTCAGCAGTAGCAGCAGTGGAATCTTCGTTGAATTTCCTTACTGCGTCTTTTGCCTGTTTGGCCAACTTGGCCTGGCGCTTGGCCCATTCTTCAGGAAAATCCTCACAGCGCTTGATGCTAGTGGGATCTGCCTCTTGGCTAGGTGCCAAAGGAGGTCTTGAGCATGGAGGAGTAACAGCGAATTTCTTCATGTATTTTGGAGTCACATACCTGTACTCCCTCCACTCTTTTGCCCATCTCCTTTCTATCCTCTGAATGCGCACCTTGCGCTGATTTTTATCTTCCTCAGGGGGTGTGCAGTACCCAGCATAAATGTCCTCAAGGATTTCAAAGGCAGTATTGACCTCAGGCCTCTTTCCTCCTTTCTGTGGCCTCTTTTCATTAGCCATTTTCTTTAGTTGAGGAATTTGAACAATTGAACTCTCTGAAGAAGTATGCAACTTTTCTTCAAGGAACGCTGCAAATGAGTTAAGTTGATGAGAACCTAGTGATTCAGCAGCGGACATGAGTACCTGTGAACAGAGTATAGTTGCGAGGAATTTGGAGAGGTCATATGCGTTCTCAGAAGGTTTTTCAATAAGAACAAGTTTGAGGAATTTGACCAGATGAGTCTTGAAGAATTTCACTAAGCGTTCTTTATCTTAGGTTCCAGAGTTGTATAGATCGAAGATCCACACAATTGAGGAATCTTGAAGAAAAGTGATGCTTAGAGAAACGAATCAAGAGCAGATGACATGTGAGGTGTTTAGTGTGTGAGGATTTGAAGAAAAACACCTTTGAAGATTTTGTAGTAAACATTTGAATCAAAGTGGGCAGTAAAAGTAACTTTTAATTACCCTGAACGAAGAACACGACGAACTGGGATGTGAAGAAGTGAAGCTCGTCTGTGCAGATCTTCCACGCCCTAACTTGGCAGAGGAAGACGGCTATGGCGGCGGCGGCGTGAAGATTTCCGCGGCCGGCGTGAGTACGGCGGCGACGAGGTCGAGGCAGTGAAGCTCTTCCTCACTGGCGACGATGATGTAGCGGCTGCACTAGGGTTTGAGAAGCTCGAGCTTGGAGAGAGGTCGAGCGGAGTAAAAGAAGTGAGGAACGGGAGAGGGGGTATTTATAGCCACAGTGAAAAAGGTCCGCCCGAAGAAATTGGACGAACGTGCCCCTGACCCTTATCATTCGCATGACATGTGTCACCCACGTACTGAGAGGTGGAGATCGTGTTAGATCGTGGGTGAATAGATAAGTATATCGTGGGAAGCGGAACGGTTTGAGCGGCAAAGCCGAAAATTTGGATAAGATAAGTTAAAAGTTTCGTTCGCAAATTCTTCAGCTGACAAGGACGCAGTGAAGATTTTGAATGGGTTTCAAATAGAACGCACATGAAGAATTTGTGAATAGATTGGGTTGAGTATAGCATAGAGGGGGAAGGGTCCGATCAGATTCACTTAGCAGAAAAACCAACTTGAAGAATTAGCCATAAGTGAATGTTGTAGAGGACATAAACTCATATATATATATATAGCCAATGAAGAGAAACGACGGAAACAGTGAAGATTTTGCAAAGTTGAAGAATATAAACAACTGAGGAATTTCAAAACTGAGGAAAAACTCAAATTGAAGATTTTCAACTTTTGTGGTGGCGTGACCCACCGTATAAGAATGATGATTTCAGACACCGCGTACAATTGTCGTAGGGTTCTAAGAATCAAATTCTTCATTAATTTCTTCACACTTAGAGTGTTATTCTTCATTGATTGAAGAAAAACATTTCTTCATGTGTTGCACATCTAAGTCATCAATTTTGCATAAGTGTTAGGATGAGTGTCCTTTTCAAAGAACATTCGAAGAATATGCTTCACAGCCTTATGGTGTGATTCCTTCGATGTAGCTTGAAATCAGGCACACATGCAAACACTAAGCATAATATCTGGCCTAGATGCACATAAGTACAATAAAGAACCAATCATGGAGCGGTATACCTTTTGATCGAAGTCAATACCATTTTCATCAGTGCACAGATGGCCATTTGTGGGCATAGGAATTTTGACGCCTTTGCAATCTTGCATGCCGAATTTCCTCAGTACATCCTTGAGGTATTTCTCCTGAGATATGAATATGCCATTGCGCTGTTGACGAATTTGAAGACCTAAGAAGAATTTCAACTCTCCCATCATAGACATTTGATATTCTTCACTCATCATATAGGCAAATTCATCACTATAACGTTGGTCAGTACAGCCAAAGATGATGTCATCAACATATATTTGGCATACAAACAATTCATCATCATATGATTTAGTGAAAAGAGTAGGGTCGAGTGTACCGGGTTTGAAGCCTTTCTTCATGAGGAATTCCTTCAAAGTATCATACCACGCCCGAGGGGCCTGCTTGAGGCCATAGAGGGCCTTATTTAGTCTGAAGACTTTGTCAGGATGCTTAGGATCTTCAAAACCTGGGGGTTGAGCAACATATACTTCTTCCTCAAGCTTACCATTGAGGAATGCGCTTTTCACATCCATTTGATATAAAGTGATATCATGATGGTTAGCATAAGCAAGTAATATGCGAATAGCTTCAAGTCTAGCAACATGTGCAAAAGTTTCATCGAAATCAATTCCTTCAATCCGTGTGTAGCCTTGAGCTACTAGCCGTGCCTTATTCCTCACCACAAGGCCATTTTCATCTTGCTTGTTGCGGTAGATCCACTTTGTGCCAATGATATTGTGTTTGCGAGGATCTGGACGATTGACCAGTTCCCAAACGTTGTTGAGCTCGAAGTGATGTAATTCTTCTTGCATGGCCTGAATCCACTCAGGCTCCAGAAATGCTTCATCTACCTCAGTGGGCTCTGAGATAGAGACAAAAGCATAGTGCCCACAAAAGTTAGATAAATGTGAAGCTTTTGAGCGTGTGAGAGGACCTGGTGCTTCAATGTCATCGATGAACTTCTCAACTTGCACTTCTTTTGCATCGCGAGGATGAGTAGGTTGTCGTCGAGGAATTTGATCAGCATTTTCTTCAGCACCATTTTCTTCAGCAATTTCTTCAGGTGCATTAGCTCGACGTTCTTCACGTTCTGGAATGAATTCTTCAGCAGATTCTTCTGTAGGAATGACATCCTCGGTAGCCTTGAACTTGATAGTTTCCTCAGGTGCTGGTTCATCTATCACACAGGGTAGGTGCTCTCTTTGCGAGCCATTAGTTTCATCGAACCGCACATCTACAGTTTCAACAACCTTGTGAAGAACGGTGTTGAAGACTCTGTAGGTGTGCGAGTCCTTTCCGTAACCAAGCATAAAACCTTCATGTGCTTTTGGTGCAAATTTAGCATTGTGATGAGGATCTCTAATCCAACATTTAGCACCGAAGACTTTGAAATAACTCACATTGGGTTTCTTGTCAGTGAGGAGTTCATAGGCAGTCTTCTTGAAGAATTTGTGAAGATATAACCTGTTGATGATGTGGCACGCAGTATAAATTGCCTCAATCCAGAAGTGACGAGGCGTCTTGTACTCATCAAGCATAGTGCGAGCCATCTCAACAAGAGTTCTGTTCTTGCGCTCCACGACACCATTTTGCTGAGGAGTGTAAGGAGTAGATAACTCATGAGTAATACCAAGTTCATCAAGATAGTCATCAAGACCAGAATTCTTGAACTCAGTTCCATTGTCACTTCTGATGTGCTTGATCTTCACACCAAAGTTGGTTGAAGCCCTCGAGGAAAATCATTTGAAGACTTCCTGCACTTCATGTTTGTAAGTAACAATGTGTACCCATGTGTAACGAGAGTAATCATCAACAATAACAAGCCCATAGAGAGATGCGTCATTTGTGATAGTTGAGTAATGGTTAGGACCAAAGAGGTCCATGTGAAGCAATTCGAATGGTCGAGTAGTGCTCATGATAGTCTTCGCTGGATGCTTAGCCTTGGTCATCTTTCCAGCTTCACAAGCTCCACATAGGTGATCCTTGAGGAATTTGACATTCTCAATGCCAATGACATGCTTATTCTTTGCAAGCGTGTGCAAATTCCTCATGCCTGCATGACCAAGTCGTCGATTCCATAGCCATCCTTCTGAAGCTTTTGCAAGTAGGCACACGGCTGGTTGCGGTCCTGTAGAGAAATCAACAATATACAAGTCTCCTCTCCTAAAGCCTTCGAAGACTTTGGAATTGTCACCTTCCATAACCACAACACAACGATACTTGCCAAAGACAACTACCATATCAAGATCACAAAGCATTGAGACAGACATAAGGTTGTATCCTAAGGACTCGACAAGCATGACTTTGTCCATGTGTCGATCCTTTGTGATCGCAACCTTACCTAGACCCAATACCTGACTTTTGCCTTTGTCAGCGAAGATGATATGCTTCAGATGCGATGGTGATAAGGGAGCATCAATCAATAGATTCTTGTCACCAGTCATGTGATTTGTACATCCACTATCGAGGACCCACTCAGTGGCTTTGGGTTGATCATCCTGCAGAGAATTAGTGCAGCTTACGAACTTCATATACTTCATCAGTGAAGAATATGACATCAATTCATCAGATCAATTTCATCAAGCAATAGAACAGATAAAGCAGTATGAGGACGTGAGAAATGAAAGTTCATTTCTTCATGATTAGCCTGCGTCCTTTCAGGCAAACTTCAGGTCTCCAGCAAATTCTTCAGACGTTCAAGTACGTCTGGAGACCTGACCCTGCAGAAGAGATTAGTTCTTTTTCTTCACCACCCACATCTGAAGGGGTGGCAAAGAGTTCATCACTCTGCGAGCTCCATATGAGAAAGGTGGCATAGAATCCAATCCGTTTCGTTTCACATAAGAGAAGTTAGGGTAAGCATATGAATAAGCAGAGAAATTCTTCAAGGACTTATGAACATAATGATTAGAAGAATAATGCTCATATTCATAGCCCTTGGCTCCTCCCTGCGAAACAGAGTTGTTAGCACGATGATGTTCATATGAGGACTTTGATCCTCTTGAGGAATTTGATCCATGTGAGGAATTTGGTCCGTATGAGGACTTGGATCCATATGAAGAATTTGGTCCATATGAAGAATTTGATCTGGGGTTCCTATTCCTCAGGTGGTGTCATGAGCACATTCACCTGAAGACTTTCAAGGCATCTTTTGGGAACCCAGATTTTCTTCATAGGAGAACCATTCCTATAGTTAGTGCCAACATATCTAGCAAATAATTCACCATTCTGATTTTTGAACAGTTTGTAGTTGGAGTCAAATGACTCATCAGAAGAATGAGGAGATTCACATGTAAAGCCAGATAAGTTAGATGGATCAACTGGAGGTCCCTTTGCAGCAACACATGAGGTTTTGGGGTATTGCTCAGGCTTCCAATATGTACCTCGGCATTGAGTTTTCTCTCAAAGGCAATACCCTCTTTCCTAGGGTTTCTGTTGAGGATCTGCTTTTTAAGCACATCACAAAGAGTCTGATGCCCTTTGAGACTTTTGTGCATGCCTGTCATGTACAATTCCTTCAGCCCTGCATCGTTAGTGATACTAGCAATGTCCTTAGATGAGGAATTAATGATTGTAGAGACAGTTGAGGAATTTGTAGCATTAGGAGCATTTGAACATTCAGGTGAAGAATTAGCATATTCACGTTCAATGCATTTCAAACATGGAGGAACAAATTCTTCCTGTGCAGCGCTGATTTGTTGAGCAAGTAATGAATCGCGCTCCTTCTGAAGATCTTCATAACTCACTTTTAGCTTCTCTAGATCTTGCTTTCTTTGAAGAAATTCATAAGAAAGCTTCTCATGATCAGACAAAAGAGTGTTATGATGACCTTGAAGGTTGTCATACCTAGTCTAAAGTCTCTGAAGATTTTCAGTCAAGGTTTTAGTGCGATCCATTTCTTCACCCAACATATCATCACTCTTGTCTAGCATGTTTTGAACCTTTTCAAGGGCCCTTTGTTGTTTCACACCAATCTTAGCAAGTTTAGAATAGCTAGGCTTAAGGTTTTCATCAGATTCATTTTCACTTGATTCAGATGAGGCATATTTGGGTACCTTGGCACCCTTTGCCATGAAGCAATAGGTGGGAGCGTAGTCATCATTGCCTTCATCAGCCTTGTTGGTGAGGTCATTTTCTTTAGAGTTGAAGATAGATTTGCTGACGAATGCAGTAGCGAGGGCTAGGCTCGCCACACCGGATTCGGAATCCTCAGATGCCTCCTCTTCCTCATTTTCTTCAGATTCAGCCTCAGAGTCCTTTTCCTTGCCAATGAATGCCCGAGCCTTCTTGGAGCTACTCTTCTTGTGAGATGAAGACTTTGAGGGTTTTGATGATGAAGATTTTGAGGATTTCTTCTTTTTCTTCGTATCATCAGAACTGTAATCCTTGTATTTATTCTTCTTTGATTCCTTTTCCCACTGAGGACAATCTTGAATGTAGTGTCCTGGTTTCTTGCATTTGTGACAAAGCCTCTTCTTGTAGTCACTAGATGAGGAATCATTTCTCCTTGAGGGTCTTCCAAAGCGACCACACCTTGAGAGCTTCTGGAATTTCTTCACAAGCAGTGCTAGATCATGGCTCAGTTCTTCAGGATCACCAAGACTGCTTTCAGAGTCTTCATCATTAGACTCAGAAACTGCCTTGGCCTTCAGTGCACGTGATCTGCCATAGCTCAAACCATAGAGATCTCTCTTTTCAGCAAGCTGGAACTCATGAGTGTTTAGCCTTTCGAGGATATCAGCGGGATCAAGTGACTTGTAATCAGCACGCTCTTGTATCATCAAGGCCAGAGTATCAAATGAGGAATCAAGCGATCTCAGTAGTTTCTTCACCACCTCGTGGTCGGTGATGTCAGTGGCACCAAGTGCTTGAAGCTCATTTGAGATGTCAGTGAGGTGATCGAAGGTTTGTTGAACATTCTCATTGTCGAGTCTTTTGAAGCGGTTGAAGAGATTGCGAAGAACATCAACTCGAGAGTCATGCTGTGTTGAGACTCCTTCATTTACTTTGGACAGCCTATCCCAGATAAGCTTAGCAGTTTCCAAAGCACTCACTCTTCCATACTGTCCTTTGCTCAGATGGCCACATATGATATTCTTCGCTTGAGAATCGAGTTGCTTGAATCTCTTCACATCGGCAGCGTTCAGTGAGGGTGAGACAAAGGGAACACCTTTTTCCACAACATACCAGAGATCGTTATCAATTGCCTCAAGATGAATTCGCATCTTATTCTTCTAGTAGGGGTAGTCCGTCCCGTCGAAGGTAGGACACCCAGCAGAGACCTTGATCGTACCTGCGGTCGACATAACTAAAACTCCAGGTGGTTAAACCAAAATCACACAGAACAAGGGAGTACCTTGCTCTGATACCAATTGAAAGTGCGTTATATCAACTAGAGGGGGGTGAATAGGTGATTTTTATAAATTCTTCATTGAGGAATTTGTGGGTGGAAATTCCTTAGCGAAGAACTACTTGCAGCGGAATAAGTACTCAGAAGTAAACATAACAGAATACAAGCATGGTCATCATGATGAAATGAAGACAAGCACAGAGTACAGAAAGCGTAAACACAGGATAACACAAGATGAAGACAAGCAGACTAAAGAAATTGAACTGAGGAAATTGAGAAAGTCTTTAGTCAAAGTCTTCAAACACAGATATGAACAAGTGCACAACATAGTTATGAGGAAATGAAAGAGTTGAGGAAATAGAACCAGTAAGCTCGGTGAAGACAATGATTTGGTAGACCAGTTCCAACTGTTGTCTCAGTTGTACATCTGGTTGGAGCAGCTAGGTATTTAAACCTGAGGACACACAGTCCCGAACACCCAGTCATGAACACACAGTCCAGGACACCTAGTCCTCACCGTATTCTCCATGAGCTAAGGTCACACAGACCTCGCCCAATCACTCGTGGTAAGTCTTCAGGTGACTTCCGAACCTTCACAAACTCGGTCACTCGGCGATCCACAATTTCCTCTTGGATGCTCTAGACCATGACGCCTAATCGTCTGGAAGAAGCACAGTCTTCAAAGGTAACAAGCGTCGGATCCACGCAGGATCAATCTCTTCAGTGATGCTCAATCACTTTGGGTTTGTAGGTGTTTGGGTTTGGGTTTTTTCCTCACTTGATGATTTTCGCTCAAAGTCCTCGGAGGATGGGTTGCTCTCAAATGACAAGTGTCAGTTTCTCTCGGAGCAGCCAACCAGCTAGTGGTTGTAGGGGCGGCTATTTATAGCCTAGGGAGCAGCCCGACATGATAAGACATAAATGCCCTTCAATGATATGACCGTTAGGTGGGTAGATATTTTGGGACAGCTGGCGCATAACACAGCAACGGTCGGAAATTTGAGTATCAAATTCCTCAGGGCTATCATGTTCCTCACTGTGTAGGCAATCCACACTGGCGAATTCCTAACTCCTCAGTCAGAACAAATTCCTTAGAGACCAGAAGAACTTCGTCTCTGTCACTGAAGAATATGACTGAACTGTATGAGATTTCCAATGGCTTCACTCGAAGGGATTGGTAGGTGTAGGATTTTGAGTTGAGCATCACATGGAAATTTTTCCTTAGTATTTCCTCGACCCCCTTTAACAGTACGGTGTTTCCTATGACTCAAGAAAGAGAAAATGAAACTACGAAAACAAAAGTCTTCACGCTTCATATTCCTCAAATGAATACCAAGTCTTCAAGTCACACCAATTTCTTCACTTTCAAAGTCTTCAGAAAGTCTTCAGAAATCCAAAGTCTTCAGCGAAGAACTTCATTTTTAGGGGTCGACTTTCTCTGTAAATGTCAACCTCCTCATAGACTTATAGACCTGTGTACACTCATAAACGCATTAGTCCCTTAACATATAAGTCTTCAATACACCAAAATCACTAAGGGGCACTAGATGCACTTACACCTAGCCAGCGGTGGGAGTAGTAGGGGGCGGTGAGGCCTCCGCGGTAGCACAGCCGGCCACAGGAGGCAGGAGCAGGCGGCACGACCAGCGCTGCTTTGGGCGGCTGGAGCAAGAAGACCAGAGGTTGAAGAAGCACTACGGTCGTTGGATGGACATTGTACGGTCACTGGAGCTAGAATCGTTCATATTGACTAAGTTGACAAAGCCCTCCGTCCCCGTCAACTTAGTAGGCCCACAAGTCAGCCTCCCACTATGTTGGGTCCCAGCTAGCAGGGGGTATTCATTTTTTTTGTGCGTAATAAGGAGGCACTTCCTTGCGTGCGAAGATATAGCTGGTGGGTCCGACCTATCAGCGAGGGGAACGTTTTTTCGTGAAATACAGAGGCCCTTCCGGTGGGTCCTAGCTGTCAGGTGGAGGAATCATTATTTTTGGCGTAATAAGGAGGCATTTCCTTGCATGCGGCCATGGACCCAGCTGTCAGCATCTCCACATACAGTCCACTTCCGATGGATGTCGTTCGTTGACCACGCCGTGCCGAGAGCACCAAGGCGGTGGACGACGGCGAGGCCTAAGAAGGGAATGACACAGAGCCAGGGAAGACTCGGCAGTTATTTCCCACGTGAAGGGGAGTACGAGGGTTTACTGGTTCGTCTGCCGTCGCTGGAGAATAATAGCAGGTGTGGGTGAGTAGAGGGATGGCTAGGCCAGCGATGGGAGTACGATGCGGCGGTGAGGCCTGCGCGGCAGCATAGCCGGCCGCGGGAGGAGTGAGCAGGCAGTCCCGCCGGTGCTTGTTTGAGCGGCTGGAGCAGGAAGAGCAGAGATTGAAGAAGCATGACGGCCATTGGATGGACATCCAACAGTCACTACTCTCGTGTGTTGACTAAGTTGACACGGCGTTGCGTGTGCGTCAACCTTTTTTTAGGAAAGCATACGCGTCAACTTGTAGTAGGCGAACAAGTCAGGCTCAAATCCGTGGAAAATAGCATACAACCCATCTGCCATTATTTCTAATAATTTACAACCCATTTGCTAATTCTTAAGAATATTTTTGGAGCCCATCTTATTTTTGTTAGCATTACACCCCATATTGTGGCCACGGTTAAAAATTATACGAAATTTTGGATATTTTGGTGCGGTCGACAGTTTTTAATCCCGAAATATCGAGTCACATTCAAACTATTTTGAAAAAATAATTTATATAAATATAAAATCCAAATAATTGTCCACGCATAAAAATCAATGGAATTTAAAATCTTGTAACGAATTTTTTTCTTAAACTAATCCCGGTTTGATGTGTTTTAAAAATGTGCAGCCCATTTCTGGGCAAACCGAATGAAACTCTCCTCGTCTTGAAAGATTTGCAGCCTAGCAGGGCTGATAAAGCAAGTAGGCCTCGTTTGGGTATTTCTTTAAAAAATAGAACTGGGCTAGCCATTTTCAGCAAGAAAAAAACACAACTGGGCTCATGATGTGGTAAACATAAATAAAACCCTGGCTAGACGGGCCACAGCCCCCGCACGGCCCCGTTGTTACCCTGATCCGTCGCTAAAACTAGTATAAATAACAACTGATTGTTCCTAAAAAAATTGCGCGACCTGCTGGGTCCCTGGTGTCAGCCGCTCATAGTGTAATTCTCTCGTTTATTGACTACGTTGACAATGGCGTGAGCCCCAAATGTCCAACCATTAGGAGGAACCATTTTTTGGGCTATAATAACGAGGCACTTGCTTGCGTACTGCCATGACGCTGGTGGGTCCCTACTATCATCCTCTCCACGTACAGTCATCTCCTTGTTCCTGTCGGTTGTTGACGACGTTGACAATGCAAGAGGGCAGCACACCACGCACGGCGAGCGAACCAAGGCAGAGGACGACGGCGAGGCCTCGGACAGAACGAACAGGAGTCGTGGAAGATGCGCCGGTCCAGTCGCAGGCGGAGGGGAGTACGAGGGTTGACTGGTTCGGGTGCGGGTGCGTGTTGGGGCTGGCATCACCAGAGAATAACAACGTTGGAGGGTACGGTAGGGCGGCGGAGGCCAGCCATGGAAGGCGGGAGCAGGCAGAGCCGACGGGGTGGTTTGGTTTGGGCGGCTGGAGGAAGAAGACAAGAGATAAAAGATACACGACAAATGTTGGATGTCAATCCAACGGCTGGTAGGCAGAATCGTTTATTGACTGGCTAGTAAGTCAACACCACCTTGGATAGGCTATTTCCTCGTGGGTCCCAAATGTCAGAATCCAAATCTGTCACGGTCATGCAGCCTTTCCTATGAAAATTTACAGCCCATTTGATGTGCTAGTTTGAAATAAGTTTGTGGGTGCTGGTGGGGGCTAATCACTTGTCTTCTGTAATGCACAGTGAGCTCAAGCAGCCGGCGAGAGTGATGTTATTTCCCTTGGTTGGGATTTGTTACAATATTTCACTCTAAATTAAATGAATGGCAAGCCATTTGCCTTGTTTCAAAGAAATTATGACAGTCACAGCCGAGTTGAAAAGGGCAAGAACATCTAACTCCAGCTTACAAACTGTACAAAAGCACGAGGGTTAATTGTTCATCAGGTTTAGACAAAACCCAGGTTGAAAAGGGCAACAACATCTAACTCCAGCACTGTTTTCGGCAGTCACAGTCAAATGGATCGGTCAGGTCCATAGAATGAACATCCTGGGTCGTAAAATTTACTGGATTATGACCACAATATGTTGTAAATAGAAGCCCGGCACGTTCAGAAGCTCTTTTGCCCACCTGAAACTCCTTTTTTTGCTCTTCGACATACCCATCCGTCAAACCCATGCTGCTGATAAACTTAAGCCTGATGGACAATAGTAACCTCGCATTCAGCCAGAAGAATGTGACAAATCTAGTGTTTGCATGGTTGGCTACATATCGTTCTAGCGTTATTGTCTTCAATCGAATATCATGAGAAATGAGAAAATCCCGGTGCTTACGAAGCACCGATTGGTTATAACTTTCTTACCCCGTCTTGTTGCATAAATAGACATGAAGATTGAAAACAGTTAAGGTAAAGAGCAACAACTGAACGGTTAATTCTAGTACACTATATGCAGGCTTCCAATGTGCGTGAAATTATCACCTGTATATACAACTTCTCGAGACATGGAAAGCATTGCAGCAAGCTAATAATCGTGTTCAGATCAAAACTATTCATTTGGATATATAAGATCTTGACAGAATACAACACCATTGATAGGCCATCCATGGAGAAACTCTTCATTGAGCATAGAACATAATATTAGTACAAAATGTGTACTCCAAGATGATATATAACTTATGCGCAGAAATTTAAAATGCAGCTTATGGTTACAAGTGTAGATGATAATACAAAGTACCTGAAGAACTGTGGAGCCAAACACCGTACTGAAATGAGCACAGAGATCATGTATTACACCCAAGATCTCCAATTTAGGCGCAGAGAGGACGGTTATTTGTGACGGTGAATAACTAGAATCAAGGATCAACCTTTGAAGTGAAGGGGCATCTTGGATGATGAGCTGCCTTCCGTCAAAAAAATTCCAATTCTTACAAGGTTAGGCGACTTTATTTGGAGACAACCGATTCTAATTGTGAAAACAAGCACCAAGCACTCCAGGGCAGGGCAACTGGAGTGGATGATGTTGTGCAATGAGGCCTCCGATATACGAACCGACACAAGTGAAAGTTTCTTGTGAACTGGGAGTCGAAGGTTTAGTACCAGATTGTCTGGTAGGTAGCACAGCGCAAAGGTGGCGGTGTGGAGAGAGGAGGAAAACCGCGAGATGGACATCGGTGCTGAGGGCACAAGTACATGGCGTTCGGTATCTGGTAGGTGATTTCCAGGGGAATAGTAGAACTCAAGCAGCTGTAGTACTGTGAATTCAGGAGATTTCAGCCAGGCGTCCACCATGCAGGGAATGGTATGCTTGCTCAGGTAGCATGACGGGATGCAGAGGCTTTGAACGGAGCCCTGGTGGGAGGAGATGATGGCTCTGGGGATTTCAAAATCATTGAATAGAGATAGCTGACGACAGTTGAGATTAAGGGGCACGGCGCGCCATAGAGGGTGCCACCAAATTGAGAGGACTTGGGTGCGGCAGCAATCCTTGGTGGGGAGAAGCGAGATGATCTCCCCAAGGACGGCGTCCGAGAGATTGCTAATGCGGTCCACCCGAGATTCTATGGGTTCCTGAGATCCGGTGGGGGCGGGGTCGCCGCTTCTCCCCGCGCTGCCGGGTGCGGGATCTACAACAGGCGTCACCGCTGGCGGGAGCCTCATCTTCTTGGCGCTGGGGTCAGCTGACTCCATTTTCCTCGAGGGCGTCGCGTCGCGCTCACGGATTTGAGCAGAGTAACGAATGACGAGCCTAGTTGTAGTGTGAGTGAAGAAGGGGAGCTGGGGTTTTTCTGTAGTAGTGAGGAAGAAGGGGAGCTGGGGTTTTCTGTAGGAGTGAGGTGAGGAATTTGGGGGTATGAGTGGAGCGAGCTGACATGAGGTGGGTGGGAGTGAGGAGGAAGAAGAGCACCCAGGTTTTTTTGGGGGGCGGTGTGCTGGGTGTGGGTAGCGCCTCTCATTAAGTAAATATATGGGCTTTTGAATTGATTTTATTATTTACTAGGGTGGATGGGCTGTTTTGTCTTGGGCCCAGAGAAACAATTACTACTAGTACAGTGGAGACACTCTACAGCTACCCAGAAAAACAATTACTACTAGTACAGTGGATACACTACCGCTTCTGGCTCCTCCTAGGTCATCGAAACGTCTCCCTCTACTGAATGCCGTTTTACTTTTGTTCACCGACATGTGGGCCATGCAGCGCGCGGGCCCAAATGCCATCCACCAAATTAGAAGGCAGTATGCAGGCGGAGAGTCACCCCGGTCGTAGGGTGGCAGTAACGAGCCGTCGTATCACAAAACCCCACCTCCCCGTAGTCTAAGTTTGACGGACAAAGCAACCATCATTTCACTCTTCGCTGAATCCCCTTCTCCCTCACCGTCTTCAAGAAAGCCAACACTCGCATCTGCCACTATTCTTCTCTCCCAACAAAGGGAAGATAAGCGGATCCGTGATGTTGGTATATTTTCGTTCAGAGAAAAAAAAAACTTTTGCAAAGCAGTAACCGATCCTCACTCTCTTTTTTGTTTCATTGTCATTGCGATTGTGTTTTCCTTTTAGTGGTCTCCTATTCGTCAGTTTCATGATGGACCAAGGAGGAACCAGGCAAAGATCTGCTGATATTGGAGCAGACACGGGAGGCTGATCCCCATGAGACATAGAGCTCCAAGAATATGGAGGCAGCCACCGAGCCGGCCCCAGATACGCTCACGGCCACTACTGAGATGGTCAACGCCCCGTTTGAGGTTACAGCCCCCGTGGCACTGCAGGAGCAGTTTTCCCCCTTCGAGGATGTGTCCCCCCCCCCCCCCCCCCCGCTGAGTTGCCCAAGGTGATTTTCTTCTTTGCCGACCTCAATTGTGGTTTTACATCTAAGTGTGTGGTGATGAATAATGCAAAATTTCATTAGCTTCGATGCCATGCTATACATAGTGGTTTAAATAACTTGTGTTTCTTATACTGGAAAGTAATTCAGAATTTGTTTCGGTTTCAATTAGAACCCTGATGCAGACAAGGATTGTGTGGATGTACATGTCACTCGCTATGAGGCGGATGGCCTGAATATACGCACTTGGAAAACAGAGTTCTTAGGCTGTTGGATCCTGGAAGCCATTTGCGCTTATACCGATGTCGAGTTGTATTCCAGCCTCACTGTTGTCAGGCGTGTTGTCCAGGGTGTACTGAAGCACAAGAAGTTCAAATCTACTCCTTCGTTTGTGAGGCATACTGTTCTTGTCAAGCTTACGCGGGAAGATGATGTGGCATGCCTCGACAAACAAGTTTATGAGTGGCAAGGCCACAAGGTTATCTTCATGAAGGTTCACAGGATTGAGCTACTGCCGTACGTCCTCGATGATGTTCATGGCAAGGTCCGTCTTGTGTCTAGCCCAAATTAGATCGAGGCATGAAATAGTTGCCCCAGCTAGTGTTTAATTAATAGTAGTTTGGATTGTGTCTAATTATCCGAACCTTGCCTATTATCGAGCCCTCTGGGGCTAGTACTCTGTTTGAATCCGTCTATGGGAACTACTGCTACTTTTGTGTGCCCGTGAATCATGTGAGAACCATCGTAATTGTTGCCGAAACAGATGCGTCCTCACTAGTTTTTTTCATGAATATGGCATGGTAAGACATAAGTTGTCACGGTTTATCATACGAGCAGTGTGTGTTTGATGAAATAGAGTACTCGTTCAAGAACTGTGCACTGATGTATACATAAGTACTTGTAAACACTGTTGGTGCTACCCCACTTGTAAGCAGTTGTGCAAAACACGGCACATTGGCTCAGCTCGCTTCAACACTAGGCTATCGACCGGCTAACAATCAACAATCTGCTGTGTGACATATAAGCAACTATGTATCTTGTTACAGTGGTTCATGCAGTTAACTGAGGCCACAATGTAAATTCCAAACGTTCACACGCTAGTCCAGCGTTCATGTGGAACACTCACATTAAACTCGGCTTCATAAAAAACTTGAAAAGCATAAGTTAAGCAATTTTATACATCCCAATGATTCATAGAACATAACAAACATATACAAGTTCACAACAAAAGACAAAGTTGTGAGAAGGTTTACAAATCAGGAAAAACAAGCAAGGCTTCTCTGAGCAAAGGGCCTCCCGGCAGGCTTAAATTTCCTGGAGTTCACTCTGGTTTTTTCTTGTTGCCACCATCCAGGGTTAGGTTCTCTCATTCCAGAATAACCAATTATAATTGTGTTCTCAGCTGGAATGCTGAACTGAACCATGTAGTGTACTGACCAGCTGAAATTCTTGTGCATTCCACTAAATTTAAGCACCGCTATTTGCAGAAATAAGGAGACCACAATGCCTCTTGTTCGCGCACCTGTCCCAAAAACCGCCATGCAGCCATGCCAGCTAGTCCTCGGTCCATGGATGAACTGGAAGAAAGTGCATTCCTGACTAGGATGCAGTTGTTTTCGCTCGTCCCTACACTGCAATCAGGAAGTAAAACGTACGAATCTGCTTCTTTTAGATTGCGTTGGTCATTCTACCTAATTACTACCAATGTAGGAATACCTGGAACACCGGTGGTTAGAGGACGGCAGCTAGGAATAGCCATCTCATTTTGTGCAGTTGTACTAAAACTGAGGTGTGTACTTTTGATTGCGCAGATAGAAATGATATGGGGACAGACATCCCTGTTTGCGCAAATATGAAATATGGTTATTTAAACAGTGACAGATATTTGCAATGGCGTATGATTAACAGCAGCATCTATTGTGTTATAATTGGCACTAGATTGATAGTATGAAAGTGCCCTTAAGTAAGTAGCATCACATCACATCAACACTGCCACTGGATTAACATGCATAACAATAGCATTAGTATTACTGTCATGAGAGTAGCACATGATCAGTAAATGTGCAATCAAATTTGCGCAGTTCCACTGGGATGAAGCAACGTTAGCGGTGTGAGATTTAAGTGTAACTGCAAAAACACAATTCATGGGAAATAAAGCAAGACGGAAGCACTTCATAAAATGGTGGTGGCATTGCTTCAATTTATCGACGGCGCTAACCATTACTTATAGTGACATTAGGTGGCATTGCTTAATGCTTCATGTGATTTTACATTAACGGTAGCGATATGGGTGTAGGGACAGCAGGGGCATAAAGTGGTGAGGCAGATGTGGTTGCCGAGAGCGGCAAACACTCAGGCAGCATGTCTGCATTTGTCCCATTTTTTATCTCCTCGGCGACATTTTCCTATGTGAGCACAGGAAATCTAGACCTGCTCATTCTCATTTGCGTTGTCCCCCAACACCTCTCACTTTCTTTACTTTTTCAACCAAGAGACAGGTCCACTTCCCCCCACCCTTCGCCATCCACCATGCTTTCTTCGCCTTTACAACCAAGAGACCGGTTGGGTAGCCAGTATCTACTACTTTCCCCCGTTTCCTCTTAGAACCAAGTCCTAGATTCATGCTAAAGCTTTCCCACTTTCTTCCCTGTTTGAACTAACTCTTAGAGTCGACTGTATGAACTAGCTTTACCTCTAATAATTGTAAAAGTCTAGGTGGCTTTGGAATAGCCGACGGAAGTAGAAAAAGATCCACACGCAGCCAAGAGGGGAGCTGGGGCAGTAGAGCAAGGCAGGCTTCGAAGGAATATATACCTGAGGGTCGTCGGCATGTGGCAAAGACAGCGTTGGGAGGCCGCATCTTGGCCACAATACCGCAGGGAGGAACAAGGGGTCGGAGGCCCTCCCGAGCCGGCGCTCTCTCGAAGAGAACAGCACGACCGCCGATCAGGACGCGCGGGCAGCCGTTGGTCTCCTCCCTCGCCACCGACGACGGCGTGAATGATGCACCTACACCTCGGTCGAGGTGGTCCAGCCGGATTTGTGACCAGCCGTGAGTAGAGAGAGAGTGGGGCCACCTATGTCTTGCTTAGATCTGGAGAGCATGAGAGAGTGAAAGAGAGGAACCCTAGTAAAGCAAGCGCTAAGGCTCCTACTTATATATATAGTGGAGTGATTTTGTTGTACCAGCTTCAAAAAATGTGCTCCTACGTGTACCTGCGAGTGGGTGTGAGAGAACTAGTGCGCCCGTGCACCGCTTCTCTTCGTGAGAGTACAATATACTATGCCCAAAGAACGTTCGCCACAAGAGTAATAGTATAAGTGTGTGACGTGTGAGCTAAAATAAAATGTGCGCGACGTCTTTTGTTTTTTAGAAGTTCTGAGGGTAGGGTGTGAAGAGCACATATGTTGTGACGTCTACCTGCAGATAGACGGTGGGTGCGAGAGGACTCGGGAGAGTCGTGACTCGTGAGGGTGCGTGTGTGCGTGAGAGAGAGGGGGCACATATCAATGCAATGCATGTGTCCGTAAATCATTATCCGACAAACGTTCGCCACAAGCCTTTTCCTGACGAACGTTGTAAGAACCGTTAGATCGGCATCTGATAGTGTTAGTTTTGCCATGTCATTTAATAGAACAGCCACTCCTCCTACACACAAATCTTCCACGTGAGTGTTAGCAACTGTCGTATGCGCCTCCCTCCGTTCCAAAATGCAATGCATATAGCTTTATTGAAAATTCGAACCTTGCAAACTTTTACCGAGTTTTCGTGTACCAAAATGCACATATAGAATACCCAGTATATATCATTTCATTTATCTTCGAGAGGTAACTATAAAGATGGGGGAGGAGTCTACAAAGAAAGGCCATCGTATCACCTGCAGCAATTTCAACCATCCTTTGGTGTGGAGGAATATCATAGGAACTCTATATAATATGATTTTTGTAGGAATTTTTCCTTTAGAGCCAATTGGTTCATAGGAATAGATTCATATACTCCACATTTCAAAGGAAATAAACATGATATCATTTTTATAGCTTTAGACCCACTTGGTTCATATGAATGGATTCCTATACTACCATAATTTCAAAGGAAAATAAACATTAGCGTGTATTCAATAGAAAAGTGTGACACCCAAAATTTTATTTGGCTTTTTCAAAACTTTTCCTTGATTTGAGGGAGGTGATTTAAATTTTTCTTCTAAAAGAACTCTCCCTCTCAAAATATTTTCTTTTCTGACTAGTGCCTCATTTTCAGATTCACTCAAAACTTGATTTTGGTCTTGGAGGTTTTCCTCTTTTATTTGGACTCAAACCAAAATGTTTTTCTCTTGGAAAAATGTCCTTTGAAAATTTCTTTAAAAGGCCCTATAGCTTTTGGAATGATCTTTTTCCACTTTCAAAAAATTCCTCTTGCCATGACCCAAGGGTAAATTCCCTCCCATAAGCCTTTCCTCATCTTTGGATCATGATATGCTTCAAATCCAGCAAGTTGAACCTCTCCATATAATTATTTCCATTTATTTCTTATCAAAAACAATTTCTGCCTTATATCTTGATCCTTGGAGGTTTACAAAGGAACTACTCTTTCTGCTTTGATTTTTTTCCCCAAACCATTTTCCCTTCCTAGTCCTTTGAACCCTCAACCAAGATCCATGAAGATCCACTGGTCTCCAGTTCAAATTTTTCAAACTATACTTGCTGCAAGTTTGGACCAGATTTGCCAAATTTGATGAAATTCATTCAAATCCTTCTCCAAAAATTCTGAGAAAAATCAGGCAGCCTCTGGGTGCATTGAGAGGTCACCTCACCAAGTCCCAGCTCCAGGAAAAATTTTCTTCATACCAAATCATTTCATCGAACACCTGCTGGACATTGTCTCTCTAAGGTTCAGTCAAGTTCAGTTAACAGTGTCTGAACTACCGTCGTTTCTTCAGTGTCCGTAGTCGATCTCGCCAGTGCCTCGGCGTCGCCATGTTCCCTGTCCCCTCCCCCTTGTCCTCTGCATCGCACGAGCGCCTGGATGCTTGCGGGCGTCGGCGACGAGCAGGAGGAGGTGCGCCGCCCCGTGACCGACGCCAGCGGCGGCTTTGCGGCCGCCAGGAAGAAGCACAGCGTAGACGGCGCTGACCAGCGCCGCCCAAGCCACCGGAGGCTGCCGCGTGGTCTTCCACTCCCCCGTGCGCGCTGCCACCCTCGTCGTGAACCGCTAGGCGCGGAGCGCACTCTCTGCCGCCGCCGTGCCAGTACGGCGACCCCGACGAAGACCGACGCCATTACGCCATGCCCGACCGAGTTTAGCAGTGGAACGGGACCAGTAACTCTCACTGGTGCTGCCTGGCCACCTAAACCCTCTGCCAAGCCACTGCCTCGCCGTAATCGCTCGCCGGAGATTCTCCGTTCACGGCCACCCCCTCGAGCCGCCTATAAATAGAGGCCCCGAGCTCCAGCTAGTACCCACACCACCTCTGCACTCCACCAAGACCCCGCCTAGCCACTGGAAGAGCCCCGAGGGAGTCTCCTTCCTCAACTCCGGCCGCCACGACCTGCCACGGGATCCAGCTTGATTCTCTCCCATGCGTGCACCTCTGCCTCCCATCTCTTGCCAGTAGCTCTCTAGTGCATCCCTCCTTCTGACCCGCGCTTCAATTCGAAGGTTGCAGCACACCACCGGAGTTCCCCACCATCGCCCGAGCCGCCGTCCGCCGGAGAAAGTGTCATCGTCGACGTGGTGCTCTCCGACGCCCAAGTCCACCACCCATCGACGCGGAAGGACACGCTGATACTCTTGGTACACTCCGATCTCCCTGACTCGCCGTGGTTCGACGCCGGCGACCACCGCAGCCTTCGGGCGCCGGCGAGGTTTTTCAAACCTGACATGTGGACCCCCACGTCAGCGTCTCTTCTTTCACCCCCGAAGCGTTTTCTATTGGCGCCTTCGGGCAGAGTACGTTTTCTCTGTGGGCTGGCGCGTTTCTATTCGAACCGTTTTCTGTTTTCTCAGTTTAGCCCCTGGAACTTTTCTGTTTCATTACAGATGAGTCCCTGGACAGAAACCCTTATAACTTTTTAATAAAAAGTGATTTTTGAGTGATTCTTTTTTCTGACAGTCTTATAATTTGTCTAGTTTTTTATGGGATTTATTTGAAAAAAAATTGGAACAGCTTTTCTGCACGCGTTGGTTTTCACGTTAGTATGCATTTTTCGCAATACCGTAGGTTCCGGGAGAGGTGACGGAGCCGCGAACTTCGCCGAGCTAGACTCCGACTTCTCCGAACCAGCAAGCATGTTTGAACCTTTGATATGATAGTTGTTTTGCATGTTTGCGTGAAGGGTTGCGGATGGCATATGAGCATCGGTGAGTATCTCGTTGCGTGTAAGGCAACTATCCGTGTGCTCCAAGGTTACTGTGATCTCTGATGAGAGATGGCCTAGTCATGTGGTGACATGAAAGGCAGTGAGGTGGTATTGTTGTAGCATGCCAGTCTCACGTTGTCCGATAAACTCCGACGTTAACATGGACTGAGTCACGTTATCGTTCTTCCCCTTTCCGTGCCGCCACATGTTTTCTGCCAAGAATACGGTTTAGTAAGTTGGTAACCTCTTTCCGTGTACACACCAAATAGAGGGGCCGGGATGAGGGTTCCATGGCCCTGGATTAAAGCTAGTCATCCGGTCAGGGGGCATGGGTGTTTCCGGTTGGGACCGAGAGGGGGGCACCCCTTAGAGCGTGCGTATATAAATTTGATCCCATGCTACGCGAGGTTGTAGCCTCCCCGTCTCAAAGTTTAGCTTGAACGTTGCCGAGGGTGATTCCTGGCTTCGGAATGTTGAATGGGTGTGTGCTGGTTAGACGTGTTTCTTCCAAAACACCGTAAATGGAACTAGTCCCCGTGACTACTGAAATCCGTTGGCTGTGGTTAAAGTACAAACTCTGCAGAGTCAAATCCTTCCGAGTCATCGTATCCATGGTCAAGTAACGTGATCAGCGTATCCGTGTCTATGTCATAACCTCGTGGTATATTGTTTCTTTCCGGTAAGCGAGCGTGAGTAGTAAACTTGGCTGAACGTTATTCCTGTGGATGGACTAACCCTGTTGTTTATCTCATGCCTGATTATTCTCTTGATATGATTTAAAATTCATGAGCTACTAAGTTATGAATATAAGCCCTTTATGTGATGTCGCTCAGACGTCCGACTGTGGCATGTTTGCCTTTTATTTTCAATATAAGCCCTTTATGTGATGTCGCTCAGACGTCCGACTGTGGCATGTTTGTCTTTTACTTTCAATATAAGCCCTTTATGTGATGTCGCTCAGACGTCCGACTGTGGCATGTTTGCCTTTTACTTTCAATATAAGCCCTTTATGTGATGTCGCTCAGACGTCCGACTGTGGCATGTTTGTCTTTTACTTTCAATATAAGCCCTTTATGTGGTGTCGCCTTGATGCCCGACTGCGGCATTGTTATTCTTGCATTTTCCTCTCGAGGAGTCATTCAGACCCTCGTTTGGCACCCAGTATATTATTTTGGGATTTCTGGAGGACTACCGCCCGACTTCTCTTTTATTTCCCGTGCAGTATTATCTCTATGTCTGAGTGCACTTGTTAACCTGTTCATATGCATCGTGTCTACATTTGTTATATCTTATGTCCGAACTGTCTTGCGAGTACTTTCATAGTACTCACCTGGCTTGTTGATTTGGCCAGATGTTGGCGAAGGCGATCTCATGGATGAAGAGTTTGATAGTGAGTCCGACGCCTAGAGGAGTCCCAGTCAGCCCCGTGCGATCCTGGATATTGGTCACTTATATTATATACGCTTTCGCCACCCGCAATAAATCTCCTCGAGCTTCACCCCGACGCTCGAAGAGCTGTAGTTTTCAGGAGTCATATCACCCGCTTCGCGGTGATATTTTCACCACCGTTGTTATCGTGAGTTAGTAGTTATGCCACCCTATCCGCCGTTGTGTTCTATCGGCGTACATGTAATAAATTGTTGAGCAGTCTCCGCTCAACCTTGTATTATATTCAGTACTCCTGGTATTTTTCTTCTGTGACCAAGATATTGTCTACCGGTGAGAAGGAATTCTTCTTTACTGGTCCGTAAAAGGGATTGGTCTCTCAATAAATATTTTATTGAAAAACCGGTCGTGACAAGCTTGGTATCAGAGCCAGGCTGACTGTAGGAAGCCACTAGGTGCGATCGCTAATCGGTTATTAGCGTCTTTTGTGCTTTTTCAGCATTTTGCAATTGTAGCTATTTTCTGTTGGTCATCATAAATTTATGACTTGACTACTCAAAATTTTTGCCTACTTTTGTAGATGGCTGGCAGCAACTGCGAGACTCGAGTGTTCACGAACGTGCCCGAGGGGTTTGTCAAACTCCTCGTCTCCATCACCAAGCTTGCGATCGGGCCAGCGACTCGTCCGGATTTCACGCTTTACCAGCACAAGCTCAGCGACGACGTGTCTATGCACCAAGCCGTGGTGCAATTCAAGGGAGGACGTTCTGCATCTCGCCACTTCCGTTTTGTGGGAAGGGCCATGCCTACAGAGAGGCATGCCATGCAGATGGCTGCCCGGGAGGCGATAGCTCGCCTTCGGGACATCCTTCCTATGATGAAGACTCGTCGCTACCGCTACCTCCCATGCCATGTGCCATACACTTGCCACTATGCATTCGCCTGCCATCGGGGAGAGCGAGATGAAGCCATCGAGATGGTTGTGGAGTATCTCAAGGCTCTGGAGGAGTCTTTCGACAACCTCGTGGACGATCTTGTGGCTGCCCGGATGGACTTAGTTCGGGGCGGTCCTGCCTGCAGGAAGGAGCTTCTTCACACGGCACCACCACTGACATTCGTCTCGTCTTCAGCATCTTATGCACCGGCCATTTTAGCCACTGCTCGCCGTCTGCCTACCACTGAGGAGTTCGATCGAGTCATCGCTCCTACTCCAGTCAGAGCTGCACCGCCTGCCACACCCGCACTACCGCCTGTCGCACCCGCGCCATCACCGCAGTGAAGTGCTACGCGCCAGGAGCCTGCTAGAGAGGAGGTGGAGGTTGAATCTCCTGCACCGCTGAGTCTTGCCCTCGGCAAGGGAAAGGACATCGTCACCATCTCCGACTGAGAGCGCCGAGTAGCCGCGCGTTATGTCTGCTTGTATGATGTGTTTTATCTGTACGCTAGTTTGTATTAGTGTGTTCGCTGCTTTCCGGAGGAGTGTGCTAGTCTAAATAACATGTCAGGATTGTGTACGCACATCCTGAGTGCTGTATCGTGTGTTTGCTTTTCGCGTGTAAGATTTGTGTTAAGCGTTTCTTCTCCGTGCGAAATTGTTTATGTTTTTTTTCGAAAAATCTTGAGGTCTTTTAAATTTTTGCCTTTGCAAGATTTTCCTTGTGCCACACAGTTCTTCTCATGAGTTTTGCAAAATAATACCCCCAGACTGGAAAAATGTCTTGCCCGTGGACTCGCTCCATGCCCAATCAGCCAGAAGGAGTTTATGGGACACAGACTAGCAACAACTTCACTCAGGGACAGTCCAGTCAACAGGTCAGCGAAGCAGCCTTGTCTCAAGTATGCTGTCTCTTCGAACAAAGCCAGCAACAGCACTAAGAGATGATGACCCACGTCATCAATATGGGAAACCACCGTGAGCCGTACCAGCCACACTCCAAGTTATCTGAGTTACAGAAGACTCACCCTTCAATGTTTGATCACACCGATAGGCCGCTGGAAGCCGATGATTGGCTTCGTGACATCGAAAGGAAGCTGATTATTGCTCAGTGTTTAGATAATGAGAAGGTGCTTTATGCACCACACTACCTTACTGGATCAGCTGCAGCATGGTGGGAAAACTTCCTACACATGCATCCCAGTGAACACAACATCACCTGGGAAGAGTTCAAGGAAGGCTTTCGTGGGGCACACATCCCCAGGAGCATCATAAAAATCAAGAAGAGAGAATTTGACGACCTCAAGCAAAGAGGCATGTCAGTGACAGAATACAACGGTCAGTTTACCCAGCTATCTCGTTATGCCTACGACGAGCACATGACAGAGAACAAGAAGATGGAAAAATTCCTGGACGGCCTGACACCGGCACTAAGATGCCAACTGGTTGTACACACTTTCCCGGATTTTAAAACTCTGGTTGACAAGGCCATTACCTTGGAGAATGAGCGCCGTAGTCTGGAAGATATCCGTAAGCGAAAGAGGGACAAGACGACTCTTGCTCGCAACAACCGAAGCAAGACTGAGGTTCCGAGGACAGAAGCAAGGAAATCCACGACTACTGATCTAAGGCCAGTCAGACAGTTTCATGCCAGGGACAAGGAGTTCACGTACCGTCCAGGGGTCACATGCTATGCTTGTGGTGAAGAAGGGCACTATGCTAAACAGTGCCCAAAGCCAAGGAACTCGGCCCCCAAGCCAAACAATGGTGGGAATAATCCAGCCCCCAAGTGCAACAATTTCAATCCCAACAACAACCACAGGAAGGGTCACCTGAACCATGTGACCAAGGAAGAAGCGCAGAATGCCCCAAACATCGTGCTCGGTACGTTCCCTGTCAACACAGTACCTGCCACGGTTTTGTTTGATTCTGGAGCTTCCCATTCGTTCGTTTCGAAGAATTTTGTTTTGCAACATGGTTTTCCGATACTTCCCTTGGAAAAGTCTATGGTCATCAAGTCCCCCGGAAATAAGCAGATCGCTCAGATTTACTGGCAAGGAGTGATCATTGAGTTCGAAGGACTACAGTTCCAAGCTAATCTCATCGTGTTGGAAAATAAAGGACTGGATGTCATCTTAGGAAAAAATTTGGAACAGCTTTTCTGCACGCGTTGGTTTTCACGTTAGTATGCATTTTTCGCTATACCGTAGGTTCCGGGAGAGGTGACGGAGCCGCGAACTTCGCCGAGCTAGACTTCGACTTCTCCGAACCAGGTAAGCATGTTTGAACCTTTGATATGATAGGTGTTTTGCATGTTTGTGTGAAGGGTTGCGCATGGCATATGAGCATCGGTGAGTATCTCGTTGCGTGTAAGGCAACTATCCGTGTGCTCCAAGGTTACTGTGATCTCTGATGAGAGATGGCCTAGTCATGTGGTGACATGAAAGGTAGTGAGGTGGTATTGTTGTAGCATGCCAGCCTCACGTTGTCCGATAAACTCCGACGTTAACGTGGACTGAGTCACGTTATCGTTCTTCCCCTTTCCGTGCCGCCACATGTTTTCTGCCAAGAATACGGTTTAGTAAGTTGGTAACCTCTTTCCGTGTACACACCAAATAGAGGGGCCGGGATGAGGGTTCCATGGCCCTGGATTAAAGCCAGTCATCCGGTCAGGGGGCATGGGTGTTTCCGGTTGGGACCGAGAGGGGGGCACCCCTTAGAGCGCGCGTATATAAATTTGATCCCATGCTACGCGAGGTTGTAGCCTCCCCGTCTCAAAGTTTATCTTGAACGTTGCCGAGGGTGATTCCTGGCTTCAGAATGTTGAATGGGTGTGTACTGGTTAGACGTGTTTCTTCCAAAACACCGTAAATGGAACTAGTCCCCGTGACTACTGAAATCCGTTGGCTGTGGTTAAAGTACAAACTCTGCAGAGTCAAATCCTTCTGAGTCATCATATCCATGGTCAAGTAACGTGATCAGCGTATCCATGTCTATGTCATAACCTCGTGGTATATTTTTTCTTTCCGGTAAGCGAGCGTGAGTAGTAAACTTGGCTGAACGTTATTCCTGTGGATGGACTAACCCTGTTGTTTATCTCATGCCTAATTATTCTCTTGATATGATTTAAAATTCATGAGCTAATAAGTTATGAATATAAGCCCTTTATGTGATGTCGCTCAGACGTCCGACTGTGGCATGTTTGCCTTTTATTTTCAATATAAGCCCTTTATGTGATGTCGCTCAGACGTCCGACTGTGGCATGTTTGTCTTTTACTTTCAATATAAGCCCTTTATGTGATGTCGCTCAAACGTTCGACTGTGGCATGTTTGCCTTTTACTTTAAATATAAGCCCTTTATGTGATGTCGCTCAGACGTCCGATTGTGGCATGTTTGTCTTTTACTTTCAATATAAGCCCTTTATGTGGTGTCGCCTTGACGCCCGACTGTGGCATTGTTATTCTTGCATTTTCCTCTCGAGGAGTCATTCAGACCCTCATTTGGCACCCAGTATATTATTTTGGGATTTTGGGAGGACTACCGCCCGACTTCTCTTTTATTTCCCGTGCAGTATTATCTCTATGTCTGAGTGCACTTGTTAACCTGTTCATATGCATCGTGTCTACATTTGTTATATCTTATGTCCGAACTGTCTTGCGAGTACTTTCATAGTACTCACCTGGTTTGTTGATTTGGCCAGATGTTGACGAAGGCGATCTCATGGATGAAGAGTTTGATAGTGAGTCCGACGCCTAGAGGAGTCCCAGTCAGCCCCGTGCGATCCTGGATATTGGTCACTTATATTATATACGCTTCCGCCACCCGCAATAAATCTCCTCGAGCTTCACCCCGACGCTCGAAGAGTTGTAGTTTTCAGGAGTCATATCACCCGCTTCGCGGTGATATTTTCACCACCGTTGTTATCGTGAGTTAGTAGTTATGCCACCCTATCCGCCGTTGTGTTCTATCGGCGTACATGTAATAAATTGTTGAGCAGTCTCCGCTCAACCTTGTATTATATTCAGTACTCATGGTATTTTTCTTCTGTGACCAAGATATTGTCTACCAGTGAGAAGGAATTCTTCTTTACTGGTCCGTAAAAGGGATTGGTCTCTCAATAAATATTTTATTGAAAAACCGGTCGTGACAAAAAGTTCCTATGATGTGAACCAAATGACATCTCTTTTCTAATCCCTCCTCATAGGAATTGAGATACATGTCATCTCTAGATTCAATAGAAAAGTTCCTATGATGTGAACCAAATGACACCTCTTTTCCAATCCCTACTCATAGGAATTGAGATACTACAATAGCTAGTACAACCCAGTAGTAGCTTTTTTCCTAGACATGCAACTATGGCACAAGAACACGGCATGCATGCAAGTCATAAATCACATTGTTTCTGTACTCTATGCATGCAAGCACCACATCATCAATTCGTGCATGTTACTCATAAGTTATTTCTTGCATTAAATTTTGTATTGACAATGTATGTGCTGGTCACGTGCACACATATGTAGTTCACATTCACATTTTTGTTAGAAATGTCATTCTTTTAACTGCAATTCATTTTTTTCTCTTTAGTTATAGATGTTTTTGGAGGAACTTTTATGCATTATCTATACCCCTATTTAGTGTGCAAATAACTTTGAAAGATGGTCGCTGGATGAAGCTAATCCGACAGTGCAGATGTCGAATGTGGGGTTCCGGCAAACCCTTAAGGTTCGAACACTAGGGTGCATGCGAAGTCTTTCCCTCCTACCGATCTACGCCCTAGCTCGCTAAGATCTCGCGGACGAACTCGACGAACTCGCAACACAGAAAGACACGAGATTTATACTGGTTCGGGCCACCGTTGTGGTGTAATACCCTACTCCAGTGTGGTGGTGGTGGATTGCCTCTAGGGCTGATGATGAACAGTACAAGGGAAGAACAGCCTCCTCGGGTTGAGGTGTTCTTGTGCGTACGAGCTTGTGCGTGTCCCTTTATCCCATCGCTACTACTGTGGTGGCTAGCCCTATTTATAGAGGCCCTGGTCCTCTTCCCAAATATCAAGCGGGAAGGGAGCCAACAACGGCGGGCAAATTTGAAGGGGGACAGCTAGTACAAGCTATCCTGACAAAAGTGGTCTTCGCCTGCGAAAAGCCTTGGTGGTGACGCCGTCTTGGGCTCCACGATGACCTCCGTCTTGCCGTCCTCCTGGTCTTGGTCTCGTTGCACCAATATAGAAACCTTTGCTTGATGCCTCGGTACTCTTCGCCTGCGCTGGCCTCCTTAGCACCAAAGAGGAAATAAGGACGCTGTGTGCGCTGGCGCCCGCCTGGTGCCAACCTGGTGCCGTGCGTCATGGCTCACGTCACGAGGGCCTCGTGAGTTTTTGCCCCGCCTTGATATCTCTGCTCCTCGTGAGCCTGCCTGGCTAGGCTACTCCAGAAGAGGTCTTGCGTCGTCCCCCTCGCGAGGCTTGGACCCTCGCGAGGGTCTTGGATGCCTCGTTGATGAAGATGGGCCGTACGGCCTGCTGGCTTAGCCGCGCTGTGGGCCGCAGGCAGGCAAGTCTAGGGACCCCCGTTCCCAGAACGCCGACAGTAGCCCCCGGGCCCAAGGTGCCCTCGGGCTTGGCTTCGCGGTGAAGCCAAGGGTCAAGTTCGGAGCGCCGCGGGCCCAAAAAGCCTGCGGCCTCGGTTGACGCGTGGTGGTTGATTGGACGTGGGCGTCTCCGCTTCTCCATGCTGCCTCGGCAACTGCACGACTTGACAAGTCTCTACGACATGCAAGGAAAACCATCATTACCTGCGATCGTGGGAGACGCCGGTTGGCCTTCTCTTGCTATAAATGGGGAGGGGGGCAGAGCCCCCGTTGCCCATCTCTTCCTTGCTTGCTTGCTCCTTCTTCCTCGCTCCATCGCTTGCAGCGACACCCATGGCACCATGAAGGAAGTTCTCCGCCGCCGAGAAGGGGAAGGCCCCTCGTGAGGGGCCTGGTTCCCCGGCGCCCAAGCGCGGTCGTGGCCGCCCGCGCAAGCACGCCGCGACCCCCGCCGTGGCCCATCGTCGTGACGGCACCACGGCACGCGAAGTAGGTCATCCCAGCCATGGTGGTCCAGTTGAGGAGGGGAGGCACGCTATGGTGGCGCGGCCTCCTCGTCCGCGCTTCCACACGGTGGAGGTGTCGCCGGAGTTTGTCGTCTGGTCGGAGAACCCAGCCGGCAACTGACTCCAACTTCCGTGCTTCTTCGCCGGCGAACTGCCGGCCTCTGGTCCAGGCGGACTCTGGCTACAGGCGGATGGCTGCTGCAGCAAGGCCTCTTGGGTTGCGATCGAGACTTCCGCCGCAGGCAACATAGCCCTGGCCCGCAGCTGGCAGACATTCGCCCGCGCGCGCGGCCTGGGCAGGCGGTGCACCCTCCACTTCAGTACGATGGTGGATCGACCCTCTATGTGAGGGTGTTTGGGGAAGATGGTCGCCGCGCCGGCTGCCCCGAGGCGAGCAACGGCGAGGAGGTGCTCGGCCTTGGGGACGGTCGCGACGAGGACGAGGGCGAGCCCGCCCTTGGCGGCGACCGTGTCTCATCCAGCTACGGCGGCTCTTCCTCCGGCGACAGCTCCAGTAGTGGCGGCTACGACCAGCCGCCGCGCCCGTTTTGAAGGCGGCAGTGGGTCGTCTCGTCGCCACACCTCCGTGAAGCGTGAGAAAGGATCCGGCTAGGCTCAGGGTAGCGCTAGGGGCCTGTCTTCACGGATCGCTGCGACGCTACTTTTGTTTTACTCTTTTCCTACATCAAGAATGAAACCAGTATGGGCCCCGGGGGGCGTGTATCGAACTATGGTTCCTCGGTTATAACAGTATGCGTGTTGTTCCCGTGCTGTGTCGTTATTTTGCGCAAAGGTAACTTAACCTGGTATACTCAAGCCGCCCTCTTCCTCGCGAGGCGTTTATTTCCTTGCATCCATCTTGCCTTGGTGGCCTGCATTCGCTCAGGGACTGCGAAAAACTAGTTAGGAAGTGCGTTAAAAGATTTGCCGTTCATCCTGGCCCTGACCTGGCGCTTTGTGTCGCGGTACCTGAGGGGCACAGACTAGGAGAGGTGCACCAGCTTTTGGGCTCGAACGAGGGTGGCTCGCGAGAAGGCAGAAGGGAGAAAAAATGCTCGTGAGGGCACCTGCCTAGCCCCCTCGTGAGGCATGCGAGAGAGAGAACACGAGCAAATTCGAGCCAGAAAAATGCAGTGAGAGGCGAGGGAACCAAACTAGCAAGCAACGCCCAAGGCAAACTTTGATTAAGGAAAAGCAAGCCAACTACGGAAAGCAAATGAAAAGCCGCATCCGGCACCTAATCTAGTCTTCAAGTCTTCTCACCAGCGCGGAGCTAAGTGCTGTCCACTAGGCGTGGGAGGGAGTCCCAGGGCCTGAGGCCGGCGCTCCTGAGACTCCGGGGCGTGTACAGCCCCAACTCATTATTACGTGAGAGTGTCACGGGCGGCGATTCTTCACAGGCACGGGCCTTCTTCACAGGCTCTGGGCCTTTCTTCTCAGGCTCTGGGCCTTGCTTCTCAGGCTCTGGGCCTTGCTTCATGGATAGAACTTCCGGAGGTGCTGGATGTTCCAGGCGTTTTGGATGGGTATCTCGTCCTGCGTCTCCAGGCGCGCTGCACCCGGCCTGGAGACATGGACGACCCTGAACGGGCCCTCCCACATGGGCGAAAGCTTGTGCAGCCCTTCTTTGGAGAGGACCCGCCTCAGGACGAGGTCGCCCACCTCGAGCGTCCTGGAGAAGATGTTGCGGCAGTGGTATCGCCGCAGCACTTGTTGGTACCTTGCCGCCCTCAATGCAGCTTCGCGATGGTGTTCCCCCCTGCACGAGATCCATCCCCCACATGGCGTCCTGCTGCGTTTCATCGAACGCTAGGACCCGTGCGGAGCGATGCTTGACCTCGTGAGGAAGGACTGCTTCAGCTCCATAGATGAGAAAGGATGGAGTCTCGCCCGTTGGCTTGGTGGCGGTGGTGCGGATGGACCACAGCACGGACTGAAGCTCGTCGTGCCAGCCCCTACTGCATGCCTCCAGCTTCTTCTTGAAGGTCCTGGTCTTGAGGCCCCTCAGGACCTCCACGTTGGCGCGTTCGGCCTGGCCATTACTCCTGGGGTCCGCAACCGAAGCATAGCAGATCTGCGTTCCAAGGTTAGCACAGTAGGTTTTGAAGAGGTTACTAGTAAACTGCAAGCCATTATCTATGATGATACGATTGGGGACCCCGAAGCGGCTCACGAGGCCCTTGATGAACTTGACAGCAGAGCCGGCTGGGATGGTACGCACGGCTTCCACTTCTGCCCACTTGGTGAACTTGTCGATGGCGACATAGAGATAACGGTAGCCCCCTGGCGCCCGGGGGAACGGGCCTAGGATGTCCAGCCCCCAGACCGCAAATGGCCATGTGAGCGGGATGGTTTGGAGGCCCTGAGCAGGCTGATGGATTTGCTTGGCGTGGAATTGGCAAGCTTCACAAGACTTCACCAGCTCGGCCGCGTCGTTGAGTTCTGTAGGCCAATAGAATCCACTGCAGAACACCTTGCCGACGAGGGTCCGTGACGACGAGTGGTGTCCGCAGTCACCTCCGTGTATGTCAACCAGCAACTCCCTTCCTTGATCGCTGGAGATGCAGCACAGCGTGACATCGTTCGGTCGTTTCCTGTATAACTCGTCATCTTGGATACAGTATGTCGTGGCTTGCCGGACCACGCGCTCCGCGTCCTCTTCCTTTTCCGGCAGTGTCCCATGCACCAGGTACTCTTTGAATTCCTTGGTCCAGCACTCCTCCTGGGGCTCGAGCGCCAAGAGCAGCCGAGCTCTTGAGGTCGGGCCACAGGCTAGGGCTCCCGTGGCCGGGGGCTGTGGGAGCTCCTCCCGAGGCTGAGTCGTGCTTGAAAGAGGTGGTGTAGCTGATGGCTTGAAGAGCCGCTCTTCGAAGATGTCGGGCTCTTGCGGTTGCCGCTTGGATGCTCTCCTGGCGATGTCGTCGGCTTCCTTGTTGGTACCTCGGGGCACGTGCTGCAACTCCAGGCCCGAGAACTGCTTTTCCATCTTGCGCACCTCCGCGAGGTAGGCCTCCATGTGCTCCTCCTTTGGCTCGTACACCTTGTTGGAGAAGTTGACGAGGAGCTGCGAGTCACCTTTGACAGTGAGGCGCTTCACCCCTAGAGCCGCCGCAGCCTTTAGGCCAGCTATGAGGCCTTCGTATTCTGCGATGTTGTTGGAGACCTTCTCGCCTTCCTGAAAATAGAGTTGCACGGCATAGTAGAGCTTGTCCAGAGTGGGCGAGATGAGCACTGCTCCAGCCCCCGCGCCCTGGTGCATGAAGGCACCATCGAAATACATGACCCAGTCGTCTGGTGCCTCGCTTCCTGGGGAGGTGGACTGGTCTTCTCCTTCCTCAAGAGCCGGGGCATCTGTTCATTCTGCCACAAAATCGGCGAGCGCGGCTCCCTTGATGACCCTGGTGGTGCTGAACTCCAACTGGAATGCTTGCAACTCGATGTTCCATTCAGCGACCCGTCCGGCTGAGTTAGGGCTCCTGAGTACCCTCTCCAATGGGTAGGCTGAGACGACCTTGATGGGGTGGCCCTGGAAGTAGTGCCGCAGCTTGCGCGAAGCCACCAAGAGTGTGAGCAGGAGCTTTTGTGGCATGGGGTAGCGCGCCCTCGCGTCCCGCAGTACGGTGCTGACGAAGTACACTAGGTGCTCAACGAGGGCTGGCACACTGTCCAGGCTCAGGTCCTGCGGAGATTGTGGCATGTCCTGAGGTGGTGGGTTTCCTGAGACCTGGCCATCCTCAGGAGCTTCTGCGATGCTGCCCTGCTAAGCTTGGTCTTCCGTCGTTGATGGCTTTGCTGCACCTTCCTGACTCTGCGCTGCATCAGCTCTGGCTTGGCGCGACACACCCTTGTCTTGGCGCTCCTCCCGAACCGCCACCAGCGCCGCGCTGGCGGAGTACGGGGTGGCGGCAAGGTAGAGTACCAGAGGCTCGAGAGGCCGAGGTGCCACCATCATCGGGGGGCTGGTGAGGTATTTCTTGAGGTCCTGGAAGGCCCGGTCGGCCTCCGGGGTCCACTCGAATGGGCCCTTCTTCTTCATGAGCTTAAAGAAGGGTAAGGCGCCCTCTCCTAGCTTGAAGATGAAACGCCCTAACGCGGTCACCCACCCTGCTAGCTTCTGCATCTCCTTGAGGGTCTGCGGTGGGCTCATGTCTTCGATGGCCTTGATCTTCTCCGGGTTCGCCTTGATCCCTATGTGGGACACGAGGAACCCTAGTAGCTTGCCGGAGGGGACACCAAACACGCACTTCTCCAAGTTAAGCCTCAAGTTCACTTGGCGCAAGCTCTCGAAGGTCTCCTCCAAATCTTCAATCAATGTCCCCGCCTCACGAGATATGACCACTATGTCATCGACGTAGGCCTCTGTATTTCTGCCGAGCTGCCGCCCCAGGGCGATGTGCATCAACCGCTGAAAGGTTGCGCCTGCATTGCGCAGCCCGAAGGGCATGCAGGTGTAGCAGTACACCCTGCATGGTGTCAGGAAGGCTGTCTTCTCCACATCCTCCACCGCCATCTTGATTTGGTGGTATCCTGAGAATGCATCCAGGAAACACAGCAAGTCGCACTCGGCGGTGCAGTCGATGATTTGATCGATGTGTGGAAGTGGGAACGGATCTTGGGGGCAAGCTTTGTTAAGGTTGGTGAAGTCGACACACATTTGTTCCTTCCTGCCTTTCTTCGGTACTACGACGGGGTTCGCCAGCCATTCGGGGTATCGAACTTCTCAGATGGTACCTACTGCCTCCAGCTTGCGTGTCTCTTGGACGATGAAGGCCTGCTTCTCAGTGGACTGCCGTCTTGCTCGCTGCTTCACGGGGCGTACGTTGGGGCACACCCTTAGATGATGCTGGATCACCTCTCTCGGGACCCCTACCAGCTGATTGGGCTCCCACGCGTATATCTCCTTGTTCGCGTGCAGAAACCTCACCAAAGCTTCTACTTGTCCCTGGTCTAGGCCGGCTCCTATGGTGAAGGTGGCTCTAGAAGACCCATCCTCGTTGACCGGTACCTGCTTGGTCTCCGCCTTGTCTTGGGTGAACAACTGCTTCTTCTTGGTGGGCGCAGTCTCTTTGGCCTCGGGCGTACCGGCGCCGGCTGGCTGCGCTGCTGCCGCGGTCTTGAAGGCGAGCCTGAGTGCCGCCATGGCCTCCTTAGTGTCCCCCTTGATGGTGAGGACGTCCTTGCTCCCTGGCATCTTCATGAGGTTGTAGGCCGGGTGAGTCGCCGCCATGAACTGAGCGAGAGCCGGGTACCCGAGGATGGAATTGTACGGGAGACCGATGCGGGCGTTGTCAAAGTCCACCAGCTCGGTGCGATAGTTGTTTCGCGTGCCAAAGGTGACAGGGAGGCGGATCTGCCCCAGAGAGTGGGCAGCTCCACCACCCACTCCCATGAAGGGCTTGCTGAGGCCGAGCCGCTCAGGCGGCACATGAAGAAGGCTGAAGGCTTCTACGGAGAGCAAGTTGAGGCCGGCGCCGCCGTCGATGAGGGTCTTGGTAACGGCCACGTTGCAGATAGTGGGCGTGCAGAGCATTGGGAGCATCCCGGAGCCGGCGGTGGAGTCGGGGTGGTCCTCCGAGCCGAAGGTGAGGTCGGCCTCTGGCACAGCCCAACCCGGCGGAGCCCCCGGGCGCTTGGAGGCTGCCCCAATCTGACGGAAGAAAGGTTTGACGTGGCGATCTGAAGGCGGTGCTTGAGAGCCACCCAGCAGTGCTGCGACTACGTGGTGCGCCGGCACCGCATAGCGAGCGGTGAAGAGGTCGCGGAGTTCCCCCCAGGATGCCACCGTGGATCCCGGGAGGCTGAGCAGCCAGGCGCGCAGCTCGCCGGCGAGGGCCATGGGGAACCAGTTGGCCATGACCTTGTCGTCGCCTCCGGCTTCGAGGACGGCCTCCCCGTATGCTAGCAGGAACAGCGCTGGGTCTACCGCGCCATCGTAACGCGGCGCATCTCCGGCTTGAACTTGGTTGGCCACTGCACTCGCCGCAGGGCGGGGGCCAGGGCTCGGTACCCAGACTCCCTGCTGCTGGTGCCAGCCGCAGAGGTGGGTGGCGGGGCACCTGCCATGGGAGCGTAGTGCGGCGGTATGGGGCGCAGGTTGGTGAAGAGGAGCTCCGGCGCACTCCTACCTGGTGCGCCAAATGTCGGATGTGGGGTTCCGGCAAACCCTTAAGGTTCAAACACTAGGGTGCGCGCGAAGTCTTTCCCTCCTACCGATCTACGCCCTAGCTCGCTAAGATCTCGCGGACGAACTCGACGAACTCGCAACATAGAAAGACACGAGATTTATACTGGTTTGGGCCACCGTTGTGGTGTAATACCCTACTCCAGTGTGGTGGTGGTGGATTGCCTCTAGGGCTGATGATGAACAGTACAAGGGAAGAACAGCCTCCTGAGGTTGAGGTGTTCTTGTGCGTACGAGCTTGTGCGCGTCCCTTTATCCCATCGCTACTACTGTGGTAGCTAGCCCTATTTATAGAGGCCCTGGTCCTCTTCCCAAATATCGAGCGGGAAGGGAGCCAACAACGGCGGGCAAATTTGAAGGGGACAGCTAGTACAAGCTATCCTGACGAAAGTGGTCTTCACCTGCGAAAAGCCTTGGTGGTGACGCCGTCTTGGGCTCCGCGATGACCTCCGTCTTGCCGTCCTCCTGGTCTTGGTCTCGTTGCACCAATATAGCAACCTTTGCCTGATGCCTCGGTACTCTTCGCCTGCGCTGGCCTCCTTAGCACCAAAGAGGAAATAAGGACGCTGCGCGTGCTGGTGCCCGCCTGGCGCCCGCCTGATGCCGTGCGTCATGGCTCACGTCACGAGGGCCTCGTGAGGTTTTGCCCCGCCTTGATATCTCCGCTCCTCATGAGCCTGCCTGGCTAGGCTCCTCCAGAGGAGGTCTTGCGTTGTCCCCCTCGCGAGGCTCTGACCCTCACGAGGGTCTTGGATGCCTCGTTGATGAAGATGGGTCGTACGGCCTGCTGGCTTAGCCGCGCTGTGGGCCGCAGGCAGGCAAGTCTGGGGACCCCCGTTCCCAGAACGCCAACAGCAGAGATGGCAAATCCGAGCACTACTGGTCGTTGGATATCATCAACATTCCACCTGATTCTGCCACATGTACAATTTAGAAGACTCCATGGTTGAACTTAAGCATTATGCACAAACCTCAAAACACAACCACTTCTCCTTTGTTCTAGAATCTTCCGTATCATAATTGCCCAAACTTTTTTTAAATGAATTGCCATTATTTGTTTTTTACTTTATGCTTTACAATGCACAACCCCATGAATCTTAACATTTTTATAAAACTAAATGAATGAATGAGATGAACTATAAGAACTAAACGAACATCTACATCATGCATATATGACTCAAAGCTTTACATGCTATAGTGTGTATTTATTCATAATTTGGTTTCCAAATCTCATGCGTTCAATGCATGTGTACCTTACTAGTTTTGAGTAGAGTAGCAAATTTCACGCGGCCGCGGGTATATCAAAATGCAGGGCCCATGCATCATTGCCTTTCGGTCGAACCTACGTCCACAATTTTTTGTACGTATATCTCCACTGGTCCCCGAACCCAAAATGCTTCCTCGTTCCCGTAAAACCAAGTGGCCCACACATATTAAGGCGTTGACTCGAACTCAATCCCTCTCCCGTTTACTACGACGTGGCCCCGCACGCCGTAGTACTCCTACAAACCCTACCGCCGCACGCATCATCGGTTTTCTTCAAGAGGACGAGGGAGAAGCAGATTTGTAGTGGACGCCCCTACCCTAGGGTGCCCTAGGTAGCTGCCGCATGCATCATTGGTTTTCTCTTTTCTTTATGCTCTTGCGCCCTAGAGTGAAATGATGGTTGCTTCGTCCGTCCAGCTTAATGCGAGAAAGGTAGGGCTTTGTGATTTGACCCCTCATCGCTCATTTACTACTACTACGGTGCTACGAACGGGGTGCCTCCAAGTCCAACCGCTGCTCCGAACTGTAATTTGGTGCATCGCACGTGGAACAAGACGGTGGATGAGCCACATGCATGTCGGCCAAAGGGGTCCTGTTAAGTGTGTCGCCATTTCGTGTGTGGACTGACCCTGCTTGAGTTGCTACGCCAACACGACAGGAGCAGCCTACCACTTGGTTTTGCTCCTTCGTGAATCCCGACTATATTGATCTAAAAAGATACGTACTATACTACCCTCTCCGTCTCGGTTTATAGGGCGTGCACATAATTCTAGGTCATCCATTTGACTAACTAAATATGAGTTACTATGTCACAAAAAGTATATCATTGGATTCTTAAGCGGATGTAGTTTCTAAACATATACTGTTCATCACATATATAGCCAGTTAAATTCTCAACCTAGAACGACGTGCATGCCCTGTAAACCGATACGGAGGAAGTAGTAAAAATGAGGTGATTTTACCGAGCGATGGGCGGGGGAGCATGGCCTGTCATGCGGTCCCATGTGTCATGATGTACCAAGGCGATGCGCGTGTCCCTCTTGAGGTAGAACAATGGCAGAAGCAATACTATGTGGTTTTCTTGAAGGAGATGATGGCGAAGCGAAGTGTGAAATAATGGTTGCTTCGTCCGTCTGGGAAGGTGCGGCATTGTGATTTGACGTCTCATTGCTCATTACTACTACTGGGGCGGTACGACTAGGGTGTGTCCCCCTGCTGTTCTGCACTGTTATTTGGTGCATGACACGTCGACCTGGTTGCTATATGTCCCACATGTCGGCGAGAGGAAGAACATAACTCATGAAAGCGAGCGTCGACGGAGGAGTACAAGACACGGCTTGGTTTTTGCTGCTTCGTGCGATCCATCAATACAAACCCGGACTAAAAAAGGCGAGGGCGGGTCTTTTTCCACGCGGCAGGCAGGGGAGTTTGGCATAGTCTGTTCGAGGCAAGGAGGCGGGAAGAGAAACAAGCAAATATAGGTTGAGCGACTTAGTTTTGGGAAAATCTGATTTTATGGAGTACGTACCCACTATGGAGGTAGTACTACTTACTACTCCCTCCTTTCCGGTTTATAGTGCTCATCTAAAAAATTCGTTTTCCCATTTTATAAGTCTCAATTCTACTAGTAGTAGTAGTACCATCACACGTTGGGTTTCGAGGTGCGTTAAATCACCCGATGCAAGCAGTGTCAAGAGAAAACTCACCAATGCATGTAGAAGTTCATGGAAATTTAGTGGTCATGCATGCATTCGTTCTAATTAATGCCTCGGTAAACATAACTTCTTGAGAAAACGAGCGTACTAATTACTCGTGCAAACTATGAAATTAATTCCACCACTCACCGTCTACCTTGGTTGGAGAGATTTTGAAATTGAGCCATAAACTGGAAAGGAGGGAGTAGTAACTTTTGTCTCGATTACTATTTGTGGCCTTGTATAGATGCAAAAAGTCTTGTATAAGTAAATGGAGGGAGTACTAAAGGACATATATTCCAAACAATATGATAATCTCTCTAACCAAGGTAGGGACGAGGAGTAAACGGAGGGAGTAGTAAAATTTTCTCCTCGTCCTGCGAGCCACCGCGCGCGTGGGCGAGGGAGCGGGCATAAGGCGTACTAGTAAGCAAGCTTCACCTCATCCTACGAGCCACCGCGCCCGTGGGCGGGGGAGACGGTGTACTAAGCAAGCTTCTCCTCATTCTGCGAGTTGACGGGACACATCAAAAGTACTCCAGTGTATAGAGCCTTGCCTCTAAGGTAGGCCCCACATGGTTTGCCTCTTTTTTAACATAACGCCTCAAGTCGCAATTTGTTTGTTCACCCGTGGTAGACGATCCTCCATCAAGTGGACAACCAGTACACGTGTCAAATTACCATGTGGGCTGCCTTTTCGTATAGAAATGAGCTCCACTGTGTACCCGCGCGGGTGTGGTTGGGAAAGAGACGGGAGTACGTGCGCCGTGCGTGCACCTCTTCTCTTCGTGCACGTCCCCCACCTACGTGGGTGTGTGTGAGAGAGATACAAACCTAGACATAATGCACCGTCCATCCCCATGCCTCCGCCCAGTCCGACCACCAGTCACCACCACGCCCCACTCATCCTCACCTTATCTCTCATCTTTCTCGAGATACCATTTTTCCGATAAAATTCTGGAGATACCATTTTCCGATAAAATTCTTGAGATATCATTAGTTTTTACACATGGTATTACTCATGCATGGGTCAATCACAACAGGTGTTTTGTAAAAAATGCATCTTGATGTTCCGTGCAATGCACGGGCATCTTGCTAGTCCATGAAAACAACACATGGCAAAATTTCATGACGAACGAGGGATTTGAATCTGCTGGGAGGGGCTGTTTGGATCTTGCTCGGGGTAGCCAAAATATTGGCGACCCTTTTGTCCACCGGTGCCTTTGCCACCGATGAACGAGGAATGGCTCGGGTGATCATGCATCCTCCAGCACGCACGTTGAAGACGAGCTCGCACGAGCTGTGCTTTTTTTGCCCCACCACGCCGCCCGAGCCGGCCGCAGACCGACTGGTGACCCGCAATTTACACCATCCAACCGTAGCCGCACACATTCTGATAGCAACTCAACCAACCGGACGAAATTCATGCAAACACGGCGATATTTCATATAAACAATGATGGAAATCATACAAAATACCGGATTTTCATACAAACATGACGGATTTCATTACATTCAAATGAACTACGCGGTGCTAGTTCTGGATAGCACAGGTATATAATACCTGGCCTAAATGGTCGCCCGCCGATCCATTTGTGTTCCTCATGTCCGGCAGCACAATCACCGGACTGCCGGGAGCCCCGGAGGTATATGCTTCAGCGCAAAGGATGGCTCGCTTCCCCACTGACCAACTGATATCGTTGGCTGATGCCCAAGATGATGGTGGAAGGGGGCTTCTCTGCTTCCGTGGAGCCCATGCGGGGTCGATGAAGGTCCTCGCAACAAAAGGATCCGGCAAGACACCTGATGTGTACGCCGGCATCGCCTTCGCGGTGGCCTTCATGGGACCCAAGCGGCGGCGGCCTCCCGTGTTCTACTTCTCCTCGATGATGGCGGCGGACGCGGAGGCGCTGGCCACCGACTCGTCGCTCTCCGCGCACCCGGCTTCTGTCCCTGCTTGCAAGGCGCTGCCGCCGGCATGGGAGTCTCGGCCACAGAAACGGCAGACGCGGTCGCAGACACGGGAGGCGTGGTACGAGGCGGCGGCGTGGACGGCAGCGACGACGCCCGTGCGCCCCTCCTCGTCGAGCTGGCCTAGAGCGGCGAGTTGCTGAACCGTGCGCCGGCTTGGGGCGGCAACTGGCTCCGTCGGGCGAGGGGAGGGAGCTGGATCAGCGAGCTGCATAGCTCGTATCCGGCGGGCTCGGCGGGCCACCCAGCCAGCTTGGATGCGGGATAACTACTCTTCGTAAGCCATTGTAAGAGTGGACAAAATGGTGAAGGAGGAGATAGGGGAGCGGCGGAGGTGTGCGATTCTTGGCCGGCGTCTGGCCTCGTTTAAATAGGAGATTAAATATACGGCGGATGGGAGGAGCTCGGCCGGCGTTGCGTTTAATGTCGGCCCGGTCATGAACGGACGTGTGTCCAGAGTGGGTTTCTCGGCTTCCACATGGGCGGGTTTCATGGAGGCGTTTGAATGCGGCAAGGAGGCGTGTTCAGCCGGGCGTGCAGCGAGTGGCGCCCTCGACTCTGACGTACGACACCGTGCCATTCTTCCACTAACGTGTGGGCTCTTTGGGTACATGGTCTGCATGTCAGTGACCCAACGCAGGCAGCGCATGGCAGAGGAACTTTTGGTGGGCCAGGGCGGTCAGAAGCGGGCATTTCATAAACCGATGATTGTTCGTTGAGTGTGACGTCATCTATTTCATGTAGATAAGCCTACTATATAATGTAAGAGAATTTTAAAATTTTCATATATACGTTGATAGGCCGTTCGATACGTTGTGATTCATAAAGACCGCTGCAAACATCAATGTTCTGCTTATCACAGATAAGATTGATTAATACCCGTAACAATCCATGTCCTTAACAAAGGGTGCATGCACGAATAGGTTGATCGTGTGTCTTGCCTCGTGTGCTATGTGCATGCAGGCGTGCGAGTGTTGCGTGCGTGCATGTGTACGTTTCAGTGTTGCATGCATGTGTGCGTACGTGCGTGTGTTCGTGAGTGCATGTCTACGTGTCAGTGTTGCACGCCTGCATGCGTGCGTGTGTTCGTTATGTGTACATATCAGTGTTGCACGCCTGCATGCGTGTGTGTGTTCGTGCGAGTGTTGCGTGCGTGCATGTGTACGTGCGGGGTGAGGCTACACGTCAGTCGACTGACTTTTTCATCTCTGGTCAGTAGATTTTCCAGCCGTTGGATACAAAATCAAGGGCCTGCAGTTTATCTTCAACCTCCACCCCCCTGATGTAACGCCCACGATGCGGCTATATCTCCCACGTGTCGGGGCACGACTTAGAGGCATAACCGCATTGTAGGTTTTGTCACAAGAAGGGTCATCTTCACACAATCCCATGTAATGAACAAGAATGGGATAAAGAGAGTTGGCTTACAATCGCCACTTCACACAATACATAAATAAATTCATACATCATCCAAAATACACACATAGACCGACTACGGTCAAATCCAAATGAAAAGAAGATAACCCCAAATGCTAGATCCCCGATCGTCCCAACTGGGCTCCACTACTGATCATCAGGAAACAAAACATAGTAACGACCACGGTCCTCATTGAACTCCCACTTGAGCTCGGCTGCATCACCTGCACTGGTATCGTCGGCACCTGCAACTGTTTTGGTAGAATCTGTGAGTCACGAGGACTCAGCAATCTCACACCCGCAAGATCAAGACTATTTAAGCTTATAGGAAGGATGAGGTAATGAGGTGGAGCTGCGGCAAGCATTAAGCATATATGGTGGCTAACATACGCAAATAAGAGCGAGAAGAGGAGCAACGCAACGGTCGCGAAGTTAGAAGTGATCAAGAAGTGATCCTGAAACTGCTTACGTTCATACATAACCCAAACCGTGTTCACTTCCCGGGATCCGCCGAAAAGAGACCATCACGGCTACACACGCGGTTGATGCATTTTAATTAAGTCAAGTGTCAAGTTCTCTACAACCGGACATTAACAAATTCCCATCTGCCACATAACCGCGGGCACGGCTTTCGAAAGATAATACCCTGCAGGGGTGTCCCAACTTAGCCCATCACAAGCTCTCACGGTCAATGAAGGATATTCCTTCTCCCGGGAAGACCCGACCAGTCTCGGAATCCCGGTTTACAAGACATTTCGACAATGGTAAAACAAGACCAGCAAAGCCGCCCGAATGTGCCGACAAATCCCGATAAGAGATGCACATATCTCGTTCTCAGGGCACACCAGATTGTCCAAACTTCCGATAGGCCAGCCCAGAGTTGCCCCTAGTGACCACCGGCGGCTCACAGGTTGGACCAACACTCAGAGGAGCACTAGCCCGGGGGTTGAAAATAAAGATGACCCTTGGGCTCGCAAAAACCCAAGGGAAAAAGGCTTAGGTTGGCAAATGTAAAACCAAGGTTGGGCCTTGCTGGAGGAGTTTTATTCAAGGCGAACTGTCAAGGGGTTCCCATAACACCCAACCGCGTAAGGAACGCAAAATCAAGGAACATAACACCGGTATGACGGAAACTAGGGCGGCAAGAGTGGAACAAAACACCAGGCATAAGGCCGAGCCTTCCACCCTTTACCAAGTATATAGATGCATTACTTAAATAAGAGATATTGTGATATCCCAAAATATCCATGTTTCAACATGGAACCAACTTCATCTTCACCTGCAACTAGCAACGCTATAAGAAGGGCTGAGCAAAAGCGGTAACTTAGCCAAACAACGGTTTGCTAGGAAAGGATGGTTAGAGGCTTGACATGGAAATATGGGAGACATGATAAACAAGTGGTAGGTAGCGTGAGCATAGCGATAGAGCGAACACCTAGCAAAGCAAAGATAGAAGTGATTTCGAGGGTATCGTCATCTTGCCTGCAAGGTTCTCAGAGTTGTCGAAAGCTTGATCCTCGTAAGCGTTCTCAACAGGTTCCTCATAAGCGTTCTTGCCTCCCAGCTCTACCCAAAGCAAGAACACAAGCAAAGGACCAACAATCAATCACGGGAAAAGCACAAGCAACATGATGCAATACATGGCATGATATGCGAGATGTGATATGCAATGCATATGCGTGCTCCGGAAGGGAAAAGATGAACAAGGCATCAACTTGGCAAACCAAGTATGCCGCTGGAAAGATGAGATGATTTCGGTTGAAATCGATATAAGGATCACCGGAATCGGATGCACGGTTTGCAAATGACAAGCAAAACAAGGATGGCACAATTCTGCGATTAACAGCACGGTGCCACTTAGTAAGCAACAAGAAACTAAGATACTGCACTCCAACATAACAACAAAGCATATTACAGTGATGTACTAAAGATGCTTGACAAAACATGAACAATGAGCTATGGCTAAATAACACCAGAGAAGGTTCAAACAAGCATGGCAAAAGTGCAAAAGATATCAGCTTCACAGACTTGGTGAAAATACTAACATGCCAGAAATAACATCAGGAAGCCATGTTTAGAGCAAGCAAACAGCAGGCTACAGGAATATATCATAGAAAATAAAGGCACGGCATGAATCTACTAAATGTATAGAACAAAAGTCCCTTACTGACCATGAGCCAAAAAGGCACTCAAAATATGATGACATCCATGTGAACATAGCAAGTTTTATTCACAGTTTCAGACTTAGCAGAAAAACAGAGCATGGCATAAACAGAATTATGAAGGGATCTTTGCGAGCTCGATTCACTCATCACAAGGCATTGCAATACAAGATAAGCATAGAATAAGCAAGAAGACATATTTATGAAACTAACCATGGCAAGAACAAGCTTATAGCATGCAAGGATCAACTATAACAACCTTGGCAAAATTGATTAACATGTAAACAATCTGCCAGGAACATTTTATAGCAAAAGTAGAGCAAGATTGAGACATGCTAGGGCACACCATAATTGCAAACAGGGGCATGGATGGATAGAGCACATCTATATGTCCAAAACATCCTTACTGAACAAACTCAAAAGAAGCATGGATCTCACTGTAGCAACATGGATACATGGCATAAAAATATCAGCAGAGCAATGACTTGGTGAAATTTCTGAGTCCCTGAAATCAGCAATATCACGAGAGCTCCTTTGCATGCTTGTTATAGTCACCACATAGATTGCAAAAATACATGGCAAGCACCTCTTTAAATATGGCATGACATAGTTCAATACACATGTAGAGCTCATGCTCATAAGGTGCACACATCAAATGCAACAAAAATGACAAAAAATCATAATCTGATTAGTAACAGCAGCAAACATCATATAGCACTCTTCCAACGATGATTTAGGCATCAAGATGAACTCAAACAAGCATGGCACAATGGAACAAAATGAAGATCATCTCATGATGAACATTTTTACATATTACACGCACAAATCGGAGCACCGAGCATGGAGATATGATGTGATGAACATGGCATGAAAATATCAGGGCGCTCCGGGACTTGGTGGAAATTTCACCTCGCGGATCTGGATCTAGAGTTGACCCGGCACGGATTCCGAGGCGAGGCGCATCTCTCCGGAGACGAGCGGCGCGGCGGCCGGAGCTGGACGGGGAAGGTCGGCGGCGGGTCGGGGCGCCGGATCTGGGGCGGCACCGGCGGACGACGGGGCGGCAGCGGCCGGGAGGCGCACGGAGCGGAGCGGAGGCACTCGAGGGCGGTCGGCGGAGCGGCGAGGTCTGGTGACCGGGGCGGCGAGGTCGCCGGACGGCGGGCGGAGGCGCGCCCCGAGCGGGCAGCGTCGGGCGGACGCGCGGGCCGGGGAGGCGGCGCGGGCGGCGGCGGACGGGCCGGGAGGGCCCCGCCTGGGCCCCGGCGGGCCGGCCCGCGACGGCGCGGGGAAGTGGGCGCGGCGGCTCGGCGAATCAGGAGCTGACACGTGGCGGCGGTGAGGGCGGCGGACACGTCCGTCGGTGGGAATAAGTGTCCGGCGGCGGCGGGGAAGAATTCTAGGGTTTGGACTGCGAGATTTGGACGGGGTGCACATATTTATAGCTAGGAGGAGGTAGGAGTGTCCAAATGGAGTGCGGTTTTCGGCCACGCGATCGTGATCGAACGGCGGAGAGCATGGAGGGGGCTTAGATGGGTTATTGGGCTGTTTTGGAGGGGTGTTGGGCTGCAACACACAAGAGGCCTTTGCGGTTACCCGGTTAACCGTTGGAGCATCAAACGGCCTCCAAATGGAACGAAACTTGACAGGTGGTCTACCGGTGGTGTACCAAGGCCACTTGGCAAACCTCGGTCCATTCCGAGAACGTTTAACGCCCGCTCACGAAAAGAGACAAGAGGGATGCGCCAGTGCATGTGGCAGTGTCGGATTGCAAAACGGACAACAGGGAAAATGCTCGGATGCATGAGACGAACACGTATGCAAATGAGATGCACATGATGACATGATATGAAATGCATGACATGAACAAAATGCAAAACGAAAGACAAAACCCAACCACGGAGGGAATATCATAACACATAGCCGAAAATGGCAAGAGTTGGAGTTACAAATATGGAAAGTCACATCCGGGGTGTTACACCTGAGCCGCCAGCCACCACTGACCGAACCGCCGGCCCCTGCCGCCCGCGGCCGGCCCGCGCCGCCACGCCGCCCCGCCCACCCCGAAACCACTCCCCACCGCCGGTCCGCCGCCGCCCCAGCCATCCCTCTAGCCCCTCCCCCCCCCCCCCCCCGCCGAGCTTTTTCTCCTGCGATCCCCACGCCATCGCCCAATCACCGCCCCCCCCCCCCCACCGCCGGCGACTGCCAACCAGAGGTCTCACGACTTCGAATCCCCACCGACCACTAATTTATTACCATTTCTGTCCTTCATATACGCGCTGACGGGTGGGCCCTATGGTAATGTGCGCTGCTGAATGTGGACCGTTTGACTGGTCAATTCATTGTGTCATCAACAAATTACGGAGTTGTATGGTGAGCCAGTCACCGTATGATCACCCTAAAATGTATTTTATTAACACAGTACGGAATCAAACTACTATTTCTTTCTTTCATATACGCGCTGACGGGTGGGCCCCATGGTTACGCGCCCCGATGGTGCAACACTAGTTGCGCCACATGGAACGTTTGACTGGTCAATTGATTGTGTCATCAACAAAATACAGAGTTGTACGGGTGAGCCAGTGACTGTATAATCACGACATGTATTTTTTTAACATGGTACAGACGCAAGGGCTCATATATACGCGCAAGCACTCACCGCTATAAGCGCACACACGCAGACCCTACCCCTATGAGCATCTTCGAGAGAGTGAGCCAGCATATGATCTTGAGATTTTACGAAGTCGCCATAGGTGCCTCGTAGTCGAGTGGAACGTCTCCTCCCACTGAACGCACATCGCCAAAAAATACTGAAATTAACCCAGGATAAATGCGAGCACCAGGACTTTAACCCTGGTGGGCTCGAGAAACCACTGTCCTCCTAACCATCCAACCACGGGTTGGTTAGCACCACAAAATGTATGTGGTGACCGTGATGAGCTTATTCTGAAGTCCAGTGACCATATTGTGCTTTCGCTTCAAATACAATGACCGTAAGTGTCGTCAACAAAATATGGAGCACGCATCAAATACAATGTCCGCCAGTGCCATCAACAAAATACGGAGACGTATCGTGAGCTAGATACCGTATGATCACCACGAGAATGTATATGGTGATCGTAATGAGCATATTCTGATGTCTAGTGACCGTATAGTGCTTTCGCTTGAAATACAGTGACCGTCACGCGTGAATGTGTCATGGGCATGCATACTTTTAGAGGTCCGAGAGATAGTTTGTGTGCGTACGTGAAAGTGGTGTAGAAAGAGGGGGTGTCCGGTGGAGACAAGGAGAGATATGCCCTTCGTTTCTCTTTCTCGTGACTAATATTTTAGGAGAAAATATAAACATTCACAATGCAGAACAAATATTTTTGGATGCACCATGCAATTAACTTCCATGTATAACATTGTACTATTGTATATGCTTATTTTCTTAGTGGCCGATTGCGTGTGTGGTGTGGTGGGCACATCATTTCTAGTTGGGGTGGGCACATCATTTCTAGTTGTGGTGGGTCAACATGAGGACTCATGGGTCGGTTCCATCCTGCGACACATAGGTTGGACCGAGACACATTATACGAAGACACATGTGGAGGACTCGGCGTACAACACGAAGTTACCAGAGTCGTGGAGGACTCTATCCCCGCTGGTGATAAGCCGACTATATATGATTTGTAACCCTAGGCCCCGAGTATGTTATATAAGCCTGGGGGCTAGTTCGTCGATAGTATACACACACGCACAATGCCTGGTATTCACGTGTACTTTGTACACACCCCTATCACTAATATAAAGTACCAAGAGTAGGCTTTTTCCTCAACTGCAAGGGTCTGAACTAGGGTAAAACTTTGACTCGTATTACCATCCAGCCTAACAGTCAGGGATATCCTACTGAATGATCTGACGGAATCATATCTGCCAACTACTAAGAGAGAGGTGTGTCTGTGGGGGGTGGGGGGCAATGTGTGCGAGAGAGGCCTAAAGATAATGTGCGTGCAGGAGACACGTAGGCACATATATGTGCGTATAGAGGGCTAGTAGAGACCGTGCGTGTGTATATATGCATGTGAGAGAAATAGTGTTTTCCAACTGAGATTAGTGAAAAGAGTGGTATTTAGTAGTCAGAAAGAGAGAGAGAGGGAGAGAGAGAGAGATAGAGAGCGTGTGCGTGAGACACCCCGACACCCCGGGAGAGATTGTGAGCATGTGTGAAAGAGAAATGTCGATGCATATAAAGTGTGTGCACTTATGCGTTAGATAGAGAGATATATATCACATTTGTGAGAACGGGCCAAGGCATAGTGCATCTACGTGTAAAAGGCGGTTCTACGCATCAAATTAAAATATAAATGGCATTATTATTTTTGGATGAGATCATGAATTTTGCAATTTGCGTATGAACGAAAATCGGTCTATCAGACACCCATACTCTATTGAATTCTAGCATGTGCATGTGTTTATTTCATATTATCGATCTCTACAGTGAGAGCGGTTTGAAATACAGGCAATGCATTGCTTTTGCAATTCATATATAAACATTAATTAGTGCACTCCATGTTGTTAGTGTGAAGCACTTTATACATTTGTCACTTACATGGATACATTCCAAATTGCTAGCTACGAAATAGAATACATGTTGAATTCAACATAAAGGGGGTTTCGAAGATTCGAATTCATAGGAAGTGTATTCATCTATTTGAACCCGAGATAATGGCATTTGTAAATCAGATCTAAAAGGGAGCATCAATCTTTGTTGTGTGTTTGAACATGCTATATATTCATACGTGCTACCTCTCGAGCATGCGTTGGTTTTCCCTTGAAGAGGAAAGGGTGATGCAGCAAAGTAGCGTAAGTATTTCCCTCAGTTTTTGAGAACCAAGGTATCAATCCAGTAGGAGACTACACGCAAATCCCTAGTACCTGCACAAACAATTAAGAACCTTTCAACCAACGCGATAAAGGGGTTTTCAATCCCTTCACGGCCACTTGCAAAAGTGAGATCTGATAGAGATAATAAGAGAATTATTTTTGGTATTTTTGTTGTATAGATTGAAAAGTAAAGATTGCAAAATAAACGGCGACAGAAATAACTAGTTGACGGGAGATTAATATGATGGAAAATAGACCCGAGGGCCATAGGTTTCACTAGTGCCTTCTCTCAAGATAGCATATTTTACGGTGGGTGAACAAATTACTGTCGAGCAATTGATAGAAAAGCGCATAGTTATGAGAATATCTAGGCATGATCATGAACATAGGCATCATGTCCGTGACAAGTAGACCGAAATGATTCTGCATCTACTACTATTACTCCACACATTGACCGCTATCCAGCATGCATCTAGAGTATTAAGTTCATAAGAACAGAGTAACGCATTAGGCAAGATGACATGATGTAGAGGGATAAACTCAAGCAATATGATATAAACCCCATCCTTTTATCCTCGATGGCAACAATACAATACGTGTCGGTTCCCTTTCTGTCACTAGGATCGAGCACCGCAAGATTGAACCCAAAGCTAAGCACTTCTCCCATTGCAAGAAATATCAATCTAGTAGGCCAAACCAAACTGATAATTCGAAGAGACTTGCAAAGATATCAAATCATGCATATAAGAATTCAGAGAAGAATCAAATATTGTTCACAGATAATCTTGATCATAAACCCACAATTCATCGGATCTCGACAAACACACCACAAAAAGTATTACATCGAATAGATCTCCAAGAAGATCGAGGACAACTTTGTATTGAGATCCAAAGATAGAGAAGAAGTCATCTAGCTAATAACTATGGACCCGAAGGTCTGTGGTAAACTACTCACGCATCATCGGAGAGGCCATGGTGTTGATGTAAAAGCCCTCCGTGATCGATTCCCCCTCCGGCGGAGCGCCGGAAAAGGCCCCAAGATGGGATCTCACAGGTACAGAAGGTTGCGGCGGTGGAAAAAGTGTTTTGTGGCTCTCCTGGATGTTTTCAGGGTATAAGAGTATATATAGGCGAAGGAAGTAGGTCGGTGGAGCTACGAGGGGCCCACAAGGGTGGGGGCGCGCCTACCCCCTGGGCGCGCCCTCCTGCCTCGTGGCCGCCTCGTTGCTTCCTTGATGTCCACTCCAAGTCTCCTAGATTGCGTTTGTTCCAAAAGCGATCCTCGCGAAGGTTTCATTCCGCTTGGATTCCGTTTGATATTCCTTTTCTGCGAAGCACTGAAATAGGCAAAAAAAACAGCAATTTGCACTCGGCCTTCGGTTAATAGGTTAGTCCCAAAAATAATATAAAAAGGTATATTAAAGCCCATTAAACATCCAAAACAGATAATATAATAGCATGGAACAATCAAAAATTGTAGATACATTGGAGACGTATCAAGCATCCCCAAGCTTAATTCCTGCTCGTCCTCGAGTAGGTAAATGATAAAAATAGAATTTTTGATGTGGAATGCTACCTAACATAATTTTCAACATAATTCTCTTTATTGTGGCATGAATGTTGAGATCCAAGAAATTCAAGATAAAAGTTTAATATTGACATAAAAATAGTAATACTTCAAGCATGCTAACCAAGAAATTATGTCTTATCAAAATAACATAGCCAAAGAAAGCTTATCCCTACAAAATCATATAGTTTGGCCATGCTTCATTTTCGTCACACAAAATGCTCCCATCATGCACAACCCCAATGACAAGCCAAGCAATTGGTTCATACTTTTTAACGCGCTTCAGCCTTTTCAACCCTTACGCAATACATGAGCGCAAGCCATGGATATAGCACTATGGGTGGAGTAGAGTATGATGATAGGGGTTATGTGAGGAAACAAAAAAAAGAAAGTCTCACATTGACGCGGCTAATCAACGGGCTATAGAGATGCCCATCAATTGATGTCAATGCGAGCTAGGAGTAGGGATTGCCATGCAACGTATGCACTAAAGCTATAAGTGTAAAAGCTCATCAAAAGAAACTAAGTGGGTGTGCATCAAGTTGTGTGCATCCAACTTGCTTGCTCACGAAGACCTAGGGCATTTTGAGGAAGCCCATCATTGGAATATACAAGCCAAGTTCTATAATGAAATATTCCCACTAGTATATGAAAGTGACAAAATAAGAAACTCTCTATCATAAAGATCATGGTGCTACTTTGAAGCACAAGTGTGGAAAAAGGATAGTAACATTGTCCCTTCTCTCTTTTTCTCTCATTTTTTCTTTTTTTTATTTGGGCTTCTTTGGCCTCTTTTTTTATTTGGGCTTCTTTGACCTCTCTTTTTTTCGTCCGGAGTCTCATCCCGACTTGTGGGGGAATCATAGTCTCCATCATCATTTCCTCACATGGCACAATGCTCTAATAATGAAAATCATCACACTTCTATTTACTTACAACTCAAGAATTACAACTCAATACTTAGAACAAAATATGACTCTATGTGAATGCCTCCGAGCGATGTACCGGGATATGCAATGAATCAAGAGTGACATGTATGAAAGAATTATAAAGGTGCCTTTGCCAAAAATACTATGTCAACTACATGATCATGCAAAGCAATATGACAATGATGGAGAGTGTCATAATAAACAGAACGGTGGAAAGTTGCATGGCAATATATCTCGGAATGGCTATGGAAATGCCATAATAGGTAGGTATGGTGGCTGTTTTGAGGAAGATATAAGGAGGCTTATGTGTGATAGAGCATATCATATCACGGGGTTTGGATGCACCGGCAAAGTTTGCACCAACTCTCAAGGTGACAAAGGGCAATGCACGGTACCGTAGAGGCTAGCAAATTGCGGAAAGGTAAGAGTGCGTATAATCCATGGACTCACATTAGTCATAAAGAACTCATATACTTATTGCAAAAGTTTATTAGCCCTCGAAGCAAAGTACTACTATGCATGCCCCTAGAGGGATAGATTGGTAGGAAAAGACCATCGCTCGTCCCCGACCGCCACTCATAAGGAAAGCAATCAAAGAACACCACATGCTTCAAATTTGTCACACAACGTTTACCATACGTGCATGCTACGGGACTTGCCAACCTCAACACAAGTATTTCTCAATTCCACAATTACCCAACTAGCATGACTCTAACATTACCACCTTTATATCTCAAAACAATTATCAAGTATCAAATTTATCATAGTATTTAATGCACTCTATATGAAAGTTTTTATTATACCCATCTTGGATGCATATCATATTAGGACTAATTTTATAGCCAAAGCAAACTACCATGCTGTTCTAAAGGACTCTCAAAATAATATAAGTGAAGCATGAGAGATCAATAATTTCTACAAAATAAAACCACCATCATGCTCTAAAAAGGTATAAGTGAAGCACTAGAGCAAAATTATCTAGCTCAAAAGATATAAGTGAAGCACATAGAGTATTCTAATAAATTCTGATTCACGTGTGTCTCTCCCAAAAGGTGTATACAGCAAGGATGATTGTGGTAAACTAAAAATCAAAGACTCAAATCATACAAGACGCTCCAAGCAAAACACATATCATGTGGCGAATAAAAATATAGCCTCGAGTAAAGTTACCGATAAACGAAGACGAAAGAGGGGATGCCTTCTGGGGCATCCCCAAGCTTAGGCTTTTGGTTGTCCTTGAATTTTACCTTGGGGTGCCTTGGGCATCCCCAAGCTTAGGCTCTTGCCACTCCTTATTCCAAAATCCATCAAATCTTTACCCAAAAACTTGAAAACTTCACAACACAAAACTCAACAGAAAATCTCATGAGCTCCGTTAGTATAAGAAAACAAACCACCACCTTAAGGTACTATAATGAAATCATTCTTTATTTTCATTGGTGTTAAACCTACTGTATTCCAACTTCTCTATGGTTCATACCCCCCGATACTAGCCATAGATTCATCAAAATAAGCAAACAACACACGAAAAACAGAATCTGTCAAAAACAGAACAGTCTGTAGAAATATGATAATTTCGAATACTTCTGTAACTCCAATTTTTTTGAGGAATTAGGAAGTCCTAAGAAATTTGTTTATTAATCTTTTGCAAAAAGAATCAACTGAAATCCCATTCCTGTGATTTATGAAAACTAATTTCGTGCGCGCAAAAGTTTCTGTTTTTCAGCAAGATCAAATTAACTATCACCATAGGTTATCCTAAAGGTTCTACTTGGCGCAAACACTAATTAAAACACAAAAAACCACATATAACCAGAGGCTAGATGATTTATTTATTACTAAACAGAAACAAAAAGCAAAGAACAAAAATAAAATTGGGTTGCCTCCCAACAAGCGCTATCGTTTAACGCCCCTAGCTAGGCATTGAGATTTCGATGATGCTCACATGAAAGACAAGAATTGAAGCACAAAGAGAGCATCATAGAACACGTGATATAACACATCTAAGTCTAACATACTTCCTATGCATAGGCATCTTATAGGCAACCAAATTATCATAGCAAGCAAAAACTAGCATATGCAAGGAAGCGGAAAGAAACAATAGCAATCTCAACATAACGAGAGGTAATTTATTATCATGAAAATTTCTACAACCATATTTTCCTCTCTCATAATAATTACATGTGGGATCATAAGCAAATTCAAAAAATAGCTATCACATAAAATATTTTCAACACGATCCACATGCATGCAAAGTTGACACTTCCAAAATAGTGGGATTAACATTAACTAAAGTCATGACCTCTCCAAACCCACTTTTATCAAAAAAATCATAAGATTGAACATTCTCAAAATATGTGGGATCTAAAGTTGACACTCTTCCAAACCCACTTTCAATAATATTGCAAACACTATGATCAATCTCATATTCATCATGGGGCTTAAATAAATTTTCAAGATCATAAGAAGAATCACCCCAATCATGATCATTGCAACAAGTAGTAGACATAGCAAAACTAGCATCCCCAAGCTTAGGGTTTTGCATATTATTAGCACAATTGACATCAAGAGAATTTATAGTAACATCATTGCAATCATGCTTTTCATCGAAGGAACTATCAAGTATGGGTGCAATAGCAATGATCTCATGTTTAACATAAGGAACTGTAGCAAATTCATCTTCATAAATATTGGCATCATGGCCACAAGAATAGCAAGCATCATGTTCATCAAGGGATATTTCAATCACATCATCGGAATCATAATTATCTATAGATTCATGCATATCATTATTTTCTTCCAAGGCAACGGTCATTCTTTCAATAAATTCTTTGACATAGACATTATGAGCAAAGTTTTCATAGCAATATTTAAGTATGTCAAAATTTTCAGATTCGTAGAGAGTAATATTATACTTTTCAATCAAAGAAGCAACCTCATAAGCACCCATAAAAGCAACAAATTCTTCAATTTGTTCGATATCGTAGTAACTATAAACACCCTTTGCATAAGAGGATAAGATTTCATTATCATTAAACTCACATAGGTAGGGGAGGTGTTTTTTAGGGTTCTTAGAGCAACAAGTAAAATCATAAATTTCACAAAGATTCCAAGCATAACACAGCAATCTGTTTATTTGTTCCCTTAAGAGTTTCCCTTTTTCAGACAAACGGTGACGCACAAAATGAGCATGCTCATCTAAAGATTTCCCATCAACTAGGCTAGTTGGGGTTTCAGCACGAGCGCATAAGGATCGAAGATGATCCAAGTAGAACACTTTAAGTGGATCCATATAAATAAATTTTTAGCAAGCAAAGATGCAAGAAAATAGAAGGCACATGGAAACACAAACAAAGATACATACGGGAAGAAGGCAAAGAAAAGGCAAAGGCAAAGGTTTTCGAAAATCGTTTTAGAAGTGGGGGAGAGGAAAATGAGAGGCAAATGGCAAATAATGTAATGCGAGGGATAAGAGTTTGTGATGGGTACTTGGTATGTCTTGCCTTGTGCGTAGATCTCCCCGGCAACGGCACCAGAAATCCTTCTTGCTACCTCTCGAGCATGCGTTGGTTTTCCCTTGAAGAGGAAAGGGTGATGCAGCAAAGTAGCATAAGTATTTCCCTCAGTTTTTGAGAACCAAGGTATCAATCCAGTAGGAGACTACACGCAAATCCCTAGTACCTGCTCAAACAATTAAGAACCTTGCAACCAACGCGATAAAGGGGTTGTCAATCCCTTCACGGCCACTTGCAAAAGTGAGATCTGATAGAGATAATAAGATAAATATTTTTGGTATTTTTGTTGTATAGATTGAAAAGTAAAGATTGCAAAATAAACGGCGACAGAAATAACTAGTTGACGGGAGATTAATATAATGAAAATAGACCCGGGGGCCATAGGTTTCACTAGTGCCTTCTCTCAAGATAGCATATTTTACGGTGGGTGAACAAATTACTGTCGAGAAATTGATAGAAAAGCGCATAGTTATGAGAATATCTAGGCATGATCATGAACATAGGCATCACGTCCGTGACTAGTAGACCGAAACGATTCTGCATCTACTACTATTACTCCACACATCGACCGTTGTCCAGCATGCATCTAGAGTATTAAGTTCATAAGAACAGAGTAACGCATTAGGCAAGATGACACGATGTAGAGGGATAAACTCAAGCAATATGATATAAACCCCATCTTTTTATCCTCGATGGCAACAATACAATACGTGTCGGTTCCCTTTCTGTCACTGGGATCGAGCACCGCAAGATTGAACCCAAAGCTAAGCACCTCTCCCATTGCAAGAAATATCAATCTAGTAGGCCAAACCAAACTGATAATTCGAAGAGACTTGCAAAGATATCAAATCATGCATATAAGAATTCAGAGAAGAATCAAATATTGTTCACAGATAATCTTGATCATAAACCCACAATTCATCGGATCTCGACAAACACACTGCAAAAAGTATTACATCGAATAGATCTCCAAGAAGATCAAGGAGAACTTTGTATTGAGATCCAAAGATAGAGAAGAAGCCATCTAGCTAATAATTATGGACCCGAAGGTCTGTGGTAAACTACTCACGCATCATCGGAGAGGCCATGGTGTTGATGTAGAAGCCCACCGTGATCGATTCCCCCTCCGGCGGAGCGCCGGAAAAGGCCCCAAGATGGGATCTCACGGGTACAGAAGGTTGCGGCGGTGGAAAAAGTGTTTCTTGGCTCTCTTGGATGTTTTCAGGGTATAAGAGTATATATAGGCAAAGGAAGTAGGTCGGTGGAGCTACGAGGGGCCCACGAGGGTGGGGGCGCGCCTACCCCCCTGGGCGCGCCCTCCTGCCTCGTGGCCGCCTCGTTGCTTCCTTGACGTCCACTCCAAGTCTCCTGGATTGCGTTTGTTCCAAAAACGATCCTCGCGAAGGTTTCATTCCGTTTGGATTCCGTTTGATATTCCTTTTCTGCGAAACACTGAAATAGGCAAAAAACAGCAATTTGGACTGGGCCTTCGGTTAATAGGTTAGTCCCAAAAATGATATAAAAAGGTATATTAAAGCCCATTAAACATCCCAAACAGATAATATAATAGCATGGAATAATCAAAAATTATAGATACGTTGGAGACGTATCAATACGCATGTCTAACTATTTTTTTCGCAACCAAGGAGATTATATCTGGAACCATGCATGAACTGAGGTAAGTTGCATATTTTTTAATATATACTCATGTACAATGTATATTCAAATGTACCCCCTCCATTCCAAAATAATCGTAGCTTTAGGATTTTCAAGAGTAAAGATTTGTGAAGTTTGACAAATCGTGAAAGTTCAATTCAAGAGAACCGAAAACTTTAATGCTTCTGCTCCCAAATATTTAACGAAGCGCCAAATAAGCCTCTGGTCACCGGAAACCGCGCGAGACTAATGTTTGGTGGTAGGAAATTAATGTCCTGACTCTGGCCCGTGTAGCCTATCGGCCCAATGTCCAAAGGTCTAAACCGGGGTAGGTTTGTAACTTCACCAAGACGCCAGTCTCAACCGCCTCCGAGAAGCATTCATACGCTGTGGGCGCCTAAACACCCATGCGCTCGGCCGAAATCTATCCTGCCCACCATTTGGGACACCTAAGATTACTGTCCTATCCCCAACCCGCAATATGTCCGAAATTTTAGATGGGGGCAAAGTTTGTAACTTTCCCCAAATTTCAAACAAGCGCGTCCCAAACCGAAACATTGTTCCCCCTTAGTTCCCCCTCCCTTCGTTTCCCCATTCATACACAGTGGGCGCCAAAACGCCCTCTCCACCCGCCGTGAAACCCCAGCCTCCTCCGTCCTCCACCCCGTAGCTCCCAATCCACTGCCGCCCTCCTCCATCATGCCGGAGCTGGTACCCCGACGTCGTCGTCCAACGCAACCGCAACCGCAACGCCCTCAAGGACTTAGCAGCTGAAGTCGAGGCAGAGTTGCCTCGACGACACCGACGCCGACGTGCGCTGTACTAGAACCACTTCGACCACGCCATCCTGCGCCTCACCGCTGCCGCTCCACTGTCGCAACCGTCCACCGCACCAGAGCTGTTCCCGCTACACTGTCGTTCGCCGCCTCGGATCTGGTTCCTCGCCGCCGACAGACGGCCACCGCACCACACTCAACAACTTGGCCATGGGTTCATCCAAGGCTCCACCGTCCTCCACAACTTCTCATTTCCAGCGAACCACAAGAAGATCGTTGGAAAAACAGAAGGAGGACACAGCACTGCCAGCAGAAAGAGGTACTCCTCTTCCCTTATTCATGCAAATCTTACGTCTCTGCTCACACCGTATTCATCCCACGAAAGAAACTAGTTGAGAGCTTCTTACTGCATCTTCTTCGTGATATTAAATGCACAAGGTTTCCTCCCATTTACTATTTCACCTTTGCTAGAGGTCAGTAGCCTGCCTGGATTTCAATTCAGGGTCAGTCGAATCGCAATTAAAAGAAGCTGCACCCTCTTAGGCGCGCGGAGCACCTAGTCTGCATGTTCGCCGGGGAAGCGGCGCATCGGTGTCTATCATAGGGGTGTGGGGCGCAAGAGCTGCTTGCGTCCGGTTTGGAGGTTGGCGGGGCTTGAAGGGATGGCCGGGGGCGGTGCCAAGCACGGCGGTGCGGTGAGGTCGAGGGGAGGCCGGAGGTAGGGGACTGGGCCGGTGGTCGCTGGCGTTTTGAGGAAGATCGTAACACTGACTGGCTGGAGGTAGATGAAGGTGATCTGCCCGTTCTTTGTACATCGGACGGTGTAGAAAAAATGGACTGACCTATTTGTTTTCAGTCGACTGTTATTTTCATAGAATCTTGTAGTAATTTCGTGTGCCATGCATGTTGTAGAGCTATCATATGTCTCCCGTCATTTATTTCTCACCGACCTGCTATCTGCTACCTTTACACTGTACTACTTGTGCACACACTTCACCCATACTCACACTATTGTTTTTTTATGCATGGGTATTTCAGACTCTGACGCAGTGTTGATGAATACAAAAAAGAAAAGACAGAAGTCGCTCCAGTGTAATTCAAAGATAAGCACTAAGCGTAAACAGCGCTCTAAAGGGTGCAGTGTCAACAGATGGAGACGGTAAACATAGCTCTGCAGCTGATGATCTCAATTGCCACACACAACCATCCCAGGTGCTTGCTTTAACTTCGCACTGTCAAATGTGGTTGCATGTTGCATATGGTGTCTACCTTGTATTGCTTCCAATTTGGTTAAGTTGCATTTGCTTACTTTACACATTATACCTTTGATAATGACATGCCTTCCTGTTTTTGATACATACTACATATGTCTATTAACCATGTTCGTACATCAAACTAATGCTCTTTTGTATCCCTCATCAATCACTTATGATGAGACAGTCACCCCAGTGGGTTACTGTGAGACGCGCTACTCGTTTAAAGAGTGCAGTGTCATCCTCCCCACATGATTCTCAAGAAACAGCAAGGCTAAATGAAGATAGTCGACGTAGCTCTCTAGTTGATGACCGTAATTCCCCCACACCACCATCGCAGGTGCTTGCTCTTACTTGGCAGTGTGATATGTGGTTGCATGTTGCATATGGTGTCTACCTTGTAATGCTTCTAATTAGGGTAAATTGCATCTGCTTAGTTAACACATTATACATGTGAATATGACATGCCTTCCTGTTTTTGGTACATACTACGTCTTTCTATTAACCATGTTCTTACATCAACTACTTTTCTTGTGTATCCCTCATCAATCACTTCTGACGATACACCTTCAAGTTGACAGTGTAATATTGGTTGCATCTTTCATATCATTTCAAACATGTATTGCCTCTAATTTGTTGAAGTGCCACTTATAATGAGACACATCTAACTTGGTAGAGTGATTTTGGTTGGATCTTTCATATGGTGTCTAGATTGCATTGCTTCTAATTTGTTGAAATGCCTTCTGCTTAGCGTTTTTCATACATATTCCATCCTCCTACAATGTGGTTGCCATACATAAAAGTTGTGTTCGTCAGTATCATGCATCAACGAATTTGGAAGTGCGAATTTCATTCCTTTTTCTTGTGTGTTTACTTGACAAGGCAAAATCTAAAAGGACGAAGGCACGGAATGATGGTGGTCCTCTGGAGCAACCGAAACAGATGATCTCTGCAGATTCTCCTGCTACTCCTACTGCAGTGCAAGTTCCAAATCTCATCTCCCCTACTCCACAACCCCAGGTGCTTGCTCTAACATGGCAGTGTGATATCTGGTTGCATGTTGCATATGGTGCCTAGCTTGTATTGCTCCTAATTTGTTAAATTGCATCTCCTTAGCTTACACATTATACATGCGAATATGACACGCCTTCCTGTTTTTGGTACATACTACATCTGCCTATCACACCATGTTCTTACATCAAACTAATGTTCTTGTGTATCCTGCATCTATCGCTTATGATGAGACAGTCACGCCCGTGGGTTAGTATGAGACGCGCTACTCTTATAAAGAGTGCAGTTTCATCCTCTCCACATGATTCTCAAGAAACAGCAAGCCTAAATGAAGATATTGAACGTAGCTCTGTACTTGAAGACCGCACTTCCCCTACACCACCATCGCAGGTGCTTGCTCTAACTTCGCAGTGTGATATGTGGTTGCATGTTGCATATGGTGTCTAGCTTGTAGTGCTTCTAATTAGGGTAAATTGCATCTGCTTAGTTTACACATTATACCTGTGAATATGTCATGCCTTCCTATTTTTGGTACACACTACATCTATGTGTTAACCATGTTCTTACATGAAACTACCTCTCTTCTGTATCCTGCATCAATCACTTACGATGAGACACCTTTATTCGTTGCATATTGCATATTATTTCTAGCCTGTTGCCATGTATTGCTTCTAATTTGGTCAATACATTTGTTAGGCCACCCTTTTAATTTGGCAGAGTGATATTGGTTTCATCTTTCATATGGTTTCTAGCTTGCATTGCTTCTAACAAGTTCAAACACCTTGTGCTTAGTTTACACTTTATACATCATACATGTCAATATGTCACGTCGTCCTGTTTTTATACATATTCCATCCTCCTATCATGCGGCTGCCTTACATGAAAGTAGTGTTCGTCAGTATCATGCATCAATGAGTTTTGGGGAGCAAATTTTATTCCTTTTTCTTGTGGGTTTAACTTGACAAGGCAAAATCAAAAAAGAGGAAGGAAAAGAGTAAGGAAGGCGATGATGGTGGTCCTCTGCAGCAACGTAAACGGAGCATCTGTATGGATTCTCCTTGTACTGCTAGTGCATTACAAGGTCCAAGTCTCCGCTCCCCTACTCCACCATCCAAGGTGCTTGCTCTAACTTGGCAGTGTGATATCTGGTTGCATGTTGCATATGGTGTCTAGCTTGTATTGCTCCTAATTAGTGTAAACTACATCTGCTTAGCTTACACATGATACGTGTGAATATGACACGCTTTCCTGTTTTTGGTACATACTATATATGTCTATCACACCATGTTCTTACATGAAACTACTCTTCTTGTGTATCCTGCATCTGTCACTTATGATGGGACACCTTTAAGTTGGCAGTGTGATATTGGTTTGCGTCTTGAATATGATTTCTAGCATGTACTGCTTCTAGTTTGATGAACGCCACCTATGACGAGACAGTTTTAACTTGGCAGAGTGATATTGATTGCACCTTCCATATGGTGTCTAGCTTGCAATGCTTCTAATTTGTTGAAGTGCCTTATGCTTAGTTACCACATCATAGGTGTGAATATGTCAAGCCGTCCAGTTTTTCATACATATTCCATCCTCGTATCATGACTTTGCCTTTCATCAGAGTAGTGTTTGTCAGTATCATGCATGAATGAGTTCCGAAGAGCGAATTATATTCCTTTTTCTTGTCGGTTTGACCTCACAATGCAAAATCAATAAAGCGGAAGGAAATTGGTAAGGCATTGGATGATGGTGGTCCTTCCGAGCAACTGAAACGGAGGGTCTCTACATATTCTACTCGGCCATCCTCCCAACAAGATTCGCAAGACAACGCAAGGCTAGATAGTCAACGTAGCTGTGTAGATGATGAGCACATCTCCCCTACTCCACCATCACAGGTGCTTGCTCTAACTTGGCACTATTATATGTGGTTGCATGTTGCGTATGATGTCTAGCTTGTATCGCTTCTAACTTTGTTGAATTGCGTCTGCTTACTTTACACATAATGCCTATGAATATGACACGTGTTCCTGTTTCTAGAACATACGTGTACATGATGAGCACATCTCCCCTACTCCACCATCACAGGTGCTTGCTCTAACTTGGAACTGTTATATGTGGTTGCGTGTTCCGTATGATGTCTAGTTTGTATTGCTTCTGATTATGTTGAATTGCATCTGCGTAGCATACAACTTATACCTGCAACGATCACTTACCCATAAGACACATTTAACTTGGGACTGTGATGTAGGTTGCATCTTGCATTGTCTTCTAGCTTGTACTGCTTCTAATTTCTTGAAATGGCACTTACGACGAGACACTTTTTACCTGACAGAGTGATATTGGTTGCATGTTCAGATGGTGCCTAGCTTTCAATTCTTCTAATTTTGTTGAAATGCCTTCTGCTTACTTTTTTTCATACATATTCCATCCTCCTATCGTATGTGTGAATATGCAATGATGTCTTTTTTTGTATATATTCCATCCTCCTGTCCTCCGCTTGCCTTACATCAAAGTAGTGTTCATCTGTATCATGCATCAACCAGTTATGTAGAGCTAATTTTATTCATCTTCTTGTGGTTTTGACTTCATAAGGCAATATCAGAAAATAGGAAGGAAAAGAGTAAGTTAGGGGATGTTGGTGGTCCTCCGCACTGACGCAAACAGAGACTCTCTAGATTTGCCACTACTACTGCTAATGAAGTTGAAGTCCCAAGTCTACATGATGAGTTCATCTCCCGTACTCCACCATCGCAGGTGCTTGCTCTAAGTTGACAGTGTGATAATTGGTTTCATGTTGCATATGTTATCTAGCCTGTATTTCTTCTATTTTGATTAAATTGCACCTGCTGAGTATATACGTTATACATGTGCATATGACATGGCTTTCTGTGTCTAGAATACACTTCATCTATCTATCATACCATGTTCTTACATCAAAGTATTGTTGTTGTGTATCCCGCATCAGTCTCTCGTGATTGGACACTTTTAACATGGCAGTTTGATAGTGGTTGCATCTTGCATTGATTTCTACATTGTACTGCTTCTAATTTTTCAAATTTCCACTTATGACAAGACACTTTTAACTTGGCAGAGTAATATTGGTTGCATCTTTCATATGGTGTCTAGCTTGCATTACTTCTATTTTCTTGAAAATCCTTCTGCTTAGTTTACACATCGTAGCTGTAAATATGTCACGATGTCCTGTTTTTCTTACATATTCCATCCTCATACGGTTGTCTTACATCAAAGTATTGCTTGTCTGTATCATGCATCAATGAGTTCTGAAGAGCGATTTTATTCTTTTGTGTTGTGGGTACGGCTTGAAATTGGCAAAGTCAAAAAAGAGCAAGGAAAAGAATATAATAGGGAATGGTGTTAATCGTGGGGTGAAACAGAAAAGGATCTGCCCTCGAGATTCTGCTGGTACTTATAGTGCAGTAGAAGGTCCAAGTCCACCGACTAAATCTACAAACACAGTATCACTTGCTCCACCAGCTGCAGCATCCGCTTCAACTGTACTAGCATCTCAACGAGTTACTCGTTCGTTTGCTCCGGAACTGGCCAGTTCCCAAGCTGCCTTCACACCTAACACTACTTCCGAAGCACTGCTGACACAACAGGACTTGGCAAGATCAGATGAACCTCATGAGCATCAACACCAAGACGGTACCTGACCGAGTCAAGTTGCAGTTGCATACTCCTTTATATGTACTCTCGCAGTTTGATGTACACTAACACTTTCCATATTCGTTGTTGAACTAGCACCATGGCGCAAGCGGAAACAGACATCAGGGATAATGCTTGACAGATTAACAAAATCTAAAGGAGGAAGAATGGAGATCCATTTTGAGGCAGGTTTAAAAAGGCCACGTGATGCTACAGAGTCAGCCAAGTTAGTATCAGAGGCAGCCGTTGTCGTTAGGTGTCATGCACGTATCCTCCCAACGTGGATCTAGTACAGGAATGAGAAAGACAATACCCAGTTTAACACCTTCCTTGACCATTTATCCGTAAGTAATGTTATTCATCGCAATTAGTAATACTGTCTTGCCCTGTCCCATACTTTGTAGCTTCCTCCTAATAAGACTCACATTCTTTTTTCAACAGATGAGGTTCAAGTTGGCTCCGAAAGATGATGCAACTAAACAAGCATGCACTCATGTTTTTCAGTCTGCTCTGCGACAGTATCGGTACCACCTTAGAAAATCTCACTTTGAAGGCAAGGCTAACAATGAAATTGCCCAAACATCTCCAGTGGAATATATTACAGGTGAAGACTGGACAGCCCTTGTTAAACACTGGTCTGATCCAAAGTATCAGGTAGGCTATATGTATTTGATCAGACCACATATTGAACTTGTATTTATATATGTGCCTTACAAGTGTATCTTCTTCTAGGCTAACTGTTTGAAGAACAAGACCAACCGTTCTAAAGTGAAATTCCAACAGAAAACAGGATCTCGTAGCTATATTGCACACTGCGAGGCTCTTGTAAATAGCTGCTACTTCCTTCTTTTTTCTATGCCATATTATCGTATCTATATTGACTTGTTCCAAATACACAGGAAAGCCCGTGCGGACCAAAAAGAACCTGAACCGAATGCAGTGCAAATCTTCAAGGATTGCCACACCAGCAAGATGAAGGGCATGAGCACACCAGTTCAAGCCGCTGTTGTAAGTCCTTACTCCTCCTGCCTTTGAACTGATTGGTACTGCGATGTGTTCATTTAACTGCTTGGTTTGCAGCCAATGTCAGTTACTCTGTTCACTTTTATACACAGTTGTCTTAACGCATCATTTCACCTTACATGGTTTAAAAGAGATGAAGGATATTCTTTTGGTCTTGACCTGTAATCTAGTTGTGATGTTCACGTGCGCACACAATGATAAAATAGCCTGTTTGTTTTATATATGTTTGCCATGATATGAATGATGTCATACTATGTTCATCCTACTTTAAACCATGCCTCTTTATCCTTAGATGTCAACGAATGTGAGGAAATAGATAATATAGTAGGCATGCTACATGGACATATGTTCCGAAAGTGATTTTATTATGTAGTTGGCACTACAATACATGGTAATGTATTACAGTAGTTCACCAAAATAAGTTATGTATAAACGTGAAACCTACTTTGTTTGTTTTTGTCACATTAGTAACTTATCTGGTACACTAATCTACAAGTTCAAACTTTCAACAAGCTATGGAACAAATGATTGAACAGCCACAACCACCTGAAGGTGACGAGGGTACCAGAGGCACAATGTCACCTCTTGCTACAGTGCGTCAGTATCTCTCCACTAACAGTGCAAAAAGCACCTCCTGCGTAATTCTGGGTTGGTTGTCAAGGTAACCTCGTCCAAATCGCCTACTGAACAAAATCTTCCGGCTAGACAGAGTGATATATCTATGCTCCAGACACAAGTCCAATCCCTAATGGACGTCGTTTCGGAAAAAAGAATAGTGGTTGACAAATGGCGTCAAGATATGAATGGTTTTGAAACCAGACTATCAAGCATTCGCTTCGTCGTTCAAGAGCAATGGTGGAAAAAAGGTGAAGATCGTGCTGCTCCATCAGATTCTACAGCCTGAAACATTAGCACTCAGGTCAAATGATCCGTGCTTCTATACATCTGATGGTGATTTTATCTGCAAGGACTATAAACTTTATGCCAACAGGCCTTTTGTTGTATGGTTGGAATTTATTTTGTTGTGATACAGCATTTATGATGCTGCCAAAGGCTGCAGTAATTACGACGCTATTTTTGTATAGTGTAGGTTTATGTTAGTAATGTATTCGGCCGAAAGCTTCATAGGAGCCCAACATGCCAACATTCATCGGGCCCATTCCAATTGGGCTAAAAACGATTATGGGCCAAAATTTGCATGTAGCCCACTAAAAATATCTGGGCCTAAATCAGCATAAGCTTTCATATTTTTCTGGTTGGCCTGTGCCCATAGTGGGCCTTTAACAGGCCTAAACATAATTTGGGCCCTCAGTAACAATAGGCCATTTACAGGTGTAAATATCTCGAGCCCAAAAAAACATGGGCCTTTAATAGGCCGAAAGTGAGATTGGGCCCTGATTGTGCCAAATAACCCACTGGTCTTAGCGGGCCGAAATGGTGGCCCATTTACAATGCAAATCGTTCACAGGCCGAAATTTGGATGGGCCGTAAATGCGCCGACCAACTACACGGGCCTGTAACAGGCCGGAAATTCGGTCGGGCTTGATTAGTGTCATTTTTATATGGGCCGTTAATAGGCCCGATGTGACGTTGGGCCACATATGGCCCATGGATTTCGTCCGACGTTAACAGGCCGAAAATCACAACAGGCTGAAAGTGGCCCAAATCTATAGTGGGCCTCTAATAGGCCGAATGTCAGACATGGCCAAATATGACCCAAATCCTTCACGGTCATTTATGGGCCGAAAGTTTCAATGGCCTATAAATGGGCCCAAATGAAGCAGGACCTTTAATAGGCCGGAAATACACCGGGTCGTAATTCGGCCCAAATACTTAGCGGATTGTTAACGGGCCAGAAGTGACCATGGGCCACGATGATGACAAGTTTAGGATGGGCGATTGACGGGCCGATTTGACACTAGCCGTACGGGCCTTAACTGAGAATGTTGGGCCTTTAGCTGGGCTGGCCCATTATGGTCTGCAAAATCTTGTGGGCCTTTAGCTGGGCCGGCCCATTATGGTCTGCAAAATCTTATGGGCCTTTAGTTGGGCCGGCCCATTATGGTCCGCTAAATCTTGTGGGCCTTTAGTTGGGCCGGCCCATTTAAACTTTATGGGCCACTTTTGAGCCCGTCCATGTGTCAGCATATCATAGGCGCATCTCGACCATTGGATGAGTGACACATGTGCCAATGCGGAGCTGACACGTGGTTCCGTCGGCCAATGAGAATTTTACACATGGAAAATCCCCATTGGTCCGGGCTGTTAATGGGTTATCGGATCCAAAATCGGACCCGATAGCTTAACGGCGAGCCGTTACGGTCGAAGCCACGTGTCGGTCACCCTTGACGAAAGCACTTCTATGACGCGCGATTTATCGTCATGGAAGTGGATACTTCAGTGATGATAATTTTGGTAATGTCATGGAACACTTCTATGACAGCATAGGTATGACTATCTTGATTCTGTCATAAAATCGTCATGGATGTACATGCATGACAGAAAACGTGATCTACTGTGACAAACACGTATCATCACGGAAGTGTATTTTTTGTAGTGACGATAGCAGTAGTAACTTAGCAGAAACAATATAAGATAAATTCGTAGGCATTGGATCGGAAATTTGTTGGATGATATTCATCATGTGAGAGTCATAACCTAGGGCGATACGGCACTAGCTCCAGTTCATAAATATAATGTAGGCATGTATTCCGTAAATAGTCATACGTGCTTATGGAAAGAACTTGCATGACATGTTTTGTCCTACCCTCCCGTGGCAGCGGGGTCCTATGGGAAACAAAGGGATATTAAGGCCTCCTTTTAATAGAGAAGCGGAACAAAGCATTAACACACGGTGAATACATGAACTCCTCAAACTACGGTCATCACCGGGAGTGGTCTCAACTATTGTCACTCCGGGGTTGCCGGATCATAACACGTAGTAGGTGACTATAACTTGCAAGATCGGATCTAGAACATGGATATAATGGTGATAACATAAACGGTTCAGATCTGAAATCATGGCACCCGGGCCCAAAGTGACAAGCATTAAGCATGGCAAAGTCATAGCAACATCAATCTCAGAACATAGTGGATACTAGGGATCAAGCCCTAACAAAACTAACTAGATTACATGATGAATCTCATCCAACTCCTCACCGACCAGCGAGCCTATGAAGGAATTACTCACTCCCGATGGGGAGCATCATGGAATTGGGGATGGAGAAGGGTTGGTGATGACGAAGATCAAAGATCCCCCTCTCCGGAGCCCCAAACGGACTCCAGATCTCACCTCCCGATGAAGAACAGGAGGTGACGGCGGCTCCGTCTCGTGGAACATGATAATTCTTTCTCCCTGATATTTTTCTAGAAATATGCGATTTTATAGTGTCGGTTTCAGGGTCTGCGAGGCCATCAGGTGGGGAGAACCCACCTGGGCGTGCTCTGGTGGGTTGTGCCCACCCAGGTGCCCCCCTTGGGTGGTTCTTGGCTCCAGAAATTCCCTTTATTGATATAAAAAATCCTCACAAAGTTTTATTCCATTCCGAGAACTCTTATTTCTGCACAAAAACAACATCATGGTAGTTCTGCTGAAAACAGCGTCAATCCGGGGTTAGTTTCATTCAAATCATGCAAATTAGAGTCCAAAACAAGAGGAAAAGCATTAGGAAAAGTAGATACGTTGGAGATGTATCATTGGGTTCGACACTCTTACTTATCGAAAGGACTATTATAGATCCCCTATACTTGTGGGTCATCAGCGTTCTATTTGAAACCCATTCAAAATCTTCAATGTGTCCTTACAGCTGAAGAATTTGCGAATGAAACTTTAAAAAATTTATATCTAAATTTTTGGTTGTTGCCGCTCAATCCGTTCCACTTCCCACGCTGGATTAAACTACTGACCCACGATCCCCCATGATCTCCACCTCTCTGTACGTGGGTGACACATGTCGTTATAATAGTAAGGGTCAGGGGCATGCTCGTCCAAAATCTTTGGACGAGCAGTTTTTCATCGTAGTTATAAATAACCCTTCCCTTCCTCGGACCTCATTTACTCCGCTCGACCTCAATCTCGCTCGAGCTCTCAGACCTAGCACCACCGCTACACTCCATCATCGCCGGTGAGGAAGAGCTTCACTGCCTCGACCTCGTCGACGTCGTACTCGTTGTTAACCCACAAGTATATGGGATCGCAACAGTTTTTGAGGGTAGAGTATTCAACCCAAATTTATTGATTCGACACAAGGGGAGCCAAAGAATATTCTCAAGTATTAGCAGCTGAGTTGTCAATTCAACCACACCTGAAAGACTTAATATCTGCAGCAAAGTATTTAGTAGCAAAGTAGTATGGAAGTAACTATAACGGTGGAAAAAGTAACAGTAGCAGTTTTGTAGCAATTGTAACAGTGGCAACGGCAAAGTAACGTAGCAAAGATCAATATGTGAAGAGCCCATAGGCAATGGATCAATGATGGATAATTATGTCGGATGGCATTCATCATGCAACATTTATAACCTAGGGTGACACAGAACTAGCTCCAATTCATCAATATAATGTAGGCATGTATTCCTAATATAGTCATACGTGCTTATGGAAAAGAACTTGCATGACATCTTTTGTCCTACCCTCCCGTGGCAGCGGGGTCCTAGTGGAAACTAAGGTATATTAAGGCCTCCTTTTAATAGAGAAGCGGACCAAGGCATTAGCACTTAGTGAATACATGAACTCCTCAAACTACGGTAATCACCGGAAAGAATCTGAATTATTGTCACCTTGGGGTATGCGGATCATAACTCGTAATAGGTGTCTACAACTTGCAAGATAGGATCAAGAACACAAATATATTCATGAAAACATAATAGGTTCAGATCTGAAATCATGGCACTCGGGCCCTACTGACAAGCATTAAGCATAGAAAAGTCATAGTAACATCAATCTCAGGACACAATGGATACTAGGGATCAAACCCTAACAAAACTAACTCGATTACATGATAAATCTCATCCAACCCATCACCGTCCAGCAAGCCTACGACGGAATTACTCACACACGATGGTGAGCATCATGAAACTAGTGATGGAGGAAGGTTGGTGATGATGATGGCGACGAATCCCCCTCTCCGAAGCCTCGAACAGACTCTAGATCAGCCCTCCCGATGAAGAACGGGAGGCGGCGGCGGCTCCGTATCGTAAAACGCGATGAATCCTTCTCTCTGATTTTTTTTATCCCCGAACGTGAATATATAGAGTTGGAGTTAGGGTCGAAGGAGGTCCAGGGGACCCACAAGGTAGGGGGCGCGCCCACGGGGGTAGGGCGCACCCTCCACCCATGTGGTCAACAGGTGGGTCCCCTCTGGTTGATTCTTTTGCCAATATTTTTATTAAAATATTCTCCGTAAATTTTTAGGTCATTCCGAGAACTTCTATTTCTGCACAAAAATAACACCAAGACAATTCTGCTGAAAACAGTGTCAGTCCGTGTTAGTTCCATTCAAATCATGCAAATTAGAGTCCAAAACAAGGGCAAAAGAGTTTGGAAAAGTAGATACGATGGATACGTATCAACTCCCCCAAGCTTAACCCATTGCTTGTCCTCAAGCAATTCAGTTGACAAACTGAAAGTGATAAAGAAAAACTTTTACAAACTCTGTTTGATCTTGTTGTTGCAAATATGTATAGCCAGCATTCAGGTTTTCAGCAAAGATTATGAACTAACCATATTCACAATAACATTTAGGTCTCACATTTACTCATATCAATGGCATAAACAACTAGCGAGCAATAATAATAAATCTCGGAAGACAACACTTTTTCAAAACAATCATGATATGATATAACAAGATGGTCTCGCTAGCCCTTTCTGAGACCGCAAAACATAAATACAGAGCACCCCTGAAGATCAAGGACTGACTAGACATTGTAATTCATGGCAAAAGAGATCCAGTCACAGTCATACTCAATATCAATTAATAACAACGCATATAAATGATATTGGTGCTCTCTAACTGGTGCTTTTTATAAGTGACGACGACTCAGCAATAAAAGTAAATAGATAGGCCCTTCGCAGAGGGAAGCAGGGATTTGCAGAGGTGCCAGAGCTCGAGATTTATAATTTTGAGTGGTATGCTTTCATTGTCAACATAACAACCAAGAGATCTCACTATCTTCCATGCTAGATACATTATAGGCGGTTCCCAAACAGAATGGTAAAGTTTTTACCCCCCTCCACCAACAAGCACACTCCACGGCTGGTCCGAAACAACGGTACCGTTCATACCAACAACAATCCTGGGGGAGTTTTGTTTGAAATTATATTTTGATTTAATTTCGAGCATGGAACTAGGCATCCCGATTACCAGCCACTTTCTCGTGAATGACAAGTGAATCAACACTCATCGTGAGAATAACCCACCTAGCATGGAAGATACTGATAGCCCCCAGTCGCTACATGAGCTATTCAGGCATACAAAACAGATTATTATTTGAAGGTTTAGAGTTTGGTACATGCAAATTTACTTGGAACGGCAGGTAAATACCGCATATGGGTAGGTATGGTGGACTCATATGGAACAACTTTGGGTTTATGGAAGTGGATGCACAAGCAGTATTCCCTCTTAGTACAAGTGAAGGCTAGCAAAAGGTTGAGGAGCGACCAACTAGAGAGCGACAACAGTCATAAACATGCATTAAGATTGACTAACATTGGGTGCAAGCATGAGTAGGATATAAATCACCATGAACATAAATATCGTAGAGGCGATGTTGATTTTGTTTCAACTACATGCGTGAGCATGTGCCAAGTCAAGCCACTCGAATCATTCAAAGGAGGATACCATCCTATCATACTACATCACAACCATTTTAAAAGCATGTTGGCGCGCAAGGTAAACCATTATAAACTCCTAGCTAATTAAGCATGGCACGAGTAACTATAATCTTTAATTGTCATTGCAAACATGTTTCATTCATAATGGGCTAAATCAAAAACGATGAACTAATCATATTTACAAAAAAACAAAATAGGTCGAGTTCATACCAACTTTTCCTCATCTCAATCGTTTCATCATATATCCTCATTATTGCCTTTCACTTGCACGACCGAACGGTGTGGATAATAATAATAGTGAACGTGCATTGGACTAAGCTGGAATCTGCAAACATTTATTCAAAGGAGAAGACAAAGTAATATGGGATCTTTGTTAGGTAAACAATAATGCATATGAGAGCCACTCAACATTTTCATCGTGGTCTTCTCCTCTCGACCCAAAGAAAGGAAAAAGAATTTCAAAGAAGCACACTGAAATATTTTTGGAGTTTTTGTTTTTCTGAAGAAAGTAAAACAAGAACGAGAAAAACTATGTACACGGGAAAGCTCCCAACAAGCAAAAGAAGAACGAGAAATCTTTTTGGCTTTTCTTATAATAGTACTACTAAATAAACAGGAAAGAAAAACTGAAGAGAATAGAGAACTAATTTTTTGGATTTTCTCAAAGTTTTTCAAACACACAAGAAGAAAGCGGAAAAAAAATAAACTAGCATAGATAATACAATGAAAAAGTATAAACACCGACAACTGGAATGAATGTGTGATACTCCCTCCTTCCATCTATATAGGGCCTAATGCATTTTTTGAGGCTAACTTTGACCAAATATTAGAGCAATAATATATGATATGCAACTTACACAAAGCACACCGTTAAATTCGTGTGTCAAAGGAGCTTTCAATGATATAATTTTCACATTGTGCATGTCATGTACTATTAATCTTGTCAATAGTCAAAGGCAGTCTTAAAAAACGCATTAGGCCCTATATAGATGGAAGGAGGGAGTAACATGAATGTAATGTCGGTGAGAAATACGTACTCCCCCAAGCTTAGGCTTTTGGACTAAGTTGGTCTATGCCCATGGATCAAAGTAGCCCTCTCCTGGGTACTGAGGAGGATCCTGAGGGTTCCACTGGTTAGCTAGCTCATGTGGCTCCCACTGATAAATAGACTCCTGGTACGGATCAGGTGATGGTTCTGGCTCAGGAACTGATGATCGCGTCTGCTCCCAATATTCATAAATGTCCTCGGGCAAAATGAGGTAACTGCCTGAATGAATATCGAACAAAGAAGGTGCGGGCAAAGTAATAATCTGATAAGTCTTCTGGCTGAATACCAGGTTATAGATGAGTCTCTTGTCCTTATCATCGCTAATAAAATCATGCGCTACCATACTATTATACTCTAAGTGTCTAGTGGGTAGCAGCATCTCTTCTTCCTCATCGTGCCTAATGGGTATCTCAAAGCGTCTAGCAAGGCTGGAGGCATAGATACCTCCAAAGATAGGACCCCTCGAACGGTTTAGACTCAACCGTCGAGCAACAATGCCACCCAAACTATAAGTTCTATCACGAAGTAAAGCATGGCGCAAAAATAGCGAGGTCAGGGGCACTAAGGCCTCCACTCTCCCCACGACCAATTAAACATCTCACAGCAAATAATGAGTAATAGCGTAAAACAGGAAAATGCAAACTAGCCACTCTCGCTTCCGACACTCCTCTCCCTTCCCCTATGGTAACTTCATCAATAAAATCCTCCACATCTCTATGACGTGGTTCACTGACGCTACCCTCATAAGGTAATTTGCAAACCTCGCAAAAATCATAAAGGGTCATCTATAAAGAATACGACAAGGATAAAGACCCTCTTTAACCTGAATTCTAATTGATTGGATATCCCGCGTAAGGAATCGAAGGAAGACGCGACGTTTTATTCCAGGGAATCCCCAACGAAAAATGCACACTCCTTATGCTCATCATATAAATAAAACTCTACCGTGGGTGGTGATTTCCTAGTATGAAAGTGAAAATTTTGCACAAAGGTATTAGTGAGTAGGAGGTATTGATCACACTTATCGTGGAGGAAGTCGGTGATGCCTGCATTCTCAGCCAAATAATAGAAATCCTCATAAATTATGGCCGCCCTCAAGAATGCATTACTTGGCCATTCACACGGTCGAATCTCCGCGGTGCGAGGAAGGTTGTACTTGGGCTTCTTCTTCTCTTCATTTTCATTTTCTTTGGAACCCCTACTTGAAGAGCCCCTTAACAATCTCCTTATCATTTTTTTTCTTTGAAAATTTCTGAAATTTTTAGTGACTCAAAATAAGAGTGAACCAAACTCAACAAAATTGGTAGCAACTACTCCCACAAGTTTCTAAGGCTATATCATGCATCAAAAATGCTTTGGACCATATAAATTTGACATGCAAGCTCAAGAACAAGGTCACTATAGCAGCAAAAATTTGCAATATATAAAGCACTAGAACAAAAACTAATTGGACTATTGGAGGAGTGACATGCCGAAGAACAATCCCCCAAAACAGTTTCTCAAATGGAGCTTTACACTAGGAGATCGAAAATGGCAGCAAGATGAGCTAGAACACGGGTTTGAGCAACGAGATGATTTTTTCTGGAGGAAGACGAAGTGGATGGGTGCTGGAATAAGTGAGGGGGACCCACGTGGGACCCATAAGGTAGGGGGCGTGCCCAGGGGGGTAGGGCACGCCCTCCACCCTTGTGGTCCACTAGTGCAGCCCCCTAGTGTGTTCTCAGTGCCAAAAAATCTTAAATATTCTATAAAAAAGCATACTAAATTTTCAGGGCATTTGGAGAACTTTTATTTTTGGAACATTTTTTTATTGCATGGATATTTCACAAAACAGACGAATAATACTATTTTTGCTTTATTTATTCTAAATAACAGAAAGTAAAAAGTAGGTACAGAAGGTTGTGCTTTCTAAATCCATCTCATGCTGAAAGTGCAACTATCCCTGGGTGGTTTTGGTAATTCATAACAACATATAGCTCATTGAGCTAATGCTATTCCAAGATAAATATTTCAGGAAAGCTCAATGATTGGCATGGCATGGATTGGAAAGTGGACCCTTCAAAATGCTAAGGGCAAAAGATTGGCTCAAGTTCAAAGCACAAGACTCTTCATTTTCTATTTTAGTGATCCAAGATCACATTGAGTCTATAGGAAAAGCCAATACTATTAAGAAGGGATGAGGTGTTGCTTAATGAGGTTCTTGCTCAAAATGCTTAGTGATATGCTCCAAAACCCTCCACAACTTTCTCATATCCACATATGTCCCAAACCATAAGTCCAACTCGGCCCCACCGATTCTTTCTATCCGGAGCCACCGAGTTCAGTTGACATAACCACTGCCAGAAACCCTAGTCTTTTCGGTCTCACCGATAGTGATCTCGGTCTCACCGAGATGGGATTCCAACCTCTCTGTTTCCCTTCATAACGTTCGGTCAAACCGAGATGAGCGATTGGTCCCACCGAGACTGCAATGCAAACACTCTGTTTCCTTTTCGTAACGTTTCGGTCAAACCGAGATGAGTGAATCGGTCCCACCGAGTTTGCCTGACCAACTCTCTGTTTGCCTATTATCAAAATCGGTCTCACCGAGTTTGTGTAATCGGTCTCACCGAGATTACGTCATGCCCTAACCCTAATGATATCGGTCCCACCGAGTTGACATGTCGGTCCCACCAAAATGCCTAACGGTCACATTATGAACCAGATCGGTCTGACCGAGTTCTTTGAATCGGTCTCACCGAGTTTGGTGATTTGTGTGTAACGGTTAGATTTTGTGTGGAGGCTATAAATACCCCTCCACCCACTCTTCATTCGTGGAGAGAGCCATCAGAACATGCCTACACTTCCAACACATATTTTCTGAGAGAGAACCACCTACACTTGTGTTGAGGTTAAGATATCCCATTCCAACCACACAAATCTTGATCTCTAGCCGTCCCCAAGTTGCTTTCCACTCAAATCTTCTTTCCACCAAATCCAATCCTATGAGAGAGAGTTGAGTGTTGGGGATACTATCATTTGAAGCACAAGAGCAAGGAGTTCATCATCAACACACCATTTGTTACTTCTTGGAGAGTGGTGTCTCCTAGATTGGCTAGGTGTTACTTGGGAGCCTCCGTCAAGATTGTGGAGTTGAACCAAGGAGTTTGTAAGGGCAAGGAGATCGCCTACTTCGTGAAGATCTACCCTAGTGAGGCAAGTCCTTCGTGGGCGACGGCCATGGTGGGATAGACAAGGTTGCTTCTTCATGGACCCTTCGGGGGTGGAGCCCTCCATGGACTCGCGCAACCATTACCCTTCGTGGGTTGAAGTCTCCATCAACGTGGATGTACGATAGCGCCACCTATCGGAACCACGGATAAAAAATCTCTGTGTCAACATTGCGTTTGCTCCCTCAAACTCATCCCTTTACCTTCATATGCAATTGTTTTACATTCCGCTGCTATACTCTTAGAATTGCATGTGTAGGTTGATTGCTTGACTTGTGCTAAGTTGCTAAAATCTGCCAAGAACTAAAATTGGGAAAAGGCTAGATTTTTATTTGGTCAAGTAGTCCAATCACCCCCCTCTAGACATACTTCCGATCCTACAAGTGGTATCAGAGCTTTGGTCTCCATTTGCTTTGATTTCCATAGCTTTTGGTGGTCATAGCCTTGGTTTCACAACCTAGGAGAGTATGGCGTCTAGCGAGGGAAATTACCACCGTAGAGGTCCTTACTTTGATGGTACAAATTTTGCTAGTTGGAAGCATAAGATGAAAATGCATATTCTTGGACATAACCCCGCCGTTTGGGCTATTGTGTGTATTGGCTTGCAAGGTGAATTCTTCGATGGGAAAGAACCTAACTGTGAAGCTACCGCGGAAGAGTTGAAGATGCTACAATACAATTCTCAAGCTTGTGACATTCTCTTCAACAGATTGTGCCCCAAAGAATTCAACAAAATCAGCCGTCTTGAGAATGCAAAGGAAATTTGGGATACTTTAATTGATATGCAAGAAGGTACCGACTCCATCAAGGAATCCAAATTGGATGTGCTTCAAAGTCAACTTGACAAGTTCAAAATGAAGGATGGTGAAGGTGTCGCTGAAATGTATTCTAGGCTTGCTCTCATCACAAATGAGATTGTCGGCTTGGGAAGTGAAGAGATGACCGACAAATTCATCATCAAGAAGATCCTAAGAGCCTTGGATGGAAAATATGATACCGTGTGCACATTGATCCAAATGATGCCCAATTACAAAGATCTCAAGCCAACGGAAGTCATTGGAAGAATTGTTGCTCATGAGATGTCACTCAAGGATAAGGAAGAGCTTCACAATAAGTGAAGTGGTGCTTACAAAGCCTCATGTGATGCTCCCACATCATCAAGTGACAAGCAAACCTTCAATGAAGAACTGAGTCTAATGGTGAAGAACTTCAACAAGTTCTACAAGAGTAGGAGCAAAGAAAGAAGTTCCAATTCAAGGTCCTACAATGACAAAAGATCTTCTAGTCGTGAGCGAAATTGCTATAATTGTGGAAGACCCGGACACTACTCCAATGAGTGTATGGCCCCCTACAGAAGAAGAGAAGATTCTCCCAAAAGAAGAAGTAGAAGAGAAGAATCACCACCAAGAGAAAGGAGGAGTAGATATGATCGTTATGAACGAAGACCCTCTCGGAGAAGCAAGGATTCAGAAAGGAAGGAAAAGTCATCAAGGAGCTACACAAAGGAAGACATCAAGCTCATGTTGGTGAATGGGTATCCGGCTCCGACTCCGACCATCACTCCGAAAGAAGTTATCACTCCGACTCCGAATATACTCAAGATGAAGGTGTTGCCGGTCTAGCACTTGTGACAACCAACTCCTACGACATATTTGACTCACCAAATGAAGGAATTGGAAGATGCTTCATGGCCAAAGGTCCAAAGGTAACACATCCCGAGTATGTTGATTTCAATAGTGATGAAGATGATTTGCTAGGTGATGATGATTTACTTGTTGACAACTCTAGTGATGAAAACTATGATGAAACGTTAATTAATCATGCTAATCAAGATAAAACGAATGACGATAAACAGAAGGATATTGAGCGTCTAACTAAAGAACTAAACACTCTTAAGTTAGCTCATGAAACTACCTTGGAAGATCATCGAGAACTTTTAAAGACTCATGACAAGCTACGCTTTGAAAAGCTCAACCTTGAGCAAGAGCATGAGTTTTTAAAGGCAATCAATGATGATCTTCGAAAGAAAAATTCTTCTTACATTGCCAAGCGTTTACTCTTGTCTACTTACATGCCACAAGTTAAATCTAGCAACAAGGGTAAGAAAGATGCTTCATCTAGTAGTAACAACAGTCATGCTAAATCCAATGTTGTTGCACCTTGTAGTTCTCTTGATTCCACTAACGATTATCTTAGCCAAGTTACACTTGAGCAAGAAAATAGCTTATTGAAGGGAATTATAGAGAAAGGTGTTTACAAGAGCCTTGCCGGAAGTAAGCAATTTGAGGAAATTGTACGCAAGCAAGGAAGACACCGGAAGAATCAAGGTGTTGGCTTTGAATGAAAGTTCAATGCCAATGGAGTTGAGTGGGAAGAAGATCAATACCCCAAGACGAAGTTTGTTCCTCAACAAGAGAAGTATGATCCTACTTCTTTCAAAGGGACACAAGCTCAAGATGATCTTCCACCACAAGACCACAAGCTAAAAGGCAAGGACAAGCTTCAAGAGGAAATTGATGCATTTGAAGAAGCACCTAAGGCCTTGGTCAAGTGGGTTCCCAAGACTACATCAAGTTCCACTTCATCAAGTATAACTACAACTCCAAGGATTCCCATCAAGATGGTGTGGATCCAGAAGAAGAAGAACTAGAGAGTTCTTGAGGGTGACTCCGCCAACATACTTCACTCTTATCATTTTGGCGAGGACAAGTGCAAACAACTTCCATATCTTGCACTAGTTCAAGGAGTCACAAACCCTCTTGTTGGTAAGACAAGGGACAAGGTAACCTAATGCTTTCATTGACATCATCTTGTGTATGCATCACTCTATGTCTATGGATATCCCTGTTTGTTCCTTGTGGGACTAACCCGTGTAGGTATTGAAAGTGCAACTCACTCCAAAGGATTGCTCTGAATGATCTACATCAACATTGAGCATCTACATCTTCAACACCTACATGAAGTCATCATCGACAAAACCCAATGTTAGTTCATCCCTCTTAAGGGGGATATCACATCTAGGGGGAGCTTTACTCTAATCAATTGAGCTAAAGAAACTCTAATGGTGTGATCACAACAATGCTTTATGTAAAAGTGGTAACCCCACTTGTGCTTAAATGATGAGTATGACCTATGATCAAATGTTCTCATTTGACTCCTAAGTCAATATACTCATATATAGATGACCTAGTCATCGCCAAATTGCTTGATAGATGCTAGAGTGTTTGTGCATGCTTTGTCACATATTTCATTTGCCATTTTAATTGTGTGAGCATGTTGAATGCATATTTTACTCATTCGAGGACATCCATTTGTTGATTTGATTGTTTGGCTTTTTCTCTTTTGCCAAATGGATGGACAAGAATGCCTAAGAACTCCCTCTAGCTATTTATGCTTTCCTCGTCTCAAACTCTATTCATGCTACATCACAAAGTTTGATCAAGTCAGATTCGAACCACTCTGTCTAAGGAGCACTCGGAGTTGCCGATTCGTCATACACTTAAACCTCCAAAACCTCTTTGTGCATCTCGGTCTGACCGATTCATCCCTTTCGGTCCTACCGAGTCACAAAGTTGATCTAGGGTTTTCAATCTCGGTGCAACCGATTAGAACCTTTCGGTCACACCGAGTTGCAGTAACTGCTTGCAGTTTTGCATCTCGGTGCCACCGAGTCGTTCCACTCGGTCACACCGACAGGGTCAGGTTATATATACCGACGGGCCAAATTTTGGAAAAATTTCCGAACCTCCTCGCCCGCGCGTAACCTGCTCTGCCTCCTCGGGTCTCCGGATCGTCCTCTTGTCGCCAGGGACCTCCCGCCGCTGGTCTCCACCACCGTCAACGGAAATCTCCACCGTCGTTGCCGCCGTAGCAAGTTCGTCGCCGAACTAGGGTACGAACTTGATCTTTGTGCTAACCCTTAACTCTGATTCTTAGCACATTGCTTTGCCATGATTCTTGCCACGATTGAAATCATCCTATCCAGCAAAAACATCCCGTAGATTAGTTTTGATTTGAAAATTTAGGGTTAGGTCTCCGCCGAATTCATCTCGGACCGACCGAGTTGTAGAAATCGGTCTCGCCGATTTGGCTTAGGCCAGAGCACATGCGTTTTCAGTCTGCCCGAAAATTGCAAATCGGTGTGACCGAGTTCGATTCTTTGTGAAACCCTAGCAGTCTCGGTACCACCGAACTATGACTCAGTCTGACTGAGTTCACTAGTTCAGGTTCCAAAAGCTGCTTCGGTATCACCGAGTTTACAAATCGGTAGATCCGAAATGCTTTCTGTGAAGAACTAAAACTAAGTTTTTAAGTCATCCTTTTTGCAAAACTCTTGTACTTTGTGATGCTCATCTACTCTACCTCATCTATAATCTATTCATAGGGTCTGCTGTCATAGTGTTTGCAGAGATGTCTGACCAGAGTGACAGCCAGAACAAGTCTGAACAACAGGTGCAGATGAGTGAGGACTCAGATCCCTCTAGCAGTTATGATGAGGGCAGCAGGAGCACACCAAGCAACCTGCCAAAGGCTGCTACCAAGACAAGGAAGAAGAGAACTTCTGACTCTGAGGATGAAGACTATGTGGCTATTGAAGATGAAGTCACTTCAAAGAAAAAGGTGGTGAAGAAAGAGTATGGCACAGCTGCAACAAAGCCTGGACTGGAAACAAAGGCTCCAGCCAAGAGGATTCCAATGTCTAAGGCCAGAGCATCCACTCAGAAACCCTCCAAGTCAATAGGAGGAGATGATGCTGCAAAAGAGAAGAAGGAGAGAAAGAGGGGCAGATGGTGCAAGAAAGTGGATCCAATGGCTGAATTTGAGAAGGACTCCTCTGAAGAAGAAGAGGAAGAGGAAGAGGATGCTGCACCAGCACCCAAAGCTCAAAAGCTCATGGGAGATGCCATCAAGGCAGGGGCTGCTCCATCAAAGCCCAAAGCTGCTCCCAAGGCTGCTGCTCCAGCCCCAAAACCAAAACCCAAGAGAAGCACTAGGAATATCCCTGCTGAAGAGAAGAACAAGGCCCAGTGCCTGAAGCTACTGAAGAAGAAGAAGAAGATGACTCTTTTGTGTTGAGGAAGCTGAAACCCAAGATCCCTAACCACACTGATGCACAGGAAGGATGCTGGATTGAGACTATGGAGACAGACTGATCCATATGCTATCAGGAGAAGGACTACTGTGGACTACAGATTTCACACTAAGGACCAGCAGGACTTCTATGAGACAATTCTGCTCGACAAGAAGCCCATTGTGTGTGACATGAGATGGGTTGACTGGGAATTCATCAAGGAGAATGAGGATCACTTCCCTGGAGTGCTTGATAGCTTCAAGGCATGTGGAGTGGACACCTTTGTTGCTCAGAAGCTCACCAAGTGGAATGATGAGCTTATCATGCAGTTTTACTCCACTGCCCACTTCTATCCAGATGGCATGATAGTGTGGATGTCTGAAGGTACTAGGTACCAGTCTAGAGTTGATGAGTGGGCCAAGCTTATCAATGCTCCTGAAGAACATGAGGATGACTTGGACATTTATGCAGAGAAGAAGAAAGACCACAACACTATGGCCAACATGTACAAAGAGATCCCAGATGCTGCTTTGGATACACATAGATTTGGATCTGTTCACTACCTGTTGTCTGGTCTGCCAACCATTAACTGGATTCTAAGGCACACACTGCTACCCAAGTCAGGTGATCACAAGATGATCAGAGGACATGCCATCAACTTGCTGCACATATTTGATGTCCCACAGAAATGCAAAGTTATGAGCCTGATTGTGGAAACAATCAAGAGGACAGCAGCTGATCAGAAAAGAAGTTGTGGGTATGCCCAGCAAATTCAGGAGCTCGTCAACTCAAAGAGGGGCAAAGGCAAATACATTTTGGATAAGGAGCACCTGCCCATCTACCCTGAATTTGAAGATAACACAGTAGTGATGAATGAGAATGAACCATTTCAGCTCAAGCACATGAGAAGAGAGAGAAGGCTAAAGCTGAGAAAGCTGCAAAGATGCCAACTGTGGAAGAGGCATCTCAGGTATTCTTGAAGAGCAAGCAAGACCAGCTTGGATACCTGATCCAATCCACCCTGAGGATTGAGAAGGACTTGGCCACCCTGACCAAGAACCAGGAGAGTCTGGAGAGGATCATTCAGCAAAAATTCTATGACCTTGATGTCAAGGTAACAGAGATCCAAACTGCAGTTGAGCAACTTCAGGAGGAAGCAGAGGAGAAGAAGGGCAAGTCTACCACAGATGCTTTTGCCAGAGTGCCCAGAGGACAGAGATTTGCTGCAGTGCCAATGACAGACACTAGAGCTACAGCATCAGCACCAGCAGCTACAGCTCCAGTTCCACCTCCAGCAGCTACTCCACCAGCTCCAGCTACTTCATCTAAAGCCTTCGTTCTTGGAGTTCTCTCGACACCTCCTACTGAAGATCAAGCCTGAGAGTCATTTAGCACTATGCATTTTTGAACTTTTTGGTAACTTGTTGCCAAAGGGGGAGAAAAATGTATAGATCATAGTCTTTGAGAGAGAGAGTGTTGGTTTTTATCTCTCTTTGCACTTATTTGGTTTGGTTTGAAACTTTATTTTGTGCTTGTGTGAGCTACTTTATGTCCTTGTGAGATACTTGTTTGATCACGTGTTTGATCATATGCTACCTTTAATGCTTGTTGGATGATATTATCTATTATATCCTAGACGATCATTCACTTGTTTTGGTGATGAGTGCATGCTTTAACATCTATCATTTTGAGCGCTCCACCAAGATGTATGTGACATGGAAGAGTAACCCATGATCCTAATCGATTGTGCATTTGCATTCAAAAGCAAATTTTAAATAATGCACAAATTTAGGGGGAGCTCTTGCTTATCACATACTTCTCAAAGCGACGATGTTTTTCAATCTTATTTATCATTTTTTGAAGCTTTGATCTATATGTTGTCATCAATTACCAAAAAGGGGGAGATTGAAAGTGCAACTATCCCTGGGTGGTTTTGGTAATTCATAACAACATATAGCTCATTGGGATAATGCTATTCCAAGATAAATATTTCAGGAAAGCTCAATGATTGGCATGGCATGGATTAGAAAGTGGACCCTTCAAAATGCTAAGGACAAAAGATTGGCTCAAGCTCAAAGCACAAGACTCTACATTTTCTATTTTAGTGATCCAAGATCACATTGAGTCTATAGGAAAAGCCAATGCTATTAAGAAGGGATGAGGTGTTGCTCAATGAGGTTCTTGCTCAAAATGCTTAGCGATATGCTCCAACACCCTCCACTACTTTCTCATATCCACATATGTCCCAAACCATAAGTCCAACTCGGCCCCACCGATTCTTTCTATCCGGAGCCACCGAGTTCAGTTGACATAGCCACTGCCAGAAACCCTAGTCTTTTCGGTCTCACCGATAGGGATCTCGGTCTCACCGAGATGGGATTGCAACCTCTCTGTTTCCCTTCGTAACATTTTGGTCAAACCGAGATGAGCGATCGGTCCCACCGAGATTGCAATGCAAACACTCTGTTTCCTTTTCGTAACGTTTCGGTCAAACCGAGATGAGCGAATCGGTCCCACCGAGTTTGCCTGATCAACTCTCTGTTTGCCTATTATCAAAATCGGTCTCACCGAGTTTGTGTAATCGGTCTCACCGAGATTACGTTATGCCCTAACCCTAATGATATCGGTCCCACCGAGTTGACATGTCGGTCCCACCGAAATGCCTAACGGTCACATTATGAACCAGATCGGTCTGACCGAGTTCTTTGAATCAGTCTCAGCGAGTTTGGTGATTTGTGTGTAACGGTTAGATTTTGTGTGGAGGCTATAAATACCCCTCCACCCACTCTTCATTCGTGGAGAGAGCCATCAGAACATGCCTACACTTCCAACACATATTTTCTGAGAGAGAACCACCTACACTTGTGTTGCGGTCAAGATATTCCATTCCAACCACATAAATATTGATCTCTGGCCTTCCCCAAGTTGCTTTCCACTCAAATCTTGTTTCCACCAAATCCAATCCTATGAGAGAGAGTTGAGTGTTGGGGAGACTATCATTTGAAGCACAAGAGCAAGGAGTTCATCATCAACACACCATTTGTTACTTCTTGGAGAGTGGTGTCTCCTAGATTGGCTAGGTGTTACTTGGGAGCCTCCGTCAAGATTGTGGAGTTGAACCAAGGAGTTTGTAAGGGCAAGGAGATCGCCTACTTCGTGAAGATCTACCCTAGTGAGGCAAGTCCTTCATGGGCGACGGCCATGGTGGGATAGACAAGGTTGCTTCTTCGTGGACCCTTCGTGGGTGGAGCCCTCCATGGACTCGCGCAACCGTTACCCTTCGTGGGTTGAAGTCTCCATCAACGTGGATGTACGATAGCACCACCTATCGGAACCACGGATAAAAATCTCCGTGTCAACATTGCGTTTGCTCCCTCAAACTCATCCCTTTACCTTCATATGCAATTGTTTTACATTCCGATGCTATACTCTTAGAATTGCATGTGTAGGTTGATTGCTTGACTTGTGCTAAGTTGCTAAAATCTGCCAAGAACTAAAATTGGGAAAAGGCTAGATTTTTAGTCAAGTAGTCTAATCACCCCCCCCTCTAGACATACTTTCGATCCTACACATGCCCATCAAAAGGAATCCATTAACAAGGTTGATCAAGTCTTATTAACAAACCTCTTCTGAATGACATGAAAACGGAGAATTTTTGAATAACGCTGGGTTACCTCAACGGGGATATGCACGTCCCCAACAATAAGAATATCATATTTATTTTTGACAGTAGGAAGAGGGAATTCAAAACCTCCAATAACAATAGTTGAATTTTTTCCAATAGAATTAATGCTACTAACTTGAGGTTGTTTCTTCGGAAAGTGTATCGTATGCTCATTACCATTAACATGAAAAGTGACATTGCCCTTGTTGCAATCAATAACAGCCCCTGCAGTATTCAAAAAGGGTCTACCAAGGATGATTGACATACTGTCGTCTTCGGGAATATCAAGAATAACAAAATCCTTTAAGATAGTAGCGTTTGCACCCACAATAGGCACATCCTCACAAATACCGATGGGTATAGCAGTTGATTTATCGGCCATTTGCAAAGATATTTCAGTAGGTGTCAACTTATTCAGTTCAAGTCTACGATATAAAGAGAAAGGCATAACACTACCACCGGCTCCCAAATCACATAAAGCAGTTTTAACATAGTTTCTTTTAATGGAGCATGGTATAGTTGGTATTCCTAGATCTCCAAGTTTCTTTGGTATTCCACCCTTAAAGGTATAATTAGTACGCATGGTGGAAATTTCAGCTTCACGTATCTTTCTTTTATTTGTAACAATACCTTTCATATACTTAGCATAAGGAGACATTTTCAGAATATCAGTCGAACGCATACGCAAAAAGACAAGTCTAAGCATTTCAACAAAGCTCTCAAAATCCTCATCATCCTTTTTTGGATGGTTTAGGAGGAAAGGGCATGGGTTTCTGAACCCATGTTCTCTTTCTTTACCATGTTTCCTAGCAATGAAGTCTCTCTTATCATAACGTTGATTCTTTGATTATGGGTTATCAAGATCAACAGCAGGTTCTACTTCCATGTCATTATCATTACTAGGTTGAGCATCAACATGAACATCATCATTAACATTAGCACTAGGTTCATGTTCATCACCAGGTTGTGTCTCAGCATCAGAAATAGAAATATCATTTGGATTCTCATATGTGTCTATAACAGGTTCACTAGAAGCATGCAAAGTCCTATCACCTTTCTTTTTCCTTTTATTACTAGGAGGACTAGGTGCATCAGTATTAACTCTCTGAGAATCTTGCTCAATTCTCTTAGGATGGCCTTCAGGATACAAAGGTTCCTGGGTCATTTTACCACCTCTAGTCATAACCCTAAAAGCATTATCATTGTTCTTACTATTTAGCTCATTCAACAATTCATTCTGAGCTTTGAGAACTTGTTCTACTTGAGTTTTCACCATGTAAGCATGCTTACTAATAATCTTGAGATCATTAACCGTTCTACTCATATAACCACCCAAGCAGTCAAGCATATAAGCATTATGTTTCAATTGTCTACTAACATAAGCATTGAAATTTTCTTGTTTAACAATAAAATTATCAAACTCATCCAAGCATTGACTAGCAGACTTATTATGAGGAATATCACCTTCATCAAATCTATAGAAAGAATTTACCTCTACTACCTGTGTCGGGTTATCAAGACCATGTATTTCTTCAATAGGCGGTAAATTCTTAATATCTTCAGCTTTAATACCTTTTTCTTTCATAGATTTCTTTGCCTCTTGCATATCTTCAGGACCGAGGAATAGAATACCTCTTTTCTTCGGAGTTGGCTTTGGAATTGGTTCAGGAAGTGTCCAATCATTATCATTACTCAATATATTATTCAGTAGCAATTCAGCTTGCACTAGTATGCGTCGGTCCTAAACAAACGGTTTTTAACCCCTTTCCGCGACGACATTTGGAACCGTCGCCAAGTGAGTGTGGGTGATAGGGGGGTCCTTCCCACAAGATCCAGAAATCGTCGGGAATAGGCCCTCCTGGGACCCAGGCTGGGGCCGTGTGCGATCGGGCGAGGCATCGATACCCAATCATTTCCGTAGGTGTGTACATCCCACACGGTGAATCCCAGAAAATCATTTCCGTAGGTATGTACATCCCACACGATGAATCCCAGAAAATCATTTCCTTTCGTATGTATATCACACACAGTCAATCCAAGGAATACGTTTCTGTTCTTATGTACATCCCACACAGTCAATCCAGGGAAAACGTTTCCGTTCGTACGTACATCCCACACAGTTTTATGTGTAGGCTCGTGTGTGAAAGGTGTAACTATCACACACGGTCTGCCTTGGTTAACTGTTTGCTTTTATCAACTATATCACACACAATTTGATGAAGAAAACTATGTGTCATTGGGCTATCCATCGGAAGCGCTTTTACTGCTAGAACCGTTTGCAAAGGTCCATGACACATTTAGTAGGTTTATTAGTTTACAATTAATAATTCCAGTATTACGCAAATTCACATTTCATATCGAACAGTTGTTTGCCAATTTCATATCAGGCACATAAATATATTATAACATCACAGTACGGTAGCTACATGAAAACAGCACAGTACAACATATAGCTAGTTCAACTTCATAAGAACAATATATCCAGGCTCGTCTTATCCACCTCTGCTTTTAGTTTAGTAAGGACCCGTTTTGCAAGGGCCAACTGGGAAAGTGCCTCCTCCTTCGCCAACACCATCTTAGCAAAGTCTGATTTAAAAAATCTGAGCTCATTCTCCACCTTCAACTTTTTATCCCACATCTTGAAATATTCTTGAGCGTTGACAACAGTTTCTCTAAGCCTAAGTCTGTTCTCTTCCTCATACATGCTCCAGAGCTTCGCTGGGCATATCTTCAAAGACTGTGGCCACTCTTGATCAACCCACTCCAAGTAAGAACACTTCCGTTCATCCTATAATATTTAAAACTACATCAGTAACAATTGTAGGGGAAATGGGTTTATAGCAACATAGAAAATCACCAATTCTTATTTTGAAAAACTGAAGAAACATGTTAGTTATGACTATCTTCTCAAAAAGATCAATGTGCAAATGAAATAATTGGTACTGAGACAACAACCAAATTCTGGAACATCAGAAGCTATAATTAACTACAATGATGCTACAAGTTCTTACTCATGTACAATAAATAACAAATTGAACATTTTATGAGGAAGGTAAATATAACTACAATAGCATAGCGACAGTGTTTGGATGACAACAAATTGATACTAATAGGTGTGTACATGCACAAATTTAGTAACATAGAACTAATAGCACTAAGGTCGTCCACTATGTATGCCAAAACTGGGGTAAAGACAACTGTTGCTACATCTCGCACCAGTGCCCTGCACTGGCGAGCTGATGCAGCGGAAAAAAAATCAAGGACCCGGACTCCGGAGCACGTAGTTGCTCCGATGCCCAGTTCCTTCATGCCATAAAGATTTAGTATTTTACTGCTTGGTTGCTCGGATGTGTGGACCAAAGTTGGCTGCACAAACTGTTGAAGTGGTGCCAAATAATTTTCTAATGGCACCGCTGATGAGATGGCAACAATTTAAGATACTAGGTACAAACTGTGACACTGTCTTATGATGCGTTTGGTTGAAGGTGTGGTATGAATGGGTTGGGACCGTGACAGTGTCTGAATCACATCTAACAAATGATTTGTAACAACGAAAGAGGGTCTAACCTTCTCTGCACATGCCAGAAACTTCCTCCCACTGTCCACAGAATCAAACGCAACTAGCTTCACGCATGGAGATTGATGGTGACAACGAGCAGATAGATCTTTAGCCACCCCGCTCCATTCGTTGCCACTGATGGTCCTAGGGAGCTACAAGAGGAAGAAATGACTCAAACGACCGCCGGGTAAAAATCCTTCATTCCAAGTCATAGCCCGAGAGAGAGAAGAGAGGCATACCCGGGTGGTGAAGGAGTAGTCGCCGGAGGAGGAACCGCTGGAGAGGTCTTTGAAGAAGACCATGGTGACACCGGCGGTAGGATGCGAGACGGCGAGAGCGAGGAAGCGGCTATAGCTTAGCAAGGAAGGAAGGAAGGAGGAAACAGGGGAAATGTGACTTGTTGTCGGGGTTGGGGAAGGGGGCGGGGTAGATATTTTGGCGGTAGGCCAAAATTTTGGAAATGTGGAGGGAAACTTTGCGCGTGGTGCCGCCGGACCATTCACTTTGAACGATTGTGTGCATCGCAAACGATTCTTCTACTTTACGCACATGGGATGAGTTTGATAATTCAAATTTCGGTGGAAATTTCCCCGGGTACGTCATTGCATAATTTAACATCGCTTGCTAATTTGGGCACACAAAAGAGCGTACAGCAGACAGACCACACTTACTGAATCGAGCAATTTTAGTAATTAAACAGAGCCAGTTGACCTAAACATTGCTCTAACAAAAGACCAGCATTAAAAACAAAGCCTAAGTACGCATAATTTTAACATATCCGCCGCCGCGCCGGCCTATGCATCGCTGGTGTGAGATGAGACGTTGATGACTTGTCCTAGCGACATGCCGCCATTGGTGGACTCCGCGTCCCCCCTGCTGAAGTCGACCTCGTCCACGTCCTTGTCCTCGGCCTCGGCCTCGTCGGCGCCCTCAAGGTTGTAGTACTCGTAGTAGTGGTTGCGCCAAAGCTCGCGTTGGTACTCCACCGCTGATTCCTCGACGGACAGACTCTTCTCTACCTCGACCTCGGCAACGCGCAACTCCTCCTCCCGGCGCTCCTCGATCTCCGCCGCCTCCTGCATCTCCAGCTCCCGCTCGACAACCTCATGAGGAAGCAGGTGCTCCATGGCCACCGCCGCCTTTTCAGACGTGGGTTGCATGCTGGAGTCCGAGGTGGCCTGGAATATCTTGGCGTGTGCATCCTTAATCTTGGCGTGAATGGCCTCGACCCGGGCCAGGGCGACATCGGCGGCACGGATGGCAGCTCGAGCGCTCTCGGCGTTCGCAGCCGCCATCGCAGCAGCAGCTGTAGCCGTCTCGGCTGCTGCAGCTGCCCTGTCGGCAGCCGCAGACGCCCTCTCGGCGGAAGCGGACGCGCTCAATGAGGATGCGGCGGCACTCTCGGCGTAGGCGGCCGCGCTCTCGGCGCAGGCGGCGGCGCTCGGGTGGGACGCGGCCTTCGTACGGGCCTTCACGAAGCGTTTCCATGGCATCATCTTTGCAAGAAGGGGTGCAGGAATGGGGATCGGGATTCGTGGATTCGAGGGTTGCCGGCACTGGAGCACACGAGCCGGCGAAGCTTAAGGAGGGAGACTTAAATAGACCCAGATATTTTCATCGCAAACGGTTCCTAGAAAACAACTGTGTGTGATGTTGTAGATATTTTTTATTAGCTGTGAAAGACGAATTTGGAGTAAAGTGGCAATGGATGGTGTTTTAAATGAACGAGAAATTTTGTAGTACTAATACAACTGTCATGTCAAATTTTGGAAACTTTCAGGGGTCATTTGACCTTTTAAGACATTTAAGTGATTTTCTAGCCATTTAATGACGGTAATTGAAATTTGAACTACATGTACATGCAACAGCTAACCATAACGGTTTGAAAACTCATATTTCATGTACTTGTGTGCGATTTAATTCCATGTGCAGTAAATTGGAAGGAATTTTCAAACATATTGGTCTAACGGCTATGACACAATTAAGCACGGAGCGACATGGCATTTTAATTCCAAAAAATCAAAAACACATGAAACCTTGGTTGATGTAATGTCATGCCACCAAGATGATGTGGTAAAAAAATTGGCATGTTTGAGAAAGTTTGGACACACACCCCTCACAAATCGGAGCAACTCACTAGAAGGCTCGTGGTTCCGAGAGGGAACAATGCATGTTTGATGACGAATGGGAGATAGCATCCTCTTACGCCTTCAATTTTTTTTCTACGTCTAACATGCACTACTACAACTGTAATGTGAAATTTTTGAAAATTCTAGGGGTCATTTGACCTTTTAAAGACATTTAAGTGATTTTCTAGCAATTTAATGACCATAATTCAAATTTGAACTACATCTACATGCAATGCCTAACCAAAACGGTTCGAAAAATCATATTTGTGTACTTGTGTGCGAGTTAATTCCATGTGTAGTAAACTAGGAGGAATTTTCAAACATATTTGTCTCACGACATGGACACATGCATACGTATGCATGGAGTGACATCGCATTCAAATTCCAAAAAAAATCAGAAACACATGAAACCTTGGTTGATGTAATGTCATGCCACCAAGATGATGTGGTAAAGAAATTGGCATGTTTGACGAAATTTTGGACACACACCCCTCACTAACCGGAGCAACTCACTAGAAGGCTCATGGTTCCGAGAGGGAACAATGCATGTTTGATGACGAACGGGAGATAGCTTCCTCTTACGGCCTTCAATTTTTTTCTACGTCTAACGTGCACTACTACAACTGTAATGTGAAATTTTTGAAAATTCTAGGGGTCATTTGACCTTTTAAATACATTTAAGTAATTTTCTAACCATTTGATGACCGTAATTCAAATTTGAACTACATCTACATGCAACACCTAACCAGAACGGTTTGAAAAATCATATATGTGTACTTGTGTGCGAGTTAATTCCATGTGCAGTAAATTAGAAGGAATTTTCAAACATATTGGTCTCACGACATGGAGACATGCATACGTATGCATGGAGTGACATGGTATTTTAATTCCAAAAAATAAAAAAAATGATCAGAAAAACATGAAACCTTGGTTGATGTAATGTCATGCCACCAACATGATGTGGTAAATAAATTGGCATGTTTGACGAAAGTTTGGACACACACCCCTCACAAACCGGAGCAACTCACTAGAAGGTTCGTGGTTCCGAGAGGGAACAATGCATGTTTGATGACGAACGAGAGATAGCTTCCTCTTACGGCCTTCAAATTTATTTCTACGTTTAACGTGCACTAATACAACTGTCATGTGAAAAATTGGAAAATTTTAGGGGTCATTTGACATTTTAAAGACATTTAAGTGATTTTCTAACCATTTAATGACCGTAATTCAAATTTGAACTACATCTACATGCAACGCCTAACCAAAACGGTTTGAAAAATCATATTTTTGTGTACTTGTGTGTGAGTTAATTCCATGTGCAATAAATTAGAAGGAATTTTCAAACATATTGGTCTCAAGGCATGGGCACATGCATGGAGTGCCATGGCATTTTAATTCCAAAAAATTAAAAAATGATTAGAAGAACATGAAACCTTGCTTGATTTAATGTCATGACACCAAGATGATGCGGTAAAAAAATTGGCCTGCTTGACGAAAGTTTGGACACACACCCCTCACAAACCGTAGCAACTCACTAGAAGGCTCGTGGTTCCGAGAGGGAACAATGCATGTTTGATGACGAACGGGAGATAGTTTCCTCTTACGGCCTTCAATTTTTTTCTATGTCTAACGTGCACTACTACAACTGTAATGTGAAATTTTTGAAAATTCTAGGGTTCATTTGACCTTTTAAAGAAATTTAAGTGATTTTCCAGCCATTTAATGGCCATAATTCAAATTTGAACTACATCTACATGCAACGCCTGACCAAAACGGTTTGAAAAATCATATTTGTGTACTTGTGTGTGAGTTAATTCCATGTGCAGTAAACTAGAAGGAATTTTCAAACATATTTGTCTCACGACATGGACACATGCATACGTATGCATGGAGTGACATGGCATTTTAATTCCAAAAAATAAAAAAAATGATCAGAAAAAATGAAACCTTGGTTGATGTAATGTCATGCCACCAAGATGATGTGGTAAAGAAATTGGCCTGTTTGACGAAAGTTTGGACACACACCCCTCACAAACTGGAGCACATCACTAGAAGGTTCGTGGTTCCGAGAGGGAACAATGCATGTTTGATGACGAACGGGAGATAGTTTCATCTTACGGCCTTCAATTTTTTTCTATGTCTAACGTGCACTACTACAACTGTAATGTGAAATTTTTGAAAATTCTAGGGTTCATTTGACCTTTTAAAGACATCTAAGTGATTTTCCAGCCATTTAATGGTCGTAATTCAAATTTGAACTACATCTACATGCAACGCCTAACCAAAATGGTTTGAAAAATCATATTTTTGTGTACTTGTGTGCGAGTTAATTCCATGTGCAGTAAATTAGAAGGAATTTTCAAACATATTCGTCTCAAGGCATGGGCACATGCATGGAGTGCCATGGCATTTTAATTCCAAAAAATTAAAAAATGATTAGAAAAACATGAAACCTTGCTTGATTTAATGTCATGCCACCAAGATGGTGTGGTAAACAAATTGGCCTGTTTGACGAAAGTTTGGACACACACCCCTCACAAACCGGAGCAACTCACTAGAAGGTTCGTGGTTCCGAGAGGGAATAATGCATGTTTGATGACGAACGGGAGATAGCTTCCTCTTACGGCCTTCAAATTTTTTTCTACGTTTAACGTGCACTAATACAACTGTCATGTGAAAATTTGGAAAATTTCAGGGGTCATTTGACCTTTTAAAGACATTTAAGTGATTTTCTAACCATTTAATGACCGTAATTCAAATTTGAACTACATCTACATGCAACGCCTAACCATAACGGTTTGGAAAATCATATTTTTGTGTACTTGTGTGCGAGTTAAAAAAATCATCAGACGATGTAAATATCTGTTGTTCAAAAAAGAAAATGTAAAGATCTGGCAAGACAACCGGCCCCCATATGATTGGCACTCTATCTCCCGGCTCGAGGTTTGGTAGGTGAGTGGTGGGGATCATTAATCAGACAGGGTTCTATATTGGAAACCGTCAGCTATTATGTTCACACACGGATTTTGCTGCGGGAATCATGTGTAATTCAAACTACAGTACTCGTAAATTCCGGCGATCGGCGTGTGTAGTGTCTCCGTCGATCTAGATTCCGGCCGCCAATAAATACTACCTTGCTCACGTCGTCCCGCCTGCATTCTCATCTACATCCTCCCCTCGCTCGCCCTCTCTCTCTCTCTCTCAAATCTCTGCCATGGCGCCGCCGGTCTGCCCACGCGCCGACGAGGAGTCGCCGCCCCCCGAGGACGCTCACTCGATTAGCAGCGACGAGGACCCCTACGCGCCGCCTGACGAGGTTGCGCCGGACCCCCCCCCCAACTTTGGATTGGTTTTGGGGCCAGTACAATCTTTGTGTGTGGAAGTCGTTGTCGCTGGCTGAGAAAGCCAGGCAAGTGGCGTTCAAGAAGGAGATGGCGGAGGAGGAAGCCAGGTACCAGGCGGCCTGTGAAGCCCGTGATGCCGCTTGGAAAAAGGAGGCGGAAGAGCTTTGGGGGCGGGCGTGTCATCATGCCGAGGAGGTGTGCGAAGACGGGTACTTCGCGAGGAAGGTCATAGGCGCTGGGCGCCTCGTCACTGCGTGGAGGTGGGCCGATAAGCTCCAGCGTGCCACCAACGAGGAGCTCCGGTGGGCGCCCAACGAAATAGCAAGATCGGCCGCGCACGTCCGCCAACAAGAGGCAGATCGGTATGTCAAGCGCTGCGAGGCGGAGGAGGCGAAGTACTGGCTCCGCACTGGGAAGACGCCGCGCACCAGGGAGCTGCTGGCGAGGGGCTGCCAGAATACTGGCCCCAGGAGGGATTATTAGTTTTAGTATTGTTCGTTTTCAATTTTATGCATTGTACCTAGTAGTTAAGTATCATCACGTATATGTGATGATATTATATATATATATATATATATATATATATTCTGTGATGCACTAATGAACAATTAATGTATATATTATGAATTCCATTTTCTATCTGTTTTTGTATACTAATTTGAATCTAGCTGTTATCATCCACATATACAGAATGGAAAGCGTATATACACACATTGAAACAGAACATATAAGAATGGAAAACAGAGTACACACGTTGAAACAGAGCAATACTATGATTGCTGTGAATACATAACTATCCACGTCGAAATGACTTTTCAAAATAAAATGCGTCCATGAGACCATGACCAGCAGCCCTTGCCTACGGTAACTCTTGGCTCTGCTTGAACTCGTGCAGGCGTTCGTCCAAGCGGTCGACACGCTCGCGGTACATCTGGAGCGCGATCTCGAGCTCCAAGTTGGCTACTTCATCGGAGATCGCCAGCTCGAGGATGCGACGGCCATGTTCCTCTACTGCGCCCAGGTGGACACCTGGGCCAAGGAGGCGGTCGAGCCTACGGACCAGCGCATTGGCATCCAGCGGGCCGCGGACAAGGCGAACGGCGCGGCGGGCGTCCGGTGCAAATACGGCGCGGCCGGCCTCTGGTGCAAGTACGGCGCTAAGGGCCTCTGCCCACTCCTGGCGAGGAATGGGGGTACTGACGGGACGTGTACCCAGTTGCGACGCCGTGTCGACAGCAGGCAAGCGCCGATGGATCCGATCTTGCTGTGCGGAGCGCAGCGCCTCTCGCTCTGCGGCGCTCCAACGGTCTCGTCGTGCGGCGAGCCGCAGCCTATCGGCGTGGACACGCCTAGCTTGCTCTACGGCGCGCCATCAATCATGTTGTGCAGCGAGCTGCAGCCTGTCAGCGTTGACATGCCTATCTTGATCCGCGGCGCTCAAGCGCCATGCGCCAAAGGTCTGCTCAACCCTGGCGATGACGCGCATCACGGCGTCATCCATCGCGTTGCCGGGGAGCGCCTCGGCCTCGACGGGCTGTAGGGCCTGCTCGTTTTCCTCGTCGACGAGGTTGATGGCGGAGGCGGCGCTTTGGTGGGTTGGCATGCTTGGAAAAGGGGGATGTGCTACAGGCTGCGCTTGTCGCCTCCGTGCGTCGTGCGCTGCCTATGCGCAATATCGCTGGGTGGCGGGAAACAGGTGAGGAAATGGCGGGAAATGGTGGCGTGTTCATAAAATGCCATCAATTAATGGAAACTTAGCATAGAAAGAACATCGAGCTAGCACAAGAAGTAGATGATGATCAGATGAACACGGACCACACTAGGGAACCCGTCGGTGATGAATCATCAATCCCAAACGGTTGAATACTAGCAAGCATTTGCCCACAACACACACGGCCTATTCCATCACAAACAGGTCGCATGGATCAACTGTATGCCACGTATCGCACATTGTCAAAAAGTAATGCGGTAGACCTTCTTTAACATGTGTTAAAAAAACAAAAACAAGGACCTCGAGGTTAAATTAACTCATGGGATGGGTCGTATCAGTCATTTAATTTGACAGATATGACACATCCTATCAGTTAATTTAACATCAACACAACTTTCCATCGAGTCCCATCAGATGGCTGCTCTAGCCTGAGCACACTTAACTTGAGTGTTTTATTACATGAGCTACTGGTGGACCAGCTAGTCCTTGCTGATAGGATGCCTCTTCGCATCCTTATGGCGTATCCGGATGACCGCCCATCCCCCAATGGCCAATAGATGTTGTGTAGACAGAGCATATCACATACGTCTTATTAGAAGCAATTGTCTGAGTTACTATCGTTCTTCGCACACATTTCTGATTACAGACCTGTTTGCCGCGTATCACACACATCTTGTTATATTGAACTGTTTCTGTTCTCTTATCTCAACGCAAACAGTTCATCTGAGTGAACCGCATGCCGTATATCGCACACACCTTCATCTGGCTACCCGTTTCTTTTGTGTTGCCTAATCACAAACAATTCATCCGAGTGAACCGTATGTTGTATATCGCACACACCTTCATCTGGCTGCCCGTTTCTTTTGTTCCTCCTCATCGCAAACAGTTAATTGAGCTAAACCGTATGCCCAGCATCGCACACGCAACTAATATCTGAATCGTGTTTGATGCATCCTCCATCGCAAACGTTTTGCACCTTTTTGACGGTTATTTTACACCACCGTTTGCGATTATGGCATTGCACGCAGTTTCGTCGAAGGGTCTCTGATCGTAGTGTCGTGTTAGCAGCATCCTGCAGTAGTGTTGCTAAACATTTCGCTCCCTGGAAACACAACCAGCACAACTATCTAGGTGGTCCCTAGAAGCATCGGTTAGTCCATTATAAAAGATATCAAGTATTTCATTTTTCTTGAGAGGATGACCAGGCAAAGCATTAAGTAATCGGAGAAGCCTCCCCCAAGCTTGTGGGAGACTCTCTTCTTCAATTTGCACAAAGTTAAATATTTCCTTTAAAGCAGCTTGTTTCTTATGAGCAGGGAAATATTTTTCAGAGAAGTAGTAAATCATACCCTGGGGACTATGCACACAACCAGGAGGAAGAGAATTAAACCATAACTTAGCATCACCCTTTAACGAGAAAGGAAACAACTTAAGAATATAGTAATAGCGAATTTTTTTCTCATTAGCAAATAGGTTGGCTATATCATTCAATTTAGTAAGATGTGCCACAACGGTTTCAGATTCATAACCATGGAAAGGATCAGATTCAACCAAAGTGATTAACTCAGGATCGACAGAGAATTCATAATCCTTATCAGTAACAAAGATAGGTGAAGTAGCAAATTTAGGATCATATTGCGTTCTAGCATTCAAAGATTTTTCTTTCCACTTGCATAATAATTTCTTAAGATCATCTCTATCCTTACAAGCAAGAAAGTCCCTAGCTACCTCTCCATCCATAACGTAACCCTCAAGCATAACAGGAAGTTCATATCTAGGAGAGCTAGTCTTATCAGGTGTTTCAAAGTTTTCAGTTTCAGTAATTTCATCAGTTTCAGAAATATCATCATCTTTAGCATAATCAATAGTTCTAACTCAAGCAAGATGTTCATCAAGTAATTCACCCAGTGGCACAGTTTTATCAAGCAAAGTAGTAGCATCATAAGCATCATTCATAGTAGAAGTAGCATCATCAATAACATGCGACATATCAGAATCAATAGCAGGTGTAGGTGTCGCAAGCTTACTCAAAACAGAAGGTGCATCAAGTGCAGAACTAGATGGCAGTTCCTTACCTCCCCTCGTAGTAGAGGGAAAAATTTTGGTTCTAGTATCTTTCAAATTCCTCATAGTGATCAACAGATATAAATTCCAAGTGACTCAGAGAATAGAGCTATGCTCCCCGGCAACGGCGCCAGAAAAAGGACTTGATAACCCACAAGTATAGGGGATTGCAACAGTTTTCGAGGGTAGAGTATTCAATCCAAATTTATCGATTCGACACAAGGGGAGCCAAAGAATATTCTCAAGTATTAGCAGCTGAGTTGTCAATTCAACCACACCTGAAAGACTTAATATCTGCAGCAAAGTATTTAGTAGCAAAGTAGTATGGAAGTAACGATAACGGTGGAAAAAGTAACAGTAGCAGTTTTGTAGCAATTTTAACAGTGGCAACGGCAAAGTAACGTAGCAAAGATCAATATGTGAAGAGCCCATAGGCAATGGATCAATGATGGATAATTATGTCGGATGGCATTCATCATGCAACAGTTATAACCTAGGGTAACACAGAACTAGCTCCAATTCATCAATATAATGTAGGCATGTATTCCTAATATAGTCATACGTGCTTATGGAAAAGAACTTGCATGACATCTTTTGTCCTACCCTCCCGTGGCAGCAGGGTCCTAATGGAAACTAAGGTATATTAAGGCCTCCTTTTAATAGAGAAGCGGACCAAGGCATTAGCACTTAGTGAATACATGAACTCCTCAAACTACGGTAATCACCGGAAAGAATCCCAATTATTGTCACCTTGGGGTATGCGGATCATAACTCGTAATAGGTGTCTACAACTTGCAAGATAGGATCAAGAACACAAATATATTCATGAAAACATAATAGGTTCAGATCTGAAATCATGGCACTCGGGCCCTACTGACAAGCATTAAGCATAGAAAAGTCATAGCAACATCAATCTCAGGACACAATGGATACTAGGGATCAAACCCTAACAAAACTAACTCGATTACATGATAAATCTCATCCAACCCATCACCGTCCAGGAAGCCTATGACGGAATTACTCACGCACGATGGTGAGCATCATGAAATTGGTGATGGAGGAAGGTTGGTGATGATGATGGTGACGAATCCCCCTCTCCGGAGCCTCGAACAGACTCCAGATCAACCCTCCCGATGAAGAACGGGAGGCGGCGGTAGCTCCGTATCGTAAAACGCGATGAATCCTTCTCTCTGTTTTTTTCCCCGAACGTGAATATATAGAGTTGGAGTTAGGGTCGGAGGAGGTCCAGGGGACCCACAAGGTAGGGGCCGCGCCCAGGGGATAGGGCACGCCCTCTACCCTTTGGTCAGCAGGTGGGTCCCCTCTGGTTGATTCTTTCGCCAATATTTTTATTTATTCCAAAAATATTCTCCGTAAATTTTCAGGTCATTCCGAGAACTTTTATTTCTGCATGAAAATAACACCAAGGCAATTATGCTGAAAACAGCGTCAGTCCGGGTTAGTTCCATTTAAATCATGCAAATTAGAGTCCCAAACAAGGGCAAAAGAGTTTGGAAAAGTAGATACGATGGAGACGTATCACCCGCGCTGGCCGCGAAAATCTTCACTCCATCGCCGCCGTAGCTGTCTCTCACCGCCAAATTAGGGCGTGGGAGATCTGAACAGACGAACTTCTCCAACTCCACTCCTAGTTCATCGTGTTCTTCGTCCAGGGTAAATAAAATATGATTTTACTGTGCTACTTTGATTCTTATGAATTCCACAAAATCCTCAAAAGGTGTTTATTCTTCAACTTCCCACTCCTTAAACACCCGAATGCTTCTGTATCTTGATTTTTTTTTCTAAGCTATGTTTTTCTTCAAGATTCCTTGAAAGTGCTAGTTATCGATTAGAGGGGGGTGAATAGGCAATTTTTATGAAAGTCTTCAAAACACGAGGTCTTTGAAGACAAACAGTAGAAATGAACCTATTGATATGCAGCGGAAGGTAGACTACACTAGAAAAGCCATAGTCAAGTAAGCAATGAAGCGAAAACACGAAGACTATCAGCGGCTAGGTAGTATGGATCAGGATGGAAGACAGTATGAAGCCAAACAGTAAATAGTCTTCACTCAGTGAAGTCAATTAGATCAGACAGGCAGGCAATGACTTCACGAAGACAAACTGTAAAGTAAAAGGGAAGTGGAGGATAGAACCAGTTGCTTGGTGAAGACAAGGATTTGGTAGAGCAGTTCCAGTTGCTATGACAAATGTACGTCTGGTTAGGGAGGCTGAGATTTAACTCATAAGACCGCGTCTTCACCTTATTCCCCTTGAGCTAAGGACACCTAGTCCTCGCCCAATCACTCTGGTAAGTCTTCAATGTAGACTTCCAAACCTTCACATACTTCGTGCACCGGCAATCCACAATGGCTCTTGGATGCTCAGAACGCGACGCCTAACCGGCTGGAGGATTCACAGTCCTCAAGTGTACCAAGTCTTCAGGTCACGCGGACAGAAAGACTTCAGTGATGCCTAACACTCTTTGGCTTTGGGTGTTTTGGGCTTTGTCCTTGCAAGGATCTCTCTCTCAAATGCTTCGGAGGTGGGCTGCTCTCAAACGACAAAAGTCGTGCACTAACTCTGGGCAGCCACCAATTTATGGTGTAGGGGTGGGCTATTTATAGCCAGGAGGCAACCCGACCTGAATTGTCCGAAATGACCCTGGGTCACTAAGGAACTGACACGTGTCCAACGGTCGGATTTCAAACACACGCGGCAGCTTGACTTGGGCTACAAGTAAAGCTGAGTCATCCGGCTCTGGATAAGATTTGCTCTCATTGTCTTCGCTCGAAGACATAGGATTTGGTTGAGCATCACTTCAGTCACTCTGACTTTGTTCACTTGGACCCCACTTAACAGTACGGTGGTTCCTATGACTCAACAAAGAAGAAAAGGAAACTACGAAACAACTATGTCTTCACATGAATGTCTTCTCATGTCATAATCTTCAGTGTGAATGTCTTCACGAACCACCATTGTCTTCAATGTCTTCACACATTTTTAGGGGTCATCTCTAGTAGGTAAACCGAATCAATAAGGGACTACTACCTGTGTTATCCTGCAATTCTCACAAACACATTAGTCCCTCAACCAAGTTTGTCGTCAATACTCCAAAACCAACTAGGGGTGGCACTAGATGCACTTACAATCTCCCCCTTTTTGGTGATTGATGACAAACTGGTTGAAGTTTTCAACGGGGATAAAAGTATGTGAAAGTTAAGGATTAAGGCATTGTCTTCATAAGTTGCAAAAGGCTCCCCCTGAAGATGTGCATATAAGTTTGCTTTTGAATGCAAATGCACATGGCAGGTTTTACTTTGTGGAGATCCTCTTCAACTTACGAAGACAATTCATCATGCATATATAAGGATAACGAAGATAATGACATGCATAATGAGAAATGGGCATCTGCAGAATGACTTCGTGCGGAATTTATCATCGCATCACAAAGTAGCAGCAAGAGTAGCAGACGACCATCAAGTTTAAGCGTTACAACTCAAAAGCCAAATAGTTTCAAAACGAGAGTTGTAAGAACTTAGCAAAAATAAAGCAACCACCCATATGGACCCGCTTGAAGACTATCAACTCATATGCTTCTCCCCCTTTTGTCAGTAATGACCAAAAAGGTTTGAAGACATAGAGTATCTACTCGTTCCCAGTTGGAGTAGAAGATGGAGCAGGGTCGACGTTGGAGTTTGGTGGTGCAGACGGGCCTGACGCAGTATAGTGATGCAGTGCAGCCAAGGTTGGTGAAGTGGCATCGTCTTCTTCATCGACGACTCTCGCAACAGCAGTTGCATCCGAAGATGAATGCTCAGAATGTTCAATAGATGGAGTGCGATGCCAGCTTGCATTTTGAGGAGGCCTGGAGTCAAACTTGAAGTTCTGTGTGAAGCCATCTTCGCGAAGATCTTCTTCAGGACATAGCATTGTGAGGCTCTTCCAGGACCGCCTACAAGCTTCATGCGCAACAAATGAGTTCTTGGTGGCCAAGTTGCGAATTCAATTGACATCCACCAAGAGACTCTGCATCTGACGCTTCAGCCAGTCATGATGCCTATCCTGCTTTTGATGTAAAGCCACCAGAAGCTCACGGTCGTTAAGGACACGAGGACGCTTCTGAGGCCTTTGAGCTATGGTACTTGCAGTGGCTTCAGTGTTGGCTCGGTGTGGTATGTGCAGGTTGCCAGCCAGAGGATATGCAGGAGTTGCAGCATTGGGCACATGAATACCTTCAATGGGATGTGTGAAGCTCTGGAATTCTGCATTCTGAAGGTGGAGTGGCTTCTTGGCAGGCTCGGTGTAGATGGCTTCAATAGACATATCAACTTCAGGAAGAAAAACAATATGGTTGCGCGCTGAAGGCTGATAGTCAATGGTTGAATGAAGCTTAATCAAGCGCATCACCCATGGAGCATAGAATTTCAGACCAAACAGATCAATCCCAGAAGCAGCAAGTTGTCTGATGAAGAAATCCTGAGTGTTGAACCTGATGCCATTGATGATATATAATACCAAAGTCTTCATGGCGCCTTCAGGTTTAGCTTCAGAAGAAATTCCTTTGATAGGCCAGAGAGTACGCCTCAGAATATGTTACACTATTCATGGCAAGTACTCAAGGTCCTTGACAAAGAACTCCTTTGGGTATTCAGCGTCTTGCGGCAATGGCTTCATCATGCTAAGCATTTGGCTCATATTTGGCTCTGGCTTCTGAAAGATGCTCTCCAGCTCATTCTGATGAAGCTGACAACCAGTTTCGTATAACTCACCTGAGCTTTGGCTTCGTGATGTACATCGCCTATCATCCACTCAAGGACACAAGTCTTCGGATCCCTATTGTAGCCTCGAATGTGTAGAGTGGCATAGAACTGCAGCAGAAGCTTTTCGTTCTAGTGTTCCTTGTCAGTCACAAAAGCCAGAAGACCAACATCCCGAAAGCAGTCAAGGGCTTCTTCAAGACATGGCAGCCCGGCAATAGCATCACAATCCAGACGTTTGTGTGGAAAAATCCGGTCTTGGTTGTACAGGATGTAAGAGTAATAGCTTTGCTGCTGATGGCTCCAAAATCTGTCAGAAGTGATCTTGGGCTTCATGTATGGGTTCTCGGCGCTGTCGAAGAAAGTATTGTGCTCTCTGAAGCTGAGCACGCTGAATGAGCCCTGTGTTGTGGCAGCACTTGGAAGCCTTGGCAGACGTGGCTTTGGCTTCTAAACTTGAGGCCTCTGCTCCACATGATAATCATACTGTGGCCCGGGAGCAGTGGCTGGAACCATAATAGGCCATTTGACTATGACAAGCTGACCAGCACGATTGAATGCTTTTTCCATTGTTTTTTTGAAGGGGTTAGACAGTAGGAAAGGCTCCTACTGCATATATATTACCAACTCACAGCCAGCAAAGGTTACAAGTGTTATGTTACATATGCACAAATGGAAGAAGGGGAGTGTGCAGAGGATGGTATAGGGGGGCAGCAAATTGATGATCAGAGTATAATTGCAACTAAGTTATAGAGCTAAGTAAACCAGCCACTAGCTGCTTCTTGTGGGAGGGGGCATCCTGTAGGCAATGTCAGCAAAGTCTCTCCTGAATCTGGCCTCCCAGGATGGGATAGATGGGTCCACCTTGCGAAAGTAGTAGTTGTTCCTTTCTTTCCATAGGCTCCAAGCTGCCACCAAGAAAACTTCCATGATCATTTTCCTGGGGTTCAAAGTCTTGAGATGTGTCATGAGTTCCAGTCTGTTGCCCTGTGATGGCCAGAGTACGTTGAGCTTGTTCCAGCATGCGGTACTAAAGTGCAATGGAAAAAGAGATGTTCAACAGTTCCACATGTTGTCCACAAAGAAGGCAGTCCAAATTATTGCCGATGTTATAGTGTCTCCTCTTGAGCATGTTTCTTGTGTTAAGGCGATCAGAGAGGAGGAACCAACCAAAGACCTTAATTTTAGGGATGCATTTGGTCTTCCACAGCCATCAGTAAGCATCATGAGCAATCATCTCCCTGAAGTAGAAGGTGTAATAGGCCGTGGTTTTAAAGTCAGCAGACCCCCAAGTGCATATCCAGGCATCCTTGGAGTCAGTCATTGTTGCAGTGATAACATTTTGCTGGAGAGCTCGCAATTCATCAAATGCTTGGACCGAGAGGGGCAAGTCAAAATCCTGGTTAAGCTGGGTGATCGAGAGGAATTTCCGCGTCGAGGCATCTTCATCTCTTGTAAATGAGAAAGCACGCGGGTATGTTTCTGACAAAATGGAGTTGTTCCAATCGTCCTTCCAAAATAAGGCTGTGTCACCCGCTCCAATCTTAACTTTGGTGATCCCTCTGTAAATTGGCATGAGTTGAATGAGTTGACGCCACCAGAAAGAGCCGCATGGGGCAGCAGCATGGGGGACAGTGGAAGCATAGTATGTGTCCCAGACGAGGTGCACCCAGGGGGCGTCGAACTTGTTGTAGAACTTGTGGAGCAGCTTCAGAAGCATTGCGTCATTTTGAACCTTGAGATTGAGAACTCCGAGGCCACCATTTTTCTTGGGCCGACACACCATGTCCCAAGCCGCAAGAGAGTTACTTTTCTCCCCATCCTCGGTTTTCTTTGTCCAAAGGCCGTGTCTCCTAATCTTGTCAAATTGTTCAATGATCTTGGGTGGGAGTTTAAGGATTCCCATGGGGTATAATGCCAACGAGGTGACGAGAGAGTTCATGAGAGCCAGTTTGCCCGCATATGACATCAGTGACATCGCTGCGGTGATTCTTCTCTCAGCCTTGCAGATCCAGGGAGTTAAGTCAAGGACCGTCGGCTTGGACGTGCCCAGGGGTAGGCCCAGATACGTGAACGGAAGTTGTGCAAATGCGCATCCAAAGATGTCGGCAATATCCTTGTACGTTTCCTCCGGAGTGTTCAAAGGAATAAGTGTTGACTTGTGAAAGTTGATGTGCAACCCACATAATCAGCATAATCCGTGAGTATCTGTTTCATGCAGTTAGCTTGGACACAACAGGCCGGCATTACAATGATTGTGTCGTCCGCGTATTGGATGACTGGGAATTGATTGTTACGACCAGAGGGAATCGGCAGGTGCAGATTGTTGTTATGCATGGCGTCATTAATCGCTGTTTGAAGCAAATCCGCAGCAAGTACAAAGAGCAAGGGGGATAGTGGGTCTCCTTGACGGACACCACATTTGCACCAAAAGTGTTTGTCGGGGACCCCATTAAGTAGCACCGAGGATTTGCCTGAAGAGGAGATGCATTTAAACCAGGCAATCCATTTGTCATTGAATCCCATGCTCTTCATAATCTGTATTATAGCTGAGTGTTGTACTGTGTCGAAAGCTTTGGCGAAGTCGAGTTTAATCAGAACAATCTCTCGCTTGGATGCTTGGCATTGGTGTATGTATTCAAAGGCCCAGGCTAAGCAATCATTGATGGTGCGCCCCTTAAGGAAACCGTATTGATTCCGATGTACAATTTGCAGAATGATTTTTTGTAAACGGTTAGCAAGAAGTTTTGTGATCAACTTAAGGCAGCAGTTGAGCAACGTGATGGGTCGAAAATCATTGACAATTTCAGGCACTCTGGTCTTAGGAATGAGGGTAATATGACCATAGTTGAGGCTTTCCAGGTTGAGATTACCTTCATGGAATTCCGCACAGAGACGGTAGAAGTCGTCTTTTATCACCGGCCAACAAGCTTTGAGAAAGGCGCCGTTGAAACCATCCGGGCCAGGGGCCCGATCTGGAGGCATTTCATTAACTACAGCATCAATCTCATTCGTAGAGAAGGGTGTGGTGAGGCTGTCAAAATCCACGTTGTCATGCAGCATCTGGGAAAGGTTGAATTTCATCTGTGGTGGTTTAGTTGTCCCCAAATGAGTTTTGAAAGCCTCAAACAATATAGACTCTTTTCCAGTATGGTCTTCTACAACGATGTCATCATTGATTTTCAAGCTGGATATGAAGTTCTTACGGTATCGTTCCGTGGCCACCGCTTGGAAGAATTTAGAATTCTCATCACCAAATTTAATCCAACGAATAGTGCACCTTTTCTTCCAGTAGTCCTTTTGAAATTGAAGTAACTTGAGCAGATGTTTTTTGAGAATAGATTGAAAGTTATTCTCTTGTCGGGTCAGCATTCGGCGATCAGCGATGTGGTCTATCTCAAGGAGAGCTTTGTTGGTATTAGCAAGGGCTGTCTTAAGCCTTGAGATTTTCTTGCTCCAATGACTGAGGGCATGTCTCAAATTTTTAATTTTTTGGCAGAGACTTGTAGCAGCGTTAGCAGACTTACCATATTTGAGTGGCTTATTCCATGCCTGAGAGACTACATCCATGAAACCAGGGTGTGCAATCTAAAAGGTTTCAAACCTGAAAATTTTGCTTTTAGGTATGTTGGTCTGAATCACAACAGAACAAGGCGTATGATCCGAAACTGGACGTCCAAGGGGATTAACCATGGTGTTCGGAAACGAGGAGGTCCAATTAAGGGTGGTGAAAAACCAATCAAGTTGCTCGAGTAAGGGATCTTGCTGCATATTAGACCAGGTATAGGTTCTCCCTTTGATTGGTAGTTCAGTGAGGTTTTGCTCTCTGATGAAGTCATTAAAAGTGAACATATCATGTATATTGCCACCGGGCTTGTTTATGTTATCAGGTGAACGAATGTAGTTGAAATCGCCAAGAATTAGCCAGTCTTCTGTGGTGGGTATGTCAATATCAAAAAGCCACTGAGTAAATCTATCGCGCTGCTCTCCCTGGCAAGGAACGTTTATATTCACCAGCTTCCAAGTGTGGGGTGAGATCGTGGAAGTGAAAATGGCACCCAACGAAACTGCTCTTGGATGAAAATATGACCCGAGAACAAAGAGCTGCACCAGATCGTGATAATCCCACCCGAAGCGCCAATTGAGGGAATAAACGCAAAAGAATCAAAACGCGGGGGACAAATTGTCTTAAGGACACTAGCATTAAAGTCTTGCATCTTAGATTCTTGCAAACATATGATCGAGCAGCCTGAAGAGCTAATCGCATTAGACAACGCCAGAAGCTTTTTAGGAGAGTTCAAACCCTGAACATTCCAACATAGTACATTCCAGTTATGCAAAAGAGACATAAAGCGCGCGAAGATAAAAGGTGAACTTAGGAAGAGGGCGAGGCCGGATTAGCGATGGTCCCATTGAGCGCTTCGACAGTGAGCTCCTCAGCTGGGATTGCGCAGAGCTGAACTCCAATTTGCTGCATGGTGGATATGGCAGTGGGGGGAGGAATCTCTGAAGTGTGATTATCCTTTTGAAGCCTGACAGAGGAGGTCGCATCAGTCACAGCAGAGGGGGTAGCCCTGGGCTTCACCTTGGACTTAGGAGGACGTGAGTCCTGATTGAGATTGACCCGGAATCCATCATATTTGTTCTGCCTGGTGCTGGGACGAAGAGGAGCAGTGCTGAGGGGGGCAACAGATTTCCCTTTGCGGCCAATCACTCTGGTTTCATCAGTAGAGGTAGACGGTGCCAAGTTATCCTGCATAGGGATCACAGATTGCAGGCCGCAAAGCATGGTATCAGAGACCTCAGACATCGGCACAGTTTCAACTGGGACCATCGAAACATCAGAAGCAGATTGAGTGTCAGGTGTAAATTCAGAAACTTCAGACACTTGGAGCGGTTCAGAAACATTAGACACTTGGGCCAGTTCAGAAGTAACAGCAACATCAGAAATTGCAGAGATCATTTGAGCAGAGGCCACCTGTTCCGCATAGTGTGGTGGGGTAGCATCTGGTTGTTCCACCTAGGAGGGCGCATCAATAAGCAGCAGTGGACCCTCAAAACTATGAGCAGCAGCATCCGGGGCAGGAAGCATTGCAGTGTTGGTGTTAGCTAAAATCAGAGATCCATCCAGCTGGGTGAACTGCAGCACATTGTTTACCGCAGTAATCTGAATCTCAACATGAACAGACTCAGTCCTAACACCATAAGCCTGGCGCCACGGGCGCATGGAAGCTAAATATGGGCGAAGAGCATTGTATATTGATAAGTTAAGTTGCTGGCGTGGGACTGGTTCAGCCAACAGGAGAGACAGCAGCTGATTACCTTGGTTGGAAAGAGCAAAGCGAATACCTTGGCTATGGAGGTCCACAGAGACAAACAGAAGCTCTTGGTTGAGTTCAGAACTGACTGACATATCTGCATTTTCCATTATGATCAGGGTATCGCCAGAGCTAGCAGAGCTGGAACTATCAGAAAGAGTGAGCGAATCATTCCACGCATCAGCAGCATTATCTGTAATGTTGTTTTCTGGGACAATGCCATCCAAAACAGAGAGGCCCTGGGCAGCGAGCCATGACTGAAAGTTCATCAAGTGAGGGGGCATCACAGGTGGCGGAGCAGGTGGAGAGGGAGGCCAGGCGCCCCAGCCTGCCAGGTTGTTGTGGGGAGGATCTTGACCATGTCCTGCAGGGGTATCATCATTGGGAGCAGCGTTTTGGACGAGCCAATTATGCACCTGCTGCTGATAGAGCTGCTCGGCAGTCAGCTCAGGTCCAAACTGTGGGTGAGGGTCTCCGTCTGGGGGAGGTGGTTCTTCTCCCGCCGGAGGAACTTCAGCCAACATAGCATTCCAATCCCGACTGCGAAGAATCGTCACCTGCGCGGTCCAGCAATCCCGAGCCCCACCAAGCTGCCATACGACAAAGCTCTTAGGGATCAATCTGAGGTGGATAACTTGAGCTTTGACGAGCAAAAACCTCCTGTCTTGCCTCAGGTTGTACCAAGAAATCAACGACCCATAGCCGCCCAGAGCTTTAGTGATGTAATACTCAGTTTGGTAGTCATAGGGGAATCCAAAAAACATAATCCAAACAGCAGGACCAAAAGTAGTAGTACGCCTATTGAGAGCTTCATTATGCGGAACAAAGGTAATGAGTAAATCCTCATCTTCAAGCTCTAAAGGAGTTGCAACCGCAGAATCACGAAGAAAGGAGTCCGCAAAGCCAAAGATCCCAATGCCGAAGGGATGATCACTTTCTTCAGTTGTAAAGAGGTGAGCCCCATGAAGCAAACCTTGAACGGCGGCGCGGATGGCAGCACGTCGGTGAAGAGGAACATAGGCGCTGGCTTCCGCAATCACCAAGAAGTCGCGGTTCAGAGGCGGAATGGGTCCAACCACCATCCCACTACGCACCAGGCGGTCAGCAGGGCCTGGCTCGACGGCGAAGCCCGGCGGCAGGAAAGGCACCGGGTTGAGGGGGTAGTTGACCATGGCGGCGAGGTGGAGCGGGGGTCGAGTAGTCAATGTCGATGGATGTGATGTGTGGAGGGAAGGTGGTGGCAGAGGGGCGATGATGGCATTGGGCAGAGGCGTTTGGAAACTCGAGGCAGAATGGAGACCGTCCGGGGTATAGTTGGAAGGATTGATTTTTTTTGGGACCCATTTCCATTGTTCATGCCAACGCCGAGAGTAGCAAGTAGACGCCACGTGGCCGTAAACCCCACAAAAATTGCATCTTATGTTGGAGCGAGAAATTAATCGCGGCGTGGAAATCTGGCAAGTCGAGGCCAAAATCTCGGAGTGATTGATCGACTTTCCAAGCTGTATAGATCCATTGTCAATATCTTGGCTTGATTGAGGACGCCGAGCGGAAAGAGCAGGGCAATTAATAGCCTTATGATCCGGGGCTGAGCAATTAATGCAAATAATCCTGGCGGGGCAGAAAGATCGATTGTGCCCCCATTGCAAACAACGAGCACAAAGAGTGGCCCAGTGATCCGCTAACGTAGAGATCTCTTTTTCGGAGTAATCAGCTTGGGCAGATCAGCTTTATGATGGGCTGATAAAATAGGAGGCCATTTCGAATGTGGAGGGGCATATATGAAAGCCGAGGATAAAAAGCTCTGTGGCAGGGATGGATAAGTAAGCCATAAAGGGCATTTAAATGCGCTGAGCACCAGAAATGAACGTGGTTGATTGTCCTCAAATTTTTCCTGGGCGAGATAAATGTCCCTTAAACGTAAACGGTCTGCCCTGGGCGCTGTTACCGTTGCGGCATTGAAGTCTTGAGAAAAAGTACCAAATCTGATATGTCGAGGCTCAAGATGATCATGTGTATGGATATGATCCGAAGAACTATGATGGGCAGACACAGATGTAGAGGCCTCAGCAGAATGTTTATTGGAAAATTCCATCTGCTTAATTGGTAGTAACTCAAATTTGCTTAATTCTTTGACCGAATCATGATCCAAAACATCAACCGAAGTATGACTAGAGATGCACGGTGAAATGGCCATCGGCTTACGGGCCGAGATGCAAGTAAGCTCTTCATCAGCATGCCAACCAAGATTGCCAAGATGGCTACGGTTGAATCTCCCATTGAACAAGTGGAAATGGCAAATGAAGTCCAGCCAAATATGGTCTTTGAGACCATAAATAAAATGACTGACCTTGTTATTGGCCACAGAGAACCGAAAACTCCGAGAACTCAAAGGAGAGACCTTGAAACCATCAGCAATACCTCCAATGCAACATTGAAGAGCGATACCCACCGATTCCACCGTGAGAGGGAAAGAGGCCGATGAAAAGGAAACCACCAAGAAGAACTCCTTGATGTCACGAGAAGGAGAGAAGTGCACCGTAGAACCAAATTTTCTTCTCACCTGATCGGCCAGGGCCAAGCCAGGGGCAAAGTCCCAGTGTAGTAAGCCTTCCATCGTAGAGATCCTTAGTGGAGATCGCCATTGGTGAGGGTGGAGCAGGTGTGAGAGGAGGAGAGGAGGGGAGGTGGGAGAGTCATCATCGACATCGTTGCTTTTTCCATTGTATGAGGCCTTCGGGGAGGAACAGCATCATTGGAGATGATTGGTGGTACAATGGTGTCAGTGGCAGGATTGTCTTCGGGCTCCGCATTGTCATCAGCCATGACAGTGTCATTGGCTTCAGTGGCATCGTTGGTGGCAGCCTCATTGTTTTCAACCTCCATTTGTTCGACAACAGGAGGGTCGGGCACGATCACATTCTCTTGAAGAATGACTGGATCACTGGCAGGGGGATGTGGCTTCTCTTTCTTCTCCTTTTTCTTCTTCTTTTTCTTCCTCGGCTGATGCAGCCGGAATGTCTTCAGCAACTTTGTCTTCAGACCCAAAGGCAGACGCGGAAGGGGTGGCTTCAGGAAACACTTGACGTGCTACTGAGTTGTGTTGCACTTCCTCTTCTGAAATGCTCGACATGGAGACCCGTGGCCTAAGGCCTTTGCGAAGCCTGCAAAACGCTGGCGATGCCTTTGGAGAAGGAGTGGTCTCCATGTAGTTGTCATCATCAAGCACCGAAGAGGTGACTTGAACAGGTGGAGTACGGGGTGTTTCATCTTGTACTGGGGTGTCTTGTTGTTGGCGCTCAGCCCATGAGTCATCTTGAGCAATTGGCGTCAATGGACGACCAATGCTAATTAGTTCATTGCTTGTTGGAGCAGGCGATGATACCGATTGGGGCTCGAGCTGAGGAAGGACTACATCATCATGCACATTATCTTCATGACCAATGTCTTCAGCTACGTTGGGGTCAACAGCTGGAATCTCTTCACTTACTGGAGCCTCTATGGAAGCAGGCTCATGAATCACAAGGCGACGTTCATGGTTGGTTGAAGCAGGCAGAGCAACTGAAATGGGTTCAACATAGAGGGGATCTGGGGCAGCAACACGCTCTTTCTTTGAAGACTTTGAAGCCTTTGTCTTCAATTTCTTCTTGGAGGGAGCATCATCAGATGTATCTTTGAGCTTCCTCTTCCTGGCTTCGGCTTCAGCATGCCTGGTTTTCTTCAACTCTGAAGCTGCTGAGGTGACCTTTGGCTTCGAGCCAGTCATACTGGCAGGGAAGACAATGGTAGGTTCTTCCTGCCGTTGAGCTTCGGATTGGGCCACAACAGACTTCTTCTTTTGCTTGGTAGCCATCCTGGGGTCGATGCCAGGACGCCCAAGAGCCTTTCTCTTGTTAGCTTCATTATTATGCACTTGAACACATTTCTGCGCATAGTACTTCATGCGCTCGCGTGAGCCTTTGGCTTCTTCACGCTTCTTGTGGAATTCAGTCTTGAGATCATGCAACATCTTCTTGAACATTTGCACATCAGCCACACTGAGCTTGGCCATGTTCTTCTTGAAATGCGCCTTCTCATGATCAATCTTGTTCTTGAGCTCGACGATTTTCTGAGCTAAGGCCTATTCATTGGCAATGGCTCCGTGAAATGTGACGCTGATGTCCACTAGCAGCTTCAGGTCATCAATACTGATGCTTTGATCATCAAACCATTCATCGATGAAGTTGTTCAGAATATCAACATCAAAGAGAGGCAGATCATTGAAGATCTCTGCCTCTTTCTTGCTCTTGATCAGCATCTCTAGAGCTTCATCACCAAGATCTTCATCATTGGACAGATCAACGGTATCTTCCTCGTTGCGCAGAACAGCAGCAGGAGTCAGGTTATGCCCTAAAATCTTCTTGGGTTTCTTGGTCTTCTTGGTCCTCTTGGAGACACGACACGAGACAAGTCTTCAGACTGCATACTGGGTTCAGGAGGTGCAGCCTTCAATGGCTTCACAGTCGAAGCGGTTGGTGCAGCAGAGGGCTTCGAAGCTTTAGTCCTTTTCTTCTTCTGCTTCAGTGGTGCAGGTGCATCTTCAGAGTCTGCGTCATCAGCAGATTGATCCACGATGGCCCTCTGAGCAGTAATACGGGAGAGGAGCCCATCGAAGTTATCGAAGGGGCCGATAACATTGGGATTGGCTTCACGTGTGCCATCCTGTCTTGAGCAGACGGACCAGGGTTGAAGTTGAGTCCGAAGGCCTTCCTTTTCTTTGCAGTTGACTCCTTAGCGAACTGAAAGTTGTGCTTGAAGAGATTGTCGTCACGACACCATAACAAGGATGATGGGTCGACATTCTCAGGCTGCGGTCCTCGGACCATGCAAGGATAGAAACCTTGAGCAATAGCTTCAGGCTTCGTCTTGGGAGGCAGATAGAAACCTTTGTCTTGTACAGTTCATACAGATCCAGAGGCAGATCTAGAGCAGTATTGCCACGGCGCTGCCTGCCACCCTTCCTTGCTGATTTCTCAATGGCCATGATATTCAGACAGATAGGCTTAAGAACAGTGAAAGGCTCCGTCTACTTGTCAAGCAAGAACTGGCTTCAGGGGAGTGAATATGATGTTATAATAATTCTGCAAATGAATGCAGACTATGAGAACCAAGGGATTCTCCCACGGACATGTACCTGTGACAGCATTAGAGATGCGAGGGAAGGGGAAGAGGTCATATGCATTATCAGAAGATTTTGAAGATAAATCAGTTTGAAGAGATTGACCTCATAGTGCGAAGACATTCACTTATTGGAAGTGAGTTGGTTCCAGATTTGTACGAATCCGTGAATAAGTACAAGTGAGGAATCTAACTAGTTATGAAGCATAAGTGAACATACTTTGCAAGATATGAGATTCAGAGAAAGACAGATCCAGATTTGGAAGTGTAGAAACCACTTTTGGTTGAAGTGGATGGATTTGACAGATCAAAAAGACTGTAAAAAGTGAGATTAATTTACCACCGACGAACTGCTAGACGAGGCAGAAGGAGGCCGAGCAGTCCAATCTTCCGCGCCCTAACTTGGCGGCGGAAGACACCTACGGCGACGGTGGAGAAGACGAGGTTCGCGGCCGGCGTGAGGACGGCGTCGAAGAGGTCACGGCACCTAAGCACTTCGTCTTCGGCATCGACGCGAGCTAGCGGTGGCGCTAGGGTTTGTGCGAAATGGCGAGGTGGAAGAGGAGATAATGACCGCGTGGGATGGGTATTTATAAGGTAAAGGGCTGCATAGCGCAATTACGCATGTGCCCCTGGCGGTTCACATATGATGGACACGTGGCATGCATGCAACTCATTGGAAGTTGTTCCATGTTCCCATGCACGCCTGGTTTGTCGGGTGGTCGTTCCGGCTTCTCTGGTATTCAGGCAAAGAGATATAACATTGAAAGCAGTATTAAATATGTGTCTCTGTATCTTCAGCTGACAAGGACCCGGTGAAGACATTCGACACGTTTCAACAGAATGCATATGACTAGATAGATAGAATTTGAGGAAGAAGCACGGGAGGGGTTAGGGTCCGGTCACATTCACTTAGTTCAGAAAATGGCAAGTTTGAAGACATAGCTATAAGTGAATGCTGTAGAGGACAGAACACGCGTATATATACATCAAAAAATACCAAATCAACATTGCGAAGATAAACCTTGAAATCAAATCAATGTTGAAGACAAACCAAATGCGAAGATAATGCAATCATGACGCCAAAAGAAAATCTTCGAGAAAGTTTGGTGATGGCGTTACCCACCATATAGGAAGTATTAGACCCAGACACGGCGCATAATTATCGTGGCGCTCCGAAGTCAAATTCTGCATTAATGTATTCACACTTAGAGTGTATGTCTTCATTGATTGAAGATATACGTTACTTCGTGTGTTGCACATCTAAGTCATCAACATGCATAAGCGTTAGGATGTGTGTCCAATCACAGGACGTGTGAGGATTCTAAGATATTTAGCTCACAACGCAACTTGCAAAACCTTTTCTCATCCAAGGACTTTGTGAAGATATCAGCCAATTGCTCTTCAGTGTTGACGTGAATGATATCAATATCTTCCTTCGTGACATGATCTCTGAGAAAATGATGACGGATCTGAATGTGCTTTGTCTTCGAGTGCTGAACTAGGTTGTTGGCAATCTTGATGGCGCTTTCATTGTCGCAGTAAAGTGGCACATGCTTCAGGTGGATGCCATAGTCCTTGAGAGTTTGCTTCATCCATAGAAGATGAGCGCAACAAGATCCAGCGGCAATGTATTCGGATTCAGCAGTGGAGAGTGATACACAGTTCTACTTCTTTGAAGACCAACAGACAAGAGATCGTCCAAGAAAGTGACATGTGCCTGATGTGGACTTGCGATCAACCTTGTCACCAGCATAATCAGCATCTGAGAATCCAACTAGATCAAACTCTGAGCCCTTTGGATACCATAATCCTAGTGTAGGGGTGTAAGCCAAATATCGAAGATTTCGCTTCACAGCTAAGTGATGCGATTCCTTTGGTGCCGCTTGGAATCGGGCACACATGCAAACGCTAAGCATTATATCCGGCCTAGATGCACATAAGTAAAGTAAATAACCAATCATGGAGCGGTATACCTTTTGATCGAACTCTTTACCATTGTCGTCGGGGCCCAATTGGCCTTTGGTTGGCATTAGCATCGTGTACCCTTTGTAGTCTTGCATTCTAAACTTCCCCGGGCAATCTTTTGAGATATTTTTCTTGTGAAATGAAGATGTCATTGCTCTGCTGACGGATTTGAAGACCAAGGAATAATTTCAGCTCACCCATCATGGACATATGATATTGCTCTTGCATCATATGCCCAAACTCATCACTGTATCTCTTGTCAGTGCAGCCGAAGATAATGTCATCCACATAGATTTGGCATACAAACAGTTCACCATCATATGTCTTCGTGAAGAGAGTGGGATCTAGAGAACCAGGTTTGAAGCCTTCGCTCTTCAGGAAGTCTTTGAGTGTGTCAGAAAGCTTTGGGTCTTCAAAACCTGGTGGTTGTGCAACATACACTTCTTCTTCAATTTTACCATTGAGAAAGGCACTCTTTACATCCATTTGGTACAGAAGAATGTTGCTGTGGTTGGCATAGGCTAGCAGTATGCGAATGGCTTCAAGCCTAGCCACAGGAACAAATGTTTCATCGAAGTCAATCCCTTCAACTTGTGTGTAACCTTGAGCAACGAGACGAGCCTTGTTTCTGACAACTTGAACATGTTCATCTTGTTTGTTGCGATAGATCCATTTGGTGCCGATAATATTGTGCTTGCGAGGATCTGGACGCTTTACTAGCTCCCATACATTGTTCATCTTGAACTGTTGAAGCTCTTCTTGCATAGCTTGAATACACTCAGGTTCCATGAAGGCTTCATCAACTTTCTTGGGTTCAGATATAGAGACAAATGCAAAGTGCCCACAGAAATTTGCTAGCTGTGTTGCTCTTGAATGAGTGAGTGGACCAGGTGCATTGATGCTATCAATTATCTTCTCAATCTGTACTTCATTTGCAACACGAGGATGAACTGGACGAAGATTTTGCCCTTGCTTCAACATTGGCTTCAGGCTCAGCAGTGTCTTCAGGCTGATTAGGTGCAGAAATGATGATTTACTCTTTAGCATGTGCCTCTAAAGGTATGATTTCTCTGTTACCCGTAAGCTTGATAGATTCACTTGGTGTAGGCTTCATCTGGCGTGCAATACTCATCATAGATATCTTCAGGGATTTCAAACACAGTGTTGGTCTCTGGCCTCTTTGCCATGAGAACCTAGTGATTCAGCAGCGGACATTGTACATGTGAATAGAGTATAGGTGCAGAGATTTTGAAGAGGTCATATGCGTTCTCAGAATTTTTCAAAAGAATCAAGTTTGAGGAATATGGCCATAGGTGTCTTGAGGAATTTCACTAAGCGTTCTTAACTTAGGTTCTAGAGTTGTACAGATTTGACAATCCACACAATTGAGGAATGTAAGTGCATTTAGTGCCACCCCTAGTTGGTTTTGGAGTATTGACGACAAACTTGGTTGAGGGACTAATGTGTTTGTGAGAATTGCAGGATAACACAAGTAGTAGTCCCTTATTGATTCAGTTTACCTACCAGAGATGACCCCTAAAAATGTGTGAAGACATTGAAGACAATGGTGGTTCGTGAAGACATTCACAGTGAAGATTATGACATGAGAAGACATTCATGTGAAGACTATGGAGTGCGAAGACATAGTTGTTTCATAGTTTCCTTTTCTTCTTTGTTGAGTCATAGGAACCACCGTACTGTTAAGTGGGGTCCAAGTGAACAAAGTCAGAGTGACTGAAGTGATGCTCAACCAAATCCTATGTCTTCGAGCAAAGACAATGAGAGCAAATCTTATCCAGAGCTGGATGAGTCAGCTTTACTTGTAGCCCAAGTCAAGCTGCCGCGTGTGTTTGAAATCCGACCGTTGGACATGTGTCGGTTCCTTAGTGACCCAGGGTCATTTCGGACAATTCAGGTCGGGTTGCCTCCTGGCTATAAATAGCCCCCCCCCCTACACCATAAATCGGTGGCTGCTCAGAGTTAGTGCACGGCTTTTGTTGTTTGAGAGCAACCCACCTCCGAAGCATTTGAGAGAGAGATCCTTGCGAGGACAAAGCCCAAGACACCCAGAGCCAAAGAGTGTTAGGCATCACTGAAGTATTTCTGTCCGCGTGACCTAAAGACTTGTTACACTTGAGGACTGTGAATCCTCCAGCCGGTTAGGCATCGCGTTCTGAGCATCCAAGAGCCATTGTGGATTCCCGGTGAACGAAGTATGTGAAGGTTTGGAAGTCTACCTTGAAGACTTACCAGAGTGATTAGGCGAGGACTGGGTGTCCTTAGCTCAAGGGGAATAAGGTGAAGGCGCGGTCTTCTGAGTTAAATCTCAGCCTCCCTAACCAGACGTACAGTTGTCACAGCAACTGGTCTACCAAATCCTTGTCTTCACCAAGCAACTGGTTCTATCCTCCACTTCCCTTTTACTTTACAGTTTCTCTTCGTGAAGTCATTGCCCGCTTGTCTGATCTGGTTGACTTCACTGAGTGAAGACTATTTACTGTTTGGCTTCATACTGCCTTCCATCCTGATCCATACTACCTAGCTGCTGATGGTCTTCGTGTTTTCGCTTCATTGCTTACTTGACTATGGCTTGTCTAGTGTAGTCTACCTTCCGCTGCATATCAATGGGTTCATTTCTACTGTTTGTCTTCAACGACCTTGTGTTTTGAAGACTTCCATAAAAATCGCCTATTCACCCCCCCTCTAGTCGATAACTAGCACTTTCAATTGGTATCAGAGCAAGGTGCTCCCTTGTTCTGTGTGATTCGGTTTAACCACCTAGAGTTTTAGCTATGTCGACTGCAGGGATAATCAAGGTCTCCGCTGCGTGCCCCATTTTTGATGGTCATGATTATCCCAAATGGAAGGCTATGATGAGAAAGCGCCTCCTTGCGATGAATAGTGAAGTTTGGACCATCACGGAGATTGGTCTCACCGATTTATACAAGACGGCGCATGCTGATGATATTCAGAAATACACTCTAATGGATATCAAGGCGAAGGATATTATATGCTCCTCCCTATCCAGAGACGAGTTCAGGCGCATCATTCATCTCTGCAATGCAAAGCTTATATGGGACCGGATCTCTGATGTTTATGAAGGTCATCGAACATGTCAGGACCCCTGGTTCCTCGAATTCAAAGAGTCACTTAAAACAATGACTCCCGAACCCGAGCCATCTTCTCCAACCTACTGCTTCATGGCACGTGGTGCCAAGGTAAACTCACGCGATGCTTACTTCCAAACATCAAGTGAAGATGACTCTGAATGTGAATCTAAACCTAGCTACAAAACATTTGCTAAAATTGCAACTGAACAACAAACTGCTATGGAACATATTCAAAAGTTGGTAGACAAAAGCGATGACCTGTTGGACGCGGAAACGACTCGAACTCAGTCCTTAATTGAAGACATTAAAAATCTTCACATTAAGTACGAGGAACTTGAAAGTCGTCATGAAACACTCTCAGCTACTCATGAGAAGCTTTCCTATGATTATCTTCAAAGGAAGCAATAACTTGAGAACTTGAGAGCGATTCATGAAGATCTTCAAAAGGAGAACGAGTCACTCTGCGCTCAACAGACCAGTTCCGCTCAGGAAGGTTTTGAGCCACCATGTCCAAAATGTCTTGAGCGTGATAATGCCGTCTCCGTTGCTGAATGTTCTACTGCTGCTTCTGTTGCAATATCTTCAACTGCTGATGTGGTAACTAACCCCTCTACTGAGGATACCACTACTATTGCTGATGAGAATGCCAGGTTGAAGACATTGCTTGAAAAAGGGATGTACAAAAGCCTCAAAGGGCATCAGACACTATGTGATGTCCTCAAGAAACCGAAACCCTAGGAAAGAGGGTGTTGGGTTCGAGAGGAAAATGAATGTTGATGGTTCATACTGGAAGCCTGAGTAGTACCCCAAAACCACATGGGTTGCTGCAAAGGAACCTTCAGTGGATCCATCTACCTTATCTGGCTTCACTTGCGCTAACCCGATTATCATTTATGAATCCTTTGATGCAAACTATAAACTGTTTAAGAATCAGAATGGTGAGGTGTTTGCCAGGTATATTGGTACTAACTACAGGAATGGACCACCTTTGAAGAAGATCTGGGTGCCCAAAAGTTGTCTTGAGAAGCTTCCTGTGAATGTCATCATGACACCATCTGGGAAGAAGACAAACCCCAGAACAAAGGCTTCATATGGTCCAAAGGCTTCATACAGATTGAGGACTCACCAGAGTCACCCTAACGCTAATGTTTTGCAGGGAAACCATACTCAGACTTATGAATATGAGTGTGTTTCATCAAACCCCTATGTTCATAAGACCAAGAACTTTTCTGCTTATTCTTATGAGTATTATTCACCTCCTGCAAGGCTATTTGCTAAGGCTCCAAAGCCAAAGTTCTCAGATGCTACACTTAGACTCATTTCTTCTAAGCCACCCCTGAAGATGTGGGTGGTTAAGAAAAATTAACTTTCTTTTGCAGGGAAAGGTCTCCAGCCGGAAATCAAAGGCTTCTGATGCTTATGCTGGGGACCTAAAACATCTTGTGGTACGAAAGATAAAATGCCAGAATGGTCTTACTATGCATTTCGTCCTAGGATTTATTGACAAACATCCTATTTACCCTAACCAGGATATGTACTTTGATAATATGCTTGTTCGTCAAATGTTTATGCTTCACATTTCCCTTGGTGAAGCCTATCCCCCAAACTGCACTGTAGGGTACGACACCAAAGGCTTATGAGTGGATTATGGACAGTGGATGCACTAATCACATGACTGGTGATCGAAGTCTTCTTATGGATTCAACCCTACGTCCGTCTGACAAAAGTCACATCACATTTGCTGACACTGGTAAAAGCAAGGTATTGGGCCTAGGTAGAGTTGCAATCTCAAAGGATCAGCACATGGATAAAGTGATGCTTGTTGAATCCCTTGGGTTCAACTTAATGTCTGTCTCAATGCTTTGTGATTTGAACATGATTGTGATATTTGGAAAATATCGTTGCCTTGTGCTTATGGAATCTGACAAATCTCTAGTCTTCGAAGGGTATCGAAAAGACGATCTGTATATGGTAGATTTCTCTGCAGGACCACAGCTGGCCGTATGTCTTCTAGCAAAAGCTTCAGAGTGCTGGCTCTGGCATCGGAGGCTAGGGCATGCGGGCATGAGGAACTTACATACTCTCTTGAAGAAGAAGCATGTCATAGGCATCGAGGGCGTCAAGTTCAAGAAGGATCATCTATGCGGTGCCTACGAAGCTGGAAAGATGACTCGGGCCAAGCATCCCTTGAAGACAATCATGACGACGTCATGCCCCTTCGAGCTGCTTCACATGGACTTATTTGGCCCTACTCACTACTCTACTCTCACTACCACTGCTTGCCTCTATGGCTTTGTCATTGTTGATGATTACTCGAGATATACATGGGTGCACATAATTCTCTACAAGACTGAAGTGCAGGATGTCTTCAAACGATTCGCCAATCGTGCCATGACCAACTATGGCATCAAGATCAAGCACATCAGAAGTGACAACGGCACAAAATTCAAGAACACCGGCCTCGACACTTATCTTTATACATTGGGCATCACACATGAGTTCTCAGCTCCATACACACCTTAGCAAAATGGCATCATGGAGCGCAAGAACAAAACCCTCATTGAGATGGCACGGACGATGCTTGATGAGTACAAGACTCCAAGGGAGTTCTGGTCTGAAGCCATTGATACTGCATGCCACATCATCAACCGTGTTTATCTTCACAAGTTTCTAAAGAAGACACCATATGAGCTCCTGACTGGTAAGAAGCCAAACATCAGCTATTTCAGAGTATTTGGTGCTAGGTGCTGGAACAAGGATCTGCATCATACTTCAAAATTTGCACCGAAAGCACATGAAGGTTTTATGCTTGGCTACGGAAAGGATTCACACTCCTACAAGTCTTCAACCTCTTTCATTACAAAGTGGTTGAAACTGTGGATGTGCGGTTCGATGAGACTAACGGCTCGCAAAGAGAGCACCTGCCAAATGTGCTAGATGACTCATGGCAAAGAGAACAAGAATCAGCGCAAAGTGCGCATCCAGAGAATTGAGAGGAGATGGGCTAAGGAATAGAGGGAATATCACTATGTTACTCCCAAATACATGAAGAAATTCGCTGTAAACCCTCCATGTCCAAGGCCACCTTTGGCAGCTGGCCAACGAGCTGATCCCACCAGCATCAAGCGTGGTGAGGACTTTCCAAAAGAATGGGCCAAGCGGCAAGCCAAATTGGCTAAAGTTGCAAAAGAAGCAATGAAGAAATTCAATGAGGATTCTCAAGCTGCTGCTGCTGAGGCCTCTGCCAGTAAGCCTAATAAGGCTATGCTGAAGAAATCTGTTGTGAAGCCGAGTTCCTCAACAGCAATGCCCTCACGGCCAAGTTCTTCAATGTCAAAGCCCTCACGGCAAATTCCTCACGCAACTTATTCAAAGGCTGTGCGGATCCCCTCTGCTGCCACAAAGTCCTCAACACCTGTGCATCTTGCAACATGTCAACGGACTGCAGGCTTTTCTATTGCCTATAGTGCATCTGCAAGTTCCCCAGCTCCATCACAGTCCTCAACAGGTCCAACCTTACTGAAGGTAAAAACCACTGCTGGACGTGGAACGAGGCCAAGTCCTCACAAGAAGCAAGCGACATTCCATGTTCCGTCTGATGACGATGATGATGCTGATGATGATGAACTCGCCAAAATCATCAGAGACAGGCAAGAAAGGGCCGCTAGAGCCAAAGGTAGCACTGTGCCTCTTATGTTGGATCCGAAGAAGATCCTTGACTTCATTGACCTCTGGCACAAAGATCCCAACACTCCACTGCCTGACTTGAACCTCACTCCTGGTCAAAGTCATATGTTGACGACCTTCATTAGTGAAGAAAAATGGAAATTTGAGAAGGCCAAACAAGTCAAGAAGGCCCAGTACAAGGATAGATTTCTGAAGAAAAATGTTCTGAATATGACTCGTGAAGAACTTGTAAACATGCAAAAGGAAATCAATAACCTCAGTGATGAATTTGACACATACGATGCAGATTGGCTTGATGCCAAAGTCAGATTTGTCAAACTCTCCAAGAACCTCAAGCTAAACGTTGCAGCACCATCGCAACAACACATTCCTCGGGTTGATGCTTCAGTTCAGTCTGTTGAAGAAACTGAGAGCGCAGCTGATGAAAATCAGGCTGCTCAAGAAGCTACCAGGGCTGATGAAGAAATTCCAGCTCCTGAAGAAACTGCCAAGGCAACCACCAATGTTGCGCCTGGATAAACTGAAAATGTTAGGGCATCTGCATTAGACGTGCCTGATGAAACTGAACCTACTTCATCTGCTCCTCCTGCCAAATCATCAAAGATGAAGAATATCACTCTTCCTTCTGCATCAGAAGTGAAGAAAACCAAGGCTGCAGAGAAGGCAACTGTGAAGAAGAGGAAAGCATCAACCTCTATAGAGTCCTCAGCTCCCAAGAAAGTGAGGACTTTGACGAGCTCTTTCACAGATCCAAATGATGTTGTTCCAATCTTAATTGTGCCATCAAAGGAACTTGCCCATTTGGAGAAGAATATGTCATTCCAGATGACACTGATGAAGAGAATCCTTCCGTTGCTTCCTCAGAGCAGTTGGATGAAGAAATCAATGTGGATGATGTTGTCTCCACACCACTGGTATCATCGCTTGTGCCTTAGTTCACAGCTGAAGAGGCGGGCGTTGAAGAAATTGACGAAGACGTGGATATTGGCTCAACTACTCCTGTGTTGAATGGTGACTATTGGGAAAATCTTCACCCCAATTCACCATTGGCCACACCTCTGCATCCAATTCCTCAGTCCCCTGTGCAAAGTGAAGAAATTCAAACAAGATATGAAGGACGTCAAACTTCTCTCCATTCCATACCTGAAGAACTTCCAGCTGCAACAGGTGAAGAAATGGAGACCCAAACTGCGGCTGAAGAAAATGAAGCTTCAATTCCTCAGTCAGCAGCTCCAAAGATAATAACATAAGAGGTTGTGAGACCATCAACTGCAAATCTTCAGCCCAAGCAACAAAATCCTCATGCAAAAAGGCCAAAATTCAAGGCTGATGATTTTTTCGCTGAGCATCATTTCTTCACTGATTTCAATCCATATGACTCAGCAAGACTTCGACGCAAGCGGTTGGACTTCAAGCCAGATGAATTTCTATTCATCACTTTTGTTTGACAAGGATAAGGAATTTGAGCACTGTCAAATTCCTCATGTGGATACGGAGTCCATCCCATGCTTTCAACCAGTTCTCAATGTTCTTCATGAAGCTGGGCTCCTAAGTTTCTGTGTTGATATCTGTGATTGGAATGAAGAGCTAATTCTTCAATTCTATGCTACTCTGCACCTCACCGGAAATGAGGCTGATGTCAACTCATGGGTGCTTAACGGGATGACTGAGAACACTCACTACAAAGCTCCGGCCTCTGAATTGCTTCATGTCGTTCCAGTTAGTCCTCGTGCTGAAGGCGCAAGGCTGATCTATGAAGAAACTGAACTTCCAAATCATATGATGCAAGTGCTTATGAAGCCTCTGCGGCCTAGCCAAGTTCCAAGAACCACCTTCTTAGTGAAGGATTTTCTATATGTGCCAAGAACCGTCTATCGTATCCTCACCAAAACCCTCAGTCCTATCAAAGGCCACAACTCGGAAGAATAAGAAGTTGTTGGCATCATGAAGAATCTGTTGTTTAACATTATACATGGTATTCCCATTAACTATCACGATTTCTTCATGAGGACTTTGGCAAATGTTGCATTATCGCCGTTTGAGTTGAAGCCCTATGCTCCTTGGATTATGAAATTCATCAGAACTAGGTCTTCAATTCACTACAAGGCGGATTTTTAGAATCACCTCAGCTTTCTGCCTCCCATTGAAGTCATCAGAAGGACTATTTATTCAGTTGATGAAAAAGGCGAAGCTGATGTTATTGATGAAGGCACCCGTCCATTGGATGGTCAGTTTCGTAAGGCTGCATCTTACTCCACCAATGATGACTCTGCAACTCAAGACTCTGCCGCTAAAGCCTCAAAGCAAAATCCTCAAGCCACTGCTCCATGAGTGATGACTGATCGTGAGCTTCTTCTAAGTCTTCATCAGAAGGTCGATCACAATCACAAGTGGGTCAAGCGTCAATTTGGCTCAATTCTTCAGAACATGACTGTCACGCAAAACACTGTGAAGAAGAACCATTACTATATGCATGAAATCTTCGATCGCACTTGGGCCATATTGTCTCACCTTTACGGTGATGAAGACCTCAAGCAGATGGGATTTCAACATACTTTGACTGGGCTCAACCTCCCTCGAAGAAATTCAAGAAGGTTAAAGTTCCTCAGCTAGTCACAAGTTCATATTCTTCATCACGCAAGAGGGATGAAGCTAAAGATCTCAACGACATTGCGGCAGGACCTACTCCGACAAACGACCCCGACAATGATGGCGCTCCTCCATCGACATCATGATGATATTCTTCAGGGGCGTTAGTCCTTATTTTTCGTCCCTTTTGGTCATTTGATGACAAGGGGGGTAAACTTGAGTTAGTATTCAAGCGGGTCTTATATATGGGCCGTTTTTCGTTAAGTTGCAACTCTTGCTCTTCTGAAGTGTTTGTTTGATGAGTTGTAAACTTAAGTCCGGTGGTAGTCTGACTCTTTTGAACTACTTTTTGCATGCTTATTTCCTCAAGTACCTTAATGCACGGATGTTGAATTTCGTCAGACACCATTTTCCGTCATGCATTTCAAATTCTTCATATTATATGTTAAATGCGTGTATGGATTACAAGATATAGGGGGAGCCTCCATGATTTTACTCTACAATGTGCATTTGCTATTCAAAGCGAATTCCTCAAATATGCACATCTTCAGGGGGAGTTCTTCTATATCTTGCAATCAAATTCCTCAATATCAGTATTTACACTTCATATGTTTATCCCCGCTGAAAACTTAACCTATTTGTCATCAATCACCAAGAAGGGGGAGATTGTAAGTGCATCTAGTGCCCCTTAGTGATTTTGGTGTATTGAAGACTTATAGGTTGAGGGACTAATGTGTTTGTGAGTGTACACATGCTCTATAAGTCTGTGAGGAGTTTGATATTTCTGAAGAAAGTCGACCCCTAAAAATGAATGTCTTCATTCGAATACTTTGGTTTTCTTGAAGACTTTGAAAATGAGGAAATTGGTGTGACCTTGAAGACTTTGATACTGATGCGAGATTATGAAGCGTGAAGACTTTGTTTTCGTAGTTTTTTTCTCTTTCTTGAGTCACAGGAAACACCATACTGTTAAAGGGGGTCGAGGTAAAACTAAGGAAACATTTCCATGTGATGCTCATCTCAAAGCCTACCCCTACCCAATCCTTTTGAGTGAAGCCATTGGAAATCTCATACAGTTCAGTCAATCTCCTCAGTGACAGAGACGAAAATCTTCTGTTCTCTAAGGAATTTGTTCTGACCGAGGAGTTAGGAATTCGCCAGTGCGGATTACCTACAAGTGAGAAACAGGATAGCCCTGAGGAATTTGAGAGCTCAAATTTCCGATCGTTGCTGTGCTATGCGCCAGCTGTCCCAAATATCTTATCCACCTAACAGTCATATCATTGAAGGGCATTTATGTCTTATCATGTCGGGCTACTCCCCGGCTATAAATAGCCGCCCCTACAACCACTAGCTGGTTGGCTGCTCCGAGAGAAACTGACACCTGTCATTGAGAGCATCCCATCCTCCGAGGAGTTTGAGTGAAAATCATCAAGTGTGGAAAAACCCAAAACCCAAACACCTAAAACCCAAAGTGATTGAGTATCACTGAAGAGATTGTTCCTGTGTGGAACCGACGCATGTTACCTTTGAAGACTGTGCATCTTCCAGACGGTTAGGCGTCAAGGTCTAGAGCATCCAAGAGGAATTGTGGATCGCTGAGTGACCAAGTCTGTGAAGGTTTATAAGTCACCTTGAAGACTTAGAGTGATTGGGCGAGGTTGATACGTCTCCAACGTATCTATAATTTTTTATTGTTCTATGCTATTATATTACCTGTTTTGGATGTTTTATATGCATTATTATGCTATTTTATATTATTTTTGGGACTAACCTATTAACCTAGAGCCCAGTGTTAGTTTCATTTTTTCCCTTGGTTTTGAGCTTCACAGAAAAGGAATACCGAACGGAATAAAACCTTCGCGATGATTTTTCTTGGACCAGAAGACACCCAGGAGACTTGGAGTGCAAGTCAGAAGAGCCACGAGGCGGCCACAAGGGTGGAGGGCGCACCCAGGGGAGTAGGGCACGCCCCCTACCTTGTGGGCCCCTCGGTGACCCCCTGACCTAGATCTTGCTCCTATATATTCACATATATTCCCAAACCAACAGAAGCATCCACGAAAACACTTTTCCACCGCCGTAACCTTCTGTTTCCGTGAGATCCCATCTTGGGCCTTTTCCGGCATCCTGTCAGAGGGGGATTCGATCACGGAGGGCATCTACATCAACCCTATATTGCCCTTCCGATGAAGCGTGAGTAGTTTACCACAGACCTACGGGTCCATAGTGAAGGAAATATGCCCTAGAGGCAATAATAAAGTATTATATATTTCCTTATATCATGATAAATGTTTATTATTCATGCTAGAATTGTATTAACCGGAAACATAATACATGTGTGAATATATAGACAAACAGAGTGTCACTAGTATGCCTCTACTTGACTAGCTCGTTAATCAAAGATGGTTATGTTTCCTAGCCATAGACATAAGTTGTCATTCGATTAACGAGATCACCTCATTAGGAGAATGACATGATTGACTTGACCCATTCCGTTAGCTTAGCACTCGATCGTTTAGTATGTTGCTATTGCTTTCTTCATGACTTATACATGTTCCTATGACTATGAGATTATGCAACTCCCGTTTACCGGAGGAACACTTTGTGTGCTACCAAACGTCACAACGTAAATGGGTGATTATAAAGGTGCTCTACAGGTGTCTCCAAAGATACTTGTTGGGTTGGCGTATTTCGAGATTAGGATTTGTCACTCCAATTGTCGGAGAGGTATCTCTGGGCCCACTCGGTAATGCACATCACTATAAGCCTTGCAAGCATTGTGACTAATGAGTTAGTTGCGGGATGATGTGTTACGGAACGAGTAAAGAGACTTGCCGGTAACGAGATTGAACTAGGTATCGAGATACCGACGATCAAATCTCGGGCAAGTAACATACCGGTGACAAAGGGAACAACGTATGTTGTTATGCGATCTGACCGATAAAGATCTTCGTAGAATATGTGGGAGCCAATATGGGCATCCAGGTCCCGCTATTGGTTATTGACCAGAGACGTGTCTCGGTCATGTCTACATAGTTCTCTAACCCGTAGGGTCCGCACGCTTAACGTTACGATGACAGTTTTATTGAGTTTTGATGTACCGAAGGAGTTCAGAATCCCGTATGAGATCGGGGATATGACGAGGAGTCTCGAAATGGTCGAGACGTAAAAATCGATATATTGTACGACTATATTCGGACTTCGGAAAGGTTCCGAGTGATTCGGGTATTTTTCGGAGTACCGGAGAGTTACGGGAATTCGTATTGGGCCTTAATGGGCCATACGGGAAAGGAGAGAAAGGCCTCAAAAGGTGGCCGCACCCCTCCCCATGGTCTGGTCCGAATTGGACTAGGGAAGGGAGGCGCACCCTTCCTTCTTTCTCCTTCCCCCTTCCCTTCTCCTACTCCCACAAGGAAAGGAGGAGTCCTACTCCCGGTGGGAGTAGGACTCCCCCCTATGGCGCGCCTCTCCCCTTGGCCGGCTGCCTCCCCCTTGCTCCTTTATATACGGGAGCAAGGGGGGCACCCCAAAGACACAACAATTGATCCTTAAGATCTCTTAGCCGTGTGCGGTGCCCCTCTCCACCATATTACACCTCGATAATACCGTTGCGGAGCTTAGGCGAAGCCCTGCGTCGGTGGAACATCATCATCGTCACCACGCCGTCGTGCTGACGAAACTCTCCCTCAACACTCGGCTGGATCGGAGTTCGAGGGACGTCATCGAGCTGAACGTGTGTAGAACTCGGAGGTGCCGTACGTTCGGTACTTGATCGGTCGGATCGTGAAGACGTACGACTACATCAACCGCGTTGTGATAACGCTTCCGCTGTCGGTCTACGAGGGTACGTGGACAACACTCTCCCCTCTCGTTGCTATGCATCACCATGATCTTGCGTGTGCGTATGAATTTTTTTGAAATTACTACGTTCCCCAACACATAGCTAGTAGCTAGATGGTTTCTTCTCTCTCTTTGATTCTCAATACCATATTCTCCTCGATGTTCTTGGAGATCTATCCAATGTAATCCTCTTTTACGGTGTGTTTGTCGAGATCCGATGAATTGTGGATTTATGATCAGCTTATCTATGAATATTATTTGAATCTTCTCTGAATTCTTATATGCATGGTTTGGTATCTTTGTATTTCTCTTCGAATTATTGGTTTGGTTTGGCCAACTAGATTGGTTTTTCTTGCAATGGGAGAGGTACTTAGCTTTGGGTTCAATCTTGCGGTGTCCTCACCCAGTGAAAAAGTAGGGGTAGCGAGGCACATATTGTATTGTTGCCATCGAGGATAAAATGATGGGTTTTACATCATATTGCATGAGTTTATTCCTCCACATCATGTCATCTTACTTAAAGCGTTGCTCTATTCTTTATGAACTTAATACTCTAGATGCAGGCAGGAGTCGGTCGATGTGTGGAGTAATAGTAGTAGATGCAGACATGAGTCGGTCTACTTGACACGGACGTGACGCCTATATTGCATAATCATTGTCTTGGATATCATCATAACTTTGCGCTTTTCTATCAATTGCTCGACAGTAATTTGTTCACCCATCGTATTATTTGCCTTCATGAGAGAAGCCTCTAGTGAAACCTATGGCCCCCGGGTCTATTTTCCATCATATAGTTTCCGATCTACTATTTTGTAATCTTTTTCTTTCAGATCTATAAACCAAAAACCCCTAAAAATATTTACTTTATCTTTTGTTTGGTTTTATCTATCTCTATCAGATCTCACGTTTGCAAGTGACCGTGAAGGGATTGATAACCCCTTTATCGCGTTGGGTGCAAGTGTTTGATTGTTTGTGCAGGTATTGGTGATTTGTGCGTTCTTCTCCTACTGGATTGATACCTTGGTTCTCTAACTGAGGGAAATACTTATCTCTACTTTGCTGCATCACCATTTCCTCTTCAAGGGAAAAACCAACGCAAGCTCAAGAAGTAGCAGAGGTCTGTGTGACCTTAGCTCAAGGAGAATACAGTGAGGACTGTGTGTCCTTTGGTTTAAATACCTAGCCGCTCCAACCAGACGTACAACTGTCACAGCTGTTGGAACTGGTCTACCAAATCACTGTCTTCACCGAGCTACTGGTTCAATTTCCTCAACTCTTTCATTTCCTCGCATACTTGCTGTGTACTTGATCGTTATTGTTTGAAGACTTTGACTGAAGACTTTCTCAATTTCCTCAATCCTATTTCTTCAGTCATCTTGCCTTCTGCCTGCTTATCCTGTTTACACGCTACCTGTGCTCTATGTATGTTTCATTTCATCATGATGACCATGCTACTATCTTGTTATGCATGCACTTGAGTACTTATTCCGCTGCTTGTAGTTCGTCACTTAGCAAATTCCTCAAGTTGTATTTCCTCTATGACGAATTTGTAAGAATTGCCTATTCACCCCCCTTTAGTCGATATAACGCACTTTCAGTCTTCGTGAGATCCCATTTAGGGACCTTTTCCGGTACTCTGCCAGAGGGGGATTCGATCACGGAGGGCTTCTACATCAACCTTGCTGCCCTTCTGATGATGTGTGAGTAGTTTACCACAGACCTACGGGTCCATAGTTAGTAGCTGGATGACTTCTTCTCTCTCTTTGATCTTCAATACAATGTTATCCTCGATGTTCTTGGAGATCTATTTGATGTAATCTTCTTTGGTGTGTTTGTTGAGATCCGATGAATTATGGGTTTATGATCAGATTATCTATAAATATTATTTGAGTCTTCTCTGAACTCTTTTATGCATGATTTATATAGCTTTGTATTTCTCTCTGATCTATTGATTTGGTTTGGCCAACTAGATTGATTTTTCTTGCAATGGGAGAGGTGCTTTGTAATGGGTCCAATCTTGCGGTGCTCAATCCCAGTGACAGAAGGGGACATGACACACATTTGTATTGTTGCCATTAAGGATAAAGGGATGGGGTTTATTCATATTGCTTGAGTTTACTTTGTCTACATCATGTTGTAGGAACAAAGTATGTCTACCAGAGGGGGGTGAATGGGAGTTTTAAATTTTCTTCGGAACTCTTAAATCTCTCAGAACCCAACAACGGAATGAATGAGAAACAGACTATAGTGAACTAAGGCATAGTACCGAAAGGAAACTAAGGCAAGCATCGAAGAGAATCATATGAATGAAAAATACATTGAAGTTAAAGATGGGTGACAGAGGTAACCGAAGATGCTCGATGGCGACAAGGTATTTGTTCGACCAGTTCGTCCTTCTACACATGGACTACGTCTAGTTGGATGGGTTGTGACTTAACATGGAAGATAAACTCTCTTCATCCTATTCTCCTCGACAATTGATTCATAAATCGATGTTGATTACTCGTGGTAGATACTTGAAGGCGATCTCCGAACCTTTACAGAACCACAATCACTCTTGGTCTCTGAAGAAATTGACACCTAACCGTCTAGAGAGTTTGCAACTCTCAAGAGTAATAGGCAGAGCATACTAAACTTAGATTCCAGTGATGTTGAACCACTATCTAACTCGGCTCTAGGGTTTTTCTCTCGATGGATTTTAAACTCAAATCGCTCAGAGAGTGGGTTGCTCAACAATCTTCTCAGAAATCAAACGGAGCAGCCACCGGATAAAGCCGGCACGGGGTGGCTATTTATAGCCGCAACCTTCCCAGACGGGAAATGCCCATTTTGGACACTAGGTCCAACGAATGGCCAACCGACACGTTCACAACGGGCGGATTTTGGAGCAACGGTAACATTACTTGAGGAACAAGTAATGCTAACTCCTCGGTCCGAGGCAAATCTCTTGCAGCGAAGAAGATCACAGTCTCTTGCTGGCAAGTATTTACTCAGAGCACAAAGAGATTTCTCTCACAGCTTTCATAGGATTTGGGTTTAGCATCAAAGATTCAAAGCTTCGAACGGTACACCCCTCTTAATAGTATGGTGGTCATATGACTCAATGAAAGAAGAAGAACAACGAAACAAATACTACGTCTTCATTCTTCCTCGAACGCAGTCATATGCTTCGAACAGACACCGAACCAATTGCTTGATCTTCAGCAATTTTTAGGGGCCACTCTTGTTAGCTTCATCTTCGGTGATAACCTTCGTTGCCACACATGAAGATTATCTTCGTCGTTTGCATCAAACTCCTCGATACTTCAGGGATCTGTCACTCTATGTGCACTAGCAAACACATAAGTCCTATACTGCTTATGTCAACAAACTGCAAGACATAAGGGGCCTATTATTGCACCAACAATCTCCCCCTTTTTGGACGATTGTTAACAAAACAGATAATCATCGAAGTGAGATAGATAAGTGAAATGTAAATCGAACAAGAGTGAATCTTGCGTTACTTGACTCGATGATGAAACGTACTTCCCCTAAATGTATGCAAGGTCAATTGATATACAACGGTATTCCTTGCAATTCATTAAAGTAAGTGGAGATTTTTCAATCATACGAGGTAATGATTCACACTGATGATAATTAATCCAACGAGAATATAGTGCAATCATTCATGACTTCTGTCAGTAATTCCACCTGCAAAACAAATGCTTCGAGAGAATGTAGTGCAGCAGGCAGGGTTATTAATATTACAACCCATATCAGAAGTTTTACATCAGAGCACATAAAGTGGCATAAATAGTCTTAAAAGATAGAGCGAATAAACACAATGACCAAATTCAACAGAGCAAATCTATCAAAACTCTCGATGTGATTCTCCCCCTTTTGTCTACTAGTGTCAAAAAGGTGACGAAAATATATCCTAGGAGCAATATCTGGGCCAGGCTATGCCTCAGATATTGATCTGGCCCATAATCTCTCTATCTTTCCTTCCTCTCCGAAAATCATCATTTCCCCGCCCAAACCCCACGCCCCTTTCCCTCCCAAAAAATTCCCAATCCCCAACCTTCGCGAACCTTCTCGAAGCGCCAAGCGGAGCTGCCCGATGGCGGCGCCCCCACCGCCCTACCATCCTGCCATCGCCGTCGACGAAGACGACGACGTAAGCGCGCCGCTCTACCCTTGCTCCCCCTCCTCGCGTGTATGTGCTCACGCCCCCTTTTCCAAACCCTAACCCCAGGGCTTCGATTGGGATGCGGCCGTGCGGGAGATCGACAGCGCCTGCGCCCTTGCCTCAGCCTCCACGACCGCCGTGTCGACCTCAGCTCCGCTGCCGCCGCCGCCGCCCCAGCCCTCGGCCGCCCCGTCGTCGGGCCTCGCTCCCTCGGCCGCGGCGCCCTCCTTCCACGGGCCGTCCACGGGAGTCGCGCGGCAGTCGACGCTCGACCGTTTCGTCGACTCATTCACCAGGAGGCAGGCTGCGAAGGATAGGCCGCTCCCTGCGCCGTCGGTTCCTGTGGAGGCAGCAGTGCCACCTGGTGGTGGCGGGTCGCACTTTGTGGACCGTGGCGATGAGGGGTGCTCGCGGAAGGCGAGTGAGGAGAAGGTCGTGGAGCGGCCCCGCACTGCGGCGCTCGACCGCTTCGTCGACGCGTTCACCAAGAGGCAGGCTGCGAAGGAGAGGCCGCCCCCTGCACCGTCGGTATCGGTTCCTGTGGCGGCAGCGGTGCCACCTGGTGGTGGCGGGGCGCACTTTGCGGTCCGTCGTGATGAGGGGTGCTTGCGTGGCGGGAGCGAGGAGGAGGCTGCGGAGGGGTCCTGCACCGTGGCGCTCGACCACGAGGCAGTGCAGACGTGGATCTATCCAAGTTAGTGCTCAGATTTCTCACTGAACTTATTGCCACTGACTTATGTTTTGATTTTGCTGTGGTTATATTCTTGCGTAGCATAACCAATGTGCATGTCAGCGTTTCTTTGAAATACATTCTGGACGATATGCTCATCAATGCACCTAAATTGTTCGTTTTGATTCCTCAATTAAAAGAAAAATAAATTGTTTTGGTGACTGTTGAAAGACTATTAGGCTGTATTATCTAATACTTCCCCGTTCCAAATTAGTTGAAGTTCTAGCTTTGTCCTAAGTCAAACTTCTTAAAGTTTGACCAAGTCTATAAAAAAATATGTTAATATCTATCTACAACATCAAAAACATACAGTACCAAAATATATTTGGTTAAGTTTTGATTCGACACCAAGAGGATTCCTGTGTGAATTGTATGAAATGAGATGAGTTGTTCCTAGAGTTCATAAGTAAAATACCTTTTGTCTTAAGGTCCAGCTAATCATTTTAACTCAAGAATTATGTGCATTATGATTATGATATTCTTGACAGCCATAGACGCAGGCAAAATCTGAAGCAACACTGGTGTGGTAGTGGTTTTGAGATTAAGAGCCAGATAAGCATAAATAAGTGTAAATAGATATCAGAATCGCTTGGTTGTTTGATTCTGTTGCTTTGCTTATGCAGCTTGCAAATAAGGCGTGAACCTTTTACTTTTGTTAGTTTGTAATATAGTTCAGTTGCCTGATTCAATTGCTTTAGGCTGCTGGAATATAAGGGGCATACCTTTAATTTCCTCGCAAGAGCAACATTTTTTGTTGTTCTATGATCATAAATTCATAGCATTATTCTAGTATAAACATGATTAGATATGCATTGTAAAAGGTTGTGCTTGAATTGTGAGTTGCTGATGTGCAGAATATTTACTTGTTCATCTAGACCTTTTGTTATTTATCCCTAGTCCTTGTCGCACATTCTTGAACGTGTAGTAGTATCCACTTAGCTCCACGTGTGAACTCCTGTTAGATATAAAAATAGTGAAATAATTTCATTGAGTAAGTCAGAAAATGGCCTTTGAAACCAGTGTTATAAAAATCAGCCTAGTTGCTTGGTGGATGCCTTAAGCTGTGATTTGGGCCTAATTGGTGAGCTGGGTACTGGGTTTCAGAGTTGTTTCCCAATAGGCATTAAGCAGTGAGATGAGCAGACTGCTGCTTGTTGAATTCTCACTGGCCAGAAGCAGTGAGCAATATGGCGTTGGAATCAAGGGGAAAATAATAGCCACTGGTGGAAGGGTAGTTGGTGTTTGTTTCCACACATCCTTCCTGCCGAGGTGACAAAGGATATTGTTGAAGTGGAGAAGGAAGGAAGTGGGAAAGTAGGGGGAGGTGTCGCGGTGGAGGTGATCACTTCTTTGTGCGGATAGCTTATGGTACCCCATCCCCACAAACCAGCACGCCTGGCCACAGTTGGGCCTAACCGCCTAAGTCTCCTCTTCCTTTTTCACTTTCCTCTCTTCCAGTTGGCTGCTCTTCAAGGTCGTGTGTGCTTGGCTGCTGCTCTGGATGTTGGCTGCACTCAAGGCAGAAAGCTACCTTGTCCCTTCCTGAACATTGTCTGATACTCATGTCAAAGATTCCATTTTTTGTATGGCTCAGTTCTGCTACGAGCCTATGAACATGTCTGCTTTATGAACAGTTATAATATGATCTTTGTGATTCATTTGGCTTTTGTTCACATGATGCAGCTAATGTGGAAGTCCGAGAGTACCAACGATATATTGTCCAAAAGGCTTTGTTTACAAATACACTAGTAGCCCTGCCAACTGGACTTGGCAAAACTTTTATCGCAGCCGTGGTGATGTATAACTATTTTAGATGGTTTCCTGAAGGTAATATTTTGGTACCTAACTGGACACTGCATCTCGTGTGTTGTATTTCGTGAACTTTTGCAGAAGGAACTTTCTGACAGATTGCTGTTACTGATGCATTGAATAGCTCAGGTAAAATAGTATTCACAGCCCCTTCGCGTCCTCTTGTCACTCAGCAAATTGAGGCATGCCACAATACAGTGGGTATACCGCAGGTATTAAAGTTTATATTTTTGGATATTCATGCTTGCCTGGTGTCGGATAAAGATTGCCACATTTTCTCTGCCGGTGCTGGAGATTAATGAGTTTTACCTGTCTGCAGAAGTGGGCGATTGATATGAAAGGGAATCTAAGCCCTTCAATGAGATCAAGCTTGTGGAAGTCTAAACGAGTGTTCTTTGTCACTCCACAGATTCTTGAGAATGATATACAATCTGGTGATTTTCCTCAATGTTTCTAGTATTATATATTGATATTCTGTAAGTTTTCCCCATACGTTGTCATCTGTTTATGCAGATTTTCGAATGATAACCAAATATGGACCTCTGAAAGCAACCACATTTTCTTTTGTATAACGAGGCATAAAAAACAGTCACATTAGATTCTCCATCCAAATGGATTCAGGCACATAGTACACTTTCTGCGTAATTATCATATACAAATATCCACACAGGGAAGCATCTCATAGCACATATACAGATAATTTTGTTGATTGCCCCAATTTTATGTTTGGTCTGACTACCACAGTTCTATATTACCATAGTAGGTTTTTTAGTGATTTGTCAAGTTCATGCTTCATACTTTTCTTGTCCACACTGACTGCTCTGCCGTTATTGCTTCAGTTCTTCGATGGGCTGACATTATGAAGTTTGCTTTCAACAGGTATATGCATGGTGAAACAACTTGTTTGCTTGGTGATAGATGAAGCTCATAGAGCTTCGGGAAATCATGCTTACTGTGTTGCTGTTCGCCAGGCATGTTTTTATCTCCAAACATTTCATCATCTTAAATTGTTACCGTCATGCTTTCCTCCACTATCAAGCCCATTTGATTGATGATATCAGTCAACTAGTTGTATGAGTGCTTTCTGCTTCTGCTTATTCAAATTTTAATTTTTGCTATGCTGACAGTTGGTGGCAGCTGGTGTGCCGCTAAGAATTTTAGCTTTGACTGCTACACCAGGATGTGAGTCCATACATCACATAGAAGTACTTCTGCAAAGATGGAGACACTTTCTATTTTGTAAATCTTATCGTGGGCTTTTCATTCAGCAAAACAGCCAAATATCCAAGCTGTCATCAACAATTTATGCATCTCAGAGTTGATTCATCGTGATGAAAGTGATCTTGAAGTCAAACGATATGTTAACACACGTACAGTTGAACTCTTAAAGGTATGAACTTGGTAAATGGGCGGTATAGTGTTTTTATGTTCCATGAAATTTACTTGCTTCAATGTAGGTTCCTGTTGGCAGTGATACAACTCAAGTCAATGCTATGATTTTGGATCTTATAAATACACATGTTGTTCAGTTACGTGCTGCTGGGGTGATTGATAACAGGGATGCTGCAAATGTATGTTTCTGATTCTCTGTATACATCAATTATCATGATTATGATTATTTACTGCCCAACACTCACTTATAATTTGTTACTTCTATGCATTATTAATTGGTTACCTACTGTTGCCAGTGGAGCCCACATCAGTTGCTTATTTTAAGGACGAAATTCAGCCAAGCACCTCCACCAAATATTCCTCTGGAAAAGAAAAAGGAAATTCATAAATCTTTTGCAGCTCTCGTGTCACTTTGTCATGTGAGTAAAATGCTTTGGAGCCATGGAATCAAGCCAGCGCACGAGTCAATTAAAGCCAAGTTGAAAGAAGGGTATTGCCTACACACATTCCTGCTACATGATTTGAACTGTATGCAAAGAGTAATTCATAATTATGCCACTAACGAATTTCTTGAGCAATATTCTCTTGGGGATGGAAGAATCAATTATATGTAATAGTTCACATTTATAATTGCTCTTGTTTATTGAAGGCACTCTTGGAATTTTGCTTCAAAGAATCAAACCTTTCGGGATGCAATGAATATGATGCAGAAGATCTCATCTGAAGGCTTACCCAGTCCAAAGGTGCAGAAATTGGCAGAAGTGTTGGTCGATCACTTCCGTAAGCAACTCTTGATTTTCGTAATGGGGTGCATATTTTGTTTAGTTGGTTTCGATGATCAGTAGAGGAACAATGCGGACTGTCCATTATAAGAATGTTAGCCATTCTCTAGTAGCCCAATCTGTAATCTTATGCTTGTACTTCCGCCGTTCAGGTTTATTAGCCCCCCTCGAAATTCGAGCCTAAATTTGACCAGAATTTTACTAAAAAAATAGGAGTTATATGCCAAAAAACGTATGTTTGATTCGTATTTCAAAGAAGTTTTCAGTGGCATACTTTTGTGGCATTAACTCGTAATTTTTTTAGTCAAATTTTGGGTCAAAGTTAGACTCAAAATTCGAGATGACTTATTAACCTGGACGGAGGAAGTACAAGCATTATGCCTATGGAAATGATGCTGCTATATTTTCTTGTAAGTTGTAAGAATGGCAACTCTTTGTAGCATAGGAGAGCTATGTTTGTGAAACTTGGCTTATCAATTACTGCATGTTATCACTTATCAAAAATGTGATAGCAAGCGTGTGACTTGTTTGCTTTGAGTCGGTGCGCATGATTGTGTTGTATCACTACTCAGATGTGATGTATTCGAAGAATCTTCTGTTTTAATTGCCTTCAATTGATTACCTTCGTTAACTAATCCAGAGCAAATTTTACTAAGTTTGCTATGATCACTTTGGCACCGGTTATCCTATGCAGACAAAAATGATTCCAAGGACTCACGGGTGATTATCTTTTCAAATTTCCGGGAAAGTGTCAAGTAAGAACAATACCTCATGATGGTCCTTGTGGCTATTATATATATAGCCCTCTGCAGATCCTTTGTTCTAGATTGAAAAATTTACCTGTGCACTCCTTTTTGTGTGCGTGGTGTTATTGTGATTATTTGGTGTGTGCGTGTGCATGTGTGTATTTTTTAAATACATTTGTCACCATTCTATTTTTCAGAAATTTGGGGAAGTGCCATGTAAGAATCAAACCTCACAATACTTACTGTGCCTATTATGTAGCATTTTACACATTAATTGTTCCGTGCACAGTTATTTGTTGTTCTTTTTTGTGTGTGTTTTTTTTCTGTCTGCTCGCATGTGTGTTGTAACTAAGTCCCACCAAGCTGATATGTTCTTTTGTCCAATCTAGTCATATAAATTACAGTAAGCAAGAGGCACCGCAGTTTTTGTTGGATTTATTTGCTACTGTATGTCTTGGCTGGGTATCAGAAACAGTTTCTGCACTGGACTTCTGATGTTTTATGATTGTTGATCCAGTTATCATGTGGATTGAATGTGTCTTTGATTGCTTCCAAATGCAGTGAGATTCTCGGTTCATTAAGAGACAGTGGTGGCGGTCTTTTCAGACCCGCACAGTTCATCGGTCAAAGCTCTACAGGTATGAGTGCATGACAGTGGGCTAAGTAGATATAGTTACTTTATATATAAAATGGTGCATTACACTGGATAGATCAATCCATATAGTGGATTTACATTGCTTATCTTACCATTTTTGAATTTTGCAGGTGACCGACTGAAGGGCCAGACACAGAAAATGCAACAAGCTATTTTACAGGTATCAGACAATGGCTGGTCATTCAAGATCTACCCACCCCCCATCCCACCCACCAAATAACCCATGGCATGGTTGCAGAAATTTCGAGCTGGGGAATACAATATTTTGGTGGCAACATCAATTGGTGAGGAAGGTCTAGATATTATGGAGGTGGATCTTGTGATTTGTTTCGATGCCAATATCTCTCCATTAAGGATGATCCAACGAATGGGAAGGACTGGGCGGAAGCACGAAGGACGAGTTGATATCCTTTTCTGATGACTGAAATAACCACGTCCAGTAGTTGCATTTTGTAAGAATGTTTTTACCTTAACTGCACAAACTGGTTTTGGCTTGTGAAGGACCAGAGCTGCAAGGGTACATGAAGAAACAAGGAAGTGCTCGGACAATGAAGAACCTTTTGCGTAAAGGGAACGCCTTTGAATACCATTCTAGTCCCAGGATGGTAATTCTGTTCGATCTGTTTGTAGGTAAAACTGTTTCTTCACTCTAGAGGTGCTAATTATGTTATCCCTTCTAACAGGTTCCACATGTCTATAGCCCAGAAGTTAAATACGTTAAATTATCAATTGAGAAGTATGTCCATTGCTCAAAGAAAAGAAAAGTTGATGTGAGTGGCACACCGCACATTTTGAACAAAGTTTCAGAGGAAGATGGCCTATTGATTGCTCAGTACTTCAGTTCAAGCAAAGAAGATACTTGGAAGCCATCACTTGTTGCGTTCCCTAGTTTCCAGGTTTCTCCATGTGATATCTATAGAGTGCCTCATTCCTATCGAACTACAGATATGCTTATCGATACTATGCAACAACTTCAAGATGTTTCTTTCTCTAAAACTAAGGTACATCAAAGATTTGCGGAGATTTTTTCCTTATAAATTACTAATGAAACAGAAGTCCTAATATTGTTTCTGAATACTTATTCAGTGTGGAAGCCCTTTACAAGAACCTGCTGATGTAGCAGCTTTTGAGGATCAGGCGTTGGAAGGTCATCACTTTTCTTCTGGAGAAGTGTCATCGAGTAAAAGTGCTAGTGTGCCAAGTTCACTGGTCAACAAATATCCTCTCCACTCATTCTTCAGTGGGGAATATGTAGCTGTGGATGTTAGAGGCTACGTTTCAATCACTTTTGTACCTGCCTTACCGAGGATATCTGAGTTCCATAAGGATACAAGGAATGTAAATTGGGAACATACAATCCAGAACAAGACTACTTCGAAATTGACAGCAGATGCCAGTGGGCAAATAACAGATAGCGCTTATTCGAGTAAATTGATCTTTGCAGGCAATGCACTAAATTCAGCTCCTCATTTCCCTGAATATTCGGAGCAATGTAACCAAGCTGATGGCAGACACGTACTTTCCCCCAGTACTCCATCTAAAACGGTTACAAGTCCAATAGAAAAATGGGACACACCATGCAATGCTAAACTAGCAAGCCCAGTTTTGTCAGGTCAGGAAGACATGGAACTTAGTCCTAGGTTAACTCATTATATTGAAGAAGGAATTGTTCCTGAGTCTCCAGTAGAGCAATTAGAAATAGACAGTGCTGATGATCCTGGTTTTGTTGCAAAGGTTAGTTCTTCAAAGTCACACATTCAGGGAGCTCAACACAATCGGCCAGAATGTAGTGACGGGCCACTAAGCTTTGTGAGAGAAGGTCAATTTCCTGCTGGTGTCACAGAACATCATGGTTCGTCAAGAGAGAATATCCTAGTTCAGACTCAAGCAGAAATGGAAGAGTGTTCTTCAAAGGCAAAAATCTACTGCAGTCCTGCTGCTCATACCCCCACAGCAAATCTACTGTGTGATAGTATGTCTGATGATTGGCAGCCTAAGTCAGTAGGGAATACATCAGGATCAGTACAGCAATTACCGAAGTACAGAAGACTCCGCAAATGCGGTGACAAGATTAAACGAGTATCCTCATTGTCTTTGAACGAAAGATATAATGGATCTGTAGGAGGACAATGTGATCAGATGGAGCATGATGTTGGTGAGTTGAGCCTCCTTCCTTTGTAACTATCTCTTTAATCTTGTTGCCAACTCAATCATTTATCAGTACATACTAACTGACCTCTTGTTCACAGCTCCCAAATCTTAACAAAAAATATTGTACCTTGATGTACTTTTGCATTTATTCTTAATTTAGGAAACAGAAGGAAAGCCAAGAGGCGTATGGATATATATATTGATGAGGAAGTCGAGTAAGCTCACTGGAACCTTTCGTCGAATGTTCTGATGCTGCCAAATAAACTAATTCTAAATCTATTTGCTATCGGTTTCTTGGTTTACTGTAATAGTATGCATATTGTTTTTTCTATTACAACATCCTTACATTATTGCTTTAGAGTGTCTGAAGATGCTGATATTTCACCGGATGAGGATGATGATCGGAGTGAAGATAAATATGAAGATAGCTTTATTGACGATCAGACAACTCCTACTGGCCAATTCACTCAGAGTGAACAAGGTGGTGAAAACAGTAACACTAATGACATGATGGCTTTCTACAGGTATTAAAAGATGACCAGACTACTCTTTGCAATGGTGTTTAGTGTTTCTTGCTTAAATTATTTGTTTCGAGACCATTCTGTTTCCTGTCAATCTTTCTGCCACCAAGAAGCACAATTGAACACTTGTGATTACAGTTCAACTCACCGTGTTGTTTAATTGCTGAAAATGAACATCACAGTTCTAATTTACAGTAATTTTTAAGAACTGTGAGTGGCTATGCAATTAGACATGTGTATCAGATTAGCTTGATAAAGGTACTTACATAACACTATGTGCACACAATCTACATTTAGGTTTGTACACGGGATATATCATGCAAATCTGAAAACTGTTCCGATTCAATAATTCTTCACTGTAAGAAGCTTGTTCGCCATCAATCATGTTGAAAACTGAGACCCAGATATATTGGCATAAAAATTGTACAACTGCCTTCATATTTTTGTTTTTGTGAAAAAGTTGCATATGCAACTGTGGAATTCATATTACATTTGATGTTCTTGCAGACGATCACTACTTAGTCAGTCAACGGTAATCCTGCCCTCAAGATACCAAGATGTCTCTGATAATTCTGTTTCCAGAGCTGGAAGTGCAAGCTGTTCATCGGGGAACTTGCACAATCCTATCGAGACTCCACAAGGGATTCCTCAAATATATGGCACCACTGACCCAAGTCCTGTAGGTCACCAGCAAATGTCCCTGGAGAGAGCCAGTTCGATAAAGGAACAGGGTGAAGCAAGTGTGGTCAATTGCGAATCAACCACCAAACCAGATAGCAGAAAGAGAAAACTAAGCTTCGACCAAGCCGCCTCAATCCCTGTCATGAACCTTGAACTGGAACCAGCACCACCTTCCTCACATGTTGCTACTGAAGTCGGTAATGACATATACTGGGATGATGCCTTCTTTGAGAACCTTGATTTTGATGCAATTGAAGCACAAGCGACCGAGCAACTTAGACTCCAGAAAGCACAATCAGCACAAAAACCAACGGAAACTAAGCGAGCAACTGATGTCAGCTTCACGCCTCCATCGTTTGATCTTGGGATCTGATAGCCCATGTTGGTGAATAGCCATTCAAAATATGTTTATGTGCTGTCTGCCGCCCCACCTGATTCTCTGGTGTCATGGTTCAGAACTGTGCGATGGCAATGTCCTTTGCCTATCAGTCTGTTACCACTGACCATTTTTCGCCGAAGGATTGAATCTTTGCAGCACATGGCAGGCCAGCCTCAAGATATCCAGATGGACCCTGGCGTGTTGCTAGCAAGACTGCTTTGTGAGGCATGTATCGGTATAGCCCAAAAAACCGGAAGGTGTCGAGAAATGGGTGGCAGCTATTTACCCCTTTGTACATAATTATACCGCCTTGTATAACAGCAGCTCCTATCTGTAAATAGTGTCTGATATAATACAAGCACCAGTTGGAAATTAGCATTTTTTTGAACGCTTAATCACGCAATAAGGGTTAGCTTGTGCTGTACCAAGTGATCTGCATGGATGGAAATTAGGTTGCAAGGCCGTACCAGCACACTGCCCATTTGGTGAGTTGATTAATAGTGTGAGTGGCTGCTCCATTGGTGCCCAGTTGCTTTCTCCAAGCAAGGAAATTATTCCAAACCTGTCAATTCATTTGGTCAGTAGGTAGTGTGCTCGCTTCAGTATGATAGTGTGAACCCGGAGATGCCTGGCGCAGGTATTAAATCTGGACTCGCATTCTCCGGAACATCTCGCTCTCAAGAGAAAGATGTAGCATTAATTAGTGCAATCTATGCATGTTGCAATCATTCTTTCTTCTACTCATTGCGTGTATGCGACCCGATGGGCAGTAAGCAAACTTATAATCTCCGAGTAAAACTGCAAACTGTGCACAAAATATGATATCTTTTCAATTTCTCTTTAGCTTTTGTTCAATACCTTGACTGAATTTAAATTACTCCCTCCGTTCCTAAATATAAGATATTTTAGCTTTTCTCCATTTTCTTAGATTTGTATGCATTTTAGTATCTATATTCACTCATTTTAATCTGTACGTAGCCTATATTGCAATATCTAAAACATCTTATAATTAGAAATGGAGGGAGTATATTGTACCACCTTGTTAAAAAAGTGAGTATTGTATTATATCAACAGACAGTTATTATGAAGAAATTGCAAGATAAAATAACAATGTTTTGACAAGTCATCGAACAGACTTCCCATATATTGGTAGTTGAAGTTTTGAGATGCAATCAACGTTTGTGCACATATGGACCAAATATAACTATTCACGTAACTGATTGCAATATCCATCATTGCATATGTCAGGCCATCCTGCCGTTAAAAACACACTCTTATAATGAAGTAAAGTAACAAAGAACACTCCGTTAATCAACAATTAGTCCCCAGCACATACGTAGGCACTAAGAAACACTGGAGATGTGAGCATTTTTTTTGCGGGTGAGATGTGAGCATAACTGACATATATATATATATATATATATATATATATATATATATATATATATATATATGTAATAATTGAGTTTTCTGGTGATGTAGTAGTATGAACGCAAAGATTCTAGGGCACAACACATAGCAAGTGAAGAAAAAAAGGTTTCTTGATGGCGTACTCTTGAGAAAGTTCTTCCCAATGTATCGATATTACGTAAACACAATGCGGTGGCTGCGGTGATGTCTTTCTAATTATTTTATTTTATTTTTTAAGGTTTGAACGGATCAATGTGCATGTGTTTTCATGGCATAAGGTTGTGGAAACCTTAAGCTTTAAGGTAAGATAAAAGCTTAGGGCATCTCCGAGGCCCCAGTTGTCCGTGAACCTGTCATAACGTGTTCACAGACACTCCGTGTAACATCTAAGGGTATCTCCAACGCTGACCTGTAAGTCGGGCATGCGCGGATGCAGGCCATCCAAAGCTAGATTTTTTTTTCGGTTGAACATAGGCCCAATTTTTCCTTTCTTTTGATTCCTTAGATTTTTTTTTTCTTTCTGGCGGTATCAAACAGCCACATAATATCTTATCCGCCTTTTTAGAAAAATGAATATCTCCGGAAAATATTTTGAGTTTCGTATGGTTTTTTTTCTCTTCACTCGGACCAGTCCGCCTAGTCGACTTCTATATTCTTTGTGAGTTGTGTATCCACTCCAATAATACTATTGTCAAGTATCTTTAGGGATGAAGATCTGGGCAAGATATGAAGTTTCGTCCCTAATTTTTTTAAAAGTCCGCATACATCCGCACACTCAAAATAGTTGTATATCTAGTTTCAGTTTAGCTAAAAAAATGTTCAAATACAACAGTAGTTCTAATTTAAATATCACAGTCCAATAATGTTATCCTTTTTAACCGCCCACATATGCTTAATCAGATCTTCCTTCAGTTTCTCGATGCCGAATTTGTTAATGTATTTGAACAAACTCATCAAATATGGCCGGATTCTGGGCTAGAAGTTCGATAGGATTACCCATGTTCTAAATTCAAGACCTACGCAGCATCCTCACCCTCATCCTCGGCGATCATGTTGTGCATAATCACACAACATATCATCGCCTTTCAGAAGGTCCCCGGATCCCACAGTTTAGCAGGTCTAGGAACAATGGCAAAACGTGCCTGCAGAACTGCAAATGCCCTCTCAATATCTTTTCTAGCCGCTTCTTATTTTTGGGCAAAGCGAGACTTTTCCTGACCAACTGGATCAGAGATGGTCTTGATAAAGGTAGCCCACAAAGGATAGATGCCGTCAACCAGATAGCAACCCATGTTGTATTCATGCCATTTGAGAGTATAATGGCAAGGAGGAGCTTTTCCTTCAGCCAGCCTAGTAAATAATGATGATCATTTCAGCACATTAATGTCATTGTGAGACCCGGGCATGTCAAATCCAAAGATCATGTGATGCAACTGCTTCAAGAATGATGGTGGGCTTCTTAATATGACCATGATATTGCCCTTGTAGAGCTTTTGGGCAATTCTTTTATCTCCAATGCATGCAGTCAAGAGATCTAAACAAACCTGGCCACCCTCTTACTTAAGACATTGCCAAGTTCCTCTGGGTGTCTTCCACAGTTGGTTCTCTCGGGTACTGAGGTCCAAACACCGAGACCACATCAGTAGCAAATCTTACCATGGCATCTCCGCATGTGCTCTCAGACATTTGTAGGTGTTCATCCCATGAATCAACGACTGTCCCATATGCACGCGGTTCGGGCGTCCACTTCTGGTAACTAGAGAACCCAATCCTTCCCACGCCATCCTTCTTCAAGATGAATTAGCCATTAACGGAGTGGACGCCATCGTAGAGACGATCGAAGACATTCTTTTGCATCCGAAAGTGGTGGCGAAAACTGTCAACAAATAGGGCACCCGGGGCAAAGTAGTCGTCCATCAGTGTCAAATGGCCGCGCGCCCTGTTGCGGTTGAGCGCTTGATGACCCTTGATCGATCTCTTGAGATTGATAACACGATGTTCTGCACGCTCCGCGTCTGTAAGGACCGCCTGCATCATTGTCGTCTCATCCATGTAGTCCTCCTCTTCTGTCGAGCTGTCGAACGACTCAACAAAGTGCTCGTATATGTACTCCATATCCGAATCCATTTCTTCAAAGAAGAAGGGACAAAAAAATTAGCACGGCCATTCACCGACTAGTTGCCGGGCATGGTGAGTATCGTAGAGGCAGATGGTACGTGTGTGGCGGACGGAGTAGAGGTATGGAACACCAGCAGGGGAGAAGCGGCCTGGAGCCCGGGTGTAGCGCCGGAGGAGATGGAGTCGTCAAGTTCCGGCAAGGGTGTGGCGAGGCAGCCGGGGTGGTGGAGCAGTGGTGGAGGCAAGAGAGAAGGATGCAGAAAAAGATGGGAGGATGGATACGCGGTGTCCGGGAAGGGTTTTGGGTGGGCCGGGGGTGTCGGAGTCCTACATGGTTGCTGTCCGGACTCCCGCAAAGCCCCCCCAAGTTTGTTTCGACTTCGCGGGAAAAGTGCATCCGGACCGGTCGGCAGACCGATACAAGCCCGCGTTGGATGGCTCAACACGTCCGGACCGTGCCGTCTAGACGGTTTGAGGGTCTGCTTTGGAGATGCCCTAATTGCATATTTCATTTTCTCTCTAAATTGAATCACCCACGCATAATATATAGATTACGATGGGAATATATACATGATGACATTACAAATATATTTATTTAAACCACCAATTATTAGTCGATTGTCACTACACTCATTGCCTTCGAAGAGACTTCCTTGGACACATCGGAGTCGGGCAAGCGAGTTGGTGAGGCCGTGAGGTGTGTGTGTGTGTGTGGGGGGGGGGGTGTTAAGGGAGACCATCCAAGAAGGGGAGGGGTCCGGCGTGAAACCGGGCTGGCGAGGAAGGTGTCTGACGGGGAAAGGAAAACAAAGAATGGGGCCGGGCTGTCGGGACGACGTGACAAACAGTTAGGACTCACCTACTCCTTGCCATGATTTGGTGTTGAATCGAGGGATTTCTGACTGTCCTAATTAAAATCGGAGAGCGCGTTGGAAGGCAAAAACGGTCCAAACTGTCATGTTTAGACAAATAGGAGCAGAATGGGGGAGTCATTGTAGATGCCCTTAGCTTGCATATTATTCATTCCAACTTCACCCTTCTATATTCAGCAGAACAAAATTTATGGCACATGCAAACTTAGGAACAACACTATGTAGTAATTAACCAAGATGATGCATTCACATACATAAATTAAGTACAAACGAGGCCATCCAGTACCAAGGTTGCCAAATGGATGATGCCTACAATCTTTGCTCCAACCTACTCTAAAATAATCCTCATAGTGGTATTAGTACTATATGTACACATTGGTACCGAATCATGTCCACCAGCCAACAATCTTGCATGTTAGTGCATGTGCCAAATAAGGTGAGGTGAGGTAGGTAGGTTGGCCTTCTAGAAGCCAACAAACCAACAGGACCAGATTTGGACTTGGAAAAGTGCCAGAGAGAAAAACAAAGGCATCGAAAGGCATCTCAAGTTTAATTTGGTAGACTGGATAGTGTGCACCATTGGGTGAGCCATCGGTGTTAGGCTCCATGCAATTTGTCCTATAAGGGCATCTACCCACAAATTTGCTCCCGCATCCGTCCGCGGACAGGGGACCAGTCCATAGACATAGATACGAGAGCCGGCAATCCAACGCTACCCGCATACATTTCAACCACAATTTGAACTAAACGGACAAAATTCATGCAAACACGGCGGATTTTATATAAAACGAAAAAAATTCATTACATTTTGGATAATTTTTTAACTAAAAACTATACCGGACCAAGTTAAAACCAGTCTACAGCCGGCGCCGGCGGATATCCATTCCCATGACAAGGATACCCTTGACTAGTATACGGCCGACCGTGACGGATCTCCATTGTCTTCCCCATGTCCGGCAGCTTGCTCAGCGGACTGCCGTGAGCCTCGGAGGTACATGCTTCAGCGCAAAGGGCCTCCGCTTCCCCATGTTCGGCTGCACCGCTGATCGGAGTGCCACCGTTGAGATATGCTTCAGCCGGAGGGGAAGGGTGCCCTTCGCTTCCATGAAGCACGGATCAAGGTTGGGGTTTAGGGCGGGGGGCGACGGTGGCCTTCGAACCGGGTAAGACATCAGCTGTGTACACCGGCGTCGCCTTGGCGGTGGCCTTCATGGGATCCAAGCAGCGGCGGCCTCCCTTGTTTTACTTCTCCTCTATGATGGCGGTGGGCGCGGACGTGCTGATCACCGCCTCATCGATCTTCATGAAGCCGGTTCTTTCTTCTACGGCACGGGAAGTTACGCGCACGTTGACGGCGGATGGTGCGGTGCTACTTCTTGAGCTTGCGTTGGTTTTTCCCTTGAAGAGAAAAGGGTGATGCAACAAAGTAGAGATAAGTATTTTCCTCAGTTAAGAACCAAGGTACCAATCCAACAGGAGGAACACACAAGTCACCAATGATTGCACCTACACAAACAAAAAATACTTGCACCCAACGCGATAAAGGGGTTGTCAATCCCTTCATGGTTACTTGCAAGGATGAGATCTGATAGAGATAGGTATCAAAGATAAATAAAAGTGCAAAATAAAGTAAAGATAAATAAATTGCAGCAAGGTATTTTTTGGGTTTTTGATTTTGTAGATCTAAAAATAATATGACAAAAATAGACCCGACGACCATAGTTTTCACTAAAGGCTTCTCTTTTGAAAGAACACATACGATGGGTAAACAAATTACTGTTGAGCAATTGATAAAAAAACACATAGTTATGACTATATCTAAGGCAATGATCATGAATATATGCATCAAGTCCGTGACAAGTAGACCGACTCCTGCCTGCATCTACTACTATTACTTCACACATCGACCGCTATCTAGCATGCATCTAGTGTATTATATTAACAAGAACGGAGTAACGCCTTAAGCAAGATGACATGATGTAGAGGGATAGATCCAATCAATATGAACAAACCCCATCTGTCGTGGAGTTGACACGACAGATGTCCTAGTGTGAGGACTTAGTCGTGGAGCCATCGCAACTAGGGAGCTTAAAGGGGTTAAAACGGGACAAAGGACGCAGAGAGTTTATACTGGTTCGACCCCTGGCGGTGAAGGTAAAAGCCTAATCCAGTTTGAGGTGGTATTGCTTATGTCTCGATTACCAGGGAGCGAATACGCTTAACCTAGCTTTCAATCCCTTCTTTCTTGCCCTAAACTGCCGCCGGGTCGTCCCTTTATATACACAGGTTGACGCCCAGTGTCTCACGGAGTCCCGGCCGGCTCATAAACAACGTGTCCGGCTCGGTGACTAAATACACTTTCCTTACAATACAAGTCATACACATAGGTTTATACCTATGGGCTTTAAGCCGCCTTTGGGCTTAGGCCCTTTAACAAGTCCGCTTCATAAAACGTCATCTTAATGAATCGCCATAGGTATAACTCGGCCCCTCCTGGGCGGGTCATACCCAATAGTCATATCGCCAACATTAGGCCCCAGGTTGATTTGAACTTGTTCATGTCAATCTTCTACACTTAGAAAAAAATCCTTCTTCATTTGTTTTTGCAAGATATTGTAACCCGCCATGACGTCATCTCTCAGAATTACGGAAACCCACCATGACATCATTTGTTTATTAAATTTGCACAATATCCAGCATATCTTAATAGATCCTTATCCTTAATAACCATCCCAAAGATCGAGGCGTCCGAGCAACCGGATAATCATTCTTTGACCTCCTTGATTTTCGCACCTGCCTGTTACCTCTTTCCTTATAAATAGCAGCATGTTCATTTTATCCCCTTGCCTCCTTGTATGTATCCAACCTTTCTCCTTCGCGACGCATCTACATCTCTGCACACCGCCGCCGCCGACCTCGTCGACTTCCTCGACCCCGGCCGCTGCATCAACCTGAACGGGACCAGAGAACTGCGGCGTCTCTCCATTACTCAGCGGATCCAGTAAGTACCTTTCGTTTCTCCGCTGTAGATCTCCATTAGGGTTTTCTGAAGTTCTTCAGAGTTCGTCGCTGTTCTTCATCATACCTCGGTTTGATCCTTTCTTCAATCCAAAAATAACTTTTGAAATATGCGGAAACGGTTTCTATACCTTCTCTTAATCACTGAATATACTTCCTAGATGCGGAAATCTTGCCGATGTGCTAATCCCTCTGCTACTGCAATATTTAGGCCTTGATTTACTTTCTTTTTCCACACAACGTTAGATCCAAATTACCTGCTCCAGTCTGTAAAACCTGTTTGTCCAACACTTAGTAGAATTCGCTCTTGATAGATTTTGAATACCATTGCTGTCATGGCGGCTTACGTCACCAGTTATAATTATTCATATATCATTAGACCCCGTTTAAACCGCCGGTCTGAGTAGATACTGCAGCTTCTGACTTAATGAATCAACTTAAACCGGCAATTTTTTTCTTTTTAGGCTTCTTCCTTCACAATGCCGCCGAAGACAGTCACTTCATGCAATTGGGTTCCTTCTATCGTCACTGAAAACACACTCAAGGACTTTGTTAAAATCGGCTTCTTACCAGCAAAAGATATTCTGCATTGGCGCAGTCCCAAGCAAAATGAGGAAAAACCTCAGCCACAGGATGGTGAGATCATTGTTTTTACTGATCATATGAACCGGGGCTTCTCACCACCTGGATCTAAATTTTTCCGAGACGTTCTGCACTTCTTTCAATTGCATCCTCAAGACATCGGACCCAATTCCATGTCAAATATCTGTAATTTTCAAGTCTTCTGTGAAGTATACCTTCAAGAGGAGCCCAATGTTGAACTCTTCAGGGAATATTTTTATCTAAACCGCCAAAACGAGTTTACTAACGGACCCAGCTTAGAACTTGGCGGGATCTCAATTCAACGAAGAAGGGATGCTATATTCCCCTATGCTCGCTTGCCGAGTCACCCCAAAGATTGGAACCAGACATGGTTTTACTGCAAAGATACCTCTCCGACTGACGAGAATCCACTGCCGGGTTATCGTGTCCAGCGTCTTGACCCAAAACATCATCTTCCCGAAAAACTTACCACTGCTGAACGTGCAAAGCTTGCCCCCACTATTGCAAAGGTCAAGGCCCTGCTGGGAAATGGGTTAACTGGCATTGACTTGGTTCGGTGCTGGGTTTCTTGGCGAATCATACCCTTGAGTCGCCGACCCGGCTTAATGTGCACTTACACAGGTGGTGTAAAGGATCCACTGCGCCATAGCTCCGTGCGTTTAACTGATGTGCAATCAATGAAATGACAAAGACTCTTCTAAATGAGAGCCTGGAAGACTGCAGCAAAGTGGGACTGAACCCTTTCTGCAAATTTAACCCGCCACCAGATGTGAGTCTTTAACTTCCTTACTTTACCTTATAATTCCAGTACTCTATTAACTCAACTTTGATGACTTTGATAGGCTGACTCCGATTTTGGAAAAAGGCATATGACCATGAAGCCGCCAAGCAAGCGAGGGCCAAAGCGAAAGCAGCCAAAAAAGCTGCCAAGAAGAATAAGAAGAAATTAACCGCTTCCAAGATGTTTGAACTGGACAACAGCTCTGAGTCGGAGGTAGCCCTTGGTTCCCTTGGCTCCTTTTTCAACTATCTTATTGACACTGATTATCATCAGGATGACACGGGGGCCAGTCAAGCAGTCGAAGAAGAGGTAACTATTATTTCCTCTGACTCAGTGCCTTTGCCAAGACAGAAAATTCGACGGGTAACCTGGAAAGTAAGCTTTTCACACCCTTTAGCTCATTTGGATCCTCACTTTCTTTTGAAGCAACAGCAGCACGAGAACCGGCGACAAACTCGGACCAGCGGAGGTGAAGAGTTATCCTCCAGCTTACCATATACTCCGGCTCCGCGGAAACGTCGAAATGAGGTCCTGCCAAATTTAACTTCTTCTTATCCACGGGCGGGTCTCATTCGCCAGCCGCTTAATTCTTCCGATTCAAACTATCAGGAGGCTTCTCGCTCTTCTTCCGGCGACTCATCACAGACCCAGCTGCCGGTTTTCAAGACTGCCCCTGGGTAATAACTTTTACTTATTATTCTCTGCCTCCTTATGTTCTTATACTTGTACTGACCTCTCATAACCCATGCACTAGAAAAGCAAAGCCTATCAAGAAGGCAAAGGTGCTCAAGCCGGCAGCAGACCCCAAAGTCCATGAACCGGAACAACAGATTCCAGCATCTGACACCTCCGTGTTACAAACTGAAGAGCTTGTCCATGATGTTCCACTAGAAATTCCTGACCTCTCCAATGACCATACAAACCTCAATCCTTTGAGCACTGAATCATCCAGCCCAATTAAACCGTCAGAAACACATGACGATGTTATAATCACTGGCACCGGCTTTAAAGAACCGGGAAATCCTACTGTCTTGGCCAAGCACTCTGCCAAACAGGAGTTCATTGAAAAGCAGAAAGTGAGATTTGATATCGCCAATTATTCTCAATTGAGTATTAGTGAAGTACTCTCTGGCTACCTCAACCAAGTGCACACCGGCCGCGACCTTGAGATTGATATGGTGAAGCAGATGCATCAAAAATATGAGGTATGAACTCCTCCTTTAATAAGTTATGTATATCCTGTCAGCCCCCAAGTCCACTGTGTATGACAGGATCGAATATGCTGTAGACTTAGAATAGCCATGAGCATAAGAAGTATCTTGGATAGAATCTTTCAAAGGCCGGTTTTCACTTTCAGAATTGAACCAGGTCTTTAACAATTAACATTGCATCCGTAGCCCCCAAGAACCGGTTTAATCAGCATGAATGAACTGGTACTATTCACCATTGTTTACAAACGAGAACTTATTTGTGTAGCCCCCATGAGCCGGCTATGGTTGTTTGCAGCACAACCGGGTCATCATAACGTAGTAATGAAACGCGAGCAATATGCATTAGCCCCCAAGTGCTCTTGCTTGCAAAGTGCTTGGGACTTATTTATATTATGCCATTTGTATGAAGATTTTTTCCTTACGCATTAGCCCCCAAGTGCCAAGCATTGTTGCTTGCAAAAGGCTTGGGACTTTTATTCTTGTAACTCAAATATGAATATGATTTCAAATCTATGCATATACAGGACACCACTGCTCAACTTCAATCACAATTGGATGATGGGAAAATCCGACTGGAGCATCAAGAATCTGAGACCCGGAAAGCCAACTCAAAGTTCAAATTTAGTCTGGATGAAAAAGAAAAACTGAAGACTAGTTTTGATGCTGAAAGAACCGCCTGGGCTGAAGAGAAAACTGCTCTGATTCAGCGGGCTGAAAAAGCGGAAGCTGCTCTTCAAGAAGTGACCACTGAGCTTATCGGTTTAAAACACCGTATATCCCAGATGGTTTCGACTATCTTTGGTGAGTAACTTTGTTAACATCAAAATTGAATCTTATATTTCACGTTACTAAGCTTGTCTGATCAATCCATAATCATTTACATAGGTCCTAGGAGCAGCAATCTTGGTCAAGAGATGCTGGTGAAACTCAAAGCTGTATATACGCTTGTTGAGCAGCTATATACTGGAACTCAGCGCACGTTGGCCACGATTTCTCCAACCAATTAAGCACCCACTCTTCTTAGTGATGTCTTGAAAAAACTCTCTGTTCTGCCTGCTAGAATTGAGGAGATAAAGCGGTCATCTGCAAGAGCCAGTGCCGTGACAGCTTTAAGCCGGGCTAAAGCATGGCAAACAGAACTAGACCCGGCCGAGATAGCCACTGGGTATCCAAGTTTAAAAGAAGATGGCACGCCCTTTGACAAAAAAGACTTCGCTGCCTGTGTGAAGGAAATACGTCCCCTGGCCAGTCTGATTGCTGATGAGACATATATTTCAAAATATCAGCCGGCTTATAATATGGAGAATCAAAAGATGCCCACACCGTCTTATAAAGTGATGGATCTTATCCCCCCAATCCGTAAGCATACTTTCGCCCCTGAAGTTGATCCGTCTGAACTTATAGATGATGAAGCTAAATTCCAAGCCTTGTGTGGCATTGATTGGCTGTCACCAAATTTCCAGAAGGCGGAGGAGGACGAAGAACCGGAGAAGGATGATCCAGAAGCTTCAAGCCGTCCAAGCTAAGAAGATTGATCCACTGGGCGGCTCATATATTTGACCTTTTGAAAACACTCGATCACTTTGGCTCACTGAGTCATGTAATAGGCTAGTGAAACTTTGATCTGCCGTGCCAACATGCACGTTTTGCATTGCGTAACGCCAGTTAAACTTCTGCCACTTACACTTATAATGCCATAAATTTGGATCTGTTCCTGCATAATAATGAGTCACATGCGCCCTGGCGGCTTACCGCAGGACGGGTCACAATATCCCATATATAACCACCGGTGACTAAAACAGTTCATAACCAGAGCGGGTATAACCACAATGTTTATACAATTGTTAGCAAAATGTCGTACCTGTGGTATTTGCTTCGTCTGTCGGCTTTATCAAACCCATGTATGAAGAGTTCCAACCCAAAGATTGAAAATGCATCGCCATAGTCAATGGACTCCGGCTATAGGCTTATCATGCCGTAAATAAGGGGTAATATCCCAAGCTTTTAGAGTCATAACTCTAAACACAAGATTATTATTGTCTGGCGACTTAAAGCCTGCTATTATGGCGGGTTATAAAAACCAAAGATGCTCAAATATGCGACAAACAAGGCTACTTGATCCGACTTATGGAAACTATATGGTAATAAAAAGAAGTGATATAAATCCAAGATGGAAAAGAAATCCAAAAAATACGAGGCTTTCATAGGCCGCCAAGCCAAAATTTTCTTCTTCAATGAAACTAGCATGATAGCCGCTGGAGTATTCGCGTTTTCTGTAAGCCGGCTCTCACATCACCCAATCGACATTTTAACCTGGGTAAGTTCAGGGTCTTTAAAAGATTGACTTATTGAGAGTACGGCAGGGTCGGAGTAGCATCGTGCAAAATAGGCTGGTTTAACCAAGTTTCAAAGAAGGTGGCTTATCAGCCTGAGTTTCTCCTCGCGTTCTATAATCCGGCTCTTACATGACCCAATCAGTGCCTTAACCTTAACAAGTTCAGGGTCTCTTTTAAGGGATTGACTTGTTAAGAACAGGGCGGGTCATCCAGGATTACTTGGTCGAAGATCATCTTGGATACAGGCCGGATAACCCGGATTTTTGGTGAATACACCTGGCATCCATGCCAATCAAGAGGGTAATTTCAGCTGTGTTCTTTGAACAGGGAGCCCCCTAGTGATATATTTCTGAGCTGTGCTCAGCGGGTACCTATGTTTGAGCTGTGCTATGCATCCAACTCTCTTTGGTCCCTGTAATTTGGGGTTCAAGCCTCTTAAGTGATCATGTGAGATGATAATAAAGACTCAGCTTCGAAGAAGTAAAACGACAGAGGCCCTGAATTATCAGGGATGCCGGTTTTATTATATTCATCATAATATATACATTGTCAAAAATATGTACATCACAAGAGCCGGTGGCTCAGGTGTAATAAGGCCGAAGATGAGAAATATTCCACGGTCGGCGGGTCTCCTCCTCCGACGTGCATGAGTCCTTAGGGCCTCGAACACCGACAAGGTAGTATGATCCGTTGTTCAGATTCTTGCTGACCACAAAGGGTCCTTCCCAAGGTGGAGATAGCTTGTGCATGTCAGTTTGATCCTGGATAAGCCGGAGCACCAAGTCACCCTCTTGAAAGGTCCTGGTCTTAACCCGGCGACTGTGATAACGGCGCAGATCTTGTTGGTAAATCGCCGAATGAGCCGCCGCGAGATCACGCTCCTCATCTAATAGGTCAAGTGCATCCTGACGTGCTTTCTCATTGTCAGCTTCAACATAAGCCGCCACACGGGGCGAGTCATGACGGATGTCACTAGGAAGAACCGCCTCTGCTCCGTAAACCATGAAGAAAGGCGTGTAACCCGTAGATCTGTTGGGGGTAGCATTGATAATCCATAACACTGAGGGTAACTCCTCCACCCAACAATCCGGCGTCCTCTGCAAAGGAACCATAAGCCGGGGCTTGATGCCTCTCAAAATTTCTTGATTGGTTCTCTCAGCTTGCCCATTGGATTGGGGGTGAGCCACTGATGACACATCAAGTCGAATATGCTCACGTTGACAAAATTCTTTCATAGCACCCTTGGACAAATTAGTGCCATTGTCAGTTATAATGCTGTGGGGAAAACCAAAGCGGAAATCACCTTTTTAATAAATTGAACCGCCGTTACCGCGTCACACTTACTGACTGGCTCTGCTTTGACCCACTTTGTGAATTTGTCAACCGCCACCAAAAGGTGTGTCTTTTTATCCTTGGACCTTTTGAAAGGCCCAACCATATCAAGCCCCCAGACTGCAAATGGCCAAGTAATTGGAATCATCCTCAATTCTTGAGCCGGCACATGAGCTTGTCGTGAAAATTTCTGACAACCATCACATTTACTGACCAAATCCTCTGCATCAGCATGCGCCGTTAGCCAATAAAACCCATGACGAAAAGCCTTAGCCACAAGAGATTTAGAGCCGGCATGATGACCACAATCGCCTTCATGAATCTCTCGCAGAATCTCCCAGCCTTCTTGAGGAGAAACACAACGTTGAAATGCTCCTGTGACACTGCGATGATGCAACTCTCCATTGACAATAGTCATTGACTTAGACCGCCGAGTTATCTGCCTGGCCAAAGTTTCATCCTCAGGTAACTCGCCCCGGGTCATATAAGCCAAATATGGAATCGTCCAGTCAGGAATAGCATGAAGAGCCGCCACCAATTGTGCTTCCGGGTCAGGAATAGCGAGATCCTCCTCTGTAGGCAACTTGACAGAAGGGTTATGCAGAATATCTAGGAAAGTATTAGGTGGCACCGGCTTACGCTGAGACCCTAGCCGACTTAAAGCATCAACCACCTCATTTTTCCTGCGATCAACATGTTCAACCTGATAACCCTTGAAATGCCCAGCGATAGCATCAACCTCCCGACGATAAGCCGCCATGAGTGGATCCTTAGAATCCCAAGTGCTAGAAACTTGCTGAGCCACCAAGTCTGAATCGCCAAAACACCTCACCCGGCTTAAGTTCATCTCCTTAGCCATCCGAAGACCATGGAGTAAGGCTTCATACTCAGCTGCATTGTTAGTACAAGGGAACATCAACCTTAAAACATAACAAAACTTGTCACCTCGTGGGGAAGTCAATACAACTCCAGCCCCCGCCTTCCAACTGCCTGGATCCATCGAAGTGAATGGTCTAATATGTGTTATCTGGCTTCTCTTCAGGTGTCTGCAACTCTGCCCAATCATTAATGAAATCTACCAGTGCTTGAGACTTGATTGTTGTGCGAGGCATATATTTTAAACCATGGGGTCCAAGCTCAATGGCCCACTTGGCTACCCGACCTGTGGCTTCTCTGTTTTGAATGATATCTCCTAAGGGAGCAGAACTAACCACAGTGATGGGATGACCAAAGAAATATTGCTTGAGCTTTCGACTAGCCATGAAGACTCCATATACTAGCTTTTGCCAATGTGGATACCTCTGCTTGGACTCAATAAGCACCTCACTGAGATAATAAATCGGCCTCTGAACCAGATGTTCCTTGCCTGCTTCCTTCCGTTCCACCACAATGGCTACGCTGACAGCCCGGGCATTAGCAGCCACATATAACAACAGTGGTTCCTTATCAATTGGGGCAGCAAGGACTGGCGGCTTAGCTAGCTGTTTCTTCAAGGCTTCAAACGCTTCATTAGCAGCATCACTTCAAACAAAGTGATCTGTTTTCTTCATCATCTGATACAGCGGTATGGCTCTCTCACCCAACCGGCTTATGAACCGGCTTAAGGCCGCAATACGACCCGCCAGACGCTGAACGTCATTGACACACCCCGACTTAGCCAATGCCATAATGTCCTTGATCTTCTCCGGGTTAGCTTCTATGCCTCTTTCAGAAACCAAAAAACCCAATAGCTTGCCTGCTGGTACGCCAAAAATACACTTGGTTGGGTTAAGCATCATCTTGTAAACCCTGAGATTGTCAAAGGTCTCCTTCAAATCATCAATCAGGGTCTCTTTCTTCCTGGACTTCACCACAATGTCATCCACATAAGCATGAACATTACGCCCGATCTGATTATGAAGGCAATTTTGCACACACCATTGGTAAGTCGCTTGGGCACTCTTGAGCCCAAAAGGCATGGATACATAGCAGAAGGCTCCAAATGGAGTAATAAAAGCTGTCTTCTCCTGGTCTTTACCTGCCATCTTGATCTGATGATAACCAGAATAAGCATCCAAAAAGCTCAAACGCTCACAACCCGCCGTAGCATCAATAATTTGATCAATACGAGGGAGAGCAAAAGGATCAGCCAGACAGGCCTTATTTAAGTCCGTGTAATCCACACACATACGCCAAGTGCCGTTCTTCTTAAGCACCAGCACCGGGTTAGCCAACCACTCAGGATGAAAGACTTCAACAATAAACCCAACCGCCAATAGCCGGGCCACTTCTTCACCAATGGCCTTACGCCTCTCTTCATTAAAGCGATGAAGAAATTGCTTGACCGGTTTAAATTTTGGATCAATATTAAGAGTGTGCTCAGCGAGTTCCTTGGGTACACCTGGCATATCAGAAGGTTTCCATGCAAAGATGTCCCGGTTCTCACGGATGAACTCGATGAGCGCGCCTTCCTATTTCGGATCCAGATTAGCACTGATGCTGAACTGTTTGGATGTATCGCCAGGAACGAAGTCAACTAGCTTAGTGTCATCCGCCGACTTAAACTTCAAGGCCGGGTCATGCTCCGTAGTTGGATTTTTTAAAGATGTCATATCTGCTGGGTCAACATTGTCTTTGTAGAATTTCAACTCCTCTATGGCGCAGACAGACTCAGCATCAGCAGCGTCACCTTCTTCACACTCCAAAGCTATCTTCCGGCTTCCATGCACTATGATGGTCCCCTTGTAACCCGGCATCTTGAGTTGCAGATAAACATAACAAGGCCGTGCCATGAACTTGGCATAAGCCGGCCGTCCAAACAGAGCGTGATACGGGCTTTGAATCTTGACTACTTCAAATGTTAGCGTCTCGGCTCTGGAATCATGTTCATCCCCAAAGGATACCTCCAAAGCGATCTTGCCTATAGGATGCGCCGACTTACCAGGCACCACTCCATGGAAAATAGTATTGGACCGCTTAAGATTTTTGTCAGTCAACCCCATACAACGGAAAGTATCATAATACATGATACTAATGCTGCTACCTCCATCCATGAGTACCTTAGTGAACTTGTATCCTCCAACCTGAGGCGCCACCACCAAAGCCAATTGACCCGGATTATCAACCCGGGGCGGGTGATCCTCTCGACTCCACACAATGGGCTGTTGAGACCATCGTAAGTAACAGGGAACCGCCGGCTGAATGACATTGACGCTCTTTTATGGAGCTTCTGATCCCGCTTGCAGAGACTCGTGGTGAAGACGTGGTACTGCCCACTATTCAACTGCTTTGGATTATTCTGATAACCGGACTGCTGCTGCTGTTGATTCCCCTGATTATTCTGTTGATTGTAACCACCCACTGGTGCGCGTTGGTCCTAAACAAACGGTTTAAAACCCCTTTCTGCGACGGCATTTGGAATCGTCGCCAAGTGAGTGTGGGCGATAGGGGGGTCCTTCCCACACGACCTAGAAACCGTCGGGGATAGGGCCCCTACAGTACTCCTACTTGTTTCTGCTCGCATTGCCATCGCAGTCGGTATTCTGTGGTGCTACGTTTACGATGCACGGCCCATCACAAACGGTTCACTATTATAGAATGTGTATGATGCGCGGCCCATCACAAACGGTTCACCGTTAATAAGATTAGCTAATCGTCGTACGAGTGTCGGATAGGATTGCGAAACATCGGACCGTCGTAACATCGTTGTACACGACAACTATCGCACACACTATTCTGTGGTGCAACGTTTACGATGCATACTTCATCAGAAACAGTTCATGGTTGCAAATCGTGTATGATAAGGCAACTAACACAAATGTTTAGTTTGCCCGCATCGTTTGTGATATTGTCTGACATCGCACATGCTTTGCAAACGGCAACTGTGTGCATGCTTGCACACGTTTCCTCTCTGTGAACCGTCTCGGATTATGGTGCATATCGCAAACGTTTGTGTTTTACCAACCATGTGTGCCGTAACAACCTGGAGAGCGTAATTTCACCGTAATTTAATTGCTGCTTTTCCAAATTGTACCGGATTTGGATTTGAATTTGAATGTATGCTACAGCTTTATTCATATCCATCAGGTTCAAACAACCAATGCATTATTCGATTCATAGGTACATATGTTCAAGAATTACATAAGAACCAAATAAAGAATGATGAACCACAGTTGTATACTTGTACTATTAAAGACGGTAAAGAAAGAGGCGAAATATATTCTGGTTGCTGAACAAGGTGAAGCGGAATGCCCATATTGTGCCCTCCTCCATGCAGAAGGCACGCACGACTCTAGTCCAACCCCTTGTGATGGCTGACCGCCCATCCCTCATGGTCTTCATGAAAACATCTAGATAATCATCGTGTTCTGGTAGAAATACTTTAACCTTTGCATGCCCACCAATCATGTAGTTTGAGAGGTAATCTTGAGTAAACTGCTTTGGCAACCACTGCAAAGGAATAAGATTTCAAACATTGTCATCTAACACAACTCATTATGGGCAGTAAAAAGAAGGCTGCAGAGTTCTTACTTACCATCCCGCAGTTCGCTATTGTCTTGGATAACGTGTAAACAAATAGTTTAATTGCCATCTTTGGACCCATTTTACTAACAATCTTTATCAGCTTCCTCACTTGATGCTGGTTCATCGATATCTCATTGCCCCATACGCAGAAAGGGTCGAAACGCGGATCTTTACCAATGACATATGTACCTAAAAGCACCAAGTTAATATTAGAAGCTAAACAACAATTGCACAATGATGTAGTACAACACTCTTTTATAATATGTCTATATACATCCGTATGTGGTAGTCCATTTGAAATCTCTAAAAAGACAAATATTTAGGAACGGAGGGAGTATCTTATAACATCCAATATACTCACATATTAGATGAATTAACATCTTATATTATGGGCCGGAAGGAGTTTAGTTCATTCTTACAAATTATCTGCTGCTGTATCCACGGGTTACAGTTAGTTTGAGCTAGTTCGGGCTCAAATAGCCCTAAAGTATATCTAAACATGAGGGCTAGTTTGTGCTAGTTGCATCTATAACCCACCCAAAAAAACTAGTATCCAACCCAAGAGGTGCTAATTGGAGCTAGTTCTCCTAGTGCATTTATTGTCAATCTAACCCTGCCATCCAAACAACTCTTTGGATGGAGTTAGTTCAGGGTTAGTAATGAGCTAGAAACTAAATCTAACCTCTAGCTAAGTTGAGTAGCCAAACAGGGTTGTGTTGTTGTTGTTGTTGCTGCTGCTGCTCTTCTACGTATATCTAGACATCATTAGAACATTAATGTAACACTCTTCCTTGTTGCTATGTAGCCTAGGATTGCATATTTAGACATTAAGTACAGTGCATGTTGCTATGTAGCCTCAGAAATATTACATATGGCCCTAGTTAACCTAAGGAAAAATGGGTTGCAGATATATTCAGTTAAAAGTCTGATTCACCGATTAGTCCCTTATCAGCTGCCGGCCTATATGGTACCAGCTACGGATATCCTGAACAGTGAGCAGATATAAGCCATGGGATGAAACTAACCTCGATGGAAAACAACAGTCGTTCCCAAAATTGTCCTGTGTAGGTACATCAAGAAGCATGTTAAGCACAACAGGCTAAACATCAACCAAAATTACACATGGCAGACAAAATAATCTCCAAAAGATAGCTTCAGTGTTAACTACAAGATGCAGCAACCAAATGTAGTCATTCATAGTGGTATTGTTGAAACTAGTACTGATGAAATTGAACTGCACAGTTCATACTTGCACATATAGAACATCACGGTGTGAATAACTGGAATAAACTAGGCATACTACGAACAACCAAAGATAGCATTTGAAACTGAACATATGCTAACTACAAACAACCGAACAATCAAAAAACTTTAAAAGAGGCATATGCTAGCTATAACAGGCTTAATAGCAAGCAAATATATGCATTCCTATCGGTATGTTTAAAACTGGATTGATGAAATGTACTGCACATTAAATAATTGCACATATAGAGCATCACATTGTGAACAACTGAAATATACAAATCATGGGTTTCCTCACTTGTCACAGATGGGCTCATTCCCGTGGGAAGAGCACGGACCCTGGATGCGCTCCATGTTGTCGCAGATGGGCTCCTTCCCCTTGGAAGAGCATGGCTGTAGGGTGCCCTCCCTGATGTCGCAGACGGGCGCTTTCCCATTGGAAGAGCAGATGGGCTCTTTCCCCTTGGAAGAGCCGGAGAGGGTGCCCTCCTCGTGGTCGCCGTCGATGAGTTCTGACTTGGAAGCTGTGGACCTCAAGCCAGCGTCGCAGAACATGTCCTTCAGAAATGACAAAAGGGGCTCGATGGCGATGTAGAATGGCAAATTGTTGACAGCGAGCCAAAGGAGATTAGCGACGGGGCCATGGATGAGATCGACGGCGGTTGAACCCGAGGGGTTGGGGGTGGGCCACTTAACCTGTGACACAGCCCGCCTTAGGGCGTCGTTGTCGATGACCTCGATGTCGTAGCCGGCAGATGAGACATGCCCGCATACTCTAGCCCGCTGCTTGAGTGTTTTCCGCCAGTAATGGTCGTCAGCTTCCTCGAAGAGACAGCTATACACCTCTTTTGGGCTCCACGGGAAGCGTAGCCGGGCTTAGGCTGCGACGCTCTGGAGTGGGGGATGGGGATGGGGATCTGTGGGAAAGGGGGCGTTTGACAGGCGTCATCTAAGAAACTCAGGGCGACCTGGGTATGGAGATCGGTGGGTAAGCTGCACGAGCAAACCGGCAGATGTTGACAATGGAGGCCTTGCGGCGGCGGCGGGGACTTTGCTAGGGTTTCGAGCGAGGGAGGGTGTGTGTGTGTACGCACGCCCGAGGAGGTTTTGGTGTGTGTGTGTGTGTGTGTGTGTGTGGAGGGGTGGTGTTTGAGGAAATGATGCGGGTACTGAAAATTTTACTATGCGGGAGTCAAACGCGGGAGTGAAATGCCGGGCTATTGAAATTTTTGATGATAGTGCATCGCACACGGTCCGGAGATAACAACCGTGTGTTATGAAAAAGAAAAACCCTCGAGGTGGGCAGATATTTTTGATGCAGGCGGGATTGGGAACAAGAAACATCGCACACGGTCCGGAGATAACAACCGTGTGTTATGAAACAGAAAAACCCTCGAAGCGGGCAGATATTTTTGAGAGGGGGAGCCTCGTGGAGCACAATGTACTGTGCGGATGTGTGCGTGACAGGAGCACCGGCGTGGCACACGGTTAGTTTGAGTGAACCGTGTCTGTTGCGTCATCCGACTTGCCTAATGTTCATAAATTTGGCGAAAAATGACGCGGGAGAGGGTCAGAACACGAACACACTTGCATGTGGACCAAATTTATGTATCAAAAGGGTGGTTTGATTTTCAAATACCAAATGCAACTTCGATGTGCCACCTCTCTCACAAAGCGCATGGTATTGCTTGCCCCCACCCCCCTCGTGTCGGCACGAAGGGAATCCTAAGCTATGAATGCATGCCCCCTCCCCCTCAACCGAGGTTCACCTAGCAAAGTGCGAAGTAGCTAGCAGCCCCCCTCCTCCCTCGTGTCGGCATGAAGGGAATCCTAAGCTATATATGAATACATGCCCCCCAACCAAGGTTCACCGTAGCAAAGGGCGAAGTAGCTAGCAGCCCCCCTCCCTCGTGTCGGCACGAAGGGAATCCTAAGCTATGAATGCATGCCCCCAACCGAGGTTCACCTAGCAAAGTGTGAAGTAGAGCTAGCAGGCCCCCTCCCTCATGTCGGCACGAAGGGATTCCTAAGCTATGAATGCATGCCCCCCAACCGAGGTTCACCTAGCAAAGTGCGAAGTAGCTAGCAGCCCCCACCTTCGTGTTGGCACGAAGGGAATCCTAGCTAAGCTATGAATGCATGCCCTCCCCCCACCCCAACCGAGGTTCACCCTAGCAAAGTGCGAAGTAGCTAGCAGCCACCCCTCCCTCGTGTCGGCACGAAGGGAATCCTAAGCTATGAATGCACATGCCCCCCCAACCGAGGTTCACCTAGCAAAGTGCGAAGTAGCTAGCATACCCCCTCCCTCGTGTCAGCACGAAGGGAATCTAAGCTATGAATGCATGCCCTCCCCCCCAACCGAGGTTCACCCTAGCACAGTGCGAAGTAGCTAGCAGCCACCCCTCCCCCGTGTCGGCACGAAGGGAATCCTAAGCTATGAATGCACATGCCCCCCCAACCGAGGTTCACCTAGCAAAGTGCGAAGTAGCTAGCAGCCCCCCTCGTGTCGGCACGAAGGGAATCCTAAGCTATGAGCATGCCCCCTGCCCCCCCAACTGAGGTTCACCTAGCAAAGTGCGAAGTAGCTAGCAGCCCCCCACCCCCCTCGTGTCGCCACAAAGGGAATCCTAATTAAGCTATGAATGCATGCCCCCCCAACCGAGGTTCACCTAGCAAAGTGCGATGTAGCAACCCCCCACACTTTTAGTCGGCGGGCCAGAGAGGCATATATCTCACAAAGATGGATCGTAAAACGGACCAAGAATAATCCACCTTGGTCGTACAACCTCTCTCTTGTTGTTGGTCAAAGTGATGGCCGTCCATGCGACCCCGGAGATGGGCTAGCTCGCCAATAATCACGCAAGTAGCTAGTCCCTGAAGACAACCACTGCATGCGTGTGGCCCAAACATATGTATGGAGAGGTGTGTTTTTGAGTAACAATGAATAACTTTGATGTGGCACCATGATTTCGAACTAGAAATCCCCACACTGAGTGAGGGTTAGGTTGACGATGCATATGTATGTTACACCACACTTCAAGCCAACGACGGGGATTCATATAAGCATGCATGCGTGCATAGTATATGCGCTCAAACTTAATTAGGTCTGAATCTCACCATGACCTATACTACGATAACACGAACCAAATGAGGAATCCGCCATGGTAACCTATCTTGTTGTTGGTCAAGGTGATCATGGATGTCCACGCGGGCCCACGAATATATAGGCTTGTCGCCGATAACCATGCGAGGGAGTGTATCGTTCGAAGGCAACCACTACATGCATATGTATGGAGGTGATGCGTGCATGCATGTTTGAATACACAACATTGATCTGGCGCGTGTGTCAAAAATCGTACACTAGCTCCCCACACAGAGCGAGATCGGTTCATGATGGTATCGTTGTACTAGCCACTTCGACTCGATGGGAGGGATTCATGCGTACACATGCATGTGTGTGTGCTCAAAGTGTATCATGCATGTCATCCCAGATCAAAAATAATAGTCCCCTCCTAAGTCAAATTAACCTCTCTTGTTGTCAGGCAAAAAGAAGTGATGGACCAAGCGGGCCCACAGATGGAAAGCATCGATATCGTTGATAACCGCTTAAGTGGGTGCGAGAGGACAACCACCACCGCTTTGCATGTGGGCCAAACATATATATGTTGAATACCCAAAATGCACAACTTTGACGTGCCACATGCCTCAAAAACCATAAACCATGCACCCACACAGAGCGAGGTTCATATCAAGCATACTACATATGATGGTCCCCTTCCCCCCTCTTCACCGCATACTATATGCTCCTGCCGTAATATATGTACAACCCAAAAGAATCCTCATCGATGGTGAAATTAATTAACCTCTCCCGATGTAGGTCAAAGTGATGCATGCATGCATGCATCGACGATGGCCTCGTGGCCCACAGATGGAAGCGTCACACTTGAGTGTCCTAGATAGGATATATATGGATGTGGCCCAAAAAGGTGTTGTGTGATGTTTGAATAACAATTTCACAATTTTGATGTGGCACGTGCCTCGGTAACCAAAAAGTCCCGACACTGAGTGAGGTGTATTTGTTCACGGACGCATACGTATAGTATATATGCTAGTCCCCTCCCACCTCTTCGACGCGTACTATATACCACCATAACACAAACAAAAAAGATTCTACCTTGCTGGTCAAATTAACCTCACAGCCGGCTGTTCGTCAAAGTGATGGACGACGACCTCGCGGGCCCACAGAAAGCGTCACACGCGAGTATCGAGTGTCGTGTAGGACAACCATCGACTGCATGTGGCCAAAACATTTATGTATGAAAGGGTTGTGTAATGTTTTAAATAACGATTTCACGACTCTGATGTGGCACCAGCCTGCCTAACAAAATGGCCAACCCACACGGTGGCTCACAACTCGTAGTGTACGGCGAGTCACCCACCACCCCCAGAGGCACACACCCACACACACACACCGTGAATCCACCGCAACTACGATGCATGTTAAATTAATTATCCCACGGTGAACATACATGTTACCAAAGGAGGGACGTTTTAATTTCAAAAAAATCACAGAGATCATTAAGACGTTTTAGTACATTGATTGATTGATTTTCTATGGGTATAATGTGCAAAAATCAATATTTGAGCTACATGCACACGTGACAGTGCACCTAAATGGATTGCAAAACACATGTGTCTCACTGGGTGCATGTTTACTCCCCGTGCAACAAATTTCAAACATTGAGAATCTTGATTTTTAAATTCTAGTACATCCAAAACTTATTTGAAGTTCATGAAACTTATCGTGTTGTCATATGGACACCAATACAAAGTGGCATTGTACTTTTTTTTGTCAAATTTGAGACCTGTTTTGACGTAATCTTTATCTAATTACAAACGGAAGATTATTAATAATTGGGAACCAATATCCCAAACGGATTATTTATCGAACCGTGAGCGTTAGACCAACAATGGATACGTGCCATGCTTCGGTTAAGCAATAAAGTGGTAGCATCAATCATCCAAATAGAAAAACAATATACGTGCCGCCGCGTGACCCGTGTGGCGTGCGAGCAGGCGTGAGTTGACGGGACGCATGCGAGCATCCGCCGCGCAGGCAAACTGGGAGGCGTGCGTGCAGGTGTGTGAATTGACGGAGGCGTGCTCGCTGCACAGTGTCATCGGGAGGCGTGCGAGTAGCTGTGTGAAACTTTGGTAGGCATGCCAGCAGTCCAGTGCGCAGGCTCACCGGGAGGCGAGCCATTGGTTTGACCGCCTCCCGCCTCTCTCCCACAACTCCCACTACTCCATATTAATGGTCCGCCCGAGCGGCCGCACCGCCCATCCTCGCTACGCGCACACAATCCTCTCTCTCCGCTTGCATCCTCGACGCCGCTCTCAGTCCTCAAAGCCATCAGTGTATGAGGATGTCGCCAAAGCGCCCCATCGGAGGGAGTGGCGACGCAGGGGCTACTAAAGCACCAGAGCACGGCGTGGAGATGGAGACAGAGGTTGCTGTCACCACCGGTGAGTTATTGCTGCACCCTAACGTCGTCGACGGCGTCGAGCTTCCACAGCCGGAGGCGGAGTTCTACACCGACTCCGACGACGACTCCGACGACCACCCCGGCGACGACTCCGATGATGACGGATAGCTGGTTAGTCATCTATACCCATTTATGTGTCAAATAGATCATAGGGTTTCTCTGGTTACTCCTGCCTCCCCCTTTTTGGAATAGAAATCTTGTGGTTATGTTCTCCCAATCCATGAAATCTGAGTAAGTTTTGTTAGATCCGTGTAGTGTATTGATTGTTTGAATGGTACAGGTGATAAGTGATTAGTTGTTTCATCTGTGCAAATGATTTCTGCTAGTAATCCAACTAGGGTTAGTGTTCGTGCTAATAATTCCTAGCCAGGATTTGACAATTGATTTTGAATGACCTACATATGTTTGTGCCATTATTTTCTTCAAGATTGGTCTGTACATAGACGACTGTGCTTAAAAATCGAACCATAATATCTGAATATGTATAAATAAATAGCCATAAATTCCTAATCCTACTTCACGGCATGTAATCAGTGGTTTGATGCCAAATTTGTTTTACTATATGTATAGGTGCTGTCTGACGATGTGGACAGCGAGGATGAAGATGCCCAGAGGAGGTACAAGAGGCGAATCCCGAGGGAGCTTTATGCGGGAATGCATAACAGGCGTATTAGGACCTGGAACGATGGCTATGGATGCCCATTTTGCAACCACAAGATTCATGACGCGTATCTAAGTGTTTTGGCGCATGCAAGAGGACGGGCCGTTGGCTCCTTCAAGCAGAAGTATTCTCGCAGGGCGGCGCATGACGCGTATGCCGAGTACCTGGAGAAGCTTCAGGATCGTGCCGGCCGCATGTGAGATGAGATGTGGGATGAATCGAACTATGTACGCTTGAGTATGCTTAATGACGGTTGAACTATGTACTTATGGTTGAACTATGCTTATATACGTGTATGCTCATTATCTATGTGTGAGTATGTTAAATATTTCGCCAAATTTTGGTAAAAATTACAACGGGGGACCAACAAACCAGGACGGAGGTAGTACGTCAATCACACACGGTTCTCAAAAATGGAACTGTGTGCAATGACTATCATTTTGCCTGGTGCGTCAATCACACACGGTTCGCTCTAGCAAACCGTCGCCCCCAAAATTCTTTGTAGGACAGAAAACCCTCACCACCCAATTCAAAAAAGAAAACCCTCACCATCCCCACGTCACAAAAACCCTCACCCCGCCCGCCACCCCCTCGGCCCCTCCGGTACGTTCCCCATTCATACCTGCACAAGCTCCTCTGCGTCTATGCCATGGCACCGCCTATCGCGGTGGTAAACACTTAGCTCGACGCCTGCCGCCGCCGCCAGGCTGCCGGCAAAGCCCACCGCATTTCGCCACTTCCGCTTGCCGCCGCCTATCGCCATCAACTTTCTCAACGCTGCTCGCGGTCGACCCAGCTCCGCTCGGTTGGGGAATCTTCCGTACTGAGGGTTTTTTCTCATGGACGACAAGGTAACTAATTTAACGAGATATTATCTCATCTCTTATCCCAGTTCATCTGCCTCCTTTAATCACTCGGCGTAAATCACCGTGAATTCATTTTTATTCGAGCTGATTTGAGGGTTTTCTTTCACTCATAGAATGTACAGTGTGCCGACACTTCAGGACTTGGCGACCGCCGCCAGAGATTCCATCTCATCGTACCAGATAACTTGAGGACGCACGCGGTATGTTCAATCTCACCCTAAATCCATTGGTATGGCCTACTTTCCTGAACATATTCTAAATATTGCTACATTTGGATAAAAGGTGCCACATGCACCATATACGTCAAAAGGGATTTCCCCTCTTCTTTCTATATTAGGCAAATTAATGATGTATTGTTCTTTCGATTACTCTCATATTTCCATGACATCATGTTTACCCTATCTGTTCAATTATAGACTTTTGTCCTTCGATTTCAACTGATGTACAGTTCTTTCAATTTGGGCCCATATTTGCATGTTACCATATTTTCTTTAACAATCCTACCATTTTCTGCAGGACATCCCTCGCTATGCAACAGATTATGTAGTGCACAATTTTTCCCTTTACATACATCAAGGCTCCACGAATGTGATACTGCACACAAACCATGGATTTACAATCGTTGCTACTGTAAGACTTGATGAACGTGGTGACTCCTATTTTGGCACTGGCTTTTGGAATGAAATTGCAAAGTTTTATGTACTGAAAGCTGGCACTAAAATTGCACTGCACATAGAAGGGCCTGGTCATGAGATATATGCTAACTTCCCCGACAAAATCATCCGTCCAGACTTTGTTCGAAGTAAGTTTTCTTTTCAACTATCTGCATATGTTGACTTACCCATCAATGTCAAATAAATTGTGTAGTATTTAAGCAACCTATTGTTATTCCCTTATCTTACTATATTCCTACCTAATAACTTCTAGTTACCAATACACTTTTCTATTGCCCTGTTTTAACTAAATATTCCCTGTACTCCCATTTCTATCAGAAAGCGCTGCTGACAAGGAGACTCCGGAGGTGGAGAACGGGGCTGCCAACAAGCGGAGGCGGGGCGAGCTAGAACCGCAAGCGACTCCAGCAGGCCTAGACTTAATCAGCAGCCTCCCTGATGATATGTTGAGAGTCATCATCTTCCTCCTCCCAATCAAATATGGGGCGCAGACAACCCTCCTTTCCCGGCGGTGGTGCCCCCTATGGAACTCCAGCCCTCTCGACCTCATCGACACCCACGAGCTCTGCCATGGCTATCGCAAAAGCTTGGATGCGTTCTTCAAGATCCTCGGCAGTCACCTTGGCCCAACCAAAGGCCTTACACTACAAAAAAAGACACATCCGTGACATTTTGGACCGAACATTTTTTTTCCTGTCATACCTATGACACTTCTATGACAATAATTGTGACAAAACACGGTATCATCATGGATGTGGTGGGGTACTACTTCTATGACAAAAAATCTTGACAGAAAATGGGCTTTTCGTCCTGGGCGGTCTGAAGACACAGCCGCATGGCATTCTTTGGGCCGTCCATGACGGAAAAAACCATGGTAGAAGCAAGGGCAAGGAAAATATCGGGGTGTTCCCGGTTAGGGTGGGTGGTCGGGGCCGAGCGATGCGCGTTTCTCTCGTACACGCACGCACGTGGGTGCGAGGCGTTGGGCTCTAACTGAACCCGAGCGATTGCACTGCAGGCTACACGTTACAGAACCCTAGCGATCGATCGATGGCTGTTAACTGAACCCGATCGAGCGATTCCTTTGCTACTGCTGCTAACTGAAGCCGATCGATGCTGCCTCTAGATGAACAGTGAGCGTTGCTGGGGGGGGGGGGGTTTGGATGAACAGTTCCCAGTGGGGGTGGATGAACAGGACCCCGTGGTGTTGCCTCTGGATGAACAGGACCCCGATCGATCGAGCCGGTTGGGGCTGGATGAAGAGGACCCCGTGGAGGGCTGGATGAACAGGACCACCCCGTGGAGGGCAGGATGAACAGTAGATGGTGGAGGGCTGGATGAACAGTAGCCTGTGGAGGGGTGGTTGAACAGGAGCCCGTGGAGAGGGCTGGTTGAACAGTAGCCGGTGGAGTAGCGCGCGGTGGAGGCTGGATGGACAGGAGCCCGTGGATGAGCAGTCGCAGGTGGAGGCTAGAGGAGGTCGACGGTGGATGAACAGTAGCCCGTGGAGGCTGGAGGGGGTCGACGGTGGAGATGAACAGTATCCCGTGGAGTCCCGTTTTGTGGTACGCCACACCCCTCCCGATGAACGGGACCCCCGTTTCGACCATAGCGCTCCAACACAAGTCTGTTTCCTCCGTTTTGCGGTACGCCACACCCCTCATCAACATGACCCCCGTTTCGACCGTAGGAGGTCCGTTTCCTTCGTTTTGCGGTACGCCAAACCCCTCCCGATGAACAGGATCCTGTTTCGACCATGGCCGGTCGAACACAAGGCCGTTTCCTCCGTTCTGCGGTACGCCAGGCCTCGTTTCCATCGGGTGTTCCATCCAAGCCGGTTGGCTCCCACGCGTTCTGTTGCCTCCCGATGAACACGACGCATTCCATTGCCTCCCCATGAACACGACGACGACGCAGTTTCTCTGTTTCGACCCAGCCATGTACACGAGCCCTGGCCTTACGTATGCGCGAGTAGGCATTCGAGACCCTGCCCGTATGTACGTACGTGGCCGTATTTTCTTTCTTGCACACTGGCCGCTGTACGTACGTGTACATGCTACGTGCGCGCCTCTACTATGACACGTGTGCGCCTCTACATCGACCAGTATGTACATACACGTTCGCGACCAGAATGACAATGCTACGTACGCTTCGACCGGGTGGGTCCCGACTGTCACGCACTTCCTTGCGTGCGAAGATGTAGCTGGTGGTCCCAGCAGTCAGGGGGGCGAATCGTTTTTTTTGCCCGGACGCACTTCCTTGCGTCTGAAGATGTAGCTGGTGGGTCCTAGCAGTCAGGGGGAAACATTTTTTTCACAAAATACGGTGGCCCGTCCAGTGGGTCCTTGCTGTCAGGTGGAGGAATAATTATTTTGCGCGTAATAAGGAGGCACTTCCTTGCTGCGGCCGTGGATCCAGCTGTCAGCCTCTCCACGTACAGTACTCTTCCGATGGAAGTCGTTCCTTGACCACGTTGACCATGCTGCGCCGAGAGCACCAGGGCGGTGGATGACGGCGAGGCCTAGGAAGGGGACGACGCGGCAGTGGAAGCCCGCGCGGAGAGGAGTACGAGAGTTCACTGGTTCGGCTGCGGTGTGAGGCTGCCGTCGCCGCAGGGCCTGGCCAGCGGTGGGAATAGTAGGGGGCGGTGAGGCCTCCGCGACAGCACAACCGGCCATGGGAGGCAGGAGCATGCGACACGACCGGCGCTGCTTTGGGCGGCTGGAGCAAGAAGACCAGAGGTTGAAGAAGCACTACGGCCGTTGGATGGACATCGTACGGTCACTGGAGCTAGAATAGTTCATATTGACTAAGTTGACAAAGCACTCCATCCCCGTCAACTTAGTAGGCCCACAAGTCAGCCACCCACCAAGGTGGGTCCCAACTAGCAGGGGGAGTATTCATTTTTTTGTGCGTAATAAGGCGGCACTTCCGGTGGGTCCGAGCTGACAGCGGGGGGAACGTTTTTTTTCACGAAATACGGTGGCCCGTCCGGTGGGTCCCAGCAGTTGGGGGGGAAACATTTTTTCGCCAAATACGGTGGCCCGTCCAGTGGGTCCCTGCTATCAGGTGGAGGAATAATTAGTTTCCGCGTAATAAGGAGGCACTTCCTTGCGGCTGCCGTGGACCCAGCTGTCAGCCTCTCCACGTACAGTACTCTTCCGATGGAAGTCGTTCCTTGACCATGTTGACCACGGCGCGCCAAGAGCCCCAGAGCGGTGGACGACGGTGAGGCCTAGGAAGGGGATGACGCGGAGCCGGGGAAGACGCGGCAGTGGATGCCCACGCGTAGAGGAGTATGAGGGTTCACTGGTTCGCTGCGGTGTGAGGCTGCCGTCGCCGCAGAATAACAGGGGGTGTGGGTGAGTAGAGGGATGGCCTGGCCAGTGGTGGGAGTAGTAGGGGACGGTGAGGCCTCCGCCGCATCGCAGCCGGCCACGGGAGGCAGGAGCACGAGGCACGACCGGCGCTGGTTTGGGCGGCTGGAGCAAGAAGACCAGAGGTTGAAGAAGCACTACGTACAGCCATTGGATGGACATCGTACGGTCACTGGAGCTAGAATCGTGCATGTTGACTAAGTTGACAAAGCCCTCCGTCCCCGTCAACTTAGTAGGCCCACAAGTCAGTCTGCCACTATACTGGGTCCTAGCTAGCAGGGGGAGTATTCATTTTTGTGTGCGTAATAAGGACACACTTCCTTGCGTGCGAAGATATAGCTGGTGGGTCCGAGCTGTCAGCGGCGGTAATGTTTTTTTCGCGAAATACAGAGGCCCTTTCAGTGGGTCCCAGATGTCAGGTGGAGGAATCATTATTTGGTGCGTAATAAGGAGGCATTTCCTTGCGTGCGGCCGTGGACCCAGCTGTCAGCCTCTCCACGTACAGTCCACTTCAGATGCATGTCGGTCGTTGACCATGTTGACTAGGCCGCGCCGAGAGCACCAGGGTGGTGGACGACGGCGAGGCCTAGGAAGGGAACGACACGGAGGCAGGGAAGACTCGGCAATTGTTTCCCACGCGGAGGGGAGTACGACTGTACGAGGGTTTACTGGTTCGTCTGCCATCGCCGGAGAATAACAGCAGGTGTGGGTGAGTAGAGGGATGGCTAGGCTAGCGATGGGAGTATGGTGGTGCGGTGAGGCCTACGCAGCAGCACAGCCGGCCGCGGGGAGGAGGGAGCAGGCAGTCCCGCTGGCGCTTGTTTGAGCGGCTGGAGCAGGAAGAGCAGAGATTGAAGAAGCACGACGGCCGTTGGATGGACATCCAACAGTCACTGCTTGTGCGTCAACCTTTTTTTAGGAATGCCTCAAATCTGTGGAAAACAGCATACAACCCATCTGCCATTATTTCTAATAATTTACAGCCCATTTGCTAATTCTTAAGGTTTTTTTGGAGCCCATACTCTTTTTGTTAGCATTACAACCCATATTGTGGCCACGGTTAAAAAATTATACGAAATTTTGCATATTTCGGTGCGGTCCGTACTGTTTTTAATCCCGAAATTTCGAGTCACATTCAAACTGATTTTAAAAATAAATATCAATATAAGATCCAACAAATTGTCCACGCATAAAAATTAATGCAATTTAAAATCTCAAAATGAAAAAAGAAATTTGAAACTAATTGCCGATTTGATGTGTTTTAAAAATGTACAACCCATTTCTCATTACTGATAGGCCATTTTCTCGTCCAACTGAATGAAGCTCTCCCCGTCTTGAAAGATTTGCAGCCCAATAGGCCTGACAAAGTGACTTACTTGGCAAATCACAAAAAAACTGGGCTAGCCATTTTCAGAAAGAAAAAAAACTACTAGGCTGGTCTGTGGTAAACATAAAAGAGAAGGCTGTCTAGACAGGCCAGAGTGCCCCGCACAGCCCAGTTGACACCCTGCTTCCGTCTCAAAAACAAATTAGATAAATGCCACTCCAATTATGGCGATTCATAAAAATTCCACTGCAATTTCCAAACTTTGAAAAATGCCACTGCAATTTTTGCAAACTTTGGAAAACACCACTGCAATTTGCAAACTTTGAAAAACGCCACTCCAGACTTCGAAAAATGCCACTGGAAATGGCATGAAATGGCATTTTTCAAAGTTTGGAAATTGCAGTGGCATTTCTCAGAAACAACAGATTTGGAGTGGCATTTATCAAATTAACCCAAAACAAAAATAACTGGGCGAGCTGCCGGGTCCCTGGTGTCAGCCGCTCGTTGTGAAATTCTCTCGTTTTTTGACTACGTTGACAATGGCATGGGAACCAGATGTCAGAAATCCATTAGGAGGAGCCATTTTTTTATTGGCTTGAAATAAGGAGGCACTTGCTTGCGTACTCCCATGACCTTGGCGGGTCCCTGCTGTCATCCTCTCCACGTACAATCATCTCCTGATTGTGTACGCGTCAACTTGGTAGGCCCACAAGTCAGCCTCTAAACCCGTGGAGGACAAATACAACCCATTTAAAAAAATAACAGCCCATTCCAGACGTTCAAACGGAAAGTTCAACATTCAGAGCAAAGTAGCAGGTCTGATCCACATATAGACTACTGAACTTCCACATTGACAACCATCATAGCCAAGTTAACTATCTACTCCCACTAATACTCTAGTAGCGTACAAGTACTAACTTACTCTTAGCTAACTAGACGATGCCGGCCGCCATCTGCGGTACACGCTAAACGCCGGCACCGGCGTCCTCCGCCTCGCCTCGGACTTGCCAGAGGTGCGATAGGGCGTGTTGCTCGCGCGTGTTGGCCCTTTCCATGCCGGCGTGGTCCAGCGAAGCTTCGGAAACCCACTTGACGAGCTGGTAGTAAAAACCGGCGTCGCGAACGCGTGCGTGCCCGACAGCCTCCAGGGCTATTTGCCGGGCGCCGGCCTCCATGTAGTCGGCCCAGTTGCGGGCGCTCTGCTCGCGACTCAGAGCGTCGGTGCGCTGCTGCTCCATGTCCCGCTGGCGGCGCAAATCGGCGATACGCTTCTCCTCCGCCAAGCAGTCGTGCTCCAACAACTCCTGCTCCTCCGCTAGGCGGTCGTGCTCCAACAAGTCCTCGATCTCCGCATTGCCATCTAAAGACCGATAGAATGCCTCCTCCCTCCATCAGCCTTCCGGTGAAAAATCGAACACTAGTTCCGGCGGTGACCGCCTCCGGCCTCGCCTATCGCGGATGGGCAGGGGCATGGCAGACGTGGCGAGAGCGAGGATAAGTGGCGAGCGACGTCGGGCCGGTGGGGGCTTATGAGGATAGGGCGAGTTGGGTCACGGTGCCACCCTAGAAGGCCGGGAAACAGTACTTATAGGTGGAAGGTAGCGCGACGGTCATCGAAATTCAATGCATAATTAAGCAGGCATGGCTTAGCACGCCAGCTTGCCGGGGAAAACTAGAGAAACTGAAATTCTGACTGCGCCGTCCCGTCCGTGCTGGGTCGCACACCGGCATGACGGTCAAACGAGTGCACTCGAATAATCTCCCTCCTTGTCAATAATGATTCCATAGATTTAAAAGGCCCGCAACAATTCAAGCGCATCTTTTTTCGCATCAGTTAGCTGCCTTAATTACGGCCGGCTGCATGCAGGCACTCAAAATCGCTCGCAGCCAGTACGCGGAGCAGCATGCAACGAGTCGCAACCGAGGGCATTAGTTGATGAACTTTAGCTGGGAGATAAGGCATTTGCGAATGTTTTCGCTGGTAGTTTCTTCAGATTCGCATGGCATTTTCTTCAGAGCAGCTTGTCAGTTTCTTCAGAGGTAGGCATTTTTATTCAAAAAACTGCCACTTCGGATATTGCGTCGCAACTAAAACTGCCAGGAGCGCATTAGTAGGCTAGCTAGTGATCGATCAATAACTTGTAAACACAGAGCGAACAGATATAAGGAACTGTTAATGCATCTCAATGATTCATAGATCATATACAAATATGTAGCTCCAAAAGCAAAGATCAGCCACAACTAAAACCAACTAGTACGATTCCCATACATAAGGTCAACATGTTAATGCATCTCAATGATTCACAGGTCATATACAAATATGTAGCTCCAAAAGCAAAGATCTAGAAAAAACATATGTTCTTCCTACTAACATGGATGCTTCTCTTGGCCAACATTCAGTACAGACTGAAAGACAAATTTGTTTGTGAAGTCTACAATTCCTCTTGCAAACGCAAGTGGTTTCACCAACAGCTGGAACCATGAGAATGAACCACACATGATGGAGGAACATCCACTGCAATATGATTTGGTCTTCTCTCGATCACACGGCGAGACTATTTTCGGAATACAAACTTTAAATTAGGCAAAATGATGCCCATTGTATAATCAGACCAAAGCAACGAAGCACCTAGTGTTGGCCAATAAATAGTACAATACTACTTTTCTGCAGTCCATGAAGTGACTATCTAATCTGTCTATGTCTATTTTCAAATGGCACTGCATGCAGTGACTAACTATTCACTTGTGCAGTTCAACCAAAATTGCGGTCACTTCGTGTGTCTGCCAAATAGCAACGAGCAGACATCTCTGTCTGCACAAATATCAAGCAGCTAGTAAACATATACCCCACCTTGTATTTTCGGTTTAAACATGTCTCTTCCGCTTAGCATCTGTCATGTTTTGCACTGGACAATTTGATATAGTCATGTTTTGCCCTGGACAATTTCATACTGAATTGATTTGCTTGTTCAGAACAGAAATATTGCGCCTATTCTTCATCAGACCAAGGATATCCATGTTCGCAGTGATGGAAGAGGTGAAATTGATACAACCAAAATTGAGCATCCAATCATTGAATCCTGTCCTGCACCTCCAATGTAGGTCCACCCTGCCAATAAATTCACATGCAAACCACTAGTATTACTATCTAATGACAGTACAAAAAGAGTAGCAAGATAGTAGCAAACCGTGTACCTTCTTAATGAATAGCTCATAGTGCCACCAATTGGATATAAAGGTTTGGAAGAAAACATGCTCCTAATTTTGAACCAGTTGGACTTTTTGTGCAGTTCCACTAAAATCTAGCATCCCTGTCTGCATAGATATTGAAAGTGTGATTACTATAAAAGTGGCACTAGTTGAAGCATAGACTCACAAATATAAGCATTCCAATTTCTTAATGGGAAAAGGTAGCAAGACTGTTTCTAACCACCTGTTTGAAGGAATAAATAAGGCAACATCGTTTGATGTCAGAAAGGCATATATAGTTCTTTCTGAAAGAATGATTGATTCCCGACCTTTCCTCTTCTTTTAAGCATATTTTGTGCATTTCAACTAAAATAAAATGCCATCACCGCCTTGACAATTCAGTGAAACTGTACAAAAGGAAATGACTTAACATTACATCATGATGTCAGGTATGTAGTCGACATGCATTAGAGACAAACTTACAGACCTCCTCCAATAACATAATGAACATTAATTTTAACAAAGGTGTGACTAGCTTTACTGGGATAATTTGAGTGAACTCTACACCATCTGTTCCTTAATATAAGACATTTTCGCGGTTCAATTTAAAGTACCCGAACGTCTAGTATTTAGAAAAATAGGTAGTAGTTTTCTTGAGCACATATCTGGGAAAACTTGCCACACTTTATTTATGTCCATACGCTAATGCAACACTATTCGAATACTACAAATATACACTAATCCAGTGGCTAGTGCAACAGTAGAGTAGTTATTTTATTACAGGGTACAGTACAATGGTTTTACTGAACAAATTTCAATAAACTCTAGCACTGGAAGATTTCTATAAGAATTAATAATACAAAATGTAAAGGTAACAAGTTTCAGCATTGGTATACTAGCTGTGCATGAGCATTAAACCAAATACAAAAGTCTGAAGGTAACTAGCATTATTAACTAATGACAGTATAAAAAAATTGCAAACCATGTACCTCCAAGGTAAATATCATTTCGAACTCGGGGGGACCTTAAAAATTGCTATCCCAATCTTGATAATCGATCAAACATAAAAACTTAATCGAACGTATCAAGAGAACAGCCAGAGGAGGAGGTGCCCACTCTTCACCTTTCCTCTTGTCTTCATAATTTTTTGTGCAGTTTAACGAAAATAAAATGACATCAGCGCCTTGGCATTTTGGTGACACTGTACAAAAAAATTAGAACTTATCTCATGAAAGTGAGGTATGTAATCTATAAGCATTAACAGTGCAAAAATCTGAAGGTAGTAACAAGTTTCATCGTTGGTATACTGGCTGTGCAACAACATTAGAATGCCTTAGCTGAAAAATCTTTAATACATCCACAATCAATAGCTAACCTTGAAATAATCCAGTGACATTAAATGGCATTGCTTAAATTTATCGGTGGTTAACTCAAGAGGCCATCGCGCAATTCATGAACCTTTGGAATGAGTTGCAGCCGATCCAACTCACTCAGGCTCAAGATTATTCACTAACCTGGAGATGGACAAACGATGGTCACTTTTCCTCCAGCTCGGCGTACGCTACCACTCTTACTGCCAACATTAGGCCACCTTATGCAAAGCTGGCCTGGAGCTCGGATGCCCCTCCCAAATGTCAGTTCTTCGTCTGGCTGGCTGCTCAATATCGATGTCTAACGGCGGATAACCTTGCTAAGCGAGGGTGGCCCCCATAATCCACTGTGTCTGCTATGTCTACAAGAGCCTGAAACTTCTGCCCACCTGCTTACTTCTTGCTCTTTTGCGAAGGAAGTTTGGCACCTGACACTCTGCAAGCTGAACATGAGCCCGGCTATGGCGGCAGTTCATGACGATTCCCTAGTTAGCTGGTGGTAGTGAACAAATGCTTCCATGGGAAAGGAAAGAGCAAAATCTTGGAGATCAATTTTGGCCCTGGTTTGGTGGAACCTCTGGAAAGAAAGAAATGATAGAACATTCAGAAATATTTCTTGTCACCCCACACAACTGTTTCTGAAGATTCAGGTCGAAGCAAAGGACTGGCTTGACGCTGGGCGTAAGCGTGCAATGGCTCTTGTAGAGCGCCCCCTAGAACCAGACTGATGTACATCTGATGTATCTCTAACCCCAACCCTCCTTCTCTAATCTTGTTTTTGTAACTGTTTATTTCTTCTATACGCAATGAAAAGCAGTGGCCCTGCCTTTTCGTCAAAAATAATAATTTATCGATGGCATTAGACTGAGTGCGGCATTAGTTAAATGTGGCATCACTTTAGCAGTAGCATTGCTTGACTTGACTGCTGGCGTTATACTAACAGCAAAAAAGTGACAATAAGGATGTGTTTGGTTTAAGGGACATGCTAGGCCCATTCGGACAGTGGGCGCACCAGTACGATGTACCTCCACGGACGCATAGAGTGGTGAGGGAGGTATGGTTGCCCAGAGCAACAAATATCCAGGCAGCATATGTGGATTACGTCCCATTTTTGTTCTCTTTAGCCACCTTTTTCCTATGTGAGGACAACAAACCGATCAACCTGTTCATTCTCTATTGCCTTGTCATGCCTTTCTACCCTTCTTCAACCAAGAGACACGAGACTCGTTCCTTAGCTACTGATTTTCCCCTTTTCAACCTAGATGCGGGTTCGATGCCTACTGTCTTGGACAGTATAGTCTCCCTTCCTTTCCTTATTCAACCCAGACATGGATTAGTCTGCATGAAGTAGGGTTTCCTTTAATAGTGAAAATTAAGGTTTTCATCTGCGTGACCAGCAGAGCAGAGGACAGGAAATTGGGAAGATGGTGGAGTGGAAAAAGATCCACATGCAGCGACGTGGCAGATGGGGCAATAGAACAAGGGTATGGTTCAAAAAGAGGTAGCATACCTGAGGGTCGGTGGGAAGTGGCTTCGCTCGTGGTCGTCGTCCTCCGCACGCACTACGGCAGGGAGCTTGGGGACGGAGGCCATCCCGCGCTAGGTCTGAGAGGACGGCCTTGTCGTCAGTGCGTGACCTCGCTCGTCGACGATGAGTGCGTCAACGCTGCACATCCTTTTCTTCCCCGGCGGATCTGTGACCACCGGCGAGGAGGGAGAGAGAGGCCGTCTTTTTTAGATCTGGAGAGAGGGTGATAGTGTGAGAAGCAAGTGGGCAGCCCTTAGCAAGAAAGCTCTGAAGCTCCAGCCTATATATCTTTTGTATACTACTAGTACTAGAGGTGGAGTAGTGGTAGAGTAGTTTATATTTTCTCTGCAAACAGTACCAGTTAGTCGTGCTTCAAAACTGAACAACACGCCATTAAAAAAATAAAGTCGAGAAATAATGCGGCACTTCGGGCCAACGCGGCCAGATCACATTTTGCACGAGAAATTACACACCATGTTTCATTGACATGTGGTCCCGTTCCAACATGTCAATGAGACGATGGCGAGTCCTTTTGTACAATTTCCAAAAGGACGTGTAGGCCAGGGCGCCTCTTCGTGTACCATGGCAAACTGATAACCGTCCACCGACTCTTCGCCTTTCCCTCTCGATTTGGAACTGATGTCGCACGCTCTTCCTCCCTCCTCCATTTGCCTTCACCCTTCCTTCTGCCATTGTTCGATCGTCTTCTCCATTGAGGGAACAAGCCGGAAATGACCCCGTTATTCTTGCCCTGATCTGAAAGATGACGTGGTGGAGGAACTCATTGATCGGTGCGACGTCATCACCTCGGCTAGCATGGCAGGTTCGTTCAAGCCCATTCTCGACTCAACTAATAACATCATTAAAAGGAACCCAAGGGTCCAAGAGCGGTTTGATCTCCCTTATCTTCTTTGCTATAAGCCTGTTCGCATGGGAGCGGATGACGGAGGCCTCGCCTTGTGCAAGTTGATGCCGCTTGATAATGATACGTGTGATGTCAAGATGCCATCGCTTAAGGGTAAGGCCTGGGCTAGCGCAAATGGAGATTGGGTTGTTTATATTGGGTACAATTGCAAGTGGGAAATTGTGAATGTGTACACTCGTCAGCAGATTCCACTTCCAAAAATCTCAGAGTGCCCTGAGGCTGAGCACACAGATGATCTACGTACGTTCAAATACGATCATGGTGACTGTCATCTACTGAAGATAGCAATTTGTCGAGTTCCCAACCGCTCTTGGAATTACAAGAACTATGAAGTTGTTGCTATCTTCGACAAGCTTGTTGCCATCCTTACTCATTCACGGTTAGTCGTCCATGGATATTGCTCAAAAATCAGTTTCTGCACACGGATGAGTACTGTGATGCAATTGAATACGAGGATCTTGTGTTTGCTGCCACCACTCATGGCACTGTTTTTGCATGGGATCCTCGTAGTTTCAGTACGTTTGTCTTCCACCGTAATTATAATTGTTTCATCCACATGCATGCGGGTTAGCAAGTTTCCCTTTACTAATTAACCTTCTTCTTGTGTTTCCAAGGTCCTGTGAACATTCCACCACCTATACTTGAAAAAATTTATAAGCAAGGGGAGATGATGATGGTGATGATCACGAGCATGAGGAGGAGCAGAACTTATATACTCAGTGGTGCCTGGCAACTAATTCCGATGGATCACCTCTTCTTGTCTGTATACAGTGCACTCAGATTGTTACTACCGAGGAAGCAGGTGTTGTCTCCCATGGTCTCCCTCTCTGGACCTATTCCAACACTCGTTGCATGGTATTCAGGATGGAGACTAGTGTGCTAGCGCCAACACCTTCTCCCTGGTTCAGTATAGATAGTCTTGGAGAAAACTCGCTCTTCCTTGGACCAAACTATCCAATGATGGTGAAAGGCGATCCAGCTGCTGTTGACACAACGTTACTACCATTTATGAGAAGCAACTGTATCTATACCTCGGACATTTCGATGGTTCCCTACCCTGGTCCTGATATATGCCGCTTCAGCCTGGATGATCAGTCCTGCGTTGCTCTCGATATTGACAATAGCTGGCTCTTCCCAGAGCACCTATGGTTCAAAGCAAGCGTTTCCAACGCCGATGATTGGTTGAGTTGAAGTTCATTTCATTGCTTGTTATTTGTTGTGTGATGGAAACTTTAGTATTTGCTAGAATGTTTTGTTGGAAATAATCTATAATCCAACATGTATCCTTGTTGTCATTGTGTGTTGATGACTTGTTGTATGTAATGAATGGTACATTTGCAAATGCATGTCATAGACTCAATTTATGGATGGTTTTCGAGTCACTTCTTGGAGTGTGAGTACCGTAGTAGTATAGCCAGCATCCGGTTAGTATATGAAGTTACCACATCACATAGAGCCAACCTAATATTGGAGTATGCTAGCCCTCCACCGGCGCGCCGCTTCAAATGGCGGAGGAAGTGAGAGGTCGCATCACCTTGTGTCCAGATCTGAGATGCCACGTGTACCAGATGAATGACTCCAAGTTCGACCACCGTGATGCTAGGTGCGAGCCAAGGAACACTGTTGGAGAGAACCCCCTCATAATTTTCCTACATTGGTCGTTTGATTCATAGGATAAAATGCTATAGGATTTTTTTCCTATGTAATCATATTTTAATTGGCAATCTAGCATCCACTCCAACTTTTGTTTCACTTCCTTTGTTCCTACGAAGAGAGTACTTGCTCTAAATGATGTGCCGCTGCAAGAGCCGCCTATATTAATTAACCATGCTCTAAAAAGGTGGACCAGCTTTGGCTATAGTAGTACTGTACTAGGTTAGTAGGTGACCTTGCGCTTGGCTCTTCTCTTCTTCAGGAAGTCAAACAATAATGATGGTACTACAGTAGTACTTCTGGCAATCTGACACCAAATGAACTGCTGCACGTCCACCGCTTGTAAGCAAAAGTTTCTCCTCGTGCTGCGAGCCACCGCGCACGCGTTGGCGAGGGAGAAGGCGTAGTAAGCAAGCTTCTCGTCGTTTGCGAGTTGACGGGACACATCAAAGTTATTTATTAGTACTCTCTTCAAAAAGGGCCGACCATGTCCATGGCTACCATCCCGTTCTCTGTCATTGAGTACGTGCACTATTCACGTGCCATCGAGGAGAAAAAATATTGCGTAGTACTAGGTGCCATCGAAGTGCACGACTCACTTACGCACTGCATATCTCCATTTTCTTGCATGACACGCCACCTTGATGCTAGATGTCCCGCGTGTCATGGAGGCATATAGTATGATTTTGTAAAATGGAGGCATATAGATGTCCCGCGTGCCGGCAACAGGATGAACAAAGCTCATGGATTAAATGAAAGAGTGGAAGAACATAGATTCCCGACGATCGAGAAGGAGCTACAAACCTCGGGGTGGAGCGTCTGCACTCATAATATTTTATATTATTCTGTGATATAAAATCAACCAAATCTCTCCACGTTCCTTTACCATTCTATAGTATGAGAATAACTTTGAACGTAAGCCATTGATTCACTCTATCCAATGGTCATAGTTGGAAAATCCAAACAAAACCAAGCATTGGATCAACTCTTTTTTCGAGATCAACTCTTTTCGCACTTAGATTGTTGCCGCCTGCCCACCTAGCCCACCTATATATCCGCTCACGTGTGATGACCACAGGAGCTATCCACTCAGATTGTATGTTAAAAAAATAAAGGTCGATAACTAATGCGGCACCTCGGGCCAATGCGGCCAGATCGCATTTTGCACGAGAAATTACACACCATGTTTCGTTGACATGTGGTCCCGTTCCAACATGTCAGTGAGACGACGACGAGTCCTTTTGTACAATTTCCGAAAGGACGCGTAGGCCGGGGCGCCTCTTCGTGTACCATGGCAAACTGGCAGCCGTCCACCGACTCTTCGCCTTTCCCTCTCGATTTGGAACTGATGTCGCACACTCTTCCTCCCTCCTCCATTTGCCTTCACCCTTCCTTCTGCCATTGTTCGATAGTCTTCTCCATGGAGGGAACAAGCCGGAAACGACCCCGTTATTCTTGCCCCGATCTGAAAGATGATGTGGTGGGGGAACTCATTGATTAGTGCGACGTCATCACCTCGGCTAGCATGGCAGGTTCGTTCAAGAACATTCTCGACTCAACTAATAACATCATTACAAGGAACCCAAGGGTCCAGGAGCGGTTTGATCTCCCCTATCTTCTTCGCCATGACCCTGCTGACTGGCGCGGGGATGAGGGAAGCCTCGCCTTGTGCAAGTTGATGCCGCTTGATAATGATATGTATGATGTTAAGATGCCATCGCTTGAGGGCAAGGCTTGGGCAGGCGCAAATGGAGATTGGGTTGTTTATATTGGGTACAATTGCGAGTGGGAACTTGTGAATGTGTACACTCGTCAGCGGATTCCACTTCCAAAAATCTCCGAGTGCCCTGAGGTTGAGCACATAGATGATCTACGTACGTTCAAATATGATCATGATGACTGTCGTCTACGGAAGATAGTAATGTCTCGAGTTCCCAACCGCTCTTGGAATTACAAGAACTATCAAGTTGTTGCTATCTTCGACAAGTTTGTTGTCGTCCTTCGTGGTTCGACTGGATGGATATTGCTCAAAAATCAGTTTCTATACACGGATGTGTACTGTGATGCAATTGAATACGAGGGTCTTGTGTTTGCTGCCACCACTCGCGGCACTGTTTTTGCATGGGATCCTCGTAGTTTCGGTACATTTGTCTTCCACCGTAATTATAACTGTTTCATCCACATGCATGCGAGTTAGCAAGTTTCCCTTCTCTACTAGTTAACCTTCTTCTTGTGTTTCCAAGGTCCTGTGAACATTCCACCACCCATACTTGAAAATTTTTATAACCAAGGGGGAGATGACGATGGTGATGATCACGAGCATGAGGACGAGCAGGGCCCATATGCTCACTGGCGGCTGGCAACTAATTCCAATGGATCACCACTTCTTGTCTGTATACAGCCCACTGCTGATGTTACTATTGAGGGAGCAGGTGTTGTCTCCCATGGTCGCACTCTCCGGACCTATTCCAACACCTGTTGCATGGTATTCGGGATGGATACTAGTGTGCTAGCGCCAACACCTTCTCCCTGGTACAGTATTGATAGTCTTGGAGCAAACTCGCTCTTCCTTGGAAAAAACTATCCAATGATGGTGAAAGGGGATCCAACTGCTGTTGACACAACGTTACTACCATTTATGAGAAGCAACTCTATCTATACGTCAGACATTGCGGTGGTTCCCTACCCTGGTCGTGATATAGTAGGCCGCTTCAGCCTGGATGATCAGTCCTGCGTTGGTCTCGAGATTGACAGTAGCTGGCCCTTCCCAGAGAATCACTTGTGGTTCAAAGCAAGCATTTCCAACGCCGAGGATTGGTTGAGTTGAAGTTCATTTCATTGCTTGTTATTTGTTGTGTGATGAAAACTTTAGTATTTATAATATATTCTCGTTGTCGTTGTGGGTTGATGACCTGTTGTATGTAATAAAATTATATGCCTGTGATAAACTTACTAAATTTATGAATGGCTTTCGAGTCGCTTCTCTGAGTGGGTGCTACGACGAGGCAAAAAAATATTTTCCGAATACATAATTGTATGTGCATTGCAACAGGTTATCGAATGAGGCCAATCAACAATAGTACACTATTTGTACTAGCTTCACATGCTGCACTATCTCTACGTCTACATACGTAATACAACAAGTTTTAAACTTGAGACCAGCCACCCATCCTCACAAAGAACACTTTTTAACCTAGCACAGACTCCAAGAAATTTGGCCACAGTGTGAGGTGGGCCATATGTTAATGTGTTCGCTGTACGTAACCAGCACCTCGAATCCTTGATACTACTACTATAAGTAGTAGGAGTAGTAGGGTGGCATGGGCCAGAACAAGCATTCACGTCCAGGAGTACGGCACACGCCACCAGCACATCTGACACCATATTTCTTGGAGTCCATGCTACAGCAATCTCTTCAACCTCGTCATTTCTCTAACTCAGCCATCGCGCGGCGGGCGAGGTGGGGGTTTGCCGATAGTCGGTTTCCTCAACTGCGGTCCCACTTGTAAGGCCAACTCCAACGCACGACCCCAAACGGACCTCTGTTTTGCCCGGATTCTGTCCGTTTGGGTAGGGCAATGGGGTCGTGTCCGGGCCATTTCTCGGATGCTGTGGCCATGCGCCGAACGCGCGGATGCATCCCGGCCGCGTACATTTTTCTTTGCAAATACATATCTTTTTTTCATCATTGATTTTTTGGTACATGGAAATACATCACCAAAATTTTGACTAGAAAAACAAGAACCACAAGAATACATTTTAGAAGATATCCAACTTCCATAACTGCTCCTGTAAGTTGGATTAGTGCCTTCTCGATGCATTCATTGTTGATCTGCGGAGGCTCGATCCTGCGTGCTTCTTTCTTCTTCGAGTGTAAAGAAGTAGACGTGTCTAGCCTCTATTCTATCAACAAGTGCACTAGTCTCATCTCTAGCCTCTATGCTAGCTAAAAGTGCTAGAACATCTACTAAATTGCGCTCTATCAATATATCGTTGTACTCTTCTTCCCAATACCAAAACTTGCATCCATTCTACACAATAAAATTTTAAGTTAGCACAACTAGTCTAATCCGAGAGCACAACCGAAGATTTGGTCGAGTTCTTCCTCCTTTTGCCGACACGTGGGACATCCAGCATCCAGGTCGTGTCATGCAAGAAAATAGAGTGTTAGTTGAAGCCACGTGATGTGCATCTTGGGTTAAACTGTAAATAGAATCTTACTACTCTTGAGTAACTCCAAAAGCGGCCACCGAAGATCTTTATTGGATTTGTTTTTCATCACCAGCACGTCGAGGTGAAAGATGTGCAGGTTCAGTGGGTCCTCTTGCGTTATCACTGACATGTGGGACCGCATATGAGCAAACAGACGATGGGCTCCGCGCGTCTGTTGGCTGGTGAGAAGAGAGATAGAGGAGGGCTGAGCACGGACTCCAGGAAATTTGTTCTACGTAACCAACACCTCGATATAGTGGGGTGGCATGGGCCATAACTAGCATTCATGTCTAGCAGTACGGCACACGCCACCCACATGAGTCCCATCCGACACCAATTTGCTTGGAGTCCGTGCTACATCCATCTCTTCTCCCTCCTGTTTTCTCAGCCATCGCGCGGTGGGCGGGGTGGGGGTTTGCCGATAGTCGGTTTGCTCAACTGTGGTCCCACTTGTAAGTGAAAATGCAACACAACACGCATCCCCCCTTGAGCGGCGTGCCGGACCAACTGTGTGGGGGTGCGACGCGAACACGGCAGGATTTTCCTTTTGAACTTGTAACTTGTAAAATTTGGTTCTGCTCCATGGTGCGACCGATAGATAGAAATAACGATTTTCCCTAGAGTAATGAGAAGTTTGGTTCTGGGGCGGTTCATGCATGGAGTACGTAGGAAAATCATGAAGTTGATGCGAAAGGTAAGATAATTACTAGTAGTACCATATACTACTACATGGATTTGACGGAAAGATAAAGATACATATGGATCCATCAATGACATCCTCACGACCTAGTGCACCGAGTCACCAACTGACGTGTGAGGAGCAGCGGTGTTGGTGGCAAGCTCAACATGCTTCTGAACAATGTCGTCCAAGGTTGCCCTGCGGTCCAAGAAGGCCAGCGTCCTATCGTCCTCCTCTTGCATGTAGTAGTCCTTGTGGACGATTTGCTCGTAGACGTGGGTGATTATGTCGATGGTGTCTTGCTGTGCCAGGCGCTGCCGGCGAGCGCGACCTCGAGGTGGACATTCTTCGGCGCGACGGCGGGCAGTCGCAGGGCCACCAGTGCGTCGAAGAGGTTGTCACCATAGAGGCCATTGAGGGTGGCAGGCATCCCAAAGCCTAGGCGCATGGGCTGGAGGCGTATGTCAAGGTCGTCCGCGAGCTTCTTGACGACTGTGAACTTGTCGAGGAAGCCTACGAGGACCTCGTCGAACAAGGAGACGAAGCTGTCGTCCAAGCGGCCCCTCGCCCTGGCAGCCTCAAGCACTACCTGGAGACGTTCCTCGGTGCCAGGCCGCAGGCCGGCGTCATGGACCATCTGGCACAGCCGGCTGATGCTCGCGCTCATCGCCTCCATGGTTCTAGCTTCTAGTCAACTGATCTTGCGATTGGAGTGATCACTCTTGCCCTTGGGTGCGTAGGTGCGTAGGATTTCATAGATTGGACTGGCGAGAGCCTTTATATGAGAAGTGCAGACTGCGTTGAATTCATGTGCATGTTGGCCATCTACTCCTCGCCCCTCTACTGCACCTGCCTTTGGCTGTATGACAGGTTGGCCAGCCACCCGTTGGGCCAACGTGTCATACACCCAAAGGCAGGTGCAGTAAGTCAATGAAGCTGCGTCCCCCTCCGTGCCCGTGCATGCTTTGAATGACTTGAGACTACCAAACATCACATGCAGTGGTTAGTTCATTGCATGTAATCCTATTAAGTAGCAAAAAGACATTAAGTTATCTCGCCGATAGGAATAAAACAATACACCATGTATTTATTTACAGAGGGAGTAGTACATTTTTTGTGACATGCATTACTAGATATTGCTAGTCAAATACTAAATCCAGATGGACGTGGTAGTACTACTAAATCCAGACGGTGGTGCTAGTACTAGTAGTAGTAGTACTACCAATGTAGTAGCACTGTACTACCCGTTGGTCAAATTATTACGTGCTGCTCCTCACAGTGAAGTGACAAGACCCTACGCCGGAGATGACACCTGAGTATAGGCACCGTGCTCGGCATACCATAGTCAGCCTCACCGTCTGCAGTCACTATCATCATGGCTGTAGACCTAGCCTGCTTACAACTAGCCGTGTTCGAGATAATTTCCCGTGCATAGATGCCCGTGCATTGCACGGAACACCAAGATTGGGGGGGTGGACGGCGCCGGCAGCGGCCATCGCGCCAGATTTTTCCATGGCCTTCTAGATGTGGTGGGGAGGAGATAAGGCTGATTGTGAGAGACAAGGAGTTGTTTGTAAATAGGGAACAAGTGCGGGCATCTTTTCGCAAAACTGGAGAAGTTTGGTTTGTATGCGTCAGATCTAGATCCGACGGCTATTAGTGAAAGATGGCAGGCACAACATCATCACCAACTCAGGACCTGTTTGATTCGCAGGATTTTGAAAACGCAGGAATAGGACACGGCAATATTACAAGTTTCAAACTGATATTACAAATGTTAGGAGTAATGTTGCACCAACGAAGAGGGAATTACTAGGAAGTTTACGTAAGAACTTTCATTACTTTAGGTGGATGTAGCATTATCGCACAAACTAAAATCCACCGCCCTGACAAGTCACTAATGGGCAAATAAGTTTTCGAGTCTCTGGCCACTTGATGTTTCAAAAACAAATTCAGCTTCTGCGGAGACTTTGTCATTTAGGCTTAGACGCTTGCGGTGATCAGCACTCCATTCATTGTTGCGCCAGAGAACGCCAAACCTCATTACCTTGAGCACACTTGCCTCCAGAACAAAGAACCTGGCCAATTTAATCTTAGATGTGCTGCCTCGATAGTTGATCAAATCAATTTCTGTAAGATGGAGATCAAGGCATTCGATGAGATTGTTATAGTGCAGCACATTTTTCACTTTGGGTCTTTTTTTATCTGCAAAAGAAGAGAACATATTAGAGCAGTTGGATGTATAAGATTGACGTGTCATCAAGAGGTACCAGTATCATTCGCTCATACGATAGGGTTGGCTGGCTAGTGATATTTTTTCACTCTCTGTCTCTCTTTCCTCTCATTTACCTAGGAGTACGTGAAGAGCTTGGGCATTTGTTGCCTTCCACTATGTGGCCGATGCCATATTTCGCAAAAGTATGCCACATAATATGCATCGATGTCAAATCAAAAGATTTTGGCACCGCTTTCGTGATGTAAGAGAGTTGGCACCGCTGTGCACACAGACCCACATGTATAAACAAATCAATCAAACCAACTACACCAGCCTCTCACTCTCCCAAATAAGTGTTTTTTATTGCCTCAGTCCTCTCTCTCCCATGCAAGTGTTTTTTTATTGTGTGAGTTAATTGGCACCGGAGCAAATTAGGTGATCCAGATTGGGGCACCAGGTGAGCAATGGAGGGGCATCGATGCCAAATGCATCACAAGTGAATTTGGCACGTGTTTTGGCCCAAATAGTGGAGGGCCGTTATAGCCCACTTTTGTACTACCTCTTATTTAGTATAATTTTTTTACCATATATTTATGTAAGAAAATGCCAATGCATGTCACTAAAAATTACACCATTTGAAATTATGTTCAAATACGAATCCAACGATATAGTTCTTAGTGACATGGATTAACATTTTGTCAGTTAAATCTATCACTACAAAAAAATACACTTCCGTGATGATACGTGTTTGTCACAATAGCTCGCGTTTTTTGTCATGCATGTACATCCATGACGATTTTATGACAGAATCAAGATAGTCATACCTGTGCTGTCGTAGAAGTGTTCCATGACATTACCAAAATTATCATCACGGAAGTGTGCACTTCCATGACGATAAATCGCGCGTCACAGAAGTGCTTTCGTCAAGGGTGACCGACATGTGGCATCCACCATAACGAAACACCGTTAAGCTATCGGGTCGGGTTTTGGATCCGATAACCTGTTAACAGCCCCGACCAATGGGGATTTTCCACGTGTAAAATCATCATTGGCTGGAGGAAACACGTGTCGGCTCATCGTTGGGACAGATGTCATCCACTCATTGGACAGAAGGCGCCTATGATACGTCGACACGTGGCACGACCCAACAGAGGCCCATTCCTGTGAAAAGGCCGGCCCGTTTGACTTGGTCAAAAGGTGGCGGGCCGGCCCATGGAAAGCCTGTTAACGGCCTGTTCACATATAGCCCATTTACAGCCTGCTAACCCAAGGCCCGTTACGCCCTATCCGAATTAGGCCCAGTAGCATCATCTGGGCCATCCAATATGATTCCAGCCTGTTTTCACTTCTGGCCCATGTATGGCCCATGACGTCTTTCGGCCCATATGAGGCCCTATGTAACTCTTGGCCTATTAACGGCCCGTGGTGAAACTGGCCCGTAATGAACAGTGTATCACTTTACACCCATTAACGGCCCGTGGTGAAACTGGCCCGTAATGAACAGTGTATCACTTTATACCCATTAACGGCCCGTTATTCCGTTGGGCCGTTTCCAGCCCATGTTATCTTTCGGCCTTCTCAGAGCCCATTTATTCTTCGGCTCATTTCTAGCATTCGTTTACTTACAGCCCGTTACTATCATTTTCTGCTTGTGGGCCAAATTCAGCCCGTGGTTATAGTCGGCCCGTTTGTGGTCCGTTAATACGTTGGGCCGTTTTCATAGCGTCATCAAATACGACCTATTAACGATGGCTCGTTATGGTCGGCCCATGAACGGACGATTCCAACTCTAGCCCATTTACGGCCATAATGCGGCCTGTTATTGGCCCATGTTTGGCCAATCGATCATACGGCCCGTATAAGGCCCATTGATGATACGACCCGTAGAAGGCCCATTGTTTCTACGGCCCGTAGAAGGCCCATTGTTTCTACGGCCCGTAGAAGGCCTACTGTTTCTACGGCCCGTAGAAGGCCCACTGTTTCTACGGCCCGTAGGAGGCCCAGTGTCACTACAGTAAATATTAGCCCATGGTTATTGTGGCCTAGTTTTAAAAAATAGGTTATTGCAGCCACTAGCAAACCGTGGAAAAAGAACTTCACTGACTACAAGCAAATAAATAAACAAGACAACAAGGAAATAAATAAGCAAGCAACTTATGCTAGGCTATCACGGCTATTACACATATTACATCCACTGGGCATCAAAGTTCGCCACCAGTGCAAATATAGGGAACAAAGCAGCATATAAACGCCGCAGCAAAACAAGTCCAGAACTGAAACCACTTCAGAAGAGTTCAAGAAACAATATCCTGGGTACCCATAATGCTGGCAAGATGCTTAGCAAGCTTATTAACTTTCTCTTGTTTGGCGCTTAAATCCTCCAGCGCTTGCTGTTGCACAAGAAAGTACGCATCTGAATTCTGCAGGGACTTCCTCAGTCCTTCGGCTTCTTGCCGCAGCACAGCTGACTGATGCCTTTCAGCTTGTAGCTGAGACTGAAGAAGCCGAAGTGATTCAGGCAGCGAGTTCGAAGAGCTTGTGCCAGCGGTACTGGCCAGTAACTCGAACACTACATCAACGCAGGACTGTGGGGTTTTCTCACTGTCTACAAGATCGTTTTTATCACCTTTCTTGGAGACCAACAGGGTTGTCTCACTATCTTGAACCTTATCTGCATTACTTTCTCTACCATTGCATAGTGGGGTGCTCTTCTCAAATATTTTGTTTGCATACTACAAGAGAAACAAGCAGACACATCACAGGTTTAGCTTGTAGTATACGAAACTCATTTTGGTAAACCGGTTCAGTAGTAAGGTGGACAGGATAACAGCATGAAACAAACATATATCTATGTACTATGGTCACTGTATTGTCCATATCATTCTAGTTTATGTTCCCTAATCAAGATAGAGACACAGTTCAACTCATATATTTTTAAGACACAGCAGCATAGACAGAATATAAGTCTGAGAAACTACACAACATTGGCAGCACTTGTGATGTGCATCACATGAGAACATAACTGTTTATACAACTTAAACTGAAATCAACATAGAGCAAGAAGTTAGAACAACAATCCAGTTAAAGAAATAGGTTTAAAACATACCTGTTGCGCCATTGGAGTTTCAATTGGATCCTTCAAATTCGAAAGTAGTTGGTATGAGTAAATACAGTGCAACAGCAAAGGAGTATGGACCATAGCTACGGAATCTGACCTGAGAATAGTTGCTCTTCTGCTTTAAATGTGGAGTTTGGGTTAGCTGTGGTGGTCTTCGTGCTTTGGGCACTGCAGTAGCTTTACAAACTGCTCGTGTGGGGGTACTCTGTGGTGGACATGGTGCTTTGTCAACTATAAGTGGGTTACTATCCGCTGGGGTTGCGGTTAGATGGGTTGTAGCTGGTTCTCTGCCCAATGGTGTAAGTGTGCAATCTGGAAGAGTCTCGATTATGTGTGGTGGGGCTAGTTTGTGGGCCAGTACAACCATGGTTCTATCTGCATCGACGGGTAGCACTGTCTTTTGTGAAGAACGGGTTTTTGCTCCCTTAGATACTGCCATCACCCCCTCCAATTCAAATGGCTGATAAACAAGAAAAGAAATTGAACGTACAAACATTGTATGATAGACATATGTGGTAATTCACATATATGTTGTCTAACCAAACAGGACAACATGACACAATTTCACATATATGATGCCTAACTAAACAGGATAGCATGACATAGTTTCAGATATATGATGGATAACTTAACAGGATATAATGGCATAATTCAACATATGATGAGTACCTAAACAGGATGACATGACAAAACTATATGATGTCTTTCTAAAATAGGTTGGGATGAAATAATTCACATACATGTTGTCTAAGTATACAGGATGGAATGATATAATTGACATAATTGATTCATATACTAAGCAGCTAGCACTCGCATGTATGATCTCTAAACTAAGCAGATAGAATTCAATATTGTGCATATGATGTCTAAACTAAGCAATGCAAGACACCATATGCATCATATGAGAAATATAAACATTGCAACTTAGAGCATACACCTCAGGTGGGATATAGGACTGGTCATCTGTCTCTGAATCCTCCTCTGAGGAGCTCCCTGTAACCATCGAGATATATGCTTCAACAGGTACCATTGCCTGCTCTGAAGACCTTATTTTCACTCCAGATTTTTCCATAACCGACTCAAATGGCTGATACACATGAAGAGTAGTTCAATATACACAGATTGTCGAAAAATGGAATATGTAATGAAAAAAAAGATGGCATGAGATAATTCACATATATGATGCGTGGCTCCATGGCGGGGCATAATTCACATATATGATAACTGGCTGAAAAACATGGCATTGCATAATTCACATATCTGATATAGAAAGCAAACATGAGGCATTCACACAAAGCATGTCTAATCTATGCAGATGGCATGGCAATGCAAGACACCATATGCATGATATGAGCAATATAACCCAGCCAAGTTAGAGCATGCACCTCGGGGGGGGGGGGCGACTGGTCATCTCTCTCTGAATCCTCCTCTGAGGAGCTATCTGTAACCAGCAAGAAATCTGCATCGACAGGTAGCACTGACTGCTCAGAAGACCTTGTTTTCACTCCAGATTTTCCCATGACCGACTCAAATGGTTGATGCACAGGAAGAGTAGATGAATGTATAAACATTGTTGACAAATGGAATACATTATGGAAAAAATATGGCACAATACAATTCACATATACGATGACTGGCTAAACAGGATGGCATTGCATGATTCACATATATGATGCCTAGCTAAAGAAGATGGCATTGCATAATTCCCATATACTACCTCCGTTCCTAAATATTTGTCTTTTTAGAGATTTCAAATGGACTACCACATACGGATGTATATAGACATATTTTAGAGTGTAGATTCACTCATTTTGTTCCGTATGTAGTCACTTGTTGAAATCTCTAAAAAGATAAATATTTAGGAATGGTGGGAGTATGATATAGAAACCAAACAGGTGGCATTCACACAAAGCAAATCTAAACTAAGCTGATGACATATAAGATGTATAATGTAAGCAATGCAAGGCGCCATATGCATGATATGACCAACATCAGCATGCCAGGTTAGAGCAACCACCTCAGGTGGTAAACAGGCGTGGTCGGCTCCTTCTGAATCTCCATCTGAACAGTTATCTTCCTATGGAATACAATCTGGAAATGTAGGAGGGGGGGGGGGGCACTTCGCCCACCATGGAGCGGCGTCTGCATGACATTATATTCGCACGCAACGGTCTTCTCTTTTTCTCCATATGTTCAGTACGATTGTGTACAATATCTGACATGCATAATAAAAAAATAGTTAGATTTTGTAAGAACTAAGGGGTGCATGCAAAAATCAAGACTGATGGTAGCAAACGAGTGGATGGATCCAAAACTAATGATAGCAGGTAGATTATAGCTTCAGTTTAAAAAGATAGACAATGGATCATCTATTGTTTGTTGCCCACCCAACATGAACCACATAGAAGACCCCAGATGAACCAAATAGTAGACAGATACTATTCGTTACTGGCTCGATATGAGACCCATGGGCAATTCAAAACTCAAGATTGAACGATAAAGTAGCAGGTAATAATAACCGATGTATAACGTAAGCAAACACGAAAGACTGCGACCTCTCTTCCGGAACTGTGTAGTCCTCAGGTTCATCTGCTCAGTCGATGATGGTAATGCAGTTGGTGTGGCTGCCAGCAACGGGGAAGATGATCTGAGGCGGCGAAAGGAAGTCTGCAGGGGGGATCTCTGCTGCAGTGAACGCTTCTGTCGATGGTGCACCTCAGGTGGGGTGGATGACGGCACGGCAGGAGCAGGACATAACACACAGAGTTTTCTTTGACGCCTATCTGAAAATGAAGTAAATCTGTAAGGGCTCCTTAGAATTGGAGGATTCTATAAACACAGGGACAGGAAAAACACAGGAATAGGATAGGAATGCACGTGTAAAACAGAGCATTTGGAAACATAGGATTTCAGTCAACCTGGGTGTTTGGCTCACATGAATTGGAAGAACAGAGGAATGGAGAAACAAAGTGATGCGATGAGTGTACAACCTCTTTGGCATAGCCTTGTGGACCTCAGCATCATTGGGTTGGACGTGGAGGATGGTGATGATGCTGGTGTGACTGTCGGAGGCGGGGAAGAAGACCCGAGGCCTCTGGAAATGGCGCCGAGGGTACTGCTCCACTGTGATGGACGGTTCCGTCGTTGGAGCAGCTCCGCTAAGGTGTACGGCGACGAGGTTGAAGCATGACAAGACAGACACCGTTAATCTGAAGTGGGACCCTAATATCATCTGCAATAGATGATGTAAAATACATCACCAAAAAGTGCTAGATGTAAAACGCATCAGCCGCGCCACGGCCGCTCTGACAGATGCTGTAAGTACTGTTCACTCTGAACTTAACTGAAGAAAATGAACTTCACAGTCGAAACTGAATTTTACTGTCGAAACTGATTGAACTAGTAACAGAGCATTGCAATAGATGTTTAGGGCGTTCGAGCACTAGTAGCAGAGAAGCAGTGATCTAAATCAGCAGACGCTCGAGCAGGGAACGCACTAGCAGAGAGCAAATCATGCAGTAGCACCGCGAGCGAGTGCTAAAGCAGCAACTCCTGTAGCTGCCGGAGGTCGTGCAGCAGCAGCAGCGCAAGCGAGAGCAAGAGCAGAGCAGCAGCACGAACGAAAGCAGGAGCAGTGCAGCAGCGCGATCGACAGCAAGAACAGAGCCGCAGCAGCTGCAGCTAGTGCCGTTGTGGAAGTCGCCGCCGAGGAAGCAACGACATGGGGGAGAGACACCGTGGATGATGTGGCCGGCGACGGCGCCGTCGATGGAGACACGCCATGTCTGCTCGGTATCAAGCACCGGCACCCCCGTGAGATTGAATAAAAGATAAAATGCAGCGGTGAGTGCAGAACCTCCTTGGTGGCGCCGAGTTGGCCTCGGATTCATCGGAGGAATTGGTGAGGGTGCTGCGGTTCCGGTGGGACAGGTCAAGACGGCGCTGTGGGGATTGAGGTGGCGCGATAGACGAGGCGAACATCGGGGCAGCTCCTTGGAGGTGGAGGATGGGGCGGCTGATCCGGCGGGACGACGAGATCGACAACGGATCCTCATCCGGTGCGGTGGATGAGGGACGGCGAGCTATTGCGGTGGACGACGTAGTCGGGGAAGAGTCTCCGGCTGGGCGGCGGCCGGGAGGCCGACGGAGGAGCGTGGGGTTTCGCAGGTTTTGGCGGCCTCGGTGTACGAATGGGGGGGGGGGCGAAGGGGGAGGGGGAGCCAAGCTTAGGGACGCGCTTGTCCGAAATGTAGGGTAAGTTACCAGCGTACCCCCACCGGTTTTGACACCGCGACGTGGAGCTTCATTTTCAGCTGAGGGGTAGAAGGGGGATTTCGCGTGTCTGGGCTGCGGGAGCGATTTCGGATGAGGAGGGAGTTCTCGCGCTCGTCCAAATTTCGGGATAACAAGGCGCGGCGCGGGTTGAAGAAGCGGGAGTTTCAAAGCAAGTGAGACAAAAGATACTCGAGCTTGAAAATTTCGGGATAACAAGGTGCGGATTCCTTGTTTGGCAGAACAAACTTAACGTGTAAAAAAAAACAATTCATACAAGACACAAGAGAGTCATGTCCCCTTTTACTATATTGCTATAGATTCCATTGAAAAAACTACAAGAAAAATGTAAAAAAATCGGGAGAACAAGATTACCCTGCACAGTACCAAATCGATTCGCACTTCCCTCAACAACAACAAAAAACAAATCAATTCCCACCAAAGAAAGAGTAATGTCCCTTTTTATATGATTACAGATGCCATGATCTCGAATTTCAATTTTTGAATCCACGTTATGTTGAATTCGAATATATCGTTAGGTGACCTTGCGGTTTATTATTGATGTAGTCGTACATTTTGATCTTCCATCATATATGAACATTTTACTCCACCATGTGAACATATATATTGTCGTCTACCATATGGACTAAATTTGAATCAATTTTCCTTATTTGAATACGATTGTTGTCAAGTTATACAATAATTTAAATATTATCTTGATAACAAAAAACATACATATAGCAGTAATCATATTTCACTATGAACTACATGTACCATACGCTCTCCAATTCAAATATTTGTATCCATTTTATGTTGAATTCAAATCATAGTACATTATTGGTCTAGGTAGCGAGATGTTTGGGATAATCTAAACCCTGTTTTCATACGTATAATTTTTGGCTGAATTGGGACAAGTTTTGGTATAAGCCTCTTGCAAAACCGGAGATTCTCTCAACAAGCCTTGTGGTTCCGAGAGGGAACGTGTCACCTTTGTGTGCGAAACAATATACGCTGCCTCCCCCCTGATTTTATTTACAGAGGCAACATAGAACTATATGAGTGCCCCGTTAAATTTTGGAATTATTTTGGGTTCATTTGGCCTTTTTATACATTAATTGAGTTTCTGGACTTTTAATGTGCATAATCTAAATATGAATTGCATGCACATGCTCCGGTGCACCAAAGTGGGTTGAAAAATCACATGTGTGTCCTTGGTTGAATTTCTAGGTCCCATGGAAGAAATGAGAATGAAATTCAAACATCTGGGCGTCATGACTCGGCCAAGAACATCGAGAAACTTTGATTTTAAATTCATGTAAATCCAAAACTCGCCTGGAAATCATGAAACTTGGCATGGTGTCATGTCATGGCACTAACATGTTGTGGTAAAAAATTGGGCCGATTTGGAAGCTCGTGGTTCTAAAAGGGAACGTGCCACCTTTGAGTGTGAAACGATATACGCTGCCCCCCCTTGAGTTTCTTAACAAAGGCAACATAGAACTACATTAGTGCCCTGTTAAATTTTGGAATTATTCCGGGTTCATTTGTCGTTTTTTATACATTAATTGAGTTTCTGGTCATTTAATGTGCATAAGTCAAATTTGAACTAGAAGCACATGCTCTCGTGCACCAAAGTTGGTTGAAAAATCACATTTGTGTCCTCGGGTGAATTTCTAGGTCCCATGCAAGAAATGAGAATAAAATTAAAACATCTGGGCATCGTGGCTCGGCCGAGAACATTGAGAAACTTGGTTTTAAAATTCTTGTAAATCCAAAACACGTCTGAAAATCATGAAACTTGGCATGGATGTCATGTCATGGTACTACCATGTTGTGGTAAAAAAATTGACCGAATAGGAACATATTTTGGTATAAGCTTCTTTTAAACCGAAGCTTCTCAAGAAGGCTCGTGGTTCTGATAGGGAATGTGCCACCTTTGAGTGCGAAACGATATACATTGTCCCCCTTGAGTTTATTTACAAAGGAAACATAGAACTACATGAGTGCCCTGTTAAATTTTGGAATTATTCCGGCTTCATTTGGCCTTATTTACACATTAATTGAGTTTTTGGTCATTTAATGTGCATAATACAAATTTGAACTACAAGCACATGCTCCCGTGCACCAAAGTTGGTTGAAAAATCACATTTGTGTCCTCGGGTGAATTTCTACTCCCTCCTTCCATCTATATAGGTCCTAATGCGTTTTTCGAGGCTAACTTTGACCAAACGTTAGAGCAATAATATATGACATGCAACTTACACAAAGCATACCTTCAAATTTGTATGTCAAAGGAGCTCCCAATAATATAATTTTCATAGTATACATCTCATGTGCTATTAATCTTGTCAATATTCAAAGGTTGTCTTGAAAAACACATTAGGCCCTATATAGATGGAAGGAGGGAGTAGGTCCCATGCAAAAAATGAGAATAAAATTCAAACATCTGGGCATCGTGGCTCGGTCGAGAACATTGAGAAACTTGGTTTTAAAATCATGAAACTTGGCATGGTGTCATGTCATGGTAGTACCATGCCGTGGTAAAAAAATTGACCGAATAGGAACAAATTTTGGTATAAGCTTCTTGCAAATCGGAGCTTCTCTCAAGAAGGCTCGTGGTTCTGGGAGGGAATGTGTCACCTTTGTGTGCATAATTCAAATTTGAAATACAAGCACATGTTCCAGTGCACCAAAGTTGGTTGAAAAATCACATGTGTGTCCTCGGGTAAATTTCTAGGTTCCATGCAAGAAATGGGAATGAAATTCAAAATTCTGGGCGTCGTGGCTGGGTTGGAAACATTGAGAAACTTAGTTTTTTAATTCCTGTAAATCCAAAACACGCATAAAAACAATGAAACTTGGCTTGGTGCCATGACATGGCACCAACATGCCGTGGTAAATTTGCAGTCCGATTTGCGAAGGCGCACACATTAACAATCAACAAAGTCATTTTGGAACAAGTGCTGTCACGTTACAATCGGAAACACAAGTATTATTGAAACCGTGGGCGTTCTACTTACTAGTACCATTTACGTGCCGCCACGCGTCCCCATTTTTTATTAGCTAGGAGGCGCCGTGCAGGGTAGCTATTTGAGTACGAGAGGCGTGCGATCAGACCACTGCGCGTGCTTATCGGGAGGAGAGCCCTTTGACCTCCATCTGTCATCCACCTCTCTCCCAAGGTCTCCATTAATGGCGCCCGAGCCTCTATTTAATGGCGTGGCTATGTCTCACTCGACTGAGATTTAAGAGAGAAAAAAGAAAAATCTGAAAGCACGGATCTTGATGTAAGATCCGACGGACCTATATAGCATCTACTGTGACTTATAGCAAGACTGATGAATATATAAGGACGATTAAATTTTTTTTTGATCAAAGAAGGGCTTGCCCCTTCCGATTTTCATTACTGAAAACCACCACAATTCACAAGAAGTTCAGCACAACTCCAGCCTAACACGAAGGACTAAAAGCTACCAGATTGAAATCGCAACATCCCAAGAGGCCAACAAAGGCCAAACATCCGCGCTAGAACCCAACATTTCACAACCGACGACACAATCCACATCCTAAACTGATTATTACATCAAAAGAAACCAGGAAACTGAAGGAAGCCCAGCAGCAACTAGAAGAACAGCAACGCCAGGGTCGCCACAGCAAGAGTTTTCTTCATTCCAGCCTCGCAACATTGATCTTCCATAGAAAGATAAGGACGATTAATTGTCTTACATAATTAGAAAGATAATTAAAAAGCCACATGCGGCTATGCCCAAAATACACAAGGGCAAAAGAAGAAGGAAGACAAGGATCTGGCTCGCTGATCTCTACTTTCTTGATGCGTTGCCGCAGGCCGCAGGAACTAGTCTCCGCGGCGAGCGGCGATGAGCTCTTTCGTGTCCTCAAGACGCTGCTTGAGAACATCCACGGATTCCTCCACCAGCCTTTGGCGCTTGTTGTGGAGCATGTCATTCTCGTCCATAAGTTTCTTGACGATGACGCCAGTCCTCTTCAACAAGGCACTGGTCTCCTCCTGCTGGTCTGCACTTCGGACGATCTTCTCCCTCAGCAGGTCATGCTCGGCCCGGAGCCTCTCATTGCCCTCCCTTAGTTGCCGGATGATGACGGTAGCCTGTTCAAACGAGGCTTTCATGTCGTCCTGCAACCTCGCCCAGCCGGAGATCTGATCCATCTGGTTATGGACGATCGCATGCATGTGCCTGTAACAGTCGTCGCCTGCCCGCGAGAAATTTTCCCAGGCCGCCGCGGCGCGGCGGGACATCTCTGCTGCATTCGTGGCGTGGCGGGACATCTCTGCTGCTTCCGCGGCGCGGCCGGACCAGTCTGCTGCATCGACGGTGCGGCGGGACCTCCGTGCTGCTTCAGCGGCGCGGCGGGACCTCTGTGCTGCTACTTCCGCACGGCGGGACATGTCGGCTGCTCTCGCAGCGAGGCGGGACATCTCTCGTGCTTCCGCTTCCATGCTCGCCTCTCCCTGGTGGCAATCTCTCGACCCAGAACTCACGCTGGCCATGGTAGACGCAAGGGAAGGATGCTGAATGACTTGTTTGTTTTTGTGGACGAGGAGTTGAGGAGGAATGTGCAGTCATCTTGGCATACTAGTATTTATAACCGAGTACTAATACGCTCCTAAGTGGGAAACCGTTTAGGTTGTGATTGGTGTGAACAGGTTTGCAATTCAATATAGCGTGGTACTATTACGCTCCTAAGTGGGAAACCGTTTAGGTTGTGATCGGTGTGAACAGGTTTGCAATTCAATATAGCGTGGAGTAATTTGGAATGTGACGAGACGCAAGCTGAAAATTTATTGACGGTTCTAGTTTCGAAGTGCGGCACTATTCCCGGATGGAGTACTTCTTTTTCTACTCCCTCCTTTCCGGTTTTATAGGGCTTATCTCAAAATTTTAGTTTTTCCATTTTATAAGGCTCAATTTGGTTGTTCCCCAACACATGTTCAGATTCCAAGGTGCATTAAATCATTGCATGCAAGTATTAAGAGAAAATTGACCAATGCATGTACTTTATGCATGCATGCATTGCAATTAATGCATTGATAAACATAATTTTTTGAGAAAAACAAGAGCATTAATTAGGTGCTTTTGCAAACTACAAAAAAGATTCCACCACTCACCATCTTGGTTGGTGAGATTTTTGAATTAAGCCCTATAAACCGGAAAGGAGGGAGTACTGCTGTGTACGTGCAATAACTGGCACCGTCGTATACATATCTTACGGTTAATGGGGCGTTCGACAGGAATAGCCGCGTGGCGAGCTCTAGGCTAGTATTTTTTTCAGACGCATTAAATCTATCTCTCGGGACTTCTCGCACGCACCATCGTGCCACCCACAAAAACTTGTACTCTGAGTTTAGTAGTACGTTATACAGGTAGAGAAGAGGTGCACACACGCACTCATCCTCTCACACACGCGTCTGTTTTTTCTCGAAAAGGAGGATGATGACCCCCGGCCTCTGCATCTGGGAGTCACACACGCATCTGTAGCTACGAATTGTAGTGTTCTCAACCATCCGATTGGCTCTATCATGGATGTACCTATATACTAAAACATGTCTAGATACATCTATATTTTGACAAATGGAAGGCATGTATTGTGGAACGGAGGGAGTGCTTGTCATCAAAATGGATAAAAAGGGACGTATCTAGAACTAAAATACGTCTACATACATCTCCTTTTATCCATTTTGATGACAAGTAGTACTTCTTACCCAAAGGAACTTTATATCCAACAGACACAAAATATCCGTTCGACTGTTGGAAATTACGGATCTGATGTCGAAGTAATTGCTGCATCGCCACCAAAACCCACCATTTCTTAAGCTAAAGTAGACCAAGGTAATCCCTATATTAGCATATTACTAAGATAAACAGAAGGCACTGTAGAAACATTTAGGACGTGAGCTTGTCAATCTGAATGTGGAGGGACAGAAGCTTAGCACCGGCCAACAGCTTGGGCGGAACTGTCAAGAAGGTCAGCTCCTGCACGTCGACGTCGCCGGGATCCTTGCTGCTTGTCACCTCCATTTCCACCTTGATGGCGTCAGTCGTGCCTTTGGGCTCCCCCGGCGGGCCGTTCGCCCACAGCTTGGACACGTAGTGCGGCAGTGGGGACGCCCCCGCTCTGATGCAGACGACCGACACGGTGATAGGCGCGCCGATGTCGAGCACGCCGCCGACCAAGAAAAACGCGCGGCGGTCCTCCTCCGCGAACAGCAAGAGTTGTGGCTCCGACAGTGGCACTTGAGCACGGGCATGGGATGCGCAGTGCTGATGTGGTGGTAGAGCGCCGGCGGCGGGCCTTCGTAGCCGCAGACGGGCACGGGGCATTTGCAGGGCGCGAGCGGACACACGCTCTGGTGATCGGCGAGCTTGTGGTAAGTGACGTAGAGCCCACAACCTTCGTGCGGGCACTCCATCCTCACCGACGAAAGGACGGAGTCCACCGCCGTGTTCCGCATGTGAAAGCCACCGCCGCGCTCGCACTTCTGGCACTGCCGCTGGTTCCCGGGGCGCTCGACGCGGCAGTCCGCGCAGGCCAGGTGCCCTCCCTTGCACTGCAAAAATCAATCGAACATCACATCAATCAAGACTGCACCTTGATCAATCAGCAGAACGGACGAGGTGTATTCGAACCTCATACACTGGAGGCGTCAAGGGGCGGAGGCACAAGGGGCAGTGGAGCACGGTGAGGTCCATCGAGACCTTAGAGAGCTCCATCGTCGGGTCCTGTTCGGTCTGCATGATCTCGCCCTCCTCGTGCCCAACCATCTCTCGACTTGGGCCGGGGTATTACAAAGCTTTACCGTCACATATTTTATACTACTTCAAGGTGCATTAAATCAACACATGCAAGTATCAAAAGGAGAGTCACGGCATGCATGCATGCGTTGTAATTAATGCATCGGTAAACGCAAATTATTGAAATATATCGAGTGCAGTGCTTTGATGTGTCGCGTCAACTCATACATCAACGAGAAGTTTGATTATCCTCTCCCTCACGGACTTGACTGCACCTGCCTTTGGCTGTATGACAGGTTGGCCACACACCTGTCGGGCCCACCTGTCATACACGCAAAGGCAGGAGCGTCCCTCCCTCGCGCATGAGCGTGGTGGCTGGCAAGACTAGGAGAAGCTTTCGCTACACGCTCTCCCTCCCGCACGCGGTGGACATGCAGCAGTTCAATCGGTGTCAGATGGCCAGAAGCGTACTGTAGTACTCCTCCAGTGCAGTAGTACTCCATCATTGTTCGACTTCCCGAAGAGGCGAAGAGCCAAGCGCAGCCCGGACGCTCGTGTGGCAGTTTCATGTGTAGAGTAGTCTAGGATAGCGTGTACCGTGCCTGTAAGCTTAAAATCGTTGGGGTCGGCTCCATGCTATGTGGCCGTCTCGAAGTTTAAAAAAAAATTAAAATAGTCTTCTGGCCCTACCTCACACCCTGGTGATTGTAGTTTGCACGCTCATCTGGTCAAGACAGGAATATATATTTTAATTTGTTTTTTTTGAAAAGGGGGGACTCCCCGGCCTCTTCATCAGAACGATGCATACGGCCACATATATTTTAATTTGTGGTGGGTAAATGTTAGAGGTTGCAGCAAATATATTGTACACTGCGGGTCTTTCAGCCAAGTTTAGAGGCAAGCATGTGGGGCCAGTGCTATGATGTGTCGCGTTAACTCGTACAACGAGGAGAAGCTTGATTTTACTACATGCCTTCTCCCTCACCCATGCGCGCGGTTGCTCGCAAACGAGGATAGGCTTTTGCTTAGTAGTACTTCTACAACAAGCTATCTATCCTGCTCGCGGTGGACGGACATGCAGCAGTGGATTCGACACTGTAGAAGTAGTAGTAGTAACATCATTGTTCGTCTTCTCGAAGAGGCGAAGAGCCAAGCGCAAAACGAACGTTGCAGTTGCGAACATTGGAGCACGCATATAGCCAGGCTCTTGCATGAGACAAAATTGCTATGTGAGCCCACTATTGTACTAGTACGTACAACTACTTGCTAGTATAGCCCTGTAAACCAGAAAGGAGTATTTGCCCTTCTAGAGATTTCAACAAGTGACTAGACTACACCGAGACGGAGTACATATGCAGCAAAATGAGTGAATCTGTACCGTAAATAAATACGTACTAGTTCTACCATTTTCCTCTCCGAGGTGCACAATATTGAGTATACTAACTAGTCTCTTTTTGACACGCATTTACGTTTTTTTTACACAGTACAGACGCAAGTGCTCATATACACGCGCATACACTTACCCGTATGAACGCACACACGCACGGCACTATCATCTTGAAATTTACGAAGTCGCCATAGGCACCTCGTCGTCGACGGGTCCATAGGTGCTTGAATGCCAAGGAGGGAGAGGGTAGCGCTTCCTGAGACATTGAACGGTCAATGATGCATCCTCAATTACATGCAGAGGGAATTAATTGGAGAAGCAGAATAGAGCCAGCACGATGTGAATGCAACAGAGTTTGGACTCTCATATAATAAAGGCGCCCCACCACTCCAATCCATCTACTCCCAAGTCTCTGCGCAACACTGCTCACTCCAATCCAAGACCAAGTGACCAGAAGCCACAAGCACCTATGGAGGCGATGGACGCGAGCGGCAGTCGGCTGTGCCAAATCATCCAAGGCGCCGGCCTGCGGCCCCGCACCGCACAGCGTTTCCAGACGGTGCTGGCGACCACAGGCATCGTAGCCCTCGCCGACGCCGGCTTCGCCTCTCGCATGGACGACATGATGGTCAACTCCATCCGCAAGTTCACCGCCGTCAAGAAGCGCGCGGACGACCTTGCCGTATTGCTCTAGCCCGCGCGCCCAGGCTCCTCATTGCCTACCACCCTCATCGGCCTCCATGGTGACGAACTCTTTCAAGCCTTGGTGGCCCTGCAGGTGCCGGAGGTCGCGACGAAGAATGTGCACCTCGAGGCCGCGCTCGCCGCGCAGCGCCTCGCCATGCAAGAAACCGTCGACCTGCACATCCACGTCTACGAGGAAATCGTCTACATAGGCCACTACAAGGCAAGGCGAGGACAGAAAGACGTTGGCCTTCTTCCAGCGGCTGGAATCTTTGGACGCCATTATTCAGAAGCACGTCGACCTGGCCACGAAAGCCGCTGCTACTTAGGCGCCGTTCGGTGGGCCGGCGCCCTGAGTCGAGGAGGTGGACGTCGTCGATGGATGCATCTCTTCTTGCCTCCTATAACCAGCACTGCATCGCCTCGTGGCCTTAATGTTTTATTAGTATAGTACTCCCTCCGTTCCCAAATATAAGTCTTTCTAAAGATTCCAGCAAGTGACTACTACATACGGAGCAAAATGAGTGAATCTACACTCTAAACTATGTCTACATACATCTGTATGCTGTATTCCATTTGAATTAGTATCTAAAAAGGCTTATATTTATGAACGGAGGGAGTATATGGCATTTTTATTCCAGTCGTAACGTTTTCACTGTGAGGTGGGGCCGCAGTTGAGCAAACCCACCCCGCCCACCGGGCGTCGGCCGAGTTTAGAATTACTAGAAGAGAGAAACGAGGGAGGAGAGCTAGCTGTAGAACGGACACTATTGTCAGATGGGACTCGTGTTTATAGAATAGGAGTACTGAGCACTCGTGCCTCTTTTTTTTTGAGGGAAAAATTAGTCGTATGTCTAGTACTCCCTCCGTCTAGGTGTGTAAGTCATCTTACGAAAACCAAATATTCTCAAAACACTTAGGCGCGGTACATTAACTCTCATCTCGTTTCTTGTTTCGTGACATATCAACCAATAAGAGATGTGAGCCATGAATGCTTTAAATGACTTGAGACAACAAACACGACATGCAGTGGTCAGTTCATTGCATGCAATGTTATTAATTAGCAAAAAAACATTAAGTTCTCTCGTTTTCCCCTCCACCTTGGTCGCGGTGCGCAGCCTAAGATGACTTACACACCTAGACGGAGGGAGTACCACTAGTTGGGTGCGTGCGACCTATAACTGTCATCACTTTAGGTCTCTTTTTCGAACCGCGGCTACGCTTCACAGTACATATTATTTCACGCATTTATCCTCCTATATGTACTCCTAGGCTATTTCCACGTGCTCCCGTTCGCCGACATGTGGGACATAGAGCATCTGGGTCGTAGTGCATGCACGACTCAGAGCATATGCCGGGGTACTTTACATTTCAGACCTCACGAATTACATGCAAACCCCCCGCAGAAGAATAAATAAATGAATGAATTACTACATGAAACCGGATTATTTTCATGGAAACCAGAGCACGTTCATTAAATTTTGGACATAATACGTTTATAAAAAATGATCGGACCGAAACCAGTCTAAGGGCCTCTTTGATTTTTCCCGCAAAAAAGGGCCTCTTTGATTCGCAGGATACTGATAACACATGAATGGGGAAAGTATGATGGCGATGAACCGAGACGAGGAGAACTCTAACTCAGTTAGAGGTTAGAGTTAGATTCTAACCCTGAACTAACTCTAAACCAAAGAGGTGTATGGATGGCAGGGTTAGATTGACAATAAATGCTCTATCTCAATCATTTGACTACTTTGGACCCTATTTCCTGCCGGATTTGGAGGGTGCTTGGGTACGTTTTAGTTCCATGACTAAAAGTAGTGGGACTAAAACTTGCTAGCCTCACCCATGCTTGGATCAAAATACTAAAGAGACTAAAATCAAGTTAATGAGCATTTATTATCCTCCAAACCCTCCAATCCAGAACTCGCATGTGTTAAAGTAGAGGAGTTAAATGAGGAGAGAGAGGACTAATCCACATTTTAGTAGGGGTACCCCTGACTAAATTTTTTTAGTCTCAAGACTAGTTTAGCCCCTCTTTAGTCAGGGGTGCTTGGAACTTTAGCCTCTTAAAGAGACTATTTTTAGTCAGACTAAAATAAGTCCCTTGGATCCAAGCACCCTCTTGGTGTGGCCGGCTCTTCTGTGGCCTCCTCCCGCTCACAATTGACATAAGCGAACCATCTATAGAAATCAAGCATGCAAAACATGATAATTTTTACTTTGTCCATACAAATGAGATATCCCACTTAAACATTCAAGTCGTCAATCAAGCTTCACAAAATAAAAAACACTTCATGAAACAAAGAATGAGCTAACTCATCACGGAAGTCATTCACAATAGGGGGGGAGCCCGGAGCCCCTCATGCACCGAGGGAGGAGCTCGCCATCGTCGCTTTGGAGGAAGGCTCTATAGAGCCCAAGCCCTGGGAACCCCTCCGACGCTGGCCCTTGCGAGTTGAGGTCGACACCGGCATGGGTTGCAGGGCTGCTTGCCGCCGACTGGGAACTTAATCTTTGGGCCTCTAGAAATAATGCAAGCCTGTAACTAAAATACCTAGAAAGGTGAACTGAATCTTTGGGCCTCTAGAAATAATGCAAGCCTGAAACTGAAATACCTAGAAAGGTGAACTGAATCTTTGGGCCTCTAGAAATAATGCAAGCCTGAAACTGAAATACCTAGAAAGGTGAACTGAATCTTTGGGCCTCTAGAAATAATGCAAGCCTGAAACTGAAATACCTAGAAAGGTGAATTGTATCTTTGGGCCTCTAGAAATAATGCAAGCCTGAAATTGAAATACCTAGAAAGGTGACCTGAATCTTTGGGCCTCTAGAAAGATTTATTACCTCCTCAAGCAGCATCAAACAATTCCATGCATGCACCACAAATCTATACCAAGTTTGATCAGGATCTACTTTTCCAAATCAGAATTAGCACTAGAGCAAGCAAGATCAATGATATGGTCGTGAGACAGAGAAGGAACGAACAAACTCACCCCTCTCGCGACCTCCCTGGTAGATGCGCCGCCGCCGCGCACGACAGAGGGAGAAAAACGATTGGTGAAGGGGGAGCGAGGCGACCTTCGAAGGCCGGAGGGAGAGGGAGGGCCGGAGTAGGGCGGTGGAGGCCGGAAGGAGAGGGCGGCCGGAGGAGAGAGAGGGCGAGCGGACCTATGGGGAACAGAGAGGAGTCATGCGAGAGGGGGGGCGATCTGGTGCGGGCAGGGGAGATTTTTTTAGTTCTCTTTTAGTGGGCCCGAGGATAACTAACCCAATTAGAACCTCTCCACCAGGCTAGTTTTTTTAGCTGGGTTAGAGCAAACTAGCTCAAACTAACCCCTCTTGTTTCGATAATTTGAGGCTATTTCAACCCAAACTAGCTCTAACTCAGGGATCCAAACAAAGAGGAGTGTTACTGTACATGCTACAGTGTGGACCGTAGCATATTGTTTTTTATGGCCATATCACCACATTGTTTTCTACTGCTGGTTCACTGGGCTACCGTGGTTCGCACTGCTGGTTCACTGGGCTGCCGTGGTTCGCACTCCTCCGACCTGAGTAGTACTGCAGTATAGTACTAGTATATACCGCATCATTCTTTGCTCCTTCTTACTACTCCGACATGTGGGAGAGCCAGCATCCGGGTCGACGTGTCATGCACCAGATTAGAGCGCGGAACGGAAGGGGGCATCACCCCGGTCGGAGCACCAGTAATTCATGACTATAGTGAGTGGTCATATCACAAGTCTTTCCAGTAGTAACGCGCCATCAAATCACACAGCCCCACTCGCTCACCCTCCTCTCCTCTCTGTCAATCCGCCTACCCGAAAACTGCCATGCGTACTGCCCGAGAAAAGCCCCGCCCTCAACTTTTAACTACACGAAAATAGTTCGAGCTTGTTCGTTCTATATAAATACAGTACTTACTGTATGTTTATTCACCCGTGGGGTTGTTCAATGAATGGAGGGGCGGGGAGCACAAGTGAACAATACTGTAGTACTACTAGTAGTAAGTAGGAGTCGTACAGTAGTCACCTTAAATAGAGAGTCTATTTTCTTTAATGCGACGTACACAAATTGAAACGCTTGTTGTGGAGAGAAAAAAATATAATCACTCCACTATATATGGACGCAGGGGCCTGAGCGCTTGCTTTACTAGGGTTGCTCTCTTCATTCTCTCATCCTCTCCAGATATAAACAAGACAGTGGTAGCGACATTTTCTCTCTGCTCACCGCTGGTCACAGATCCGGCCGGATCCCTTCGGCCGGTGTGTGTAGAGGACTAAAAGGTGCATCGTTCACGCGGTCATTGCCGCCGAGGGAGGAAACCCACAGCTGCCGGAGGGGCCCGATCCTCTGCCCGTGCCGTTCTCTCCGACACAGCGCCGGCTCGGGAGGTCCTCCGACCCTTCTTCCTCCCTGCCGTATTGTCCGTAGATCCAACCTGCCGCCACCGACATCCCGGCGACCCTCGGGTATAAGTTCTTCGAAAGCGGCCTTGCTCTACTGCCCCAGCTCCCCACGTGTCTGCATGTGCATCTTTTTCTACTCCCATCAGCTCTTCCAAAGCCACCTAAATTTTTAGTATTATTAGAGTTAAAGCTACTTCATGCATTCGAATCTAGGGCTTTGTTCAAACAACGAAGAAAGGGGGAAAGTTGTAGCATGAATCTAGGACTTGATTCAAAGAGGAAATAATATGGTGAAAGTAGTAGAGACCGGATACCCAACCGGTCTCTTGGTTGAAAAGGGAAATAATGGGAAAACGCAGTACAAACTGGATAAGGAACAGATCTATTATTGGTTGAAAAAAGGATAGAAAGTGGCGGCTGGTGGACAAGTCAACAGAGTATGTCCAGGATTAGATTTGCTGCCATCACATAGTAAAAGGTCTCCAGGATTATATTTGCTGCCCTCACATAGTAAAAGGTCTCAGGATTAGATTTGTTGCCCTCACATAGTAAAAGGTCTCAGGATTAGATTTGCTGCCCTCACATAGTAAAAGGTCTCCAGGATTAGATTTGCTGCCCTCACATAGTAAAAGGTCTCCAGGATTAGATTTGCTGCCCTCACATAGTAAAAGGTCTCCAGGATTATATTTGCTGCCCTCACATAGTACAAGGTCTCCAGGATTAGGTTTGCTGCCCTCACATAGCATGAACAAACTCGGCATCACCACCTTATGCCTCCTTGTAGGTACATTGTGCTGATGCGTCCAGTGTTGCATGTCCTTATACCAACCTTTTCCTGTTGTTAATGTAAGGGCGCATGTAAAATGAAGCGATCACACTGTTACCATAGGGACATGTCTAACCAGTGTTATTGTTAATCTAATGCCTCCAGTAATAAGATGCAATTAAACTGTGTTACAAATGGCACTCCTGCTGTTTTCCCCAGTATGATAAGTAAGTTGCTCCTTTACGCTGCTGAGTGCCCTGGTGTCCCCATGGTCCCATGCCCTTAAACCAACTCTTTAGCTGCTGTTGATTTACTGTGTCTGGTAAACAAGCAATGCCACCATTAAAGTAATCCCGTATTTGAGGAATCACATTGTTGATCGTAATGCTTCTGGTAACATGAAGCATTGCTGACATTTTAAAATTTCTACTGTCCTTGCGTGATTGCCATGAACATAATTAAGATGCTTCTTTTCATTTTGTATATGTTTCGTATATTCTTATTGACCAGCAACTATTTACTTTCTATCTTTTTGTGCAGATAGGGATATCCATTTCACCTTGTTGCTATTGTGACCTTTTGGTGAACTGCACAGAACACTTTTTTTTTGGAATGAGTGTCTTGTGCAGTTCAACTAAAATGTCACGTGGGCAACATCTCTCAATTTTGGTGGAACTGCACAAAATGGTGATTGGAGTTTCCAAAATCTCCATCAAGTTCTGCTGGTAATCTCGTGCAACATTTTATTAGCCTTTGCAAGATGGAGCCGTCACTGTCACCACAATGGCACTTTATTTTAGTGGAACTGCACAAAAGGATAAGAAAATTATAGTTGCACCTTACATGAGCCGGACAGCCAACCTTAATGTTCCTCAATTTTAGTGCAACTACTAAAGAAGAACCTGCCAGCTCACAAGAGCAAGTACTTCTTGCTAGCTGAATGATGCAATCTTTGCTTCATTTCAGGTGAACTGCAGAAAAAGGCGCATGAATTGAATCATGGAACTCCAGGCAGACCTCATCCAAGTAGAGCTGGAGGTTGAGTTCAAGGAGGCCGCTATTAAAGCGTAATCATGCTGTCCTGTCTCCTTGTTTGTGCTGTGCAAACATGTTGTGCAAACATGAATACTCAACTACAGATGTTGTGACGGTCAAGAGCATTTGCCAAGTTCTTCGATTGTATGACATGGCTAGCCAAGATGGATTTAATCCCGATATTCACTTTATCAAAAGGCTCTAATGGGTTGGTTCTGAATCTTGCAAGCTGGGAATCAGTGAGATGTGTAGGCATCTTTGTTGTACTTATTATTTGAATCTTATTTGTTGGTTCTGAATCTTGCAAGCTGGGAATCAATGAGATGTGTAGGCATCTTTGTTGTACTTATTATTTGGATCTTATTTGTTGGTTCTGAATCTTGCAAGCTGGGAATCAATGAGATGTGTAGGCATCTTTGTTGTACTTATTATTTGGATCTTATTTGTTGGTTCTGAATCCTGCAAGCTGGGAAACACGGCATGATGATGCAGAGGACAACAACCATAACAAACAGTTCAAACTTGGTAGTATTATCTTTGTGAAAGTGCGACAAACGTGCTGATCGTGTGCGTCCTGAGAATAATAATTCTAATTGTTGTGCATGTTGATCCTGTGGCACTGATAGAACGAGCGAATGCATTGCTTGTTTTAAGTATAAATTTCTATTAAAGCTAATTAAATTTAAGTAAAGTGACCACTAAATCCTGTTATTACAGTACCAATACAGACCCACTCATGAACCGACGTGTGGCCGAGGGTGCATCTTCTGCCGGGCGTGCAACGGACGAGGGAGGGGTAGTAACTATTGTCGCCTGTACACAGTCAGCTTACTGTTGAATCCAGTTCCCCAGGAGCTGAAAAACGAACTGCTGCCGCCGCCTACACACTCGTTCACTCGAAGAGACTCCAATGTCGATCCGAGGGGTGAGCCTGCTGGATATGGACTTCAGCAAGGAGTTCCCCTTTGAGTTCGCCATTCAGTCCTATGGCTGCACCAAGTTGAATGTGATGTACACCAACGATACGGACTCGGTGAAGCTCTGCCTCGCCTCAGTCCTATGGCTGCACCAGGTTCTGGAGCATTCGCCCGTTTCATCGGCAGCGCCGACTGCACCTTCGCTACGGTGGAGAGAAGGAGGAACGCGAAGATTCGGCCATCTGGTGCAACAAGCTTGTCGACATCCAGAAGCAATACAAGATCATCAGCAACGGCAGGAGAAGGACTCCGTGGTTGACCTCGCTGAGACCATCATCAACCCCTGATACACCAACATGAAAGAAGACGACCTAAACATGTGGGAGGTACCTCTGAATCTAGCCTACATAACCTACGCGGCCAAGGACGCATACACATGCTACGACATGTACATGCAGATCTTGGACATGAGGGCGTGTCTGCTTCCCGTAACCGATGAGTACACGGACAACCGCAACGTCATGATCAAGCGTGCCAGGAAGGTCTAGATGTTGTACTTTATCTGTTTATAAGCACCTTTATCATCTGAGTGTTTCATGCATTAGTCTATGTGTCGTGATTATCTGTTTTGTCTGAAATATTTCTTTTAAGAACCCATTAACCTGATTGCTTTTTTTAGTGGCTATTTGCTTATGTATGTAAACTAGTTCACTTGTCCGTAAAAAAACCTAGTTCACTCGGCTGCCGTGCTTTGAATCTCCTTCCTCCCAACATATTCCCCTACTCAGGTGGACCCAGCAGGTCTCTGAATTTTCTCCCACTTTCTTTTTCGATGTAAACTGAGTTTTCTCCCAGTACTTTCCCCTAGAACCAACTCAACTGTCCCACGTCTAGCCTAAAAAATAATAATACCCCACGTACTATTAACTCATCAAATTAAAATGATATTTTATTTTGTAAGTTGAAAGTTCTTACAAAATAATAATAATAATTGTTTATATATAACTTGGCAAGTTAACTCCTAGTGATTGCGTACATAAGCTTGCAAAGATTTTACTGACGTGCAATCATGTGTTTATGTTTTTATAACATTTCTCCGTCTAGCCCAACATGATATTTTCACCCAGCCCAGCAAGTCCGCGGATTTCGAGAAAAATGCAAATGGGATTTAAACGGGCTGCATAGATGCTACATCATTGTTTCACCCAGCCCACCAAATGGACTAAAAAAACAAATGGACTGGCTGACATGTGGGCCAGTAGGTCGAAGCCTAAGAAGGCGTTGGATTTACATCCAACGGCCGGCATTCTTCTTCAATCTCTCGTCTTCTTCCCCCAGCGCTGCCGGAACCACCTGCTCCAGCCTTCGGCGTCCAGCGGCGTTGTTTTGCGCTCCTCAGCGAAACGCTACCCCGCCGACGGCCAGGCCATCCCTCCACTCCGCACCTCTTGTTATTCTCTGCCGAGTGTAGGCCCACCCCGCACCCGAACCAGTCAAGTTTCCCACTCCTCTCCGTCTGCGACTCCACTGTCGTGTCTTCCCCATCTCCGGGTCGTTCCAGTCTGGGGCCTCGCTGTCGTCCACCGCCTCGGTGCGCTCGGCGCGGCGTGGTCAACATACGAGAGTCATCGGAAGAGGACTGTACGTGGAGAGCCTAACGGCTGGGACCCACGAGGTCCATGGTCGCACGCAAGGAAAGTTCCTCCTTATTACGCACTGTACGTGCACTGTACGTGGGAAGGGCTTCTGTATTTCGCGAAAAAAACGTTCCCCCCACTGACAGGTCGGACCCACCAGCTATATCTTCGCATGCAAGGAAGTGCCTCCTTATTACGCACCAAAAAATGAATACCCACTGCTAGCTGGGACCCACCATAGTGGGTGGCTGACTTGTGGGCCTACTAAGTTGACGAGGACGGAGGGCTTTGTCAACTTAGTCAATATGAACGATTCTAGCTCCAGTGACCGTACGATGTCCATCCAACGGCCATAGTGCTTCTTCAACCTCTTGTCTTCTTGCTCCAGCCGCCCAAAGCAGCGCCGGTCGTGCCGCGTGCTCCTGCCTCTTGTGGCCGGTTGTGATGCCGTGGAGGCCTCACCGCCCCTACTACTCCCACCGTTGGCCCAGGGTATCCCTCTACTCACCCACACCCCCTGTTATTCTGCGGCGACGGCAGCCTCACGCCGCAGCCAAACCAGTGAACCCTCGTACTCCTCTCCGCATGGGCATCCACTGCCGCGTCTTCCCCTACTCCGCGTCGTCCGCTTCCTAGGCCTCACCGTCGTCCACCGCCTTGGTGCTCTCGGCGCGGCATGGTCAATGTGGTCAACGACCGACTTCCATCGGAAGAGTACTGTACGTGGAGAGGCTGACAGCTGGGTCCATGGCCACAACCCAGTTTTTTTGTGATTTTCCAAGTAAGTCGCTTTGTTAGGCCTGTTGGGCTGCAAATCTTTCAAGACGAGGAGAGCTTCATTCGGCTGGCCGAGAAAATGGCCTATCAGTAATGAGAAATGGGCTGTACATTTTTAAAACACATCAAACCGGCAATTAGTTTCAAATATCTTTTTTTTCATTTCGAGATTTTAAATTACATTAATTTTTATGCGTGGAGAATTTGTTGGATTTTATATTGATATACATTTATTTTTAAAATCAGTTTGAATGTGAGTCAAAATTTCGGGATTAAAAACAGTTCGGACCGCACCGAAATATGCAAAATTTCGTATAATTTTTTAACCGTGGCCACAATATGGGCTGTAATGTTAACAAAAAGAATATGGGCTCCAAAAAAACCTTAAGAATTAGCAAATGGGCTGTAAATTATTAGAAATAATGGCAGATGGGAGCTGTTTTCCACAGATTTGAGGCTTTCTTAAAAAAAAGGTTGACGCACAAGCAGTGACTGTTGGATGTCCATCGAACGGCCGTCGTGCTTCTTCAATCTCTGCTCTTCCTGCTCCAGCCGCTCAAACAAGCGCCGGCGGGACTGCCTGCTCCCTCCTCCCCGTGGCCGGCGGTGCTGCCGTGCAGGCCTCACCGCCCCACCGTACTCCCATCGCTGGCCTAGCCATCCCTCTACTCACCCACACCTGCTGTTATTCTCCGGCGACGGCAGACGAACCAGTAAACCCTCGTACAGTCGTACTCCCCTCCGCGTGGGAAATAACTGCCGAGTCTTCCCCGCCTTCGTGTCGTTCCCTTCCTAGGCCTAGTCGTCGTCCACTGCCTTGGTGTTCTCGGCGCGGCCTGGTCAACGTGGTCAACGACCGACATGCATCTGAAGTGGACTGTACGTGGAGAGGCCGACAGCTGGGTCCACGGCCGCACGCAAGGAAATGCCTCCTTATTACGCGCAAAATAATGATTCCTCCACCTGACATCAGGGACCCACCGAAAGGGCCTCTGTATTTCATGAAAAAAATGTTACCGCCGCTGACAGCTCAGACCCACCAGCTATATCTTCGCACGCAAGGAAGTGCCTCCTTATTACGCACCAAAAAAATGAATACTCCCCCTGTTAGCTGGGACCCAGTATAGTGGCAGGCTGACTTGTGGGCCTACTAAGTTGACGGGGACGGAGGGCTTTGTCAACTTAGTCAATATGCACGATTCTAGCTCCAGTGACCGTACGATGTCCATCCAACGGCCGTAGTGCTTCTTCAACCTCTGGTCTTCTTGCTCCAGCCGCCCAAACCAGCGCCGGTCGTGCCTCGTGCTCCTGCCTCCCGTGGCTGGCTGTGATGCGGCGGAGGCCTCACCGCCCCTACTACTCCCACCGCTGGCCAGGCCATCCCTCTACTCACCCACACCCCCTGTTATTCTACGGCGACGGCAGCCTCACACCGCAGCGAACCAGTGAACCCTCGTACTCCTCTACGCGTGGGCATCCACTGTCGCGTCTTCCCTGGCTCCGCGTCGTCCCCTTCCTAGGCCTCGCCGTCGTCCATCGCCCTGGTGCTCTCGGCGCGGGGTGGTCAACGTGGTCAAGGAACGGCTTCCATCGGACGTGGACTGTACGTGGAGAGGCTGACAGCTGGGTCCACGGCCGCAGCAAGGAAGTGCCTCCTTATTACGTGCAAAATAATTATTCCTCCACCTGACAGCGGGGACCCACCGGACGGGCCACCGTATTTCATGAAAAAAATGTTTGCCCCTGACGTCTGGGACCCACCAGCTACATCTTCGCACGCAAGGAAGTGCGTCCAGGCAAAAAAAACGATTCGTCCCCCTGACTGCTGGGACCCACCAGCTACATCTTCGCAGGCAAGGAAGTGAGTGACAGTCGGGACCCACCTGGTCGAAGCGTACGTAGCGTTGTCATTCTGGTCGCGAACGTGTACGTACATATATACTGGTGGATGTAGACGCGCACACGTGTCGTAGTAGAGGCGCGTACGTGTCGTAGTAGAGGCGCGCACGTAGCATGTACACGTACGTACAGCGGCCAGGGTGCAAGAAAGAAAATATGGCCACGTATGTGTACATACGGGCGGGGTCTCGAACGCCTACTCGCGCATACGTACGGCCAGGGCTCGTGTACATGGCTGGGTCAGAACGGAGAAACAGCGTCGTCGTCGTGTTCATGGGGAGGCAACAGAATGCGTCGTGTTCATGGGGAGGCAACGGAATGCGTCGTGTTCATGGGGAGGGGTGTGGCGTACCACAAAACGGAGGAAACGGACCTCCTACGGTCGAAACGGGGGTCCTGTTGATCGGGAGGAGTGTGGCGTACCGCAAAACGGAGGAAACGGACCTCCTACGGTCGAAACGGGGGTCCTGTTGATCGGGAGGGGTGTGGCGTACCACAAAACGGAGGAAACGGACCTCCTACGGTCGAAACGGGGGTCCTGTTGATCGGGAGGGGTGTGGCGTACCGCAAAACGGACGAAACGAACCTCCTACGGTCAAAACGGGGGTCCTGTTCATGAGGAGGGGTGTGGCGTACCGCAAAACGGGACTCCACGGGATACTGTTCATCTCCACCATCGACCTCCTCCAGCCTCCACGGGCTACTGTCGACCTCCTCCAGCCTCCGCGTGCTCCTGTTCATCCAGCCTCCACCGCGCGCTACTCCACCGGCTACTCTTCAACCACCCCTCCACGGGCATCCCTCCATCGTCTACTGTTCATCCAGCCCTCCACACCACGAGGTCCTGTTCAACCACCCCTCCACGGGCACCCCTCCACCGTCTACTGTTCATCCAGCCCTCCACCACACCACGGGGTCCTGTTCATCCAGAGGCAACGCCACCGCTCACTGTTCATCCAAACCCCCCGCAACGCTCACCGTTCATCCCAGAGGCAGCATCGATCGGCTTCAGTTAGCAGCAGTAGCGAAGGAATCGCTCGATCGGGTTCAGTTAACAGCCATCGATCGATCGCTCGGGTTTAGTAATGCGTAGCCTGCAGTGCAATCGCTCGGGTTCAGTTAGAGCCCAACGCCTCGCTCGGGTTCAGTTAGAGCCAATGCCTCGCACACACGCGCGTACGTATACGAGAGAAATGCGCATTGCTCGGCCCCCGACCTCCCACCGTAACCGGGAACTCGCCGAAATTTTCCTCGCCCTTGCTTCTACCACGGTTTTTTCCGTCATGGACGGCCCAAAGAATGTCATGCAGCTGCGTCTCCGGCCCGCCCAGGACGAAAAACCCATTTCCTGTCATGATTTTTTGTCATAGAAGTAGGAGCCCACCACATCTATGATGATACCGGGTTTTGTCACAATTATCGTCATAGAAGTGTCATATGGATGACAGAAAAAAAAATTCGTTCGGCCCAAAATGTCACGGATGTGTCTTTTTTTAGTGTATGGTCAAATTTTGATACTACAAAATAGGAAGAGTAAACCAGGACGGAGGTAGTACTTGCTCTTAGGGTAACCATAGAGTTACTGGAGTAGTCTAAGTTACTTTCCACTATGACTAGCCTAGGCTACTATAGTAGTACAACAAAAAAACGATCCAGGTGATCACGTGAGAAAAAAATACTAAAAACATTTCTTTTGGTGTAGTGCGTAGATGCAGTTTTGAACACTACACTTGTCATCATAATTTGGGAAAATTACGAATTTTTTTAGCTACGTTGTGTTTACCGTTTAGTAATAGGAAAGAAGTTTCACCTCGATGAGTAGCTTCTCCGTGCACGGAAAGCATGTAAGGAATCCAACAACTTGATCCAGATTGGGGCCGATAGATTTTATTGCCAAGATCTTCACTGTGCGCATAGACTGGGTCTAGCTTGTGGGAATCATTTTCTGGAAGACGGTCGTAAATACATCAAGAAGAAAATTAAAAATGTGAAATTTCAAGAAGACGGAGAAGAAGATGAGTGATGTACCTGAACGATTACGGATCCAATAAACAGTTCGGAGAATTTGGCAGACAAGTGCACCAACGCTGTCAATTTTGGCGCGTCAATGACCCTGATTTTTGTTGGACCTTCTAGATCCGATACAAGCAATCCTCAAGGAAAGGCACGTTCTCAATGACCATAACGCGGAACAGCTGGAGTGATCTCTTCCCAATTGATGTCTTGTTGCGGGGCCAGCAAGACACATAAATCCATCGGAGATTCGTCGAGGCGGTGTGGAGGCTAATGAACCCGTGGATCTACTCAAGACGAAGGTACTCGAGTGCAGTACAGCTGCGGAGCAGGTGCTCCATAGCCTTCTTCGAGATGACAACGTCGAAGAGGTCGAGCTGCTTGAGTTGAGGGAGACGAAGGGCGGACGCGACATTAATCTGGGGAAGATAGCAGGAGCTGAAGTTGGCGCGGCGCAGCGTTGGCGCGAGGCGGAGCGCAGACGACGGCAGAGAGCGACATCGTCCAGCTTCAAAGCTGAGCTCCTCGAGCTGATCTAGGGCGGGGGATAAGAACCACTCGTCGAACTTGGGTTGGACCTTGCAGTTGGTACTAAACATGCGGATGTCAAGGCGTCTGGCTGGCCCAGGGTGCGATGAAAGGATCTTGGAGACTGCGGCCATGCGTTTGCAATCCCCGTCGCAGAGGCAGCTGCCGGCGGTGAGGTTGAGGGGACGTGGCGCCAGAGGGGGCTCCACCGCCGGGAGAGCAGGGCGGTCCGCACGGCAGATTTGGTGGGGAGGAGGCCGATGATGACGGGCATCATGTCGTCGGGGAGGCTGCTGATGAAGTCCAGGATCGCCAGATGCGGTTTTGGCTCGAGCCGCCTCCGCTTGTTGGCTGCCTCGCCGTCCATCTCAACCGGCGGCGACGCTGGTGTACACGTGTGCTGGTGTGTGTTGTGTGCTGGGTGTGCGCGAGTGCGTCCTTCTGTGCATGCCGCCGCGCAGTGGTGAATTGTGCGCGAGTGCGTCCTCCACGCGGAAGAAGTGTGTCCTCAATGCGCCCTCAATTTACTAGTGTGCAGGGTGCTACCCCAAGTGGTTTCAACTTTGTTTACTTCACCGCGTGTCAGATGGGCCTCTAGTTTACTTATTTTCACCCACTGCCACACGGGCCAGCACACGAAGATACAGAACACGAGCTGACAAGGCAGCATGTGGACTAGTTGACCGATCAACTAAACAATATACGGAGCTATACGCTGACACAGTGAGCATATAATCCGTTAGTATAGAGTGTTCGTGTGAGAGCGGAGGCCCGTGAGAGATAGCAGAGAGAGAGAAAGAGCTACTCCCTCCGTTCGATAATGTAGTTCCAACATTTTTTTGAAGTCAAACTTTTGAAACTTTGACCAAGTTTATAAACAAATTACTTATATCTACAATACCAAAGATAAATGATAGTATGAAGTAAGTACATGTTGTGATGAATCTAATGATCTTTCCAGATGTAAATGTTTTTCTCCACATATACCTGGTCAAACTTTTCTGAGGTTTGACTTTTCAAAACATCCATATGCTTATGGACGTGAGAGAGTCCCTAACTAGAGAGAGAGAGAGAGTGTGTGAAATAGAAAGAGTGAGTGAAAAAGTGTGTGTGCGTGTGTGAAAGAGACATGGACAACACTCGATAAAAGTCGAGAAAAAACGTGTGTGTCTTATGCAAACATATCACACATGCATCTTCGACAACGGAAGCAAGGTGAGGAGATAGTGTGTGGTTGTTTGCAACCGAGAGAGCAAGACCCCTAGCACGTGGCCAAGAGGGGTCTGACAAACAAGGGAGAGAGGTCGAGAGAGACGTACGGAGAAAATGCAGACATGGGGAGGAGAGAGTGTATGTTTGTCATAGAGAGATCCCCTGGAGATCGTGATGGGACTACATGGGTGGGAGATCGAGTGACAAGGTGTGTGCGCGATAGAAGATACCCCGAGAGATATCGAGATGGTCGTATGGATGGAAGGAGACAATACGTGTGTTCCTGATAGTTAGTGAGAGATAATCATACTTAGGGGGGGAGTGCTTGTGCCTATGATGGAGTGAGGGATTATGGTACTTATTAGGGGGTGCGTATCACGTAGAGAGAGAACAAGGGCGGAAAGTGTTGGATGGGTCTATATGTATAGCGCGAGTGACACATGTGTATGTGTGAACCAGGGAGATATAAAGTTTGAGAGAGATTGAGGAGCCCCGATAAGGCTGAGTGGTGCATCCGATAGCTGAGAGGGGGAAAGAGATATTCCATCCGCTCGATAATGCAGTGCATGTAATTTTTTTAGAAGTCAAACTTTGGAAACTTTGATCATGTTTACACAAATGTTATTTATATCTTCAATACCAAAGATACATCATACGAAACTACATCTCATGGTGAATCTAATGGTATATGTTTGCCGTTCCAGATGTAATTGTTTTTCTCCACGTACATGGTCAAACTTTGTGACGTTTGACTTTTCAATAAATCAATATGCTATGGACCGAGGAGAGTGCCTAAGTCGAGAGGGATCAAGTGCGTGTGAAGGAGAATGAGTAAGTGTGCAAAAAGAGTATGTGTGTGAAAGAGAAAGTGACAACAAACGATAAATTAGAGAGAGTGTGTGTTTTTTCGTTTCTTAGGCGAACATATCACGCATGCATCTCCGATATAGAAAAGCGAGGCGAGGAGATACACGAAGATAGCTAGTGTGTGATTGTTTGCAACGGAGAGAGACACCCCTATAGAACATGTCCAACAGAGGTCTGGCCAACAAGGAACAAAGGTCGAGAGGGACACATGGAGAACATGGACGCATGGGGAGGGCGAGAGGGTGTGTTTGTGATAGAGAGACCCCCTCGACATCATGAGGGGACTACATGGGTGGGAGATCAAGGGAGGTGCGTGCGTGATAGAAAGATGCCCCAAGAGAAATCGAGATAGACCATGCACATGTTTGTGATGGAGACTAAGATTAGCTAGTCATATACATATAGGGGGGACTGCGTGTGCCTACAATTGATTGAGAGACCATCCTACTTGGCTAGCTAGGCATGAGATTCTGTGTGTGCGTGTGAGATGGAGAGAGAACGAGGGAGAGAGATAGAGTTTTAGATGGGCCTATCGAGTGCGAGTGAGATATGCATGTGTATGTGTGACCCAGGTAGATGAAGAGTTTGAGAGAGAGGGGGAAGAGCTCGAGATGACAGAGTGGTGCGTGAGAGAGTTACGGGCAACGAGCCAAGGAATTTGTGTGCGTACGATGAGTGCACCCAAGATATCTAGCTTTGACTAGAGAATCATACATAGTGTGCGAGAGAGACCTATAGATGGAGTATATATGCATGCGAACTAGAAAGACCCCCCCACGCACACACACAAAGAGAGAGAGAGAGATGGAGAGAAAGAGAGAGGACCAACGAGGTTTGTGTGTTGGATGCGTGCGACAGAATTGAAGATTGTCGGCGAGAGAGAGAGAGAGAGAGAGAGAGAGAGAGAGAGAGAGAGAGCAGGAGTCCGGGAGAGGGGGAGGTCGCGTTTTATGCATCAAAGACTGATATAAACCATGTTTTGATATAAACTTTCATTCAAATATTTAAATTGGAGAACATGTTGTCTGCAATCCACACATGAACGGATATATGCGTATATCAAACAAGTTCATTAATTTGATTTTCAACATGTTCATGGAGTACTATAATACTGTACAACATGCTATTCGATTGAGGTGTTCAATTTTGGATTTAGTTCACTATTTTGACCTGGTGAACGAGCTATTTCATTGAATCGAGATATTCCATTTTGGGTTTGATTCCCGTTTTTGAGTGGGTCAACTATTTGTTATATAGTAAATCGCTAGCAACGAGCATGTAAAAACACATTACTCCCGAGCATCATCTCTCCATCTAAAAAAGAAGTGGCAATCTAATATTTCTAAATTTGATTCGATCGACTTGGTAAGGTAGACGTGGATGCTCGTCCTCCCAAATTTTGAACGAACCGTTAAACATCCTCTGCTCGGTAGAATTCGCCCGAGCAAATAAATGGGAGACGCGAAATTACCGTCCTATGTGGGAGACGCATTAATTGGCCTGTTGTGCACCGAGGGTAGCTTTGTAACTTCATCCAAGCGCGCCTTCTCCTCGGCCGAAATGACATGTGCCGAATAATTCATAAACCATGGTCGGCAAAACACGCTCTCCTCGCCCGAAATAGCTCACGCCCACTATTTCAAAACATGCTCTCCTCGCCCGAAATCGCTCGCGCCCACTATATTTCAAAACATGCCCTCATCGCTCGAAATCGCTCCCGCCCACTATTTGGGGAGAAGCAAAGTTACTCTACTATCCCCGACCCTCAGTACACAGACCCAAGCCGAGAAGCCTAAAGGCAAGGGTAGAACTGTAACTCCCCCTCACATTTCAGACAAATGTGTTCGTAAAACATGGTTCCACTCCCCTCCCAATTCCCCGCCCCCATTCATACCTCGTGGGCGCCAAATCACCTTCTCCCCGGAAGCTCCCTTCTCCCGAGCCGCGAAACCTCAGCCCCTCCTCCGTGGTGCCCCCACCGCACCAATTTTACAGCCGCCCTCCTCCCTAATGCCGGAGATGCTGTCCATTTGCTGTCGTGCACTGGGTCGTGTGCCTCTTACTCCGTGCTGCTGGAGCTTCCTCGACGACGGCCGCGTGAACCGTACCGGAGCCGATTCACCCCCACCGTTGTTCACGGCGCCGGAGCAGCTCCAACTTCGGATCCGTCCAGAGTCCCGGCGCTGCTTCCCCGTAGCCGTCGACCGTCGAGACATCGTTGTTTCCCTGCCGCCGGTGGCCACCGCAACCGCGCCGGCCTCACCGACTCGGCAGCTGGACTTGCCTACTTCACCATGCCGCCAGATAGGTCACACCCTCATCTCAAATCACTTTATTTAGGCGTCAGTTGTCTGAATTTTTATTCTGGGCCAATCGATTCCCAATGGGAAGCAGCACCCCTCGAGGCGGCGGAGCTCCTAGGCTGCCGGTTGGCTGGTGTCCAACGTAAGGGTGCGGGGCCGCAAGTTCGTCGCGGAAGCAGCGCTTAGATGGCTATCTTAGAGTTGCGTGGGTTCAAGGTACTACCGCCGCCGGATCTGGATGACGGGGAGTCTTTGTGGATTGGCCTGGGGGCGGCGCATCCACGGCAGTGCGGTGGGGCGGGGAGCGGGGTTTTGGCCGGGGCCACGGACGGCGGAGGCAAGCTTCTCTGTCGTTGGTCGCTGGCTCTTCGGGGAAGATTCCTAACAGTGTCAGCCGGGAGGCACAAGACGGCCATCAAGCCATCCGGCGTAGATCAGACAGTACCAAAATAAAATAAAATCGTGTGACCCCAATTTAGTCTCAGTCAACAGACGTGTGACCACTCTCGTACCTTGCTGTTGATCTCTTAGTGTATTTCTTCAGATCAAAGAGATGTGTCGTTCTTAACATTATGCGTTATCTGCATCTTCAGCCACACCATCTTCCGACTCACCGCAGCTGCTCCAACAAGGGAAGCATACACCAGAAGGGAGCTATAGTCCCCACTCAACAGTTCCCTGCATCGAATGCGCGTTCCCGACATGGACAGCCACAACAACTGCAGGGCCATCGACAAGTCAGCACATGATGCTCACTCCTATGAATGGCGGCCAGATAGGTTGTACCCTCATCTTACTTGTGTGCAACATTTATGGCTTTATTATTCATCTAAGCATGGAAAATAGATTATCACATTTCACTTTATATTCATGCTAATCTCTTACGGGTCTTGTTCAGGAGTTAACGTTGTTCCATAGTTCAGCTAAGATACTTGTTCTTTAGGTAACGCTGTTCCATAGTTATCATCCATTAGCCAATGCTATCCCACAGGCTGGTGATTATAGTATTATACCACTTCTAGTATTACCTATGTTGTTCTTTAATACTTTTGTGTGCCATCTAGTTAATCTCGAGTACAAACGATACATATTATGGAGCTTTCATCTGTGTTCTCCCTTTAGTTTTTGAGACCTGTTGCTGCTAGTTAACCCCAGTCCTACTATTTATGTCGTCTCCTACAGGCACTCATTACATAAATCTAACTACTAGTTTTCTTCCATGCATGTCAGATATAATTGCACACACTGATATATCCACAAGAACCTCACGGAGCAATGTAAAGGCCAATAAACTTGATGTCAATGATAACCAATATGATGGAACATGTAAAGGCAGTTCTTCAGAAGACTTGCAGAAAGATGTTGAATCCTCTTCACCCCACAAGGTCCTTGCTCTAACTTGGCCTGTGATATGGGTACAACATGCATATAATGTCCTGGAGTGTATCTACTCTGTTGCAATGCCATGTGCTTAGCATGCTGATCATGCATGTAAATATGTCAAGCCTTCCTGTTTTTCAGCACCTATTCCATTCATGATAACATGTTTTCAAATTCAAGTACTGTCATTCTACTCTATCGCAATGCCATCTGCTTAATTTGGACATCATGCTTCTGAATATCTTATGCATTGTTATTCATCAGTATGTACTTCATCTATCTACCATACCATGTTTTTTTACATTGAAGTGCTGTTCTAGTGCTCTGTTGCAATGCCATCTTAGTTTCCCAATCATACACGTGTATGTTGCCTTAGTTTTTTCTGTACGTATTCTGCTAGCATACAGTTTTACATTCAACTAGTGTTTTTTACTGTGTTGTCCTGTCGTATCCCTAGCTCTTACACCATACTCCCTCCGTACGGATTACATGCTGCCGAAATGGATAAAAAAAAGGATGTATCTAGAACTTAAATACGCCTAGACCCATCCATTTTTTCCCAGATGGAGGGAAAACATGTCAATATGTCATGCCTTTCTATTCTTTAGTACCTATTCCATCTCTCTGCTATAGCATGTTTTATAATTGAAGCACCATTCTTCTATACAAGGCATGCAAGGGGAAGACGACTATGTTAGAATCTGAAGGGTTAAAAACCAGGTCATTGCAAAAGATCCAAACGCCAGGAGATAATAAACCAACTCCAGTTTTTATAGATACTGCTCCAGCATAGAGAAACCCAACTCCTACTGATAATAAGTAGATTCCAGTGGCCAAAGAACTAGTCCGCTCCAGTCCAGCAAAAATATGTTGACTCCATTCTAAGAAGCGTGTGCGTATCCTTGCATCATGAAATTTTATAGTATGCTGATCATATTTTCTACATGTTTCTTACCCATCTCTCTCTTAGAAAATAAGCTTAACAGATAGAAGAATTTCTGCACTGGTATCGTCTGTGAGGAAAGATTCTTGCAGGAATTCTCTATACTCCAATGCAGATGTAAGTACCTGTTGTATATCACTATATTTTTACATCAGCATGTATTTTGTTAGTTGACGTGAATCCAACCTTTATCTGATCTAAATTTAGTTGTAGCAAAATGTATGATTAAAGGCCACAATGTTGATTTTTGTAAGGAAAACTACCTGGTAGTTTTGCATCCTGAGCTGCATGAGTGTACTATCTCATATCAGTGGGTTTGATTACTTTGGTTTTACAATGGGTTTTCAGTGTTTTTTTTACTGTGTTGTCCTATCGTATCCCTAGATCTTTCATCATACTCCCTCCGTCCGGATTACATGTCGCATAAATGGATAAAACTGGATGTATCTAGAACTGAAATACGCCTAGACCCATCCATTTATTTCCGGATGGAGGGAATACATGTCAATATGTCATGCCTTTCTATTCTTCAGTACCTATTCCATCTATGCTGTAGCATGTTTTATAATTGAAGCACCATTCTTCTATATAAGGCATGCAAGGGGAAGACGGCTATGTTAGAATCTGAAGGGTTACAAACCAGGTCTTTGCAAAAGATCCAAACGCCAGGAGATAATAAACCAACTCCATTTTTCATAGATACTGCTCCAGCACAGAGAAACCCAACTCCCACTGATAATAAGCAGATTCCAGTGGCCAAAGAACTAGTCCGCTCCAGTCCAGCAAAAGAATGTCAACTCCATTCTAAGAAGCGTGTGCGTATCCTCGCATCATGAAATTTTATAGCATTCTGATCATATTTTCTACATGTTTCTTGCCCATCTCTCTTTTAGAAAATAAGGTTAAATGATAGAAGATTTCCTTCATTGGGATTGTATTCGAGGAAAATATCTTGCGGGAATTCTCTGTGCTCCAATGCCGATGTAAGTACCTGTTGTATATCACTATATTTTTACATCAGCATGTATTTTGTTAATCGGCGTGAATCCAACCTTTGTCTGATCTAAAATTAGTTGTAGCAAAATGTTAAAGGCGCCAATGTTGATTTTTGTAAAGAAAACTGCCTGGTATTTTTGCATACTGAGCTGCATGAGTGTACTATCTCATATCATGCACATTACTGAATTGTAGTGCTGCTCTGGTTGCCAATTCATTCATTGTGTCAATGTTGCTTTCGTATTACCTTACCTGGCTGATGATAGCTGTGCCATATTGTGTTAATTTGGTGTTGGCTAGTTGCCCAAACGTTCGTTGTGCCAATGTTGCTTTCCTATTATCTGACTTGGCCAATGATAGCAATGCTAGTGTCTTAATTTGGTGCAGGCTGCTGAAGATAAGAAGACAAACTCTAGAAACAGCAAGGTAACCCCATTGTTTCTTTCTAATAAATCTAGGCCAGGTAATATGCCAATAACTCATGATTACTCTGTTTGGTTCCCCTCCTAATTTATGTTATGATGCAGTGGTCGAGACACTCTCCACTATCAATAATACAAGCCTGCCAAAATCGCCATCTGGATCTGTTCAGTATCCTCTGTCTCAAATGCAACGAAAAAAATGTATGTTTGTGAACCAATTAATGGCTGAAGGAATGATGGAAATGGTGGAGGAATCAGAGGTGCAAAGTCGTGCAACACCACAATTGATCAATGTTTTCAGAGACAGTGTAGCAAAGCAGCAAGAACTTATGGGCGTCATCCATGCTGAGGTTGCAGATTGTGACGTTGTAGATCGTTATGTTCTGTTCACTTATTTGCACTGGCATCAATCTTTGATTGCCCAGTGGATGTAATTTCCTATAATATATGCTGGATATGCAACGTTTTTCCCTGTATGTCGTACCTTTGCTTGATCGGTTTTCGTCCTGTGCATAATTGCTCGTCGTAATGGGCTCAAATTATCTAATTTGGCCTAAGACATGTACGAACTTTAGCGGGCCCATTCAGTTAATGGGCCGTTACCAGGCCGAAAGTTAATGGTTGACCCTCTTAACTCCCGGGTCGTTAACAGGCTGACATCGAAGCGGGCAACATGTGGGCCCAATTGATTTCACGGGCCGTTAATAGGCCGTTACTAAGTTCAGGCTACATATGGCCCAACTATACTGTGGGCCTTTAGCAGGCCGAAAGAGACAGCGGGCTTGTACTGGACCATGAAGAGCATGGGCTGCTAAGAGGCCGAAAGTCAGGTCGTATTGTAAATGGCCCAACTGTGTTGTGGGCCTTTAGCAGGCCGAAAGAGAAACCGGGCTGGTATTGGACCATGAACGGCATGGGCTGTTAAAAGGCCAAAACTCAGGTCCGACTATAAATGGACCAACTCATTTATGGTCCGTTAACAGGCTAAAAGGCACACAGGGCCGAGAATTGGCCCAACACTTAAATGGGTCGCTAAAAGGCCAAAACTCAGGTCCGACTACAAATGGGCCAACAGATATATGGGCCATCACCAGGCTGAAAGACACGCCGGGCCGGAAATTGGCCCAACACTTAAATGGGTCGCTAAAAGGCCAAAACTCAGGTCCGACTACAAATGGCCCAACTGATTTATGGGCCGTCAACGGGCTGAAAGACACACCGGGCCGGAAATTAGCCCAATATTTAAATGGGTCGCTAAAAGGCCGAAAGATGTACATCGTGAAAATTGGCCCATCCACTGAATGGGCCGTTAACAGGCCAAAATCTCATCGGGCCGATATTGAGCCCAAATATATAGCGGGCTGTTAACGTTCTCGAACTGACGATGGGCTGCAATGGTGTCAAATCTTTAACGGGCCATTGACGGGCCGAATTGGCACATCTCATATGGGCCGTGGGCTTAAATGGACCTGACACAAGTAGGCCTTATATGGGCCGGCCTGCTATTTTTTACTGGGCCAGCCTTTTTCACCGGAATGGACCACTGTTGGGCCGTGCCACGTGTCGACCTATCATAGGCGCCTCCTGTCCAATGAGTGGATGACATCTATCCCAACGGTGAGGCAACACGTGTTTCCTCCGGCCAATGATGATTTTACACGTGGAAAATCCCGATTGGTCCGGGCTGTTAATGGGTTGTCGGATCCAAAACCAGACCCGATAGCTTAACGGCGTTCCGTTACGGTGGATGCCACGTGTCGGTCACCCTTGACGAAAGCACTTCTGTGACGCGCGATTTATCGTCATGGAAGTGGACACTTCCGTGATGATAATTTTGGTAATGTCATGGAACACTTCTACGACAGCATAGGTATGACTATCTTGATTCTGTCATAAATTTGTCATGGATGTACATGCATGACAGAAAACGTGACCTACTATGACAAACACGTATCATCACGGAAGTGTATTTTTTTGTAGTGTTAGAATGGGCAAGTTCCGTTCCAACGGCAAGGAGCAAGCCAAGCTTGACGACTGGTTCCGATCCCCCGCCCTAGATCAGCTCGAGGAGCTCACTTTTGATGATGGGCATATGCGGTCACTGCCAACGTCCGCACTCCGCCTCGCGCCCACGCTGCGCGTCGCCAAGTTCAGGAACTGCCATTTCCCGCCCCTTAATGACGCGCCCGCTCTTATTCTACCACGACTGAAGCACCTCAAGCTCGTCGCCGTCTGCCTCTCAAAGGGTGACATGGAGCGCCTGCTCCGTGGCTGTACTGCACTCGAGTACCTTCGTCTTCAGGCGATCAATGGGTTGAGTACCTTCCACATCACCTCCATGACTCTCTGGACTATTTATGTGTGTTGCTGGTGCGGCAGGAAGACATCACAAAAGGTGGACCACGGTATGGTCATCTAGGACACACCTGCACTTGAGAGATTACTTGTAGTTGATCAAGAAGGTCCAACAAGAATCAATGTCATTTCTGTGCCGAAATTGACAATGGTGGGCTACTCGTCTGACAAATACTCCGAACTTGTTATTGTATCCACACCCGTTCAGGTACAACAGCCGCCTTCTACCGCTCCTTATACAAATTAACATTATTTCTAATTTTGAAGATGTTTGTTTGTCTGTCATTCAGAAAATTATTTCGACAAGCTTGACCCCGAAACTGCACACAGTGAACGTCTTGGCACTAGAATCTGTCGGGCCCGACCTAGAGCAAGTTGTCAGTTTCCTGAGATGCTTTCCGTGCCTGGAGAAGCTATATATCGAGGTGATGTTCCTTTCCTGTTAAATGTTAACCATAAGGGAGTTCAATTTGTGACACCTTTTTCCAAGTTTACAATGACAATGTACTACGATTTTTGAAGGTTCTTTTGGAGGATTTCAGTACATACATGCCCCCCCATATTGGTTGCTTGATCCATATGGTTACAATCAATAAGCATTTCTCCTTTGGATTCATCTGTACTAGTTTTCTTAGGTAACTTTTCATCCACTCCAACCTCTTGTGAAGAAGGCTAGTTTTTTCTAGAATGTAAACAAATGCCCATGTTAATCATGTCAGATCGAAGATGGCATGTTAGTGCATTTTACAAATCCTGCAAACCAAATAGCTAGGCCTGTAGTACTGTTCAAAACTGCATGTAGGCACTAACACGTTTTCTTCTTTTGCAGATAAGATTAGGCCCAGTGGTGGATAATGTGATACAATATAACAATCACGTCGAATGCCTAGATCTGCATCTCTCAGAAATTACTTTGAACTCCTACCGAGGGACCTTACCGAAGATTATATTTGCTAGGTTCTTTGTTCTCAGAGCAAGGGTGCTGAAGGAAATGAGGTTTGCCCTACATTTATTTCGCAAAAATGAATGGCCTGTTGATCAGCATCGGCGCCTGCGGCAGAATGGAGTAGGCTCCAAAAATGCTGAATTTCATTTTGGAACTTCAGATGATAGAGTAATCGGAAGTCATCGGGTCAACCCCATACATGACTTCTCAGTGGCTGACCCATTTGCAAAAATTGTGAGGTTTCGAAGCCAGGCTTAGAAGCGGTGATATTAGTTTGAATCTCTCTGATATCCATGTTCAGCGCATCAGCGCGAGTGTTTGCAGCTGATGAGCTGATTTCATTTCTAATATCAGTTTGAACCTTGTAATCTTCGTATTGGAGCCATATAACTCTGGAATTTGAACCTTGTAACATTTCGAGCTTTTGTGGTACAATCATTGAAATGGCATCGTATGAGACTCGTATATAGCTAGCACTATTTTGACCTTAATATGCAATGGTCTTAGATTTTATTAACCATTCTCGAATCAGTTTACCTTGTCAATCTCACAGCACACGATCTGTATAGCTAACTCGACTGCGATCTTCGACATTATTGCACACAATTGGTTTCTTCCACCGTGTGCACCGTAGAGCGCAGAATTAATTATCGCACTCGAGTGTCCATCATCACCCTTCTATGTAACTTTTACCTCATCACCCAAGGGTAAACTTATGACCGAAGTCATTCCACACACTTCGTTTTTACAAAGATTTTTGCCAATAAATGCCCATGATTTGTCCCTCTTCTAGCCGACGCGTGGGAAAACTAGCCGGGCGGGAAGCTTGCGCGGTAAACAGCACGGTAGCACGGGAACAGGCTCACCGACGATACATTTGGCGCCTCTTCGAGCCCATGCCTGGGGTGCGGTGTTGTCAAGCGTGCACTGGATTCTGGAATCCTCCCCTATGAATGCCGTGACAAGACGTCACGATTACAGGCTGGCCGGCCCCAGTTTATTACAGCGGCCATTTAACCTACCCTTGTGTCTCTTCAACCTTTCGATTGCGCCCCACCATTGCAAGAAGCACACCCACCACGAGAAATTCTTAGAGGGTATCCTGCGCGGCTCCAATGGCGCTCTGAGCGGCTGCCGACGACGAGCAGCAGTTCACCATGCGTGTCGTGGTGGACACCCACAGAAGGTTCATGGACCTCTCGGTGGTGTACACCAACGATCCGGTCTGGGTGGAGCACTCCATCCACATCATGGAGCTGTTGCTTGCCGAGGAGAAGTACAAGGTGGTCGGTTTCGACCTTGAGTACACCCGCGGTCGTGCCAGGTCTCATCCCAAGGTCGCCGTCTCCCAGATGTGCATGCACCACCACGTCCTTGTCTACCACTACTGCCTGGCCACAAGGCCTTGCGAGCATTTCGCCAGGTTTGTCAACAGCCCCCACTACATGTT